>NC_090932.1:805223855-807723855 GCF_040938575.1 Ambystoma mexicanum
TCCGACAACTTTTGATGATCTCGTTATGGCTACACTTCGAATCGACTTTCGTATGACTAAACGACCGGCTGAGAAGAGGAAATCCAAACCCTATGTGTCTCTTCCCTTGGACCCCCTTCCTCCCATTTATACATCTTCCTCAAGATCCAATCGAGAAGAACCAATGCATATAGGGACCACTCGAGCCCCACTTACACCCGAGGAGCGAAAGAGACGCAGAGAAGGAAACCTGTGCATGTATTGCGGGGCTTCTAATCATCTACTTAGGGACTGCCCGGACGTCCCTCCAAGACGGTCGGGAAACGGTCGCCCTCGGTGAGTGTCATGAATAACTCCCGAGGGGCTTCTGCAAGTCCTTATGTCACTCTTTCTGTTTCTTCTCCAGTGATCCCAGAAGATGCTCGCCTCATGATTCTTTCTGTAACTCTATTACTGGGCAACTCGGAGATTCAGGCTCAGGCCCTATTGGATTGTGGCGCTGCCGGCAATTTCATGGATACCTATTGGGCCGCTCAGAAGTGTGTGCCTCGCATCGCCAAGAAGTAGGACCAGAAGGTGGAGGGTGTCGACGGCGAACCTTTAAGCTCTGGCTTAATAACTCACACCACGGAAGAACTTATTATGTCAGTCCAACAACATACTGAAAAGATCTCATTCGACCTAATCCGTGCTGCTCACTTCCCTATCATCCTTGGGATAGGCTGGTTACGGAAACACAATCCCAAGATTGATTGGACCAAAAATCTTCTTAGTTTCCACTCTGCGACCTGTAAGGCTGAATGCCTACCGGAACCTAGATTTGAGGTTGTCAAGACAACAAGTTGTTGTGAGTCCAGAACAGTTCATTGTCTACCCACTTATCTTCAGGAGTACACCGAGGTAGTCACAGAAAAGATACCTCTGGAACTGCCTCCACACCGTCCTGAAGACTGTGGTATAGATCTTATGCCAGGGTCCTTGTCCCCTTTTGTCATATGTTTCCCCTGTCTCTGGAAGAAAAGCGATAGCTCAGGGAATACCTAGACAAGAATCTAGCCAACAAGCTCATCAGACCTTCGAAGTCTCCGGCAGGGGCCTCTTTATTCTTCATCCCCAAGAAGGAGTCACAGGAGCTACGTCCCTACATAGATTACCGGGGACTTAATAAGGTAACCATCAAAGACCGATATCCCATGCCTCTCATAACAGAGATCATTCAAGCTGTGCATGGTTCCACCATCTTTACCAAACTTGACCTAAGGAACACCTATCACTTACTTCGGGTCCAAGCAGGTGATGAGTGGAAGACGGCCTTTCGGACTCCATTCGGACTATTTGAATATCAGGTAATGCCCTTTGGCTTAGTCAATGCTCCTTCCATATTTCAACACTTCATGGATCGCCTCTTCTCGGATCTTCTGTGCCATACTACCATTGTCTATCTGGATGACATTTTAGTGTTTTCTCGGTCACCAGAAGATCACAAAGAACATGTCAGAGAAGTCTTTCAACGTCTAAAAGACAATCATCTTTCTGTCAAGCTGAACAAATGTGTTTTTTCTGCATCCTCTATCTCCTATTTGGGGTTTATCCTTTCCAGCAGGGGTATCTCGATGGACCCACAGAAGGTCTCATCAATTCTAAACTGGCCTTCACCTAAATCAGTAAAGGAAGTACAGAAGTTTCTTGGTCTTGCAAACTTCTATCGGAAGTTCATTCCAAACTTCTCCCAAAGAGTTTTGCCTATCACATCTTTACTCAAGAAGTCTTCTATGCCATTCACTTGGTCTGCAGCAGCCGAGGAGAGTTTTCGTCTTCTCAAAGAAGACTTCTGCTCCGCTCCCATTTTACGACAACCGGATCAGAGACTTCCTTTCATTTTGGAGACTGATGCATCGGCAGCGGCAGTTGGGGCAGTCCTACTTCAAGCACATAATAATCTCGAATATCCTGTCTCTTATTTTTCCAAAACACTCAACACTAGTCAAAAGAATTACTCAGTCATCGAACGAGAACTACTAGCTATGAAGCTGGCGTGTGTCGAGTGGCGACATCTGCTACAAGGAGGCATATTTCCCTTTACCATCAGGACTGACCACAAGAATCTGCAAGTGTTGAAACAGTTCGAGTGGTACAATACACGGCAAACAAGATGGGCACACTTTTTTGCGCAATTCGACTTCAACATCACGTACATTCCTGGAGAACAGAACTTGGTGGCAGACGCACTTTCTCGTCGTAGTGATTACCTAGCAGAGACAGAAGGCACCAGAGAATTGATGTTTCCCAAGACCAAGCAGATCGGAGAGCTTTCTACGTTCCTTAAGCAAGTCAGAGATACTTCTAGAGGAAATTTCGAAGTGGATCTCCACCCCATAGATACCACGTACGACATCAAGGATGGGTTCTATCTGGTAAAAGATAAATTGTATCTACCCACGTCAGACCAGAGGAAGACGGCGCTGTTATGGTGTCACGATTCTAAGATTGCAGGACATAGAGGCATCAAAGGAACCCAGGAATACCTCCAAAGGCACTTTTATTGGCCTAACATGAAGGAGGACGTCAAAGTGTATGTACGGTCCTGTCTGATTTGTCTCCGCAACAAGGTGTCACATCAAAAAACCGATAGGATTGTTGGAGTCTGATGACGTTCATGCAGGTCCTTGGTACACCATTTCCACGGATTTCATCGTCAATTTACCCATGTCTCAGGGTTGCACTTGTATCATGGTGGTGGTAGACTCTTACTCCAAACTGGCTCATTTCTCCCCCTATCTGGTATTCCCTCCGTTGCTGAAATGGCTGAGGTGTTTCTAAAAGATGTATTTCGCCTACACGGAATACCCACTAAAATCATTTGTGATCGGGGTAGCCAATACACCTCACGCTTTTGGAAGGCCTTTTGTGAGAAGTTAGGCATTGAGAGAGCCTTAACGTCTGGTTTCCACCCTCAGACCAATGGTCAGACGGAGCGATTTAATGGTACCCTCGAACAATACTTAAGATGTTTCATAAACCTACAACAGGACAATTGGGTTCCCCTTTTACCCTTGGCCGAATTCTCATATAACAATTCCATCCATTCTGCACTTGGTATAAGTCCTTTCTTTTGCACCTATGGCTATCATCCACATTCCATTCCACCCATCTCTATAACCTCCTCTCACATTCCCTCGGTTGATTCTTCCCTTTCTCACATTCAGAAGGTTCATGAAGAGGCTAAGTTGAGTCTCCAGGAGGCGCAAGACCGTTATAAAACCCAGGCTAACAAACATCGCAGACAAGTCCCAGGGTGGGAAGTAGGATCCCGAGTCATGCTGTCTACAAAATATTTACCCCGGTGGGTACATCCCTCTAAATTCTCTCCCAGGTTCTTAGGTCCATACAAGATCACACACAAAATAAATCCTGTTGTATTTCGTCTTCAACTCCCTGTTAGTCTACGAAGGGTACATCCCGTATTTCACACATCTCAATTAAAACCCTTTGTAGAAGATATATGGTCCCGGAAATCTAAACCCAATCCTTTGCCTACAGACCGTACACAAGAAGAGTTTGAAGTCGCTCAGATATGCGATTCAAGGTATCATAGGGGTAGACTGCAATATTTGGTAAGATGGAAAGGGTACCCCTGTTCTGAAAATACTTGGGAGCCTAAATCCCACATTAACGCCCCTCGATTGTTACGTCAGTTCCACCGTTTCCATCCAGGTAAACCGGGGGGAGTGTGCCTTCGGAGGGGGCATACTGTCATATCGTGGGGAAGATGGCGAGTCTGGAATCGTTATCGCCGCGGCCCGCCATAGAGCTTTCCGTCACGTTTTTCTCCCCAACGTGCTTGCAAGTCTAGTCTTTCTCTACTCGCGTACGCGACCGGGAGCTTTTAGTCCTCAGCTTCCTGGTCGCGTTAGCGTTGCAACGCTCCCTTGGTTCCGCTTTGTTTTGCCACGCTTGGTTTGCATTCTGTGTAGCCTTTCCCCACTCTTTCTGTTTCTTTCGTACTTGGCTTTTTCTCTTCCCTTTATTTCTCGTCCTTCCCACTCTCTCTCTTCGGCCTGTCTACCTCCCCTTTCCTCTCTCCGCCCTCGCTCTGCACTTCCCTCCTTCTTTCCTCTCTCATCTACCCTGTTTCCTCCTTCCTCTTTTTCCTAGTCCTCTCTGTGCACTGACTTTGCCTGCTTCCCAGTCAGCCTCTGTCTCCCATTTCTCTGAACATTTCGCCTTCCTGAGTGCCGTCCTTGCCTGCTTATTGGACTGCCTCTGCCTCCCGTTTTTGTGAACTTTTCATCTTCCTGTGTACCGACCTTGCCTGCTTATTGGACTGCCTCCGCCTTCCGTTTCTGTGAACATTCATCCTTCCTGTGTGCCGACCCAGCCTGCTTAACGGATTGCTTCAGCCCTCCCCTTTTGATCTAGTACTGTTCCTGTTCTACTTACCTTACAGCTCTGCCACTCGGACTGTTCAGAGCCTGCAGTCATCTCATAGGGGTTTTTTGTGCCTTTGGCTTTTTCCCCTTTATCCGACGGTCACGGAAGATCTTTCACCGCCTTACCTATACGGTGTCGAGGTGGCCTCCTTTCGTGGCCGTTCATAAAAAAAAGGAGAAACCAGGAAACAAGGAAGAAAGGAAAACCAGGAGAAAAGACAGAGGTGAGGAGGAGGGGGAGGGTTTTGAGACTGAAACTTCATTTGAAGAAGAGGACATAGCTGACCCTTGTGACAGAGAGAGAGTAGAAGGGGGAGATGAAGGCAAAGGAAGGAAGTTAATGAGAAAGGCAGGATGCTGTCAAAGAGAAGGAGGTTGGGTTGTGGATCCTGAACCAGAATGGTGCCAGTGTGATAAACGTTAACGAAGCAACGAGAGGATGTAAAACCGCCCAAGAGGATTTTCCGCTTGGTGCCACCGTTCATAGAGGAGTGTGTGGTAGGAGAGAGAGTGGTCAATAAAAATATCCTTAAAAGAAAAAAATGGGGCAGCAAACAATGCAATGCAGATGGTGCACAAATGAAGTTAAAACACCCGCATTCGATTATAAAAAATGGGGCAGCAAACAATGCAAAGCAGATGGTGCACAAGTGAACTTAAAACACCCAAATTCGATTATAAAAATGGGGCAGCAAACAATGCAAAGCAGATGGTGCACAAGTGTAGTTAAAGCACTCAAATTCAATTTTAAAAAGGAGGCAGCAAACAGATGGTGCACAAGAACACAAATGAGAGTTGTAGATGCATTGAAAGTAATGTAGTTAGATAAGGTGAGGATGAAGCACAGAGGACGCTTCAGGAGAGTTAGTCTTGGAGGTCGTTAGACTCACTTTCATGCCTGCAGGCTTTGTGGCAGGCCTTTGGAACAGATGCAGTGATAGCAGCCGAGTAGCCTGTCTGGAGCACGGGTCATTGTCAGGACTGTGTTGTTATCAAATCGTGGAAATAACTCCAATACTGGCAGGTAAGTGATGAAAATAAAGAACCCATCTTCCGGAACACATGGATCAGACTCTGCAGTATAGTAAGAATCGCCCTGAGAAGCCTGAGCCCCCGCACCGATAAACAGTCGCGGTGTTCCAGACTCCCCAGGGAAACCCTCTGGGGGATAAAACCCTGGTCCTTCGCCTCTGGACGTTCTTCGGGGTGGAATCTGGATTGCAATCAGCTGGACAGAAGTTTCTTCTGACAACTTGAAGGTTGTGGGCGTAGGCCGTTAACTGTGGTGGTGAATGAGAGAAGGTGAGTAAAGTACCAGGAAAAGAGATATAAATCTATATAATTCAGGGAGAATTCGTGGAAGTACCTGACAGAGATCTTAGACTGTCGACTGACGACAAAGGTGGAATGGGAGTATGTCCAGAGAGCCGGACGGTCTTACTCTAGAGTAAAGGAATAATATGGATTACTTCTGGGAAAGGGAATACGATGAGCACGAATGATACCCCAGAATATATATATATATATATATATATATATATATATTACCTAGAGTACAGAGACAATGGGCTGAAAATAGAAGGGATCGTCTTTCTCTCGGCTTCATAGAATGTTGGCGGGCCGTTCCGGAACCGCCTGAGGTGGAGCGGAGCTAGTCTCGTAACTGCACTGAAAGGGGATTCAGGTCTGATAACGAAAAGAATATGTTAGCGGAAGTCAAGATGTGTGGATAGTAAATGGGAAAAACTAAGTGATATACTTACAGAGGATAATACGAGATGAGAGGGGTTAGAGGTGTAAGAGTATACAGAGATCTGTTTACAGGTACAAGTAGTAGAGGACAGTTCAAACTCACGGAGCGTTTCCATGCAGGAGTAGCAACGCAACGTCTTCCGGGTTTCCCAGGTAGAAGAGCGTTCAGCGACCGCGGAGGTGGAGCCAAACGGTCGGGTGACACATACGAGACTGAACCGATGTCAGAATTCGGAGGCGCCATGTTGGAAGGAGGCGTTCGGACGTAAGCAACATGCCTCCAACGGTGCCACAGTGTCCAACGGAACCGGCGCCCCATGACAGTATGCCCCCTCCGAAGGGGGCAACCCCCCGGCTTACCCGGATGAAACAAATGAAAGCGGCGCACCAAATGAGGGGCATGAACAGCGGTGGCCGGTTCCCAAGAGCGATCAGCAGGTGAGTACCCTTTCCAATCTATCAGATACTGCAGTGTACCTCTGAAGTAACGGGAATCACAAATACCCACCACCTCAAACTCTGGACCGGAGGCCGTAGGAATAGGAGCAGGGCAAGACACTACTGCCCGAGAGAACCTATTAGCAACATAAGGCTTGAGTTGAGAAACATGGAAAACAGGGAGGATCCGGGAATATGAAGGAGGCAATTTCAAAAGAAATGCAGCAGATCCACGTCGGTCCAGGATGCGGAAAGGGCCGAAGAATTTCGGGGACAACTTAGAGGGCACCAGATGACGTGGTAAGAATTTCGAAGAAAGCCAAAACGCTGTCCCCAATATTGAGATCAGGCATAGGAGAACGAAGGTGATCGGCCTGGGATTTGTATCATTCTAGAGCTGTCAATAGAGCGTTTTGGGCTATTCTATGTCCCCTTTGAACATGATAGAGAAGGTGGTCCAAATCAGGAAGAGGGGTATGGACTTGACTGCTGCTATGAAAAACAGAGGGATGATAGCTATAGGAACAGTAAAAAGGGCTAGTCCGGAGAGAGGCGTGAATGGAATTATTATATGAGAATTCAGCCAATGGGAGAAGGTCAGTCCAATTATCCTGGGCAGCGGGGATGAAACAACAAAGATAGCTCTCCAGTTCACTCTTTCGGTCTGGCCATTGGTTTGTGGATGATATCCAGAACTCAACTCGGGTGATGTGAAGTATTTTGCAGACTTGTTTCCAATATTTGGAGGTGTATTGCGACCCTCGATCTGAAATGATTCTCTCTGGTAGACCATGACGTGAAAATACATGCTTAATGAAAAGTTGGGCCATTTTGGACGCTGTAGGAACTTCCGGCAATGGGACGAAGATGGCCAGCTTTGTTAGAGTATCAATTGTAACCATCACTACCCTGCAATCCTGAGAAGGTGGTAGATCCACGATAAAATCCGTTGAAATTACATGCCAGGGCTTCTCCGGCACCGGCATGCGAACCATCTTCCCAAAAGTGCGATGACGAGTGGCCTTGTTTTGCAGGCAAACAGTACATGAGGATACATAATCCTTGGCGTCTTGATTAAGAGAGGGCCACCAGAAGTGACGTTGTAGGAGATCAATAGTGCCTGTCACTCCCCTATGTCCCCCAACAGGAGTGTCCTGGCATCACCCGAGGGCTTCTTTGCGGGTGTCTGGAGCGGGAACAAATATTCTCGGGCCATGATACAGACAACCCTGACTCTCCACCAGACGGTGCAAGGGAGGAAATTGGGGGTTCTGTTGCATAAAGACGGCTGTTTCCGTCTTGATTTGTTGAAGGAAATCTCGAATGAGGAAGAAAAACGGCCTTCGGGAATAACGGTTCAGAATGGAATTTTGGTACAGAACCCGATTCCTTCCTAGACAAGGCATCGGCTCTCCCGTTTGTTGTTCCGGGAATAAAAGTGAATTTGATTACATACGGGGAGAAGAAATGTGCCCAACGGGCCTGGCGACTATTACAAGTCTGTGCGTATTGTAAGGCTTTCAAATTGTGATGGTCTGTTCGGACTTTGATGGGATGAAGACATCCCAGAAGGAGATGTCTCCATTCCTTGAAGGCCCTCTTTATAGCCAGCAACTCCTTTTCTAGGACTGTATAGTTCAATTCCGCTGGAGAGAGAGTCTTTGATAAATAGGCCACTGGTCGTTCTATTCCTTGCTTGTCTTCTTGAAGAAAGACGGCTCCCAACGCATGGTGTGAAGCATCTGTTTCCACTATAAATGGCCTTTCTGGATCGGGAGATATGAGAATTGGAGCGGAGGTAAAGGCTTTTTTGAGAATATCAAAAGAATGTGGAGCTTGTTGGGACCATAGAAACGGTACTCCTTTCTTCAGTAGGGAAGTAAGAGGAAGAACCAATTTCGAAAAGATAGGTATGAATCTCCTATAAAAATTTGTGAATCCCAAAAATCGCTGGATCTCCTTGACATTTACGGGAGGTGGCCAATGTTGGACTGCAGTGATCTTCTTAGGATCCATGGTGATACCTTCCGCAGAGAGAATATAGCCCAAATATGAGACTGAGGTCTTGTTGAATTCACATTTTTCTAATTTACAGAATAAATGATTTTGTTGGAATCTTCTCATTACCTCTTGTACATGTAGAATGTGCTCAGAAGGGGATGAAGAAAAAACAAGAATGTCATCTAGGTACACGATGACATAATGCAGTAACAAATCCGCGAATACATGGTCCATAAAATGCTGGAACACTGCGGAGGCATTGGATAGACCGAAGGGCATTATTCTATATTCATAATGTTCGAAGGGGGTTCTAAATGCCGTGTTCCATTCGTCCCCCTGACGTTTCCTGATTAAATGATATGCCCCCCGCAGGTCCAGCTTAGTATATATTGAAGAGTGTTTTACCGCCTCCAGGATATCGGGGATGAGCGGCATAGGATACCTGTCAGGGATGGTAATCTTGTTCAGCCCCCGATAATCTATACAAGGGCGTAACTCACTGGTGTCCTTCTTTGGGATAAAAAAGAGTGAAGCGGCTGCCGGTGAAGTGGATTCCTTAATGAGACCATTTCGGAGATTGGTTTGTAAGTATTGACGGAGTGCTATCTTCTCTGTAGGAGATAATATGTACATCCTACCAAACGGCAGCGGCAGATCCGGGACTAGGTCTATAGCGCAATCCTCTTGCCGATGAGGAGGCAGTTCTGCATATTCTGAGATGGAAACAACTTCTTGGTAAAGTTGATAAAGTTCAGGAATCTCTTGTACCATGTTGAGTACCTTCGGGGAGGGATCCTCCTGTCCATGTGGTGCTAATGGGGGGAAACCGATGGTTCCTTGAGACAAACAATCTGTAAGACAGTGTTCTGAACCTAAAAAGAATGTTCCTGCTGACTAATTTGTATAGGGATTGTGAATCCGCAACCACGGAAGACCCAATATGATCGGATAATGTGCGGTTCGAATCAGATCAAACGAGATTAGTTCCTTGTGGGAGGATAAAGACATTCTCAGAAGTAGTGTTTGTTCCGTAATAGGTCCTGAGGTGAGTGTGCTCCCATCGACGCTTTCTACCGCAATAGCTACTGCCTTCATAGTGCGAGGAATTTGATGTTGTGCTGCCCATTTATCGTCCAGAAAACACCCCGACACAGCTATATCAATTAAGGCGGGTATCTGTATGAGTTCCAGGGTTTCCCAAGAAAGAGAAACCTGAACAACTACCATAGTAGGTTCTACAGAGTTTACAGGAGCCACTGGATATAAAGAAATAGGGGAACTAGTAGAAGATGGCCAACTCGTGGTTCCCGTCACGGTCGGACATTTGCGTTTCCCGACCTACGAGGTGGGACAAGTGGACAGTCCCTTAAGACATGAGTATCACTACCACAATACATACAAAGCCCTAGGGTCTTCCTCCGTATCCTTTCTTCCTGAGTTAAGGACCCTGAGCAGACCCTAGTTGCATAGGCTCCTCTGAAGAACTAGCCTTTGCAGCAGGGACTGCTCGACTAGTAGAAGGAAGGGTGTCATGAGTAGCACGGTTATACCGACTCTTTCTTCTTTCCGAGTTCCTTTTTTTCACTCGGTAGTCTAATTGCATAGTGAGAGCTATCAATTCCGCCAAATTTGGGGGACGAGGAACATGTGATACCTCGTCTTTTAATTCCTCGCTTAATCCACTACGAAAAAGGGTCATTAAAGCATCATCTGCCCAAGAAGTATCAGAGGCCATCTGTTTAAATATAGTGATGTATGATAGAAGATCCTGTGTTCCCTGTCGTAGGTTCAGTAACTTTTCCTGTGTAGCTACTGTTATCTCCTGTCGTCCAAACATGGACTTGAGGCTATTCACAAAAGCTGGATAGGCATCCAATAATGGGTTGTTGGTGACCACTGAAGGAGTCACCTGCTAGGACAGGGCCAGTCATAAAAAAAATCATATGTCCCACCTTGTCCCTATCGGAAGAGAAAAAGGCTGCCTTAAAGGCAAACTGTACCGTACAGGAATCTATGAACTCCTTGAGTTTATGCGGAGTACCGTCAAAACGGCCACAAGGAAGTGGACCAGGAGGTATTTCAGAACTTTGAGGGGATCTATTCATCTGTTGACGGAATGTCACGTTCTCTTGCTTTAGTGCCTGAACCTCGGCTGAAAGGGATTGAACTGCTGCCATCAACTGCTTAGTCGGATCCATGTTGTTCCGGTATATATATATCTTTTAGGCGTTGCTATCTGTTATCAAATCGTGGAAATAAATCCAATCCTGGCAGGTAAGTGAGGAAAACAAAGAACCCACCTTCCGGAACACACGGATCAGACTCTGCAGTATAGTAAGAATCGCCCTGAGAAGCCTGAGCCCCCGCACCGATAAACAGTTGCGGTGTTCCAGACTCCCCAGGGAAACCCTCTGGGGGATAAAACCCTGGTCCTTCGCCTCTGGACGTTCTTCGGGGTGGAATCCGGATTGGAATCAGCTGGACAGGAGTTTCTTCTGACAACTTGAAGGTCGTGGGCGTAGGCCGTTAACTGTGGTGGTGAATGAGAGAAGGTGAGTAAAGTACCAGGAAAAGAGATATAAATCTATATAGTTCAGGGAGAATTTATGGAAGTACCTGACAGAGATCTTAGACTGTTGACTGATGACAAATGTGGAATGGGAGTATGTCCAGAGAGCCGGACGGTCTCACTCTAGAGTAAAGGAATAATATGGATTACGTCAGGGAAAGGGGATACGATGAGCACGAATGATCCCCCAGAATAGATATATATATTACCTAGAGTACGGAGACAATGGGCTGAAAATAGAAGTGATCGTCTTTCTCTCGGCTTCACAGAATGTTGGCGGGCCATTCCAGAACCTCCTGAGGTGGAGCGGAGCTAGTCTCGTAACTGCACTGAAAGGGGTTTCAGGTCTGATAACGAAAAGAATATGTTAGCGGAAGTCAAGACGTGTGGATAGTAAATGGGAAAAACTAAGTGATATACCTGTGGAGTGGGATCTTAGAGGAAATGACACACTGTCGAGCTGGTAGCTGCGAGTTATCAAGAGGGTTCTAAGGAGGATAAAACGAGATGAGAGGGGTTAGAGGTGTAAGAGTATACAGAGATCTGTTAACAGGAAAAAGTAGTAGAGGACAGTTCGAACTCACCGAGCGTTTCCATGCAGGAGTAGCAACGCAACGTCTTCCGGGTTTCCCAGGTAGAAGAGCGCTCAACGACCGGGGAGGTGGAGCCAAACGGTCAGGTGACACATACGAGACTGAACCGCTGTCAGAATTCGGAGGCGCCATGTATGAAGGAGGCGTTCGGACGTAAGCAACATGCCTCCAACGGTGCCACAGTGTCCAACAGAACCGGCGCCTCATGACAGTGTGTCTGTGGCTGTCCAGGGCTGGACAGGGCCTTAGAAGTGGGCCTTTGAAGAGGGGGCCGGCTAAAGCCTGCTGTTTCCCCAATAGGCCAGATGTAGGAAAAGGCAGCCTATAAGCATGAGAGGAGGCAAGTGATGAGGAACTCCTAGGGGCCTTCTCAATGTATGAAGAAGGTGGCGGCCATCTTGGAATTGCCGCTTGGTGCAGAGAACAAAGGGCACATAGATGAAGAATCACCCACAGCCAACAGTGCACACTGCCCCAAGTGCACTTAGATGCACATAAAAAGCAATGCAGTGGTCGGTGTGCTTAAAAGGGTATTTAGGAAATAAAAGCGCTTTGTTTTAAAAAATTCCGATAATTTTGTAATTCTCTTTTTGTTTTCAAAATGCTCTTACCACATGAAGTATTAAGTGGAGTGAAGACAGGCAGCCAGGCAAGCAGACATTGAAGCTTCAGGGACGAACGGTGCAGCTTCCAGGTAATCAATCACAGGCTGGCAAGGTAAGGACTCCACATCCTCGTGACTCCGAGTGCAGGAATCTGACATCCTCTCTGTAGGGCAAAAGCAGGAGAGGTGAGGATGACAGGAGCTGGCCTTTGGTGTGGGCCTTTGGTGGGGGCCGGCTTTGCCTGCCGGCTCCCAGTCTCACTGAGGAAATGGTCATGGAGACCTGCGGGCATCCAATCAGAGTGCATCATGGGCAGGACCTCACCAAAGCAGTTCTGTGCGTGTGATGCGATGTGGAAAGTGGCGGCCATGATGGAAGGCTCAGGCTGCACAGGATGTGCAGGGTGTGTAGATCCTCTTTTTAGGGCAGCAGCAGGAGATGTCCAGTTCCTTTTGTAGTTTCCAGTTTTTCATTTTTTCTCAGTATCTCTTTTGCAGAGACTCCCCTTTTCTCACCCAACTTCTTGATCCTTCTCCATCACGCAACCTTTCTACCAGCCTATCAGACTCTTCCTCCCTCCCTTCTCCTGATCTGCTGCTTGCTCTTTCTTATCCATAGTGTCTCCCTCTTTTCCCTAGTCGCCCCACATCAGGCTCACTACTTCCTCTCTGATTTCTAGCCCACTGGTCACCCTGTGCTTTCCCTCTTGCCCACCGCTTTCCTTCTGGGCCACAGTTTCACCTATGGCCCACTGCTTCCTTTCTGGCCTATTACTTTCTCTTTCTGCTTTATTGCCCATTGTTCCCCTCTCTGGCTCACTGCTCCCTCTCTGCTTTCTGCCTACCTCTCGCTCAGAACCCACCACTCCCACTCAGACGCCCATTTCCCTGTCAGGAATTGCCATCTGGCAAGCATGCAAAGCTCTGGCTTTTTTTTTGTTTTTAGTAGATAAAATGATAACGGTAGTTCCTTCCCAAAAGGGATAATATACTAACCAGATCTCCCTTTGTCACAACACCATACCAAAAGCATTGTGCGCTTGTACCCTGCTGCAGCAGTAGCCTGATCCGCAGCCCCCGATCTGCTCGTGTCGCAGAGCAGGTTCAAAGGTCACAAAATGCCCACTCGACCGCTGGGGTGACAGAAAAGTCACTACAGCACAGGGGCAACATTTAAGATATGCCCCCTTTACACAAACTATGTGATCATGAGTGCCCTATGCTGCTGGCAGGGTAATCTCTAAGAATAAGCTATGCCTGAGTTTATTTTATTTTATTTATTTATTAGGTATTTATAATGTGCCTACACAGCAAATGGTGTTTCAAGGCACAACAAGATAAAAGGGTGTGTGGGGGGGCATGGATGAAGAATAACAAAAACTGTCCTACTAGGTCTTGTGTCATTTGGATCATGCAAGTGCAGCAACAAGAAGTGCAGGGGAGGTGGGGGAAGTGCTGGTCGGAGAGGAATGTGCTAATGCTACGGAGGGAAGGAAGTGCAGGTAGGAATGGAGAGCGCGCAAGTGCTGGGATGAGGAGGCGGAGGGGGGAAGAGGGTCCCTGGGCTAGTTGAGTGCTAAGGGGAAGCCAGGTGGAAAAATGCCAGGGGAATGCAGAGTGCAGGGAATGAAGGTCCACATGCTAAGAGCGAGGCCGGGTCTGGATGGGCACAAAAGGGGTACGGGCCCGCCAGGCTAGTACAGGTCGCGGGAGCCTGGTAGGGCAAGTGCAGGAAGGGGAGACAAGGGAGACCAAAGTACTGGGGTAGACTGGGCGAGGAGGGCAGCCAATCAAAATGCAGCAGAGGGGGACATTAGCAGGGGAGGTGGAGAGGGAAGGAAGAAGAGAAAAGGAGGGCCTTGAGAAGCTTCTGGAATTTAAGGAGATCTGGCTCAAGCCTGAGAGGGGCAGGCAGGCCATTCCAGAGGGAGGCTCCTGCGGAAGAGAGAGATCTACCCCCCACTCTCTGTTTGGAAAAGCGTCTGATCTGCAAAGAGTTGGAGCTAGAAGACCAAAGGGCTCTAGCAGGGAGGTATTTAGGGACAGGGAGCTGGATGTAGCTGGCTCACAGGCCCCAGAAAGCCTTGTGGATGATGCAGAGGGTCTTGAACTTGATCCTTGCAACAACCGGGAGCCAGTGGAGAGATTTTAGGGCTGGAGAGATGCTATCCCTGGGCTTGAAGCCAAGGATGAGTCTTGCAGTCTTATTCTGGATTAGTTGAAGGGGGTGAAGAGAGGATTCAGGCAGATTGAGGAAGAGGCTGTTGCAGTAGTCCAGCCTAGAGAGGATCAGAGCTCATGAGATATTGAGTTTCTGGGGGAAGGTGAGGAAAAGGAGAATGCCTCTGAGGAGGTGAAGCTGAAAGTGGGCCTTCTTTGCAAGGTCCGCGATGTGAGGAGAGGAGAGAGAGGAGTCGAAGATGACACCAAGATTTTTTGCCTCACAAGAGGGGAGGGGGCAAATGGAGGGCCGCCAGAAAGTAGGAGTAGCCTTCCACCATCTCACTGTCTCTCTTTCCCTTTTGTGTCTACTCCGCTTCTCCCAGAGCAAAGCACTTTGGGTGTAAGATCAACAGTGCAAAGTCCAGTCCCGCCAAGTGCTAGCTTTATACCAATCACCGGAGGACTTATGCCCTTAAAGGAATAATGTGCTCAAAAATATTATTGTCCTCAGGGTTCGGGCATGTGTTTTTAAGCATACGTTGATCGATTGTACAAACATTTCCTATGCACCTTACTGTAGTATTCCTCACTTTTACACATGTGAAATCAGGCAGCAGGGCGTGGCCGTCTTGTGCTAATCTTATCCGTTGCTGCATCGCCCTAACGTGAACTGCCCTGGCGGCACTAAATCATATCTCCCGCCCCTGAAGCTGACATCACTAGACATGTACGGCCCATTTCACAACGCCAATGCATGTCTCGTGTCAACGTTCTCTGTGCTCCAGCTAATGACGTGTCTCCATGGAAATGGCAGGACGCCTCTTTCCTCAGTAAGTACAACCAGATCGCTTCTTATCAGACAACATCAGATTTGCTTTTCCAATTATTTCACTGTCTTTTTTTGGGTGTCCTGTGGCTCGTTTCTGCTCTGATCAGCTATCTTCGTTGCTTGTAGCCCGTGCGAACAGATACTAGCACTATCATTACTGTCTATTTTAATTTTGTTACATAATGGCAACAATACAGCCCTACCAGTACGAGCCAGAGTATTCCGAGGCGAAATTACTGGAAAGATGCGGAAACAATGAGGCTTCGGACGACAGTTGGGAGGACGAATCACCAGATCAAGAGCCTGAGCCTAGTCACATGGACAACGTCTCCACCTGGTGTACCTGCAATCGGTGCGAGGTAATGGCAACCGAGGAGGAGATCTGCTGCTGTCGAGAAAACTCTGGATGCTTATCCTACATATCGGACGATGAGACACAGCCACAATACGTTACAGAGCTGCATGACTTCAGGGCAGTCTGCCTCACACGGTCAGTGTTGAGGATTATGATGGTGCTTATGCACATACTTCGCGCAACAGTTCGCCCTCGCAATCCAAGTAATGAGTAAGTGTACTCTAGATGTGATGTCACTTAGGCCACTAACATTTCATGTTTATCTCCTATATTGTCGTAACTTTGATCTATCACTGTTAAATGAATGTAGTCTGGCAAATCAATACATCTCTCGCGATTTGGGGAAATCATAGTGGTCATCTTATGTTTCTTTCACGTACAACCAAGAAACAATATTTCTCTGTGCCCCAAACGTTATGGATTGCATGGGTGTTCACTTTTGTAATGTGTCTACACTTTAAAGCCCAAGTTGATTGATCTGTGAAGTAACATTTATACTGGTAACAATGTCATAGGATACAAGATTGCATTTTAAACTAAGGTTTGATACACTTATCTTGTTCATTTAAGTACAGTTTGTATCTTTTTCTTCCGCAGGTGGTACAGGCTGGTGGCCTATCGTTCGTTTACATGGTGGCTTCATGGGAGGCTCGGACACCGCGTTCGACGAGTAATACCCGCCTGTGTCATTGGTGCCATTAGAGACACATTCCCAAGTGACAGCGGTCAGTACAGGGGATTTTCCCACACTGTTCTGCAACGCAAAGTATATAATGTGTAGTACATTTGTGCCATCAACATCATCAACAAAATAAAATACAACTGAACTTTTATGAACGGTTGTTTCAATTTTTCAGTCAATCAAGCACAGCTCACTTGTCCTGGCAGGGCTGACTGGGTGGGAACGGATGAGGTGCCTAACACCATGTACACTTCAAGGGTGTCTTACGCGCAGGGGCCATTGTTCACATGCCTTCCCCAGACACAGTGTTTCCAGGCTGGCTCCCCTGAAGCAGGCCGCACCCCTGCAATCCACATAAGTGTGTCTCCTTTCAGAAGTGTTCCGGCCCTTTCCTGCATGCCTCTTGGCCGTCCATCCCCCCCTACTCTATCAATGGCAGTTCACACCTGTGTCCGTGCACTCCCAAAGGGGCTGGCAGGGTAGGAACGGCGAAGGTGCCAAACACCATGTACACTTCAAAGGTATCTTCTGCGCAGCGGACATTGTACACATTCCCTAGCCAGAACCAGTGTCTCCCAAGCAGTCTCCCCTTGAAGCAGGCCGTGCCCATGCTATCCACAGAAGACCATGCCATATACACGTCACTCATTCACATACACACCCACTTTTCTAATACTGTATAAACCCCTTGATATTTGTCATGAGAACATCTGTGAGCACTGCAAGTCAACTCATCATCGTGCTACCTGTGAACCTCTGAGCTGTGGAAGTCAACTCTACCTGTTCTCCTGCTACTAACTACCCTGCTTGCTGAATCTAACTTGTTGCTCAAGGTAAGGGCAGGTCACCTAAACATCTCTTCCTGATCTCTAAATTTCTATCCATTTTGAACGAATGTACCCAGTAGTGTAATGTTCATTCATCTCATTGCCATTACCATTGACTTCTGTTTAATTTGTTCTGTTCTTGATATATAGCAACTGTCATCAGTGTCAATTGGGATAGAATTGCATCCTTCGTGGACCATGTCTATAAGCATGTTTCCTTTTGATGCATGAAAGCACATTACAACGGACGAATAGCACGTTACGATTTTTGTCGCATCAATCAATTCTTAAGAAAATTATCCCAATGTATATTTGACTACGCAACACAGGTTTTGCCTCTGTGACTAAAAGAAACATTGCATAGAAAAATGTATGATATAATTCCATCTTTCTCACGCATTCATGCAACATCATTTTTTAACGATGTTGACTTTTTTTTTACAGATTATTCAACAATGCCTACTTGTATCGTTTACGGTTGCCGTTCTCAGACCCATAACAAACTTAAGGGCACAATAATGCATATATTCCCGAGGAATATAGATCTGATAAGAGAATGGGTCAGATATTGCGGATTTGCGCTGGAAGAGCTTGAAAGTAGAGCCCAGGATGTCTTGGGGGACTTGAGGGGTGATCGATTCCGCATCTGCCGCATGCACTTTGCCACGAATATGTACGATGAATCGCAGTACACAAAGAAGCATCGGATCAGAACGTCTCGTAAATTGCTTCCAAATGCAATTCCAGCTCTATTAATGCACACGCTGCCTCAGGTGAGTCACGGTTCATGAATTCGCTGTAGTCCTAGTGGTACGGAACAGGTAACTCCATGGACGGATTGGTGTTTTTGGTTTAAATGTTTCTTACAAAACATAGCATATTTACCAGATTGTATTACTTTATGACTACACCCCATTTTGCTATACATCTGTCCCTGGTTTTAGGAGCATCATAGAAAACTATTTATGGACACAGAAAACTATGCTATACTGCCCTCGGAAATAAGCATAATCTTATAATCTTTTCGTAATTGGTTGTATTATATGTACATTTTGTTTGGTTAGCATATTGAATGAAGCACAGACTATCGTTACTGACGACATCTCTGACACGCCCAGTATACCAATGGTGAGCCATACAGACTTGCTGAAATTCATATTCTTCAGTGTTGGATCTTACCACATTTTCAATTCAAATCTAATTTTCCATTTACAACTCTGTGACAATGCACTGAAATTGAAGGAGCAAGATTCTGCATCCATTTCTTTCCCAGAGTTGGCAACAACTTTGAGTGCCTATCAGGTCATTTTATTTCGCTATTCGATTCCGGAAATGTATTCTGCATTGAATTTTAGATAATATGAAATAGTTTACGTATCCGGTTGTTTGTTTACATAATGTTTCATTTATGGGTTTTTATTGATATGTACCATTGTCTGCATCACACTGTCTTTGTTCATTTTCACTTTTTTCATCCATACTAAAACAAGTACTGTGTTACAGGGTGATGCTGGTACTTCGACGACAATTACATCATCCTTTGGAGCTGGTCCAGAGCATGAGGTATGCGTACTGACAGTTCCCTTGAATGAAAGAAAGTATATCCTACATCTGATACTATTACACAGTGACATTATTATAAACAAGCATCTTTTCAAACTTTTGCCATTTCAGTTCTAACGTTTCCAATTTCTACCCTAATGCCGAATACAATGCAAAATGCTTGAGTGAAACATTACAATCAGTGGGTTTCGCACAGTGATCTCTGATCAAGTACACTAGCCATCAATCAGGTGAAATTCGAAATGTTTTTAATGAATATTCTATTCAAGATATGTATACAAGATCATGAAATAGAAGAGGGGGCACGTCGATCCGAGGTAGCGGACCAGCTTGAAGGTGCAGTCGTTACAGTGAAGAACACGGTTTCACAGAAAATCAAGAAAGCGAGGGTAACTAACAAACAATTTCGATTACAAAAAGTGTTTTTGGCTGGTGTCTTCATAACATGCTTTCTTTTAAATCTAAAGTGCTATATACTGTATGTTGAATTTACATTGAACATATTTTTACAACTCATCTCTTAGAGGCCCAGAAGAAAACGAAGTATGAAGACACAGACAACAAATGAAACAAGAGATGCTGCTTGCCAAACAGATTTCACCATGGAGCAACTATTATTTGAGGCGCAGCGTAGTCCAGTCAATAAGCAGACTTGAGATGCTTATGCCCAATGTCCAGAAAATTAATTGAATGTGACCGGCGAAGCAAGCAAAGTGTCTTTGGACCATTGATACAGTGTGAGAACTCGACAAGATGAAGAAGAAAACACTGACTAGGAATATGCTTTTGAGGTACTCAGTGACCACTTCACACAATATACATCCACCAAAAAAAGGCCACCCAACAAACAATCGACATTGATGGTTTCTCCAAGTCGGGTTCCATTAACACAAGCTGAAATAACAGAGACTGAAGACTCAACACAATTGACCGAGGAACTAGCCAAAGATCTCAACTTCAGTGTGTCCTCTTCGGCCGATATGTCCACCACAGTTGAGTCACAAACCACATTCATGCAGGACGATAGTCTAATAAAGGAGCCCAAATACATTGTATTCGACAGCTGCCTGGTAGAGATTATACTAATGCTGAAATGCGTCCATCCAGTGAGGAGGGAAAAACGGTTCAGGCTAGCTGGCGATGGACAGTGTGACAGCCCTGGATTTTCAGCAAAGTACTGCACATACCACTTTCAGGACATGGAAACAAAAGAAATGGTGAGTTTGGTCGTCGTGCAGGTGTCCCAATGTAAATCCTCAGTGGCCATGAAGAAAAATGGTTTTATCAAATCCCTGGAAGATCTCCAATCGAGGGGAATGCAAATAGACCTCATAGCCACCGACAGACATGTTTCAATGGCCAAGACCATGAGAGAGCAGTTTCCAAATATTCGCCATCAATTTGATGTATGGCACGTTGCCAAATCAATCAATAAAAAATCACAGCTGCTGGAAAGAAAAGGTTCTGAAAATATTTTACAGTGGTCACAGTCTTTCAGCAACCATCTTTGGTGGGTCTGTGGAAATTCTACTTGAATGCACCACTGTTCCAACATTCACTCTTGGACAGAAAATCTACATTTTCACCAATGTGCACATGGACCTTTATCGGAGGAGCAGGAACGCAAGAAGAAGTGGTTGGTACCATCTGCACCTCCACACAAAGCTCTTAAGAAGATTGTGTTTGATAAATCTCTATCAAGACATCTGAAGGGACTCACAGAATTATGTCCCACGGGAGATTTGGAGATGTTCCACAATATGTGCCTAAAGTACAGGCCCAAGAGATTGCATTTCGGCATAGACGGGATGCAATATAGGACAATAGGGAGAGAACAATTGAGGAATGCTTCAATGGCCTTTGCGAAAAGAAGCAAATGGGGGAGTCAAGCCAATATACCAGGAAATGGAATTCGATTTTTTGTGAAAGATCTCATTTTCACTGTGTTGGACATACATACTCATGGTATCGCTCATGATTTTGTTTCAAGGACACATACATTGCCACAAAACACTGCAAACGTTCCCGGTCCACCGAAAGCAGACCTCGTGGAACAGTTCACTTCCCGTTGTGCTCTTGTGAGACCTTCATTGATCGGGGGAGGGTCAGATGGATATCAGCATGAAAGCAACTTTGGGGTTCTGCGGTTGCCTTACCAAACACTTGTACAAATAGCTGAATAAATACGCGTCCCACAAAAGGAATGAGACCTAGACTAGAGAAGATACTTGGCACGCAAGAACTACTGACTGTAAGCAAAACAGCACATCAGAGGGGTTTTTGGTGAGAAATAGGTGCATTCTGACCTATATTTTTATGGGTGTATGTGTTAGGGGTCGTTGCTATCAGATGCCTTATGACAGGGGCCGATCTTTGATTTGCAGCCCTCAGAGTCTTACGATTTCAAACGCAGTGGGGGTAGGTGTCAGCGTTACCAGAATATATGACCAATCCAGATTAGGTATATGGGAGGTGAAGTGGAGGTGGTGCGGGGTTAGGGTCTGGCGACCAGATGCGTTCAAAGGGAACAGGGGTCATGGGTTCAGGGGACCGGGCCTGGCAGGAGGGGGTTGCAGAGGGCTTGCTCTGACATTCTCGTACAAGAAAATATTTTGTCAGGGCTCGAGACTCACTACTTGCGAAAAATGTTTATGTGATTTGTTGTGTGAACAGGAGACGGGCTGAGCTGACAGGTGGTGTGGGCTGGCTGCGCGAGTCGCTGGGAGAGTGTGAAGTTCTCCAGTGCGACAGTATAAATAAGGCATTTGGAAGTAAACTAACTGTTTTCATTAAAAAAAAGTAAATAACTAGAAATTTCGCGCGGCATTGGTGGATGGCAGCAAGCAATTAATTTGTTTTTCACAAATATTTCAAATGCCACTGTGGTCTGAAGGGCTATTCGCTCCCATTCGGAGTGAGGGTCAATACCTTTGAATTTTGCTTGTGAGTTGAGCATACCCACGCATCGTGCACAGTATAAGGTTTGATTGTTTTTTGTCGTTGGAAGAAAGGGAGGATTCCGAATGGAATGAATGAAGGGAGGTGTGTAATACCATCAAATATGATAAGGTTCACCATTCCAAAACTAGACAAAGGAACATGTAATTTCATTTATATGAAAATTTGTTGACCTGAACGGAGACTCTGCATTACGCAGAGAGAATGGAAATGCCGTATATTATGCAAGTTTTACTGTAGACGATTTTATAGACGAACAAGTCAAGGTTTCATTTTCTGACCGTTATTGCTGGCTTACATTGTACTCGGTTGTTTTTTTGGTGGCATATTACAACGACACGCAAAAACAACCTGGTTGTACTTGTCTTTGTCCCGGGCACATGGGCAGTCCAGCATTGAAATGCATGCAGTACACATCTGGGTTCAACCAGGTTCAGCCAACGCCAAATTATACGCTAATATTTTGTTAAAATGCTGTCTATGTGTTCTTCAAATTCTAGCGTCAGATTCCGCATCCCATTTCGAGCTAAACATACTCCATAGCACTAACCTCTCAAGCAAATTGTAGACTACTTTCCACAATGTTTTCTCTGTGTTGCCATCGTTTCACGTTTGTGCTCATCATTAGTTTTCACACAGTGCAGAATGAATGGGTACATTGATACAGAACGGCTACCGAGACACATTTCTGTTATGTTTTCCACCTAGCTACATCCTGCCTTTCTGCGAATGTCATCGATTCAGATACCAATTGATGACTTCTTTAGCAGGCAGCTGCAGATACACTTAAATGACTGGATAACTATGACGGTGTTTTGCGACGATCACCACGGGCCGATATGCCCTTTCGCAGTATGTTTGGGAGAATTCTCATAAATGGCTGATTTCCCTTACCTAATGAGTCCCTTAGCAGTATTGCTGGATTTCTAGGGTTTCTTTTTTCCCACCTGGTAAGAGTGTGAGCCTTTTTCCCACTCTTACATGTGTTTTGCTGTGTGTGTTTTTACTTTTTGTGTGAACTTGGGCAATGGAGCCTCACCTACTCCATGGCCTCATATTTGTCATGTGTGTTACACAGCACCTTCAGTGCAGTGACACAGGGTTGTCTTTAAGACACTGACTCCATTTTCTGGGGCTGACTACTGTCCCCCAGAAAAGGTAAAGTTGCCATTAACTTTATTTTAGTCACTTTAACCACCACCCAGTACACCCAATCTTACATGGATTATTGGAAAGGGTTCATTCTTATCCCTTTTTGCCTGTGTCTCTTGGAGCATTGTTTTGCTCCCTTTACATCAAGACTTGGCTGGTGGCAGTGGTAACTACCTATTTTTTATACCGCGGTTATCTTGAATAACAAAGGTATTGTTTTAAGCTATTGTATTAGCCTCAAACATAAACCCGCTTGACCATATATATTTTATTACGGTTCCGACTGGGTTTATTCACCATTTCTTTTTGTAAATGTCTTTCTTGTGTTTTACTCTGCATCTCAAACCAGGTTTGGTCCCTGCGCCGTCTTTTCGCGCGCTTCGCACAGAAGCCCTCCTTAAGGTGCCTGAAAGTCTGGGTCGGCAGGATGTGAGGGAGGGGTCTTAGGACCCCTGCCATGGGTTCCCTTGGTAACTCAAGTCGCACTCCTGTTTGATTGGCTGGGTGACTCTCCTTGCCAGGACAGCCACCCTGCTGTGGGATTGACAGCCAGGCTGTATGAATGGGGGAAAACTGCATAAAAAGCAGGTCTCTGGGACTGAAAAGGCAGAGTCGCCACTGGAACAAAAGAACCAACGAGGAGCTGATGGAAGAGGACCCCTACAACGACTGAACCGCCCGGTGAAGCCCTGCTGCAGGTACGAATCTTCAGAATCGGACGACAGAGAAGATCCTCCAGGAAACTTCTTCCCTTTAGATGGTGGGACCAACTAGTTCACCCAAACTGCAAGCCAGGACCCCTCCTCTGGTCGAATTCGCTGTACAGAGCTACAGTGGGCCGGATAGCCAGGAAGGTCGGACCCTGCTTGGGTTTTATGGAGCGCACCTTTTATTTGTTGCTTTGCTCTGCTGCTGGTTTCTTCCCTGGGTAGTGCAGGCCCCTCCAGTCTTCCTACTTCTTGTCAGTCCGACAGTCGGTTCAGGAACCGTGAGCCTGCAGGAACTACCAGGAACGTCCGCCTGAGCTACAGCTTCCCCTCCGTTTTCAGGTACTGTGCAAATCCGGTTGTTCATTTTGTTCAGCCACGGTGAAAGTGTTTGAAATCTTTCTCCAAACTGAGGGCTTGTCCTTCTCTTCTCTTTTAACTAACTTTTCTGCCAACCAACCTCGTCCGGAATCCGTGGCACAAACTTTACCGCAAACTACCCTGAACTGTGTGATCTTGAGCAAAAGACTTTTGACCCATTGACTTTGGCCCTAAGCCTTTTCTACCTAATTATATCACTGTAGTTCCTATTGCTCAATTGCCCTGAGTACTTACCTGTTGGTGTGGTTCAATTTCTATTAACTTTGTTTTTCCCTCCCTTTTAAATTTCTGGAGTGCCATTTTGCGCCTACTTCATTTTGTGAGCTTAACTTGTCTAGAACTTATTGGGAGTGGTGTGGTGTATTAAGAGTGTGATTTTTAAACTGCATATAATAGTGTAATCTTATACAACTGAAGAGTGAAATAAATGTATATTCTTTTACTTCAATACCTTGAGTCAGTGTTTGCCTGAATCGTAGAAATTGCTGTCCCTTGTGTAACTATTTGATACTGCTCACTTACTGTTGAGATAAGTCTGGCTGCTCAGCCATCGCTACCACTTTAACTGTGTAGTACAGGCTTGTACCAAAGGTGAATTTGTACTGTCACTTGTAGTCTTAATTGTGTGTGGTGTTCCCAAAGGGTACTGCATATAATTCTGCCTAACACGGTACCAGCCATGAGGAGCAACTGGACATCGTTTACGGTGGCCTAGCGCCAAGCTGATGCAGAAGAATTGCGATTCACTGTGCATCCAATGCTCTTCTTATATCCAAAAGGAACACTGTGTGACTCACGATAAACATTTGTGGATCGGGAACAAAGAAAGAAATTACCCATGTGTTTGAATATGGCAATCGCTGGATGTTCTCGGAGCGTTTATTGTGAAATAAAAGTACATTATAAATTGCAGAGTATTGCCATTTCCTTTAAAAATATAGTTTTGTATTCACATTTGGGACGCACTGTGTGGTGAGAGGATGTGTGTTGATATTCCGGGTTCTGCGTCAACTGACGTTAACACGTAGGTGATGACTGGGCGCGTTTTGCTACGCTGCCCAGTAACATCATGGAGATAGGCGGAGAATATCACTAGGTTTGGTGATGTCAACCTCAGGGGCAAGGGATATGATTTAGTGCCGCCAGGGTAGTTCACCTTAGGGCGATGCGGCAACAGATAAGATTGGCATAAGAGGGCCGAGCCCTGCTGTCTGATTTCATATGTGTAAAAGTGAGGAAAACTACAGTAAGGTGCATAGGAAATGTTTGCACGATTGATCAACGTATGCTCAAAAACACATGCCCGAACCCCCGGGACAATAATATTTTTGAGCGCACTATTCCTTTAAAAGGGATCCTTTAAGGCTGAAGAGACATTCTGGGGCCTCTCACCTGGACTTCCTTTGGGACAGTTGCACTGTTCAAAGCACTCCATCGGAGTTGTAAAAGGAGCCGTCATAACAGAAGAAAGATCTGTCCCCTAACTATACCCAGGGACTATCGGGAGTGGACCAGTACCAACCAATCTACAACAGATCTGTGCTAAAAGGTCAGACTGTTAAGTGGAGTATCCTGTCCTCGAGCCGTTTGCGAAAGGTCTTATAGAAACCCAGAGGGACAGACCAGCTGTTCACCCACACCAAACTGGTTGCTCTGTGTTCCCCGCATCCTAAACGAGAGGGAAGGCGCTGGTATCTGCGTTCCTCTAACCAGCCAAACAATTGCACTGCATCTCCATCATCCTGGCACAGAACCGCCTCCTAGCAGAACCCGTCAACTGTCAGGCCCGAAGCATCTGCTCAACACCGGAAACTGAAACTCTGGAGGATCACTCGCTGATCCTATCCAGAGGTTACCACATGGCTCGGCCTAGCTAGCCCGAGATGCACCGCCTCAATGCTTGCATCACAGCGCACCCTTGATCACCACTTCTCGACCGCCTACCCGACCCCCCCGGAGCGTCATTCGTTGACCGCCGCCAGCTGCTAAAGCCTGACTCGGCCGGCCCAATGTTGAAGCGTTCTTGAGAGCACCCCAACCTGCAGCACTTGAACCTCTGACATTCAACCGCACCAAGCACCCATATTCGACCCTGCTCGATGCCTTCTTGCTGCCAGGGCCTCTGCGATCCTACGTGCCTGACTGAGCCTGATCAGCTCGCATCAAGGTTCAACCCGTGTCGAATGCGTCAGCCCACCAAGAACCAAATTCAGGTACTGTGACACTGAACTGCACCCGCTGCCTAAACCCTCCCCCTCCCACTCCCCTGTCCACTTGGGCTCTACAAACTGGTTAGGTCACGATCGTCTATGTCTTCACCAAGATATACATTTTAGTATTACCTTACCTACTCACCCGTGGAACTAAGCTCAGAGTGCTGCTTTCTCCAGTCCGTCACATCTTCCATGTCTTTTCTCTGAAGCTGGTTTTTGTACAGTAATCTCTTTTCGTTCTACTTGCAGATGGTGTGTTTTGTTAAAGTGTTCATTTTTTGTAGAACCTTGATTGGACATTCCCTTTATTTTGGACTGTGATACTGTGTTGTTTTGGTCACTACTGGTTCACCGTCACACCCCTCTTATCAGTATAGCCTCCCCTCGGCCTGTGTTACCACAAAAGGCAAAGGAGGTATATATCTCTTAACTGTCCCTGTTTTACCTTTATGATTGCATTGTGTTTTGGTTTGTAGAAGTGTGAGGGCTGAGCAAGACATTTTGTCCCTGCTCACCCTTGTACTCCTGCGAGACAGAATCCAATTAATCACATTCCCTTTTTCCTTTCTTACCTACCGCTATCCCTATGGTCCACTGCTCCCTCTGTGCTTTCTGTCTCACTAGCTCACCACTCCTTCTCTGCTGACTTGCCCACTGCTCCCCCCTCCTCTTTCCCCCTTCATATTATGAAGTGCTTTTTCTTTTTTTTTTTAAACATCAGGTGTTTCAAAAACTGCACTTTTCGCTGCATTTTTGCCAACGCGGTCTTTCTCCGTTTTTCCACTTAGTTTTTATTGAACATTTTCCTTCAACAGGCAAAGACCATTGACCATAATTCATTAACACACAAAAAAAACAGAACAAACCACTCACCCTCACCAACCCACCCCCCGCTCATAGTTAACCAGGCCCAATTGGGCATTGGGGCGACAAAAAACAGAAAATGGGAACCATTGAACCTTACAAAACAAATAGGCTGACATCTTGGGTTCACTACTGACCGTACACCACTGGCAATTATGACTGACATACCAGAGATATGTACGCTAGGCTGCGTCTAGGGCGGGAGCTTCAGAGTTTCATTGAACCACAGTCCTCGTGCAAGAGCACCACTGTCCAGTCCTGCAGGAAAGCACTCATTGAATCATGTACCAGAGCTGTTAACTTCTCATAAGTGAAAATGATGCAGAGTTTAGCCAGCCAGTCTGCTCTGGACGGAACCCCTTTGCTTCTCCACTTCTGGGCCAGGGCCAGCCCCCCCGCTCTCAACATAGCCTGGACCACCTCAGGATAGGCACACGACTCCAAGATGGGGAGGGGAACCCAAACAGGAGGTCAATGGAACACAAGGGGATCGTGAGGCCCACTATATTCTTAATCCAGCTCAAGAGCTCCGACCAGAAGACCTGAATAAAGGGACACTCCCACCACAGATGGTACCAAGACCCCCTCCGGCCACACTCCCTGGGACAGAGGGGGGAAGTACCGCTAAACATTTTGGACAGCCTCTCAGGAGGGAGATGCCATGTGTGGAGGATTTTAAAGTTGTGCTCCATAGCTGCCGTGTAAAGGGAACCAGACAAAAGCACCCCAAAGAGCTTAGACCAGGCATCATCCTTCAAAGGTTAACCCCTCTTCTCCTCCCAGAACCTCTTAAAACCCTGTCTACCCTCAAGTTGAGCTGTGATTAAAATGTTGTATATTTTGGAAAGGGAACCCCTTCTTGGGGTAGCCTCCACCAACCAACTTTCCAGGGGTTTGAGAGGATGCACTAGAGCCACTCCCCACTTGGGGTCAGTCGGGAGCCCCTTCACACGAAGAAAGTCAAAAATAGAGATTGGGTGGTCTCCCATGAATTCCGCCAAGGTAGGGTGCTCAATAAAGGCACCGTTCTGGAATAGCTGAGCAACCCGTTCTAGACCCATATCAGATCACTTCTGGGTATCTCTGAAACCCCTCTTCCCCAGATCAAAAGGGGGTCCCCATAGAGAAGACAGACGAGATGGCCAGGAAGAAAGGGGCGCGTTGGACCTATCTTGCCTTCATAAGGACCACAGGACTGATAACGTCGATGGGTTCTGACCCCATCCGGGAGGTCCTTGGCCAGGGCCCACAAGAAACCTCTTACTTTCCTAGGATGAGTATAGGTATCTTCGATATATGACCAGTAGGTCCGCATTTCATCCTTCATATGCTCCAACATGACCCTCAGCAAAGCTATGGATTGTAGGGCTTTGAAGAACGAATCTGGCACTACAGTAGGAAGGGCAGAAAAAAGGTACAAGAGGCGGGGTAGAATATTCATCTTTAGGGATACCATGCGCCCAATCCATGAGAGCGTCAGAGGAGTCCAACGCATCAGGTGCGAACGTATCCTGGAGAGAACCGGGGGAAAATTATGCGCGAAGATACTTCCCAAGTCCCTCGGAAGCAGAACCCCCAGGTAAGGCGTAGCCACACGCTCGACTCTAATACCACCCACCAGATCTTTCCCTTCAATTAATCTGTAACGCTCACCTGGCTCCCACGGAGGCGCTGGTCTGGTCTGGGTTACTGTGGCCTCTTCAAGCATGATGCACAGAATTCGGATCACCGATTGAACAGGACCCCCAAATCTTGCTTGTTGGGCCCGTAGGATTATCCTTCTGCAGATGAGAAAGGGGATTAACTGCCTGCCGAATAGTGTGCTTGCTCCCCCCTTCATTCTTCTCTGATTCCTCCAAAACCTCCGGTTTAAGCTCACCTTATGGTTTGGAAGGATGAACTCTCCATCCTGCTTCTGTGCAGGGGCGCGCGTTCGTCCAGTAACTTCACTGGTTTTCAGAATGGCGCTGGCACATCCACTTGACTTTTCTGAGCGATACGCCGTAAGTATGAAGATGGATGCAAATGTTCAAGTGTGAGCCTCCTTTTATGTTGTCTTTTCTGTACTTTATTTCAGGTGCAGAACAAAGGTGTGCGTTGAGGGCTTAAATTGCCAGTGGTAAAATCAGGTGAGTTAGTGATGAGGGCGACCCCTCTAAATGTCTTTATAATTCACCAGTAATGTCTTTTGTCCTTTCCCCATAGGGGCCGGGGTGCGGTACCTGCCAAAGATGCGGCACCAACCCGAGATGTGGAATGGTTCACCAAGAAAAGCCGATAAGTAATATGGCTGAAAATTTGGCTTTCCTCTTGTGTTCCCTTGGTCACCTTTTGTCTCTTCTTCTCTCCCCTAGGTGCAGAGGTGTGGCGACCGGTGCTGAGAGCCGCGATGGAGCCGGGGGGCGTCTCGGGAACAGGTGAGTGAAGGGCGGCGCTGCAGCGAGCAACGCGGTGCTTTTAAATGGGAGTCTTCCTTCAGGAATGCTGGCGTGAAGATTCCGGATGCAGGTAAGAAGGTTGAATAAGTTCTTGGTTTTCACCTTTCTCTTCTCTTATTCCCTTACAGGTGTTCCAGGTTCGAGGCGGGCGTGGCTGGAGTCCAGGTGCAGGAGCAGACACGGTGAGCATTCAGCTGCTGGGATGCAGAACAACGCGAAGCACGTATGGCTGTCCGGGCGTGGCTTAAATAGCTTTGGAAGAAGTTCCAGGTGAGTATTCTTCCACAGCCCCACCCAAGTAACAAAATAGTTCCTTCAGAAAAATAGTCCCACCTAAGCCTCATTTGGCTTGGTTCTTCATGCAGCCTGGTCTGCATCAGGTGAGTGTGCAGCCTGGTCTGCTTCAGGTAAGTGCACCAAACACTTCCCCTTATGTGCCTGGCGCCTATGGCGCCAGGACTGATGTCCAACATGAGCCTGGCGCCAACGGCGCCAGGACAGAGTCCAAAGAGCCCCTATAAAGGGCCGCTAGGCTTTTACGCAGGGGCGTGATGCCTGCTCCTGGGGGCGCTGGGCCTGGCCTGGTGCTCCGGGGGTAGGCATCATGACAGCACTCCTCCCCAAGGCCCCTCCCAAGGTCTTTTCCCCAGGAGGTTTCGGTTTGTTCAGGAAATTCCGATGGAACCTTTTTACTAGCCAAGGTGCATGTACGTTGTCGCTGGGTTCCCAAGATCTTTCCTGAGGCCCGTACCCCTTCCAATTAATCCGGTTCCTGGTTGCACTGGTTTCAAAAGCGACACATGAAAAACGGGGTGAATCCGCATGTTAGCTGGTAGATCTAGCTTGACTGCCAGTGGGTTAATTATAGCTTTGATCGAGTAAGGGCCTAAATACCTTGGATTAAAAGTCTGAGGTCCCTTGAGCGATAAATGTTTGGTAGCCAACCATACTTGATCCCCTATATGGTATGGTGGCGCCTCCTTTCGATGCAGATCCGCATTCTTTTTGTATTTCCCTTTCGCATGTTGTAAGTGTGCAGTACCATCCTTGAAGGCTTGAGTAATCGTAGAATGCAAATGGTCCACTGCGGGCATTTCGAGGCTCAAAGGTGAGTCCAAGTCTGAAGTACGAGGGTGATGTCCATATAGGGTATAAAAGGGGCTCTGACCAGTTCCAGAGTGTATCGAGTTATTGTATGCATATTCAGCCACTCATACAATATCCTTCCAATTACCCTCCGATTGGTGCAACATACATTGTAGATATTGTTCAAGGGTCTGGTTCGTTCTCTCCGTTTGACCATCGGTCTGTGGGTGGTGGCTGGTTGAGAGTCTTACGTCGATTTGTGCCAGTTGACAACACTTTTTCCAAAAAAGAGAAATAAACTGGCTTCCCCGATCGGAGATTAGTATGGACGGGAATCCATGCAGACGGATGATATTTTCGAGGAATTCCTTGGCAAGAACAAAAGCTGAAGGTAATCCTTTCAACGGAATAAAATGGGCCATCTTGGAAAATAAATCCACCACAACCAGAATAGTATTGTATCCATTACAAGAGGGCAGGTCCGTGATAAAATCTAGTGACAAGGTGTGCCAAGGTGCTGGTGGAATGTCTAAGGGTTTTGTTTTTTTACCTTTGTTTTGGGCGCAAACTCCACAGGACATCACAAAAGATTTAATATCCTTTCGCCAGGATGGCCACCAGAATTGTCGTTTAATGTTTTCCTCTGTTTTGGCAATGCCAAGATGTCCTTCCATCAGAGTATCGTGATGACGGGAAATAACCAGTTCTTGCAATTCCTTTTCTGGCAAAAATAAACATCCTTGGAAGTAAGGTAAGCCATCGTTGATTGAAAAGGCAGATCCCCTCTTCATCCAATCCTGCAAGGCTGAAGAGTCCAGGAATAGTTTTACCCGTGCTTGAATGTCTTCAAGGGTTTGTAAAGTGGTTATTGTTATATCGTGCCTGAGTGTGTTTGTAATGTTTATCAGTAAAGGAAGGAGATGTGTTGTGATGTGCTTGTCTCTGCATGTACGGATGCTTACTGGGCTTCATACTTTCCCCAAACCTTACTTTTGGTTTCATATGAGGGTAAACAGCATCACATCCCTGCGCTGCTTCACTAGGGAATGATACTTTGACTGGTGAATGGAAACATCACTGCAGAGCTTTCTTCTTCACCCCTCAGTACTTCACACTTGCAATGCAATCTCTAACAGGCGACATCTTTGCCCAGCACGCCATACCCCAGGAACACCTTCCTACCACAAAGAGTCCATGCTGGTCATGACCTCAGCTGTCTTCTCTTGCCCACAGCTCCTTAGCTCCTCCCTCTCTCATGGGAGTCCTCTTCACTACGAGCTTTGTTTAATCTACAGGTTTCTTAAACTAATGGGGCGGGATTCCTTCTTCAGTTTAAGGGCCAGGTGTCATTTTAAGCTTCCTTTTATCTTCACTTAACAGACAACACTTCTGGTTTTACTTTAACAGGCTTGACTTCTTCACACACATTTCTTCATCTTAAAGTCCTTGCTCCCTTCTTGAGCTTCCCCTCAAGGCCCTGCTCCTCTCTTCAGCCCCAGGACCCAGCTCTCCCTCCACCATATGGGCAGCTGATCCTTCCTATATAGGGCTTCCTTCCTCCCCTTTGGTGCCCTGGGTGATGGGTCTTACTTGTGTTTTGGGGCAGTGTTGTCCTTCTTGTCCAACTTCTTCCTGCACCCCCAGCAGCAGGCTTCTTCCACTTTCTTCAGTTTCTTGCTGCATGTTCTTCTTTTTAATCCCATCCTCGTCGCCAATGTTATAAAGTGACTTCAGGCTTCTTGGGATTACTTATATGTTTATTACAAGTACTTAAGTCACAGTTACATGAAGTTACATACATAAGTGGACAGGACATAACACTGGCTCCCATCACCCAGGCTGGGGAGCTCTAACTGGTATCACCAGCTTTCACATGCAGAGACAAGCACATCACAACACATATCCCCAAGATTCTTTGTTCGGGAATTATCGGCACAGGTTCTGAGTTTGTGTCCATTTCTCCCATTCCAATTCGAGATAGCGGGTCCGCTTTGCCATTCTTACAGCCGGGACGGTAGGTGATTACAAAATCGAACTCAGCAAAGAATAAAGCCCATCGGAGCTGTCGTGAAGACTGAGCCTTGGCAGTTTTTAAATTTTGTAAATTTCGGTGATCAGTGATCACGGTGATGGTATGCTTTGCGCCAAGAGATAATGCCACCAAGCCTTAAAGGCGGACTTAATGGCTAATAATTCCTTATCGGTGATTGCATAATTTATCTCCGGCGGCGAGAACTTTCTGGACCAAAATGCTACGGGGTGCAGTTGGTTGGTTTCGGGGTCTCTCTGAGACAGGACAGCTCCCATGGCTAAGCTGGATGCGTCAGTTTCGACTATATATGGGAGATCAGGACGCGGGTGTTTCAAAATAGGTGCGGACGTAAATTTAGCTTTTAATTCCTGAAAGGCCTGTTCAGCTTCCTCGGTCCATTCAAAACGTTTATTCTTCCGCAAGAGTGCAGTGATGGGTTGCACCACCCGTGAAAATTCTGGGATAAACCTGCGATAAAAATTGGCAAAACCAAGCATGCTTTGGACACCTTTCACTGAACTAGGTGATGGCCATTTGAGGATGGCATCCACTTTCCGTGAGTCCATTCGGACCCCTTTAGGTGTCAGGATGAATCCAAGAAACTCAACCTCGGTGGTATGGAAAACGCATTTTTCCAGCTTTGCAAACAGTTTGTGCTGGCGCAATTTCTCAAGGACGGCCCTGACATGTTTTCTGTGATCAGATTCCGAAGAGGAGTACACCAGAATGTCATTGATATACACGACAACACAGACCTCGATGAGTTCCCGAAGGACATCATTCATGAAGAATTGGAAGGCAACAGGCGCGTTGCACAACCCGAAAGGCATCACCTGGTATTCGAATAGTCCATATTTTGTACGGAAGGCCGTTTTCTATTCGTCGCCTTCTTTTACTCGTACCAGATGATAAGCCCCCCGGAGATCTAACTTGGTGTATATGCAAGCGTCCTTCACCTGGTCAAGGAGTTCAGGGATCAAAGGCAGAGAGTAACAATTTTTAACAGTTATCTGGTTCAATGCGCGGTATTCAATACATGTTCTAAGGTCGCCTTCTTTTTTTGGCACGAAGAACAAAGCCGAGGATGCCGGAGACTTTGACGGGCGACTGAAACCATTGGCTAGGTATTGGTCTAAATATTGTCTCAAATGCAGATTCTCCGGCTCAGTAAGGGCATAAATCCTGCTACAAGGGGGTTGTGCACCAGGCACCTGATCGTTTTGGCAATCGTACGATCTGTGAGGAGGTAACGTGTTGGCCTGTTCCTTTTGGAAGACGTCCTGAAAGTCTTGGTATTCCGGAGGTAGTTGCATGGAGACAGAGGTTACTGATGCTAGACTGATCTTCAGATTTTCTGGGTAGCAGGTTCGTGCACACTCCGGAAAGGTTATTCTCTTCGCTCGCCAATCAATTTGAGGATTATGTGTCTCTAACCAAGGGATTCCGAGAATAACCTGAAACTGTGGAGCCTTGATTACATCAAACACAACTGCCTCCCGATGGCCGTCCAGACCTACAAGTGTCACCTCAGCTGTGGAATGTGTTACCGGTCCTGAGGCAATTTCGGTTCCATCAACTGTGGTGATGACATCTTTGCTGGTTTTAAGACACAGGGGAAGGTTAATCATGGAGACCAATTCACGATCCACGTAGTTTCCTATAGCCCCACTATCGATGTATGCCTTTATTGCATGCAACCGCTTAGGCTGTTCGGGATCTACGAGGACCATTGGCACAGTGAAATGCGAGGTCTGAGAGTTAGTTTTCAAGCTCGGCAAGCGGACCCCTACGGTTGTCGGGCGGGGTCGTTTCCCGATACAGAGGTTTCATGGATTTTATCAGCGGCCCCTACCACCTTCCTGGGCGGCCTTGCCGGGCAATCTCGTAGAAAGTGTCCAGAGGATCCACAATAAAGACATAAGTGCATCTGCCGTCTTCTTTCATGTTCCTTTTGCGTTAAAGGTCCTTTAACTCCTCCGATTTGCATTGGCTCAGAGGCTTCAGCCCCCTTGAGATTAGCGTGGGTCTTGACTAACACCCGGGTCTCAAACTTGGACCGATCAGCTTTTCTGTTTTGCAGTCTGTGATCCAATTGGACCACTAAGTCTATATATTCTGAGCATTCTTGGGGCGGATTTACAACTTGGGCCAGGACATCTTTAAGTTCTCCGCGTAGACCTCGATAAAATAATGTGATTCTTTTATCTTCTGGCCACACAGTTTCCACAATTAGTCTATTAAAGGTTGCAATGTAGGAAAGGAGGTCTTGATTGCCCTGTCGCAGAGATAGAAGTTTGTCATCTATAGCCAGCCCCTGGGAGTGACGAGCAAATAACCTTTCCATGCTTGCTTGAAATCCTTGAAAATCACGAAGAATCTGGTCATCTTGAGTTACCAGTGGAACTGACCAATCGACAGCACTGCCGCTGAGATATGACAATACAAAGGCTACCCTGGTCTGGTCATTAGGGAAGGCCCCAGGTCTGCACAGGAAATGCAAACGACAATGATTCATGAATACGGAGAATCGTTTGGGGTCCCCAGCAAAGCGTTCGGGTGGGGCCAGCGGCATGTTTCCAGGTAGATTTATCTGCACTGGGTTACTGGAAAGCACAGGAGCGGGGTTCCCTCCGGAACCGGGTAAAGGGGTTTGTCCAGCTTGACCTTGCAAAAGCTGTCTAGCCAGGTCATCAGCTCTTTCCTTTGATACAATCACTTCCCTCCTGAGAGCATTAGTCTCTTGACGGGCGGCGTGTACTTCGGCCCGTAATTCCCCCAGTAGTTGGGCCAACCGATCAGTCTCGGAAGATTCCATAGCGCCTGGGTGGGAATTTGTAGGAAGGCTTCGCGTTCTGTAACGCTCACCTGGCTCCCACGGAGGCGCTGGTCTGGTCTGGGTTGCAGTGGCCTCTTCAAGCGTGATGCACAGAATTCGGACCACCGATTGAACAGGACCCCCAAATCTTGCAAGTCGGGCCCGTAGGATTATCCTTCTGCAGATGAGAAAGGGGATTAACTGTCTGCCGAATAGTGTGCTTGCTCCCCCCTTCGTTCTTCTCTGATTCCTCCAAAACCCCCGGTTTAAGCTCACCTTATGGTTTGGAAGGATGAACTCTCCATCCTGCTTCTGGTACAGGGGCGCGCGTTCGTCCAGTTACTTCACTGGTTTTCAGAATGGCGCTGGCACATCCACTTGACTTTTCTGAGCGATACGCCGTAAGTATGAAGATGCAAAAGTTCAAGTGTGAGCCTCCTTTTATGTTGTCTTTTCTGTCCTTTATTTCAGGTGCAGAACAAAGGCGTGCGTTGAGGGGTTAAATTGCCGGTGGTAAAATCAGGTGAGTTAGTGATGAGGGCGACCCCTCTAAATGTCTTTATAATTCCCCAGTAATGTCTTTTGTCCTTTCCCCATAGGGGCCGGGGTGCAGTACCTGCCAAAGATGCGGCGCCGACCCGAGATGTGGAATGGTTCACCAAGAAAAGCCGGTAAGTAATATGGCTGAAAATTCCGCTTTCCTCTTGTGTTCCCTTGCTCACCTTTTGTCTCTTCTTCTCTCCCCTAGGTGCAGAAATTTGGCGATCGGTGCTGAGAGCCGCGATGGAGCCTGGCGGCGTCTCGGGAACAGATGAGTGAAGCGCGGCGCTGCAGCGAGCAACGAGTTGCTTTTAAATGGAAGTCTTCCTTCAGGAATGCTGGCGTGAAGATTCCGGATGCAGGTAAGAAGGTTGAATAAGTTCTTGGTTTTCACCTTTCTCTTCTCTTATTCCCTTACAGGTGTTCCAGGTTCGAGGCGGGCGTGGCTGGAGTCCAGGTGCAGGAGCAGACACGGTGAGCGTTCAGCTGCTGGGATGCAGAACAACGCGAAGCACGTGTGGCTGTCCGGGCGTGGCTTAAATAGCTTTGGAAGAAGTTCCAGGTGTGTATTCTTCCACAGCCCCAGCCAAGTAACAAAATAGTTCTTTCAGAAAAATAGTATCACCTAAGCCTCATTTGGCTTGGTTCTTCATGCAGCATGGTCTGCATCAGGTGAGGGTGCAGCATGGTCTGCTTCAGGTAAGTGCACCAAACACTTCTCCTTATGAGCCTGGCGCCTATGGCGCCAGGACTGATGTCCAACATGAGCCTGGTGCCAACGGTGCCAGGACAGAGTCCAAAGGCCCCTATAAAGGGCCGCTGGGCTTTTACCCGGGTGCGTGATGCCTGCTCCCGGGGGTGCTGGGCCTGGCCTGGTGCTCCGGGGGTAGGCATTATGACAGAATCCATCAAGTGGCCCCATCGGCATGAGAGATGATTTTGACAAATGAATTTTTAAGCCCGAAAAAGCCCCAAACGACTGAATCAGGTTCAAGGAGAGATTGGTCCAGGCTGGTCATATAGACCAGAATGTCATCCGTGAATAGAGATAGCTTAAAGTCTAGATCACTGCAGTTTATCCCAGTAATTCGGTGGTGTTGTCTTATAGCTATAGCTAAGGGCTCCAAGGCGAGATCGTATAAGAGGGTGGACAAGGGACAACCCTCACGGGTCCCACAGGAGATGGAAAACGGGCCCGAGAGTGTTTCATTGACAGATACCCTGGCAAATGGGCCATTATATAGAGCAGAGATCCACCCACAGAATCCTACCCCTAAACCCATCTTGTTCAAGACTTTTCCCATATAAGACCATTCCACACGGTCGAAGGCCTTTTCAGAATCCAACAACAACATATAGGCCTGCATGCTGTTACTACCCACTTCATGCATCAAGTCAAGGGTTTTCCTAATATTATTGGAGCCGTGCCTCCCAGGGATGAACCCAACCTGGCCGACATAAACAAGCGAGGGGAGCTGCTGGGCCAACCTATTTGCGAGAAGTTTCACGAGAATCTTTACATCAGTATTTAATAAATGGGACGATAGGACTGGCAATTCGTCGGTTCCTTCCTCTCTTTTGGAATAACCACTATGCAGGCCGAAAGCATGGATTGGGGGAGCCTCCCTGAGTCAAGTACCGAATTAAACTATTTGGATAGGAACGGGGCAGAGCAGAGCCAAATGACTTGTAAAAAACACCCAGTAAAGCCATCATTGCCAGGGGCACCCCCCTTCATGGAACCAATAGCATACAGCACCTCTTGGGGCATAATGGGCCTCTATAAGGGATCTGCCTTTTCTAAAGGGAGGTGAGGAATCAGGAGAGAGTCAAGAAACGGATCGGCCTCTGGACCCTCCTCAGTGCACTCCGATGTATAGAGGCGCGCATAGAAAACTCTGAATTTTTCAGCTATCCCCGGGTCATCGAGGCATTTTCCACCCACCGGAAAGGCGCAATGCCCCTACCGTTCTACTGTTCCTAAGTTCATGTAATCTTCCAAGCCAAGATTTTATCTGCCTTCTCCCCCTTCTCCATGTATTTTTGCTTGAGGAGAGGCAATTTTCTCTCAGTTTGCCTAACCCTAAGGGTGGCTAGTTTTGCCTTAAGCTAGCTGTTGAGGTTCAGCCCATTTACCTGGAAGCATTTGGGATCAGAGCTTACCCCCTGGTTGTTTCTCATTTATTTTCTCTCTGAGGGACTTCTCCTCCCTGGTTCTGAGCCGCTTCCTTGCTGCACCCAACCCAATCAAGAGTCTTCGAATTGTAGCCTTAAAGGCCTCCCATACTCCCGCCTCCCCAACCTCACCATTATCATTAAGCTCAAAGAATTCCTTGATATTCGCGAGGAAGGTCTGGGCAGTCTCCCTGTCTTTCAGCAAGAGGTCGTTGCACGTCCACCTTGAGGACATAGGGTGCCCCGAGGAGATACCCACTTGAACACGGACCAAGTTGTGGTCCGACCACGGGATCAGCTCCACCCCGAACCCCGTGATACACTCACACAAGGCTCTGTCAAGTAAAACATAATCCTCGAAAAGGGTGAGTGCAGGTTGGAAAAAAAAGTAAAAAAAGGATTTTGGTCATGACAATACGGATGGGAATCTATTAGGCCAATGTCTCATTTGTTGCATGAAACAATGCGGCCATTCTCTTCTGGGACTGTAGGTCTGTACATGGGCGAAGAGACTTTCTATCAATTTCAGGGTGAAGAACCATGTTAAAATCTCCCCCCACCAGGAGAAGCCTCTCTGCAAAACCCATGATCTTTGTTTTAGTCTCCTCCCAAAAGTGGTCCTGGGCCTCATTAGGGGAGTAAATAGACACTAGGGTAACTTTCCTCCCCCTGACCTCTCCCTTCACCATCACAAATCGGCCATTGGGATCCGCTCGGTGAGTTCTCGGACTGAAATGGGCCTTGTTGGAGACCAACATCACTACCCCTCTACTCTTGGTCGGGATAGCGGCCTCGAACACTTTTTGAATCAACCTGGATCTAAGGGCCATCCCCCTCCCCTTGCCCAATGAGTTTCCTGCAAAAATAAAAAATGTAACTTCAACCTATTGAACTCCTTCATCACCAAGGATCTCTTATTTGGGGAATTCTGCCCCCGAACATTTAGTGAACCCAAAGTCAGCGAAAAGAGAGAGTCAGCCATTAGGAAGACAGAGATCACTGAAAGGCCCTGTAACAGGGGCGATGTACCCCAATTTTTTCCCGCGGGCCAGCTCTTCTGACAGATTCCCAAATGCAATGGTTCTCAATTAATTCAGTCCCCTGGCAGGTAATTGCAAACAATAGTGACCCCAACATAATATAACATTAAGTCCCCAACTCGCACTTGGTAACAGAAATCCACACTTCGTAAATATGAACCAAAACAAAACTGTCAGACTCCTGTAGGAATCCCCCACACTCCTCCTCACCTGTTTCCTCTATGGAACTGTCCAATGTTTCTGATATTTTCTTTCTTCGCGGTTTCCTCTGTTCAATGAGCTTCTTCTCCTTCTTCTGATGAAGATAAAGGATGTGCTCCCTCGGAGGCCACCTTGACTGGGAGTCGTAAACCAGACCAGGTGAACCCCAGGGAGCAGGACCCAAACATTTCAGGGAAAAAGCCTCCTGGCTGAAAAAACCCTGGTAGATGGAGTATGGGGAGTTGGTTCCAAATCCTATCTTCTAATGGATTTGCTTGGTATCGTGATAATCCGGATCTTGGTAAGTAATGAGGAACTCTGGGAATCATAGTTCCGCAGGAAGAGAAGTCTGCTGACAATGTTCTCTGTAACAACCCGGTCTTGGTAAGTAATGAAGAACTCTGGGATTCGTAGTCCCACAAAAGGGTAAGTACTGGGATAGTCTTCACATAATTTGTAGAACGGAGGATAGCTTGCGGTAGGTACAGGATGATGGGAGGCTGATGGTAAGAATAGAATGATTAGAGGTTAGCAGTAAGAGGGAAAAGAGCCTTACAGTGGGTTACCGAAAAGGAAAAATAAGAAGCAGAAGTTAGTAGCTCCGATGAGGTGGAGGAATACCGGAGCCGAGGAGTAGAAAAGAAAAGAAGGTAAAGAACAGCTTTCTCATGACGCCGGTATGTGAGGCAAACGTGGAGTAAAGGCGTTGCGAGAAACAGAAACCAGACCGGCGAAGGAAGAACGCCTTGTAAGAAAAGAAGTAGATCTCTGGAGACGGAGGGCTACGGAGACGGACTTAAAGAAAAGAAAACAACTGAGAAGAGTGAGGGAGAAAACGTAAAAGGTAAGCAAGACGAAATTAAAGGTAAGCAGACCACAATACCTTAAAGGGATGAAATAATCACCCGAGTGCACAGAGGGAAGTACAGAGCGTAGGGAGAACTGTACAGAGAAGGAAGTAGTAGCGGAGCGTTGAACTGTAGAAGCAAGTCGCTGGAACAACACAGAAGCTCTGAGTGGGAACCATAGACGATACAACGCAAGGATTGTATCCCAGATTCCTGTACATAAACAGTCGACAGCCATCTTGGAAATAGACTAGAGCGTTACTGTGGGACTCTGAACCACCATATTACGTGTACTTTCATTTTTGCCAGCACTTCCATGGGCGGTGCATGACAGTATGCCCCCTTCTGTGCCCGGCTCCGCCTGGTTTGCCAGGATACCTTCTGTGAAATTGTTGAAGAAGAGGGGGAGCATGAATATATCTTCTGGGTTCCCACGATCTCTCTGAATCGGGACAGCCCTTCCAGTGTACCAGGTATTGTAGAGTGCCTTTGTGATATCTGGAGTCGAGCAACCTGGCTACCTCGTACTCTTCAGGCTCCTTGGGTTTGGGAACAGGTCTTCTCTGAACAACCCTTTTAAAAGGATCTTCCACATAAGCTTTCAAAAGGGAAACATGAAACACTGGGTGAATTCTTTTCATGTTCTTGGGTAGTAGCAGCTTGTAAGTAACTGGATTAATCATGGAGAGAATTGTAAACGGACCCAGATATCGGGGTGAACATTTCCCCAAGTGAGTCCAACGTGGAAGATATCGGGTGGATAGCCATACCTTCATTCCTACTTTCCATTCTGGGTTGGACCTGCGTTTGCGGTCAGCATATCTTTTATATTCCTTCCGACTTTCTACTAGAGTGGCTAAGGCCTCTTTGTGTGTCTTGTTTTTTCGCACAAAAGTTCTTCCACAGCTGGAATCTTGGAAGCAGTCTGGTCTGTCATGGGTATGAAACGAGGATGGACTCCATAAGTGCACTTGAAAGGGCTCATTCCTATGGCATTGTGAAAAGTATTATTATAGGCAAATTCAGCCATGGGAAACAACCCTGTCCAGTTGTCGTGTCTTTTATGACAGAAGCAACGTAGATATTGTTCGAGGTTGGCATTGAGGCGTTCGGTCTGACCGTTGGTCTGCGGATGATATCCAGATGACAATCCTCTGTGAATGTCACGACCCTCGCCCAAAACCCCCTCAGGCAAACCCATTGGCCAGGTGGAGTCAGGACTCGGGCCTCTAGAGCCTGGCATCCTCTTCAAAAGCCCTCATGGGGCCAGTCGTGGCGCCTATGGCCCAGGCTCATACACCATGAAAAAGTAAGTGCTTGGGAACTACTTTATTGTATTGTCAGCCAACATGGAGGCATTCACATAGCTTGGAACCAAGCTATGCGGTCTAGTGTTTTGGGTGTGGTAGCCTTGGGACTATTTTACCTGGACTATTTTGTTGGGGTTATTTAAACCACACCCGAGCAAGACAAAACGCTTTGCGTTACTTTGCAGCTTGCAACGTGACGCTCACCATGTCCAGCTATTCACTCGAACCTCGGAGAAGCAGAACCTGCAAGGAGACAAAAGGAACATCATTAGCAGCAGCATCTTACCTGCAGTCTTCATCTTTAAACACTCGCAGCTACTGAGAACAGTTTCCTCGAATCTGCACGCCTCCCGGACAGAATGACCTGAAAGAGGAAGATAGAGGCAACATTAAAGAAAGCAGTAGAGACATTTACAAATTACGAACTGCTGAAAATGCTTACCTGGCTGGTCGCCTCTCGGCTGGCACCACTCCGGACATTCCACTGGCGCTGAAGAACACAGCGACCTACAAGGAAGGAAAACACAGGTTAGCAAAGGCAAGACTGCGCAGCGCTGCGCATAGCGCTTACTTACTGCATCATAGCGCTATTAATGCGCCATCATTTACCAGCAGGGCTCAACCAAGCCAGTTTGCCGCACGGAAGTTCCGTATACCTAAGGGAGAAAAAAGAGACATTTTAAACAAAGAAAGGCATGCAGGATAGCAACAAAACTAAAGAACAGCAATAAGACCTACCTGAACAATATCAAACGGGCCGGCGTCAGTGAAGTAACTGGACTGCACTCGCCCATGAAAGACAACGCGCCCCTGCAAAGAAGGCAGGACAGAGAGCATGCCTAATTCTACCACAAGGTGAGGAGTCCAGGTAAAGTAGTCCCTAGGCTACCACACCCAAAACATAGACCGCATAGCTTGGTTCTTAGGAACCAAGCTATGTGGATGCCTCCATGTTGGCTGACAATACAATAAAGTAGTTCCAAAGCACATTGTTTTCATTGTGTATGAGCCTGGCGCCATAGGCGCCAGGACTGGCCCCATGAGGGCTTTTGAAGAGAATGCCAGGCTCTAGAGGCCCGAGTCCTGACTCCGCCTGGCCAATGGGTTTGCCAGAGGGTGTTTTGGGCGAGGGTCGTGACAGCACTCCCCCCTAAGGCCCCTCCCATGGTGTTCCTTCTGTCTGGCCCAGGTTTGGTTGGGAAGTTCCAATGGAATTTCCTGATTAGACGTGGTGTGTGGATATTCTCACTGGGCTCCCAGGATTTATCTTGTGGTCCAAATCCTTTCCAATCGACGAGATAATATAGCATGGCCCTACAGTATTTAGAGTCCAAGATATCTTTGACTGCGAATTCTGGTTCTCCGTCAGTATGGGTTTAGGTGGTGTCCCAATCCGTGTGCCGGGTTGCATTGGTTTCAGGAGGGACACATGAAATACCGGGTGGATGTGTAGATTAGGTGACAAATACAGTTTCACGGCTGCTGGCTTGATAATTGCCTTAATGGTATAGGGTCCTAAGAATCTGGGATGAAAGGTCCGGGTTCCCTTGATGGGCACGAATTTAGCAGCTAACCAAACTTTGTCTCCTACTTGATAATCAGGGGCCTTTTTCCGGTGTTGGTCGGCAAATCTCTTTTGTTTTTCTTTGGCATGAATAAGGTGTTCCTTTGCCCTTTTGAAAGCCTGAGTAATGGTTGCGTGTAGAGTCTTTACTGCTGACATTTCCAAGCTGGCTGGAAGGTCTAGTTCAGAGGTATGTGGATGTCTGCCATAAAGGGTGTAGAAGGGCGTTTGTCCCGTGCTTGAATGCAAAGAATTTTTATATGCATATTCGGCTATCCATAGTAGGTCTTTCCAATTCCTTTGTTCGTGGTGCAGCATGCACCGTAAATATTGCTCGAGTGTCTGATTGGTTCTCTCGATTTGGCTGTCCGTTTGGGGATGGTGACTGGTAGATAGCCGAACGTGGATCTGCGCCATTGCCCAACATTTGTTCCAGAAGTTTGAAACAAACTGGCTGCCTCGATTAGAGACCAGAACCGAAGGGAAGCCATGTAGCTTAACCACGCCCTCCAGGAACACTTTTGCTAAAGTGATTGCGTCTGAGAGGCCTTTGAGAGGAATAAAATGGGCCATCTTCGAGAATAAGTCCACAACTACAAGGATGGTGTTGAACCCTTGCCTTGGAGGTAGATCAGTGATGAAGTCAAGGGAAAGAGTGTGCCATGGAACTGGAGGAATGTCCAATGGTTGTAGGAGACCAGAAGGTTTGTTTATGTGATTTATTTTGTGCGCAGACACTGCAGGACTGAATATACTGAATGATGTCCTTACGCCAGGTAGGCCCCCAAAAGTTCTCTTTCACCTCAGCTAGGGTTTTGGCGATCCCAGGATGCCCTTCGATCAGCGAATCGTGATAGTTTGAAATAATATGCTGTTGTAATTCCTTCTTGGGTACATATAGGCGATCCCTAAAAAAGGGTAGATGGTCCTTGATGGTATATTGTTCTCCTAGAGTTTGCCATGTGAGGTAGGCATCAGGATTCATTGTCCGTTGGATTTCTTTTCGTAGTTCTGCTTGTGTTAAGGCTGTCGTGATACCCAAGAGTTTGTCTTCAGGTATAATAGGTACTGGGTCTGGAGTTGTATAAACTATTTCATCTATGCCCATACGAGATAAGGCATCCGCCTTTCCGTTTCTGACTCCTGGTCGAAATGTGATTGCATAATCATATTCGGCAAAGAAAAGGGCCCATCGTAATTGGCGCGAGAACTGGGCCTTGGCTGTTTTGAGATATTGCATGTTTCGGTGGTCTGTGATGACTGTAATGGTGTGTCTGGCCCCCAGAAGGTAGTGCCGCCAGGCTTTAAAGGCGGATTTGATAGCCAGGAGTTCCTTGTCCGTGATGGCATAATTAATCTCTGCAGGTGAGAACTTTTTCGACCAGAAGGCCACAGGATGTAGCTGGCCGGTTTCCGGGTCACTCTGTGGAAGGACAGCCCCCATTGTGAGACTGGACGCATCAGTTTCAACAACATAAGGGAGGTCGGGACGAGGATGTCGCAGGATTGGAGCGGAGGTAAACCTTTGTTTAAGTTCCTGAAAGGCTTCTTCTGCTTCTTCGGTCCAAGCAAACTTTTTATTGTTTTTTCGTAATAGTACTGTGCTCGGGTGCACAACCTGAGAGAAGTCTGGGATGAACCGGCGGTAGAAGTTCGCAAAGCCCAGCATGCTTTGTACGTACCCCTTTCAGAGAATTTCCATGCAACAAAAATGTAAAGTGTTTTTCGATGAAAGGGTTTTGATGGATAAACACTTTCCATTTTATGTATGGGAATTCGATGAGACTTTTTGTGATGGAAAACATTTGATGGTACTTATCTTCGATACAAAATTTTCAATGGAAAGACCATAAACCATGTCAGGATGCCTGAAAATGATGGGAACTGAAGTTTATTCCACACCGAGCATAAATCAGCAGGTCTTAAGCCTTCGGCCTCCCGCTTTTACCTAAGGGTGGCTAACAGGCGGCTGACCTGTAAAACACAGCACACTTTTTACTGAAATTTAAGTGGAGAGTTGTTTTGGGGTGCAAAGTTGTTAAAGCTGCTTCCTGCATTGTATGCTACGGTCTAATAGCTTGTTGCGGCCACTGGAGGTGCTGTATAGATGGATGATTTCTGCCAGACCAAGGCACCAGAGAAACACCTGAATAAATTCCAAGTGGAGGCTCTGAGCCCCCACCACCCCTCGCCAACACCACTTTGCACCACTTCACAGGGGGATGGCCTTTTGAATGTTCTGGGTGCTGGATAGACTAGTTAAAGGAACAGCACACACAATGGATGATCAGGAGCGCAGCACAGGATCCGCTCCTCTCAACGCCAACACCACTTTGCACCACTTCCTTATATTTAATTCAGGTAGCTCTCCCATTATAGTTTAGGACCTCCATTCTATTGGTATGTCTCTTACTATTCAATATACTGGTAACAGTATCCATCACCTAGCAGCTGTGCAATTTTCCTATACCATGGACACTGCACATTTTATTCACCCAGTATCGTGCCCATTGTTGTATTTATTAACTAACAGTGCTTTAAGTGATAAGGAATTTGGATTAATTAGTCAACTGTATCTGGAATGTTTGTAGCCTGTTTCAGGGCATAGCAAGAGTGCATGGTTTTTTTCCAAGGCCACCCTGGAATTCATTAGTGTACTTCACACACTTGTGCAATGGCTTTTTACCATTGCGCTCCAAATGACTAAGTGACAAATAAGAGTATAAGATGAGTTATAAGCTTATGAGAATATTGAAGTGAGTGTGGTGCCCACATTCTATCCATTTTCATTACTTTCTAGGGAAGTGCCAGCATCTATGCCTTGCCAGCCAGCACTGTGCAGAGCGGGGGCTTCAACTGACAAATATGGAGTCAAACAACATTGCATAATGACATGGCATTGCAGCAAAGCAGGATCCACTGAGGAGCCGTGGCAGCAGGTATGGAGGTGCAGCCCACCAAGTAACCTCTGCTGGCTTCTCTAAGTGAGGCTGGAATCAAGCCACAGACACTTTAGCAAGCATGTCCAACCTCTTTTTGCCAGAATTCGTTTGGTCTATTAGGTGGTGCTTTAGCTACTGCATTACATTACAGATGGGGTGAAATGGCATATGAGGGAGACACAGCTTGTAGCTGTGTAGGGAAACGTATTCTGAATTTCAACAAGCGTAGCTCCACATTTTAGCAAAGGTATGAATTTCAACTAGGACTCTGCATTTCAACAGGATAAAAGGTCCCAGTGGAGGGCAAGAGTGTGGGACTCATGTGTCAACTAAGGCTGCTAAGGATGTCAAAATTGGGAATGTGCAAAACACATGCTAGAAATAAAAGGTTTTGAATTGGGCATTGCATAACAGGGTGTTATCACTTTGCACCACACCATGGTTGTGGGCTGAGTTGCACTTAAATAAAAAACATGAGACTAACATATACTAATTTACCTTATCCATCTAACATATCCTCATACAAATAATAATTGCAAATCAGTGTATGCCAGTTATGTAAGCTAGGTGCAGATTCATAAATCCATGGCATTTGGTTGGGCTGTGCAGGGTTAGTTTGGAAATAAAATTAAAAATTAAAAAAACATGCAGAATCAAAGCTGTGCCGTGTTTTAAGGAAGGCGCGACAAGTCAGAAGTGTGGAATGAAAAGTCTGTTTTGCTAATTGTTTAAAAGACTTTCGGAGGAGGAAACGGGGCAAATGTAACTTTTCCATTCGATTTGGTGCCGCTCCAAGCTGGAAGATTGGTCATGTGCTTTAGAACTATCTGGAGGGCTGGTTGATTGACAAAAAGGGAGGCGATTATGAATGACACAAGGTCACAGAAAGGGGCAGGCATTTCTACAGTTTATGTAGGAAGGATCTATATTCTGGGTAGGTCTCAGGAAAGGGCTGGGGCTTTTGCTCTCACTCTGTGTCTTCGGGTTCCTGGTTGGCAGCCTTCTCAGAAAAGTTTTGCTGAACCTGGGGGAAATGTGCAGGCAGGCGTGGACAGAGGATCCTGTGTGCGGTTTCCAAATAAAAATGAGTGTGTCCGGCAGCTAGAAAGGGGCACTGGCAGTTCGGGACACACTCACACTTAAATATTATCCTGGGTGAGTTCAGTTAATTTGAGGAGCGTCCTAAGGTGTGAATGCTTAGTATTGGATAGTGTGGGATGGAGAATATTATTGTACACTTAGAGGTGGATATTTCATTTTTAGGTACCGTACAGTGAAGTCTCAAACATGCAGAAATGATAAGTTACTCACCGTAATGTTAAGGCTTTCAATTAGGCGACACACCTTGGTTTTAGCCTAGGATGTAGCGCACAATTGGAATGCTTTCTTTTTGTATTCTACAAATTCAATTTGAGATGTACACAACCCGTCTCACACCCCCTTTTTCAAAGGCCTCGGGTCACAATGGACCATGAACCAGGCCGGTTGGTGAGAATGCAATATTTATTTATTTTAAAATTCAAAGAAAATCATACAATTTTAATATTGGGCAGCAATCACCAATGGGTGATAATTACAATGTAAATTGAAGAAATACACTTGGTTAATCTCCTACAAGAACATGTCCAAAGCACAAATGAATAGGAGCACTTTTTGAATTAGGATAGATAGCACCCAAGTTAAAGTTTCCTCCTGCAATGTTCCCTCAACTCCCAATTACTTGAATTCTGAGTGGATAGAAAGAAGCAGCAGGTAGTCGCAAAATAAGAGGCAAAACCCTTTGCAGTGTCCTAAAATGACACTCGGATTTTAACAAATAATTAATTATATGTGCAATTAAATAATGATGTACATATGTTTTATCACAGTATCAGGGATGTTATACCACTAGCACTATAAGGCAAGGTATCACAAAAGGCATACAGTTCACAAAGCAGGTTGAAATTGAAAACACAGTGAAGTCAATCACGCATGGAAAAGTTGCATTTTACACATTTGCAGTTTTAAATGTTACAAAGGTTTTCTTAAGAAAAACGGGTGAAATACTTAAAATTGGAATGCGATTTTTGGGCTGGGGGATAGATGCACAACACAAGGACAATATAGAAGTGAAAGAATGGCTATAGCTGAAGAATTGGATGAGATTTGCAAGATAAAATGAGGTTCAATTTTGGTAAATTTAAGCCGTTAAACATTCGAAAATCGGTTTTGAAAGAAAGGAAAAGTTTCACTTAAACTAGATTATTCAGACTAAATTGTTAAAGAAACACACGGTATGATCCTGGGTTAATTTGCAACGTAACCCTTTCACCCCGCATTCAGATCTATGTGAGAATTAATTTAAAATATTGCAAATATTGCTAAGGAGTTACAAGAGGAGGTGAATGAAAGAATTGCACTAGAAAAACAAGGACAGGGTGCACAGAGAATGAATAAGAACAGTTTAGACAAGTTATCACAGTATGAATAGGGTTGCTTAGAGAGTGGAACAAAGACAAAAGTCAAGATGGGGTAGGCTATGTGTTTCTATGGGATGGGAAATAATCACAATCCACACTTGAGTTTGGATTTGGACAGTCAACCGGTTCTGTACTCCAAAGCTCTGGTCACAGGATAGCGGTGGACAATCCTAACAGCAAGCAGCTGGGCAAGTCTGGTTGCTGGATGGTGGCAAGGATACAGCGGGCATGCAGGGAGTGGGTAAAAAGCTGGTCGGGTCACTGGATGCTTCCCAAAAGTACCACAGCTTTTCCCTTTGGTTATTGGGATTTTAGTGGGGTTTTCTGGATCAAGGCCTTGCTGGGATAGGGTCAGCAATGCTTTGGCCCTGCTGGGATAGGATCTGCTATGCTTTGGCCTTTTAGTGGAATCTGGCAAGATGAATGTAGAAGATCAGGAACGCAGTCACTGGAAATTCAGGAGAGCGTCTCTAGAGTCTAGAGTTCTGTCAGCCACCCTTATTTATAAGGCCTGGTGACATCATAGAATTATTGGTGGGCAGAGCTGAGCTAGGCCTAGCCCCAAGACCCGGATAGGATAACCAATGTTGGTTACCTCCTCTAGGAGGTGACTCAGTTTAAGGAGTCAGACTTTATGATGTGCAAAGCCTTCCCACAGACCTTTTTGCCAAAAGTCTTAACTCTTAACAATATGTACACATTTGTACAGTTGTGGAACGTTAACAAATCACATTGGCAGATTATATAGTTCACGCAGAGCATGCCAGTCCAACTCTACAGCTTGTAAGACTTTGTTTTCGCCCCTTTAACAATTTTTCATCATTTTCAGTAAGAAATATTCGGCCTAAAATTCTATAACTTTGTACATGTGTATAGATTATTATTAGGCATATCAGTATTGAATTTCAAAGTGGCATCCTGTACACTTTCCTTAGAATATCCACTTCTCTGCCATTTCTATTCCCCATTTGGCAGTGAAGGCTACAACGTCTTAAATTAAAAACCACAAAATTACATTTACACTGTTAACGTTTTACATTCCTGAGAAGTCATGTTGCAAAGATACAAGTCTTAAAGGTTTATTAATAAAATAGTCTTTTGGAACAAATGGGGCTGGCCTTTGTCCTTCACTTGGCCCATTTTATTCTCAGCTACCACCAACTGTCATTTCAGCTCAGGGTAGCCATGGAGGTTTCCCAGTTAAATTGAATGTTTATGGCCACTTCCCCACTTCACAGCTAGGCGTCCCAGATTCTATTGTCTCAGTCTGGAGCACAGACAAAAGTCTGATTAGTATGTGATATGCGGCCTTCTGGTCTTATTCAAAGTTTTCCAAGCTAGCAATTATCACTTATGTGTCCCAGAAGTTTATGGTGGCTCCTTTTGGGGGAAGGCCTCAGTTTAGCCAGCAGAAAGACTTGTTCTGGAGCTTGCAAAATCCAGCCAATGCATTTTAATTCCTTTATTTGCTTCTATGTTGTTCTAAATCAGAAACAAGCCTGTTGAATAAAACATCCCACATATGTTCCCCAGCAAAACCCCCTTTACATTACTAGGCAGGGACACGTTTTTATTAAACATTGTACTTTTAAAACAGGCATTTTCTTTTGGTTTGCAAAAGCCCATTTTGACACATGGTGAAAGCTGCTAGGATTTATCTTTTAAATTCGGTTTTTCTCTTCCATCTGGCTTCCCAATATTGTTTTGCAGCCCTATTCAGTTTCTTTTATCCAGAGGTCTGTTCAAGCCATAGGTTCACTGAATTTGACATATGCCCATAGAGTCAGGATTTCTTGAAAGCCTTGATTTTTGACATTTTGTAACCCAAATGTTAAGCATTTTCTAGCATCGCTGAAAGTGAAGTTTCTTTGGATTCCCCAGATTTGGCTTGACATTAGCCTGTCCTCTGGGGATAATGCTCTCTTCTGCTGAAGCACAATGTGAATATGGATGGGCATGGCAGGGCCTTATTGATAAAGCAATGTGATGTGGAATAGATGAAAATATTATCAGGGCAGCATCCTTTTTAGTGTAAAATATTCCCTTTTCAATGGGAACTTTTTGTAAACAGCAGAGCAGCGCTGTTTCTTTTATTTCAATTCACTTCTTTTGGTGCAGAGCACACCTTGGCACCTTTCTTGGTGTGCTCCCTGTTCCAACTCGCCCGATAGGTGTTTGGCAGATGGTGCAGCCATCCTTTTGTCGCTGCAAAACGCAGCTTTGATGCAATGGTGCTCCAGGGAGCCACCGCAGCCATTTTGCTGTTGACTGCAGAAGCACAGCTTGGTTATGGATGGGAATTCTGCTGAGAGGGTCAATGTAGCCCACAGTAGTGACTAACGTACTCTTAGTCCATAGTCCCCTTTCCTCCATACTTCATGGTCGTCACTTCCTAGGGATGGGAGATGGAACCTTTTCCACCAGAAAACCCTTTTTTCCCCTTTAAATTTAGTGGCATGGGGGGTGCAGCCCTGGGATCATGCGCTCCCCTGACTCCACCCACCAGCACCATACCTCAGTCCCTATAGACGCATCAACAATATTTTAACATTGCCTAATGACACCAGTTTTATTAGTGGGGAGGATGGTGGGACGTATGGAGTAAAGGGGACTATGAACTAAGAGTACGTTAGTCACTACGGTGAGTAACTTATAATTACTCTTAGGTCCCATCCCCTTTCCTCCATACTGCATGGGCGATTACAACTGAATGCAGCCCTAGGGTGGAGAGGAGACCCTCCTTAAGCAAATAGGTTTCTTAGAACCACCTGTCCGAAAGCCACGTCCGACCTGGAGCCGACGTCCGAAGAGTAATGCTTACAGAAAGCCAAAGGGGTGGCCCAGGTGGCCGCTCTACTGATGACCTGCCGTTAGAATGCAATGGCCGTGGCCTTGGCTCTGACTGCATTGGGCGTGCCTGTTAGATGGAAGTGGCTTGTGCTGCCTCTGATAGGCCTCCTTGATGACCAAGACCATCCACCGTGCTATAGAGGCCTTGGATGCCTAATACCCGGACTTTGACCCCCCTGAAGGTGACAAACAGTGCGTCCGACTTGCGGAAGCCCTTGGTCCTGTCCAGATAGAATTACAGAGCGTGTCTGACATTAAGACAAGGGAAAAACCCTTTGAGCCTCGTCCTTGGAATCGGCGAAGAACATAGGTAAGACCATTTCTTCGTTTAAATGGGAAGCGGAGGGTACCTTTGGTAGGAACGCTGGGTGTTTCCGCAGGACTACCTTATCCTTGTGAAAAGTAGTATATGGCTCTGACGCCACCAGAGCCTGGATCGCGCTGACTCTGTGAGCCGAAGTGAGGCCCACTTACAGGGCTGTCTTAATGGGGACCAGCCTGATGTCCGCGGACGCCATTGGCTGAAACAGCTTGTGCACCAAGGCGCCCAACATTACATTGCGGTCCCACACAGGATGTGGTTTTTTGATGGGTGGATAAAGTCTGGAAAGGCCCTTCAAATGCCTCTTGACTATCGGGTTGGAAGAGGAGAAGACCTCCTCCTCCGAGTTTTTGTAGGCCCCTATGGCTGCCAAATACATGCAGCAGGTATCCACTTGCACGCCTGAGTGTGCAAGGTGAGCAGAGAAGGAGAGCATGTTGTTCAACATGCACGTAAGGGGGTCGATCTCCTTAGAGTCCGCCCAGTGACAGGACCTAGTCCACTTACTCTTGTACTGGCACCTGGTAGCCTTGCTCCTCGCACCCTGAATGATTTCTAGGTTAGCCTTTGAGAGGCTGAGGTGCTGTCATGATCTCTGCTTCCAAAAGGTCAGGGTTTTCCCAACTCCCTTGGAAGAAGATCCATAACCCAGGTTCCGAGTGCCAACCAGTCCCAATTGGGACCTTTTGGACCCAGTCCAGGCGCCTGTGGCACCAGGCTCATAAATATGCCCAGTCCCAGCGCTGGAAGCGCCAGGCTCATAATGCTTGGGTGGACTTACCTGCAGCAGACCATGCTGCTTACTTGCCTGCCAGTTGAGCCTCTGATCCTCTTCTGTTTGGAACTACTTTTCCTGTTGGGTGGGGCAGGAGCCACTCCCTAGGTTCAGAACACTGGAACTCTTCTGGAAAGCAGGAACTCTTTTCTTACCTAGGCGTGGCTGTGGAAGGAGACACCTAAGCACTACAGGAGGCTATTTAAACCACACCCGATGGATGAATCTTGCTTTGCGTTATTCTGCATCCTCTGCAGCAGAACGCTCATCGTGTCTTCTGCATCTGATCCTGGGCCTAAGGAAAAAGGCTTACCATCCTGAATCCAGTCTTCAGCAACACCTATAAAGACAAGAAAGAACAGGTTAGCATTACAGTCTTCAGTGACAGCTCTTCACTTACCTGGTCCATCGGCTGTCACCAACGCCTCGCGCTGCATTCCGGCATCTGAAAGACAAAGGCTTACCTACTCTTCGTGCGCTCCGGAGGTCTTCACACTGCATTCCGGCATCTGAAAGACAAAAGCTTACCAACTCTTCGCACGCTCCGGAGGCCTTCGGCGCTGCATCCCGCATCTGAAAGACAAAACAAGGTGCGTTTAAAGACATTGGGGAACTTTAATACTCACGTGCCATTACTCCTTTCCACATCTAACCCAGTGGGTATTCCGGCACCCTGCAGCCGCTCCGAACTTGTACCTGCAAAATAAAAAGACAGTTAGAGCGCATCGTGAAGCAGGCAACAAGCGCTTACTTACGTGCTTCCAGGCGCTTCTATTCATCACACGGGCTCCATCTTCAACTCACTTCAGCCCGTCATCCGCCATCGCCGGAACCCTGCAAAACAAGAGACATCATTACTAAAGACTTTTAAAGACATTAGAATTACTCGAAACTTACCGTTCGTGCAGTAAACGACGGACAGCAGTCCTCTGAAGTCAGGAGGCCTGCTCCCCTCATCCAGTGAAGAAACTGGTTACAGCACCCTGCCCCGAGGCAGATGGAGAGCACGGCGTTCACTTACCTAAGGTGAGAGCGTTAACCTTTGGGGTTCTACAGGAGAAGAGAAAGGGAAGAAGAGAGAGACATTCAATAACCCAGTTCATTAATCCCATATTTTGTATCTGCAGACATCTCACCCTTCGAGTCAGACATACAGTGCACTGAGGTCCAGCCCAAAGAGCCAGCCGTGTGTTACACATCACCTTTGAAGATACGGTATACGCCCAGTCAAGACCGGCGCCTCTACGGGAATCAGGTGAGCATTACAGGTGCCTTAGCATGATCTGCTCAGGAACCACGCTGCGAAGGCTAACTTCTGTGGCGCGGGGTGGATGACCCTGCCCCCCTGTTGCACCAGAAGATGTGCTGGGCCTGTCGGAAGGTGAATGGGTGGCCTGTCCAAGAGGCTGAGCAGCTCTGAGAACCATGGTCTCGCTGGCCACCATGGAGCTATCAGAATGATGCTGAGGTGAAAAGATTCCTATATTTTGCAGATCACCCTGTGGACCAGTGGTGTGGGCGGGAACGCATCTGCTGCCAGGCCATTCCACTGAATCTGAAATGCATCGCCCAGGGAGCCGGGGCCCTGCCCCTGCCATGACAAGACTGTTGGCACTTCTTGTTGTTCCAGGAGGCAAAAAGAGCCACCTGTGGATGACCCTATCTGCTGAAGATATCCAGGAGCACCTGGTCGTTCAATTCCACTCTTAATCGTCCACTCCCAGTCTGCTGAGCCTATCACCCTCCAGGTTGGACTCCCCCAGAAGGTGGACGCCGTGAGGTAGATGTTCTCCAGGGCCCATTCCCACATGCTGACGGCTAGTCTGCACAGTGGGGATCTGGTAACCCCTGCTTGTTGACACAGTACATTCTGGTGGAGTTGTCTGTCTGGATGAGGATGACCTTGCCCCCAATGACCGGAAGGAAAGCTTTGAGTGCTAGCCAGATGGCCTTCAGTTCCAGCCAGTTATTATGGGACTCCTGTTACTGCTGGGTCCAGGCTCCATGGACGCTGTGGCTGTCCAGAGTGGCCTCCCCAGCCCTCGAGAGAGGAGTCCGTAGTGATGGTGACCTGCTGGGCCATCTGCCGGAAGGGCTTGCCCGTCCGTGGGTTGCAGTCCCTGGACCAGCATGTGAGGTCTAAGTGTAGAAGGAGGAGCGTTGACCAGCTCCGCTTGGTAGACCCGCTCGTGATTCCATGATGCTGTGAAGTGCAGCTATACTCTCCTCATCCTGAGTCTTGTGTGGGGTATGGCCAGTAGGACCACCGCCAGGAGACCCAAGAAATGTTGTTACCACCAGGCCGATGTCACTTCTGGGTGAGGAAGTGAGCCGTGGCTTTCTTGATGGCCATGATCTTGTCTTCCGAGGGGAAAACTCTCTTGGAGCACGTGTCCCAGATGGGGCCCAGGAAGGTCAGTCTCTGCGTAGGCTGCAGCTGAGACGTCTTGAGGTTGAGTGAAAATCCCAGCTCGTGGAGTGTGCTCATAAGAGTGGAGGAAGTGTGGTGCACCGTCTCTGGTGTTGTTGCCCTGACGAGCCAGTCGTCCAGGTATGGGTAGATGTGGTGGCCTTGGGCCCTCTGGAGGGCCGCCACTGCATTCATGAGTCCGGTAAACACCCTGGGAGCCACGTTGTGGCGGAAGGGTAGCACCTTGAATTGGAAGTGGCAGCCCATGATCCTGAACCACAGAAAGGAGCCATGCGGCTGCCAAATCGGGGCGTGAAGATATGCGTCCTTCAGATCCAGGGAGCACATCCAGTCGCCCTTGCAAAATGTCTCCGCTATGAGCGCTGACGTAACCATCTTGAATTTTTGAAGAGGGAGGGAGAGGTTGAGGGTGGAAAGGTCCAACATAACTCTCAGGCCAGCCTGGTTATTCTTCTGTATGGCGAAAATCCTGGAATTGAAGCCCAATCCTCCAGGGAAGCTGGGACTTCTTCTACTGCCTGGCTCTCGACGAGTGACCCAATCTCTGCCAAAAACGTTACTGTCCCAACCTGTGGGAGTGGAGGGGAGAAAGAAGGAGAGGAAGGGACCTGTAAGCAGTACCCTGTGGATACTACAGAGAGGATCCAAGGATTCGTGAACTTCTGACACCAGAACTGTGCATGAAGGGCAAGCCTGCCCCCCACCACAGACATGTGGACCGGAAGGGGCGCGTTATGCTTTCTTTCCCTCTGAGGCTGTTGCGGAGGAGGGGGACTGGAAAAAGCCTTTACCACCCACCGCCCTTTTTTGTTGTTTACGTCGGGCTGCCTGGACCTCTGCTCTTGGAAGCCGCGGAACCTTCCATATGTCCGCCCCTTGTCAGAGCGTTGCTGTGATTGGGTGTACGCCTTGGGCGTGACCTTCGTAAGGGTAAAGACTTCACGGTCTGCAAACTGTTTTTCTTTTTATCTAGGCTCCTCGTCGGTGGTGGGGTGAAAGAGGTAACCACCCTCGAATGGAAGGTCCAATATGCGTTCCCTGACATCCGGATTAAATTTAGTAGCCCGGAGCCAGGCCATACTTATAATGTCCGTGGTGATGCATATGGCCCAGCCAGAGGTGTCAATGTGGGCCACGGTGGATTCCATGATGGGCCACCATTTTAGCCTCTGCCAGTCCCGTCTTGAAACGTGACTGGCTCTGCACCGGTAGTTCTGGAAGGAAGTCAGTTATTTCCCGCCAACGCCTCTAGTTAACGGCTGCCAGCATGTCATCCGCATTGGCCTGACGTAGATAGAGCAAAGCATTGGAAGAAAGCTTTTTCCCATATGCCTCCAAGATCTTTTCCTCCTTGTCTAGCAGCGCAGAGGACGAGGTGGCAGAGGACGACTGCGGCTTTGAGTAGAGTGACGCTGCAGCAATCACCAGAGAGTGTGGTTGAGGGTGGGCTGACAGCAAGAGTGTATCCTCCTCCATTTGCCTGTACTTGGCGTCAAGGTGTCGACTGAACAAGTGGGGTTTGAGCCACCCCTTTTTAGCCAAGGCGACAACATCCTTTTGCATCTGGATCCCTGTTCTAGCCGAGGGGCGTAGAATGAGGACCTCAGCGAGTGTGATGCTGGAAATGCATTGAAGGGACAGGGCCTCCCTGTCCTAGTCCTGTAGTCCTTTTTCATGTTCTGTATTATTTTCTGCCCAGGAGTCCACGTGGGACTCCTGGCAGTGTAGCTCTTCCTATTTTTGGTTTGGTGTACAGACCCATGGGTGGGGGTACAACCCTGTGCCCCTAGTGTTTGTTTTTGGGCACCTGTGTGTGGCCCACAGAGTAGGGTATGGGCTGGTGGCAGCTCCATTCTGAATTTGACAGGTGCTGTGAGTATCCTCCATTTTGGGGATACCGAGACCCTGCCTTTGGAATCAGTTGATTCCTGATAGGAAACAAGATGGTCCCTGTGGCCTCTTGCTTTCTATTGCCTGTTACCTTGTTTTCCCAAAGACATGGGAAGCCCTGACTCTGTCCCTTCCCCCTAACTGGCTGTTGGGTGGAAGTTCCACATGTGCCTCATCACGAGTTGGGGGGCAATGCCGGCGCTATTACCACCGGCGCTATTAGCCCTATCGCCAAACCCCCTGGTGCTATTAGCGCCGCATCACGGATTTGGCGGAACGGTTAGTGCCCATTCCCGATTGGGCTCATTCGGGAATTCCTCATTCCCCATTGGGCCCAATGGGGAAAATTCACGCTATTACTGCCGGCTGATTTCTCGCCAGCGGTAATAGTGCCGAAAATCGGCAAATTTGCAGCAGATTTTCCCCAGCTCAAATCTGCCAAGGCCATGATCTGGCGGACCCTCAAATGCGGTGGTAATAGCGCTACAACCGCATTTAAGGGTTACCGCCAGACTTGTGATGAGGTCCTATAGTATTGTAGGGAAGTCCAGGCCAGACTGGCTGGAGCCTTCCCACTGACTGTATGTTGTGGGTACACCCTGTGGGTGGAACCTGGGTGAATGGAGTGTGCAACCAAATGCACTTCTTGTTATGGGTGTCTGGTTTCTGGTATGAAATACAATGAATGAGACAGCCCTGCCGAACCTGGTTTGAATGCAGAGTCTAGTGCTGAATGGCTGGGTATTTGTCCCAATACATATTCCTTGTTCTGAGTGTCTGGAGGGAGGACAATGGCCTGAATGCACTGTAAGCCCGATTGGCTGCCTGACTGCCTGAATGCCCTTCTGAGTGATTGGTTGCCTGAGTGTGACCCAGCAGAGTGAATGAGAGACAGAACAGTATATTTGGGGCCTCTCACTGCTAGCATTCGTTCAGAAGCTGAAGTCGAAACTTGATGCTTGATCTCGACCACCGAGAGCGAAGAAGAAGGTTGACTGCTGTTACCTTCACTGCAATCTGAAAGCCGCAGTGACGCCGAGACTGATCCGAGAGAGGACCTGGCTAGGTGACCTCTTGCTAAGCTACGAGGGAACATTGTGCACCGCTAACCTTCGGTGAAGCTCCCTGGAAGTCAGACTCTCGGCAGGCTGCCGACCGCTGACGGGGACCACCGAGGAGAACGAAGAGACGCACCGGACATTCCATCCCCCGTCGTTGACCAGGGTTCGCAGGTTTGCTGTAACTGCTAGAGGCCCATCGAAACCGTGTTGCCCAGAAGCAGTGACCAATTGACACCGTGCTGCCGATGACCAGAGCCACAACGCTCCACTGATTAAGATACTTTGAATCCAAGGACGCTCTTGCCTGTACCGCTGACTGCTGTGTCCTGCCAGAGAAAGTCGAGGCCGCCGACGTGCCGAGGAGCAGCTGCCGGTGGGTGTCCCGCCACCCGAAGACCACAGAGACGCCGGACGGCTCGACACCCTTGCTGGGCCAAAGTTCTTCATAGACTCTTTGTGGTAACGAACCACTGTCGTTGAGGTGCAGCGCACGCCTCGTCTTGGCAGGACGTCCACGACCGATCGTCATTGAGCACCGCCAGGACCAAAGTTGCTACCTCAATGCCATCGAACTTTTCATCGAGGACCCGTCAACGCCAAGTTCACCTTCTTCGAGGCCCATCGATGATCCGTGGCTCCTGCCTTAAATGGGGCCACTCAAGAAGGATCCATCGACGCCTCATCGAAGAACCCTGCTATTGCAGGTACATTGGGGTGATAGAACTATTTGGAAGGAAATAGGACTCATGGAAACAATATATGGACTGGGCTTGTATTATATCTTTATTTACAGGTTTCCCAGGTGGGGGGATCCTCACACAGAGCTGCGTCTAGTGGTAGGTGTCAGTATTCTGCCTATTGTTCTAACCAACTGCTTTCCTCCTATGTATATTGTTGGCTCACTTTATTACTTGATTTGTATAACATTTAAACTAAGTACAGTTGATGCACTTTAATGAAATCTAATAGTAATGGTGGTACCACGTAGAACTGTGTATATAATTGCCATTGTAGATTAACTGAGCACAAAGTGAGTTATTGTGATTGTGTATATAACCTTGAATCTTAATTATATAAAGGACTGTCTTTTCACTAATACAGTGTGTGGACATTCCTTTGTGGGTGCTTAGGGACTACACTGTACTTAAGAACCAGCCTGCATCACCTCCTGAGAGTTAGACCTTGATTGCTCGCCCACGTTTACCAAATAGAGAATCTTGTCTGGTGTCCTCTGTGCCTCTCCTCTGCCATATAGAGAGCCAGAGTACAGACACCCACCTCCAGTCTTTACAGCGAGCACCCCTGCCTCTGGTTGTTTGAGTTCGGGCTGAGAAAGTCCCAGGTCTCTGCCAGCCCTGCAAGTCATTCGTGGAAGGCCTTGGCTGACGATGGTCTGTCTGGGTCTTCTTCCTCGTCTGTGTCCACCTGGGCTTGTGGGTGGAGGAGTTCTGGGCGCTGAGGGCTGAGGTGTGGAGGCTGGAGACTGAGGCTCAGCTGAAGCTGGTATGGAACCGCCTGAACCTTGGGAGGCAGGGGAGCCAGAATCGAAGGAGCCAGCCTGGACAGCGGTGGCTACAGTGGAGCCTGCAGTGCTGGAGCCATAGGAGGAATGACTATGGGCGCGGGCAGCCTGAGGATGGCCCCCCCATCTGAGGAGATCTCATGAGCCTGAGGAACCTTTCAAAGAACCTGTCCTCGCAGGCCGCTGCAGTGGCAGGTGATATTGACGGGCGGCTGCTGAGGCTGTTGCATATTCTGTCTAGTTGGTTGCAGAGGAAACCTCCCATGCGCTAATGATGGATAGAATGTAGGCAACATACCTGGTTGACACCAGTCCCACCTTGACACTCGTTCTTCCAACTGCTCTGTTCCTCGGTGCAGTATTGGACGAGCGCCCGTCTTGTCTGGTGCAGCGGCCATCTTGTCGAGCTGCAAGCCATGTGCCAAGGCCATGGTGCTCGGCTCACTGGTGCCAGGCTCCTCCAGGACTCTTGACGTTGGAGCATAAGGCCTACTCTGCACCTCAGGCCAAGACGTGTTAGGCGAGTCGCCCTCGGTGGATCTGCCTGTAGTGCTGCGTGCAGGTGCCCCCTCGGCCATGATGCCGGTACAAGGGTATAGCCCCTGGGGTGTGCACCTGGTAAAAGAATGTTCCAATCCCTCAGCACTGTCTTCGGGAGGATCTACGGACCCCTCGGCCTGGCGGTTGGTAGGTAGGTAAATTAGCTTCGGTACTCGTGCTGGTACGAGAACCTGAGAGGTTCCTGTCGCCCTTGCGGGGTTTGCGGGAAAAGAGCGGCCCTACCTTGGGCTTTGATCGATGCTTGACGAAATCCTTCAGGTCCTCTGGAGGCAACTTCTCGAAGAGCTCCCTCCACCTAGCAAGTCTATTCTTCAGGGCACACGAAGAGAGTGCATCCCACAAGCTGTCATGAACTACAGAACACGCCCCTTTTGACTTCCTGGTCCTTGTCTCAATGGGGCTTACACTCCCTTGTACTTCCAACATGGCCATCCACTGTGAAACACCTTCCAAGCTCTACACCTTGGACGTAGCGTGTTCTATTAATAGACCACGCCTCTCGCGGCTCCGCGCGTCTCAATGCTATTGCGAAGTAGCGACCAAACGTGTGCTCCATAGCTCGCGGTATTGTTTCCCTTGCTTCTTCCAGCCAACCCCATTCCTAGTCCCTTTCCTTCCTTTCTTGATTCCTGGACTCGTGTACTACTAGCGCACTCTGTAAATTTCCCGGATTCCTGGATCCTTGCATCCCGGAACTTTGAACGCACGCTGGAGTCGGAAGAGACTCGTGCAGCCTTATTCAAGACTCGATCCGTCCGCAAGAAGGCATCGATCAAGAAATCCAGCAAAGAACGAACTCAGGTGAGAAGGGGGGGGAACTCCTTGACACAAGGTACAACCCTCCCATCCGTGGTCAAGGCCAAGGTAGCAGAGGCAAAGAGTGTGGGGATCTGATGTAGAGAAGAGCCCCTCGCAGGCTGGACACCTGCTGAAGTCCACTGAAGTTGACATGCAGCGGGGAGGAACGTCGCGACAGAGGACCGAGGACCTGATTAACAAAAGAAGACAAAAAGACAGAAGAAAGTATCCAGGGAAGAGTATTACATGGGCATAGCCAAACCAAGGAGCGCTGGTGAAATTGGCCCGTTCCCGTCGACTCGGAAAAGGGGACTGAGGTGTGGCGCCGGTGGGCGGAGTCAGGGGAGCGCATGATCCCACGGCCACAGCCCCACATGCCTCTAAATTTAAAGGCGAAGAAGGTTTTTTCTGGATGAAAAAAGTTCTGTCTCCCGTCCCTTCGAAAGGACGCCCATGCAGTATGGAGGAAAGGGGACGGGATGTAAGAGTACTTTGTTTGTATATAATTTTTATTTATGGAACAAAATTCAAATGTAATAGAAGTTTAGTCTCTGCCAAGACTTGTTAGAAGCTCAAGGTCAGTTTCCACAGAGCGCTGGCTAGTTACCAAAATACACTGTCCTGAAGGCTCATTTATAATACATTTTTTTTTAAATTCAAAACTTTTAAATCTAGCTGCAAGGGCTATGTGAACATTTTGCATTGTGTGTTAAGTCCGTATCTTGCATATTTCTAAACTCTGATAAAGAATAACAATTCAAAAGTTGAATCATCTCAGAAAATGTATTATCTGTTTGATCTGTGATGTTAACACGCGCACTGGGAATAACCAGTAGTGAGATTGTATTACTGCCTGTGGTAATTTCACTTTGCCACGTGTGATAAGACAACAACAAAACAGGTTATTTTACACTGGGTTTCAGAGGGGAAATGTGTGTGTGTGACTGTTCATATTTCATTTACATGGTAAATGTATTCTGAGATGCAAGACAAAAGGGCATATTATGTTACTGTAAATAAAATACCGAAAGGGGACAAGTTCATTGTTCTACTTGCCCTGAGACCATCTCGGGTCTGACCAGAAATAGTTGATCTACTTTTCCCAGGTTCAAGGAAGAAACAGTTCTGGCGGCTATTTTAAAAATGAAATCATGTTCCCCGTCTGACGCCATTCCACTTTGAGTCATGAAGGAGATCTCTCTGTATCTCCTTCCTGAGATCACAGTGGCAATTAACAATTCATGCCAGTCTGGGTTGGTTCCTCACGAACTCAAAGCAGCTAGGATTATTCCTCTCCTCAAGAAACCCTCTCTGGACCCTGCTGTTCTTTCCAATTTCCACCCTATCTCTCTTCTGCCCCTTCTATGTAAACTTCTTGAATCACTGGTGTCCACTCTGCTTTCCACCTTTCTTGAATCCTCCCATCTTATGGACTCTGCCCAGTCCGGCTTTTGACCTGGTAGGGGCACTGAGAGTGTTCTTGTCGCCGTCCCGGATGATATGGCCAGGCTGGTCGATGCAGGTGGAGTTGGGTCCCTGATTTTGTTCGATATTTCAGCTGCCTTTAACATGGTTGACCACTCCATTTTGCTGTCCCGCCTGGTCCAGCTAGGCATATCGGGACAAGTACTGGCCTGGTTCACGTCATTCCTGGCGGACTGGTCTCAGACTCTCTCTATGCCCCACTTTCTCTCGGTTCCTTGTCACCTCAGTTGTGGAGTCGCCCAAGGCTCGTCCTTGTCGCCTATTCTTTTTAATATTTATATATGGGCCCTTGTTTGTTTGATCTGCTCCTTCGGCGCCAGATGCCACTCTTACGCTGATTACACCCACATTTTGATCTGGTTAGATCCTGATCTTGCTGAGGTGTCGTCATGCTTACGGGAGTGTCTGACGGCTGTGGGAGAGTGGATGAACTTCAACTGGCTCAAATTGAATGGTGACAAAACTGAGGTGATGGGTTGTCCCTCTGATCCCACTCTCTGGGTGTCCTCTTTTTGGCCGTCATCCTTGGGCTATATTCCTGTGCCAGTCGCCAAGGTTAAAAACATGGGAGTTATTCTGTCTGGGACACTCTCTATGGACAATCAAGTCGCTGCAGTCTGTCAAACCAGCCAATTCACAGCTGAAGATCTTGAGGAAGGTGTTACCCATGATCCCTTCCCCACTGCGTCCCTCAGTGGTGGCTGCTATGGTGCTATCTCGGCTCGACTACTGTAACTCCCTGTACCTGGCTCAACCCAAGGGACTGATCCGGCGGCTGCAACGCTTGCAGAATCTGGCTGGCCGGGTCGCTACTGGCACAATTTACGGTGCACATATCTCTCCTATGCTTCGAGCACTACATTAGTTCCCAGTTGCCCAGCGGGTCTCCTTCAAAGCTCTGTGCATAGTCCATCGTGCCCTCCATGATCAGGGCTCCAAATATCTCGAATCTAAGTTCACCCGCTATCTTCCCAGCTGTTGTTTGCGCTCCATCTCGTCATATTGCATGGCGGTCCCGACCTTCAAATTGCTTCAGATTGGTGGCTGGGCTTTCACTACTGCTGCAGCTATTTTATGGAATGACCTACCCCCTGCTATTAGGAAAATCACTAATTACCTAGCTTTTAGGAAAGCTATAAAAACCCATCTTTTCTAGGCTTTGGCTCTATGACTCCTCCTTGTCTCCCCCTCTCAGCGCCATGATGCCTTTGGGCGACCGTGCGCTTTATAAGTAACGCTAACATAACATTGTTAAGTGTACTAAGTCCAGTATTTGGTTACCGCTAGTGATCCCAGTATAAGAACTATTATCAGGCAGTACTCTAAAGTGAGGCTCACCACTACCCCACAAATATCCAAATATACCACAAATGCATGTGCTGCAATTGCTCTATAAAAGGGATGTTCGTAATATTTGGGCTATTTTGAGAGGAAACGCTTCTCCAGGCTCTTTGGGCCTGAGTTCATGAATCTCTGAGGAAAAATGGCATTCTTATATTTCTACTAAGTTCCAACTCCCTCAGAAATATATAGGGGACTGTCTTCAAGTCCCTTATAGCATTCCTATTAATGACTATACATTTTCTGTCCAGGAGATCGAGTGGGCAATTGGGCGATTGAAAAATTCTTAATCCGCTGGTCCTGATGGGATCCTGCCTTGTATCTTGAAATCTGATCCTATATTTTGGGCCTCTTTGCTGTACCCCAAATTTGATCATATATTACGCACAAATGTTAGTCCTCTGTCCTGGCAGAACGCCATCGTTATACCCATCCACAAGAAAGGCGATCCTCGTGAACCGGCAAACTTTCGCCCAATTTCACTAACTGACTCTGCAGCTAAAGTATTTTCTATTCTGTTGTTGAGGCTGTTGGAAAATCATATTATTGAAAACCACTTATATTCAAGGTTTCAAATAGGTTTCCGGAAGTGTATGAGCACTTCTCTGAATGCTATGATCATGGTGCATCTGTTTGCATACACCAAAAAGGCCCAGAAAGGTCCTGTTTATATGGTGGCATTAGATCTTCTTCTGCCTTCAGTGCGGTTATTAGAGACATACTTTGGTCAAAAATGTTGAATATGGGTTTTTTCTCAAAGGCTGGTGCATCTTATTTCACTATTACATACCAACACGTCATTTCAGGTCAGAATAAATCAGGACGGGACCGTTACAGATCTAATCCTTTCTAGGAGAGGTGTTAAACAGGGATGCTCCCTAGCAGCCATTTTGTTTAATTTATAGATTAGTGATATTGATGCCCAATGGACCCATCCTGCAATGTATCCCATAAGTTTAGGTAAGCTTTGTTTGCATTGGCTCTGTTTTGCCGATGACATTATCCTTGTGGATCGTACACCGTACGGATTACAGTTGAAGCTAGATGCCTTTTCCATCTATGCAGATGCACCCAATTTACAAGCTAATCCGGCCAAATCCAATGTAATCATCTTTAATGATAAGAAGTGTAGTAGACACTATAAATGGAACATCTCAAGTAAATTCATTCTACAGGTGAAATCCATAAAGTATTTGGGTTATCACCTAGCTGATTCATATTCACTGGTATCTTGGAAGCAGAGGATGGCTGAGAAGGTACATCCTTTACTTTCTCAGATGAAGATCATCTATCAAAAATATTCCAGATACTCGCTTATTCCACTCCTAGACTTTTATCTACTAAAGGTTGAACCTAGTCTGCTTTAAGGTTTAGATTTTGGTATTATTAAATTGGATGAGGTTCTGAATAGAATCCAGGGACAGATATGGAAATCAACAATGGGTCTTCCATCTTCAGTTTCCAATTCTATTATTGGGCAGGAATTTGGACTGCTTTCTTTGTCAGCTAGATACACTTGGCAGAAGCTCACCGCATTCGCCAAATTGCATGACCCACCGAGAAACTCTCTGTACATGGATCTCCGAAAGCTTATGGCTGAAGATGACGTACCATCAATTTCACTTTTCGCTGTATAAATAAAGGAAGTATTGGGATCTATAAATGTGTCGATTGATGATCTAGTTCTTAGGCTGCCTTCGGTAAAATCTAAACTATACGAGATGGATTGGATTTATACTATTGATGCCAAATATATAAATAAAACTAATGCAGAATGTGTTAAGTTTGGCAGAAAAAGAGTATCTCGGCCTTTGTACATCCTGAAATTTCCTTGCAATAAGATTCGCAGGGTTTATATGCAAATTCAAATTGAGCCAGTTGCCAACATTGGAACGTGTCCAGTACAAACTTGCCCTTCCTGCCTGAAATACGAGCTTGTGTCGCTTTTGTCTCTTTGAAAATCAAGAAGAAAAGTTAAAGCATTTAGTTATATTTTGCATGTCCTTTGAATCAATTAGGCAAAATCTTCTGGGTGATTTTTTTCCCGAGCTAAATTTGATCGCTCGCCAGTCTTTTTGGGAAAGGGCTATGTTTGGTGCTAGTACTCATTTCCTATTGGCACTCAGCACATTTCTGTTTAAACTTGAGTTTATGTTGCTGGTGAAAAATAACTTGCAATTTTCACGATACAATTCTTTTCTTTGTTTTTGATTTGTATTGCGTAATCATTTGTAACAAGAAATCATGTGGTTCCGCTATCAAACTTAAAGATGAATTGGGCTTAAATAGGTTCTGCAGGGTACGCTTTATATAAAGCTTAGTGTATCTTTTACGTATATGTTAAAGATAATCCTACTGTTTGTTTTGCGTATGGATAAATTTGATGTCCCTAAAATCTATTTCTAAATCAATGATACATTGATTGCACTGGAAGTCTTTTTATCTTTTCTTAACATTTGTTATGTAATGAAATATGAGAATTGTATTTGTTAATTAATGTTTTATTCAGTTCAACGATGATTTTGTTTTATCAAAAATTTGTAAAGGTTGCAAGTTTTGTCAACCATAAACAAATATTCTTTTAATAAAAAAATATATATACTACAAAATACCAAACAAAAACACAAAATACAAAAAAAACACTAAATACCAAAAATACCACCCTAAATACCTCTGACAGGTGTTCAGCTATTTGCCCTCCCATTGGCTATGCTAATCCCTATGGCCATTCTCACCCAGTTCGTGCCCCTACCAGCCCAATACACCTCTTTATGGGAATTTGGAGCTTGCTTTAATTAAACCTTACCATCAAACTTTGCACTCGAAGTACCTGCCAGTGTTTTCTCAAAGATTTCTTCTGAGAGTTAATGGCTGAATTGGAGTTGTAAACACGCTTCTGGGATACTAAAAATGTCACTCAGATCTTCGATTTACAAGCACTATGCGTGACCTACAATTAGGTCCTGTTAAAAATAAGCACTGGCAAAGGCAACAGTTTCAGCTTGTGTATGAGTAGTTGCGTTTGCAATGCCTTTCACATGCCTACACAAACAACTGTTGGGAGTAACTGCGTGGGAGTAACTTGAAGTTATTTCGAGAGCCAGAGTGATGACTCCTCTTGGAGAATGACGAATGATACCTGGAAGAGTCGAGAGGGAGGCATTGCAGGAACTCTGCTTTTTTTAAAGATCTTCATGGATTGGTTCCTTCACTGGTTCTTTGAGCAGGTCTTCCTGGTCTTCCGGAGTGGGGATTGAGCGGTCCACTTAACATTCTGTGGCAGAAAGTGTCGTTTAGCCACACTCTCCCCGCAGTTTTTAGGGTGCATCCCTGGCACGAGCCACACACCTCTGTATCATGGTCATGCACATCAGTCGATGGCATAACCTGTGGAACATACACAGACATTTATCTCACGCTTCAGAGAGTTTGGCATGATATACTAAATATTGTAGCGAAGCTACGTCGCATTGCAGAAGCATACAAAGAGGAACTAGAACTGGGGTCATGGGGGGAGTGGCTCCAAATATACCAACCCAACACCATGTTTGGCATAGGGTCGCACAGCACCCCCTTGTGTCAAAATAATTTCCAAAGGCAGAAAGTGCTGGAAAGAGAATACAAAAGATGAGGAATATGTGGGCGATGAAGTAATCAGTTTGAAAGAATGTTTGCTACTTGCATTGCCTTTGTCCTGGGCGGTCGGCATTCCCCTCTCTGCCCCAGCTCCCCAGATTTGTTTTAATGATCTCTTTTCATAATGCAAGAAAGGGGTTAAACGCTAATCCACCAACTTGGGAGGCAAGATAAGTACCCGACTGCCAGTGAGGCTCCTGCAACTCAGAGTAAGCCACTGTGGCAGATAGTTTGGGGGTCTGGGAGGGTCTTGTTTTTACATAGCAGTGTAAAAAAACAAGAAGGATTAATTTGTGTGAGATGAAGTACACACACAACCTTTCACTGGCTGTGCCCCCACTGCAGAGCCACACAGTGCTCTGCACACAAACAGATTATGTTAGGGTAGATTTTCATTTCTATTCTAAATCTTCCTCACCTGTGAAACCCCCAGAACATTTTGCTGTCTTGGTGATTATTTTTCCATGTTCCTGGCAATCTTTTTCCCCCTCTCACCCTTTATTTTACTCTTTTTATGGGTGACCTTTTTATGTCTCTCCATAGGGTGTGTATGGATTTATAGTTCCATTTAACTTTTGGGCTGCATGTATTTTCCTATGGCAGCACACAGCACTCCACGGGCAGTGTTGCTGAGTTGCCCCTTGGGCTTCCCTTTGGATTTTCTCTTGATGTACACCTTGTGTGAACTACTGTTCCCAAAGGTAGAGAGGGATTTTCATCCCCTTTAAATTTTACATGTGAGACCAGCACACCCGCCCAAAATGGAGTGCTGGCAAGATACATGGTATCCCCTTTCTCACTTACCCGGTAACATTTCTGTTACTGTGACAAGCTAACTCTTATGAATGTTGGCAGTGAACATAATGAAAACACTTAAGTTAAAATTACACACAGGCTGTCAAACCAGCCACGGTAATGTACAGAAGAGTTACCATTCTGCTACAATGGCAGCCTCTTTATTTTTTTGCCATTTGTAGTGTGTTGTCTTTTCTTGGGTCTTCTGCATCCTAGGATAGCCCAGGGGCAACACGTTGGGCAACGCGTTTGTCTTGGAAGCAAGACAACGCATAGCAACACAGGTTCAAATCCCGGTCTCTCACTTAGAAACTGGTTCCCAGTATTAAGTGCGTTAGAAAAGAATAATTGTAATTGTAGTTGGGGGGAGGGAGTAGTTCCTGGTTGAAATTTACAGCAGGAATCCTTTGTGTTTCCTGCCAAGGCTCCCAAATGTCTGTGAAGGCAGCAAGTGAGGGCAGAGTCCAGAACTCCACAGCCCGTTGTCATCTGCTGTGCCTGAGCAAAACCAGTTCCCACTGGTGGTGGCAGCTGTACTGATTGGACAGCCAGATGCCCATTTCTTTAAACTGCAGGGGGAGTTTGCTGAAGTTGTGTGTGGGTTCCCGAATAAATGTCTGATTCTGGAAGCTGAAGACAAGTCAACCACTGGCGCTGAATCCGAAGAGGAAAATGAAGAAAAGACAGCTGTAACTGATTTCAGCAAACAGATGCCTGCTCTGTAACCGGAGCCTGTTTTGACCCTTCGTTCCATGCGAGCTGGAGGTCCCAAAGACAACAACCCATATCCAGAGGCTGGCGGGACTCACTAGTCTTAAAATGACCTACAAAACGGCCTCCATGACATGCTGTAACCTTCATGGGCTGCAAACCACCAAAAACATGATACTTCATGCCAGAGTGCTGTGCAACTTCTTACAAAGTCCGATTCTCGCTAAAACTTTGGTGGACTGCTGCTGGACGATTCACATCCCTGAAGTCCAATCGCCAGAGTGTTGAACCGAGAGAAGAGAATTCGACTGGCAACAACCGTCCATCATCTGGTACCTGTAAAAGGGTGCCAAATCCACAGAGCCGCGAGAAGCACCGAAAGTTCCTTTGTTGAGAGCCTTTCCTATGGACTACTGCTGCAAGTACCCATCCAGTGTTCATTCTTTCGTCACCACGACCAAGAAAACAGGGACCAGGTCCTGTGTTGCTGCATCGTGAAGGAATCCGTCTCCAAGCTCTTCCTCACTGCTGGGGTACTGTGTTAGCTTGGGTAATACTTAACTAAAGTCTTGTGTCAGTCCTGTGTGGGTGATTCGTGTGGTTGCCCAGGTCTAATGCTGGAACACAAAGGTAGCCTTCTACAAAGTCCCTGAACACTTGAACTCTGACTTTCCTTCATCTGTGCCTCACCCAGCCATTTCTGCTGTTGGCTCCTAGCTCACTAGGGTCCCTCTTCTGCCTCTTATTTCAAAGTAAACACCTCTGTCTTGAAAAGATAACCAGTGTTACAAAGTACTTACTTGCTAAAGGCATTAGTGTTAGGGAGATTTATCATTTGTATGCTTCATCCCGCCTCCTAGTGAAATCCCCCAGCACATTGTGCTGGACTTCTGGACCTTTTTCTTTCTATCCTGTATGAGATGAGCCCTTTCCCCCCTCATTCATTCTTATTTGCCCCTACCCTTGGAACTCTGTTGTGTTTGTTCTTTACTATTGAGTCTGCTTTCCTCCATATCTCTTTAAAAGGCATCTGTGTTTAGCTTTTGCAGCACACAGCATCTTATGTGCAGTGTTGCTGGGAACCTTTTGGGTTCTCCTTTCAGATGCTTTACTTACCTTACTAACTACAGTTCTTAAGGATAGAGGGATGCTTTGAATCCTTCCTAAAAACCTTATACTATGAGAGATTAGCACACATCACTTTATGTGGAGTGCTAAGGGGATACCTAGCATCTCCCTTCTCGCTGTTCCTGTGAGTTTTTAGTCACAGAGACAACCCTATAGTTATGGCTTGTGGCAGTGGACGTGTTCTACCAACTATTGCGCTATTTTCTACCGCAGACTGTATTCACAGTCTCGGTTATGCACAGCAGGATCACCCATGACCTAACATGGTTGCTCCTTTTAATCCCTCACCATTTCTATCGTAGTTGTCCTTTGTTAGCCCTTCTTGTATCATTCTGGAAGGGGGAGACCTGTGTGTGTGTTTGCCTTTGTCAGTAACCCTACAGTGTCCCCCACCTAGGTTCCTGTGTGTCTGGGCAGGCAGGAAATGGGGAAGGAGTTATTCAATCCCCTGCCCTTTGTCTGCCAGAGTGCCTGAATGGAACGAGTTCCCACTGGGGGGCTGGATGTCCCTATTGGACAGCCACCCACCCCTTTCTGTAAAATGCTAAGAGTTTGCAGAGGAGTGTGTGAGAAAACCGAATAAAAGGTGAGGTTCCTGAGGTGATAGGAGTCAACCACTGGAACAGAAGAACCAAAGCGATGGACAACCAGAGATGCCTGCAGATCCTTCCAATCACTGTGAATCGACCACTGATGTCCTGACCCAGTTTTCTAATTGACAGAGGAGCTCCTAAGAGGGTGACGCCTTCGATTTGGCTGGCGGGACCAACCAGCTCTGAGATGAACTACAAATTGAGCCATCACCCAAGTTGCTGTGCCCTTCCAGAGCTGCAACCGCAAATACCAGGAGACCTCCGACCCATTTGCACTGCAACATCTTTGCAAGGTTGAATCCATTCAGAACTTTGGTGGGCTCCAGTTGGACCTCCAGAGGCACGGTCGCACTAATCTAAGTCCCCTCACTAGAGTGCAAGACTTCAGAACCGAAAAAGATCCACCGGGCAAATACCATCCTTTGTTGGTGCTGAGAAAAAGGTGCCAAATCCACAGACCGACCAAGGAGACTGACGAAATCCGTGCCAAGGGTCCTCTCTAGAGAGTGCTGAGACCTCCCATTCAGAGTCCTTCCTTTCGTCACCAGATCAAGGATTCAGAAGACCAGGTCTGTCGCTAAAGCACAGAGGAGAATCCAGCTAAGTTTATTTCTTCTAACCCAAGGTACTGTGTAGTGAAAGGTATAGCTTACCTTGAACCAAAGAGTTGCTCCAGTGTGACTTGAGTGTGACTTCAGTGTGTGAAGGTGTCCACCCTTCCTCTGAAGACCTTTTGCAGGGTCATCCTAACTTGTGTTATATCCTTAGGTATCTCATCCTAGAAACTGAAAGTATGCTATTTCTGCTACTTCATAAGACTTTGCCTACAATGACATTTTCGTATAGTTAGGGATTGGACTTTGAAATTGTTAAAAGCTCCCAAATGTGTCTCTAGAACATTTTTGTTGTGCTGCTGTGTGAATAACCAACCTTTTTTCTACCTAAATAATTAATCTGATGTGGTTTTGCTAACTAAATACAATTACCATTTAACTGTAAAGTAACGCAAGTGCGCAGTAGTACCAATAATGCAGTAGAACTCTCATTAGTGTCAAACTCTAACAATTGTAACCGCAAGCAACTACTATTGCGGTAATCACCTTTCAAAGTTATTAAGAATTCCTGTGTGTTGATTAGTCAAATAAGTATTTATCTACATTCCTTGTGAAAATAAGAATACATGTATATTTTTAATAGAACATTTACTGTGTAAGCGTTTCTTTGAACTATTGTACTTACTGGGTTCAGTGTACTTACATACAGCACCTTATCATACACATTTAGTATAGGCCCCACCTATTCATAGGGAGTAAAAACCATTAGTTACCTTTAGATTTTATTTATTGTGTATTTGTAAGGCACTCATTATTCAAGTAAATTAGGTTTCAAAGCGTCCACAGGACAATGGGGCGTGAACAAGGGAGAAAAAGGCAAATGTAATAACAATGAAGAGAAAGAGGCAGTCCTACTAGGCCTTGGGAGCTTTCAGAATATGCAACTGCAGAGAGAGAAGGTCGGGGGGCGGGGTATATGCTAGGGGTTCCACTGAGGGAAGGGCAAGTTGCAATCTCCTGTTAAGTGCCTGGCAGAGATCACTTGTAAGAGTGGTCAAGTGCAATACAATAAGTTCAGGCCTATGAGACAGCACAGGCCAGTGGACACCCAAAGTGCTGGGAGTGGGTGGAGGATGAAAGGCAATGGGGGGGGCACATGGCCCAGAAAGACACATAAGGGCCCTGGTCACCAATCTCAGCGAATGTGGGGTTTAGTAAGGGAGAGAGGGGGAGAAGGAGAGTCTTGAGGAGCTTATGGAATTTGAGGAGATGCAGCTCCAGAGAGGAAGGGGGAGGCTGTTCCATAGGAGGAAGCCAGCCGAAGAAAGAGATCAGCCAACAGCTCACTATTTATACAAGTACTTGACATGCAGAGTTGTTGCCGGAGGAGCTTAAAGATCTGGAGGGAGAATATTTGCTGAGAGCCAGTTGTAGATAGCGTGGTCCCTGTCCCCAGACAGCCTTATGGATGATGCAGAGGGATTTGAATTTGATCCTTGCAGCAACCGGGAGTCAGTGGAGAGATGTTAGGGCTGGAGAGATGCAGTCCTTGTGCTTGAGGGCAAGGATAAGTCTTGCAGCTCTATTCTGGGTAAACTGGAGGGGACGTAGAGAGGAAGAGGGTAGATTAAGGAAGAGGCTGTTGCAATAGTGCAGCCTAGACAGTACCAGAGCTCTAGATGAATTAAGCTTCTGGAGGAAAGTGAGGAAAGGAAGGATTCCTTTGAGGCGGTGGAGTTGAAAATAGGCCTTCTTGTCAAGGTCCTGGATGTGAGGGAGAAAGATGACTCCAAGGTTTCTGGCTTCAGATGAAGGAGAAGGGGAGAACCCATAGAGGGTGGAGTCAAGGGAATAAAGAGGGAGCAGGAGTCCCAGTGGGAAGGATCTCAGTCTTGCTGGCATTAAGGCAGAGATCTTTGGAGGCACACCAGAACTGGATGGTAGATAGGCAGTCAGGAATGGTGGAGGAAGTAAGAAGAGGATGAGAGGGAAGTTTGAAGAGTTCTGTATCATATGTGTAACACTGGAAGGGGAGGAAACTGGAAATTAGGTGTGCAAGCAGAGCAAGATAGATGTTAAAGAGCTGGGGAGAAAGGTTAGAGCACTGGGGAACACCACAGGTAGCGATAGAGGAGTGTGTTACGCGCACCTGGTCTCTGCGGGGATGTTGGGGCACGGTTGTAGTCCTCCCTGGACTTGGCTCCCCTGGATCAGACTTCTTCCCCTGCTTCTGTAGTGTGCGCTGCTCTGGTTGCTGGTACTGCCCCTGAGAGAATACGAGAGGCAGTGAGAATGCTGTGGTTGGTCTGTGATTTCCCTAGAACCCTTCGTTCCAGAATGAGGTGAGTATGTGTTCACCCATATAGTCTCACCTGATGAGCTCTCCGTCCTGCTTCTCAACTGCAGAGTCACCTTTGAAGGACCTTGTTGCTTCACTGGTCTGCGTGCGTTGCAGCCCATACCGGCTGTGGCTAACCACTTTGAAGGTAAGTGTTCTTAACAATGATTACTGTCCATATCCTTTTGCAATGTCTTTTTTTCCGTGATTATTGTCTGTAACCCTTGTAATGTCTTTCCTCTCCCCAATAGGTGTGAAGAAGGCCACACAGAGTCACAATGTTTGGAGCGAGTCTAAATGGGTGCCAGAGGGGTTTACGAGGTTCCCAAATAGAAGGTAAATTGGGGTTTCAAGGTCGAGTGCAAGGATTATGTGTTGGGCGACCAAGCGTAAGATATTTATGTAGTCTCTAACCTTGTGTGTCCTTTTCTCCTGCAGGGATGACCTAGCGGCTATCCGAAGACCTGCCAGCGGTTACTGAATGGATGGATCCGTGATGATGCTGGGGAGAAGAAGAGCTCCCACATGGTTAGACTTCCGGAACAGGTGAGGATGTGCCTCGACTCCGATGACAATGGGAACCAGGTAAGACGCGATGAGCTGTAGGCGAGGGAATTGCAGGAGTCAGGGAAGATGCGCTTCCGGCGATGGTGTTGCTGGAGTCAGGTAAGCTGCGCTTCGAGCGATGGTATTTCTGGAAGCAGGTAAGGTGCGCGCTGAAGAAGAGGTGCCGGATTCAGGTAAGCTGCGCTTCAAGCGATGGTGTGGCTGGAGTCAGGTAAGGTGCGCGCTGAAGATGTTGTACTGGAATCAGATGAGATGCTCGCTGAAGATGATGAACTGGAATCAGGTAAGAGCGCTTCAGGCAGCGGTAAGCGTTACGCTGCACGAATCAGACTAACGCGAAGTTGCATGCGGATGGGGCAGGCTTAAACAGCCAGGTCCCAGCCACGCCCCTTTGGCTCCGCCTTGTGGCCCCACCTTGCCACTCCCGGAGACTGCTGCATGTGCACCCCAATGTTTCCCAATGGCCACGCCCGGCCTGGATGCACGTGGGGAGCAGGCTGGGGAGGAAGTAAAACATGCCTCAGACACAAAGTGTGCAGAGCACACTTTCTCATGAGCCTTGTGCCAAAGGCGCCAGGACTGGATCCATTTGGACCCTTTAGATGATACAGATAGTGGCCCTTGCCCTGTGACCATGACAGCGTGAGAGGAGAAAGAGCCCAGCGTAACTTGGGAGGGATGGTCATTGAGGAAGGAGGTCAGCCAGTCCAGTGCTCGCTCCGAGATACCAAGGGTATCGTGGAGCCGTTTTATGAGGATGGAATGGTTGACCGTATCAAATCCAGAGGAGAGATCAAGTAGAATGAGAACAGCTGGAGAGTTAGAGTCAAGAGATGCAAGCAGTTCTTCACAGATGTTCAGTAGAGCAGCTTCTGTGCCTCTGGATGCTCTAAAACCAGATTGATAATCATATAGGCAACCAACAAGCTCAGTATGCTGGGTATTTTGAGGGCCGGGGGGGGGAAACCAGCTTCTCTTAGAGTTATCCAAGGAAGGGCGTAATAGAGATGGGGTGGTAGTTAGCCAGACACGAGGGGTCGGCAGAAGGTTTTTTCAGGAGGGGACGCACAAGAGTGCTTGAGGGAAGAGGGGAACGATACAGTAGCAAGAGTGGTTGCAGAAATCAGCAAGTGCAGGGGCAATGGAGTCAGTATTGTCCTTAATAGTTCTGGAAGAGCAGGGGGAGACCTGTTTAGAAGAGACCTTCATAGAACAGACAACTCTAGTGACCTCGTCCGATATGAAAGGAGAGAGCCAGAGGGAGGATAGGCAGCCATAGGCGTCAGGGGGATGGGAGGAGGAAAAGCAAGCGAGAGTGCTCAGGAGGTCCTGAGTTTTTTCAGTGAAGTGTGTGTCCAATGCATTGCAGAGGGCCTGAGAGGGTAGAGGTGAGGTTGAGACTGCAGATGGGTTGGCTAGTTCCTTGCAGATTTGAAAGGGTTCAGCCGTGTTGTTGGATGCACCAGAAATGCGAGCCTGGATGTGGGCCCTTTTCTTGGAACAAATGGAAAGTCAGTATTACCGTTGGAGAAGGCGACAGGCCAGTTTGTCGGAGGGTGTGCCCGAGGTCTGCCACTTCCGTTCTCGCAGCTCTGCACTTGCGTTTCAGGGCTGCAAGTTCAGAATCGTACCAAGTGCTACGCTTGGTGGTATGTGTCAGACAGTTCCTCATGACTGGGGAAAGAATTTCAAGTGTTAATGATGGCAAGATGGAGGTTGCTGGGCGCGGAGTAAGTGATAGAGACTGCAGTGGGGGGGGTGAAGGTGGATGCGAAGGCAGCAAATGACACTCGTTTCATCAGGCGGATGTCTGTGAACGAGTGTTAGGGCTGATTTTCTATACTCTGGTCTGGTGGACAGATTGTTAGGCAGAATCATATGCAGTACCCTTTGGGAACACCACACACAATTAAGACTACAAGTGACAGTACAAATTCACCTTTGGTACAAGCCTGTACTACACAGTAAAGTGGTAGCGATGGCTGAGCAGCCAGACTTATCTCAAGAGCAAGTGAGCAGTATCAAATAGTTACACAAAGGACAGCAATTACTTTGATTCAAACAAACACTGACTCAAGGTTTTCAAGTAAAAGAACATACATTTATTTACTCTTCAGTTATATAACATTTCAGTAAAGTAAAGCAGTTTAAAAATCACACTCTTAATACACCACACCACTCCCAATAAGTTCCGCACAAGTTAAGCTCACAAAATGAAGAGGGGGCAAAATGGCACTCTGTTAATTAAAAAGGGGTGAAAAACAAAGTTAGGCAGAAATTGAACCACACCAACAGGTAAGTATTCAGGGCAATTGAGCAAGAGGAACTACAGTGATAGAATCAGGGAAAAAAGGCTTAGGGCCAAAGTCAATAGGTCAAAAGTATTTGTTCAAGATCACACGGTTCAGGGTAGTGTGCGGTAAAGTTCGTGCCACAAGTCCAAAAGAAGTTGGTCAGCAGAAAAGTTAGTTCAAAGAGAATCGAAGGACAAGCCCTCGGATTGGAGAAAGATTTCACACACTTTCACCGCGGCTGAACGCAACAAACAACTGGATTTGCATAGTACCTTAAAACGGAGAGGGAGCTGTAGCTGAGGCAGACGTTCCTGGTGGTTCCTGCAGGCTCACGGTTCCTGAAGGGACTGTCGGACTGACACAAAGTAGGAAGACTGGAGGGTCCTGCACCACCCAGGGAAGAAACCAGCAGCAGAGCCCAGCAACGAATAAAAGGTGAGCTCCTCAAAACCCAAGCGGGGTCCGACCTTTCTGGCTATCCGGCCCACTGTAGCTCTGTACAGCGAATTCAACCAAAGGAGGGGTCCTGGCTTGGAGTCTGGGCGACTGTATGGTCCCACCAGCTCAAGGGAAGAAGATTCATGGAGGATGTTCTCTGTCGTTGGAGTTCGAGGATTCGGACCTGCAGCAGGGCTTCACAGGGTGGTTCAGTCGTGGTAGTTTATGCAGTTTTCCCCCATTCACACAGCCTGGGTGTCAATCACACAGCAGGGTGGCTGTCCTGGCAAGGACAGTCACCCAGCCAATCAAACAGGAGTGTGACTCGGGTTACCAAGGGAACCCATGGCAGGGGTCCTAAGACCCCTCCCTCACATCCTGCCTACCCAGACTTTCAGGCGCCTTTAGGAGGGCTTCTGTGCAGAAGGCCGCAAAAAGACAGCGAACAAAGGAACCAAACCTGGTTTGGCACGCAGTGTAAAACACTAGAAAGACTTACAAAAAGAAATGGCGAATAAACCCAGCCGGAGCCGAAATAAAATATATTTGGTCAAGCGGGTTTATGTTCGAGGCTAATAAAATAGCCCAAAACAATACCATGGTTATTTAAGATAACCACAGTATGAAAAATAGGGTACTTACCACCAGCCAAGTCTTGATGAAAATGGAGTGAAACAGTGCTCCAAGAGAAACAGACAAAAAGGGATAAGAATTAACCCTTTCCAATACTTCATGTAAGATGGGGTGTACTGGGTCTGTGATTTAAAGAGATTACATAAAGTTAATGCCAACTTTACATGTTTCTGGGAGACAGTAGCCAGCCCCAGAAAAATTGAGTCAGTGGGAAGTCTAAAAGACAACCCTGTGTCACTGCACTGAAGGTGCTGTGTAACACACAAAAGAAATGATGCCCCTGGAGTAGGTGAGGCTCCAGAGCCCAAGATCACACAGCTGGTAAAAACACACACAGCAATACACATGTAAGAGTGGGAAAAGGCGCACACTCTTACCAGGTTTAAAAAATAAACCCTAGAAATCCAGCAAAGCTGCTGAGGGACTCAGTAGGTAAGGGAAATTAGCCATTTATGAGAATTCTCCCTAACACTCGCCCTCCCCCCTAGACTAAGGGACGGGAGGATTTAATTCACTCCTGGATGAATCTCTACCTCTAGTCGGTTAAAACATCCTAGAGAGACCATCAGCATTTTGGTGGTGACATCCTGCTCTGTGCTCAATGGTGCAATGAAACCCTTGCAGGCAGATTGACCATCTTAGAAGTTTTGGGTTCTCCCCATTCATTTGCATTAACCATCTCAAGGGTTGGTGGTCAGTTTGAATCACAAAAGTAGATCCATTCAAGTATGGTCTAAACTTCTTTAAAGACTACACAATGGCAAAAAAATTCACACTTTATGGTTGCCCACCTTGTTTCTGGTTCCTTCAGTTTCCTACTGATGAAGCAAATGGGGTGCTCCCTACCTTTCTCATCCAGTTGACTAAGGACTGCACCTATACCTGTATTGGATGCATCTGTCTGCACAATGAAGGGTTGGTGATAATCAGGAGCTCTTACGACTGGAGCTTGACAAAGGGCTTTCTTTAGGTTTTCAAAGGCTTGAGTGCACTCCTCATTCCATCTAACCTTTTTAGGGAATTTTGGAGAGGAGATCACATTCGAGGGAGAAGCTATGGTCCCATAGTTCTCTATGAAATTCCTGTAGTACCCAGTGAGACCTAGTAAAGCTCTCACTTGGGTTTGAGTAGTAGGGGTGGCACGGATTTGCACAGCTTGTACTTTGCTGGGCAATGGCCTTATTTCACCTCCTCTTACCTCATGACCAAGGTAGACCACTTTATTCTGACCAATTTGACATTTGCTTGCCTTTATGGTCAGATGGGCCTGCTCAAGACCCTGCAAAACATACCCTGGTGATCAATATGTTCTTTCCACGTAGGGCTGAACGCTGCAATGTCATCCAAGTATGCCATGCAGAAGTCCTCCATGCCATTCAGAACTTGATTAAGCATCCTTTGAAATGTAGCAGGTGCGTTCTTTAGTCCAAAAGGCATAACCTTAAACTGGTAGAGGCCTGCTGGTGTGGAGAATGCAGTTTTCTCCTTGGCATGGTCTGTCAGTGCTATTTGGCAATAGCCTGCGGTTAGATCAAATGTACTGAGGTACTTGGCTGAACCAAGTCCGTCCACCAGTTCATCTGTCCTTGGCAAAGGATGGGCATCAGTCTTAGTGACTGCATTTAGAGCTCTATAGTCCACACAGAGGGCCTCATTACACATTGTCCGGTAACGGAATACCGTTACCGGTAACGAAATACCGGCAACGTTATTCTCCCAAGCCGATCACGAGCCGGACCCACCGCTATTAGTGGACCTGTAAAAGTACGGTGCCACTAATAGCGGCGGGGCCGCGTGCGCGCGACCCCCACACCGTAAATAGCGCCATGGCGCTAATAGCACGCAATCACAACCCATGCGTACATGGCAATACCGGCATACCAAAGACCCAAAAAGAAGTTACCGGCATGGCGCTAATAACAGCAACGAAAACCACACGTTAACAGACCTGAGCAGTGTTCCCATCTGCCACAGGTGGACACAATCAGCACAGGTGGAGGCAATGGAGACAGGCAGCACTAAAGAGCACACCACACCCCTTCCCACAGCAAGGTGTTCCCAATACCAGCAGCATGACATGGGCCTGTGTACATGATTGCAGTGCAGCACCAACAACAACAGGCAGCACGGATAAGACGAAGGAGGAGAAGGAGGAGGAGGGCAAGACTGGCGCAGCAAGCACCACCAGGGCACCCAGAAATACCACAAGGGCAGCCAACAAACCCCAGGATACAAGGCGAAGATGACCATGGCATGTGTAAGGCACAACTAAATGTGCATCTGATAGAATGTGCCCATGCCACTATGCAACCACCAGATGAGCATGATGTGGATGTGGATGAGTATGGGTGAAATGCTCTGCCAGGACATGCAAGAGGCGATGGCACGGCGGGACAGGATCTGCGTCAGCATCTGAATCAGGAATAGCATCATGTACAAAGGTGGGATATCATGGATGGAGAGATGTGCATTGTTGCCCTTGTGCCCATTTTGAGGCCCACAAAGGCCCCTGTCCCAAAGAAAATCAAACATGCACAATGATGGAGACCATGCCTGTGTTTCAACCTCAGAACAGTGTATTTCGAACATAATGTGAACAGAAAGTGCATGACCCCAACTGTGCAAACGCCCTTACCCTCCTCCCCCCACAACACCCCTGAATACACCCTTACCCCCCTCCCCCCACAACACCCCCGAATACACCCTTACCCCCCTCTGCCACAACACTCCCACGTGAGCCTCAAGGCGTGAACGTGTCCCTCTCCACATGTGGCAGATAGTCCTTGATGGCCCTATTTGTCAGTGCCTGCTCCGTCTTCGGGTGGTTGCGATGTGGTGCGCCTCAGGTTCCGCATAGACCGGCGTAGGGGGCTAGTTTGTCGTGAACTCCCTGAGGAGGCAGTGCCCTGTTCTTCCTGGGTTGGGAGTGGGCATCTGCGCTCAATTGCATCTGCAATGCGGTTCATGGCCTGCCTTAGTTGGGCCATTTCATCGCAGATCCGGGTGGTGCATGCCTCCATGCACTCCCTTATCTGCTGTGCAAATGCACCAATGTCCTCCCTCAGGCGCCCTGTCTCAGCCACATGTTGCCCTACTAGACCAGTGATTTCGGTCTGCCCCTGAAAGATGGCTGCGAGGTCATGTTGCATGGTGGCTGCCGGTGGGATGGCTGATGCGCCTGGATCCATTGCACTGGCATCAGGTGAGGATACCTGGGGGCTCCATGACACATCTTGGCTGTGGGTGGGTGATCCGCCTTGGCTAAATGGACCTGGTGAGAACATCGGGCTTGACAGTAAGGGGCGTGTCGGTATGGGGCTCTGACTCAGATCCTCAATGCCAGGTGCTACCTCCACATCCGAAAGTGGGGCAGTGGCTGCTGCCTCACCCGTTGAGCTGGTGGCAGCAGAGTGCACTCCCTCAATGCTGCCTTCACTTGCTGGGAGACACACTCCCGTGGGTGCCACGACGGCAGCAGGCATGGCCTCTGGCTGCGTCGAACTGCTGCTCCTGCTGCCTTTGTCACTGTGATCATGCTCACTCCTCCTGGGTCCCCTAGAGGATGTGGCGGTGTCCCCCGTGGCATCCCTCCTGGCTTTTTTCCTGGGTGCGGGAGCAGGTGTTGGAGTGTGTGGCTCCTCAGTTTCTGTGTGTGATCCTGCAGGTGTGAGAAAAGGGGTAAATCATCATCTATGGGTCGACCTGCCTTATGCAGGATGCATATGTCATTTGGGGCTCTTCAGTGTGGAGGCAGGTAATGGGGATGTTGGCTGGCTCATGCATGATTGGCCCTGTTTTGGACGGGGATGTGATGATGCATGCATGTCTGTTTGTGGCTGGATCAACGGCATTCATATGGACACATGATTGGGGGACCCCTCACCCTTCACTGCGCATTGTTTGGTGTATACACTCTCCTCCATCGGATGAAATGGCCACGCCAAGCTCCATATCTCCGACCCCTTCGATCGATTCGACTGCAATCGTGGAGGCACATATCTCTTCCCACTCCTTCAACTTCATTGGGGACTCTGCACCTCCTCCTGTGCCCATTGCCATGTTGCGGTTCACTGATAATATATTCCGCACACGGACCCGGAGGTCGTCCCACCTCTCGCGGCAGTCCTTGACACTCCGGGTGGTAGTGCCCACCGCACTGACTTTTTGTGCGACTTCGGCCCAGATGGCCTTTTTCTTCAGGAGGGCCTCCCTCCGCATGTCATTCACAAACACTACTTCTGCATTGGCAGTAAGTGTGGTGGTCAGCATCACAAGCTCCTCATTGGAAACATTTTCTTTGCGCTGGCGATCAGCTGTTTTCTTTAGGGCCTTCGGCATATTCGGGCTATCCGGTATGGTTCCTGGTCGGAGTTCCCTGGATAAATGTCCTGGATGCAGAGGATGGCAATGGATTGTGTTTTTAAAGGCAGCCGCCGTGCTCTTTCCCGTTCCTGTGCGATGGCGTAATTTCCGGTTTTGCTTTTAAACGGTGACCGGTAATAGCGGTGACCGTTATTTACAGGTGGCGGGAGGGCAGAGGCGCTATCGACGGTTTGGACGACGCCGGTAAGGGGCGTTTTGGGGAATTTAGCGGCATGGCGGTACGGTCATTTACGGCATGGCGCTATGCTCATGTCCGCGTACTCGTGATGGGACGCTATTAGCGGCCTCTTGCGAGGGCGGACACTCTGGTAGCGCCATGCCATTAAATTCCGATTTTTACCGGACAACGTGTAATGAGGCCCAGAATCACAACTCCTTGGATCCTGCCTTTGGTACTAGAACAACTGGACTATACCATGGACTTGTAGATGGCTCTATAACCCCGATATCAAGCATCTTGTTGACCAATCCTTTGATGTGGGATCTCACATGTTCTGACATTCTGTACCCTCTGCTTTTCACAGGGAGACAGTCACCTGGCCCCAAGGGGTCAAGCCTGGTGATAGTCAAAACAGGGAGGCAAACTGATTCAACAGAACTTTGCACTCCTCCTGTTGTTCAGAAGTCATCTGAGAAGAGAGATTAACTCCTATTTTTTCATCTAAAGGTTGTCCTTTGAGGAGGTCAGGTAGAGGTTCAGTCTCCTCTTCCTCTTGAGCTGAAGCTAGAAGCAAAGCTCCTACTTCTGGTCTCGAGACATAGGCCTTTAAACGGTTGGTGTGAAAGACTCTGGGAGCCTCCTTAGGTTTGCCTAAATCCACCAAATAGTTTACCTCTCCAAGTTTACCCACAACCTTGAAGGGTCCTATCCATTTGTCCTACAAGGCCCCCTGCCTTGTTGGCACCATAACTAATACAAGCTGGTCTTGAGTAAACACAACCATGCTGGCCTTCTGGTCATGCCAATGTTTGACCAGAGCCTGACCTGCTTTCAAGTTATCACTTGCTTCTGCCATCATGTGCAACATTCTCCTCTGGAGAGCTATCACATAGTCAGTCACTCTGACTGGCATGGGGGAAGGAGCACTCTCCATCCCCTCCTTGATCAGGGCCAATGGACCTATGACTGGATGGCCATAGAGAAGTTCAAAGGGACTGTACCAACTCCCTCCTGAGGGACTTCCCTATATGCAAAGAGAAAGCATGGCAGTAGAAGGTCCCACTTTCTCTTACGGGGTTCTTCTAAAGCACCTATCATGCTCTTCATAGTACGATTAAACCCCTCTACCAGTCCATTTGTTTGTGGATGGTAGGCTGTAGAGAACTTGTAAGTGACACCATAGTTTTTCCACATGGCTTTCATGTAGTGGGACATAAAATTGGATCCATTGTCGGATATCACTTCCTTAGGAAACCCTACTCTGGTAAAAATACCAAGTAGAGCCTTAGCCGCAGCCTGAGCCGTAACAGTTCTCATCGGTATGGCTTCTAGGTATCTTGTAGCATGGTCTACTACAACCAGGATAAACCTGTTCCCCAAAGTTGTGGGAGGGTCAAGGGGACCGGCAATGTCAATGCCACTCTCTCAAAATGAACTCCCACCACTGGGAGAGGCATCAGGGGTGCCACACATTCTTGGCTCCACGCTTGCCAGAGGTTTGGCAAGTGTGACAGCTCATACAGAACTTGTCAACTTCTGCACCCGTCTTAGGCCAGTAGAAGTAGAGAGAGAGCCTTTCCTTGGTCTTCTTAAAACTCAAGTGACCAGCCAAAGGTATCTCATGGGCTAACTGTAGGAACTGGAGTCTGTTGGCAAGGGGCACTACAATCATTTTGCAGTCCCCAGAGATAGACTCAGTTGGTTCACTGTAGAAGAGGCCATCTTCCCAGCTTAACCTGTGCATTACAACTTCTTGCCCATCAAGTTGCTCAGCAGCCTGTTGTCAAAGACCTTCAAGAGTAGGACACTCTCTCTATCCTTTGCTGAAGTCTGCCCTGATGGGTCCACCTTCTGCCAGTAAAGACTGCAGCTCAGGATGGTCAACAGGGTCAATATCTCCAACTAAGACAGTGTCTTCTTCCAGATCTGATTCTTCAGAAACTGGCTCAACCACACAAGGTTGCACCTCACACTCTGCCTTAGCAGGGGGAGGAGTCACAGGTGTGACTTTGGACAATCTTGGGGATGTCCTTGTTGGTAGCACAGGGGTGCTGTCTGACTTTTTCCTGGAGGTCCTGGGTTTCCCCTTTGCCTCAGACTTTCTAGAAATAGCAGTGACCAACTCCTGTGCAGTGGGAGGGATAGTTTCCTCTATCAACTCCTCTGGAGAGCCTCTGAAGGTCCTCTCCCTTCCAGGCCTAGTGAGCTCCTGTCTCCTCTTACTGGGAGGCCTGGGGGTGCTTGACACAACTCCAAGAGTTTTAAAGTCATTACCCAACAGGACTCTCCCAGGTACTTCACTCTGCACACTAACCAGTGTTTTGACAATCATATCATTACACTGGATGAGAGCTGGTAACTGGGGAGGCATTTGCACAGGCCCTCCAGCTAACTTGGTGAGGCATTTGGGTGCCTTAACAACATCCTCCACCTTGAAAAATGATTCATCCACCACAGTTATGCTGGCTCCAGTGTCTCTGATGGCAGGGGTCTCCTGACCATTCACAAGAACACTATCTTTCTAATACTCTTTAGTATTATCTGGGATGGAATTATAGACATCTAAATTCTGTTGTTCCCACAAACCCAGGGACACTAAAGAAACACTAGCTGAGTATCTCATGGGTTCATCAGCCAGTAGGTGAAAGGTTCCACTTGCCATAGGTACTTCTTCCTCTGGGGAGAAGGCTAAGGAGACAGTGTGGACCCCTGAAGCTTTACCCTTGCATCTGGGATCCCCTTCCACATGTTCATTTGACCCACAAACATAATATTTCCCAAATTTCTTGATGAATGGGGGTTTGTTCTGACCTCCATCTGGTTTGGGTCCAGATGCTGCACTAGCCTGATTCGGTTTCCCTTGTGGTTTACCCTTATGTTGTTGTTTGTGGCCCTCTTTTGGATTGGAGGTATTATAATTCTCTCTGCTATCTTCCTTTGGCTGCTTTCCCTCATCCTTTTTCTGAGTAGCCCAAGAATCCTTGTGAGTAGCCCTGTTGGCAACCCACAAGTCAGCAGCCTTAGCTAGTTTCTTTGGATCTATCTCCTTAGAAATAGCCAACTGCTGTCTGAGCTCAGGAGAGCAGACATCAAAAAAAGGCTCCAACATAACAAGATTTCTCATTCCTTCATAAGTGTTTACTCTGTAACTCTTAATCCGACCATCTAGGTTTTTCAAACATTCATATACCCAGGTAGTCCAAGGGGTACCATCATGCTTTTTGAGGGTCCTAAACCTCTTAAGGTACTGGGAAAGGGTCTTCCCAAATCTAGCAATTAAAGCTAGCTTCACACACTCAAAATCCATCCTATCCACCTCCCCCAACTCAATCACAACATCAGATGCAACAGTGGGTAGCCTAGAGAAGAGCCAGGGAAGCAATTGATTCCCTGTAAGAACTTGAATACCATGGTTATATTCAAACATTGCCAACCAATCCAAAATATCAAGCTTAACCTCATACATACCCACAATTTCTTTAGGCATACAGGGTCTCTTATGACTGGAAGACCTAGAATACGCTGGGAGAGAAGCATTTTTAGAGACAATCTTTTCATTTCTAGTTCATGATTCAACTCCATTTCTCTGAGCTTAAGTTCTTGGTGCTTTTGTTCAGTTTGAGCATTTAAACGTTTGAATTCCAGTTCAAGCCTCATTTTCTCTAGAGCAATGAATTCAGGACTGAGTGTAGGACCTGTGGGGTCCTAGTGGACAAGGGTTGAGGTTGCTAAGCAGGCAAGGGAGCAGTGAGGCCTCTATCAGGGGACACATCTGCCTCCTCCAACTCATCATCAACAGACATATCATCCTCAATACTTTCCACATTTGATAGAGAGTCAGGTATTTCAGACCCACCCCCCAGACTTTGGTTCTTTAACAACTTTTCAATCAATTCAGTCTTTTTGCCTTTGGCAGAGTGTTTCCTTTCTTTACACAGATTTCTTAGATAATCTGCAGTGTAGCTCAGGAGGATCTCCTGACTTTGGCTTTCCATATCAGACATGATTAGTATTGCTTTTTAGTGATGTTAGCCTTGTGGTTAGTTGATCCAAGGTAATAGCAGCACTCCAAGTACTTTGATCCTCACCGCTGTACACCAGTGTTAGGCAGAATTATATGCAGTACCCTTTGGGAACACCACATACAATTAAGACTACAAGTGACAGTACAAATTCACCTTTGGTACAAGCCTGTACTACACAGTAAAGTGGTAGCGATGGCTGAGCAGCCAGACTTATCTCAAGAGCAAGTGAGCAGTATCAAATAGTTACACAACGGACAGCAATTACTATGATTCAAACAAACACTGTTTCAAGGTTTTCAAGTAAAAGAATATACATTTATTTACTCTTCAGTTATATAACATTTCACTAAGGTAAAGCAGTTTAAAAAGCACACTCTTAATACAACACCACTCCTAATAAGTTCCAGACAAGTTAAGCTCAGAAAATGAAGTGGGAGCAAAATGGCACTCTGTTAATTCAAAAGGGAGGGAAAAACAAAGTTAGGCAGAAATTGAACCACACCAACAGGTAAGTACTCAGGGCAATTGAGCAAGATGAACTACAGTGATAGAATCAGGGAAAAAAGGCTTAGGGCCAAAGTCAATAGGTCAAAAGTCTTTTGCACACGGTTCAGGGTAGTTCGCAGTAAAGTTCGTGCCACGAGTTCCAGACGAAGTTGGTCAGCAGAAAAGTTAGTTCGAAGAGAAGGACAAGCCCTCGGATTGGAGAAAGATTTCACACACTTTCACCGCGGATGAACGAAACGAACAACCGGATTTGCACAATACCTTAAAACGGAGAGGGAGCTGTGGCTGAGGCAGACGTTCGTGGTGGTTCCTGCAGGATCACGGTACCTGTAGCGACTGTTGGACTGACACAAAGTGGGAAGACTGGAGGGTCCTGCATCACCCAGGGAAGAAACCAGCAGCAGAGCCCAGCAATGAATAAAAGGTGCACTCCTTAAAACCCAAGCAGGGTCCGACCTTCCTGGCTATCCGGCCCACTGTATCTCTGTACAGCAAATTCGACCAGAGGAGGGGTCCTGGCTTGGAGTTTGGGCAAACTGGTTTGGTCCCACCAGCTCAAAGGAAGATGATTCCTGGAGGATCTTCTCTGTGGTTGGAGTTTGAGGATTCAGACCTGCACCAGGGCTTCACCGGGTGGTTCAGTCATGGTAGGGGTTCTCTTCCGTCAGCTCCTCATCGGTTCTTTCGTTCCAGTGGTGACTCTGCCTTTCCAGTCCCAGAGACCTGCTTTTTTATGCAGTTTTCCCCCATTCACACAGCCTGGCTGTCAATCACTCAGCAGGGTGGCTGTCCTGGCAAGGCCAGTCATCCGGCCAATCAAACAGGAGTGCGACTTGGGCTACCAAGGGAACCCATGCCAGGCGTCTTAAGACCCCTCCTTCACATTCTGCCTACCCAGACTTTCAGGCGCCTTAAGGAGGGCTTCTGTGCAGAAGCCAGCGAAAAGACGGCAAACAAAGGAACCAAACCTGTTTTGGTGCGCAGAGTAAAACACAAGAAAGACTTTTGCAAAAAGAAATGGCGTATAAACCCAGCCGGAGCCGAAATAAAATATATTTGGTCAAGCGGGTTTATGTTCAAGGCTATTAAAATAGCCTGAAACAATACCATGGTTATTTAAGATAAACGCGGTAGAAAATATAGGGTAGTTACCACTGCCACCAGCCAAGTCTTGATGAAAAGAATGCAAAACAGTACTCCAAGAGAAACAGACAAAAAGGGATAAGAATTAACCCTTTCCAATACTCCATGTAAGATGGGGTGTACTGGGTCTGTGATTTAAAGAGACTACATAAAGTTAATGGCAACTTTACATGTTTCTGGGAGACAATAGTCAGCCCCAGAAAAATTGAGTCAGTGGGAAGTCTAAAAGACAACCCTGTGTCACTGCACTGAAGGTGCTCTGTAAAACACAAAATAAATGATGCCCCTGGAGTAGGTGAGGCTCCAGAGCCCAAGATCACACAGCTGGTAATAAAAACACACAGCAAAACACATGTAAGAGTGGGAAAAAGGCTCACACTCTTACCAGGTGAAAATAATAAACCCTAGAAATCCAGCAAAGCTGCTGGGGGACTCAGTAGGTAAGAGAACTTAGCCATTTATGAGAATTCTCCCTAACACAGATGTATAGAAGGCAAACCTACATTGTGACAGAAACAACTCTGGGAAGCTGTGGCCAAACCAGTTTAGGTAGCAGTGACAGGCAGTCTAGGGTAAGTTCTTCAGAGGTGGTGAGCTTTTAAGGGGCCCACAATGAGTTCACAATGGCAGTCACAGATTACACTTAGACAGGAGGTATACAAATGCAGTTATGTATTCATGGTCAAAACACACTAGAGAAAAATGACTACTAGCAGGTAGGCTTATCATACAACATTATCAAACTAAATATGAAAAATTACCTTCACTGTGATTCAGGTTCTCTTAGGCCAGGCTCTCCCTCCTTCACAACTGGTTGGGATCACCTGCATCTGCAGGTGGGCTGAAAAAGACAGCTGTCACTTAAGAGTTTTAGAAGGGGAAGGGCCCATGTCACACATGCGTCTGTCTGCGCCCACACCTTACCCTCACGTCACCAACGGTCCACACCCAGTTCCTGTGGTTCCACTGATGGTGGCAGAATTTAAGTACATGCATTCTGTAGGGTAGGGCTGGGCGGGTGTTGTGAAGGAGGCAGAGTCTGTACTAAGAGAACCTGAATCACCATGAAGGTCATTTTCCATTTCTCTGTTGTCCTGGCTCTCCCTCCTTCCCAACTGGTTGGGACCAGATTAAAAAGCCTTTGAATAAGCGAGGGTGAAGGAGACAGCATTTACAGGATTCAGGCAAACAAGTTGCAGAGAACCTCTTGGCCGAATTCTGCATGATTTCTGAACGATGTGTACATAGCATAGTGCTTGCAAAAGACAAGCAGGGTAGCCGAGGTAGCTTCTTACAGATATCTACAATGGGAACGTGCCTTGTAAAGGCTACAGATGCTGCCTTGGCTCAAGTAGAATGAGCCCAAAGTCTCTGTGGAGTTGCAAGCATTGGAGATACAGGAGATAACCCATCTAGCAATGGAAGCCTTTGCTGCCTTACTGCCAGGAGAAAGACCACCATAGGCAATAAAGAGCTGGTCTGCTTTTCTAAACGGTTTGGTCCTTTCAAGGTAGAATTTTAAGGTTCTTACTACATCTATATTATGTAATTTCTATTCAGTCGCGGAAGCGTGTGGTCTAGGAAGAAAAACAGGAAGACATATTTCCTGGTTTAAGTGAAAATCAGAAACCACCTTAGGTAGAAAGGAGGGGACCGTACGCAAGACAACTTTGTCCTTATGGAACACACTATAAGGTTCCTTTGAAGAAAGAGCCTGGAGCTGATCAATTCGTCGAGCCAAAGTAATGGCCACTAAGAAGGTTTACTTCTAAGTTAGGAATTCTAAATGGCAAGAAGCCATAGGTTCAAATGGTTTTTGCATTAGGGCTGATAAGACCAGGTTGAGATCCCACTGAGGTGGAGGTTCACGAAAAGGGGGATGCAAACTTAAAAGGCCCTAGAAGAGCCTCTTAAAAATATATATATATATATATTTGTATTGGTTTTAATACAACAATTCACACTGACTCACAAGAAATATTCTACTTCCTAGAATCGCCCCGCCAGAAGTGGTGTCCGCCTCTTCTTGTTGATGGATTTCCTCCTCGGATCATAGTAGTTCAAATATTGTGATCTTGTGCGGACACCATTGTACCATGTAGTCACTTTGTAAGTATGTCAACTGTTAGGCAAGATTGAATGCAGTAACCCTGAGGGAGACTACATCAGTCTTGTCCTCTTGGTATTAGGGAAACCACCTATTGGTATAGGTCTGTACTACACAAGTTGGTAGTGTGACTGAGCAGCCAGATCTACTTCAAGAGGGGTAAATGTGAGCTGTAGAGCTGTAGCACTGAAGTCCACACATACAAGCATCCAAATAACACTTACACTCAAGGTTTTCTAGTAAAATAATTATATATTTAACTGTCAGTTTTAAATAAGCATTGTTTAAAAAGGACAATGTGCAACAATGAAAATACACTTCATATCACGTTCTCAGAATCAGGATAAGCAAGTCGATACTCCTTAGAGATGCTTCATACACACCCTACACCCTGGGGTGACTTCAATTACTAGGACAGTATTGGCATTTATATATCACTTTTGCACTTGGTAAAATTCTGAGGTTGTGGAAAGGAAAGGTTAAGGGAAGGAAAAGGGTTAACAGGTTCTCAGAGCATGTGAGCACTTTTAAATCTCCCAATGAAGTCTAGAGCAATATTAGTTAAAAACCAATGCATCACCTATGAGGGACAGTTCGAATCAAAATCAATGGGTCAGAAGAGTCTGCTCCAAATTGACTTTGGCTGTCCTGGCTCCCTGCAAAGTTTATGGAGCTGACACACTTCTTAGTTAGCAAAACATCTTGCACAAAGTTAGAGCTTGTTGTAGAAAATCCCTGTTGGGCCACACACTGGTACACTTGTGAAAAGTCAGAGCTAGAATAACTCTAGAAAGGCAACTACTGCAAATCTCAACTGAGACAAGCAAGTTACAGATAGAGGTAAGTACCCCTTAGTCAGCACAGTGCTTAGGTTAAAAGAAGAGGATCCAGCTGGCTTCTTTTCTGGTTGGAGACTTGCAGATCCTGTGTTCCTAGGCCTCAGTCATGGGGACAAGAGGGAGGACGTTTGGAGGACTCCTGCACAGCAGTTCGGAGGTCGATTGCAGCTACGGGCTCTTTTCAATTCAGCGGCACTTCACAGTTTCAGCTACCGACATATAGCCCCACCACGGATCTTGGACAGTTGATGGACTTTCTTCATTCCTTGAGTCCAGCACTTGGGTGGGGTGACTTTAGCTTGGGTCGTCCTGCTTCAGGAGGGTCCTCAAGATCTTCCTGGAGCTCTGGTCCGGCTTGAAGACGATGCACTTTACTACAGATTTCTCTACCCCTGGCACTCGGTTCTCGCAGCAGCAAAGAAGTACAGCCAGTTGGGTAAGGTCTTCCAGAAAAGCTTGTCTTGGGTTTAGTTGGTCACACTAACCCAAAGGAAGAAGTTGTCCTTTCCGGAGCTTCTCTAGTTGATTCTGTAAAGGAGTTTCAGCACTGCAGCAGGGCTTCACCGGGCAAGATTCCTCCATCAGATGTTTTTTCCAGTGGTCGACTGTCCTCAGTTCAAGAAGTCTCGCTTCTTATGCAGTTTCTCCCATTCATGCACAGCCTAGCTATCACTCACACAGCAGGGACAGCCCGCCAACCAATCATGACTGGGTGCATTCAGGTTACCAAGGAGACGAAGGACAGGGAGTTTCGGGCACCTTCCTCGGTTCCTGCACTGCCAGAAACACTGGAGCCAGAGGCGGGTTTCAGTACTGAAGCCCACAAAAGGCAAAGTGAACAAAAGGGTTAAACCTGGTTTGGCGCGCAGACTAAAACCAAAGAAAGACCTCAAGCAAGAAATGGTTAAAAAAGACTGGGGACTTTTTGACACAATAGTGACCCATGGGTTCAGCCTGTGGTATAAAAGCACAATGGTGGGACAATTAAACCACTGCCACCAGCCATTTAAAGTAGTGAGGGTAATATAAAAAATGTTACATGAGTAAGTAGAAAAGGGGGCTACTAAGTAAGCCCCCAGCACTCCACATGAGATGAGGTGTGCTGGATCTACAGAGAGAAAAGGTAAGTAAAGTCAGTTTCACTTTACTATTCTTGGGAACAGTAGTTCTCACAAGAAAAGGTATTTTCTTATTACTGAAGGTGCTGTGTGTCACCATACAAAAAGTAGAGGCCTATGGAGTTTGTCAGACTCCAAAAACAAAGGAAACACATAATCCAAATCCGATCAAAATACATGAGTGAGAAAAAATGGTCTCACTCACTCCAGGATGAAAATTAAAAAGTCCTAAAGTCCATCAAAAGAGCTGGGGGTCTCGTCTGTAAGGTTGAAGGGAATTAGCACAGAAATGAGAATTCTCCCTAACATCAACATTGGACCCCATTCCTGTTTGAATTTCCACTGGTCCCCTTGGATTTTATATGTTACCCATTCTAAAGCTACAAAGTTCCACACTTTTTGCAGCCAGTCCTGCATCGTGGGAGCGGTCTCTTGTTTCCATTTTTGCGCTATCGACAACCATGCTGCTATTAGTTGGGTTATCAGGCTTTGTTTTTGGGATTTAGATGGTCGATTTTGCTCCCGGGTCCCACATTCCACACAACCAGAATTTGTCCCCCATTTGTTCCGTTCATTGATACATTATTTGTGTCTGTCTCCTGACCTCCCCCCAGAATGATTGTATTACTGGGCAGCTCTTCCATATATGGCACCTGTCACCCACTGCCTTGCAGCCTCTCCAGCATTGGTCTGACGCTTGGGGGGAGGGGAACATCGCATGAATCCTTTCTGGTGTATAGTGCCATTGCAGTGTAACTTTGATCCACATCTCCCTTAGTTGAATGGAGCAAGTTATTTTGGGGATTATTCCCCACATGTGTTCCCATTGTCTTTTTTTTAAAAAAACTTTATTTTGAGATTTGACAAGTGCATTTCAGTTACATGACATGTATTGAACGTATACAGATTCACAATACATCAAAGTATGCAATATAGAGTTAGGATCTCCTTTGTATTGTTCGTTTGGGTGGCTATTTACATGCTCTCTGCATGATCTCAATAGTCTTCATGTGGGCCTATCGGTGGAATCGTTGGCAGAACAGGTTGATTCATTTTCTGATGTGTCGGGGGTGTCTCCAGATACCTCCTCAGGGGGGCCCATATGTCTTTTGGTCTACAGGTGGGCACAACATTTTGAATATATACTTCAGTTTCCTGTACATATATTCTGTCTATCAACCAAGCTTGCCGGGTGGGGGGAGTTCTTGCCTTGTAGGCATGAAGGATACACCTTTTGGCAACCACCCCTGCAATTGCAACAAGACGCCGTGTTTTGATTGAGACCTTCCCGATGTCGCCAAGTAGAAATTTCAATGGGGCTACCGGGATTTGGAGGCCGATATTGTCACTCACTGTCTCGGCCACTTTGCACCAGCACATTTTGATCGGGGGACAGTCCCAGTACATGTGAAATGAGTTTGCCACTTGGGCCTGGCATTTGGGGCATTCTGGCTTTGACATAGGGTCAAATTTGGCGATTTTACTGGGTGTACTATGCAGATGATTCAGTATCTTGAATTGAATCAGTCTAACGTTCATGCATATAGAGACAGACTTGGTGAATTGGCAGTATTTCGTCCATTGGGAGTCTTCAATAGAGATCCCCAAGTCCCACTCCCATTTGACTTTCATTGTGTTTTTGGAGGGGGTATGTCGTTGGACCGCTTGATAGAGGATAGAAATTCCACCTGTGATGCCCTCTGGTCTCATGGTATCGGTTAAGAATTGGTGAGTGGGTGGAACTTCCGGAAAGGAGGGCCATTGCTCATTGCACGCTGACTTTAACCTGTAGTATTGTAATGACGTGACCAACCCGGCCCGACTTTCGCCTGGACGGTCCAAAGAGACGCAAACTTCCCATCTGGATATAGGTCTCCCAGACGCATTGTCTTCCCAGGATCCCACCTTTTCTGGAGGCTAGTGTTGAGGGTGGGTTCGAGCTTTGGGTAATGCCATAGCGGGGTGTGGGGAGTATGGGTTGTCGCACCCCACTCTTTCTAATAGGCCAGACCAGGCTCGCACTGTAGTGCCCACCGGGTCGACCTCCCGCAGTTCTCTCTGCTCCTTAGAGAAGGGCATTGCCTGCAGGTTAAATGGGGCTGCAGCAAACCTTTCAGCCTGTATGTGTGCGTATGCTTCCGTAGAGTCTGACCAATATTTTGCAAAGTGCGCTTGGACTGCCTGAAAATATAGTAGAAAATCCGGGGCTGCTAGGCCCCCCGTTTCGTACCTCTCGCACATCTCGGGCCATTGGAGACTTACGGTTCCCCTTCCCTATTCAAAACTTGATGCCAGTCTCTGTCGTTTTTGAAAAAACAGTCTGCCTGGCCAGATAGAGATGTTACAGAACAAGTATAACAGCTTCGGCACTATTACCATTTTGAGTAATGATATTCTCCCATATAGCGATATTGGAAGTTTGACCTATACCTTACGTTTGTGTTCTAGGAGTACTAGGTATGGTTCGTAGTTATTAGTATACAGGGTCTGTTTGTCTACGGCCATTATGATTCCTTGGTATCGGGCGGTGGTGGGTGACCATTTGAATTGTGCAGTGGATGGGCATTGCACTGTGGAGGGCGTAAGTGGAATGATTTCTGATTTAGCCTGATTAACTCAGTACCTAGAGTATTTAGCAAAGGTTCGATTCCCTGGATTACCGGTGGTAGGTTGGTTTCTATAGCATCAAGGAAGCATATGAGGGGCAGCATAAATCACTTCCGGCTAACATGCACGCTCATGCGGTCAGAGCCATGGCTATAGTATTCCAACGGCAGGTCCCCTGGCAAGTCATAAGCAGGATGGCCACCCCGTTGGCTTTCTGCAAGCATTACTGTTTGGATGCCAGCTCTAGATCAGAAGCAGCTTTTGGACAGGCGGTTCTTGGAAACCTGTTTGCTTAAGGAGGGTCTCCTCTCCACCCTGGGGCTACATTCAGTTGTAATCGCCCATGCAGTATGGAGGAAAAGGGATGAGACTTAAGAGTAATAATAAGTTACTCACCATAGTGGCTAACATACTCTTAGTCCCCTTTCCTCCATACATCTCACCATCTTTCCCCCTAATAAAACTGGTATCATTAGGCAATGTTAATCTATTGTCGACACCTCTATGGGCACTGAGGTGTGGCGCCGGAGGGTGGAGTCGGGGCAGCGCATGCTCCCAGGGCCGCACCCTCGCGCGCCTCTAAATTTAAAGAGGAAGAAGGTTTTTTCTGGTGAAAAAGGTTCTGTCTCCCTTCCTTAGGAAGGGACGCCCCATGCAGTATGGAGGAAAGGGGACTAAGAGTATGTTAGTCACTACGGTGAGTAACTTATAATAGATTAATGTACTATTTCCAGGCACTACCCATAAGAATTCCCAAAACCTTTTTTCGCTCCCTGAATAAGGCAATTAATGCATAAATATGGAAGAGAAAACCTCCCAGGGTAGCAATGGCAAAGCTTAGGGCCCAGAGGAATAAAGGGGGACTGGTATTCCCCCACTTTACCAGATATTTTGAGGCGTCCCAGATAAGGGTCATGAAGGAATGGCTGAAGGGAGACCAACACAAAATATGGGCATGACAAGAGAGTGGTATTGGGATCACCTCTCCTGGGGCTCCTTTGGTTGGACAACTAGGATCAGCGAGTCATTAGGGGTAGGAATAGAAACATGGGACAGGGTAACAGGAAGGGTGGTGATTTTGGTGAAACCATCCCCATTCTTCCCCATGTTTGGGAACCAACAATTTCTACCAGAAATGAAAAAGGAGGCTTTCAGGAAGTGGGAAAATGCAGGCTGCCAGAAAATGAGGGATATGTATTGGGGACAAACACTCAAAACGTTTGAGGAATGCATACAGGACCTAGGCCTGACAGAGGGGGATAGATTCAAATACAACCAATTAAAACCCTGGTTAACAACCCTGCAATTAAAGACGCAGCCGTCAAGCAGCTGACATCATTCGAGCACTTTATTACTTCTAACACTGGCTTAGTCTCCAATCTGTATAAACACCTGAATGATCAAGAACCTGGTACAGTAGAAATACTTGAGACTATGGGGGGGAAACACTGGGAGAAATATCAAGAAGGCAATGGGAGCGGGCGCTGTTGGACGCCGATCAAGATGGCTGCCTGAGCGTGTAGCTGCGCTGGCTTCCAAAATCCTTCTATATAATCCTGAAGATCGGGAATGAATTGACTGAATGACTGCCCGGAATAGGATTGCGGCTATTTCAGGGAGTCTATGGAGCTGCAGATAACCTACTGCAGTGTGTGGGTCCCGAGATACATCGAGGTGCACTGGGCGCGAAAACGGGACGTGTCTCCTCTCCCCCTCCTGTGCTGTGGAACCAGCCCTTGGCCGTTGGGGAGCACCCGTGTGTGCCGCTGAATCATCCTGCCCGCGGGTGGACGGTGGTTGGAAGTTGGTAGCCCTGTCAGAGTGATGTCAACGCTGCGGTGGTGAATGTGTGAGGGGCCTCGGAGCAGTGCACAGCAGAGCTGCCCCAACCAGCGGGGAGCGTGTGCCCATCACACAGACTCTACCCTCACCTCCCGACACGGACCTCCCTCTCCGGCGACCACCGTGTGCGCTGTGTGCGAGCGGTTGGTGCGCCTGGATCGAGGGAGGCTCTCCCTCTGTTGGTGGGTATCAGACACTGAAGGTATGTGGAACTGAGCGGGCTCCCCCGTCTCCTCGGGGCTGTCTCCGCTGTACCCGGCCAGTGCGTCATATCAGCAGTTAGCATACTAAGGCATAAAACAGTATTGGACCCGACGGAGCCCAGTGTGTCCAGCAGCACTGTACTTTTGTGGCAACCCGCGATCTCTGGAGACCGCCCATCACCCCAGCATTAATAGATCCTAGCTGCTGCAACAAAGTCGGGACGTGGGCGTTGACCTGGGGGCCGCGGGACACGACTCCTTGGTCGGCAGAGGCCAGTGGGGGAGGGCCTGCTCTTCCCTCTCTCCAAGTTGAGAGCCCAAGAAGCCCTGAAGGTGCATACGGCGAGTTCCCCTCCGGTGCGGCATGCAACAAGGTGCTGAACCCTGCAAGCGCTGCGCATCATAACTGGGCCCCGGCAGTTGATTGGTAACAGCATAAATCACAACTTCACTTATGACACGGTGAGCAGTGCCGGCCTAAATTCCTGACTACTATACTTTTCCAATTATGCCCACAGGTAACAAGACCAACAAGAAAGGACCAATGGGTGCATTCACTAACCCCAGCCTGAAGGTGAAGGGGGCTGGTCCTCCACGGGCAAATCCCCCGCCCCCCAGCTCACGACAATACTAGAAATACATTGGACCAATACATGGAGGCTCTGCAGGCGGGGTTTGCAGCCGTGAACAGTAAATTAGATGACATTGGCAACACCTAGCCTCCATCAAAGCTGATATGCAACAAGTGAACACCCGGGTCAGTGAAGCGGAAAACAGGATAGGAGAGGAGGAAGATGGGTCAAATAAATATGGCAGAGACACAGAAGACATTAAGAAGTGCCTACAACAGGTACAAGCGAAGTGTGATGACTTAGAATCGAGATCTCGACGGAAGAACATCCGAGTGGTCGGACTGGTGGAGAAATCTCTCAACGTTCCAATGGAGGTGTTTCTAGAAGAAGTGCTATGCACCATCCTGCCAGAGGCAATGTTCTCCCAGCAATTTCTGATCGAGAGGGCCCATAGAGCACTAGCACATCCTGCAAAACCAGGTGCGCCGCCACGCACAGTTATTGCCCGCCTCTTAAACTACTGCGACATAGATCAAATCCTTTGCCTGTCGAGGGAGAAAGCAACACTGTGGTATGACTCTGCTAGAATCCAAGTATACCCTGATTTTTCCAGCGGGGTGCAGTCGGCACACCTTACCTTTGACCAGGTGAAAAAAGCGCCAGAACAAGATCAGTGCCATATGCAATGTTGTTTCCTGAGAAGCTACGAATACAACACTCTGGGAAGACACGTTTCTTTTTAGTCCCCAGAAGAAGCTATGACCTACATAGAGCACAACATCCCGCTGCCCCCGCAGGACAAGGACCCCATGGTTAGACGGAATATGTGACAGAGAGGGATGTAATGACAACACCATACACTACTTGTCTACCCCGATCTGAGAAGGCACAGAGCAGCGGCCTACAGGGCGGTCAGGTTGGGTTTCTGAGAGCAGCAACCTAACAGAGCCACCCACCTTTTTCAAATGTTGATGTTCATTGTTGGGGCTACACTGTCCAGTTGGGGGGTTAGTGAGGGAGGGGGGAGGAGGGAGGAGGGGATAGGGCACATTGCCTAGTTGGGAAAGTGAGAGAAACAAGAAAAACCGACAAGTGCAAGGACCACACAATGCCAGAACCGATGCACGATATTGAGAAAACAGTGAAAATACAACGAAAATGGTCACACCAGGGAAACCACAAGGGGTGAGATTACTAACATGGAATGAATAGGCACAAAACTGACATCCTCCTACAACAGGAGACCCATGCAACGAGGAAAATGACGGATGCGTTTGCTACAACATGGGGCCTCACGAAAGTTGCCACAAGCTATTCCACATGCCAGAGGAGTGCTCAGTGGTGCATAAGCGCACCAACTTCCAACTCACTAGGTCCGAAACGGATGAGGAGGGCCGTTATGTAATTATTTGGAGTACACTGAACAACAAAGAAACGATTATTATCAACACTTAAGGCCCTAACACTGACTCTCTGATTTTCTATCTAAAGATCCTTACGTTGATACACCCGGCAAGTCATGCCAACATACTGTGGGGCGGGGATCTCAACACGATTCTGGACCTGGACCTAGACCGAACATCTGGTGGCAGCAGGACCCACTCCAAATCTGCCCTGACCATACTACAGGCCATGTCCACACTCCCCCTCGCAGATGCTCGGAGAGAACTACACCCACAGGAGAGGGAATACACTTTTTACTCCTCTGTACACAGCTCCAGCTCACGTATAGACTATTGGCTATGCACACCGGACCCTATTTCAGAAGTGACCGATTGCACGATTCATCCTCGCACAATGTCGGACCATTCCTCGGTCCTTCTCGAACTGACACCGACTATCGCAGAATACACTACCCGGTACTGGAGGATGCCCTCCCACTATTGAGGGACGACACACTGATAGAACCCCTCAGAAGAGAAATAATAGACTTCAACGTACGCAACGTAGACTCTGTTAAATCTAAGGCAACGATCTGGGAAACCTTCAAGGTCTGGCTACGTGGGCAACTGATGTCAGACATATGGAGCACTGAAAGCAATAAGGAGGGAACTAGATCACACTGAACGAGCACTGAGAGACCTGGAAAACGCACACACCCTCGGCTATAGTGAAGCCCTCTGCAAAACATCTCAGAACATCTGACGAAATTCAGGTCACTGGCCGAACGTGAACTCTTCTATGCGACGCAACCCACGAGAGCCAGGAGACACAGCGAAGGGAACAAAGCCAGCCGAACACTTGCCAACCTCATTAAAGCAGAGCAAGGAATGAGACACATAACCAGCATTACGGATACGGATGGGAATGTACAGACTAATGCTGCCGATATTAACAAGGTATTCCAGAAGTTTGAAAGTGAGAGGCCCCCAAAAATACAATTAATTCTCCCAATAGAGTAAATCAGGACACATCCCTGGAGGGAATGAGACCGAGACCAAGTGCTGGTTATATGAAAAGGCTTTATCTAAAATAGGGCAAGCAGAATCTACTCTGCTCACGCCGAGAGTGCTCTGCAGAAAACATGTTACAAATTACTTTTTTACAGCTTTATTGTCATCGAACAAGAGGGAAGGCCTAAGGGGCACATGAGCAGCTGGGATTGGTCACTAGGGGCAAACACCTATAGTTGCCATAGGGTCGGAGGGCTGTGGTTGGCTCAGGAGCACGTGGTGTGGCGATGATGCTTCTTGGTTGAATCGGTCAGCTGGACTCATCGAATTGGTATGCGTGATCGGCAACTGTTGCGATGTCGCTTTATTAAATAACCATTTGACATTTGCCCTTGTGGCCACACATTCCCATTCATCCAATACCATAATCTGCTTTGTCCAGCGAGCTCAGAGACCTGTGAGCTTAGACACTTAGGAAAAACGTTTTTCGTATACAGGTTAATTTATCATTGGGCATAGGTCAAAATACAGCTATTAAATGCAGCGCTTGATCTGTTGATAAGCAGGCTTAAGTGTGTGTGCTGATACAGTATATGATATATTGGCTAAAGAGGTGAGACATTTGAGGTCACTGTGTGGTCTGGAATGTCCATCTGATAAACACCAAAGAGGGCTCTAAATCTGAGGCTTGAATTACACGTTAAAGGCTGGGTCATAAAAGGCACATACCATCATGGTCATAAGTCTCACTGTGGGGGTCAATGGACGGTTGTTTAAACATTATTAAATCTCTGCTAATCACTATGAAGGGTGAAGGAGAATCGAAACACCTTTGCGGTGTAGTTCTGCATTGCATAGAAAGCCAGCGCCTTCCGAAACAGGTTTTACATACAGTCTTTCTACATGTGGCCTATTACATTACACTCTGGTTATATTTGTTTAAAGTATATTACATTTTCTATCTGGTTAAATATTCTTATTGTTACAGAACTCGTGATAAAAATATGCACATGCTTAGATAAAAATATGCGCATGCTTAGGTTATTGTTCATACTACATTAAGCAGTTATTGGTTCACGTTCTGCGCATGCTGTCTTAACACATATTGTCATGATACGAGCATACTGGTCAGAATGATTGGTTGCTGTATTGGTTTTACACAATGTTATGCATATTTTTACATTGAACTTAAAAATGAGGTAGCTTTGAGCTGGCATGTACAGTGTTATGTTATGTTATGCATTTTGTTATTGCAATCCATTTCTATTGAACAACGTCGTACTACAAGTTAACACACCTCACACTTTTATAACTACGTTCTACCGCTAGAGCTTTTGATTACACATACATCATATAATATGCTAATATGCTTATTGGTTTACTGCAACCCTTGCATTACTTTGCATGAAAATGGAAACCGCCCATGAGCGGCCTATTCTAGTTATATGCAGAGAGACACTTTGGATTTCTTCTATTAAGGCGGGAACAATCAAACATACTTGAGGGTCGCTTCTAGCAGCTTACCCATGTTTTAAGGAATATGGGGGATGGCATTCTTTATGGCCAGGGTCTGTTGGGTGTGGGGCAGGTTTATAGAGATGAATGACTTCTGTACTGAGATACAGTGTAAAATTTGTTGCATTCCCGCGGCTAGTCTCTCATGAGAACCGGACAACTGTAGCGATGGCAAAGGGGAGGAGGTGTGGGGAGTAGCTTATTCGCTGTGTGCACCTGGCTGGAAGAGCTGCACGCATGTGTTCCAATTTCACAACTGGCCTGCCAATATAAAATAACAAAATGGAGTTGGTGGCCCACAAAATGGAGTCTCGTTCAATACTGGTCTTATGCTGTCTTAAGGGGGGGGGGGTCACAGTTCTGGAGTATTCCCCCACAGTGCTCCGGGGCCGGGCCCTGAACCCAAAGCAGCTGCAACTGGGTCTATCCAGGAAGTGTAAGAATGGAGGGTGGGTTCCAAGACCCTCTCCTCCCACACAAGTTCTACAACAAACTTTACTCTAACAAAGACCAGGCATCCCCTGGAGAACTACAAGATTACTTAGACTCGTTTCCCCTGCCAAAACTAAGTCAAACCGAAAAAGCGACCCTGGATCTCCCATTAACCGTCGAAGAGATGGAACAAGCCATAGCGGACCTAGGGGTGGGCAAGGCCCCCGGATCCGATGGTATCCCAGTTGATCTATACAAAACATTTAAAGCAGGACTGGCCCCCATACAACTGGAGGTTTGGGAAGAGGCTCTAGGTAGAGGGGCACTACCGAATACCATGAAAGAAGCAATAATAACAGTGCTCCTCAAGCCTCACAAATCGCCACAAGATCCCAAGTCCTACCGACCTCTATCCTTAATCAATTTGGATGCAAAGATATATGCCAAAGCAATCGCAAACCATCTTATAAAAAACATGAATCAATTGATCCACCCTGACCAATCAGGATTCATCCCCACCAGATCCACTGTGTTGAATCTCAGGAGGTTCTTCGCCATCACCTCTCAATTGGACCCGAAAGCCAAGACAATAGCAGTCACTCTAGATGCCAAAAAAGCATTTGATTCTGTATCCTGGAACTATATGTATGCCATACTAGACAAGATGGGTTTGGCCCAGTATTCATTAGATACATTAGTGTCCTATACTCTGATCCTAGGGCAATGGTGAGAACGAACAAATCCCTATCCCCAAGCTTTGCACTCAGGAGAGGCACTAGACAAGGTTGCCCGCTATTCCCCCCTCATATTTGCACTCACCATAGAGGGCATGGCAGCCAAACTTAGACATGCACATTCACGGAGAGGCATTTGTGTCAGGGGACCTCCCCAATTTATCTCACTTTACGCTGACAATACATGTCATCCATCGTGCTATAGAGGCCTTAGATGCCTGATACCCAGGCCTTGCCCCGTGAAGGTGACAAACAGTGCGTCCGACTTGAGGAAGCCCTTGGTCATGTCCAAGTAGAACTTTAGCGCAAACCTGACATCAAGGCAGTGCAGAACCTTCTGAGCCTCGTCCTTTGGTTCAGCAAAGAACGTAGGCAGTACTATTTCCTCGTTTAGATGGAAGGCGGAAGGTACCTTTGTAGGAACGCTGGGTGTGTCCGCAGGACTACCTTATCTTTGTGGAAAGTGGTATAGGCTTCTGAGGCAAGGCAGTCTTAATGGTGACCAGCCTGATGGCCGTAGACGCCGTCGGCTCTAATTGTTTGTGCGCCAGGGAAGCCTACACTATGTTGAGGTCCCACACAGGGTGTGGCCTTTTGATGGGCAAGGAAAATACCTTTTCCTCTGAATTTCTGTAGGCCCCAATAGCCGCCAAATAAGTGCGGCAAGTGTCCACTGGCACACCAGAGCGAGCAAGGTGCGCAGAGAAGGAGAGCATGTCGTCCAGCGTCCATGCAAGGGGGTCGATCTCCTTAGAGACTGCCCAGTGACAGAACCTAGTCCACTTACTCTTATACTGGAACCTGGTAGCCTTGCTCCTTGCACCCTGTATGATCTCCACATTAGCCTGTGAGAGGCTGAGGTGCCCTAGCATGACCTGCTCAGGAACCACACTATGAGGGCTAACTTCTGTGACGCGGGTTGGATGACCCTGCCCTCCTGTTGCACCAGAAGATGTGCTGGGCCTGTCGGAAGGTGAATGGGGGGCCTGTCCGAGAGGCAGAGCAGCTCTGAGAACCATGGCCTGGCTGGCCACCATGGAGCTATCAGAATGACGCTAAGGTGGCAAGATTCCTTTATCTTGCATATCACCCTATGGAAGGTGTATGTTGTCATGCCGTTCCACTGAATCTGAAATGCATCGCCCAGGGAGCCGAGGCCCTCTCCCTGCCAGGATGCAAACTGTTGCCACTTCCTGTTGTCCCGAGAGGCAAAAGCATCCACCTATGGGTGCCCCCATCTGCTGAAGATCTCCCGCAGCACCTGGTCGTTCAATTGCCACTCGTAATTGTCCGCTCTTAGTCTGCTGAGTCCTTCCGCCTCCAAGTTGGATTCCCCTGGAAGGTGGACGGCCCCAAGGTAGATTTTGTTCTTCAGGGCCCATTCCCACATGCTGACTACTAGTCTGGGGATCTGGTACCTCCCTGCTTTTTGACATAGACCATGCTGGTGGAGTTGTCTGTCTGAATAAGGACAACGTTGCCCCGATAACTGTAAGAAAGGCCTTGTGCGCTAGCCAGATGGCCCTTAGTTCCAGCCAATTGATGTGGTACTCCTGCCGGATCCAGACTATGGACGCTGTGGTTGTCCAGAGTGGCCCCCTTGCCCTCGAGACAGGAGTCGGTAGTGATGGTGATCTGCGGGGTCGGCTGCCAGAAGGGCTTGCCCATCCACAGGTTGTAGTCCCTGGACCACCATGTGAGGTCAGGGTGAAGAGAAGGAGGAACTTGATCATCTCTGCCTGAGAGCCCCGCTCCTGGTTCCATGATGCTGTGAAGTGCAGCTGTATCCTCCTCATCCTGAGTCTCGTGTGGGGGACGGCCAATAGGACTTCTGCCATGAGACCCAGTAGGTTTTGGTACCACCAGGCCAATGTCACCTCTTTGCTGAGGAAGTGAGCAGTGGCCCTCTTGATGGCCATGATCTTGTCCTCTGACGGGAACACTCTATTGGAGTCAGTGTCCCAGATGATGCCCAGGAAAGTCAGCTTCTGTGTAGGCTGCAGCTGTAACTTCTCGAGACTGAGTGAAAAGCCCAGATCGTGGAGAGTGTTCACAAGAGCGTGGGAAGTGTGGTTCACCACTTCCTGAGATGTCGCCCTGACAAGCCAGTCATCGAGGTACGGGTAATTATGGTGGCGCTGGGCCCTGAGGAGGGCCGCCACTGTATTGATCAGTCTGGTAAAGACCCTGGGGGCAGAGTTGAGGCCGAAGGGAAGCACCTTGTATTGGAAATGGTAGTCCATGATTCTGAATCGTAGAAATGAACGATGAGGCTGTCAAATCGGGACGCGTAGGTATGCGTCCTTCAGATCCAGGGAGCACATCCAGTCTCCCTTGCACAATGTCTCCACTATGAGCGCTGGCGTATCCATTTTGAATTTTTGGAGAGGTGGGGAGAGGTTGAAGGTGGATAGGTCCAGCACAACTCTCAGGCCTGCCTGGTTCTTTTTCTGAATGGCAAAAATCCTGGCGTAAAAGCCCAAGCCTCCCTGGGAGGCTGGGACTTCCTCCACTGCCTGGCTCTCGATGAGTGACCGGATCTCTGCCAAAACGGTTGTTTTCCCTACCTGTGGGAGTGGAGGGCAGGAGGGAGGAGAGGCAGGGATAGGTAGGCGGTACCCCACAGATACTACAGAGAAGATCCAGGGATCCACAAAATTCTGGCATCAGAAATGAACGTGGAGAGCAAGCCTGCACCCCACTGGCGACACGTGGACCTGAGTGTGCTTGTCATGCCTTCTTTCCCTCAGAGGCTGTTGCGGTGGAGGGGGACTGGAAAAAGCCCTTACTCCCCCCCCCCTTTTTGTTGCTTACGCCAATGTTGGGTCGGCAAATGGTCCGGCTGCCTGGACCTCCTCTCTTGGAAGCCGCGGAACCCTCCGTATGTACGCCCCTTGTCCGTGCGCTGCTGTGACTGGGTGTACGATTTGGGTGTCGCCTTTGTGAGGATGGATAAAGACTTTGCTCTTCTTCCATGGAGGAGTGAAAAGAGGTCACCCCCTTCGAACAGTAGGTCTAAAATACGATCCTGGACATCCGGATTGAACTTGGTAGCACAGAGCCAGACATGTGCGTGGCAATGCAGATGGCACGGCCAGAGGCGTCAATGTGGGCCACGGTGGACTCCATGATGTCTTGTGCCACCATCTTGGCCTCTGCCAATCCCACCTTGAATCATGATTGCTCTTGCCAGAAACTCTGGGAGGAAATCCGCAATTTCCCGCCACAGCCTCTGGTTAATGGCTGCCAGCATGGCATCTGTGTTAGCTTGACAAAGATGCAGCGAGACGTTGGAATAAAGCTTCTTCCCGTACACTTCCAAGGTCTCCTCCTCCTTGCCTAGCAGTGCCACTGACGAGGAGGCCGAGGACGACTGAGGCTTGGAGTAGAGGGATGCCGCAGTAATCACCTAAGAGTGTGGCTGAGGATGGGCTGACAGCAAGAGTGTATCTGCCTGTACTTGGCGTCCAGGCGTCGATTGACCAGCTGGACTGAGTGGGGCTTGAGCCACCCCTTTTTGGCCAAGTCGACAACATCCTTTTGCATCAGGATCCCCATACTAGCCGCGGGGCGTAGCGTGAGGAACTCGGCAAGCACCCCCTCAACTGGTTGCTCAACTTCGGGTTCAGGAAGGCCTAAGTACTTTGCCAGCCCTGCAAGACGTTCGTGGAAGGGCTTTACTGACAATGGAGTGTCAGGATCCTCCTTCTCATCCGTGTCCACCTGAGGGTTCGGTTGGTCCGGCACCGGTGGAGGTGTGCTGGGAGCCGATGGCTGGAGTGTGGAGACCGGAGCCAGGGGCTGCGGCAGAGGCTGGTACGCAACCACCTGTACTATCGTCTGGGAGCGCGGAGCCGGTAGCGGGGGCTGCACTCGGGCCTGCGGCACTGGAGCCATTGGCGGGAGCACGTCCCTGGTACACGTATCCTTACTAAGTACGCTTGTCTGTTATCGACCACAGTGTAACCTGGTTCTTCACTCTAACTATTGTATTGTATCTTACTATGTTATTGTCTGTATGTGTAACCTTCTGTAACACTGCTGCTCCCAAGTCAATGCGCCAGTTAATCAGGATTTGGCCGCGCTATAAAAATAAACAAACTAAACTAAACTGACTACATGGATGCAGCGGAAACTTACCCTGCGCATATGAAGGATAGGCTGTAGGCCACATACCTGGTTGATACGAGTCCTACCTTGACACTCGCTCCTCCACCTGCTCCTTTCCATCGTGCGGTATCGGACGGGTGCCCATGTTGTTTGGCGCGTCGCCATTTTGTCGAGCTGCCTGCCACATGCCAACGTTGTGTTGCTTGGCTCACTGGGCCCAGCCTCGTCCAAGACTCTTGAGTGTGGATCATGAGGCCTACCCTGCACCTCAGGTCGAGACTTGGTAGGCGTTTTGCCCTTGGCGGAGTTGCCAGTAGTGCCCCGTATAGGCACCCCCTCGTACATGCTGCCGGTACAAGGGCATGGCCCCTCGGGTGAAGTCCTTGGGAAGGAGTCTCCCTTGCGGGGTGTGCTGGAAAGGAGTGGCCCTACCTTGGGCTTGGATCAATGTTTGACGAAATCCTTCAGGTCCTCTGGAGGCGGTCTCTGGAAGAGCTCCCTCCACCTTGCTAGTCTGTCCCTCAAAGAAAGTGCATCACACGCAGTACAAGCTTGCTAGCCGTGGTCGGGGCCAAGGTACCGGAGGCAGAGGGCATGGGGGTCTGAAGTAGGAAAGAGCCCTTCACAGGCTGGACACCTGCTGGATCCTGTTGCAGTCGACATGCGCCAGGGAGGAGCGGGATGCCTGAGGACCGAGTACCTGAATGAAAAAAGACAAAAAGACAGAAGAAGAGGTATCCGCGTGTGGAATTACATGGCCAAAGCCAAACCCAGGAGCGCTGGTGAATTCGGCCCGTTCCCCTCGATGCGGAAAAGGGGACTGGAGTGTGGCACCGGAGGGCAGAGTCAGATCAGTGCATGCTCCTAGGGTTGCACCCCTGCATGCCTCTAAATTTAAAGGCGAAGAAGGTTTTTTCTGGTGAAAAAGGTTCTGTCTCCCATCCGTAGGAAGGGACGCCCCATGCAGCATGGAGGAAAGGGGACGGGACGTAAGAGTATGCTATGTTATGGAGTTTTTATAAAACGCACGTTCGCCTGAAGGCATCTTGGTAGCATTACCATTTTTATTGTCGTCATTCTGCCCCACCATGTTATCGTGAGCAATTCCATTTCATCAGGTCTATTCTGATTTTGTCCAATAGTTGAGGGCTAGTTTGCTTTATACATTTTTAGTTATCTTTTTTTGTTAGTGTTATGCCCAAGTAGGTTATGCCTTTTTTGGCTTGTTTCAGGTGCATGTGTGACTCTAGACTGTGCATTACCTCGGGGTCCACTGATAAGTTTAACATTTCAGATTTTTGTCTATTTTTAGTCCTGCGATCGCCCTGAATTCTTCCAATTCTTTTATTAGGACCAGTAATGAGTGTTGTGGATTCAACAGCGCTAATAGCATATCATCTGCGAATGCTATTATTTTATGTCTTTCCCCCATCATTTTTATTCCCGTCAGTTGGTCTGCTTCCCGCATTCTGATCAATAGGGGTTCTAGATATATGGCGCATAGCAGCAAAGGTAATGGCCAGCCTTGTTTGGTTCGCCGTTCTAGCGATATCTTATTAGCTACTGTACCGTTAGATCCTTATGGATGGTGTTGCATAGTTCGCTTGTATCATGTCGAGAAAGTTTGAGTCAAACCCCATGTGTTTCATTGACTTGAACATCATAGACCACTCTACCCTATCAAATACTTTTTCTGCGTCTAGCACCACTAGTATTGCTGGGTGTTGTGTTATTCCCGTGTTTTCTATTAGATGGCAAATTCTGCACGTGTTGTCGAAGGTCTGTCTGGCATAAAGCCCGATTGGTCCTGTCCTATTAGTTTCGGCAGGAGGGGAAGCCATCTATTTCCAAGTATTTTGGTATATAGTTTTGCGTCCAAGTTTATTAATGCTATTAGTCTATAAGACCCTGGTGTTGTCAGATCTTTACCTTGTTTGTGGAACACAAACAATTTTGCTTTGTTCATTGACAGAATGATATTTTGGTTCCATGTCATTTTATCGCCTGCCTGCTCATCCCCAGGCTTTTTAACATGCAAATTCCAGTCCCCCCTCCCACACTTATTTTTTGCTATTGCCCACCTGCCCAAAACCTTATCTGCCCTTTCCCACCGCCCCCTAAAAAATTAGATGAGCACATTCGATGGAATGTGCACGTTAAAAAGCCTGGGGATGAACAGGCAGGCGATGAAAGGACGTCGTACCGATATTTTTTGTTTGTTTTGAATGTATTAAATAATTTCATGAGTTTTGCGGTCCGAATGTCACAACATTTTTTTATAAAAGCTTGCCATATATCCATTCGGGCCTGGGGCTTTATTCTTTGGTAGGTCTCTTATGCCTTTTGGACCGCTTCTTCCCCAATTTCCTCTTCTAGACATGCCCATACCTCTTCTGCAATCTGTGGAATGGGAAGTCTTGTTAGATATTCTTCTTGGTGTACTGCGGAGGGATTATCCGATGCGTATAGTCTCTGATACAATACCCTAAATATTTCTCCCATATCTTCATTTGTTGTCTTTTCCTGTCCCTTGCTATTACAGAGTTTGATGATGGTTTGAGACACATTTTTCCCCTATCTGTCTTGCCAAATGTATGTCAGCATTTGTGGCGTCTACATAGTGTCACGTAAAGTAGTGCTTTCTCTGCTTTCTTTGTCCTAAGGGCCTCAAGTTCCCCCTGAAGCCTTTCTTAGTTTATTGTTTGGAGCGTTTGCCATGTCCCCTCATATATCACTTAATTTTGCTTCTAGTTATTTTTCTCACTGCCTTCTCGGTTTGTCTTTCCCCGCCTTTAGTGCTATCAGGTGCACCCTCAGTACCGCCTTAAATGCATCCTATACTGTTTCCTGGGGTACCTCCTCCGATTCAGTTTCCCTAAAATACTGCTCTGTTGTCTTATCATTTCGCTCTGTATCAGATCATATAATGGGTCTGAGGGGAATTTCCACTTCCATAGTCCTCCCCGCAACCCTTTGTATTTCCTAATTTCATGCTTATCCACATTGGGGCATGAGCTGATATGGATATAGATCCTAGCTCTATTTCCTTCACTTTCCCCAGTATCCCTGTAGATGCCCAGAAGCAATCTATCTGTGACATGGCGGAGTGTACATGTGACTAATTAGTGAATCCCTGTTCTGCCCTTTGATTACCCTCCAGATGTCATGTAGGGCCATCATAGGCATCTTTTGTTTTAGTGCTTTGGAGGGGGCTTGGGTTCCCTGTGCACGTTTACCACTCCTATCCTGTCCTGGAACCCACACTATGTTGAGGTCTCCCGCTACTATGGTGTCGCCCTAATCAAAGGTTGCTGGGTTTGATAGTACTTACCTTAGAAAGCCGCCCTGCACTGTATTTGGTGCGTATATTGATGCCAGCATGATCATTTGGCCCCCAATGACTGCGTTTACGAAAACTTATCTTCCCTCCTTATCTGCTACCCAGTTCTTAAACTGTGCTCCCAGCCGGTCGTGTAGCGCGATCAGTGTGATGCTGGAAATGCATAGGAGAACAGGGCCTCCATATCCTTGTCCTTTACTGCCTTTTATCATGTGTTCTGTTGTGTTTTCCGTGCAGGAGTTCATGTGGGACTCCTAGCGGTGCAGCTCTCTCTTTTGGTTTGGTGTACAGACCCATGGGATACCCTTATGGCACCCATCGGTGGGGGTACAACCCTGTGCCCCTAGTGTATGTTTTTGGGCACCTGTGTGTGTGGCCCACAGAGCGGGGTATGGGCTGGTGGCAGCTCCATGCTGAATTTGACAGGTGCTCTGAGTATCCTCCATTTTGGGTTACCCAGGCCCTGCCGTTGGAATCAGTTGATTCCTGATAGGAAACAAGATGGCCCCTGTGGCCTCCTGCTTTCTATTGCTTGTTACCTTGTTTTCCCAAAGTTCTGGGAAGCCCTGACTCTGTCCCTTCCCCCTGACTGGCTGTTGGGTGGAAGTTCCATATATGGGCCCTCATTACAACCCAGGCGTTAAGGGGTTAACGGCGCCGTAAAAGGTGGCAGCGCCATTAAACCCTTAATGCCTGATTACGAGGTCCCTTTGCGGGTGGCACTTTAACGCCTGTTTTTAGCAGGCGTTAAAAAACCAACCTGCAAAGGGACCTAGGAGCTAATTACTGCACCGTAATTTACGGTGCCGTAATTAGCGCCTTCCCCAGTCCCATTGAACCCTATGGGGCAAAAATGGGAATGGGGAAGGGCCATGGCGGCATGGGGAAATTACCGCCCTGCCAACCTCGGAATGGGGCGGTAATTCCCCATTCTGCCATGGCGGAGTCGGTAAGTTACCGGCATGGACCATGGTGCTATTAGCACCATGGTCCAACGCCTGGGTCGTAATGAGAGCCCTGGTGTTGTTGTGAAGTCCAGGCTAGACTGGCTGGAGCCTTCCCAGTGACTGTATGTTGTGGTTACACCCTGTGGGTGGAACCTGGGTGAATGGAGTGTGTGACGAATACGCATTGGCCCTCATTACAACCCTGGCGGTAAGTGAAAAACGATGCCGGTAAATGATTACCGGCATCGTTTTCCGCTAGGTCCGATCATGACCCGTGACCTTTAACTACGATGCCATTAGCGGCATCGTACTTAACGCTGCCGCTAACTGCACCAAGGTCGCGTGCACGCGACCTGCCACGCCGTAAATACCGGCATGGCGCAAAGCTACGCGAATCACGAACCAAGCAGACATGCTCCTAACGCCATCACAAAACCTGTTAAGTACCTTACCGCCATGGTGCTAATCACGCCATTGCGAACCAACCGTAAATGGCCATGTGCAGTGTATCCAGCTGCCACAGGTGCACAGAATCAGCACAGGTGGAGGCAATACAGACTCAGCAAGTACAAAAAGAGCACGCCCCACCCCTTCCCACACCCAGTCACACTCCACAATGATTCCAATAGGACTAGCAATGTTGGGGCTGGAGGACCTGATAGCAATGCAAGTGCTACAACTACAACTACAACAACAACAACAACAGGCAGCACAGAGGAGACGCAGGAGGAGAAGGAGGGCAAGGCAGGGCCAGAAAGCCCCACCAGCACAGCCAGTGCCAGCAAGCAGGCAGCCCACAATCCCATGCATCAGAGCCAGTCCATTCAACCTCACCGCTGAGCAGATCCACACCCTGTACTGTTTGGACCGGGACACCATCACCACCATCGTAGACATGACACACAACGACATCGTCAGCATGATAGAAACACCCACCGCCATCCCAACCCTACTGAAGGTAGTGTCCGTGCTCCACTTCCTGGCCACAGGAACCTACCAGCACAGTGTGGGGCACTTGCATGGCATTTCACAACCATTATTCTCACGTACACTGGTCCAAGTGCTCGATGCCCTCCTCAAGCACACAGACGACCACATCTCATTACCACGGTCTGACCAGGAGATTGCAAACACCAAAGTGGGTTTCCATGCACTAGCCGGCATACCTGGTTGCATTGGTGCCATCGACTGCACCCATGTGGAATTGGTGGTCATGCCATGGAGGTACCGTACCGCAACCGTAAACTATTTCACTCAATCAACGTGTAAATGGTCTGTGACTCCAACAGGATCTTCACACATTGTTGTGCCCGATTCCCCGGATCAACCCATGATTCAATGGTCCTGAGGAACTCCACAATACCACGCTACATGGAGCGACATGCAGGGCCAAGATCCTGGCTACTCGGTGAGTCTCATTTCATGACCATGGAAATGTGAAGTGGGTAGGTGATCGACGTACCAATGCATACTTCACCTGGCTGAAAGGGGGGGGGGAATGATGCATACTTCACCTGGCTGAAAGGGGGGGGGGTAATGATGCATACTTCACCTGGCTGAAAGGGGGGGGGGAATGATGCATACTTCACCTGGATGAAAGGGGGGGGTGATGCATACTTCACCTGGCTGAAAGGGTGGGGAATGATGCATACTTTACCTGGCTGCGAGTAGCAGAGGCAATGGAGCCAGCTCATACCCTAAAGCAGCACAAACGTCAGCTGACACCTGTAAACATAATGCCCGATGTAAGCAGCCCTACCATGTGAATGAAGGTGTGTCCCAACCATGACACAACCATCTGCAAGTGCATTGTACCGATTCGGACCACATTGACTTCAATGAAATGCACCTACATGCACTGCACCAAACACCATCAACTGAAAGCCCTGTCCCCCATAACTGCGCACAAAGGAGGCACATGACGGACAGAAACATCAATACACCATTACACAGACACCAAGGCCCACAAAATGTCCCTATCAACATCAGTAGTGCTCATTGGGGTCATTATGAGGCTGACAGCAATGTTGCAATGATGTGAGCGTTGATATCACAGGACATGTGCCAGGTCACCAAAACAAACGCCATGAACGAACACAGTGGATGGGCACTCACAAGGCACTTGACCCCCCTGCATACATTGGTTGATGGCATGCAAAACAGTCCATGAGAGCCATGAACATATACCGGTCACATAGTGTGAATCCATTAGTGCATTTAAAAGTGGTACAAAGTAACAGTTGAATGCATGCCATGATGGCACGTCATGTTTTGAATTAGATGTCATGACTGGCACATACATTGTTGCCCACATACGGGTGATGCAGGCTACCCCCTGAAGAAGTGGCTCCTTACACCAGTCCGGAACCCACAGAAGCAGCACGAGGAGGACTTCAACCGTGCACATACGTACCCGTGTGGTGATTGAGCAGGCATTCGGCCTACTGAAGGCACGGTTTCGCTGCATCAGCAGATCTGGTGGGGAACTCCTGTACCGCCATGAGAAGGTGGCAAAGATCGTCATTGCATGTGTCATGCTACACAATATGTGCATCAGACGAAATGTGCCCCTGCCCCCTGACGCAGAACTGCAACCACCTGACGATGAGGATGAGGAGGGTGGGGATGGGGCAGCACCTCAGGGAGGCGGCGATGCACAGGAGGGGCGTGAAATGCGTCGTATTCTGATCAACCAATGTTTCTAGCACACACGGATGGGGGGTGTCACATGGAGATGACAATTGGGTCACTGTGTGTGTCTGTTATATGGACACTGGGGACTGTTCACCAATTAATCACACATACGCAATGAGCAATGTCCACACATGTGAATTGTGCAAAAAGGAAAAGTGTATTGTAAATGTGATTTTGTTTAACACACCCACTCCCCCTCCCCCCTGATCTCCCCAACACACCCACTCCCCCCTCCCCCCTGAACTCCCCAACACACCCACCCCCCTCCCCCCTGAACTCCCCAACACACCCACTCCTCCCTCCCCTCTCCCCCCTGAACTCCCCAACACACCCACTCCCCCTTCCTCCCTGAACTCCCCAACACACCCACTCCCCCCTCCACCCTCCCCCCTGAACTCCCTACAAAGGTGTGAGAAAGTCTGTGATGCAGTGGCTGATGTTGGATTTCTCCACTTGGCGGCCACTATTGGCAGCCCCCCCCCCCCCGGGCCCCCGGGGCACCCCTGTCTGTGCTACGCAGGTTCCTGCCCGATCGGCGGACGGGGCTGCTTGGTGTTGAACTGGCACCCGAGGAGGTGCCTGGCTGCTCATTGGGACGCATGTCCCGAATTGTCTGAACAAGTTCGGAGATCACGTGCCGCACCGCGGCGAGTTCAGCACATATGTCCTTTGTGGAGGACTGTATTGCAGCCTTCACTGTCTCTGCGCATTGCTCCATTGCTGCCCTTGCACCCCCACATTCTGCCACATGCTCAGTTAGGAGGGAGGAGAGTTGTTGCTGTCAGGTGATGATCTCCTCCAACGACTGTTGGTTTTTCTGGCCCATGGATATTGCCAGTGGTATTTCCATTGGGCTGCTCACCTCCTGCACATCATGCACTGAGCACGGAGAGCCTGGCCAATCCTCATAATCTAATTGCCCCTGTGTGGCATCTTCATGCGGGCTGCTTTGGGACAGGTAGGGGGAATGAGGGTGGGCAGTGGGGAGTCCTACATCAAACTCCTCATCATTCCCTGCATCACTGTCCGAGGAAGCTGCAATGGCAGCAGTTTCCCCGATTGTGCTGCTTCCTGCTGAACCAGTCCCTTCTGTGGCCACCATTTGGGGTATGTCTGCTGCTGCTGCTGGTACCATGCTGCCTGCTGGGGTGCCTGTCAGTGCCCTGTCCTGTGTTTTTGCCACAGATTTTGGCTGCTGTGGGGTTTTGGTCTGTACAGCAGAGGTGGAGGGTTGGTTTGCTGGCACTGTGGTCCTGGCCTTCTTGGCAGGTGTGGTGGCAGTAGTGTCTTCGTCGTCGAGGTCGGAATTTGAGCTTGTGGTGGAGCAAAGGAGGGAAAGTGTTATTGATGGGTCTGCGGACATTGAGCGGGCATTGTGACTGCCATCATTTTGGTTACTAGATGCGGCACATTTGAGGCAGGGGCATACAGATTGTCTCCCTTTTGTGTGGAAGTAGCATGGAGGTATGTGGGTGCCTACAGTTAGGGTGTGCATACTGCATGTGTACAGGGTTGAGGTCGGATGTGGCTGTAGGCAGTCTCCTGATGATGTGTTGCATTTACACTATAGGGAAACATTGTGCTTCACATGAATGGACTACTTTTGCATGGCTTGATTTGAGGCACCTACCAGCATCGCCTGATGTCGGGGCTCCTCTCTCCATTTCTCCTACCCCTTCAATGCTCTCGATGCCGATTGTAGTGGCACAGATTTCCTCCCAGGGCTGGAATTTTATTGGGGACTCTGATCCTCCCCCGGTTGCCATGCCCATGTTCCTGTTTGCAGATAGGATGCTCCTAACGCAGAGCCGGAGATCATCCCACCGCTTACGGCACTGTCTCGCGTTGCGGGGTACTGTTCCCACAGCACTGACCCGCTGTGCACTAGGGCCCATATGGCCTTCTTCTTTGCAATTGCCGGTCTGGTCATTTGGCTTGAAAACACTACAGCGGCATTCTCCTGGAGGGTCTCCGCCAACATGTTCAGCTCTTCCCTGGTCAATCGGTCCTGCCGCTGGCGGTCACAAGTTTTCTTCACAACTTTAGGCATTTTCTTGCAGGAAATATGTAGCTGATGCTTTTTGCCGGTTCTCAGGGTCGGATGTCCACTGGTTGCGGAGGATGCCAATGGATTGTGTTTTTAAAGATGGCCGCCGTGCTCTTTCCCGTTCCGCTGCGATGATGCTACTTCCGGTTCTGCTTATTTACGGTCACCGCTAATTGCGTTCACCGCTAATTGCGTTCACCGCTAATTACGGTCACCGCTCAGATCAGTGGCCGGGGTGGCGGTAGTGCACCTTGCGCGGCATACGATGCCGGTAGGTGCCGTTTTGGGGGCATTAACGCCATGGCGTAGTTTACATTACCGGCATGGCGCAATGCTTGTGCCTGATGGGTCGTAATGTGCCGCTTTTTACGGCTTCGCACCAGCACGGACACGTTAGTTGCGCCTTGCCGGTAATGTAGGATACTTACCGCCAAGGTTGTCATGAGGGCCATTCTGCGTTGTGGATGTCTAGTATCTGGTGTTTAATGGAAAAAACGGCGGAGAGGTGAGCACCACTATAAGTTCAAAATCTGGATCAAATGGCGTGTTGTTTGTGTTTGCAGTAATTTGCTTCTCATATATGGAGCTACCAGGTTAGGAATAGCCCGAATGACACCAGGGATATAACAAAAACATAGCATCAAAAGAAAAACAGAGTGGGATCCACCCTGTAAAGCCTGGTGCACCTCGTTGCTCCATGAAAGGAGCTCAGTTAATTTGTTCTCAAGTTCCAAAATTAAAAGCTTTTGTTTGTAATTATGTTTGCTTCAATCTTCAATTATATTATTACTAGTTTGCTTGCTTCAATGATCAGATGTTCAAAATATACTAATTCGAAAATATGCTGTAAAAGATTTGTGTTTTAATCACACAATTATCCCAGGAGAATCAACAAATCCTCAGTTAACAGTACAAGCTCTTTGGCCAATGCATTTCGGTGAAAAGCACCTTCGTCAGGGCTGCGTTATTTCGAAAAAACAGTAGTTCAAACAAACGTTTCAATCATGTAATAAATTATAAGTATTTACATATCCCCATTTGAGCGTGTCAAAAATGATGCATAGTTGTATGTCGATGAACAGGTCAGGAAAAAAGCAGAAAAAGACAGAGTACCCTAATTAGAATAATCAAACCCATATTTGCGTTGTGTATCATACCTTTAACAAACTTCAGTAACCCGCGTCATGTTTAATAATTACCTTAGCTATGACTGGCGAGAGTATGTGTCTCGTGTTCCTTCAATTTCAAGTATACGGGGTAGATATCTCTGCGGGAGAAACAGTATGCAATAAGCGTGTTGAGCTTCATGTTGTAGCTGTGTGTGTTTCAATAACCAGGCAGGTAAAGCCCTTAGCTCTAGGCCATATTCATTGAACCGTTCTGCTCGAGGCGGGCTGCAAATGCAACCGCACAACCAAGCTTTGTGTTTAAACGTTGCCATGACGACCGGGGCGACGCCACACGTCCAGGATTGGATAGTGCAGGCGCGCCTCCGGTCCCACACTCCCAAGTGATCGGCGGGGCGGGACGTGGTCAACATCATGACAACGGTCTGTCTGGAAGTGGACACTACGTACCGGGTTAGTGCGCCATGTAGTTATGTGTAACTATAAATATGGTGGATTGGATATCTTTAAATAAAAGTGTGAGTCAGAAACCCGACTCGCGCCATGGTAAAAAATCACATGCAATAGGGTCTGGTGTGTGTTAAAAAGAGATCGGAAGTCGACCTGATCGTTATAGAAATGTAGATTGGGCCGCCCATCCTTGTAGGGCCCCTACATCATGTCAACATGGTTCTCTAAATAGGTGCTGGTGCCTCGTCTGTGTAGTGTCAACACCCATATCTCTAAACAGAAAGGGGCATGACAACCTCACGGTGTGGCTACAAAAAGTTAAACCATGTTCGCAGTCAGAGTGCACGCTCAATCTCCCCTCATGTTGATTGTCAGCAGATTCCAACAGTGGACTTTGAAGCATTAACATTAACATTTAGATAAAGAAATTTAGAGAGAAACACAAACAAACAACTGCACATCATTCTTAAAGAAAGCAGGTGAAATTTAACTCTTCATTTAATCCCCTTGGTGTCAGAGTTCCCAATTTGTCAATCCAAAAAGACTCGCGCTGGTCTAGTCTCTGTTGTATATTAATGTGCGGATCCACTTTCTTTACCACTTCCAGTATCTGAAATCTGATCTGGGATAAATTATGTTTTTTCAAATCCCAGTGTCTTGCCACTGCCGAATTTTTGTTATGGTTTGGTTACGAATAAAGGAGTGATGCTCGTTCCATTTTACTTTTGCGGTACGTGTGGATTGTCCCACGTAGTATAACCTGCAAGGACAACTTATTGTCGTAAATCTCCCCCCGTCTCATCTGTGATCGGGATCTCCCTTGTTCGGCCGCAGGACTCTTCCTGTGGATGGTTCGGGTCTTGAATAGGCTCGCCCGAGCCTCGTCAGGTTGCAGGACGCGTTCAGAGTTCCGGGAAGTTCATGGTTCCAGGGTATCCAAGATAGCGATGAACGAGTAAGTAGGGGGGGAAATCCAGGAACAGGTTAAAAGGCAAGGAAGGAAGTAAGAGGATCAAAGGAAACTAATGTAGAGAGTAAACACACGTCGGGTCACTACCGAAGATAGCGTTGAGACGCGCGGACCCGCAGGGGCGTGACCAATTTATAGTACGTGCCACGACGTGAAGGCTAGTGCGTAGCACGGAGCTTGGTACGGCCATGTTGGGAGGAACAAGGAGTACAAGCCCTTCTTGACAATGACCATGAGGTCCAGAAGGGGCAATTTCACCGGGTCATGACAGCATGCCCCCTCCGAAGACTGGTTCCTCCAGGCTTGCCTGGGTGAATAAGATGGAATCTTCTGAGCAAACGAGGGGTCTTTAAATTAGAAACTGGTTCCCATGTTCTCTCGCTAGGGGGGTAGCCTTTCCACTCGACCAGATATTGTAGTCGACCCCTCCTATACCTGGAATCACATATCCTGGACACCTCATATTCTAACTGGTCGTCGACAACAACAGGTGTGTGTTTGAAGGGTTTTCGAGTAGAACTAACGTAGGGTTTCAACAGGGAAGTATGGAAGACTGGATGTATCTTCTTCCAGGATTCCGGGAGCTTAAGTCGGAAGGAGACAGGATTGATGATCTCCTTTATAGAAAATGGACCATAATAGCGAGGAGCTAATTTGTTTGGTTGTAGATGTCGAGGTAACATTTTCGAGGCTAACCAGACTTGATCGCCAACTGAATAAGAAGGTGCTGGTCTTCTCTTAGAATCTGCATATCTTTTGGTTCGAGTCTGAGCCTGTTCTAACTGATCCTTGGCCTCTCTTTGTAAGTCGATCAGCGTCTGAATCCAAGAGTCAAGGGTAGGTACCGGAGTAGATTCTGGAAGAACTGATGGTAAAACAGACGGGTGATAACCTTGACTGCAATAGAAAGGGCTGATCTTGAGAGCTGAATGATCTGAGTTATTGTAGGAGAATTCAGCTAAAGGTATAAGGAGAGACCAATCGTCTTGAACCTTGGTGGCAAAACAACGAAGATATTGTTCCAGACTTTGATTTACTCGTTCCGTTGCCCCATTGGTTTGTGGATGATAGCCTGAAGAAAGGGCACGTTCGATTCCTAGAACACGACAGAGATGTTTCCAGAATTGTGAAATATACTGAGGTCCCCGATCCGAAATAATCTTGGAAGGAAGGCCATGAAGACGAAAAATATGTTCCAGGAAAATTCCAGAAAGTTCTGAGGAAGATGGTAGTTTATACAATGGTGTAAAATGAGCTAGATGAGTGAACAAGTCAATGGTTACCATGATGGTGTTGGTTACTCTTCGATGGCCGGAGTGAAGAGTATCATGGCGTAGATTCATTACCTTCTGTTGAAGTTCTTTTGTCGGAATGACCACTGAATTGTTCTTGAATAAATATCCTTCCTTGATTGTTAGACGCCAGGGATTTTTCTTCGATATGTCCTTCCAGAGTTCAGATAATTGAATCTGTACTCTGATTTCTTCCAGGAGATTGATCGCTTGAGCTACAAAGATTGTGGGTGGAAACATTTTAAGATAGATCTTATCCTCCAAGGGAACGTAGTCGGGACGCCGAGAAAGGGCATCAGCAATCAAGTTTTGCGATCCAGGAACATGTGAAATTTGAAATTGATATTGAGCAAAGAAGTAGGCCCATCGAGCTTGTCTACAGTTCCTGCACTCCATGGATTGTAGGACCTGAAGATTTTGATGATCAGTACATACTTGAACTGGATATTTAGCACCCAGGAGAAGATGTCTCCATTCAGTGAAGGCATGACGAATAGCCAATAACTCCTTCTCCAGAACTGAGTAGTGAGTCTCGCTGGTGGTCAGGGTCCGTGAGAGATAAGCAATGGGATGTTCCAACTTATCATCGGATTCTTGTTTTAAAACTGCTCCTATGGCGTACTTGGAGGCATCGGTTTCCACTAGAAAAGGACGATTTATGTCAGGTTGGGCCAGGATGGAGGCCTGAGTGAATTCTTCTTTCAAGCGTTGGAATGCCTTGTCTTGTGGTATAGACCAGTTAAATGGAACGTCTTTCTTCAGGAGATTAACAATGGGTTGAACAATCTCGGAAAAGGTGGGAATTAATTTCCGGTAGAAGTTGGCAAGCCCCAGGCAGGATTGTATTTGCTTAACAGATGTTGGGGCGGGCCAAGCCAGTATGGCCTTCACCTTTGAAGGGTCCATAGTAATTCCTTCTGAACTAAGGACAAATCCCAGATAGTGAACTGATGTAACATGAAACAAACATTTTTCTGGTTTGGCTAAGAGTTGATTTTCACGGAGACGTTGAAGTACTGCTTTTACATGTTCTTCATGTTTCAAGGAGTCCTTGGAGAAGATCAATATGTCATCCAAGTAGACAATAACATTGAGAAATAACATGTCAGAGAACACCCTATCCATAAAACACTGGAAGACTGCGGGAGCATTAGTCAGACCAAAGGGCATGACTAGGTATTCAAAGTGACCAAAGGGTGTTCTAAAGGCTGTTTCCCATTCGTCTCCTTCCCGGATATGGATCAAATGGTAAACACCTCAGAGATCCAGTTTCGTGAATATCACTGCACCTCTCACAGCTTCAAGGATATCCGAGATCAGGGGTAGTGGGTATCTGTCTTTCAGGGTGTATTGATTTAGGCCCCGATAGTCCAGGCAAGGTCTAAGCTCTTTGGTATCCTTTTTTGGAACGAAGAACAATGAAGCACCAGCTGGTGATTTTGAAGGTCTTATGGTGCCGTTCTCAAGATTAGTGTCTAGGTATTCCCAGAGGGCTCTCTTTTCGGGTTCTGAAAGGATAAACATCCTGCCAAAGGGAATCACTGCTGAGGGTTCAGTATCTATGGCACAGTCTTCGGGTCTATGTGGAGGTAAGGCTTGAACAATGGCAGTAGAGAATACATCAGCATACCCTTGATAGATCTCTGGAACTTGTACAATATTGGAAACCAGGAGTGATGTCTCTGGACACCTTGGTAGACTTATAGGAGCTGTGACTGAGGTATCCAGGTTTAAACAATGGTTCATACAGAACTCCGAGCCCAGGAATAAGGATCCGGCCGTCCAGTTAATATATGGATTGTGCCTTTGTAACCAGGGCATGCCCAGAACCAAGGGGTATGTAACGCTCACCTGATTCCCACGGAGACGCGGGTCTTGGCAGGAAGGTGTCTGTGACTCGAAAAGTGATGTGCAGGACTCGATTGGCTTCTGGGGTCGAACCTCTTCGCACTGTGTGTCGAACTCAAAGGGTGAGATTTCTGCAGGTGAAAGAATATGGGGATTAAAGGTCTGGGTTGTTGAATGTCCCTATCTCTCTCTCTCTCTCTCTTCCCAGCTTGTCTGTAGAGCCCCCCTCCCAGGTCAACGTGCTCACCTTAGATAGGTGAATGCTGGGCTCTCCATCTGGGTCTAGTGCAGGGTGCCGTTGCCAGTTCCTTCACTGGTGAAACATTGGCCTCTTGACTTCAGAGGATGGTTACCGCCGTTGTCTGCACGACCGGTAAGTTTCTGGACACCTTTTGTCTTTATAGTCTTTTAATGCGTGGCAGTGAAGCGCCTGGAAATTCGTAAGTATGGCAAGCGCTCTAACTGTCTCTTTCCTTGCAGATTAGTTAGTGTTGAAGAGGCGCCGGAGTATTCGCAGGCGTTTGATTGCGACGAGCGTGATGGGCGTGAGTAAGTACCTGCTTAATGTCTCTTTCTTGTCTTTACAGGCGACGATGCAGAATGAAGAAATCCGGAATTCGCCGCGTGCCGGTATGTGTAACAATGCTGTTGTCTTTCCAGGTGAAGATGCAGCGTGAAGAATCCGGAGTGCACAGCGTGCCGGTAAGTATAATAATGCTGTTGATCTTTGCAGGCGAAGGTGCAACGTGAGACACGGCCGCTGCCGATGGATCAGGTGAGTAAGCACTGCGTGTAAAGTTCGTCTTGCTAACCTGTTGTTTCTGGTCTTTTGCAGGTGCTGATGCTGATCGGGTACAGGAATGGTAAGTATAATTCTTGCAGGTTCAGGATCAAAAGAAGAAAGGCTGGAACAGACTCGGTGAGCGTTCTGCTGCAGATGCAGAATAACGCGAAGCACGTTTCATCAATCGGGTGTGGTTTAAATAGCCTTGGAGTGATGAGGCATCTTCTTCCACGGCCCCGCCTAGGTAAGAAAAGAGTTCCTGCTTCCAGAAGAGTTCCAGTGCTGTATCCAGGGAGTGGAGCTGCCCCACCCAGGTAAGAAAGTAGTCCCTGTTCACCGAGGGCTTCTAAGAGGCTGGTAAGTAAGCAGCATGGTCTGCCGCAGGTAAGTCCACCCAAGCACCTTCACACCAATGATGAGCCCGGCGCTTCCAGTGCCGGGACCAATGCTTCTGATGAGCCTGGTGCCACCGGCGCCAGGACAAGGTCCAAAAGGTCCCTGTGGGGACCGGCTGGTGCCTAGGATTAGGGTTAGGGGCCTGCTTCCAAGGACGTTGGGCTGGTCCTGGCTCCTTGGAAGCAGTGATCATGACAGGGTAATGGGCTGATTTTATAATGTCAAACACAATTTTTTCTTGATGATGATTTATGGAAAGATGGATCTCCCTTGTTTGCAGACTTATGGGTCCTGAGGAAAGAGGTCTTCCGTCAATTGCTTCCACTGGCTGTGAAAAACTTCTTGCTTCATATGGAATGTTATGACTTTTGACCCAATCTTGATCAATGAAGACTCCCATTGCTCCGCAATCCACCAAGGCCATTATGGGGTAGACCTTGTCCTTGGATGGCGATAAAAAGGCCTGTAATATCACCAATTTGTTTTGTCCAGGAGAGTTCAAGGATGGAATTGATGTGGAGCAAACATCGCTCTCCCGAAACCTTGCTCCATTTAGGATCGGGAGCTGGCGTTTCCCGAGCATCGGGGAGGAGCCAGATGTCACGACCGCTGGGCGCTGGCGGCTGTGGAAGAGGTGGAAGCTGGGCCGCCATTAAATTGTGCCGTCATGTTTTTTCCCTGACAGCACTAACGTTCTAGTGTTTTTCAACATGGCCGCCGCCTACGCGTATTTACTTCCACACGCTAGGCAGCTCGGCGCATGCAACTTCGGATTTCCCTCTGTTGCTCTCGCTCCTCTATAGTTTTCTCCTTGGTGGTACCCCGCCCGTGCTGTTCCGTTTCTTCCAAGCCCTTGCTCTCTTTCCCCTTGCTCTTCCTCCTCCCAGTCTTTCCAGTTTTCTCCCCCCCGGTTGTTTTCACCGGTCCGTTCCTTTTCCTTGCTGTCTCTCGCGCTGTTCCTTTCTCTACGGAGCCTGCCTCTTACACTGCTTGTTACACACTCATACTCACCTTGCCTAAGATCGCCTGATTGTGCTTCTCCGAGTATTCCTGTTTCTGGTTTCCTGCCTGCTCAAGCACTCCGGAGGGGTTTTTACGCCGTTTTGGCTTTTCCCCTCACTCCGTTGTTAGTCCTTCGCGGAAGGGGGGTCACCGTGCCTCCTGTTTGGAGCCGCGGTGGCTTCCTTTCGAGGCCGACCTTACCTTCTACAGAAGAAAAGGCTTCCCGCTCTGCACGCCAGAAGAAAGAAGTTAAATTACTCTTCAAGCTCAGGTGAGGAGGAAAGGGAACGGGGGAACGAGTTGAGTTCTACTGATGAGGAAGACATTACCGATCAACCTGAAAAGGTGGTGAGTCTGCCAGCCCATTGTGATAGCTTGCAACGCCCAAGTATTGAGATGGCAACCCCACAACAACTCCAGGAACTCGTCGCTGCAGTACAGAGTTTGAGTCAGGAGGTTCAGACTTTGGAAACAGACAATGCCGCCCTTCAACAAAGGGTTGCTGCTCGAGAACAGCTCACAGCGGATCTCCCCCCCCTACCCTTGGTATCAGGTAAATTTGATGGCACCAAGAGGAAAGTAAAGGAATTCCTTGATGCTTGTAATATTCACTTTGCTTTCAGAAGAGGCACCTTTTCCACAGACCATACCAAGGTAGGGTTCATGATAACCCATATGACGGGTAATGCCTTAGCATGGGCCACTCCTTTGGTATCTCGATCTGACCCGGTGTTACAGGATTATACAGCCTTCAAGGACCTTCTCAAACAGACTTTCCTCCATACGGAAACAGCCTTTGTAGCCAGCGAAGACCTCCTTGACGTGCGTCAAATGAATTCAGACCTACTTTCCTATCTGTCCTCTTTCAAAAGAATAGCAGCTGAGGCTGGTTGGCAGGAAGAAGCACAGTATACCATATTCCAGGGGGGTTTGCGGGAGGACTTAAAGGACGAACTAGCCAGAATTCCCCGCCCAGATTCTTTCTCCGATCTCATCAAGGCGGTAATAAGGATCGATTATCGCATGACCGAAAGAAAGAACGAGAAGAAGAAGACTCGTCCCCCCGGATCTTTTCTTGAAACCCATACTTCGACCACCTCACCTGTTACTCGCCCACCTTCCAGAGACGAACCAATGCAGATTGGTACTACCCGAGCTCCTTTGACAGCGGAAGAAAAGAAGAGAAGGCGAGAAGGCAGTCTGTGTCTCTATTGTGGTTCGGCAAATCACCTTCTGAGAGACTGTCCTGACATACCCCCGAGAAGGCCGGGAAACGAGCGCCCTCGGTAGTCGGTGGGACAGACTATCGAGGGGCGTCAGTTGGTTCCTATGCTACGCTTTCAGTGACCCCTGCCAAGACCTCCGAAGACCATCGATTAATGGTAATTGCCGTCCAACTCCAGTTCAGAGGACAGGAGATAGAGACACAAGCCTTACTTGACTGTGGAGCTGCCGGAAATTTCCTAGCCACTTGTGGGCAGACAAGGTGGGTCTTCTCAGAGTTCCAAAGAAGGAAGACCAGAAGGTAGAAGGGGTAGATGATACTCCTTTATGCTCCCGGCTCATTACCCACACCACCGAGGAAGTACAAGTATCTATCCAACAACATTCTGAGTCTTTGAAGTTCGATATCATTAGGGCGCCCATTTCCCTGTTATATTGGGAATTGGTTGGCTCCGCAAACACAACCCAACAATAAATTGGACAGACAACCTGCTGAGTTTTCACTCTTCCTTTTGTCAAGAAAGGTGTTTGCCGGGACCTATGTTTGAGGAAGTCAAGACGATATGTGCTACTGAGAGTAGCTCCATCCACAATATACCCAGGATATTCGAGGAATATGCTGATATTTTTAAGGAACAACAACCTTCGGTACTCCCCCTCATCGGCCGGAAGATTGTAATATTGACCTCATACCACAGGCCTTGGTTCCTTTTGGAAGAATGTACCCCCTTTCTATGGCTGAAAAGGCAGTTCTCCGGAGTTACTTGGATGACAATCTTGCAAACGGATTGATCCGACCCTCAAGATCCCCAGCAGGTGCTTCCTTATTTTTCATACCCAAGAGAGACTCCAAGGAGTTGAGACCTTGTATCGATTACAGGGGTCTTAATCAAGTCACGATCAAGGACAGATACCCGATGCCTATAATCTCGGAGATCCTTGAAGCCGCTCAGGGATCGGTATTGTTTACTAAGCTCGATCTTCGGAACGCATACCATTTGCTTCGGGTGAAATCCGGTGATGAATAGAAGACTGCTTTCCGCACTCCCTACAGGCTTTTTGAGTACCGAGTGATGCCATTTGGACTGGTAAATGCCCCCTCTATATTCCAGAGGTTTATGGATCGCATATTTTCCGATCTGTTGGGGAACAACACAGTTGTATACCTTGATGATATCCTGATATTTTCCCGGAAGAAGGAAGAGCATTCTTCCCAGGTATTGGAGGTGTTACACCGACTCCGATTACATCACCTATTGGTCAAACCAGAGAAATGTGCTTTCGCTCAATCATCCATGCCTTACTTGGGTTTTATACTCTCTGAAGAGGGGATAACCATGGATCCCGAGAAGGTTGAAGCCATTCTCTCATGGCCATCTCCTTCATCTGTCAAGGACGTCCAGAGGTTTTTAGGTCTGGCAAACTTTTACCGGGAATTCATCCCGGGGTTTTCGAGGCTCACCTTGCCCATCACTTCTCTACTTAAGAAATCCTCTAAACCCGGGGGCGCTGTTGAGCAGCCTACAAAATGGCTGCTTAGCTCTGGAGCTCCGTGCCTGGCCGCTGATTATCCGGCAACATCGGCGGTTCCTGCCATAATCCTTCAGTTTCATCTGGCCCCCTGCGTTGCTGACTGCCTGGGCTACCTGCACATCTGATCCCGAAGCGAATCGGACCCCCTAAGGCCCCCAACTGACTACTACGCTGCGCCTCGTTGTGGCCGACTCTGGGCCTGTGGGGTGTCGCGGTGACCGCTGCAAGCCGGCCTCTGGAGCCTCCGTCTGATGCCCCGGAACTGGCGCTTCCAGACCCAACACTTGATCCGGAAACTCGCCCGCTCCACACCCGCAGCCTTCTCGACTGGACCCGGGCTGCCGGGGACTCCCGCGTGTGGCGTGTGGCGGCTGCTCGCCCTGGCGGTGGGGTGCTCCGATCCTGCGCCGATTGAGGGGAGCGTGCGGGGTCGCTGCGGAGGCCTGCGCGGCCCTCCCTTACTCTCTGGACCCGTGGCGTGGATCCCGCTTTGACTACCTGCGGGTGCCCCACGTGCGGGCGCTCCGACTCTGCTGAGCCGCTCGGTGCACGGCGGTGCTCCTGTGCTGAGTTCTTCCCGCTTGGGACCGCGGCCTACAGGTGAGGGCCCCCCCCCCCGGACTGCCTGATAACGACTTCGGTCCCTACGGGGCTGTGACCCATTGGAGCTGCCCATGTCAACGAAGGCCCCCCGGTGGCTGCGCAGCTGGGCCCCCTGAGGTTGGGACCCCTCCATGATTCAACCAACCGGATGGTCGGTTAGCTGCATATCACGCAATAGCTGGCTGCTCTCATTACGCCTAGTTTAATCTGCTGACACTGTCACACCCGCTGCGGACCCTCCACTGCACAGAGGCCCGCTTCCTCCTCATCACCATCTCCCCCCGCTGCGCGACCACTCCGCACCCATGCCCCTATTTCCTGCAATGTCGGGCCGCTCCAGAGGAACTGCCAAAGGGGGTACCATGGATAAATTCGCTAAGGCGATTCCTCGAGCTGAAGCAGCCCACATGTCGCCCCCACGAGAGGAGCTTGATAATGACACTACTCCTGGGGTTGTGGCGCCAGATCTTACCACTTTAATGGAATCGATGGCCAAAAACTTCGCCTCATTTCACGAAAAGCTTGATGACATCAATGCAAACGTTGCCTCACTTAAAACTCGTGTAGATCAGGCGGGATCTAGAATCACGGAGGCCGAAAATAGAATCTCCACCAATGAAGATGCCATACACACGCTCCAAGACACTGTGGCCTCCTTGTCGCGTGACATGAAGAGTGTAAGGGCGAAATGCGATGATTTGGAATCACGTTCCCGCAGAAACAATCTGCGCATCATCAGGGTCCCCGAGAATGCTCTCAAAGGCCGGATGGAAGACGCCGTGGAGAAATTGCTTAAGGACCTGCTGGACAACCCGGCCCTCTCCCCGTACTTCACGGTGGAGCGAGCTCACCGGGCCCTATCACCACGACCTAAACCGGGCGACAGCCCTAGGCCCATAATAGCCAAGATTCTCAACTACCGCGACAGGGACCTCATCCTCCGCCTGTCGCGGGAGAAGGGTAACCTACGAATGGAGGCCCATACCATTAGAATCTTCCCGGACTTCTCTGTGGCGGTGCAACAGGAGAGACGTCAATTTCTCGGCGTTAAGAAACTGCTCAGGGAGCGCAACGTCCCATATGCCATCCTGTTTCCTGCACGGCTTAAGATTACCCATAACGGCAAATTATACTTCTTCACCGTTCCAGAGGAGGCGGTAAAATTCATTGAGATGCAAATACCGCTCCACAATCCGGAGGACGACCAAGCTGGTGGCATCTGAACATGCACTTTGTGGCCCAACGGATCTTACTGAATCTGCTGATCCCTGATGGGTGATATGTTACTGGCAGCATGGTTCTGTTTACTATGATGTTGTGGATTGCTACTGCATGCATTTATGTCGTGGCCTGGCTCCCGAGGGCAGGTGCTGGTCACTCCTTTCTGCTGGACTCTGAGGCTGACCAACCGCCCCGGCCATTGGCCCTGACTGACCGGGGGGGGCGCCCTTGGGCTCCGGGGTCCGACCCTGTAATCCGCCCGTTGCAGTAGCATGCCCCGACCTGCACATGCTGCCTTTGTTATGCTTAAATTGACGGCTGCGTGGTGTCAACTCATCCCACTAATGCACAGCCATGCCCCGTGCCTTTCAGGTGCTCTGTTTACATGAGGCCTAGGAATCACACTGAGCAATGCTGGCACCCCCTACTAATCTGGAATCAGTACTCACCATGACACATAGCTCTGGTACGCTCACTACAATTGTCACCTCGGGGACACACTCCATGCGGCCAATTCATTTTTGATCCGGCCTGCCCCTTAATAATCACCGCCACTTGTTACTTAAATCGCAATGCTCCGATGCCTCTGCGACAGCCCTTGTGTCCCATTTGCGATGAGGGGGCATCCACCACGAGACTGCTGTAAATGTTTGTATTGTAACCGAATTGCTATGACGCATGTACTGATCCCTGTCTCCCACTTAAACAGGCGGGACCATACATTGCGTGACCGCCGACACTGCTCGTCTTGTAACGGAACCATTTGGTTCCAAGCGTGCCTGCACGGCAACGGCGCACCCCACTGCGATTGCACTGTTCTTGGATACACCTTTGTTGTGGGTTAGCCCCTGTTGGGCTTTTGGACTGTCTGAGCCAAGTTGGGGACGGCTCAGCTGCGTACAGCTCGGGGAGGGTGATGTTCACACTACTAATCTTGGGTTGGTGGTGAGGGTGGCGGGCGGGAATGGGGTGTTATTTCAAAAAGGCACACGAGGTTTCGCGGCGCATGTACTGAAGGGCAGCAAGTGCACTTTCAATCCCAACTCCTTGGGCTCACACTGTCACTGGACATGGGATGTTCACTGAGGCGTGCATTGTGCGATTAGATATTTACCAATGAAATGTCTACCGTTATAATGTCCTGGAACATCCGGGGTTTAAGTAATCACACCAAGGCCCGCAAAATCATGGCCTATGCTAATAGGCATAACTGTAGGGTACTATTTTTACAGGAGACACACTGCAATGGTCACATCCCACGGACCATGGCCCCATCATGGGGCACCGCCAGATTCTTCACCTCTTACTCCTCCCAGGCTAGGGGCGTACTTACGATGATCCACAAATCAATCAAATTTATATTGCATAAAAGCTACATAGATCCTGAGGGACGGTATGTTATATTACACTGCACTCTGGTTAATAAAGAATATCTTCTGGTCAACACTTACTGCCCAAACATAGACTCTCCCGAATTCTTTGGCGCTGTGGCCACCATACTGCTGGGCATCGCGGGAGTACCAATTATATGGGGAGGAGATCTGAACCTTATTCTGGACACTGTCCTGGACAGAACGGGAACTGCTACCAGAGCTCTGTCCAGTGCTGCACGTCAGTTACGCAGCCATATACAAACACTGAACATCTGTGACGTCTGGAGGACACTGCACCCCCAGCGGCGGGAGTACACCTACTACTCGTCTGTGCATGACAGCTCATCTAGGATAGACCTGTTCCTGGTGTCAAGGGAAATTATGGGCAGAGTGGGGGGCTCATGGATCCTACCTCGCACACTATCAGACCATGCCCCAATCACAGTCTCGGTGGAACTGGGGATGCCCATCCCGACGTTTAGCACCTGGCGTTTTAAATCCGAGGCCCTCAAAGACATTGGCCCTCATTAGGACCCTGGCGGAGAGGGTTTTACGCCGGCGTAGTGCATGGCGTACCTCTCCGCCAGACGAGTTCCCGTAGCGCCATGGATGATTTTTACGCCTGCTTTTTGCAGGCGGAGAAATCCATGGCGCTACGGGACTTGTCGTTATTACGCCACCGCATTTTACGGTGGCGTAATTAACGCCTTCCCCACTCCCATTATACCCTATGGGGCAAGAATGGGAATGGGGAAGGGTAAAATGGGGATTGGGGACTTACCGCCCCGCCAAGGTCGGCATGGGGCGGTAAGTCGGTCAACCATCCTGGCGGAGTTGGCAGCTTAGCGCCATGGACCATGGTGCAAATTGCACCATGGTCCTCCGCCAGGGTCGTAATGAGGGCCATTGTCTTCAAGGCTGAAATATTAGCTGACATTGAATCTTTCTTTGTGTCCAACTCTCTTCAAGATACATCAGCCGCGGTGCGATGGGATGCCTTTAAAGTTTATATTAGGGGAATGTCCATCTCCCGAGAGGCTGGGGTTCTGAAAGCTATAAGAGCTGCCCTCGGGCGCTCTGAAGCAAAGCTGAAACAACTGGAGCTGCAATGCTCCACGGCTGCTGACCCCGGTACGCTTGCCCAAATTAGTGATGAACTTCAGATATATAACTCACTTGCTACCAACGAAGTCCAATACTTCAGCCGCCCACAGGCCGCCAGAAAGTATGGGGAGGGGGACAGACCCGGGAGAACACTGGCAACACTGGTAAAAAGGGAATCTGGCCTGACGCAGATTACCTCCATCAAAGATCAACATGGCAACCCACAATGGGCGGACCAACGTATATTAGACATATTTACAGAATTTTATAGATCCCTCTAATCCCAACCTACCGATCACACCGAACACATGCGCGAGCTCCTTGACCAGATCCCCACCACTGAGATATCCTCTCATACCCGGGACCAACAAGACTTCCCGATTACATTGGACGAGATAGTGACGGCCATTTCAGACCTACCCAAAGGTAAAGCCCCGGGTCCTGACGGGCTTACCACTGAGTTTTTCCAAGAGCACATCGCTATTCTGGCCCCTAGGCTGCTCGAGGTTTGGGACGAAGCACTGCGCGTCTCCATCCTTCCCCCTTCCATGCGTGAAGCAGTCATCACGGTGATTTTTGCAATGGTGATAGAGCCGATGGCGGACTATGTCCGTTCACGCCACGCCAGCAAAGGAATAAGATTGGTCGATGATCCTGAAATCATCTCTCTATACGCTGATGATGTTCTGCTGTATATTAGGGAACCCACGGCCCATCTTGACCCTATACTGAGAGATATCACTCGCATTGGCACCCACTCCGGGTTTACAATTAACTACTCGAAGTCTGAGATCTTCCCTCTCACTAAATCCACCATACAACCCACCACCGAATATCCCCTTCGTTGGTTGGTCTCCGGATGGTGTCAAGTATCTGGGTGTTCAAATATCCCTAACCAAATCCACCCTGCTCGCCAATAATTACTCAGCTGTAGCACAGTTAGTCGAAGCCAAGCTCTTACGGTGGCACACCCTCCCATTATCCATGACAGGTCGTCTCTCCCTCATTAAAATGATTTTGCTGCCTAAGCTCCTCTATACTTTCAACAACATACCCGTGTGGCCTGGGGTGGAATATTTCTCTAAACTACATGCACTATGCGCACAGTTCCTATGGCACTCCGGTGCCGTACGCAAGAAGTGGACTGATATGGTGCTTCCATACAAACAAGGGGGATTCTCTGCTCCGGACCTGCTGCTATATTGGATTGCGGCCCAGGCCCAACACGCCACTCATTGGTACCCCGGTTCTCCTGCCCGCCCACATGTTAAATTGGAACGACTGGCAGCCGCCGGCACTAACATAATGGCCCTCATACTGCATCAGCACTATATATCTGACTCCCCCATAGATCCTATCAGCGCGACCCTACATGCCTGGGCACGCCTGTTGTGTCTGACATCCGACCCCTTCCCTTACTATAAATGGCTCCCGGTTTGGGCGTTCCCGGGCCTGGAACCCACGCATGACACTGCTCTTGCCCGTCACTGGGGCACACTGGGGTACCAGGCATTATCGGATTTCTATCCGGAAGGCAGGTTCATTGACCTTCAAACATGGAAACAGGGGCACGCCAGATCCGCTCTAGAGACCCTCCAATACTATAGGCTCCGAGCTGCGTTCCGCACCAGATGGCCCTCATTTCCAGATGAGCCCCCTGATAATCCGGCGATCGCATATATCACTAACTCGGGCAGCGCTCGCGGCGTCGTCTCCTCATTATATAAGATCTTACAAGACATCACCCCGATCCCAGTGCTCAGGGCACGCGACGATTGGGCAACTGAACTGGGCCTAGAAATACCCGATGGGGTCTGGGAGGAAATGTGCCTACACACCCAAAAGGTCTCTCTCAATTTCCGCCACCGGGCCATCAAATACAAACTCCTAAATAGGCTTTACTATACCCCACACAGGACTTCGAAGTTCACCCGCACCACGGTGCACCCCTACCCGCGCTGTGGAGCAGAGGGAGCTGACCATCTACATATGTTTTGGTCCTGTAATAGACTGTCTGACTTCTGGGATAGCATCCTAAATATATTCACCGAGATTATCGAATCGGTGGTCGACCCTGATCCCTTAGCAGTCCTTTTCGGAGTCTGGAGAACGGAGGACACTAGACGTCTGGCTAAATTTTTAAACATAAGCTGTATGATAGCCAAGAAATGCATACTCCAGAGTTGGAAAAGTTCCTCCCCTCCGCCCTTTAAGAAATGGCTGAATTTGCTCACCTGGTCACGAAACTGCGAGGAGGAATACCTGTCCACGCTCCCAGCCCACTCCCGCCCCAAGAGCATCTGGGTTGAATTTAACACCTATTTTAACAACCAAAGTGAAACTACACCCACAACTGACTTGCCCCCTGCCCCACAAGGGACACCCCCTACACCATGAGGCCCTATATCCTCTGCCTAAGACTCGCCCTGATGCTATTGCTATGACTACTGTATTACGATTACTGTGTTGCTCAAGAATAATATGTTATACAAATGTGTTGCCTTGATGTATGTACCTTGTGAACCTCTGCCTGCAAAAATAAAAGTTTAAAAAAAAAGAAATCCTCTAAACCCTTTCTTTGGAATAAAGAGGCTGAAGACAGTTTTGCTAGTCTCAAGGGAAGATTATGCATGGCTCCTATTCTTCGGCAACCAGACCAACTGAAACCTTTCATTAGGGAGACCGACGCTTCTGCTGCTGCAGTAGGGGCCGTTCTTCTCCAAGTCAACCGCGGCATGGAACATCCAATAGCCTATTTTTCTAAGACCTTGACACGTACCGATCACAAAAATCTGCAGATTTTGAGGCAACAGGAATGCTACAAAACTCGACAAGCCAGGTGGGCCCACTTTTTTGCTCAGTTTCATTTCACCATCACGTATTTTCCGGGCTCTCAAAACCAAGTCGCTGATGCGTTGTCTCGAAGAAATGAAGTCAACAAGCCATATCAGAAAGAACTCATGTTTCCCCGTACTAAGATCGTCCTGGTTGTGTCGTCTTTTCTAGAAGAAGTTAGGGGGCTTATACTCCTTTAGAAGGACCCACTCCCACTCTAGGAAAATTACCTGTCGAGGAAAAAGATGGACTGTATTTCAACCTAGGAAGACTAATCCTACCTACACACGACCTCCAGGTACAAGCTCTTAGGTGGTGTCACGACTCGAAGGTTGCGGGTCATCGAGGCCTTCGTGGTACGCTCGAACTGCTCCAAAGAACCTTCTTTTGTCCCAATATGAGGGCAGACACTCAGGCTTATATTCAAACATGTTTGACTTGTTTACGTAACAAGAATTCCACCCAGAAATTGTTGGGGTTACTTCAACCCAGCCCGATCCCTCCAGGTCCTTGGATTAACATTTCTACGGACTTCATCGTCGACTTACCTAAATCCCAAGGTTGTACGTGCATCATGGTAACTGTCGATACCTATTCCAAATTGGCGCATTTCTCCCCATTGTCCGGCATACCTTCTGCTTCGCTCACTGCTGAATTCTTTCTTAAGGACATATTCAGATTGCATGGTCTCCCTCAAAAGATTGTAACCGATCGTGGCAGCCAGTACACCTCTAAGTTTTGGTCAGCTTTGTGCAAATTGTTGGGGATTGAGAGGGCTCTTTCTTCTGGATACCATCCTCAGACAAATGGCCAAACTGAGAGGCTGAACGGAACCCTTGCACAATATCTGAGGTGTTTCATTAATCAGTCACAAGACAATTGGGTTTCTCTTCTCTCAACTGCTGAATTCACGTACAACAATGTGATTCATGCTTCTTTAGGGATGAGTCCTTTTTATTGTACTTATGGATACCACCCCAGATCTATTATACCCACTTTCTGGAAAGATACCTCTATCCCATCGATTGAATCCGGTTTGGCGCAGCTGAGAGAAGCTCACATATCCGCCAAACAGAGTCTTAAAAAGGCCAGCATTCAATACAAAGACCAAGCAGATCGCCACCGGAGACAGGTGCCGATGTGGGACAAAGGCTCAAAGGTTATGCTGTCTACCAAGTTTCTACCCCGTTGGGTCAGACCTTCCAAGTTGTCCCCCCGATATATTGGACCTTTCGACATCCTGACCAAGATCAACCCAGTGGCTTACCGCCTCAAGTTACCTAAGTCGCTCAGTCGTGTTCACCCGACTTTTCACTCCTCACAGCTCCGCTCCTATGTGGCTGATGAGAGAAGGCAGAGAGCTCCCAGACTTCACGTTCCACCCGACCCTAATTCTGAAGAATACGAAGTCTCCAACATCAGTGATTCCCGTTACCATAAGGGTAGCCTGGAATATCTTATTCATTGGAAAGGCTTCCCTTTGTCCGAGGATTCCTGGGAACCCCAATCTTATGTTGACGCACCCCGTTTGTTACGCCGGTTCCACAACCTGCATCCCAGCAAGCCCGGGGGGTGTCGCCCTAGAGGGGGGCATACTGTCACGACCGCTGGGCGCTGGCAGCTGTGAAAGAGGTGGAAGCTGGGCCGCCATTAAATTGTGCCGTCACGTTTTTTCCCTGACAGCACTAACGTTCTAGTCTTTTTCAACATGGCCGCCGTCTACGCGTATTTACTTCCACACGCTAGGCAGCTCGGCGCGTTGCATCTTCGGATTTCCCTCTGTTGCTCTCGCTCCTCTATAGTTTTCTCCTTGGCGGTACCCCGCCCGTGCTGTTCTGTTTCTTCCAAGCCCTTGCTCTCTTTCCCCTTGCTCTTCCTCCTCCCAGTCTTTCCAGTTTTCTCCCCCCCGGTTGTTTTCACCGGTCCGTTTCTTTTCCTTGCTGTCTCTCGCGCTGCTCCTTTCTCTGCGGAGCCTGCCTCTCTTGTTACACACTCATACTCACCTTGCCTAAGATTGCCTGATTGTGCTTCTCCGAGTATTCCTGTTTCTGGTTTCCTGCCTGCTCAAGCACTCCGGAGGGGTTTTTAAGCCGTTTTGGCTTTCCCCTCACTCCGTTGTTAGTCCGTCGCGGAGGGGGGTCACCGTGCCTCCTGTTTGGAGCCGCGGTGGCTTCCTTTCGAGGCCGCCCTTACCTTCTACAGAAGAAAAGGCTTCCCGCTCTGCACTCCAGAAGAAAGAAGTTAAATTACTCTTCAAGCTCAGGTGAGGAGGAAAGGGAACGGGGGAACGAGTTGAGTTCTACTGATGAGGAAGACATTACCGATCAACCTGAAAAGGTGGTGAGTCTGCCAGCCCATTGTGATACCAGAGGACACTCTTTAACTAGATGTTTTTCTGAGGCACAATACATGCATAAGCCTGTGTGTAGCCTTCTTAATCTTTCCTGCGGGGAAATTGGTCCACGAAAGGCTCCAAGTTGCATGGGTTCAGAATCAGTGCTCGGATTCTTGGCAGATTCTGTCCTTGTAGTATTCTCTGGGGAGTTTCTTTTAATTGAGACTTTATTCTTTTTCTTTTCAGCCTTTCTTTCTTGGATTCTGAAGTCTATTTGCATAGACAAGTCCAGGAGGGCCTGGAATGAACTAGGACGTGCCACCCTGGCTAACTCGTCCTTAATCTCTTCATTTAGACCTCTGCAAAACAAGGTAAAACTGGCTTCCAGGGGCCAGTCCGCCTCTTTGGCTAGCTGTTTGAATCTGGTAACATAGGTCAACATGTCTTGGGATCCTTGTTGGAAGTCAAGTAACTTCTCTTGAGCACCATGGACCAGCTCTGGTCGTTCGAACATGGTCTTGAGTTCCGCGATGAACCTTTCATAATCATCCAGGAGAGCATCCCCTGAATTGAGTAAAGGATTGGCCCATGTAAGAGCATTACCGGAAAGATGCGATATTATGAAGCCCACCTTAGCCCTAGGAGTTGAGAAATAGTAGGGCTTGAAGGTAAAATGTACCAAACAAGAATCCAGGAATCCACGTAAGTTCTTTGTTGAACCGTCGTATTTATCAACCACTCCTCCCAATAATACGCTGTCCTTGTTCGCGGAGTCACGTGACAAGACAAGCTGTCTTAGCGCCGCATTCTCGGCTTTTAAATTCTGCATCTCTGTGGAAAGTTCTTGCATTCCGCGCATCAGGTCCTGAATAGCATTCTCCATGGTAGAATCCGTATTGATCGTTTGGCGTCTCAAACTGTCGTAAATCTCCCCCCGTCTCACCTGTGATCGGGATCTCCCTTGTTCGGCCGCAGGACTCTTCCTGTGGATGGTTCGGGTCTTGAATAGGCTCGCCCGAGCCTCGTCAGGTTGCAGGACGCGTTCACAGTTCCGGGAAGTTCGTGGTTCCAGGGTATCCAGGATAGCTATGAACGAGTAAGTAGGGGGGGAAATCCAGGAACAGGTTAAAAGGCAAGGAAGGAAGTAAGAGGATCAAAGGAAACTAATGTAGAGAGTAAACACATGTCGGGTCACTACCGAAGATAGCGTTGAGACGCGCGGACCCGCAGGGGCGTGACCAATTTATAGTACGTGCCACGACGTGAAGGCTAGTGCGTAGCATGGAGCTTGGTACAGCCATGTTGGGAGGAACAAGGAGTACAAGCCCTTCGTGACAATGACCATGAGTTCCAGAAGGGGCAATTTCGCCGGGTCATGACACTTATGGAGTAAATCACATTGCTGAAATTGCATGTTCCAAAACATCTGAGCTTTATTTTTCCTCCTGTGTGCGGATGGTGTACTATATTGCCTTTAAGTATATATCCACAGTTTGTGCAACTCAAGCATGGGGATGATCCGGTTTTGGCGGCGTCCTTTGGGGAGATACTTCCCCTTGTTCGTACCAATTTGTCTTTAAGATTTTGGCTCCTTTTGTATGCAAAGGTTGGCAGTTCCTTGAAAAGTGATTCTACCCTCTCGTCCAGGGCCAATATGTTCCAATTCTTCTTAATTATGTCTTTGATGCATTTACTCTGTTTAGAGTATTTCGAAACAAACACCAATGGCGGTGTCTCCTTTGTTGTGGATTTCGTTTTCAACAGATCTTCTCTTGTCTTGTTTGTCAATCTTCCTTCTGCCTGCTCTATTTTAGAACTTGTGTAACCACGAGTGAGAAATGTATCTCCCATCTTGCTGATAGCCTCTCCATTATCTGCTGGATCACTTACGATCCTTTTTACTCTCAACATCTGACTATATGGGAGATTCTTTATCAAGCTTGGTTGGTGAAAGCTTAATTTGTGAAGAATGTTATTCCTGTCCGTGGGTTTTTGATAGATGTTTGTCCTGAAACCCGTGCTTTCTTTGGTGATCTTTACGTCCAGAAAATGAATTGTCTCTATGGAGTGTTTTGATGTAAATTTTATGCATTGATCAATGCTGTTCAAATATTCAAGAAAATTCTTCAATTCTTCTTCAGTGTCGTGCCAAATTCCAAAAATACCATCATCAATGTACCGAATCCATAGCCTCATCTTGTTGTTCCATCGCTCATTTTTCAAGACGTGGTCTGTTTCGAACTTGTGCATAAAGGCATTGGCGTAAGATGGTGCCATAGTGGCTCCCATTGATGTTCCCAATGTTTGAAGAAAAAAAACTTTTTGTTATATTCAAAATAAGAGTTTTCACTAATGAATTCAAGTAATGCCATGATGAATTCTTTTTGAGCTTGGATATTGTCTTCATGTAATAGTAGCCATTCTACTGCTGCTCTTCCCTGGTCGTGTGGTATGGATTTATATAGACTTTTTACATCTATTGTGAACATAATGTCTGTTGTGATAAATTCACATTCTTTAAGATGTTGCAGAAAATGAGTAGTGTCTTTCACATATGTCGTGGTCTTCTGTATCAAAGGCTGTAAAAAGTAGTCTATGTAGACTCCTAAGGGTAGTAATATGCTGTTGGTGCCAGCCACTATGGGTCTCGAAACTGAGACCCTTCTGTAATGTTTTGGTTTCTTGTTCCGTAAGCGTTCTTACAGATAAGTTCAATACTAGACTTTTCTCTGCCTCTGTCTCGTTTCAGGACCTTCTCTTTGTTTTCCTCTTCCCCCTCCTGGTTTTCTGGGTTCTTTTTGGCCTCTTTCTAAAAAAGAGTATGAAGTCTTGTTTCTTGGAGTCCCCGAACCTTGTGTGGGGTTTGCCTTACTTGTTTCAGGTTCCTCCTCTCCCCGTGTGGGTCCTCCAGTTGGATTATTTTCTGATCCGGAGCTAGATGTTTCACTTGTATTTTCAGGTCTGGTCTTTGGTCTAGGTTTACCTGCTAGTGGCCCATATTTATCCATCCAGGTGTATACCTCTCCGTTTAAATAATCGTATGTATCCCTATGAAATTTCCTCACCTTCTTTGCCTCCAATTCTGATTTATAATACGCTAATTTCTTGTTGATGTCTTCCAGAATCGTTTGTACCTCTTCTTGATTCAGTGTTTTCACCAATTCTTTCTCAATCTCCTCTATTTCAATATGTATTGCGGTTAGATTGTTTGCCAGTTCTTGTATTGTCAATAATATTAGATCTAGGGAGCATTTATTTAAAATGGCCTCCCATTTCCTCACAAATTCCTTGCTTTCCTTACAAAGCGTAGGGCGTAGTTGAATGTGTAAGCCACGTGATATCCTTTGGTTCTTATGGTATCTGCCCAGTGTGATGGCATGCAACTTCCGGTTTATTTCTTTTCTAATCAAATACTCTAGTTGTTTGATCTTTCTTGCTGGATCTTCTGTGGTTGATGAGTTTGTACTGAAAGATGAATCAGTGATTAAACCTAGAATTTTATTCGCCTCTTTGGTCGAGAAACCAAGAGTCTCTGCCTTATTGTTAGTGAGAGCTTCGATATCTGCAAACGACATCTCTCGTTGCAATATTTATTACGGGTCGTGTCAATATCTTAATTACAGCAATGTGATTTACTCCATAAGATGTCCTTGCGGACTATACTAGGTGGGACAATCCACACGTACCGCAAAAGTAAGATGGAACGAGCATCACTCCGGTATTCGCAACCATAACAAAAATTAGGCAGTGGCAAAACACTGGTATTTGAAAAAACATAATTTATCCCAGATCAGATTTCAGATACTGGAACTGGTAAAGAAAGTGGATCCGTACATGAATATACAACAGAGACTGGACCAGAGTGAGTCTTTTTGGATTGACAAATTGGGAACTCTGACACCAAGGGGATTAAATGAAGAGTTAAATTTCGCCTGCTTTCTTTAAGAATGATGTGCAGTTGTTTGTTTGTGTTTTTCTCTAAATGTCTTTATCTAAATGTTAATGTTAATGCTTCAAAGTCCACTGTTGGAATCTGCTGACAAAGTTGATGGTTTTTGCAGATATGTGTTACAAAGAAAGAGAATTGAGGGAAGGTTAGAAGATTAACAAATGATGTCTCTGGTCAATGGATGCAGAAATATACAATCAACATGAGGGGAGTTTGAGCGTGCACTCTGACTGCGAACATGGTTTAACTTTTTGTAACCACACCGTGAGGTTGTCGTGCCCCTTTCTGTTTAGAGATATGGGTGTTGACGCTACACAGACGAGGCACCAGCACCTATTTAGAGAACCATGTTGACATGATGTAGGGGCCCTTTAAGGATGGGCGGCCCAATCTACATTTCTATAACGATCAGGTCGACTTCCGATCTCTTTTTAACACACACCAGACCCTATTGCATGTGATTTTTTACCATGGCGCGAGTCGGGTTTCTGACTCACACTTTTATTTAAAGATATCCAATCCGCCATATTTACAGTTACACATAACTACATGGCGCACTGACCCAGTACATAGTGTCCACTTCCAGACAGAGCATTGTCATGACGTTGACCACGTCCCGCCCCTCCAATCCCTTGGGAGGGTGGGACCAGAGGCGCGCCTGCACTATCCAATCCTGGACGTGTGGCGTCGCCCCGATCATCATGGCAACGTTTAAACACGAAGCTTGGTTGTGCGGTTGCATTTGCAGCCCGCCGCGCGAGCAGAATGGTTCAACGAATTCGGCCTAGAGTTAAGGGCTTTACCTGCATGGGTATTGAAACACACACAGCTACACCATGAAGCTCAACACGCTTATTGCATACTGTTTCCCCCGCAGAGATATCTGCCCCGTATACTTGAAATTGAAGGAACACGAGACACATTACCTCACCAGTCATAACTAAGGTAATTATTAAACATGATGCGGGTTACTGAAGTTTGTAAAAGGTATGATACACAATGCAAATATGGGTTCGAGTATTCTAATTAGGGTACTCTGTCTTGTTCTGTTTTTTTCCTGACCTGTTCATCGACATACAACTATGCATCATTTGTGACACGCTCAAATGGGGGTATGTAAATACTTAAAATTTATTACATGATTGAAACGTTTGTTTGAACTACTGTTTTTTTTAAATAACGCAGCCCTGACGAAGGTGCTTTGCACCGAAATGCATTGGCCAAAGAGCTTGTACTGTTAACTGAGGATTTGTTGATTCTCCTGGGATAATTGTGTGATTAAAACACAAATCTTTTACAGCATATTTTCGAATGAGTATATGTTGAACATCTGATCATTGAAGTAAGCAAACTAGTAATAATATAATTGAAGATTGAAGCAAACATAATTACAAACAAAAGCTTTTAATTTTGGAACTTGAGAACAAATGAATTGAGCTCCTTTCGTGGAGCGACGAGGAGCACCAGGCTTTACAGGGTGGGTCCCACTCTGTTTTTCTTTTGATAGTATCTGGTATTGACACAATGACTGAGGCAGCCCTGCCCGAAACTGGAATGAATGCAGTGTGGAGTGTTGAACGGCTGGGTACTTGTCCCAATACACATAAATTGTTGTAAGTGTCTGGAGAGAAGTGAATGACCTGAATGCACTATGCACCTGATTGGATGCCTACCTGCATGAATGCCCTTCTGAACGACTAATTGCCTGAGTGTGACCCAGCAGAATGAATGGGAGATCAACTAGTATATCTGGGGGCTTCTCACTGCTAGAATTCGTGTTCAGAAGCTGAAGAGAAACTGGAGTTGAAACTGAAGCTTAACCTTGAAGCCCTGCTGGAAGAGAAGTCTTGATGCTGCTCTACTTCATCATCTGAACGCTGCTGTGTCTCCAAGGACTGACCCAGAGAGGACCTGGTAAGGCGCCCTCTTCCCGAGCTACGAGCGACCATCGTGCACCAGCTGATCTTTGCCAAACCTCCCTGGTAGACAGACCTACCAATCACAAGGAGAAGCTGTCCTCCATCATCGTCGCCAACCGCCGTCGCCAACCGGAGCTGCCGTGCTCCCTTTGCCTAAGTAACACGGAGAAAGTCGAGGCCACCCACACGCTGAGGAGCATCCACAAGTGGGTTTCCCGCCACCTGACAACCCTAGAGATGCTGAACGACACGACTCCCTTGCTGGGCCACAGTTCTTCACAATCTCTTTGCAGTCCTATACTATTGTCATCGACGTGCCCTGCACGCATCTTACTTGCAGGACGCCAACGCTCCGTCATCGCCTAGCACCGCTAGGAACGAAGCTGCCGCCTCGCCGTCATCGTTCACCCCTTTTCCTCGTGGGATCTTGACAATCAGTGGCTCCTGCCTTAAAGGGAGCCTCTCAAGAAGGATCCGTCGATGACCCAACGACAAACTCTGCTATTCCAGGTACATTGGGGTTGTAGAACAATTAAGCAAGGAAAAAAGACTCTTTTGAACAATATATGGACTGGGCTTGTACGATATATCTTTGTTTATTTTATTTAGTTTGTGGACATTCCTTTGTGAGGGCTTGGGGACTACACTGTACTTAGGAACCAGCCTGCATCACCTCCCGAGAAGCTAGGCCTTGATTGCTTGTCCATTGCTACCACAATAGAGAATCTTGGCTGGGGTTCTCTGTGCCTCTCCTCTACCATATAGAGAGCAGAAGTACAGACACCCCCTTCTGTCTTTACACTGGTGGCAGCGGTGGTATGCTTATGGTTTTAAGAATCAGTGTATAACCGTGCCACTTACAAAATATCGCCACTTTGTTAAATTGAGGTTTAGTTGTGTACAAGATAACTGCATTACAAGCAATGGAGTCTATTGCAAATGGTAAATTGACTAGGATGAGCTTAGAGGATCTCCAGAGTGCATGTGAAGCCAGGGAGTTAGACTTTGTGGATAAGTCCAGGGCTGAGCTGATAGCTGCCTTGGTGGACTACCGGACTGATGGTGAAACTCTTGATGAGGGGGGAATGCAACCAATGAGGTCTCCGCCCCTGGGGTTGTCACTGAATCTGATTCTGGGAATGCCACCATTCCTGCTGCCTCTATTCCAAACCCCAGCACTGCCCTTCAGGTGGAAGCCCTGAAGATTGAACTTTTAAAAGTGGAGCTACAACGGGAACAGTTAGCCTTTCAATACAAAAAGTTGGAAACAGAAGCTGAGTGGAAGAAAGATGAGTTGGCATAGCAAGTGATACTCAAAGATAGGGACACTGAGCACCAAAGAATCCAGCTAGAGAAAGCTAGAGTGGAGACTTCAGCTAAATCAGTTGAGAGTGGCAGGACCCCAGCCACCAAGTTTATGAAAGATTTGATTGGTGTGTTTGTGTAGGGCTCAGATATCCTCCAATGGATTGAAGCGTTTGAAATGGCTTGTGCAATTCATGATGTTGATAAGAGAGATTAGGCTAAGTGTTTGTTAAGTAGAGCGCCTCAGACTGGATATGACTGTATTCTGAAACTGAGTGTGGAAGAAAGAGGTCAGTATGAGTGCATGAAGTCTGCTTTGATTGGCAAGTTTGGCAAGACACCTACCCAATACCTTAAAAGGTTCAGGGATTTTAAGAAAAAAGAGAATGGGCCTCATTACAACCCTGGCGTTGGACCATGGTGCTGTTAGCACCATGGTCCATGCCGGATTCCGCCATGGTGGATGGTGGATTTACTGCCCCATTCCAAGGTTGGCGGGGCGGTAATTCTCCATTCACCATGGCCCCTTCCCCATTCCCATTTTTGGCCCATAGGGCTCAATGGGAATGGGGAAGACGCTAATTACGGCACTGTAAATTACGGTGCCGTAATTAGCACCAAGGTCCCTTGGCGGGTTGGACTTTAACGCCTGCAAAAAGCAGGCGTTAAAGTGTGAATCTGGCGTTAAGGGTTTAACAGCGCCGCAGCCTTTTACGGCGCCGTTAACCCCTTAACGCCAGGGTTGTAATGAGGCCCAATGTGTCTTGGGTTGACTGGATGAGTGCTGCGCACATGAACATGATGGGGTGGATTGATGGTTACAAAGTGAAAACGTTTGTTGAATTGTCCCACCTTTTTTTTTGAGCATTTTTCTGAATCCTGTTCACCTGAGCTGCGTCAATATGTTGCTGACCAGAACATTTTGGATCACTTTAAGCTGGCTAGGTTGGCTGACAAGTGGGTCTCCCACCGGGTGTCCCCAAAGGACTCCAGTGGGAAGGACAAGAAGAAAGAAAAGGGGACCTCTCAGAAAGCTGAGGAGTCCCAGAAGCAATCACAGTCGAATAAACCAACACCTTCCTCTCCTAAGACCCAAAAATCTAGTGGGGATAATTCATTTGTGGGTGGGAATAAGGGTAGTGGGCCACCTGCTGCAAAGTGCAGCAGGTGGACCTTTGGTGCTCTTGTAGAGATTTCCTTAGTGTCCATTGGGGCTTGGGACCAGTATGCGGAAGTACTGGCGACTATCCCACAGAACACCCATAGGTTTTTGAGAAGTGTCCTCTTGAATGGCCAGCCTTCTACTGGCTTGAGAGACACAGGGGCAAACATGACAGTGGTGGACAGGACCCTGCTCAAGCCAGAGGTCTATGTAGGTGATCCTCTGAGAACCACCTAAATAATCGCCTGTAGCCTTAGTCACACTCATGATTGGAGACAAGGCAGCAAAGCTTCCTGTCCTGGTTCAGGACAATGTCCCTGCTAACATTTTGTTAGGTAATGATCTAGTAGAGTTGGGGTTGATCTCTGATGGTCTGCCCATTGTCACAGGTGACACAGGTACTCGAGCCAAAGGCGAAGCCTAAGGCAAGAATATGAAAGAAAAAGAAAGCCTCCTCTTTGAAGGGGGAGCCTTCTCTTCCTGCCTGTACCTACAGCACCCATTGGGATCCATGCTCCGGACTGGCTGGCTCCAGTAGAAAACCCAAACTCAACTCCTGAGGGAGAAGAGACAGAAGACTCTCCTGTGGAAGAGTTTCTCAACCCAGAGGACCACCCCGACCTTCAATGACTTCTGTAAGTGACAGAGAGAGTGCCACTCTCTCTCGGCCTGAGGAAACTGGCCCTGTCCCAGGCACAGGGAGAAGTGCCTAGGACAATCCGGATCTATTGAGAGGGTGAGCTCCTTGTTAGTGAGCCCACTAAGCCTGAACCTGGTGCCCTCAAGAGTTTGGTGGCACCCCAGGTTTACAGGCCCTTCCTGCTGCAGTTGGCGCATGAGGTGCCCTTAGCTGGTCATCTCGCGCCCGCCCCCCTTCCCGTCCGCCCTACCTCCCGTCCGCCCTACCTCCCATTCCCCCTTACCCAAACCATCCTGCCTGCCACCATATCCCCTACCCATCCCCTATCCAAACACCAAGCCAGAGGGGCACGATGGCGAACCAACCATCCTAAAACCACTGCTCCTCCCATCCCCTCCATCCACCCGCCTACTACCATCATACCCGCTCCCCCCTCTCCCCTGACTAACGGCCAGCCTAACCTCCCAAGCACACCTATCCCTGCCACCATCCTCCCTTCACTCCCCTCATCAACTCCCACCATCTCCCCCCCCGACCGCACTCCTTCCCCTCCATAAATATTGCACGCCTCGTCCTGGCAAGAACAGTAGCCGTTTCCCTCTCCCCCTCAAGCCCCCCTACCCTCTCTCACACACCAACCGCAACAAAAACACTGAAGAGAAAACGTACTTGGTCTCCCTCAATTTCTCAGTACTCATCGTCACTCCTGTCTCGACCCACCTCCTCATCCTCCCCATTCGCTCACCCAACCCGCTCCAATTAATCATCCCAGAACCCCCGAATCTACGTAAATGCTAGAAGAAACTAAAAATCCTTTCCGACCTAGCCGATGCACTCCTTTAGTCTCCCCCTCTTGCTCGCCTACCCGACGAACCCCTAACCTCTGACGCCTTTGACTCATGGCTCACCCCCTCTTGCAAACCATCAGCTCGCCATGGGCCCTTTCCTAGATGGTTCACACCAGAACTGAAGACCACTAAACAGCTATATAAATCCCTAGAACGCAAATGGCAGAAAGACAAAACAGCCCCTGAGCAGATCCTCCTTGGCCCGGCACCATCGCCTCTACAAGGCCGAAATTCGGAAAGCTAAAAAAGCCCATTACAACTCCTGAATCCTAAACTGTAAAAAACCCAGCAAAGAACTTCACAAAAACATTGCCGAATTCACCAAACCATCATGTACCACCACCGTTCCCACCCCCTTCACAATCACTGTGCGACTCACTCTGTCTACACTTTTACACCACAGCTCTCGAAAGAACACACGCTCTAACCAACAAACTAGCTCTCTTACACCCACCATGCAATCCACCTACCCTACCTGCCATCCCACCACCTGCGACCACTACCCAACCGACTTTCGACTCCTTCACTCCAATATCAACTGACCAATTTCTCAAACTTCTCTCTGCCCGCAAACCATCCGGCTCCCCGCTCGATCCCTGCCCAGCCACAGCCCTCAAGGAAATCTTCGCAGTTACCTGCGCAGGAGAACATGCAAGAACCATCATAAACGACTCCCTCCCCTGGGGAATTTTTCCCGAAGTGTTCAAAACTGCTCATGTCAAGCCTCTTCTAAAAAACCTTACCTCGACTCTCTTGAAACCAACAATCTCCTAGACCCCGTTCAATCACGTTTCAGAGCCCGACACGGAACCGAAACAACTCTAACCTCAATCTGGGATGACCTTAAAAACACTGCCGATTCTGCGGGATGCGCCACACTTGTCCTTCTTGACCTATCCGCCGCCTTCGACTCGATCAACCACTCGATCCTCCTTGACCGCCTCCACTGCCAAGGAATCTGTGGAAACGCTCTCAAATGGATAGCATCCTTCCTCAACAATAGGAGCCAAGTAACCCTTCTCCCCACCTATGCTTCCACGCTCGACCAGTCAACACTGGAGTTCCACAAGGAGCATGCCTATCAGCCCTCCTGTTTAACCTCTATATGTCCACCCTCCCACGAATAATCATCTCGCACAATATCCTGTGCTATAACTACGCTGACGACACACAACTAATCCTAAAACTCCTGAATTCAAAACCCAACTGTCAACCCAACCTCGCTTCCTGCCTCCTCGACATAGATCACTGGATGGCCACAAACCACCTATCGCTAAACCCCTCCAAAACTGAAATCATGCTATGCGGCAACACCAAACTTCTTCCGCACCCGCTACCCTGACCATCTGCCATGGACAATTCCCTGACACCCTCAAATTCAGTAAAAACCTTGGATGCACCCTAGACTCAGACCTAACCCTCTTGCTCCAAGTCAACAACGTCTCCAAGTCCTGCCACTACCACCTTAAAACTCTTAGGTGCATTTTTCCATACCTCTCCTTTCCCAACAGACTCTCTGCAGTCCAATCAATTGTTATGTCAAGACTAGACTATGCTAACCCCCTCTACCTTGGAGTCCATGCGTACCAACTGACTAAACTACAAAGAGCACAAAATGCTGCAGCCAAACTGCTACTAGCACTGGGCCCAAGATATCACATCTCCCCAGCCCTCAAAACTCTGCACTGGCTTCCGGTTGCCCAAAGGGTGACCTTCCAAACCTTATGCATCTCTCACCGGGCGGTGCATAAAACCGGACCCCAATATCTTCAAGATAAACTAAAACCCTACCATCATCCACGCACTCTAAGATCAAGCTCTGCCAGCGTCCTAGTCATACCAAAAACCAACTCAGTCAGGTTAGGTGGATCATCATTCTCAGCCCTAGCCCCCACTCTGTGGAACGCACGTCCACCCCACATCCGAAAACATGGCTCTTCCTCTAGAATCGACTCTTAAGTCAAACTGGATAACAACAATCAATGACCCTAGCCCAAAGCTGCCTTATCATAAATAACAATCCAGCATCATGATCCGAGCGAGAAATCGAAAACTAATAACCGTCAATGTAAATTATAACAGATAAACTGAATAGAACGAGTGAAGTGGATGAAATTAGTAAAGTGGATGAATGGAATAAACTGGATGAAAACAGGGAAGTGGATGAAATCAAGGAAATGGATGAAATCAATGAAATGGAAGAGAGGAACACAGTGGACGAGAGGAATAAAATGGACGAGAGTATGGAAAGGATGAGTACATGATACAGATAGTGTGCACGGAATAGATAGAGTGCACAGAACTGATAGATGGCATGGAATGACAGAGAGCATGGAATGAACGGAACGAATGAAATAGATGAATCAAGTCCATGAAATGGATGGAGTCCATGGGACGGATGGATTGCATGGGCCGGATGGATTGCACGGGATGGACGGAGCGCACGGGACGGACGGAGCGCACGGGACAGACGGAACGCACGAAAGGGACAGAGCTCACGAAAGGGACAGAGCTCACGAAAGGGACGGAGCGCACGAAAGGGACGGAGCGCACAAAAGGGACGGAGCGCACAAAAGGGACGGAGCGCACAAAAGGGACGGAGCGCACAAAAGGGACGGAACGCACAAAAGGGACGGAACGCACGGGAGGGACGGAGCGCACGGGAGGGACGGAGCGCACGGGAGGGACGAAGTGCGTGCGACAGATGGAGTGCGTGCAACAGATGGAGTGCGTGCGACGGATGAAGGGGTAGAGAGTGTGGAGCGGGTGGAGAGTGTGGAGCAGGTGAAGAGTGTGGAGCGGGTGAAACGGTTGGAGCGGATAGAATGCATCGAGCATGAAGGCACTCGATCTCAAGCACCTACAGAAAACCACCATATCACATCACCACGCTTACTCTCTTCTATACACCACCACTCAACTAGAACACAGCGATACTATGACACATTCGGTATAGCTGCCCTCATAAGAACACAAGTCACATACTCCCCATCATCCTAACTAAATGCAGCTGGCTGCTCACCCGCCAGTCTAGGCGTTTTCCTCAGGCCTAACGCAGCCAGAATCAGTTTGGTATCTCCCTGCCAGAACCAACACATACTTCTGATCCCTCAACCACCATACCTACCACTAAGAAGCAGCTATCATACGAGTGCCACACCTGCTGCACACAAATCCGGTGGAAACACACACCTTTTGGCCCTCTATCTCTCTACTGACTTGAACTACGGTTCCCAAGGGCGTTCAACCTACCAACGCCTTGAGATCATACCAATGGTACATAAGGCGCTATATAAATGCAAAGTAACATAACATCTTGGTACCAAGAAGACTAAGCAGAGGCTCTCTGCCCATTTCTACTGGCCTCGGATGGGAGTAGAAGTGGAGTCCCACTGCAGGACCTGCCCAACTTGTCAGTTGTCGGGCAAGACTGAAGGCAGTGTCATTGCCCCACTGCAGCCATTGCCAGTGGTTGGCACCCCATTTGAGAGGGTGGGCATCAACATTGTCAGTCCACCTGACCCTCCCACTTCAGGTGGACATCGGTTCATCCTGTTCTTGTTTGATCATGCCACCAGGTACCCTGAGGCTATACCCCTTTGGACTGTTACTGCCAAGGTGGTTGCCAGGGCTCTCCTGGGCATTTTTACCTGGATTGGATTCCCTAAGGAGGTTGTCTCTGACAAAGAATCCAACTTCATGTCTAGTTACATGAAAACCATGTGGAAAGAGTGCAGGGTAACCTACAAGTTCTCCACCTCTTACCATTCCCAGACCAATGGTCTGGTTGAGAGATTTAACAAAACTCTCAAGGGCATGCTAGGCGCTTTGGAAGAGCCCCTAAGGAGGAAATGGGATCTCCTCCTGCCATGCCTGCTGTTCGCTTACAGAGAGGTACCTCAAGAGGGTGTTGGTTTCAGCCCCTTTGAGTTACTCGTTGAACATCCCGTGAGGGGGCCCCTTGCCTTGATTAGAGAAGGTTTGGAGGGCACCCCTCCAGGTCCCGCCAAGCAAGTGGGGGACTATGTGTTAGGCCTCAGACGGAGGATGAACAGATGATGGGTCAGGCAACAGCAAATCTCAAGGCCAGCCAGGAATTGAATAAGTACTGGCATGACCTTAAAGCCTCGCAAGTGGATTGGACTCCGGGACAGGAGATCCTTGTGATGGAGCCTACCAAGCCTAGAGCTTTGGGAGACAAGTGGACTGGACCCTTCAGGATCATCTCCAAGATGGGCAAAGTCAATTATCTGGTTGACATGGGAGTCCCGGGGGTAGCCCCTCAGGTATTCCATGTTAATAGGCTCAAGCCTTTCCACAGGCGAGCAGAAGTCTCATGTCTCTTGCTAGCTTCAGAGCAAGAAGAGGATGAGAGCGAGCCCCTTCCTGATTTGCTGCATAGCAACCCTCAGGATGGCTCAGTGGAGGGAGTACATCTCTCTCCAGATCTGACGACAGAGCAGCAGAAGACCTGCAGAGCTTTGCTCCGGCAGTATGCCTCTCTGTTTTCACTGATACCCAGCCTTACACCGTTGTGTAGGCACAAAATTGACACTGGTGACAGTGTGCTGTCAAAAGCAGGTGCTACCGTATGTCAGATACCGTTAAGAACCACATCCAGATTGAGGTCGCCAAGATGTTGGATCTGGGTGTTATTGAACCCTCAACCAGTCCCTGGTCCAGTCCGTGGTCCTTGTCCCCAAGGCAAGTTCCCAGGTAGGTACCAAGGATTGGAGGTTCTGTGTGGACTACCGAGGAGTCAATGCCGTCACCAAAACTGACGCACACCCATTGCCAGGGCTGATGAGCTCGTGGACACCACAGGTGCTGCCAAATTTGTGAGCACTTTTGACCTTACCTCAGGCTATTGGCAAATAGCTCTGACGGACCATGCCAAGGATAAGACGGCGTTCTCAACACCAGAGGGACTCTACCAGTTTAGGGTCATGCCTTTTGGGTTGAAGAATGCCCCTGCCACCTTCCAGAGATTGGTCAATCATGCACTCCGTGGGCCTGAGGCCTTCTGGGTGGCCTACTTAGACGACATTGCCGTCTACAGTTCCACCTGGGAAGAGCGTGGGAAGGAGTAATGGCACGTGAGTAATAAAGTTGCCCAATGTCTTTAAACGCACCTTCTTTTGTCTTTCAGATGCGGGATGCAGCGCCGAAGGCCTCCGGAGCGTGCGAAGAGCTGGTAAGCTTTTGTCTTTCAGGTGCCGGAATGCAGTGCGAAGACCTCCGGAGCATGCGAAGAGTAGGTAAGCCTTTGTCTTTCAGATGCCGGAATGCAGCGCGAGGCGTTGGTGACAGCCGATGGACCAGGTAAGAGATGCGCTGCCACTGAAGACCGTAGTGCTAACCTGTTCTTTCTTTGTCTTTACAGGTGCTGCTGAAGACTGGATTCCAGGATGTTAAGCCTTTGTTCCCTTAGGCCCAGGATCAGAAGCAGAAGACACGATGAGCGTTCTGCTGCAGAGAATGCAGAATAACGCAAAGCAAGATTCATCCATCGGGTGTGGTTTAAATAGCCTCCTGTAGTGCTTAGGTGTCTCCTTCCACAGCCACGCATAGGTAAGAAAAGAGTTCCTGCTTTCCAGAAGAGTTCCAGTGTTCTGAACCTAGGGAGTGGCTCCTGCCCCACCCAACAGGAAAAGTAGTCCCAAACAGAAGAGGATCAGGGGTTCAACTGGCAGGTAAGTAAGCAGCATGGTCTGCTGCAGGTAAATCCACCCAAGCATTATGAGCCCAGCGCTTCCAGCGCTGGGACTGGGCATCTTTATGAGCCTGGTGCCACTGGCGCCAGGACAGGGTCCAAAAGGTCCCAATTGGGACTGGCTGGCACTCGGAACCGGGGTTATGGGTCTGCTTCCAAGGGAGTAGGCAAGTCCTGATCTTTTGGAAGCAGAGATCATGACAGCACCCCCCCTCAAGGCCCCTCCCAAACCGGGCTTCTCCGGGGGTTTGGGCTTGTTAGGAAATGTTCGATGAAATCTTTTGATTAGACGAGGCGCGTGGACATATTCTGCAGGTTCCCAGGATCTTTCTTGGGGACCGTAGCCTTTCCAGTCAATCAGGTAAAATAGTTTAGATTTGGAGATCTTGGAATCCAGGATGCTTTTGACTTCAAACTCGAGTTCTCCATCAACTAGAATAGGTTTTGGAGATGTAGTTAGTCGGGTTTGAGGTTGCACGGGTTTTAATAGAGAGACGTGGAAGACCGGATGTATCTTCATGTGAGGGGGCAAGTCCAACTTGACCGCTACTGGATTTACTATGGTAGTGATGGAATAGGGACCAAGGTATCTTGGGTTGAATGTGCGTGGTCCTTTTAGAGGTAGATATTTGGTGGATAACCAGACTTGATCTCCTACTTGATATTGGGGGGCTTCCTTCCGATGTTGGTCTGCTCCTTTCTTGTATTGTTCTTTAGCCCTTTGAAGGTGATAAACGGCTTCCTTAGAGGCTTGGGTGATTGTAGAATGCTGGTGTTCCAAGATCTTGGAGTGGATCCAACTCCGAGGTTCGAGGGTGACTACCGTATAAAAGAAAAAACGGGGTCTTCCCAGTTCCCGAGTGGACAGAGTTATTGTAGGCATATTCGGCTATCCAAAGGATATCTTTCCAAGTTTTTTCAGTTTGTTGTAGCATGCAGCGCAAATACTGTTCCAGAGTTTGATTGGTCCTCTCGGTTTGTCTGTCGGTTTGAGGGTGGTGGCTGGTCGAAAGTCTCACATCAATTTGAGCCGACCGACAGCAACTTCGCCAAAAATGAGAAATAAATTGACTACCTCGATCCGAAATTAGAACTGAAGGAAAACCGTGCAGTCGGACGATGTTTTCGAGAAATTCTCGGGCCAGAGTTGCTGCTGTTGGTAAGCCTTTGAGTGGAATGAAATGCGCCATCTTGGAGAATAGGTCCACGATTACTAGGATCGTATTGTATCCGGAGCATGGAGGTAGATCGGTGATGAAGTCCATAGAAAGCGTATGCCAAGGGCGAGGCGGGATGTCAATAGGGCGTAAGAGGCCGGCTGGTTTTTCCTTTTGACTCTTGTTTTGGGCGCATACTCCACAGGACATTATAAAGTCTCTGATATCTTTTTTCCAAGACAGCCACCAGAAGTAGCGCTTGATCTTTTCCGAGGTCTTGGTCATACCGGGATGTCCTTCCATTAAAGAATCGTGATAACAAGAGATTACCTTTTTCTGTAAATCTGTGCTGGGCGGGTATAACCGTTCTTGGAAATATAATAGGTTGTCCTTCACCGTAAAGTCCTTTCCCTGCAGATGCCAATTCTGTATGTCTGCTGGAGGTACCAGTAGCCTGGCTTTATCCTTAACTTCCTCTATGGATTGTGTGGCGATTACACCTAGAATTCTTTGTTCGGGAATGATAGGTACAGGTTTAGGATTGATCAAATGTTCTTCCACTCCCATCCGAGAAAGGGCATCAGCTTTACCGTTTTTTGTACCAGGTCGATAGGTAATTATGAAGTCAAATTCGGCAAAGAATAGTGCCCAACGGAATTGCCTAGAGGATTGAGCTTTTGTGGTTTTCAAATATTGCAGGTTTCGGTGATCTGTAATCACAGTAACGGTGTGTCGGGCCCCCAGAAGATAATGCCGCCAAGCCTTAAAGGCGGACTTGATAGCTAGAAGTTCCTGATCAGTAATAGTGTAATTGATTTCAGGAGGCGAGAATTTGCGGGACCAAAATGCCACGGGATGCAACTGATTGGTTACTGGGTCCTTTTGTGATAGAACTGCCCCCATGGCAAGGCTCGAAGCATCAGTTTCAACGATGTAGGGGAGTTCTGGGCGAGGATGTTTTAAGATCGGTGCAGAGATAAATCTAGTCTTCAAATTCTGGAAAGCTTGTTCCGCCTCGGTAGACCATTCAAAACGTTTGTTTTTCTTTAACAAGGCGGTGATGGGCTGGACTATTCGAGAGAATTCGGGGATAAACCTGCGGTAAAAGTTAGCGAAGCCTAACATGCTTTGAACACCTTTTACGGAGGATGGCGATGGCCATTTGAGAATTGCATCGACCTTCTTTGAATCCATACGCACTCCGCTAGGTGATAATATGAATCCCAAGAATTCAACTTCAGTCACGTTGAAAACACATTTTTCCAATTTAGCGAAAAGTTTGTGTTGACGCAATCTCTCGAGGACCATTTTCACGTGTTTCCGATGTTCAGTTTCCGATGAAGAATAAACGAGGATGTCGTCAATGTAAACAACAACACACACATCTATGAGCTCTCTGAGGACATCGTTCATAAAATATTGAAAGGCGGCCGGGGCATTGCAAAGTCCGAAGGGCATGACCTGATATTCAAATAGCCCATACTTGGTGCGGAAGGCCGTCTTCCATTCATCGCCCTCTTTTACTCGTACCAAGTGGTAGGCTCCTCTAAGATCCAGCTTTGTATATATGCATGCTTTTCTGACTTGGTCCAGGAGTTCAGGGATGAAAGGTAACGGATATCTATTCTTAACGGTGATCTGGTTCAGGGCGCGATAATCTATACAAGTTCTAAGGTCCCCTTCTTTTTTTGGAACGAAGAACAAAGCTGAGGAAGCAGGGGACTTGGAAGGACGAATAAACCCATTTGCTAGGTATTGATCCAGGTATTGTCGGAGGTGAAGATTCTCAGGCTCGGTGAGGGCATACATTCTACTACAAGGAGGAGTAGATCTAGGTATCAGGTCTATCTGGCAGTCATAAGACCTATGAGGAGGTAGAGAGTTAGCCTGATCCTTCCGGAAAACATCTTGGAATTCTAGGTATTCAGGAGGTAACTGAGGAGCCTACGAGGAAATTGTTGCCAGTGCAACACCAGGTCGAGGGTGACAAGTAGAGACACATTCTGGAAACTGAACCGTTCTTGCTCGCCAATCGATCTGAGGATTGTGCTTCTCTAACCAAGGAATTCCTAGAATAATCTGGAACTGAGGGGCCTTGATCACATCGAACACGATCTTCTCATGGTGTCCATCTTGACTTACTAGCGTCACTTCTTGGGTGGTATGCGTTCCTGGTCCGCAGGCTATCTCCGTACCATCCACCGTAGTAATGACGTCCTTTACAGCCTTTGGACAAAGAGTCAGATTCTGTCACGCCCCTTCGGAGACGCTGGGCTTTGTGGCATCGATGGACCATAGGACGGCGGGTGTCAGCCATTTCTACTACCAAGATGGCCGCCGTAACTGGAGTTGCGAGTCTAGCCTCAGCACACCTTGATTTCCCGGAAGTACTGCCTCCCTACCCGAGGGTGGGTATATCAGTCCCGGAGATCAACACGGCATTGCGTTGCTACTCCTCATTAACAACGCTACGTAAGTTCGTTCCTAGGTCTTAGAATTTGACTTGCGAAATACTGTCTTCAGCTTCTAAACTTCCTGTTTTCAAATTCTAGCGTCTCTCCAACTACCTCTTTGTTTTCCGAGTTCGCGGTCTCCTCCTCTTCATCAACCAAGTTTGCCATCCGGTCCCATTCCGGACCGTGGTAAGCCTCATCCCAATCCCATATAACCAATTACCTCCAATCCCGCTTATTCTAACATTCACAACTCACTATTATCCTCTTCTTCGCTTAGTAACAGGCACATCACGCACCGGCATTTCAAACACACTGGCAAGACTCTGCACCATCAAAACAGATCTTAGCTCCGCCTCGATTGCTTCTCAGAGGTTTTCGGAAGATTCTGACTACCATCATCTTCCCCCTATTGTTCCGGTTTAAGGGTAATCCACATTCCTCTTACCTTACATTCTATCCCTCTGTTACACTCTGATACTTACCAGTCTCTTTCTTCTTCTCAAAGACGAACGCCCTCCTGACTTCGCCGAAATCCCCGACTGCAACGGAGGACAACACACCGCTACCTTCGGAACAGGGTTTTCTTCCCCAGAGGGTTTCCCTGGGACTTCTTCTTCTACCTGGTTTATCCGGGAGGGGGAAGAGGTACTTGGGAGGCTTTCATTATCTTCTCTCCATTTGGAACAAGAAGAGCCTTCCACTACCGAAAGGGGGTCTGTCGGAGGAAGAGGTAACGGTGAGTCCTTGGGATAACCTGCCAATTGATTGATTGGATATGCATATAACTTGTCTCATTTATTAATATATGACAGTTAGCAACGCCCAAAAATATAAAGTATATCTGAGCAGGTTGTCTCAGGGATTCAGGGTTACTAAGAAACATGGACGCCTCACAACAACAGCAATTAGTCACTGCAGTACAGGCTCTGACAGATGAAGTGCATTCTTTAAAACAAGAGAATGCTTACCTCCGACAACAGGCAGGCAGAGTCCCTAGCTGGTCCGAAGTGCCTCCTGGCCCTATCCCAGGAGGTTTATACGATGGTAATCCTCATAAACTCAAGACTTTTATCGAGGCTTGTACCGTTCAGTTCTCTTTCAAGACAGCCTTTTTTCAAAGCGACCGTGATAAGGTAGGACACATGATTGCAAACTTGACGGGGTCCGCGTTAGCATGGGCCACGCCTCTTGTTACTACCAATAATGTCTTATTAGATTCTTATCCTGCCTTTTTGAATAGTCTTCGAGCCATGTTCAGCCGTCAGGAGATCACGATCTCAGCCCAAGAGCAGTTATTAGATTACAAACAAGGATCTCAAGATCTATTGTCTTATATCACCAATTTCAAGCAGTTAGCAGCTGGTACGTCATGGGCGGACGATGCTCTAATCACAATATTCCGCAGAGGATTAAACGAAGAGCTAAAGGATGAGATCTCCCGAGTACCCAGACCTCCGAATTTGGCAGAGATGATCACCATGGTTATGCAGATGGATTACCGACTGCAAGAAAGAGTGAAGGAACGTCGTCGTGGCCGCTCCATGAGACCACCTATGACATACCCTCCTAGTGTAGGAAGATCACAAACAGATGAACCTATGCAGATAGGGACTACCAGAGGTCGCCTTACTCCAGAGGAGCGTCATAGACGTCGAGTCAAGGGCCTGTGTATGTATTGTGGTTCCAAAGAACACGCAATTCGAGATTGTCCTCTCATCCCAGCCAAAAGTCAGGGAAACGCCATCTCCCAACCGCCAGGGGAACCGCGGCTAGGGAGTCAGTAAACGGTTCCTCATCTTATCTGATACCTTCCCAAGTTACGGAGACCCCCGATCTTACTATGTTGGCCTTACATGTCCAGATCAAATGGGGAGATACAGACCCCATTCCGGTCACGGCCTTAATAGATTGTGGGGCCGCAGGGAACTTTGTTGATACCCTCTGGAAGACCGCTCATAATATACCATGTTCAGTCAAGACAATGGCAATCCCAGTTGAGTCCGTGGATGGTAGTCCGTTAACATCAGGTCCCATAAAGGAACAAACTATACCTTTGCGGATGAATATCTCCTCCCATCAAGAATCCATTATCTTTGATGTAATCCGTACAGCCCACTATCCAGTTATTCTAGGACTACCCTGGCTTCGTGCTCATAACCCATACATCAATTGGAAGGCGGGCACGGTTTTTCTGGGATCTGAACATTGTTTGACGCACTGTCTTTCGGACGGTGCGGTTGGGTTTCGTCCCACTATCTCCATGTTGGAAAATCCGGGTTCCATCTCTGTATTGAACCATATCCAGGAATTACCCATTGAATACAAACAGTATCAGACAGTGTTCTCCGAATCTCAATATGCTGAACTACCCCCACATCGGAGAGACGACTGCGCCCTGGAACTAGTTCCAGATGCACCGATTCCTTTCGGTCGCATGTATGTCCTATCTGGACGGGAACGAGAAGTTCTTAAAGAATATCTTCAAAAGAATCTTTGCAATGGACTTATTCAAGAATCCACCTCACCAGCGGGGGCTTCTTTGTTCTTCATCCCAAAGAAAGACTCTACGGAACTCAGACCGTGTATAGATTACCGAGGCTTAAATAAGATCACCATCCCGGATCGCTATCCTATGCCTCTCATCCCAGATATACTAGAAGCCGTTAAAGGAGCTACCATCTTTACAAAACTGGACCTCCGCGGGGCTTATCATCTCATTCGTATACGAGCTGGCGATGAATGGAAGACAGCTTTCCGTACTCCTTTGGGACACTATGAATATAAAGTAATGCCTTTCGGCCTATCCAACGCCCCCGCAGTCTTCCAACGCTTTATGGACCACCTCTTTTCTGACATTCTTCTTCACACCGTTATTGTCTATTTAGATGATATTCTGGTCTTTTCTTCATCACCATCAGAACACTGTCAGCACGTGAAAGAAGTACTACGGAGACTATTCAACAACCACCTTTATTGCAAACTAGAGAAATGTGAGTTTCACAGAAACCAGGTTGCCTACCTAGGGTACATAATCTCTGCAAATGGGGTATCCATGGACCCTAAAAAAGTATCAGCTATTACAGATTGGCCTATACCAATCTGCATTAAGGATCTGCAGAGATTTCTGGGGTTCTCCAATTTCTACAGACGTTTCATCCCACACTATTCGCAAGAGATACTTCCACTGACGACACTTCTTAAAAAGAATGTAAAATTCCTTTGGTCCGGGGAGGCACACATTGCCTTTGAGAACCTGAAGAAACATTTTCTCACAGGACCCATACTGATTACTCCAGATCAAACCAAGAAGTTCATTGTGGAATCGGATGCGTCTCATCAGGCCCTTGGGGCCGTTTTGCTTCAAGAAAATGATCAAGGAATAGAATGTCCTATAGCTTACCTTTCTAAAACACTGTCTCCCTCTGAAATCAATTATTCAGTGCTAGAAAAAGAACTATTAGCTATAAAAAAGGCATTCGAAGAGTGGAGACATCTTCTCCTGGGGGCAAGACACCCAGTTGAGGTCAGGACTGATCACAGTAATTTACGCGTCCTACAGTATGCTCAGACCCGAAATAGCAGGCAGGCACGTTGGGCACACTTCTTTTCACCGTATGAGATTGTTTTCACCTTCATTCCCGGGAGAGTCAATCTCAAGGCTGATGCATTGTCCAGAAAGGATTATACCTCTTCTACGCCTTTTCGATCGGAACCTCTGTTTCCCAGAGCCACATTCGTGCAAGTAGTTACCACGTTTTTACAGAACGTGGCTAACTCCACTTTGCAATTTATTCAGTTGAATCCACAGTTACTGGCGACCTGGAAACTCAACTTGGTCCAAGGATGTGCTTATAAGGACAAGAAGCTCTTCCTCCCTTCGAGTGAACTACAAAAGACAGTTCTAAATCTCTGTCACGACTCATACCTAGCGGGTCACCGAGGGGTGGCTAATACTAAAGAGTTGATCCAACGTAACTTCTGGTGGCCGGAAATGACTCAAGACATCATAGACTATGTGTCCGCTTGTGCTATCTGTTTGCAGTCAAAATGCCCTCGAAACGCCCCTTCAGGACTCCTCTCAGTAATGCCGATCCCGGACCGTCCTTGGCAAATGATTTCCACTGATTTCATAGTTGATTTGCCACCATCAGACGGTTGTACAGTAATCATGGTCACAATCGATTACTTCACAAAATTGGCACATTTCGTTCCACTTCCGCGGATTCCCACCGCAGCTCAGATGGCAAGAGTTTTTCTTTCACGGATTTTTTCCCTTCATGGATTACCTGAGACCATTGTTTCTGATCGAGGTTCACAATATACATCTCGCTATTGGCAGCAAGTCTGCAAGAGTTTGCATATCTCCCGGGCATTGAGTTCAGGTTTCCATCCGCAGACAAATGGTCAGACGGAACGCCTAAATCAGACCCTTGAGGGATATTTGCGTTGTTACATCTCCTCCTCACAAGATAACTGGTGTTCCTTGTTGCCTTTGGCTGAATTCGCGTATAATAACTCTCGACATTCAGCCTTGAGATTCAGCCCTTTTTTTTGCTCCTACGGATACCATCCTCAGTGTTTTCCCAGCGGACCGGTCTCCACTTCAAAATTTCCCGATGTGGATCTTCTCGTTGATGCCATCCAGTTGGGACATCGAACAGCCAAGACCTCTCTTCGGGAGGCCCAGATCCGGGTCAAACGCTCTGCTGACAGACATCGTACTCCGGCTCCGCGGTTGGTACCAGGAGACTTGGTTTGGTTGGCATCTCGATTTCTGCCTCGTCATCTGGTACCATCCAAATTGTCCCCGAAATATTTCGGCCCTTTCTGCGTTTTGAAGCGTATAGGGTCATCAGCTTTCAAGCTCAATCTCCCTTCATCCTGGTCCAGGATTCATCCTGTGTTTCATGTCTCGCAGTTGAAGAAAGACGTGGCGGATCGTTTCTCCCGTGCACGGAAAGGATTACCCTCTCCTGTCATCTCCCCGACAGGTCCCGAGTATGAAGTGGCGGGAATTTGCGATTCACGCATTTTCCGGGGTCGTCTACAGTTCTTGATTGACTGGAAGGGTTATTCTCCGGCGGATCGCTCTTGGGAACCGGCATCGGCGGTTCATGCTCCTACTTTGGTCCGCCGGTTCTTTTTGTCCCATCCGTCCAAACCGGGAGGCCCGGGGCATTTGAGGGGGCATACTGTCACGCCCCTTCGGAGACGCTGGGCTTTGTGGCATCGATGGACCATAGGACGGCGGGTGTCAGCCATTTCTACTACCAAGATGGCCGCCGTAACTGGAGTTGCGAGTCTAGCCTCAGCACACCTTGATTTCCCGGAAGTACTGCCTCCCTACCCGAGGGTGGGTATATCAGTCCCGGAGATCAACACGGCATTGCGTTGCTACTCCTCATTAACAACGCTACGTAAGTTCGTTCCTAGGTCTTAGAATTTGACTTGCGAAATACTGTCTTCAGCTTCTAAACTTCCTGTTTTCAAATTCTAGCGTCTCTCCAACTACCTCTTTGTTTTCCGAGTTCGCGGTCTCCTCCTCTTCATCAACCAAGTTTGCCATCCGGTCCCATTCCGGACCGTGGTAAGCCTCATCCCAATCCCATATAACCAATTACCTCCAATCCCGCTTATTCTAACATTCACAACTCACTATTATCCTCTTCTTCGCTTAGTAACAGGCACATCACGCACCGGCATTTCAAACACACTGGCAAGACTCTGCACCATCAAAACAGATCTTAGCTCCGCCTCGATTGCTTCTCAGAGGTTTTCGGAAGATTCTGACTACCATCATCTTCCCCCTATTGTTCCGGTTTAAGGGTAATCCACATTCCTCTTACCTTACATTCTATCCCTCTGTTACACTCTGATACTTACCAGTCTCTTTCTTCTTCTCAAAGACGAACGCCCTCCTGACTTCGCCGAAATCCCCGACTGCAACGGAGGACAACACACCGCTACCTTCGGAACAGGGTTTTCTTCCCCAGAGGGTTTCCCTGGGACTTCTTCTTCTACCTGGTTTATCCGGGAGGGGGAAGAGGTACTTGGGAGGCTTTCATTATCTTCTCTCCATTTGGAACAAGAAGAGCCTTCCACTACCGAAAGGGGGTCTGTCGGAGGAAGAGGTAACGGTGAGTCCTTGGGATAACCTGCCAATTGATTGATTGGATATGCATATAACTTGTCTCATTTATTAATATATGACAGATTCATCCTCAAAACCATTTCATGATCCACATAATTGCCGATGGCACCGCTGTCGACGTAAGCTTCAATCGCATGTAATCGATCCGGATGTTCAGGGCTAATGAGGACCATAGGTATCACGAAATGCGAGGTCACGGAACTGGTTTTAACGCTCGGCAAGAGGACCTCTATTCTTGTCGGGCGAGGTCGTTTCCCTGCTCAGAGTTTGTGACCTTGGTAACTGCAGCTCCTACTGCCTTCTTGGCTGGTTTCACCGGACAGTCTCGAAGAAAGTGCCCCGAGTTTCCGCAATAGAGGCATAATTGCAGCTGTTTTCTCCTTTCCCGCTCCTTTTGTGTTAGTGGTCCTTTCAGGCCCCCTATTTGCAGGGGTTCCCCGGAGTCTACTCCTTTGGTAGGAGTTGGTGGTTTGGAAAATACTCGAGCATCAAACTTGGAACGATCGGCCTTCCTGTTCTGCAGTCTGTGGTCAATTTGAACGACTAAGTCAATATAGTCCGAACAGTCTTGCGGGGGATTCACTACTTGGGCTAACACATCTTTGAGCTCTCCACGTAGACCTTTATAAAACAGCGTAATCCTTTTGTCCCCAGGCCATCGAGTTTCCACTATCAGTCTGTTGAAAGACGCAATATAAGCCAAAAGGTCTTGATTACCCTGTCGCAATGAAAGGAGCTCATTGTCCAAGGCCTGCCCCTGTGAATGTCTTGCAAACAGTTTTTCCATACTGAGCTGAAAAGCTTGAAAATCATGGAGAACCGGATCATCTTGATTAACTAGAGGGATCGACCAGTCTGCCGCATTGCCACTAAGGTACGAAAGCACGAAAGCTACCTTAGCTTGATCAGTTGGAAAGGCTGCTGGCCAGCATAAGAAGTGCAACCGGCACTGATTAATAAATACTGCAAACCTCTTTGGGTCACCAGAAAATCGTTTGGGCGGAGCCAGAGGTACATTCCCAGGTAGGTTGATCTGCACTGGGTTCGTAGAGGATGTTGAAGGAAGATTTGCCCCTGATGCGGGTAACGGAGTTTGTCCGGCTTGTGACTGTAGCAATTGTCTAGCGAGATCGTCTGTTCGCTCCTTGGAAATAATCAGTTCCCTTCTTAGAGCATTCGTTTCCTGACGGGCTGCATGCACTTCTGCTCTTAGTTCCCCAAGTAACTGGGCTAGCTGGTCGGTATCCGAGGTTTCCATAGCGCCTGGGTGGGAGTTTTGCGATAGGCTTTGCGTTCTGTAACGCTCACCTGATTCCCGCAGAGGCGCCGGTCTTGACTGGGTGAATGCTGTATCTTCAAAGGTGATGTGTAACACACGGTTGGCTCTTTGGGCTGGACCTCTGGGCACTGTATGTCTGACTCGAAGAGTAAGATGTCTACAGATAGAAAATATGGGATTAATGAACTGGGGTTATTGGGTGCCTCTCTCCTCTTCCCTTTGTCTTCTCCTGTAGAACCCCAAAGGTTAACACCCTCACGTTAGGTAAGTGAACGCCGAGCTCTCCATCTGCCTCGGGGCAGGGTGCCGTAACCAGTTTCTTCACTGGATAAGGGTGCAGGCCTCTTGACCTCAGAGGACTGCTGTCCGTTGTTAAAGGATAGTTCCGGGACTTTTTTTTTATTGTTCCTATGGTTCGGCCATGTGTTTTTAAGCATAAATCGGTAGATCGTAGAAAACTTTCCTATGGACCTTACCCGACTTTTCGTCCATTAACGCACTCGAAAACATCCGCCATTTTATGATAATCCTCTCACTTGCCGCATCGCCCTGGCTCACCTGCTTTTGCGGCACTAAATCAAATCCCCCGCCCCTGAAACAGACTTGATCAAAACATTCATATTCCCCGCCTCTATCCGTGACGTGACTGAGCTGCGTAGGCAAACGCGCCCAGGCGTCTTCTACGCGACTCCACACAGAACCAGGAAATCAACACAGATGAGCTCAAACAACACAGCGCGCCACAATTGGGAATATGAAACTGTACTTTTAAATTAAACCGCAAGATTGTAAATTTGGTAAAGTACATTTATTTGACATAAAATGTTTTGAGAATATTCAGCGATTTGCATTTTTATTTGCTCACGTTCCGAAAAGTTCGTTTCGAGGCACACGATGTTCCTTTGCTGTACACAGGGTCTTAGATCATCTCACAATACAGCACCACAATTCGGAATATGAAACAGTGGTTTAAAAGCAAACGGCAAGATTGTACATTTGCCAAAGTACATTTATTTGACATCAAATGTTTTGAGAATATTCAGCGATTTGCATTTTTATTTGCTCACGTTCCGAAAAGTTCGTTTCGAGGCACACGATGTTCCTTTGCTGTACACAGGGTCTTAGATCATCTCACAATACAGCGCCACAATTCGGAATATGAAACAGTGGTTTAAAAGCAAACGGCAAGATTGTACATTTGGCAAAGTACATTTATTTGACATCAAATGTTTTGAGAATATTCAGCGATTTGCATTTTTATTTGCTCTCGATCCAAAATATTTCGTCTTGAGGCAAGCGATGTTCGTGTGCAGTAGACAGGGTGTTGGTTTACGATAAAATAAGCTCTTCGGTCGCACTGATAATCGCATGGCTATTCCAACAACGAGGCACTAGGGCACCACAACGGTCTGTATGTTGCATCTAGCCGCTAGTACCGCGTAAGGGCATACTTGTACTTGGCGATCGTCCCACAAAATGGTCAGGGTGCTAACGTTGTTCACGCGGAGAAGCAACTGGCGATTGAAAAAGCCATCCGCCGGTGTCTGGTACTCGTGACACATGCAGTAATGCACGATGTATCTATTTGAAAAACATAAAAAAAGGAAATTAGTCTCACCATCAGATCTTTATTAAAATTATTCATTTTATATATTAGGTCTGGAAATTATTTCATAGCTAGGACAGTGCAACTGGGTTTTATACGTCAAGGGGGGCTGTAGGATACTGAGACAGTCCCCCAGTGCAGGGGTTGACAGGGAGTGCAGGTGGAGAGTGGAAGGGCCCAGGACCGAGGTCGCAGACAGTGGACAAGTTGTAGCAGGGGAGAGGGAGAGAGAAAGCAGAAGCAAAGAGGAAGGTTTGGAGGTGCTTCCGTAAAAGGAGACGGTTCTCCCCAAGATAGTGCGCGGTACAAAACAATATGCCACATAGAATGAACAAGTACAACTTAACCCGTCTTTAAAGCTACTGTATAGTAATTAAATTGCGGTATAAACTCATCTAAAGAGTTACTTACATTATATTTGCATTTTCCATTGTGTCTGTGCGTAGGGCAGCCCCGAAATACCACTCCTTCTATGCCGACGTTTTATTTCTTCTAATGAACGAACATGAAATGGCTTTCGTTTCTGAAATTATATTCATTATCGTTTCTTACGTGGTCCCGGCCTGTCAAGGTCAAATAACAATAGAACCTTATACTGAGTCGTGGGCCATTCTGGCACTCGAGAAAAAATCAAAGCAGCTGACCTTCACTTTGAACGAACACACATTCCTAGTTAGCTAAATTCAGTGTACGGCCGTTTTACAGGACTTGAAATTTACACTCCATCTTTGCATTTTGTCTGCTTGCTTTGCTGCCCCACAGAACCATAAATACGGAGACATTCTATATTTTTGGAAATATAATTTATATTACTGTTTGGTTTAATTTAATGCGCAAATGAACAAGGTTCGATATATAAACATATTCAATGGGCCTGCGACATGAGGAGACTCGAGAGAACAGACAATTAAATTACAATCATTTAAACCGTGATGTGTATTTCTCAATGAGCTCTTCTTTAGGTGGACATGGAACAGAGGCAATGTTGGGTGGCAATGCAGTTGTCACCTGCACAGGTTCGTTCACAACTCCATTTATGTGCCTATCTAGGAAGTCAACAATAAGTCTCTCAATAAACTCATATTGCATATCCTCAAACACTGGTTTGATCACCCATTGTTTACTTCTTTTAGTGAAGGCCTTATTGTAGCGAAGCGTCCCTAAAGTTCCGGTCGTCCTACTTTGTTGACGTCCAACGTTATGGTTATGTGCCAAGACCGCTAGAAGAGTCCGATTTATCATGCCCTCCATGCCAAAATGCAATCGTTTTGGCCTGTACTTTAGGCACATATTGTGGAACACCTCCAAATCTCCTGTGTGGCAGAATTCCGTGAGTCCCCTCAAATCTCTTGTTATAGTTTTATCAAATACAATCTTTTCAATGGCTTTGTGAGTGGGTGATGAAGGAATCAACCACTTCTTCTTCCGTGCCTCCTCTGTGGACAAATGGCCATGTTCACAATTGTGGAAATGTCGGTTTGTGTTCCAACGATGAACGTTTGTGCAGTGTGGCATTACTGACCGCCATTTTTCCAGTAGAATTTCCAACGACCCTCCACATGTTTTTGAGCTCCACCAAAGATGGTTGCTGATTGACTTGGACCACTGTGAAATACCCTGCGTTTCTTTTTTTTACCTGCAGCAGACATTTTTTTATTGATTGTTTTTGCAAGATGCCAAACGTCAAATTGGTGATTTATATTTTTGTACTCTTCTCTCATTGTCTTGGCAATTGAAACGTGTCTGTCCGTGGCTATCAGGTCGATCACCATTCCCCGCGATTGTAGTTCTTGCAATGATGCTACAAAGCCAACTTTCTCCATGGCCACTGAGGATGTACTTTGTGACACCTGCACAACCACCGAACTCACAATTTTCTTACTTTCCATGTCCTGAAAGTGGTAGGTGCAGTACTTGGCTGAAAATCCTGGGCTGTCGCACTGTCCATCACCGGCTAGCCTGAAACGTTTGCCTGCGAATGTACTATCAATAGACATTTTTTCCATTCTCCAAGCTTCGCTAATGGCTGGAAATAGATAATCGGTTTGGTATTTGTAGAACTGAGTTTTCGCAATGAAACGGATTCCCACAAACTGAAAGAAAGACTCTAATTTTTTAAAACTTGAACCACTAAAAAGTGCAGCCGCTGCACAAAGTAGATTGCCTGCTGGCAGTTGTCCCAGCATGGGTTGTGCAGACCATGAGAAAGGATGATATTTTGTACAGGTGGCATGTATTTTAAGGTTAGTGCCTCGAATTGCACGAGTCACATTAATCAATGGCTCCCCACATACTTCCCCACCTACCGAATGCCCACATTTCAACCGAATAATTATATCAATCAAACAACTATCGAATACAATGAATTTGGCCTCTTTCCTTATAGTGTCACTCTGCATCCCAGCTGGTTCGGCCTGTAACGTTGAGGACATGTCACTCACATGAAAGGTAGAATCTCTGATATCGTCTTCCGCTATGTTCAGTGATATTGAAGGTGTTTCATTGTAGTCCACTTCATTCTCTTCGATTGCAACATCTGTTCCTTCTCCGGCAATGGGTGAATAGGACAATTTCTTCAACTTTCTCGCGGTCTTAGTTTTTGCGGGTGTGGATTCTGTGAATTTATCTCCAACTGCATCCGAACTACCAGGAGGACATTCACTATCAATGGCTGGTGGTGGTATAGCTCCGTTGTCAATCACTTCATATTCTTCCCATTGGCACGATGCATCTCCAGTCTCAAGTCCCTGCCAAAAGGTTTGACAAGCAACATCTCTCGTTCGCTTCACTGTCTGTGTAGATCTAGTTCGTACACCCACTCGCAACTAGAGGACAGATTGGAAAAGGGATGTTCAGTTTAAACACAACTTACAGTATTGAACTATTAACAGTGACAAACAACATAATATAGTGACCAGGACACTAACCTTCTTTTGCTTTCTTTTCTTTGAAACTTTCTTGCCTCGAACTTCAACATCAGGACGCTGTTGCTCCGACTCGTGTGTGCATGTCTCCACTTCCTCTTGCGCTGCAACGACTACATTTTCATGATAAGCACATCCATCACGCACTGACGCTCCATCGACTCCCTGAAACATAGAACTTTCATTAGTATGTATAATAATATTGAAAACACAAAATGTACTTGGGGACCAATACCCACGTACATCTCAATAGCAAAACACGAATGAACGCTTTGTGTAGAACATTCAAACGACAATTATTCACGCATTGTTGATCTAGTTAGATGGAACTGGCAAGATCCATACCTCGGGCTCCTCATAGACTTCCATTGATGATATTATTGAAGATGATGCTTCAGTGACTCCCTGAAACACAGTAATTGCATTAGTATGGTTTTCTATTTTGATAAAAAGAACAGAAAGTTTGTGCAGGCGTGAACGGCTCATCTAAATAGACCTGCACAAATGATCAGTTGTCTAAAATAAATAATGGATATGTAAATATGATTCGATTTGCTTGATCGTTGGAAGTGTCACCACCCAGAGATCTGCATCAACTACTAGGGGTGATGTTCTTGTAGAAGAAGCTCCGTCATCTCCCTGAAACATAGTACTAGCGTTAATAAAGAAGGAAGTATAGCGGATGTAATCACGTCATATGATTTCGCTTGATCGAACTGTCAGTATCCATACCTCGAAATGCATAAGAACATCAAGGGACGATGTAACTGCGGTGCACACTTCTGCAAGCTGTTGCGCCGACCCGTAACTGCATGCTCCCCCTTCTTCTTGGACTAATGCTCCATCGACTCCCTGAAACATAGGACTTTCATTAGTAATGAACACAAAATTGAAAAAAGAAGACACATAGGAGGGCGACGGAACTGTCCTGAAACGTACCTCGAGCATCTGAGTGACATCAACGGTAGTCGTCAATACGTTGGACTCCTCAGCATCTCCCTGAAAGACAGTACTTGCGTTATTTTGGATAACAATAATTATAACTGAAAACAAAGACTAGAGGACGAGTACAAGGGTGTACCATTAGGTAACATAATTACACGATAAATTAAAACTATTGATTTACATGCCTAAAACAAGTCAGTGCCAGAATAGCCAAGTAAGATTACCCGATAGGCGCTTGAAGTGGCTGATGACTGCAATAATGACACGGATGGAGAATCTTCCGCCTTCATATTGAGTGGATACATAAATGGGGAAATTATTGTTAGCTAATGCTACACACTACCGCAAGGCCAAGAGATAAATACGTAAACTTGACTCACCAGTGGAGGGATGTGGACGAATAGAGTGGGAATAGCGGTTGAGAGCAATTTTCGCCTCGCTCGCGGTGTGTTCTTCTTTATTAGCAATGATGTGGAGTACATGTCAGAGGTAAAGTGCCTGCTGCAGATGCGGTATCGATCACCCCTCTTGTCCGCAAAGACCTCTAGGACTCTACTTTCAAGCTCAGACGGTGGATATCCGCAATATCGGACCCATTCTCTTATCTGATCTATTGTCTTAGGGAAAACATGCATTATAGTACCTTCTGATTTATTATGGGTCTTCGAAGGACAACCGCCAATGGAACAGGCAGGCATTGTGGAAAGTTCTGAAAAGAAAAGATCAACAATTCTCTATCAATACCAATGTAAACTCAGAACATGTGACTAGTTCCTTGCATGTACTGTCTTGAACGAAAAGAAATTGGACGCAAAATGATTATGGTACATGGCCTTACCTTGACGAACAAACAGTTAGATGCAGGGATCAGAGTAGTTTCTTGTCGTAGAACAGGGAGCAGTTCACAGGTTGCAAACTGACGAGTTTCCTCGAAGTGGTCACGGAAGTTCACAGAGACGAAGAGCAGATAACCAGCACCTTCACGGGTTGACTAGCAAAGCGCAAAGAAGTGCTCATTAGAAATATGAAGTGGGTTATAAAGAATTCGAAACAGGGGTGTGTTTGTGAATGAATGACGTGTATATGTCGTGGCATTATGTGGATTGCAGGGGGCCGTCCAGCGTGAGGGGGGATGCTTGGCAGGAGACACAGGGTCTGGAGGTAGACATGGGAACAACAACCCATGCTCTGTAGACCACTTTGAAGTGTACATGGTCTTTGGCACCTCTTGGCCTTTATCGCTCCCTGACTGCTCCAGTTACCAGCACAAGTACCCCGGTGCGAACTGCCTTTGATAGGGCGGGGGGTGGATTGGGGCGGTGGTCGTGCAGACAAGACACAGGAAGACTCGTGAATGGAGACACACTTATGTGGATTGCAGGGGGCCGTCCAGCGTGAGGGGGGATGCTTGGCAGGAGACACGGGGTCTGGAGGTAGACATGGGAACAACAACCCATGCTCTGTAGACCACTTTGAAGTGTACATGGTCTTTGGCACCTCTTGGCCTTTATCGCTCCCTGACTGCTCCAGTTACCAGCACAAGTACCCCGGTGCGAACTGCCTTTGATAGGGCGGGGGGTGGATTGGGGCGGTGGTCGTGCAGACAAGACACAGGAAGACTCGTGAATGGAGACACACTTATGTGGATTGCAGGGGGCCGTCCAGCGTGAGGGGGGATGCTTGGCAGGAGACACGGGGTCTGGAGGTAGACATGGGAACAACAACCCATGCTCTGTAGACCACTTTGAAGTGTACATGGTCTTTGGCACCTCTTGGCCTTTATCGCTCCCTGACTGCTCCAGTTGCCAGCACAAGTACCCCGGTGCGAACTGCCTTTGATAGGGCGGGGGGTGGATTGGGGCGGTGGTCGTGCAGACAAGACTCGTTTGCCGCAGGGCCTCACCAAGGAGAGGCCATCTAACTGCATGTAAGAGGCTGGCTGCAGGATCTAGTACATGGAAGGCAGGGGGGTGAGTTTATAAATACCTCACCCTCCCAGGAGAATATATGGGTGCAGTTCACCCTGGAGACCCTGGATGCCTAGGCAGTTAGTCAGCAGCAGGCTGGCCTGTGGTGGCAAGGCGGCACGGGCCAGAGGTGGTCATCTCTGTACCCGGTGACCAAAAGGATGATTTATTATGATCAACCATATTTACCTATAACCATGTTTTGTATCAATAAAATACAACAGCCTTCCTTTTATTGCCAACGCTTGAACAAATCAAAACAACCATTGTTAAAATATATATTGGGTTTTATTTTGGATCTTAATTTCAATTGAACATAAATAATAAACATTACACATTGTAAATTTGCGGTTGCAGCACATCCAGGGAAAATCCGCTGTATTGTCCACTGTCGCTGGGGAAATGTTGTCTAATGGCAAGTACCGCACAGGCAGGTATTACTCTCCGAACGCGGTGTCCGAGCCTCCCGTGAAGCCACCAAGTGAAGCAACGATAGGCCACCAGCCTGTACCACCTGTGAAAATGAAAGATGCAAACTGTATTAAAATGACAAAACTTTCTTATCACTGTCGATTCAGGTAAAAAATGTCATTCTGCTTTGAAAAAAATTCTATCTAGAAAATGCACAATATGGAACCAATTTACATGCATTCGAATGATATGTAGATGTAATTTTATATGTGGGAGACGACCATGACATAGTAGTGGCATCACTGACATCACAACCAGAGTATACTTACTCGTTACTCGGATTACGCGGACGAACAGTGCCGCAAAGTTCGTGCATAAGCACCATCATCATCCTCAACACGGTCCGTGAGAGGCAGGCTTCCCTGAACTCTGGCAGCTCGGTGATGCATTGCGGACTTTGCTCGCCTTCCTGCAGACTTTGCTCGCCTTCCGAAATGTAGGCCAGGCATCCCGAGTTTTCTCGGCAGCAGCAGTTCTCCTCCTCAGTTGGCATTAGCTCGCACCGATTGCACGTGCACCAGGTGGAGACGCCGTCCATGCGACATGGTCCAGGCTCTTCATCCGTTGACTGGTCCTCCCAACTGCCGTCCGAATCCCCATCGTTTTCGCGTGCTTGCCTTTCCAGTAATTCTTCCTCGGTGTACTCGGGCTCGTACATATACGGCATTATTGTAGCCATTATGTGGTAAAGAAAGTAAAATAATTTATAGCGGTGGTACTGGTATCTGTTCACACGGGCTACAATCAACGAGGTAGCTGACCAGAGCACAGAAACGAGTCACAGAATACTCAAAGTAACACAGAGAGAGGAATGGATTCGAAAATCTGCTGCTGTGTGTTGTGAAACGGTCTGTTTATACTTATTGAGGAAAGAGGCGTCCTGCCATTTCCATGGCGACACTTCATTAGCTGAGGCGCAGCGATTGTTGACACGAAACGGGAAATGGGCGGTACGCGTCTGCTGATGTCAGGCTCAGGGGCGGGGGATTTGATTTAGTGCCGCAAAAGCAGGTGAGCCAGGGCGATGCGGCAAGTGAGAGGATTATCATAAAATGGCGGATGTTTTCGAGTGCGTTAATGGACGAAAAGTCGGGTAAGGTCCATAGGAAAGTTTTCTACGATCTACCGATTTATGCTTAAAAACACATGGCCGAACCATAGGAACAATAAAAAAAAAGTCCCGGAACTATCCTTTAACTGCACGAACGGTAAGTTCTGGGCACTTCAAATGTCTTAAAAGTCTTTTGTAATGATATCTCTTGTTTTGCAGGGTTCCGGCGATGGCGGATGGCGGGCTGATGAGAGTTGAGGATCGAACCCGCGTGAGGAATAGAAGCGCCTGGAAGCACGTAAGTAAGCGCTTGTAGCCTGCTTCACGATGCGCACTAACTGTCCCTTTTATCTTGCAGGTACAAGTTCGGAGCTTTAGAGAAGCTGAAGGGTGCTGGAATACCCACTGGATTCGGCGTGGGAAGGAGTAATGGCACGTGAGTAATAAAGTTGCCCAATGTCTTTAAACGCACCTTCTTTTGTCTTTCAGATGCGGGATGCAGCGCCGAAGGCCTCCGGAGCGTGCAAAGAGCTGGTAAGCTTTTGTCTTTCAGGTGCCGGAACGCAGTGCGAAGACCTCCGGAGCATGCGAAGAGTAGGTAAGCCTTTGTCTTTCAGATGCCGGAATGCAGCACGAGGCGTTGGTGACAGCCGATGGACCAGGTAAGAGATGCGCTGCCACTGAAGACCGTAGTGCTAACCTGTTCTTTCTTTGTCTTTACAGGTGCTGCTGAAGACTGGATTCCAGGATGGTAAGCCTTTGTTCCCTTAGGCCCAGGATCAGAAGCAGAAGACACGATGAGCGTTCTGCTACAGAGAATGCAGAATAACGCAAAGCAAGATTCATCCATCGGGTGTGGTTTAAATAGCCTCCTGTAGTGCTTAGGTGTCTCCTTCCACAGCCACGCCTAGGTAAGAAAAGAGTTCCTGCTTTCCAGAAGAGTTCCAGTGTTCTGAACCTAGGGAGTGGCTCCTGCCCCACCCAACACGAAAAGTAGTCCCAAACAGAAGAGGATCAGGGGTTCAACTGGCAGGTAAGTAAGCAGCATGGTCTGCTGCAGGTAAGTCCACCCAAGCATTATGAGCCCGGCGCTTCCAGCGCTGGGACTGGGCATCTTTATGAGCCTGGTGCCACTGGCGCCAGGACAGGGTCCAAAAGGTCCCAATTGGGACTGGCTGGCACTCGAAACCGGGGTTATGGGTCTGCTTCCAAGGGAGTCGGGCAAGTCCTGATCTTTTGGAAGCAGAGATCATGACAGGAATGCTGAAAATGGCAACAGGTGAGTACAGCGCGGCGTTGCAGGAGGCGCGGCAAGAGCGTCTAATGGATTCTTTCTTCCAGGTCCAAGTCGAGAAGATGCAGGATTCAGGTGAGTATGAATAAAACTCTTGCTCTAACCTTTCCTTCTGCTTTCCTTGCAGGGTTTAGGAGCTCCGGAGTATAGACGGGCGTGGCTGAAGACTGGAAGCTGCTGCAGGCACGGTGAGCGTTACGCTGCTACTGCAGAATAACGCGAAGCAATTGTCGCTGTCCGGGCGTGGCTTAAATAGCTTTGGTAGAGGTCCCAGGTAAGTATTCTTCCACTGCCCCACCCAGGTAAGAAAATAGTCCCTGCATTAAAATAGTCCCACCCTAGCCTCATTTGGCTTAGGTCTTCATGCAGCATGGTCTGCAACAGGTGAGTAAGCATCATGGTCTGCTTTAGGTAAGTTATCATTAATGAGCCTGGCGCCTATGGCGCCAGGACTGACTTTGTCCTTATGAGCCTGGTGCCAAAGGCGCCAGGACTGCACCCAAACAGCCCCTAACTGGGGCTTTTGGGCATGCTCCAAATGGCGTGATGCCTGCTTCCAGGGCTGCTGGGCCTGGTCTGGTTTCCCGGGGGCAGGCATCATGACACTTGAAAAGGGCTAACCTCACTATAAAAGGCCACCAAGTGCCAGATAGCTCAGGGAAAAGTCACATATCTTGGTCATGAGGTAGGAGGGGGTCAAATCCAACCTCTCCCCAGTAAAGTACAGGATGTATAGGACTGGGAGACTCCCACTACTCAAACCCAGGTGAGAGCCTCTTTGGGCCTCACTGGGTATTATCGCAATTTCATGGCAGACTGTGGAACCATAGCTGCACCCCTGACAGCTCTGACCTCACCCAAACAGCCTAGGAAGGTTAATTGGACTGAAGACTGTCAGAGGGCCTTTGATGGCTTGAAAGAATGTCTGTGTTGGGCACCTGTGTTGTGTGCGCCCGATTACAGCAAGCCCTTTATTGGTCAAACCGACGCCTGCGACACTGGAATTGGAGCTGTCTTGTCTCAATTAGATGACAAAGGGAGGGAACATCCTATCATATTCATCAGTAGACAACTCAAGGGTAGTGAACTTAGGTGGGCTACTGTTGAAAAGGAATGTTTTAGCATAGTTTGGAGCCTTAGGTGTTTTAGGCCTTACCTTACAGGGTCTACCTTCAAGGTCCAAACTGATCATAAGCCCCTGAAGTAGCTTATGCAGATGAAGGGTGAGAACCCGAAACTCCTCAGGTGGTCCATTAACCTGCAAGGGCTAGATTTCATCATAGAGCATAGACCAGGGAAGAGTCACGATAATTCAGAAGGCCTTTCCAGACGGTATGTTGACTGTCTGGATGAGGGTGTCTATCTTGTGGGAGATTAGGCACCCTAACCTCATTCTGGGGGGCCGACTGTGATGCTGGAAATGCATCGGAGGGACAGGGCCTCCATATCATTGTCCTTTACTGCCTTTTATCATGTGTTCTGTCGTGTTTTCCCTGCAAGAGTTCATATGGGACTCCTGGTGGTGCAGCTTTCTCTTTTGGTTTGTTGTACAGACCCATGGGATACCCTAATGGCACCCATGGGTGGGGGTACAACCGTGTGCCCCTAGTGTATGTTTTTGGGCACCTGTGTGTGGACCACAGAGCAGGGTATGGGCTGGTGGCAGCTCCATGGTGAATTTGACAGGTGCTCTAGTATCCTCCATTTTGGGATACCCAGGCCCTGCCATTGGAATCAGTTCATTCCTGATAGGAAACAAGATGGCCCCTGTGGCCTCCATCTTTCTATTGCCTGTTACCTTGTTTTCCCAAAGTCCTGGGAAGCCCCGACTCTGTCCCTTCCCCCTGACTGACTGTTGGGTGGAAGTTCCATATATGGTGTTGTTATGAAGTCCAGGCTAGACTGGCTGAAGCCTTCCCAGTGACTGTATGTTGTGGGCACACCCTGTGGGTGGGACCTGGGTGAATGGAGTGTGTGACGAATATGCATTCTGTGTTATGGATGTCTAGTATCTGGTGTTTGACACAATGACTGAGACAGCCCTGCCCAAAACTGGTATGAACGCAGTGTAGAGTGTTGAATGGCTGGGTACTTGTCCCAATACACATAAATTGTTGTGAGTGTCTGGAGAGAAGTGAATGGCCTGAATGCACTATGCAACTGATTAGATGCCTGCCTGAATGCCCTTCTGACTGATTGGTTGCCTGAGTGTGATCCAGTAGAATGAATGGAGATCAACTAGTATATCTGGGGGCTACAATTCGTGTTCAGAAGCTGAAGAGAAACTGGAGTTGAAACTGAAGCTTAACCTTGAAGCCTTGCTGGAAGAGAAGTCTTGATGCTGCTCTACTTCATCAATCTGAAACTGCTGTGTCTCCAAGGACTGACCCAGAGAGGACCTGGTAAGGCGCCCTCTTCCTGAGCTACGAGCGACCATCGTGCACCAGCTGATCTTTGCCAAAGCTCCCTGATAGACAGACCTACGACAGGCTGCGAACCGGAGACGGAGACTGCCGCGGAATCACAAGGTGAAGCTCCCGGACACTGTTGTCCATCATCATCGACGACTGCCGTCGCCGACCGGAGACGCCGTGCTCCCTTTGCCTAAGTAACATTTGATCCAGGGACGTTCTCGCCTGCACCGTCGACCGCTTTGTCCCGACGAAGAAAGTCGAGGCTGCCGAGGCGCCGAGGAGCATCCGCCGGTGGGTTTCCTGCCACCTGACAACCATAGAGTCGCCGGACGACTCGACGCCCTTGCTGAGCCACAGTTCTTCACAATTTCTTTGCGGTCCTAAACTATCGTCATCGAGGTGCCCCGCACGCCTCTTCCTTGCAGGACGCCAATGCTCCGTCGTCGCCGAGCACCACTAGGAACGAAGCTGCCGCTTCATCATCATCGTTCACCCCTTTTTCCTCATGGGATATCGACGATCCGTGGATCCTGCCTTAAAGGGAGCCGCTCAAGAAGGATCCGTCCACGACCCAACGACGAACTCTGCTATTCCAGGTACATTGAGGTTGTAGAACTACTTTAGAAGGAAATAAGACTCTTTTGAACAATATATGGCCTGGGCTTGTATGATATATCTTTATTTACAGGTTGTCCAGGTGGGGGGATATCCACACAGAATTGTGCCTAGTTGGTAGGGGTCAATATTCTGCCAATTGTTCTAACCAACTGCTTTCCTCCTATATCTATTGTTGATTGCTTTTATTCCTTGATCTGTGTGACATTTGTCCAGAGTATAGTTTATGCACTTTAATGACATCTGATAATAATTGTGGTACCACTTTAGAACTGTATATATTTGCCATTGTAGATTTTCTGAGCACAAAGTGAGTTATTGTGATAGTGTACAAAACCTTAAATATTAATTGTATAAAGACTGTGTTTTAACTAATACAGTGTGTGGACATTCCTTTGTGGGGGCTTGGGGACTACACTGTACTTAAGAACCAGCCTGCATCACCTCCTGAGAAACTAGGCCTTGATTGCTTGTCCATTGCTACCACAATAGAGAATCTTTGCTGGGGTCCTCTGTGCCTCTCCTCTACCATATAGAGAGCAGAAGTACAGACACCCCCTCCAGTCTTTACAATTGGCACCCCAACCTTCTTTTCCCCGGCATTAGCTTGGTGGATCGGAGTATATCCCCATATTTTATCATTCCATTTGTCTTGTTTTCGGATATGTGTTTCTTGATACATGAGTATATTGAGCTTTTCTCCCCAGTGGTATTGTTCTATTTATTTCCTTTTGACTGGGATGTTTAGACCCCTTACATTGTAGGTTAGTATTTTAAGATCCGCCATCTGAGTTCAGTTCATTCCCTCCTTATTTGGCCTTCTACAGTTAGTTTCATCTCCACCAATGCCCCCCCCTTCCCTTGCCCAATCCCCCAACAGGTTAACAGTAACTCCCAACTTGAACTCCCCCCTTCCCATTCCCTAAGGAGGGTCCAGGTTCCTAAAAGCGCTCAGACGTGTCCGTCGCACCTGGCCCTCGTGAATTTCCAGAGATTCTGTCATTGGAGCTACTAAACGCCACTTGTAGTTCCAAGAAACGCCCCCCCCCCCTCCGTCCCCTAGGGCAGCTCGCTTCAAGTATGTGTCATTGTCTTACCCCTTCTTTAGGGTTTTCCTTTTGTCCTTTTCTCCTCCCTTTTTGTATTTCCCATCCAGTGTTTTCAAGTGCTAGCTCTGCTCCACCTTTCAAGTTTTGGTTCCACTAATTCCATTACTTGTCACTGTTTTCCATCCCCAAGGTCTCCTGCCACTTTCCTCTCCTCTCCCTCTTTCCTCCGTGCTCTCTCCATCTTCTCTTTGAAGGTTTAGGATTTGTTCTCCTTACTCGCATATCGTAATCCTGTGGTTCCTTCCCTCCCGTGTAAATAGTAGGGCAAAGGGAAATGTCAATTTGTACTTTATCTGTTTAATCGCAAGAAATTCCACTACCAGTCCCATCCTTTTTTGGCGCATTGTTTGTGTGAGGTCTTGGTTTAGGAATACCTCGTCTGCACTGATTTGCACCTGTCCCGGTAGCCTCGCTTTCCGTAGGCTTTGTTCCTTCTGGCTGTACGATGTCATTGCCACCAGGACCTCTCTCAGACGTACTCCTGGTTCTCCTGTCCTTTTTGGTCCTACTTGATGGATTCTGTCCACTAAGACCTGCTCTTCCTTGTCCGCCGCCATTATGTCTGCAAAGAGTTGTTGAGCTGTGCCTTTTAAGTCTTTGTCCTCCACTATTTCAGAGAGGCTTTTAATCCTGATGTTCGAACGCCTTGAGCAGTTTTCTAAATCCTCGCTTTGGATTTCCAAGTTGTGTGACAGGCTTGCAAGGTGATCTAGTGTTTCGTTGTTTTTTTGAGATTCTTCTTCCAGGTCCTGTACTACTTTTTCTAATGTGTCTGTTCTTTCTTCCAGTTTCACCACTTCTATTCTCAGCTCTTGTAGCTTTTCATTTCATCTTTCAGTGTTTCGAAATGAGTCTGAAAGGAGGAAATGAATTGATTCTGGAATTCCCTAAACCAGTTCTGCATGTCCTCCTTGCTTGCCATCGTGCCATCTTCTCTGGTTGTCTGCGAGGATTGGCACTGGTTGGTATCTCAATTGTTTGATACTTGGTTCCTGCTTTCCTTGAGGGCTTTGCTGGGTTGTTGTCACCTTCATCCTTGTTTTGGACATGTGGGGGCTGTTGGGGTCTCTTCTGATGTGCCCCTTCATGTCAGTAGCGGTACCCTTTCTTGTGTGCACATTGCTGGTGCTAGCTGTCGATCTATAGCGTCCCCTTTTCATATTATCTTTCTCAGCCTTCTTGCTGGTTATGGTGGAGGACGTTTGTTGTTCAACACAGCTTCTTTCTGGCCTTTTGCCCCTTCGTTACAGTGCTCTGGTTCCCCTTGTTTTTATTGGAGCCGATGGTGGGTGTGGGGGGTTAGGACTACATCTTACTCCTTATGCTTGCTCGGGTGGTTCCCTCTCCAGGGGTCAGACTTTCTTAGCCCCTACCCATCAGCGCCTCCTCCTCCTCTTGGTTGTTCTGTCCTTTTGCTAGGCAATGTCCTACTGTGGGGGATTGTGCTGTTTCATTTCATGCCCTGTGTGATGTGTGGGACGGGGTCCTGACCTCCTTCCTTGCCTTGTTATTCTTAGACTCCTGTGCTCCATTTCTCTCTCTTGCAGGGCTGGTAGGCTTCAAACGGTGCTTGCCCACTCCCCGTTCATGCCGCTCACCTCGCTGTTAATCACCGCATGGTCCAATCTAGTGTGTGAGGTCAGCTGGGGTATTCCTGCTTCACCGGAGCTTGTGGCTATCTCTGCCGTGCCTCCCTCTAGATCCAGAACATTTTCTTGATCGCCGTCTCTGGCTGCCCCTGTTGCTCCTCTGTTGTCTGTTCGTTGATGCTGCATATCACAGCATTCCGTTTCTACTGAGGGTGATCCCTCCGTGCGGCGACTCCACATTATGTTGATCCTCGGATGGAGTTCCTTATCCGTCCTCACCTACAGTGTGGAGGAGTTATGCAAAAGTTGCACCACACATCTTTATTATTTTATCATTTTGTTGCGGCCCAGTGGGGGGGAAGACGCTCACACACGTCTTCCTCCGCCAGCCGCCATCTTGGATCCCCGAAGTGCCTGTCTTCATTGGAAAAAGAGAGGGATTTGTGTTTTTTATTCAGGTAAGCACCGATAGCTGATAAGTAATGTTTGCACAGGTCTACTTTGACACCGGTGGACACTAGATACATCAATAGAGGCCTTTAGAGGGTTCAGGTCTTGTTTTAAGGCCCAGTGACAGAAACGTAACCATTTGCCACGATATTGCTTCTTAGTGGAAGATTTTCTGGAGGCTGACATAATGGCAATTTGGAGAAGGCTAGCTTTTCAGGAACCAAGCCTTCAAGTTGAGAAATTGAGGGTAGGGGTGAAGGACCTGCCCCTTCTGTTGAGTAAAAGATCTCAGGAAAGTAGAAGATCTAATGGGTATTCCCCGCTAACTTCAGGCGGTGTGGAAACCAAATCTGGCAAGGCCAGAACGGGGCTATTAGAATCATTGTCAGATTGTGTGACATTTTGAATTTTGGCAATATTTTGTATTGTTTGAGGTCTGAAAGGTCCAGAATTGGACAGATCCTGCCGGATTTCTTTGGGATCAGGAAATAACTCGAGTAAAATCCCTGACCTACTTCCTCTTGAGGAACCAACTCCATCACTACTAGAATAAGGAGCGAGTTTTTGAATCTCTTCCTGGAGCTCCAGGGATGCTTTTTGGAGCTTTGGCAGAGAGGAAGGTGGAATTGCCAGAAGGGCAAGGCGGTAACCATGTTGAATAATATGCAGAACCCACTCCTCTTGAGTAATGGTTTTCCAAAAAGGGAAAAAGTTGGAAAGCCTTCCCGCTACCGGGGATGTATGCTCCTCGATGATGGTTGGAGCAGAAAGTATGTACGTGCCTGCAGGGAAGTCAAATAGACTTCTTTTGCTCTTGAGCAGAATTAGAGGAAAAGGGAGGGGCCGATACATTTTTCTCTTTTTTGAAGAGTAGTTCTATTTATCAGAAGTGGACAAACCACTTGCCTTATGTACGTGGTTTAAATGCCTTAAAACGTTGGTGATCTGGTTGTTTCACCAAAATTGAGTTGAGCTTTTTAGCTGCCATAAGACTGGCCTTACATTTCTGTAGGACCTCATCTGTGAATGGCTCAAACAATGTTTTGCCATCGAATGGAAGGTCAAGCACCTACTCCTGGATATCCTGTTGAAGGGAAGACGCAGACAAATATGCATGTTTGTTCTTAGACACCTTGTATTTATTATCTAGGGCCTTAGAGATGTGGGGATCGGAATGGGGCTTTCCCCAACAAGTCAGGGCTTGTTCAATAATGGACAATTCCATGGGCAACGGAACCTTTGAATGCTGGGATGCCAGTATCCCAAAAACACTCGCTGTTTCAGGCATATCCTTTGGAAGGATTCATAGTTCCTGCATGGCTTTAGTGACAATGGGCCTCATTACGAGTTTGGAGGCAGCCATGGTGCTATTAGCACCATGGCTGCCTCCAAACCCGTGTCCGGGTAGTCGGAATGGGGACTTACCAGGTCATTCCAACCTTGGAGGACCCGGTAAGTACCCCATTCTGAAAACCATTCCCCATTCCCATTCAAGCCCCCATAGGGCTGAATGGGGAAGGAGCTAATAACAGGCCCGCAAATAGCGGGCCTGTTATTAGCTCCCTGGTCCCTTAGCGGGTCCCACTAAGGGCAGCTGGTAAAACCAGCCTGCCCTAGTGGGACCGGCTAAGGGAACTCGGAATGCGGCGGTAGGGGATTAACGGCACCGGCATCCTTACCGGTGCCGTTAACCCCCTACCGCCATACTCATAATGAGGCCCACTGTCATGGAACACCTTAGAAGGGTTCCATGTAATATTGTCGCCACAAAAATCTCGCCATACAAAAATATTCCCAAAAAATGGCTGTTTTTTGTGGCAACATTATTGCATGGAACATGCGGGGGACACCCCTGCAACCCCCAAAATTGTATTTTTTTGCCCCTGTCCCCATATATACGGTCACCCAAATAATATTGCCACAACCTTTTCCCGGCGATATTATTTACGGCGACCATATATAAGGGGATAATATTACCTGATACCCTTAGAAGGTGACTGTGTTGGGTCCGGCTCTGAATCAGAGTCCTTTGAAATGTTTCGTTTTTTTGGGTTGAGGAGCAAAGCATTGTCCACTAATACCGAGACAGGGTCAGGAGTATGATCGACCGGTACCGATCCTTGAGGTAACAGGTGATATTTTGTCCTTGATGCGTTCAGCCAAAACTTCTAGGAAGGACTCAGGAAGCATTGTTTCCAGCACAGTATTAGTGATGTTGCTTGTCATTTGGGAAGGGCTAGGAAGAGGGTCTTCTAGTCTGATACTAGAAATGTCAGCCCTATTAGGTGGTTGACTAGGATTGTATATGTTCAACACCATGGGCCTAGGCACCTCAATGTTGGTTAGAACCAGTTGGGGTGCGGGATGTGGTGGTACCAGTGCAGGTTGACTCAAATTGTCCTCAGACTGAGGAGAGCATTGAGGTAAAAGGTGAGGTGGTCTGATCTCTCACAGGAGTTCTGAGCAATTGTTCTGGTAGAACCTTAAAACACTTTGAAGCATTAAAGTCTTCTGAGTCAGAAATTAGAATCGAATTATCCCTCTGACTCTCCAGTAACATGCCTGAGACAGAAGCCATGGGAGAATGCTTCCATTTGTGCTTTCTTGGAGAATTCAGTACTGGAGTAGATCTCAAATGTGAGTATTTATGCCTCTTATGAGAGGACTTATAAGATTTCCTTGGCACCGAACAGCTCAACTGCGGTAGTAAAAACTAAAACATTTTCTTTCGGTACCAAGTACCAGAGGTTTTGCAAGCGGAAGCCGACTTGGCTTTGTCTGGTACAGGGGAATCAGAGTGGACCGAATCAACCCCAGAGGAATGGGCATCTTTGAACGTACCCTTGCCTGTTCGGTGTGCCGTGGCAATATAGGGTTTTCCTTGCACCGTTATTTTGTCTGGAGTAAATAACTCTTCCGGTACTGGGTGGGTCTTCTGCAACCCTTTCCCACCTGGAGGTACTACCACTTTCCCACCTGGATGTACTAGTGCTTTCCCACCCAGTGGTACTTTCAGGTGGATAGGCCGGGGGTTTCCCCCTGAACGGTCCCATGAAGACTATGGGACTGAGGAGGCAGTCTGCCCTTGGGTACTGACGGCCAGTGCCGAAACCAATACCTCACCTGAAGGTACAGTTCGCCCTCTTATCGATATGGGACTCCCTCTTGTTCCGAACAAAGTCTTCAGACGTCTTCGGTACCAGTCCCAGCTCGGACATGGAGAGAAGACGAGTCCACAGAGAAATCAGGTGAATTCCACAGCAAAAAATGCAGGTACTCACCAGGTGACGTATACCCAGACTGTCAATACTAGAAAAGGGATGACAGGGAACTCGACCCTCTCTCTCGAACCACAGAAGCCTAATAGATCGACCCTCCCATCGTGGTTGGCACAGGCGCCTGAGATGAACAACACAGGGAGCCACATGGCAGCCAATGGGGGGAAGACGGAGTTAGGGAAAGGGGGGTGGAATGACAAAGGAAAGGAGGGGAAGACATAACATGCAGGTACATAAGCATAACCACCATTAATAACCAATTCTCCTATACCTGTACCCTGAATCCTGAAAACCTGACCTGACCTCCTAATACCAAGAATATACCTATTACATACAGATCTTAATGAGAAGTGTACCTTCGAAGAGCATAACATACGCTTCAGTTTTGTCCTGAAAGACATCACATAGGCACATAGAACATTGTGTTAGATACTCATACAGAACATAGTACTAAAACCAACATTTGAGTGTTTCCCTTGGTAAACATAGCGTTGCAACAATCATGATGGCAAAAACAAAGGGGTTGTCCATTGCATAAAACACGAGATTCATGGCCCACTGGGCACATTGAAGCGACAAACGAATATGGCAAACAAAGTACACAAAACACGTGCCCCTTCCCTGGGGGTTCACCATGTAATTGCCCAAAACAACCTAAAACTAAGTATTATTCCAGGTTCACCTGAAATACTCCTTGAAAATAGAATCAGAGCCAGGAGGATTCCCAGGCGTAATTTGGCCAGCAAGTAACTCCTTTGCATGTTTCCTCACACGCATAGGAAAAGTCAATACAGAAAGAAAAGCAGCGCAATACAAAATGCCTCAGCTGCAACACACAAAAGTGTAGGTTCACTTATCTGATGGTCCGGCGCCTCACGAGGACACCCGGACCCCGAAGACTGAAGCTAAATGTGATAATAAGCCACTCATAAATCACTGCCGCTGGCCCGGGCTCCTGTCACTGCATATTCTCTGGCTGCTCATGTTCACCGCAGCAGCCCGGAAACCAGTCCAACAGACCTTCGGCATCCAAAGATTCCAAGCTCCTCACGTCCTCCTAAGTCGCCGCCCATACTGATAATCAGTAATTAGCTGCACCAGAGCACGGAAGGCGGAGGGCTTAAGAAGTTCCCTGATTGCCCAGCTGGCTCTCCGCGCGAAACCAAAGGACTACACACAGTCCCACATCATGCTGAGAAGTGTAGTCTTTTTCCAATTCAGCCCAGTTTCTAACCTTATTCCTGACTTTGACACAGGCATGGTGAGAATCGGCCGCAGAAAAATGCTTTTGGCAACGGATGCACTGCTTGAAACCCGTCGCATACGGCATGCGTAAAGGAAGGCACCACAATTGAACAGCAAAAGGAACTCCCCGAAAAAAGGAGTTGCAGTGCAGAAAAACATTCTGACCCACCCAGTAGGTGGAAAAACAGGAACTGGGTGTCGACCGTTGGTGACGTGAGGGTAAGGTGTAGGCCTTTACCCTTCTAAAACTCTTAAAGTGACAGCTATCTTGTTCAGTCAGCTTTTCCGGCAACCAGTTGGGAAGGAGGGAGAGCCAGGACAAGAGAGAAACATATATGCATTCACTTTTTTATAGGGCATAATACACATCAGAAATCCTGCAAAGGAAAGGTTAGAATAGTATTATGCACTTAAGGTCCACAGAGATGATTCCCAACTATTGTCCAGCCCTAAGTTGTCTGGGGCCTTTTGCCCAATAGCTGAGGTTAAAGTTTCACAGAAGTTAGGAAGCAGGAAAAAATGCAGGTAGGGTCTCTGGGGTCCAGCAAAGGGTTCTTAGGGTTAGGGATCAAGTTAGACTAATGCCCAAAAGTACCCCCAACAGTCAGATGTCTGTCATAAGCAAGCAATGGCAAAAAAGTCAAAAGTGTTAGAATTAAGCTTTATTATAAACCCATTGACTTATAATGGGAGTATCGGGGTAGGTTAGAAACTCTGTAACGTAACACCACCCCACTCCCCCCGTACTCCGATCCTTCCCCAGACTTGGCAGGACAAAGGAAGAGGGTCCAATGTTGCTTTTCCCGCTGAAAGCCGCAGTCTTTGATTCACAAGGGTGGTAGGTTCAAGCTGATCTCTGGTTGGTGTCTTTCACTGTTGCAAGGACTCTCGATTGAAGAATGCAACAAAACTTGATGTAGGACCCCTCTCAGGACTGGACTTGGGTCAGGTAAGCTATTTAGGACGGTGGTCACCGCAGCACGGCAACCCAAAAGGACTCAGCAGCCGGGGTCGGACTTTCCCTCATATCTCAGGTCCCCTCAGTGTTAGGACGCCAACATTTCACAGGAGGTAGTCTCATAGGGCCAGCTGAGGATCCCCCCACCCCCCACAGGTTTCCGGCCGAAACTCAGTACAGGGACGCCGGCAGCACGGTAGCCCAAAAATGAAGGCGGGGTGCGCCCGCAGCACCACCCTCGTGTCGCGAAAAGTCAGCTACGGATGTTTGCAGAATAGGGCCTGGATCTCACCAACCCTCCTGGCAGGGGTGATGGCCAGGAGGAAATCAGTTTTCCACCAAAGAAACTTTAAAGAAGCTTGATGCATAGGCTTGAAAGGGGTCCCCATGAGCCTCGTCAGCTCCACGTTGAGCTCCCACACCGGGGCCAGCGCCCTCACCGGAGGGAACGATCGAAACAGACCTTTGAGGAACTCCTTGACAAGACGGTGGGACCAAAGAGAAGACCATCCTGGGGACCTGGTGTAGCAGGAGATAGCCACCAGATGGAGGCATGCGCCATGGCCAAGGACAACAAGTACAGAAGAATCTACTGGGCCATGACCCTCAGAGGATTGATCTTCTGCGTCCGGCACAACATTGCGAAAACGCTTCCACTTGTGCCTGTAGCACTTCAGAGTCGACGACGCCCTGACCTCCCTTCAGTCCGCCAATAGCTTGTAACCTCTGAACTCCAAGGCTGCAGGAGCCAAGGTTTCGGGTTAAGCGATCCTGGGTGGTGATGTAGGATTGCGCCTGCTCCTCTGGTGAGCAGATTAGCAACCACTGGGAGCTTGACCGGGGGCAACACTGACAGTCTGAGAAGATCTGGGTACCAAATCTGCCCCGGCCATGCCAGGCGACTAGAATCATTCTGCACCAGCACCGTTTGAGTTGATTGATGACTCGCAGCAGGAGAGGCAACGCATACAGGAACATGCCTTCCCATGGGAAGGAAAACGCGTCCCCTATGCTCCTCAGCTGGTGGAACCTGCTAGCGTATTCCTGGCATTTGGAATTTCAGAGTGTGTCCGTAGGCTAGAGCGTCCAGCACCCATCAGTCGGTGGAGAGTTTCCCCACTCGCTGACAAAGCCAGCCTCCCACCAGGGTGCATGGGTAAGGGCCTGACATCCTGGCCAGTTCAATCTTGCTTCGGGGCCTGCGTGCCGCCTTGAGAGCGACGTCGGCCACCACTGCTGAAAGCCTTGGAATGGCCCATGTAGGCCTCCAGGGGCGTGGATCGAGAGGGCTGGTGGTACGAAGAGGTTCCCCCGCCAAAGCGCTTTGAAGATCGGCCAGATTTCCCCTCCTGAGGCACAAAAGGAAGAGGGATGTTGCTGAAGCGTGTCCAGGGCACGGACTGTCTGTGTAAGTCTTAATGGGCTGCAACGATTAGTCAACGGCCTTCCCAAAGAGGTTGTCCCTGTCGAAGGGCATGTACAGCACCGTCGTCTGGATCTCCTGACGGAAGTTGGCGGCTTTCAACCAGCCACAAGGATGGAGGCAGACACTGTTCCCCATCTGTCAGAACTCTGTGCCTGCAATGTCCAGGTCCACAGTGATGGCATGGTCCAATGCACCTCACCCTCCTGGAGGATTTCCAGCGCCTCAACCCGCTTGTCATCGGGCAGAAACTCCAGCAGCGGGCCATCTTATACCACAGCTCTCTGCCGTATCTGGCCAGGATTGCAAGCGTGTTAGCTGCTTTGACTGTCGTTGCTGCCGAGTAGATCACTTTCCCACCCATGGCATCTAACTTCTTCCCTTCGCTGTCCGGAGGAACGGAGGCTGAAGACAAGGGGTTATAGGACTTCTTTCTTGTTGCCGCCGATACCACAGAGTCCAGAGAAGGCTGCAAACGTAAGCACTTGGTGTGGACTCCGGCACCCAATACTTTTTCTCCAGCCTATGCCTCTTTGCCGGGGCTGAGGCTGGGTTTCTCATCGTGGCATGGCCTTTGCTCCAAACGTCGTCCAGGAGAGGCACCAGCAGAATGGTCTTCCTCTTGGCATTACGCCATTGGTAAAGGCACCCTCCCTTCTTGGTCTCTTCTGGCATCAGATGGAAGAGCTCAGAGGCTCTGGTGACCATGGCATGGAACAACCCCACTTTGTCTGGGGGAGAAGCCCTCGCCGGAGGAGAAACGTCGCTGTAGTCACTGTGTCTGTCCCTGTATCCCTGGGGGTGGGTGGGGGCATGTGCGGAGGTTGATGCGGTGGCATAGGGTGCCGTCTCCTCTTCTTCGCTGGAGGCTGGCTCGGTATCGCCAGAGGCATTGTTGGCATCCTCTTCTGGATTTACGACACCAGGGTGTGGAGGGGCGAAAGGATGTCCAGCAATATGTCCCGCAGAGGTGTCAGGGGGGTAGGCTTGCTGGTCTCAGCACCCTTGTCGTCGGCATTTCCGCCGTTGTCATTCCCCACGTCCTCCGGGATCATGTGAACGGACACCAGGTCTTCCTCATCTGAGGAAGTAATATCTGTGCCCTGGAGCATGCTTGAGGCCTCCACCCCCACCCCCTTCCCCTTTTTTTGCATCCTGTGGGGCCTGTCACAGGCTTAGGGATGGCATCCTCTTGTCTAGCGTTTTCTCCACCAGCTTGGCCGAAGCCTACTTCCTTGGGGGCAGGGATACTCTGGGCACCGCCGGGGCTCCCTGGACCAGCTCCTTTTGCCTTCGAGAGGGCGGCCATCACCAGCTCCATCATCGAGGAAGACTTTGCCTGGGACGCCTGGGCCTTCAGGGGCAGGTCGGAAACCTTTCCCTGGGCCTTGGTCTTCTCCGAGGATGAGCTGAGCAATGATTGGAGATACAGGCAGATGGTGAAGATGAGCGCACCCTGCCCATCACGGGACCCGCTTGCGCGGGGACCCCGATGGAAACGTATTTGCAGTGCTTCGACTTTTCTTGGGCCCCAAACGGATGGAGCGCCCTCAAAGGACTTAAAAGCCTGCTCCTCGGACCAGCCGGTGCAGGGTGAGGCATGCCCCTGCTGACGCACGGGGTAGAGGCCTTGGTGTTCAGCCACGCCGCCAGCCTACTCTGACTTCCTTGATGGTTCGCTTGGAAAACCCAAGGCAGATTTCACAATCCACTTCCCTGTGGTCCGGATCGAGACAGAGGCACTGGAGGCGTTTGTCGTCTACAAACACATTACTCAATCCACGGGTGTAGCAGAGCTTGAAGAGGGAGCCTCCCTACTCCTCCAACATGAGCCGGTGCAGGCCTGATGGTCTTCTGGAATCTTCTATGAAACTTCAACGATTCTTGCCCTTGAGAGGCGTTGAAAGACGCTGACAAATGGATCCCCGCTTGCCGGTCAAAGGAGCGAAAGAGGAGCAAAACATGAGGATTCCCAACACTTGAACATGTGGTAAAAATCTGGAGATGGCTGGCAGAGGAGGGGCTTATGGAGAGGGCAGTCATTGGCTCGGGGCAGTATGACCCAGAGCTCAGTGATGGGTTTAGAAGAGAAATACAGTGTGAAAGTGAAACCTTTTTCTTTTACCCCAGAATCCCAGCCAGACGGCAGGGAATATTCATGAGAATGTGAATCCATCCCAGACCCCATGCTGGAGCAGAGCTGATGCCCTCGCTAGCCAATAGTAGGACTAGCCCACACAACCCAGCAGTGGTCCAATCAGGAACACTGGGCGGGAACATTCATGCATACCACTCAAACACACCAAAATTGGGGTCAGACAGACCCAGCCCACATCCTGCCAGCAAACACACACAGCCCTCCAGTAGCTCGCCAAAAACTCCTGCTTTCGCGGGCACTGGAAGTCCTCGTAAGGATTATCCAGGCCTCTCAGGCCAGGAAGGCTAAAGAACAAGATGGCAAAAGGACCAGCAAAAAATCTCGTGGCACGGCCATGTTTGACCAGTAGCCACAGTTAATAGCCAAACGTGTTAAACGGGGTATGGCTAAAACGAAAATTCCCAAAAGTGTAAAAAAGTCACTACTGCCACAAGCTTATCATTTTAGCACACCTAGAGTAACCAACAATCCTCTGAGTGTTCGTCAAGAGCAAAACAAATATGAACTCCATTGTACTGCAGTGTAAGCTGCTGTGCACAATGATAAAAGTTAGCACAAGTGATACAAAAGTAACCAAAAGTAGTAACACAACTAAGGGAAACAAAGTTTCCCAGTACTGACAGCCTGAAGGACAGATCAGTTTCCCCATAGCATATGAGCAAAGGACAGTGTAGTGAAACTTAAGGCTTCACTGTACTGTGAAAAGTACAGGTCAGATTAAAAAATAAAACCAAAACGTTTGGGGGTTCCATAAGGAAGGATTGGTGCAATAAAGAGAAATATTTCCCAACAACAAGGTTGGCAGAGCTTGGGGGGGAAGGGGGGTTTGGTCAGAGAGGACCCAGATGAGAGGAGGGAGTGGTCTGAACAAGAGTGGGTGGTGAGTGGGGCAAAGAGCAAAAGATCAATGTGGATCAAGTCATCGAGAGTGTGTCAAGCCGAGTGGGTAGGACCAGAGGGGAGAATGGAGAGGGAGAGCGAGGTCACAGAAGACAGTGGACGCCATGATTGAGGCGTCAAGGTGGATGTTGAAGTCACCCAGGAGTTTAAAGGTAGATGTGAGGTGAGAGGAGAAATCAGCCCATTGTTAGAGGGACAGGGTGATAGGGCCAGGTGGCCAGTAAATAATGGCAATGGTCAGGGAGGAAGTGGGAGAGATGACCAGCTTGCAGACCAGGCTCTCGAAGGAGCTGTATGGCTGCGTAGGTATGAGGGAAGAAGTGACCCACTCAGGGAAGATAAGGGCAACCCCACCGCAAGCACTGTTAGGGCAAAGCTTGGAGATAATTTTGTAGCCATCAGAGAAACGGGAGTCAAAAGCAGTGACTGAACTCGCATTGAACCACGTCTCTGTAAGAGCGAGGATAGCGGCAGATGTCAGCAGAGTGTTTGATAACAGAGCAAGCATTAAGCATGGCTAGATGCAGCAGGTCACTACCTTTAAAGGAGGGGTTTCCGAGGAGGGGTACAGGGGCGTGGTACACCAGTCTGCGGAAGGGGAGGGGTAGCAGAGGAAGGAGTAGCAGGTGTAGGAAGGAAGTTGATTAGGGACAGCAAGCACTGATCAAAGAGGAGGAGGTTGTTTTGAGCACCCTGTGCCACGATAGTGCCACTGCGATAGACATTAATGATACACCTGAATGATGAGAAGCCCATCAAGAGTACTTCCCATCTAGTGCCACGATTATTGGGGGATGATGTTGAGAGTAGAGATAAGATGAGGAGTCCAAAGTTCAAGAGGGGACAGAGGAGGATATCAGTGACAATGTGTCTGGAAGTTGCGCTGATGTAGGTGTCTTCAATGGGCAGACCAGGGTTAGTGGTCAGGATGTCTTTTTATCAAAAATATGTTTATTTTGAACAAGGCAGGAAACAAATACAGTTGAACATCAATGTGACCTTCCAGACACCTTTAATCACATTAAGAACACACTACCCCCTCCCCGTCCCGCATGTCCACCCACGTTACGATCCCGGATGTCGGCGCTCCTCCTCCCTCCCCCTACACCTTGCACCCCCTCTCGGAGGTGTCTCCAATATCCAGAATTCGCTTAGCTTGTTGGGGCTTGTATGTGAGAGCCGGGAATTTTTGGTCAAAGTCAAGGAACGGGCCCCAAACGTTCTGAAAGCTGTAGAGTCCCTGCCCTCGCCGCCGTCACCTTTTCTGCGATAAGGATATCCCACATTTTGGTCCACCATAAGGGCAGGAGAGGTCCTTCTCTGGCTTTCCAGGAGCGGGCAATTGTTATTCTTCCTGCTAGAAGGCATTGGGACAGGAGCTTGGGGGGGGAGAGGTATGTTCCCGGGATTGGAGTGCCCAGCAAAATGGGTCCAGGCTCTAGGGGGAGCGTTGTTAGGGTAATATCTTCAATGATGTTCATGCATGGTTTCCAAAATTGTTGAGCTTGTGAGCATGTCCACCACATGTGGAAGAAATACCCCGTGTGTCCACATTGTCTCCAGCATGCCGGGTCCAGGGAACTGTTTATGTGGTGCAGCCTCAGGGGGGTTCCATGTGATAATATCGTCGCAAAAATATCGCCATACAAACATTTCGCCATATTTTTGTGGCAGTATTACCCCATGCAACCTGCGGGGGACACCCCCGCAACCCCCATATATTTTAAAAGGGAGCGGGGGACACACCCGCAACACCCCCATCCATTTATCCCATAAATTATCCCCGCCAAAAATATCGCCTACGGCCGTTCCCGACGACCATATGTACGGCAATATTTTTGGTGGGGATATTACCTGATACCCTCAGGGGGGAGTAGTACCAACGGATCAATATTTTATAAGCACACTCTCTGTTGGTGATGCAGGCTGAGGAGGAGTGCGCCCGGGACCATATATCTGTCCAGGCCTGGTCCTCTATAGGATGACCCAGGTCCGCCTCCCACTGTGCCATGGCGCAGGTTTTAGATGTGAGGAAGTCCCCCAGGAAGCATTTATATAGGGCCGAGATCTTACCTCAGGCCGGAAGGTCCATCAGGGTTAGTTCCAGTGTTGTAGGCGGGCGGACTGCTTCGAAACAAGTTTGCGGGTGGGAGCACCAGTGGCGAAGCTGTATGTAGGAAAATCTGTCGGTCTCGTGCAGGTGGAAGGTCTCCTTGCATTGTGCAAACGTGCTTGGTTCCCGTCCTTCATATAGTTGCCCCAGTGATTCCAGGCCCCCCACAATCCAGTTCTTAAAGTTCCGGGGTTTCATACCCGGCGAAAAAGTTGGGTTGAGAAAGATTGGCGATGAAGGGCTCAGGTCTCTGGGGACCCCTTTTTTCCTTAGCGCTTTACCCATGCGTCCACGGTGTGTCTGGTGGCCAGCAGTAGTTTGTCTGTTGCATAGGTGGCGGGATGTGCGGGAGGAAGCGCAGGGGGAGGGCCAGGCGAGATTGTTCGATGTCCACCCACCTAGGGGGGTCAGAGGATATTCGCCAGGCTTGGGGGATTGCCAATTGTGCTGCCATCTGGTAGCCTTGTAGGTCGGGTACCCCTAGACCGCCCAGCCTGGCTTTCCCCAACATTGTTCTCAGGGGGATTCTGGGTTTTTTCCCCCAACAGATGAAGCGCAGCATATTCTTTTGGAGGTCCCGAAGAGCCGGAGTAGGGATAGGCACCGGGAGAGAGGAGCACGCATACAGGAATCTGGGGAGAAGGTTCATTTTACAGGCAGTGATCCGGCCCATTAACGAGATTTCCTGTCATTTCCATTGCTTCAGGTCATCTGCCAGTTCCTTAAAGAGAGGGGGGGGGAGTTCATGCGGTAGACCTCCCTTGGGTTCGCCGGAATTTGGACCCTCAGGTAGGGGATCGCTGTAGTTTTCCACTGAATGGGACAAAGCAGGTTCAGGGTCGCCTTCTCCGACAGAGTCAGGCCTGTCCCAAGAGCTGTAGATTTGTCAAAGCTAATAGAGAAGCCGGTAACTCTTCCATAGTCCTTTATTTCGGCCAGAGCGTGTTTGAGAGAAAGAGGGCTGTGAGATGGTGAATAGGACGTCATCCACATATAGGGCCGCCTTGTGTTGGGAGGGTCCAACCTGGAGCCCCCTAATAGAGTCATTTAGTCTAACTCTTTGGGCAAAGGGCTCCATAACCAAGGCGAATAAGAGTGAAGAAAGTGGGCATCCCTGCCTGGTTCCACTGGTTAGAGGGATAGGGGAGGAGAGGTTGCCATTAATTCTCAGGAGGGTCTTTGGGGACCTGTAATTCGCCAGGACCATGGTGCGGAGCTCCAATCCGAAGCCAAATGCCTCCAGGGTGAGGTTCATGAAGGTCCAGTCTACTTTATCGAACGCCTTGGTGGCGTCAAGGGCTAGCAGTGCCAAGCTTTGGGAGTTTCGAGTAGCCAGGTCCACCAGATACAGGGTTCTGCGAATGTTATCCCTTGTTGCTCTATTTCTAATAAATCCAGTCTGGTCTGGGTGGATTATATCAGGCAGGATGCGGGAAAGGTACATTGCTAGGACCTTCGAATAGATGTTGGCATCCATGTTCAGTAGTGCAATGGGTCTGTAGGAGGCCGGATTTGCTGGGTCTCCCCCAGGTTTAGGCAAAAGGATTGTAATAGATTCTTTCATGGAGGGGGTTATGGTTCCCGTGCTTCGAAATGAGTTAAAGAGACGCACCAGGGGTGGGAATAGATGATGCCGGAAGAGTTTGTAGAATCTAGTGGTGTATCCTTCTGGTCCGGGGGCTCTGGTTTTAAGGGTTTTTATGGCCTCTTCGACCTCTTCTGCTGAGATTGGCGCATCCAGAGTATCTCGGGCTGAGGGCTTCAGCTGCCGAAGGGTGGCCTTCTACAGATATTCTGTCTGATTTTGCCGGTTGCGTGGCTGTGCCAACATTACTTGCACGAGATGTTCGGTCGCTAATCGTAGTTTCTCCGGCTCAGAGTATTGGGTCGTGCCCTGGGGGTCACACAGCCGATGATGGTGTTGTTCTTGATTTTGGCGAGTTTTGCTACCATTAACTTGTTTGTTTTGTTATTCCTAACATAGGAGAATTGCTTGGATTTTGCTAGTAGATGTGCCTTGTGTTCGGCGTAGTGCGCCTCAATCTTAATCTGCGCCGTTCAGAACGCTCGTTGTATTTTGGGGGACTAGCCTTTTTCTTTATGCCTCGCCTCCACTTCTCGGAGGTCTTCCTCAAGAGCCATACAAGTTTGCCTTCGGCATCTGTGGTACGCCACCCCGCGGGCTATTACTTCCCCCCCGATGACCGCCTTCATGGCGTCCCAGGTATTGGCCGGGGAGGTGTCCTCAGGGTTTTCCTGGAAGAAGTTTGAGATCGATGTTGTTATAGCATCCCTGATTGACATATCGTTCAGCATTGGGTCATACAGTGACCATTTGCGACAAGCAGTGGGAGTTGGGTTATAAGTGCGAATCTCCAGGGTTACCGGGGCATGATCTGACAGTATTCTTGATCCAATGGACACCTCATTTATGAAGGCGAGTATCTGTGGCGATGTCAGCAGGAGGTAAATCCTAGAAAAGGTTCTATGGACATAAGAGTAAAAGGTGAAGTCCGTTTCTGAAGGGTGCAGCACCCGCCATGAGTCAACCACTTCCAGGGTCCTGAATAATCGTAGCAAACATAGGACCACGGCGGTGTCTACAGAGGAGGCCGAGTGTGACTTGTCCTTCGAGGGGTCTGGGACTCCGTTGAAGTTCCCGCCCATCATGATCTGGCCCTCCGCAAAGGGGACCAGACCACTGGACAGGTCCTCGTAGAATGGGACTTGTCCCGTATTCGGGGCGTAGACCGAGATGAAGGTGTATAGCTGGTTCAGCAGGAGACACTTTACTGCCGCAAATCTTCCCTCTGGGCAAAGTTTAGTTTCCAGAACCTGGGGGTTTAGTCTCTTCTTAAAGAGGACTGCTGTGCCTCCTTTCTTGCTGCCCCCTGAAGTGATGAATTGTTTAGGAAATAGTTGGGAGCGTAGGCGCCCGAAGTCCTCTGGTAAAAGATGGGTCTCCTGGAGCAAGGTCACTGCTGCCTCCTCGTCCTGGAGCTTCTTAGGATGGATTTACGTTTGGGGGGAGGGGGGGAAATTTAGCCCCCTGACGTTGAGGGAGATGATTTTCAAGGTGCTATGGTCCCGAGTAGCGGGGTCTCTGATGAGTTCAGGTGAGAGGTATAGGTTGGATTGAGGTCAGCCATTGTTCACAGGGAAAGGAGTAGTTGTTATCCTGCTCTTGGGTTTTTAGTCCCTGCCTCCAACGGGGAGGCCGGGTGTTAACTGGTGGGGGGGCCGGCGTTGTGGGGCCGGTGCCACCCCAGGCCAACTGGGCCAAATAACAGAGGACAGCCAACATGGCTGGAACTTGTGGCCAGACTATAGCTGGCATTCCAAGGATCTATAGGTGTTACCTTCCTCGGAAGTGGGCAGGAGCCGTGGGGGGAGAGGCCCGCTGCGGTGGATGTCTGATGGTGATTTTGCAGGGTTTAAGAGTATGGCGTTGCGCCGGGTTTGTGGAGAGCCGGGGCTGAAGAGGAGTGGGGTCGCGTCAAGCCGGATCCTAGCAGTATGCGGTTGCAGGGTCTCAATATCCGGTAAGTTCGCTTCCCGGTCTCCTGTTCCATCGCCATCTTGTGGAGCACGTTCATTTCTTCCTTCTGTCCCATGGGACCCTAGTCCATGTGTTTCATTTTTCTTTCGGCGGGGGCACCGGGTCCCCCTCAATGATACCTTCGGAGGTCCCTGGAGGGGTTGTCCCAGGTGAAGGTGGATGCATTATTTGTGTGGCATCCTCTAGGTGGCTAATTCTTCGTAGAGTGCCTTTATAGGTGAATTGTAATGCTGTTGAAAAAAGCCACCTGCAGCGGACCTGTTGGCCCTGAAGGAAGAGAGCCAATGGTCGGAGAGCTTTCCTTTTTTGCAGAGTGAGAAGGGAGAGGTCCTGGTAAATTTGGAGTGGGGATCCTTGAAAGGTTAACTCGTCTCGGGTGCGGGAGATAGATGAGATGGCCTCTTTGGTGGTGAAAAAGTGCACCCTCGTAAAGACGTTGGGGGGTGAGTCCAACTCGACTCCGCGGCGAGGGCAAAGCCTGTGGGTGTGGTCCAGCAAGAGTTGGGCTTTGTCCAGAGGATCTGGGAGAAGGCTTTGAAAGAAGTCCCCGATATATTCAGCCAATTTCCGATCCGGAACCGTGGCAGGAACACCCCGGATTCGTAGGTTATTGCGCCAGGCTCGATTTTCTAGGTCCTCCTGCTTGAATTCCAGGATTTCACATCTGTTTTGTAGTGCTGTGATGGAGTGCTGGATTCCGTCTATAGCTGTGGCGGGGCCCTGGGCCTGGTCTTCGAATTCCCCCAATCTTTGTTCTGCCTGAGTGACTCTCTGGTCGGTGTGTTCCAGCTTCGTCGAGAGCTCAGTCATGCAGGACCTAAATTCAGCTTTAATGTCGGCCATTAAGGCCAACAGATTGCTTCTGGTTGCGAGGTGCTCCTTGCCCTCCTGGTCCGGCTGCGACATGGGGGTGGGAAGGTCTTGTTTTTCCCCCTATCCGCCGCCAGCAGCATTGTAGCGATGTCCGTGGTTTTTGTGAGTTTAGGTTGTTTAGACATGATGCCCCTTTCCCCGGACGGGGTGGCGGGGGCAGGGAATCGCTGAGTGGGCCAGGGTGCCCCAGAAGTAGTGCTAGGTGTCCTTAGAGGCCAAGAGCCCCCAGGTTGCAGTGAGATGTAGGTCGATGAGAGCCTCACTGGTCTTGAGGATGGCAAAAGGCGTGTCACGTGCTGCGGGCAGAAGCGGGGGGGCACCCTGCGTCTGGGTGCTGGGAATCCAGAGGGTCACCCCCGGCTCCCAGGGGTGAGGGTAGTGGAGAGGAAAGACCCCCTCCCCTGGTGCCGCAGGATGTCCAGGAGCGTCCCCAGTGGGGGGTGGGCGAGAAGTCACAGAGTCGGCCCGGGGCGCCCCAAGAGTGGCGTTGAGTGTTAGGTATCCTCTAGGGTTTGATGGGCCTGCGGAGTCCGAGGGAGGTCAAGATCGTGGCAACTTGTAGCTGGGGCAAAGTGTTTTTGTAGAGTTACCTGAGTGCTGTGTTGCGGGGTTACAGGTCATTCACTCCGGACCCCCCGATGGTTGCGTTCTTCACTCCTCGGCAATAAGTGTGAGGAGAGAGAGCAGGCAGGCAATCAGACCCCAGCAGGCTTTTGAGTGGGCCGGGTCGCACCAGGAGATAAGGGGGGGGGGGACAGCCGACCCCCCTCTGGACTGCCAGTCGGGGCTCCTCCTGGTGTTGCCCCCAAGCTGTACCCAGATGCAGGCAGAGCGTGGTTCCAGTTGGGGGGGGAGTTGTGCTTGGGGCCGGGTGCCTCTTGTTGCTGCAGGTGCACTGGACCCCATGGGGCGTGTAGCGTGGTGGTGGGTCTCGGAGGCAGGGACACAGCCTGCGTGACGTCACTGCCGCCCCCGATCGAAGCGGGCCTCTGAGGAAGGTGGCTAGTCCTGCAGCTTGGATGGGTGGGCCCGAGTGCCCCAGCAGTTGGTGAGAGGGGGGGCTCCTCCTGGTGCCGCCCCACAGCACAGTCAGGGGGATTGAGCTTGGGGCTGGATGCCCTTCGTTGTTGGAGGCAGGGCACGTCGCCGCCCCCGACCGGAGCGGGCCCCCGAAGGAGATGGCTAGCCTTGCAGCGAGCGGGTGCCTGGTCGGGAGCCGCAAAGCCCCCGATGCAGAGATTACAGGCGGGCATCAGGCGGGGAAGACAAGCAGGAGGGGAGCCGGGCAGCGTGTTCCCAATGCCCACCTGCGACAGCTGCTGAACAGCGGGTGCCCTGCTCACTGTGCAGTGGGTGGGGGTAGCGGCCCCGTGATCTCTGCGCACGCCGCCTGGAGGCCGCACACCCTCTCCGGTCCTACGGGATGCGGTGCTCCATGGGGTTGTTAGTTGGGCTGCAAGGATGTCAGGTTCCGCTCGTCCTTTGTATTGTCTCTGCACCTCCCCCTCTCGCCGGGCCATCCGGTCACCATCTTGGGGATGCCAGAGCTGGCCCGCAGATTCACTCCTGCATCGATTCCCGGGCTCAGAGGGTGCGATGACCCTTTATTTTTGGCCCCCAGCGTGCCTGGGGTATTCCGACACCGATAACTGTGCCTTTTGCATTTTGAATGTAGATGGGACCACTCGAATTCACCACCGCAGCGGGCGCCCCACGGAGGCCGTTAAAAGAGCAGCCTCATCAATGGCGCTCTTGGCCACGCCCCCCGGTCAGGATGTCTTTTTAAACTTTTTCCCTCCAGACTACGTGAGGGAGGGAGGATAGGTGACAGTATAGCAGTTAGAACAGATAGAGGAGATGGTGAGTGCCATAGGGGTGGCTGAGAGATAATGATGGGAGATAGAGGAGAGACAGCACAGCACAAACACAAACTCACCAGGCAGCCTAGCAGTCGAAAAGCAAGAAAACAGATGCAATAGAAACACGAGTCCCAAAAATGGGGGGTGGAGGTGTGAAGAGTTGTTCTAAACACCTGGATTCGAATTTAACAAAAAGCACAGAAATGCACTAAGATAAAGGGATATAGTAAGGCAAAGAAAGACACCTAGGAACACAGTTGTGTGAGTTAGTAGAAAAGCATAACACTGTCCAAGACATGACTCACAGGTATTCTTGGTGGGAGAACAAAGTTCCAGAGGCAAAGGTTTGTGGTGTGGCTCCATTAGGGTAGCTGTCCCATGAAGCTGAGAGGTGGCACAGCATACGGTGCGGAGGGGAGCTTATGGGGGCACTCCGAGCCCTCCAAGACCCGGGCAGGCTCAGACAGGGGCCTTTGATAGGGGGCCGGAGTTCACCTGCCGGCTCCCTGATTGGCTCAAAATAAGAGGCTGTAGCCAATCAAATGCACATCTGCAGGGTAGGGACACCAGGCACTCCGGTGTTTGGATAGAGGGCCGCCAATTTGGTATGGTGCAGGCCCGACTCAGTAACAAGGCCAAAAGCCAAAATCACACTGCAACAGGATTTGCGAGCGCTAAAGATGCCAGCAGCACAACATCAATTACAATATTTTAAAGTGCATTTAGCGCTTCAGTCGTTAAATTACACTGCATGTTCTTTTGCCAAACACAAATGGGCTTGCCTAGTGTGTTGGAGCTCCCAGCTGCTCCTGCAGTCTCATGGAGCACCAGGAGGGCTCGGAAGTAGAGGGTTCTTCAGTGCGGTCCTCCTCCAATGCAGGAGAGGAAGTGAAGGAGGATTACTTTCTGTAATACAAGGGTAGTTGTACCGTGACGCTCAGCCAAGAAATCACTTCGTAAACAAACCTGCAAGTATACTTTTCTGAACAGTGGAACACTCATTCAAGGAACAGTAGAAACCCATAACTATTTTGAGGATAACAGTTATTCTAGGCGATTGTTAGGCAGAATCCTGTGCAGTGCCCTTAGGGACCACTACACACAATTAAGACTACCAGTGGCAATACAAGTTTTACCTTTGGTACAAGCCTGTACTACTATATCAGAGTGGTAGCAGTGGCGGAGCAGCCAGGCTTATCTCAAGAGTATATGAGCAGTAGCAGAGATTACACAAAGACACCACAATTACTGTGACTCAAGCAAACACGGACTCAAGGTTTCAGGTAAAAAAATATACGTACATTTATTTTTAAACCATTCGTTATAAACACAACACTTCTATTAAACTCAAATAAAAACCACACGTTAAATATACCACAACTAACCAATTTACTTTGTACAGTAAGTCTCAAGGTAAGTACCCTGTGTTTGAATGAACCGGTGTTACGAACAAAACACGTTACCGTGAATATGATTGCGATCACTTTTTGACAGTTCGGTCTACTAAATAAACACGTATCCGTGACATGAAATGCTACCGGGGCAAAAACACACTTCGCACCTGAGATACACAGGGGGAGTTGGAGGCAAAATTCACAGGCAATATTTTGGTTAGGCAGGCAGAATCAAGAAACACTCCGAGACAGGAGTTCAAAGTCAAAGGGCTGGAGCCAGGGTCGAAAGACACCGGGGCCTGTTGCGGAAGATCACACAGTCAGACAGTTCACGATTCAACGTAGCCAAAAGTACTTCGAAATTGTCAATGTTCGGAAGCAAAAGTTATAAGAAGGAGGGAAGACAAGGGCAAGCCTTGGAAAGTGAAGAAAAGGGATTCACCCAGTTTCCTCAAGTAGGACACAGTACCTTGTTCCAATGGTGTAGCTGGTTCCCTAGCAGTTGTTCCTGTTGGTTTCCCGCAGACCCACGATTCCTGGAGCTTCGTTGTGAAGGAGGGAGTCTGAAGGGGGTCTGCACCACACAGGGATGAAGCCGGCAACAGCGACAAGGAATAAAAGGTGCGCTCCTTAAGAACAGGAGAGGCTCTTCATGTGGCTATCCAGACCACTACAGCAGTGTGCAGCGATTTCAACCAAGGAAGATGATCCTCTGGCTGTAGAAGGTGAGCTGGTTATCCTCACCAAGCTCAAGGGAAGATGACTCCGGACTGGATCTTCTCTAAGTCGTTGAAGGGAAGATAGCTCAGGACTGCAGCAGGGCTTCACCGGGACGGGGTAGTTGCAGCAGCCGTTGTTCTCTCCACTTCTCTTCGGTTCCTTGTAGTTCCAGTGGCGACTCTCTGACTTCTAGCCCAAGAGACCTGCCTTTTATACGAAAAACCCCCATTCACGCAGCCTGGCTGTCAATCACCCAGCAGGGGGGTTGTCCAGCCCAGACAACTACCCTGGCCAATCATGACAAAGTGCGACTTGGGTTTCCTAGGATACCCTGTGCAGGGGGTGACTACACCCCTCCCTCACATTCAGCCCACCTAGACACCCAAGCGCCTTGAGGAGGCTTCTGAGCAGAGGCCCGCCAAAGGACAGTGAACAAAGAAGGCGAACCTAGTTTGCCGCGCAAAGTAAAACACAAGAAGGACTTTAACAAAAAGAAATGGTGACTAAACCCAACCGTAGCCAAAAGAAAGACGATTTGGTCAAGCGGGTTTATGTTCGAGGCTAATATAATAGCCAAGAACAGTACCACGTTTATCTAATATAATCGCGGTAGAAAAGTTAGGGTAGATAGCACTGCCACCAGCCAAGTCTAAATGTTAAAAGAGCGAAACAATGCTGTAGGAGGTACAGATAAAAAGGGATACAAATTAACCCTTTCCAGTACTCCATGGAAGATGGGGTGTACTGGATCTGTGGTAGATTGACTAGGTAAAGTTAATGGTAACTTTACCCTTTTATGGGGGACGGTAGTCGCCTCAGAAATGGAGTCAAGGGAAGTCTCAAAGACAACCCTGTGCCACGGCACTGAAGGTGCTGTGTGACACACAAAAAGAAGTAGAAACATATAGCAAAACACAGGTAAGAGTGGGGGAAAGCTCACTCTTACCAAGTGGAGAAAAATAAACTCCAGAAGTCCAGCAAAGCTGCTGGGGGACTCACTAGGTGAGGGAAATTAGCCATAGATGAGAATTCTCCCTAACAGTGATTAAGACTTTTTTGGTGTAACATACAATTACAGTTGCTTTTCAGTTCAGTGGAACAGTCTAAGATAAGCAAGAACTCTTTACACTAATGTAGGATTGCACAAGGCAGACCAAGGTCAGCTACTCCTAAAGACCACTTTTCAAGAATGGCACCCAGCTATTCGAGGCAGGTAAAACCGAATGATGCAATATACTATTATGGTTGCTTTTCAGGTCAGTGGAACACAGACTGAGGTAAGCAATAACTCACTTATTTTAGGATGGCACACAGCTAACTCAAGGTAGGTAAAACCCATATACTTTTTAAAGCAGCCACAAGCAACTTAAATGCAAGTATCAACCTAAGACTGTTAGCATCTGTATAAAACAGACCAGCAAAACCAAAACCCAATGTTCCACTTTATGAATGACTCAGTGGTATTCTAGGTAGGTAAAACCTAAGGCAGACGTATTCTAAACAAGCAATAAAGCAAGTTGGGGGACAGAAGATGCAATTGCGGAACTTGTACACCTTTTCACTGAAAGAAATAAGTTAGTGAAGCCAACAGCATTACTTTTGGGAAAGATGCACAACCAATTCACAGGTGAGTAAAATAACCTTAGATATACTTTTCAGAATGGCACCACACACATTCATGGTAAGAACCTTTGTAACTGCTCACTCTCAGAGTTACAGTTAACAACTAACTTTCACAAGTACTTTTCAACGCGTATACTTTAAGACAGCATCCTTTATTTTTTAGCATCCATACCTATTCTACTGCACAAGTTCACTCAGATGGAGAGGAGGGACCCTAGTGGTCTAGGAGCCAGCTGTAAGCAGGGTAAGATATTTTCTGTTGCAGCAAAAGTCAGCCTGTGGAAGACTGTTCAAATAAGTAGGTAGTTCACTTTTAAAGTTAGTTGGGGTCCAATGAATTCTGAGAAGACACCCCATGAGGATTCAAGCAGATATTCCAGCTGACTTCTTTCTTGATGCAGACCCTCGCTCTTGGACCTTGGTCATGGTAATGAAAGGAGGGACGTCTGGCAGGCTTCTGCGGTAGCACTATCGAGAGGGACTCAGCAGCAATGTATTCCCCTTGTTTCAGTGATTCCCTGGTTGGAATTTCCGCAGTCTCACGGTCCTGAACTCAGGTGAGGGGACTTTGGCCAAATATTTCCTGCTTCTGTAGAATCACACAGATGCCTGCAAAGTTTCAGCAGGATTCATCCTTCGGAAGTCGTTGTTCTAGTCGATGGTCCAGCTATCCCGGGTATTGGGAAATTGCAGCCCAGGACGGTCGCAGCGCCACAGGGGTTGGCCCAGAACGATGGATGTCAGCTAGTTGGTTCCACCAGCCTAAGGGAGGAAGTCGTCCTTTGTGAAGCTTCCCTGTCGATGGAAAAACGGGGTCAGCACAGCTGCAAGTCTTCATCTGCGCTTTCGCAGTCCTGGAAGGTTCTGCTGGCGTCTCTCCACATCTTCAGATTTGATGTTCCAGTGGTCGACTGCCTGTAGTCCCAAAACCCTCACCTTATATGCAAAATCCCATTCATTCACAGCACTAAGCTGTCAATCACACAGGGGTGGTCATCCTCTAGGACAGCCACCCACCCAGTTGGAACTGATTTCGGCCAGACATGCCTACAAAGACCAGTGAAGTTTCAGTCTCCTCCCTCACTTCAAACCTTTCCAGACATACTGGAGCCTGGGCAGGCTTCAGGGCTGAAGACCGCCAAAGGCAAAATACACAACGGACTCAAACCTGATTTAAATAGATAAAAGCCCAGAAGGAACCAACAAACAAGAAATGGCGAAAAAAGTAGAACAAGGACATTTTGGTAAAATGGGCCACATGGGTGCTGTAGTACAGCTGAGAAACCAGTCTGCCAATACATTGCACAAAATTATATGTTACTCACCATAGTGACTAGCATACTCCTAGTCCATAGTCCCCCCTTCCTCCATACTGTATGGGGCGTCCCTTCCTAGGGACAGGAAATGAACATTTTTTCACCAGAATGATTGTCTTCCAGTTTTAAAATTAGAAGGACGTGGCACCGGGAGCATGTGCTCTCTTGACTCTGTCAACCGGTGCCACTCCTCAGTCCCCTTTGACACGTCGGCCGTATTACAATTGCCTAATATCACACATTTGTTTTAAAGGGGGAGGATGGTGGGACATATGGAGGAAAGGGGACTAGGAGTACATTAGTCACTACGGTGAGTAACCATTAGGCAGGCAACACCAAAGGCTTGAGGAATTCCAACAGGACCGTCGGCATGAAAGAGGGGTGTGTACGCAGCACTACCCTCGATTCGTGGAAAGTCGGATATGACTGCTTGCAGGATAGTGCCTAGATCTCACCCACTCTCCTGGCAGAGGTGATGGCTACAAGGAAAGCGGTTGTCCACGAGAGGAACGAGAGGGGCCCGGAGCACCCCCATGAGCCTCATCAGCACCGTCTTGAGTTCCCACGCTGGGGCAGGAGATTTCACTGGCGGGAAAGATAACAACAGTACTTTGAGGAGCTCCTTGACGAGTCGATGAGTCCAAAGTGAAGACCTTCCTGGCATAGCGGGAGATAGCCGCCAGATGTACCTTCATCAAGGCATGCACAGTCTGGCCTTGGCTAAGGATAGCAAGTATGGAAGACTCTGAAGGGCCGTGACCCTCAGAGGGGTAATCTCCTGAGACTGGCACCACATTGTGAAACGCTTACACTTGGGACTGTAGCACTTCAAAGTCGACGACACCCTGGCCTTTCCCTCCAGTCCGCCGGCAACTCATATCTTCCAAACTCTAGGGCCAGGAGGCAAGCCCTCATGTTTCGCGATCCTGGGTCATGGAGAAGGATTGCGCCTCCTTCTCTGGTGAGAAGTTCCAGAACAATCGGCAGCTTGACCGGAGGCGACGCCGACAGGCTGAGTAGGTTCCAATACCAAATCTGCCTCTGCTGGGGCAATGAGTATAATCCTGCAGTGGCATTGAGTGAATTGATAAGGAAAAATTTGCCAGAAGGAGACGAATTGAGAAGTAGCGCCCTGACTGGAGATAAGTTAGTGATGGGGCTGCAGATGGGAGCAGATTGTAGACAGCCTGCCAAAGTTGCCTACGGGAAAGGACTGTGATAAGAGGTGGTTTGCTTCCTGGTCTGCGCACAAAATCACAAGTCTAAGTGCAAGTTTAAGCGCAGTTTTAATGCGTGACAAAAAACAGCCTGTCAAGCATTTCCGGAGACGCGGACATACGCACCTCGCACTCGCAGATATATAGTGGAGCCCCATTTAAAATATTACGCAGCAGTAAAGTTACAATGATATAGTGCCAGACACACGATTCACAAATCCCAAGCCTCAGATGAAGAGAGTTGTCAGCTCGAAACACGTGTCAGGCTGTTTTGAGTGAATTGATGACTCACAGCAGGAGAGGCAACGGAGGAATTTCGTACAGAAACAGGTCTTCCCACGTGAAGGAGAACGCGTCCCCAAGGCTCCTCAGTTGGTAGAATCTGCTGGCAAACGTCTGGCATTTGGAGTTCACCGCCATCGGAAACAGATCTATCTGGCGTCTTCCCCACTTTGTTAGTCTGCATTTTTATATTTAGCATGGGGTAATCCAGTAATCATTTATTTATCCAGTTAGTGTAAATCTTGTTTAGTGATATAGTTTGATCCGAGCTATTATGGATCTATATTTGCTGAGAGCCATGAATAATTATGTTTAGCTTGTTATTTTGTATAGCACATTCTGTGCTTCTAGGCGCTAGATATGGCCTACTTTCTGTCCATATGAATTAGGCTTTTTGCTGAGCACGGAGAGAGAATTGTGTTTGCAGCCGAACACAGTGTAGATGTTTTCATAACAAATCGGTCTCTTGGCATGCAACCAGCTATTTTTGAGCAGAGGAAACAACCTGGATTGCTGCTCTGCTTTCGTTCATTCTGCATGAGACTGTCTCGATGTGCAAAGACAGGAATGTTACACGATATGCTGTTCTTAGAATATAATAATGTAGAACATGTAATGTCACTGTGTTCTAGTACAGTATATGATGCTATGCTGAAATTATATACACATGTAGCTATAGACTGATTCTACACATGAAATATGTAGTGTACGTCAGATGCCACTTTGCATAACAGTGGGCTTCTTGCTAGAGTGTGTGCATGCGCGCGAGTGAGCTCTCAGAGGAGGGTGTGTGTGTAGCTAGCTACAGTAGACTGCTGGCGGGAGGGGGTAGGTGAGCTCTTTTGCACCCATTGCTGGGTGCTTTCATTACTAGATTGGTTCCCATTGCTAGATTACATTCTGTCACACATAATAAACGTGCATTCAGTTTATTAAGATTTCTGTGTCTTGTGATCTCTCTGTGTTAGTGCGCGTCTTATATTCTGTTTCAATAGAATAGCATTTTTAGATTTCACAAATAGCACCTGCACGGGGGCCCTCCCAATAATGATCGAAGACAATGTTTGGGACTGGAATACCAGAGGATCCCTGCTTGCCAAGTAGGACGTAGGTTCCTTGGAGCAGCTGTTATTCCTGATCCATTTGTTAACCAAGATAGTCTACAGCAAGGGTTTTGAACACCGCGTTGCAGCCGTGATGCTGTTTGCATCTTTGTTTGGATGGAGAGATTACCATGCACAGAAGAAAATCGGGAGTTGGGAGTCTGATGGGAGATTGCGTTGATTGTGTGTGAAATTAGGTGAGCTTGCTCTGAATTTGTTTGAAATAGGCTTGTTTTGAAATGTGCACACTTATTTGCCAGGCTAGATAAAAAGGTTTTCTAAAGATGCCTGATGTTAGTGAAAATCACCCGTGTTGTGAAGATTTTTGTAATGAGAGAAAACTCAGAGGGCTAGAGAATGCAATGATAAGGGGTCTGTACCTTAGTGGACTGAGAGCAATAAAGGATAGATTGTAAAATATGTTAGAGAATTCGGAAGTTGTCCCAGAATCAGTGCACCAGTCAGTGCGAGAGAATGAGGAGATAGGGATGACCCAGGAGAAGAAGTTACATAGGGCAGACTCATGTGTGATAGAGACTATGTCACAAGAATGTTCCATTGACAGTACAATGGTTCCAGATATTGCCTTGTCTGGGCGACAAAATGTTCCTGTAGGGTTTGCACGTACATCAGAAATAAGTCCTATGTTAGAGTTAGTACCTATTACTGTTGGTCACTTTACAGAGACATTCCACTTGCAGACATCCCATTAGGGAGAGAACCTATTGGGAGTGAATGTGTTGAAACGTACACCGTGATTCAATGCAGTTCTGTTGGTGTATACTGGACTGTATCCTCGCATAGAAATGTTTCTACACAGTATTTTTATATGTTCTATTGGTTACAAGTCAATCATAAAAACATATCAACTTAAAATAAACCTTTAACATTAATTTCCATATTCTTTCCTCATACAGTCCCTTCAAAGAGGTCGGAGACTCCCAATATCCTTAATCTTTCATCAATCAGTACAAGATCCATATGCAGGAGATTTCCCTCCCCCCTCCACCAGAGTCATTTCCTCATGTAACGCCAACACAGCAGCCAACATTTTCAAAATAGCAATCATCAACCTGGTCTGGTCCCCTATTAACACCCATTTCCACCATTCACTTTTGGTAAGGGTAACCCCCATTAGTTTAAGTTCATCCAAAAAAAAGGGATCTGGTCTCTGATAGTGCCTCACAGTACATTACCAGATGCTCCGGGGTTTCAATCGACAGTGGGACCTTACAATAACGACATGCAGCATTCTCGACACCTGGGGCTTTCCTCCTATGTAGGACCTCTCTTGTGTTAAGAATATTTACACAACATCTAAGAAGAAAGTCCTGAAACTTCAGCGAGGCAAATTTTTGGAGGTATTTAGGCAGCTCATTCACTCACACACTCTCCACCGACAAAACCTCTCTAGATTTCAGACTACCACATTGCTCAGTGGTAGAGATCCAATCTTGTAACAGCAACTTATTTTTTACATCTATTGGGTTATACAGTAAGGTCTTTATCTGCACATCTTTGTCTCGCAGGAAGGCTTCTACCTTCAGCCTCCACCTTTCTAAGGGACCTTTTGCCAGACCTTTGTCCCAAGCCAAAATCTTGAATGGCTTGTTCACATTTACCATGGCACATTACCTATAAAGAGAAATAGTTTTCCAGGCCACCACTGACTCTAATGACTAAACTCAAATCCAGCCTGATCACACACACACCGACAGACTGCAAGGCAAAATCAGAACCTTACACCAAAAGTGGCCCTCCAATTTCTCCCAACATTCGCAAGACAAACTGAGAACCGCCTCGGCTAGATATGTGAGTATTTGCGCAACCTTTTGTTTGTAGAAGGTTAATATGGGTACCAATGTAAATTTCCCATATCTAGGTTGGAAAAACTCTACCCTGATTGACTAATGGGATCATTCTCGACCACAGGTAGGCCAGGTGAGCTGCCTCATTGCGATTCTCGTTTATCGTAACTCCCAGATAGACTATACATTCCACCGTCTTGAACGGGATACCCTCCACCCGCCAATTAAACTTGGAATTCCCTGCAAGCTTCATACGGAGAATTTTAGAGTTTTTTACATTGATCTTTATACCATTCTTATTTAAGTCGAGTTCAAAAGCCCTTAGGCAGTGCTGGAGTCCAATCGGAGTAAGATCCAGAAAGACTAGATCATCTGCAAAGAGCATCCAAGGCACCTCTATTCCATTGATTTTGGGGAGAAAAGCCCGAACCTCTAACTGTGAAGAAGCTAATTGTGCTATATACAAGCAGAAAAGTAGGGGTGGAAGGGCGCACCCCTGCTTCAAACCCCGTTAAATAAAGATTTGATGGGATAGGGTTCCCTTGGAGGACAGCCTAATTCTAACAGAAGTATCCGTATACAAGGCTTCCATAGCCTCAAACAGGTCCCAACGACATCCCCAAGATCACAATTTTGCCCAAAGGCGCCTCCCAATGACCCCATCAAAGGCCTGTTCAAGGTCCATAAAGGCCAAGAACAGGGCATTTAATTTAATTGTTCATTTATAACGCACTTAATACCAGCGAGTGGTTTCTAAGCGTGGGATCGGGATTCGAACCTCTGTTGCGCCGCATTGTCTTGCTTCCAAGACAGAAGCATTGTTCCAGAGCTATCCTTCCTCCGGTGTTTTTTCCTTTAGCAGGTTTATAATAAAGAGATTCAATGCCGTGCCCACCCCCTTTACAACCCCAGTTTATCTAGGGTCCAAGATCTCATTTGCATCCGCCCAGTTTCTCAAGTCACGGAGGAGGACGGTAGCAAATAATTTCCCAATCGAATCCAAAAGAGCGATCGAGCAGTCGTTTTTGGGTTCCGCCCCATCACCCCTCTTGAAGATCGGCACAATCAGCGCCTCTCCCCATGATGATGGAATCCCTTTATTTAGCATAAATTGATCGGACAGGACTACCAAGATCTTACTCCAATGATCTTTGTTTTTTTTTTAACTCATGATTTGAGAGGCCAACAGGGCCGGTAGCACAGGAGGCACTCAGATTACTAATCATAAGACTGGCATCATGTTGGTCAAACAAAAAGTTCCACCCAGCCGGATTCACTGCCTTAGACAATATCTTCACATCACCTTTCGGAACACACCACCATTATTAATCAACTCCCAAGTATTTTTCGAGTTTTTTTCGCAAAACGCTCGTAAAATACACTCAGCATCTTTTTGAGCTCATGCACCAATTTCTATACTCCTGGCGGACTTTCCTTGTACTTTTGGATTTAAAGGGTCCCCCATCCTCCCTAATCTGTTTCACTGTCTTTCTCAAAATGTTTCACCTATTTACCAACTCTGGATCACAAGTGTTTGAGACCACGCAGGATTTCATCCCATAACATTTGGTCTAGAAAACTCTCTTAATAGACCCATGTAACCAATATTCGCGGGATCCTCACGAACCTGGCCACAATATTTCTCTTCCATTTTCTTTGCCTCCTGTGCTTTTAGTCATAGGTGAATCCCACAATTACCAAAAGTCACATCTCCCATCTTCTCTCTCTCCTCACTCGCACCCTCCACCCATCTCAGACAGATGGCTAATAGGTCATGATCGCTAGAAATCTGCGGCCTAACAGAGAAGCTCTTCATCCTTTCCTTCAAATTCTCAGATATAAAACAGTAATCAATACAGGACACCATGTTCCCACTTCGCCAAGTTGGACATCCAGAGATATCTCCCTCCCTTTGACCATTATCCATGTGCATCTGTCTAGGTTCCATACCCATCATCCATTCCCTCTCCCTTTCATCCACTGACTCTTTTGAAATACTCACCCCATTTTATCCAGAAGCCAAATGTTAGGGTCACCCCCAATCACAATCCTAACCCCTTCCACTTCACAAATAGCCTCATCAATCACATTAATAACTGACCTCATGAAATGAATATTTTTCCCCATGTTTACACGCCAGTAGGTGTTTATCACTACCAGCAAGACATCCTTAGCGCCTTGATCATGTTTTAAATATGGGGCCAGCACATAGGGGTTGGGGCATTGTGACTTAATCACTGACCATCCTTGATCATTTCTAATCATCATCAGAAGACCAGAAAGGGGGCGGCCCATCATCCCCTTTGGCGCAGGGTTTAAGAAGGCTAAATAGCCATCACATTGAGGCAATTTTCTTAACCAGGTCTCCTGAAATAATAAAATGTCAAAGTACTCCAAGTCTCAGACCTTATCACAAAACAAGGTTCAGAAACCCCTAGTATTCCAGCAGCCAATTCTAAAGAAATTCACCCCCTCCCCGCCCCACTGAAATCTAAAATCCCTTTGGCCGACCCAACACACCCGCCAACCAAGACCAAGAGGTTGCATTCTCGATTGTCGGGCTCCATTTAAGTTTCTGTCACGACCCTCACCCAAAACCCCCTCTGGCAAACCCATTGGCCAGGTGGAGTCAGGACTCGGGCCTCTAGAGCCTGGCATCCTCTTCAAAAGCCCTCATGGGGCCAGTCCTGGCACCTATCGCACCAGGCTCATACTCCATGAAAAACAATGTGCTTGGGAACTACATTATTGTATTGTCAGCCAACTTGGAGGCATCCACATAGCTTGGTTCCTAAGAACCAAGCTATGCGGTCTAGGGTTTTGGGTGTGGTAGCCTAGGGACTACTTTACCTGGACTATTTTGTTGGGGGCTATTTAAACCACACCCGAGCAAGACAACACGCTTCGCGTTACTTTGCAGCTTGCAACGTGACGCTCACCGTGTCCAGCTATTCCCTCGGAGAAGCAGAACCTGCAAGGAGACAAAAGGATCATCATTAGCAGCAGCATCTTACCTGCTGTCTTCATCTTTAAACACGTGCAGCTACTGAGAACAGCTTCCTCGAATCTGCATGCCTCCTGGACAGAACGACCTGAAAGAGGAAGACAGAGGCAACATTAAAGAAAGCAGTAGAGACACTTACAAATTACGAACTGCTCAAAAGGCTTACCTGGCTGGTCGCCTCTCAGCTGGCACCACTCCGGACAGTCCAGTCGCGCTGAAGAACACCGCGACCTACAATGAAGGAAAACACAGGTTAGCAAAGGGAAGACTTTGCAGCGCTGCGCATAGCGCTTACTTACCGCATCATAGCACTCTTAATGCGCCATCATTTACCAGCGGGGCTCAATCAAGCCAGTTTGCCGCGCTGAAGCTCCGCATACCTAAGGGAGAAAAAAAAGAGACATTTTAAACAAAGAAAGGCATGCAGGATAGCAACAAAACTAAAGAACAGCAATAAGACCTACCTGAACAATATCAAACGGGCCGGCGTCAGTGAAGTAACCGTACCGCACTCGCCCATGAAAGACAATGCGCCCCTGCAAAGAAGGCAGGACGGAGAGCACGTCTAATTCTACCACAAGGTGAGGAGAGGGCACCAGAGGGACTGAAATCATACGGGGGTGGAGGGAGGATACTTACCCCAGTCGGTCAGTCTTGAACACAGTCCTCCTGTATTTTCAGGCAGGACCTTCCCCGCAGACCACATCAGGGCAAAGCTGAGAAGCATACCAGCGAGTAACCCGGCTGGGTGGCGTCCCTGTGGATACCAGGTGAGCGTAACAGAACGCAAAGCCTACCATAACAAATCCACCTGGGCGCCATGGAGACATCAGAAATGGATCAACTGGCCCAAATACTAGGAGAGCTTTGTGCCGAGGTTCATTCTGTCTGACAAGAGACTAATGCCCTCCGGATGGGCCTAATAGTGACCAAAGAACGCACTGAAGAGATTAGCAGGCAATACTCGCAATCACAGGCAGGACAGACGCCTCTACCTGGAAGCAATCCAACGATGCAAAACCCCACCATACCACCCACTCCGGTACAGATCACGTTACCTGGAACAGTGCCCCTGGCACCACCAGAAATGTTCTCAGGCGACCCACGGAAGTATGTGGCATTCATCAATCAGTGCCGACTTAATTTTCTCTGTAGGCCTGGAGCATTTCCAAACGACCAAGCTCGGGTAGCTTTTGTCTTATCATACCTGAGTGGTAGTGCAGAAGATTGGTCGGTGCCATTGGTAACCCATGACGATCCTCTATTACATGACTTTGGGGGGTTCCAGAGAGAAATGGAAAAACTTTTTGCTCGCCATACCCAGGAACAAGCAGTAGACAATGAACTCTTATCCCTCCGACAGGGGAATCAGGACTTGTTAACGTACATTGCTACCTTCAACAGACTGGTTGCCGAAGCTAGGTGGCCAGAAAACAAAAGAACCACGTTATTCCATTGAGGCTTACGATGCAAATTAAAGGACGTCTTAGCCCAGGTGGTTGATCCACCCAGAGACTGTGCAGAATTCATAAATCTGGTCGTGCAGCTAGACCACCGGTTGCAGAACCGAAAGGCAGACCGGTCTAAGACGGACCCTCAGACCGTGTATGTTCGACCAAGGGAAAACACACCCTGTGTACCTGAAACTGCTGTAGAACCCATGCAGATTGGGGGGATATGGCCTCCATTTACAAAACAAGAGCGGGACAAAAGAAGACAACAACTTTGTTTGTATTGTCCAGTAAAACCCCCAAGAAGAACAGTTGGGGCCACAGAGAAGCATGAAGCTAAGGAATCGGAAAACTACCAAGCTCGACAAACGTAGAGGTCAGTTTGTCGAGTGAGAAGAGTTGCTGACCTCGCACTTTGCAATACCAGTGATCTTAATTAACCACCAACAGTCATCAAGAATGCATGCCGTTGAAGCATACATCGATAGCAGAGCAGTTGGAAATTATATTGATCAAGAACTGGCAGCAGAGATGGGCTTCCTTTGTGTTCTAAGCCAACTATGGACAACGTAACCTCTGTGGATGGGACAGAAATCGCTTCCGGTCCAGTAACCCAGTGCACAGCCAGGATAACCTTGCTGTGCCAGGACGGATGTCGGGAGTCCATTTCATTCGATCTCATCAAGGCACCTCAGTTCAGGCTAATACTAGGGATGCCATGGTTGGTTGCTCACAACCTTTTGATAGACTGGCGGGCACGAAAATTAACCTTCCCCAGTGACTGCTCCCCTGCCTGCTATTACCAAGAGGAGAAACCCGACGTCTGTATCCCCATGAATCCCGGAGCGACAGTATCAACCCTGGGAGCAACTAATACCTTGCCAAGTGAATACCATGATTTCCAGGATGTTTTCCAAAAGGACCAAGCCAATACATTGCCGCCGCACAGGCCCTATGACTGTCAGATCGACCTTGTTCCTGGTGCACAAATCCCTTGCAGCAGGATCTACACTCTCACAGAACCAGAAAACCTTCATTTGAAATCGTATTGCGACCAGTACCTTGCAAACGGATTTATCCGTCCTTCGAAGTCCCCTGCAGCCAGTCCTTTGTTCTTCGTACCGAAAAAGGAAGGAGACTTGAGAACCTGTATTGACTACCGCGCATTGAACCAGATCACCGTGAAGAACCGCTACCCCTTGCCACTTATGCCTGAGATGCTAGACCAAGTTAAAGATGCCCAGATTTATACCAAATTGGACCTTCGAGGAGCGTACCACCTGGTCCAAGTCAGAAAAGGAGATGAATGTAAAACCGCCTTCCGTACTAAGTATGGCTTGTTTGAATATCAAGTCATGCCCTTTGGGTTATGCAACGCTCCTGCGGCATTCCAGTATTTCATGAATGACGTCTTAAGGGAGTTAATTGATGTGTGCGCCTTAGTCTACATAGACGACATCTTAGTATACTCAGCCTCGGAACAAGATCATGTCAGGCACGTTCGTTCAGTCCTTACCGAGCTCCGTCAACATCGCTTGTTTGCAAAGCTTGAAAATTGCTTTTTTCACGTCACCGAAATATAATTTCTTGGTTTTATCCTTACTCCAGGAGGCATCAGAATAGACGTGCACAAGGTAGATGCCATTCTGAAATGGCCTTCACCGACGCCTCTGAAAGGGGTACAAAGTATGCTGGGCTTTGCAAACTTCTACCGCCAGTTCATCCCAGACTTCTCTCAGGTTGTGCACCCAATCACAGTACTATTACGAAAAAACAATAAAAAGTTTGCTTGGACCGAAGAAGCCTTTCAGGAACTTAAACAAAGCTTTACCTCCGCTCCAATCCTGCGACATCCTCGTCCAGACCTCCCTTACGTTATTGAAACTGATGCGTTCAGTCTCGCAATGGGGGCTGTCCTTTCACAGAGAGACCCGGAAACCGGCCAGCTACATCCTGGGGCCTTCTGGTCAAAAAAGTTCTCACCTCCAGAGATTAATTATGCCATCACAGACAAGGAACTCCTGGCTATCAAATCCGTCTTTAAAGCCTGGAGGCACTACCTTCTGGGGGCCAGACATACCATTACAGTCATCACAGACCACCAAAACCTGCAATATCTAAAACAGCCAATGCCCAGTCCTCGCGCCAATTGCAGTGGGCCCTTTTCTTCGCTGAATAGGATTACGTAATCACGTTTCGACCAGGGGTCAGGAATGGGCAGGCTGATGCCTTATCTCGTATGGGCATTGATGAAATGGTATATACAACTCCAGACCCATTATACCTGAAGACAAACTCTTGGGTATCACGACAGCCTTAACAGCAAAACTACAAAAAGAAATCCAACGGACAATGAATCCTGATGCCTACCTCGCATGGCAAACTCAAGGAGAACAATATACCATCAAGGACCATCTACCCTTTTTTTTTTAGGGATCGCCTATATGTACCCAAGAAGGAATTACAACAGCATATTATTTCAAACTATCACGATTCACTGATCGAAGGGCATCCTGGGATCGCCAAAACCCTAGCTAAGGTGAAAGAGAACTTTTGGTGGCCTACCTGGCGTAAGGACATCATTTAGTATATTCAGTCCTACGGTGTCTGCGCACAAAATAAATCACAGAAACAAAAACCATCTGGTCTCCTACAACCATTGGACATTCCTCCAGTTCCATGGCACACTCTTTCCTTTGACTTCATCCCTGATCTACCTCCCAGCCAAGGGTTCAACACCATCCTTGTAGTTGTGGACTTATTCTCGAAGATGGCACATTTTATTCCTCTCCAAGGCCTCCCAGACGCAGCCACTTTAGCAAAAGTATTCCTGGAGGGCGTTGTTAAGCTACATGGCTTCACTTCGGTTCTGGTCTCTGATCGAGGCAGCCAGTTTGTTTCAAACTTCTGGAAAAAATGTTGTGCTATGGCGCAGATCGACGTTCGGCTATCTACCAGTCACCATCCCCAAACGGACGGCCAAACCGAGAGAACCAATCAGACGCTCTAGCAATATTTACTGTGCATCCTGCACCACGAACAAAGGAATTGGAAAGACTTATTATAGATAGCCGAATAGGCATATAACAATTCCTTGCATTCAAGCATGGGACAAACGCCCTTCTATACCCTTTATGGCAGACATCCACGTACCTCTGAACTAGACCTTCCAGCCAGCTTGGAAATGCCAGCGGTAAAGACTCTACACACAACCATTACTCAGGCTTTCAAAAGGGCAAAGGAACACCTTATTCATGCCAAAGAAAAACAAAAGGGATTCGCCGACCAACACCGGAAAAAGGCCCCCGATTATCAACTAGGAGACAAAGTTTGGTTAGCCGCTAAATTCGTACCCATCAACGGAACCCGGACCTTTCATCTCAGATTCTTAGGACCCTATATCATTAAGGCAATTATCAACCCAGCAGCCGTGAAACTGAATTTACCACCTAATCTACACATCCACCCGGTATTCCATGTGTCCCTCCTGAAACCAATGCAACCCGGCACACGGATTGGGACACCACCTAAGCCCATACTTGTCGACGGAGAACCAGAATTCGAAGTCAAAGATATCTTGGACTCTAAATACTCTAGGACCAAGCTATATCATCTCGTCAATTGGAAAGGATTTGGACCACAAGATAGATCCTGGGAGCCCAGTGAGAATATCCAAGCACCACGTCTAATCAGGAAATTCCATCAGAACTTCCCAACCAAACCTGGGCCAGACAGAAGGAACTCCATGGGAGGGGCCTTGGGGGAGGGTGATGTCACGACCCTCGCACAAAACCCCCTCTGGCAAACCCATTGGCCAGGTGGTGTCAGGACTCAGGCCTCTAGAGCCTGGCATCCTCTTCAAAAGCCCTCATGGGGGCCAGTCCTGGCGCCTATGGCGCCAGGCTCATACACCATGAAAAACAATTTGCTTGGGAACTACTTTATTGTATTGTCAGCCAACATGGAGGCATCCACATAGCTTGGTTCCTAAGAACCAAGCTATGCAGTCTAGTGTTTTGGGTGTGGTAGCCTAGGGACTACTTAACCTGGACTATTTTGTTGGGGGCTATTTAAACCACACTCGAGCAAGACAACACGTTTCGCGTTACATTGCAGCTTGCAACGCAACGCCCACCGTGTCCAGCTATTCCCTCGAACCTCGGAGAAGCAGAACCTGCAAGGAGACAAAGGGAACATCATTAGCAGCAGCATCTTACCTGCAGTCTTCATCTTTAAACACTTGCAGCTACTGAGAACAGCTTCCTCGAATCAGCACGCCTCCCGGACAGAACGACCCGAAAAAGGAAGACAGAGGCAACATTAAAGAAATCATTAGAGACATTTACAAATTACGAACTGCTCAAAAGGCTTACCTGACTGGTCACCTCTCGGCTGGCACCAACCCGGACATTCCACTCACACTGAAGAACACCACGACCTACAAGGAAGGAAAACACAGGTTAGCAAAGGCAAGACTTCGCAGCACTGCGCATAGCACTTAGCGCATCATAGCGCTCTTAAAGCGCCATCATTTACCAGCGGGGCTCAACCAAGCCAGTTTGCCGCACTGAAGCTCTGCATACCTAAGGGAGAAAAAAAAAGAGACATTTTAAACAAAGAAAGGCATGCAGGGTAGCAACAAAACTAAAGAACAGCAATAAGACCTACCTGAACAATATCAAACGGGCCGGCGCCAGTGAAGTAACTGGACCGCAATCGCCCATGAAAGACAACACGCCCCTGCAAAGAAGGCAGGACGGAGAGCATGCCTAATTCTACCACAAGGTGAGGAGAGGGCGCCAGAGGGACTGAAATCATACGGGGGTGGAGGGAGGATACTTACCCCAGTCGGTCAGTCTTGAACACAGTCCTCCTGTATTTTCAGGCAGAACCTTCCCCGCAGACCACATCAGGGCAAAGCAGAGAAGCATACCAGCGAGTAACCCAGCTGGGTTGCGTCCCTTTGGATACCAGGTGAGCACAACACTTTCACAACCTCCTTTGACAATCTTTGATTAGCCACTGTGAACTTCAGGGAGTGAGCATCTCTGCAATTTCCCCCCCTCACATCCTCCCTCCTCGGGTTCTTTACCAACTTGTTTTCCTCCTCCTTCATCTTTAGGGCTTTAGGAGTAGATTGAACCTTATCAAACTCCTTCCTAGAGGTAATCTCACTCCAATTCATTTTCACTAGTGTTTGATAATCAGATATTTCATACCCCAGAGACAGATATTTCTTTTGTAATGCCAGTAGTATGTCTTTTTTGCGTGAGAAAATTGATGCAATACAACCCAGTCAGATGTTGTTTCCTCACCAAATTCGACTATCTGACTGTCTCTTGATGCAAATTTGTGATCCGGGATTATGCAATTTAGTAAATCACATAACATTGCCTCTATTTAACATCAACATGTTGGCATCTTTCTTTGTTCTTTCTAGAGAAACCTTTAAGCACCGCTCTGCCAACTTCTTTTGGCGGACCTCCTGGTCTCTTACCAACTTCTCATCCACTCCCGGTCGATGACCCTTGGCGGACTTTTGGTTATAACCACTATGGGAGTCTTGTTTCTTATTTAGGGCACACAACCCTCTCGTTCTTCTTTCCTCCACGGTCCTCAAACCCAAGCATGGGTCCTTTGGATGCATTTGCTTACTACCGGTCTGTGTTGCATACTTTCGGTTTAGTGCCCCAGGCCCTCCACTTCTCCATTCCTCCAAGGTCTTAAAACTATCTTTCTCTTTTGACAATTTCACCTCATCCGTCTTTGGAATGGAGGATAGTTCAGGGGTCGTTATTTTCATTGCTCCCTCTGGGAGCTTTAATGCCACTTCCTGATACCTCACTGTAGTCCTCTGGGCTCTTCCAGTTATGATTGTATTACTGGTCATGGCCGACTATCCGATCTCTCCCCTAAGACCTTCTATGTTTTCCTACTCCGAGTTACTCACATCTTTCCATCTCGCGTCATCAGCTCTCTCCAGCTCTTCCACTAGCATACTCGGCTCACCAATGGATGCACTTCCCATTTGCGTAATAACACGGTCCCTCTGTGATTCCCCCTCCAAATGTTGTAATGGAGGGAGTTCTTTTCTAGGCTTTTTTGCAGCAGGTAGACTTGTCATCACCAGCTGGGATCTATTTGCTGGCAGGTTTTTAGATTCTTTTCACCAACTTGGGTTTGCTATTTTTAGCCACATCTACCCTTGCGTCCACCAAGGGATCCATCTTGGGTAGGCTGGGGAGCCCTGCAGCCGCCAAGAGTGAGGGTTTGGGACCTTTCTTGACATTGAATACGGAGAAGACATTCTTATCCAGAGAGAGATCGGTACTCTTTTCCCCACCCATTGTCAAATCCACCATCATACCGTCTGCGCCGGCCCAACACTGGGCCCGTTGACATTTTCACTCGTTTTTTCCTTCAAAAGGGGAGCTTATCCTGGTCAAGCCCTTAATGTTAGACCTCATCCATTTGCAATCCTGCAAAAGGGCCTCCATCATCAGGGACTTATCCAGGGATTCACGTCTGGCCAAGTCCCATAGTGTTTTGCCAAGAGGATGAGGTTTCCGCCTCTTTATCCAATCTTTTATCCACTCTTGTTGCAATCAAGACCAGATGTAAAAATATTTCCGACAGGCACATGATCAGGGCTGATTGGCTTTGCAGGGAATCATTTAGGCTCTCATATAGTATATAGTTTGGTAAAGGGCACTAGGATGTGGATAGTGATGCTATTACTAGCTGTTGTAATTGCGCCCAATCCCCCAACGGATCCAAGTGTGTCCCTTTTTTCTTCACCTCCAAGCTGACAATTTTGGTGGATAGGGAGACGAGGAGGAGATGGTTGATGAATCACCTATATCAAACACCTCACTACCTTCCTTGTCCATCGAATTTCTCCTGTTAGGAGTTGGACTGGTGGGATCCTTCACGTTTTCCATTAGTTCTTCCATTCCAAGCTCCATTGTTATCGCCTTTTCACTTCCCACATTGGAGCTCCCACCCTCCCTTTTTTCCAATCCAAACTGGGTTCCGCAGCAGGATCAGCCTCCCTCTCCACCATTTCATCCACCTTCAGGAGTGATTGATCCAATAGCCTTCGTTGACTCTTGAAATGCTGAATCGTTTATGTCTGGCTATTTTAATAGTGAGGTCAGTTAGATCCTATGCCAGTTTATTGGCCAACTCCTCATTGTCCCCAATAATTTCAGGCTGGCTACCAATCAAGCCAATATTTACAGGAGAAAATGATTGTTCATTAATATTGGACACCGGAGCGTCATATTCCTCTTCGACCTCCACCCCTCGCTGTGACCCACTCGGCTGTAAACCATTTTCTTCTTCATTTAAAGAGGATATACTGGCACAGAGCACAGGGCCTTTAGCAGGGTCATCTATACTTATTTTACCCTGGGGCCCCTACCTGGGCGGTGATCTCTGCGCTTGTTGCCCCACTGGAAGCCCCGCCCCCCCCTTTGTTGACTCTCCACTCCTCCATCCATACCCCTTCCAGCTCGACTGGATTTAAAGGGTCATAGCCCAGCCCAGCCCAGCCCAGCCCACTTACCTGCAGTCTCGTTCTAACATTGGTCACCGACTGTGACCGGCGCTTTTTCGACATCTTCCAGCAGGTCACACCACTGCACCCACCTGCAAACTCCAGTCAACTCCACTTCGCTCCGCGGAGGAAGGGAGGTTAAGTAGGAGTCACTACTTCCTGCAGGGGGTGTGAGGGGCAGGGCGGGCTCACTAAGCTTCAGTAGTTCTTAAAGCAGCAGGTCTCACACAGCAGCATGTTTAATCCAGGGCACTTTCAACTTCAATTGCTGTAAAATGTCCAGGCAATTCAGCCGCAATTTCAAAGGAGAGGAAAACAGCAGTAGCAGCTCCGCAGTCTGACCTCCTGTCAACTCCACTTCACCACAGTATTTCGCATTGCATTCTGATTTGATGGGGAAACATATGACAACAATTGTAATAGCACCATGTTGCCAGCTTATAGAGAGGGTGACTATGCTTTGCCTAACCGTTTTGCAATTTATGTAGAGGACAAATTGACCACGATTTCTGCACAGGGAATATGCTTTGCTGCGATTGATGCATTGACCTTTGCTAGAATGACACGAGGATACACTGATAGTACTAGCATTTACAGTAGAGTACAGAATATTGCACACTGTTACTAGTATGCCAGAATGGCACAATTAGCTTACTGAATGATCTTGCAAACACAGGAGAGAAAGTTTCTTTGAATAAGTACCAGTCTTGTCAACCTGAGGACGGCTATGTAGGTTGCCTCATGTTGAAGGAGGGTATGAGAATGACAACAGAGATTGCTCCAGAGAGAATAAAGGAAGCTTGTGTCACACTGAATACAGCTTTGTGTTGCAATCTCGGAGATTTTGAATTATGTGAAGATGTTTGTATATGTGAAAGATGGATGTGCTTAGACAGTGCTAGTCCGAGAACATGATGGGGGAGTTAGTCCATGGGGATATCTTTCCTTTGCATTGGGTCCCGTTGGCTATGTGCGACCTGAATGTCTAAGCAGTAGCTACAGCAGTTGCATCATGCAGAGAAAGCGAAGGCAAGATGCTTCAGAGTTGACATCAGCTTGAATTATGACAGACCTTTGTCAGTACCTGAACTAGTACACATTGAATTAGAATGGCTTGACACTGAGATTCCAGACAAACAGGTTTCAATTTGTATGCATCGTGAAGAGCAGTGTAATGAGAAATGAATAGCTTTGTCTTGTGTGAAAGCAGTTTTACCGACATATGCAATCCTTGATACTGCGCTTTTTCTTGAGACATCTGACCCAGAAAGACTGGGATACAGACTGGCCCGACAACTGAACAGCCGTGCTAAGCGATGTTTCCGACAGCAGCAAATATGTGGAATGCCATGAGGCCTTAAAGGAATGGTTCGGTAAGAAATATTATTGGCCAAAAAGATGGCCAATAATAAAACAAATATCTAAAATATATATATTTTTTAAGTCCTATGGAAAGTTTTGAGCAAATGCAGCTCAAACTTTAAAATTGCAAGCACTAGGGGGCATCCATTTTGTGAAATGGATGCCGCCTGTGCTTGCCTTTACGGCACTAATGAAGCAAAAGCCAGCCAGCTGTAGTAAACAAAAGCTACCACTAGGTGGCTTTTGCTTCATTGGCGCCTGACTCGGAGGACGGGGACCAGAGACTACAGGCAGGAAAGCTGCAGCTGCATCTCAGTAAGTGCCATTTTTTTATTTTTTAAATAAGCACTAGCTGCGTTTGAAAAACACTGCGCTTTTTCTTTGAGTTTCTCACGCTCCTCCGAGCCGGAGGAGCCTTAGAAACTTAGAAAGAAATACCACAGCGTTTTTGAAACACAACCGCGTTGTGTTTCTGCCTGCCGTGGCTATCACTTTGGCTCTCCGGTGCTCCAGCACCGGAGACCCAAATCGAAAGCCACGGCAGGCAGAAACACATCACGGTTGCATTTCCATGCCGCAGTGTTTCTGCCTACAGCAGCTTTCACTTTGGGGCCCGCGAGCTCCACAGTGAAAGCCGCTTTAGGCAGAAACAACACGGGTGTTTTGAAATGCTTCGGTGCTTCTCACTGCAGCAGCTTTCGCGTGAAGTCTCCTGGGCTCCCCCAACCCTGAGGGAGTCTAGGAGACTCCAAGAGAAAGCTGCCGCAGTGAGAAAGACGTTTTTGTATTTGTAAATGCTGCAGTATTTACAAATCCAACAACGTTATTCTGAATGCAGCAGCTTTCGCTGGGTGTCTCCTGGACTCCCTCAGGGTTGGGGGAGCCCAGGAGGCTCCACGCAAACGTTATATTTTTAATTGGTGCACCTTGGCTTTTTGCCTTCATTTTACGTTTTCAGTGCTTCCCTGAGCTTGGGGAGCACATAAAACATAAAATGAAAGTGAAAGCAGCCTCCTCAGCTCTGCTCAGGATGCAGTAAGCAAAAGCTCCCATTAAGGGGCTTTTGCTGCTTGTTTAGTGCCGCAAGGGCAGAGCCGAGAAGGCTGCCTGAAATCCCAAAATGGACGCCTCCTAGTGCTTGCAATTTTAAAGTTTGAGCTTAATTTGCTCGAAACTTTCCCCATAGGCACAAAATATATATATTTTACATATTTGTTTTATTATTGGCCATCTTTTTGGCCAATATCATTTCTGACTGAACCATTCCTTTAAAGTCCAAGCAAGATATTTGCTCTGCTTTGAGAAGTACACAGATGAACTTGCTGGCTGATTTCCAAGCTGACAGATTTGCCTTGTAGAAATCCCTGCCAATTGAGATGTTTTTCCTTGCTGTGTTTTCGAAATGGGAAATTTGATCACAAGTCCGTTATGCGAGAGAAGAATTTGGAATACTTACCTTTGCCAAATAATGGGTGGTGGGGTGGGGTTAGGGGAAGGAGAATAAGTTCCCCAGTGTTTTCATTGAAAGAGAAATATTGACCATTTTTGTGAGCAACATGAGGGTCTGTTGAGATCAGAATTCTCTGATCTGTTCAGAAATCACTCTATGCGAGAGTGACAATACAATCGGTACCGAAGATAGATGGGGAGAGAACTTCTGGAGTGAGGGAGAGCCAGGAAAGTGCTGTCACCGTTTTCTAGTACAGTAGGATTATGATACACTGAAAATATGCACACACGTAGCTATAGACTGCTACTACACATGAAATATATGTACTGTACATCATATGCCACTTTGTATAACAGTGGACCTCTTGCTAGTGTGTGCGTGGGTAAGCTCTCAGAGGAGGGTGTGTGTGTATCTAGAGTAGACTGCTGGAGGGAGGGTGTAGGTGAGCTCTTTTGCTAAGAAGCCCATTGCTGGGTGCTTTCATTACTAGATTGGTTCTTGTTGCTAGATTACATTTGGTCATGCATAACAAACATACATTCAGTTTATTACAATTTCTGTGTCTTGTGATCCCTCTATGTTAGTGTGTGCCTTATATTTTGTTTCCATAGCATTTTTAGATTTCACAACTTGAAGATGCCGTCCACCTGGTCCTGCCAAAGTTTCCCACTCGTGGCAGGAGCACAACTTCCTGCTGAGGGAGTCTGCAATGGTGTTCTCAACTCCCGCCAGGTGAAGAGGATTATCCCCTGTCCGACGGCCCAATGCCAAATGTTCTGAAACTCTTTGGAGAGCGCTAGGGATTGAGTGCCCCGGTTTCCTGATTTAGAACATGGAACAAGTTACTTACCTGTAACTGTTGTTCTCCAGCATGGGTCTGGCAAGCAATCACATGCTCATGAATATTCCCCAGCATCAGGCTGGGAATCCTCAATAAAAGAAAAAAAACAGTTTCACTTTGGTTTATAGAAGACAGTTTGTAAAATAATCACTGAGCTCTGGGTCATACTCCCCGCCCCCCCAACCCCCCACCACCCCCACCCCAGCCAATGACTGCCCTCTCCCCAAGCCCCTCCTCTGGCAGCCATCTTCAGATTTGTTTGCACGTAAAGTGGCAGTATGACCAAAAATAGCTGCAGAGGGGCAGGAGGGAGGGGTTTGCATGTGAATCCATGCCAGACCCATCCTGGAGAACAACAGTTACAGGTAACTAACTTGTTCCTTCTCCAGCATGGGGTCTGGCATGGATTCACATGCTCATGAATAAAGAAAACATAGCAGTACATGCATACACAATCACTGGGGTGGCAAGGCTCAACAGAAGCAATTACTCCCACCTCCTCACCAGGCTCAACATCCAGCGAACAGCTGGCATAGCACTGCTTGGCAGACTCTGGACTTCTCGCTAGAATCCCAACGGAATAGAATTTCGTGAAGGTGTGCGTAGACCTCCATGTAGCAGCCCTGCAGATGTCTAGCAGGGGGACTCAGACAGCCAGGCAGCAATCAGTTTACCACCCAGTGACAATGAGTGATGCAGCTGGAGAGCCACCTGCAGAAGGAAGCCTTGGACAAGGCATTACCATGGTTCACAGGAACAAAGTTCACCAAAAGCAGAGAAGTCTTCCGGAAACACTTTGTGCGGGCCACATAAAACTTCAGCACTCAAGCCACATCCAGCGAGTGTAAAGTCCTTTCAGTCAGTGACAAAGGCGTCAGAAAAAAAATAAAAATAAAAACACACAGGCAACACCAAGGGATCATTGAGATGAAATTCCGACTGAACCTTGGCATGAAGGAGGGATGGGTCCGTAGCACCAACCTGGCCTCGTGGAAAGTCAAAGAAGGCTGCTTGCAGGACAGAGCCTGGATCTCGCCCACTCTCCTGGCAGAGGTGATGGCCATGAGAAAAGCTGTTTTACAAAAAAGAACTTGAGAGGAGCTTGATGCATAGGGTCAAAGGGGCCCCCATGAGCCAAGTCAGCACCACGTTGAGTTGCATGCCGGGGCAGGCGCCTTCACTGGTGGGAACAATCGGAACAGTCCTTTAATGAACTCCTTGGCTGGACGGTGTGACCAAAGAGAAGACCATCCCTGAGATCTGGTGTAGCAGGAGATAGCCGCCAGATGCACTTTGATGGAGGAGTTCACTAGCCCCGTATTAGCCAACAACAAATACAGAAGGACTGGGGGGGCCCATGACCCGAAGAGGGTTAATCTTCTGCAACTGGCACAAAGTCGCAACACACTTCCACTTGTGTCCATAGCACGCAAGAGACAATGACGCCCTGGGCCCTGACCTCCCTGCAGTACGGTGGTGGTTATGAGCTGCCAAACTAATGCTGCCAGAATCAGACGTTCAGTTTCAGTGATCCTGGTGCAGAATTGCACCTCCTTCCCTGGCGAGCAGATCTGCGACCACTGGTAGCTTGACTGGAGGCAACGTTGATTTGCCAAGAAGGTCCAGTTACCAGATTTGCCTCGGCCACGCCGGTGCAACAAGGATCATCCTGCACCGACACCGTCTGAGTTGCCTGATGACTCGTAGTAGTAGAGGGAGCGTGTAAAGGAACAGACCTTCCCAAGGGAAGGAGAATGCTTCCCCCCATTCTCCCTGGCCGGGGGAACCTGCAGGCTCACCTCTGGCACTTAGTGCTCATCACAAATAGATTGATCTGGGGTTTGCCCCACCTGTGGCAGAGGTTGTCCACTTGATCCTGCCGAAGCTCCCACTTGTGGCAAGAGCGCAGCTCCCTAGTGAGTCGGTGACAGTGGTCTTAACTCCCGCAAGGTGAAAAGGAACGAGAAACATCCCTTGTGCAATGGCCCAGTGCCACAGCTCCGGCGCCTCTCTGTAGAATGCTGGGGACCTGGTGCCCCCCCTCTTCCAGATGTAAAATATTGTCCATGAAAACCCTCACCATCATGCACTTGAGAGATTGAAGAAATTATTTTCGGGCCCAAAACACTGCCCACAGCTCCAGGACGTTGTTGTGGAGCTCTTCCTCCTCTGGCAGCCACAGGCCTCTGGTGTGGAGACATCCAGTGTGGGCTTCCCAGCCCTCCAGGGAAGCATCTGTTGTGACAGTCTCCTGGTAAGTAAGGCTCTGGCAGTCTGTGCCCACGGCGATGTTGGAGCACACGCCCCACCACCTTATCACTCAACAAAACCCCTCGTCTGGCACGATCCTCACCTTGAGGTTTCTGGACACCTAGATCCAATGGGCATCCAAGAATTCCTAGAGGGGCTGCATCCGCAACCTGCAGAGCTAGATCAGGTAGATGGACGACATCATGCCGAGCAGCAACTTGATGGTCCTCACCGTGGCGATCTTCAGTGCCAACAGCCATTGCACATTGCCCAAAATGGCAGCCATCCCCTCTTCCGAGGGGGCCGTCAGGCAGGGTACCGTGTTGAGTCTGGGCTCCACGAACAGCGCGCCCGGGATGGAACTAAGCAGGTCTTTGGAACGCTCACAGAGAACCCCAAATTCATCAGCAACCAGACAGTCCTTTCTGTGTGATCGACAGTGATGACCCTTGACCTGGCCCAGGTTAGCCAGTCATCGAGATTATGGACAAAGGTATTGCCGGCAGTGGCAGATGGGCTGCCACCGGAGCCAGGCTCTTTGTTAAGACTCTGGGCGCCGACTTCAGTCCAAAGGGGAAAGCCTTGAACAGGTAGCATTTCCCCTGAATGACAAAGCGCAGAAACTGGCTATGTTTTTCGTGAATGGGACGTGGAAGTACACATCCTCTAGATCCAGCGACGACAGGAAGTCTCCCTCCTCCAGTTGACCGAACATGTGCTGCAACGTGACCATCCAGAATTTTTGGGACTTGATATGCGTCATCATAGATTGAGAATGGCCCTTCAGCCCCTTGTCTTTTTATCAAGAAGTATCTGGAGTAAACTACGGAGCCCCAGAGTCGTATCAGAACCAGCTCTATCGCCCCCCCCCCCCCCTACCTTTTCATTTTTTTTTTTAACATGGCCCGAACCTCCAGCCACAGCTGAGAGATGAGTTGTTCCTGCTGGGCCACCAGTGGTATCCAGGGACACTTCGCTGAAACTCCAAAGTATGTCCGTGAGCAAGAGCGTCCAGCACCCATCAATCGGTGGATGTGTTTTCCCACGCGCTGACAAAGTTCACCAGCTGGCCTCCCACCAGGGTGCAGGCCAGACATCTTGGCTGGTTCAGCACGTCACCTTAACGACAGCTACCTACAAAGGTCTTGGAACGACCCCTGTAGTCTTCCTGGGTTATGGAACGGGAGGGTTGGCGGTAAGAGGACAATCCTCTGCCGAAACCCTTCAATGATCTGCCAGACTTCCCTCCTGAGGAACGAAAGGATAGCTGTTGCAGCATGCCCAGGGCACAGGCCGTCTCTGTACGTCTTGTGGCCTGAAGAGCTTTATCAACGGCCTTAGTGAAGAGATTGTCTCTGAACGGCATGTCCAGGAATCTCGCCTGAACCTCTTGTCTAGGTTGGTGGCCTTCAGCCAGCCACAACAAAGGAGGCAAACCCTGTTTCCCCATCTGGCGGAAACCCCTGTACGCAATATCCAGGGCCACGGTGATAGCGTGGTCCGGCGCCATCTCACCCTCCTGAAGGATTGTGATGCTGGAAATGCATTGGAGGGACAGGTCCTCCGTGTCCTTGTCCTTTTTCATTTGTGTTCTGTATTGTTTTCTGGCCAGGAGTCCATATGGACTCCTGGCAGTGCAGCTCTTCCTGTTTTTGGTTTGGTGTATGGATACCCTTATGGCACCCATGGGTGGGGGGGGGTGCAACCCTGTGCACCTAGTGTGTTTTGGGGCACCTGTGTGGCCCACAGAGCGGGGTATGTGGTGGTGGTAGCTCCATGCTGAATTTGACAGGTGCTCCGAGTATCCTCCATTTTGGGATATCCAGGCCCTGCCATTGGAATCAGTTGATTCATGATAAAAAAACAAGATGCTCCCCCCACCCCCCCCCCCCCCCGGGCCTCCTGCTTTCTATTGCCCGTTACCTTGTTTTGCCAAAGTCCTAGGAAGCCCAGACTCAGTCCCTTACCCCCTGACTGGCTGCTGGGTGGAAGTTCCATATATGGTGTTGTGAAGTCCAGGCCAGACTGGCTGGAGCCTTCCCAGTGCCTGTATGCTGTGGGTGGGACCTGGGTGAATGGAGTGTGTGACCAATATGCACTTCTTGTTGTGGAGGTCTGGTTTCTGGTGTACGATACAATGACCGAGACAGCCCTGCCCAAAACTGGTATGAATCCAGTGTGTAGTGTTGAATGGCCGAGTACTTGTCCCAATACAAATTCCTTTTTGAGAGTGTCTCAGAGGGAGGAGTAGGGCCCGAATGCACTGGGGCCATCTTGTTTTCTATCAGGAATCAACTGATTCCAATGGCAGGGCCTGGATATCCCAAAATGGAGGATACTCAGAGCACCTGTCAAATTCAGCATGGAGCTACCACCACCACATACCCCGCTCTGTGGGCCACACTTCGATGACTGAACGCCCTCGTCGGGCCACAGTTCTTCAGAAACCCTTTGTGGCCTTGAACGATCAAACACAGAGGTGCCACGCACACCTCATCCTCGCAGGACCACGCCGACGAGCACTGCCTGGATCAAAGCCATGGTCTCGGCACCATCGAACTTTTCATTGACGCTGTTGATGCCAAGTTCACCTTCACCACCTCTTGACGATCCGTGGCTTGGGCTTTAAAGGGAGTCACTCAAGAAGGATCCATCGATACCTCATCGAAGAACTCTGCTCTACCAGATACATTTGGGGGGGGGAAGGGGAGTAGAAACCTTATAGAAGGAAATAAGACTTATAGAACAATATATGGACTGGGCCTGTGATAGATCTTTGACATGTTGCCCAGGTTGGGGGTGGGTGGGAATCTCCACACGGAATTGTGCCTAGTTGGTAGGGGTCAATATTCTGCCCATTGTTCTAACCAACTGCTTTCCTCCTAGATCTATTGTTGGTTGCTTTTATTCCTTGATCTGTGTGACATTTGACCAGAGTATAGTTGATGTACTTTAATGAGATCTGATAATTGTGGTACCACTTTAGAACTGAATATATTTGCCATTGTGGATTTTCTGAGCACAAAGTGAGTTATTGCGATAGTGTACACAACCTTGAACATTAATTATATAAAGACTTTTTAACCAATACAGTGTGTGGACATTCCTTTGTGGGGGGTGGGGGGGCTTGGGGACTACACTGTACGTCAGAACCAGCCTGCATCACCTCCTGAGAAGCTAGACCTTCATTGCTCGACCAGCGCTACCCTATAGAGAATCTTGGCTGGGGTCCTCTGTGCCTCTCCTCTGCCATATAGAGAGCATGAGTACAGCCACCCCCCTCCAATCTTTACAAGGATCCCCATCGCCTCAACCAGTTTGTCTTCGGGGAGGAAATACAGTATCTGGGCCATCTCGTCCCATAACTCCGTCGTACCTGGCCAGGATGGCTAAAGCGTTCGCCGCCTTGACAGTCGTCGCTGAGATCTTTCTACCCACAGAGTCCAACTTCTTCCCCTCGCGGTCAGGGTGAGCAGAGGACGGGTTGGGCGATGACTTCTGAGCAGCCACAGAGTCGGGTGATGGCTGTGACCACAGACATTTGGGTGCAGACTCCGGCACCCAGTATTTCTTTCCTAGCCGGTCTCTTTTCGCCAGGGCTGAGGCAGGGTTCTTCAGCAGCACCAAACCCTCATCCCAGACGTCGTCCAGGAGTGGCACCAACACAATAGTCTTCCTTTTCGCTTCACAGCGCCGATACAGGAAGCCCTCCATCTCTACCAACATGAGCTGGAAGAGTTCCAATGCGCGGGCAATCATGGAGTGGAAGAAACCCACTTCATCCGGTGGAGAAGCCCTTGGAGGCAGAGAGATACCGTTGACTGTCTGTCGTCGCCGTGTCTGTCCCTGTATGCCTAGAGAGTGGGGGGGGGGCAGCGCCAGCGGGAGCGTAGGGTAACTCCTGCTTTTCTTCGGCAGTGGTGGCCCCCCCCGTATCAACAGGGAAGTCGCGGGTGGTACAGTCGGCATCCTCTTCTGGTGTCTGTCACCAGTGTGCGGAGGCTCGAGAGGATGTCATGAGAGAGATCTCTGGGAGGTGCCTGCTTCAGGTGAAGACAAAGGCACTGGGGATGCTCCTCCATGAAAACATTCCGTAAGCGGCAGCTGGTGCAGAGCTTGAAAGGGTGGGGTGCCCCATCCTTCTCCTGCGACATGATCCAGTGTGCGGTGGAGGACCAATGGCCTTCTGGAAACTTCCAAGAAGAAACACTTGAGGATTCCACGCCTTGAGGGAGATGAAAGATCCCGAAAAACCGATCCCCGTTAATAGGATGAAGAAATGGAGCACACAGGCTCGATTGAAGAAAAATAGGCTTTTCCTAGCCAAAAAGCATAAAAAACAAAGCTCCAAGAACTAAACACGTGGACCCCCAACACTTGGATGTGCAGTAAAAATCTGAAGATGGCTGCCAGAGGAGGGGCTTAGGGAGAGGCAGTCATTGGCTGGGGCAGTATAACCTAGAGCTCAGTGATTGGTTTATAGGAGAAAGACAGTTTCCAACAAAAGTGAAACTTCTCTTCTACCGAGGATTCCTAGCCTGACTGGGAATGAGCATGTGAATCCATGCCAGACCCCATGCTGGAGAATGTGGTGGTGTTGTCCGTGAAGGTCCTCACCACCTTGCCCTTCAGAGACAGAAGGAAGGACTTACGAGGGCTCAGAACACTGGCAATAGTTCCAGGATACTTATATTGAGAACCTTCTCCAGCAGCCAGAGGCCTCTGGCGTGCATACGTCCTGTGTAGCCTCCCCAGCACTCCAGGGAGGTATCCGTGGTGACAGTTTCCAGGTATGGGGGTTCTGAAACCCTGTGCCCCAGGTGACGGAGCAAACACCCCACCACCGTATCACCAGACAGAATGCCTCATCGAGCGAGATCTTGTCCACAAAGCATCCAGACACCTGTATCCAACAAGCGCTCCGGAACTCCTGAAGAGGTTGCATCCATAATCTGCAGAGCTGGATAAGGTAGATGCAAGACAACAACATGCCGAGTAGCAACATGATGGTTCGTACTGTGGAAGTCTCCATTGAAAACAGGCGTTGCAGTGTTCCCTGAATGGCTGCTGCTCTTTCTCCGAGGTCGACGCTAGGCAGGAGACGGTGTCGAGTCTGGCCCTTAGGAACAGCGCATTCTGTGATGGCATCAAGCAGGACTTCGGATAATTGTTGGCGAATCCGAGATCCGTCAGCAGCTTGGCAGTCGTTTGTGTGTCCGATGGCCAACTCTTGCAAGGTGGCCCAGGTGAGCAAGTCGTTGAGGTACGGGTACACATTTATCCACCGTACACGCAGATGGGGCAACTGCAAGACCAAAGGAAGGGCCTTGAACTGGTAGAACCATCCTTGCATTACGAAGTGCAGAAACTTTCGGTGATTCTTGTGAATGGGGACGTGGAATTAGGCATCCTCCAGGTCCAGCAACGTCAGGAAGTCTACCTTTTCTAGTTGACGGAGCACATGCTGTAACAGGACCATCCTGAATTTGAGGCTTGAGGTACTGGTTCAGACATTGCAGGTCCGGCAGACTCCAGAGCCGTCGGGGAACCAGCTCCATCACCCCTTTTCGTACCCTGGTCCGTACCTCATCAAAGAGCTGAGGGATGTGTTGCTCCTGCCGGGCCACCAGAAGGATCCACCGACACTGGTGTTGAAACTGAAGGGCATGTTTTTGGGCAAGAGCGTCCAGCACCCATCCGTCGGTGGTGATCTTTTCCAACTCACTGACAAATCCAGTCAGTCGCCCTCGCACGGGTCTGGGCCCGACATCCTGGCCGGTACAGGCCTCCTCCATCGTAGGCCTGGGAACGGCCTCTATAGGCTTCCTGAGTTGTGGATCTTGAAGGTAGGTGGTACGACGAGGAAAAATCTTTCGACTACATGCTCATCTTAAGGAAGAGTGGTGCTGCTGGAGCGTGCCCAGGGAACGGATCGTCTCTATATCTGCCTCGAAGGCCTGTAGTCTATGAACTTCATGAAAAGGTTATCTCTGTCGAAAGACATGTACAGCACCCTCGCCTGGACCTCCTTGTGGAAATTTGTGGCTTTCAACTGCCCTGATAACAAAGGCAGACACTGCATCCCCCCCCCCTCCAATCTGCTGGAACCATGCGTCAGCAATGTCCAACGCCACTGTGATGGCATGATCCGACGGATCCTCTCACTCCTGGAAGAGGGGGGAAATCACCTCCATCCTCTTGTCAGGGAGGAGGAATTCCAGAATCAGGCCCAGCTTGTACCACAGTTCCATCGTACATCATGGTGTCCATTTTCTTCACTTCGCTGTTCGGAGGCACTGAAGACGAGGACTGGTCAGCCGAAAGTTTCCTCGCGGCTGCCGAAACCACTCAATCTGGCAATGGTTGCGACCTCAGGCACTTGGGTGCAGATTCCGGCACCCAGTACTTCTCCGGCCTATCCCATTTGGCCAGAGCCATGCAAGGGTTCTTCAAGAGGGCCAGGCCCTCCTCCCACACTTTGTCCAGAAGGGGCACCGCCATGATGGTCTTCCTTTTGGCCTCACGTCCCTGGTACAGGAAACCCTCCTTGGTTTCCTCTGGCACAAGCTGAAAAAGCTTGGAGGCTTCGTCAACCAAAGAATGGAACAACCCCACCTCATCTGGGGAGGACGCCCTTGGCCGCGTGCTGCAATGTCGTCATCAGACATAGCTGTGGCCGTATCCATGCCCATTGAGGGGGGCGCTTGGCGCGGATGCTGAAACAGGGAAGTCTGATGATGCTTCCTTTTCTTTGCCCGAGGTCGGTAGGGGGCCTAGGGGGCCATAGGAACCTGGCCCTGCGGCATCCTCTTCTGGATCTCAAACACCAAAGTGTGGATTGTCGACAGGATGTCCAGAGATACATCCCTTGGCTGAGCTGGTGTGATCAGAACACTAGGCCCTGCGCCGTCGTCCTTCACAACCTTGTAGACCGCGTGTAAGGACTCCAGGTAATCGTTGTCCGTGGACAAAACTTCCATGGCCTGGGACACAGCCTAGGACTTCCTTGGCCCCCCCCCCCCCCCCCCCCCCCCCCCCACTCCCCTTTCCACTCTGAGGGGGTCGGAGCCAGGCTTTGACGGCATCCTCTTCTCCGGCGTGCCAGCAGACATCATGCATTTAACTGGGGCTCCTTGATCCTATAAGGTTCCTTATCAGATTTAGGCATGTGGATAAAACAGTGTCTGGCATACAGTTCAGGCCTAATGCATGGTGGCCTGGCCGGGAATAGAGGGCGGCGGCGGCGGGGGGGCGGACTTTGAAGAGGTGACCCCTGTCCTCCAAATTCTGGGTAGCACTTCATGTGGTTTGCGGGCCTCCACCTCCCACTACCCCAGGTAACTCATACCAGGTGACTTCATCAAGCCCCCAACCAACAGGTCAGTTGGGTACCTTGTCAGTACTCTGGCTCATCTACATGGTTATCCAGGCTTCTACTTGTTAAGACATCCCCAGCTACCCTGTTGCCATACTAGGCCTCTGCAGTGAGCATGTACTCTCCCCACCAACTGACTGCATCTTGTCTCACTTGGTCTGTCCTATTGAAGAAAGCAACAACTCCTGTGGTGTGTGCGATTTAATTTTCCTTCGTTTAGCTTTCTTAAATTTTACTAAAGCTAAAGTAATGCTTCAAAAGAGAAATCAAGGTTGCCACTTAAAATAAAGGTGTGATCACAAAGTGTAGCTGGATCTTTTGAAGGCTAGTCTACGGCATTCATAAGGATTTTACTTCCCAAATACATGCCTGCATTCACAGAGCTGGGACATCCTCTATGGTGTCAATGGGTTATAGTGTGCTTAACTTGGTGCACCAGGTTTTCCAACGATTACAGATGCAAATGCTTCTCAGCAACCTTTATTTTTGAGGTACGGTTGATCAAATCCTATTCAAACAAACACTCTAGTCTTAGCATCTGTATACGCAAGTTAGTCAAAAGTCAGTTGGATGCTATGATGTTACAATACAGCCTTTATTTTCAGCTTTTGAGTGTCTTTATCAATACTTCTGTAAGCCTCACACTAAATCAGAAGACCAATAGGCATCAAAATATAATCTGATGCCAAAAAGGCAAACCAAAATAATTATCCAATGGAAGTACACAATTGACCATTTCCTCTCCCAACTACTTGCGTCCCAACTCGAGGACAACATCCCTCTTTGGCGCTTGTTTCAGCCATGATGGGACCTTTCAAAATCATAACCTTTTGTTGCACAGTATATTGCCTGACACACAAGACTGCAGCTCATCTAATCAAAAACTGGCCTTGTAGGCTTCTGTACAATTCCTAAGCAAACTTAATAGAGATCGAGTTGAGTCCCACAATTTATTAGTAAGTCCAAATCCAACTATTAGACTGCAGAATGTACAGCTCGCCTATTTGCAAAAGAAAATGTAACCTCTTAGCTGTGGTGTAATTGCATAACAGCTGCTGTGAAAACCAAAGCAGAGCGATTGTGTAATATTAGCAGTTGCCGCAAGGATATGCAAATCTACCATAATACGTAGGTCTGTGTGAAGGCCACATCATTTGCAGTTAAGCAAAGTTAGATTCTCGATCCACACTAAACACAAAATTGATTCACCAACAGCAGTATCAAATGCAGATGTTCAAAAGTTTATGTAGAAAAAAAAACAAGACAAAACATGTTTAAATCTTTATTTCCCCCCAAGAAAGACTAGCCTGTATTCCACCAAAATAGTAACCAAGCTAGTTTTCTGCTGTGTTTAATTTTATCCATGTTTCAGATGACAAGAAATGTTGCAAAAATACTCTAGTCCAACAAAGAGTAATGATCACAAAATCTTCATCCATTCTACAGTGTTTCAGAATGACAATTCCAACTTTTAAAACACAAAGTAGAGATAGATGCTAATGGTGGCTAACTTTGCAAGTCTTAAAACAGCAAACTGTTTCATGCAACACTTGTGCTCAAAGGGGAAGGCACAGCAGTTCCTACAATGAGCCACCTTATAAAAAGAGGTTTCTTTTGTTAGGACAAATTAATGTGGCCTTCAATTTAGTGTGTAGCGCCTCAAAACTGAGGCAATCTTCCAATTAAAAAACACTTGCACGTTCCAAATGCAAGTTTTAAAAAATACAAAGTTTTCTCCCTAAAGTGGCTCAAAATAGATTGTTTATGGCTGCCTAAGTCTACTGTAAGATAAAAAGATTCTAAAACAATTGAACAGATTAGGAATATTCAAGGTGTCAAACCAGTTATTGATTTGTACATCTATTCACATCTTGTCTTTATTCAGCAGTACATATGCACCAAATTTCTTTTGAGAAGTTTCCATATCATTTTCATAGAAAACAAAGTTCGAAAACAAGTAACATTGAAACACAGCACAGAATTCTACCACAACTGAAACATTTGTACAGACTCAAAATTCATCTAAAAATGAACTATGCTGTAGATTACCACATGCAAAGATTTTTAGATCATCTTTGAACATGAAAAGGATTGCTTTATAAGCATTTCACACTCTTCATTACTCCATACGGTAACTGCTTTTCTTCTACAGTCTTCAGGATTTTTTTTCATGCAGTCATTGCCAAATTAGTTTTGATGATATTTAATATCTTTCCTATCATCAAATGTATATCTGGTGCAAATGCACAGGGAAGCCCTCTGGAATTTCTTGGATGTACAAGCAACTAAAAATATAAGCCATACATGTAAATAAGAAATTAAAAAAAATAACTGAAAGAAGAAAGGGAGAACGCACACAAGATGCAGAGTTAACCAATGTCTGCTGCTAAACCGGTCTTCGTTTTTATGTCCAGTGTAAAGTAACACTTATAAACTCATTTTGATGATTTTCTAGGTTTTCGGCCCCCTGAAGGCGAATCAAGCTTGCATGCGTTCACATACAACGCCACACCCATACTCTCGTCTCTCGTACACACGCCACTCTGGATCTGGGTGTCAGCTTCATGGCTGAAAAGCCCCACATTTGAAAGATGAGCCTGGCTCTACAGCATCGAGCCCAGACATTCATTCAATGTCTTGCATTCACACGGTGCTTCGTAGCAAGCCCTGGCCTCATTCTCCTTGGACTTCTATGGGTATCCTATTCTCTTATGCTTACAAGGCTTGATGAAAGAACTGCATTTTCCCCCACAATCTCTCTACGTCAACGTTCCTTCGCAGGTACTGATGATCCTTGACCTGTAGCCCCTTTCCTTTTCACAACCTATATAAGCATTCATTGTGTAGGTTTGCGTTACATTTGCCACTCATTCTCACTCGCACCCACTCGCCATCTTGACATCATTTGGGCTTCTCGAATCCAAATGAAAACTGCACAATTCTTTCCCGATTTAATGCAGCAGCAGCGGATCCCATGAGCCAAGCTTGATGGATCAAACCATTTCAGTGCTGCACTGTACCCCAACTTCCAAAAAATCTTCCTAAAATTGGAACCCTTCAGCTGGTACATTGGCAGATGAATTGAACCCAAATGTTCCACCTTGTATTGCCTCAGGGACAAGGCTGGGATCTTCATCAATCTATTTAAAATAAAAAAACACCTCGTTAGACCCAGTTTTGGGATTTTAAACAACCAAATTAGTGTCGAACATTGGGACCATTCAAATAAGTTGACAAAAATGGCAAATACAAGAAGCTAATTGCAACGGTAAACAAAGTGTCCATAAAACAGTACTTTGAGCGAGACAACTTGGGCGATGCAACATAGGTCAATGGCACAACACACTGCTGCTGACAAGACATGTCACAACAGTTAAAGGGGCGAAAGACTACAGCAACAACATACAGGCTGTTCCACATTCTACTTGTGCCTCAAAAAAGTAAATATTTCATTTTTCACGTGAAAGAATACTTTTAAAGACCATAGCCAACAAGTATAAACCTTTACACATTGCATCCACGGAAACATTTCAAACCAATCTATCCTCCTGGCATAAAAGCCAACGCAAAGTGTTGAAGGCTGGACAATAGTGTAGCCTTGAAATTAAGCATTTCTTCAGGGGCATCCATATTGGGAGCAAGTCTTTGAAGGCCAATTCCTTCATGACGATCACACAGCTTATAAAAGGTTAATTCCTTATGTGTAATCAGTTTGATATTTCAATATTGCAGAGTTTGAAGCTAGGTGAAAAGCGTGAACATCTATTGGAGGAGTCTAATGACAGCTGTTAAGAAAGATTTCCTTTTTGCTGCTCAGACGTCTACAAGACACCCTTTATTTTTGCTTTGCTCTGACCCCCGAGCTGAGTTTTTGGAGGTCAGCATTCTGCTTTACTTATTTTGCTTTGTGCTCATTTTTATGGAGGACCTCATCAGCCCATAAGACCCTATCTATGGATTTCTTTAATTTTTAACATTGCATACAAATTACACTAAAGTAAAGTGCGGTTAGGACACTTTGTATTTGCAAGCTAAAAGTTACAAAACAAAGCTACATAGTTGTGTCTAGGATAAGCTGGTGGAGCGGGTATTTTCCTACAGTGTTTTGGACTTTTTACTCACGCACTTTTGCAATTACCGCAGTTGGGTATGTTTTTCTAAGACATCTCATGAGTGCTCTCAGAGTGCCGTTTGCTGCCAAGGTACTTGTTGGGTAAGATTTGCACAGAACTGGTCAATCTTCCTTTTTGCTTTATTAGTGGGACATTTTTCCATAATACCTCAGTGAGTGAGAACCTTTTTCCACACTCCCATAATTTTATGGGTGTCATTTTTGAGACTCTCCATAGTGTCTTTTTTAAAGTTATCCTCTTTAACAACTGATTGCCAATAAGTGTCTGTTGTTGCTGGGTTGCCCTAGGGGCTCCACTCTTAACTTACTTTTTCTAACCTTGAGAGAACTACAGTTCCCAAGGGTAGAAAGGTTCTTTGGATCCATTTTACATTTTATTCTGTGAAGCCAGCACACCCCAATTTATGTGGAGTGCTGGGGAGATACAATGTATCCCCTTTTACATTAAAACAATTCTGTTACAGTGACAAGCTTACCTTCAATGGTTGGTGGCAGTGATACCTTGTATTATTTTGGTGCACCTTTACCGCGGGCTGTTTTCACAGCTGCAGTAAAGGGACCCAAGGGTGTCAATTTTTACCTAAATGGCCCCCGTTCTTTTTTTCACCATTTTAGTGTTTCTTGTTCCTTCCCCTGACATCCAGGGCGGGAAATTCCTTTGTCTGATGTTTTGTCTTCAGCAAGAGCCCCCTGGACTCTCTGCCCAGGCTCCAGTCTGAGAGAGCAGGAAGTGAGCAGGAAGTGAGCAAGGAGTCCAAAACTCCCCCACCCTTTGTCTTACGCCTTGCTTGAATGGGTACAAATCCCAGTAGGGGCTGGCTGTCCTGATTAGACAACCAGCCCACCCCTTCTTGTAAAATGTATGGAGAGAATGCAGAAATTGTGTTGTAATTCCTGATCAATCCTGCAAACAGGGAAGCTGAAGAAAAGTCGACCACTGGAACCGAAGAGGAAGATGAAGGAAACACAGGTGGAATGATTTCCAGCGACCAGAGAGCCTGCTTTGTAACCAGATCCTGCTGTAGCCCTTCCTTCCAATCGACCTGGGGACCCTGAAAACAACCCCAACCCAGAGCGTGGTGAGACCAACTAGACTCAAGTCCTGCATTTTAGCCACCCCACGTGTTGCTGCGACCATGCGTTGTTGTTAGGCAGAGTTTGTATGCAGTCGCCTTTGGGACCACTACACACAACTAGGACTATAGGTGTAAGCAAAACGAACCTTTGGTATAGGTCTATACTACACAGTTTTTGGTAACAGAGCTGAGCAGCCAGTAAGGATATTACACAGATGTCTACAATCACAAGTATTTAAATAAACTCATACTCAAGGTTTCTTGGTAAAACACGTATTTATTTCACAGTCAGTTATAAAACATTCACTAGAAGTAGGCAATATATAATACACAAACATACTTCAATGCTTTACACTATCAGGCTCCGAGACATTTAAAACTACTTTGAAGTAGGAGCAAAAAGGCATAGGTTAATAAAACGAAGGATACAAGTATTCTTAAACCGTGCAAATAGTTTAAGTTCACCAGAGGAGTCGATTCAATGCAATAGGTAGGCCAAAGTCAATGGGCTAGAGTCTTGTATAGGATAACAATTTGTCTGCCACGGTTCTCGGAAGTAGTTCATAAAAGATAGAATCATAAGCTGGGTGACAAGCTGATTAGGCCTCCAAGTTGCAAAAGTTTCAAGCACTTTCGCAGAGAGAGGCAAGTTGTCTTGATCAGGTTTTCACAGTACCTTACAATGAAGAAAAAGATGCAGCTGAAGAAGTCTGTTCCTGCAGATCTCACTGTTCCTGAGCCTCAGTCGTGAGGACAAGAGGGAAGATGTCGGGGAACTCCTGCACTGCACTGGTCGAAAAGCTGGCACTGGCAAATCTTCAATTCCAGTAGCTGTAGACAAGCACACAAACTGGTGTCCCCCTCTATGGTTATTCGGTTTCCTGCAGCACTCTAGAGAAATACAACCAGCTCCAAGAATGATACCCAGGTGGCTGACGAGTTGCTTGGTCCCACCAACTCAAAGGAAGAAGTCGTCCTTGCAGGGGCTTCTGTCCAGGGGAACTTGGCAATTCGGACCTGCAGCCGGGCTTCACAAGGCAAACCAACGGTCCAGGAGTGGCAGCAGATGTCCTCTTCCAGCTCATCTTCAGTTCTTTCGTTCCAGTGGTCGACTCTCCCTTCCAGTCCTGGAGACTTGCCTTTTAAACAGTTTTCTCCCTTTCATTCCAGCCCAGCTGTCACTCACCCAGCAGGGTGGCTGTCCTTGCCGGCCGTCAGCCAGCCAATCACCCCAGACACTGACGCCAGAGGCGGTCCTCAGTCCTGAAGCCCGCCAAAGGCACACGAACAAAGGGACCAAACCTGGTTTGGCACGCAGAGACAAACAATAGAAGGACCTTTCCAAAAAAGAAATGGCGAAAAAAAAAGACCGGGACCTGTTTAAACAAAGGGGTTTAAGGCACCATCTGTCAGGAAAAATCATGGTAGCTTCTTGTAAAACCACTGCCACCAGCCTTTTCAATAGTAAAGGGTAGCATTTGACTGCTACATGAGTATTTAGACACAGGGGATACTATGTAACCCCTCCTGCACTCCATTGTAAGATGGTGTGGGCTGGGTCTATGAATTTGGAAAGACTAGTAAAGTCAATTTCACTTTACATTCTCTGGGAAATAGTTTATCCCAGAGAAAAACAAGTTACCTATCAACTGTTCCTCCCACGTATTCCTCATCTTAGATATATCCTTACCTTCCGTTTTGCTGCTTCGGAAAAAAAATCTCTCCACCAGAGGGCGCTCCACTCGAGGCTGCGGCGTCGATGTCCCTCGGTGGCATCCGTCAAGCGCCGGCGTCATCTGCTGTATGAGTGCCTCGAGGGCGCCTGTTGGCCTCAGTTCTGTTTTTTTCATATACTGTAGCCAATGGATTGTAGTTAATGGCGTGCCTCTTTTGACCCAAGTCTTAAAGGAATTTTGAGTGTAAACCACGTAAACTATACTGTGGGGTAGGCTGGGAGGGTCGATGAGGAATACGTGGGAAGAACATCCAATCGAAAGAACGTTACATTGGTAAGTAACATGTTCTTCGAATGGATTGTGTCCTCCCACTTATTCCTCTTCTTAGACTCCCAAAGCAGTTTTGTATCGGAGGTGGGAGAACAGAAATATTAGCCATGTACAGAATGAAGTACTGATTTAGCAAAAAGACCTTGTGAAGTCGTCGAATCTAGAGCATAATGTGTTATAAAAGTGAAAAAAACGGTGGACCATACATTGACTGCGCCACACTAGATCCAATTGGGTTCAAAATAATGCATCTTTGTAAGTCATTCAAGCAAAACAAATTCAGTTAATTTTTTGTGCCCATTGATAACACGCGTTTCGGCCTCTCAAGGGTGTTCCTTGCGTCGGCACTACTATCTTTCTCTAGCAGTGCCGATGCGAGGAACACTGTTTGCCGTCTAAGAAGAGATTACCCCGTGACTTGTTTTGAAATCATTGTGAATATGGATATGATCTAATTGCCCAGATCTTTTTGTTTTGATAAAGGCCCTCAATGTGTGGTCCACCGTTTCTGTAACCAAGGAAGAGGGGGTACCGATTCCTCCATACAAATTACCACACCGACGTGACATTTTCCAATGGTGTTTTCTTGTGGTCGCCAACAGAAGTTGTACCCTGAACAAACCCCGAAAATCACTGTTATAAAAGTGTGCATGGATGACCATGTGGCTGAGCCCTCAGCCCATCTGGAGGATCTTTCCCAGCCAATCTAGAACATTGTTATAGCCAAAATTATCCATCTAAATAATGTTTGTTTATTCAATGCCAATCCCAATTTGCGGCCAGTGTATCACACAAAAGTTTGTCACACTGACGTAATCTTGCCAATCTTGAAATATAGAGGCCGAGAGCCCTTCTATGGTCTAATCTATGTAGCCTTTCCTCTTCCTTACTCGTTTGAGGAGGGTAAAAAGAAGGCAGTGTTATTTTTTTGAGAGAGGTGAAAATCAGACAATTTTTGGCAAAAAAAAAAAAAAAAAAAAAAGTTTTACCCTAAGATTGAGTTGCAGGCACTTTCTAGCGGGCCTCCTCACTCCATTATCCTGCGGGCTGATGTAATTGCCACAAGAAGAACAAGTTACTTTCTTACCTGGTAACATTCTTTCGATGGGATGGTCCGACGACATATTCCATATCTATGACATGTAATCACCACAGCTGTGCTGCTTCGGAAACTTTTTTCGGCGTCTGCGTCGATGCGCCGTTGTCGAGGACCTCCTCCGACATCATCCGATGTGATAAGTAGGACGCACGACGCCCGCAGCCTCAGTTGTAGTTTTTTCCCCCAGAACGTGTGACATTAGTCAACTGCCAGTCAGACACAAAGCCTTGCGGAACGTAAGCTGCAATCGCAAAAGAAATTCTGCTGCGGGGAAGGCAGGGAGGGAGCAATATGGAATACGTCGTCGGACCATCCCATCGAAAGCACGTTACCAGGTAAGAAAGTAACTTGTTCTTCGAGGGGATTGGGTCCTCCGACGTATTCCATATCTATGACAGACTCCCAAAGCAGTACCAGAGCAAGGAGGAGGGAAAGAATTTAGAATCAAAATTTAGAATTGCCAACCAAATAGCAAAGCAAAGGACCGCCTTGCCAAAGGCCAGATCGTGTCCTCGGATGGAATCGAGGGAATAGTGACGTACAAATGTATGTACTGAAGCCCAGGTGGCTGCATCACAGATGTTGCGAATAGGAACACCCTTCTGCATGATGCAGCCATACCCCTGGAAGAATGAGCCCGCAAGCCAGCCGGTGGGTCCTTACCCGCCAAGCGGTAACACTCCGAGATGGCCAAAATAATCCAGCGAGACAAAGTCTGTTTCGTCACAGCTTGTCCGAAACGCTTTCCAGCGTAACCAATAAAGAGTTGATCGTCCACTCTGACCCGGGACATGCGTGAAACATAAAAGCTTAAAGGTCTCCTAGGATCAAGCCTATGGAGCCTCTCCTCTTCCTTACCAGGATGCAGAGGAGGATAGAATGCCGGAAGAACAACCTTCTGGGCCAAATGAAATTCCATCACGACCTTCGGAAGAAAAGAAGGACGCACTCTAAGGACAACCCTGTCCTTGTGAAATACAGTGAAGGGTGGCTTAACTGAAAGTGCCTGTAACTCACTCACTCAGCGAGCGGAAGTAACCGCAACTAAAAACACAGTTTTCAGAGTTAACAGCCTCAAAGGGCAAGAATGTAAAGGCTCAAACGGAGCACCCATAAGAAACTTAAGAACAAGATTTAAATCCCAACGGGGCACCAGGAAAGGTGACGGAGGGAACACATTAGTGAGCCCTTTCAGAAACTGTGAAATTGAAGGGATTTTAAAGTAGGAACACTCTTCAGACGAGCGCTTAAAGATGGACAGCGCCGCCAGGTAACCTTTAATGGTACCCACTTGCAAGCCCCTGTGGGCCAAAGAAAGTAAAAAGGACAGAACCATGGGGATGTCACATGCAAAAGGATCCAAATTCTGAACTCTGCACCAGTCGCAGAACTTACGCCAACGGTACAGAGACTTTGTTGCTGGCCTTCGGGCCGAGAGGAACACCTCAATCACGTCTTCAGGGAGGTCCCAATCCTTATACCTCAACCTTTCAGAAGCCAAGCGTGAAGGTTGAGGGATCGGACCTCTGGATGGAGAACCTGACCCCACTCCCATGAGAGCAGATCGTCTCGGTAAGGAAGACGATGTGGAGGGCAGATGGACAAGTCGAGAAGGTCCGGGTACCACGTCCTCCGAGCCCACGCTGGAGCAATGAGAATCATCCGGGAACCGAACTTCCGTAACCTCCGCAGCACTTGCGGGATGACGGGGACTGGAGGAAACGCGTACAGCAGCGGGAATGACCACTCCACCACGAACGCGTCGCCTAAGGCTCCTTTTGGAGGAAATTCCCGCGAGCAGAACCTCTCGCACTTCCGGTTGACACTGGAGGCGAAGAGATCCACTTGAGGGGTCCCCCAAAGGGCGAAGATCTCCAGAAGAATCTCCTGAGCCAACTCCCACTCGTGAGAAATCGTGCTCTGCCTGCTCAGAGCGTCCGCCGTCACGTTTGTCTCCGGCCTGATGAACTGCCGAGATCGACACTTCCTGCTGGATGGCCCAGAACTCGAGCTGCATCGCCTCCCTGCACAGAGGAAGTGACCCTGCCCCCCCTTTTTGTTGAGGTAGTGCATGGCCACTGTGTTCTCCATCAGGATCAGGACATTCTTTCCTCGCACAGTCGGCAGAAAAGCCTTCAGGGCTAGCCTGACGGCCCTCAGCTCCAACAGATTGATATGGAGTCTGGACTCCGACAGAGACCAACGACCGCTGACTGTCAGCCCGTTGGCATGAGCTCCCCATCCCGTGAGGGATGCATCCGTCACGATCGTCACCTCCGGCCAGGGAAGCCAAAATGGAGACCCCCTTCATCAAGTTGCCTTCGACGGCCCACCACAGAAGGTCCCGGGCGGCACCTGAACTGGGTCCGACATCCTGCCGGAGGACTGCGACCATTGCATCTTGAGTGCCTGCTGCAAAGAACTCATCCGCAGGCGAGCTTCTGGCACCAGAAGAATGCAGGATGCCATGAGGCCAAGCAACCTCAAGAACTCGAACGCTGGGAGCGTCTGGGCATGCTGAAACTGGGAGCGTGCACCATCTGCTGAATGTAAGAGCCCTCACATGGGGAGGAAAACACTGCCCCAGAGAAGTGTCGAGCACTGCTCCGATGTACTGGAGCCGCTGTGTTGGTGTCAAATGGGACTTCTTTAAATTGAGGGAGAAGCCCAGCCTGTGAAGGGAGTGGCAGGTGACGGACAGATGATCCAGGACTTGCTCGGGAGAGCTCCCCCTGATCAACCAATCGTCCAGGTAGGGGTAGACGTGAATCCCCCCTTCCCTGAGATGCGCTGCCACCACCACCATGAGCTTGGTGAAAACCCTCGGGGCGGAGGTCATTCCGAATGGCAGGACCCGAAACTGAAAGTGCGAGTCGCCAACCGCGAACCTCAGAGAGACACCAACCAGTCCTGAAGCTGAAGGGCCTGGAGGACTTGAGAGAGTAACCATCTTGAACTTGTCCTTCCTGAGGAGTTTGTTCAAGCCGCGCAAGTCCATGATGGGTCTCAATCCCCCGTCTTTCTTCGAAATCAAAAAATAAGGGGAATACCATCCCTTGTTCCTCTCCGCTACAGGCACCAGTTCTATGGCGCCTTTCTCCAGCAGGGCTTGAATTTCCTGCGCAAGGAGCGGATCCGGACTCTGAAAAGAGGTTCCCTGGTGGATTGTCGCGAGGCCTGTGCCGAAAGGGAAGACAGTAGCCGTGGGTTATGATCTCCAGAACCCACACATCTGAAGTAATGGCACGCCACTCTACAAGATGCTGCGCCAGCCTTCCCCCAACCGGCGAACCATGGGACATGGCCTCATGACTGAGTGGTAGCAGCTGCGGCGTTACCAGAGGGCAAAGAGGCAACTGCCCGAGCGGCCTTGGCACCACGGGTACCCTGTCGTCCACCTCTGGTACCCCTGCGTTGGCCTCTGACTGCCAGCTCCTCTCGCTTTACTGAAGGACGAGTAATAGCAAAAGGAACCACCCCTCCATTGCTGTCCCCTAGGACAAAAAGGCGGAGGTTGGCGAACTGCAGCGCCCAACGACTTCGCTGCAGCTTTTGAGGTCTGCAACCTCTCAAGGCTCTCATCAGCCTTGCTGCCAAAAAGGTGTTCACCGTCAAAGGGCATGTTGAGGAGCCGGGACTGCACATCAGGAGCAAACCCCGACTTCCGCAACCACGCAAGCCTGCGTATCCAGTGCTCGCCGCCATGGACCTGCTGATGCATTCAGCCATGTCCAAACCCGACTGAACGGACTCACATGGTATCCTTACCATCCTGGACCATAGCAAGGAAACCATCCCGTTCGTCCCCTTCGGGAATATGTTCAGCCGCTAACGCAACACATTCCACAGAGTGTGTGTGAAACGAGACAAGGCACAAATGGAGTTGGCCGCCTGAAGCGCCATACCACCAGAAGAAAACACCTTCGCCCAGCCATCAAAACGTTTGTCGTCCCTATCAGGAGGGATGGTAGGGTACGACGCCTGCTTTGCCGGGGCCGTGGCCGCCTGCACCACCAAACTCTCCGGAGTGGGGTGCCTGGTCAAGTAGCAGGGGTCGCTACTGGCTGGACTGTATTTTCGCGACAAGGACCTGCCCACCGCCGGGAGACTCTCCGGAGCAGTCCAAGCCGCCGCCACCCTTCTCTGTAAAGCCATATGGAACGGCAGTACCGGGTCAGTTGGGGGACCAATATCAAGGATGTCCGTGAGATCATCCTGCACAAACTCCCCTGGGGGAGCAGACCATCCCAAGTACTCGGAAACCCTAGCCATAAGGCGCCGGTATGAGGAATCGGCTTGAGAGCCAGGCTCAGGCCTACAAAACTCCACCTCCGGAGAGGTGTCCAGTCCACTGGCATCATGCAGTGACTGCCTCAAATCGTTAAACTGACTATGGCCCGAGACAATTTCATCTGGAACCTGACTAGGAACCAGGCCATCAGAATCCTCATCCGCCTCCGAAATATATTCCAGGTGGCGAAAAGAAGGCACCCGAGAGTGCTTGCTCTTAAACAGAGCCTTCCTTGGTGGTTCCCCCGTGCCACGGGGTACCTCCGACACCCCGGCCTCGAAAGGCGTCGAGTGAATCGGCGCCGGCATCGAGAGAACAGGCATCGGCGTCGAGTAAATCGGCGTCGACTTCAGATGCAGCGCCACCAGCATTGATGGCATCGACAGTCCTCGAAGCCGGAGCTCCGAGCGTGTCCTTCGACGACCTGAACGACATCACAGGTGCACACAGTCTTGAACGCGTCGAGGACCGGGACCTGGAACGGGTACGTCGAGAACGAGTCCCCTTGTCCGAACGGGACCTCTTCCGTGACTCGTGCTGACCACTCTTGCAAGCGGTGTCTCGACCGCTCACGACCGACCCCACTCGGGGGCGCGGACGGCTTAGTACCCTGCGACTCGAGAATCGCCAGCATTTTCTTCCCAAAGGAAGCCCATTCCTCCGGCGTCGCACGGCTGGTAGGGTAAGCGACGTGCCGGGCAGAGTCCTCCGAAGAGGATCTGGAAGACGACTGGTGTCGGCGCTTCCGCGAATGCCTCGAAGAGGCCGAGGAGTGGCGAGACCGACTCACAAGACTTCTGACGATGACACGGAGAGTCTCCTCTCGAATCATCCGTTGAAAGCCCCGCAGACTTCGACTTCTGGGGCTTGGACACCCGACGTACCGACAACTTCTTCTTACGTTCCCGTAAGGCTTTGGACGTGAGCGAATGGCAGTCGATACAGTCATCCGTGTCGTGGGCCTCCCCGAGGCAGGCGTCGTGCAAGTCCGTCACCGACATCTTGGACCCACACTCCCCGCACTTCTTGAAGCCCGGACGCGGGGTCGAAGAAGAAGACCTCTCCACACAAAGGATTTTCTCACAAAAACGAACAGGTTCGAAGAACCGAACTCCAAAGAGTCGAGGCGTTAACCGAGATTCACGAAGCAACACGTTCGCGGAAAAAACGGAACTGAGGCTACAGGCGTCGTGCGTCCTACTTATCACATCGGATGACGTCGGAGGAGCTCCTCGACGACGGCGCATCGACGTAGGACGCAGAAAAAAGTTTCCGAAGCAGCACAGCTGTGGTGATTACATGTCATAGATATGGAATACGTCGGAGGACCCAATCCCCTCGAAGTATAGTTTTTAAAGTAAGGAGCCTTAATGGACAAGAATGTAAAGGCTCAAATGGAATGCATGTGAGGAACTTTAGTACTAGGTTTAAGTCCCACACAGGGACCTGAAAAGGTATTGGATGAAACATTTAGACCTTTTAAAAATGGAGTTATCAAAAGTTATCTTGAAGTAAGATTCTTCCTCCGAGGAGCAAAAGAAAATAAACAGCGCTGCTAAATGCCCCAGATTAGCCAAGTAAAACAGAAAAGACAATATTGTGGGAATATTACACTGAAAAGGGTCCACGTTCCTATCTCTGCACCAGTTACTGAACTTGTTCCAACGACACCGGTACAGAGATTTAGTTGCTGGCCTCTTGGCCGAAAGCAAGATCTCCATGACATCATCCAGAAGGTCCCAATCCTTGTATCTCGGCCTCTCAGAAGCTATGCGTGAAGGTTGAGATCTCTGGATGGAGAATGTGACCTTCCTTTTGTGAGAGAAGATACTCTTTTTGGAAGACGTATTGGAGGGCAGATGGACACGTCCAGAAGGTCCGGGTACCACGTTTTCCTGGCCCAATCCGGGGCAATTAGGATCATGGTTTTCCTGATTACTTGAGGGATCACGGACTGGAGGAAACACATACATAAGTGGAAATTCCCAGTCCACTACAAACTCGTCCCCTAGAGCTCCTCGGAGGAAATTCCCTTGAGCAGTACAGTTAGCACTTCCTGTTGACACTGGTCACAGACAGATCCACTTGCTCGGTTCCCCAAAGGGCGAAGATCTCTTGAAGGAGTTCCTGAGCTAGTTCCCATTCGGAGAGACTGCTCTGCCTGCTCAGAGCATCTGCTGCTGTGTTTTGCTCTCCGGCTAGATGAACTGCCGACAAAGATCCCTTCTTGCATTGCCCAGAACCAGACGCATAGCGTCTCTGCACTGTGGTAGTGACCCTACTCTCTTGTTGAAGTAGTACATGGCCACTGTGTTGTCCGCATTATCAGGACATTCTTTCCCCATACAGAGGGCAGGAAGGCCTTTAGCGCTAGTCTGACTGCCCTCAGGTCCAATAGGTTGATGTGGAGTTTGGACTCTGAGACCAACGGTCGCTGATAGTCAACTCGGTGCGAGCTCCCCACCCTGCGAGTGAGGCATCCGTCACTACTGTTATCTCTGGCCATAGTTGCCAAAGAGATTCTCCCCTGAGGATATGTTCCCTGCAAGCCCACCATTGCAGATCCTGTGCTGCTCTGATTGGAACTTGCAAATGATCTGACATTTCCCCAGAAAATTGGGACCATTGAGTCCTGAGGGCCCATTGAAGGGATCTCATCCTCAATCTGGCTTCTGGCATCAGAAAAATGCAGGATGCCCTAAAACCGAGCAACCTGAGAAAAATTGAAGGCCGGTAGATAGTGGGCATTCTGGAATTTTCTCCGGGAAGCGAGGCTTTGCCCGAACAAGTATCCAGGACTGCTCTGATAAACTGGAGTTTGTGTGATCGTATCATGTTTCACTTTTTTAAATTCAGAGAAAAGCCTAGTTTGTGAAGGAAGTGGCAGGTCTTGGGCAGATGTTCATGGGCTTATTCTGGAGAACGTGCCCTGATCATCCAATCGTCCAGGAAGGGGTCAATTCCCCTCTCCTGAGACTTGCTGCCACCACCGCCATCAACTTGGTGAAAACTCTCGGGGCTGAGGTCAACCCGAAAGGCAGAACTCGAACCTCATAGTGAGAATTGCCAATCGCAAACCTCAGGTACTTTCTGTGCTCGAGATGGATTGGCACATGAAAGCAAGCATCCTGAAGGTCCAATGATACCAACCAGTCTTGGAGTTGGAGAGCCTGAAAGATCTGAGCAAGTGGGACATCTTGAACTTGTCCTTCGTGAGGAACTTATTCAAGCTTCTCAAGTCCAAGATGGGTCTCAATCCTCCATCCTCCTTTGGTATTAGGAAATATGGGGAATACCAACCTTTGTTGCTCTCTGCTACAGGTACATGTTCTATTGCACCTTTCTCTAGCAGGGTTAAGACTTCCTGCAACAGGAGCGGGTCTGGATGTTTGATAGAGTTGTATCCCGGCGGGTGATTGAGGTTTCTTTTGAAAAGGAAGGCAGTAATCTTGGGATACTGTTTCCAGTGCCCAAGCATCTGAAGTAATGCCCCGCCATTCTTCCAGATGCTGTGAGATCCTGCCTCCCACCAGGGTCTTGTGGGTCAAAACCTCAGAGTGGTTTTGCAGCAGCGGCTGAAGGGACAGATGCCGTTGCTGGGGGCAGATGTAGTACCTTTTCCACACCCCAGAGGAAATAACCAGGTTACTCACCGTAGTGACCACCTTACTCCTAGTCCATAGCCCCCTTTCCTCCATACTTACGGGACATCTCTCCGTCCTGTGGGACGGGACCGGAACACTTTGTAAAAAGCATCCCAATTTCTTTTTTCAAAAATGTGTCCTTCCTCTTTCTGCGTGGGGCCCGGCACGCAGCCATAATCCCGCCCACCTTGGCTCTGCCCCACGCATCACCCATCAGTTTTTTTTCTATCGCCAGGTCAGAGACCTATTAGCAATAAGAGTGGAACCTTAGAGGGGACGGCGGGCGGGCATATGGAGGAAAGGGGACTATGGACTAGGAGTACGGTGGTCACTATGGTGAGTAACCTGGTTATACTCCTACGTCCCGTCACCTTTCCTCCATACTTATGGGAGAATCCCAAGCACTCCTAACAAGAACTACGGGTGGATGGGAATACCCCTTATTGAAAAAGGTTCTTCAGCACAGCCTGACCAAACTGAGCATCAGCTCTCAAACTCATGTCAAGACAATGTTTACAAAAAGCAGATGGGGAGGCCCTAGTAGCTGCCCTAGCGATGGACTCCCAGGGGACATTTCTGAAAAGCAACCGCGGCTGCCTTGCCCCGCACCAGGTGTGCATGAATACCCTCAGGAGGTTTCAGCCCTTGGACGGTGAAGGACTCTAATGCAGGCGGCGATCCACCGAGAAATAGTCGCCTTAGACACCTGCTTACCCTGAGGGTTACCGAAAATCAAAAAGTTGAGAACTCCTTAACTCGGAAGTCCTGTCAAGATAGAACTTAAGAGCCCTTCTGGCATCAAGACAATGCAGAATCCTTTCTGCCTCTGAGGTAGGGTTCGGAAAAAAGACCGGCAGGGAGATTGACCGATTCAGATGGAATTCAGTTACCACCTTCGGTAGGAAGGCAGGATTTGTCCGTAGGACTACCTTATCCTTGTGAAAGACCAAGAAGGGATGCTCCACCGACAAGGCCTGGAGCTCACTCACCCGCCTTGCTGAGGTAACGGCGACCAGAAAGGACACTTTCCAGGATAGGTACTTGAGGTCCACCGTGGCCATGGGTTCAAAAGGCTTATGGCAAAGGGCCGTCAGATCCCACAACAGGTGCGGACTATGAACTGGAGGGTGGAGGCGTGTTAAGCCTGCAAAATGCCTCAACCACTGGATTACACAGAGTAGGAACATTGTTCTGTAGATAGATAAGCGGAGACCGCTGAAAGGTAAGTTCTGCATGACAGAACGTGACCACCCGACTCTGCTAGGAAGGATACGAAGGACAGCACAGCGTCAATCGTAGCCACCCTTGGGTCCATCTGCTTTCCCAAACACCAATGACAGAACCTGAGCCATTTACTCATGTTTTGGGATCTGGTCGAGGGTTTCCTGGCTGCCTGGATAATACGCATGTTATCCAAAGACAAGTTAAGATGCTCTAAAGACCCGAACTCGGGCACCATGCCGCCAAGCTGAGCGATTGTGGGGAGGGGTGCCACATCTGCTGTTCCCCTTGATGAAGAAGATCGGGGGTCACTGGTAACCTGATTGGTGGATACACCGACAGCTGTTGAAGTTCTGAGAACCAAAACCTGGCCGGTCACCAGGTGGGCTATGAGTAGAAGGGAATAGTTCACCGAGTTCGTCAGCTTCCAAATTGCTCGATGGACTAGAGGCGGGAAGGCATAAGCTCTCATGTTGTGCCATGGAATCTTGAGACATCCCCCAGAAAGGAGGCTCCCAGCTCCCCTCTGGAGGTATACCAAGGAAGCTTCTTGTTCACCGCCGTAGCGAAGAGATCCACCTCTGGTGTGCCCCAATGCAAGAAGATCCATGAGAGGACCTCTGCCTTCAACTCCCACTCGTAGCTGGCCACTGTCCGCCGGCTGAGGGCATCCGCAGCAACATTCAGCTGGCCTGGGATGTGCACTGCAAGCAGCCAGACACAATGAAGCATGGCCCACTCCCAAATCTGGATGGACAGGTCCACGAGAGGGGGTGGGGAGGACTTTGTTCCCCCTTGCTTGTTGATGTAATACATCGACACCACATTGTCCGTGCGTATGCGGACCACCTTGTTGGCAATGATCGGTCTGAACGCCCTGAGCGCTAGGAAGATCGCCAGAAGCTCCAGATGATTTATGTGAAGGAGCTTGTCCTGAGGCGACCAGAGGTCCGAGACCTGGAAAAGATCTAAAGTCACACCCCACTTCAGGGGGGAGGAGTCCGTCGTGATCGTCAACATAGGAGCAGACACCCTGCACCCACCAACAGGTTGCTGAGAGATGACCACCATTCCAGGTCCACTCTCATGGAAGCCGGAATCATTATCAGCTTGGAATCCGGGTCCACAGCCTGACACCAAGAACTCTGAAGAGCCATCTGGGTCCGTCTCATCTTGAGACGAGGAAGAGCCGGCACACACGAGGCCATGAGGCCCAGAAGCCTCGAGCCACCAGGCAAACATGCTCTCCGACTGCGCAAGCATCTGACACGTGGCTAACAGATCTGCCATTCTGTCCCCGGTCAGGTACACTCTGCAGTTGATCGTGTTCCAGCGAAAACCCAGGAAAATCAGATCCTGCGAGACCGTCACGGAAGATTTCCGCTAGTTCACCGACAGCCCAAGATGGAACAGGAGCTGAAGGAGGGACTGGAGATTGCCCGCTGCTTCCAGCGGACAAGGGCTGCATAAAAGCCAGTCGTCCAAATATGGATACAAATGGATACCCTGGAGACGAAGATAGGCCGCAATCACCGACATCTTCGTGAAGACACGCGGTGCCGAGCTGAGGCCAAAAGGAAGCACTCAAAACTAGAAGTGTTCCTGTCCCAGAGAGAAACGGAGATATCTCCTGTGTGGGTTCCTAATCAGAATATGCATGTACGCATCCTGAAGATCCACCACACTGAGCCAATCGGCCATCTGCAAGGACCGAATCTGGCTGGGCATGATGTTGAATTTCTCTTGGGGTAGGAAAAGATTGAACTGGGAAAGGTCTAGGATGGTGCACAGGCCAACCTGGTTGGGTTTGGGCACCGTAAACAGCCGGGAGTAGAAGCCCTCCCCTTGTTCCGAGAGGAACAGGTTCCACAGCTCTGAGGTCCAGAAGTTTCAGAACCTCGGCTTTGAGAGAGGGCGAACCCAATAGCTGAAAAGGAGGGTTGACGGGTGGAGTAGGAGGTAGTGGTAAGTGGAAGCACGCTCGAGCGACTGACAAGACCCATCTGTCTTATGGGATGGTCTGCCACGCTTCCCAATGGGACGCAATGCGTCCTTCCACCGGGGTCTCGTGCGAGCACGGAGAACCCTCATTTAGTAGATTTTTCAGTGGTGTTGCCACCTGAACTTTAGGAGGCGGCTGAGGAGCGGGAGAAAAACCACGTCTGTTGCCTACGGCGGTTGTTCCCCGCAGGGGTATCCACTCTGCGAGATTTTCAGTCAAGGAAGCCCCTAAAGCCAGAGGAAGGTCGACTTTGCGACAACGGTCTCTGAAAGGAGTCTTAACAAGAACCGACAAGGACTTAGCTGTCTGAGTGCTATCCTTCGTCTTGGTGAGCTCTACATCTGTTGTAGAATGAAAGAGCTCCTTCCCATCAAACGGAAGGTCCAACACCTTGTCCTGCACTGAGAATTTAGTTGCATGCAACCACACCTGCCGTGAGGTATCAACCCCCAGCATAAGGCCCCGAGCCGAGGTGTCTACGTGATAAGCCGCAGCCTCCAGGAGATCCTGGGCCAAGACCCTAGCGTCAGATAAAGCCTCTTTAAAGTCTTCCAGCTTCTCGACCGGGATAAACTACTCAAACTCTGACAGACCTTTCCACATCCGCATATTAGCTCCCGCTAACACCAGTTCGGCGTTGGCCTGCCCGAGCTGCAAGGCCGAGTTGGCATCGATTTTCCTCCCAAGGGAGTCAAGGAGCTTGTCCTTTCCCAGAACCTGAGTAGCCGTCGTGGAAGAGGATGCTGCAGGCCTGGTTTGCAAAGTGGCCGCGGCCACCACTGTGGAGGAGGGGGCGGACAAGACGACAGGGCCACCTCTTCCGAAGAATGCAGCCTGTATCTCGCGTCAATTTTTTTGACAAAAAGTCCAGAGTGTGGCTTTTCCCAGACCCTGCGGACCTCAGCCAGAACATCCTTCTGCAAGAACAGGCCGGTACGCTCCAAAGGAGACAGGGTGAAAGCCCCAGAAAGCACGCCCTCCCGCGGAGCGGGTGCCTCGGGCACCGGAACATCTAAGAAGCACATCATGTCCAGTACCCGGTCATGAAAAGCTCTAATAGAGCGGGGCAGGTCCTCGTTGTCCTGATGGCCCTGCGCGTCACCCGACAGGTCAGGATCCTGCTGAGCCGTGTCGGCGCTGCCTTGTCCACAGGGGACAATGGAGGCAAAGGCAGAAGAGTCGGCGGAGGCACAGCAGGCAAGGGAGGCGCCGCCGCAACCACCGGAGGAACAGGTAGAGCCGGAGGCGCGGGCGGACATATCTCCCTAAAAAGCCCTTTGAAATTTTGGAACCTGAGGAGGCCTCTCATGAGGTGGACAAATCCAGGGACGCAACGGGGAAGAGTGCCACACAGGCCCCTTCACCGACGTATCCACATAAATCAAAGGTGCCGACCCCGCAGGCAACAAAACATTGTGCGGAAGAGACATCTGAGTTCCAATCGTAAACTGGCCGATAAGGATGCGCACAAGGGACTATGTTCACCCAAGGAACCAAGCCCTACACCTGAGGCCGATGGTGTAGTTGTAGGGGTAGCACCCAAAATGGCTGCCGCGGTCGTGGCTTGAACGGGTGCCATTTTGTCATCACCTGAGGGAGCTGCGGCACCTGAGGGAGCTGCGGCACATGAGGAAGTGCGGCAGGGGTCCCCGTCGATGGATCAGGGGCAGCCTTGACATAAGGAACCTCGGCAGAGCCAGTACTATGAGGCCTGGAATGTTTCTGCGACATACCAACTGCCAAATTAGCCTTCCCAAGAAGGACCTCAGCACTGCCGGTTAAAGAACTTTCCTTCTTTGCCCCCTCAACATATCTGGTATCACCACAAGAGCGGGAACGGTGGGAAACCGCTTTCACCGATAAGGTCTCGTCAGGCCTCTCAGAAATGTTGGTAACTTTAGCCTCTGCTGAAAGAAGGACCTCAGACCCACGTCCGGTAACAGCCTTCTCCGCGCAGGCCTTGAACATCTGTTCGGAGACAGCAAGCCCCGCCAAGGCTTCGGGGCACCCCCCAGTCTTATTTTTGAGGGAAGCCGACAGATGGGCCTCAGAGCAAGCTCTGGTATCCCACGATTCAGTAGATCTGGGTCTACAAACAGCCCCCACAGGAGGGGCCTCAGAGCAAGCTCCAGTATCCAAAGACCCCTTACGGAGACCCTCAGAGAAAGCTCTGGTACAATTATTAGGCCCAACAGGCACCTCTGGGCGAACCCCGGTGACAGACCGATCAACGCTCCTCCCGGCCCGAGAGGAACCCGGAAAGGTATCCCCCGGCCGGGGTGCTCTGAAAAGTAAAGAACTTACCGGGCATTTTTTTCTTCTCGTCGATGAACGCCTGAAAATGTGAAGGAGGTGTTCGTCGGAACACCACCTCCCACCGCTCCAATCGACGTTGAAGTGCCTGGACTGAAAGGGAGTCGCAGTAAAAACAGAGTCCCAACGGTGATCCGGACCCAAGCACTCTAAATAAAGAGGATGGGGATCTGCCCTCGCGAAACGACGGTGACACGATGAACAATCTGGAAAGTCTAGTTTGAACGACAGCCAGAGAGGAAAAAGGGAAGAAAATCTTCCAAGGATGCAAGTGCGTCCAGTCCCGAACGAGTGGAGAAAAGGACTGATGGGCGATGCGCAGGGCGGAGCCAAGGTGGGCGGGGTTACGGCCGCGTGCCGGGCCCTGCGCAGAAAGAGAGGAAGGACCTATTTTTTAAAACATTTTTTGGGATGCTTTTTACAAACTGCTCCGGTCCCGTCCCACAGGACGAAGAGATGTCCCCTAAGTATGGAGGAAAGGGGACGGAACGTAGGAGTATTTCCTTTGTCTTCTTTGACTGGCCTGTCCCCTTCCTTTTCTAAATGAGGAATGAAATGGAAACGGATGACCCCTCCAGGAAGATGATCCTTTGGAATGGCGTTGTTGAGGTTGTCTTATAGCGGCACTGAGTGATTTTGCCGCCACTTTGGAGGTGTGCAGCTTCTCCAAAGTTTTATCCGCCTTGCTGCCAAACAACCTCGAGCCGTCAAATGGCATTTTGAGAAGCCTGGATTGCACATCCAGTGCAAAACCTGACTTCCTTAGCCCCGCAAATCTGCCTAGTACTGTACTAGACGCCATGGACCTACTGATACCGTCAGCTGTGTCCAAGCCTGATTGAAGGCATTCCCCCAAAGCCTCCGTTCCATCCCTTACTATGGACAGGAACCCTTCACGTTCCTCACCTTCAGGGATGTGTTCAGCTGCCGCTGACATACAGTCCCACAGGGTATATGTAAATCTTGCAAGGGTACAAGTTAAATTTGTGGATTTTAAAGCCATGCTCCCCGACGTAAAAATCTTTTGGGACCATGCACCAATCTTTTTATCATCCCTATATGGGGCATTGTAGGGTATGCAGCATTTCTAGTAGAAGTAGCTACTAGAAGTACAAGACTTTCAGGTGATAGGCGTTTACTCAAGTATTCGGGATCTGACGAACAGGGTCTATATTTTGACACTTTATTTACTGCTGGAATAGATTCAGGGTTTTCCCATGCAGTGTTAACCCTCCTTTGTAAGGCTACATGAAAAGGAAGTATGGGGTCCCGTTGAGGTCCTCCTGAAAGGATGTCAATATCCTCCCGATAGGTGAATTTCTACTCCATCCCCATGAATTCAGTTACCCTGTTCATCAATTTTCTATATCCCGCATCAGCATGCTCAGCCGGGTCAAGCTTTTCAAATTCATATTCTGGAGATTTATCAAGATCACTTGCTGACTGCAAGCACTCGTAAGTCTTGCATCTTAAATTGAGGGTCAATTAACTCCTCAGTTTTGTAGCAAATTTCACACCAGCAAGTGAAAAATCTTCTGCTGATGAATCTCCTTCATATATGGAGGACATGGTTCAAAAGCAATCATGTCTGGATGAAATACCTTTTCAGGTGGCATAGACTTGAACACAGGTGTCTATTTTGTAATTGGAGTGAACAAAGATGTCGACAAAAGCGTCAATGGCGTTGATGTGATCACCTTTGATATCGTTGAGGTAATCTTTTACACCGAAGGAATTGTCAACCCCCTGTCGAAGGAGCCTTCCACACTGTCAACTGTGCACTCGACGTAACCTTTTTGGGTTGGGTTGTCGACACCTTGTGCTCGACCGCCTTCGTTAGAGGCTTTTGAGGACATTTTAGACGAGGACTTTGATGGCGTATGAGTGTGACGCCATTTTCTTGAGTTCCACCTCAGATTTCTGCACCGATACGCGTTGAGGCATCAGGGAAGATTCCCTGGACGACACCCTCGATTTTTGGTCGGATTTTCTCATCTTAGATCTTCCCCGGTCACTTTTTATTTTAGGAGCAGGGGCATGGTCTTCGCTAGACTTTGAGGGGGTCTGGGCCGCATTCTCAAAAATCTTTAGCGTAGATGCTCTAAACGCTTCCCAATTTCTTGGGGAATCATGTTTTGACGGACATGTTATGATTTCCTCAGATGACGTCGAGGAAGAGGGAGACCGGCGTTGTCTTTTCTTTGCCTTTGAGGGGTTCCTGGATCTACTCCGACCTAGATTTTTTGTGACGTTTTGATGTAGACTCAGCCTAGTCTTTTCTCCCTCTCGAAGAAAATGCAGGATTCCTCCCCCACCGCCAGTTTACCTCTCCATTCCTTTAAGGCCTTGTGGGTCATCGACTGACAGAAACCGCACTCATCTATACGGTGGTCAGGACCGAGGCACCAGAGGCAATTCTGATGGGGGGGGGGGAATCAGTCAGCGACATCTTTCTCCCACATTTCTGGCATTCTTGAATCCACACTTCAGTGTGGAAGGATTAGATGAAGACATTTTCTTACAAACTGAAGCAATGTTTTATTCAATCTGAAGTGAAGCTAATGGAAAGAAACAGAATGGAGGCCAATGGGCACGCTCGAGGCATTTATACAGCGGATGACAATCAGCGCTTGACGGATGCCGCCGAGGGACATCGACGCAGCAGCCTCGAGTGGAGCGCCCTCTGGTGGAGAGAGAAAAATATTTCCGAAGCAGCAAAGCTTAAGGTAAGGATATCTAAGATGAGGAATACGTGGGTGGACACAATCCATTTGAAGGTATTTAAACATTTGAGAAGTCTAAAAAGACATCCCTGTGTCACTGCACTGAAGGTGCTGTGTAACACATGAACAGATGATGCCTATGGAGTTATCTAAAACTCCATAATCAAAGAACAAAAATGTAAAACTCACATCGAAATACATGAGTGGGAAAAAGGGCTCTCACTCTTCCCAGGCAAAAAAATAAAGTCCTCAAAATCCAGCAAAGTTGCTGGGGGTCTCTAAGGTGAAGGGAAGCATTCTCCCCAACAAGCTCACTTTCAGATTCTTCAATCGTGTATTGACTGATGTCCAATAGGTCTATTGAAGCTTCCTTCTCCTCCTCTCTGATGGACGATGACTGGTCTCTTTCCGCTGTACCTTTAGGGGAGGGTGATGCTAGTGACGTCAACTTACGAATACCTCTTAAGATGGTTCTTTGCTTAAAGCTAGGGGCTAGTTGCCTTGTTTTTTTGGCCCTTGGCATTGTGTTTTTGATCCAGTTAGCTTTGTTGGTTATTGGAGGAGCAGGGTAATTTGAATTTTTCCTGAGGACCAGTCTTTTGCTGACGTTTAGCGTCATGCTTTCCTTCAGATTTTCTCAAACCCTTTAGACTTGACGTCCCTGTTCCGGATGACGGTAGCTCTTCTATCGTTTGCAGTGATTCATTTGTTTCTAAGACCATGCAACCGTTGCGCTTTTCCCCGTTATGTTATATAGCGCCTTCTACATCATTGGTATGATCCCAAAGCGCTGGTAGGTTGAACGCCCTCGGCACCGTAGTTCAAGTCAGTAGAGAGTCATAAGCTGCATGGGTGCACCGGATGTGTGTGCAGCCGGTGTGGTAGTTGCATGATAGATGCTTCTTAGCGGTAGGTGTGGTGGTGGGGAGGTTAGTTGTATGTGTTCATTCTGGAGGGTGGACACCCAGACTGATTTCTGGCTGTGTTAGCCCTGAGGAGACGCTTAAGCTAGCAGTGTTTAATTAGGATGAGGAGTATGTGGCGGGTGTTAGTATGGGAACAGCTATACCGAAGGTGTCATAGTATCGCTGTGTTCTAATTGAGTGGTGTTGTATAGGAGAGAATAAGTGGTAGTTTGATATGGTAGTCATCAGTAAAGTGCTTGAGATCGAGCACTCCATCTGTACCATTGATTCAATCCCTTTTATTTACTCTGTCCGTTCATTACACTTCATCTGTTCATCCATTTTGTTTGTTACATCCATTTAATCTACTAGTCTAGCCATTTTCCATCCACGTGACCCTTCATGCACATGATCTACTCCGTCCATTCTGTAGACCCATTTCATCCTTCTCATCCGTTTAATGTGTTCTATCCGTTCCATCCTTCCTATTCATTCGATCTGCTCCGTGTGTTCCTTCCACTCCGCCCGTTCCATCCACTCCGCCCGTTCCATCCACTCCGCCCGTTCCATCCACTCCGTCCCCATTACATTTTAGGTTTGGGAACTTCGCTTGATTGTTTGCTTTCCAGACTTCCATAACGTGGTGTACATGGCAAGAGTGCTGGCTTAGGGTCTAGTTTCTTTGGAATTTTTTTGGGTTCAAACTGATTACATCACTGAGTTTTCTTTAATGCTTGCCCACTTGGAAGTGTTAGTTCCCTGATTAATCATTGGTGTGGCTGAGGTTGTGGTGCCTTACTCTCTCAACTTGAGTTTTTAATCTGGTCTTTTAACTCCTTTGCCATTATTTAGCCTTCCAAGTATGTTCATTTAATGCGCATTAAGGCAGTCATGGTGGAATTTAGACTATCAAGGGCTTCATACAATTTATTAAAAGGGGCCAATGTTATTGTGACCGCTGACGTGATGGCAAACAAGTCTGGCTTTTTCCTTGCCATGGGTTTGTGGAATCTCACCAAGTCTTTTATTCCTCGGAGGCGTAAATAGTGGGAGGATTGGAGATTGAGTTAAGTGTGGAGACGAGATCTTATTTAAACCCTGAAGCTCCGACCCATTCACCTTCTTAATAGATGTCGGTTCGTTTAATGAATCTCCCGTCAACTAGCCCAAATTTGGGTCTTGGGGATTCGTTGAAGGAGTCTGGTTCGACCCAACAATAGCCATTGTTTCAGTCGATGAACAGGCCGTAGATTGGGGCGATGTTTTTTGGGCACTATGGCGGATGTTGGCTCCACAATATGCTAATGTTTGTTTAAAACTGTACTTGGTGACCGTGGAAGAACAAATCTTTCAGGTTCAAAGATTTTTACTTGTGGAAATGATTTAATAGTTGAGGGTTTCCCAAAGTTCAACCTTTTTGGCGTTGAAGTATATTCAGGTGTTGTGGAATTGTCATCCTTCTGCAATGATGGACAATGGTTAGAATTTGCTCTTTCGCCCTTATCCTCGGTTGTCTCTGATGCGCCGAGCGTTCGTGTGTTAGGGCAGGAGTTATTTTAGCACCTTTTCTGAAATAAAATTCTAGGGAGCCAGGCAAATGACAAGACGATGGTATAATTTTTAAAAACTGTTTTCATTCCAGTTTGAGTTTTGTTAACTTGGTGCTGCTGGTTTGTGCTCCGTTTCTGTAGTGTTTTGGGAGCCCGCCCAGGCCTTTTTTTTGTTGATTCTTTGTTCTGCTTCGACTCATTGATCTCTTCCCAGGCTTTTTGGACGGCTCTCCCCCAGTCTCTTTCTGTCCAAAATGTGGGCTTTTTGCTATGTCTTTGAGCCCTGCGCTTCATGTAATTGTTTGTTCAGAGTTGCCGCTAGGTCTATTTATGGTGCATTCATGTCTTTAGTTGGTTCTGGAGAACCTTCTGAAGATATTGAGCCACCTGCTTCAATATATGAATCTTCAAAATTAGTTGCCGTGTTGAGGACCAACTAGGTCTTCTCTTGCTGTAACTGGGTGCATCTCGATTTTATTTTTAAAGCTGCATTAGGATCTTGTTTCTGCAGGTGAAATGTTAATCCTGGAAGTGAGACCGGGTCTGCCACTTCGATGCTGTTTATATGTTGAGGGGGAATGTTGTTCGGGCTTCGGGTCATTTTTGATCTCGTAGCAAACATTTTTTGAAATATCCAGGTCGTTTCCTGTTAATTCCCCACTTTTTCCTTTCTTTATGTACAATGGGGAAATTGTCTTTGTACTTTGGTCAATCGAGACGTCTTAATTGCTGTGTTGCTCTCGATGGAGAAAGCAACCGTGCCCTGCCCCCCTCTCTACCCTTCGAAGCAAACTCTCCCACATTGGACCTCGCAGCTTAACTCTGGTGCTGCGGCTCCTCCGCACACCCGGGGCTGAACGGGGTATGAAGACTCTGATGTCTTTAGCACCGGGAAGATTGGGAAGAGTCAGGCGTGTTCAGGTGAGAATAGGGGGAGGGAGTAGGATGGCTGGCGACGGGGTGATTGAAAGCAGGACATAGGGAGGATTTTCTTACCTCACGTCTCAGCGTCTGTGATACTGGGAAGTATCCGCAAGTCTTTCCCTTTTAAAAGTGAGGGGGCGGCTTCCCGGCTCAGGTCTGAGACTTTAACCTCCTCACAGCGTTGTTGCCCACTCCGCAAATAAAGTCAGTCTTCCTCCACCGACATCTGGCTCCTCGTCACTGCCAAGAGCTGCCAAGAGCTGCCAAGAGCTGCCAAGAGCTGCCAAGACTGCAGTACTCCGCGGCCCTGCAAGGTTTATGACGTGGGTCCTCCCACATGACAGGCAAACAGGGAGGAAAGAGTCAGGAACACAGGATAGAGATTCACACCGACTGCAAAAACTGCAGTACTCTGCAGCACTCAGTTGAGACTTGCATTTGCTGCCTTTTGCAGAGTTGCTTGAAGCATTGCCCTTTACAAGCCTCCCAGCTTGTGGCCTTTAACAAAACTCTTTAACATTGTGCAAGACTTGTGCTAATCTTCAAGAAGTGCCTCAGCTCCCCTCAACTTCGCTCAATTGACATTGGTTGTCCTGGCTCCCTGAAGACTCTTACTCTGACTGGGTTGATCGGTCCCTCCAAAATCATACATACTTGACTTGTATAGCTGGGAAAGGGTTAATAGTATTGCATTGGGGGATTGAATAGTACTTATCTGTTTGAGAAGCTTGTTAACCTTTGTTTCATTCGCGAAACCTTTTTCTTTCGCCCCAAAGCGCAGTATTGCTTTAAATGTACAAGTGATATATTAATGTCCACATTGTCCTAATAATTGAAGTCACCTCAGGCTGTAGGAAAAGTCTGTGCCATCCCAAAAGGGCATTACCAGTATTTGTAAAGTATTTAAGTGTTGCATATTGCTCCCTTGTAAAGAAGGCTCAATTTAAAAACCTGGAGTAGAACAAGTTACTCCTTACCTTGTAATGTTCTTTCGATGGGATGTTCCGACGTATTCCTCATCTTTGATAATTCGTCTCCAGCTTGCTGGCCTCGGAAATGTTTTCTCTGTAGAGGGCGCTGTGCGTCGACATCCGCCGAGTCGATGTCCCTCGACAGGCACCGTATCAGCACGGACGTCACCATGCCCATAAATAGCCACGCGCGGCGTCCGTTGCTCAGTTCCGTTTTGTAGCATAACATAAGTCATGCCTGAATTGGCTATTGACTTTGAAGGAGCGTAAGCTGCAACCACAAGGGAAGTATTACTGCGGGGATGGATGGGAGGGGCGATAAGGAATACGTCGGAGGAACATCCCATCGAAAGAACGTTACAAGGTAAGAAGTAACTTGTTCTTCGAAGGGATTGTGTCCTCCGACGTATTCCTTATCTTTGATAGACTCCCATAGCAGTGGCATGTAATTGGAGGTGGGAGTAATAATGTCATGTATCCCTTTTAGGAATGACCCGAATGTAATACGGCTTTGCCAAATCTGGTCTCTTGACTAGTGGAGGAATCCAGGTTGTAACATCTTGTGAATGTATGTGCGGACGACCATGTGGCAGCCGCACATGTGTCTCGGACCGGTACCCCTCTTTGGAGGGCCGAAGAGGTTGCAATACCCCTGGTTGAATGAGCCCTAAGATTTTGGGGTGGCTCTTTCCCTGACAGTTTGTAACATTGCAGGAATGGCCAAAATAATCCACCTGGAAATGGTCTCTTTTGTTATGGGTAGTCCCAACTTGTGACCCGAGTATCCTAAAAGCAGTTGGTCTGCTTGCCTAATCCTAGCCAGTCTGCTGATGTAAAAGCTTAGAGCTCGCCTTGGGTCCAACCTATGTAGCCTTTCTTCCTCTTTCCCCAGATGGGGAGGAGGGTAGAACCAAGGTAAGGTAATTTTCCGAGTGATGTGAAATTCAGAAACCACCTTTGGGAGGAAATTAGGCTTCACCTGTAGGACAACTTTGTCCTCATGGAAAATTGTATGGGGGGGGGGGGGGGGTTTACAAGAAAGAGCTTGTAATTCGCTCACCCTCCTAGCAGATGTTAGTGCTACCAATAGGACAGTTTTAAGAGTGAGAAATCTCAGCGAACAAGAATGGAGTGGTTCGAAGGGAGTACCCATTAGGAAATTTAAGACTAAAATTTAAGTCCCATAAGGGAACTTGGAATGGTCTTGGAGGATAAACATTAGTTAATCCCTTGAGAAATTGTATTACTAGGGGTAGTTTGAAATACGATGGTTCCTCCGCAGTGCGCGTGTAAATTGATAGCGCTGCGAGAAAGCCTTTTACAGTGCCAACTTGAAGGCATGAGTTTGCCAAGTAGAGTAGAAACGATAACACCGTTGGTGTACCACATGAAAAAGGGTCGATATTCTCTTCTCTACACCAGCTGCACAATTTGTTCCAACGGCAGCGGTATAAAGACTTTGTTGCTGGCTTTCCGGCCGAAAGGAACACCTCCACGACGTCATCAGGGAGGTCCAAATCCTTGTACCCCACCCTTTCAGAAGCCAAGCGTGAAGGTTGAGGGTTCTGATGTCTGGATGGAGAACCTGACCTCCCTTCTGTGAGAGAAGATTCTCTTTGAGGGGAAGACGGATTGGAGGACAGATGGACATATCTAGAAGGTCCGGGTACCACGTTCTCCTGGCCCAGTCCGGGGCAATTAGGATCATGGTTTTCCGGAATCTTCTCAACCTCCTGATCATTTGAGGAATAACAGGGACTGGTGGAAACGCATAAAGGAGTGGGAACTCCCAGTCCACGACGAACGCGTCCCCTAGAGCTCCTCTCGGGGGAAATTCCCTTGAACAGAACAGATCCCACTTCCTGTTGGTGGCGAACAGATCCACCTGAGGGGTTCCCCAAAGGGCGAAGATCTCTTGAAGGACTTCCTGAGCTAGCTTCCACTCGTGGGAGACCATGCTCTGCCTGCTCAGAGCGTTCGCTGTCAAGTTCTTCTCTCCCGCTAGGTGGACTTCCGATAGAGATTCCTTCCTGAATTGCCCAAAACCAGAGCTGCATTGCCTCTCTGCACAGTGGCAGTTACCCTACGCCTCCTCTTTTGTTGAGGTAGTGCATGGCCACCGTGTTGTCCGTCATTATCAGGACATTTCTCCCCTGTACTGATGGCAGGAAAGCTTTCAGCCCTAGTCTGATCGCTCTCAATAGGTTCATGTGTAGTCTGGACTCCGGACTCCGATGGAGACCAACGACCGCTGATGGTCAAGTCGTTGGCATGGGCTCCCCACCCCGTGAGGGAGGCGTCTGACTACAGTCATCTCCGGCCATGGTTGCCAAAACAGTTCTCCCTTCAAGATGTTCTCTGGCTAGGCCCACCATTGAAGGTCGTGGGCTACCTTGTCCGGAATCCGGAGGAGATCTGTCATTCTGCCTGAGTATTGTGACCACTGTGTCCTTAGTGCCCACTGGAGAGATCTCATTCTTAAGCGAGCCTCTGGCACAAGGAAGATGCAGGATGCCATGAGGCCTATCAACCTCAAAAAGTCAAAGGCTGGGAGATGTTGGGCATTTTGAGACTTGTTGACCATCTGCAGAATATCTAGAGCCCTCACCTCTGGTGTCGAGGCTTTTCCCAGGGAAGTGTCCAGGACCGCTCCTATGAACTGGAGTCTCTGTGATGGTATCATCTGTGACTTCTTTAAATTGAGGGAGAAGCCCAGTTTGTGAAGGAAGTGGCAGACATAATCTAGCTGGATCTGAGCTTGTTCCGAAGATACAGCTCTGATCAGCCAATCGTCCAGGTAGGGGTAGACGTGGCTCCCTTCCCTCCTTAGACTTGCAGCCACTACAGACATTAGCTTGGTGAAGACCCTCGGGCGTAGGTCAGCCCAAATGGCAGAACTCGAAATTGATAATGAGAGCCGCCAATTGCGAACCTCAGGTATCTCCTGTGTTTGAGATGGATTGGCACATGGAAATAAGCATCCTGGAGGTCCAGAGATACCAGCCAGTCCTGGATCTGGAGGGCCAAAAGGATCTGAGAGAGAGTTACCATCTTGAACTTGTCCTTCCTGAGGAACTTGCTCAATTCTCGTAAGTCCAAGATGGGTCTCAGTCCTCCGTCCTTCTTTGGTATGAGAAAGTAGGGGGGAGGGAGGGGGAGTACCAGCCCTTGTTCCTCTCCGCTACAGGTTCTATGGCACCTTTCTCTAGCAGGTCTACAATTTCCTGCAAGAGGAGCGGATCTGGAACTTTTAGAGAGCTGTGCCCCGGTGGATGACTCTGTGGGATGTGTAGAAAGGGTAGGCAGTAACCCTGGGCAACTGTCTCCAATGCCCAAGCATCTGACGTAATAGCCTGCCATTCTGTCAGATGGTGAGTTAACCTGCCCCCTACAGGTGTTTTGTGTGGAAAGACCTCAGAGTGGTTTGGGGCGGCTGATGCAGATGCCGAGGGTAAAGAGGCACCTGCTGCTGCTGCGGCTTTAGTACTTTAGACCCGTCCACCTCGGGTGGATCTCCTTTGGCCTCTGAGCCGGCTGTCCTCTGCCTTTCCCGAATGCAGAATAATAGCAAAAGGACGTTTCCTCTCCCAGAGGTTCCTGAGGGGCGAAAAGGAGTTTGGCGGATTGCAGCTCCTAAAGATTTTGCTGCTACTTTAGATGTGTGCAACTTCTTCCAGACTGTCATCAGCCTTTTTGCTGAATAACGAAGAACCGTCAAAGGGAATATTCAAAAGTCTGGCCTGTACATCTGGAGCAAAGCCAGACTCGCAACCACGCATGCCTGCGGATTGTAGTACTTGCCGCCATGGCCCTGCTGATACTGTTAGCGGAATCGATGCCAGTTTGAAGAGATTCGCACATGGCATCTTTGCCATCTTTGATGTTAAGGAAGGCTTCCCTTTCCTCTCCTTCCGGTATGCAGTTAGCCGCTGATGAAGCACACTCCCACAGTGTGCGACTGAACCTGGCGAGCGTACAAGTGGCGTTGATGGACTTCAACGCCATACTACAAGCAGAAAAGACTTTTTGCCATTGAATCGTACCTTTTGTCATCTCTACCCTGTGTGACAGTAGGGTAAGCGGATCTGCTGCTTGATGAAGTTGCCGCTTGAACCACCAGGCTCTCTGGAGTCGGGTGTTTTGATAAATATTTATGGTCCGCTGCAGCTACCCTATACTTGGCTGACAATCTTTTATTGACTGCAGGGATAACCTCAGGAGTTTCCCAATTTGATGAAATCTTCCTTTGTAAGGCTGCATGGAAGGGGACCACAGGATCCTCCTGTGGACCTTTGTCTAGTATGTCTGTAAGGTCATCCTGTTGAAAAACAGGTGAAGGCGCAGACCAACCCATGAATTCAATAATCCTTGTCATCAGGGTTCTATAGGGGGTTTCGGCATGTTCCCCTGGGTCTGGTTTGACAAATTCCACTCCTGGGGAAATGTCCAGCCCACTTGCCTCATGTAATGATTACTGTAGGTCTTTTAACCTTCTTTCCTCAGAGATAAAATCCTCTGAAACAGGTGGTGTGGTCCTCTGCAGCCGAAGGGTCTTTCCTGGTCAGAGTCCTCCCCTTCTTCATAGATTGAAGATAATCTGGGTTACTCTGACCTCGGAAATGGTCAGAAACCCATTTCTAAGGCAGAAGGAGCCAAACTTGTCATTATTGGGTGAGAAAACGTCGATGCCGTCGACGCCGATGTGAAATGCTTCGAAGGCGCCGAGAAAAAGAGGCCTTGAAGAACTCTAAAGGATCGGGATCCTACTCGAGGATGTCGACGACGTTCTCGGCGTCGTGCCGGAGGCTCTTGGTATAACCGTTGGCTGTGAAGTAGCCGTGGTTTTCTCTTTTATCGGCGTAGAAGATAGCGTTGATTCAATCGACCGATGCGAAGAACCCTTCGACAATTGTGTCAATGGCGCTGATCCATGCGTCGAAGGGATCTTCGACGACGGCGAAGATGGTGCCTTCTTACCCGATGGCCGGTGGCGCTCTCGGGTGAACTCTTTCGGCGGGTGCAACGACTCGCAGTTTTGATTTTTTGGGTTTTTCACCCAGGGTATCACCCTCAGCTGTCTTTGAGGGGGTCGAGGCTGGTTTCTTGAAGACGCTTAGCATTTTCTTCCTGAATTCCTCCCACTCAGCCTGAGAGCTGTGTTTTGCGGGGCAGGAGACCCTTTCTGGGGAAACAGAAGATGACGAGGAAGGGGATCTTTGACATCTCTTCTTTGAGTGTCTAGATCTCGAGGAATGGTGGGAGCTACTTCGAGACCTAGAATGGGAATGCTTTCGACGGCAAGGAGACGAATGCCTCGGCCGAAGAAACTTTCGAGGAGGTTTTGACTGACTTACCTCTCTCGAGCTTCCCCTTGCGCTCCCTTAAAGGCTTTCGCCGTCATGGACATGCAGTCCTCACACTCCGAACAATGGTGTTCGACTCCCAAGCACCACAAGCAGATCCTGTGAGGATCCGTTATCGACATGGTCTTTCCGCAGTCTCAACATTTTTTGAAGCGGAACTGAGCAACGGACGCCGCGCGTGGCTATTTATGGGCATGGTGACGTCGGCGCCGATACGGTGGCTGTCGAGGGACATCGACTCGGCGGACGTCGACGCGCAGCGCCCTCTACAGAGAAAAAAATTCCGAGGCCTGCAAGCTGGAGACGAATTATCAAAGATTAGGAATACGTCGGAGGACACAATCCCTTCGAATAAGTGTTATTTGAATACATGTCACTGAACCTCTACGTTGCAACCCTACAGCTCACACTGACCCCTCTTGAGATAAGCTTGGCTGCTCAGTCACTACCAACTTGTGTAGTACAGGCCTACACCAAAGGTTGGCTTACCGATTACCAAGAGGACAAGACTGGTGTAGTCTCCAACAGAGTTACTACATACAATCTTGCCTAACAGCCAGGAATAAGGGTTAGTGACAAGATGGCCATGGTACAAACAAAAATCCTTGTGGCATGGCCATGTTTGGACACTAGATACAGTAGGTAGCCAAACGCGGTAAGGCTAAAACAAAGTACACTAAAAAATAGCAAACCATCACGCCTATCACAAGCTTGTCCCTTAGGCAAAGCTAAAGTAACCAGAAATCCTCCAAGTGGTGTTCGAGGGCAAAACAAAAGGTGTACTCCATTGTAAGTATTATTGTACAATGATAAGTTACCAAAAGTAGTAACACAGTAACAAGACTAAGTGAAACAATGTATCCCAGTACTCAAAGCCTGAAGGACATGTCAAGTTTCCCCATGGCAAAAGAGCAAAAGCCAGTGTAGTGAAGCTGAAGGCTTCACTGCACTGTAAAAAATGTCAGGTCAGATTAAAAAATAAAAGCAAACAGTTTGGGGTCCCTAAAAATGGAGGGAAGGGTGCAGTAAAGAGAAATCTTTCCCAAAACTTCCCTCAAAGCAGTAGTATTTGATAGGTATTTTCTTTTTATTTAAATAAAACATCTTTAACATGGCACAACTTAAGAGTTCTTCTGGTTTGCCACACTGATCAAAATGTAGGCAGTACTCTAGATAGGACTTGGAAGTGGGAGTATTTTTTTAGAGTGTAAAAATATAAGTTCAATTCCCCAATGAGAGTATTTTACAAGCAAGTAAAATTGTTTCAACTGAAAAACGGAAAGGTTTATGTAATATTTATTTATTTGCACCTAGTTATTCATGCACATAAAAAGATACAGGTTTACTTCTTCCATTCAGGCAGTTATGATATGATATATGATGGCATTTGTAACGCGCCTATACACAAGTGTTTCAAGGCGCGACGAGGCAGGGAGGGACAAGGGAGACAGACAACGTTCCTACTAGGCCAGGTGTCATTCAGATTGCGCAAGTGCAAGGTTAAGGGGACGGGAAAAAGTGCAAGGAGGAAAGGGAGAGGGGAAAGTGCAGTACACGGTTAGTAACGGACAAGATAAATAAGGGCCAGTTAGTGGCAAGTGCAAGATAAGTGCAGACAAGTGCTGGGAAGAGGGGCTGTAGGGATACAGAGACAGTCCCGCAGTGCAGGGGTTGCCGGGAAGGCAGTGCAGGGGAGAGTGGCTGGGCCAAGGACCGAGATTGGTGAGTAGCCCAGTTGCTGATTTAGTACAATTTCAGTGATTTAGCAGGGGAGAGAGGGAGAGAAAGCAGAAGCAAAGAAGAGGGTTTTGAGGAGCTTCCGGAACCGGAGATGGTTCTCCTGAAGTTTTAGGGAGGCAGGAAGGCTGTTCCAGAGGGAGGCCTCTGCAGCAGAGAGATCTCCCACCAACTCGTTGCTTAGAGAAGCGGCTGACCCTGAGGGATTTGGAGGCGGATGAGCGAAGTGCACAAGAAGGAAGATATTTTGGAAGGGAGAGTTGAAGGTATTTTGGCCCCAGAAGGCCTTGTGGACAATGCAGAGGGTTTTGAACTTAATCCTCGCAGCCACAGGGAGTCAGTGTAGCGATTTCAGTCCTGGAGAGATACGGTCCCGGGGCTTGAGGCCAAGGACAAGTCTCGCAGCCCTGTTCTGGATGAGTTGTAGAGGCAGGCAGATTTAGGTAGAGGTTGTTACAGTAGTCCAGCTTCGAGAGAACCAGGGCTCTGGAGACAGTGAGCTTCTGGGGGAAGGAGAGGAAAGGAAGGATACCTCTGAGGAGGTGCAGCAGGTAGTGTGACTTCTTAGAAACGTCAGAAATGTGAGGCGAGAAGGAGAGAGTGGAGTCAAAGATGACCCCGAGGTTTTTAGCCTTGCAGGTAGGAGCAGGAAGAGGGCCAAGAGAGGCCGGCAGAGAGCTGCAGGGAAGGAGGGAGTGGGTGTGCCGATGAGTAGAATCTTGGTCTTACTGGCATTAAGGCAGAGGTCGTTGGCGGCACACCATTCCTGGATAGCAGAAAGACAGTCAGAGATGAGGGAAGGAGAAGAGGAGGCCGAGGGTAGCCTGAAAATGAGCTGGGTATTATCAGCATAGCACTGAAAGTATGGGCAGAGAGCAGCAATGCGGTGGGCGAGAAGTGCCAGGTACTGGTTGTACAGCCAGGGAGAGAGGTTAGACCCCTGGGGGACACCACAGGTAGAGAAAAAGATGTCAGACAGGAAAGACCCCAGTTGGACCTGGGAGGGTCAATTTGAGAGGAAAGAGGTCAGCCAAGCCAGAGCCTGACCAGTGATACCCAGGTTATCACGGAGACGGTTGAGCAGGATGGTATGGTTGACAGTATCAAAGGCAGAAGAGAGATCAAGCAAAATGAGAACACAAATAATGTTAGAGTCAAGGTTCGAGAGCAGGTCCCCGCGGATGTTCAGGAGAGCAGTTTCTGTGCTTCTGGCAGCTCTGAAGCCAGACTGGTGGTCATGGAGGCTACCAACAGATTCAGCATGGAGATTAAGCTGGGAGATGGCAAGTTTCTCCAGGAGCTTGCCCAGGAAAGGAGTGATAGAGATAGGGCGATAGTTAGCTGGGCAGGATGGGTCGGAGGAGGGTTTCTTAAGAAGGGGGTGCACAAGGGAGTGCTTGAGAGGGGATGGGAAGACTCCAGAGGCGAAGGAGTGATTGCAGAAGTCAGCAAGGGCAGGAGCCAAGGAGTCGATGTGGTCCTTAATAGTTTTGGAGGAGCAGGGGTGGACCTGTGTTGACGAGACTTTCATAGATCGGACTTGTCTCGAAACCTAATCAACAGAAAAAAGGGGAAAGGCAGAGAAGGAGAGAGGAGGGGTGGATGCAGAAGGGCCAGAGGACGGGCAGGGAATAGAGGGGGGGAGTTGATGGGAGGAGAGTGAGGACAGGATGTCCTGAGTTTTTGACATGAAGTGAGAGGCCAGTGCCGTACAGAGGGCCTGGGAGGGGACAGGAGAGGTAGAGTCTGCAGCAGGGTTGGCCAGCTCCTTGCAGATTTTAAAGAGTTCAGCCGAATTGTTAGATGCCGCAGTGATGCGGGCTTGGATAAGGGCTCTCTTTTTGGTGAGAACGGAGAGCCGGTAATGCCTTTGGAGCAGGCCACTGTCAGAGGATGAACCTGAAGCACGCCATTTCCTCTCTGCCACCCTGCACTTGGGTTTGAGGGTGACGAGATCCGAGTCAAACCAGGAGTTACATTTGGCTTTGGGCTTCAGGCGGATTCTCATGACAGGGGCAAGGATATCAAGAGTATCAGATATAGCAGAGTAAAGAGTGGAGAGGGCTGTGTCAGGGTGGGAGTCAGCCGAAGGGGAAAGAGGGGGCGAGAAGGTGGCAGCGAAAGCCTCAACTGACACACGCTTCATGGGTCGGATGAGGCAGTTAAAATAGTAGTTTATTCCTGTGGTACTGCGTGTACTACTCGTTCAAACAAATGCATGGAGCTGTGAGGGTGAATGCAGGGGCTCAATATTGTACGTCTTTCCCATTTTCTGTTGGAAGTACGTACTCCACATTTTTATTTTTTGGGCGTACAAAAGTGGCCGATACCCCTTGTCTGTAGGGCTGTTCGGGCTCTGTAGCCAGAGCACCCCAAAGGTAAGTGTGTAAATAATAGTGCATGTTTAATGTGATACTTACCCATGGTTAATTAAGAGTTTGGCTTGCGTCTAAATACATTATTTTATTTGAATACATTCTGCCTCGCTTGGTATTAAGAGTGCTCTGCCCATGCTTAACTAAATCCTGCACCATTTCCTCGTAGCTCCAAGCTTTGCTGCCCAGTCACATCGCCCAGATAATTTGGCTAGACAGCCTTTCACGGTAACCAGAAAAGTGTGGTCCCTTAGAATAGGGGCATTGGGCAGATTCAGAAAATCCATCAACACTACGGCTGTTGCGAGATTAGCCATGACTCAGAGAAAGATACATGTAGCAGTGTTCCCAAACAGTGCACAGAAAAAAGGAACCGTGGTCATAGGGTGCACAAACTATATATAGTGGCATTAATGCCACATCCGGTGCATATAGATTGGGATCTGCGCCCCCTGGAAGCAAAAACTATTTCTGAAAACCGCTATGGACTCACAGATGAGGAATCTGTGGGTAAAAGGAATACATTAGAAATAAGGGTGGTGATCTGGGGCTTCAACTCTAGCCTTTCATTCCTACTGAGAAGTGCTATACACAAGCCCAAACTAAATCAGTCATTAGGCATGCCAATAAAAGTATGTACTTACATCATCTGATGAAAAGAACTGGTCAATGATTTCATAAGCCAATTTGTAGATGTCTTCATTTTCATGATTTTGCAGTTGTTCAATCTTTTCCAATCCTAAAAGAAAACCAAACATTAACAAATCAATTTTTACAAAACATGTAAAATATATGAAGAAAACACAAGTGTGTGGCTCTTGCACTTGTGGTTCTAAGCCACACTTATGATACAAGAATGCGCTGGTGCTGACAGCGTAAACCTTTCTGAACTAAAAGCAATAGCCCGGTCAGAACACTTTCACAACATCGCCATCGAAAGAAACTCCCCGATCTGCACCAAATTAACACCCTCATCCCTTGCCCTCCATGTCCTAATCCCCCCCCCACCCCCACCCGGATCTCTCTGCACACACCCTCTTCTGCTCCTTCTCCCATCTAGATTTCCTGAAGCTACTCAAGTAGCCACCACTCAGGATCTCCTGGAAACCCTTGCACCCCCTTTTTTGTAGAACAAAAGGGGGTAGAGTAATCCCAGCCTGCATGATAAGCAGTTTAGTGTGACCAGTTAGTACCTCTTCCTTTTATTGGTACACAAATGGTTTTAAAATCACCATAAATACAAATATAAAAAGGTATGGGGTATAATGATTAAAACAATCAGTGTCCAAAGAAGTGCCTATTTCCTAGCACAAATCTAATACACTTCTCAGTAGTGATACAGATAATTCTACAGACATACAATTTATGTTTTTTACTGACATAATCTTGTCTGTGTTAGTATTGGAACACGTGTCCAAGCTGTGACCCTACCCATGGCATCCAACTTCTTCCCTTTGCTATCCAGGGGAACAGAAGCTGAAGGAGGGATTAGACGAATTCTTCCTCCCTGCCGCCAAGAACACAGTCCGGGGAAGGCTGCGAACATAGGCACTTTGGTGCAGACTCCAGCACCCAGTACCTTTTCTCCAGCCTATCCCTCTTTGACAGGGCGGAGGCCGGGTTTCTCATCAGCGCCAGGCCTTTGTCCCAAATGTCGCCCAGGGGAGTCACCGCCAGAATCGTCTAACTTGGCTTCCCGCCGTTGATATAGCAAACCAGATTTCTGACACCAGGGTGTGGAGTGTTGTCAGGTTCCCGTATTATTCATGGTTGAGACATTCTATTTAAAGGGGTGGATTGTTTAAGAATTAGACCACTCCTTTGGGAAAAGTGTTTGTGAAATAAGCACCATTTACAGTGTAGATTCCTTAATGTATTTTTCAGGAGGTCTTCGTTTCCTAAGTGCAAGATGGAGGTTCTCTGCAGCAGCATGCATTGATTGGCTGTGGCTGGGTGCAAGTTAGTTTAGAATTCCTTTTAGAATTCTAAACTGCCTTTCATTCAAGATATCACCAAAGCAGGGCATAGTCTTTATAGCTCCTGAAGTTTTAAGGAAAAATCCATCAGCAAAGGAATTAATCGATGAGGCGAGTGAAGGTGAGAACTAAATCCCACTGAAGATTTGAGAACCCGTTGAAGATCCCAAGAGGCGTAGCAGTAAATCACAGCAAAAGAAGCAAGCTAAGTGAATCTAACTTTCTGTATTCTGAGTTACTGAGCATTATTACAGTAAAGCGCTAGCAAGTGAAAAAGTAATGCAAGTCAAGGACAGTTTGAATTTGGTTATTTATTATACCAGTTTTGATTGCAGGCAAGGAGTTAAAGCAGAGGCAGCATGTTGCTGCGTGCTCTTAACACAAGCGAGCAGGAACAAGTCGTTGCTAGTTCCTTATTAATTGTGTTAAACTACATAACTTGCATACATACTAACCTGTAAATAGTTTGCGAGGTGTAAGTCGTAGAAGCGCGATGAGTTACCATCGGGCCATTAGAATAAACGACACGCGGTTGAGGTGCGCGTATGCGCGGAACAGTTTTTGGCTCGGAACACGATCTATGCAAGTCAGTTTCAGGAGACACGAACGCCGCCGCGGCACAAAGGAACTTTTTGATTTCAGTCAGCAGTCAAGTAAATATAAAAGACTATTTAGTAAGCGAACTCGCGCTGGAAAGCACAGGGTGACTTTTGGGGCAATTGAGACTACTTTGTTCGAGAAAAAGTAAAGACTCGGGGCCTAATTTGCAGAACATTTAGCACAGAGCAATGTGACTTGGCACTGTAAAAGTACTCTCTGCACCGTGCTGAATGGACCTTATTTTGTGAATTGGGCCTATTTAGCGAGGTGCAAAGTACTTTTGCAGTGCAAAGTGACTTTGCTCTTCTGTGAATTAGGCCCGGTGCAAAGTGTATTTTTGCAGTGCAAAGTTACTTTGCTCCGCTCTAAACGTTCTGTGAATTAGGCCCTCAGTATTTAAGTTGTGAAGGGACGATCTAAATTCCAAAAGACTATTCTGTGAGTTGTAAATTTGGAGTATTTGTAAGGAAGGCAGTAAAGCAGTCAGCATCTAGGATAACAATTCTTAGACTAAGGCAAAAAGAAACTAAGAATTTAAAAGGATTTAGAGATTTTGGTGAAGAAAACGTCGAGCCGATATTTAAGAAGGTTTAGTGACCAAGCAAAACCTCAACCATCTACATTACAGAGCCTATCAGTAGTTCAGCATAGCCAGAAGGTATGCAGGGCAGGCATTGGGCAAGTAACAGCTTTAGAGAACAGGAAAAGTAGCAGATCAATGGTAACCTGCTTGTAATTACTTTTTAGGAAATCTGAGCCATCCTGTTGCGAGGGGGTCAGACACTGAAGTCCAGGGCTAGAAGAGAACCTGCGTTTTATTTTCTCCACTTCCCCTTTTCCCTTGGGTTTGCCAGCTCTATAGCTATAACTCAAAGACTGTTGGGTCGGCACTCCTGCAGGAATTGCGAGAGGATGTCAGATCCATCCATCAGAGGTGTAGGTTGGGGGGGGGGGGGGGGGGGGGGGGTTTAGACCTGCTGAACAGTGCCCAAATCAGCGTTTCAGCCGCCATTGTACACTTCGGCGTTCCCGCTGCCATCGAAGACCGTGTCAACGGACACCAGATCCACCTCATCTGAGGAAGAAATATCCACACTCTAGAGCACTGACCCACCTCTTCCCCCCCCTATGCATCATGAGGGGCCAGCCTCAGGCTTAGGAATGGCCATCCTCTTCTCTGGAATCTTAACTGGCTTGGCCGAGGCCTCCTGCCTCGGGGGAATTGATACTCTGGCCACGATCGGGGCCCCCTGGACTGGGTCAGACCCTTTTGCCTGCGAGAAAGCGGCCACCACCACCTCCAGCGTCGAGGAGGACTTCACCTGTGCCTTGGTCTTCTCCGCAGCTTCCCTGGGTTAGCAGACTTCCTCTTCGAGGAGGAGCTGGAGTGAAGACTGGCGATGTAGGCAGATGGTGAAGATGAGCGCGCCCTGGTCGTCGTGGGACACCACTTGCACGGCGACCCCTGACTGTAACAGACTTGAAATGCTTGGCCTTGTCTTGGGCCCCCACAGACGGAGCACCATCAAAGGACTTGGAGAAGCCCGCTCTTCGGACCAGCCGGTTCCAGGTGAGGCATGCCCCTGCTTGCCGCACAGGTTAGAGTCCTTCGCATTGAGCAACACCACCAACCTACTGTGATGATCCTTGAATGTCTGCTTGGAGAACCCAAGGAAGATTTCACAACCTGCTTTCCTGTGGTCTGGATGGAGACAGTCGAGGCACTGGAGGTGGGCGTTCTCTACAAACACGTTCCTCAATCCGCAGCTGGAGCAGAGCTTAATGAGAGAGCTTCCCTCCTTATCCGCCGACATGGTCCTGCGTGCGTTGTAGGCTCGGTGGCCCTCTGGAATCTTATATGAAATGTAGACTATCCTTGCCCTTGAGGGGCGTTGAAATACGCTGACAAACTGATCCCTGCTTGCCGGTCAAAGATGCACACAGGCTCTATTGACAAAAATAGAACTTTTATCGAAAAAAAGCATGAAAATGTAGTAAGGCTCAGAGAAAAACACAAGGAGACTCCCAACACTTGAACGTGCGGTAAAACTCTGAAGATGGCTGCCAGGGGAGGGGCTTAGGTAGAGGGCAGTCATTGGTTGGGGCAGTATGACCCAGAGCTCGGCGATTGGTTGAGATTTTTTGGCTTCCCAGCCCGACAATGGGCAATACTCATGAGCATGTGTATCCATGCCAGACCCCATGCTGGAGAACATAAAATGTTACCTGAGAAAGTAGATAAAGGGGAAACTAAGTAACCCCTCCAGCACTCCATGTAAGACAGTGTGGGCTGGGTCTACAAGGTTACAAAAAGTAAAGTCAATTTCACTTTACTGCTCTTGGAACCAGCAGTTAATCCAAGAGAAGGTGTTGGGGAGAATTCTCAGAAATGTGCCAATTCCCCTCTACCTTAGAGACTCCCAGCAACTTTTCTGGATTTTGAGGACTAACATTTTTAACCTGGAGCGAGCAAGACCCTTTTTTCCCCCACTCGTATTTTTAAATGTGATTTGAACCCTGTTTCTACTGTTTCCAAGAGCAGTAAAGTGAAATCGACTTTAATTACATTTCCTATCTTGGCAACAGGTGAGCATGTGTGCTGCAACCCCCTGCCCCCCCCCTCCTGGAACCATCATGGCGGTGCGCTGATTGATTTGTGAGCCTCGCGGGCTCCCCAGCAGTGCCGGAGCTTCCCCTGCCTTTGTCCCGCCTCCCTATCCCTCCTCCTTGCGGCTAAGGACCCGGAGGCAAGAGGCGGCTCATGCATTGGCAGCTCCAAGACGTATCTGCAGGTGTCCGCAGAGGAAGCCAGCAGCCAACAGACACCAACAAAACTGCAAGTGTGGCATGGGTGGAATGTAGCGCAATTACTCTACTCCAGAAAGCCATCACCACTCTACCTTACCTCTCCATAAAGTAGACTGCTATAGATTTACACCATGCATACTTCGAGAGATGTGACCACCAGCATAAATCCATAGAGAACGGTCAAGATTAGCCTGCGTCACCTCTAGACAGGTGTAATAATGTTAGCATGTACACACTTAGATGGAATCCTTGACTCCAGCTTGCGTTTCATCTAGATAGAAATGTGAATGTTAGCATGCGCCACACTTAGATGAAACTGAATGATGAATAGTGCAACACCTGAATGGAATCATAATCACTAGCCTTCCTCACACCTAGACGGAATATTGAAATTGACAAGCGCCACACTCCGATGGAATGGTGAACGATGGCAAGCATCACACCTAGACATAATGGCAGGGAGAGCAAGGCCAACTAACCAATCCACTAACAATTTCATCCCTCGGCATACACCTCTCAAACTAACCAAACAACCACAAGCCTAAAACGCAGCAATCCGCACAAACTTCACTGCAACAACAAACAAACCGCACACAGACTTGCACAACAGCACACACCAACTACTGACCGTAAAACACGCCAAGCCCAGCCAACTGACCCGCCGGGCTGAGGCTGCCAAAAGCACATCACTGCTCTCTTGCACATTTCCAGCTTATTCCCACTAACTCGCCCCCCTCCTCTCCCTCTTTCAGAGCCGCCAGGGGACCACTCCGGTGGCGATAGTGCGCAGTACAAATATCCTTTAACATTAACATGCATTGTAACTTTGACCCAGCACACAATATCTTACAATAGGGTGATGGAGGGGTTAGTTTCCCCTTTGTCTAGCTTCTCATGTAAGGAACAAGTTACTTACCTGTAACTGTTGTTCTCCAGCATGGGTCTGGCATGGATTCACATGCTCATGAATATTCCCTGTCAGGCTGGGAATCCTCCGTAAAGAAAATAATCAGTATCAGTTTTGTTTCTGATCTGTCTTTCTTAGTAGTAACCAATCACTGGTCTCTGGGTCATAATGCCCCCAGCCAATGACTGCCCTCTCCCTAAGCCCCTCCCCTGGCAGCCATCCTAAGATTTGGTAGCACGTAAAGTGGCAGTATGACCAAGCGAAGAGCCGCAGAGGGGTAGGAGGGAGGGTTTGCATGTGAATCCATGCCAGACAAATGCTGGAGAACAAAAGTTACAGGTAAGTAACTTGATCCTTATCCAGCATGGGGTCTGGCATGGATTCACATGCTCATGAATATAAGAAAATTAACAAGGGGGGTCCTGGGAGTCCCTCTGCCAGACATTAGCCCCGGTTACGAGAGACTTACCCAGAGTCTTTAGCTCACTATCTTTCACAGAGAAGAAATATCCAAAACATATCAGTCTTTGTCCTGCCCTGGGGCAGTCCAGCACCGAAATGCTAAGCAATTCTCCTCTGAACAAGAGCACCAACAGAAACCCCAGACACGTGTTTAGGTCTGGTTGGACCTCATCAGTAGGGTGGATCTGTGCCTCTATAAGGACGACCCCCTTGTTAATATGAATATAAGAATACACAGCAGTACACACATGCACAACCACGGTAGGTGGCAGGGCTCAACATTAAGCATTACATAAACTCAACATTAAGCAACTCTTACCTCCTCACCAGGCCCACTTTCAGGCGAGACAAGTTGCGCAGCACTGCTTGGCCGACTCTGGACTCCTCCCTGGAATCCTGGTCGACGCAGTAGAATCTCGTGAAGGTGTGCGTCGACCTCCATGTAGCAGCCCTGCAGATGTCCAGCAGGGGCACACCAGAAAAGAACTCTGTGGTAGCAGCAATCGCTCTGGTCAAATGGGCTCTCGGACGGCCGGGCAACGGTCAGTTTGCCAACCGATGAGAGTGCATGATGCAGCCGGAGAGCCATCTGGAAATGGAAGCCTTCGAGAGGGCCTTCCCTTGATTCACAGGTCCCAAGTTCACAAAAAGCTGTGATCTCTTCCGAAAACTCTGCGTGCGGTCCACATAGAACTTCAGCGCTCTAGCTACATCCAGCAAATGCAAAGTCCTCTCGGCCAGCGACAAAGGCGTCGGGAAGAAAACTGGCAACACCAAGGGCTTGTTAAGGCGGAAGTCCGACAGCACCTTGGGCATGAAGGAGGGGTGCGTCCTCAGCACCACCCTAGTCTCATGGAAAGTCAAGTATGGAGGCTTGCAGGTTAGGGCCTGGATCTCTCCCACTCGTCGTGCAGAGGTGATGGCCACAAGGAACTCTGTTTTCCACGACAGAAATTTCAACGGTGCCGAATGCAGAGGCTCGAATGGTGGCCCCATGAGCCTGGTGAGCACCACGTTGAGCTCCCACGCCGGGGCCGGAGCCTTCACCGGCGGGAACAATCGGAAGAGTCCCTTCATAAATTCCTTCACCAGGCGATGAGACCACAGGGATGACCGTCCCGAAGTTCTGGTGTAACAGGAAATCGCTGCAAGATGGATCTTGATGGAAGCGCGAGCTAGTCCCGCCTTGGCCATCGATAGCAGGTACGGCAGCACTTGAGGGGCCGCAATTGGAAGAGGGTTAACCTTCTGTGCACGGCACCAGACAGAACCTCTTCCACTTGTGTCCGTAGCACTTTAGAGTTGAGAACGCCCTGGCCTCTGGCAAGCACCTCCTTGCAGTAAGCCGGGATATCGTATCCTCCAAACTCTAATGCTGCAGGAGCCAGGCATGCAAGTTCAACGATTCCGGGTCGTGATTGAGGATGACGCCTCCTTCTCTGGAGAGGAGATATGCGTCCGTCGACAGTCTGACTGTGGGGGACGCTGACAAGTCCAGAAGGTCCGGGAACCAGATCTGTCTCGGCCACGCCGGTGCGACAAGGATCATCTTGCACCGGACCTCTTGAGTTGGTTGACGAGTCGGAACGGCAACGGAGGGAATGCATACAGGAACAGGCCGTCCCAGGGGAACGAGAAAGCATCGCCCATGCTCCTCGGCTGGGGAAACCTGCTGGCGAACCTCTGGCACTTGAAGTTCGTCACAAACAGGTCGATCTGGGGTTCCCCCCCATCGCTGGAAAAGTCGATTCACTTGATCCTGATGCAGCTCCAACTCGTGGCACGAGCGCAGCTCCCTGCTGAGTGAGTCGGTGATGACGTTCTTTGTTCCTGCTAGATGGAAGGGCACCAGAAACATCCCCTGGGAGATGGCCCAGTGCCACAGATCCTGGGCCTCCTTGGACAGGGCTGGGGATCTGGTGCCTCTATGCTTCCGGATGTAGAACATCGTGGTGGTGTTGTCGGTGAAGATCCTTACCACCTTGCCCTTGACGGACGGGAGAAATGACCTGAGGGCCCAGAACACTGTTCGGAGATCCAGGATGTTGATGTGGAGTGACCTCTCCTCCGGGAGCCAAAGGCCTCTCGCGTGCAGATCTCCGGTGTGCGCAAGTCCTTGCCCGCCGCGAGATGCATGCGGGTGCCCCACCGTCGAATCGCTTGGCGGAAAACCTTGTTGAGCGGGATCCCGTCTTTGAAGCTGCCAGTCGCTTGTATCCAATGGGCGTCGAGGAACTCTTGTAGAGGACACATCCGTAGCCTGCACAGGTACACCAGGTAGAATCATGAGGACATAATTCCGAGCAGGGACTTCATGGATCTCACCCTGCCACGCCCGTGGCCAGCAGGCGCTGCACCTCGCCAATGACGGCCTTCGTCCTCTCCTCTGACGGCAAGGCCAATCGCGCCACTGTATCGAGCTTGGCACCCAGAAACAGTGCGACCTGCAACGGGACCAGGTGGGATTTCGAGTAGTTGATGGAGAAGCCCAGATCCGTGAGAAGTTGGACGGTCTCCACTGTGTGTTCGACAGCGAGTTTTCTTGTCCTTGCAGGGATGAGCCAATATTCCAGGTAGGGGTAGACGTGGAACCCCCGCAGGCGCAGCCGTGCCGCCACTGGTGCGAGGCACTTGGTAAACACCCTGGGTGCCGACTTCAGCCCGAATGACAGGGCCTTAAATTGGTAGTGCCGCCCTTGGACTACGAATCTGAGAAACTTTTGGTGTCCTTTTAGAATGGGGATGTGGAAGTAAGCATCCTCCAAGTCCAGCGATGATAGGAAGTCGCCCTCCTCCAGCTGTCCCAGCACATGCTGGAGGGTGACCATCCAGAACTTGTGCTTTGATGTATTCGTTTAGCCGCTGCAGGTCCAGAATGGGGCGCCAACCGCCTGTCTTCTTTCTGACGAAGAAGTACCTTGAGTATAACTCCGGAGCCCCAGAGCCTCTTCGGGACGAGCTTGATGGCAACCTTCTTGAGCATCACCCTTACTTCTAACAGCAGTTGATGGGTGTGATTTTCCTTCCTGCGGGGGCACTTTCTTTGAAATTCGAGAGTGTGCCCGTGGGCCAGGGCACCCAGCACCCAACGGTCGGTGGAGATGGACTCCCACACGCTGACTAACTTCGCTAGCCGGCCTCCCACCGGGGTGCTCTGGTGGGGGCCCGACGCTACGGCCGGTTCAGTCCTGCTTGGAGGCTGCCTTGCCACCGACGAGATCCTCCTGACTTGCCGCGTTCTCTGTAGGCCTCCTGCGACAAGGAGCGGGCCGCCTGGCGGTACCTCAAGGAGCCGCCGCCGGATCCCTTGGAGGCACTTTGTCTGCCTTTGGCGTTTCGAAAGGGTGGCCGTTGTTGCTTCAACACTCCCAAGGCCCGAGCCATCTCCGTGTCGGTCTTGATGGCCTGAAGTGACTCATCCACTGTTTTTCCAAACAGGTTGTTCCCGTTGAAGGGCATGTCCAATACTCTGGTTTGCACACCCTGGCGGAAATCAGTTGCCTTGAGCCATCCCCGTCGTCGAAGGCAAACAGCGTTGCCTAACTGGCGGAATCCGGTGTCAGCGATATCCGTGGCCACCGTTATGGCGTGGTCCGACGCCACCTCACCTTCCTGTAGGATCTCCAGGGCCTCCGACCTCTTGTCCAGTAGGAAGTCTAGCAGGGGAGCGATCTTGTACCACAGCTCCCTGTCATAGCGGGCCACAATCGCTAGGGTGTTGGCCGCCTTATTTGTCGTCGCCGCAGACGAGATGACTCGTCGTCCCATGGCGTCTAGCTTCTTTCCCTCGCCGTCATCAGGTGGGGAGGTTGAAGTTGAAGATGATGCCCCCGCCGCATAGACGACCAAATCCAGGGTCGGCTGTGCCCCAAGGCACAAAGGGGTGGAATCGGGGACCCGGTACCACTTCTCATACTGATCCCTCTTGGCAGGCGTCGTGGACGGGTTCTTCAGGAGAGTAAGTCCCTTGTTGAGGCCTTTCATGACTTCAACCAGCTCCTCAGAGGCTGTATCCGTGTCCATAATGGCCACCGCCCCCCTCTTTCCACCGGGGTCTCCACGGGGGTCTTATCGATGAGCTGAAGAGGATTCCCTCCGTGGTGGCAGGGAAACTCTGGTCCCCTGAGGTCGCCTCCACTGGCGTAGCCTCCACAGGCATTGCCAGGGCCGGCGCGACTCCCTCGATAGAGGCCTTTGCCGGGTGAATCAAGGCCTTCATCACCTTGGGTGCGCTTGAGGCCTTCAGCTTGGGAAGTGAGGGGGGGGGGGGAGGGTCACCGCCTCGCTCCCCCTCGGCTGTCTTAGAGATCGACCGGGGCTTCTCCAGAAGCTTACCCGGGTTCTCAGGCTCGTGGTTGATGGCATCGGTGAAAGCGCGCCCTGCCTGGCAGCAGAGGAGCCTGACCCTTTGGCACTCCCGGTGCCCGCGGACTCACTATGCTTTGCCTTCTGTTGGGCCCCCGTTGCCGGAGCGCCCTCAAAGGACTTAGAAGACTGCTCGGACCTCTTCTCACCTGCTGGGCTCTTTCCTTCCAGCCAGTTGGCGAGGCAGATACGCCGATTCTTCATGGTCCATTCCGACACATTCTTGCAAAACACAGTCCTTCTCCACGTGCGTTTTGTCTTCATGAAGGTAGTAGAGGCATCTCGAATGCTCGTCGTCCTTCAAAACATTCTGTAATCCGCATCCAGGGCCGTTCCTGAACAGCTTGGATCCCGGTGTCGAGCTTCCCTTGTCCTGGGCCATGTCCGCGAGGTAGGCCTCAAATCTTCTGGAATCCTCCAAGAAGCATAGCTCGACGAAAACTTTGCCCTCGAGGGGTGTAGAAAATTCCGAAACGGGTCCCCGTTGATCGGAAGTAGAAACGGTGGAGCTCGAGGCTCGATTGACCGAAAAAAAATTAGATTAAACTCTTTGAAAAATCGCAAAACGCAGTAAAAGCTCGAGAGCTAAAGCACGAGGACTCCCAACACTTGAACGTGCGGTAAAAATCTGAGGATGGCTGCCAGGGGAGGGGCTTAGGGAGAGGGCAGTCATTGGCTGGGGGCAGTATGACCCAGAGACCAGTGATTGGTTACTACTAAGAAAGACAGATCAGAAACGAAACGGATACTGATTTTTTTCTTTACCGAGGATTCCCAGCCTGACCGGGAATATTCATGAGCATGTGAATCCACGCCAGACCCCATGCTGGAGAACATTATGTTACTGTTTCCGCGATGAATGATGACAGTGGTTTACTTTTAACTGCCGTGTTGTGCATTTACGCGGGCTGCATTCGCAGCTGCAGTAAAGCATCCAAAGGTGCCATTTTTGTCAAAATGGCCCCTGTCGTCTTTTTGACCATTTCTTTGTGTAAAGGTCATTCTTGAGATTTACACTGCGCACCAAACCAAGTTTAGTCCCTTTGTTCACTTTGGCAGGATTCACAAGTGAAGCCTGCCGCTGGCTCCATGGCGTCTGGCAGGCAACTAAGGAGGTGCCCGAAGCTCCCTGTGCTTAGTCTCCTAGGAGAGAGGAATGTACTCTTAGGAGATTGGCTGGCTTGCTGGCAAGGACAGCCACCCTGCTGTGTGTCTGACAGCTAGGCTGGAATGAATGGGAGAAACCTACATACATTTCTTTTTTTAAAAAAAGCTTTTTGGCTTGGAAGGCAGAATCAACCACCGGACGAAGGAATCCGAAGAACTTGAAGATGCCTGCTGCAACTCCTGTACGGTTAGCTGGTGAAGCCCTGCTGCTGTGCTGAAACGCCAAATTCATTTAAACTAGAGAAGCCATGTAAGGACAACTTCTCCCTTGAGTTGATAGGACCAATCAACTCCAAAGTAAGCCACCTGGACAGCCTCTCGGAGCTGGTTGAAATTCCACTGCAGATTCTGCTGGAACCGAATAGCCAGGGAGAGGACCACCAGATTGTGTGTGTTGCTTTAAGTTAGCCAAGAGCTCCAGGAAGATCCTCTGGACTCCCAGGAAGCAGGACTGACCGAGCCTGAGCCACCTCAGAGTGCTGGGCCCCAGATGCAATGAAAGCCCATCTCAAACCGCAAAGTGCCACTGAATAGAAGTTGGTCCTTTTCTGTAGCCGACCGTCCCGTTGCAGTGCAGGAGTCCTCCAGGAATCCCCCTTTTGTCCCCACAACTGAGGCCCAGTAACACTGGCTCTGCACAGTAACAGAAGCCAGCCAAAGCCCTCTTCTAACCAATTGTACTGTACAGTCTAAGAGAACTTACCTCTTGTCGTCTAACCTCACTTGTTCTCTGCCGAGACCTGTCTTGGTTGCTCTGCAGAGTTGCTAACGGCTCCTTTACCTCACAAGCCTAAACAGCTTGTGGCCCTGCTTCAATTTCTTCTTTTCTACAAAGACTTCTAAAACATTGTGCAAGACTTACCTACCCCTGAGAAGTGCTTCAACTCACCTAGACTTTTGCCCAATGGACTTTGGACTAGCCTGGCTCCCTGAATGACCCTTCTTCCCTCCGACATTGTGTTTGGTCTTCCTTTCAGGAAGACGTTAACTAACCTTGCATTTGTAAGACCTCTTGTTTTGTCCTAATAACCTCTTTGACAAACTATTAAGTCTGATTCTAAACGCCAACAGTAATATGACATGCATTACTTAACGTAATAGCATTTCTGATGATTGTATCTGCTTAGATTCACATGCTGTGCATATGGTCCGACATCCAGTGGTAACCGCAGAGTATTGCATCTTGTCTTTCGGGGACCGAAAGGGGTTGTCGGCATATGGGTGTCCGTAACACTATCCGTGACGTGTAGTGTACCAAAAATCCCTCATGCGCCGAGGTCCCTCCGATTGTATTTTTTCTGCCATGAGTGAGTCCAAGGCTATAGTAAGTGAGTACATAAAGAGAGAAAGTAGTAAGACGTCGATGTTCCTTCCACCCCGAGCAGGGAGGTAGGGAGGGCGCATGTGAATCTAAGCAGATACAATCATCAGAAATGCTATTACGGTGAGTAATGCAGGTCTTCTGATGCTTGTTAATCTCCTTAGAATCATACTGTGCATAGACTAGCGAGCAGTACCCGGAGTTGGAGGTGGGTTGTGAGAAGGAACAGTAGAGAAAAGAGGTCTTAGTATTGCTTGTCCCACCTGACAATCAGACCTAGAATGAGTGTCTAGGCAATAGTGTTTTGTAAAGGTGTGTACAGAACTCCAGGTTGCCGCTTTACAAATGGACTCGAGAGGAACATTTGCAATGAAAGCTATGAGTGCCTCTAGTAGAATATGCTCTAAGCTTGAAGGGCAGTTCTCTCTTAGCAAGAGTAACAGTGTGATGCATTTGACAATCCACCTTGAGATAGCCGATTTAGAGACAGGATCCCCTTCTCTACCAGCTGCCACTGAAACGAAGACCCGTTTAGACTTCCTCAGTGGTTTAGTTCTTTCCAGGTAAAACATGACTGCCCTGCGCACATCCAGTGTGCGTAGGCTTCTTTCAGCCATGTTAGTAGGGTACTGGAAGAAAGTGGGTACTTTGATTGGTTGACATGGAACTTTGAGATGAATTTAGGCACAAATCTGGAACTACCTTATCTTTGTGGACTGTAACAAAGGGCTCTAGAACAGAAAGAGCCTGTAGTTCCCCGACCATGTTATCCAGAGACCGTTCCCCTTGGATCGGTTCTGAGGGTACCTGGAGGCGTAGTCTTGGCATTGGGCTTTCTCCTGAGTAGCGAACAAGTCGATCTCTGGGAAGCCCCATTCTGCAAAGACATTGGATATAATGTCTTTGTGTAGCCACCATTTGTATTCTTCTGGCAGAGGAAAATCTCTGCCGAGTAGGTCTGCCAGAAGATTGAGTTCCCCTGGAACATGTTGGGACAACAAAAAACATCTTGTGTTTGAGAGCCCATATCCAAATGTCTTGGGACAGATCGGATAGCGCTGACGAGTGAGTGGTCCCGTTTGTTCAGGTAATACATTGCTGTAGTGCGGTCCGTTAGGATCAGCACTGTCTTCCCGTTGCATCTGAAAGGCCTTCAGTGCTTTGAACACTGCTAATAGCTCCAGTAAGTTTATATGGTGGACGCTACTTGAGGGGACCACACTCCATGCGCTGTCTGCTGAAGTAGGTGAGCCCCCCTCCCCCCACCCTGTGAGATGAGTCTGTCGTGAGAGTGGCTTCCACTGCAGGGGTGGTGAAGGTCTTCCCCTTCAAGAGGTTCTCTTGACCACCACTGTAGAGAAAGAGGGCTGCCGAGACAACTACCAGATCTTCGCGCTGTCCGCTGGCCTAACACCACTGGCTGTTGAGTCACTCTTGCATGGGACGCATGTGCAGCCACGCGTGGGGGACGAAGTATATGCATGACGCCATCATTCCTAGCAAGCACATGGCTTTGCACATAGTCACCTCCCAACTGGCTACATATTGAGGGATCGGAAAAAGCATGTTCTGAACCCTCTCTTTGGAGGGGAAGACAAGACTGTCCTTTGTCTGAATTAGAGCTCCCAGAAATTGTTTTGACTGGGGACTAAACTGGATTTCTTTTGATTGATTGAGAAACCCAGACTGAACAGGAGATGTACTGTTTTTTGAGTGTTCGAAAACAAACGAAAGAGTCCCCCGTAATGAGCCAGTCGTCGAGGTAATGGTAAACTGGGACTGATAGTCTGCGCAGGTGTGCCCCCGCCACTGCCAGGACTTTGGTAAACACCCTTGGCGCCGAGGCGATGCCGAAGGGGAGTACCTTGAACTGGTAATTCCTGTCCTGGATCATGAACCTCCGGTATTTTCTGTGCGCCGGCAAAATTGAAATATGAAAGTATGTATCTTTCGTGTACATATAATGCCATGTAATCCCCTTGTTTCAGCAATAGACTCACCTCTTACAGTGTTACCATGCAAAACTTCTGGGATTTTATAAACTTGTTCACTGGGTGCAGATCTAGAACAGGGCGCATGGTGAGATCCTTTTTGGATACAAGGAAGTACACTGAATAAATACCCTTGTTTACCTGAAGAATAGGGACGGCTTCTATGGCGTCCTTTCCCAGCAGCGCTTCCACCTTTTGGTTCAGGATCTCCAGATGGTCCGGTGAAAGGCGCCGTGAGCTCGGCGGTCTGAATTGTGGAGGTCAGGCGAATTCCATGCAGTAACCGTGGGCGACTGTCTATGACCCACTGGTCTGAAGTTATTCCCTCCCATGCCATGAGGAAAGATGTTAATCGCCCCCCGACCGGGGTGACCTGGGAGGGGACCTTGATTTGGTGGTCATTTCTGACCAGAGGCTGTGGCTCCTCTGGGATTGGGGCCTCTGCCGTGTTTCTGACCCCTTGATGGGTAGTATGCAGTGTTTCCAGAAGTCTGTCCCAAGGTGAAGTTTCCCATGCCGTAGTTGTTTTGGCCAGCACGGGATTGCCCTTGAAAGGACCGCCAAGTGTTATTACCCCTCTGGGTGGAAGGCTTCTGTGCGATCTGTTGTAGAGACTTCAGAGTCTCATGCTCCTTCTTGGCTGTTTCCAAAGCTTCATCCACCGCCTTCCCGAAGAGGTTGGAGTCCTCAATGGGCTTGTTGATGAGGGAGGCTTGAATTTCCGGTTTAAAACTAGACGTACGCAGCCAAGCGTGTCTTTTCAGCAAGGTCCCTTGGGCCAGAGTCCAGCCTGCAGTTACCGCAGTGTTATATTATTGTTATTGTGCATTTATATAGCACCTTATATACCATTGGTATGGTCTGAAGGCGCTGTAGGTTGAACGCCCTTGGGAACCGAAGTTTGGGTCAGTAGAGAGCGTAGCGAGAGTCCAAAGGTGCGTGTGCGCACCAGGTATGTGTGCAGCTGGTGCGGAATTAGTGTGGTAGCTGCTTCTTAGCGGTAGGTGTTGTGGTTGAGAGATCAGGAGTATGTTTTCGCACTGGCAGGATTTATCCAGGTCGAGTGTGGCTGCGTTAAGCCGAGGAGAACGCCTGGCTGGGGGGTGTGAAACCAGTAGTGTTTACTTAGAGTGATGGGGAGTGAGCGGGATATGTTGATATGAGAACAGTTATACCGAATGGTGTCATAGTATCTCTGTGTTCTAGTTGAGTGGTGGTGTAAAGAAGAGAGTAAGCATGGGGTGTGGTATGATATGACAATGCATTACTTACCGTAAAAGCATTTCTGATGGTTGTATCTGCTTAGATTCACATGCTGTGCGTAGGTCTGACATCCAGTGGTCACTGTGGAGTATTGCATTTTGTTTTTCGTAGTCGAAAAGGGACGTCGACAAGGCGTGTCTGAAATACTATCCCTATAGTGCCGTGCGTTGTACCCACAATCCCTCACACGTCGAGGTCCCTCTGTTTGTATTTTTCTGCCCTGAGGGAGCCTTCTAGACGTGAGTGAGTACAGAAAAGAGATATAAAAGGAAGTCTATGTTCCTTCCATCCGAGCGGGGAGGAAGGGTGGGCGCATGTGAATCTAAGCAGATACAACTATCAGAAATGCTTTTACGGTAAGTAATGCATTGTCTTCTGATGTTGGTTAATCTGCTTAGAATCACATGCTGTGCATAGACTAGCGAGCAGTACCCGGAGTTGGCGGTGGGTTATGAGAAGGAACAGTAGAGAAAAGATGTCTTAATACTGCATGTCCCACCTGGGAGTCAGATCTCGAGTGTGCATCTAGAGACAGTAGTGTTTTGTAAAGGTGTGCACAGAACTCCAGGTAGCCGCTTTGCAAATGGAACATTTGCAATGAATGCTATGGACGCCCGCGTGCCTAGAGTAGAGTGTGCTCTTGGCTTAAAGGGCAGTTCTCTCTTAGCAAGAGTATAGCAGAGAGTGATGCATTGAACAATCCATCTAGAAATAGTGGACTTTGAAACTGCATCCCCTTCTCTTCCTGCTGCCACCGAGACGAAGAACTGATTAGTCTTCCTCAGTGGTCTGGTTCTTTCCATGTAGAACATAACCGCTCTGCGCACATCTAGTGTGTGCAGAGTTTTTTCTTTCAAGTTGGAAGGATTTTGAAAGAACGTTGGCAGTTCTATAGTTTGGTTTACGTGGAATTTCGAGATGAATTTCGGAGCAAACCTTGGGTGCGTGCGTAGAACCACCTTATCTCTGAACTGTAACGAAGGGGTCTAGAACAGAAAGCCTGTAGTTCACTTACTCTCCTGATGGAGGTGATAGCTATTAAAAAAGCAGTCTTTAGAGTGAGGTCTTTAAGAGATGCTTTGTGCATGGGTTCGAATGGCGAGCCCATGAGTCTGGTAAGTACCACGTTAAGGTCCCATCCGGGAGCTGGGTCAGCTATCGGGGGGGGGGGTGTATTCTCTTCACTCCCTCCATGAAGGCCTTATAACAGGGATCTTCCACCACGACATCTTGCGTTGGGAAGTGGTGTATGCAGAAAGTGCCGCTCGGTGGACTTTAATGGAATTGAACACTAGACCTGAATCTAATAAGTGGGTCAGGTATAGAACAATATGTGTGGGAGAGCAGTCAATTGGGTTGATGCTTTTTCCTCTGCACCAGATGACAAATCTCCTCCACTTGCTAGAATAGCAGTGGCGAGTGTTAGGTTTTCTGGCTTCCCTGAGGATGTCCATGCATCTCTGCGGGAGCTGTAGATGTCCGAATTCTATGATCTCAGGAGCCAAGCTGCTAAGTTCATGTTCTGGGGGCATGGATGCAGAGTCCTGCCCTCGTCTTGTGACAGCATGTTGTACGGGCAGGGGAGTTTCACTGGGGGAGATAGAGATATCTCCATGAAGTGAGCGAACCATGGCTGTCGGGCCCACATTGGGGCCACCAGTATCATGGTCACTTGTTCCTGTTGCATCTTGTGCACCACCTTGTTGAGAAAGGGAGTCGGGGGAAAAGCGTAAACAAATTTCCCTGACCATTGCATCGACAGACCGTTCCCCTTGGATTGGTTCTGGGAGTACCTGGAGGCGTAACTTAGGCATTGTGAGTTCTCCAGGGTTGCGAATAGGTCTATTTCTGGGAATCCCCATTGTGTGAAGACGTCGAAGACTATGTCTTCGTGCAGTCGCCATTCGTACTCTTGGGGCAGGGGGAAATCTCTGCTGAGTTTGTCTGCCAGCAGATTGAGTTCCCCTGGTACATGTTGTGACAGTGGGTACATGTTTTGTTTGAGAGGCCACTTCCATATATTTTGGGCCAGTTTGGACAGTCCTGGAGAGTGGGTGCCCCCCTGCTTGTTGATGTAGTACATGGCTGTGGTGCTGTCTGTAAGGACCAACACAGTCTTGCCTTGTAGGTGTTCCTGGAAGGCTTTTAGCGCCTTGAACACAGCTAGTAGCTCTAGTAGATTTATGTGTTTGGATGCTACGTTCGGAGTCCACACTCCGTGAGCAGTCTGATGGGATAGGTGAGCCCCGCATCCTGTGAGGGATGCGTCTGTGGTTAGAGTGGCTTTCGCCGCGGGTGTGGCAAAAGGTTTCCCTCTTTCCAGGTTTTCCTTTGTCCACCACCGTAGCGAGAGAACCAAGGCCTGCGAGACCACCACTAGATCGTCCCATAGTCCGCTGGCCTGACACCACTGGCTGTTGAGCCACTCTTGCATAGGGCGCATGCGCCGGCGCGTGTGAGGTACCAAATAAATACACAACGCCATCATGCCTAGCAAGCACATTGCTTTGCGTACCGTCACCTCTCGACCGGTCACATATTGAGGGATCTGAAACAGCATGTTTTGGACCCTCTCGTTGGAGGGGAAGACGAGGCCGTCCTTTGTTTGAATTAGAGCCCCTAGGAATTGTTTGACTTGGCTGGGGTCTAGGCTGGACTTCTTTTCGTTGATGGAGAAGCCCAACTGGAACAAAAGGTCTACAGTCTTTTGGGTATTGGAGAAGCATGTTTCGTAAGAATCCCCTGCTATGAGCCAGTCGTCGAGGTAAGGGTAAACTGGGATGGACAACCCGCGCAGGTGGGCCGCTGCCAGTACCTTCGTGAATACCCTTGGTGCTGATGCTATGCCGAAGGGTAGCACTCTGAACTGGTAGTGTTTGCCCTCTATCATGAACCTGAGGTATCTTCTGTGCGCTGGCAACATTAAAATATGAAAGTATGCATCTTTCATGTCCAATGTTGTCATGTAATCTCCCTGTGATAGCAGTGGGATCACTTCCTGTAAGGTCACCATACGAAACTTCTGGGGTTTGATAAACTTGTTCGCTGGGCGCAGATCTAATACAGGGCGCATGGTTAGATCCTTTTTGGGTACAAGGAAGTACACTGAATAAATACCTTCCGTTACCTGAGATAGAGGCACGACCTCTATGGCTCCTTTTTCCAGCAGTAGTTGTACTTCTTGGAGAAGGATGGCAAGGTGTTCCGATGTCATGCGTCGTCCCCTCGGGGGTCTGTATGTTGGGGAACTGTTGAATTTGATGCAGTATCCGTGGGCTACGGTGGAAAGTACCCAGCGGTCTGATGTTATTCCCACCCATGCTGGAAGAAAGGATGTTATCCGGCCCCCGACCGGTGTTGCATGGGAGAGGACGCGAATCTTCGCGTCACTTGGTGTGGTTGGGGGCTTGGGAGCCTCTGGGGGTGGACCCCCGACCTCTCCCTTTGCCCCGGCGCTGGCCTCTTTGGCTGTACTGCCCACTATTGGTCTGGTAACAGGGTACTGTTGCTGCTGATTCGGCTGTTGGCGTTGGCCACGAAAAAAGCGTTTGTTGCCATAGCCGCGTCTGGTAGTGGTCTTAGAGATCTGGTCAAGAGTTCTGATAGTATCGAACTCTTTTTTAGCCATCTCCAGAGCCTCATCCGCCGCTTTCCCGAAGAGGTTTAGTCTTCAACAGGTTTATTTATTAAAAACGCCTGTGTCTCCGGTTTGAACCCTGAGTTGCACAGCCATACATGGCGTTTTAGGAGTATTCCCTGAACCAGGGAACGTCCCGCTGTCTCAGCAGCATCCAGAGAGTTCTTTACAATACTCTGGTTGACCCGGGTTCCTTCGCCAATAGTTGATAGCAGGCGTGTACGTAGTGGTTCCGGCGCTTCTTCGTCGTCTTTGCGCAGTTTGGCCCACTGCGCGTCCGCGTAGCTAGCTAGCAAAGAATTGTTGTTTGCAATTCTTGCCGAAAAGGCAGCCGAGGATGTGACTCTCTTTGCAAGGGCATATAACCTCTTGCCCTCCTTGTCAGGTGGTGCCTCGCTGGTGGACAGCGGCACCCCTGCCCTCTTCCTTGTATTAGTTACTACAAGGGAATCCGGAATGGAATGTCCCCTGATGTGCAGCGGGTCTGAGGGTGAAGGAGTGAAAAGTTTTTCAATCCTTTGATTAACTCCTCTGATTAGTGCGGGTGTGGATAGCGAAGGGATGATTCTTCTCTTCACTGAAGCGAGGAGGGGAATGGTCTGGCTGACTGGGGGTTTCTCCTTAAGTACTCTTTCCACAAAGTCTATTTCAGGAGAGATCTCCCCAGTGTCCAGTTCGAAATGTGCTGCTGCTCTGCGCAACAGGGCATTGAATGTGGGCTGATCGTCAATGTTTCTAACAGGTGAATTGTCAGGAGGATTTAGGTTCAGGACATCAGTGTCCGAATATACTGATGGGGATTGCCAGGGATGAGAAGGTCCTTCTTATGGATTTTCTCCGAAGCCTTCTCCTACCATGTCTGGGCTGTCTTCCAGACCTTCCTCCTGGTTCTGTCCCTCTTCATCATCCACAAATTCATCCTCCTCCTCTAAGTATTGTTCCTCACCAGTGAGGTCATACGCATTATGGAAGTCTGAGGCTGTGTCCTGCTGGGGATCGACTAGTCTCGGATATTTGGCCCTGAGGCCCTTCTTTTGTTCTCTTGGGAGTGGGAGGGTTCTGGGTCTCCATAAACCTCTCCATGCAGAGATGGAGCCTTTCCATGGTTTCATGGGGTACCCCTGAGCGGTCTAGCGGGGGAAAATTAGTGTCATCTAGCTGAAAACGTCTCGACCTCTCCCATAACGTCGAGGAAAGTGTCCCGTCGCCTTCCGAAAAGCCTTCCGGTGTGCTGGGGGTCCCCCCCGACTGAAGGGGGTAGTCCCTGTCTTTCTTCGGGCTTTTTCGGCGTGTCTTTCGACCTCTGCGTAGCGCTCGACGTGTCTTTCGGCGTACGCTTCTGGGCGTCGGCTACAACGATCCTCGACAAGCTCTCTGCGACTCGTTTGTCAGCGGAGGGCTGTGGTTTCGACGTTACGGGTGTCGATCGTTCTACGGCGGTGTGCGCTCTCTGCTGGTGCGCGCCGGCTGATGGTTTGGGGGCGGCGCCCTTATTTGCCAAAAGCCCAGTCGCTGGTCGCGGCTGCTAGAGGGGCTTCGAACCTGAACGGTCCGAGGAGGCCGCCGGTGGAACCTGCGTCTCCTTGGGCGCTGATGTTTTCTTCGTCTTCGATGAAGAGCTATGGGTTGTGTGCTTATGTGTGGTATCATGTGCGTCAGTGTCGCCGGGGTGTTCATCCCCATAAGCAGGGCGTGAGCCGAGCCCGTCGGGGCCGGGGACAGATGACGAAGAGCGCGAGAGCTCTTTAGAGGGGTGTACGACTTCCGTAGCGGAGGTAGTGTTATCACGTTCCTCGTCACTGTCGGTGGTAGCAGCGGCGGGTGAAGAATCTGCCTTCGACATAGCGTAGGCCGCCCACCTCTTGACCTTACGGTCTTTTAGAGTCTTTGGCTTCAGAAGCCGACAAGCCGTGCAACCCTCCTCTTTGTGATCGAGGGGCAAGCAGTGGTTACACCGTGAATGCTTGTCCTTCCAAGTAAACTTGCCCTTGCAAAGTGGGCAAAACCTAAAGGGTGTCCTCTCCATAGCCGAGGCAATAAATCGTGATAACGACCCCAAGGGAACGGAAGGTGAAAAGGAAAGGCATTCTCAGAAAAGAACCAGATATGCCCCACAACCCCACTCTCCCTACTGTATTTGGCCTGCGAGGCCAGGCCACGTGTTCGGCAACGCCGAAGGATCTCCTCCGCTCGTCCCCTCCGTCGAAGATCTTGCTCGGCGGAGACAGCTTCCAACTGCGTCGAGGGAGGGATCGATATGTTATATATTAAACAGGAAAACCGACCAAAGGTCGAGGAGATGGAATCTGCAATGTCTCTCGAGGAGCTCCGCGTAAAGGCGACCAGTAGCTGGGTGGAAAAAAACAATCTGAGGGACCTCGACACGTGAGGGATTGTGGGTACAACGCACGTCACTATAGGGATAGTATTTCAGACACGCCTTGTCGACGTCCCTTTTCGACTACGAAAAACAAAATGCAATACTCCGCAGTGACCACTGGATGTCGGACCTATGCACAGCATGTGATTCTAAGCAGATTAACAAACATCAGAAATGTTCTTTCAAATGTTCTCTGCATTTCAAAGCATATTATGTACGTCACGCAATTCTATGCGATCTAGAGAGAGGCTATTGGGCACACTTCTAAATGCATCTTTCCACAGACAGGCTATTGGGCACACTTCTAAATGCAGCTTACTCAGAGAGGCTGTTGGTCACAGCTTCTAAATGCAAATGGGCACACTTCTGAATGCAGCTTTCTCAGAGAGGCTATTGGTCACAACTTCTAAATGCAGTTTAGTGTAAAGAGTGTTCTTGATCACATGCTGGTAACTTGTCTTCCCTCCATTACAATGGAGAGAAGCTTTGATTTTGTGGGTTCAGGAACCTCTTTGAGGCCTTCCTGGAGCAAGTTCCATTGGGCGTCAGCATAGCTTGCCAATAGTGTAGTATCAGCAATCCACGTAGTGTATGCGGCTGCTGGCGTGACACGTTTGTCAAGGGCATACAGTCACTTAGATTCCTTCTCCGGCGGTGACTCCCCCGTGGCAAGGGGTACCCTTGCCCTTTTCCCAAGTGGTAGTCACTGCTAATGAATCTGGGATGGCGTGCCCTCTGATGTAGTGTCGGAAGGGGAGGGCCGAAATAATTTTTGACTCTTGGGTTCACTGTCCGGGTTTGAGCTGGTGATACCAATGAGGGAGTCACCCTTCTCTTCAGAGTTGAGGGGTATGGCCTGGCTAGATGGAGGTTTCTCCTTAAGGATATCCTCCACAAAATCCTGCTCAGGCACCGCCCCCTGAGAGGAAATTTTAAAGTATTCAGATGCTCCATTTGGTCATCCGCAGGAGAGGCCTAGCGAGCCAGGGTGGACGGAGGAGAATCCAGGCATAAAACATCAGTCCTGATTTTGCTGTGTCCATGGGTCTAGAGCTTCCTGCTGGGTTTCCTCTCAGTTGTCCGTAGTATCCTGTTCTTCCTCATAACTTTGAAGAAATGAAGCTTCCTCTTCTTCATTATAAATGTCCCTATATGTGTCCATGTGGACAACGTCTTCCTGCTGGAAGGCATGAGACTGGTCTTCAATCTGGAGATTGGGGTCCATTCGAGCACTTTTCGGCGGCGGATGGTCAGAAAGGAACAAGTTACTTACCTGTAACTGTTGTTCTCCAGCATGGGTCTGGCATGGATTCACATGCTCATGAATATTCCCCGTCGTCAGGCTGGGAATCCTCGGTAAAGAAAAAACCAGTATCAGTTTCGTTTCTGATCTGTCTTTCGTAGTAATAACCAATCACTGGTCTCTGCGTCATACTGACCACAGCCAATGACTGCCCTCTACCTAAGCACCGCCTCTGGCAGCCATCTTCAGATTTGGAAGCACGTGAAGTGGCAGTATGACCAAGTGAAGAGCCGCAGAGGGGTAGGCGGGAGGGTTCGCATGTGAATACATGCCAGACCCATGCTGGAGAACAACAGTTACAGGTAAGTAACTTGTTCCTTCTCCAGCATGGGGTCTGGCATGGATTCACATGCTCATGAATAAAGAATACATAGCAGTACGCACATGCACAACCACGGGAGGTGGCAAAGGCTCAACATTAAGCATTGCATCAAACTCAACATTAAGCATCTTACCTCCTCACCAGGCTCACCTCAGGCGAACAGGTTGCGCAGCACTGCTTGGCCGACCCTGGACTCCTCCCTGGAATCCCGATCGACGCAGTAGAACTTCGTGAAGGTGTGCTTCGACCTCCACGTAGCAGCCCTGCATATGTCCAGCAGGGGCACACCAGAAAGGAACGCCGTGGTAGCTGCGATCGCTCTGGTGGAATGGGCTCTCGGACGGCCAGGCAGCGGTCGGTTTGCCAACCGATGACAGTACATGATACAGCCGGAGAGCCATCTGGAAATGGAAGCCTTCGAGAGAGCCTTCCCCTGATTGACAGGTCCAAAGTTCACAAAGAGTTGTGACGTCTTCCGAAAACACTTTGTGCGGTCCACGTAGAACTTCAGCGCTCTAGCCACATCCAGCGAGTGCAAAGTTCTCTCAGCCGGCGATGAAGGCGACGGGAAGAATACAGGCAACACCAAGGGTTCGTTGAGGTGGAAGTCCGACGGTACCTTGGGCATGAAGGAGGGGTGCGTCCTGAGCACTACCCTCGTGTCGTGAAAAGTCAAGTACGGGGCCTTGCAGGAAAGGGCCTGGATCTCTCCCACCCGTCGTGCGGAGGTGATGGCCACAAGAAACGCTGTTTTCCACGACAGAAACTTCAAATGGGGCAGAGTGCAGAGGCTCGAACGGAGGTCCCATGAGCTTGGTCAGCACCACGTTGAGCTCCCACGCCGGGGCCGGAGCCTTCACCGGCGGGAACGATCTGAACAGTCCCTTCATGAACTCTTTCACCAGACGAGACCACAAGGACGTCCGCCCCGTGGTTCTGGTGTATCGGGAGATCGCAGCAAGATGAATCTTGATGGACGCGTGTGCCAGTCCAGCTTTGGCCAGCGTCAGCAGGTACGGCAGTACTTGGGGAGCCGTAATCCGTAGGAGGGTTAATCTTCTGTGCGTGGCACCAGACAGAGAACCTCTTCCATTTGTGTCCGTAGCATTTAAGAGTCGAGGACGCCCTGGCCTTTGCAAGAACCTCTCTGCAGTCGGCCGGTATGTCGTATCCTCCAAACTCTAGCGCTGCAGGAGCCAGGCCTGCAAGTTCAGCGATTTCGGGTCCTGGTGGAGGATGGCGCCTCCTTCCCTGGAGAGCAGATCCGCGTCCACCGGCAGCTTGATTGGCGGGGACGCTGACAAGTCCAGAAGGTCCGGGAACCATATCTGCCTCGGCCACGCAGGTGCGACGAGGATCATCCTGCACCGTGACCTCTTGAGCTGGTTGACGAGCTGGATTAGCAGTGGCAAAGGAGGGAACGCGTAGAGGAACAGGCCCTCCCAGGGGAACGAGAAAGCATCGCCCATGCTCCTCGCCTGGGGAAACCTGCTGGCGGACCTCCGGCACTTGGAGTTCGTCGCCGTCGCGAACAGGTCGATCTGGGGTGTGCCCCACCGTCGGAAGAGGCGATCCACTAGATCCTGCCGTAGTTCCCACTCGTGGCACGAGCGCAGCTCCCTGCTGAGTGAGTCGGCGATGGTGTTTTTTATCCCTGCCAGATGAAACGGCACCAGAAACATCCCTTGGGCGTTTGCCCAATGCCACAGGTCCTGCGCCTCCTTGGACAGTGCTGGGGACCTGGTTCCGCCCTGTTTTCTGATGTAAAACATGGTGGTGGTGTTGTCGGTGAAGATCCTCACCACCTTGCCCTTGAGGGACGGAAGGAAGGACCTGAGGGCCCAAAACACTGCAATGAGCTCCAAGACGTTGATATGTAAGGATTTCTCCGTCGGGAGCCAAAGGCCTCTTGCGTGCAGATTTCCGGTGTGCGCTCCCCACCCTTCCAGGGAGGCATCCGTGGTCACTGTCTCCTGGTGGGCTGGGGTCTGGAAGTCCATGCCCGCCGTCAGATGCGCGCGGGTGCCCCAGCACCGGATCGCTCGTCGGAAACTCGTTGAGTGTGATCCTTTCCTCGAAGCTGCCCGTCGTTTGGATCCAGCGCGCGTCCAGGAACTCCTGCAACGGGCGCATCCGGAGCCTGCACATGGGAATGAGGTAGATGAAGGAAGACATCATTCCGAGGAGGGACCGGATGGACCTCACCATGGCCGCGTCGGCCACCAACATCCGCTGCACCTTGCCCAGGATGGTCCTGGTCCTCTCCTCCGACGGGGAGGCCAGAAGGGACACTGTGTTGAGCCTCGCTCCCAGAAACAGAGTCTTGCGCGGGTACCAGGTGGGATTTGGGGTAGTTCACGGAGAATCCCAGGTCCGTGAGAAGTTGGACGGTCCTTGCCGTGTGAACCACGGCGAGCTCCCTTGTCTTGGCTCGGATGAGCCAGTCGTCCAGGTAGGGGTAGACGTGGATCCCTTCGCGGCGCAGCTGAGCCGCCACCGGTGCGAGGCACTTGGTGAACACCCTGGGTGCCGACCGTAGACCGAAGGGGAGGGCTTTGAACTGGTAATGACGCCCTTGGACCACAAACCTGAGGAATTTTCGGTGCCCCTTCAAGATGGGAATATGGAAGTAGGCATCCTCCAAATCCAACGACGACAGGAAGTCTCCTTCCTCCAGCTGACCCAGGACGTGCTGGAGGGTGACCATCCGGAACTTTTGCGCCTTGATGAACTTGTTCAGACGTCGCAGGTCCAGGATGGGGCGCCATCCCCCAGTCTTCTTCACGAGGAAGTATCTCGAGTAGACTCCGGAGCCCCGAAGCCTCTTTGGGACGAGTTCGATGGCGCCCTTCTGGAGCATCACCTTCACCTCCAGGAGAAGTTGAGGGACGGGAAGTTCTTTCCTGGCCACGGGGGGGACGCGCGGACACTTTCTTTGAAACTCGAGCGCGTGGCCCCGGGCCAAGGCGTCCAGCACCCAACGGTCGGTGGAGATGGACTCCCACACGCTGACGAAGCTCGCCAGCCGGCCTCCCACCGGGGTGCTTCGGTGGGGGCCCGACCCCCCGGCCGGTTCTACGAGGCTTTAGCGCCTTGTCCTTGGCGACGACGGCGGGGTCCGCCAGACTTGCCTCGTCCTCTGTAGGCCTCCTGAGACGACGAGCGGGCGGCTTGACGGTAGGAGGAGAAACCGCCGCCGGAACCTTTGGAGGCGCCCTTGCCTCCGCTGCTCCGAAAGGGCGTCCGTCGTTGTTGCAGAACTCCAAGGGCCCGGGCCGTCTCGGTGTCCGCTTTAATGGCCTGAAGGGAATCGTCCACTGTTTTCCCAAACAGGTTGTTCCCATCGAAGGGCATGTCCAGGACTCTGGTCTGAAGGTCTTGACGGAAGTCCGTAGCCTTGAGCCATCCACGCCGCCTAAGGCAAACGCCGTTGCCCAACTGGCGGAACCCAGTGTCGGCGATGTCCGTCGCAACGGTAATGGCGTGGTCCGAAGCCACCTCACCTTCCTGCAGGATCTCCAGGGCCTCTGCCCTCTTGTCGTCCGGCAAGAAGTCCAGCAGGGGAGCCAGTTTGTACCAGAGCTCCCTGTCGTATCGGGCCACGATAGCCAAGGCGTTGGCAGCTTTAATCGTCGTCGCTGCAGACGAGATGACTCTGCGTCCCATAGCGTCCAATTTCTTTCCCTCGCTGTCCGGTGGGGAAGTCGATGTGGAGGCCGCACCCCCCCCCGCTTTTTTCCTGGCCGCCGCGGAGACGACGGAGTCCGGGGTAGGCTGCGCCCGGAGGCACAGGGGGGCCGTGTCCGGGACCCGGTACTTTTTCTCGTACCGGTCTCTTCTAGCTGGCGTCGTGGAAGGGTTCTTGAGGAGGGTGAGGCCCTCATCCCAAATGTCGTCCAATAGAGGCACCGCGAGGACCGTCTTCCTCTTGGCATCGCGCCGCTGATAAAGGAAACCTTCCTTCTTCTCCTCAGGGCAGAGTTGGAAAAGCTCGGATGCCCTGGCGATCATTGAGTGGAACGATCCAATCTCGTCGGGCGGAGAAGCCCTGGTGGGAGGCGACGACGGTACATCCTCGTCGTATACCTCGTTGTCCGTTCCCGTCGCTGCCGTGTCAGTCCCCGTATCATCCCCTCGGGTGGACGGGGAGGAGGGCTGGAAGGGGCGCGACGGCTGAAAAGGAGGTGGAGGGTGGATCCTTCTTTTCTTGGTAGGGGGAACACCAGACGGTCCCGGTTCTGGGTCCCCCGACGGGAGAGGTTCCGTCGGCAACGGTAGTCTCGTCCTTATCTCTGAGCATAAGGACTGTATAGCCAACAAAATGGCCGCCGGGTTGTCTCGCGGCGCTGGCAGAGGGGAATCCGACGGGCGATCATGTCGTCGTCCCCTGCGTCGGGATCCATCCCGACGGGCCGGTCTTCCACGAGGCCGTGGCTTAAGACCTCGACCAGCTCCTCCTCCGAGGGTGAGGCCGAATCTATGACGACGCCCTGCCCCCCCTTTTTCTTCCCCATGGGGGATTTCATGGGGGTCCTATCGATGGGCACAAAAGAGGACTCCCTCCGAGGTGGCAGGGAGACTGAGCCCCGAGGTCGCCACCACTGGTGTAGCCTCCACAGGCTGAGCCAGGGCCGCCGCGACAGTTTCGATAGAGGACTTGGCCGGATGGATTAAGGCCTTCACCACCTTAGGTGCGCTCACCGCCTTATCCTTGAGGGGGGACACACTGCCTCGCTCCCCCTCCGCCTTCGAGCTCGACCGGGGCCTCTCCAGGAGCTTCGCCGGGTGCTCGGCCTTCCTCTTACCCGACCCAGAGCGTTGGCTCGTGGTTGATGGTGCCGGGGAGGGTGCGCCCTGCCTGGCGCCCGTAGAGCCCGACCGTTCGGCGCTCCCGGTGCCAGCGGACTCGCGGTGCTTGGCCTTATGTTGGACCCCCGTCGCCGGGGCGTCCTCAAAGGTCTTAGAAGACCGCTCGGATTTCTTCCTCTTCTTCTCGCCGGACGGGCTCTTCCCTTCTAGCCAGTTGGCGAGACGTTGATGGCGGTCCTTCATGGTCCGCTCCGACATGTTGCCGCAAAACGCACAGTCCTTCTCCACGTGCGTCTTGTCCTCATGTAGGCAGTAAAGACAAAAAGAGTGTTCGTCCTCCTTGAAGACGTTCTGCAGCTGGCATCCAGGGCAGACCCTGAACAGCTTTCCGGGCGTCGAGCTCCCCTTCTCCTGGGCCATGACCGGGCCTGAGAAACTTCTGGAGTCCTCCAAAAGCATAGCTCGACGAAATCTTCACCCTTGAGGGGCGCAGACGAATCCGAAACGGGTCCCCGTTGATCGGATGGAGAGTCGGTGGAGCTTGAGGCTGTTTTGACCGAAAAAAACGAAGTTTTTGAGAAAAAACGTGACAAAATAGCACTAACGCTCGAGGGCAATAGCACTAACGCTCGAGAGCAATAGCACGAGGATCCCAACACATGAACGTGCGGTAAAAATCTGAAGATGGCTGCCAGAGGCGGTGCTTAGGTAGAGGGCAGTCATTGGCTGTGGTCAGTATGACGCAGAGACCAGTGATTGGTTATTACTACGAAAGACAGATCAGAAACGAAACTGATACTGGTTTTTTCTTTACCGAGGATTCCCAGCCTGACGACGGGGAATATTCATGAGCATGTGAATCCATGCCAGACCCCATGCTGGAGAAACCCAATAATCCACCCCAGCCGATCCATACACCCTTCGAACTTCTCTGTAGTCCATTTAGAGGAGCCAAACGGGCCTGCGGGTGGAGAAACTAAGTTTTCTGCCCTACGGCGTCGAAGAGAGTCCTTTAGGGGGTCAGAGAGAGGCTCCTGGCTATCTTCGTAAGCGTAAGAATCGGGATCCCAATCTGCATCTGAAACTTTCTGCGACTTGTTCCATAACTTTGGGAGGAACCGGGGTAAGACCCACCGCCGCTGTAATTCTTTCGATGCAGTCTTCGATAGTCGCCGAATCGGCATGAGACAAAGGCTCCGATAGTTTACCAGCAGGTAAACTACCTTCCGCAACGCTAGAAGGCCTGGCGGTCAGTTTTTCGGGTAGAGGCCTAGCTGTAGTTTTCGGGCCTACCGCGGCCTTTGAGACCAAAGCGTCGGACTTCAGCGCTTCAACGTTTGCAGTTTTTGAAGTAGCACCCTGGTTCGATTTGGACTGCCCAGTCACAAGACACTGCTGCGGATGCGGGGAAGGCTTTGGATCAGAACGATCCGAGGAAACCGGCACAGTTTTCGGCGGCCCTGTTGGCGCGTTCACCTTTTTCGACAAAGATGTCGAAATCATTATAGGGGTTTTGTGCTTAGTGCGATGCGCTTGTACGCCCCTGTCGTCTAGTGTTGTCCCTGTAGCGAGACCAGAGTCCGGCCTTAAAGGGTCGGGGACGGGCGTGGCGGACCTAGAAGCGTCCACCTCAAGGCCTACAACATCTGCAACGGATGTTTGAGGATCGGAAGTACCCCCATCACTCTCAGCGGGTGTGGCAGAGGGCGGAGGGGGTTCCACCCATGACATACTGTACGCGGCCCACTGCTTTACACGGCGCTCCTTAAGGGTTTTAGGCCGGAGTTTGCAGGCCGCACACCGCTTTTCTCTGTGGTTACCACTGGATGTCGGACCATATGCACAGCATGTGATTCTAAGCAGATTAACAAGCATCAGAAATTAATTTCCACAGTGTCCTCACAAAAGGGTACCTACTGATTTGGAAGTATTAAGAGTATTTTGAAGTGCATTTGTGTACTATTATATTGCCCTATTCTGAAGAAGGCTTGTTCAAACTGGCTGTTAAATTAATAATTGTTTAATCAAGAAACCTTGTGTGTAAGAGTGTATTTGAATACTTTGTCACTCTGAATCTCTAACTCTCCTACAGCTCACATTGACCCCTCTTGAGATAGGCCTGGCTGCTCAATCACGCTACCAACCTGCGTAGTACAGACTTATACCAAAGGTTGGGTTCCTATTGCCAGGAGGTTACGGTTGTAGTGCTTCTGTGAAGCCAGCACACCCCACCTTTTGTGGAGTGCTGGAGAGATGCAAGTTATCCCCTTTCACACTAAAACTAACAATTCTGTTAAAGGGACAAGCTTACCTTAAATGGCTGGTGGCAGTGATAACTTGCAGCTATGGAGAATTCATAGAAATATAATACTAATGACTTTGAGAGAGAGCCCTTTTCCCCCACCCATGTATTTCTATGTCATTTTGAACACGTTTCTTTTGGTTGAGGAGTCTGACAAACTCCATAGGCATCATCTTTTACATTGTGTCACACAGCACCTTCAGTGCAGTGGCACAGGGAAGTCTTTCAGATTTCCCAAAGGTTTAAATACCTTCTCTTGGATAAACTACCGTTTCTTTCCAAGAGCAGTACAGTGAAATGGACTATACTTACATTTGTAACTTTCTACACCCAGCACACACACTAATCTTAAAATAGGGTGCTGGAGGGGCTACGTAGTATCCCCTTTGTCTAGCTTCTTATATAACAATTTTATCTTACCCTTTCCTCGATGAATGGCTGGTGGCGGTGGTTTACTTTTAACTACCGTGGGATGCATTTACCACAGGCTGCGTTCGCAGCTGCAGTAAAGCACCCAAAGGTGCCATTTTTTGTCAAAATCGTACCAGTCTTCTTGGAAAGGTCCTTCTTGAGATTTACTCGGCGCTCCAAACCCGGTTTGATCCCGTTGTTGGCTTTGCCTTTGGCAGGATGCACAAATGAAGCCCGCCTCTGGCTCCACGGTTTCTGGTGGGGGCAGGAAGGTAGGGAGGTGCCTGAAACTCAGTGCTTTGTCTCCTACGAGACCCAAATGCACTCTGTGGTGATTAGCCGGCTGACTGTCCGGCAAGGACAGCCACCCTGCTGGGTGAGAGACAGCTAAGCTGGAATGAATGGAAGAGAACTGAATAAAAGGCGAGGCTTTTGGCTTGGAAGGCAGAGTCGACCACTGGACGAAGGAACCAAAGAACTTTAAGAGGATGCCTGCTGCAACTCCTGGACCGCTGGTTTGCCTGGTGAAGCCCTGCTGCTGTGCTGAAACTCCAAATTTGCATTGACAGAAGCCCCTACAAGGACTTCTCCCCTTGAGTTGGTGGGACGAATCAACTTCAAAGTAAGCCAACTGGACATTCTCTTGGAGTTGGTTGCATTTACACAGAGTTGCTGCTGGAAACCGAAACGCCAGGAAGATAAACAGATTGTGTGCGCTGCTTTTAAGTTGGTCAAGAGCTCCAGGAAGATCCTCCAGACTCCCAGGAAGCAGGACTGCCCGAGCCTGAGCCCCCCTCAACAGAGTGCAGGACCCCAGAAGCAAGCAAAGTCCATCTCGACAGCCAACCACAGTGCTATTTGCGGTAGTCGCAAGGAGCTGAAACACTGAAGTGCCACTTGTAGAAAAGATTGCCGGTTGCGAGCGGTGACCGTCCCATTGCAGTGCAGGAGTCCCCAGACGTCCTCCCTCTTGTACCCATGACTGAGGCCCGGGAACAGTGAGATCTGCAGAGCTGCACAGGAACAGAAGTCATCTGCTGCACTTTTTCTTCAATACAAAGGTACTGTAGAGTAAGAGAACGTACCTCTTGTTGTAGAGTTGCTTGCATCCTCTACTGTTAGGCAGAATTGCATGCAGTACTCTCTGGGACCACCACACATAATTAGGACTACAGGTGTAAGCAAGACCAACTTTTGGTATAAGTCTGTACCACACAGTTTGTTGGTAGCGAGCTGAGCAGCCAGGATTATCTCAAGAGTGAATGTGAGCAGTACATGTAGTTACACAGAGGACTTTCAATCACAGTGGTTCAAGTAGACACTTATACTCAAGGTTTCTTGGTAAAACACTGATTAATTTATTTACACAATCATTTGTAAAACATAACTAGAAGACAATTTATTATAGGCCAATAAACTTAATACAAAACTAAGTTTCAGACCGTTCGAGATCCCCTGAAAAAGGAGCCAAATGGCAGTTCAGTTACTTAGCAGTGAGCAAAAAGGACAAAAGTAAGTAGAATAGATTATATATACTTTCTAGGCAGTGCAAATAGTTTCAGTTCCCTAGAATAGTTCAATTCAAGTCAATAGGCCAGGCCAAGGTCCATGTGCTAGTGTTCTAGATAGGCAAGAGCAGTTCTGTTATCAAATGGTAAAGTCTTTGCAAAAGTTCTCAGTAGTAGTTTAGGCAAAAAAGAATCATTTGTGGGGTCACAAGCTGATTATGCCTGCAAGTTGGGAAAGTTTCCCGAACTTTCTCCGCAAGAGTGGCATTCTCTCAATCCGGATGGCACAGTACGTTTGTATGAAGAAAACAAATGTTGCTGAAGTCGTGGTTCCTGCAGATCTCGCTGGAAGAAGAGGGAGGATGTCGGGGGACTCCTGCACTGCACGGGATGGTTGAAGAAAGCAAACAAAATGGAGTCACTTCAGTTCCAGAAGCTGTAGATTCAAGAACAAATTGGTGTCCCTCTCCCAGGTTAAACCTAACCAGCCCATAGAATGGTATCCAGGTGTCTTATGAGTTGATTGTTCCCACCAACTCAAAAGGAAGAAGCCGTCCCTGAAGGAGCTTCCCTGTCGAATGGAGTTTGGCAACTCTGACCTGCAGCAGGGCTTCACCGGGCAAACCAACAGTCCAGTGGTTGCAGCAGCCGTCCTCTTCTAGCTCGACTTCAGTTCTTTCGTTCCAGTGGTCGACTGCCATCCAATCCACAAGACTTGCCTTTTAACCAGTTTTCTCCCTCTCATTCCAGCCTAGCTGCCACTCACCCAGCAGGGTGGCTGTCCTTGCCAGACAGCCAGCCAATCACGCCTGAGTGCATTTGGGTCTCCTAGGAGACTAAGCACAGGGGCTTTCGGCACCTCCCTCACTTCCAGCCCACCCCCAGAATCTCAGTCCTGAAGCCCGCCAAAGGCACACGAACAAAGGGACCAAACCTGGTTTGGCACGCAGAGAAACACTAGAAACACCTTTCCAAAAAAGAAATGGTGACAAAAGAAGACTGGGACACGTTTAAACAAAGGGGCTTAAGGCGCCCTCTTGAAAAACTTGGCTCCCGTGATTTTTAGCTATTGGTGTTCGCGGTCTGGATAAATCATGGTACTTCGTTGTAAAACCACTGCCATCAGCCTTTTTAATAGGAAAGGGTAGCATTTGACTGCTACATGAGTGTTTAGACACAGGGGACACTATGTAACCCCTCCAGCACTTAATTGTAAGATGATGTGTGCTGGGTGAATTGAAAAGACTAGTAAAATCAATTTCACTTTACATTCTCTGGGAAACATCAGTTTATCCCCAGAGAAGATATTTAAACATTTGGGAAGTCTAAAAGACATCCCTGTGTCAGTGCACTGAGGGGGCTATGTAACACATGAAAGGATGATGCCTATGGAGTTATCTAAAACGCCATAATCAGAGAACACAAATGTAAAACACATCAAAACACATGAGTGGGAAAAAAGGCTCTCTCTTTCCAGGTTAAAAAGTCAAGTCCTCAAAATCCAGCAAAGTTGGAATTAGCACATTTCCGAGAATTCTCCCCAACATCTACCTTTCACAAGTCTAACAGCTTGTGGCTCATTTGATTTGTCTTTCTTCAAAGACTTCTAAAACATTGTGCCAAGACATTCTACTTGCCTGCAAAGAAGTGCTACAGCTCATATAGACTTTTGCCTATTGACTTTGGCTTCGCATTTTTCACTGAATGACTTATTTGAGGAGTCTGAAAGTATTTGCGTGCTTAAGAATATTTGTGGTCTCTTGTATGTTCCAATAACCTTTCCTTTGACTTATTCCTACATGATTCTAAAAGCAACAGGGATATATTGATGTCCCCAGCACCGTAGCAATTGACGTCACTTGAGGGTGTAGGTTGTGTCTGGGCCATCCCAAAAGGGCATCTACTTATTTAGAAACATTAAGAGTGTGTATTTTATGAAGTATATTTGAGTGTTATTGTTATATTGCTCCCTTCTGAAGGCTTATTCTAACTGACTGATAAATTAATAAGTGTTTATTCAAGAAACCCTGTGTGTAAGTGTCTTTTTGAATACTTGTCACTGTAAATCTGTGTACCTCCCCCTACAGCTCACTCTGAACCCTCTTGAGAGAAGCCTGGCTGCTCAACATGCTACCAAAGTGGTGTGCCACCAATGATCTCTGCCTTAATGCCAGTAAGACCGATTCTCCTCATCGGCACACCCACCACCTCCTTTCCGGTCGCACTCTGGCCAGCCTCTTGGCCCACTTCCTTCTCCAACCTGTGAGGCTAAAAACCTCGGGTCATCTTCGACTCTACACACTCCTTCTCTCCTTACATCTCCAAGTCACACTACCAGCTGCACCTCCTCAGAGGTATTCTTCCTTTCCTCTACTTCCCCCAGCAGCTCAGTGTCTCCAGAGCTCTGGTTCTCGAGGCTGTTGCAGTAGTCCACCCTATTTCTAAATCTGCCTGCTTCTACTCTCCACCTTCTGCAACTCATCCAGAACAGGACTGCAAGACTTGTCCTTGGCCTCAAGCCCAAGGATCGTATCTCTCCAGGACTGAAATCTCTGCACTGGTTCCCAGTGTCTGCAATGATAAAGTTCAAAACCTTCTGCATTGTCCACAAAGCCGCCTGGGGCCTCAATACCTTCAACTCTCTTCCTAAATATCTTCCTTCTCGAGCTCTTTGCTCATCCGCCTCCAACTCACTCAGGATCAGTAGCTTCTCCAAGCAACGAGTTGGGGGTAGATTTCTTTTGATTGGGGCCTCCCTGAAACTTTAGGAGAATCATCTCCGGAAGCACCTCAAAACCTTCCTCTTTGCTTCTGCTTTCTCTCCTCCTCTCCCCTGCTAAACTCCTGACTGAAACTGTACTGGTTACCTGGTTACCCTCTGATCTCGGGCCAAGGTTCCCCCCCCCCCGCCAGATGCACACCTGCACTGCCTCCCAGGCAACCCCTGCACTTCGGGGCTGATTCTGTATACACTACAGTCCCCTCCAGCTCCTGACACTTGATGTCTGCACTCACCCCTGCACTTGCCACAAGCTGTCCACACTTTACCTATTGTTTTTATTCTATTTATTTTTTACTGTTGATCCTACATACTGTACTCCCCCCTACCCCCCCCTCCATCTTCCCCTCTCCTCCACTTGCGCGATCTCAATGCCACCAGGCCAAGTAAGAGTGTTGTGCGTCTTCCCTCCGTTACCCCTCAATTGCCTTGAAAAACGTGTATAGGCGCGTTATAAATGCCATATCATTCTCTACCAAGCACTTTAGAGTGAACACAGTGAGGTTTACAGTCATGCCATTATATTTAATGATACCTGGCAGTATAGGACACATTTGGACTGCACATCCTGCTAACTTTGTAAGCCTTTTGGGAGGCTTCATTATCTGCATGGGTAAGACTACAATGCAGATGCCAGTCTTACTGCCATTAGAGAATTTAAAACGGCAAAACATTGTCATTTTATGAAAAGGGTGAGTGATAGGTTGACAGTTGTTAAACCACAACTGGTCTTACAGTCTCGGGAGGATAGCTCAGCGGCAACGTGCTCGCCTTGGAAGCAAGACGACAGAGCAACAAAGGTTTGGTCCTTGCTTATAACCCTCTGGGTATTAAGCGCGTAATAAATAACCCACGATATATCTTAATATGTAAACAAATTAAATTTACCTCCACATTCCTCTATAAGGTTGGATATGGTTTCAGCTTCATCATCAGCCATTTTTAAAATGTTGCTTAGCCCGTCCAACACTACTTGTATGACTTGAGAATCTTTTACAGTTAACAAGTTGCAAAAAGGTGGAATAACATTTTGCTGGATAAGATAGGCAACCTAGAAAGACAAAGAAAAATTACACCATTAAAATAAACAGGCTACACGATATAAAACCATGGCAACATGCTTAGCAGAAAATCATCAGGTTCAGATCCTTAAAAGAAGCACTGCTAATTCAAGACCATTGTCTAAATCACTTGTCATTGAGAGCCAGACAAATTTCTTACGACACAGGGGGAACACCTTTAATACTAGCTGTGTGGTATATGCACTCTGTACTTTCAGTACCTTCCATTTCCGCAGCATCAGATTGCATCACTTCAAAAATCAGATTAGTGTTTTTCAATAGCAGATCAGGTAAGGGCTGGCCAATCATGGCCAGCCACTTCCCCAGGGTCGGTTGGTACTAGATTTCCAAAGCCTTGTTTCACTCGGACAAAGCACGGGCAGGACACCATGGAAGTGCATGCCCAAATGTTAAGGGAGTTTGTTAGGCAAAGTTTGAATGCAGTACCCTCTGGGAACACTACAAACAACTATGACTACTGTAAAACCAGATATTATATGAAGAGACTGGGTACGTCATCATTAGTAATTCATTACTCATTTAGGGATTCATTTATCCATCATTCATTCTGAGTAGTGATATTCGTTATCCATATTATTCAGCCATTTGGTTTGCTAGAGAAAGAGGCCCCGTTATATCAAGTGCCTTGTAGAGACATGTTCAGACATGTTATGTATGCAATTAGACACACACATGTGTGCACTTAGAAGTATGCATAGAGCCATGGTATAGCGCTTGGTTTGAGTGAATGCGTTAAGCACTAGAGAATGCATGAGGCCTGTGGCTCTGAAGCCATTCTGACACAGAAGAGCAGCTCCACTAGGTTGCGCTGACATTGTTTTGAGTTACACTGGTACATGGAATGTCGACAGACAGATTAGGTCGCCTTTGCCCGAGTAGAAGCGAAGTAGAAGGAAGCTTATCAGGCCCTGGCTTGCTCGCAGACAGAATGGTGGAAGCATTCGCAGGGAGTGAGGTGCTCTGCACAGATGCAGACGAGAGAGGGATTTCAGTAAGCTGAGAGCTGTCAATGAATGGAGAAATGGGAGCATAGGATGGTGTTTCGTAACACAGACAGGAGAAGGCCATAGAATACAGACAAGATACGATGTACAATGTCACTGTGAATAAGAACACACTGGACATAGAGATAGAACAAGATGCAAACACAGACCTTCAGGCACTGTCCGAATTTAGAAATGCTGGTTTGACAGGAGAGTTTTGACATGTAACCATGGAGAAAGAGTCATGTGATTTGACACTAACTGGGAGCTTGAAATGAGCAGTACTTCTATAAGAGAAAGAAACGTTTGGGGAAGTGTTTTGGATGCAGCTTGGAGGCGGTTTGGCAGAGAGACTTTGAGACTCGGATGACTTTGGCTGACATGTAGTTTGGTGAAGTATTCAGGGAGAGCTGATAAGAACAGATGAGATTGTTCGGCAAAGGAGCTTGGGCCGGAGACCCGACCACTGAGAGGCCAAGGAGAGAGGCCCTGACTGGCTGGCTGCAAGGGAGCGGGAGAGGAGATATGGGACACATTCGAGATTGGGAAGCTTGCACATGCAAAGGGGAGTATTGCTGACCGAGTATGAGGCCTAATTGATTGATGAGACATGCAAATGGAGAATTAGGACATACACTCACACAGAGCTTTTTGTTTGATAGAAGGGGAGATCAGACAGGGATTGTCCAAGAGGGAGAGTGATGTGGATTGGAGAGGAATGCTGAATGCTGACACTTGCCATATGTATTTTGCCATTAGCAATTGCAATGCTAACACTGCATTTGTTATTAGGCATGCAGTGTTAGCATTATAGATCCAGTGATAGATTGCTGGATAATTGATAGATTGCTTGCATAGAAGCCAGTATGCTTTGCTAGTACGGTTTATCATGCCTTGCTTTGCATGAATAAAATTGAATTGATTCATGTGTTTTGTGTCTTATGTTTGTGTGTCCATAGCATAGCAATTTGGCAGTAACAGTGCACAATCGCCCTGAGATACATTTGTAGGGGGGGGGGGGCAGAGTCCACACCCCCCTGAGGTAGAGTTGCAGTTTGACAAATTGGTCGCCCATGTGGGGCTAGGCCAAAGGTTGATCTTTTTTTGGAAACCGACTACAGGTATTGGCAACCCAAGATTTGGTATACGCTTGTACTACAAAGTTATGGTAGCGTGTGGAGCAGCCAGGCTTTTCAAAAGGGGAAATGTGATCTGTAGTTGAGTTACACAAATATTCAGTTACAGGTATTCAAATAAACTTACACTCAAGGTTTCTTGCATAAACAATGTATTAGTCAGTTATAAAGCCTTCTTCAGAAGGGAGCAATAGACTAGTAAAAGATAAATATACTTCAATACTGTGCACTCTTTAAAAAGTAAAAGACAAACGTTATTAGAACACAAGAAATACAAATAATTATAAACATGGCAAATACTTTCAGATAGCTCTTGGAAGAGTCATTCAATTCAAAAGGCTAAGCCAAAGTCAACAGGCCAAAGTCTTTGTATAGGATGAAGTGTAAATGGAAAAGTCTTTGCACAAGCTCGTATGAGTTTTTGATAACAGGCTTGGTCGGTCGGAGTGTCTTCCAAAAGCTTTTGGCCAGCTTACAAGCAACGCACACAATCTGGGGTCCCTCTCCCTGGCTCTACGGTTTCCTGTAGCACTCTGACGAAACAACCAGCTCCGAGATGGGTGTCCAGGTGGCTTACTTGGGAGTTGATTGGTCTCACCAACTCATCCTTGCAGGGCTTCTCGTCGATGCGAACTTGGCGATTCGGACTTGCAGCAGGGCTTCACCGGGCAAACCAATGGTCCAGGAGTTGCAACAGCTGTCCTCTTCAAGCTCTTCGGTTCCTTCGTCCAGTGGTCTACTCTGCCTTCCAAGACAAAAGACTGCTTTTATTCAGTTCTCTCCCATTCATTCTAGCCTAGTTGCCACTCACCCAGCAGGGAGGCTGTCCTTGCCGGACAGTCAGCTAGCCAATCACAGAGTGGATTTTGGTCTCCTAGGAGACAAAGTACAGGGAGTTTAGAGCACCTCCAACACTTCCTGCCTACCACAGACACTCTGGAGCCAGAGACGGGTTTCACTCCAGAAGCCAGCCAAAGGCGAATGAACAAAGACCAAACCTGGGTTGGCGCGCAGAGAAAAACTCAAGGACCTTTCCAAAAAGAAATGGCAAGACCGGACCCGTTTTAACAAAGGAGGCTTCAGTGCCATCTTGAAAAACATGGCTCCCGCAATTTAATGTTACCAGAGCTACGAATATTTTGCGGTCGGGAAAAATCATGGTAAAACCACTGCCAAAATCCATTCTGAGAGGAAAGGGTAGCATTTGAATGCTACATGAGTACCTAGACACAGGGGATACTAAGTAACCCCTCCAGCACTCTATTGTAAGATCGGTGTGCTGGGTCTAGGAATTTAAAAGACTAGTAAAGTCAATTTAACTTTACTTACTATTAGAAATAGTAGTTTATCCCAGAGAAGGTAGTTGAACCTTGGGAAAGCCTGAAAGGCTTCCCTGTGTCACTGCACCGAGGGTGCAGTGTGACACAAATGAAAAAGATGCCTATAGAATTGTTAGACTCCATAACCAAAGGAAACACAAAGGTAAAACATAAAAATACGATTCTAGAACTGCTAGCTCAGGAGATGGCAGCATAGTGGCTGTGCGCTCCTGTGCCCTGAATGTACCTTCTTTCATAATGGCTGATCAGAAGACTGAAGAGACCTCCCAACCGGCAAAACGACAAAAGGGAAGGGAAGATACTGATTCAAGGGATAAGATTCTGGATCTCCTTACCAAAGTGACTCTTGATATTGCTGAGATTACGGCAAAGATGATCAACACTGAAGAGATATATTCTGATCTGTCTACAAAGGTTTCTGAGATTGAGGATCATCTTACAGTTACTGATGAAAAAACAGTGAAGCTCTGATAAAATCAGGGACCTGGAAATACAAAATGGAAAACTAATGCTTAAGGTGTCGGAACAAGAACATTTTTCTATGGGAAACATCAGGCTGGCTGGTTTTCCGGAAAATGTGGAACATGGAAATCCAATGAGCTTCTTGGAGAAGGCGTTGGTTTCAGTCATGAAATTGGATCCAAACACCCCCTTGGAAATAGAAAGTGCCCATAGGGCACTGGGTCAGAACCCATCATTGGGTCAAAAACCAAGGCATTTTATAGTGAAATTCCTGAGATTCCCCATGAGAGAACTAATTTTGAAAAAATCTTGTGAGTTGGGGGGGATCTACAGTGGGGTGGTAACAAAATTATGATCTTTGGAGATCTGAGCAGAGATGTTTTGAACAGGAGAAGGCTGTTTAATGTGGCAAAAGAAAAATGCAGGATCAGGAAATTGCAGTATTACATGGTGTATCCGGCAATTTTGAGGGCGATTGTTGATGGCCAGACTCACTCTTTCTCAGATCATAAGTTTGCAGAAACCTTTCTATCTGGTGCAGGGACTGCACCCAGGGACACTGCATCTAGGTCCCAGAGGACCGTTTCAACGAAGAAAAAAAAAGAGGACTGTCTGGTGAGGAACTGGTGTTTTTGTTCAGTGGCTTTATCATCGGTTTTTGTTTTATTGCCTGTTTTGATATTTATATTTTACATTTTACAATATATATTTTTGAATGTAAAATGTGTTTTTACTATGAGCGGAGTTTGTTCCTATTTTTTCGTTATATTATAATGTTCACGTCAGGTTATACAATGCTACAGAGCTGTGAGAAGCTGCGAGGGATTTCAAGTAAAGGACTCTGTTGCGCTCGTCTGTATCACATGACTTTGGAGCAAATGGACGTCGTGCCGTGAATGGCTGAGCAGGATCCAGGAAGAGTCATAGATCAGCTTTGCTTCGGTTATTAACGTGCAGGAAACTTTACGGAGAACAGAGGCAGCTGGGAAACACTAGCTGGTAATTATACTGGCACGCTTCATTGCCAATGTCTGCACTGTGTATGCTGTGTGCTCAGCGTATTTATTTTGGTGATACCTCTCTGACACATAACAATGCTTCCTGTACTGTGTTTTATGAGGCGTGTGTGATTTCCCGTACGAACATGCTGCTACAGTTTCATAGCTTGCACTAACGCAGGTGGCTTCTGTCACTCTCCGCTCCCGAGTATGCATTCTCTGTGTTGCATTTGGATTGAGCCATCTTGCTGCCCACGTATCTTTAACAACGTTCCAGGAGAGACCTCGAGGACGGCATGTTTTCTGCGTGTTCCACTGACACGAGCAATCGAGATTCTGTGAAGGCGGGCGACCCCGGTTTCAAAGATATAGTAGCACATTAGTCATGGAGCGAGCGCGGAGCCTCTCCTTATTAGTGAAGGAATGTGGCATAAGCTTGGCTTCCACAAACCATAACAGTCAATTACGTGAAGCAAAATAATGGCAAATATAAAACGCGTAGCAACATAAATGTAACGGGATTCGAGGAGGGTCAAGTGATCCGTTTACTGATGTGTAAACAAAGAGGGAGAGAGGAAGAGAGAAGTTGCAACTGAAAAAAATGCACGGCGCTGCAATCACGTAATTGGATATTAAATTTGGGATTGGTTTCGAGTTGCAAAAAATCCTTTCCTCGTCTTGGTTACCGTCTGTCAGCGCTGCAGTATTAAAATGAATGAAAGAGAATAGAGGCTTACACAGAGTTTTCCGAAATCAGCACGGAATAGGCTTTGAAAGTGTGTTCTTCTGTACAAGGTTGGGTTGTGACAAGCAGATAGTTAACAGCGTTTTCCTTGATAGGGACTGTTCCTGCAGGAGCAAGGCATTGTTTATGGCTCTGGCATGGAAGGCTTCTGCTCTCAGAGTGTCGCGCCTCTCTTGGAAAAACAGATGGCTTTTAATTTATCTGACTCCGCAAAGGCAGTCCTGATTTATGGATCAAAACATGTTATGGTGTTCTGAAGTCGGCTTATAAGCTGTCAAGGTGGCGCTGGGTCGGTCTGATGACTGACTAAACCTTTTGACCTTGTTGTCTTCCATGTTTTTTTTGGTTACTGCAGTGGTTTCATCTGTTCATGAACTCTGCATTTTTTGCATAAGCAGAGGACCACAACTTTTTTACAGCAGGTGTGGGCGGAATACATTATTTATCTATTTATTCTTTCTTCTGATGTGTTCTGCCTCTCTTGCTACCTGCTGGTTTATGGCTAGTCTTGGCCCTGGTATTCCGGTGATTTGTCAGTGCTGTCAGGGGTTGGGGGAATATTTAAATATGTTAATGCTGTGATGTAAGGTTTTAAACTGATGTTTATGTATCCGACCGGATATCCTTTACCAAATGGGTTCTTCTATATTGAGTGAATACTGGATTTGCTGGAACCAATGATTGGATATATGTATGCATGTGGATTCATTTGGGGCATTAGGGTTATGAATGTTTGATTTTGGCCTCTTATTGTTTGTATATTGATTGTGAGTGTGGATTTTTTTGTGTTACTTGAATGGCTGGAAGTGATTGTGAGTGCTTGGTAGATGTGTGATTGGTTGTAATACACGGGAATGACATGTTTAAGACAATCTGTCTACTGAGCTTTAGACCATCATTCGCTGATGTTTTCTTATGTGGTCTACTGGGATGCTTTATGTAGAAAGTTCTTTTGCAATCTCTTTTTTGCACATCAATTTTCTTCAAATGGTTCTATTGTAGGTACACTGAGGATTGTGTATGCATATGTTTGGTTATTTTGTAGATGCAGCCATGTGTTACATTCAGTATGGGGGAATTAGTTCTGGATTTATGGGGTTTTGAACTTTTGTTTTGCTCCCTTGGGGTTTCACAACTTCTTAGGGAATGAGCATAGTGCCGATATTCGCTTAGATGGTATGGTTGTAGTGATTCTATTGAGGTCTGAAATTCTGTATGTTTGTTTATGTGGATTGGGATGGGAATTGGGGGATCTGGGGGTTGTCCTAACTGAATGAGTTTCACGGGTTGGTTGGAAGAAAATGGTGATGATACGATTGGGTAGGGATTCAGCCAAGGTGGTTGCTTGGCTAATTAACGGAGGGGTGGCTGGCTACCTCTGGGTTGGGTTTGGGACAAAGTCTGGACTGGGGGTTTGGGAGGAGATACTGGGGGTTATGATTGAATATGTAGGTTTTTAAATTGTTTTTGGGGATTAGGTGTTGGGAGGGATTTGTGACAATTCGGAACAGAAGGGTTGAACTGATGTGTTGCTTATAAATTGGGCATGGGATCCTAGGGTTGCAGTTCAGTGGAGAGGTTTTGTGCTCTTGGGAATTATCGTTTAATCCGGTTGATGGATTATTTGCAATTTAAATGTCTTATTTGTGTTGATTGTTGTATGTCTGTTTATTGTGATGTATGTCTGTGGGGGTGGGGGGAGGTGGAGGGGGGGCTTTAAGGTTCCACACCAACTTTTGCTGAGTCTATGGTTTTTAAGGATTTTTGAATTGCTATGCGATTCCTGGTTTTCGAGCTTATGTCCTGGATGGTTCGTGCAAATAGCCTAGTGTTTGTACTTGATAGGTCCTGATGGGATCTTTGAATTTTGTGACTTGGAATGTCAAAGGGCTGAATTGTCAAAAAAAAAAAAAAAGGAATGGGATGGTTCGGTTACGACGTGAGCGGGCGGATGTTATTTTCTTACAAGAAACGCACCTGATAGACAATCCAATTAATTTTTTTGGGGCATCAAAGTCTATGAAGGTTCTGTTAAATTGTTATTCTGGAAGTTCAAGGGGAGTAGGATTGCTGCTTCGGAAGAATTTGGGAATGTTGGTTGAAAATGTACTTATGGATGATGGTGGACGGTATATTTTAGTGGATGTTAAGCATGAAGGAAGAATGATGACCTTAGGATCGGTGTACAGTCCATGCTCAAATGGAATACATTTTTTTAAGGAATTGGCGGATTCTTTGAAAAGGATGAATGGCGAGTATATGGTTATCAGAGGAGATTTCAATTGTGTTTTGGATGCTGCCTTGGATAAATCATCAACATGCAGGTCACAGGCTAGGGGCTGAGTAATGCCTTTCGTGTTTTTGATACTTTTGATTTGGTGGATAGTTGGAGATCACTTCACCCCACAGAGAAGGGTTTTTCATTTTATTCTGCGGCTCATCATACTTCTTCTAGACTGGATTATTTGTTGATTTCTGATAGAATGATTGATGTTCTTAAGACGGTGGAAGTTGGGGAGAGGTGTCTTTCTGATCATGCGCTGGTAAAGTTGAACATGGATCGATCTCTACATCGTCCTACCAGTGTTAAATGGAGACTTAAGACTTTCACACTACAAGAGGAGAAAGTCTGTGAGGCTATTAATGTTTTCATCGTTCATTTTTTTTAAGACAATGTGGGTTCAGCGGACTGTATGATAGTGTGGGACGCATTTAAGGCAACTATAAGAGGGGAATTGATCAACAGGACAGCAAGAGTAAGGAGGGAGGGGGAATGAGTATTAGAGGGCTGGAATTGGAACTCAAGGCACTACAGCGGGAGTATGCTCTATCTGGTAAAGGGGAGGATAGACTGAAGATGGAGGGTGCTAGGAATAAATTAATAAAAATGGTGGCGGAACAAGCTGAGAAAGGTCTATATTTCATGAGGCAGAAATATTGGGAGGAGGGAGATAAGGGCGGGTGATTGCTTGCTAGGAAATTGAAAAGTTTGTCAGCTAGGTCGTTTGTGCAGAAGATGGAGGATGCAGTTGGGGATGTGAAGGTTAGAAGTATTGATATTTGTGAATGCTTTAGAGCCTATTATGCTTCTCTTTATGCGGATGCATCGCAAGCTGAGGATGGTAAGCTAGTGGAGTTTTTTGACAGAATAGACCTTCCTTTTTTAACCGAGTAGGGTAGAGGCGCTTGATGCTCGGATTGCGGAAACGGAGATTGTGGATGCTATTAATCACCTTAATATGGGCAAATCTCCAGGTTCGCATGGGTTGCCCGTTGAGTTTTATAGAGCGTTTAGTTCAGTTTTAGTGCCTAGATTGTGTGTTTTATTTAATATGTTTTTCGGATGGAGTATTATGTCCAACGATGCAAGAGGCGATCATTACCCTCATTCCAAAACGGGGTAAAGCTTTGTCAAGATGTGCTAATTATCGTCCTATTTCTTTGCTTAACGTGGATGTAACAATATTTGCAAAGGTTATGGCAACTAGGTTGCAAAGATTCATGGGTGAATTAATAGGCAGTTCAACAAATGGGGATCATGGTTGATAGATATGGCGATAATATTAGGACATTGCTGAATGTAATGGGGTTGTCCCGTGCTAAGGAGGAAGACTTATTTTCTTTGACGCTGAAAAAGCGTTTGTGTGAATTGGTCGTTCCTGAATTTTACACTGCTTCGAATGGGCTTTGGCCCGCAGTTCTTGAATGCTATAGGTGCGCTGCAACATAATATTTCGGCTACAATTTGGATAAATGGTGTTTTGTCTCAGGCTTTCCGGTTGTATAAGGGAACTAGGCAAGGGTGTCCTCTTTCACCCCTTTTGTTTAATTTGGTTCTGGAGCCGCTGTTAGTATATCTTAGGCAGGAGCGGACCATCTGTGGCTGGAAGCTGAGGAATGATGAGGTGAAAGTCCTAGCATATGCTGACGATTTGACGGTGGTCTTGAGGAACCCAGAGGTGGGCGGACCTTTATTGAGAAATATGTTGCAGGAGGTGGGAGAATTGTCTGGCTATAAGGTAAATTGGAGTAAAACGGTAGTTTTTCTACTTCGATGAATCCGTTGAATAGGAGGCTGTTGGATTGGAATGGCCAATGGGCTGATGTTTCGGTAAAATATTTAGGAGTCTACTTAATGCGCGATGTTAAGAGAATGGTGGAATACAATGTAGAAAAATTGAAAGACATTTTGCTGAAAGATGTGCAGAAATGGGAAAGGTTAACAGTGTTTGGGCAAGAATCAATGCTATCAAGATGATGATGTTGCTACATTTTATTCAATCACTCCCCCTTAAGTTTACTAAACGAATGCTCTGGAGCATGGATAGGATTTTCATGGAATTCCTATGGGGGAAGGGTAACAAGCCGAAAATTCCAAGATATATTTTGGTGCGTAGAGTTAAAGATGGGGGATATGGTTATCCGATATTGGAGAATTATTTTAAGGGCATTTTATTAAAGAAAGCTTTATTATTTTAAGCAGAGGCGGGCACCAGACCCATATTGGCTTTTAATAGAAAGGGAACTGTTGTCTCCTTTTTCTTTGGATTGTTTATATTCTTATGAGAGACTGCCGAATTCTAGTGCTAAATTGGAAGCTCTAGTGGTTTCAAGGTCAGCTTTGGTTGCTTGGATTCTGGGGTGTGGACAATCTTTGTACTTGTATGCTTCGACTTCTATTTGGTTGAATCCGGGTCTAACCATTAATAAGATGCTTAATTGGAGGGGTTGGGTTAATAGGGGTGTTCTGAAGATAGGGGATGTATGGAGAGGGGGGGGAAGGATGGTTCCGTTTGGAGAATTGGTCAATTGTTATGGGTTGCATAACAGGGAGGCGGGTAGGTATGGATTTTTAGAGCGGTTACTAGTAGAAAGGATATAAATGTTGAGTGAACCTTTAGGTGGTAGTCCTCATATTTTTGAGATCTTCGCTATATCTCCTCAGACGGTTTCTTCATGTTAAGTTGATGCCTCCGCAGGATTGTATGAGGAATTCATGGGACCAGTTGCGCCTGAAGTGGGTGTGTGAATTGGGAACTGACCTGTCAGAGAATTTGTGGGATAATAGCTGGAGGGCTTCGGTGAAGGCCAAGGTTGATTTGAATCCGAGGTATATTCAACGTCTTTTGGGTCGTATTTATTGGACGCCGGGGAGGATGAAAGGGAGAGGTTTGACTGATGTGGACTTATGCTGGGGGTGTGGAAGCTTGAAAGGGACTTATCTGCATGTGCTCTGGGAGTGTAGTAGAGTGGTAGACTTCTGGCGAGAGGTTTTAGATAGTATTGATATGGTAGCTGGTATGTTCTTGCCTAGTACCTTTCTACCAGTGATTTTCCTTTCAACTGACGGTTGGAATGTGGAGTTGTGGGACTATTCGGATTGGATTGATAGGGCATTGTTGATGGCCATAAAACAAATAATGAAGGTGTGGAAATCTAGGAAGAAGCCGCATTGCGAGAATTGGGTGTCGGATATGCGGACACTTTCTTGGTATGAGAAGACTCAGGCAATTCGACATCATAGGGAAATTGAATATGAGGAAAGGTGGGGGTCATTTCATGATCTTTTTGGATAAGGTGTAGGATTTGGTTTTTCCGTTAATGGATTTTGAGATTGGGGGGGTGGGTAGGGGTGTTTGTTTTGTGCTGCTGTTGGTCTTGTTTTGTGTTCTGTCTTGTTATGGGGTAGGAGGGTGGGGAGGATTTTTGATTTTTTTGTTTTTTTCTCTGAAAGGCTGTTCACTTCGTGTGTAATTTATATTATAATGAACTACTGTATGCGATGCGTTCTTTCACTTATTCTCACTCTGACATTTCTGATGTTGCTCAGTTGTATCGTTTCATATAAATGTATTAAATAAAGTTGGTAAAACATAAAAATACGAGAGAGTGGAGAAAAAAAGTCACTCTCCAGGTAAAATAATCAAGTCCTCAAAATCCAGCAAACTTGCTGGGGTTCTCCAAGGTGAAGGGAATTAGCACATTTGAGAATTCTCCCCAACACTCGTCCTCCCCAGACTAAGGGACAGGAGGATTTAATCCACCCCTGGATGAATCTCCTTACTCCAGTCATACATTCTGGAGAGACCATCAGCATTTTGGCGATTACACCCGGACCTCGGAGGACTGCGACTGGCTGATCCCACCTTCTGAGGTTGCTCAAGTCACACCTATCCTGACTAAAATGGCAATCAACAACCTTACAATTGTCCAACCTAACTACCTCATTGCAACAGGCGCAGGATCAAATGCAACTTACCCGTGCATGACAAATGACAGAAACCTCAAACTCTGTGCCAGACTCACCAAACTGCACGAACCACTTAAAAGATCACTACCCCCGATAAATGAGAAATCAAACCGCCCCACTGGTGAGAAGTTTAATATGTCCAACTGGGCCACTTCCTCGCCTCTGCTTTACGAGGACGCTAATCGGCAATCTGTACACAAGCTTAAGATAGCTAAGCCCAATCTACTCACTCTTATCCATGCCACAGCCACTATTGAGGCACCTCTCCTTAAAGGAGCACTCAAACGCCAGATCTCGGGTAGCCCATGCAACGGACATCTCTGACTTAATACTGGAAAGTAATTTGGACTTCCTTGCTATAACGGAATCCTGGCTACATGACGCAGCAGGTCCTTTGCTTATGCTGGCTATCCCAGACGGATATATACGATATTTAGACAAGACCGAGATGAAACTCGAGGCGGCGGTATCGCTATCATTTCTAGATCTAGCCTCTCTTTGAGACTAGCCCCCCACACATTACACAATCTTGTGAAGTCCTCACTGCTAAACTCCCTCTAATTCCCAGTCACATACTAGCCACTTAATCTACAGACCGCATGGTCCACTTGGGACATTTCAGGAGGATATTTACAGCCTACTATCTAACAACCACCCAATTACTACTACTAGGTGACTTCAACCTAGGATCGAACAATCTAGTGGATAAACAAGCCTTCAAAATAGCCAATATCCTCTGAGAATTAGGCTTGTCACAAAAGAATCAACAAACCTACCCAAAATAAAGGGAGAACCTTAGACTGGGTAGTTGATTATAATTGCATTGCCACCATCGCCTCCATCACACCACAACCGTGGACAGACCATTCCCTTGTGTTTTTCACATTATCAACTATTAGACCAACCCCGGTGGCCCTACCTACTGCCCCTCCTTGCCCAACAAGGGACAAAAAGAATCACAGTGGACAAAGTAATCCCTGCCATTCTCCCTACCTTAAACTCACTGGCTGATAATCTAGACCCTGGTACATTGGTCCACGAATACAACAAAATTATGCTTACCACACTAGACCAAAAAATAAATTATAATCGCTCCACTCAAACCTAGACCCAGTAAACCTAAATCTCATCTAAATAAGTGGTTTACCCCCCCCCCCCCCAGTAAAAGGACCTACGTCTCCTAAAAAGAAATGTGAAACCACTTGGAGATTATTCCCCTCCAATGACAATAAATCTAAGCTAACTAAAATTTCTTCGCAATACAAAAATTAAATCTGCCTGGCAAAATGAACGAACGTATTGCCAAAGCATACTCTAGTATGAAGGAATTATTCACCATATTAAAAGACGTAGAGTCCCCGATTCCTACACCTGACATCTGCATTAAAAGTAAGACATGGTGCTCAGATATTCAACATGCACTATCCAATAAAATAACCACTCTTCAAAATAAAATTGCCCCCCAAAAAAAAGAAATACCTTGAATTTACCACCACAATCAGATAAGCTCCCCCTTCTAGCGAAATACCCACTGACCAGACTGCCAGATTCCACTTCACTAAAACCCCCATAGTAGAGGTACAGAAAGTCATCCTATCTCTCAAGCCGTCCAATTGTAAAGGTGATCTTTGCCCAGCTCAGAATATAAAAGATGCTGCTAGAGATCTTGCACCTTTCATTTCTAAACTGATCAATGCCTCCTCCTCGTCTGGTACTATTCCTTCTAACTTGAAACAATCATGGGTACTCCCACTTCTAAAGAAGCAAACGTTAGACCCACTTATTTCTACTAACTACCGTCCCATCACGACAGTACCATTCTTACTCAAAATACTTGACAAGGTCGCATACACCCAGGTCCAAAAATATCTAGAACTGCATAAACTCCTGGAAGCAAGACAATCTGGCTTCAGTCCATTACATGGGACAGAAACTGCCCTCAGTGACTTAAAAACATAGGTTGATGAGTTAAGAGATAAGGTAAAACAGCCCTCTTCCTACTGCTAGATCGCTCAGCTGCATTCGACCTAGTGGATCATAAGGTCCTTTGTAGTCACTTGGACTCAGCAGCTCACTTTTTCGACAGAGGCCATCAGATGGATAGAATCATTCCTGAGCGATAGAACGATGAGGGTCTTCTCCCCATTGGCAGCTGCGGACCCTGTCCCTATCACGTGTGGGTGTACCCCAGGGCTCCTGTGTCTCCCCTACATTATACAATATATTCACCAAGCCTGTTCGATGATCCGGACCATCTGGGTTTCACCTACACTAACTATGCAGATGATACCTCAGATTCTCCTCCCACTTTAGGGGGATCATAACAAAGACTTAGCATTGGTGAATAGAGTATTATCATCCAGGCATGGATGGCCACCCACGGTTTATGCCGGAATGATAAGATGGAGCTCATTATCCTGGGGACCCACCTTAACCTTAAGAAATTAGACCATGAATATTCTTCATTCACCATCGATGGAAACCTCATTAGGGTAGCTAAGGAGGTAAAAACCCCTGGCTTTTACCTTGACTCTACCATGTTCTTTGACAAACAAGTGAAATCTTTGGCCACCACCGCGTACACCTGTAAGCTCAGGGCAAGTAAATCATTCCTCTCAAATGACAGCTGTATGATCCTGGCCAGGGCACTAATACTCTCTAGGCTAGATTACTGTACTGCTCTTTACAAAGGTGTGAATAAAAGAAAACATCTCTGCAACCAGACTCTCTACTCAAAATACTTCTAAAAATGGTCTCCCTTACCAACAAAGCACTAAACAATGCTGCCCCTAGCTACCTTGTAGACCGACTACACAGAAGAATGTCTATGAAACCCACGAGAACGAGCAACAAAGCATCTAAACTCTGGAACTCCTTGCCACACCGGCTTAGAGCAGATCAACCGTACATACCATTTAGAATTACATTAACATGCTCAAATTCTACTGAACACTAGCGTGTGCCGCTACATTATCCTCACCTAGGTTGCCTTAGACTATCCCTCCATTATATTGTCTGAGGGACCTCGACGTGTGAGGGATTGTGGGTACAACGCACGGCACTATAGGGATAGTGTTATAGACACGCCTTGTCGACGTCCCCTTTTTCGACTACGAAAAACAAAATGCAATACTCCGCAGTGACCACTGGATGTCGGACCTATGCACAGCATGTGATTCTAAGCAGATTAACAAACATCAGAAATATATATATATATATATATATATACACACACACACACACACACACACACACACACACACACACACACATCTTATTGCGACCATACTTGTAACTATGTAAGCTTTGCATTTTCTTACTGCTGCGCCCAGTTACCCTTGGGTTTGGTGCACATTTGAAATAAATAAACAAACCGGTGTTCAATGGTATAATCAAACCCCTTTAGGCTGATTGACCATCTTGACAGTTTAGGATTCCCACCCTTCATCTGCATTAACCATCAAGGGTTGGTGGTTTGTCTGAATCACAAAAGTAGATCCATACAAGTATGGTCTAAACTTCTTCAGAGACCACACAATGGCAAAACACTCATGTTCTATGGTTGCCCACCTTGCCTCCGGTTCCTTCAGTTTCCTACTGATGAAGCAGATAGGGTGTTCCCTGCCTTTCTTATCCAGCAGACTCAGAACTGCACCTATACCTGTATTGGAAGCATCTGTCTGCACAACAAAGGTTTGGCTGTAGTCAGAAGCTCTTAAGACTGGGGCTTGACAAAGGGCTTTACGTCCTTCAAAATGGCTTAGTGCACTCCTCATTCCATCTGACCTTTTTGGGGAATTTGGGTGAGGAGATCACAATCAAGGGAGAAGATATGGTCCCATAGTTCTCAATGAAGTTCCTATAATAACCAGTGAGTCCTGGAAAGGCCCTCACTTGGGTTTGAGTAGTAGGGGTGGCCCATTCTTTTACAGCTTGTACTTTGCTAGTAAATGGCCTTATTTCAGCTCCTCCTACCTCATATCCAAGGTAGACCACTTTGCTCTGACCAATTTGACATTTACTTGCCTTTATGGTCAGATGGGCCTGCTCAAGAGCCTGCAATACATATCCTAAGTGATCAACATGTTCTTTCCAAGTAGGGCTGAACACTGCAATGTCATCCAAGTATGCCATGCAGAAGTCACCCATCCCATTCAGAACTTGATTCACCCTCCTTTGGAATGTAGCAGGTGCATTTTTTTTAATCCAAAAAGGCATAACCTTAAACTGGTAGAGGCCTGCTGGGGTCGAAAATGGAGTTTTCCCCTTGGCATGTTCTGTCAGAGCCATTTGCCAATAGGCTGAGGTGAGGTCAAATGTACTGAGGTACTTGGCTGAACCAAGTTTGTCCACCAGCTCATCTGTCCTAGGTAAAGGATGGGCATCGGTCTTTGTGACTGCATTAAGGGCTCTATAGTCCACAAAATCTCAAGTCCTTGGATGCTGCCTTTGGCACTAGTACAACTCGACTAGACCATGGACTTATAGATGGCTCTATTACCCTGAGATAAAGCATCTTGTTGACCTCTTCCTTTATGTGGGTTCTTACATGCTCTGACATTCTGTAACCTCTGCTTTGAACAGGTAAACAGTCACCAGTGAGAATCTCATGCTGGCCCCAGTTCTGGGATAGACAGTTGGAGTGTAATACCCTGGGGGCCTCCTTAGGATTGCCCAAGTCCACCAAATAATTGACCTCTCAAGTTTTCCCACAACCTTGAAGGGTCCGATCCACTTGTACTGTAAGGCCTCTGCCTTGTAGGTACCATAACTATAACTAGCTGGTCTAGAGTAAACTCAACCATTTTGGTCACTGGTCATGCCAATACTTAACTTGAAAGCAGGTCAGGCTCTGGTTATCAGAAACTTCTGTCATCATGTGCGTCATTCTCCTTCGGAGACCTAACAATCATTGACTCTCACTGGCTTGGGGGAAGGAGTACTCTCCAAATCCTCCTTAATTAGGGCCAAGGGACCCTAACTGGATGACCATAGAGGAGCTCAAAGTTACTAAATCCAACTCCCTCCCGAGGGACTTCTATAAGCAACGAGAAGGCCTGGCAGTAGAAAGTCCCACTTTCTTCTAATGGGTTTCTCTAAAGCACCCATCATAGTTTGGTTAAACCTCGCTACAAACCCATTGCTATGGGGATAGTAGACAGTTGAGAACTTTTAAGTCACTACAGTTTTTTCCACATGGCCTGCATGTATTGGGACAAAGTCTGATTCCCTGTCAGAGATGACTTCCCTAGGAAAACCAACCCTGGTAAAAATACCAAGTAGGGCCTTAGCTACTGCCTGGGCAGTGAGTCCGCATAGGTATAGCTTCAGGATACCTGGTAGCATGGTCTAAGGGACCAACAATGTCAATTCCTACCCTCTCAAAAGGAACTCCCACCACTGGGAGAGGCACCAAAAGGTGCCACATTCTTGGCTCCACTCTTGCCAGATGTCTGACAAAGGTGACAGCTTCTACAGAATGTATCTACATCAGACCCCAATTTAGGCCAGTAGAAATGCAGAGAAATCCTTTCCTTGGTCTTCTTAAAGGTTAGGTGACCAGCCAAAAGAATCTCATGGGCCAACTTTAGACACCGGTGTCTTAACTCCTGAGGCACTACAGGTCTTCTGTAGTTCCGTTGGGATAGACTCAGTAGGTTCACTGTAGAAGAGGCAATCCTCCCAGTACAACCTGTCCTTCCCTGGCGCTTGCCCTTCCAGCAGGGAAGCTGCCTGTTAGGGAGAATTCTCAAACATTTGCCAATTCCCTTCACCTTAGAGACTGCCAGCAACTTTGGTGGATTTTGAGGACTTGATTTTTTTTACCTGGAGAGAGAGTGTTCATATTTCCCCACTCATGTGTTTTGAAATGTGTTTTACCCGTGTCTTCTTTGATTGAGTTTTTAGACAACTCCATAGGCATCATTTTCATGTGTGTCACACAGCACCCCAGTGCAGTGGCAAAGGGAAACCTTTACAGGCTTTCCCAATGTTTAAATACCTTCTCTGGGATAAACTACTGTTTCCCAGAGTAAGTAAAGTGAAATTGACTTTACTAGTTTTAAATTCCAAGAACCAGGACACCCTATCTTACACTAAAGTGCTGGAGGGGTTACTTAGTATCCCCTGTGTCTAGATACTCCTGTAGCAGTCAAATGCTACCCTTTCCTCTCGAAATGGCTGCTGGCAGTGGTTTTACAATGAACTACCATGATGAACAACGGTAGCGTTAAATTACTAGAGCCATGTTTTTCAAGATGGCATCTGAGCCCCCTTTGTTTAAACAGGTCCCGGTTTTCCATTGTTTTGTTAAAAGGTCCTTCTAGAGTTGTGCTCTGCGCGCCAAACCAGGTTTGGTTCATTTGTTCATTCGCCTTTGGCGGGTTTCAAGACTGAAGACCGCCTTTGCGCCCGAGTGTCTGGGGTGGGCAGGAAGTGAGGGAGGTGCCCGAAACTCCCTGTGCTTAGTCTCCTAGGAGACCCAAATGCACTCTGGTACGATTGGCTGACTGTCTGGCAAGGACAGCCACCCTCCTGGGTGAGTTACATATGCTGGAATGAATGGGAGAGAACAGAATAAAAGGAGAGTCTCTTGGCTTGGAAGGCAGAGTCGACCACTGGAACGAAAACCGAAGACTAGCTGGAAGAGGATGGCTGCAACAACTCCTGGCCCGTTGGTTTGCCCGGTGAAGCTCTGCTGTAGGTCCAAATTGCCAAACTCCATTCGACAGAGACGCTCGTTCAAGGACGGCTTCTTCCTTTGAGTTGGTGGGACCAATCAACTCATAAGACACCTGGATACCATTCTCAAAGCTGGTTAGGATTAACCAGGGAGAGGGACAGCAGTTTGTGTTCTTGAATCTACAGCTGTTAGGCAGAATTGCATGCAGTACCCTCTGGGACCACCACATAAAATTACGTCTACAGGTGTACTACACAGTTTTTGGTAGCGAACTGAGCAGCCAGGCTTATCTCCAGAGGGAATTTGAGCAGCAAAAGAAGTTACAGAGGTCTTACACAGTGGTTCAAGTAGACACTTCTACTCAAGGTTTCTTGGTAAAACACTTATTAATTGATTACACAATCATTTAGAAAACATTCACTAGAAGGAGTCAACTTATACACAAACACTTCAGTACTGAACCAATAGGTTTCTGCACAAATTAGGCTCCCCTGAAATACGAGCAAAATGGCATTTGTTACTTTAAAATGGGAGTAAAAAGGTATACGTTAACAGAATAGATCACATACTTTAAGCAGTGCAAATAGTTTTAGTTCACTAGAGGACTCTATTCAGTTCAATAGGCATAGGCTAAAGTCAATGGACTAGTGTCTTGGATAGGAAAGAGCAGTTCTTGAAGTAAACGGTAACGTCTTTGCCAAAGTTCTCAAAAGCAGTTTGTACGAAAAAGGATCATATGTTGGGTCACAAGCTGATTAGGCCTGTAAACTGGGAAAGTTCTGAACTTTCACCGCGAAAGTGGCGTGCTCTCAATCGGGTTGGCACAGTACCTTAGTATAAAGCAAAAGATGCAGCTGAAAATGTTGGTTCCTGGCAGTTCCAGCAGATCTCACTGTTCCTGAGCCTCAGTCGTGGGACAAGAGGGAGGATGCCGGGGGACTCCTGCACTGCACAGGATCATCGGAAAAAACGCTGACAAAATGGAGTCACTTCAGTTCAGGTAGCTGTTCATCAAGCACACAAGGTGGTGTCCTTCTCCCTGGTTAATCCCAACCAGCTCAGAGAATGGCATCCAGGTGGCTTACAAGTTGATTGGCCCCAACTCAAAAGGAAGAAGTCATCCTTGAAGGGGCTTCTCTGGCGAGGTAAACTTGGCAATGCGGACCTGCAGCATGGCTTCACCTGACAAACCAACGGTCCAGGAGTTGCAGCAGCTGTCCTCTTCCAGCAAGTCTTCGGTTCTTTCGCTCCAGTGGTCGACTGCTTTCCAGTCGAAGAGACTTGCCTTTAAACAGTTTTCTCCCTTTCATTCCAGCCTAGCTGTCACTCACTCCTTGCGGGACAGTCAATCATGCCAGAGTGCATTTGGGTCTCCCAGGAGACTAAGCACAGGGAGTGTCGGCATCTTCCTCACTTCCTGCCCACCCCAGACACTCGGACTCCAGAGGCGGTCTCTAGTCCTGAAGCTCACCAAAGGCATAGAAACAAAAGGGACCAAACTTGGTTTGGTGCACAGAGACAAACATTAGAAGGACCTTTCCAAAAAGAAATGGAGAGAAAAGAAGACCAGGACCTGTTTAAACAAAGAGGCTTAAGGCGCCATCTTCAAAAACATGATTACCGCGATTTTTAGCTACTGGTGTTGCTGTGTGACACAAAAAAGATGAGGCCTATGGAGTTGTTTAAAACTCCATAACCAAAAGAAATAAACACAGAACAAACAGAATGAAAAAGTTCAAAGCCCCAAAGTTTAGCAAAAGAGCTGGAGGGCTCTAAAGTAGAGAGGAACTAGCATATTGAGAATTCTCCCTAACACACCCACAACTGAACCCAAGGGATACTTCTGAGAGTTCAGATCAGCTGTGACACAATTCATCTGGGCAGGCAAACAAGCCAGAGTGTCCTGGGACAAGCTCACAGTGCCTGTGCCAGAGGGGGCCTAGCACTACCAGAATTTGAAATGTACTACAGCGTAGCGCAAGCTGTTTTTCTTCTATATTGGTATGGAGCGAGGGGTGACCGGAGGCATGTTGAGGTTGAGCGAGCAAATGCAGCCCCTGCGATGCTGGGATCAAAATTCCTCAACGCTCCAAGCCGAACACACAGCTACAAACATGGTAGACCTGACATGCAGGGCATGGTCCCACCTGGAATGAAAAATCAAGGGGGACATACTTTAGTCTCCCGGGCTTCTGGTTATACATAACAGATGTCCCCCTGTCCAGTGAACCGAAATTTGTATCCCTGATTAAGAGATTCAGGGGTGGCAAACTTTGGACAACCGTTCCCCTAACGGGACATTCATAACAATAGAACTACTGAAAGAGAAAGGCGAACTGTCAGCACTAGACGTGTTCTTATACTACAGGCTACGTGTAACTGCATCAGGTATTCAAGTATTTCGCCAAACAACCCCAGACCGTGAACACACTGAACAAAATGGTACAGGGGAAACCTGGGGCGTCGAGTAATGTCCGAACTGTATTCTACAGCTCCAACTAATAGACCAGTGGCTCCAACTTCACCACAGGAGGTCTGAGGGAAGATAAATATCAGAGGCAGTGTGGGCATACTGTTGCGAGATGATCAGGAAAGGGGCTATGTGCACAAGATCTAAACTGATCAATTTCAAATATTTGCATCAATACTATTACACCCCAACTCAAACGAAAAACTTCTTCCCACAGACCTCAGGAAAATGTATTAGATGCAGGAACGACGCAGCAGGGTTTCTTCATGCGGCATGGGCGTGCAGCGAGATCAGGCTATTTTGGGAACACATTTTTGAAGTGATTAAAGTTAACACAGGACAGGCGATGGAACCCGAACCAGTGCTGGCCCTGATACCCAAGAGCTTGAGGAAACTGGTGGGTCTTCTTTTGATCTTGGCCAAACGTAGAGTGGCAATGGTATGGGGTGGGAAGCAGTCGATGGGAGGGTGGGGGCAGACAAATGTGGGACGCATATACCCGATCTGATTAGAGAATCAGAATGAGGACAAACCTTTATCATCACACGGTGAGCCCCAACAATTCTAAAATGCAGAATGGCACTCATTGCTACACAGATACCTGCTTCAGCTGACAAACTGACCATGACCAGCTGGTAACATGCTAAACCAAGCCATCCCGGAAACTAGACAAAGCCAGACCCCAAGGTAACTCCTAACTACAGACAGCAAATCTTTGCTTGTATATTGCTATGAGAATGTAAACCACGACTGCAACTAGACACAACTCAGTCTGCCATGTAAAGACCCAATGCAACAGAAAAAAAAGTCTCCAACTGAAATGTACTGGGGAGGGATAGGAGGGGAAATTGTGTTCTTGTTAAATGTTGATGTATTAAATTCCAATAAAGAGAATTAAAAAAATAAATACATTCTCTTGGATAAACTACTGTTTCCAAGAGCAGTGCAGTGAAATTGACTTTACTTACATTTTGTAACTTTCTTTTTTTTTAAAAACTCTTTTTATTAGGCAGCATGGCAGCAAAACAACAGGCGAACAGCGCCCAGCAGGTACAGATTGACAATACGCATCATGATACAGTCATGCGGAGATTGTACATTAAATGATTACAAAACAGAGTTACAAACGGGATGCGAGGAGGGGAGGCTGATCAAGTAATGTGGGGGGTGTACCCAGACTAGTGAGAAAAAGCAGGTGGAGGAGAAGTAACCGGGGTCATGTCAAGGTCGGACAAGTAGGAGCGGAATCTAAGCCAGATGTCCCTGGGCCTGGAGTGGGTAGGTTGCATGCGGGACCACATTTCCTCGGTGTCAGAGGCCCAAGTAACCGCCTTTAACCATTGGGCATGTGTGGGGGGAAAGGGGCGAAGCCAGCAGAGAAGGATGGACCGAACCGCTAAGAGCATGCAGAGGCCAGTCAGTTTTTTGGAATCACGAGGGAGACCGGGGAGGTCGTTGAAGAGACACAGTGCTGGAGAAGGATCCATGGGGTAATCGAGCATAGCAGATACCGTTGAGCAAACCGCTCCCCAGAACCGTGAGAGGTGGGGGCAGGACCAGATCATATGGATGTAGTCCGCGTCATCTTGCCCGCATCGAGGGCAGCTAGACGGGTGCTCACTGGACATGCGATGTAATCTGACCGGGGTATAGTGGAACCTATGCAGCACTTTTAACTGAATGAGCTTAAAACGGGAATTAAAGGACACCCGGTGAGTGCGGTCGCAGATATGTGCCCAACGGTCGTCCGACATTTCCACCCCCAAGTCCCTCTCCCAAGCCCCCCTAAGTTTAGAAAATTCTGGAGAGGATCTGGTCTGCAGCATGGAGTATAACCTAGAGATTTTGCCTCTCATGGGTGAGGGGGAAGTGAGTTCCTCAATGGCCGGGTCGTCCGGTGGTAGCGCAGGGAATGTTGGATAACTACGCTTAAGGGTCTTACGGAGAGACGCATACTGGAGCCAGACACTCCGGTCACTCCTCAAGGGTAGGGGAAGATCAGCCCACTCGATGAATATGCCCTGGTCAAACACGTCTCGCAGTAGCTCATAGCCCGCCTCGGCCCAGCGGCGAACAGTAAGTGGTGTAACCTGGGGGACCCCCGGGAGGAAGTTCCAGAGGGGAAGGTTGCCGTGGAAGGCACGGGCCACTCCAAGCAGCTTCCATGTTTTGGCTAATGCAAGGGATGTACAGGCGATCAGACTCTGCGAGTCCAGCACCTGGGGAGCGGGTTGCACAACCAGAGAACGGATATCGCGATCACAGGTCGCAAGTTTCTCGAGTCGGACATGGGGGGGGGGGGGGGTCAGCTGTACTAAACCAATGGGAGACATAATGGATCTGGGATACTAGCCAGTATTTGTAAAAGTCAGGGGCGCCAAAGCCCCCCCTGGCCATGGGGGTGGACAGGGTCTCATACTTAAGCCGAAGGAAAGAGTTAATTGTACGAGTCAGGTCGCGAAAAAAGTCTGTACCTGGCCACAAGGGAACATTGGCAAACTTGTAAAGCAACTGAGGTAACACCACCATTTTCAATAGGCCCATTCTGCCCGCGAGAGAAATCGGGAGCTTGTCCCAGGCTAGGACCTTGGCGGACAGAAGTGTAAGGTATTTCCGGAAGTTCTCTTCGAGGGTTAGTGGCTGTTGGCGCGTTACTGCTATCCCCAGGTACGTGAATGTGGATTGAGCCCATGTGAATCCCAAGGTATCAGGGGGGGAGAAGTGTATTCCGTGAGTGGGAAAAGGGTGGATTTCGAGCAGTTCACCCTGAGGCCTGAGACCCGGCCAAAATAAATGATATCCTCCAGCACCGGAGGCAAATTGAGGGATGGAGATCGGATGAACAACAACGCGTCATCCGCGTATAGGGAAACTATGTCCGCTCTCCCGCCAGTGCGGAGGCCTCTGTGGGCGTGGCGATGGCGAAGCATGTCCGCAAGGGGCTCTATGGCAATTGCAAAAACCAAGGGAGAGAATGGGCAACCCTGCCTCGTCCCCCTGGCAATCCCAAAGGTAGGAGAGCAATGGTCACCTGTACGGACCCTAGCCACAGGGGACGAATAAAGTAGCTTAACCCAAGAGAGAAAGGAGGGACCAAATTTACAGCTCTCGAGAACCCGCCAAAGGAACCGCCAGGAGACCGAGTCAAAGGCCTTCTGCATGTCCAGTGTAGCCGCCACGGCCTGGGTCTCTGGGCTAATCCTGTCAATTATATTAAATATGCGCCTTAAGTTCAGGGAGGTAGACCTCCCCGGGACAAAGCCCGCTTGGTCAGGATGAATGATGGTCGGAAGAATGGGAGCCAGCCTGAGAGCCAGGGCTTTTGCGTATATTTTGGCGTCGCAGTTAATAAGGGAAAGCGGGCGATACGATCCACAATGCGAGGGAGGTTTGCCAGCCTTTAGCAATACTGTAATCGTGGCCTGCATTTTGTAACTTTCTAGAACCAGCACACCATCTTACAATAGGGTGCCGGAGGGGTTACTTAGTATCCCCTTTGTCTAGTTTCTCATGTAACTATTTTATGTTACCCTTTCTACAATTGTTGGTGCCAGTGGCTTACTTTTAGCTACCGTTGTGTGTTTTTACCGCGGACTGCGTTCGCAGCTGCAGTAAGGCTCCCTGGGTGCCCATTTTGTCGACTTTTTGCCATTTCTTGCTGGAAAGGTCCTTGAGATTTACTATGCATGCCAAACCAGGCCTGGTCCCTTTATTTTGTCTTTGGTGGGATTCACGAGTGAAGCCTGCCTCTGGCTCCAGTATGTCAGGCGGGGGCAGGAAGTGAGGGAGGTACCCAAAACTCCCTGTGCTTAATCCCCTTGGTTACAGGAATGCACCCAAAAGGTGATTAGCCGGCTGCCTGGCCGGCTGGCTGTCCGGCAAGGACAGCCACCCTGCTGTGTGACTGACAACTAGGCTGGAATGAATGGGAGAAATCTGCATAAAAAAGGTGAGGTTTTTTGGCTTGGAAGGCAGAGTCGTTCACTAGATGAAGGAATCCGAAGAAAAACTTGGAAGAGACGCCTGCTGCAACTCCTGGACCGCTGGTTTGCCCGGTGAAGACCCGCTGCTGTGCTGAAGCACTTAATCCGTTTCGACTAGAGAAGCCCTGCGAGGACATCTCTCCTTTAGTTGGTGGGACCAATAAACTCCAAAGTGAACTCGTTTGGACATCATCTCAGAGCTGGCTGTACTTCCACTGCTGCTGGAAACTAAATGTCAGGGAGAGGAATACTGCATCACTTAAGTCAAACCTGAGCTTGTGGAAGATCCTCCGGATTCCCAGTAAGCAGGACTGACTAAGCCTGAGCCACAACAGAGTGCTGGACCCCAGATGCGAGGAAAGTCCAGAGCGGTATCCGAGAGACTGCAGTGGTGCCATTTGCTGAGACGCAAGAAGCTGAAACCGTGAAGTGCCGCTGAATTGAAGTTTGTCCTTTTCTTCTGCTAACCATCCCATTGCAGTGCAGGAGTCCCCTTACTCACCGTAATGACTAATGTACTCTTCGTCCCCTTTCCTCCATACTGCATGGCCGTCCCGTCCAAGGGACAGTAGCCGGAACATTTTTCACCAGAAAAAACCCTCCCCTTTAAAATGTAGAGGCACACAGTGGTGCGCCCCAGGGAGCATGCGCTGCACTGACTCCGCCGCCACACCTCAGTCCCCATTGATGCGTCGATAATAGATTTAACATTGCCTAATGACACCAGTATTAGGGGGGATGGGGGAGGAGGTTGGTGGGACGCATGGAGGAAAGGAGTCGCTACGGTGAGCCCCAGGGTGGAGAGGAGACCCTCCTTAAGCAAATAGGTCCCGAGAACCGCCTGTCCGAAAGCCATAGCAGATCTAGAGCCGGCATCCAAACAGTAATGCTTGCAGAAAGCTGAGGAAGTGGCCACAGTGGCCGCCCTGCTTATGACTTGCCACGGGACATGGCGGTGGAATGCGATGGCCATTGCCTTGGCCCTACAATGCGTGGGCGTGCATGTTGACTGAAGCGGCTTGCGCTGGCCCTCATACGCTTCCTTGATGGCCGAGACCATCCAGAGAGATATGGAGGCCTTGGAGGCCAGATTGTCACTTTTGGAGGCTCAAGACCAGGCTAACCGGGCGTCAGATTTGCGGAAGCCCTTGGTCCTGTCCAAGTAAAATTTCAGGGCATGCCCGACATCCAGTCAGTGCAGCACCCTCTGTGCTTCGTTCTTGGGATCGGGAAAGAACGTAGGAAGGACTATTTCCTCATTCAAGTGGAAAGCAGACTGCACCTTGGGCAGACATGCCAGGTGTGTCCGCAGGACTACTTTGTCCCTGTGAAAGTTAGTATATGGTTCCGAGGCGACCAGCGCTTGTATTTCGCCGACTCTACAAGCCGAGGCCGACTAGCCAGGCCATCTTGATGGTGACCTGCCAGATGTCTGTGGACGCCATTGGCTCAAACGGTTTGTGCGCCAGAGCGTCCAAGACTATGTTGAGGTCCCATACAGGGTGCGGTCTCTTGATGGGTGGGTAGAGCCTGAGAGCCCTGTCAAATGTTTGACGATAGGATTGGAGGAAAAGATCCCCCACCTCCTCAGAGTTCCTATAGGCCCCCATGGCTGCGAAGTATGTACGGTAGGTGTCCACCAGCACATAGTGGGCGAGGTGCGCCGAGAAAGAGCATGTCAACCAAAGAACATGCCAGGGATCGATTTCCTTGGAGTCTGTCCAGTGGCAGAATCTGGTCCATTTACTTTTATACTGGGCCCTGGTAGCCTTGCTCCTTGCGCCCTCTATGATTGCCAAATTAGCCTGCGAGAGGCAGAGGTGCTGCAGTGTTACCTGTTCAGGTTCCACGCTGTGAGGGCTAGTTTCTGTGGGGCAGGGTCGATGACCCTGCACCCCTGTTGCGCCAGAAGGAACAAGTTACTTACCTGTAACTGTTCTCCAGCATGGGTCTGGCATGGATTCACATGCTCATGAATATTCCCAGTCAGGCTGGGAATCCTCGGTATAGAAAAAATCAGTATCATCGGTCTTTCTTAGTAGTAACCAATCACTGGTCTCTGGGTCATACTGCCCCCAGCCAATGACTGCCCTCTCACTAAGCCCCGCCTCTGGCAGCCATCCTCAGATTTGGTAGCACGTAAAGTAGCAGTATGACCAAGTGAAGTGCTGCAGAGGGGAAGGCGGGAGGATTCGCATGTGAATCCATGCCAGACCCATGCTGGAGAACAGTTACAGGTAAGTAACTCGTTCCTTATCCAGCATGGGGTCTGGCATGGATTCACATGCTCATGAATATAAGAATACACAGAAGTATACACATGAACAACCAAGGGAGGTGGCAACAGGCTCAACATTAAGCAATACAAAAAAACTCAACATTAAGCATCTCTTACCTCCTCACCAGGCTCACCTTAAGCGAACAGGCTGCGCAGCACTGCTTGGCCGACCCTGGACTCCTCCCTGGAGTCCCGATCGACGCAGTAGAATCTCGTGAAGGTGTGTGTCGACCTCCACGTCGCAGGCCTGCAGATGTCGAGCAGGGGCACACCAGATAGGAACGCCGTTGTAGCAGCGATCGCTCTGGTCGAGTGGGCTCTGACGGCCAGGCAGCGGTCGGTTTGCCAACCGGTGACAGTGCATGATGCAGCCGGAGAGCCACCTGGAAATGTAAGCATTCGAGAGCGCCTTCCCTTGATTCATAGGTCCAAAGTTTACAAACAGCTGTGATGTCTTCCGAAAACTCTTCGCGCGGTCCACATAGAACTTCAGCGCTCTAGCTGTGTCCAGCGAGTGCAGAGTCCTCTCAGCCGGTGACAAAGGCGACGGGAAGAAAACTGGCAACACCAAGGGTTTGTTGAGGTGGAAGTCAGACGGCACCTTGAATGAGGGGTGCGTCCTCAGCACCACCCTCTTGTTGTGAAAAGTCAAGTATGGTGGCTTGCAAGATCGGGCCTGGATCTCTCCCACTCGTCGCGCGGAGGTGATGGCCACGAGAAATGCTGTCTTCCACGACAGAAACTTAAACAGTGCCGAATGCATAGGCTCAAATGGGGCCCACCATGAGCCTGGCCAGCACCACGCTGAGCTCCCACGCCAGGGCAGGGGCCTTCACCGGCGGGAATGATCGGAACAATCCTTTCATAAATTCCTTCACCAGCCGATGAGACCACAAGGACGCCTGTCCCGTAGTTCTGGTGTATCGTGAGATGGCGGCCAGATGTATCTTGATGGAAGAGTTAGCTAGCCCAGCCTTGGCCAATGACAGTAGGTACGGCAATACTTGAGGGGTCGTAATCCGCAGAGGGTTAATCTTCTGGGCACGGCACCAGACAGAGAACCTCTTCCATTTATGTCCGTAGCGAGAGGAGGACGCCCTGGCCTTGGCAAGAACCTCTGCAGTCGGCTGGGATGTCGTACCCTCCAAACTCTAGTGCTGCAGGAGCCAGGCCTGCAAGTTCAGCGACTCTGGGTTGTGATGAAGAATGGCGCCTCCTTCTCTGGAGAGAAGATCCGTGTCCGTCGGCAGCTTGACTGGTGTGGACGCTGACAAGTCCAGAAGGTCTGGGAACCAGATCTGTCTCGGCCACGCCGGTGCAACGAGGATCATCCTGCACCGGGACCTCTTGAGCTGGAGCAGCAACGGCAGCGGAGGGAACGCATAAAGAAATAGGCCGCCCAGGGGAACGAGAAAGCATTGCCCATGCTCCTCGGCTGGGGGAACCTGCTGGCGAACCTCCGGCACTTGGAGTTCGTCGCCAGCGAAGAGATCAATCTGGGGGTTTGCCCCATCATCGGAAGAGTCAATCCACTTTATCCTGGCGTAGTTCCCACTCGTGGCACGAGCACAGCTCTCTGCTGAGTGAGTCGGCGATGATGTTTTTTTATTCCTGCCAGATGAAAAGGCACCAGAAACATCCCTTGGGCGATGGCCCAATGCCACAGATCCTGGGCTTCCTTGGATAGGGCAGGGGATCTGGTTCCACCCTGCTTCCGGATGTAGAACATCGTGGTGGTGTTGTTGGTGAAGATCCTCACCACCTTGCCCTTGAGTGACGGAAGAAAACACCTGAGGGCCCAGAACACTGCCGGAGCTCCAAGATGTTGATGTGGAGTGACTTCTCCTCCGGAAGCCAAAGGCCTCTCACGTGAAGATCTCCGTCGTCATCGTCACCTGGTGAGCTGGGGTCTGAAAGTCCGTGCCTGCCGACAGATGAGCGGGTACCCCACCACCGGATCGCCTGACGGAACGTCTCGTTGAGAGGGATCCTGTCCTCGAAGCTGCCCGTCGACTGGACACAGCGGGCGTCGAGGAACTCTTGCAAGGGGCACATCCGAAGCCTGCAAAGGCGCACCAGATAAATGCAGGACGACATCATCCCGAGGAGGGACTTGATAGATCTTACCCTTGCCATGTCCGTGGCCAGCAGATGCTGCACCTTGCCCAGGATGGTCCTGGTCCTTTCCTCTGACAGCGAGGCCAGCCGCGCCACTGTGTCGAGCTTGGCTCCCAGAAACAGGGCGACTTGCAACGGGACCAGGTGGGATTTTGGAAAGATGGAGAACCCTAGGTCCGTGAGCAGCTGGACGGTCTTCGCAGTGTGTTCCATGGCGAGCTCCCTTGTCCTTGCCCGGATGAGCAAGTCGTCCAGGTAGGGGTAGACATGGATCCCCTGCAGGCGCGCCGCCACTGGTGCAAGGCACTTGATGAAAACCCCGGGTGCCGACTTCAATCCGAACGGGAGGGCCTTGAACTGTTAGTGCCACCCTTGGACCACGAACCTGAGGAACTTTCGGTGTCTTTTTAGAATGGGGATGTGGAAGTACGCATCCTCCAAGTCCAACAACGACAGGAAATCGCCCTCCTCCAGCTGTCCCAGCATGTGCTGGAGGGTGACCATCCGGAACTTCTGTGCCTTGATGTACTTGTTCAGTCGTCGCAGGTCCAGGATGGGACGCCATCCACCCGTCTTCTTTACGAGGAAGTACCTTGAGTAAACTCCGGAGCCCCGAAGCCTCTTTGCTCCGAGCTCGATGGCACTCTTGAGCATCGCCCTTACTTCCAACAGTAGTTGAGGGACGTGATTTTCCTTCCTGGACATGTATGGAACGCGATGGCACTTCTTTTGGAACACAAGGGCGTGCCCTTGGGCCAGGGCGTCCAGAACCCAACGGTCGGTGGAGATGGACTCCCACACGCTGATGAACCTCGCCAGCTGGCCTCCCACCGGGGTGCTTCGGTGGGAGCCCGACCCCACGGTCTGGTCAATCTTGTTTGGAGGCCGCCTTGCCTCCTTGACCTCCCCGACGACCGGCACCACCTGACTTGCCGCGTCCCCTGTAGGCCTCCTGAGACGAAGATCTTGCCGCTTGGCGGTACGTCGAGGAGCCACTGCCGGATCCCTTGGAGGCACCTTGTCTGCCTCCGGAGCTCCAAAAGGACGGCCGTCGTCGTTGGAGCACTCCCAGTGCCCGGGCAGTCTCCGTGTCTGTCTTGATAGCTTGAAGGGACTCATCAACCGCCTTCCCAAACAGGTTGTTCCCATCAAAGGGCATGTCCAAAATCTTGGGTTTGTACGGTCTGGCGGAAATCCGTCGCCTTGAGCCATCCTCGTCGTCTCAGGCAAACGCAGTTGCCCAACTGACAGAAACCGGTGTCGGCGATGTACGTTGCCACCGTGATGCCGTGGTCCGAAGCAATCTAACCTTCCTGTAAGATTTCAAATGCCTCAGCCCTTTTGGCGTCTGGAAGTAAGTCCAATAGAGGGGCGATTTTGAACCACAACTCCGTCATAGCGGGCTACGATAGCCACAGCGTTATCCGCAGCAACGACTATCAAGGCGGCCGAGATGACCCGTCATCCCATCGTGTCCAGCTTCTAGCCCTCGCCGTCAGGCGGGGAAGTCGATGTCAAGGCCAATGCCCCCCCAACTTTCTTCTTCGCCGCCGCGACTACCGAATCCGGGGTAGGTTGCGCCCGAAGGCACAAGGGGGCAGCGTCGGGGACCCGTTACTTCTCGTACCGGTCCCTCTTTGCAGGCGCCATGGCAGGGTTCTTGAGGAGGGCAAGCCCCTCATCCCAGATGTCATCAAGAAGTGGTACGGCGAGGACCGTCTTCCTTTTAGCCTCACGCCGTCGATAAAGGAACCCTTCCTCCTTCTCCTCTGGGCAGAGCTGGAAGAGCTCGGATGGCCTGGAAATCATGGCATGGAAGGATCCAATCTCGTTGGGGGTGGGGGGGGGGGGGGAACGCCCGAGCAGGGGGCGACGGGGGACACGTCCCGTCGTCGCCCCCATCGTCATCTGTACCTGTCGTAGCCATGTCCGTGCCTGTATCATCCCCGTGGATAGACCGGGGGGAAGGCAGAGCAGGCCGCAGAGGTGGCGGAGGATGCTTCCTCCTCTTATGCAGTGGGCTTTCCGAAGGTCCCGGCTCCGGTTCCCCCGTCGGGTCAGGCTCAGGTACCTCCGTTGGGGTGGTGTGGGGGAGGGGGGGGCAACCTTGTCCTCATCTCCGAGCAGAAGGACTGAATCGCTGACAAAATGGCCGCCAAAGTGTCCTGCGGCACCGGAAACAACGGGCGCGAGGGTTCTTGAGGAACCTCGTCGGCGACACCGTCGCTCTCGTCGTCACCCTCGTCGGGATCCCTCCCGATGGGCTGGGCCTCCTCCACCACTTCGATGAGCTCTTCTTCAGAGGTCGTGTCCGTATCCACGATGGCCACCTGCCCCTCCCCCTCCTTTTCCAACGGGGACTTCGTGGGGGTCTTCTCAATGGGCCTGAAAGACTACTCCCTCTGCGGTGGCAGGGAGACTCTGGATCCTGAGGTCACCTCCACTGGCGTAGCCTTCACAGGCTGAGCCAGGGCCGCTGCGACATCCTCAATCGAGGTCTTAGCAGGGTGAATTAAGGTCATCGTCCCCTTCTGTACGACTGGGGCCTTCACCTTGGGGGGGGGGAGGGTCCGAGCCTCGCTCCCCCTCTGCCGGAATCTTCAAAATCGACCGTGGCCTCTCCAGAAGCTTTGGAGTGTTCTCGTACTTCCTCTTACCCAAGCCAGAGCGTTGGCTTGTGGTTGATGGCGCCGGGGAGGATGTGCCCTGCCTGGCAGCCAAGGAGCCCGCGGACTCGCGGTGCTTGGCCTTTTGTTGGGCCCCCGTTGCCGGGGCGCCCTCACAGGACTTGGAAGACCGCTCGGACTTCTTTTTCTTCTCGCCTGACGGGCTCTTCCCTTCCAGCCAGTTGGCGAGACGGAGGCGATCCTTCATGGTCCGCTCCGACATGTTCCCACAAAACGCACAGTCCTTCTTCCATGTGCGTCTTGTCCTCATGGAGACAGTAGAGGCATAACGAATGCTCGTCCTCCTTGAACACATTCTGAAGCTGGCATCCAGGGCAGGTCCTGAACAACTTCCCGGGTGTCGAGCTTCCTTTCTCCTGGGCCATGTCCGGGATAGGCTTCGGAACTTCTGGAATCCTCCAAAAGCGTAACTCTAGGAAATCTTCACCCTTGAGGAGCGTAGAAAACTCCGAAACGGGTCCCCGTTGATCGGATGTGGAAACGGTGGAGCTTGAGGCTCCATTTAACCGGAAAATGAGAAAAATCCTCTGAAAAAGCACGACAACTCAGCAAAAGCTCGAGAGCTACAGCACAAGGACTCCCAACACCTGAACGTGCGGTAAAAATCTGAGGATGGCTGCCAGAGGCGGGGCTTAGTGAGAGGGCAGTCATTGGCTGGGGGCAGTATGACCCAGAGACCAGTGATTGGTTACTACTAAGAAAGACAGATCAGAAACGAAACTGATACTGATTTTTTCTATACCGAGGATTACCGGCCTGACGACGGGGAATATTCATGAGCACATGAATCCATGCCAGACCCCATGCTGGAGAAGATGTGCTCCGCCTGTCGGGAGGTGAATCTGAGGCACCTCACAGAGGCTGAGCAACTCCGAAAACCATGGCCTGGCCGGCCACCACGGAGCTATTAGAATGATGTTGAGTTGACACGCCTGATCTTGCAAATCACTCTGAATCAGCGGAGTGGGCGGGAAGGCGTAAGCATTCATACCGTTCCATTGAAGCCGAAATGCATCGCCCAAGGAGCTGGGGCCCTGCCCCTGCCAGGAGGCAAACTGAGGGTACCTCTTGCAGACAGTGGTCAAAGTGTACGAAAAGAAGTATAGGAGCTATGTTCCCTGACAGTCTGCCCCGCTCTCCACAAACCCCATTGCTGTGCCCCCTCCCATACACAATCCAAACCCCCAAAGAAACACCTGTTATTTAAGGGAATGTTCAGTGCAGTGCACTGAAGTGTAAGCTTCAACTTCTTCCTACACTTTTAAAAGTAAACCGTTCCAGATAGCAAGAGTGTATCCCTCTTCATCTGCCTGTACTTGGCATCCAGTCGTCGATTGACCAGCTGGACCGAGTGGGCCTTGAGCCAACCATTCTTGGCCAGGGAGACTACATCGGTTTGCAGTGGAATCCCCGTTTTGGCAGAGGGGCGTTGCACGAGGACTTCAGCCAGAACTCCCTCTGCTGGATGCTCAACCGCAGGTTGGGGTAAGGCCAGGTACTCTGCCAGCCCTGCAAGACGTTCGTGGAAGGCCCTAGCCGAGGATAGCTTGTCTGGATCCTTTTGCTCTTATTTCAGGCTTTGTACAGTACCTTTAAAAAGGTGAAGAAAAGATGCAGCAGATGACTCGTGATCCTGGGCCTCAGTCGTGGGGACAAGAGGGAGGCCGTCGGGGGACCCCTGCAATGCACTGGGACGGTCAAAACTCGCAACTGACAAACTTCACTTTCAGTGGCTGTTCAGTGTTTCATCTCCTTGTGTATCGCAAGTAGCAACATTGCGGTTCCCGGCTGTCGAGATGGACTTTCCTTGCTTCTGGGGTCCGGCACTTTATTGAGGGGGCTCAGGCTCGGTCAGTCCCGCTTCCTGTGAGTCCGGAGGATCTTCCTGGAGCTCTTGGCCTAAAAAACGCACGCAATCCGGTGTTCCTCTCCCTGGCTATACGGTTTCCAGGAGCAACTCTGGAAATTCAACCAGCTCCATGATTGATGTCCAGGTGGCTTACTTTGGAGTTGATTGGTCCCACCAACACAAGGGGAGAACTCTTCCTTGCAGGGGCTTATCGGTCGATGCGAACTTGGCGTTTCGGAACTGCAGCTGGGCTTCACCGGGCAAACCAACGGTCCAGGAGTTGCAGCATGCGTCCTCTTCAAGTTCTTCGGTTCCTTCGTCCAGTGGTCGACTCTGCCTTCCAGGCCAAAAGACTCGCCTTTTATTCAGTTCTCTCCCATTCATTCCAGCCTGTCAGTCACCCAACAGAGTGGCTGTCCTTTCCAGACAGTCAGCCGGCCAATCATCGCAGAGTGCATTTGGGTCTCCTAAGAGACTAAACACAGGGTGTTTCGGGCACCTCCCTCACTTACTGCCTACCCCAGACACCCTGGAGCCAGAGGCGAGCTGCACTTGTGAATCCTGCCAAAAGGCAAAGCAAACAATTGGACCAGACCTGGTTTGGTGCGCAGAGTAAATCTCAAGGACCTTTCCATAAAGAAACAGCGGAAAAAGACTGGATACATTTTGACAAAAATGGCACCCTTGTGTGCTTTACTGCAGTTGCGAACGCAGCCCGCAGTAAATGCACACCTTGGTAGTTAAAACAAAACCACTGCTACCTGCCATTCAGTGTGAAAAGGCTAACAAAAATGTTACATGAGAAGCTAGACAAAGGGGAATATTAGGTAACCCCCTGAAGCACCCGATTGTAAGATAGTGTGTGCTGGGTCTAGGAAGTTACGAATGTAAGTAAAGTCAATTTCACTTTGCTGCTCTTGGAAACAGTAGTTTAACCAAGAGAAGGTATTTAAACATTTGGAAACTCAACTTTCCTGTGTCACTGCATGAATGTGCTGTGTGAATGCAAAAGGTGATGCCTATGGAGTTTGTCAGACTCCACAACCAAAAGATACAGTGTACAAAATCACATTAAAATACATGAGAAAGTTGGAAAAAAGGGTGACTATCTCCAGGTTAAAAAAATCAAGTCCTCAAAATCCAGCAAAGTTGTTGGGGGGTCTCTAAGTGGGAGGGAAGAGGGAACTAACACATTTCTGAGAATTATCCCTAACACTTGTTCCCCCCACCCCAGACTAAGGGATAGGAGGATTTAATCCACCCCTAAATGAATCTCCTTACTGCCGTTGATCATAATTTCTGGAGAGACCATCAGAATTTGGTGATTACACCCTGACCTGTGTTTAATGATGAAATCAAACCTAACAATTTAGGAACCCCCCCCCACCCCCCCGCCCTTCATCTGCATTAGCCATCTCAAGGGCTGGTGGTCTTTTTGAATCACAAAAGTAGATCCATACAAGCATGGTCTAAACTTCTTCAGAGACCACACAATCGCTAAACACTCACGTTCTATGGGCCATGGAGGCCTTGGATGCCCAATACCCTGGTCTTGAACCTCCAAAAGTGATTAAGAGAGCGTCCGAGTTGCAGAAGCTCTTTGTCCTGTCCAAGTAGAATTTCAGTGCACGCCTGACGTCCAGGCAGTGCAGAACTCTGCGCCTCGTATTTGGGCTCAGCAAAAAACGCAGGCAGCACAGTTTCCTTGTTCAGATCGAATTACGGAAGGCACCTTAGTAAGGACGTTGGGTGCGTCCGCAGGGCTATCATGTCCCTGTGAAACGTAGTATATGGCTCTGAGGCAACCAGCACCTGAATTTCGCCGATTCTGCGAGCCGAGGGGAGTGTGTAAGCCCCAATGGCTGCCAGGTAAGTGCTGCAAGTGTCCACCTGCACGCCTGAATGGGCGAGATGCGCTGAAAAGGAGAGCATGTCGTCCGGGAAACATGCCAAATGGTTAATTCCCTTAGAGTCTGCCCAGTGGCAGAATCTGGTCCACTTGCTCTTATACTGGGCCCTGGTTGATTTGCTCCTGGCGCCCTGTATGATCTCTACATTTGCTTTAGAGAGGCTGAGATGTCCTAGCGTGACCTGTTAAGGAACCATGCTGTGAGGGCTACTTTGCCCATCGCTTGGGGCCCGACCCCGCCAGGAGGCAAACAGCTGGCAGTTTCTTGTTGCCCCAGGAGGCAAAGAGGTCCACCGGGGGTGGCCCCATTTGTGAAAGATCTCCTGCAGCACTAGGTCGTTCAACTGCCACTCTTAGTGGTCTGCTCCCAGTCATCTGAGCCCGTCTGCCTCCAGGTTTGATTCCCCGGCAGGTGGACCACCATGAGGAAGATTGTTATCCACGGCCCATTCCCACATGCCGACTGCCAGCTGTACAGTGGGGTTGGGGGTAAGGGAGGAGGGGGGGGGTCTGGTACCTCCCTGCTTGTTGATATAGAACATGCTGGTTGAGTGGTCAGTCTGAATGAGGACGACCTTGCTCTCGATGACCGGGAGAAAGGCCCAGCACGCCAGCCAGATGGCTGGCAATTCCAGCCAATTGATGTGGTACTCTGGCTCCTGACGGGTACAGGTGCCATGACGTAGTGGTCGTCCAGAGTGCCCCCCCCCCCCAACCCTCAACTCTCAAGAGAGGTTGGGTTAACTATTGCCAAGAGGACAAGGCTGGTGTAGTCTCCCACAGGGTTACTACATACAATCTTGCCCAACAGTCTGACCCCTCAGATTTCCCGGTAACAGAGCCTTCTGGCCCCTCAGCAATAGGACCAGGAGTGTTAGAGGGGACAATTAGCACATTTCTGAGAATTCTCCCTACCTTAGAGACCCTCAGCTTTTTTTACTGGACTTTAGGACTTAATTTTTAACCTGGAGAGAGAGGCCTTTTTCCACTCATGTATTTTTCTGTGATTTGGACTTGGTTTCTTTAGACTTTTGGAGTCTGACAAACTCCATAGACATCATCTTTACATTGTGACAGCACTTTCAATGCATTGGCACAAGGAAGTCTTTAAGATTTCCCAAAGGTTTAAAGACCTTCTCTTGGATTAATTACTGTTTCCAAGAGCAGTGAAGTGAAATTGACTTTACTCACATTCAGACTTTTTAGACCCAGCACACACTATCTTACAATAGGGTTCTGGAGGGGTTACTTAGTATCCCCTTTGTCTAGTTTCTCATGTAGCATTTTTATTTTACCCTTTCTACAATTAATGGCTGTGGTTAACTTTTTCCTACCATTGTGTTTTTACAGCATGCTGCAATTGCAGCACGACACCCACAAGTGCTTATTTTGTGAAAATGGCCCTCAGTCTTTTTGCGCCATTTCTTGGTGTAAAGGTCTTTCTTGAGATTCACTCCATGCACCAAACCAGGTTTGGTCCCTTTGTTCGTTTGTCTTTGGCAGGATTCACTGGTGAAGCCTGCCTCTGGCTCCAGCGTGTCTGGCAGGGGCAGGAAGCGAGGGAGGCGCCCGAAGCGCCATGTGCTTAATCCCCTTGGTTACAGGAATGCACCCAAAAGGTGATTTGCTGGCTGTCCTTTGAGGACAGCTACCCCGCTGTGTGAGTGACAGCTAGGCTGCGAGTGAACGGGAGAAACCTGCATAAAAGGTGAGGCTTTTGGCTTGGAAGGCAGAGTCGACCACTGGACAAAGGAATCCGAAGAAGAACTTGGAAGAGACGCCTGCTGCAACTCCTGGACCGTTGGTTTGCCCAGTGAAGCCCTGCTTCTGTGGTGAAGCTCCGAATTCGTTTCGACTAGAGAAGCCCTGCCACGGACGACTTCTCCCCTTTGGTTGGTGGGAACAATCAACCTCAAAGTGAACTCGTCTGGACATCTTCTCTGAGCTGGATGCACTTCCATTGCTGCTGCAGGAACCGAAGTGACATGGAGAGGAACACCGAACTGAGTGCATCGATTTTACGTCAGATCTGAGCTTCAGGAAGAACCTACGGACTTCCTTGAAGCAGGACTGACTAAGCCTGAGCCACCTCAGAGTGCTGGATCCCATATGCGAGGAAAGTCCAGAGTGGTATCCGAGAGACCACAGTGGTGCTATTTGCTATAGACGCGAGGAGTTGAAAACACTAAGTGCAGCTGAATTGAAGTTTGCCCATTGCTGCTGCCGACCTTCAAATTGTAGTACACCAGTCCCCAGACGTCCTTCCTCTTGTCCCAACGACTGGGGCCCAGGAACAGGATCTTCAGAGCTACACAGGAACAGAAGCCAGTTGGAACCATTTATAACCAAAAGGTACTGTAAAGTTAAGAGGACTTTCCTCTTGTTGTGTAGCCTAACTTGTTGTCCGTTGAGACTTTGTCTTGGTTGCCATTGCGGAGTTGCTTGCAGCTTTGCCCCCCACAAGCCTCCCAGCTTGTGGCCCTTCAAGTGAATCTTATTTCTACAAACTTTTCTGATTAGGAGGGGGGTTGGGAGGAAAGCGGTATATTTGGATTTTAGGAGGCTACCTTTGTTATGTTAAAAGGACATTTGTACCGTGCACAATCACCACCAGAGTGGTTCCCTAGCACTCTGGCGGCTCTGAAAGAGGAGGGGAGGTTGAGTTAGTGGGAGGAAGCAGGAAAAGTGCAAGAGAGCAGTGATGTGCTGTTGGCGGCCTCAGCCCGGTGGGTCTGTTGGCTGGGCCTGGGGTGTTTGACCAGTAGTCGTTGTGTACTGTTGTGCGAGTGTGTTTTTTGTTTTGTTGTTGCAATGTAGTGAAGTTTGTGCAGTTTGTTGTGCTGTAGGTTTTTGGTTTGGAGTATGAGAGATGTATGCAGAGGGTGAAATTGTTAGTGGAGTTGGTTAGTTGGCATCTCTATCCTGAATTGAGGCGCTGGGCTTGCGTAGCCTTGACTGATGCGCCTCTGTCCTGATCTGGGCTAGTCTGCCATTCAAGGTCCCTTTCTCATCTGGCCCCCCCACCTCCATCAGGCTCTCATAGCCCCACCTGTCCTCCCTTCATACTCCTGTGGCCAGTGCACCTGCCAAGGTCAACAACTCGGGTAGTGTGGCGATTGCCACTATCTCGACAATTCCACAACACCTGGTATTTATTTGATAATGCGCACCAAGCCCTTGGGCAGCTGGGTGCAGCAGTACAAGAAGTCTCTAAGCTTAGTTACAGTGCAAGTCAGTACAGAGTAGAATACAGAAAAAGTACAGTACAGACAATAGCCAGTGGGAGAAAAGAACATAGTTAGAGAAACTGATCTTAAGCATAGTGTGGATCAGGCTTAACATTTAAACCTGCCGTACGGTAGTGGGCGTCTGAGGTCAATTGGTAGAGTGTTCCATGATTGCGCAGCTTTGACAGGGAAGCTGGTTCCACCTGCCGTGGTCAGTTTAAATCTTGGGATTTCAAGCATAAATGTGTTAGCAGTTCTCGTCGGTCGGGTTGTAGATCTTCTGGTAATTTTTTCAAAGAGGTAAGGAGGTGCTAGATTGTTTAGGCATTTGGACGTGATGGAGATGGCTTTAAGGAAGAATCTGTCCTTTATTTTTAGCCAATGGGCCTCTGTCCGGTATTTAGAGATATGCACTCTATGTGGGATGTTCAATGCTGGTCTTAAGGCATTATTTTGCAGTCTTTGGAGTTTGTCAGTGACCGCCTTGTTGGCTCCCAAGTACAAGGCGTTGCAATAGTCTAGTCTAGACATAAGAGCATTGGCTAGGGTGAGACAGCTGGCCCTGGAGAGGAATGGTCTAGGGGCTCTGATTAATTTACAGGTGTATGCTGTTGTAGAGGAAAGGGAATTGACTTGCCTCGTAAGGGTGAGAACGGAGTCCAGATAGAATCCTAAAGTTTTAACCTCCGGCATTACCTTAATGATGATATCAATATTAAAAGATGCGTAGTTAGGGGTGAGCTTTTTTAGCTTAGAGTCAGATCCTAGGAGCAAGATCTCAGTTTTATCGTCGTTCAGGCAGATGCCGTGGGTCGCCATCCATGCCTGAATGAGGATAGATGGATAATTCACCAAGGTCTGCTTCATAGTTGCCCGAAAGGGGTATGAGGATCTGGGGGTCATCTGCGTAATTAGTGTAGGTGACGCCCAGTCTATCCAACTTGTCAAACAGTGGCTTGGTGAATATGTTGTACATGGTGGGTGAGACACAGGAGCCCTGTGGGACTCCACATGTTATTTGGATGGGATCGGCACAGGTGTAAGTAGAGAAAACGCAGTCTAGTTGGCTAGACAGGATTGGACCCAGGCTGTAGCTTCCCCTGTGAAGTTGGCAGCGAGCCTAAGGTGGTTGCATAAAACTGCATGATCCACCAATTCAAAGGCTGCTGACAAGTCCAGTAAGAGTAGCGAAGCTGTTTTACCGCTATCCTTTAACTCGTCAATTTTTGTCTTGAGGTCTAGCAGGCCTGTTTCAGTGCCATGGAGGGGGTGGAAACCGGATTGTCGAGAGCCTAGCAGATGGTTGGCTTCCAAATCTTGAATTTGAAGGTAGGCTACTCTGTCAATTTTAAGTAGGAAGGGCACGGTGGTGATGGGTCTAATTTGTTGGGATAGATGGATCGAGAGTTTGTTTTTTAAGTAAGGGGAGGACCCAGGATTCTTTCAGGTTAGTCGGTACTGTGTTTGATTTAAAGGAAGAGTTTATGAGCTTCGAGATAAATGGGGCTAGGTCCCTAGCCGCGTCCTTTATTATTTGCGCTGGGCAACTGTCGCCCTTGCAGTTCGAGGGTTTCAGCGAGAGAATGACCTTTTCAGTATCAATAATTGAGATGGCTTTGAAGCAGAAAGGCGGGGTAGTATTAGGCCTAGTAGGTATTGAAGTTTGTTGATCTGAAAGGGGCAGAGTCCTTTTCCTTGGCTATAAAGTTGGAGGGTCGAGATTTTATTGGATAGAGCGCTTTGTATGTTAGTACACCATATCTTTTCCTTATGGACAGTGTCCGATGGTTGGAGGGGGATTCCATTTCCCTGAGGATGGAGAAAAGTTCCTTAGTGTTTGATTTGGCTTAAGTGATTCTGTCAAATAGATTTTTTTTTTGTTTTGATAATTTCTTTCATAGAGTTTGGATAGTTGAGCTAATTTAGCTTTATTGTTGTCGGTGGGCGAATTACGCCAGATAGCTTGAAGTTTTCTTTTTTGCTTTCTTAGATCATCGAGTTGCGGTGTGAACCAGGCATTTATATTGCATAGTTTAGTTGGGGCAACAGTATCTAGGTCAGTAGTCATAGGTTTCTTGAAGGTGTCCACTAGAATGTCTGGGTCGGTGTTATTCTCCACACCATTAATAGCGGGAAGGAGGAGAGGGATGAGTTTTTCTGCAGTAATATCTTTTTTACTTCTAGTGGTGAGCACGGGTAACATATTGATGGATTTAGGGCTGAGGAGATCAAGTGTGGCAGTTAAGTAAGTTTTAGATAGTGGTCCGTCCAAGGTTGTGGGATGATAATGGTAATGACAATGTTGCAGTTAAGTTTGGAAGCCCAGTTGAGGGTTCTGCCTTTGATGTGTGTTGGGGGAAAGGACTTTTTGGGTAAGGCCATGGTCATTAAGTAAGGCCGTTATAGAATGGGCATGTTTGTTGTCTGGGTCATTGAAGCTGATGTTGAAGCCACCCAGCAGCAATGTTTGGGAGTGGTTTTGGGTGTTATTCGCTATGAGACTAGTAAGGTCATCTTCAAAAGTTCCTAGCGGTCCTGCGGGGGTCTATAAATCAAGTAGATAGACAGCGTGCGGTTATTGATAGCGCCAATTTAGCTGAGAGTATTTCACAAGATGTGCAGGTGGGTGAGGTGGATAGCCTAATGGGCAGGGAAGTTTTAGAGATGGCTAGTCCACCGCCTTTGGCCTTAGGTCTGTCTGCTCTGAGGATTTGGTAACTGTCTGCTACAGCCAACATCAGGGTTGGTCCTGCTGCTTCATGGAGCCAAGTCTTATGGCAAGAAGGTCCAGACTGTCGTTATTTAGAATGTCTGCAATTTCGGTGGCGTGGGCTACCATGGATCTAGCGTTAATGAGTGATCCAGTTACCTTCAGAGCACTCTTAGGATAAAGATTGGGTGAAGGTTTGATTGTATGTTTGTTCTGGTTTGGATACTTTAAGTAAGAGAGGGTAGGCGCAAGTTTAGGAGTGTCTGTTTTGGTTGTCTGCGTTTGCTTGGCCAGGTAGTCATGGGTAGAGAGAAGTCCAGTGGTCTTGTTTACACTATTTCTTTTAGGTTCCTACATGCAGGGTAGTCTTGCCCCAAGTCTTGTGTTTCTGTCTGTTGGTGGGCTGGTACTATAGGTAACAGATGCCATGATTGTGTGGAGACAAATTATGAGTAGGCAAGTCTGGGTGTTCAAGTTTCGACTCATGGTAGACAGGGTAGTTGCAAGTGTAGATAGCTCCGCTAGCGCTTTCGTCAACAATGGGATTCACTTAGAAACAAATGTCAGTGTGGGCCAAAGACAATGCTGTGTGCAGGTGACCGACTTCAATAGTGAGGGTTCATCTAGGTACAAGAATCACAGTATGGGCTAAAAGCAATGTGCGAACAGTACTGGGGGTTCGCCTAGATTCAGTAGTCACTGGTCACTGTGCAGACAGTAATGAGGGTCGCCTGGTTCACTAATGACAGTAGGGCTGTGCAAGCAAGTTGGTGCCAGTACAGAAGAACAAGTTACTTTCTTACCTGGTAACGTTCTTTCGATGGGATGGTCCGACGACGTATTCCATATCTATGACATGTAATCACCACAGCTGTGCTGCTTCGGAAACTTTTTTCGGCGTCTGCGTCCTGCGTCGATGACGTCGATGCGCCGTCGTCGAAGACCTCCTCCGACGTCATCCGATGTGATAAGTAGGACGCACGACGCCCGTAGCCTCAGTTGTAGTTGTAGTTTTTTCCCCCAGAACGTGTGACATTAGTCAATTGCCAGTCAGACACAAAGCCTTGCGGAACGTAAGCTGCAATCGCAAAAGAAATTCTGCAGCGGGGAAGGCAGGGCGGGAGCGATATGGAATATGTCGTCGGACCATCCCATCGAAAGAACGTTACCAGGTAAGAAAGTAACTTGTTCTTCGAAGGGATTGGGTCCTCCGACGTATTCCATATCTATGACAGACTCCCAAAGCAGTACCAGAGCAAGGAGGAGGGAAAGAATTTAGAATCAAAATTTAGAATAGCCAATCAAATAGCAGAGCAAAGGACCGCCTTGCCAAAGGCCAGATCCTGTGCTCGGATGGAATCAAGGGAATAGTGACGTACAAATGTATGTACTGAAGCCCAGGTGGCTGCATCACAGATGTTGCGAATAGGAACACCCCTCTGCAGGGCAGTAGATGCAGCCATACCCCTGGTAGAATGGGCCCGCAAGCCAGCCGGTGGGTCCTTACCCGCCAAGCGGTAGCACTCCGAGATGGCCAAAATAATCCAGCGAGACAAAGTCTGTTTCGTCACAGCTTGCCCTAAACGCTTTCCCGCGTAACCAATAAAGAGTTGATCGTCCACTCTGACCCGGGACATGCGTGAAACAATCTTAAAGCTCTCCTAGGATCAAGCCTATGGAGCCTCTCCTCTTCCTTACCAGGATGCGGAGGAGGATAGAATGCCGGAAGAACAACCTTCTGGACCAAATGAAATTCCGTCACTACCTTCGGAAGAAAAGAAGGACGAACTCTAAGGACAACCCTGTCCTTGTGAAATACAGTGAAGGGTGGCTTAACTGAAAGTGCCTGTAACTCACTCACTCAGCGAGCGGAAGTAACCGCAACTAAAAACACAGTTTTCAGAGTTAAAAGCCTCAAAGGGCAAGAATGTAAAGGCTCAAACGGAGCACCCATAAGAAACTTAAGAACAAGGTTTAAATCCCAACCGGGCACCAGGAAAGGTGACGGAGGGAACACATTAGTGAGCCCCTTCAGAAACTGTGAAATTAAAGGGATTTTAAAGTAAGAACACTCCTCAGACGAGCGCTTAAAGATGGACAGCGCCGCCAGGTAACCTTTAATGGTACCCACTTGCAAGCCCCTGTGGGCCAAAGAAAGTAAAAAGGACAGAACCATGGGGATGTCACATGCAAAAGGATCCACATTCTGAACTCGGCACCAGTCGCAGAACTTACGCCAACGGCAACGGTACAGAGACTTTGTTGCTGGCCTTCGGGCCGAAAGCAACACCTCCATCACGTCTTCAGGGAGGTCCCAATCCATATACCTCAACCTTTCAGAAGCCAAGCGTGAAGGTTGAGGGATCTGACCTCTGGATGGAGAACCTGACCTCCCTCCCGTGAGAGCAGATCGTCTCGGTAGGGAAGACGACGCGGAGGGCAGATGGACAAGTCGAGAAGGTCCGGGTACCACGTCCTCCGAGCCCACGCCGGAGCAATGAGGATCATCCGGGAACCGAACTTCCATAACCTCCCCAGCACTTGCGGGATGACGGGGACTGGCGGAAACTCGTACAGCAGCGGGAACAACCACTCCACCACGAACGCGTCCCCCAAGGCTCCTTTTGGAGGAAATTCCCACGAGCAAAACCTTTCGCACTTCCGGTTGACACTGGAGGCGAATAGATCCACTTGAGGGGTCCCCCAAAGGGCGAAGATCTCCAGGAGAATCTCCTGAGCCAACTCCCACTCGTGAGAGATCGTGCTCTGCCTGCTCAGAGCATCCGCCGTCACGTTTTAGTCTCCGGCCAGATGAACTGCCGAGATCGAAACTTCCTGCTGGATGGCCCAGAACTCGAGCTGCATCGCCTCCCTGCACAGAGGAAGTGACCCTGCCCCCCCCCCCCTCCTTTTTGTTGAGGTAGCGCATGGCCACTGTGTTGTCCATCAGTATCAGGACACTCTTTCCTCGCACAGTCGGCAGAAAAGCCTTCAGGGCTAGCCTGACGGCCCTCAGCTCCAACAGATTGATATGGAGTCTGGACTCCGACGGAGACCAACGACCGCTAACTGTCAGCCCGTTGGCATGAGCTCCCCAACCTGTGAGGGATGCATCAGTCACGATCGTCACCTCCGGCCAGGGAAGCCAAAAAGGAGCCCCCTTCATCAAGTTGCCTCCGACGGCCCACCACAGAAGGTCCCGGGCGACCGAGGGCGGCACCTGAACCGGGTCCGACATCCTGCCGGAGGACTGCGACCATTGCGTCTTGAGCGCCCACTGCAAAGATGTCATCCGCAGGCGAGCCTCTGGCACCAGAAAAATGCAGGATGCCATAAGGCCGAGCAGCCTAAAGAACTCGAACGCTGGGAGCGTCTGGGCATGCTGAAACTTGTGCACCATCTGCTGAATGTGAAGAGCACTCACCTGGGGAAGAAAACACTGCCCCAGGGAAGTGTCGAGCACTGCTCCGATGTACTGGAGCCGCTGTGTTGGCGTCAAATGGGACTTCTTTAAATTGAGGGAGAAGCCCAGCCTGTGAAGGGAGTGGCAGGTGACGGACAGATGATCCAGGACTTGCTCGGGAGAGCTCCCCCTGATCAACCAATCGTCGAGGCAGGGGTAGACATGAATCCCCCCCCTTGCCAGAGATGCGCTGCCACCACCACCATGAGCTTGGTGAAAACCCTCGGGGCGGAGGTCAATCCGAACGGCAGGACCCGAAACTGAAAGTGCGAGTCGCCAACCGCAAACCTCAGGTACCTATTGTGCTTGGGATGGATCGGCACATGGAAGTAAGCATCCTTGAGGTCGAGTGACACCAACCAGTCCTGAAGCTGAAGGGCCTGGAGGACTTGAGAGAGAGTAACCATCTTGAACTTGTCCTTCCTGAGGAGTTTGTTCAAACCGCGCTAGTCCATGATGGGTCTCAATCCCCCGTCTTTCTTCGAAATCAAAAAATAAGGGGAATACCATCCCATGTTCCTCTCCGCTACAGGCACCAGTTCTATGGCGCCTTTCTCCAGCAGGGCTTGAATTTCCTGCGCAAGGAGCGGATCCGGACTCTGCAAAGAGAGGTTCCCCGGAGGATTGTCGCGAGGCCTGTGCCGAAAGGGAAGACAGTAGCCGTGGGTTATGATCTCCAGAACCCACATATCTGAAGTAATGTCTTGCCACTCTACAAGATGCTGAGCCAGCCTTCCCCCAACCGGCGAACCATGGGACATGGCCTCATGACTGAGTGGGAGCGGGAGCGGCCGCAGCGTTACCTGAGGGCAAAGAGGCAACTGCCCGAGCGGCCTTGGCACCACAGGTACCCTGTCGTCCAACTCTGGTACCCCTGCGTTGGCCTCTGACTGCCAGCTCCTCTCGCTTTACTGAAGGACGAGTAATAGCAAAAGGAAACGCCCCTCCACTGCTGTCCCCTAGGACGAAAAGGCGGAGGTTGGCGAACTGCAGCGCCCAACGACTTCGCTGCAGCTTTCGAGGTCTGCAACCTCTCAAGGCTCTCGTCAGCCTTGCTGTCAAAAAGGTGTTCACCGTCAAAGGGCATGTTGAGGAGCCGAGACTGCACATCAGGAGCAAAGCCCGACTTCCGCAACCACGCAAACCTGCGTATCACGGTGCTCGCCGCCATGGACCTACTGACGCATTCAGCTAAGTCCAAACCCGACTGAACGGACTCACATGGCATCCCTACCATCCTGGACCATAGCAAGGAAACCATCCCGTTCGTCCCCTTCGGGAATATGTCCAGCCGCTAACGCAACACAGTTCCACAGAGTGTGTGTGAAACGAGACAAGGCACAAATGGAGTTGGCCGCCTGAAGCGCCATACCACCAGAAGAAAACACTTTCTTCGCCCAGCCATCAAAACGTTTGTCGTCCCTATCAGGAGGGATGGTAGGGTACGACGCCTGCTTTGCCGGGGCCGTGGCTGCCTGCACCACCAAACTCTCCGGAGTAGGGTGCCTGGTCAAGTAGCAGGGGTCGCTACTGGCTGGACGGTATTTTCGCGACAAGGATCTGCCCACCGCTGGGAGACTCTCCGGAGCAGTCCAAGCCGCCGCCACCCTTCTCTGTAAAGCCATATGGAACGGCAGTACCGGATCAGTTGGGGGACCAACATCAAGGATGTCCATCAGATCATCCTGCACAAACTCCCCTGGGGGAGCAGACCATCCAAAGTACACAGAAACCCTAGCCATAAGGCGCCGGTACGAGGAATCGGCATGAGAGCCAGGCTCAGGCCTACATAACTCCACCTCCGGAGAGGTGTCCAGTCCACTGGCATCATGCAGTGACTGTCTCAAATCGTCAAATTGACTATGGCCTGAGACAATGTCATCTGGAACCTGACTAGGAATCAGGCCATCAGAATCCTCATCCGCCTCTGAAATATAGTCCAGGTGGCGAAAAGAAGGCACCCTCGAGTGCTTGCTCTTAACCAGAGCCTTCCTAGGGGGTTCTCCCGTGCCACGGGGTACCTCCGACACGAAAGGCGTTGATGGCGTCGAGAGAACCGGCGTCGACGTCAGATGCAGCGCCTCCAGCAACGGCGGCGTCGACACAGCCCTCGAAGCCGGAGCCCCGAGCGTGTCCCTCGACGACCTGAGCGTCGACGGCTTCGATGACTTCCTCGGAGCCTCGAGAAAGCCTGTCGACACCCACGACGCCTCAGACGTCGATGTCTTCCTCGAAGACCTCACAGGTGCATGCGATCTCGAACGCGTCGAGGACCGGGACCTGGAACGGGTACGTCGAGAACGAGTCTCCTTGTCCGAACGGGACCTCTCCCGTGACTCGTGCCGACCACTCTTGCGAGCGGCGTCTCTCGACCTCTCACGACCGACCCCACTCGGGGGCGCGGACGGCACAGTACCCTGCGACTCAAGAATCGCCAGCATTTTCTTCCCAAAGGAAGCCCATTCCTCCGGCGTCGCACGGCTGGTGGGGTAAGCGACGTGCCGGGCAGAGTCCTCCGAAGAGGACCTGTAAGACGACCGGTGTCGGCGCTTCCGAGAATGCCTCAAAGAGGCTGAGGAGTGGAGAGACTGACTCCTAGAAGGAGACCCACGAGACTTCCGACGATGACGCGGAGAGTCACCCCTCGAATCATCCGTCGAAAGTCCCGCAGACTTCGACTTCCTGGGCTTGGACACCCGACCTACCGACAACAACTTCTTACGTTTGCGTAAGGCTTTGGACGTGAGCGACTGGCAGTCGATACAGTCATCCGTGTCGTGGGCCTCCCCGAGGCACCAGAGGCAGGCGTCGTGCGAGTCCGTCACCGACATCTTGGACCCACACTCCCCGCACTTCTTGAAACCCGGACGCGGGGCCGAAGACGAAGTAGAAGACATCTTCACACAAAGGATTTTCACAAAACGAACAGGTTCGAAGAACCGAGAAGAACAGAACTCTAAAGAGTCGAGGCGTGAACCGAGAATCACGAAGCAACACGTTCGCGGAAAAAACGGAACTGAGGCTACGGGCGTCGTGCGTCCTACTTATCACATCGGATGACGTCGGAGGAGGTCCTCGACGACGGCGCATCGACGTCATCGACGCAGGACGCAGACGCCGAAAAAAGTTTCCGAAGCAGCACAGCTGTGGTGATTACATGTCATAGATATGGAATATGTCGGAGGACCCAATCCCCTCGAAGTAGGGGTTCGCCTGAGTTCAATAATCACAGTACAGGCTAAAAAGCAATGTGCAAACAGTAATGGGGTTCACCTAGATTCAATAATCACAGTACAGGCTAAAAAGCAATGTGCAAACAGTAGTGGGGGTTCACCTAGATTCAATAATCACAGTACAGGCTAAAAAGCAATGTGCAAACAGTAGTGGGGGTTCACCTAGGTACAATAGACCAGTAGTCACAGGAGAGGTTAAACGGCCATGTGCAAACAGGCAAAGTAATTTTGACAGTGGGGGTTCGTCTAGTTTCACCTAGATGAGTCCAGTGGCGGGCAGTTGTGAGATGTATCCGGTACAAAAAAAGGCTGGTGGAGGGTAGGGCAGTGGTAGCAAGTTAGGTACAGCATAGGGCAACAGTGGTGGTGGGGGTTAAAGCTAATATATTAGGTGGTGCAGGTTAGATACAGAACACTGCTGAAGCAGGTCGTGTTAGGCTAGATGACATTCAAGGCACAATTAAGCAGGCAGTGAGCATAAGTAGAGGTGCAGCCATGGGGCACAATACTGTTGCCTGCAGTCTCCTGTAATAGCTGGCAGTCTCCTCATGTGCCGTGCACGATAAGCGAGGCAAGTGTCTGGTACTGGTTTCAGGGCGGATGCTAAAGTGTAGGCTGATCTAGCATTCCGTATCCTTGAGGTGAAGCACTGCAAGTGCATTCGGCTAGCGCAAGCATGGGTGGTAGTGTTAGAGACGTACAACATCTAAAGGCAATCGGTCGGCGGGCATTGCAGTTCAGCGGTGGCCAGAGGACATCAATACTATGTCAGAGAGGAAGGAGGGCATTAGCCTAGGAGTGCAAGACGATGCAGGGCAGGGCATAATGCTAAAATATGGCGGCAGTAAGTACAAGCGTGTTAACAATACAGGAGCTGCCGTGAATCGAGGCAACAAACTCACTGCACGATAAGGTTTGTGCTATTTTGATACATAGAAAGGTCCAACTGACGAGAGTTCCGTGGAGCTGGCGTCTGGAAAGGTATGGGACAGGTTAATGTCCTTATTTTCGTGGTCCTTCGTTTGGTGGGCCGGCATACGCCTCGCCGGCTTGCAATTGGCCAATAAATATAGCCTCTTAGCCAATCGATGGCAGTAGCCTCAGTGGAGGAGGGACAGGCAAGAGGGCTCAGGTCGGCAATGTGGGGGCGGCCATCTTGGAGCGGGTCAGGGCCTGGTCTGTGCCAATGGCTTCTGGTGTTTGGCTGCAGGCACTTTTTCCAATAGTTGGGCAAATGGATCAGCGATTCGTTGGTTGCACAGCAATATTGCCCGTGCAATTTAGGTGCCGTTCTTTGCAAAAATGAAGATTGCATAAACCAGGTAGGCATGCCGTTTCAAGTGCTTTCCCTCAGCTAACCTCCGATATAGCGACATCTGAAGAGGTGGGGGCCACTGCTGGTGGTAACTACTGGTGGTAACTAAGGGGCGGGTGAATATGTTGAGTGGGGTTGGCAGGGGTAGTCGACTGTCTCCACGCGTGTCGCCTGTGTTCCAGTCACCCGTCCAGGTGCCATGTGAACTTCCCTGTCCGATCTGGGGCTGTCTGTGTCCTTTCCAGTTTAGTCATCCTTTTTCTCGGTTTTGGTTTTCAGTTTGAGTCTGTGGTGTTGAAGAGCCATGTTTTTAGTGATTTCCTGAATTTAAGGTGATCTTCTGTGTTTCTTTTTTTTGGGATGTTGTTCCAGGTTTTGGCAGCTAAGTGGTAGAAGGAGGTGCCTCCAAGTTATTTCTTAAGATATGGTTTAAGTTCCAGGCAGACTTCGTTGCTTGATCGGAAGGGTCTTGTTGGTTTGTAGAATTTTTTTTGTAGGAATTCTGCTCCTTGTCTTCCGATTGCCCTGTGCACATTGTTTTGAAGGTGATGCGATGTTTACTGGGAGCCAGTGTAGTGTTTTTAGGGCAGGAGTGATGTGGTCTCTTCTGGATAGTTTGAGGAGTAGTCTTGCGGCTGCATTTGGAATCCATTGTAGTTTCTTCAGGAGGTATTCTGAGGTAGAGGCCGTTTGCATAGTCGATTGACATGAGGGCGATGGGTGTTTTTTGCGTGAAGGAGAGGAATGGTAGAATTCTTGCCGTGTGGAGGAGGAAAAAGCATTTCTTCACTGTTGCATTTATTTGTGGTTCTAAGGTTAGGGTGTTGTCGATTAGGACTCCCAGATTGTTTACTACCTTAGATGGTGTTGGTGTGTTTCCCATTTCCGTAGGCCACGGGATGGTGGTTTCGTTCTCTTGGTCTTTGGATATGATCATGATTTCTGTCTTTCCTGCGTTGATTTTCAGGTTGTTGGCATTCATCCAGTTGAAGGCTTCTTTTAGATAGTTGATTAGGTTTGAATGATCGGCATCGGTCTCTGATTTTGTAGAATGGAGTATCATCTGCGTAGTTTTAGCATGTAATGTTGTATTTTTTGAAGATTCTGATGACCGGAGTCTGGTAGATGTTGAAATATAGTGGAGATAGTGAGGATCCTTCTGGCACTCCACAGTCGTTAACTCATGGAGTGGATTTGAATGGTTTAATCCATACGGTTTCTGTTCTGTCTGCTAGGAATGATTTGGTTCAGAGTAGTGCTGTGTCTGTTATGCCTATGTCTTCTAGTCTTTTGGTTAGGGTGTCGTGGCTAACTGTGTCAAAGGATGCGGAGAGGTCGAGCAGAATAAGGGTTGAGGTATTGTGAGTTAGTTTTGAGGTCGTCCCAGATGCCTAGTAGTGCCGTTTCCATTCCTCTTGCTGGTCTGAAACAAACTTGAGCTTGGTCTAGCAGGTGGTGTTTTTCTACGTGTTCTTGGGTTAGTTTATATACATAGGTTTCTAGGAGATTTGCAGGGTAGGGAATGTTGGAGATCAGCCTGTAGTTGGAGAGGTCTTCTACGTCGCCACTTGTGTTTCAGGAGTGGCTTGATATATGCCGATTTGAAGATCCTCTGTATATTCCCTGTTGCTAGTGATCGGTTTAGAAGGTTTCTGTAGTGTTCTGCTGGCGTTCCTTGCACAAGGATTGATTTGTACATGGTCCGGGGGACAGGGGTCCATGGGTGATCCAGCTTTTTTGCTTCGTTTTACCAGCATTGCAAATGCCTCTGCTGATATTTCAGGAACATTTTGGAGTTTGTGTTGTGGTTCCGTGTTAAGTTTGTTAGGTTGTATGTTGTGGTTGGTCTCTTTTGTATGGTTGGTCCGATGTCATTGATTTTTTTCTTGAAGTGGTCTGCCAGGTCGTTGCATTGTTTCTCTGAGGGGGTTGGGGTGTTATTGCAGCCTACTGGGTTTCTAATTGCTTTAATGATGCTGAACATTTCTTGTGTGTTGGTGGCATTGGTGTTTGTCATCGTAATGTCTTCACTTCGCCTTTTGAATTTCCTTCTTGTATGTGCGGATTTGTTTGTGGAACAGTGTTTTTTGTCTGGGTTGTATTCTTTCCTCTATTCCAGTTCCATCTTTTCGTTTTCCTTTTTTATGGCATGCAATAATGGGGTCAACCATTTTGCCATTGTTTTTTTATGGGGTGAATGGTTTTTCTGGGGCGATCTTCTCTGTTGTATCTGCAATCCATTTGTGTAGCATCTCCGCTTTGGTGTCTAGGTCAGCTAGCTCTAGTTCTGTAGTTGAAGGTTTGGTTAATTCCAGTTGTTTGAATAGGTTGCTTTCTTTGACGCGTTTCCAGTTTCTTTTTGTGGTGGTTGTGAGTTTCGGGGGTTGGATGCAGACTTGAGTAGGCAAAGTGATCACGAATGGGATGATGAGATGCTCGCTCCACAATATTTGTATTGGTGGTGCCGTGGTGATGAGTTTTTCTTTGGCGAAAATTGCATCGAGGGTGTGCCCTGTCGAGTGTGTTGCCCCTTTGCCTAGTTGTCGTAGTTTCATGGTGGCGAGTTGTTCAATCATTGAGTTTTGGGAGTTGGCGTGACTGTCTTCAAACCAGATGTTGAAGTCCCCCAGGATGATTAGGTTGATTGCTAAGTTGGTGATGGCTTCTATTAAGTTGTCGACGAAGGTTGCATCATATGTCGGCGGTCTGTACACCAGGATGAATGGGATGTTGGTTTTTTGGGCTCGCTGTTAAGTGTATTACCATGGTTTCACAGTTGAGGATGTCGAGTGGTTCCTCCGTTTTTATTTTCAGGTGTTCTTTGAATGCTATTGCGATGCCTCCTCTTTTGTTTTTCCTGTTTGCAGGCATTTGAAGTTGGTTGGAAGGCAGCTTTGGAGTGTGATTTTGTAGTGGTTGTCCAGCCATATTTGTGATTAACAGGATGTCAATGCCGTTGAGTGTTTTGACATGGATCTTGTGTTTATTAGATTGCAGTGAAGTTTGGAGGTGTGGTTTGGTTTCGACTTTCTTGTTGAGGTCGTCTTCTGAATGGTGTTGAGGTTTCCTTCCTGGTCGATCTTTTTGGGCTGTGGGTTTCGGGGTGTCAGCATCTTCGAAGAGTTCTTCTAGGTTCTGTCTTGTTTTTTTGTTTTTATTTCCATCAGGTTCGTCTTCCAGGAGTTGTGGTTGTCGATTGGAAGTTCCTCTTGCTTTGGTGATGTAGGGTATTATCGCATTGGTTGTGTGTTTGTTGTTTTTAATCCTTCTATTTGCTTGTGTTAGTTTGTTTGATGTTGCTGCTTCTAGCGTTGGGTTGGATTGCTGTGGTGGCCAGTTGTCAGCGAGGTATGGAGTTAGGTAGAGCGATTTGTCTCTTCTCTCAGTGTTGGTTCGATTTGTGTTCCTGTCTGTGCGGGTGCATTCTATAGTTGTCGTTCTTTCTTTGTCTTTTCCTTGGAATGGGTTGTTTGTGCGGCATTATAAGATTGAGCATTGTTTAGTCTTTATTTGGTGATGTCCAGTTGGTCCTGCTTTGGTCTGGTTGTCTTGTGGTGCAGTAGTGGGTGTGGAGGCTGTCCGCTACTAGTTTGGGCTCAGTCTGTAGGTGGTATTCCGGCTGAAGTTGCCGACTCGTTCAGTCACTGTCTTGAGAGGGGGGTAGGAGAGGTCGTTAAAGGTTATATAGTTGGGTGTTATCAGTGGCTCTCTTTAGTGTCCGTCTCACTGAGCATGGTTTACTGCGGTGAGCTAGCTATGTGGGTGTGGGAAGGGTATCTACTAATTGAAGAGTGGCTTGGAGGGCACAGCTCAGACTTTCGCCTTGTGATGAGTGAGCCCCTCATTAGAGCGTCACTCCACATTAATTCACTGGTGGGTTCTGTCTCACTTAAGAGTTAGTTGGTCAGTGAAATTTGAGAGGCCTGTATAGTGGGAGAGGTGCCCATCAATGCAATCTAATATCACACGGTGCAATTTGGGCACAGAGGCCCTGCTAAAATTGAGATCTCAAAACAAGGATGCTAATAACAAAGAACATGACAGTGAAGAGATTCAATTAATTTCAAATCATTTGTACATATTCGATTGCTGCATTTTCTAATCTTCTTTAATTCTATCTAAGTGCTGATATATGAAATTACTCACTTGATCTTTTCTTCCACTGATGGTCAAGTTGCTTATAGCCCATGCAGCTTCCTTTTGCGTGCCAAAATCCCCCTGAAATACAAAAGAAAGTTTTCAGAGTTCATATTTAAAAGTTGATACAATGGTGTAAGGCAAAAATCAAGATTCTTCGCAAAATGGCATTTATATGGGATACATTACTCACTGTAATCATATTTCTGGTGCTTGTATCTGCCTAGATTCACATGCTCTGCATAGTCTGACATCTAGTGGAAGCCGCGGTTTACTACAAGATTTGTTTTCAAAACTCAAAAAACGTACATCGACAGGGCGGGATTAGTAATACTACCCCTAGTGTGACGTGTACTGTACTCCTGGTGCTTCACGCGAAGGTCCCTCAGATTGTTTCCGATATGAGGTTGCATTAAGTATAGTGCAAGTACAGATGTTGTGAAACAGAGAAACCCAGAAAACATCCATGTGCCTTCTAATCAAGTAGGGGAGGAAGGGTGGGCACATGTGAATCTAAGCAGATACAAGGACCAGAAATACGATTACAGTGAGTAAAGTATCCCTTCTGGAGATTGTGGATCTGCTTGGATCACATGCTCTGCATAGATTAGCGAGCAGTAGCTGGAGAAGGAGGTGGGAAGTTAGAAGGTACAGCAGAAAAGATGTTTTAGGATCGCTTTTCCCACATGTGAATCTGCTTTATAACGGGTCAATGCAGTAGTGTTGTGTGAACGTATGGATATTGATATTTTATTTCACAACGATCTTACTAGGCCAAGTGACATTGAGAATGTGCAAGTGCAGGGTAGAGAGTGAACGGGGAGAAGTGCATGAAAGGAACAAGTTACTTACCTGTAACTGTTGTTCTCCAGCATGGGTCTGGCATGGATTCACATGCTCATGAATATTCCCCGTCGTCAGGCTGGGAATCCTCGGTAAAGAAAAAACCAGTATCAGTTTCGTTTCTGATCTGTCTTTCGTAGTAATAACCAATCACTGGTCTCTGCGTCATACTGACCACAGCCAATGACTGCCCTCTACCTAAGCACCGCCTCTGGCAGCCATCTTCAGATTTGGAAGCACGTGAAGTGGCAGTATGACCAAGTGAAGAGCCGCAGAGGGGTAGGCGGGAGGGTTCGCATGTGAATCCATGCCAGACCCATGCTGGAGAACAACAGTTACAGGTAAGTAACTTGTTCCTTCTCCAGCATGGGGTCTGGCATGGATTCACATGCTCATGAATAAAGAATACATAGCAGTACACACATGCACAACCACGGGAGGTGGCAAAGGCTCAACATTAAGCATCACATCAACTCAACATTAAGCATCTTACCTCCTCACCAGGCTCACCTCAGGCGAACAGGTTGCGCAGCACTGCTTGGCCGACCCTGGACTCCTCCCTGGAATCCCGGTCGACGCAGTAGAATTTCGTGAAGGTGTGCGTCGACCTCCACGTAGCAGCCCTGCATATGTCCAGCAGGGGCACACCAGATAGGAACGCCGTGGTAGCTGCGATCGCTCTGGTGGAATGGGCTCTCGGACGGCCAGGCAGCGGTCGGTTTGCCAACCGGTGACAGTACATGATACAGCCGGAGAGCCATCTGGAGATGGAAGCCTTCGAGAGAGCCTTCCCCTGATTGACAGGTCCAAAGTTCACAAAGAGTTGTGACGTCTTCCGAAAACCTTTCGTGCGGTCCACGTAGAACTTCAGCGCTCTAGCTACATCCAGCGAGTGCAAAGTCCTCTCAGCCGGCGACGAAGGCGACGGGAAGAACACAGGTAACACCAAGGGTTCGTTGAGATGAAAGTCCGACGGTACCTTGGGCATGAAGGAGGGGTGCGTCCTGAGCACTACCCTCGTGTCGTGGAAAGTCAAGTACGGGGCCTTGCAGGAAAGGGCCTGGATCTCTCCCACTCGTCGTGCGGAGGTGATGGCCACGAGAAAAGCTGTTTTCCACGATAGAAACTTCAACGGGGCAGAGTGCAGAGGCTCGAACGGAGGTCCCATAAGTTTGGTCAGCACCACGTTGAGCTCCCACGCCGGGGCCGGAGCCTTCACCGGCGGGAACGATCTGAACAGTCCCTTCATGAACTCTTTCACCAGACGATGAGACCACAAGGACGTCCGGCCCGTGGTTCTGGTGTATCGGGAGATCGCAGCAAGATGAATCTTGATGGACGCGTGTGCCAGACCAGCTTTGGCCAGCGTCAGCAGGTACGGCAGCACTTGGGGAGCCGTAATCCGTAGAGGGTTAATCTTCTGTGCGTGGCACCAGACAGAAAACCTCTTCCATTTGTGTCCGTAGCATTTAAGAGTCGAGGACGCCCTGGCCTTTGCAAGAACCTCTCTGCAATCGGCCGGTATGTCGTATCCTCCAAACTCTAGCGCTGCAGGAGCCAGGCCTGCAAGTTCAGCGACTTCGGGTCGTGGTGGAGGATGGCGCCTCCTTCCCTGGAGAGTAGATCCGCGTCCGCCGGCAGCTTGATTGGCGGGGACGCCGACAAGTCCAGAAGGTCCGGGAACCATATCTGCCTCGGCCACGCAGGTGCGACGAGGATCATCCTGCACCGTGACCTCTTGAGCTGGTTGACGAGCCGGATTAGCAGAGGCAAGGGAGGGAACGCGTAGAGGAACAGGCCCTCCCAGGGGAACGAGAAAGCATCGCCCATGCTCCTCGTCTGGGGAAACCTGCTGGCGAACCTCCGGCACTTGGTGTTCGTCGCCGTCGCGAACAGGTCGATCTGGGGTGTGCCCCACCGTCGGAAGAGGCGATCCACCAGATCCTGCCGTAGTTCCCACTCGTGGCACGAGCGCAGCTCCCTGCTGAGTGAGTCGGCGATGGTGTTTTTTATCCTTGCCAGATGAAACGGCACCAGAAGAATCCCTTGGGCGACGGCCCAATGCCACAGGTCCTGCGCCTCCTTGGACAGCGCTGGGGACCTGGTTCCGCCCTGTTTCCTGATGTAAAACATGGTGGTGGTGTTGTCGGTGAAGATCCTCACCACCTTGCCCTTGAGGGACGGAAGGAAGGACCTGAGGGCCCAAAACACTGCACGGAGCTCCAGGACGTTGATATGCAGGGACTTCTCCGTCGGGAGCCAGAGTCCCCTTGCGTGCAGGTTTTCGGTGTGCGCTCCCCACCCTTCTAGGGAGGCATCCGTAGTCACAGTCACCTGGTGGGCTGGGGTCTGGAAGTCCATGCCCGCCGTCAGATGCGCGCGGGTGCCCCACCACCGTATCGCTCGTCGGAAACTCTCGTCGAGCTTGATCCTTTCCTCGAAGCTGCCCGTCGTCTGGATCCAGCGCGCATCCAGGAACTCTTGCAACGGGCGCATCCGGAGCCTGCACATGGGAATGAGGTAGATGCAGGAAGACATCATCCCGAGGAGGGACTTGATGGACCTCACCTTGGCCGCGTCGGCCACCAACATCCGTTGCACCTTGCCCAGGATGGTCCTGGTCCTCTCCTCCGACGGGGAGGCCAGAAGGGACACTGTGTCGAGCCTCGCTCCCAGAAACAGTGCGACTTGCGCGGGCACCAGGTGGGATTTGGCGTAGTTCACGGAGAATCCCAGGTCCGTGAGGAGTTGGACGGTCCTTGCCGTGTGGACCACGGCGAGCTCCCTCGTCTTGGCGCGGATGAGCCAGTCGTCCAGGTAGGGGTAGACGTGAATCCCCTCGCGGCGCAGCTGCGCCGCCACCGGTGCGAGGCACTTGGTGAAAACCCTGGGTGCCGACCGCAGTCCGAAGGGAAGGGCTTTGAACTGGTAATGACGCCCTTGGACCACGAATCTGAGGAATTTTCGGTGCCCCTTTAGGATGGGAATGTGGAAGTAGGCATCCTCCAAATCCAACGACGATAGGAAGTCTCCTTCCTCCAGCTGACCCAGGACGTGCTGGAGGGTGACCATCCGGAACTTCTGCGCCTTGATGAACTTGTTCAGGCGTCGCAGGTCCAGGATGGGGCGCCATCCTCCCGTCTTCTTCTTCACGAGGAAGTAACGCGAGTAGACTCCGGAGCCCCGAAGCCTCTTTGGGACGAGTTCGATGGCGCCCTTTCTGAGCATCGCCTTTACCTCCAGGAGAAGTTGAGGGACGTGAAGTTCTTTCCTGGCCACGGGGGGGACGCGCGGGCACCTTCTTTGAAACTCGAGCGCGTGGCCCCGGGCCAGGGCGTCCAGCACCCAACGGTCGGTGGAGATGGACTCCCACACGCTGACGAAGCCCGCCAGCCGGCCTCCCACCGGGGTGCTTCGGTGGGGGCCCGACCCCACGGCCGGTTCAATCCTGCTTGGACGCGGCCTTGCCGCCTTGGCCTCCTTGGCGACGACGGCGGGGTCCGCCAGACTTGCCTCGTCCTCTGTAGGCCTCTTGCGACGACGAGCGGGCCGCTTGACGGTAGGAAGCGAAACCGCCGCCGGAACCTTTGGAGGCGCCCTTGCCTCCGCCGCTCCGAAAGGGCGTCTGCCGTTGCTGCAGTACTCCAAGGGCCCGGGCCGTCTCAGTATCCGCCTTGATGGCCTGAAGGGAATCGTCCACTGTCTTCCCAAACAGGTTGTTCCCGTCGAAGGGCATGTCCAGGACCCTGGTCTGGACGTCCTGCCGAAAGTCCGTAGCCTTGAGCCATCCGCGACGTCGAAGGCAAACGCCGTTGCCCATCTGGCGGAACCCAGTGTCGGCGATGTCCGTCGCCACGGTGATGGCGTGGTCCGAGGCCACCTCACCTTCCTGCAGGATCTCAAGGGCCTCCGCCCTCTTGTCGTCCGGCAGAAAATCCAGCAGGGGAGCTATCTTGTACCAGAGTTCCCTGTCGTAGCGGGCCACGATAGCCAAGGCGTTGGCCGCTTTAATCGTCGTCGCCGCCGACGAGATGACTCTGCGCCCCATGGCATCCAATTTCTTTCCCTCGCCGTCCGGCGGGGAAGTCGACGTGGAGGCCGCACCCCCCCCCGCTTTCTTCCTGGCTGCCGCGGAGACGACGGAGTCCGGGGTAGGCTGCGCCCGGAGGCATAGGGGGGCTGAGTCCGGGACCCGGTACTTTTTCTCGTACCGGTCTCTTTTCGCTGGCGTCGTGGAAGGGTTCTTGAGGAGGGAAAGGCCCTCATCCCAAATGTCGTCCAACAGAGGCACTGCGAGGACCGTCTTCCTCTTGGTCTCGCGCCGTTGGTAAAGGAAGCCTTCCTTTTTCTTCTCCTCAGGGCAGAGTTGGAAAAGCTCGGATGCCCTGGCGATCATTGAGTGGAACGATCCAATCTCGTCGGGCGGAGAAGCCCTGGTGGGAGGCGACGACGGAAAATCCTCGTCGTATGCCTCGTCGTCCGTACCCGTCGCTGCCGTGTCAGTCCCCGTATCATCCCCTCGGGTGGACGGGGAGGAGGGCTGGACGGGGCGCGACGGTTGAAAAGGAGGCGGTGGATGAATCATCCTTTTCTTGGTAGGGGGAACACCAGAAGGTCCCGGTTCTGGATCCCCCGACGGGAGAGGTTCCTCCGTCGGTAACGGTAGTCTCGTCCTTATCTCGGAGCATAAGGACTGTATAGCCAACAAAATGGCCGCTGAGTTGTCTTGCGGCGCTGGCAGAGGGGAATCCGACGGGCGAGCAGGGGCCCCGTCGGTATCCTCGACGATGTCGTCGTCGTCACCTGCGTCGGGGCCCATTCCGACGGGCTGGTCTTGTTCCACGCCTAGGCCGTGGCTTAAGACCTCGATCAGTTCCTCTTCTGAGGTTGAGGCCGAATCTACGCCGACGCCCTGCCCCCCCTTCTTCCCCACGGAGGGTTTCACGGGGGTCCTATCGATGGGCACGAAAGAAGACTCCCTCCGAGGAGGCAGGGAGATTCTGGGCCCCGAGGCCGCCACCACTGGTGCAGCCTCCACAGGCTGGGCCAGGGCCGCCGCGACCGTTTCGATAGAGGGCTTGGTCGAATGGATCAAGGCCTTCACCACCTTAGGTGCGCTCACCGCCTTATCCTTGAGGGAGGGGGCACTGCCACGCTCCTCCTCTGCCTTAGAGCTCGACCGGGGTCTCTCCAGGAGCTTCGCCGGGTGCTCGGCCTTCCTCTTACCCGACCCAGAGCGTTGGCTCGTGGTTGATGGTGCCGGGGAGGGTGCGCCCTGCCTGGCGCCCGTAGAGCCCGACCGTTCGGCGCTCCCGGTGCCAGCGGACTCGCGGTGCTTGGCCTTATGTTGGGCCCCCGTCGCCGGGGCGCCCTCAAAGGTCTTAGAAGACCGCTCAGATTTCTTCTTCTTCTCGCCAGACGGGCTCTTACCCTCCAGCCAGCTGGCGAGACGTTGATGGCGGTCCTTCATGGTCCGTTCCGACATGTTGCCGCAAAACGCACAGTCCTTCTCCACGTGCGTCTTGTCCCCATGAAGGCAGTAAAGGCAGAAAGAGTGTTCGTCCTCCTTGAAGACGTTCTGCAGCTGGCATCCAGGGCAGGCCCTGAACAGCTTTCCGGGCGTCGAGCTTCCCTTCTCCTGGGCCATCTCCGAGACCGGGCCTGAGAAGCTTCTGGAGTCCTCCGAAGCGTAGCTCGACGAAATCTTCACCCTTGAGGGGCACAGATGAATCCGACACGGGTCCCCGTTGATCGGATGTAGGATCGGTGGAGCTTGAGGCTCTTTTGACCGAAAGAATCGAAGTTTTTGTGAAAAAGCGCGAAAAAATAGCACTAACGCTCGAGAGCAATAGCACGAGGATCCCAACACATGAACGTGCGGTAAAAATCTGAAGATGGCTGCCAGAGGCGGTGCTTAGGTAGAGGGCAGTCATTGGCTGTGGTCAGTATGACGCAGAGACCAGTGATTGGTTATTACTACGAAAGACAGATCAGAAACGAAACTGATACTGGTTTTTTCTTTACCGAGGATTCCCAGCCTGACGACGGGGAATATTCATGAGCATGTGAATCCATGCCAGACCCCATGCTGGAGAAGGGGGTACAAAAGGAGAGTGCGGAGCGAGAAGAAAAAACAAAAATAATAAAATAAATAAAAAGGCAACAAACAATGGGAGTGCAGCCAGCACGTGGCAAGTGCAGGGTTTATGGCAGCATGCCATGTAGGTCTCAAAGTGCAGGAAGAAAAGGGGAGGGCTGTATGGGTACAGATACAGACCCCAGTGCAGGTGGTGGCCCGGAGGCAATGCGTGAGTGTGGTAAGAGGAGCAGGTACCTGGGCCCAGAGGGCAGAGGGCGGCCAGGTGCATGGTGCCGAGGGAGAGCAGAATCAGAGGAGAGGAGAAGGCAGAAGCAAAGAGGAAGGTTTTGAGGTGCTTCCGGAACCGGAGATGGTTCTCAAGTTTTAGAGTGGCAGGGAGGCTGTTCCAGAGGGAGGCCCCAGCCCAAGACAGATCTACCCCAGCTCGTTTCTTTGAGTTCCATGGATGGAACTCAATGTAGCAGCTTTGCATATGGCGTCTAGAGGGACGTTTGCAATGAAAGCCAAGGTAGCACCTGTGCCTCTGGTAGAATGTGCCATTGGTGTAAAAGGCACAACATTTTGGATAGGGAATAGCAGAGTTGTATGCATCTTACTGTCCATCTGGAGATGGCACCTTTTGAGATATGATCGCCTTCTCCACCAGGCACTATGGAAACATAGTTGGTCTGTTTTCCTTAGGGGTTTTGTTCACATAGTACAAGACCGCCCTCTGTACATTAAGTGTATGGAGGATTCTTTCTGCTGGGTTTGAAGGATTCTGAAAGAAAGTGGGGAGTACTATGGACTGGTTTACATGGAACTTTGAAATTAACTTAGGTGAAAACCTAGGATGTATTCAGAGTGCAATCTTGTCCTTGTGTATGATTAAAAATGGGGTCTTGTACCGATAGTCTGTAGCTCACCAACTCGTCTTATGGAGGTTATAGCTACCAGGAATGCAGTTTTATAGGTAAGATGCTTCATTCCGACATTGTGCATAGGCTTGAAGGGTGGCCCAATGAGCTTGGAGAGCACAACATTGAGATCCCAATCCGGAGGAGGGTTGAAAATTGGGGGAGTATATCCTCTTTACCCCTCCCATTAATGCCTTGATGAGGGACTTTCCACCAGGACACCTTGTTCTGTGAAGTGGTGCAAGCCGATAGTGCCATCAGATGTACCTTTAAGGAACTGAATACAGGCCGGAGTCCAGTAAGTTAATCATGTAGTGTAGAATGTTAGCTGGAGAACATTGTAATGGGTTTAGTGATTGTGATGTGCACCATATCACAAATCTTTTCCACTTATTAAAGTAATAGTGCCTGTGTTGGGTTTTCATCCCTCCTTGAGGATATCCATACACCTTTGTCGAAGGTGTAAGTGGCCAAACTCTGACTTCTGGAGCCAAGCTGCCAACTTCGAGTGGGCGTGGGTGGCGGGATGTCCCCTTGTGTTGTGTCACATTCGGCTACCGTGCATGGCAGTGTCCATGGGGAGCAGCCTTCAGAGGAACTGAGTAAGCACATACAGCAATGGATGTAATAAACCAAGGCATATGGAACAACCCCTCCTTTGGTTTTCGTTGGTATGGACTTTGGACTGGTGTAGCTCTCTCGGGTCTCGAGTGGCGTGCGATTAACCGCCCAGAAAACCTGATGTGAAATTACCAACAAGGAACCATTAGCCTCTTGTAAATAAGGACGCTCCCCCGGGCCATTGAGACAGACAAGCGACATCACCCACTGAAGATAGAGCTTCAACACAGTACTGCCTATTCAAAAGATTCTAGGAATACAAAGAGAAGAAAACAACAAAACTTAATAGAAAAAAAAAAATTCACGTCTACCAACACTGATGTGATCCAAAATTTGAAATGGGTCGTCCTGATGAGGGCTTTGGCAGGAGAGTTTCCTCAAGCCTAGCCCGAAACCAGAGTCGACACGACAACAGTTTAAAATCCTTTCAAGAAAAAGAATGTTTTTTCCTTGCAATATACAAACATGTGCCAATTGAATATATTTGAATGATTACAATATATGCCAACAGTACACTAGTTAATTGATGCATCGTAGAGGACGAATAACTTCTAACATCGAAGGTCCAAAAGTTTGGCCTAATTGTTGTTTTTAACCAAATGGTTATCATTGCTTTTTTTGCACATGTATGAAAGTCTTTTTTTAATGAGTTTGGAAGTGTTTGTGATGAATGGGTTTACATGAAATCACAGTACATGTGGTGTTTTATAGACAATCAAAATACACTAAATTGAATTTTTAGGTCTACCCATTTAGTTCTTAGGCTTTGTATGTAATGTTAAATATGGACTGCTATTTTTGGACTTTTGTATTAGTGTGTGAATGATGTTTACAAAAGAAAAAAGACAAAATTAAATACTAAATTAATAAATGTTTTGAAAAAATAAAATTTTTGCAAATTGATCCTTTCAGAAAGTATTGTTTCCAATTTATCCACAAATAACAAACGTGAAGATTCAGTACATGTCTAGTGACAATTTTACTTTTTGTAGTGTCATGCTGTAGGGGCATGGGAGCTTAATCGGATTGCACATTGCCAGTTCGAGCAGATGTGTAAACCAAGGTTGTCCGTTAGGCAAAGTTTGAATGCGGTACCCTCTGGGAACACTACAAACAACTGACTACAGGAGTAAGCAAACCAACCTTTAGTAGAAGTCTGTACTACACAGTTTTGGTAGCATGTTTAACAGCCAGGATTATCTCAAGAGGGGGAATGTGAGCAGTAATTATGTTACACAGAGGTCTACAATCACAGGTGTTCAAATAAACTTACTCAAGGTTTCTTGGATGAATACTTATTAATCAGTCAGTTATAAAACATTCACAAGAAGGAGGCAATCATAATCACACAAATACACTTCAGTACTGTACATTAAAAGTTTCTGAATCTGATAAGACCCTTTTGGGATGGCCCACAGACAACCTACAACCACAGATAACTTTAGTAACAAGGGTGCTGGGGACATTAATATCTTACTGTTGGCATTCAGAATACTTTTCAAGAGAAGTAAAAGGCAAAGGTTATACAACATGACACGCATTACTTACCGTAAAAGCATTTCTGATGATTGTATCTGCTTAGATTCACATGCTGTGCATATGGTCCGACATCCAGTGGTAACCGCTGAGTATTGCATCTTGTCTTTCGGGGGACCGAAAGGGGACGTCAGCATAGGCGTGTCTGAAACACTATCCCTACCGTGACGTGTGTAGTGCCCAAAATCCCTCGCGCGCAGAGGTCGCCCCGATTGCATTTTTTCTGCCATGAGGGAGCCCAAGGCTATAGTGAGTACATGGAGAGAAAGTAGTAAGAAGTCTATGTTCCTTCCACCCCGAGCGGGAAGGCAGGGAGGGCGCATGTGAATCTAAGCAGATACAATCAGAAATGCTTTTACGGTAAGTAATGCATTTCTGATACTTGTTAATCTGCTTAGAATCACATGCTGTGCATAGACTAGCGAACAGTACCCGGAGTTGGAGGTGGGTTGTGAGAAGGAACAGCAGAAAAAATATGTCTTAGTACTGCTTGTCCCACCTGAGAATCAGACCTAGAATGAGTGTCTAGGCAATAGTGTTTTGTAAAGGTGTGTACAGAACTTCAGGTCGCCGCTTTGCAAATAGACTCTAGGGGAACATTTGCAATGAATGCTATGGATGCCCCAGTGCCCTGAGTAGAATGTGCTCTAGGTTTGAAGGGCAGTTCTCTCTTTGCAAGAGGGAAACAGTGTGATGCATTTGACAATCCACCTTGATATTCCTGATTTAGAGAAGGGTCCCCTTCTCTACCAGCTGCCACTGAAACAAGGAATTGTTTAGTTTTCCTCAGTGGTTTAGTTCTATCCATGTAGAACATGACTGCCCTGCGCACATCTAGTGTGTGAAGGCTTCTTTCGGCTAGGTTAGTAGGACTCTGGAAGAACATGGGTAGTTCGATTGACTGGTTCACATGGAACTTCAAAATAAATTTCGGCGCAAATCTCGGATGAGTGCGCAGAACTACCTTATCTTTGTGGACTGTAACAAAGGGGTCCAAGACCGAGGGGGCCTGTAGTTCCCCAACTCTTCTGATAGATGTGATAGCTACTAGAAAGGCTGTCTTGTAAGTCCGGTCTTTCAGACTAGCTTTATGCATAGGCTCAAAAGGGGGTCCCATGAGCCTAGTTAAAACCACATTTAGATCCCACCCAGGGGCTGGGTGAGTGATGGGGGTATACATTTTCTTAACCCCTTCCATAAAGTCTTTAATCACAGGTATTTTCCACCACAACACCTTCTGCTGTGACGTGGTGTAGGCTGACAACGCTGCTAGGAGAACCTTTAAGGAATTGAAGACTAACCCAGAGTCCAACAGATGGATTAGATATAACACAATGTGTGAAGGTGAGCAAACGGTGGGATTGACGCCTTTGGAACTGCACCAGATGACAAAAACATTTCCATTTACCGGCATAGCAATAATGTTTGTTAGGCTTTCTTGCCTCCCTCAGTATGTCCTTGCATCTTTGAGGGAGTTGCAGATGTCCAAACTCTATGACCTCAGTAGCCAGGCTGCTAAATTCAGAGTTTGTGGGCATGGGTGCAGAGTCTCCCCCCCTGTCCCGAGACAACATGTTGTACGGGCAGGGCAGCTTGACTGGTGGGGAGAGGGACATTGCCATCAAGTGCGCGAACCAAGGTTGGCGGGCCCACATGGGAGCCACCAGAATCATGGAGACTGGTTCCTGGTGCATCTTGTGCACTATCTTGTTCAGAAGGGGAGTGTGGGGGGAGGGGGGGGAGAGGGATGCTGGGTGGAGGGTTCGCGTAGACAAATTTCCCCGACCAAGTTATCCAGAGACCGTTCCCCCCCTGGATCGGTTCTGGGGGTACCTGGAGGCGTAATCTTGGCATTGGGCGTTCTCCTGAGTAGCGAACAAGTCGATTTCTGGAACCCCCATTCTGCGAAGACGTTGGATACAATGTCTTCATGCAGTCGCCATTCGTACTCTTCTGGCAGAGGAAAATCTCTGCCGAGTACGTCTGCCAGAAGATTGAGTTTCCCTGGAACATGTTGGTATATCAGGAACATCATGTGTTTGAGAGCCCATATCCAGATGTTTTGGGACAGCTTGGATAGCCCTGGAGAGTGAGTGCCCCCCTGTTTGTTCAGGTAATACACTGCTGTTGTGCTGTCGGTTAGGACCAGCAATGTCTTCCCTTGCAGTTGCTCCTGAAAGGCTTTCAATGCTTTGAACACTGCTAGTAGCTCTAGTAGGTTTATATGGTTGGACGCTACCTGAGGGGACCTCACTCTGTGCGCTGTCTGTTGAAGCAGGTGGTTGAGGTGGGGGGGGGGGGGGAATTTCGCGGGCCTGACACCACTGACTGTTGAGCCACTCTTGCATGCGACGCATGCGCAGCCACGCGTGGGGAACCAAGTATATGCAGGACGCCATCATCCCTAGCAAACGCATAGCTTTGCGTACCGTCACCTCAACTGGCTACATACTGAGGAACCTGAGAGAGCATGTTCTGAACCCTCTCTCTGGAAGGGAAGACTAGACAGTCTTCCGTACGAATAAGAGCCCCTAGGAACTGTTTTACTTGGCTGGGGACTAAGCTGGATTTCTTTTTGTTGATAGAAAATCCCAGGCTGAACAGTAGGTCTACTGTCTTTTGGGTTTTCGAAAAACAAACGAACGAGTCCCCCGTGATGAGCCAATCGTCGAGGTAAGGGTAAACTGGAACTGAAAGTCTGCGCAGGTGTGCCGCTGCCACTGCCAGGACCTTGGTAAACACCCTTTGCGCCGAGGCTATGCCGAAGGGGAGTACTTTGAACTGCTAGTGTTTGTCCTGAATCACAAACCTTAGGAATTTTCTGTGCGCTGGCAGCATTGAAATATGAAAGTATGCATCTTTCATATCCAATGTTGTCATGAAGTCCCTGTTTTAGCAATGGGATCACCTCTTGCAGTGTTACCATGCGAAACTTCTGGGGCTTTATGAACTTGTTCGCTGGGCGCAGGTCTAGAACAGGACGCATGGCGAGATCCTTTTTGGGTACAAGGAAGTACACTGAATAGATCCCCTCGTTTACCTGAAGAATCGGGACGGCTTCTATGGCGTCCTTTCCCAGCAGTGCTTCCACCTCTTGGATCAGGATCTGCAGATGTTCCAGTGAAAGGAGTCGATGTTTCGGCGGTCTGAACTGTGGAGGTCGGGCGAATTCCACACAGCAACCGTGGGCGACCGTCTTTAAGACACACTGGTCTGAAGTTATCCCCTCCCATGCCTTGAGGAAAGATGTTAATCGCTCCCCGACCGGGGAGACATGGGAGGGGACCCGAACTTGGTGGTCATTTCTGACCCGAAGTTGACGCTCCTCTGGAATTGGAGCCTCTGCCTCTATTCTTTCCGCGCTTCTGACCCCCCTGGGGGTAGTAAGTGGGGATTGCAGCAGGTTGACTTGAGTTGAAGTTGCTCGTGCCGAAATTTTGAGCGGCGCGGGCTTGTCCTCCAAAGGGCCGCCGAGAATTACTGCCCCTCTGAAGAGGGTTTTTGGGAAATCTGGTGCAGCGACTTAATAGTCTTGTGCTCCTTCTTGGCTGTCTCCAACACATAGTCCTACCGCCTTCCCGAAGAGGTTGGCCTCTTCAATGGGTTTGTTGGTGATGGATGCCTGGGTCTCAGGCCTGAAGCCCGACGTGCACAGCCATGCGTGTCTCTTTAGGCGAGTACCCTGTGCGAGAGACCTGCCTGCTGTCTCTGCGGAGTCCAGGGTATTCTTTACAACATTCTGATTGGCAAGTTTGCCCTTCGAGACAATGGCGAGAAGCTTGGCTCTGGTTTGGTCCGGAACCTCCTGAAGGCCTTCCTGGAGTAGGTTCAATTGGGCGTCAACGTAGTTTGCCAGTCCGGGGGTGACTCCCGTGGCAAGGGGAACCCCTGCTCTCTTGCGAGTGCTGGTCACCACCAGCGAGTCTGCGATAGCGTGTCCTTTGATATAAAAGGAGTCGGTGGGTGAGGGCCAGAAAAGTTTTGACCCTTGGGTTCACAGCCCTAGTCTGAGCGGGTGTGAGTAAGGAAGGGGCCAGCCGTCTCTTTACAGAGCTCAAGAGAGGGATAGACTGGCTTGCCGGAGGCTTGTCATTAATAATGTCCTCCGCGAAATCTTGTTCGGGCAGGGCTTCAAGCGTGGCAATTTTAAAGAATTCCGCTGCTTTTTTCAACATGTTGTTGAAAGCCATTTGATCATCCACCGCGGGAGCTTGTTGAACCAGGGTGGATGGGGGAAGTCTCGAGGCAAACGATATCAGAATTGTGATCATCCTGCTGGGTGTCCTCCCAGTTGTCCGTTGCGCCTTGATCTTCCCCATAATTGTCCAGAAAAGAAGCCTCTTCTTCTGTATAGATGTCTCTATACGTGTATTTCTGGACATCTTCTTGATAGTCAACATAGTGTTGGACATCTAGGAGTTGGGCAACTTGTGTTTGAGGGTTAGGGTCTACCCGAGCTTTTTTCGGCTAAGGTTGATCAGAAGCCCTGAAAAACTGCTCCAGCCGATCCATACACTCCTCAAATTGCTCCGTGGTCCACTTGGATGACCCAAATGGACCCAGCTGAGTAGGAACCGGGTCCTCCGCCCTAAGGCGTTGAGGATCCCCTCAGGATGCTTGAGAGGGGTACCTGGCTTTCTTCCTAAGAGCCTTCGGGCTGGTCTTCCAAATCCGTGGAAAACCTTTCGGCGGATTGGCCCAATACTGTGGGCGGAACCGGTACTAGGCCCACCGCCGTAGCAATCCTATTGATGCTCTTACTGATAGTCACCGAATCTTCCTCGTAGTTTTCGGGCCTGCACGGGCCTTGGAACCCGAAGTTTCTTGTTCAGAAACTTTGGCGTGTGTAGTTTGGGGAGTAGTGCCCTTGTTATGATTGTTAAGCCCAGTCATGTGCTGCTGCGAATGCGGGGACGTCAGATCGATCCGATGGCTCTTTTGCCTTCTTCGACAAAGTTGTTGAGGAGGACGCTTGGGTTGTGTGCTTTGTGCGGTGAGATTGTACGCCCCTGTCACCGGGTGTGGTCCCTGTAGCAGGGCCGGAGTCGAGCCTCGAAGGGTCGGGGACGGGCATGGCAGCTCTAGAATAGTCCACCTCAAGGTCTATAACGTCCGCGTAGGACGTTTGGTCATCCGATGTACCCCCGTCACTTTCGGCTGGTGTCGCGGCAGGTGAGGGAGGCTCCACGCGTGACATTATGTACGCGGCCCACCGCTTCAACCGGCGCTCCTTAAGCGTTTAGGAGTTTACATGCCAAACACTGCTTTAGTGCTCTAGGGGGAGACAAGCGTACATGACGTGTGCTCGTCTTTCCACGGATATCTGACCCTACACACAGGACAGAATCTAAATGGAATCCTTTCCATAGCAGAAGGGAAGGGTGACCAGACCAAAAAGGAAAGAAATGGAAAAGAGGAAAGACAGCAGTATGGCAAACCCCAAGCCCACTCTCCCTACTGTGTAGGCCGGCCAGAAGGCCCGACCACGTAGAGGTCCGAACGCCGGATCTTAGGCGCCGGAACCCACAGCCGTAGACGATTCCCCCGTAGTCTTCATCGAAGACGTTCTTGATAGACGAAGTGACTTAACAGGGATTAAACCGGCAATTCGGTAAGATAAACAATGTCTCATGAAGAGCTCCGCTGTAGGGCGACCAGTTATCTGGGCAGAAAAAAAACAATCTGAGGGACCTCAGCGCGTGAGGGATTTTGGGTACTACACGTCACGATAGGGATAGCGTTTCAGACACGCCTATGCTGACGTCCCCTTTCGGTCCCCCGAAAGACAAGATGCAATACTCTGCGGTTACCACTGGATGTCGGACCATATGCACAGCATGTGATTCTAAGCAGATTAACAAGCATCAGAAAAAAAAGAAGGTTACAGTTATTCATACTGAGTTCACCAGAGGAGTCAATACAATTCAATAGGCTAGGCCAAAGTCAATGGGCTAGAGTCGGTTCTACGTTATTGCTCCACGGTATTTTTTAATCGTGGGTTTTTTTCATTGCCTTTTTTGGGGGGGGGGGGGGTTACCCCCCCATCCCCCCCTTTTTTTATTCCCTTACACCCACATCCATATATAATTTTTTAACCCCCCCCCCCCCCAAAAAAAAATTAAAAACACGCAATGAAAAATACCGCGGTGAAATGCGTGTATACCCTGTAGTCTTGGCTAGGATAAAGCAGTTCTGGTAATTAAATGGAAATGTCTCTGCACCAGTTCTTGGGAGTAGTTTGTAAAAAAAAGAATCATGTGTTGGGTCACAAGCCGATTAGGCCTGTGAGTTACAAAAGTTTCAAGCACTTTCGCAGTGAGACGTCATTTCTCAGTCTCGTTTTATAGTACCTTACAAATGAAAAAGGCAGCTGATGACTTCTGTTCCTGGCAGTTCCTGCAGATCTCGCTGTTCCTGGGCATCAGTCGTGGGGACAAGAGGGAGGACGTCTGGGGACTCCTGCACTGGGACGTCAAAAGCATGCAACTGGCAAACTTCGATTTTAGTGGCTGTTTCGCGTTTCAGCTACCGCACTGGTAAAAACGCTGGTCCTGGCTGTCTAGGTGGATTGTCTTTGCTTCTGAGGTCCTGCACTCAGCTGAGGAGGGTCAGGCTCCGTTGGTCAGACATCGTGGGAGACAGGAGGATCTTCCAAATGCTTTAAGCCAGCTTACAAGCAACGCACACAATCTGGTGTCCCTCTCCCTGGTTTCTGTTTCCTGCAGCAACAGAGGAAATTCAACCAGCTCCAAGATGGTGTCCAGGTGGCTTACTTTGGAGTTGATTGGTCCCACCAACTCAAAGGGAGAAGTCGTCCTTGCAGGGGCTTCTCTGTCAATGCAAACTTGGCGTTTCGGCACGGCAGCAGGTCTTCACCGGGCAAACCAATGGTCCAGGAGTTGCAGCAGCAGTCGCCCTCTTCAAGTTCTTCGGTTCCTTCATCCAGTGGCCGACTCTGCCTTCCAAACTTAAAGACTCTGCTTTTACACAGTTCTCTCCCTTTCATTGCAGCCTAGCTGTCACTCACCCAGCAGGGTGGCTGTCCTTGCCGCACAGTCAGCCGGCCAATCACTACAGAGTGCATTTGGGTCTCCTAGGATACTAAGCACAGGGAGTTTCGGGCATCTCCCTCACTTCCCGCCTACCCCCGACACGGGCTTCACTCGTGAATCCCGCCAAAGGCGAAATAAACAAAGATCAAACCTGGTTTGGCACACAGAGAAAAACTCTAGGAGGACCTTTCCACATAGACATGGTGAAAAACAACGACCGGTAGTTCACAAAGAAACCACTGCCATCTGCCAGTCAATTGAGGAAAGGGTAACAAAAAAAAGTTACATGAGCATTTAGACACAGGGGATACTAAGTAAACCCTCAAGCGCTCGATTGGAAGATCGCATTGTACTTGCTAGACCCAGCACACACTAAGTAAAGCCAATTTTACTTTACTGTTCTGGGCAAAGGTTTATCCCAGAGAAGGTATCTAAGCCTTGGCAAATCTAAAAGATTTCTCTGTGCCACTGCACTGAGGGTGCTGTGTGACAACTGTAAAAGATGATGCCTATGGAGTTTGTTAGACTCCATAACCAAAAGAAACCAAGGTAAAATTCACACAAAAATACATAAGAGTTGTAAAAAGGGTCACACTCTCCAGGTTAAAAAAAAAATCAAGTCCTCAAAATCCAGCAAAGTTGCTGGGGGTCTGTAAGGTGGAGGGAATTAGCACATTTCTGAGAATTCTCCTTAACAGAGGTTGAGGGTGGATAGGTCCAACACAACTCAGGCCAGCCTGGTTCTTTTGTATGGTGAAAATCCTGGAATAGAGGCCTAAGGCTCTCTGGGAGGCTGGGACTTCTTCCACTGCCCCTGGCTCTCAACGAGCGACCAGATCGCCGCCAACATAATTGCTGTGCCAATCTGGTGGTGGGGAGGGATGGGAGAAGGGACGGCAGGCGGTGCCCCGAGGCTACCACAGAGGATCCAGGGGTCCACAGAGTTCTGGTGCCAAAATTGCATGTGAAAGGCAAGCCTGCCCCCTCACTGGCAATACGTGAACACGGAGGGACCCGTCATGTCCTTTTCCCCCTCCGAGGCTGGTGCTGAGGAGGTGGACTGTAGGAAGCCTTTGGCCCCCAACACCAATTTTTGCTGCTTGCGCCGGTGCTGAATGGCAGAGTGGTCAGGTTGTCTCGACCCCTTCTTCTGGAAGCCCCGGAACCAGCCGAACGAACGCCCCTTGTCTGAGCGTTGATGCGGCTGGCTGTACGCCTTGGGCGTGGCCTTCGTCAGGATAGATAAGGAATTAGCTGTCTGCGAGCCGTTATCTAATTCCTTGTCGGTGGTAGAGTAGAAGAGATCACTACCCTTGAACGGAAGGTCCAATATACGTTTCTGGACATCAGGGTTACATTTAGTAGCCCGAAGCCAGGCTATCCTCCTCATGTTCGTGGCTATGCAGATGGCCCGGCCAGAGGTGTAGATATGGGCCACAGTGGACTCCATGTCCTGCGCAACCAGCTTGGCTTCTCCTAGACCTGCCTTAAAGCATACCTGGCTTTGCACCATTGGTTCTGGAAGAAAGTATGCCATTTCCCACCAAAGCCTTGGGTTAGTGCAGCCAGCATGGCATCTGCGTTGGATTGACGCAGGTGCAAGGAGGTGTCCGAGTACACCTTCCCGTACGCCTCCAAGATCTTATCCTTGCCTAGCAGCGTCCAGGATGAGGTGGCCGAGAACTACTGAGGCTTAGAGTAAAGTCAGCGATCACTGAAGAGTGCAGTTGAGTGTGCAGCCAATAGCAAGAGTGGACCCCCCCCCCCCCCCTCCATCGGTCTGTACTTCGCATTGAGGCGTTTGAAAGAATGGGCTGAGTGTGGCTTAAGCCATCCCCTTTTGGCCAAGGCCACGTCTTTCTGCACTGGGATACCAGTCTTGGCAGGGGGTCATAGGGTGCAGACTTCTGCCAAGACCCTCCTCGGGCTGCTGTACCTCAAGTTGAGCAAGGCCCAAATATTGTGTCAAACCTGCGAGCCTGTTGTGGAAGGACTTTGCTGACAGCTTGTCAGGGTCCTCCTCGTCTGTGTCCACCAGGATGTCCAGCTTGTCCGGAGCGGGTGGAGGAGTGCTTGGCTCCGTGGGCTGCGGTGTGGGGCCCGGAGCTGGAGGTTGTTGTGGAACCGCCTGCACTGGCACGGCAGCCAGTAGTACGGTTGCTGCGTCAGTGTCTGTGGAACCGGAGCCATAGGGGGAATGACTATGGGCGCGGGTTGGGTGACTGGATAGAGCAAGTCCCTGACTGCATCCCATAGGATCGCCCCCCATTTGGGGGGGGGGGGTTCGCATCAGAGCCAGAAACCTTTAGAAGAACCGGTCTTCGAAGGCTGGAGGTGGCAGGAGATATTGACAGAGTGGCTAGAGGCTGCTGAGGCCAGGGCGCACTGCCTACGTAGCAGGGGAAACCTACCCTGCACCACTTTTGATAGGCTGTAGGCCACGTACCTGGTTGACACCAGTCCCACCTTGACACTCATTCTCCCGCCTGGTCTGTTCCTACGAGTGGCATCGGACGAATGTGCCTTGCCCAGCTGCCATTTTGTCAAGCTGCATGCCACACTGGGCCCGGCCTCTACCAATCCACTTGCTGGTGGAGCAAGAGACCTACCTGGCACCTCAGGTCTGGATCGGGAAGGTATACACTGCCCTCGGATGAGTTGCCGGCTGTATGAAGGCGCCCCCTCAGACATTGGGCCGGTGCTAGGGCATAGCCCCGCAGGAGTACTCAGTAAAAGAACCCAGCACTGAATCCGGAAGGATCCATCAATTCCTCTGCCATGTGGCCGGTAGCTGGACTAGCCTCTGTGTGTGCTGGTACCACAAAACGATGGGTTCCTCCCGCTCGGGCGATTCCTCGGAAAGGAGTCGCCCTTACGAGATGCAATAAAAAAATAGTGGCCCTCCCTTGGGCCTCGATCTCTGCTTAACGAAGTTCTTCAGGTCCTCCGGAGGCAATCTTTCGAAGAGCTCCCTCCACCTAGCTAGCCTGTTCTTGAGTGCACATGGAGTCAATGCGTCGCACGTGGTACAACCTTCCCAGCCGTGGTCAGTGTTAGGGAGGATTCCCCTCTACGTTACAGCCCTCCAGCTCTTTTGCTAAACTTTGGGACTTTGAACTTTTTAATTCTGTTTGTTTTATGTGTTTATTTCTTTTGGTTATGGAGTTTTTAGATAACCCCACAGGCACCTTTTCATGTGCATCACACAGCACCCTCAGCGCAGTGACAAAGGGAAGTCTTTTTAGGCTGTCCCAAGGTTTGAATACCTTCTCTGGGATAAACTACTGTTTCCCAGAGAAAGTAAAGTGAAATTGACTTTACTAGTCTTTTTAAATTCCTAGACCCAGCACACCATCTTCCTATAGCGTGCTGGCGGGGTTACCTAGTATCCCCTATGTCTAGAAACGCATGTAGCAGTCCCCTGCTACCCTTTCCTCTCGAAATGGCTGGTGGCAGTGGTTTTACAACAAACTACCATGATTTTTCCCGACCGTGAACACCGGAAGCTAAATATCGCGGGAGCCATGTTTTTCAAGATGGCGCCTAAGCCCCCCCCCTTAACAGGTCCCGGTCGTCTTTTCGCCATTTCTGTTTGGCAAGGTCCTTCGAGTTTGTCTCTGCGTACCAAACCAGGTTTGGTCCCTTTGCTTCAATGCCTTTGGTAGGCTCCAAGATTGAAGACCGCATCTGACGCCAGAGTGTCTGGGTTGGCCAGGAAGTGAGGGAGGTGCCCGAAACTCCCTGTGCTTATTCTCTGAGGAGACCCAAATGCACTCTGATGTGATTGGCTGGCTGACTGTCCGGCAAGGACAGCCACCTTGCTGGTGAGCAGCAGCTAGGCTAGAATGAAAGGGAGCGAACTGAATAAAAGGTGAGTCTTTTGGATTGGAAGGCAGAGTCGACCACTGGAACGAAAGAACCAAAGACGATGCTGGAAGAGGGCGGCTGCTGCAACTACTGGACTGTTGGTTTGCCCGGTCGAGCTCTGCTGCAGGACCGAATCACCACAACAACTTCTTCCTTTGAGTTTGTAGGAGCAATCAACTCGTAAGCCAACTGGATACCATTCTCGGAGCTGGTTAGGATTAACCAGGGAGAAGGAGACCCGCTTGTGCGATTGAAGACAGCTACCAGAATTGAAGAATTGCCCGTTTGTCAGCTTTGTGACCAGTCCCCATGCAGTGCAGGAGTTCCCAGACGTCCTCTCTTGTCCCCACAACAGGCTCGTGAACAGCGAGATCTGCAGGAACAGAAGTCTTCAGCTGCATCTTTTTCTTCAAATAAGGTACTGTGAAAATCCGACCGAGAGAACTTACCTCTCACTGGGAAAGTGCGTGAAACTTTGGCAACTTGCAGGCCTAGTCAGCCTGTGACACGACATATGAACTTTCTTCCGTGAACTACTTTTAAGAACCATGGCAAAGACTTTTCCGTTTTAATACCAGAACTGTTTTTACCTATACAAGACTAGACCATTGCCTTTCGTTTTATTAATTTATGCCTTTTTGCTCCTACTTCAAACGCTCTGAATGCCATTTTGCTCCTCATTCAAAGTAGTTTAAATGTTTCAGAACCAGTTAGTGTAAAGTATTGTAGAATATGATTGTTTGCTATTGATGGCCTCCTTTTAGTGAAAGTTTTCTAAATGACTAATAAATTAAGAAGTGTTTTACCAAGAAGCCTTGAGTTTAAGGGTCCATCTGAATACTCGCGATTGTAGACCTCCGTGTAACATTACAAGGTCACATTCCCTCTTGAGATGGCTCGTTAGCAAAAACTGTATGGTACAGACTTATACCAAAGGTTGGTTTTGCTTACATCTGTAGTCCAGTTGTGTGTAGTCGTCCTAAAGAGTACCTCATACAACCTTTGCCTAACAGTCGGGGCCAAGGCAGCGGAGGCAAAGTGCGTGGGGAAAGGGCAGCGCAGAAGAGCCCCTCGCAGGCTGGACACCCGCTGAAGCCACCCAAAGTCCACATGCGCCGGGGAGGAGCACAACGCCGGGGGACAAAGCACCTATATGACAGATAAAAGACAAAGATAGAAGAGTCTGGGGAAGAGCGTGTGGTATTATATGGCAGAGCCAAACCCAGGAGCGCTGGTGAAATCTGCCTGTTCCCGTCGATGTGGAAAAGGGGATGAGGGGTGGCGCCGGTGGGTGGCATGCTCTCAAGGCCACACCCCTGCGTGCCTCTAAATTTAAAGGGGAAGAAGGTTTTTCTGATGAAAAAGGTTCTGTCTCCTGTCCATAGGAAGGACGCCCATTCAGTATGGAGGAAAAGGGAAGGGATGCAAGAGTACCAAGTAAACATTCACTTGTACCAAAAACGCTACAGGTAAGGATACATTGCATCCCCCAGCACTCCACATAAGGTGGGGTGTGCTGGCTCACTATATGAAATGTAAAGGGGCATGAAAATCCCGCTTTGAAAATCCAGTGAGGGAGGTGCCCGAAACTCCGCGCTTATTCTCCTAGGAGACCCAAACACACTATGATGATCGGCTGGCTGACTGTCCGGCAGGGACAGCTACCCTGCTGGGTGAGCGGCAGTTAGGCTGGAATGAATGCGAGAGGACTGAATAAAAGGCGAGTCTCTTGACTTGGAAGGCAGAGTCGACCACTGGACGAAGGAACCGAAAAGAGCTTGAAGAGGACAGATGCTGTAACTCCTGGACCATTAGTGTGCCCGGTGAAGCCGTGCTGCAGGTCCGAATCGCCAAGTTTGCATCGACAGAAGCCCTGCAAGGACCACTTCTCCCTTTGAGTTGGTGGGACCAATCAACTCCAAAGTAAGCCACCTGGACACTTATCTTGGAGCTGGTTGCATTTCCTCAGAGTGCTGCAGGAAACCTTAGAGCCAGGGAGAGGGACACCAGATTGTGTGTGTTGCTTGTAAGCTGGCCGAAAGCTTTTGGAAGATCCTCCAGACTCCCACGAAGCAGGACCAACCAAACCTGACCACCATCAGTTGAGTCCGGGACCTCAGATGTGACGAACGTCCACCTTGACAGCCAGGAACCGCGCTTATTGCTATTTGCTGTAACGCAAGGAGCTGAAACGCGAAACAGCCACTGAAAGTAAAGTTTGCCGGTTGCCAGCTTTGACGGTGCCAGTACAGTGCAGAAGTCCCCCGATGTCCTCCCTCTTGTCCCCACGACTGAGGCCCAGGAACAGCAAGATCTGTAGAGCTGTACAAGAAAAGAGGTCTTCAGCTGCATCTTTCTTCTTTACTAAGGTACTGTAAAACTAGCCTAAGAGAACACACCTCTTACTGTGGAAGTGCTTGTAACTTCTGCAACTCACAGGTGTAATCAGCGTGTGGCCCTACATTTGATTCTTCTTGTTCTCAAAGACTAAGAACTTGTGCAAAGACTTTTCCATTTGCTTACCTGAAGTGCTGCATCCTATACAAAGACTTTGGCCTATTGACTTTGGCTTACCCTATTGAATTGAATGACTCTTCCAAGAGTCATTGGAAAGTATTTGCCCTGTTTATGATTGTGTATTTCTTGTGTTCTAATAACTTGCCTTTTACAAAGAGTGTTCTGTATTGCAATAGTAAAGTATTAATGTCCCCAGCACCCTTATTACTGAAGTCACATGTGGGTGTAGGTTGTGTCTGTGGGGCATCCCAGAAGGGCCTTGTCTGATCCAGAAACTCAGAGTGTACAGTAGTGAAGTATATTCGTGTGGTCTATTGCTCCCTTCTGAAGGCGGCTTTATAACCGACTAATACACTCAAGGTTTCTTGCATAAAGAATGTAAGTTTATTTGAATACCTGTAACTGAATCTTTGTGCAACTTCACTACAGCTCACATTTGCCCTTTTGAGGTTAAGCCTGGCTGCACAACACGCTACCAAAACTGTAGTACAAGCTTACACCAAAGGTTGGGTTACCTATACCTGTAGTCCTAGTTCTTTGTAGTATTCCCAGAGGGTACTGCATTAAAACTTTGCCTAACAAAGGGGAGGGAGGGGGGAGGGGGGGACAGATTCCCTTCACCTAGGGACAAGAGAAATGAATCGCCAACACCAAGCACAAAGTTCTGGAGTTCACACAAGTCAGGAAGATTCATCACAAATATGAAAATCTTACCCAACATTTGATCACTAGCCACAGTCCGTAGCCAAACGCTGTAAGCCTAAAACGAAATACTTTTAAATAGCCAAAAGTAACTGCTGCCACCAGCTTCTCCATTTAGCACCCTTAAGAGTAACGAAAAATCCTCCGAGTGTTAGTCTGGGGCAAAACAAAGTCTACCGCATTGGACTGCATTGTAAGAATAATTGTATAATGATAAAGTTACCAGTGATAACAAGTCACTAAAAGTGGAAACAAAGGAACACATGTATGGGCAGCCTGAAGGACATGTCTGTTTCCCCATTATAAATGAGCATAAAGCCAGTGTAGGGACGCTGAAGGCAGATCAGATTGAAAGTTGTGGTCCAAGAAATGAAAGATCCTGTAAAGAGAAATATTTCCTAATAGTCACCTAAGGAGTAAAAGACTAGGTGAGAGTAAAGATATTACCCCTTCTCACCTAGGAATAAGGGAAAAATAATCAAAGTGCAGCAAAAATTCCTGGGTTGAGATAGGCCAGTGTTGGGGAGAATTCTCCGAAATTTGCCAATTCCGCTCTACCTTAGAGACCCCCAGCTGTTTTGCTGGACTCTGGGACTTTGGTTTTTTACCTGGAAAGAGTGAGATCCTGCCCCCCCCCACTCATGTATTTTAATGTGATTTTGAACAATGTTTCTTTTGGTTGTGGAGTCTGACAAACTCGAGGCATCTTTTTACATTGTGTCACAGCACCTTCAGTGCAGTGGCACAGGGAAGTCTTTCAGATTTCCCAAGGTTTAAATACCTTCTCTTGGATAAACTACTGTTTCCAAGAGAAGTGAAATTGACTTTACTTACACTTGTGACTTTCTAGACCCAGCACACCATCTTACAATAGGGTGTTGGAAGAGTTACTTAGTATCCCCTTTTTCTATCTTCTCAAGTAACAATTTTATGTTACCCTTTCCTCAATGAATGGCTGGTAGCAGTGGTTTACTTTTAACTACCGTGGGATGAATTTACCACGGGCTGAATTTGTAGCTCCAGTAAAGCACCCAAGGGTGCCATTTTTGTCAAAATGGCCAAGTCTTCTTTTTTCACCATTTCTTTGTAGAAAGGTCCTTCTTGAGATGAATCTGCTGCCAAACCAGGTTTGGTCACTTGTTAGTTTTGCTTTTGGTGGGATTCATGAGTGAAACCTGCCTCTGGATCCAGGGTGTCTGGCGGGGGGCAGGAAGCGAGGGAGGTGCCCGAAACTCCATGTGCTTAGTCTCCTAGGAGACAGGACTGCACTCCTAGCTGATTGGCCGGCTGTCCGGCAAGGACAGCCACCCTGCTGGATCACTGACAGCTAGGCCGGAATGAATGGGAAAAACCTGCATAAAAGGAGAGGCTTTTTGGCTTGGAAGACAAGTGACCACTGGACAAAGGAATCTGAAGCAGAACTTGAAGAGGACGCCTGCTGCAACTCCTGGACCATTGGTTTGCCCGGTGAAGCCCTGCTGCTGTGCTGAAACTCCAAACTCATTTCAACTAAAGAAGCCTTGCAAGGACGACTTCTCCCCTTGTGTTGGTGGGACCAATCAACTCCAAAGTAAGCCACCTGGACATCCTCTCGGAGCTGGTTGAAATTCCACTGCAGTTGCTGTTGGAACCGAATAGCCAGGGAGAGGAACACAAGATAGTGTGTGTTGCTTTTAAGCTGGCTAAGAGCTCCGGGAAGATCCTCGAGACTCCCAGGAAGCAGGACTGACCGAGCCTGAGCGACCTCAGAGTGCTGGACCCCAGATGCAAGGAAAGCCCACCTAGAGAGCCAGGAACGCTATAATGTGGTAGATACGAGGAGATTAAACACCAAAGTGCCACTTGTTTGAAGATTGCTGGTTGCCCTTGTTGACCGTCCCATTGCAGTGCAGGAGTCCCCAGACATCCTCCATCTTGTCCCCACGACTGAGGGCCAGGAACACCAGATCTGCACAGGAACAGAAGCCATCTGCTGCACTTTTCTTCAACCTAAAGGTACTGTACAGTCTAAGAGAACTTACCTTGTGTAAAGTAACCTCACTTGTCCTCGGAGACTTGTCTTGGTTACTCTATAGAGTTGGTGTCAGCTGCTTTACTTCACAAGCCTAATGAGCTTGCGGCCCTACTTTGATTTCTTCTTTTCTACAAAGACTTATAAAACACTGTGCAAGACTTTTACTTACCTGCCAGAAGAGCTTCAGTTCACCTTGACTTTTGCTAACTTGACAATGGCTAGCCTTGCTCCCTGAATGACTTCTCTACTCTGCTTATGTGTTGTGTCTTCCTTCCAGACGATTCACTGACTTTGCATTTTGGGGGGGTGGGGGGTTTGGGTTATATTGAAAGTACTTACCTGCTTAATAATTGTGCAAATACGTGCCTTACTCTGAAACCTCTTTGACACTCCTCTGTAGAGTTTTCTAAATGCAACAGTGATATATGAATGTCCCCAGCACCCCAACTATTGAAGTCACCTGAGGGTGTAGGTAGTGTGTGGGCCATCCCAAAAGGGTACTTCCTGATTAAGAAATATTAAGGAGTGTATTTTGCAGTGTATTTGTGTGTTACAATTATATTGCCCCCTTCTGAAGAAGGCTTACTCTGACTCTTCAATACATTAATTGTTTAATCAAGAAACCTTGTGTGTAAGAGTTTTTGAATACGTGTCACTGAATCTGTAACTCCCCTACAGCTCACATTGACCCCACTTGAGATGAGCCTGGCTGCTCAACACCCTACCAACCTGTGCAGTACAGACTTCTACCAAAGGTTGGGTTCCTATTGCCAGGTGGTCAGGGTTGCTGTAGTGCAGCCAAAGGGTACTGCATACAATCTTGCCTAACAGCCAGGAAGATAAAAATCTTACCCGACAGCTTCCTAAAATCTGTCCACTAGGTCAGATTATATTTATCAATCTTAAGAGAGCTGGGCTCAGAGGGAGACCACATCAGACATTTGAGGCCTGCCTAGTTACCCACATAAAGGGCTCCCCAAAACAAAACAGCTGGAAGTGGGGCTCAAAAATACATTAGCACAACGGCCATCATGATGGTGCATTGAGGAACTAATGTGGTAAAAAGAACTGCAACCCTGGTGAATGCAATATGTAATTAAAGCAGCCATCAGTTTACTACACAGAACTTGTAGGGCGAGAATGACCAAAATGGGGTGCTTAAGTAGCACTGACCTGGTATCCACATGGGCTACTAGGGCAGCACAACAAGAAAAAGATTAAAGTGGCTGAGGGGTTTCAGTAGAAGTCCCTTTGGCAACAAAAGCAAAGCAAACACTAGGAAAGCCGGCAAAAGGAAAAGTAAATAGTTGTCCAGATAATCCCTAAAAAAGTAATTCTGCGCTCAACGTGCCATTAACAGCTCATATTCAAGGAGGCTATTTTTGGAAAAACTGGACAATCTTCTTAACTGATTAGGTTCCAGTTCGGAGGGGTTGCCAGCCCGAGACGTACACAAAAAAAATCAAATAATGTAAAAAGCCATCTGAGCATTTCTCTTTTCAGTCCAAGACCACACATTGTTGGTTTTAAAAAAAAAAAAAAAAAAAAAAAAAAAAAAAAAACGCAGTCACTTAAAAAGGTTGGATTGGGCAGACCTCATCCAGCATCAGTTACTTTCAAAAAACATTACAAACTATGCAAGTATTAAGTACTTTCTGCATTTATTATGATTCTTACCTTGTCTAGTAAGTGTATGATCATTGGAACAAGGTTGGCTTCAATAACTGCTTGAACTTGCTGCTGATTTCCTGCTGTAATATTTGAGAGAAACCATACCGCCTCCTGCAGAACGAACGATTGGCATGATTACAATAAAGAAAAAGTGATCCACAACATATATTCACTTTGTGCTCGCTTTAGCAACATGCAAATGTCTTGCAGGCATGCCAATTGTAGACTATTGCAGATGCTGAACTCTGCAACTGCTTTAAGCATTTGCTTAATTGAGTGCAAGCCTTTCCTGTACTTCGATTGCTGCCGATTTACAAAATAATTCCCAACAATAAAACATTACATATTCTAAAAATTAGGTTGTTTCATTATGCACAAGCAATATATTTTCTTTGTTGAGCTTTTTTTAACTTGGGAAAGGGGCTTCACAGTTAATTCACACCAAGATGGTAGGCGCTTCTCTATATAAGCCAGTCTCTCCCAGAGGTTAGACTTAGGAAAGCAGCAACGGATATACTAAAAGGAGGAGCAGGATGGTGAAGTACAGAAATCCATCACACAATGGATTTGTCACAAGAAAGATTGCAGATGTATTTTTTTGTCACACTGGATGAGGTTGCTAGACAAGTCTGATCTATGAACACCTCATCAAAAAAGGTCCACCCCTGTTTCTCTAAAACCATTAAGGACCACATCGACACCCTCGCTCTGGCCCTTGCCAATTTCTGCAACCACGCTTGCCTGTGGACCTTTCCCTTACCCCCTGAAGCACTCCCTTGTGCATACTCTCCTCAAGAAACCCGCAGCTGACCCCTCTTGCCCGGCTAACTAGCACCCAATATCCATTACTCCCTTTTTGGGGAAGCTCTTGGAAAAGCTAGCCATCTCTCAGAGTAACCTTTCTGACTGTTGGCTCTCTCCATGACTACCAGTCTGGATTCAGAGCTGGAAACTGCCCCCCTGAACATCCGTGAAGACCTGCTCTCCAACCGTGACCAACATTCCCTCTGTCCTTGTTGGGGAGGGTACTCAAAATTGTGCTAATTCCCTCCTCCTTAGAGACCCCCAGCTCTTTTGCTGAACTTTGGATTTTTGTATTTTTATGTGATTTTTACCTCAGTTTCTTTTGGTTATGGAGTCTGAAACTCCATAGGCATTTTTTTTTTTTAATCATAGTTTATTTATTCCACAGAATCATACCAAGAACAGACATGTCAACATATCCATAAACAATGATACGCGGTTTCAAATTGCATCTTAAGTAACTGTACATTTTATGCCTCTGCCTACAACTGAACACCTTAAAGTATTGGTGCAATTTGTTCTAACTATGTCATGCACGTATCATAAGTAAAGCCTTCTATAACAGTGCCACGATACCCCCGGGCCACCTGTGCGCTTTATAAATGCAAATAAATAAACAAATAAAATAAATGATCTTACAACTTAAATGAACACCCCTTTTAGAGGGAGACTGCTGGTTTTAACATTTCAACTCCCCAACCCAACACCCCCCCCCCCCAACTTATTCGGTTCAGAGTTTGGATGCTGTTGAAAACTGCCGGGTATCTTAATCCAACTAGGCCATATTTATTCGTTTTCTAGTAGGAGTCAGCATTTCTAAGTATCCAGGGTCTGAAGTACTGAGGTTCCTTATCACGTTTCTGGCAATTTGGGAACCCTTCTGAGAATTGGTAAAAGATATCTGCCTGCTTGTAATGCGCAGATCTTCTCCATCGCCAATATCCCCCATATTTTGATCCACCACCACGTGATTATTGGACCCTGCTCCGTTTTCCCTCCCTGGGCTAAAGTCAACCTAGCAGCCGAGGGCAGGTGCGCAATTAGTACGGCCTTGTGTCCCTTTGCCGGATATGTATTGTCAGCTACGAATCCCAGCAAAATGATTTTCGGGTCATGTGGCATTACAATCCCCGTCATTGCCTTAATATGTCCCAGGACCCCTTTACAGAATATCTGTGCCTTAGGGCAGGACCACCACATGTGGAAGAAGTCTCCTACTCCCCCCACACTTCCTCCAACAGAGCGGGGAGTATCTAACGTTTATCTTGTGCAGTCTGGAGGGAGGCATATACCACCGGAAACAGATCTTGTAGGCAGATTCTTTGATTGCCGTACATCTAGAGCTTTTATGGGCTCCTTCCCATATCTTTCCCCCCATTCCTCCACCGAGATACTGTCCCCAAGGTCCTTCTCCCAGCCCATTTTGTATTGCAATGCATCTTCCGGCAGGGCCCTATCCAGTAGTTTATAAAGTCTTGAGATCCCCTTTCCCATTGAGCCTTCCTGTAAAGCTAATTAGAGACCTAGGAGGGGTCTGTTAGCAGCCTTTCTAACAGTTAGATGTGATATCCAATGCCTTAATAGGGTATATCTATATCTCTGATTTTCTCCAATATGGAATTTTTGTTTACATTCCTCAAAAGAAGAGTGGTTCTCCATCTCGGAAAACATCAGACCGGGTCAGAGAGTCATCTGTCCCGCAGCCTTCCCAGAATTTAGGATGGAGTCCCGGAGTGAATTCGGAATTTTACGCTAGTGGGGGCCCAGTTCGCGCGGAATGTTCCTCCTTAATTCATCGTCCGAGCTATTAAGCGCCACCCTAGTGGCTTCTAGCAGTTTATCCCTTACATGTTGTTCGTGTCTTGGGAGAGTGTAGTGTTTTTAGTGGAATCGCGTTAACCTCCTGCTCGATTTGAACCCAGCCCAGGTTGGGATTATGAGCTGCTCAGTAAAGCATAGGTGCAAAATGTGCCGCCCGGATGTATCTCTATGTCTGGCAATCCTAGGCCACCGAGGAGTGGGGAACGCGTCATGAGTTTGTTGTCCTCTAGGCCTTTCACCTTTCCACACAAAGACAGATGGCAGCTTGCAGGACTTTAGCAAATCGTGGGGGATCCTAACTGAGAGGGAGCTAATGACAGAGCATACGGGGGAGGAGGGTCATCTTTACTGTCGTTATTTGGGGAAAACAAGACATTTCCTGATTGTCCCATCTACGGAGGTACTCCTGCAATTGCTTCCATAACGATTTTATATTTACCTCATATAGGTCATTATATTTCCGGGTTAAACGGACTCCCAGATATTCTCGGGATTTTTTTTACCCCAGGAAAGTGGGAGTGACCGTTCTAGCGCTACAATCTCCCCCCTGTTCCTCCATTCCAGTCCTTAGAGGACCCAAACGGGCTTACGTGAGAAGTGACCTCTGTGCTGTGGTGTCGACGGGAACCTCTAAGGGTGTCGGGGAGAGGCTCTTGACCATCTACGTACGCCTCATCGGAATCGGGAATCCCATCCGACGAAAACTTTTCTGCAGATTGAGCCATAACCTTAGGCGGAAACGGAATAAGGCCCACCACCGCTGCGATTCTTCCGATGCTTTGTTGGTTAGTAACCGAATTGTCGTGAGACAAAAGCTCTGATTTGTCGGCATTAGAAATACCGTTTGTGCCACCAGGAGGCTTAGCAGTCTGGTTTCCGGGTAGAGGCCTAGCCATAGTTTTCGGGCCTACCGAGGCCTTGGCAATAGTCAAAACGTCAGGTTCCAGACGTTTGACGCGTGTAGGTTTTGGAGTAGGGCCAATGGTTGGTGTAGATTGCCCAGTCGCAACACGCTGCTGCGGATGCTGGGAAGGCTTTGGATCAGACCGATACAGGGGAACCAGCGAAGACTTCGGCGGCCCCGTTGCCGCTTTCGCCTTTTTCAACGAAGGCGTCCAAATTGGCGTAGGGGTTGTGTGCTTAGTGTGATGCGCTTGTATGCCCCTGTCCCCAGGTGTGGTCCCTGTAGCAAGACCAGAGTCGAGCCTGGAAGGGTCGGGGACAGGCGTGGCAGCTCTAGAAGTGTCCGCCTCAAGGTCTATAACATCCGCGTTGGACGTTTGGTCATCCGAAGTACCCCCGTCACTTTTGGCTGGTGTGGCGGTGGGGGAGGGCTCCACGCGTGACATACCGTTTGCGGCCAACCACTTTACACGGCGCTCCTTAAGGGTCTTATGACGAAGGAGTTTGCACGCCGCACACCGCTTCTCGTCGTGCTCTAGGGGGGAGACAGGAGTTACACGTCCGGTGTTCGTCCTTCCAAGGATATCTGACCCTACACTTAAGGCAGAATCTAAAAAGGAGTTCTTTCCATAGCAAAAGGGAAGAATGACCAGACCGAAAGGGGAAAGGAGGAAAGACATACTAAACAATATGGCCACCCCGACCGCACTCTCCCTACTGTATAAGTCGGCCAGCGGGCCCGACCACATGGACAATCTGGCCACCGGATCTTAGGCGCAGAAATCCACAGCCGAAGGCAATTCCCACGTAGTCTTCATCGAAAATGTAGTTATTGGCGAAGTGACTTAACGGGGAATAAACCGACAATTCGGTAAAGATAAACAATGTCTCTAGTAAGAGCGCCACTATAGGGCGACCAGTTATCTGGGCGGAAAAAACAATCAGAGGGACCTCTGCGCGTGAGGGATTTTGGGTACTACACATCACGATAGGGATAGTGTTACAGACACGCCTATGCCGACGTCCCCTTTCAGTCCCCGAAAGACAAGATGCAATACTACGCGGTTACCACTGGATGTTAGGCAGAAACCTGTGCAGTTCCCCCTGGGACCACTGCAAAAGATTTAAGACTACAGGCGTTTGGCAGTAAACCCACTTGGTAGCAGTCTGTACCACACAGATTCACTTGGTAGCTGTGGCTGAGCAGTCAGACTTCCCTCAAGAAGAGTTAGGCAGTATACAGAGTATTCACAATAGGTCAAAAGAACATAGTAGAACAAGTAAACACTGACCAGAGCTTGGTGTAAAAGATATAATTATTTATTTAAAACCACATCTAGTAAAACACACAGGCACTAATGTTAAGCAGTTCAAAAACATGGTCACTAAAAGATATACACTCCCTTAAAAGAATATTAGACAATTCTTAAGTAAAGCCCCACTTATTTTCAGACAGCGGTGAGCGCTTAAAGTAGATGGCACGCTAATCATTCGTTTTAAAAGGGAGAGAAAAGCAGAGTATAATTTGAAACAGATCCAAACACTTTCATAAGAACAAAACAAGAGAGGGAGGCAAGTAAAACCGTGAAGTTAGAGGTCAGAAGGCCGGATCCACTTTAAGAGGATCAGAACGAAATGTGTCCAAGGTCACACGGTTGAAGTGCACAGAAGTCTTGAAAAGGTTCAGAAAGAGTTGGACCAAAGAAAGGGACCAGTTAGATGGTCAAGGCGGCTAGCCCAGACCAGAAGGTTAAGGGATTATTACCTTGTAGCAATCTTTAGAAAGGGAGGCCTGGCGGACACGGTACCTTAAAGTGGTGAGAATACTCCAGCAGGGGCAGTTGTTCCTGGCAGCGGATGCAAGTCGGTGCTTCGACCGGGGGAAGCGAGGATCTCGTCGGGGAGGAAAACAGGAGTCTGTTGCACTGCCAGGGAAGAAACCAGCCGCGGAGTTCTCAGGTAAAAGGAGCGGTCCTTTTATTCGCGATCCAGTGTTAAGTGGCTATCCGGTTGCCGGGGTGCTTGGCACGGGCAATTCGACCACAAGACGTCCTGGGATGCGAGGAAACTAAGGTAAACTGGTTGTGCCCACCAGTCGGGGGAAGAAGCCTCTGCAGCCGGGAGATCTTCTCTGTCGTCAGGAAGTGGTCAGTCAGTTCCGCAGGGCTCCACCGGTGGCATCGTCGTGGTAGGTCGGATCAGCTTCTCCCTCGTCGGATTCTCAGGTCCTGTGGCGACTTCTGAAGTTCCAGTCCCCAAAGCCCTGCTTTTATGCAGCACACCCCCATTCACTCAGCCTAGCTGTCAATCAAACATGCTAAGTGGGCCAATCGCACAAGAGTGCAACTTGAGTTACCAAGGTAACTCAGTCCAGGATGCCTAAACCCCCTCCCACACCCCCTGTGGTACCCAGACAGAGTGGCACCACTTTTGGAGGCTTCTGTGGAGAAGCCCGCCAAAAAGTGGAACAAAGGGCTCAACTTGGGTTGGAGTCACAGAAGAGAACACAAACGCCATTTTAGAATAGAGTGCTGGCAAAAAATACCAACCGGCGAATTAATATTAAATAAACCGGCGGTATGTTCGAGGCTATGGGAATTAAATAATTAAAGTTGGTAGCCTCGAACAATGGGAAAATTCCATAGGGATATATTCGCGGTTGAATATTAAAAGTAGTATCCACTGCCACCAGCCAAAACTCAATCAGGGGGGACGGAGACGTGCCCCCTCGACTAACAGACCCCAATGCAATCGAATTGCCCCGACCAGTACGTCCACAATAGGATGGTTTGTACTGGTTTCCGTTAATAATTTGGGACCAGTAAAGCCAATAGTGACTTTACATGCCCTGGGAGACAGTAGTCAGTCCCAGGGTATGGAGTCTATGGTGGGGTGTCACTATGACACCCCTGTGTCACTGCACGAAGGGTGCTGTGTAACACATAGTAAAAACACATGAGGCCCTATGGAGTAAAAGGACCCCATAGCCCATAAAACAAACAGTCAAAGGAACACCATAAATCATGTCCAAGAGTGGGAGAAAAAGAGTCTCACTCTTGGCAGAAGAAAAAAAAACTCCAGAAATCCAGCAAAGCTGCTGGGGGACTCACTAGGTTAGGATATTCAGCCTAAAGAGAGAATTCTCCCTAACAGATGTCGGACCATATGCACAGCATGCGATTCTAAGCAGATTAACAAGCATCAGAACATCCGCGTATAACGCAATTTTGTGTTTGATGTCCCCGCATTTCACCCCCATGATATTACTATCCTGTTGTATTTGTGCTGTAAAGGGTTCCATTGCCATAGCAAAAATTAGCAGGGATAGGGGAAGCCCTGTCAAGTGTCCCTTTCTATCTTGATCTGCTCAGAACTTTGTCCGTTGACCAAGAGATTCGTCGATGGGATTCGGAAGTTTGCCAAGACCATGCTGATAAAATGAGGCCCACATCCGAACTTTTCTAACACCAATCTCAGATACCTCCAATCCAGACTGTCAAACGCTCTTCTAGCATCTAAAGCTGCCAAAGAGAAGCGCTGGCCTGTTCGTGTGCCTAGGTCAATGATGTTTACAGCCCCCCCACCCCCTCACATTGTCTTGGGTGCTTCTGCCGGTTATAAACCCTGTTTGATCAGGATGTATAATTCGAGGGAGGACCTTCCCCAATCTAGTTGCCACAATTTTGGCATAAAATTTAGCATCCAAATTCAACAGTTCTATTGGTCGATAGTTAGCACATTGTAAGGGGGCCCTCCCTGGTTTCGGTATTGGTAGCGTTAGGGATCTACCCATATCTGGTGTGACTATACCTTTTCCCCTAATTAAATTAAAGAGCTTTACTAATGGCGCCAGTAGCAGTGCACGTAAAGTTTTATAGAAGCCTCCCCCACCCCGACAGGGCCATCAGGTCCAGGAGTTTTATTGGCCGGTAGACCTGTTATCGCATCGCTGACTTCCTGTGCGGTAATCTCCGATTCCGGTGCCTCATTTTCTTCTACTGTGATTTGGGGTAGGATTGTGTCGGACAGATACCTTTCGTGGGCTTGGGGGGATTTAGTTCCTCTTGCTTTAATAAATGTGTGATATTTTCATTATTTCCAGCCTCTTTCTTCCACACACAATTCCCCCTGGGCACTCCTTAATTGTGTCTCATAATTGCGAGATCTTTGTTTTTTAGCTTGGCCACTAGGAATGCTTTTCCTTTATAACCCCCCCTATGGACATAGGACTGCTTGGTGCGTAGGAGAGAGTGCGCTACTCGCTGTGTGGGCTTCCAATTGTGCTCCAATTTCTTTTAAGGGCTCGGAGTGACTTGTGTCTGTCTACATTTGTGCTGGGACTCTGCGTCTCCCGTATGACCACCTTTCCCGTTTCTCAAAACGTTCCAAAATCCATTCCTCCCTTATAATTTTCTTTAAAGTAATTGAGGATTATATCTGCTATATGTGCTCTAAGGGCTAGGTCTTTCAAAATGAGCTCATTACGTGTCCACCGTTTTACTGTATTGTTTTTAACCCCTCCCACCCCCTGTTCTATGTGCATTATTACTGGTGCGTGATCAGTCAGATATTGGACCCCTATATCCACTTTCAGCACTTGTGGAATCAGTGTAACAGACACTAGGATCATGTCAGTCCTAGAATACCCCCGATGGACTGCTGAGAAATGTGTGTACTCCTTATCCCTTTCGTGGAAGAACCTCCAGGTCTCGATCACCCCCAAGTCTCGAAAGAGTTTGTCCAGTGACTGCCTATTTCTCCTGTCTGCCATTGTTGCCGGTAGTGTTTTATATAATGACGGGTCCATAACAGTTAAAGTCTCACCCTATTATTGTTTGCCCCTCACACCATCCACCAAACTTATCCAACACCCCCTGAATGTACTTGTCTTGATTGTCATTGGGTAGCTATAATGCGATAAATGTATATTTCTGTCCCTTGATCCACCCCTTAAGAGCTATGAACCTTCCCTCTGGATCTGTGAGCATTTGGTCTTTCCGTTATCTCAGTTCTCTACTCAGTAAGATTGCCACTCCCTTTGATTTCTTTCTTCCTGAAGCAAAATATTGCTGTGGGAATAGTCTATGGGCCATTCGCTTTTCGTCTTTCAGGAGAAGGTGCGTCTCTTGTAACCCCAAGCTCCACCAGCCTCCCCAAGAATGCCTGGCGTTTCGCTGGAGAATTTAATCCCTGCACATTTAGGGACACTATCACTGCGTCTTCCATTTATCATGACCTGTGGAATCTGATGACCCTTCCCAATAGCCCTAGACCCTTGTGTGACTATGCTTAATGGGTCGCCGTTTTCAATCGTCCCAGTTCAAACTCGAAACCATAATATAATTCCTTCCCTTCCGCAGTTAACTCTTCCCCGTTCTCTCCCATGTCCCTCCCCCCTCCCACCTCCCACCTCCCTTGCCCTCCCCCTTTCCCTTGTCCCCCTACTTGGCCAGAATCCATCCAGATTCTCCCCGATTTATGATCAGGACTTTGGGCCCTTCTCCCTTCAACCACTCTCCTTCGCCTGAACATTAAAATGCTCAGTATAAGGATCCAAGATGCCTCTCCTTCGTTCTCCGTCCTTGCTAGTAGAAGTGTTTTGTGCAGCTTAATTTCTTTCTGTCGTCTGTCGATCCCGGAAGATTGAGATTGAGATTCGGCTCATCCATCTGGTGCAGTCCATGTTTGGGCGGGGAGCCATCAGGGATCCTCCCAGGTCTTTTTTTCGCAGATCTCTCCCTCATCCACTCCCATTGGTTGCTTTGGGCTTTCGGGGGGTGGGGGCTGGCGGTGGTGGAGATTGACGTATTGCCATCTCGGTCTGACCTGGGTCTTCCTCCATGTGTAGCATTGACATTCCCTCCTCACATGTAGTGATCCGATTAATCTTTCCACCCCACCCGTATATCAAACCAAAGGCCCATTGATATCAAGTGTTTTGCCATCAGCTCTTGTCACTGGTCTCCGTCTCCTCTTATGCAGCATCGAGAGGGCCAGATCTTGATAGAGTTGCACCGGCTTCCATTGATTGTTAGCTCTGTTTGCCATCTGATGCTTTTCAGAATTTCTTCATTATGGGCGTAGGAGCTGCAGGCAACCAGCACATCCCTGGGTCTGTTTCCAGGTTCATTTCTCCTCGTGCCAATTCGGTGTACTCTATCAAAGCGGATCTCTTACGGTGGGGTATCTTTAATGAGACTGCTGAAGCACTGTTGTAGCGTGGATCGAAGATCCACGTCCAGTACTGTCTCTGCTAATCCTTTGACCCTAATATTTGATCTTCGGGCTCTATTTCCTAAGTCCTCAGCCTGTATTTCCAGATTGGTTGTCGCTCTGGCCAGTTCTAACAGGATACTGCTCGGTTTGGTATCCTCTGCCACACCGTAGACACCATTTTCTACCGTGTCCACTCTCTCCCCAAGGTCAGTAACTTCTTTCTGAATGTCTTGTAAGGCCAAGAGCTCTTCCTTCATTTGGCCGAATTGGGTCTGAAATGTATTAATAATTCGCCTCCATTCCCTTCAGACATGTCAGTAATTCCTCCTTGTCCGAGGCCATGTCTACTGGCTGCTCTAGAGTTTCGTGTTCTGCATTATCCTGTTGCGCCACCAGCGATAGTTCCTGCTTTCTCTCTGGAATTCAGCACCAGCCTGTCTCCCTTTAGCCTTCCTTGGAGCACCTCTAGATCTTGCGCCTGGCATCAGAGTCTTCCGGACTGAACAGTCAGCCTACGTTTTGGATCTCACTTCGGTGATTAACCGATTTCCTGATTACATTGGGATTGACCCGGCTCTCCCTCAATTCCCTTGCCAGCCGGAATTGGGAATGTCTGGATCCGTTGTGGTGGAGGTGGGGCCCTCTGCTTCAGTGTGTTATTTCTCTAAGACTTTTCCCGTTCAGATCTCACCAGCGAGATTTCCACTGTCTTGTGATGCTGTGAGTGGGAGGGGTATTCTGCAACACCCCCAGTTCAAGTTTAGTATTGGGTTATTTCCAGGTGACCAAGTATTGTCAAACCCAATTGCTGAACCAGAGGTGCTTCAATTTTGCTGTTTCTTCCTGTAATTCCAGGATGTTGAAGTCTTCCAGCAGTACCCTGCTTTATGGAGGTGTATCGCGTGAGTGGTTGGCCTCAGATGAGGTCTGAATGCGTGCACTATAGGGATGCCCTCCACCCCCATGAAAAGCATGGGGAACCTTCTGACCGTTTGGATGCCTTACAGGTGTAGGGGTGGGGCAGGGGCTGCAGTGATCCACCACTCCAACTCTGCCTTCAATGGCAGGTGCCCCGCTCTACAGATTTCCACCACAGTTCAGATCTCTGAACCTCACTGATCCTTTGGTGGAGATTGCCCTTGGTTACACTTGGTCTCCCTTATTTTGGGAGATTTGATGATGCGCTGCTCTATGGGGCTGTCCCACCCCCAGGGAGGCCATGTACCTGGTTCCTTCGTCTTTCCGTACCGGTGGGCGCAGGGTCCGGTCGCGCCTGCTCTCCTGCGTATCCTCAGCGTGGCCACCCATCTCAGCCGTACGCCTCCTGGCGTGTTAACTCGGCCGATCTCCACACCTTCTGGGGCCGCCGCTTTCAGAGCCCCGCTGCCAGAGGGAAGGTCTACTTTTCTTGCAGCCCGGCTTACTGGGCTTTCCCCCGACTGTTCACGGCCACACAGTGGTCTCCGCGTCCGATCAGGGTCATTATAACTTTTGTGGTCGGGAACTTCAGTGTTGCATAGAGTTTGTCCTTACCGGCTCGGACTCCGACATCAATTCGCAACGTCGGAGCCCTCCACAGCTGCTTTTTTCACCTTTAGATGCTGCGGTTCGGACAGAGACTTGAGGAGCGCCTCCTGTTTACACGGCGGCCATCTTGGAACCAGGCATTTTTTACAATTGTGTCACAGCACCCTCTCAAGGTTTAAATACCTTCTCTGGGATAAACTGTTTCCCAGAGCAGTAAAGTGAAATTGACTATACTTGAATTGTACTTGCTAGTGCCAGCACACACCATCTTACAATAGAGTGCTGGAGGGGTTACTTAGTATCCTATGTCTAAATGCTCATGTAAACATTATGTTCCCCTTTCCTCAATTAACTGGCTGGTGACAGTGGTTGCGTTTTGAACTACGAAGGTTTGCATTTACTGCAACCGTTCACGGACCTGGTAACGTTATCTGCGGGAGCCATCTTTTTCAAAATGGCGTCCAGCCATCATTGCTAAAAATGGTCCCCGGTCTTAGTTTTTCGCCATGTCTTAGTGGCAAGGTCCTTCTAGACTTTCTCTGCACGCCAAACCAGGCCTGGTCTCTTTGTTCATTTGCCTTTGGTGGGCTTCAGGAGTGAAACCGGCTTCTGGCTCCAGAGTGTCTGGGGTAGGTAGGAAGTGAGGGTGGTGCCCAAAACTCCCAGTGCTTAGTCTCCTAAGAGACCCAAATGCAATCTGTGGTGATAGGCTGGCTGACTGTCTAGCAAGGATAGCCACCCTGCTGGGCGAGTGGCAGCTAGGCTGGAATGAATGGGAAAGAACTGAATAAAAGGCGAGTCTATTGGCTTGGAATGAGTCGACCACTGGACGAAGGAACTGAAGAGCTTAAAGAGGACAGCTGCTGCAATTCCTGGACCGTTTGTTTACCCGGTGAAGCCTTGCTGCAGGTCCGAATCGCCAGGTTTGCATTGACAGAGCAGCCCTGCAAGGACTTCTCCCTTTGAGTTGGTGGGATCAATCAACTCCCAAGTAAGGCACCTAAACACCCATCTCGGAGCTGGTTGCATTTCCTCAGAGTGCTGCAGTTAACCGTAGAGCCATGGCGAGGGACACCAGATTGTGGGCGTTGCTTGCAAGCTGGCCGAAAGCTTTTGGAAGATCCTCCGGACTCCCAAGAAGCAGGACAAACCAAGCCCGTCCTTCCATCCCCCCCTCGCCCCACATCAGTTGAGTGCAGGACCTCAGATGTGAGGAAAGTCGACATTGACATCCAGGAACCGCACTTATTGCCATTTGCTGTACCGCAAGGAGCTGAAACGCGAAACAGCCACTGAAAGTGAAGTTTGTCGGTTGCCAGCTTTGATAGTGCCAGTACAGGAGTCACCCGACGTCCTCCCTCTTGTCCCCACAACTGAGGCCCAGGATCTGCGAGATCTGCAGAGTCTTCAGCTGCATCTTTCTTTTTAACTAAGGTACTGTAAAACTAGCCTAAGCGAGCTTACCTCTCACTGTGGAAGTGCTTGTAACTTCTGCAACTCACAAGTCTAATCAGCTTGTGGCCACACATTTGATTCTTCTTGTTCTCGAAGACTCCTACGAACTTGTGCAAAGACTTTTCCATTAACTTACCTGAAGTGCTGCATCCTATACAAAGACTTTGTCCTATTGACTTTGCCTTAACCTATTGAATTGAATGACTCTTGCAAGAGCCATCTGAAAGTATATGCCCCGCTTATGACCATTTGTATTTCTTGTGCTCTAATAACTTTTGCCTTTTACTTATTTTTTATAGTGTTCTGTATGCCAACAGTAAGGTATTAATGTCCCCAGCACCCTTGTTACTGAAGTCAACTTTGAGTGTAGGTTGTGTCTGTGGGCCATCCCAAAAGGGCCTGGTCTGATCACAAACTCAGTGTGTACAGTAGTGAAGTATATTTGTGTGCTACTAACCTATTGCTCCCTTCTGAAGGCGGCTTTATAACTGACTAATACATTGTTTATGCATGAAACCTTGAGTTTAAGCGTTTATTTGAATACCTGTAACTGTGAATCTTTGTGTAACTCCACTACAGCTCACATTTCCCCTTTTGAGATAAGCCTGGGTGCAGAACACGCTACCAAAACTGTAGTACAAGCTTATACCAAAGGATGGGTTACCTATACCTGTAGTCAGAGTTGTTGTTGTGTTCCCACAAGGTACTGCATACAAACTTTGCCTAACAGGTGGTAATGCACTTGAACAAAATCCAGGACAGAAAAGAACTAATCCAATAGTTACAACGGTGAACATTCGAACTTTCACAACAATGTAAAGAAGGACATGTCAGGACAGTTTTTCTTAAGTCCAACTAAGGGCTTCATAAAACCATACATCTGAGACAGTACATAAGCTCCACTCTTGGTAAAAGGCTGTACCACCTGAGAATGTTGGTAGCATGGACAGAGCAGGAAGGAAGAAGGCTGTATGTATTGCAAAAATGAATAGTTTATTTAAATCCAAGTAGGTGTTAGGGGTGTATTCCAAAAGTCCTACTGGCAGTAAGACTTTAGTAAGCTAGCCCAGTGGTTTGTAGATCCCCAACGCTTAGTATCAGTATGTACTAACTCGGGATCTTAGTAGAGTGGCAGAGCAGTCAGGCTTATCTTAAGAGGAAGAAAATCGAGCTGAAGACAAGTACACTGAATCTAGTTAGAGCTGTAAGTGCTCATTTGCTCTGCCTGTCTAAGTTATATAAAAGCATATTATATTTACACAAGGATCACTTTAAATACTTTAGACGTTTATACTAGAACACCTAGGAATACTTGATAAGGCACTTCAAAGGACACTTTCACTTTTGTGTTTGTTTGCTGTTACATTTGGAGCAACTTCAGAAAGGGAAAAGACAATGTTATCGAATTATCGGTCATTATACACTCGCAGTTTTCAACTGTTTATACAGTAAAGCATTTACTCTGCAAACGCATAGTAAAGTCACTTAAAGGGAGGAAAATGGTTAGTGTAACATGAGCTTCGTTTAAAGTTCTAAAGAGGGTATCTCTGCATAGTAAGTCCCTTTTCCCCCAAAACGCAAACCTAGCTAAAGGCAGTTCAGAGAGGGCTTGAAGTCTTGACAAGCAGCAAATTAGTGCCGATTTCTTCCAGTCTTTAGTTTTATTGAAGCAGCATATTAATTAACAAGGTAGACCTTAAAAAGGACTCGAGGAAGAGACACAAGCAGCGGTTCGAGTCGGAGGTAAGAGGTGATTGCCCTGATATGATATGGCATTTGTAACGCGCCTACACACAAGTGTTTCAAGGCGCGACGAGGCAGGGAGGGGGAACACAGACAACGATCCTACTAGGCCAGGTGTCATTCAGATCGCGCAAGAGCAGGGGTAGGGGGAAGGGAAGAAGTGCAAGGGGGGGGGAGGGGGGAAGTGCAGTACAAGGTAAGTAGAATAAAATAAATAATAAATAAATATGGAGGGCCAGCTGGTGGCAAGTGCAAGGTAAGTGCAGGTAAGTGCTGGGAAGGGAGGGCTGGAGGGATACAGAGACAGTCCCGCAGTGCAGGGGTTGCCAGGGAGGCAGTGCAAGTGGAGAGTGGCTGGGCCCAGGGTCGGGGAGAGTGGCCCAGTTGCAGATTCAGTGCAGTTTCAGCGAAGAATTAGCAGGGTAGAGGGAGAGAGAAAGCAGAAGCAAAGAGGAAGGTTTTGAGGTGCTTCCTGAACCGGAGATGGTTCTCCTCAAGTTTCAGGGAGGCAGGAAGGCTGGTCCAGAGGGAGGCCCCTGCCGCGGAGAGAGATCTACCCCCAGCACGGTGCTTCGAGAAGCGGCTGACACTGAGGGAGTTGGAGACGGATGAGCGAAGGGATCGGGAAGGAAGATATTTAGGAAGAGAGTTGAAGGTATTTAGGCCCCAGGCCCCAGAAGGCCTTGTGGACAATGCAGAGGGTTTTGAACTTTATCCTCGCAGCCACTGGGAGCCAGTGTAGAGATTTCAGTCCTGGAGAGATACGGTCCCGGGGCTTGAGGCCAAGGACAAGTCTCGCAGTTCTGTTCTGGATGAGTTGCAGAGGGCGGATAGTGGAGCCAGGCAGATTAAGATAGAGGCTGTTACAGTAGTTCAGCTTCGAGAGAACCAGGGCTCGGGAGACAGTGAGCTTCTGGGGGAAGGAGAGGAAGGGAAGAATACCTCTGAGGAGGTGCAGCTGGTAGTGTGACTTCTTAGACGTCGGATCTACGCGGAGAGAAGGAGAGTGTGGAGTCAAAGATAACCCCGAGGTTTTTTGCCTTGCAGGTAGGAACAGGAAGAGGGCCAAGAGGCCGGCCAGAGAGCTGCAGGGAAGGAGGGTGTGGGTGTGCCGATGAGTAGAATCTCAATCTTACTGGCATTAAGGCAGAGGTCATTGGCGGCACACCATTCCTGGATAGCAGACAGACAGTCAGAGATGAGGGAAGGAGAGGAGGAGGCCGATGCTAGCCTGAAAATGAGATGGGTATTGTCCGCATAGCAGCGAAAGTTCGGGCATAGAGCGGCGATGCGGTGTCCCAGGAGTGCCAGATACTGGTTGAACAGCCAGGGGGAAAGATTAGATCCCTGGGGGACACCACAGGTTGAGAAAAATATGTCAGAGGAAGGACCCCAGTTGGACCTGGGAGGGTCGATTGGAGAGGAAAGAGGTCAGCCACGCCAGAGCCTGACCAGTGATACCCAGATTATCACAGACGGTTGAGCAGGATGGCATGGTTGACAGTGTCAAAGGCAGAGGAGAGATCGAGCAGGATGAGAACACGCAGAGTTTTGGAGTCGAGATTCAAGAGCAGGTCCTCACGGATGTTCAGGAGAGCAGTTTCCGTGCTTCTGGCAGCTCCGAAGCCAGATTGATGGTCATGAAGACTTCCAACAGATTCAGCATGGAGGTTAAGCTGGGAGATGGCCAGTTTTTCCAGGAGCTTGCCCAGGAAGGGAGTGATGGAGATTGGGCGATAGTTAGCCGGGCAGGAGGGGTCAGAAGAGGGGTTCTTAAGAAGAGGGTGCACAAGGGAGTGCTTAAGGGGGGATGGGAAGACTCCAGAGGCGAAGGAGTGGTTGCAAAAGTCAGCCAGGGCCGGAGCCAGGGAGTCGATGTGGTCCTTGATAGTTTTGGAGGAACAGGGGTGAACCTGTTTAGACGAGACTTTCATAGATCGGACTTGTCTGGAAACCTCATCAGCAGAAAAAAGGGGCAACGCAGAGAAGGAGGGAGGAGGGGTGGCTGCGGGAGGGCCAGAGGAAGAGGCGGGACGGGATGGAGGGAGGTGATAGGAGGAGAGTGATGACAGGATGTCCTGAGTTTTAGAGATAAAGTGAGAGGCCAGTGCAGTGGGCCTGGGAGGGGGCAGGAGAGGTAGAGACAGCAGCAGGGTTGGCAAGCTCCTTGCAGATTTTAAAGAGTTCGGCCGAGTTGTTAGAGTTCAATGTTCCTGGACACCTCTAATGCACTGGAGCGACTTCTTGGAATCAGGTAAACAATACATTTTTCCCCACACCACCTTAGGTTAGAAGAAAAGGTTTGTGCTGGATGCTCCTCAATGTTGCAGCTCTTGACCCGATCTTCAGATTCCTTGGTCTGATGACTGAAGGTAGGACAATGGACAGGATCTCTTAGCAGCAATTTCGAAGCAGGACCTGTAGCACGACTTTCAGCAACTTCTTGGTTGACTTTGCGGTTTTGGCGCCTTTTCTGCAGCACAACAAAGGACACGCATCGCCCCCAGGCAATCTTCACTTCCTGCAGTCCCAAACACTGATGAGGGGGGTCTGGGTGAATAGAATCGGATCGCTGGTGTGTCCTACCGGGTTCAGCAAAAATGTGGACAGATTCTGCCTTTCCATTACTATGCACTGAAAATGGGTAGCAGGTCTCCTGGTATTGGGGTTCCTCAGCTCTGGAAACTCCTAGGACCTCAGGAGATGGTCGTTTCAAAGTAAATCTTGGGACTGGTTGTTCCCACCAGCCAAAAGGGAAGGAGTCCTCAGACGCACAGAAAACTGGGTCAGGAGAGCAGTGGTCGCTTCATGGTGTTGCAAAGGGTCTGCAGATTTCTCTGGTAGTCTTCTTTGGTTACTTCAGCTTCTTGTAGTCGATTTGCCTTTCACTACAGAAGCATCATTTTTAAACACTTCCAGCACACACTCTTCTGCAATCTCTTAGCATTTTATAGAAGGGCACAATTGGCTGTTCTATCAGGTTTGGAGAGGGTCAAAGAGTGATCTAAACTTGTTTACAAGATGGCTAAACAGACAAAACCCACATATTCAATTTACAGGGAGAGACAATTCAAACTCAGTTCCTTTTCTAGACCTAGTCATTAAAAAATTCCCAAATGGTAATCTAGAAACCTCTTTATATAGACAAGATACTGATAAAAACACTTGGTTAAGGTTCAACAGTTTTCACCCAGCTAGTCTGAAGGAAAACTTGCCGATAGGACAATTTCCTCAGAATTAGAAGGAACTACACCACTTCTGATTTTGAACACCATGGAAAGATTCTAAAAACGCGTCTTTCAAACCGTGGGTACCCCCCCAGAACTATCCAGCGTGCATACAGAAGAGCAAAGCACACTAACAGACAAAGCTGTTTAGTACCAACCAGTAGAAGTACGTTGGAAATAATTACTTGTGTATCCACCTTTTCACCTATTAGCCATCTTTTGAGGACAACAATAATAAAAACAGGCACATAATCAGAACCCCCGATTTTGATCCTGCCACACCTCGCTTCGCGTTCAAGAAACAATCAAATCTGAGAGACAAACTTGTACACACTTATCCCACTATACAGAAGCCAGTAAACTCTCAAACACCACTGTGGACCTTACCACCGGTGATTGGCCACTTCAAATGTGGCTCTTGTTCGGTTTGTTCTCTAACGAAAAATGAAATAATTCTTCAATTATACGAAACGAAATGGACTCTCAAGTTTCTCCAATTGTAATACCGCATGGGCTATCTACGGTATAAAATGCCCTTGCAATTTATTATATATTGGGAAAACGAAGCGTCCAGTAAAACAGAATATGCAAACATCGTTCGTGTATCAAAAACAAGATCGAAAATAACCAATGGTGGCCTATTTCACTCAGCTCAAACATTCCCACAATGATTTGACTTGGTTCATCATTCAAACGATCCCAGCACCCCTAGAGGAGGTAATAGAGATTTGCTCCTTACTAAACAGGAAGAAAAATGGATTTTTAATCTAGACACTGTAAAACGGGGTCTTTATACCACAGTGGAGTGGTCCCTTTTCTTTTAAAGTGCCCTGTTATCCACTACCATAAAAAATAACTGGTGTTTGAACATCATTCTAATATCACTCTAGACGCTTACACCAGTAACCTTTAATACAAGGGCACAATCTTTACAATTGGCAGTGTGAATTAATAACTACTCATCAACCCATTCAGTGTAGAATCTGAACTCTCACACAGATCATCCCATACATAGAAGTTTGTGCGCCAGACCGGCATTTTTAAACAGCCGCTGGCGGTCATTTTTTCTGGTGGCGCTGGGCGGCATTATGCACCACACCCCGTCACCACTTTACATTTACAAACATGTGAGTAACTTTTGTAGTTTGGTCGCAATTCCAGAAAGAGAAGGATCAAGGCAGCAGTTTTACTGCCTTACACGTAACTCACAGGTTTTGGGAGCACTTTACAATGTTCCGTTTCTTGTTTTCCACATACGAACACAAGCGAAGACCCGCCCCCGGGTTTACAACGTCAGACGTAGCGTTCCTATAAAAAGAGCAGGTATTCGCCCACACAGCCAATTACGACAGCGGACGCGCTTGACGCCTCTTCCGGTCCGGAATACGCGGAACACCACGCCCCCTTTCGTGACACGCACTTGCAGTCCCTGCCGATCAGAGACATCGACTGCACGGTTTCTTTCCAAGCAACAAATCGGGTAAGCACTTGTATGACTACTTCTGCTACAATTGGCATTCCAAAATAGCAGCTTCTATTGTATCTCCTAATCGTAGGTTCCGCCTTAACTGAGTAAAACTTTAGCGAGGAGAAAGCTTCCACCAACAAATGGTTTTCTCTATAAAAAAGCTATGACCAAGTGCTTTTACCTAGACAGAAATTAAAAAGGTAATTAGCACTTTGCTTTTCGCACATTAAAACCACGTGAATACCGGTTCTGAAAACTCAGTTCTTTTATGTCACCATTGTTATCTAGCGGTATCTCCCGATAATGCTAATCTTAAAGACGCATCAGACTCTGGACGAAGTACCATTCATTGATGCACCAATGGTCAACCATTTTTACTAACAGAAATCCTTACAGCATCAAATAGAGGTGAGTGTACCAAGCACCTCAACCTTTTCCGACACTTACCGTCTTAGGTAAATACCAAATCGAAAATTGATAACAGACGTAACCAACTATAAATTCACAGATCCCTTCTTGTCTACTGAGATCAACAGCTAACTTCTACTTGGCCAAAGTATGCCAAGCAGAACGTTAGACCCTCTACTCCATCTAACATATAGGTGAGTGTACCACATTAAGTGATGTAAAAACTATCCCTTGTAGACATACATGGACTTTTTGATTGTCTGGCTTCCCTTGATGAATTGCTCCGAATTGCCAGTTGGAAGGTTTCAAAGGAAACATGCCTTTCACTCTCATGCATGAAAAAGTAACATTAAATGCATAGCTCTCGGCCACTACTAGTGTTGATAATGATGATGTGCACTATTATGGAGGATTCTGCTCTGCAACACGCTCAAATCCTTTTTTAAAAACTGTTTCTTTACATGTATTTTTTTCAACCACGTTTGATTCATTTATATATCTTTGTTTATTTCACAGTGGGCTTGTTGTCAAATAAGTACAGCTATCAAAAAGTATTCAATAGTACCAAGTTGTTATATTGCTTTGTTTTCTCGTGTCCTGAAGACGGCTACACCTGCATCAACAGACAACTGTTTTGTGCATTGCCTGATTTTTTAGGATGCTTTTAGCCGAAACATATGTTGACTTTCACAAATAGAAACCTAAGACATCCAATAGGTTTTCTTTTTTGATAGAGCTGGTCAAATTAAACAGCGCTCTACTCCCAAACACCTGATGTTGCAAATGTAGTGCCCATGTAGTACTATGCTTCACGTACTAACCCCACTAAACTTTCAGTTCTGAATACAATATATCAAATTGCTGCAATTATTTTCATTTATTGTGATCATTGTTCACCACTTTAAGTGGAATTTTTAGATTGGTTTTACCATTAAGAAAAACAAAATCTATTTTATGATTTAGTGGTTGTGTTTTGAGGTGCTTCTGTTATATGTTCCCCATTTGCACCTTGTCCTCTTTCATTCACTGAGTGTCACTATTACACTCACACATTTTAAATAAGTGTTGCAGTTGCTTTCGCCACCAACAATGGGCATATCATCGACCTAAGTGTGGCTCGAAGTGCTAGGGTTACCACCCCCCCTTGTTTACTCTGGCAAAGGACCGTTGGGGGGGGGGGGGGAGGGAGAAATGGGACAGGGAGGGAGTTAAAACTCCTCCACCTAGGCACTCTGGAGCCTAGGCAGTGATAGCGAAGGGTTCCCGCCAAAGGACGGGACACACACACACACACACACACACACACACACACACACACACACACACACACCCCCCTCCCCTCTTCCCAGGATGTTAGAAAGCTGAGAACAACCACATAGCCTGTGGTACCAAAAAATACACAACAGTTTGTAGAACATGTCCATGTTAGGCAAGACTGTATGTAGTAACCCTGTGGGAGACTACACCAGCCTTGTCCTCTTGGAAATAGATACCAAACTATTGGTATATGTCTGTACTACACAAGTTGGTAGAGTGACTGAGCAGCATGACTGCTCAAGAGGGGTAAATTGTGAGCTGTAACAGATTCACAGCAACAAGTATCCAATTAACACATACTCAAGGTTGTCTAGTAAAATAATTATTGAACAGTTTTAAAATGAGATTCCTTTCGAACAGGCAAGATGCAATAATAAAATTCACTTCAAATACACTTCCTCACATTTAATTTAAGCATATATACCCTTTGGGGATGACACACAGACACTTCCTACACCCTGAGTTGACTTGTTAGGACACTGGATATTGATTTATCCCTTTTGACACTTAAGTGCAATACTGAGTTTGTGGAAAAAGCAAAGGCGTTAGGCAAAGTTTGTATGCAGTACCCTTTGGGACCACTACACACAACTAGGACTACATGTGTAAGCAAAACCAACCTTTGGTATAAGTCTGTACCACACAGTTTTTGGTAGCAAGCCGAGCATCCAGGCTCATCTCAAGGGGGAATGTGAGCTTGGGATGTTACACAGAGGTCTACAATTACAAGTATTCAGATACACATACTCAAGGTTTCTTGGTAAAACACCAATTTATTACACAGTCATTTAGAAAACATTCACTAAAAGGAGGCAATCAGTATCACACAAAGATATACAACAATACTTCACACTAACCGGATCTGAAACATTTAAGTTACTTTGAAGGAGGAGCAAAATGGCATTCAGATCGTTTGAAGTGGGAGCAAAAAGGCATAAATTAAAACAAATATTACAGTTAATTTAAAACAGTGCAAATTGAGTTCACCAGAGGAGTTTATTCAATGCAACAGGCAGGGCAAAGTCAATGGACTAGCGTCTTGTATAGGTAAAAACTGTTCTGTTATTTAAACGGAAAAGTCTTTGCCACGGTTCTCAGAGGTAGTTAACGGAAGAAAGGTTCATATGTTGGGTCACAAGCTGACTGAGCCTGCAAGTTGCCAAAGTTTCACCAACTTTCACAGTGAGGTATGTTCTGTCGGTCAGGTTTTCACAGTACATTATTTGAAGAAAAAGATGCAGCTGAAGACTTGTTCCTGCAGATCTCGCTGTTCTTGAGCCTCAGTTGTGGGGACAAGAGGGAGGACGTCAGGGGACTCCTGCACTGCATGGGGACTGGTCACAAAACTGGCAAACTGGCAATTCTTCGATTCAGGTAGCTGTCTTCAAGCACATAAGCTGGTGTTCTTCTCCCTGGTTAATCCTAACCAGTCCAGAGAATGGTATCCAGGTGGTTTATGAGTTGATTGGTCCTACCAACTCAAAGGAAGAAGTCGTCCTTGAAGGGCTTCTCTGTCGAGGTGAACGTGGCGATTCGGACCAGCAGCATGGCTCCACCGGGCAAACCAATGGTCCAGTAGTTGCAGCAGCCGTCCTATTCCTGTTAGTCTTTGGTTCTTTCGTTCCAGTGGGCGACTGCCTTCCAAGCCAAGAGACTCGCCTTTTAAACCGTTTTCTCCCTTTCATTCTAGCGTAGCTACCACTCACCCAGCAGGGTGGCTGTCCTTGCCGGACAGTCAGCCGGCCAATCACGCCAGAGTGCATTTGGGTCTCCTAGAAGACTAAGCACAGGGAGTTTCGGGCACCTCCCTCACTTCCTGGCCACCCCAGACACTTGGGTGCCAGAGGCGGTCTTCAGTCCTGAAGCCAGCCAAAGGCGTAGAAACAAATGGACCAAATCTAGTTTGGCACACTGAAACTCTAGAAGGACCTTTCCAAAAAAAAACACTGAAAAAAGACCGGGACCTGTTTTTACAGAGGGGGCTCAGAGGCCATCTTGAAAAACATGGCTCCCGCGACTGAACGCTATCGTCGTTTGCGGTCGGGAAAAAATCATGGTAGTTCGTTGTAAAACCACTACCACCAGCCATTTCGATATGAAAGGCTAGCATTTGACTGCTACATGTGTGTTTAGACACAGGATACTAGGTAACCCCTCCAGCACTCCATTGTAAGATGGTGTGTGCTGGGTCTATGAATTTGAAAAGACTAGTAAAGTCGATTTCACTTTACATTCTCTGGGAAACAGTAGTTCATCCCAGAGAAGGCTTCTAAACCTTTGGGAAGTCTAAAAGACATCCCTGCGTCATTGCACTGAGGGTGCTGTGTAACACATGGAAAGATTATGCCTATGAAGTTATCTAAAACATGAAAGAGTGGGAACAAAGGCTCACACTATTTCCAGGAAAAAAAAAAAATAAAGTCCTCAAAATCAAGCAAAGTTGCTGGGGGTCTCTAAGGTGAAGGGAATTAGCACATTTCTGAGAATTCTCCCGAACAATAAGTAACACAAATATACTTCAATACTATACACTCAGTTTCTAAATCAGTAAAGACCCTTTTGGGATAGCCCACAGACACAACCTACATCCTCAGGTGACTTCAATAGCTAGGGTTCTGGGGGCATTAATATCTTACGGTTTGCATTTAGAACACTGTTAGAAGTTGGTGAAAGGAAAAGGTTATTAGAACAAACAAGAGACCACAAATATTCTTAAGCAGGCAAATACGTTTGGATCCCCTAAGCAGTCATTCAGTATAACAGGCTAGGCCAAAGTCAATGGGCAAAAGTCCTACATAGGATGAAGCACCTCTGGTAGATAAGTAGAAAAGTCTTTGCACAATGTTTTAGAAGTCTTTGAAGAAAAGAATCAAAATGTAGGGCCATGAGACATTAGACCTGAGCGGTAGAAGATGCAAGCAACTCTACAGCAAGAGGTAAGTTCACTCAGACTTTTTACAGTACCTTTGTATTGAAGAAAAAAGTGCAGCAGATGACTTCTGTTCCTGAGCAGCTCTGCAGATCTCACTGTTCATGGGCCTCAGTCGTGGGGACAAGAGGGAGGACTTCTGGGTACTCCTGCACTGGGACGGTCACCGCTTGCAACCAGCAATCTTCAAATCAGTGGCTGTTCAGTGTTTCAGCTCCTTGTGTCTATCACAAATAACACTGCAGTTCCTGACTGTCGAGATGGGCTTTCCTTGCTTCTGGGGCCCTGTACTCTGTTCAGAGGGCTCAGGCTTGGTCATTCCTGCTTCCTGGGATTCCGGAGGATCTTCCTGGAGCTCTAGGCCAGTTTAAAAATAACGCACACAATCTGGTGTTCCTCTCCATGGCTATACGGTTTCCAGCAGCAACTCTGCAAATTCAACCAGCTCTGAGAAGGATGTCCAGATGGCTTACTTTTGAGTTGACTGGTCCCACCAACTCAAGGGGAGAAGTCATCCTTGCAGGGGCTTCTCTGTCGATACAAATTTTTAGTTTCAGCACAGCAGCAGGGCTTCACTGGGCAAATCAAGCATCCTCTTCAAGTTATTCTTCGGTTCCTTCGTCCAGTGGTCGACTGCCTTCCAAGCCAAAAGCCTCGCCTTTTATTCAGTTCTCTCCCATTCATTTCAGCCTAGCTGTCAGTCACCTAGCAGGGTGGCTGTCCTTGCCGGACAGTCAGCCAATCACTACAGAGTGCATTTGGGTCCCCTAAACATGTAGTTTCGGGCACATCCCTCACTTCCTGCCCACCCCAGACACCCTGACACTCTGGAGCCAGCAGCGGGCTTCACTCGTGAAACCAGCCAAAGGCAAAGCAAACAATGGGACCAAACCTGGTTTGGCGCGCAGAGTAAATCTCAAGAAAGACCTTTCCACAAAGAAATGGTGAAAAAAAAGACGACCAGGGCCATTTTGACAAAAATGGCACCCTTAGGTTCTTTATTGCAGCTGCGAACGCAGCCTGTGGTAAATGCATACCACGGTAGTTAAAACGAAACCACTGCCACCAGTCATTCAAAGGATAACAGAATTGTTACATGAGAAGCTAGACAAAGGGGATACTAGGTAACCCATCCAGCACCCTATTGTAAGATAGTGTGTGCTGGGTCTAGAAAGTTACAAGTGTAAGTAAAGTTAATTTCACTTCACTGATCTGGGAAACAGTTTATCCCAGAGAAGGTATTTAAACCTTTAATCTGAAAGACTTCCCTGTGCCACTGCACTGACGGTGCAGTGCGACACAATGTAAAAGATGATGCCTATGGAGTTTGTCTCCACAGCCAAAAGAAACAAAGCTCAAATCACATTAAAATACATGAAAAGGGGGTCTCACTTCCTCCAGGTCAAAAAAAGTCCTCAAAATCCAGCAAAGTTGCTGGGGGTCTCTAAGGTGAAGGGAATTAGCACTTCTGAGAATTCTCCCCAACAAGCGGTTAATGGGTCACACGCAATAAATCATTTTTGTTTTGAAAAACACAGTAAGTAAATGGTTTCCAAACCTTGTTAATTTTCTCTTTCGGGTGCGTCAAAAGAGCCGGGAAGTGAAGAAGAGCATCGCAATTCAGAACAACTTGCGTCTGTTCATCTGTACCAGTCACAATGTTCCCTACGGCTCGTAGTGCAGCAGTCTAAAAAAAAAAAAAAAAATTTACTTCATAGGGTTAACAAACCTGTGCATTTCAATGTTGCAGTCGCATTAAATTTAAATAAAAATGGTACACTTTTGAAATCCCTCCACAAACAGTTGACTTTCACAGTAGAGGCAGATTGGTCCCCAACTGTGCAACCATCTAACTTAATAGCAGAAAAAATGCACTAAATGAGAAGACAACTCTAAAAAGGTAGTAGCTGTGTGGGTAAGAATAAGAGCAGTCCAACTGGTGTGGGTCTACACAAGACATATCTTGGTATTAGGTAGCCCACCTTTTAATATAGGGTTGTACTACACAAGTTGGTAGTGTGACTGAGCAGCCAGGCTCATTTTAAGAGGGGTAATGTTATCTGTAGACCTGTACAATGAAATCAGTAAATACAAGTGTCCAATTGAACACTTACACAAAGTTATATAATACATTATTTATACACAAGGATATTTAAAGCAATCTTTAAAAAGCAGTATTAACTGAGTTAGGAACAATGTCTATTTACTGTACCTTTCCTTCCATCTTTATGAAACAACCAAAATGTTTGTTTTCGTTTTTTAATGCGACCTGTACTTTGCAGTGAAGCCTTAAGCTTCACTAAACTAGTTTTTGCTAATATGCCATGGGGAAACCGACATGTCCTTCGGGCTGTCAGTACTGGGAAACCTTGTTTCCCTGAGTAGTGTTCCTACTTTTGGTTACTTTTATATCACTTGTGGTAACTTATAATAGTGACCAGCATCTTACACTGCAGTAATATAGGGTACATTTTTGTTTTGCCCTAGACTAACACATTTTTGGTTACTCTAGGTGTGCTAAAAGGATCAGCTGGTGGCAGCAGTAACTTTTTCCCCACTTTTGGGGAAACGTTTTAGCCTTACCGCGTTTGGCTATTAACTGTGGCTAGTGTCCAAACATGGATGTGACGCATGGTATTTTGCCTGTCCTTTTGCCATCTTGTTCCTTAGCATTCTTCCTGGCCTGAACGGCCAGGAAAATCCTTAGGACTTTCAGTGCGCAGGAAAGCAGAAGCTTTTGGTGGGCTACTGGAGGGCTGTGTGTTTGCTGGCAAGATGTGGGCTGGGACTGTGGTCCCAATACAAACTGGTTTTGGTGTGGCATGAATGTTTCCGCCAGTGGTCCTGAATGGACCACTGGAAGGGGGTGGTGTGTGCGCACCTATGTGTGTGCACACGACTATTTGTCATTGGCTAGTTAGGGCAGCTGCTCTTCCCTGGCCTTTAGGATAAGAGGACCCCTGTACTATTCGGGAGAATTCTAATTTCTGTGCCAATACTCTTCAATCTTAGAGTACCCCAGCTCTTTTGCTGTACTTTAGGACTGTTCATTTTTATCCTGAGTGAGTGGGAACTTTCTCACTAATGTATTTTGGATCTGATTTGGATTCTGTATTTTGTTTTTGAAGTCTGAAACTCCATCGGCATCTACTTTTTATATGGTGACACAGCACCTTCAGTGCAGTGTCACAGAAATCCTTTAGATTTCTCTTAAGGTTTAAATACCTTCTATTGGGTGTACTACTGTTCCCAAGAATAGTAAAGTGAAATTGACTTTACTTAACTTCACATACAGCACCATCTTATGTGGAGTGCTCAGGGGATACTTCGTAGCCCCTTTTTCTACTTAATAATGTAGCATTTATTATGTTACCTTAACAACTTCAAATGGCTGGTGGCAGTGGTTGTATGTTCCTATCATTGTGCTTTTCTACCGCAGGCTGAATGGCCCCAGCCTTTTCTTTGCCATTTTCTGGTTGTGAGGTCTTTCAGGTTTTACTGTGTGCGTTGAGCCAGGTTTGAGCCCTTTGTTAGTCATGCCTTTGGTGCGCTTCAGCTTTGAAGCCCGCCTCTGGCTCCAGTGCGTCTGGAAAAGCAGGATGTGAGGGAGGTTCCTGAAATTCCACTGTCCTTTGTCTCTAGGAATGTCTGAATGCAACCAGTCTTGATTGGCTGGCTGTCCTTTCAGGACAGCCACTCTAATGAGTGATGGACATCCTAGGCTGTGCATGAATGGGCGAACCCTGCTTAAAAGGAGAGGGTTTTGGGACTAGACTCCAGGCAGAGCGGACCACTGGGAGAAACATCCAAAGAAACCGTGAACAAAGCTTGGTGTATCCTCCTGGAACTTTGAATTGCCTTGTGAAGCTTAGCCGCTGTGCTGAAACTCCTTTTTCAATTCAATAGAGAAGCTCCAGAAGGGGCTACTTCTTCCCTTGTGTTAGTGGGACCAACTAACCCCAAGACAAACTCCAGTAGACCATTTTCCCCGACTGGCTGTACTTCTTCGCTGCTGCAAGAACAGTGTCAGGGGTCGAGAAATCCATAGTCAAGTGCAATGTCTGAAATCCTGCCAGAAGCTCCAGGAGTCTTTTAAGGACCATCCAGAAGCAGGACGACCCAAGGAGTGAAAGAAGCCCAACCAGTATCCTAGAACTGCCACAGTGCTGTTCACAGAGACCTGAAACTACGAAGTGCAGATGAACCGAAATGAACCCGTAGCTGCCAACAACCTCAAAAGTGCTGCTGCAGGAGTCCTGCAGACGTCTTTCGCCTTGTCCCCACGACTGATGCTCAGAACTGGGCCTGCATCGCTGCACCAGGAAGGAATCCAGCCGGACCACTTCTTCAAACCAGAGGTACTGTGTAGACTTGGGGTACTTACATCGGTGTCTTTGATCTGTGCTTTTCTCGGTTGAGATTTGCAGTGGCTTACTGTTAGGGAGAATTCTCATAAATGTGCTAATTCCCTTCACCTTCGAGACCCCCAGCAACTTTTCTGGATTTTGAGGACTATTTTTTTACCTGGAAAGAGCGCGAGCCTTTTTCCCCCCCCACTTGTATAGTTTGATGTGCGTTTTTCACTTGTGTTCTTTGATTATGGAGTTTTAGATAACTCCATGGGCATCATCTTTTCAAGTGTGTTACACAGCACCCTCAGTGCAGTGACACAGGGATGTCTTAGACTTGCAAAAGGTTTAGATACCTTCTCTGGGATAAAGTATTGTTTCCCAGAGTGTGTAAAGTGAAATTGACTTTACTAGTCTTTCCAAATTCCTAGAACCAGCACACACCATTTTACAATGGAGTGCTGGAGGGGTTACCTAGTATCCACTGTGCCTAGAAACTTATGGAGCAGTCAAAAACAACCCTTTCCTATCGAAATGGCTGGTGGCAGTGGTTTTACAACGAACAACCATGACTTTTCCCGACCGCGAATACTGGTAGCTAAAAATCGCGGGAGCCATGTTTAAGATGGCGCCTTAAGCCCCTTTGCTTAAACCCGTCCGTCTTCCCCCCCAGACCCCCACCCCACACCTCCCACATTTCTTTTGGGAAAGGTCCTTCTAGAGTTTGTCTCTCCATGCCAAACCAGGTTTGGTCCCTTTGTTCGTACTTCTTTTGCGGGCTTCAGGACTGAAGACCGCCTCTGGTGCCAGAGTGTCTGGTGTGGGCAGGAAGTGAGGGATGTGCCCGAAACTCCCTGTGCTTAGTCTCCTAGAGACCCAAATGCACTCTGGTATGATTGACTGGCTGTCTGGCAAGGGCAGCCCCCCTGCTGGGTGGGTGGCAGCTAGACTAGAATGAAAGGTAGAAAACTGTTTAAAAGGCGAGTCTCTTGGCTTGGAAGGCAGAGTCTATCACTGGAACGAAAGAACCAAAGACGAGCTGGAAGAGGACGGTTGCTGCAACTACTGGACCGTTGCATTGCCCAGTGAAGGCCTGCTGCAGGTCCGAATTGCCAAGTTAATCTCGACAGAAGCCCCTTCAGGTATGACTTCTTCCTTTGAGTTGGTGGGACCAATGAACTTGCAAGCCAAATGGATAACTTTCTCGGAGCTGGTTAAGATTAACCAGTGGCAAGTACCCAGGCTTGTGTGCTTGACAACAGCTCCTCGAACTGAAGACCTTCCATTTTGCCAGCTTGTTTGACCGGTCCCAGTGCAAGAGTCCCTTGACGTCCTCCCTCTTGTCCCCACTACTGAGGCTCAGGAAAAGAGATCTGCAGGAACTGCCAGGAACCAACGTCTTCAGCTGCATCTTTTCTTCATATTAAAAGGTACTGCGCCAACCCGATTGAGAGAATTTAGCTCTCGTGGTGAAAGCTTGTGAAACTTTCCCAACTTTCAGGCCTAATCAGCTTATGACCCAACATATGATTCTTTTTCATACACACTACTTCTGAGAACTTTGGCAAAGACTTTACCGTTTACAACAAGAACTGCACTTTCCTATCCAAGACACTAGCCCATTGACTTTGGCCTATTGAACTGAATCGAGTCCTCTAGTGAACTGAAACTATTTGCACTGCCTAAGAAAGTATTTGTGATCTATATTATAATCTTGTGCTTTTGTCCTCCTATTTAAAGTGACTGAAATGCTACTTTGCTCCTATTTCAGGGGAGCCTAATTTACTCAGAAACTTATTGGTTTGGTATTAAAGTGTGTGTGTGTATAATATTAAGTTGTCTCCTAGTGAAGGTTTTCTTAATGACTGTAATAAATTAACAAGTGCTTTACCAAGAAACCTTGAGTTAAGTGTCTACTTGAACCACTGTGATTTGATCCCATCTCTAAGGCCCATTAACTTGGGGTGAACTGGAGTACTACTGGATCAGTGAGGGAACCTCTCTGGCCCCTCACGGCGGTGGGGTTTAGGACCAGGTTGTAAATAATTCTTTTGGCTGACTATGGCGGCCTCGGACACGGGGGAGGTGAATACTTGAAGCGGGTCCACCGGAGTGAGGGGAGGTGAGGCTGTGCTGCGTGAGCAACAGTAAGCCCTGGCGGGCCTTGGCGAGAGGGGGGAGAAGGCCTGGTGGCTCTAAGCGATTCTCTGTGCCTGGGCTGCACAATATGTCATACGAGGTAACAGTAAAGTTAGCAGCATTAGGATGATTACATATTTCTATCATCTGTAAATTTGTTTACTTCTTCATACATGGCAATGAGGGTGTGGCAGTGGCACATGCATTACAGAACATTCGTTGAACGCATATTGGTAATTCATAAGGCAATAAATGAATAAAAACGTGATGCAGCATTAGGTTGGATCGTGTACTCGGGAGCATAGAAGCACTATGTTCATATACCATTGTACATTTACATTCTTATTTGTAACAACTTAAAACACGTTTCACACAAGTATTCGTAATAATGCTTTTTCGCTTTCCTTCGTACATTAGCAGCAATTATTAGTTAGCATTAAGTGGGCTCTATCGCACCCTTTCATTAAGCCTTCAAAGAAACGTGGTATCTTGCAGCAGGCTGAGGTTATTCTTGCTTTATTAACGTTACAAGCTTCATCCCTTTCCAACACCCGTGTTATAATTTACAAACAACCCTGTGAATCGTTGGGCTTTGGTATGTAGTTTACACTTCATCTGGGGGATGTGGGCAGGGGTTTTAAATGTTAGGGGGTAGATGCCGGGTCGAGGCCTGTTCAATTGGGATGGTTCTGGTTATTTTCCAGACTCAAACCACGAGTCAGGTCACTTCGGGGACAGTGATGTACTGCGGAAGGTAAATGATCGTGTTTGCTCCAATACTCGTTTGTGTCTGGTTGCTCGTGACAAAGGGGCCTTTAGCGGATCTGCCATGGGGTGGAGGCGCAGGGGGAGTGCATGGCTCCCTGCGTGCATTGAGCGGGGGGCCAAGCTGCAGCTCTCTCAGGCAGGCCGTTTCAGTTGGGCTTTGGTCGTTTAAATCTAAAATGGAGTCTTGATGCTTTCGAAATGGTGTCTATGGTATGTTACAGCACAAGTCGATTGGCCCTGTGTGTCGATCTGCAGCCATCCTGCCTCCCGAGCACAGGCACATGGTGGGCCGCCGACGAGCCACGAGCCTCACGTAGGTGGGGTATGCCGGGGAGGGTGGTCCTATAGACCTGTCCTCCCAAACACCCTCAATGATTTTTCACCGGATTTAGAGAGTCTAGTCTCTGACCTTCTTCCATCTTTAGAATGAGCCGGGGCACGGTATTTACGTGATTTCTTCGAGGGGGTCTGGGCCGTGTTCTCGAAAATTTGCATAATTTTCTAGGGGTATCATGTTTTGATGGACAAGAGATAACCCTTGAATCAGAAGACAAAGGAGATCGCCGACGCCTCTTCGAAGAAAATTTTCTTGACCGACTCCCCCGACCTAGATTTCTTCAATGAATGTCAGGACATTTCCCTATACTCCGCAGAATCCTTATTTTTCTTCGAAGAGGCCATTCTCAAATATGTGCCAATTCCCTCCACCTTAGAGACTCCCAGCAACTTTGCTGGATTTTGAGGACTTGATTTCTTTTTAACTTGGAGAGAGTGTGACCATGTTCCCACACACATGTATTTTTGGGTGAATATTACCTCTGTCATTTTGGTTATGGAGCCTAACCAACTCCATAGGCATCTTTTAAAATTGTGCCACCCAGCACCTTCCGTGCAGTGGCACAGGGAAATCTTGGATTTCCCAAGGTTTAATACCTTCTCTGGAATAAACTACGGTTTCCCAGAACAGTAGAGTGAAATGGACTACTTAGCATTGTACTTGCTAGACCCAGCACACCCTATCTTACCATAGAGTGCTGGAGGGGTTACTTTGTATCCCCCATGTCTGCATGCTCATGTAAGGAACAAGATACTTACCTGTAACTTTTGTTCTCCAGCATGGGTCTGGCATGGATTCACATGCTCATGAATATTCCCCGTCGTCAGGCCGGGAATCCTCGGTAAAGAAGAAAATCAGTATCAGTTTAGTTTCTGATCTGTCTTTCTCAGTAGTAACCAATCACTGGTCTCTGGGTCATACTGCCCCCAGCCAATGACTGCCCTCTCCCTAAGCCCCACCTCCGGCAGCAATCTTCAGATTTGGTAGCATGCAAAGTGGCAGTATGACCAAGTGAAGAGCCGTAGAGGGGTAGGAGGGAGGGTTCGCATGTGAATACATGCCAGACCCATGCAGGAGAACAACAGTTACAGGTAAGTAACTTGTTCCTTCTCCAGCATGGGGTCTGGCATGGATTCACATGCTCATGAATATAAGAATACATAGCAGTACACATGCACAACCAACGGGAGGTGGAAAAAAAGGCTCAACATTAAGCATTACATCAAAACTCAACATTAAGCAGTTCTTACCTCCTCACCACGCTCACCTTTGGTGAACAAGTTGCGCAGCACCGCTTGGCCGACCCTGGACTCCTCCCTGGAATCCCGGTCGACGCAGTAGAATCTCGTGAAGGTGCGCATCGACTTCCACATAGCAGCCCTGCAGATGTCCAGCAGGGGCACACCAGACAAGAACGCTGTGGTAGCAGAGATAGCTCTGGTCGAATGGGCTCGCGGACGGCCAGGCAACGGTCAGTTTGCCAACCGATGACAGTGCGTGATGCAGCCGGAGAGCCATCTGGAAATGGAAGCCTTCGAGAGAGCCTTCCCTTGGTTCACAGGTCCAAAGTTCACAAACAGCTGTGATGTCTTCCGAAAACTCTTTGTGCGGTCCACGTAGAACTTCAGCGCTCTAGCCACATCCAGCGAGTGCAAAGTCCTCTCGGCCGGTGACGAAGGAGACGGGAAGAAAACAGGTAACACCAAGGGCTCGTTGAGGTGGAATTCCGACGGCACCTTGGGCATAAAAGAGGGGTGCGTCCTCAGCACCACCCTCGTCTTGTGAAAAGTCAAGTATGGAGGATTGCAGAATAGGGCCTGGATCTCTCCCACTCGCTGTGCGGAGGTGATGGCCACAAGAAACGCAGTCTTCCACGACAGGAATTTCAACGGTGCCGAATGCAGGGGCTCGAATGGCGGCCCCATGAGCCTGGTCAGCACCACGTTGAGTTCCCACGCCGGGGGGCAGGGGCCTTCACCAGTGGAAACGATGGGAACAGTCCCTTCATAAATTCCTTCACCAGGCGATGGGACCACAAGGACGCCCATCCTATGGTTCTGGTGTATCGGGAGATCACAGCCAGATGCATCTTGGAGGCGTGAGCCAGTCCAGTCTTGGCCAGCGACAGTAGGTACGGCAGCACTTGAGGGGGCCGTAATTCGTAGAGGGTTAATCTTCTGTGCACGGCACCAGCCAGAGAACCTCTTCCACTTATGTCCATAGCACTTGAGAGTTGAGGACGCCCTGGCTTTTGCAAGGACCTCTCTGCAGTCAGCCGGGATATCGTACCCTCCAAAATCTAGTGCTGCAGGAGCCAGGCCTGCAAGTTCAGCGACTCCGGGTCGTGATGAAGTATGGCGCCTCCTTCTGTGGAGAGAAGATCCGTGTCCGTCAGCAGCTTGACTGGTGGGGACGCTGACAAGTCCAGAAGGTCCGGGAACCAGATCTGCCTCGGCCACACCGGTGCGACTAGGATCATCCTGCACCGGAACCTCTTGAGCTGGTTGAGTCGGAGCAGCAACGGCAGGAACGCATATAGGAACAGGCCGTCCCAGGGGAACGAGAAAGCATCGCCCATGCTCCTCGGCTGGGGAAACCTGCTGGCGAACCTCTGGCACTTGGAGTTCGTCACCGTCGCGAACAGGTCGATCTGCGGTCCCTCCCTCCCCCCCCCCCCCCATCGTCGGAAGAATCGATCCACTTGATCCGGATGTAGTTCCCACTCGTGGCACGAGCGCAGCTCCGTGCTGAGTGAGTCGGCGATGGTGTCCTTTATCCCTGCCAGATGAAAATGCACCAGAAACATCCCTTGGCCGACGGCCCAATGCCACAGATCCTGGGCTTCCTTGGAGAGGGCTGGGGGGGGGGGGGGGGTCTGGTTCCTCCCTGCTTCCGGATGTAGAACATCGTGGTGGTGTTGTCGGTGAAGATTCTCACCAAATTGCCCTTGAGATACGGGAGAAAAGACCTGAGGGCCAAGAACACTGCATGGAGCTCCAGGATGTTGATGTGGAGAGTCTTCTCCTCCAGGAGCCAAAGGCTCGCGTGAAGTTCTCCAGTGTGTGCTCCCCACCCTTCCAGGGAGGCATCCGTCATCACCGTTATCTGGTGGGATGGGGTCTGAAAGTCTGTCTGCCGTCAGATGAGCACGGGTGTCCCACCACCGGATCACTCGTCGGAAGGTCTCGTCGAGCGGGATCCATTCTTCGAAGCTGCCCATCGCTTGGATCCAGCGGGAGCATCCGAAGCCTGCACAGGCGCACAAGATATATGCAGAAGGACATCATCCCGAGGAGGGACTTGATGGACCTCACCCTGGCCACGTCCGTGGCCAGCAGACGCTGCACCTTGCCCAGGATGGCCTTCGTCCTTTCCTCCGACGGCAAGGCCAGAAGCGCCACTGTGTCGAGCTTGGCTCCCAGAAACAGTGCGACTTGCAACGGGACCAGGTGGGATTTGGGAAAGTTGGAGAATCCCAGGTCCGTGAGCAGCTGGACGGTCTTTGCTGTGTGACCCACGGCGGGCTCCCTTGTCCTTGCTCCGATGAGCCAGTCGTCCAGGTAGGGGTAGACGTGGATCCCCTACAGGCGCAGCCGCGCCGCCACTGGTGTGAGCCACTTGGTGAACACCCTTGGTGCCGACTTCAATCCAAACGGGAGGGCCTTGAACGGGTAGTGCCGTCCTTGGACCACGAACCTGAAGAACTTTCGGTGTCCTTTCAGAATGGGGATGTGGAAGTACGCATCCTCCAAATCCAACAGGAAATCGCCCTCCTCCAGCTGTCCCAGCACGTGTTGGAGGGTGACCATCCGGAACTTCTGTACCTTGATGTGCTTGTTCAGTCGTCGCAGGTCCAGGATGGGGCGTCATCCTCCGGTCTTCTTTTTCACTAGGAAGTACCTTGAGTATACTCCAGAGCCCCGAGCCTCTTCGGGACGAGCTCGACGGCACCTTTTTTGAGCAACACCCTTACCTCCAATAGCAGTTGAGGGACGCGATTTTCCTTCCTGTCCACGGGTGGAATGCGGGGCACTGTCTTAGAAATTCGAGGGCGTGCCCCTGGGCCAGGGCGTTCAGCACCCAACTGTCGGTGGAGATGGACTCCCACACGCTGACGAACTTTGCCAGCGGGCCTCCCAATGGGGTGCTTCGGTGGGGGCCCCCAACACCGCTGTCTGTTCAGTCTTGCTTGGAGGACCGCCTTGCCACCTTGGCGACGATGGCTGGGCCCATCCGACTTGCCTCGTCCTCTATAGGCTTCCTGTGACGAGGAGCGGCCCGCTTGGCGGTACGTAGAGGAGCCACTGCCGAATCCCTTGGAGGCACCCTGCTTGCCTCAGGTGCTCCGAAAGGACAGCCTTCATTGCCGGAGAACGCCTAGGGCCCTAGAGCTGTCTCCGTGTCCGCCTTGATGGCTTGGAGGGACTCATTCACTGTTTTCTCAAACAGGTTGTTCCCGTCGAACGGCATGTCCAACACCCTGGCTTGTACATCCTGGCGGAAATCCGTCGCCTTGAGCCAACCCCGTCGTCTAAGGCAAACACCGTTGCCTAGCTGGCGGAAACCGGTGTCGGCAATGTCCGTTGCCACCATAATGGCATGGTCCAACGCCACTTCGCCTTCTTGCAAGATCTCCAGGGCCTTGGCCCTCGTCATCCGGTAGGAAGTCCAACAGGGGGGGGCGATCTTGTACCATAACTCCCTGTCGTAGCGGGCCACGATCACGAGGGCGTTGGCCGCCTTAATTGTTGTTGCCGCCGACGAAATAACTCGTCCCATTGCGTCCAGCTTCTTCCCTTCTCTGTCAGGCGGGGAAGTCGACGTTGAGGCCGATGCACCCCCCGCTTTCCTCTTGGCCGCCGCTGAGACGGCCGAGTCAGGGGTCGGTTGTGCCCTAAGGCACAAAGGGGCCGCGTCAGGGACCCGGTACTTCTTCTCGTACCGATCCATCTTGGCAGGCGTCGTAGACTGGTTCTTGAGAAGGGTCAGACCCTCGTCCCAGATGTCATCCAGCAGAGGCACGGCGAGGACTGCCTTCCTCTTGGCCTCGCGCCGTTGGTAAAAGAAACCTTCCTTCTTCTCTTCGAGGCAGAGCTGAAAAAGCTTGGACGCCCTGGCGATCATTGCATGGAAAGATCCGATCTAGTTGGACGGGGAGACCCGGGCTGGCGATGGGAGCTCTGTCCCGTCGTCGGTACCCGTCGTGGCTGTGTCCGTTCCCGGGTCATCCCTAGGGACGGGGGAAAAGGCTGAGCAGGCCGCGAGGGCTGAGAAGGTGGGGCTGGATGGCTCGGTCTTCTCTTGTTCGGGGGCTTCCCGACGGGCCCGGCTCTGGTTCCTCCGTCGAGCCTGGTTCTGGATCCTCCGTCGATGGTAAGGGCAATCTCGTCCTTATCTGCGAACATAAGGATTGTATTGCCAACAAAATGGCCGCCGAGTTATCCTGCGGCTCCGGAAGCAACAGGCGCGACGGGTGACTAGGACCCTCGCCGGTGCCACCGTCACTCTTGTCACCCTTGTTGGGATCCCTCCCGTGGGGACGGGCCTCTTCGACGCCCGCGTCGAGGCCCTCTAAGACTTCTACCAGCTCCTCCTCGGATGCTGTGTCCGTGTCTGCAATGGCCACCGCCCCCCCCCTCTTTTTCCGCCGGGGTCTTCACAGGGGTCTTTTCGATGGGTCTGAAAAAGGCTTCCCTCCGCGGAGGCAGGGAGACTCTGGGCCCCGAGGTCGCCTCCATTGGTGTAGCCTCCACAGGCTGCGCCAGGGCTGCCGCGACTCCCTCGATAGAGGCCTTGGCCGGGTGAATCATGGCCTTCACCGCCTTAGGCGTGCTTGAGGCCTTCACCTGGGGTGGGGGGGGGGGGGTGGGGGACGGGAGGCTGGAAGGGGGGGGTTGGGTCACCGCCTCGCTCCCCCTCGGCCGAATCCTTCGAGATCGAGCGGGGCCTCTCCAGAAGCTTACCCGGGTTCTCGGATTTCCTCTTCCCCGAACCAGAGCGTTGGCTCGTGGTTGATGGTGCCGGGGAAGGCGCGCCCTGCCTGGCAGCAAAAGAGCCCGACCGTTCGGCACTCCCAGTGCCCGCTGACTCGGTGCCTTGCCTTCTGTTGGGCCCCCATCGCCGGGGCGCCACGCTCGGACTACTACTACTTCTTCTCACCTGACGGACTCCTTCCTTCCAGCCATTTGGAGAGACGAAGGTGTCGGTCCCTGATGGTCCGTTCCGACATGTTCCTGCAAAACGCACAGTCCTTCTCCACGTGCGTTTTGTCGTCATGAAGGCAGTAGAGACATATTGAATGCTCGTCCTCCTTGAACACATTCTGTAGCTGGCATTCAGGGCAAACCCTGAACAGCTTTCCGGCTGTCGAGCTTCCTTTCCCAAGGGCCATGTTCGGGTAGGCTGCAGAAACGTCTGGAATCCCCCAAGAAGCGCAACTCGACGAAATCTTCACCCTTGAGGGACATAGAAAAAAATCCAACACGGATACCCGTTAATCGGATGTAAAGACGGTGGAGCTTGAGGCTCCATTTGACCGAAAAATGAGAAGTTCTCTTTGAAAAAGCGCGAAAACGCAGCAAAAGTTTGAGCGCTAAACACGAGGACTCCCAACACTTGAGCGTGCGGTAAAAATCTGCAGATGGCTGCCGGAGGCGGGGCTTAGGAAGAGGGCAGTCATTGGCTGGGGGCAGTATGACCCAGTGATTGGTTACTACTGAGAAAGATCAGAAACGAAACTGATGAAAGCCACGGGTGTATCAATATGTGAGGAGGAATGGCGGGAACTTTGGAAACAAATTCCAAAACTGACAGTCCATCCAGACCCGAGAGATGTGGATGAAGTTGGTCCACCAGTGGCATCTTACCCCTGTCCAACTCAATAAAATAGGTAGACGTTCATCCCCCACTATGTTGGAGGAACTGTGGAGAACGGGGCACCTGCGCCCACATATGATGGGACTGTTCGTGGCTGGCCAATTTCTGGGATGTTATCCATCGGGCTATAGAACGGGTAGTGGGACTTAAGCTGAGAGGTAATAAGGGCCTTTCTATGTTGGGTCTAAGTCAAACACTTTGTTATCTCCACGAAAGCGGGACGCATAGTGTACGTCACTATGATGATGGCTGCAGCATTGACGATAGCAAGTAAATGGCGATCCTTTGATCCTCCTCGTGAACATGAATGGGTTACAAAATTGTGGTCGATTGTAGCCATGGAATGGCTCTCATACCCCCTGCAGGGCCACCACAGGAAATTTTTGTCCGACTGGACCCCATTGTTGAACTACCTGAAAGAAAATGCACATAGAGTTTGGCTCCCTAAAAGCATTCAGTTACTTGGCATTGTGCTACCTCAAGAAGACACTGACCCAGGAACAGTCTAATGGTCGCCAAAGGCATCGCCCACTCTCGAGCGGGAGTCTGGGGCGCCACCTCTTTTAGCTGTCAACCCTTCTTTATGGGGGGGACAGGACTTTGTGGATGCTTCTGAGAATCGGGAGGGGGGGGCGAGGGAATTTTTCTCCATATACTGTTGATTGTTGGTTATTTGATCTTTACCGGTACTCTTGCAGTATTTGACTTTTTTCGCAAAATCGCAATAAAAATAAATAAAAATGATACTGATTTTTTTCTTTACCGAGGATTCCCGGCCTGGCGACGGGGAATATTCATGAGCATGTGAATCCATGCCAGACCCCATGCTGGAGAACATCTTTTATGTTACTCTTTCCTCAATTGACTGGCTGGTGGTAGTGATTTCGTTTATAACTACCAAGGTTTGCATTTACTGTGACCGATCGCGGACCCTATAACGTTAACCGCAGGAGCCATCTTTTTCAAAATGGCGTCTAGCCATCCTTGTTAAAATAGTGCCTGGTCTTTTTTTTGCCATGTCTTTGTGGAAAGGTCCTTCTAGAGTTTCTCTGCGCGCCAAACCAGGTTTGGCCTCTTTGTTCATTCGCCTTTGGCGTGCTTCAGGAGGGAAACCCGCCTCTGGCTCCATAGTGTCTGGGGTAGGCAGGGAGTGAGGGAGGTGCACGAAACTCTCTGTGCTTAGTCTCCTAGGATACCCAAATGCACTCTCTAGTGATTGGCTGGATGACTGTCCGGCAAGGACAGCCACCCTGCTGGGTGAGTGACAGCAGGCTGGAATTAATGGGATAGAACTGAATAAAAGGAGTGCCTCTTGGCTTGGAGAGAGTCGACCACTAGACAAAGGAACCGAAGAAGAGCTTGAAGAGGACGACTGCTGCAACTCCTGGACCATTGACGGAGAAGCCCCTGCAAGGACTACTACTCCCTTTGAGTTGGTAGAACCATTCAACTCCAAAGTAAGCCAACTGGACACCCATCTCGGAGAATTTCCTCAGTTGCTGCAGTAACCGCATAGCCAGGGAGAGGGAAACAACATTGTGTGCGTTACTTTTAAATTGGCCTAAAGCTTTTGGAAGATCCTCCAGACTCCCACGAAGCAGGACTGACTGAGCCCCCTCAGCAGAGTGCGGGATTCCAGATGCGAGGACAGTCCACCTTGACAGCCAGGAACCGCGCTCATAGCCATTTGCTGTACCACAAGGAGCTGAAACGCGACACAGCCACTGAAAGTAAAGTTTGCCGGTTGCCAGTTTTGACAGTGCAGGAGTCCCCTGACGTCCTCCATCTTGTCCCCACGACTGAGGCACATGAACAGTGAGATCTGCAGAGCTGCTCAGAAACAGAAATCAGCTGCATTGTTTCTTTATGATATATTTCATTTACATCGCACTCGTACCCAAGTGTTTCAGAGCGCGACCAAACAAAGGGAGGGGAACAAGGGAGAACAAAAAATAAAAACGACCTTACTAGGCCCAGGGAAATTAAGAACGCACAAGTGCATGAAGAAGGGAAAAGGGGGAAGTGTGTGGAAGGGGGAGAAGTGGAAAGTGCAGAACAGAGGAGAAAAAAAAGAAGTTAAATAAATGAATAAATACAGGCAATAAAAAAGTGGTAGTGCAGCCAGCAAGTGGCAAGTGCAAGATTAGTCAGATAGGGTATATCTGATAAGTGCAGAGGAAGAGTGGTACAGATACAGAACCCAGTGCAATGGGAGGCCTGGAGGCAGGGTGAGCAGGTACCTGGGCCCGAAGGACAGAGGGTGTCCAGGTGCACAGTGCCAAGAGAGAAAAACAGCTCAGCAGGGGAGAAGAGGGGCAAACGGCGGAAGTGAATAGGAAGGTCTTGAGGTGCTTCCGGAACCGGAGATGGTTCTCCTCAAGTTTCAAGGTGGCCGGTAGACTGTTCCAAAGGGAGGCCCCAGCCGAAGACAGATCTGCCCCCAGCTCGTTTCTTTGAAAAACGACTGGCCCTGAGGGAGTTAGAGGAGCGAAGGGCTCGAGAGGGAGATGTATTTGCAGAGGGATAGTTGAAGGTATTTTGGACCCAGGCACCAGAAAGCCGTGGACAATGCAGAGCGTTTTAAATTGAATCCTTGCATCCGCGGAGAGCCAATGAAGGGATTTCACAGCTGGAGAGATACAATCCCAGGGCTTGTGGCCAAGGGCAAGTCTCACAGTCCTGTTCTGGATTAGTTGTGGGGGCGAAGAGTGGAGGCAGGTAGATTTAGAAAGAGGCTGTTACAGTAGTCCAACCTGGAGAGAACCACAGCTTGAAAGACGGTGAGCTTCAGAGGGAAGGAGAGGATAGGCAGAGTACCTCTGATGAGGGAGTAAGACGTTTCACTTTTTAGAGAGGTCAGAAATGTGTGCGGAGAAGGAAGTGTGGAGTCAAAGATGGCCCTGAGGTTCTTGGCCTCGCAGGTGGGGTAAGGAGGGCCAAGGCGGAGAAGGAAAGTGTGGAGTCAAAGATGGCCCTGAGGTTCTTGGCCTCGCAGGTGGGGGGAGGCGGGCCAAGGGAGGCCGGCCAGAGCGTAAGGAGAAAGGTTGGTGAAGGTGTACTGATGAGGAGGATCTCAGTCTTGTTGGCATTTAGACAGATTTTTGGAAGTACACCAATTTTGAATGGCAATTAGACAATCAGAAATTACGGAGGAGGTGGCCGAGGGCAGCCTGAAAATGAGTCGAGTGTCATCAGCATAGCACTGGAAGTTTGAGCAGAAAATGGAAATGCAGTAGGCGAGAGCTGCCAGGTACTTGTTAAAAAGCCAGGGTGAGAGGTTAGACCCCTGGGGAACACCACAGGTAGAAAGGGAGATCGATGAAAGTAAGGACCCAATTTTTACCTGGGAGGGTCGATCAGAGGTCAGCCAGGCCAGAGCCTGATCAGTGAAACCCAAGTTGTCATGGAGAAGATTGAGCAGGGTGGTGCGGTTGACCGTGTCGAAGGCAGAGGAGAGATCAAGTAGGATAAGGACAGAGGGAATGTTAGAGTCAAGGTTAGAGAGCAGATCTTCACGGATGTTCAGTACAGCTTCTTCGCTAAGGTACTGTAAAATAGGTCTAAGAACTTACCTCTTACTGTAGAAGTGCTTGTAACTTCCAGAACTCACAAGTCTAATCAGCTTGTGGCCCTACATTTGATTCTTTTTTTATCAAAGACTCCCAAGACCTTGTGCAAAGACTTTTCCATTACTAACCAGAAGTGCTTTACCCTAGCTAAGACTTTTGCCCATTGACTTTGGCTTAGCCTGTTGAATAACTTCTAGTGAACTCTAAAAGTATCTGCACTACTTAAGAATATTTGTGGTCTCTTGTGTTCTAATAATCTTTTACCTTTTACCCACATTTAAAGAGTATTCTGAATACCAACGGTAAGGAATTAATGTCCCCAGCACCCTAGTTACTGAAGTCACCTTTGGGTGTAGGTTGTGTCTATGGGCCATCCCAAAAGGGCCTCGTTTGATTCAGAAATTCAAAGTGAACAGTATTGAAGTATATTTGAGTTACTATTTCATTGCTCCCTTCTGAAGAAGGCTTTATAACGGACTGATAAACTATTGTTTATGCAAGAAACCTTGGGTGTACGTTTATTTGAATACCTGTAAATGTGAATCTTTGTTTAACTACTACAGCTCACATTTCCTCTCTTGAGATAAGCCTGGCTGCTCAACATGCTACCAAAACTGTAGTAAAAGCTATACCAAAGGTTGGGTTGCCTACACCTGTAGTCCTAGTTTGTAGTGTTCCCAAAGGGTACTGCATTCAAACTTTGCCTAACAGGTGGTTGGTGTGAAAGACCCTTGCGGGTCTCCTTGGGATTGCCCAAGTCCACCAAATAATTCACCTCTCCAAGTTTGCCCACAACCTTTAAGGGTCCAATCCATTTGCCCTGTAAGGCCCTCTGACTTGTAGGTACCATAACTAGAACTAGCTGGTCTTGAGTAAACTCAACCATGTTGGCCTTCTGGTCATGTCAATGCTTGACCAGAGCTTGACCCGCTTTCAAGTTATCGGATGCTTCGGTCATTTGTCTCATTCTCTTTTGGAGACCTAACGCACTCTCCAACCACTCCTTCATTGGGGCCAATGGACTGCTAACCGGATGACCATAGAGGAGCTCAAAGGGGCTAAAACCAACCCCTTCCTGCGGAACTCCTCTATAAGCAAAGAGAAGGCACCCATCATGCTCTTCATAGTTCTATTAAACCACTCCACCAACCCATTGGTCTGGGGATGGTACGCAGTTGAGAACATTTAGGTCAAAGTTTTCCCACATTGCCAGCATGTAGTGGGACATACAATTGGTCCCCCTGTCTGAGAAACTCCTTAGGAAAACTAACCCTGGTAAAGATACCAAGGAGGGCCTTAGCCACTGCCCGAGCAGGAACAGTCCTCATTGGTATGGCTTCAGGATACCTGGTAGCATGGTCTATTACAACCAATATAAATCGGTTGCCTGAAGATGTGGGAGGGTCTAGGGACCAACAATGTCAATCTCTACCGTCTCAAAAGGGACTCCCACCACTGGGAGGGGCACCAAAAGGTGCCACATTCTTGGGCCCACTCTTGCTAGAGGTCTGACAAGTGAGACAGCTTCTAGAGTATTTATCTACACCAGACACCACCTTGGTCCAGTAGAAATACAGAAAAATCCTTTCCTTGGTCTTCTTAAAACTGACCAGCCAAAGGAATCTTATGGGCCATTTGTAGAAACTGGGGGTCTCACCTCCTGAGGCACTACAAGTCTTCTGTAGTCCCCTGGGGTAGACTCAATAGGCTGCCTGTAAAGGAGGCCATCCACACAGTACAGCCTGTGCTTCCTTGGATCTTGCCCTTCCAACTGGGAAGCTGCCTGTTGGCAGGTCCTTCAAGAGTAGGACACTCTTTGACCTATGTTGAACTCTGCCCTACAGGAGCCACCTTCTGCAAGTAAAGTCTGCAGCTCAGGATGGTCTTTAGGATGCATATCTCCAACAGGGGGAAGGTCTTCTCCCAGTTCTGTTTCACCAGTAGATGGTTCACTATCCCCCTGGTTGGTCCTCCCACTCAGCCTCAGCTGATGGTGGGGTCACGGGTGACTTTGGACTATCCTCTCAGCAATGTCCCCGTTTTAAGCACAGGGATGATACTTTTCTTTTTCCCTGAGACCTTGGGTTTCCCCTTTGTCTCTTGCTTCCTGGAATCAGAAAGTTATGTGGACTGGGAGTTTATAGGCATTTCTGTAAGTTCCCATTGAGAGTCATTTAAAGTGAGCTCTCTGGCATTCCTAGTATGCTCATGCTTCCTTTTACTGGGAGGCCTGGGGGTGCTCGATACAACTCCTAGAGGATTTAAGTCATGCCCCAACAGGACTCTCCCAGGCACCTCATTTTGTACACTGACGGGTATTCTACAGTCATATTGTTGCACTGGATGAGAGCCGCTAGTATTGGAACCATCTGGATAGGGCCTCCAGCAAGCTTAGTGGGGCCTTAGCAACATCCTCAGGTTTGAAAAAGGTTTCATCCACCACTGAAATGATGGCCCCAGTGTCTAATAGCAGGGGTTTCCTGACCGTCCACAAGTACACTGTCCTTGTAATATTCTTTGGTGTTATCTGGAATAGGTATACACATCTACATTCTGCTGTTCCCACAGACCCAGAGACACTAAAGAAACACTGGCTGAAACTCCAATGGTGTTTGTAGCCAATAGATGAGTTACCACTTGCCATATGAACTTCTCCCTCAGGAATGAAGGCTAAGGAGGCAGTGTGGACCCCTGAAGGTGTACCCTTGCATCTGGGACCCCCCTTCACATGGTCAGTTGACCCACAAGCATAACATTTTCCAAATGTTTGACAAATGGGGGTCAGGGGAGGTTCTCCTGACCTTCCTCTGGTTTAGCACCAGAGGTTTCACTAGACTGAACTGGTTTCCCAAATGGCTTACCCTTCTTATGTTTGTGGCCCTCTTTTGGATGGGAGGATTTAGAGTTCTGTTTGTCATCTTTCTTGTGCTGTTTCCCTTCATCCATTTTATGAGTGGCCCCAGAATCCTTGTGAGTAGCCCTGTTGGCAACCCACAAGTCAACAGCCTTTGCTAGCTTCTTGGGATCAATCTTTTGAGTCAGTCAAGTGCTGTCTCAGCTCAGGAGCAGGCATCAAAAAGATTCCAACAACAGATATTTCATTCCGTCAAAGGAGTTCAACTCTGTAACCCTTAACCCAACCATCTATGTTTTTCAAACATTCGCACACCCAGGTAGCCCAAGGGGTACCATCAGTCTCTGAGTGTCTTAAACCTCTTAAGGTACTGGAAGGAGTTTTTCCAAATCTAGCTTCACATTTTCATACTCCAATCTTTCAAGTGCCACCCAACCCCCACACTCCCCACTCCCCACCTCCATTACAGCATCAGTTGCAACTTGGGCACCCTAGACAAAAGCCAAGGAATAAACCGATTCCCTGTGAGACCCTGAATCCCATGATTGTATTCAAAAGCACCCCACCAATCCAAAATATCAAGTTTCACATCATACATACTCACTGCTTCTTTGGGCAGGTGGGGCCTCTTTGGACTGGAAGACCTAGGGGACTCTGGGATAGAAACATTTTCAAGAGACAATGTCTTAATTTCAAGAGCATGCTGCATTTCTAACTCCCCGAGTTTGAGGTCCTGATGTTTGGCTTCAGCTTGGGCTTGTATCTTAAAATTCCAATTCAAGTCTCATTTTCTCATAAAACACATTCTGGACTCAGTGACGAACCTTGTGGGGTTCCAGTGGATACAGGTTGAGTCAAAAGTTCCTGCTGAGGCGAAGAGTGGCTCCCTTCCGGGGACTCCTCTCCCTCCTCCAACTCTTTTACAACATTAGCGTTAGACTCTGAATTATCATCCTCATCAAGTTCCACATTTCCTGGTTTAGTAGGTGCGACAGGCCTACTACCCATACTTTGATGATTCAACAATCTTGCAATCAATTCATTTTTTTTCCTTTAACAAGGAAATTCCTCATTTTACACGTTTCCTTCAGTTCTACTGTTATAATGATGAGGGCTTCCTGACTGAAGTTATCCATAGTGGTCATGTTACAATTGTTATTATAGTGGCGATTAGCTCTGTGAAGGTTTTAGTAGAACAAAAGCAAAGCAAATACTTAGTGCAACAACTCTACAATAGATCCTCACTGCCTGCCACCAGTGTTAGGCAAGAATTGTAGCAGTACCCTTTGGGTGCACCACAACAACCTTGACCTCCTGGCAATAGGGACCCACCCTTTGGTAAAAGTATGTACTACACAGGTTGGTAGTGTGGCTGAGCAGCCAGGCATCTCAAGAGGGGTTAACGTGAGCAGTAAGGGAGTTAGAGATGCACAGTGACAATGATCCAAATAAACACTTTCACTAAAGGTTTCTTGATTTAAAAAAAATATTAATTTATTTAACAGTCCGTTTGAATAAGGCTTCTTCAGAAGGGGCAATATAACAGTAACACACAAATACACTCCAAAATACACACTAGTTTCTCTAAATCAGCAAATACCCATTTGGAATGGCACACAGACACTTCCAACACACTCAGGTGACTTAAATAGCTAGGACACTGGACATTAATATATCACTGTTGCATTTAGAGCAATACTTAACAGCGAGTCAAAGAAAAGGGTTATTAGAAAAAAAAATAAGATCACACAATTATTCTTAAGCAGTTAAGTACTGTTGATCCCCTAATGCAAAGTTAACCCCTTCCTGGAAGGAGAGGTAAAACAATGTCAGAGGAAAGAAGAGTTATTCAGGGAGCCAGGCCAGCCAATGTCAATTGGGCAAAAGTCTAGGTGAGCTGAAGCACTTCTTGTAGGTGCATAAAGTTTCAGAAGTAGATATAGAAAAAGGAGAACGGCCACAAGCCGTTAAGAAGTAGAAGATGTAAGCAACTCTACAGAAGTATCCAAGCCAAGTCTCAACTGAGAACAAGTAAGGTTACAAGAAAAGAGGTAAGTTCTTAGACTGTATAGTACCTTTGTTTAGAAGTAATGGTTCCAGCTGGCTTCTGTTCCTATGTGGCTCTGCAGATCCTCTTCCTATGCCTCAGTCGTGGGGAGAAGAGGGAGGACTTCTGGGGGACTCCTGCAACACAACCGAACGGTCGGCAACAGAAAAGGCCAAACTTCTATTCAGCAGCATCTCGCGGGTTCAGCTCCTTGCGTCTCCGTAAATAGCACCACTGCGGTCTTACGGATACAACTCTGTACTTTCCTCGCATCTGAGGTCCAGCACTCTGAGGTGGCTCAGGCTTGGTCAGTCCTGCTTCATGGGAGTCCTGGGGATCTTCCTTCAGCACAGGTCAGTTTTACAAGTGATGCACTCCAATCTGGTGTTCCTCTCCCTGGCACTTGGGTTCCTGCAGTAGCAAGGAAGTACAGCCAGCTCCGAGAGGATGTCCAGACGAGTTCACTTTGGAGTTGATTGGTCCCACCAACTCAAGGTGAGAAGTAGTCATTGCAGGGTTTCCCTAGTCAAAAGGAATTCGGAACTTCAGCACAGCAGCAGGGCTTCACCGGGCAAACCAAAAGACCAGGAGTTGCAGCAGCCATCTCTTTCAAGTTCTTCTTCGAATTCCTTAGTCTAGTGGTTGTTGACTCTGCCTTCCAAGACTTTCCTTTGCAGGTTCCTCCCATTCATTCCAGCCTGGCTGTCAATCACACAGCAGGGTGGCTGTCTTTACCAGACAGCCAGCTGGCCAATCCCCTATGGGTGCATTCCTGGAACCAAGGGGATTAAGCACAGGGAGTTTGGGTACCTTTCTCACTTCCTGTCAGACACTCTAGAGCCAGAGGCGGGCTTCACGCATGAATCCTACCAAAGACAAAACGAACAAAGGGACCAAACCTGGTTTGGCGCACAGTAAATCTCAAGAAGGACCTTTACAGCAAGAAATGGTGAAAAAAGAAGACCGGTGGGGGCGGGGAGGGGGATGCTAGGGAGAATTCTGAAAAATGTGCTTATTCCCTTCACCTTAGAAACCCCCAGCAACTTTGCTGGATTTTGAGGACTTGATTTTTTAACCAGGCGAAAAGTGCAACCCTTTTTCCCACTCATGCATTTTGATATGCGTTTTCTTTGGTTATTGAGGCTAACCAACTCCATAGGCATCTTTCCAATTGTGTCACAGTACCCTGAGTGCAGTGACACAGGGAAGCCTTTTAGGCTTTCTCAAGGTTTAATTAGCTTCTCTGGAATAAACAACTGTTTCCCAGAGTAAGTGAAGTTTACTTTACAAGTCTTAAATTCCTAGACCCAGCGCACCCCATCTTACAGAGTGCTGGAGGGGTTACTTAGTACCCCATGTCTATATACTCTGGTAGCTTTCAAATGCTACCCTTTCCTCTCAGAATGGCTGGTGGCAGTGGTTTTACAACGAACAACCATGATTTTTCCCAGCCTCGAACTATTTGTAGCTCCAGTAACGTTAAATCGCGCAAGCCATGTTTTGCAATATGGTGCACAATCATCGTTGCTAAAATAGTTCCTGGTCTTTTTTTGCCATGTCTTTGTGGAAAGTTCCTTCTAGAGTTTCTCTGCGCGCCAAACCAGGTTTGGTCTCTTTCTTCATTCACCTTTGGCGGGCTTCAGGAGTGAAACCTGCCTCTGGCTCCAGAGTGTCTGGGGTAGGCAGGAATTGTGGGAGGTGCCCAAAACTCCCTGTGCTTAGTCTCCTATGAGACCCAAATGCATTCTGATGATTGGCTGGCTGTCTGTCTGGCAAGGACAGCCACCCTGCTGGGTGAGTGGCAGCTAGGCTGGAACGAATGGGAGCGAACTGAATAAAAGGCAAGTCTCTTGGCTTGGAAGGTGTTAGGGAGAATTCCTCCAACCATAGAGCCCTCCAGCTATTTTGCTAAACTTTGGGACTTTCAACTTTTAATTTCAATGGGTTTTCTTTGTGCATTTTCTTTGGTTAGAGTTTTAGACAACTCCATAGGCATCAACTTTTCATGTGTGTCACACAGCACCCTCAGTGCAGTGACACAGGAAAGTCTTATAGGCTTTTCCAACGTTGAAATACCTTCTCTGGGATAAACTACTGTTTCCCAGAGTAAGTAAAGTGAAATTGACTTTACTAGTCTCTTTAAATTCCTAGACCCAGCACACCCTATCTTACACTAGAGTGCTGGAGGGGTTACTCAGTATCCCCTGTGTCTAGATACTCATTTAGCAGTCAAATGCTACCGTTTCCTTTCAAAATGGCTTTTGGCAGTAGTTCAACAAAAAACTACCATGATTTTTTCCGACCACGAACACCAGTAGCGTTAAATCGTGGGAGTCATGTTTTTCAAGACGGGTATGAGCCCCCTTTGTTTAAACAGGTCACCATTTCTTTTTGGAAAGGTCCTTCTAGAGTTTCTCTGCGTGCCAAACCAGGTTTGGTCACTTTGTTCCATCGCCATTGGCGGGCTTTAGGACTGGCGCCCGCGTACTGGGGTGGGCAGGAAGTGAGGGAGGTGCCGAAACTCCCTGTGCTTAGTCTCCTATGCACTCGGGTATGATTGGCTTGCTGATGTCCGGCAAAGACAGCCACCTTGCTGGGTGAGTGACAGCTAGGCTGGAATTAATGTAAAAGGCGAGTCTCTTGGCTTGGAAGGCAGAGTCGACCACTGGAACGCAAGAACCGAAGACGACCTTTAAGAGGACGGCTGTTGCAACTCCTGTACCGTTGGTTGGACCGGTGAAGGTCCGAATCGCCAAGTTCATCTCGACAGAGAAGCCTTGCAAGGACGACGACTACTCCCTTTGAGTTGGGGGGGGACCAATCAACTAGACACTAAGCCACCTGGATACCATTCTCAGAGCTGGTTGTATTTTCCTCAGAGTGCTGCAGGAAATCAAATAACCAGGGAGAGAGACCAATTTGTGTGCTTTATTAAGTCTACCGGAATGGAAGATTTGCCAGTGCCAGCTTTTTGACCCTCTTGTACCCACGACTGAGGCTCAAGGAACAGCGAGATCTGCAGGAACTGCCAGGAACAGACGTCTTCAACGGCATCTTATTCTTCAGTTGTAAGGAACTGTGAAACGAGACAGAGTACTTACCTCTTGCGGTGAAAGTGCTTGAAACCTTCATAACTAACAGGCCTGTTCAGCTTGTGACCCAATATATAATTCTTCTGCTTACTAACTACTACTGAGAACTTCAGAGACTTTACCGTTCACTTACCAGAACCGTTTTTACCTATTCAAGACTTTAGCCCAATGACTTTGGCCTAACCCATTGAATTGACTCTTCTGGTGAACTAAGTATCTGCATTCTCTAAGAAATTGTAATCCTTTCATGTTCTGAACCTATTCCTTTTTGCTCCTCCTTCAAAGTATTCTGAATGCCATTTTGCTCCTCCTTCAAAGTAATCTGAATGTCTCAGAAACTTCAGAGTATAGTACTGAAGTATATTTGTGTATGACATTAAACTGTCTCCTTCTAGTGAATGTTTTAGTGTTTAACCAAGAAACCTTGAATGTAAGAGTTTATTTGAACACCTGCGATTGTAGACCTCTGTGTAACATTACAGCTCACATTCCACCTTGAGATAAGCCTGGCTAATCAGCTCTGCTGCCAAAAACTGTAGTACAGACTTATACCAAAGGTTGGTTTTGCCTACACCTGTAGTCATAGTTGCATGTAGTGGTCCCAAAGGGTACTGCATTCAAACTCTACCTAACAGAAGGCAGAGTCGACCACTGGAACGAAGGAACCGAAGAAGAGCTTGAAGAGGACGGCTGCTACAACTCCTGGACCGTTGGTCTGCCTGTTGGAAGCTCTGCTGCAAGTCCGAATCACCAAGTTCACATCGACAGAGAAGCCCTGCAAGGACGACTTCTCCCTTTGAGTTGGTAGTAACAATCAACTCCCAAGTAAGCCACCTGGACACCCATCTCAGAGCTAGTTGCATTTCCTCAGAGTGCTGCAGGAAGCCGTAGAGCCAGGAAGAGGGACACCAGATTGTGTGCATTACTTGTAAGCTTGCCTAAAGCATTTGGCAGATCCTCCGGACTCAGACGACGTCAGACCGACCTGACCCTCCCTCAGCGGAGTGTCGGGGAAGCAAGAACAGTCCACCTGGATAGCCAGGACCAGCGTTACCAGTGTGGTAGCTAAAACGCTAAACAGCCACTGAAACTGAAGTTTGCCAGTTGCAAGCTTTTGACTGTCCCAGTGCAGGAGTCCCCCGACATCGTCCTTGTCCCCACGACTGAGGCCCAGGAACAGCAGGAATTGCCAGGAACAGAAGCCATTAGCGGCATCTTTTTCTTCATTGAAAGGTACTGTAAAACAAGACTGAACACTTACCTCTCACTGTGAAAGTGCTTGAAACTTTTGCAACTCACAGACCTCATCAGCTTGTGACCCCAACATACGATTCTTCTTTTTACAAACTACTTCCAAGAACTTGTGCAGAGACTTTCCCGTTACTTACCAGACCTGCTTTATCCTATCCAAGACTTTAGCCCATTGACTTTGGCCTAGCCTATTGAATTGACTCTTCTGGTGAACTAAAATATTTGCACTGTCTAAGAATAATTGTAACCTTTTATGTTCTGATAACCTTTGCCTTTTACTCCTCCTGAAAATACTTCTGAATACCAACAGTAAGATATTAATGTCCCTAGCACCCTTGTTACTAAAGTTACATGTGGGTGTAGGTTGTGTATGTGGGCCATGTATAGTATTGAAGTAGATTTGTGTGTTACTATATGATTGCCTCCTTCTAATGAAGGATTTATAATTGACGGTAAATAAATTAATAAGTATTCATCCAAGAAACCTTGAGTGTAAGTTTATTTGAACACCTGTGATTGTAGACCTCTGTGCAACATTACTGCTCACATTTCCCTCTTGAGATGAGCCTGGCTGCTCAACAAAACTGTAGTACAGACTTATACCAAAGGTTGGTTTGCGCACACCTGTAGTCATAGGTGTGTGTAGTGTTACCAGAGGATACTGCATACAAACTTTGCCTAACACGGGGCCATTCTGACAAAAAGGGCACCCATGGGTGGTTTACAAAGGCTGCATCCAGCCCGCGGTAAAAACACAATAGTAGTAAGAAGTAAACCATTGCCACCAGCCATTAATTGTAGAAAGGGTAAGAAAAATTGTACTTGAGAAACTAGACAAAGGGGCTACTAAGTAACCCCTCCAGCACCCTATAGTAAGATTGTGTGTGCCTAGTCTAGAATGGTGCTGTGTGACAATGTAGAGATGACGCCTATGGCGTTTGTCAGACTGCAAACAAACAGTTTAAATCAGATTAAAATACATGAGTGGAAAAGGGTTTCACTCTCTCCAGGTTAAAAATAAGCCCCAGAGTCCAGCAAAAGTGGAATTAGCACATCTGAGAATTCACCTTAACTGGCATCTTTGAAAGCCACCTCTCTTACAATCTCTCTTCCCACTAGCCAGGAAACCCTTCTAAAATCTGATGGACCAGAGGAGATACTCTTCTCCAACAGGCGAGCCACAATTTGATTGTGGAACAGCAGGTCTGCGAGTGACATGTGAAAGTACTTTTTCCATTGTTTCGAAAGCCTGTAAATATTTATCTGAGATGTAATTAGACTGCTTAGTGCGAGATACCCAAAGGCAGAAGCAGCGCTGCGGTTGCTCTACACCAAACCCTTAGAATTACCCCCAAAATAACTTGGTATAAATAAAGACAGCTGTGCAGTACCCAATTTTTTCAAAAGAGCTTCATCGTTTACAAGCATTTCAAAGAATATATGTTAAGGTAACTCAGTAGTAGTTCCAATTAAGAAGGCATACTCTAAAACATTTTCAAGAATTTAGTAAGCAAGGCCATAGTGAACACTTACTTGCACTTTGACTTCCAAGTTGCTGAGGAGAGGCACCAAATTAGTTACAATTCCAGAGTCTATTACCATCTGAATTTGTTCATTGCCAGCATCGGTTAAGTAGGAAAGGGCCCACACTGTATCCACCAAGATCTGATAAAAAAAAAAAAAAAAAATGTTCCCATTAAGTAGGTAGTCTTTTTTGCTGGACAAAAGTACTCTGCCATGTCTTACCCACTGATCTTAGTTTTATCATGCCACAAAGTGATCCAAGTGTCATTTTCAAACAGAACTGGAGTAGCAGTGCATGACCTTCCCCGCACATCCCTTGCCACTCCGACTAGCAAACCTTTACAAATACCATTCTTACTTCCACATTTTGCATTACACGTCACTTCCAGAAAAGGAAACGCCGATCTATAGACGATCCAGCAGAAGACAAGCCATTCAGGCGAGTCAAGGAACCCAAGATATCAGGCTATGTAAGAAAATGTTTATGGGAAATTCCATTCAACTGACTGGGATTGTTGTACCAGGATAAGCTAGAGGATGGGACAACTTGGGCTAAACTAGCCTCAGAAGGGAAAAGTCCCTTCTTACTATGAGCTCTATCAATCCTTTAATGAAGTGCCATGAATTTCTAGACGTACAAAATTGAGCCCAAATGGGAGTTGGATTACAGACAACATAATGTACTAAGGAGATAGGAGGAAAGTGTCCAATTTCTAGATCCCAAATGGTGAAGGGAGTCAAGATGTATGACAAAAACAATGATGGTTTAGCAGCTTCCTGGCCGGTTAACTTAAACTCTTGTAGAATAAACAATAGTTTACCCTTTAATCCACACGGGGGTACACTATTTACAGAGAGGCCAAAGTTAACATGAATAATGACCAATAAACACGCACATGGTGAATTACAGCAATAGCAATGTATGCTTACTCACATTCACATCTGTATGATGTATTAGAACACACAGAGCAGGAAGAATCTGAAAAAGAAGAAAGATTATTTAACATACAATCAAAGAACTAGTTACTCTTACCTTGTAACGTTCTTTCGATGGGATGTTCCTCCGACGTATTCCTTATCTTAGATAGAAATCCTTCAGCTTTGCTGGCCTCGGAAAATTTTTTCGCCAGAGGGCGCTGCGCGTCGATGATCGCCAAGTCGATGACCCTCGACGGCCTCCGTGCCGACGTCGACGTCATCCTGCCTATAAAGGCCGCGCGCAGCGTCCGTTGCTCAGTTCCGTTTTGTAGTCCCCAGTAATGTTTTTGGATTAGACTAATCACCTTGAAGGAGCATAGGCTGCAAACCCACAGGAAGTCATACTGCGGGGATGGATGGGAGGGTCGATAAGGAATACGTCGGAGGAACATCCCATCGAAAGAACGTTACAAGGTAAGAGTAACTAGTTCTTCGAAGGGATTGTGTCCTCCGACGTATTCCTTATCTTAGATAGACTCCCATAGCAGTGGTATTGTGACTGGAGGCGGGAGTAATAAAAGTTATGTTACCCTTCCAGAATGGACAGAGTGTAACACAGCCTTGCCGAATCTAGTTTCTTGACTAGAGGAGGAATCCAGGCTATAGAATTTGGTAAATGTATGTGCGGACGACCATGTGGCAGCCGCACATATATCTCGAATTGGCACCCCTCTTTGAAGGGCTGAGGATGTTGCGATACCCCTGGTAGAATGAGCCCTTAGATTTTGAGGAGGCTCCTTTCCTGCCAATTTGTAGCACTCCAGAATGGCTAAAATAATCCATCTGGAGATGGTTTGTTTTGTTATTGGAAGGCCCAACTTATGTCCTGCATAACCTACAAAGAGTTGGTCTGCTTGTCTGATCTTAGCCAATCTGCTGATATAGAAGCTCAAGGCTCGCTTAGGGTCCAGCCTGTGCAGTCTCTCTTCCTCCTTCCCCGGATGAGGAGGAGGGTAGAAAGAAGGTAATATAATCTTCTGAGTGATGTGAAACTCCGAGACTACCTTCGGGAGGAAGTTAGGCTTCACCTGAAGAACAACTTTGTCCTTGTAAAAGATTGTATGTGGAGGTTTACACGATAAGGCTTGCAACTCGCTAACCCTTCTAGCAGATGTCAATGCTATTAGCAAAACAGTTTTGAGGGTGAGAAGCTTCAATGAACAAGAGTGTAGTGGTTCAAAAGGGGCACCCTTTAGGAAGTTTAAAATTAGGTTTAAATCCCATAAGGGAACTTGAAAAGGTTTCGGGGGATAAACATTAGTTAATCCTTTTAGGTATTGTATTACCAATGGAATTTTGAAGTATGAAGGCTCCTCTGCAGTGCGCTTAAAGATTGATAGCGCTGCGAGATAGCCCTTAATTGTGCCAACCTGTAGGCCTGAATTAGCCAGGTAAAGTAAGAATGACAACACCATAGGTGTACCACAAGAAAAGGGTTCAATATTCTTTTCTCTGCACCAGCTGCAAAATTTGTTCCAACGGCAGCGGTATAGAGTTTTAGTTGCCGGCCTTCTGGCCGAAAGCAACACCTCCATAACATCATCCGGAAGGTCCCAATCCTTGTACCTCAACCTTTCAGACACCAAGCGTGAAGGTTGAGGGTCTTGATGGCTGGATGGAGAACCTGACCTTCCTTCTGCGAGAGAAGATCCTCTCTGTATGGCAGTCGAATTGGAGGGCAGATGGACATGTCTAGAAGGTCCGGGTACCACGTTCTCCTGGCCCAATCCGGGGCAATTAGGATCATGGTCTTCCGAAACCTTCTCAACCTCCTGATCATTTGAGGAATGACAGGGACCGGAGGGAACGCGTACAGAAGTGGGAACTCCCAGTCCACTACGAACGCATCTCCTAGAGCTCCTCTCGGGGGAAATTCCCTTGAGCAAAATCTGTCGCACTTCCTGTTGATACTGGTGGCGAACAGATCCACTTGAGGGGTTCCCCAAAGGGCGAAGATCTCTTGAAGGACTTCCTGAGCTATCTCCCACTCGTGAGAGACTGTGCTCTGCCTGCTCAGAGCGTCCGCTGTCAAGTTCTTCTCTCCGGCTAGGTGAATTGCCGATAGAGAGATTCCTTCCTGAATTGCCCAAAACCAGAGCTGCATCGCCTCTCTGCACAGTGGTAGTGAGCCTACGCCTCCTCTTTTGTTGAGGTAGTGCATGGCCACTGTATTGTCCGTCATTATTAGGACGTTTCTTCCCCGTACAGACGGCAGAAAAGCCTTCAGCGCTAGTCTGATGGCTCTCAGCTCCAACAGGTTGATATGTAGTCTGGACTCCGATGGAGACCAACGACCGCTGATGGTCAAGTCGTTGGCGTGAGCTCCCCACCCCGTGAGTGAGGCATCCGTGACTACTGTTATCTCCGGCCATGGTTGCCAAAACATTTCTCCTTTCAGGATGTTCTCCCGACAGGCCCACCACTGAAGGTCTCGGGCTACTTTGACCGGGATCCGAAGGAGATCTGTCATCCTTCCTGAGAACTGTGACCACTGAGTTCTCAGTGCCCACTGGAGGGATCTCATTCTCAGGCGAGCCTCCGGCACGAGGAATATGCAGGATGCCATGAGGCCTAGCAACCTCAGAAAGTCGTAGGCTGGGAGATATTGGGCATTCTGAAATCTGATGACCATCTGCAGAATATCTCGAGCCCTCACCTCTGGTGGCAAGGCTTTTCCCAGGGAAGTGTCCAGGACTGCTCCAATGAATTGGAGTCTCTGTGATGGTATCATCTGTGACTTCTTTAAATTGAGGGAGAAGCCCAGCTTGTGAAGGAAGTGGCAAACATAATCTAGTTGTCTCTGAGCCTGTTCCGAAGATACAGCTCTGATCAACCAATCGTCTAGGTAAGGGTAGACATGAATCCCTTCCCTCCTTAGACTTGCAGCCACAACCGACATTAGCTTGGTAAAGACCCTCGGGGCGGAGGTTAGCCCAAATGGCAGAACTCGAAATTGATAATGAGAGCTGCCAATTGCGAACCTCAGGTATCTCCTGTGCCTGGGATGGATCGGCACATGGAAATAAGCGTCCTGGAGGTCTAGAGATACCAACCAGTCCTGAAGCTGGAGGGCCTGAAGGATCTGAGAGAGAGTCACCATCTTGAACTTGTCCTTTCGGAGGAATTTGTTCAATTCCCGTAAGTCTAAGATGGGTCTCAGTCCTCCGTCCTTCTTCGGTATTATGAAGTAGGGGGAGTACCAACCCTTGTTCCTTTCCGCTACAGGTACCAGTTCTATGGCACCTTTCTCTAGCAGGTCTAAAACCTCCTGCAAGAGGAGCGGATCTGGAAGCTTCAAAGGGTTGTTCCCCGGTGGATGACTCTGAGGGATATGTAGGAAGGGCAGGCAGTAACCTTGGGCTACTGTCTCCAGAGCCCAAGCATCTGACGTAATAGCCTGCCATTCCGTCAGATGGTGAGTTAACCTGCCCCCTACTGGTGTTCTGTGAGGGGAGACCTCAGAGTGGTTTTGAAGCGGCTGATGCAGTTGCCGAAGGTAAAGTGGCTCCTGCTCCTGCGGGTGCGGCTTTCTTTCCCCTACCCCGTCCACCACGGGTAAATCTTCCTTGGCCTCTTTGAGCCGGTCGTCCCCTGCCCCTTCCATATGAGGAATAGTAACGAAAGGACCGTCCTCTCCACGATGATCCCGAAGGACGAAAGGTATTCTGACGGATAGCAGCTCCCAATGACTTGGCTGCTGCCTTGGACGTTTGCAGTTTCTCCAAACTGTCATCCGCCTTCTTTCCAAAGAGGGTAGAACCGTCAAAGGGCATATTCAAAAGCCTGGTCTGCACGTCAGAGGCAAAACCAGACTTCCTCAACCACGCATGCCTGCGGATTGTGGTACTTGCCGCCATGGCCCTGCTGATACTGTCAGCAGAATCTAGGCCAGTTTGTAGGGTCTCGCACATCGCATCTTTACCATCCCTGATGATGTTTAAAAATGCGTCCCTTTCCTCTCCTTCTTGGAGGCAGTCAGCCGCTGATGAAGCGCACTCCCAAAGGGTGTGGCTGAACCTAGCGAGCGTACAGGTCGCGTTAATAGACTTTAACGCCATGCTACAGGCAGAAAAAACCTTCTTAGCCATGGCATCATATTTTTTGTCATCCCTATCCTGCGGAGCAGTGGGGTATGCAGATGTGCTGCCTGATGAGGTTGCAGCCTGTACAACCAAGCTCTCAGGAGTAGGGTGTTTTGACAAATATTCAGGGTCAGAACTAGCCACCCTGTATTTTGTTGACAGTTTTTTATTTACTGCCGGGATAATTTCTGGCGTTTCCCAGTTTGTCAAAATCCTTCTCTGTAGAGCAGAGTGAAATGGAACCACAGGATCCTCCTGTGGGCCCTTGTCCAGTATGTCAGTGAGGTCATCCTGCTGAAAGGCAGGAGAAGGTGCAGACCAACCCATAAATTCTATGATTCTAGACATCAGAGCTCTATATGGAGTCTCCGCATGTTCTCCTGGGTCTGGTTTGATAAATTCTGCCTCAGGAGAAGTGTCCAAGCCACTAGCTTCCTGAAGTGCATCCTGAAGATTTTTTAATCTTCCTTCCTCAGAGGCGAAAGTCTCTGGCTCTGGTGATGTGGTCCTCTGTAAATCAATATCTTGGTCTGAATCCTCCCTTTCCTCAAAAATCGAGGTTAAAGGGGGATACATTGGTTTTTTGAATGGTATAAACCCCATTTCCAATGCAGAAGGAGCCATCATCACAGGCCTTGAAAACGTCGATGTCGTCGACACCGACGTGAAAGTACTCGAAGGCGCCGTGAAAAGCGTCGAGAAATGTGTACTAGGCCTCGAAGAACTCGAAAGGATCGGAGTCTTGCTCGAGAACGACGTCGACGTTCTCGGCGTCGAGTCGGAGGTCTTTTGTCTAACCGTTGGCTGTGGAGTAGCCGTGGTTCTTTCCTTCACCGGCGTCGATATCGGCGTCGACGTCGGCGTCGACTCGATCGACTGATGCGCCGATGAATCCTTCGACAACGGCGTCGATGGCGCCGACCTCTGTTTCGAAGGAGTTTTCGACGATGGCGTCGATGATGCTTTATCTCCCGATGGCTCGAGGCGCTTTCGGGTTGACTTTTCCGCCGGGTACTGCGACTCGCGGCGTTTAGATTTTTTGGGTTTTTTACCCGGGGTATCACCCTCAGCTGTCTTCGAGGGGGACGAGGCCGCTTTCTCGAAGACGCTTAGCATCTTTTTCCTGAATTCCTCCCACTCAGCTTGCGAGCTGCGTTTTGTGGGGCAATGAACTCTCTCAGGAGAACTCGACGAAGATGACGAAGGGGATCTCCTACGTCTCTTCTTCGAGTGTCTCGATGTCGACGAGTGGTGGGAGCCACTTCGTGATCTAGATCGAGAGTGTTTTTTATGGTGAGGAGACGAACGTCTCGACTCTACCGAAGAAGCTTTCGAGGAAGTTAAAGTTGACCTACCTCTCTCGAGCTTCCCCCTACGCTCCTTCAAGGCTTTCGCCGTCATGGAAAGGCATTCCTCACACTCCGAACTCTGGTGCGTGATTCCCAGACACCACAAACAGACCCTGTGAGGGTCCGTCAACGACATTTTCTTCCCGCAGTCTCGGCACTTTTTGAAACCGGACCGAGGGGTCGTCGGGTCGGAGGAGGATGCCATCGATATCGAGGTAAATAGTAGTTATTATATACGTTATCTTTGACGAGAACTGAGCAACGGTGTTCCGAGGCACAACGAAGCGCGGAAAAACGGAACTGAGCAACGGACGCTGCGCGCGGCCTTTATAGGCAGGATGACGTCGACGTCGGCACGGAGGCCGTCGAGGGTCATCGACTTGGCGATCATCGACGCGCAGCGCCCTCTGGCGAAAAAATTTTCCGAGGCCAGCAAAGCTGAAGGATTTCTATCTAAGATAAGGAATACGTCGGAGGACACAATCCCTTCGAAACATGATTTTGCATTTAGACAACAAAATAAGCATACTCGCCTCCTGAATTGTTTCCATAGGTGGTGGGGGGTCCTTGTGGCGACATAAGTTAACCATCACCCACGTAACATTTCTTAGAAAGGTTATGGGAATAGATGGGTTGATGAAAGACAGTAGAGGCTTCACTACTCCAAGGCTGATTACATAATCTCTGCACTGCGGACCGTCACCTGTGAGGAGGGGGTTAAGAATTCCCAAATCAGCTTCAGTACAGGAGTAAACGTGGTTTACTGACATTGTTCCAGCAACAATGCACCAACACATAGCACCGACATAAGGTCTACAAACGAGTATTTTACTATTATTGCTAATCAGCAATTTCTATTACACAGCTATTGTTTGAATTCTTCAAAAGCTTACAGAATTCACCTTCACTTAGGGACCAGTGGAATAAACCTATAAAATGATGGCACATTTCCCAAAACGTGCCGGTGTACGGCAAGTAAGGTACAAGGCCATTTCAGTTAATAGGCCTCAAACGCTTGAAAGTTCAGTTTGTTTCCTTGCATAGACCCAACTATAATGGAGGTGCTTGGTAAACATGCCCCAATGCTCTGAATAGAATGACATCCAACACCACACATTTATCCCAAAAGAGGGTGAAATTAGAATGTGGTTGTTGCGTTCTTGGGAACAGCTAGTCTTTGGCTGATAACATTATAAATAAAATTGAACACACCTAAAAAGGCAACGGTATTGATCTCATGTGGATGAAAATGCAAGAAACCAGTTCATTTGTATAACTCCATTGCCATGCTCTGTATGCTCAATTGGTAAAATTCCACGGATGGCTACGAAGTGGCTCTGTGGAAGAAGTAAAGTTAAATGGAATTGCCCATTTGTTAGGTAAGAATTGGTGCAGTCACACTGAGACTACACACAAAACTTACCTACTTGGTACTAGGTAACCCACCTTTTGGTATAGGTCTGTACTACAGAAGTGGGTAGTGCGACTGAGCAGCCAGGCCCATCTCAAGAGCGATAAATGTGAGCTGTATAGCTGTACAACTGAAATCTGTAAATACAAGTAGCCAAGTAACACTTACACCCAAGGTTTCAGCTACAATTCTTAATCAGTTTTAAATAAGCATTCTTTAAAAAGGCAATTCGTTGTAACAATTCAAGCTAGCTTTTGAAAATACTTTACAGAATCAATAAAGCTGGTGAATAATCTTTGGATATGCAAAATACACTTTTTACACTGAGGCGACTTCAATTACTAGGGTAGTATTTGCATGGTCCAGTGGAGTCCGTCTCTGGGTTACTTGGTCCCACTAACCCATTGGAGGAAGAAGTTGTCCCTTCGGGAGCTTCTCTTGTCGATCAGAAAAAGGAGTTTCAGCACAGCAGCAGGGCTTTACTGGGCAATTCAAGAGGTCCAGGAGGATGCAGCAAGCTTCATTCATGTTTTTTTTTCATCGGGTGTTTCTCCTAGTGGTCGACTCGGCCTCTAGTCCCCAAAACCATTGCCTTTTAAGCAGGCGTCTCCCATTCATGCACAGCCTAGGCTGACAATCACACAGCAGGGTGGCTGTCCTAATGGGACAGACAGCCAGCCAATCAGGACTGGTTGCATACAGACATTCCTAGAGACAAAGGACAGGACAGTATCAGGAACCTCCCTCACATCCTGCCTTTCCAGACACACTGGAGCCAGAGGCGGGCTTCAGGGCTGAAGCCCGCCAAAGGCAGAACAAAGGGCTCAAACCTGGCTCAGCATGCAGAGTAAAACCCAAGAAAGTCCTCACAAACAGAATATGGTGAAAAAAAGACTGGGGCCATTTTTACAAAACGGTCACCCATGGGTGCTATACTGCAGCTGAGGATTCAACCTGAGGTAGAAAAGCACAATGGTAGTAAAATTAAACCACTGGTACCAGCCATTTGAAGTAGGGAGCGTAACATTTTTTTGTACATGAGTAGGTAGGAGAAGGGGCTACTAAGTAACCCCTCCAGCACTCCACATAAGATGGTGTGTGCTGGGCCCACAAAGAGAAAAAGGTAAGTAAAGTCAATTTCACCTTACTATTCCTGGGATCAGTAGCTCACACAAGAAAAGGTATTTAAACCTTGAGAAATGTAAAGGATTTCTGTGATACTGCACTAAAGGTGCTGTGTGTCACTATACAAAAAGAAGATGCCTATGGAGTTTGTCAGACTCCAAAAACAGTGGAAATACATAATCCAAATCAGGTCAAAACACGAGAGTGAGAAAAAGGTCTCACTCACTCCAGGGTTAAAATGAAAAAGTCCTTAAATCCAGCAAAAGAGCTGGGCAAGGTTGAAGGAAATTAGTAGAGAAATGAGATTTCTCCCAAACACTTTCTCATTCCCCGAGGGACACAATGTCCTTGCCAAAGTCAGAGAGATTGTCTGAGGTCCTAAGCCCTCAAGTGCTTTACAGTTGGGCAAGACCCATTTAAGGCGCTATAATGTACGGGGGGAAATTGGGCACTGGGAAGGCTCTCTCATGCAAACAATCATATACACAGACAAGCACTGAAAAAGGTAGTTATTGTCTAAATATAAGGCACAATTAACTATTAGTTGGATAGATTTGTAATGTTCGGCATTTTAAAAGCTTAACTAGTGCTGTAGATGTATCAAACTCACCACCTCCTTCGCAGACGAAATGTGGCCTATAAAATCGGCCACAGGCTTAGTGTTCGCACTATGGCCAGAGAAAACTGACTCACCAGGTGTCGAATGTCCAAGGGTCCATGCGCGTTAAAAATAGGACTCATGTTTTGTGTGGCAAAACGCAGAATGGGATAAATTATAAGTATTAAGTGTGGAGGAAACTACAGGAGCCAGATAACATCAGCAGGAAGAGTGAAATATGGATAGAATGAATAAAAATTGTTTGTACATAGGAAGGTTTTGTTTTTCCTTGGGCTATGCCTCAAGGTTTGTAAGTCTGCAGAGCTGCATTGTGTTTTTGCATAAATAGCACCTGACAAAACCGCCGACAACAAATAAAGGCGGCTTTGGAGCATCCCTATTATGGAAGGGGGACGGATCCAGCTAGAAGTGACATTAGCATGGCAAGTCAGACCTATGTAAACCCCTGCTTGAGGCCACTTTGGCGGGGAGGAACGGGGAGAGGGACAGGAGAAGACCGTTTAGGCAGCAGAGTCCTTTGCTACCATCCTCTTTTTGTAAGACTAAACTTGTTATCCTTACAAGATCTCCTTTTGCCTCATTTCCCTATAGAGGTGTATCGATTCTGGTGTGAGCATAATTAGGGACACCCCTTACAAGGTGGAGACCTGTTGAAGAGGCAGAGAATGTATCCTAAACTCTTGAAGTCACTGAAATCTTCTTTAGATCCCTGAACCTGGACTACTGGCTCCTCTTCCGAGGTAAGCATCGATATGTTTCCTGATGTAGAAGTTGCCTTGCCCAGTGCACACAATTTTTGTAACGCGTTTCATCTAGTCTGAGGCCGTAGAGGGAACCACTAGGGTAGGTTTTTTCCCCCCTCGGCATATGAGGTTATTGGAATTGAGCCTTCTGTACAATGTTCAATTTGCCGAGCTTCTGCACACCTGCAAGGAGCAGTGTAATCTTAGGTTGCGTCAGCGATATCCACTTGAAGCCAGCTAGGGCTTCATTTCTTCAGACCGGAGAACTTTTCCCCTTTGCACCGGGCCCCAGAGTACTGAATAGCATTTAGCCGCTTGTAAAGTTCAGTAATGCTCAATCCAGATTTCCACTGGTGTGTGTCTTATTACCAAGCTTCAATTACAACTTTCAAATGGGCCCCCTTTGATTTGCCCTAATTTCACCGTATGATTTTGGAAAATGCTCTAAAGTCACTCACTGCTGGGGCTGGCGACGCCCAAATCACAAGTCAAGGATGAACCTCTGATCGGTAGTCCGGCTGAAATTACTGGGGAGTGTTATTCGGCAATGTCCTCTCGTAGACTGCCACTCTTGAGATCTGTCGCCCACGCCATTCCTAAGCGCGACCTCTACTTTGGTTTCACCGGCCCGCTGCCTCCAAGTCCCTTTCTGGGGTGCTCTATGCCAGCGTAACGACCCTCACCTGGTGGGCGAGTCCGGCCTAAATGTGCGAATGCCTAACCTGCTACTGGGTCCCTCGCGCCACGCCCAGTCCGGAACGTTTTCACAGTTTTATTCTGGGCATATTCTCTGCCGGAGCTCGCCATTGATCTTAGAAGCCCGGGGGTCCCTTGTTCTTTTGCAAACCCAATCGGGTGCATATTTCAGTGAACGGATGCTCTTTCTAAATCGGGTCTCACGGAGCACTCCACCGCATGTCTTCAAATCACAGCGGCCATCTTGGAATCCCTAAAGGTTTATTTTAATAGAAGTTAGGCGAAGATAAATCTGGGGGTTGGTGGGCGGTTGGTTAAGTTCTTGGTCATATAATTATAAACCCAACATAAAATCACCAGACAATGCCTTAAAGTACACAGACCAAAGCATGGACCTTGTTCAGAAAACAAACTGCATTCCTAGGCAAATCAGACCTTATCAAACATTTAGTATACAGCACACCTATTCATGGGGAGTAAAACCATAAGTTACTTTATGATTACTTTCACTAAAACAAGGGTAGTAGACCCTGGCAGTTGTGCAGTGACACTCGGTTAAGAAATCACTTAGTAAACCAACCTGCAAGTATACTTTTCTGAATAGTGGAACACCAATTCAAGAAAAAGTAGAAACCTATAACCACATTCAGGATAAAACACAAATATGCTAGGCAAGCAAGACCTTTTGGAGCATTATACAATTACAGTTGCTTTTTGTTAGGCAAAGTTTGAATGCAATACCCTCTGGGAACACTACAAACAACTATGACTACAGGTATAGGCAACCCAACCTTTGGTATAAGATTGTACTACACAGTTTTGTTAGTGTGTTGAGCAACTAGGCTGATCTCAAGAGAGGAAATGTGAGCTGTATTGGAGTTACAAAGATTCACAGTTACAGGTATTCAAATAAACTCTTGTAGTCAAGGTTTCTTGCATAAACAATTTATCAGTTATAAAGCATTCTTCAGAAGGGAGCAATAGAATAGTAACACACAAATACACTTCAGTACTGTACAATCTGAGTTTCTGGATCAGACAAGGCCTTTTTGGGATGGCCCACAGACAACCTACACCCTTCAGTAACAAGGGTGCTGGGGACATTAATACCTTACTGTTGGCATACAGAATACTCAAGTAAAAAGCGAAAGTTATTAGAACATAATATAAATAGTCATAAGCAGGGCATATAATTTCATATGGCTCTTAGAAGAGTCATTCAATTCAATAGGCTAAGCCAAAATCAATAGGCCAAAGTCTTTGTATAGGATGCAGTACTTCAGGTAAGTAAATGGAAAAGTCTTTGCACAAGTTCGTAGGAGTCTTTGAGAACAAGAATCAGATGTAGGGTGTTAGGGGGAATTCTCAAAAATGTGCCCCCCCACTCTATCATGTTATTTGATTATGGAGTTTCAGACAACTCCATAGGCATCATCTTTTCATTTGTGTCACACAGCACCCTCAGTGCAGTAGCACAGGGAAACCTGTTGGGTTTTCCCAAGGTTTAATCTAAGAATTTAAAAAGACTAGAAGTCAATTTAATTTTACTGTCTCTGAGAAACAGTAGTTGATCCCAGATAAGGTATTTAAACCTTGGGAAATATGAAAGACTTTCGCCTGAATTGAAGGTGAGTGCAGCTTCTGTGCACGACCCCACTTTTGCCCAAAAACACCAAAAAAGTGTTTGTATCCAGCCCCACTCCATGTATCCCCCACCTCTATTTCCTGGTTTCTCCCGTCCCTCTCAACATGTCCACGGGCAGTGATTGGATCCTTCTCATCGTCATAGGCAGCCCCTGTGGTTAAAGGCCCCAAGGCAAAGGGTGGCCAAACAAAGGCGGCTCCAGGAAGTGTCAGCAGGTGTCCGCAGGGGAAGCCAGTGGCCAGCCGTCAATCAGCAAAAACCAAGGACCAGTAAGTTAAGAGTGGCCTAGGTGGGGAATAAAGTTATAACTCTACCCTGAAAGCCTAGCCCACTTACCAAATCCATCCTAAAACACCCTAGTAATAAATAAAACCTCTTCAGCCTTCCTTAACTCCACACTACTAAGCATAGTGATGTCTAGTATAGCACCCATTTGAACAGTCAGGCATAGGACTCTCCCAAGTCAGAACTGTACTTGGTCACCTGTGTTTAGAATTGTACTCTTTCACCTCTTAGGCATAGGCCTCTCTCCCACTATACAGGACTCCCAAATCTAGCTGTGTTTAGAACTACACTCCTGTATTTAGAATTGTAATTCGTTACCTCTGTTTAGGATTGTAATCTTATCTCAAAAAATGTAGCTGTTAGCATTGACACCATTAGTTCACTTGCGTATTAACTAGATACCCTCCCTAACCCACATAGTCGGCTCACCGCAGTGAACCTTTTTCAGGAAAACTCTAAGGACAGCCACGTTAAACCAAACATACAATACTATCTTCCCCGTACCTTACTCAAACACTGACTAAACAATTTGGTAATACCAGCTGCTGATCATCAACAAAGTACCAAACCTATAGTGGACAACTCCCGTCACCAAGTACCACACCACAAGACAGCCAGACCAAAGCAAACAGACCAAAACAGCTCTCAACCCCAAAATGCCACGCAAGCAGCCTGAATAGAGTGGAAGAAAAAGAGCAAAACAAACCGGAACAGCAACAAAGACGCGCAACTGCAGAAAACACTCCGACTTGCAGGAACGACACTCGAACCAACGCGAAGAGAAGAGAAAAATCCCTGTACCTAACTCCATACCTCGCAAACAATCAGTCACCAGAACAAATCAACCCAACGCGAGAATCAGCAACAGCAAACAACCAAACAACCGCGCAGATGATCAGACAACGCCAGAAAACAGACGCAATAACACCCTACATCACCAGTCATGAATAACTCACTCGACACCCACAATTTGTGGAACCACCTGAGGCAAAAAAATACAAATAAAAAAAACCCAATACTGAACCTAAGAGAACTTTGACACAGACGTACCTGTACCAACACCTCAACTAGTGATTGACGTTAAAGGAAACCCTGACACCGATCAGAAGACGACCCCAACAATAAAGGCCAAACCACACCTCTAAACTCCACTGCAATCTATTGCACGCAAGATCCATGCCAAAACATTCAACAGAGATATTTGACCTGCTCGATGACAACGGCATGCATGGACATCCTATTCATCACAGAAACATGGCTGGACGACAACTACAAAAATCACTCCAAAGTTGTCTCCCAGCCAACTTAAAATGCCTCCAAATAAACAATAACATAAAGGGAGGTGGTCTCACGATAGCAGTCAAAGAACACCTAAAAATAAAAAACAGACTTCCGTCTCAACATCAACTGTGAAACCATGGTCACGCACCCATGAGCAAACCCAAAAACCAATGTCACATTCATCCTGGTGTACAGACCACCATCATATGATGCAACCTTTGTTGATAACTTCATAGAAGCCATCACCAACTTAGCCATCAAGCACAAACATCTAATTAACCTGGGGGATTTCAACATCTGGTTTGAAACGAGTCATGCCAACTCCCAAAACTCACTGACCGGACAACTTACAACCATGAAACTATGATAGCTGGTCAAAGGAGCAACACACTCGGCAGGACACACCCACGACGCAATCTTCACCCAGAAAACACATCACCACAGCACCACAGATACAAATAAAGTGGAGCGACAATCTCATCATCCCTTTCATCAGACTACCTACTCCACTCTGCACCCAAACCCCCAACCACCACAAAAAGAAACAGTACAGTCAAAACAAGCAACATGTTCCAACACCTGGAGACAACCAAACCCTCAATTACAGAATCAGAGCTGGCTGACCTAGACGGGAAAGCGGAGCTGCTACACAAATGGATCGCTGATGCAATTGAAAAGATTGCCCCAGAAAAACCAAGAGCAATGGCAAAATGGTTCACCCCACTACTAAGCACCATGGAAAAGGATAAGAAAATTGAGGAAAGAATACAACCCAGAGGAAAATAAATAATTTTACAAAATTGTTCCAGAAACAAAATCTGGGCATTCAAGAAGGAAATACAAAAAGGCAAAGGGAAGGCATGACGACAATCACCAATGCGACAAACTCACAAAAAGAAATGTTCAACATCATTAAAGAAAAGAGCAACACAAGGCTGCGACAACACCCCAAACCCCTAAGAGAAACTTTGCAACGACCTGGCAGACCACTTCAAGAACAAAATCAATGACATCCAACAAATCCTACAAAACAGACCCAACCATAACATCCAACCAACCAAACCTAAACAGAATCACAAAACAAACTACAAAACTATCCCGAAATATCAGCAAAGGCTTTCGTCTTGCTGGTGAAACAGCAAGAAATCAGGTTCACCCATGGATATGGCCGCCTTACATCAACAAATCAATCCTCACACCATCGGAATATTTCAGAAACCTAAATCTCACTAGCAACAGGAACCGTACCAAAAACATTCAAATCAGCATACATCAAACCACTCTTAAAAAACTTAAGTGGCGACGTAGAAGACCTATCCAAATAAAGGCCGATTTCAAACATTGCCTACCCAGCAAAACTCCTGGAAACCTACGGGTACAAATTAACCCAAGAACACGTAGAAAAACACCACCTGTTGGACCAAGCACAAATCGTCTTCAGACCTGCAAGAGGAAAACAAACAGCACTACTATCCATCTGGGACGACTTGAAAACAAATGCGGACTCCGACACAACCTCAGCCCTGATTCTACTCTACCTCTCCGCAGCCTTTGACACAGTTAGCTATAAGACCCTAACCAAAAGACTAGAAGGCATAGGCATAACAGACACAGCACTACTCTGGATTAAATCTTTCCTAGCAGACAGAACATAAACAGTTTCGTTAAAACCCTTCAAATCCACACCACGGGTCAACGACTGGAGTACCACAAGGGTCGTCACCATCACCACTATACTTCAACATCAAACTGCACTAATCAGAAAGTTCAAAAAATACAAAATTACATGCTACACCTTCACGGATGACACTCAAATTATCTACAAAATCGAAGAGAAATCAAGCCGATCACTGAACCCTAATCAAGTGTCTAAAAGCAGTCTTTAAACGGATGAATTGCCAACAACTTGAAAATCAACCCCGGAAAGACAGAAATCATAATTATATCCAAAAATCAAGAGAACAGCTATATTCCATGGCCAATGGCAATGGGAAGTGCACCAATTCCATCTAAGGTAGTAAAGAAAATCTGGGAGTCCTGACGACCACCCTAACCTTAGAACCACAAAAAAATGCAATAATCAAGCAATGCTTCTTCCTCCTTCACGCAGCAAGAAGAATCTTACCTTTCCTCTCCTTCATCCACAAAACCATCACAATCATCACCCTCATGTCAAGAATCGACTATGCAAACAGCCTCTATCTCGGGATAGCAGAATACCTCCTGAAGAAACTACAACGGATCCAAAATGCAGCAGCCTGACTCCTCAAACTATCCAGAAAAGACCACATCACTCCAGCCCTAAAAACACTGCATTGGCTCCCAGTCAAACATCGCATCACCTTCAAAACAATGTGCATAACACAGAGGGCAATCAGCAGACAAGGAGCTGAATTCCTGCAAAAGAAATGAACAATCTACAAGCCAACAAGACCTCTCAGATCAAGCAACGAAATCCATGAAGGCGCCAGCCCCGCCGTGGAAGCTCAACGTGGTGCTGACCAGGCTCATGGGTCCGCCATTCGAGCCGTTGCATTCGGCCCCGTTGAAGTTTGTCATGGAAGACAGCGTTCCTTGTGGCCATCAACTCCACACGGCGCATGGGAGAGATTCAGGTCCTACCCTGCAAGCCTCCATACCTGACCTTTCACGATACGAGGGTAGTGCTGAGGACGCACCCCTCCTTCATGCCCAAGGTGCCGTCGGACTTCCACCTCAACGAGCCCTTGGTGTTACCTGTTTTCTTCCCGTCGCCTTCGTCGCCGGCCAAGAGGACTTTGCACTCGCTGGATGTAGCTAGAGCACTGAAGTTCTACGTGGACCGAACGAAGAGTTTTCGGAAGACATCACAGCTGTTTGTGAACGTTGGACCTGTGAACCAAGGGAAGGCTCTCCCTAAGGCTTCCATTTCTAGATGGCTCTCCGGCTGCATCATGCACTGTTATCGGTTGGCAAACCGACCGTTGCCCGGCCGTCCGAGAGCCCATTTGACCACAGCGATCGCTGCCACCACAGCGTTCTTGTCTGGTGTGCCCTTGCTGGCCATCTGCAGGGCTGCTACGTGGAGGTCGACGCACACCTTCACGAGATTCTACCGCGTCGACCGGGATTCCAGGGAGGAGTCCAGAGTCGGCCAAGCAGTGCTGCGCAACCTGTTCGCTTAAGGTGATCCTGGTGAGGAGGTAAGAAATGCTTAATGTTGAGCCTTTGCCACCTCCCGTGGTTGTGCGTGTGTACTGCTATGTATTCTTGTATTCATGAGCATGTGAATCCATGCCAGACCCCAAGCTGGAGAAGAAACCGTTACTTACCTGTAACTGTTGTTCTCCAGCATGGGTCTGGCATGGATTCACATGCGAACCCTGCCTCCTACCCCTCTCCGGCTCTTCACTTGGTCATACTGCCACTTTACGTGCTACCAAATCTGAGGATGGCCGCCAGAGGAGGGGATTAGGGAGAGGGCAGTCATTGGCTGGGGGGAGTATGACCCAGAGACCAGTGATTGGTTACTACTAAGAAAGACAGATCAGAAACGAAACGGATACTGATTTTTTCTTTACTGAGGATTCCCAGCCTGACGACGGGGAATATTTATGAGCATGTGAATCCATGCCAGACCCCATGCTGGAGAAATGGGAGATCTCTCTCCCTTCACTGTTACAATAACATCTTTGTTATCATTAAGTGATACTACAATTGATTGCTTTGCTTTATAGACACCACAACAGAATACCAAACATTTACTCTAAGCAATGACGCTTTTGTAGCATATCTCTAGAGTGTGCAGGGGACGGGAGGACTCCAATTTTGGGCCCTCTTTCCTGTTTTTATTTTTTTTACTCAACTGACCTTTCCCTGGGTGCCGTGCGTTGTCGAACACTCGACCCAGGTGTCGAGTCTCAACTTGGGGTTGTGTTTAGTGGTGTGTGATTTTGATGTGCTTCCGCCGCCGGGTGTAGTCCCCCACAACATGGCCGCCGGCCTGTCCTCTGGGATCGGGGGCCTGCGCTTGGGTAGCCGGAGCTACCCAGTCACCCTCTCTGTCCGAAACAGCTGCGTTGCTGCCATCACTGAAAGCGCCGTCTACCTCCATGGCCTGAGTTTCCTGTCGTAGTGGGCCCGCGTTTTGTGGAGTGGTCCTTTAAAGTCTTCGGCTTGAAGAACCTACACGCTTGACAAGATGTTTCGACGTGGTCTCTTGGGAGACAAGTTACAGACAAAATGCTTGTCAACCCACGGGAATTTACGGTTGCACTTGGGGCAGAATTTAACTGGGGTCTTGTCCATAAAACTGTGGCAGCTGGGCGAAAGTAGTGTATCCTAAAATGACCACCCCCCCTCTTTCCTACTGTCTGGGCCGAGGCCCGGGGCGGCCTTCCAAGGCCGAAACAGTGCATCGTGGTAGTCTTTCGACAGGCAGTTTGTCTTTACTGGCGTGATGTTTCGATGGTCGGCGAAGTAAAGGATAGAAAGAATGAACCATCGATAATTGAAATAAGTTAATGGCTTTACGCAGAAAGAGGAACTCCGCTATACCAGCCTATCTAGAATGATGGAAAAACACAATTTGAGGGACCTCAATGTGCGAGCGATCATGGGTACAGTGAACATCACACTAGGGATAGTATTACTGGCATGCCCTGTCGACAGCCCTTTTCGAATTTAGAAAACAACAACTGATACTCTGCAGTTTCCACTAGATGTTGGCCTATGCACAGCATGTGATCTAAGCAGATTCCACAAGCCTCAGAAACTTACATTCACTAATATTCTGAAAGAAACAGTTAAGTGAAGCGAACAGCATTACTTTTGGGAAGAGGCACAACCAATTCAGAGGCGAGTAAAATAAACTTCCATACACTTTTCAGAATGACAGAACACATTCAAGTTAGAAGTTTTGTAGCTGCTCACTGTGAGGGACAGTTACCAACCAACTCTTTCACAAGTAACTTTTAAACACTAGTTCTACTTTAAGGCAGAATGCTTTTCATATGCAGTCGTTCCCCAGTCTAATGCAGGAGTACACTCAGAGGCAGACGAGGGATCCTGGTGGTCTAGGTGCCAGCTGTAGACAGGATGAGAGAGTTCCGGAGGACGTCTCTTCAAAACAAGTAGTTCATTTTTAAAAGGTAGTAAGCGGTTAGGCAAGATTAGTTTAGTTTATTATTTATATAGCGTGGCCTGGCCCTGGGGCATCTGGGCACTTGGCACAGACATTTTAAGACATGTACACAGTTGTCGTGCTTGGCATGGTTACAGGCAATTGACAGAAATGTTTGTAATATTTACATAGTTATAAGATACAGAATATACAATATAATACAAGCTGTTGTGGACAGTTTAGGCTTCTTTGGCAAGTAGCCAGGTATTACCATTTTGTTTGTATCGGTGGAAAGAAGGTTTGGTTCGAAGAGCCAGTGGTAAGGAATTCCAAAGTTTCGTGGCAAGCACTGGGAAGCTAGTACCGCCTGCTCTTTGGAGCTTGAATCTGGGTATTTTTAAGCAATTGGTTTGAACTGACCTAGTGGGCCGTGATGAGGTGTTGTGAGTGAAATTGTCTGCGAAGTATCTGGGTGCTTGGTTGGACAGGCACTTGTGGGTGACGGAGTGTTTTGTATTCAATTCTTTGGGGTCAAGATAGCCATTGGGTGGCTCGTCTTAGGTCTGAGATGTGTTCGGATTTTGGGATGTTCAGGGCTGCTCTCAAAGCATTATTTTGAACTACTTCTAACTTGTCAATGTTCTTTTGGCTTGTGCCCAGGTAAAGTGCATTACAATAGTCGATTTTTGAGCGTACGAATGCTCTTGCTAAAGTTGTGCAATTAGAAGCAGATAAGTATGGTCTGCAGGCGATAAGCTTGCAGGTGAAGGCGGTAGAGGAAGCAATAGCATTGATTTGTCTAGTCAAGGTGAGAGGAGTCAAGATAGATCCCTAGGGTTTTAACATGGTTAGATACTGAGATGTTGCCGTCAATGGCCAATGTTTTGTAGGGATTGTTAAGTCTGGATTGGGAGCCTAGGAGAAGGAGCTCAGTCTTGGCATTGAGGCAAAGTCTGTATGGCCATCCATTCTTAAAAGGAGTAAATGTCGTTGATGACGTTGTCGGTGGAATAGTCACCTGTTAGTGGGATGTATTCGAGTGTCATCTGCTTAATTCGTGTAGATGACACAGTTGATCCAGTATATGGAATAGTGTTTGGTAAACACATTTTATAGTGTGGGCGAAACGCAGGAGCCCTGTGGGACGCCGCAAGCAATGGAGGCTGGTTCGGCAGTGGGTGTGAAGACCTTCATGAATCTGTTATTCTAGAATGACTGAATCCAGGCGTTCGCTTTGTCAGAAAAGTTGGCTGCTGATTTTAAGTGCTTGAATACCTAATTTTTTTTTCTCTAGGTGGTTCTGGATCTGCAGGCAGGCTGCTCGGTCTAGGATTTTTAGAAGGAAGAGCACTGTTGTGATGGGTCTGTAGTTGGTGGGGATGTTAGGGTCCAGTGTGAGTTTCTTGAGCGGGGGTAAGACCCAGGAGTCTTTAAGGTTGTTGGGTATTATGCTTGATGTGAAGGATGCGTTTATGCGTGTGGTGATAAATGGAGCCAAGTGTTTAGCAGCGTCTTGGATTACTGTGGTTGGACAAATATCACCTTGGCATTTGTAAGGTTTCAGGGTGGATATTATCTCTTCCACCTCTTTGATGTTAATTGATTGAGGGAGAGTTTCCATACTGATTCGGCATGTCTCTTGTTTTTGCAAAGGATTTTTAGTTCAGGGGTGAACCAATAATTGAGGTGTGTGGGTGGTTTGGCTTAGCGTAGTTTAAGTGGAGCGACAGTGTTGATTGCTTTGCGAATGGTTGTGTTGTAAAGGTCGACTAGGTCTGTGGTGTTAGCGTTGGTGGGTGTAAAGCCAATGATGGGTTGGAGCAGTGGGATTAGTTACTCCACTGATATTTTTGCTATTTCTTGTGAGTGAGGGTGGAGCTTTAGTTTAAGGTTTGGGGCTGGTTTGTCTTTGTTGATGGTGAAAGTGATGAGGTGGTGGTTGGTCCAGGCACAAGGCGTGTTGGATAGAATCGTGGTATCGCAGTTTAGGTCCGCTAACCCATCAAGGGTTGTCCCTTTGTTGTGGGTTGGTTGTGAGATGTGGTGTGTGAATCCTAGCTCTGAGCTGGTGTTGGCGACCACGTTAGCTTTGTCGTCTTTAGTGTCATTATAACAGATTGAAATCGCCTAGAATAAGTATCTGTGAATTGGGTTTGGCGTTAGATATCAGGAGAGCGATGTTGTCATTGAAGGAAGAGATGTGGCCAGTCTGTATATTAGGTGGGATGACCAACCTGCGGATAATGGAAGGCGCTGGGGGGAATTCAATAGTCCAAGAATATAGCAGTTGCGCTTAGGTATTGGTTCATGGTCAGATCAGAGTCGTCGTATCGGTGCTTATAGCTTTTTGCTTTATTATTGCTTTTGCAATTCCACAAGACAATTTAGAAACATCATAGTGGCGGATAACGCCAGTTGCTGAACATTGGTGAGTGCGAACAGCCTTAGTACTGGTTGTGGATTGTTTGATGGAAAGCAGTTCGCCTGATGGAGTGTTTGGTTGAGTAGGTGTCTGATATTGAGGGAGATCTTAGCTATGAAAGCAACGCCTCCTCCTTTGGTTGTGTGTCTGTGCAGACGGTATTTAGAATATCCATCTGGGATGGCTAGAGCAAGGGCAGACTCCGAGGCTGCATGGAGCCAGGTCTCGGTGAAAGCGATGAAATCCAGTTCCTTAGAGGTGATTATGTCAGCTATGTCGAGAGCATGAGCGGTTAGAGATCTTGCGTTGATGAGCGCACCTGTGATTGTTTGGGTGATGGTCTGTGACTTTGTTGTGGAGAGGGGTCATTGGGAGGGGGAGTGTGGGAGCAGTGGGGAGGTGCTGTAGTTCGTGTGGCAGGAATAGTAGGTTTAGGTTTGAGTTGCGCTATGATGGAAATAGGTGTTTGTTGGGACCTGGATCCTAGTCTGAGGTTTCTGGTCGTGGTTGGACAGGTCGTCTGACATTTTATTGTGGAGAGGTATAGGGAAGTCATTGGGAATGTGGTTAAGTGTCGGGAGATGCTGAGGTTCGTGTGGCGGGTGTGAAAGGTTTGGATTTGAGTTGTGCTTTGATGGAAGTGGGTGTTCGTTGGGTCCTGGATCCAAGTCTAAGGTTTCTGGCCATGGTTGGTGGGTTGTAGGTCTGAGAGCAAATGGCTTAGGTGATGCAAGTGGGAGCAGGGTTGTGGGGAGGTGTGCGTAAGTGGGTTTGGAATCGGAGCTGGTGTCATCTGGAAGGCAAGGTGGTAGGAACCGTGTCGGGGCTTTGCTGTCTGAGTGTTGGGGTGCTTGAGATGGTGCGTTGATTTTTGCTGGTATGGTTGCGGCTGGGATTCATGTCAATGATTATGTTGTGATAAGTGTGGAAGTGAAGGCGGCTTAGGCGAGATGTGAGATGCCAGAAGACATAAGATGGCATCCTCATGGCTGTCCCAATATTATGCAAGGTTGTAGTTGGGAGGATATGGATAGTTGGCAACGGCACAAGGCTAGTGAATAGAGGGTGAGTTCTCTAGTGGTGGGAAACAACCTTCTCTGTAGTTGGCTGATATTTTTGGGTAGGTAATACATTCAATATGGTTGGCGACAGATAAATGCACAAGTGTGGTATTTGGGCGGACAGCGCTAGATGAGCAATAGTGTAGTCTGTAGCATGAGCAATAGGCGGGCACTTGAAGCGGTGCACTACAACAACCCTGACCTCCTTGCAATAGGAACCCAACCTTTGGTACAAGTCTGTAGTACACAGTTTGTTAGTGTGTTGAGCAGCCAGGCTTATCTCAAGAGGGGTCACAATGTGAGCTGTAGGGGAGTTAGAGATTCACAGTGACAAGTATTCAAATAAACACTTGCACACAGGGTTTCTTGATTAAACAATTATTAATTTGTCAGTTAGAATAAGCCTTCTTCAGAAGGGAACAATATAAAAGCAACACAAATAAACTCCAAAACGACTCAGTTTCTAAATCAGCAAGGACCTTTTTGGGATGGCCCACAGTCACAACTTCCACCCTCAGGTGACTTCAATAGCTATGGTGCTGGGGACATTAATATCTCACTGTTGCATTTAAAATATGCTTAGAAATTGGTTAAAATAAGTGATTATTAAAACAAACAAGAGACTACAAATATTCTTAAACTGGCAAATACTTTTGGATCCCCTAATCACGGTCCTTCAGCATAACGTTTAAGCCAAAGTCAATGGGCAAAAGTCTTGTATGGGTTTAAGCACCAAGTAAGAAAGGTCTTTGCACAATGTTTTAGAAGTCTGAAGAAAATAAGAATCAATGTAGGGCCACAACCTGTTTAGGCTTGTGAGTAGTAGAAGATAAAAGCAACTCTACAATGCTAGCTAAGTTCTCAGACTTTACAGTACCTTTGCATTGAAGAAAAAGTGCAGCAGATGACTCCTGTTCATGTGCTGCTCTGCAGAGGTCACTGTTCTTGGGCCTCAGTCGTGGGGACAAGAGGGAGGACTTCTGGGGACTCCTGCACTGCAATGGGAAAGTCACTGCTCGCAACTGGCAATCTTCAAACAAGTGGCACTTCTGTGTTTCAGCTCCTCACGACTACCGCAAATAGCAACACCGCGGATTCTCGCTGTCGAGATGGACTTTCCTTGCTTCTGGGGTCCTTTAAGGGGGCTAAGGCTCAGTCGGTCCTGCTTCCTGAGAGTACGGAGGATCTTCCTCGAGCTCTTAGCCAACTTAAAAGCAACGCACACAATCTGGTGTTTCTCTCCCTGTCGTTTCAGTTTCAAGCAGCAACTCTGTGGAAATGCAACCAGCTGCGAGAGAATGTCCAGGTGGCTTACTTTGGAGTTAATTGGTCCCACCAACTCAAGGGGAGAAGTCGTCTTAGCAGGGGCTTCTCTGGTCGATACGACTTTGAAGTTCAGCAGAGCAGCAGGGCTTCACCAGGCAAACCAACGGTCCAGATGTTGCAGCTGGCATCCTCTTCAAGTTCTTTGGTTCCTTCGTCCAGTGGTCGACTCTGCCTTCCAAGCCAAAAGCCTCGCCTTTTATTCAGTTCTCTCCCATTCATTCCAGCCTAGCTGTCAGTCACCCAGCAGGGTGGCTGCCCTTACTGGACAATCAGCCGGCCAATCACAGAGCGCAGTTTGGTCTCCTAGTAGACTAAGCACAGGGAGTTTCGGGCACCTGCCTCATTTCCTGCCCACCCCAAACACCCTGGAGCCAGGAGGTTGGCTTCACTTGTGAATCGCGCCATAGGCAAAGCAAACAAATGGACCAAACCTGGTTTGGCACGCAGAGTAAATCAGAAGGACCTTTCCTTAAAGAAATGGCAAAAACAAACCAAACAAAAAAAAAAAAAAAAGACCGGTGCCATTTTGACAAAAAAAATCTTTGGGTGCTTCACTACAGCTGCGAACGCAGCCCGCTGTAAATGCACACCACAGTAGTTAAAACACCGCCACCAGCCATTCAGAGAGGAAAGTTACAATGCAAGTAAAGTCAATTTCACTTTACTGCTCTTGGAAACAGTAGTTTATCCAAGAGAAGCTATTTAAGCCTTTGGGAAATCTGAAAGTTCCCTGTCACTGCACTGAAGGTGCTGTGCAACACAACGTAAAAGATGATGCCTATGGAGTATGTCAAGATTCCACAACCAAAAGAAACAGCGTTCAAATTAAAGAAACATGAGTGGGGAAAAAGGTCTTGCTCTCTCCAGGATAGAAATTAAAAGTCCTAAAGTCAAGCAAAAGTGCTGGTGGTCTCCAAGGTAGAAAGGAATTGGCACATTTCTGAGAATTCTGGTGTTGGGTAGTGTGCGAGTTTGTGTAACGCTCACCTTACTCCCACGGAGGCGCTGGCCGAGTTTGCGCTGCTGTGACCTCTTCTAAGGTGATGCGCAGGGTTCGGAAGACGGACTGGACCGGGCCCCCAAATCTGGCTTGTCTGGCTCGCAGAAGTATCCTTCTGTAGGCGAAAATAGGGGATTAACTGTCTGCGGGGTAATGCAATCAGCCTCCCACTTTCCCCTCTCAACCTCCTCGAAACCCTTCTGTGATTCCTCGTAGCGTCTCACCTTAGGGTCTGAAAGGACGAGCTCTCCATCCCGCTTCTGATGCAGGGGCGCATTGGTATCCAGTTACTTCACTGGATTTTCAGATTGGTGAGAACCAAACTTGCTTGGCTTCCAGGTAAGTTTTTTGATAAGAGGTTCCCCTTGTGTCCATGCATTAATGTACTAATGCTAGTGTCTTTTTCCCCATAGGGGCCGGGGTACAGAATGCTGGGGAACAGGCACTGACCCGAGATGAGAGGTGAAATCCTTGTAGAAATCAGGTAAGTCTTTAATGAGCGTTTTTTGGTAATGTCTTTTCATTCGCTGATTAATGCTGATGTCTTTTTCCCCTTAGGGGCCGGGGTCCGGAAATGCCAGGATGCGGCGCGGACCCGAAAAGAAAAGGGAATAAATCAACAGGTAAGTCTTAACATGGAGATTTAGCTTTCCTTATTCCCTTCTCTCGCTCACCTTTTGTTCTGGTCTTTTTCTCCCTAGGCGCTGGGGCGTGACTGCGAATCCGGATGATCGCTGCTGAACATGGAGGCGCCCTGTAAAGGTGAGTGGAATGCAGCGCTGCAGCGATGCACGCGATGAGCTTTTAAATTAAAGTCTTCCTTTTCAGGATTGTCGGCGAGATGTCTCCGGACGCGGATTTAACAGGTAAGGACTTTTCCTTCTTCTGTTCTCTTCCTTTGCAGGTGATCCAGGATGCTGGCAGGCGTGGCAGAAGTCAGGATGCAGGAGCAGACACGGTGAGCGTCCAGCTGCTAGATGCAGAACAACGCGAAGCACGTGTGGCTGTTAGGGTGGGGTTTAAATAGCCTTGGAAGAAGTTCCAGGTATGTATCCTTCCCCGACCACGCCCGGATGGTAAATTAGTCCCACAGGTAAAGTAGTGCCTTTCAGGCCTCAAGGAAGCTGGGATCCTGCAGCATGGTCTGCATCAGGTAAGTGCACCCAAGCACTTCCATAATGAGCCTGGCGCCATAGGCGCCAGGACACTGTCCAAAGGGCCCCTATATGGGGTTGCTGGGTCCTTCCTTGGGGACTAGATGTCCGCTTTCGGGGACGCAGGGCTTGAACCGGCTCCCCGGGAGCGGGCATCATGACAACACTCTCCCCCCCCCCCCCCAAGGCCCCTCCCAAGGTTGTTCCCTCCACGGGTTTTGGATTGTCTGGGAAGAGTCGGTGGAATTTCCCGACTAATCGAGGTGCATGCACATGGTCGCTGGGTTCCCACGACCTCTCCTGAGGACCGTACCCCTTCCAATCAATTAGGTAGAACAGTTTTGACCTAAACATTTGAGTCTGAAATGTTCTTCACTTCGAATTCGGGCTCCCCATCTATTAGAATAGGTTCTGGAGGTTTGAGTAGTCGGGTTCCGGGTACCACTGGTTTCAGAAGTGACACATGAAAAACAGGGTGAATTCGCATACTAGCTGGTAAATCAAGTTTAACAGCCACTGGGTTAATTATTGCCGTAATAGAATAAGGTCCCAGATATTTTGGGTTAAAAGTTCGAGGCCCTTTGAGTGGTAAATGTCTGGTAGCTAACCACACTTGATCCCCAATCTGATACGGAGGTGCTTCACTCCAATGTAGATCAGCATTCTCCTTGTATTTTCTCTTGGCTTGTTGTAAATGCGTAGTTGCCTCTTTGAAGGCTTGGGTAATTGTAGAATGCAGATGTTCTACTGCAGGCATTCCAAGGTTCTGAGGTGAGTCAAGGTTTGAGGTTCGAGGGTGATGCCCAAACAAAGTATAAAAAGGACTGTGGCCAGTTCCAGAGTGTACCGAATTATTATATGTGTATTCGCCTATCCAAAGAATGTCTTTCCAGTTGCTTTCAGATTGCTGCAACATGCACCGTAAGTATTGCTCAAGGGTCTGATTTGTGCTCTCGGTCTGACCATCGGTCTGAGGGTGGTGACTGGTCGATAATCTTACGTCGATCTGCGCCATTTGACAACATTTGCACCAGAAGTGGGAAATGAATTGGCTTCCCCGGTCAGAGATTAGTATAGATGGGAATCCATGTAGCTGAACAATATTTGAGGAATTCTTTGGCTAGAACAGAAGCTGAAGGTAAACCTTTCAAAGGAATAAAGTGGGCCATTTTGGAAAACAAATCCACAATTACCAGAATAGTATTGTACCCCGAACAAGGAGGCAGGTCCGTAATAAAATCCATTGATAGGGTGTGCCAGGGTGCTGGCGGTATGTCTAGAGGTTGAAGGAGACCGGCTGGTGTTTTCTTTTGACTTTTATTTTGGGCGCAAACACCACAGGACATCACAAAGGATTTAACATCTTTTCGCCAAGAGGGCCACCAAAATTGTCGTTTCACCTTTTCCTCTGTCTTGGCAATACCGGGGTGTCCCTCTATTAATGCATCATGATAACCGGAAATAACTAGTTTGTGTAATTCCTTATGTGGCAGGAATAAGCGTCCTTGGAAATAAGGTAAACCATTATCTATGGTAAAGTCTGATCCCTTTTGTATCCAATCCTGTAAGGTTCTAGGGTCCAGGAGTCGTTTCACTCTGGCTTGAATGTCTTCAAGCGTTTGTAACAAAGTCATGCCTAGAATCCTCTGTTCGGGAATTATTGGTACTGGTTCTGAGTGTGTATCGGATTCTCCCATTCCAATTCGGGATAAGGCGTCTGCTTTGCCATTCTTGCAGCCAGGTCGATAGGTAATCACGAAATCAAATTCAGCGAAAAACAAAGCCCATCGGAGCTGCCGTGATGACTGAGCCTTGGCGGTTTTCAAATACTGTAAATTCCGGTGATCAGTGATCACTGTGATGGTATGTCGAGCGCCAAGCAGATAATGCCGCCAGGTTTTTAAGCGGACTTAATGGCTAACAGTTCTTTGTCCGTGATTGCATAATTAACCTCGGGTGCCGAGAATTTTCTGGACCAAAATGCTACGGCATGCAGTTGGTTGGTTTCGGGATCTCTTTGGGACAGGACAGCTCCCATGGCTAGGCTGGATGCGTCAGTCTCGACGACATAAGGGAGATCTGGACGCGGGTGTTTCAATATAGGTGCGGAGGTAAACTTAGCTTTTAAATCCTGAAAGGCCTGCTCGGCTTCTTCCGACCATTCAAAACGTTTATTTTTCCTCAAGAGTGCAGTAATGGTTTGTACCACACGTGAAAATTCCGGGATAAACCTGTGATAGAAATTGGCAAAGCCGAGCATGCTTTGAACCCCTTTTAAAGAGCTAAGTGATGGCCATTTGAGGATGGCATCCACTTTTCTTGAGTCCATTCGGACTCCTTTGGGTGTCAGGATGAAACCTAGAAACTCGACTTCTGTGGTATGGAAAACACATTTCTCCAATTTAGCAAATGGTTTGTGTTGGCGCAGTTTTTCAAGTACTGCCCCGACGTGTTTTCTGTGATCAGATTCCGAAGAGGAGTACACCAGAACGTCATTGATATATACGACTACACAAACATCGATGAGTTCCCGAAGGACATCATTCATGAAGTATTGGAAGGCAGCCGGCGCGTTACACAATCCGAAAGGCATCACCTGGTACTCGAATAATCTTATTTAGTACCGAAGGTAGTTTTCCATTCATCGCCTTCTTTAACTCGTACCAGATAAGCCCCCCGGAGATCTAACTTGGTGTATATGCAAGCGTCCTTCACTTGGTCAAGGAGTTCAGGGATCAGAGGCAGAGGATAACTGTTTTTAACCGTTATCTGGTTCAATGCGCGGTAATCGATACAAGTTCTAAGGTCGCCTTCTTTTTTTTTATGCACGAAGAACAAAGCCGAGGATGCCGGGGACTTTGACGGGTGAATAAAACCATTAGGTAGGTATTGATCCAAATATTGTCTCAAATGCAGATTCTCGGGTTCGGTAAGGGCATAAATCCTGCTACAAGGGGGTTGTGCACCGGGCACCAGATCGATTTGGCAATCGTACGATCTGTGAGGAGGTAACGTGTTGGCCTGTTCCTTTTGGAAGACGTCCTGAAAGTCTTGGTATTCCGGAGGTATTTGCATGGAGGCAGAGGTTCCAGATGCTAGATTAATCTTCAGGTTTTCTGGGCAGCAGGTTTGTGTACAATCCGGGAAGGTTATTCTCTTAGCTCGCCAATCAATTCGAGGATTATGTGTCTCTAACCAAGGGATTCCAAGAATAACCTGAAACTGTGGAGCCTTGATTACATCAAACAACACCCTCTCGATGGCCGTCGGGACCAATAAGAGTCACCTCAGTAGTGGAATGTGTTACCGGTCCAGAGGCAATTTTCGTTCCATCGACTGTGGTGATGACATCTTTGCTGGTTTTAGGACGGAGAGGGAGGTTAATCCTAGAGACCAATTCATGATCCACATAGTTTCCAATAGCCCCACTATCGATGTATGCCTTTATTGCATGCAACCGCTTAGGCTGTTCTGGATCTACGAGAACCATTGGCACAATGAAATGCGAGGTCTGAGAGTTAGTTTTCAAGCTCGGCAAGCGGACCCCTACGCTTGTCGGGAGGAGTGGTTTCCCGAAACAGAGTCTTCATGGTTTTTATCAGCGGCTCCTACCGCCTTTCGGGGCGGTTTTGCTGGGAAATCTCGTAGAAAGTGTCCAGAATTCCCACAATAAAGGCATAATTTTAACTGCCGCCTCCTTTCACATTCCTTTTGAGTTAAGGGTCCTTTAACCCCTCCAATTTGCATAGGCTCAGAGACATCAACTCCCTTGGGATTAGCATGGGTCTTGACCAACACCCGGGTCTCAAACCTGGACCGATCTGCTTTTCTGTTTTGAAGTCTGTGATCCAATTGGACCACTAAGTCTATATACTCTATGCATTCTTGGGGCGGATTTACAACTTGGGCCAAGACATCTTTAAGTTCCCCGCGTAGGCCTCGATAAAACAATGACTCTTTTATCCTCTGGCCATCCCGTTTCCACAATCAGTCTATTAAAGGTTGCAATATAGGATAGGAGGTCCTGATTGCCCTGTCGCAGGGATAGAAGTTCGTCATCCAGAGCCTGCCCCCGAGAGTGTCGCGCAAATAACCTTTCCATGCTTGCTTGAAACCTTTGAAAATCACGGAGAATCGGGTCATCTTGAGTAACCAGTGGAACTGACCAATCGGCAGCGCAGCCGCTGAGATGACAATACAAAGGCTACCTTGGTCTGATCATTAGGGAAGGCCCCAGGTTTGCATAGGAAGTGCAAACGACACCGATTCATGAATACGGCGAATCGTTTGGGGTCCCTAGCAAAGCGTTCGGGTGGGGCCAGCGGCATGTTTCCAGGTAGATTAATCTGCACAGGGTTACTGGAAACCACAGGAGCGGGGTTCCCTCCGGAACCGGGTAGAGGAGTTTGCCCAGCTTGACCTTGCAAAAGCTGTCTGGCCAGGTCATCAGTTCTTTCCTTTGATATTATTAATTCCCTCCTGCGGGCATTAGTCTCTTGACGAGCGGCATGTACTTAGGCCCGTAATTCCCGGCAGTAATTGGGCCAACTGATCAGTCTCAGAACTTTCCATAGCGCCTGGGTGGGAATTTGTAGGAAGGCTTTGTGTTCTGTAATGCTAACCTGACTCCCACGGAGGCGCTGGCCTGGTTCGTGCTGCTGTGACCTCTTCTAAGGTGATGCGCAGGGTTCGGAAGACAGACTGGACCGGGCCCCCAAATCTGGCTTGTCTGGCTCGCAGAAGCATCCTTCTGTAGGCGAAAATAGGGGATTAACTGTCTGCGGGGTAATGCAATCGGCCTCCCACTTTCCCCTCTCACCCTCCTCGAAACCCTTCTGCGATTCCTCGTAGCGTCTCACCTTAGGGTCTGAAAGGACGAGCTCTCCATCCCGCTTCTGATGCAGGGGCGCTTTGGTATCCAGTTACTTCACTGGATTTTCGGATTGGTGAGAACCAAACTTGCTTGGCTTCCAGGTAAGTTTTTTGATAAGAGGTTCCCCTTGTGTCCATGCATTAATGTACTAATGCTAGTGTCTTTTTCCCCATAGGGACTGGGGTACGGAATGCCGGGGAACAGGCACTGACCCGAGGAGAGGTGAAATCCTTGTAGAAATCAGGTAAGTCTTTAATGAGCGTTTTTTGGTAATGTCTTTTCATTCGCTCATTAACGCTGATGTCTCTTTTTCCCCTTAGGGGCCGGGGTCCGGAAATGCCAGGATGCGGCGCGGACCAGAAATGAAGAGGGAATGAATCAACAGGTAAGTCTTAACATGGAGATTTAGCTTTCCTTATTCCCTTCTCTCTCTCACCTTTTGTTCTGGTGTTTTTCTCGCTAGGCGCTGGGGCGTGACTGCGAATCCGGATGATCGCTGCTGAACATGGATGCGCCCTGTAAAAGGTGAGTGGAATGTGGCGCTGCAGCGATCGACGCGATGAGCTTTTAAATTAAAGTCTTCCTTTTCAGGATTGTCGGCGAGATGTCTCCGGGATGCGGTTTTAGCAGGTAAGGACTTTTCCTTCTTCTGTTCTCTTCTTCTCTTCCTTTGCAGGTGATCCAGGATGCTGGCAGGCATGGCAGAAGTCAGGATGCAGGAGTAGACACGGTGAGCGTCCAGCTGCTAGATGCAGAACAACGCAAAGCATGTGTGGCTGGGGTTTAAATAGCCTTGGAAGAAGTTCCAGGTATGTATCCTTCCCCGACCACGCCCGGATGGTAAATTAGTCCCACAGGTAAAGTAGTTCCTTTCAGGCCTCAAGGAGGCCGGGATCCTGCAGCATGGTCTGCATCAGGTAAGTGCACCCAAGCACTTCCATAATGAGCCTGGCGCCATAGTCTTTTATGAGCCTGGCGCCATAGGCGCCAGGACACTGTCCAAAGGGCCCCTATATGGGGTTGCTGGGTTCTTCCTTGGGGACTAGATGTCCGCTATCGGGGACGCAGGACTTGAACCGGCTCCCTGGGAGCGGGCATCATGAGTTTGGATAGTTGGCATTGTAGGTGGCCATCCTGTGCAAGTGTTGGGAGAAGGAGTCGCAGAGAGTTTGCGTGGACAGAGCAATGGTGCAGGAGGGCTCCACAAATTCTGATATGATCCTGTGGAGCTCTTTGCTGCTGTGGCAGTTCGGGATTCTTTTATTGTAGTAGGCTTTTTCAGTCTTTCGGATCTCAGAATTGTAGTTACGGTCAGGGTGGGCGAACACAGATTTGCTGTGAGGGGTTTTGGATGCTCACCAACTGCACTTGAGGGAGTGATTTTGGGTTTTGAAAGCCTTCAGGAGGGGCGTGAACCATTTGGGGGTTGACCCTTTGCAGGTGGCAGCGGGGTGGGGTATGTAGTGATTCTTTAAGCCAGGAGTCAAGGTTTCAATAGGTAAGGGGTCTAACTGAGGCCAGGAGTGCACATAGCAGGGCTTCAGGTAGTACCTTGACCGTGTTCCAGCATTTGTGATCATTCGGGTGCAAGGGCAGGCCTTGGATGCGTCAGGTCCAGGGGTGTCAGAGGTTGACTATCCTGAGGGCTGAAGGGGGGTTTTCTGGGCCTTTCTATTTCTGAAACTTTAAATAAAGTATCTTTTTGGTTTTGGTCTTAACTAGTTTTCAGGGTGGGGCAGTTAACCCCCGGGACAATGTGGAAGAAGTGACTGCACAGTGATTGGTTCCAGCCAGAATAAAGGCCGAGAACCCAACATTCTCAACTGGCTTCCATTGTCTTGGCCCTAGTCGCAGGTCACGTTTATGTTTCTTCCCCTTAAGTTAGGCCCAAGATTGTCTTCACCATTGTTCGGTAAGAATTAATGAAGTCCAACTGGCAAGGACTACACAAGACTTCTCTGCTTGTCATTAGGCAACCCACCGTTTATTTATTGGTTTTCTATAACGTGCTTAATACCCAAGTTCGGTTTCTAAACGTGGATCTGGGATTCAAACCTCTGTTGCTCCGTGTGGCCTTGCTTCCAAGACCTGCATGTTGCCCTTGTTCTATCCTCTGTTCACAGGCCTGTACTACACAAGTTGGTAGTGTCACTGAGCAGCCATGCTTATCTTGAGGGGTAATGTGAGCGGTACAATTGAAATCAGTAAGTACAAGTAGCCAATTAACACTTTCAAAGTTATATATAAATATTTATAATATACGCAAGGTTTAAATAAGCACTCTTTAAAAAGTGTTATCTACTAGTAACATTCAGTGTTAGGGAGAATTCTCATTTCTGCGTTAATTCCTTCAACCTTAGAGAAACCCAGCTCTTTTGCTTGACTTTAGGACTTTATTTTTAATCCCAGAGAAATCTCGCTAGATCTATCTCTCGCTAGATCTATCTCTATCCAGATCTCTCTAGATCTCTCGATCCAGATCTCTCTCTCTCATTTTTGATTTAAACTCGGACTTGGGAGTCTGACAAACTCTGTAGGCATCACCTTTTGTATTGTGACAAAGCACCTTTAGTGCAGTGTCAGAGAAGTCCTTTGGATTTCTCTTAACGTTTAAATACCTTCCCTCGGAAACAGTTTATCCAAGAGTAGTAAAGTAAAATTGACTTACCTTTTTCTCTTTGTAGACCCAGCACACAGCATCTTATGTGGCGTGCCGGTGGGGTTACTTGGTATCCTCTTTGTCTACTTTCTCATGTAATTTTTTTATGTTAGACTTACTACAATTAAAGGCTGGTGGCAGTGATTGATTTTTCCTACCATTGTGCATTTTTACCGCAGGCTGAATCCCCAGCTGCAGTGTTGCACCCATGGCTGCCCATTTTGTCAAAATGGCCCGGTCTTTTTTCACCATTTCTTGCATGCAAGGTCCTTCTTGAGTTTTACTCTGCGTGCCAAACCAGGTTTGGTCCAGTCTTGTCTTTGGTGGGGTTCACTGCTGAAGTCCGCCTCTGGCTCCAGCGTGTCTGGCAGGGCAGGAAGCGAGGGAGGTTCCCGAAACTCCCTGTGCTTAGCCTCCTTGGTTACAGGAATGCACCCAAAGGTGATTGGCTAGCTGGCCTTGGAGGACAGCCACCCTGCTGTGAGCAACAGCTAGGCTGCGAATGAATAAAGGCAAGGTTTGGGATGAAGGCAGAGTCGACCACTGGACGAAGGAACCGAAGAAGAAACTTTAAGAGAAGCTTGCTGCACCCTTCTGGACCGTTGCTTTGCCCGGTGAAGACCTGCTGCAGTGCTGAAGCTCCAAATTTCAAATCGACAGAAGCCCATAAAGGACGGCTTCTCACCATGCGTTGGCGGTACCAATACACCCCAAGACAAACTTGCCTGAAATCCCTCTCCCTGCTGGCTGTACTTACTTGCTGCTGCTGGAACTGAGGGCCAGGGGTCAGAAACTCGGTGCATCGTTTTTCAGCGGATCATTGCTCCAGGAAGATGCCATGGACACTCCCGAAGCACGACTGCCTGAGGCACCTCACCAGAGTGCTGCACTCCAGAAGTGAGGCAAACCCATCAAGTGTCTGAGATCCACGGTGGTGGTATTGACCGGTAGCTGAAACAGCAAAGTGCCACTGAATCGGAAAGAGCTCTTTGCTGCCGCCGACCTTCGAACCGCAGGAGTTCTCCCTCTTGTCCCCACGACTGAGGCCCAGGGACAACAGATCTGCAAGACTGCAAAATGAAAAGTAGCCAGCTAAAATCTCTTATCCTAACCAAAGGTACTAGGTTAACTAAAGGAGTGCTTACCTTTTTGGTTGTGTAGCTGGTTTGTTCTCGCAGGAGACTTCCAGTAGTTGCAGTTTCTGCAGAGTTGCATGCAGCACCGCTTTACACAAGTCTTACAGGTTGTGTCCCAACAGTGACTCGTTTCTACAAAGCCTGAACATTGTGCAAGACGTTTATGCTAATCTTCAGGAAGTGCCTCAGCTCCTCTAGACTTTGCTCAATTGACATTGGCTGTCCTGGCTCCCTGCAGACTCTTCTGACCCTTTGACTGTTTCGGTCCCTCGAAAAGTCAGACATTGGTTACTTGTATTGCTGGGAAAGGGTGAACCTATATTTCATTGGGGGATTGTGAAAGTGCTTACCTGTTCAGGAGAACTTGTAAACCTTTGTTTCCTTCCAACCTTTTTTTCCTTTTTCCATACCTCCAGTATTGGTTTTAATATATCAATGTAGAGTGTCCTAGCTATTAAAGTCACCCGAGGGTGTAAGAAGTGTCTGTGTCATCCCAAAAGGGTATCTACTCAACTGAAGATCTGTATTTCTGAAGTGTAATTAATTGTTGCACCTTGCCCTTTCTAAAAAAAATAAAAGCTTACTTAAAAACGGAATTAAATTAATAATTTTAATAAGAAACCTTGAGTATAAGTGTTATTTGATTACTTGGTCATTGAATACCTATGTTGCATCTCTACAGCTCACAGTATACCCTCTTGAGATAAGCCTGGCTGCTCAGTACAGGCATATACCAAAGGTTGGGTTCCCTATTGCCAAGAGGACAAGGCTGGCATAGTCTCCCACATGGTTACTACATACAATTTGCTTAACAGGAAGGAAAGGTTAGAACCAGAACATACTTTCCACAGTGTAAAACAATTACAATCTCCCAAAGGGAGACAGTAACATTTATCACAGCAATAATAGTGTCCACAATTATGACCTATGAGGGAATAAATGCTGCCAAAGCCAGTAGGGTTAGAAGGGTGCCTTTAGGGAGCCAGAACAGCCAAAGTTAATGGACAAAGTCAATAGTTCTGATGCACTTATTAGGTGAAGTCAAGTTCAGCAGAAATCACAGTAACTCAAGTGAGCTACTTTGTAGAGAGCACAAGCTGTTCAGGCCAGTGCAGGAGCGTTGGTATCAACTCTCAAGAGGAACAAAAGCACTTTGGAAGAAAGGAAGCACAACATATGGCTAAAAAGTGAACACCCCAACCCCCACAGTACCTGTGATTGGAAGAACAATGTTCCAGCTGGATTCCTTTTTGCTACAGCTTGGCAGACCGTTGTTCCTGGAACTTGGTCGTGGTGACGAAAGGAAGGACGCCTGGCGGGCTCCTGTGGCAGTACTCAGGAGAGACTGAGCTGCGGATCTTCTTTGTTTCAGCGGCACTTAAATGTTTTGGTGCCTTTTCCTCAGCATCAATGAAGAACCAATATCTGATTGGAAGAAGCTTGCTCCCTCGGTCCTGGACTCTGGCGAGGAGACGGTGGATCAAGATTTCTAGTCTGATGCCCATGTAGATTCCGACGGATTCAGACTTCGCAAGATGATGCATTCGTCAATGGTCACAAAACCACCCCCCTGTGTCCCTAGTGTGTGTTTTTGGGCACCTGTGTGGTGCCCACAAAGCAGGGTATGGGCTGGTAGCAACTCAATGATGAATTTGACAGGTGCTCTGAGTATCCTCCATTTTGGGATACCCAGTCTCTGCCATTGGAATCAGTTGATACCTGGTAGGAGACAAGATGGCCCCTGTGACCTCTAGCTTTCCATTGCCCGTTACCTTGTTTTTCTCAAAGTCCTGGGAAGCCCAGACTGGCTGTTCGGTGGGAAGTTCCATATATGGCATTGTGGGGACGTCCAGGCCAGACTGGCTAGAGCACGTTGTGGGTACACTCTTGGGGTGGGACCCGGGTGAATGGAGTGTGTGACCAATATGCACTCATGTTATGGGTGTCTGGTTTCTGGTATGTAACACAATGAATGAGACAGTCCTGCCCGTAACTGGTATGAATGTAGTGTGGAGTGCTGAATGGCTGGGTACTTGTCCCAATACACATTTCTTGTTGCAAGTGTCTGGAGGGAGGAGAATGGCCTGAATGCACTGAGCCTGATTGGCTGGCTGCCTGCTTGCATGAATGAATGCCCTACTGAGTGATTGGTTGCCTGAGTGTGACCCAGCAGATTGAATGAGAGACAGAACAGTATATCTGGGCACCTCTCGCTGCTAGAAATCGTTCAGCAGCTGAAGTCAAAACTGATGCTTAATCTCAAAAGCAGAGCACGAAGAAGGTCAACTGCCGTTTCGCTTCGACACACTCTGAAAGCTGCCATGCCATTGAGCACTGATCCGAGAGGACTTGGCTAAGCACCCTCTTCCCAGCTTGGGGACTAAACTGTACTTAAGAACCAGCCGCATCACCTCCTGAGAGCTTAAGCCTGGATTGCTCGTCCATTGCTAACCTATAGAGAATCTTGGATGGGGTGCTCTGTGCTTTTATTTTGTCATATAGAGGGCAGGAGTACAGATAACCCCCCCCCCTCCAGTCTTTACAGTCAACCCTGCCACTAGTCCCCAAACAGCTCACTGTTTATGCTATTTCCCATTCATTCACAGCCTATGCTGTCAATCACACAGGACGGGTTTCACTCAGGCACACCCAGAGACAAAGCACAGGTAGGTTTCGGGATCCTCCCTCACTTCCTGCCTTTCCAGACACACTGGAGCCTGGGCAGGTTTAGGGCTGAAGCCCTCCAAAGGCAAAACACAAAGGATTCAAACCTGCATCAACAGGATAAAAGCCCAGAAGAAAAACAAAATGGGCAAAAAAGGATGGGGCCATTTTGGGGAAAATGGCCACGCATGGGTACTGTACTGCAGCTGAGGGCTCAGCCTGCGGTAAAGATGCACACTAGTAGTTAGGCAAATTTGTATGCAGCAACCCTGTGGAAGGCTACACTAGCCTTGTCATTCTGGTATTAGCTAACCCAACTATTGGTATAGGTCTGTACTACACAAGTTAGTGGAGTGACTGAGCAGCTAGACACCTCAAGAGGCGAACTGTAGCATTGCAATCCACAAATACAATTATACAAATACTTACTCAAGGTTTTCTAGTAAAATATTTATTTTTTAATGGTCAGTTTTAAGTAAGCCTTCTTTAAAAAAGGGCAATATGCAACAAAAACACTTCATAACACTCTCAGAATCAATATAAACAAGTAGATATTTGTGAGAGATGCTTCATACACACTTCCTATACTCCGAGGTGACTTCATTTACTAGGACAGCATTTATATATCACTTTGTATTTGGTAAAATTCTGAGGTTGTGGAAAGGGAAATGTTTATGGAAGGAAAAAGGTTAACAGGTTCTCAGAGCATGCAAGTACTTTTCAATCTCCCAATGAAGTCTAAATTAGATCTTCCCCAGAAATACAACTTAACTTCTGCACCACCTTTGAGGGACATTTAGAATCAGAATCAAAATCAATGGGTCAGAAGAGTCTGCAGGGAGCCAGGACAGGCAAAGTCAATTTGAACAATGTCTATGGAGCTGAGGCACTTCTTCAGATATCAAAGTCTTGCAAAGTTTCTAGCGTTTGTAAGGATATCACTGTTGCGTCACGAGTTGTTAGGCTTGTGAAAGACAGCTGAGATCAACTCTGCAAAAAGCAGCTACTGCAAGTCTCCAGTGAGATAATGCAAGCTACAGACAAAAGATGTAAGTACCCCTTAGTCAAGACGGTAGCTTATGTTTGAAGAAGAGGATCCAGCTGGCTTCTTGTTAGGGAGAATTCTCAGAAACGTGCCAATTCCAATCTACCTTAGAGGCGCTCAGTACCTTTGCTCGACTTTTTAATTTTTATCCTGAGAGTGAGACCTTTTTCCCCCACTCATGTATTTTTCTTTGATCTGAGCACAGTTTTTTAGTTTTGGAGTCTGAAACCCCATAGACATCTTTTTACAGTGCGTCGCACAGGACCTTCAGTGCAGGTGACACAGGGAAGTCTTCCAGATTGCCCAAAGCTTTAAATACCTTCTCTTGGTTAAACTACTGTTTTCAAGAGCAGTGAAATGGACTATACTTCCATTGTTACAATCGGGTGCTGGAGGGGTTACTTAGTATCCCCTTTCTCTAGTTTCTCATTTAACTAGAGGTTACCCTTTCTAAAAGAAATGGTTGGTGGCAGTGGTTTACTTTTTACTACCATTGTGTGTCATTACCGTGGGCTGCAATTGCAGCCTCATTAAAGCACCAATGGGTGCCCATTTTGTCAAAATGGCCACAGTCTTTTTTTGTGATTTCTTGTTGCAAAGGTCCTTCTTGAAATTTAGTCTGTGCGCCAAACCAAGTTTGGTCCCTTTGCTCTTTTTGTCTTTGGTAGGGTTCACTGCGGAAGCCTGCCTCTGGCTCCAGTGTGTCTGGCAGAGGCAGGAGTGCGGGAGGTGCACGAAACTCCTGGTGCTTAATTACCTTGGTTACAGGAATGCACACAAAGGGGATTCACTATCTGGCTGTCCTCAGAGGACAGCCACCCTGCTGTGAGCGTGACAGCTAGGCTGCAAGTGAATGAGAGAAACCTGCATAAAAGGTGAGGCTTTTGGCTTGGAAGGCAGAGTCGACCACTGGAACGAAGGAATCTGAAGAACTTGGAAGAGACTGCTGCTGCAACTCCTGGACCGTTGGTTTGCCTGGTGAAGCCCTGCTGCTGTGCTGAAGCTCCAAAATCGCCTTGACTAGAGAAGTCCTGCAAGGACTACTTCTCCCCTTGGGTTGGTGGGACCAATCAACCCCAAAGAAAACTCATCTGGACATCCTCTTGGAGCTGGCTGTACTTCCATTGCTGCTGCAGGCACCGATTACCAGGGAGAGGAACACCAGAATCGAGTGCTCGTTTATAAGCCGAACCCGAGCTCCAGGAAGATCCTCTGGACTCCCAGGAAGCAGGACGGCCCAAGCCTGAGCCACCTCAACAGAGTGCTGGACCTCAGATGTGAAGAAAGTCCAGTATGGTAGCCAACCGCCGACCTTGAATTCGTAACGCAGTAGTCCCCAGACGTCCTCTCTTGTCCCCACGACTGAGGTGCGGGAACACCAGACCTGCAGACCTATAACTGGAACAGAAGGCAGCTGGAATCAACTTCTTCAAACCAAAGGTACTGTAAATTAAGATGTTACTTACCTCTTGTCGTGTAGCCTTACTAGCTCTCAGTTGAGCCTTGTCTTGGTTGCACTTTTGCAGAGTTGCTTGCAGCTTTGCCCATCACAAGCCTAAATATCTCGAGGCCCTTCAGTGATCTTTTATTTATACAATTTTTTCTAAAACATTGTGCAAGACTTACTTACCTGCAAGAATCTCTCCAGCTCCCCTAGACTTTGTTCAACTAACATTGGCTGTCCTGGCTCCCTGAGAGACTCTGCTTATCTCCGACTTTATGCCTGTGCCTTTCCCCCAGGAAAGGGTTAATTTACTTTGCATTCCCAAACATTTTCTTTTACACCAAACTTAGTTTTGCTCTAAATGTGCCAGTAATAAATTAATGTCCACAGTGTCCTAGCTATTTAAGTCACCTAAGGGTGTAGGAAGAGAGTGTGCCATCCCCAATGGGTATCATCTGCTTTAGAGAAAGAGTTTTGAAGTATATTATAAGTGTTACATGTTTTGCTCCCTTCTGAAGAAGGCTTATATAATCGACAGTATAATAAAATAATTGTTTAATCACGAAACCTTAAGTCTAAGAGTTCTTTTGAATAACTGTTGCTGTGAAACTTACAACCTTACAGCTCACATTGGCCCTCTTGAGATAAGCCTAGCTGCTCAGTTACGCTACCATCTTGTGTAGTACATGCTTATACCAAAAGGTGGGGTCAACTATTGCCAAGAGGACAAGGCTGGCGCAGTGTCCCAAAGTGTACTGCATACAATCCTGCCTAACACTTCTGTTCTGGTTGCAGTCTTGCATATCCTGGGTCTCAGTCGTGGGGACAAGAGGGAGGATGGCTGGAGGACTCCTGCACTGCAGTTTGAAGTTCGTCTGCGGCCACAGGGTGTTTTCAATTCAGCAGCAGTTTGCGGTTTCAGCTACCGGCAAATAGCACCACTGCAGATCTTGGACACTTGATGGGCTTCCCTGCCTTATGGAGTCCAGCACTCTGGTCCGGCGACTGGCTTGGGTTGTCCTGCTTCGGGAGGGTCCTCGGGATCTTCCTGGAGTTCTGGTTCGGCTTAAAGACGATGCACTCTACTACAGATTTCTAGACCCCTGGCACTTGGTTGCAGCCGCAAAGAAGTACAGCCAGTTGGGGAAGGTCCTCCAGCAAAGTTAGTCTAGGGGTTCGCTGGTCCAACTAACTAAAATGGAAGTATTCAGTCATGTGGCTTCTCTTGCCGATTCAAAATTGGAGCTTCAGCACTGCAGCAGGGCTTCACAGGGCAGGTCAATGCTCCAGGAGGGTGCAGCAAGCTTCTCTTCCAGATTCCTTAGTCGAATGTTTCGTCCAGTGGTTGACACTGCCTGCAGTCCTAGAAACCATGCCTTTTATGCAGGTTTCTCCCATTCATGCACAGCCTAGCTGTCACTCACAGCAGGGTGGCTGTTCTGCGATGACAGCCAGCCAATCAGCACTGGGTGCATTCAGGTTACCAAGGAGACTAAGGACAGGGAGTTTCGGGCACCTTCCTCGCTTCCTGCCCTGCCAGACACACTGGAGCCAGAGGTGGGTTTCAGCACTGAAGCCTGCCAAAGGCAAAATAAACAAAAGAGTTCAACCTGGTTTGGCGTGCAGAGTAAAACCCAAGACAGGACTCGAGCAAGAGAGAAAAAAAAGAAGACCGGGCCATTTTGACAAAAGGGGCACCATGGGTGCTATACTGCAGCTGAGGATTATGCCTACGGTAAAAACGCACAATGGTAGGAAAAATAAACCACTGCCAGCAGCCATTTAAAGTCGTGAAGGTTACATCAAATATGTTACATGAATAAGTAGACAAAAGGGGCCACTATGTAGCCCCCCCCAGCACCCCACACAAGATGGTCTGTGCTGGGTTTACAGAGAGAAAAGGTAAGTCAAGTCAGTTTCACTTTACTACTCTTGGGAACAGTAGTTCACCCTAGAGAAGGTATTTAAACCTTAAGAGAAATTTAAAGAGAATTGAAGGTGCAGTGTGTCGCCATACAAAATTAGATGTCTATGGAGTTCAGACTCCAAAAACAAAGAAAACAGATTCCAAATCAGAGAAAAATACTCTAGTGTGGGAAAAGGATAAAAATGAACAGTCCTAAAGTCCAGCAAGAGCTGGGGGTCTCCAAGGCTGAAGGGAATTAGCACAGAAGAACAAGTTACTTATCTTACCTGGTAACGTTCTTTCAATGGGATGTTCCTCCGACGTATTCCACATCTTTTGACAGTAATGACCACAGCTGTGCTGCTTCGGAAAACTCGGCGTAGGCGTCCTGTGTCGATATGCTGTCCCTCGGGGGCCTCTGTCGATGGTAGACGTCACTGGATGTTATACCTAGGACACACGACGCCCGTAGCCTCAGTTGTAGTTTTATTCCCCCCAGAACGTGTGGCACCAATCTCCTACCAGTATGACTACAGAAAGCCTTGCGGAAACGTAAGCTGCAATCGCATAAGAAATTCTGTAGAGGGGCAGGCAGGGAGGGTACGATGTGGAATACGTCAGAGGAACATCCCATCGAAAGAACGTTACCAGGTAAGAGAAGTAACGTGTTCTTCAAAGGGATTGTGTCCTCTGACGTATTCCACATCTTTGACAGACTCCCAAAGCAGTACTAACGTATGGAGGTGGGAAAAGAATTGACAATTGCATCAATTTAGAATGCCCAATCACATTGCAGAATAGAGGACTGCCTTACCAAAGGCCAAATCCTGCCCATGGATAGAGTCCAATGAATAATGTTTCACAAAAGTATGGACAGAGGCCCATGTGGCTGCTTCGCAAATATTGCGAATCGGAACACCCCTCTGTAGGGCAGTGGAGGCAGCCATACCCCTAGTAGAATGAGCCCGTAAGCCTACTGGAGGGTCCTTTCCCGGCAAACGGTAACACTCATATCGTCAAAATGATACATCTGGATAAGGTCTGTTTGGAAATAGCCTGAACTAAGCGCCTTCCAGCATAACCAATAAAGAGCTGATCGTCCACTCTGACCCGGGACATCCGTGAGAGATAGAAACTCAAAGCTCTCCTAGGATCCAACCTATGAATCCTCTCCTCTTCCTTACCAGGATGTGGAGGAGGATGGAACGCCGGAAGAATTACCTTCTGGCTCAGAAGGAATTCCGACAACCTTCGGAAGAAAAGAAGGCTGCACCCTAAGGACAACACTGTCCTTATGGAACATAGTGAAGGGTGGTTTGGCAGAAAGTGCCTGCAACTCACTCACTCTGCGTGCTGAAGTAACCGCAACTAAAAATACAGTTTTAAATGACAAAAGCTGCAACGGCCAAGAATGTAACGGCTCAAACGGAGCTCCCATTAGGAACTTTAAAACCAAGTTAAAATCCCATCCCAGCACCTGGAAAGGCGACGGAGGAAACACATTAGTTAGCCCTTTTAGAAACTGGAGATTAAAAAGGGATCTTAAAATAAGAACATGCCTCAGAAAAGCGCTTGAATATAGATGGTGCCGCCAGGTAACCCTTAATGGTACCTACTTGCAGGCCCTTGTGGGCTAAGGAAAGCAAAAAAAGACCAAACCAAAAGAATGGAACATTGGAAAGGATCCACATTCTGTACCCTGCACCAGTCGCAGAACTTTCTCCAACGGCAACAGTAAAGAGTTTTCGTTGCTGGCCTCCTGGCTGAAAGCATCACGTCTTCGGGGAGGTCCCAATCCTTATAACTCAACCTTTCAGATACCAAGCGTGAAGGCTGCGGGACTTGACCTCTGGATGGAGAACCCGACCCCCGTCCCTTGAGAGCACTCCCTTGAGAGCAGATTGTCTCGGTAGGGAAGACGGCGTGGAGGGCAGATGGACATGTCGAGAAGGTCCGGGTACCACGCTCTCCTGCCCCATGCCAGAGCAATGAGGATCATCCGGGAACCGAACCTCCGTAACCTCTGCAACACCTGCGGAATTACAGGGACTGGAGGAAACGCATATAGCAGTGGGAAGGACCACTCCACTTACGAACACGTCCCCTAAGGCTCCTCTTGGAGGAAATTTCCGCGAGCAGAACCTTTCGCACTTCCGGTTAACACTGGTGGCAAAGAGATCCACTTGCGGGGTTCCCCAAAGGGCGAAGATCTCCAACAAAACTTCCTGAGCCAACTCCCACTCATGAGACCGTGCCCTGCCTGCTTAGAGCGTCCGCCACTTTTTCGTCTCTGGCCAGATGAATTGCCGAGATCGAAATTTCCTGCTGAATGGCCCAGAATCAGAGCTGCATCGCCTCCCGGCTCAACGGAGTGACCCTGCGCAATCCCCCCCCTTTTGTTGAGGTAGTGCATGACCACTGTATTGTCCGTCATAATCAGGACATTCATCCCCCGCACAGATGGCAGAAAAGCCTTCAGGGCTAACCTGACAGCCCGCAGCTCTAACAGATTGATGTGGAGTCTGGACTCCGATGGAGACCAACGGCCGCTGGCCGTCAACTCGTTGGCATAAGCTCCCCAACCCGTGAGGGAAGCGTCTGTCACGAAAGTCACCTCCGGCCACAGTTGCCAAAATGGAGCACCCTTCATCAGATTGCCTTTGACGGCCCACCACAGAAGATCCTGTGCGACCGAGGGCGGAATCTGAACGGGATCCGACATCCTGCCGGAGAACTGTGACCACTGCATCTTGAGAGCCCATTGCAGAGATCTCAGCCGCAGCCTGGCCTCTGGCACCAGGAAAATGCAGGATGCCATGAGGCCGAGCAACCTCAAGAACTCTAACGCCAAGAGACTCTGGGAACGTTGAAACTTGTCCACCATCTGCAGAATGTGATGAACCCTCACCTGGGGAGGCGAACAGCCCCAGGGATGTGTCGAGCACTGCTCTGATGTACTGGAGCCCCTGGGTAGGTGTCAAATGGGGCTTCTTTAAATTGAGAGAGAAGACCAGCTTGTGGCGGGAGTGGCAGGTGACGGACAGATGATCCAGGACGTGCTCGTGAGAACGTGCCCTGATCAACCAATCGTCCAGGTAGGGATAGACTTGAATCCCCCCCCCATCCTGAGATGCGCCGTCACCACCAGCTTGGTGTCAATCCGAACGGCAGGGCCCGAAACTGAAAATGCGAGTCGCCAACCGCGAACCTCTGGTACTTCCTGTGCTTTGGATGAATCGGCACATGAAAGTAAGCATCCTTGAGGTCCAGAGACACCAACCAATCTTGCAGTTGAAGGGCCTGGAGGACTTGAGAAAGTGTTACCATCTTGAACTTGTCCTTCCTGAGGAGCTTGTTCAGCCCACGCAAGTCCATGATGGGTCTCAATCCCGCGTTTTTTTTCCAGGATCAAAAAATAAGGAGAATACCATACCTTGTACCTCTCTGCTACAGGCACCAGTTCTATGGCGCCTTTCTCCAGCAGGGATAGGATTTCCTGCGCAAGGAGCGGATCCGGATGCTTCAAAGAGAGCTTCCACGGTGGATTGTCGTGAGGCCTCTGCCAAAAGGGGGGACAGTGGCCGTTGGTTATGATCTCCAGAACCCACACATCTGAAGTAATGGCACGCCATTCTCCAAGATGCTGCGTCAGTCTGCCTCCAACCGGCGAACCATGGGACATGGCCTCATGACTGAGCGCACGCTGCTGTGGCAGTGCTTGAGGGCAAAGAGGCAACTGCCTGCGCGGCTTTGGCACCTCGAGTACCTTGCTTTCCACCTCTGGTACTCCTACGGTGGCCCCTTTGACTGGCAGCTCCTCTTGATCTACTAAAGGAAGAGTAGTACCGAAAGGAACCTCCCCGCCATTGCTGTCCCCTAAGACGAAAAGGCGGAGGTTGACATACTGCATGTAAAGTGATATTTTCAGGATCTCCCTGGAGACCTGTGGAGGCCAGACGAAGCTGAAAGCAGCTCTGTGTTAAGATTTCCGACGGAGCCACTAGCACAGTGACAGTGCTTTCACTGCAGCAGGAGTTTGGACGCCCTCTAGTGAGTAGGGATGTAATGGTATAACGTTAAAAGATACCGTGAACCACTCAATTGAACAAGAATAACCGTCACATTGTTTATATCGGTATACCGTTAAGTGTGCTTTTCAATCTGATTTGGAAAGGCTGCAGTAAGCAAGTGCTGCGCAGTTGTAACGCTCACCTGGCTCCCACGGAGGCGCTGGTCTAGTCTGGGTTGCTGTGGCCTCTTCAAGCGTGATGCGCAGAACTCGGACCACCGATTGAACAGGACCCCCAAATCTTGCTTGTCTGGCCTGTAGGAATATCCTTCTGCAGATGAGAAAGGGGATTAACTGTCTGCAGAATAGTGTGCTTGCTCCCCACTTTCCCACTTCGTTCTTCTCCGACTTCCTCCAAAACCCCCGGTTTAAGCTTACCTTATGGTTTGGAAGGATGAACTCTCCATCCTGCTTCTGGTGCAGGGGCGCGCGTTCGTCCAGTTACTTCAATGGTTTTCAGAATGGCGCTGGCAAAATCCACTTGACTTTTCTGAGCGATACGCCGTAAGTATGAAGATTCAAAAGTTCAAGTGTGAGCCTGTTTGTCTTCCTAACCTGTGATCTGTCCTTTATTTTCAGGTGCAGAACGAAGGCGATGCGTTGAGGGGTTAAATTGCCGATGGTAAAATCAGGTGCGTTAGTGATGAGGGCGACCCCTCTAAATGTCTTTATAATTCCCCAGTAATGTCTTTTGTCCTTTCCCCATAGGGGCCGGTGTGCGGTACCTGCCAACGAAGCGGCGCCGACCCGAAATGTGGAATGGTTCACCAAGAAAAGCCGGTAATTATTATGGCTGAAAATTCGGCTTTCCTCCTGTGTTCCCTCTGCTCACCTTTTGTCTTTTCTTCTCTCCCCTAGGTGCAGACATGTGGCGACTGGTGCTGACAGCCGCGATGGAGCCGGGAGATGTCTCGAAAACAGGTGAGTGAAGCGCGGCGCTGCAGCGAGCAACGCAATGCTTTTAATTGGAAGTCTTTCTTCAAGAATGCTGGCCTGAAGAATCCCGATGCAGGTAAGAAGTTTGAATAAGTTCTTGGTTTTCACCTTTCTCTTCTCTTCTTTCCTTACAGGTGTTCCTGGTTCGAGGCAGGCGTGGCTGGAGTCCAGGTGCAGGAGCAGACACGGTGAGCGTTCAGCTGCTGGGATGAAGATCAACGCGAAGCACGTGTGGCTGTCCGGGCGTGGCTTAAATAGCCTTGGAAGAAGTCCTAGGTAAGTATTCTTCCACAGCCCCACCCAAGTAACAAAATAGTCCCTTCAGTAAAATAGTCCCTCCTAAGCCTCATTTGGCTTGGGTCTTCATGCAGCATGGTCTGCATCAGGTGAGTATGCAGCATGGTCTGCATCAGGTAAGTGCACCAAACACTTTCCTTTATGAGCCTGGCGTCTATGGCGCCAGGACTGATGTCCAACATGAGCCTGGCGCCAAAGACGCCAGGACAGAGTCCAAAGAGCCACTATAAGGGGCCGCTGGGCTTTTACCTGGGGGCATGATGCCTGCTCCCGGGGGTGCTGGGCCTGGCCTGGTGCTCCGGGGGTAGGCATCCTGACAGCAGTCTTGGTCTTGCACTGTTGGATGTGCCATCTGCCAAGTAGTTTCAGATGGAGCAGTTTTTAATGCCATTCCATAAACCACATGTGCCTGACACAAAATCAATATGTTAGCAATAGGAAGAATAAATACAGTGCCAAGAAGGAAAAGGGTTTACTTTGGGTTGGCATCTTTGGGGTTTATATATTTATAATGGATAATGTTTGCTAAACATATGACAATGGGTGATTGCCCTGGTTCTTTCATTGAACTTACATATAATAAGTCACACTGCAAAATTCACTCATCTGTGGGTATTCCCTGCTGCCATACCAAAGGGTAACATGTCCGTGATTACTGAACACCTTTTGGCCTGCAAGTAGACTAAAGGCTGTAACATAAAGAGCGTGTGTGTGTGTACAAGCTTATACTACCATCAGCCTCCATTGATATGTGGCATGCAGGTTATAAAGATGGTGGCAACATGTTCATCTTCACCAGTAGCCCATGGGGGAGCTAAAAGCCTAAATGACCACTTAAGAAAAGCTATTGTTTGCTTTGCCAGTCACAGCAGGGCTCTCCCCCCTCCCCCCCCCCCCTCCTCCTCCTCCTCCTCCTCTCCACACGTGTGTTTGTGTTTGGTGGAAGCAAGGGGTGGCATTTCAGTGGAAAGTAGGTTGAAAAGCCCAATTCTGGCCCTGGAGTGCCTGGTTTTCTTTTTGATGATAAATCTGACAATTTATGACCTTTTAGAAAATATTTGTTAAGATTGGTTAACTCCACCTGCTATACCGTGTTAACACATGGCTAACGGATCCACCATCCTGCCCCCGGTCAGGTACACTCTGTAGTCGATCGTGTTATAAAGTCATTTGGCAAGAAGGTTATCATAGCATCATAAAACTAATACCGTGACACCCCTACTAGTGAGCATTCTCATTTCTGCACTCGTGCAGCATTAAATAAACTGCATATTAACAAAGACTTTGTTTCTGTGTTTGAAATGTAGGTTTTCCTAATCAGTTTTACTGGAAGGATTGTGCTTGAGACATTACTATCAACCCAGAAATCAGGGATCACAATTTGTGTAATTACAGCATATTGGGAAGAAGAGCAAGGAGTAACTAGCAGGAAAACCCGAAGAGTGTGGTCCTCTTCCAGTGAACTGAAAAGGTGCGTTCTCAGAAGATTGGTTTGAAAAAAAGAAGCTTGAAATACCCAAAAAGTCTTCGCAAAGCTACCTCTTGGCAGTAGCTAAGGGAATTCAGGTCAAGTGGGTAAATCTGAAGAGAAGATTGTTAATTTAGGAATGTATAACATGCAATTCTTTCTCACCCTAATGCAAATATCCGCCAGAGTCAAAGCTGGGAATCTGAACAGTTTGTTATTTTATGCACTTCCCATGCTCACACCAGCTCCATTTCCCCATTACGGAGGCAGGTGAGTGGAGCAGCGATGCGCGGCGCCCATTTATGGGCCAAACACACTTGAAAGTGTCTGCATTCCCTACGAGCCCCAGCCACCATTTCCTGGTCTCTCCCCCTCCAACCCGCCTCCCATCCCGCCCACAGGCAGTGATTGGCTGCCCCTCATCTCATAACCAGCCCTCTGCCCGGCAGCCCCTGCGGCTAAGGGCCCCAAGGCCAAGGGCGGCTCCCACTATGGCGGCTCCAGAGTGTGTCTGCAGGTGTCAGCAGGGGAAGCCAATGAAGCCACCAGAAACCGACAAAACTAAGTGCTGGCATGGGTGGGGAGTAGAGCAATTACTCTACTCCAGAAAGCTCCTGCCACTCTAATTTACCTTTCAATGGCCTGCAGTATAATGTTAACCAGTACCACACCCTGAGAGAACCACAAAGATTAGCCTGCACCAAATCTAAACAGAAATGTGGTTGTCAGCATATGCCGCACTTCGATGGAACTCTCAACCTTAGCCTGCATCGCATCTAGATAGAAATAATGATTCTCTGAGAAAAGCTGCATTTAGAAGTTGTGCCCAATAGCCTCTCTGGGAAAAGTTGCATTTAGAAGTGTACCAAACAGCCTATGTGTATTTAGAAGTGTGGCTGGTTCCAGTATGGTCTGGAATGGAGGGAACGTTTGGAAGAGCATGTAAACCCTCCATATCACACCCCACGCTTACTCTCTCCTCTACATCACGCCTCAAATAGAACACAGAGATACCATGACACCATTCGGTATAACTGTTCTCATACCAACACTTCTCGCTCACTCCCCATCACTAAGTAAACACCGCTGGTTACACCCCCCCCCCCAGCCAGGCGTTCTCCTCAGGCCTAACGCAGCCACAGTCGGTCTGGATAAATCCTGCCAGAATGAACACATACCCCTGATATCAACCACCACACCTACCGCTAAGAAGCAGCTATTTCACAAATAACGCACCAGCTGCACACATACCCGGTGCGCACACGCGCCTTTTGACCCTCCCCACTCTCTACTGACTTGAACTTCGGTTCCCAAGGGCGTTCAACCTAGCAGCGCCTTCAGACTATACCAATGGTATATAAGGCGCTATATAAGTGCAAAATAACATAACATAACTTCCCATAGGGGGTGTTGTGGGCTAGGCTGTTTTTAAAATCGGGTTGAGTGAGACACCCTGGAAGGACTGTGGGGTTCAGCAGCCCCTGAGGAGAAGGTATGACTGAGTGGTCTGTTGAGATCAGGGGTTTGGGTCTGTACACAGACTAGGTTGGAGATGCATCAATGGTGTGTCCTCCAGGGTGGATGGGACTTGTGGTATGCCGGGAAAGGTTGCTTGCCATTTCGACCAGGGCTTGGGTCATGGAGTTGTTGGGCACAAAAGTCCCCCAGTAGTGCTCGGTGGTTATCCAGAGTGGTAGCTAGTGAGTCGTAAAGACTTGGCAAAATGTCTGTCGTATCCTGGTGGCCTGTAGAGGAGTAGGAAAGAGTGGGTGCAGCAGAGAGACTGACAAGGGATTCACAGTTAGCTGTGCATGGCTGGGTTGCGGTGAGCGAGATGGAGGTGGGAGGATTGTGGAGGATGGCTTCTCGGCCACCTCTGGAAAATCTGTTGTGGGAGATGAGCGAGTAGTCCGGTGGGAAAGCCTTGTGCTGGACTGGATTGATAGCCTGAGAACCATGTTTTAGTGACTAAGAGGAGATCAGGATTGTCAGAGGATAGGCGGTCATAGATGCAGTGTCGGTTTTTGGCCACAGAGCGGGCATTGAAGGTGACCAGATGGAACATGGCAGTCCCATCCCCCCCTCCCCCCGATGCTTGTGGCCGGATGGACTCCGAGGGTTGAGTGGTCGGTGGGGAGGTATCGGTTACGAGGGGGCAGTGTGGACGGTAGGGCCAGACCAGTCGGTTGACTGAACTGCAATAGAACAACCACAACAGAAATATAAAAGATCTGCCATGTTAGAACATAGGTGACCCTATTGTGCACCACAGAGACTGTAAATAGTCTGCAGTACAAAATAGCACCAAATTTGGTAGAAAATGTCCACTGCCACCAGCCATAACTATAGGGTGGTCACTGTGACCAAAAAGTCACAGGAGCAGAGATAAGGGGGAATAATAGGTAACCTTTAGCACTCCAGAAAAGGTGGTGTGATTCAATCTCTTATTGGCTAAAGTTTTAGGAAGGATACAAAGTATCCCTCGATCCCTAACAGTAGTAGGGTGCTGTGTGCTGTAAAAGTGTAACAGATTACTTTGAGATAAGGAGGAAAGCAAGATTCCATAAAAGAAGGTGAAACAAAAGAAGAGTTCCCAAAAGTCAAAAGAGTAAATAAGAATGAATGAGGGGGATTAGGATTGCCTCATTCAGGAAAGAGAAAAAGGTCCAGCAGTTCAGCTAAAAGTGCCGGGGGTCTCACTAGGAAAGGAGATTAAGAATAAAACTGGATAAATCTCCAACACCAATGTTCAAAGAAAAGAGAGCAGTTCCCTTGCAGTGTTATGTCCTAAACACTAAACCTTCGGCTCGAACTCACAACAGAAGAGTTTTAACAATCTGAATCACTGTATGAACAGCAGCAACCCGCAAGTAGAATGCACCCACCAGGCTTAAGTCATTTGTGTTAAGGTGAAACCAGTGCGCTTTTAGACTCCAAAAAATATCTTGCCAGTGCACATTTGGTCTCGCATGTTTAGCAAGGACCAATATTTGCACAACTAAAATAGTTTTACTTAAGTAGCAAAGAATTTGGCAAAATGCTACCTTGTTGTGTGACACTACATTCCCATAATAATCAGTGATACCATAGCACCATTTTTTTACATTTGTGGTTTCACTTTTTTTAATGCAATGCCCCTTCCAGTCTCAGTTTATGTTTATATCTCCTGGCAATAGAAGTGTTACTACTGCAAGTTTGCACCTTACAAAACACCAAAAAGAATTTATTTCTGAACAAAGAAAACCCACTGAGCCATCTTTTAATCATTAAAAACAAACTTCTCAATAGGCATTTCAACTTGCTGCTTTTGATCAATATAACGTTCCCAAGCAAGAGCAAACATTACCAAGTAGTGATCATGAATTAACATATTGCATGTACAGTGGATGCATCTTATCAAAATACAAACCTATGATGTTGCCTAGTGCCCAAACAGCTTGCTCGCAAACATTTTGATGGTTTGAATGCAATAATCTCAAAAAGAGCGGTACAGCATCTATAAAAAACAAAGCAGAAAATTAAGTAACACGTAGTGGAAATGAAACAGGGTCACAATAAACAAAGTTTGCCTGATCGGTCTCGGTCTGGCTCATCCACTGCTACTGTTTTTAACTCAGTTTCACTTTTTAAAGCAACAAACATGGGATCCAGTGCATTAGCACGAACTTCAGGCCTTACAACACCAGGTCAAGAATCTTGAGTTCGACTCCCATAGGGTCAGGAAGGGAGTTGGTTGTTTTTTGTTTAGTGTGGATGTAAAACTAACTTAAAAGCAAGAGCATTTCCTACCAAAAGTGGTAGCTATGTCAGGCTTAACTAAATGGCAGAAGGCTGGTAGTGAAGTACAGTTGGTCCCAATAGTCCCCACAAAATAATATTTGTACACTGAAAAATACAGTCATAACACAAAAATCATACAGAACATCTAAGTCACTTTGGGTTAACCATAGCAAATGGTAACTGATGTTGGGGAGAATTCTCATTTATGTGCCAATTCCCTTTAACCTTAGACACCCCCAGCTCTTTTACTGGACTTTAGGACTTTTTAATTTTAACCCTGCTGTGAGTGAGCCCTTTTTCTGACTCATGTATTTTGATTTGGATTATCCGTTTCCTTTGTTTTTGGAGTCTGACAAACTACATAGGCATTTTGTATGGTGACACAGCACCTTCAGTGCAGTGTTAAACAGAAATACTGAAGATTTTTCATAAGGTTTGTGTTGGGCGCATCATCAAAAATGTGCCAATTCACTCCACCTTAGAGACCCCCAGCAACTTTGCTGGATTTGGAGGACTTGATTTTTTTTTTTTACCTGGAGAGGGAGTGACTTTTTTCCCTCCACTCGTGTATTTTTGTGTGAATTTTACCGTTGTGTTTCTTTGGGGTTATGGAGTTAAACTCCATAGGCATAATCTTTTACAATTGTGTCACAGCACCCTCAGTGCAGTGGCAGAGGAAAGTCTTTTAGATTTCCCAAGGTTTAAATACCTTCCCTGGGATAAACTTCCGTTTCCCAGAGCAGTAAAGTGAAAGTGACTTAGCATTGTACTTGCTAGACCCAGCACACCATTTCTAACAAGAGAGTGCTGGAGGGGTTACTTAGTATCCCCCCATGTCTAAATGCTCATGTAACATTTTTTATGTTACCTTTTCCTCAATGAAATGGCTGGTGGTAGTGGTTTTGTTTTGAACTACCAAGGTTTGCATTTACCGCGACCCTTCACGGACCCGGTAACGTTAACCGCGGGAGCGATCTTTTTCAAAATGGTGCAGAGCCATAGTTGAACAAAATGGTCCCCCGGTTTTTTCGCCATGTCTTTGTGGAAAGGTCCTTCTAGAGTTTCTCTGCACGCCAAACCAGGTTTCGTCTTTGTTCATTCGCCTTTAGCGGGCTTCAGGAGTGAAACACGTGTCTGGGGTAGGCAGGAAGTGAGGGAGGTGCCCGAAACACCCTGTGCTTAGTCTCCTAGGAGACCCAAATGCACTCTGTGGTGAATGGCTGGCTGGCAAGGACAGCCACCCTGCTGGGTGAGTGACAGCTAGGCTGGAATGAATGGGAGAGAACTGAATGAAAGGCAAGTCTTTTGGCTTGGAAGGCAGAGTCGACCACTGGACGAAGGAACCAAAGAAGAGCTTGAAGAGGACGCCTGCTGCAACTCCGGGACCGTTGGTTTGCCCGGTGAAGCCCTACTGCAGTGACTACTTGCCAAGTTCGCATTGACAGAGAAGCCCCTGCAAGGATGACTTCTACCCTTGAGGTGGAGGGGCCAATCAACTCCATAGTAAGCCACCTGGACACCCATCTCGGAGCTGGTTTAATTTCCTCAGAGTTGCTGCAGGAACCGAATAGCAAGGGAGACGGACACCAGATTGTGTGCGTTACTTTTAAGCTGGCCTAAAGCTTTTGGAAGATCCTCCGGACTCCCACAAAGCAGGACTGACCAAGCCTGAGCCCCCTCAGCAGAGTGTGGGACCCCAGAAGTGTGGACAGTCCACCTGGACAGCAAGGAACCGCACTTCTTGCCATTTGCTGTACCGCAAGGAGCTGAAACGCTAAACAGTTTTGATGGTGCCAGTGCAGGAGTCCCCCAGACGTCCTCCCTCTTGTCCCCACGACTGAGGCCCAGGAACAGTGCGATCTGCAGAGCTGCACAGGAACAGAAGTCATCAGCTGCATCTTTTCTTCTTCACCAAGGTACTAAGTCTAAGAGAACTTACCTTACAGTAGAAGTGCTTGTAACTTCCACAACTCACATGTCTAATCAGCTTGTAGCCCTACATTTGATTTTTTTCCATCAAAGACTGCTAATAACTTGTGTGAAGACACTTCCATTACTTACCAGAAGTGCTTTTTCCCCCATCTAAGACTTTTGCCCATTGACATTGGCTTAGCCTATTGAATTGAACGACTTCTAGTGAACTCTAATATTATCTGCACTGCTTTGGACTATTTGTGGTATCTTGTTTTCTAATAACCTTTGCCTTTTACCAACTTTTAAAGAGTATTCTGAATGCCAAAAGTGAGGTATTCATGTCCCCAGCACCCTGGTTCCTGAAGTCACCTGTGGGTGTAGGTTTGCTTCTGTGGGCCATCCCAAAGGGGTATTGTCTGATTCAGAAACTCAAAGTGTACAGTATTGAAGTATATTTGTTTGTTACTGTTCTATTGCTCCCTTCTGAAGGCGGCTTTAAAACTGACTGATAAATTATTGTTTAGGTTGGGTTGCCTATACCTGTAATCAATGTTTGTAGTGTTCCCAGAGGGTACTGCATTCAAACTTTGTCCAACAGTTTGAATACCTTTTCTTGGGTGAACAATTTTCAAAATAGTAAAGTGAAATTGACTTTACTTAACTTTTCTCTTTGTAGGTCCAGCTCACACCATCTTATGTGGAGTGCTGGGGGGCGGGAGTTACTTAGTAGCCCTTAACCCTCCTCTACCCCCCCACCCCATTTACTCATGTAACATTGTTTACATTACTCATGAATAAATGGCTGGTGGCAGTTTTTACCATTGTGCTTTTCTTTCTACAGCAGGCTGAATCCTCAGCGGCAGTATAGCACCTGTGGGTGACCATTGTGTCAAAATGGCCCCAGTCGCCTTTTGCCATTTCTTGCTTGGGAGGTCTTAGTTGGGTTTTACTTTGCGTGCCAAACCAGGTTTGAGCCCTTCAATATTGCCTTTGTGCTGAAACCCACCTCTGGCTCCAGTGTGTCTGGAAGGGCAGGAAGTCTGGGAGGAGCCAGAACCTCCTCTGTCCTTTGTCACCTCTGTTACTTGAATGCACCCAGTCCTGATTGGCTGGCTATACTTGCAAGGGATAGGTAGGCTGTGCATGAATGGGAGAATCCGCTTAAAAGGCAAGGCTTCTTGGACTGAAGACAGTCGCCAACTGGAAGAAACAACCGAAGGCATTGTGAAGAGAAGCTTGCTGCGCCTTCCTGGACCGATGAACTGCCGGTGAAGCTCTGCTGCTCTGCTGAAACTGCTTTTCCAAATTGACTAGAGAAGCTCCAGAAGGGACGACTTCTTCATTTGGTATGTCGGACCAACCAACTCCGAGACGAACTTGGCTGGAAGACCTTCCCCAACTGGCCGTACTTCTTTGCTGCTAGAACCGAGTGCTCTGTAGTCTAGTACTTCTGTAAGCTGGCCAAAGCTCCAGGAAGATGCAAAGGACCCTCCCGAAGCAGGACGACCCACGCTCGAGCCACCTCACCAGAGTGCTGGACTCTAGGCGTGAAGGAAGCCCAACCTGTGTCCAAGAACCGCAGTGGTGCTATTGACTAAGCACTGAAACCGCTAAGTACCCTGATTTGAAATGAGCCCGTAGCTGCCGCGGACCTCCGAACTGCTGTGCAGGGGTCCACCAGATGTCCGTCCTCCCTCTTGTCCAGGTGACCAGAACCGGAGTGAAGCTTGAATCCAGTCCTGCCTCAGCAAAAATAAGGTCAAGCATGTTTCCGCTCTTATGAGTGGGGAGGTGATTGCACAGACCTAGATATTCTTAACTGAATGTGTAAAAGCTTACGAACAGGTTTACCTACCTTGAATAACTTTTCTTCTTGAAGTGTACCACTGGGTTCTGCTTTTCCTGATCGGCTTTATACACCTAAAACGCAGTCAAAGTTAATACTTGGGCTACAAGCAACTCAAAGCCCTCTTAAATATATGGGTCTGTACTTAACTTGAATGCTGTTCTTCTAAACTTGTAACATTTGTGCTTTCCCTGAATTGCTTTAGTGCTTTTCTAAAATAGTTTCCTAAATTACTTACCTTAAACTGTATTCTACACTTCTGAAAAGTAAACTGGGTACAACTAGCTATTTGGTAGCGGATAGTTCTGCACCAATAGGTCAATTACAACTTGAAATACTTTGTGTATTTCTTAAACTGTAATTGGGTTTTGCTTTCCCTGAATTGCTTAGTGCATTCTAAAATAGTGAGTGTTCACACTTGTCATTCGACTAGTTTGAGGTCTCTTCAGAAAGTAGTAGTGGTTTTACTAGCTCTGAACGGTGTACTGAAATGTAATGTTACAAGATGTACACTTGTAACCGGGTTGGTCTATTAAGTGAATTCTACAACCAACTGTCAGTGCATGACCACTAGGGTAAACTACATTAGAAGTTACTCACCATAGTGACTAAAGTACTCTTAATCCACTTTCCTCCATACTGCATAGGCGTCCTTTCCTAGGGACAGGAGACGGAACCTTTTTCACCAGAAAAAAAAACACCTTCCCTTTAAATTTAGAGGGGTGCGGCCCTGGGAGCATGCAATGCCCTGACTCTGCCCTCTGGTGCCACACCTCAGTCCCCATCGACAATATATTAACATTTCCTGATGACACCAGTTTTATTAGGGGGGGGGGGAGATGGTGGGACGTATGGAGGAAAGGGGACTAAGAGTACGTTAGTCACTACGGTGAGTAACTTATAATTGCTTACGTCCCGTCCCCTTTCCTCCTTACTGCATGGGCGATTACATTACAACCGGGTCTAGTCCCAGGGTGGAGAGGAGACCCTCCTTAAGCAAACAGGTTTCTAAGAAATGCCTGTCCGAAAGCCGCATCTGATCTAGAGCCGGCACCCAGATGGCTGCCCTGCTTATGACTTGCCAGGGGACATGTCGTTGGAATGTGATGGCCGTTGCCTTTGCTCTGACCGTGTGGGCGTGCATGTTGGCCGGAAGTGGCTTATGCTGTCCCTCATGGCCGAGACCATCCACCGGCCTATGGAGGCCTTGGATGCCAGATACCCTGGTCTTGAACCTACAAAGGTGACAAATACAGCGTTCGACTTGCAGAAGCCCATGGTCCTGTCCAAGTAGGATTTCAGGGCAGGCCCGACGTCGAGGCAGTGCAGAACTCTGTGCTTCATCCTTAGGTTCAGCAAAAAATGTAGCCAGCACTATTTCCTCGTTTAGATGGAAAGTAGACGGCACCTTAGGCAGGAATGCTGGGTGTGTTCGCAGGACTACTTTATTCTTGTGAAACGTAGTATATGGTTCCGAGACGACCAGCACCGGGATTTCACAGACTCTGCGAGCCGGGGTGAGGCCGACCAGTAAGGCCGTCTTGATGGTGACCAGCCTGATGTCCACGTACGCCATTGGCTCGGATGATTTGTGTGCCAGGGCACCCAAGACTATGTTGAGGTCCCATACAGGGTGTAGCCTCTTGAAGGGCGGGTAGAGTCTGGCGAGTCCTGTCAAATGCTTCTTGACAATCGGGTTGGAAGAGAAGAACACCTCTTTCGCTGAGTTTCTGTAGGCCCCGATGGCTGACAGGTAAGTGCAGCAAGTGTCGCCCTGCACGTCCGAGTGGGCGAGGTGCACCGAGAAGGCGAGCACGTCGTCGGAGGAGGGTTTTATTCTTAAGAGTGGCAGAACCTGGTCCACTTGCTCATATACTAGGCCCTGGTAGCCTTGCGTCCTGTGTGATCTCTAGATTAGCCTGTGAGAGGCTGAGGTTCCCTAGCGTGACCTGCTCAGGGACAGCGCTGTGAGGGCTAGTTTGTGGCGCGGGGTGGATGACCCTGCCGATGTGGGCCCATCAGAAGGTGAAAAGGTTGTCTCTCCAAGAGGCTGAGCAGCTCCGAGAACCATGGTCTGGCTGGCCACCATGGGGCTATTAGGATGACGCTGAGGTGGCGAGATTCCGTGATCATGCATATCACTATCAGCGGAGTGGGCGGGAAGGCGTATGCATTCACACCTTTCCACTGAATCTGAAATGAGACGCCCAGGGAGCCGTGGCCTTGTCCCTGCCAAGAGGCAAACTGTTGGCACTTCTTGTCCCAAATGGCAAAGAGGTCCACCTAGGTCCCCATCTGTTGAAGATCTCCTGCAGCACGAGGTAGTTTAGTTGCCACGCGCAATTTTCAGTGCCCAACCTTAGGTTGGATTCCCCCAGAAGGTGGACAGCCGTGAGGTAGATGTTTTCCAGTGCCCATTTCCACATGCTGACCGTCAGTCTGCACAGTGGCGGGGATCCAATACCTCCATGCTTGTTGACATAGTACATGCTGGTCGAGTTGTCTGTCTGAAAGAGGACAACCTTGCCCCCCGATGGTCGGAAGGAAGGCTCTGAGCGCTAGCCAGATGGCCTCCAGTTCCAGCCAACTGATGTGGCACTCCTGCTCCTGACGTGTCCAGGTGCCATGGACACAGTGGTTGTCCAGGGTGCCCCCCCACCCCTCCATCCCTCGAGAGAGGAGTGTGGTGATGGTGACCTGAGGGGTAGGTTGCCTGAAAGGCTTGCCCGCCCTCAGGTTTTAGTCCCTGGTCCAACATGTGAGGTCCAGGTGAAGAGATGGAGGAACGTTGACCATTCTGGCTGCACACATATCTGGTGCACACACGCACCTTATGACCCTCTCCCTCTCTACCGACTTGAACTACGGTTCACAAGGGTGCTCAACCTACCAGCGCTTTGAGAGGATACCAATGATACATAAGGCGCTATATAAATGCCAAGTAACATAACATCTCCGGCTTAGAGCCTCGTTGCTGGTTCCATGATGCTGCGAAATGCAGCTGTATCCGGAGTCTCGTGTGGGGGACTGCCAATAGGACTGCCGCCATGAGACCCAATAGGTGTTGGTACCACCAGGCCGATGTCATCTCTCTGCTGAGGAAGTGAGTAGTGGCCCTCTTGATGGCCGTGATCTTGTCTTGTCTGATGAGGACAAAGAAGGTTAGTCTCCGCGTAGGCTGCAGCTGCGGCTTCTTGAGGGTGAGCGAAAACCCCAGATCCTGCAGTGGGTTCATGAGAGCGTGGGACGTGTGGTGCACCGCTTCCGGACAAGTCACCGATGTAAGGGTAGATGTGGAGGCCCTGGGCCCTAAGGAGGGCCGCCACAGTGTTCAGTCTGCTAAAGACCATGGGGTTCGAGTTGAGGCCGAAAGGGAGCACCTTGTATTGGAAATGGTAGCCCATGATCCTGAATCGTAGAAAAGAACGAGGAGGCTGCCAAATCGGGACGTGTAAGTACGCTTCCTTCAGATCCAGGGAGCACATCCAGTCTCCCTTGCACAATGTTTCCGAAATTAAAGCTGGCGTAACCATCTTGAATTTTTGTAGAGGTAGGGAGAGGTTGAGGGTGGAAAGGTCCAGCACAACTCTCAAGCCTGCCGGGTTCTTTTTCCAGATGGCGAAAATCTTGGAGTAAAAGCCCAAGCCTTTTTGGGAGGCTGGGACTTCCTCCACTGCCTGGCTATTGCCTAGCGACCGGATCTCCGCCAGAAGAGTTGCTGTCCCAATCTGTGGGAGTGGAGGGGAAGAGGGAGGGGAGGCTGGGATGGGTAGGCAGTACCCTGTGAATACTACAGAAACGATTCAGGGGTATGAAATTCTGGTGCCAGAAATGTGCATGGAGAGCATGCCTGTCCCTCCCCCCCCCCGCCCACTGGAGACACGTGGACCCTGAGGGGCATGTCAAGCATCCCCTCCCCCCCTCTGAGGCTGTTGTGGAGTAGGGGGGACTGGAAAAAGCCCTTACTCAAGCCCCGCCACCACCTTTTTGTTGCTTGGGTCGGCGCACAGTCCGGCTGTCCAGACCTCCGCTCTTGTAAGCCGCAGGCTGTCCAGACCTCCGCTCTTGTAAGCCGCAGAACCCTCCGTATGTACGCCCCTTGTCTGAGCGCTACTGTGACTGGGTGTACGTTTCAGGCGTGGTCTTTGTAAGGATGGATAAAGACTTGGCCGTTTGTGGGCCGTTTCCCCTTTTTATCCAGCCCCTCATCCGTACTGGAGTGGAAGAGGTCACACCCCTCGAACGGCAGGTCTAAGATGTGTTCCTGGACATCTGGGTTGAATTTAGTAGCACGGAGCCAGGGTGTTCTTATGTCAGTGTCAACATGGGCCACAGTGGACTCCATGATGTCTTGTGCCACCATCTTGTCCTTTGCCATTCCCGCCTTAAAACATGATTGGCTCTGCACCGAAGTTCTGGGAGGAAATCTGCAATTTCCCGCCACAGCCTCTGGTTAATGGCTGCCAGCATGGCATCCGCTTGGCTTGACGAAGATGCAAGGATGCGTTTGAATACAGCTTCTTCCCATATGCCTCCAAGATCTTCTCCTCTTTGCCTAGCAGCGCCGCAGACTAGGAGGCCGAGGACACGACTGAGGCTTGGAGTATGGTGATGCCAAAGCAATCACTGAGGAGTGTGGCCGAGGATGGGCCGATAGCAAGAGTGTATCCCCCTCCATCTGCCTGTACATGGCGTCCAGGCATTGATTGACTGGCTGGACCGAGTGGGGCTTGAGCCAGCCCTTTTTGGCCAAGGCAATAACGTCCTTCTGCATCAGGATCCCCGTTCTCACTGCAGGACTTGGCGCAAGTATTTCGGCGAGGATTCCCCCCCCCCCTGCCCCGACCCTCTGCTGGTTGCTCAACCTCAGGTTTCAGAAGGCCCAAGTACTGTGCGAGCCCAGCAAGAGGGTTGTGGAAGGCCTTGGATGACGACTGTCTGGGTCCTTCTCCCCATCTGGATCCACCTGGTGGTCCGGCACAGGTGGAGGAGTGCTGGGAGCCGTAGGCTGAGGTGTGGGGACTGGAGCTGGAGGCTGGTACAGAATCACCTGCACTATTGATTGGGGGGCCAGAGCAGGCAGCGGAAGTTGCACAGGGGCCAGGGGCATCTGTACTGGGGCCTGCAGCACCAGAGCCAATGGTGGAGCACGTCCCTAATGGCGTCGGAGGATGACCTCCCCGCACCTGAGGAGATTTCATGAGCTCAAGGAACCCTTCAAAGAACCTGTTCCGACAGGCCTGAGGGGTGGTAGGCGATATTGACAGCATAGCGGGCAGCTGCTGGAGCCGTTGCATGCCCTGCCCATACGGACGCAGCAGGAGCCTGCCCTGCGAAAATGAAGGATAGGTTGTAGGCCACGTACCTGGTTGACCCCAGTCCCACCTTGACTCGTTCCTCCACCTGCTTCCCTTCCTTGGTGCGGCATCGGTTGGGTGTCCCCTATGTCGGGCACGGCAGCCATCTTGTCGAGCTGTCTTCCAAGTGGCTGCGTCATGTTGCGTGGCACACTGGGCCTAGCCTCGTCTAGTTGTTCATGTGGGACTCCTGGCGGTACGGCTCTTCCTGTATTTGGTTTGGTTAACAGAACCTTGGGATACCCTTATGGCACCCATGGGTGGGAGTATGATCCTGTACTCCTAGTGTATGTTTTCGGGCACCTGTGTGTGGCCCACAGAGCAGGGTATGGGCTGTTGGCAGTTCCGTGCTGAATGGACATGTGCCCTGCGCATCCTCCATTTTGGGATGCCTAGGCCCTGTCATTGGAATCAGTGGATTCCTGATGGAGACAAGATGACCCCCTGTGGCCTCTTGTCGTCCATCGCCTGTTACCATGATTATCCCCAAGTCCCGTTACCATGATTATCCCCAAGTCCCGTGAAGCCCTGACTCTGTCCCTTCCCCCTGACTGGCTGTTGGGTGGAAGTTCCATATATGGTAGTGTGGGGAAGTGCCGACCAGACTGGCTGAAGCCTTCCCAACGACAGTATGTTTTGGGTACACCCGTGGAGTGTGACCTGGGTGAATGGAGTGTGTGACGAATACGCATTCTGTGTTATGGGTGTCTAGTATCTGGTGTTTGACACAATGACCGAGACGGCCCTGCACGAAACTGGTATGAGTGCTGAATGGCAGAGTACTTGTCCGAATCCACATTCTGTGGTGCGAGTGTCTGGATGGAGAAGAATGGCCTGAATGCACTTTGTGCCTGATTGGCTGACTGAGTGAATGCCCTTCTGAGTGATTGGTTGTCTGAGTGACCCAGTAGAGTGAATGGGAGATCAACAGTTTATCTGGGGCCTCTCACTGCTAGAAATTGTTCACAAGTTGAAGTTGATACTTGATGTTTACTCTAGAAGCAGAGCCAGAAGAAGGTGAACTGCCGGTCCCTTCCATGTAATCTGAAAGCTGCTGTGTCTTAAAGAACTGATCCAAGAGAGGACCTGATAAGGAGACCTCTTCCCAAGCTATGAGGGACCATCGTGCACCAGCTGATCTTTGCCAAAGCTCCCTGGTAGACCTACGAAAGGCTGCCGACCAGAGAAGGGGACCACCGAGGAGAACGAAGAGAAGCACCGGCCAGCCAACCGCCAAGCTCCCGTTTGCCCGAGAACATTTAATCCAAGGGATCCCTTGCTCATCCTCGTCTACCGCTTTCGTCCTGCTGGAGAAAGTCAAGATCGCCAACCGAGGAGAAGCCGCCGGTGGGTTTCCAGCCATCTGAAGACCTCAGATGCTGAGGAAGCTACTGAAGCCAGCTGAGGTCATGTCCCGTTCGCCGACGACGACGACTCGACGCCCTTGCTGGTCCAAAGTTCGTCACCAACTCTTTGCGGCAACAAACCATAGTCGTTGAGGTGCACCGCACGCCTCCCCCCTGTTGCAGGACCTTTTCAATCACTCGTCTATGAGCACCGCAAAGACCGAAGCTGCTGCCTCAACGACAACGTTCGCCCTTTCTACATCTCAGAAGTTCAATGACCCGTGGCTCCCGCTTGAAAATGAGCGCACTCAGAAGGGTCCATCGATTCCCCGACGAAGAACTCTACAACACAAGGTACATTTGGGTTGAAGAACTATAGAAGACTAATAAACAATACACGGACTGGGCTTGTACGATTATCTATTTACAGGTTGCCCAGGTAGGGGGAATCCTCATGCGCTCAACTGTGTCTAGTGAAAGGGGCCCAGTATTCTGCCAATTGTCTAACCAATTTATCTTCCTTCTAAATCTAGGGTCGATATTTTACTGTGTTGATTTGTATGCTATTTGGGTCTGTCAGCCATAGTTGCATTTTAATGGAATCAGTAAGAGTGGTACCACCCAGAACTGTACCATTTACCATTTTGAAATTGTCGGAGCGCAAAGTGTATTATCGTGATAGTGTATAGAACATTGAAACTTATTTATATAAAGACTGTTTTAAATAATATCACCTCCTGAGAAGCAAGGCCTTGATTGCTCGTCCACTGTTACCAACAATAGAGAATCTTGGCTGGGGTCCTCTGTGCCTTTCCTGTGTCATATAGATAGGAGTACAGACGCCCCCCCTCCAGTGCATTTCTTTACCGGGGGTTGGGGAGGGACTATTAAGGGGAGGAGGAGACAGACGAAGTTGTTATCATACTAGGTCCAGGGACAATTCTGATAAAGTGCATAGAAGAAAGTGGAGGAGAAAGGGAGAGGGGGAAGAGAACAGAGTAATCATTCAAGAAGAGTTGAGAAGCAAGAGCGGAGAGCAAAAACAATTGCAGAAGTTGGTAGTAACACAATGTTGCAAGCCTGGATACAAGATGAAGATGGGAACAGCATGATTCAGGGCCTCCACGAGAAAGGGTGACGCACTGTGAATCAATGAAGTCCATAAAAGTCAAATCCAGCATTGGCCACAAGACGGTGATGGTGAAACCACAATGTATCGGGACAGTTTCCTGCAGAAGTAGGCTGGAGGGGAGGAAGGGGGAGCAGGGTAGAAGAATCAAGCAAAACAGGCAACGCCTGTGTGCGAGAAGGGGGGCACAAGGGAACATCACAGGAGGACCAGAGGGGTGGGAATGGCCTGCGGGGACAGAGGGAGTAAACATGTTGGTGTGCGCTTACCTGCCATCTGTGCAGGGGTTCGGGCCCTGGATCCTACTGGTCTTAATAGGTCCAAACAGGAATTGCCCTTTTATTTGTCTGCCCTTCGGACGCCAGGGCAAGAGAGGCCCTTGATCAAAGAGTTAAGAGCAGGAAGGAAGAGGCAGGGCTAAGAAGGTGGGTGGTGCTTAGGCAAGGTGACCTAGATCCACTTGCACCTGCTCCCCATCTGCAAAGGAAAAGAGGCTGGAGGGCCCCTTAAGTAGGGAAAAAGCAGCAACCAGGAAGGCACCAGGTGGGCTGGGCTTGCTAAGTGTGGAAAAAGAGCAGCAACAAGGAAGGCACTATGTTAAATGGCTGGTGGAAGTGGTTTAATTTTTCCTACCATTGTTTCCTACCGCAGACTGAACCCTCAGCTGCAGTACAGCACCCATGGGTGACCATTTTGTCAAAATGGCCAGACTTATTTTTTTTGACATTTTCAGTTTGTGAGGTCTTTCTGGGGTGTTACTCTGGCTCCAGTGCGTCTGGAAGGACAGGATTTAGTCAGGGTCCCAAAACTCCCTTGTCCTATGTCTCTAGGAATGCCTGAATGCAGCCAGTCCTCATTGGCTGTCCTTTCAGGAAAGCCACCCTACTGTTTTTTATATTTCAGTCCCTCATAGGTGGTAACTTGTTTTAGACATATCGCTGGGAAAGGCTTGTCTAGACTACATTAGAAGATTCAAGTATACTCGCATGCCCCCGAGAACCTGTTTAACCTTTTTCTTTAATTTAACCTTTCCTCTGTGCAACCACAGAATCTGCAAAAGTTTAACTAGTGATATATAAATGCCATCCATTACTGTCGTGAATGAAGTCAGCTCTGGGTGTAGGAAGTGTGTAAAAAGCATCTCTAAAGATTATCCACTAAACTTATGCTGATTCTGGAAAAGTATTTTAAAGCCGGTCCGATAGCACAGCGAGTAGAGTGCTCGCTTCGACATCTGTGCAGAGCCTGCTGATGCAGGTTCAAATCGCGGCAGGGCCAAACTCAGCCATTCATCCTTCTGAGGTCGATAAATGAGCACCACACCCTGTGGGTAATAATTAGCGCTCAGATACCTGAGGGTTCGTAGCGCTATATAAGCTAAATTATTATTTTAGTATATTAGATATCTTGCTTTTTTTTTTAAAGAACAATTATTTAAAAATTGATGTTAAATAAGGAACAAGTTACTTACCTGTAACTATTGTTCTCCAGCATGGATTCACATGCTCATGAATATTCCCCGTCAGGCCAGGAATCCTCAGTAAAAGAATTACCAGTTTCACTGAGCTGTGAGTCATACTGCCCCTAGCCAATGACTGCCCTCTCTCCAAGCCCCTCCTCTGGCAGCATTCTTCAGATTTGGTAGCGCGTAAAGTGGCAGTACGACCATGAAAAGTCAGAGGAGGGCTCCTCCTCCTCAAAGTGCAACTCCTGGTTTGACTCCGACCTCGTCACCCATAAACGCAAGTGCAGGGTGGCTGAGAGGCAATGGCTAGCTTCTTGCACATCCTCTGAAACTGACCTGCTCCAAAGGCAATACCATCTCTCTGTCTGCACTAAGAAGAGGGCCCACATCCAAGCCTGCGTGTCTGCAGCATCTAACAACTCCACCAAACTCTAAAATCTGCAAGGAACTGGCCAATCCTGCTGCAGTCTACCTTTCCTGTCCCCTCCCAGGACCTCTGCACAGCCCTGGCTTCTCATTTCATCTCTAAAACACAGTACATCCTGGCCACCTTCTCGTCCTCGCCTCTACCTCCGGCCCCCCTGTGGCCACCTCTACTCCCTCTTTCTCCGCCTTTCCTCCGTTCTCCCCTGACAAGGTTTCTAGACAAGTCTGATATATGAAAGTATTGTCAAAACAGGTTCTTCCCTGTTCTTCCAGAACCATCAATGAGACCCCCTCGCTCCTGCCCTGGCTGACGTCTGCTACCACTCCTTCACCACTGTATTCTTCCCTTCCCCCTGAAGCACTCTTGTGCACACTCTTATCGACTGGCTAACTATCGCCCGATCGCCATCACTCCTTTCCTGGGTAAACTCCCGGAAAAGCGGGCCATCTCCAGGATTAATCTTCACACTGAATATGTTGGTTGTCTCCATGACCATCAGTCTGGCTTCAGAGAAACCCGTTGTGGACCACAGGTTGGGACATACGGACCGCAACATCAGATGGTTTGTTTAACAAACCATCAGAACTCCAATGAGAGGAAGTGATATGTCAAGCATGTTACATCGGGCTGAACAGAGATGATTTATTCCCTGGACAGTGTGAAACAGGGCTTGAATATCTCAATAGAATGGAACAAATTGATAGTGTCATGAACTATTAGTGCTGAGGCTAGTATTTAACCAGCCACTTAGTTTCATCCACTAAGGAGTGATGTGTACCATCATTTCCCTTTTGGGTTCACCATGCACCAGGGACCGTCAATGGTGTCATTTGCACCATCAATTGTGCAGGAGCATTTACCCACTATAGGATGGATGTTTGCAGATCCATATACACTCATGTCTCCAGCCCACTTGTGCTGGGAGGAGAATTTAACCGACTATACATTGTATGTATACTGGGTGCATTTTTTTCAATCTAGTTCTCACCTTTCAAAAAAAAAAAAAAAAAAAAAAAAAAAATAAAATTACAATTTTTTTAATCTATTCTTTCCCACTAAGATTCGCCACAGCAAGAGACACCCAATCGAGGTTTTAGATGCGGAGTGCAAGTTGACTAAGTATCTGCCGTGAAAAATCAGTCCTCTTTCTAGCCTCAGTGAGGCTTTTTAGACAGAATGGTGTCACGCCCAGTTTTTTGTGTGCCTGAATCGAGGGTGTTGTGCAGTTCGCCCCCATACTGTGCAGAAGCTACATTTGAGCTCATGTGTAAAATGTAGGTAAGCGATGCGTCATTGGGCTACTGGATAGTCCCAATTACTGCATGGGGGACTGAGTGTTCACCAACAGTGGCCGTATGCAGGAGTTTACAGTCCCAGTAAGACGAACAGTGCTAATATAAGCACGACCGTACCGCGAGAAAGTTCTGCTCATTGGCAGTGATGAGGAAAGGAGGTCTGCATGTGTTTAGATAGACAGACGGCTTAGCGAGACTAATAGTGCGGATAGATGCACTCCCCCATTGCAAGACATTTTTGCTTGTTGGTAGCGAAGAGGAATGGATGTGTTTTTTAGCTGTACTGAGCCACACAGTACGGAACTGGTGGTTCAATGGCGGCGTTCTGTATATAGTGTTGAAATATACAGCTAATGCACCCATCCACGAGCTTTGCACCTATAATGCTCATACAATAGCTGTTGCTGTAATCAAGCTTGGTTACACATATAATTAGGCAGGTGATCTCCAATACCATGTTGCAATAGCATGACACTGATGGCTACTGTGAGTACGGAGACGTTTCCATTCGTATTGAGGCACTTGGATTTGCATGATTACCACTATATTGGGGACTGGATTTGCAATATTGCCGTGGTAGGCTCCAACTAGCTTCTTACTGTGTTTGTTTAGAACCTACTGGATATCAATACTCTAGACGTCTGACATATGCCACAGTGTCCCGACGAGGCACCGACCAGTACACAATCGGAACACTGTTGAGTCCATGGCATCACGCTTCTGCATTTGTGAGGACTAAATATTATGTGGTCAGTAAATTGCTGCAGCTGGTCCCCCCCAGGCCTCCTCCAATTGGTTTCCATCTGGCATGGATCAACTGCGCGATGACCAACTGTTAGGCAAAATTGCATGCAGTACCCTCTGGGACCACACACCATAAGGAATACATGTGTAAGCCAAACCAACCTTTGGTGTAAGCCAAACCAACCTTTGGTGTAAGCCTGTACCACAGTTAATGGAGTCTCTTCAGTTCCAGTAGCTGTAGATTCAAGCGCACAAACTGGTATCCCTCTCCCTGGTTAATCCTAACCAGCCTTGAAAATAGTATCCAGGTGGCTTACGAGTTGATTGGTCCCACCAACAAAGTGAAAAGTCATTCTTGAAGAGGCTTCTGTCGAGATGAACTTGGCAATTCGGACCTGCAGCAGGGCTTCACTGGCAAACCAATGGTCCAGGAGTTGCAGCAGCCAGCCTCTTCAAGCTCTTCTTCGGTTCTTTTGTTCCAGTGGTCGACTCTGCTTTCCAGTCCAAGAAACTCGCCTTTTAAACAGTTCTCTCCCTTTCATTTCAGTGGAGCCGTCACTCACCCAGCAGGGTGGCTGTCCTTGCCGGACAGTCAGCCAGCCAATCACGCCAGAGTGCATTCCTAGGAGACCAAGCACAGGGAGTTCGGGCACCTCCCTCACTTCCTGCCCACCCCAGACACTCAGGCACGAGAGGCGGTCTTCAGTCCTGAAGCCTGCCAAAGGATCTTTCCAAATAAACGCTGAAAAAAGAAGACTGGGACCTGTTTTTTTTTTTTAAAAAAAAAGGGGGGCTTAAGGTGCCATCTTGAAAAACACGGCTCCTGTGATTTTTAGCTACCCGTGTTTGCGTTCAGGAAAAATCATGGTAGTTTGTTGTAAAACCACTGCCACAAGCCATTTTGATAGAAAAAAGGGTAGCATTTGACCGCTACACAAGTTTCTAGACACAGGGGATACTAGGTAACCCCTCCAGCACTCTATGGGAAGGTAATGTGTGCTGGGTCTAGGAATTTAAAAATAGTAAAGTCAATTTAACCTTACATTCTATGGGAAACAGTTTATCCCAGAGAAGGTATTTAAACCTTTGGGAACTCTAAAAAGACATCCCTGTGTCACTGCACTGAGGGTGCTGTGTAACGCACATGAAGATGCCGATGGAGTTATCTTAAAACTCCATAACCAAAAGAAACAAACACAGAAAACAAACAGGATTTAAAAGGTTCAGAGTCCCAAAGTTCAGCAAAAGAACTGGGGTCTCTACGGTAGAGGGAATTCGAACATTTATGAGAATGCTCTTTAACACTAACCCTGGGAGACCACATAGAATCTGAAAATGAAGGAACCAGGTTCTGTTGGGCGACTACACTATATCGTATGAATAAGTGCATTGTGCATAATGTGCGCCATTGAACTATGGCAATTTGCTGATTACCCTCATTAAGAACTAGGGAGATTAGCACTTTAGGTGAGCATGGGTTCTCACCCCTTTTTCAGGCTCCTTTTACTGATCACACTAGAAGCCTGAAGGATAAGTTCCTCCATTGACACTAGCCCCATCACTGAAGGCGAGTGCCAATTAGTATTATTGTTGGTGTACACACAAATAATCAGTGTTGTTATTAAATGAGAGTTGAGAGAGTAATGGTTTGTTACTGTTTGTTTGATTTTGTAGATTTGGCTCCAGAAGACATCTTTCACCTATTGTCATTAGGGTACACCACAACGTAGGTCCATCTTCATCCTGAATAAGGTCGAAGCATACTGGGCCAATTAGAAATAGGCCACGAGAACACAACTGAAACATATTTAGATCCTGTGAATAAGCTATACTGATATTCTATTAATAACACACAAACTATTGCTTTAGGTGTAATACAAATGCACACTGAGGTGCTGGTTTTATGTGCAGGTACAATCACCTGTTTTGTATAAAAAGTGATCATTTAGTGTGCAGAATGTGTAGATGTTGAACTGTTGTGAATTAAGGTATTTTATGAGCAAATGGTACTGAAATGGTTTTGTGAAGAAATAAAAATAAGTCAATATAAATATAAAATGGTTTATTGAACATAAGTGATCTCTCTAGCCTCATTCACCTACTTTCATGGCTTCAGAGCAGCCAGAAGCACGGACATTGCTCTCCTGAACATCTTTGAAGACCCGCTCTCTAACCTGGATTCTAATCTCCCTTCTGCCCTCATCTTACTCCATCTCTCTTCTGCGTTTGACACGGTCAACCATGCGATCCTGCTCAATCGTCTCCACGATAACGCGTTCCTCTTAGCGACCCTCCCAGGTCCAACTTGGGTCCTTCATCTCATCTATCTCGCTCTCTGCCTGTGGGGTTCTCTAGGAGTCTAACTTCTCTCCCTGGCTGTTCAACTAATACCTGGCACCTCTCGCCCACTGCATTGACGCTCTCTGCTCCAACTTTCAGTGCTATGCGGATGACACAGCTCATTTTTAGGCTCCTCTCCGTCACCTCTTCTCTCATCTCCAACTGTCCGCTATCCAGGAGTGGTGTGCTGCCAACAATCTCTGCCTTAATGCCAGTAAGACAGGAGATTTTCATCAGCACACCTGCATCCTCCTTTCTCGTCACTCTCTGGCCGGCCTCCCTTGGCCCTCTTCCTGCTCCCACCTCATCTCTGCATCTCCTCAGAACTATTCTTCCTTTCCTCTCCTTCCCCCAGAAGCTCACTGTCTCTAGAGCTCTGGTTCTCACTAGGCTGGACTACTGCAACAGCATCTTTCTAAATCTGCCTACTTCTACACTGCGCCCTCTAACTCATCCAGAACATGACTGAGACTTGTCCTTGGCCTCAAGCCCAGGGATCGTACCTCTCCAGCACTGAAAGCTCTGCACTGGCTCCTAGTGGCTGCAAGGATTAAGATCAAGACACTCTGCATTGTTCACAAGGCCTTCTGGGGCCTGGGTCCTCAATACCTCCAACTCTCTTCATAAATGCCTTCCTACTCTAGCACTTCGCTCCTCCTACTCCCTCAGGGTCAGTGGCTTCTCAACAAGTTGGTGGTAGATCCATCTCTTCAGATGGGGCCTCCCTCTGGGACAGCCTCCTTGAAACTTGAGAGCCATTTCCAGTTCACGAAGCACCTCAAGACCTTACTCTTTTCTTCTGCCTCCTCTGATCCTCTCCCCTACTGATTTCCTGTCAGATCCTGCACTGGTCACCTGGCTACCCTCCTGGTCCCTGCCCACCCAGTGGCACACCTGCACTGCAACCCTACAGTCCCCTACCTGCACTTTTGGTTACCTGCTGTCTGCACTTACCATTGCACCTGCCACCTGCTGGCCACACTTGTTATTGTTTTTCTCCCATGCACAGCACTGCCACCTCCCCTTTCGCCTGGCACTGCCCCCCCTCCGCTGCACTTGCGATCTCAAGGTCACTTGGGCTAGTAAGATTGTTCTGTCCTCACTCTGTTTCCCCCTTCCTTGCCTCATTGCGCTTTGAAAAATAGGTACTTTACAAATGCAATATCATAACAATAGTTACAGGTAACTTGTTCCTTCTCCAGCATGGGGTCTGGCATGGATTCACACGGTCATGACTAAAGAAAAAGCAATGACAATTATTTACCGTAAAAGCATTTCTGATGATTGTATCTGCCTAGCTTCACATGCTGTGCATAGTCCGACATCCAGTGGTCACTGCGGAGTATTGCATTTTGTTTTTCGTATTCGAAAAGGGGACGTCGACATAGGCGTGTCTGTAATACTATCCCTATAGTGATGTGTAGTGTACCCAAAATCCATCACGCGTCGAGGTCCCTCTATTTTTTCTGCCCTGAGGGAGCCTTCCGAGTACAGAAAAGAGAAGGTAATAAGACGTCTATGTTCCTTCCATCCGCACGGGGAGGAAGGGTGGGCCCATGTGAATCTAAGCAGATACCGTAAAAGCATTTCTGAGGATTGTAAGTAATGCATGTCTTCTGATGTTTGTTAATCTGCTTAGAATCACATGCTGTGCATAGACTAGCGAGCAGTACCCGGAGTTGGAGGTGGGTTGTGAGAAGGAACAGTAGAGAAAAGATATCTTAGTACTGCTTGTCCCACCTGGGAATCAGATCTAGAATGAGTATGTAGGCAATAGTGTTTTGTAAAGGCGTGTACAGAACTCAGGTTGCCGCTTTGCAAATAGACTCGAGGGGTACATTTGCAATGAATGCTATGGATGCCCCAGTGCCTCGAGTAGAATGTGCTCTTGGCTTGAAGGGTAGTTCTCTCTTAGCAAGAGAGAAACCGAGTGATGCATTGGACAATCCATCTAGATATAGTGGATTTAGGAACATCACCTTCTCTTCCTGCCGCCACCGAGACAAAGAACCGAGTCTCTCTCAGTGGTCTAGTTCTTTCCATATAAAACATGACCGCCCTGCGCACATCGAGTGTGTGTGTAGGCTTTTTTTTCTCCCAAGTTTGATGGGTTTTGAAAGAACGTTGGTAGCTCTATAGATTGGTTGACATGGAATTTGGAAAATAATTTTGGTGCAAACCTAGGGTGTGTGCATAGAACCACCTTATCTTTCAACTGTTACAAAGGGATCTAGTTTGGAGAGCGCTTGTAGTTCACTCACTCTCCTAATGGAGGAGATGGCGATTAAGAAAGCAGTTTTAAGAGTGAGATTCTTAAGGGTTGCTTTGTGCATGGGTTCGAAGGGGGAGCCCATTAGCCTGGTTAGTACAGCATTTAGGTCCCATCCGGGAGCTGGGTTAGATATAGGGGGGTGGATCCTTTTCACTCCCTCCATGAAGGCTTTTATAACTGGAACTTTCCACCATGACACCTTGTGTTGAGACGTAGTGTAAGCGTAGAGTGCAGCTAGTTGAACTTTAATAGAATTGAAGACTAATCCTGAGTCTAACAAGTGAGTCAGGTATAGAACAATTTGTGTGGGAGAGCAGTCAACTGGGTTGACGCTGTTCGCCCTACACCAGATGACGAACCGTTTCCACTCGCTAGAGTAGCAGTAATGCGTGTTCGGTTTCCTTGCCTCTCTAAGGATGTCCATGCATCTCTGTGGGAGCTGCAAATGTCCAAATTTTATGACCTCAGGAGCCAGGCTGCTAAGTTCAGGGTCTGTGGGCATGGGTGCAGCGTTCTGCCCCTGTCCTGTGACAGCATGTTGTACGGGCAGGGTAGTTTCACCGGTGGGGAAAGAGACATCGCCATCAGGTGAGCGAACCAGGGTTGGCAGGCCCACATGGGAGCCACCAGTATCATGGTAACTGGTTCCTGGTGCATCTTGTGCACTATCTCGTTGAGAAGGGGAGTCCGGGGGGAGGGCGTAAACAAATTTCCCTGACCATGAAATCCAGAGACTGTTTGCCTTGGAGCGGTTCTGGGGTACCTGGAGGCGTAATCTTGGCATTGGGTGTTTCGAACAGATCCATTTCTGGGAAGCCCCATGTTGCGAAAACGTTGGAAACAATGTCTTCTTGTAATCGCCATTCGTACTTTGCGGGCAGAGGGAAGTCTCGGCTGAGTTTGTCTGCCAGAAGATCGAGTTCCCCTGGTACATGTTGGGATAATGGGAACATGTGTTTGAGAGCTCACTTCCATATGTTCTGAGACAGCTTGGACAGTCCTGGAGAGGGAGTGCCCCCCTACTTGTTCAGGTAGTACATGGCCGTGGTGCTGTCTGTTAGGACCAGCACTGTCTTCCCTTGAAGGTGTGTCTGGAAATCCTTTGGTGCTTTGAAGACTGCCAGTAGTTCCAGCAAGTTTATGTGTTTGGAAGCCACATTTTGGGTCCAAACTGTGCAGTCTGATGGGAAAGGTGAGCACCCCATCCTGTGGGAGATGCGTCTGTGGTTAGAGTGGCTTCCACTGTGGGGGTGGCGAATGGTCTCCCTATTACAAGGTTTTCCTTCGACCACCACCGTAGCGAGAGAACCAGGGCCTGCGAGACCACCACTAAATGGTCCCATTGTCCGCTGGCCTGACACCACTGGCTGTTGAGCCACTCTTGCATTGGACGCAGTCGCACGTGAGGTACCAAATAAATACATGACGCCATCATTCCTAGCAACTGCATGGCCTTGCGTACCGTCACCCATCGACCGGCTACATATTGAGGGATCTGAAACAGCATATTTTGGACCCTCTCACAGGGGAAGACGAGGCCGTCCTTTGTTCGAATTAGAGCCCCTAGGAATTGCTTGACTTGACTGGGGTCTAGGCTGGACTTCTTCTCGTTGATGGAGAAGCCCAGGTGGAACAAAAGGTCTACAGTCTTTTGGGTATTTGAAAAGCATGTCTCGTAAGAATCCCCTGTTATGAGCCAATCGTCGAGGTAAGGGTATACTGGAATGGACAACCTGCGCAGGTGGGCTGCTGCCACTGCCAGTACTTTCGTGAATACCCTCAGTGCTGACGCTATGCCGAAGGGTAGCACTTTGAACTGGTAGTGCTTGTCCTCTATCATAAATGAGGTATTTTCTGTGCGCTGGCAACATTGAAATATGGAAGTATGCATCTTTCATGTCCAGTGTTGCCATGTAATCCCCCTGAGATAGCAGGGTAATTACTTCCTGTAAAGTCACCATGCGAAATTTTTGAGGTTTGACAAATTTGTTCGCTGGGCGAAGGAAGATCTAGTACAGGGCGCATGGTTAAATTATTATTATTTTTTTTTGGTACAAGGAAGTACACTGAATAAATATCCTCCTTTACCTGTGATAGAGGCACAACCTCTATTGCTCCTTTTTCCAGTAGCAGTCTGACTTCTTGAAGGATGGCAAGGTGCTCCAGTGATAAGAGTCTTCCCCTTGGGGGTCTGAATGTCGGGGACCGGCTGAATTCGATGCAGTAACCGCGAGCTATGGTTGACAGTACCCAGCGGTCTGTGGTTATTCCCTCCCATTCTGGTAGATATGATGTTAACCGGCCCCCGACCGGAGATGCATGGGAGGGAACCCAAACTTTTGGGTCATTTGGTGTTGGTTGCCGGGGAGCCTCTGGGAGTGGGGCCCGACCTCTTCCCTTTCCACAACGTCGTCCTGAGCATATTGTGCATTGGTTCCTTGGGTGGAGGACCAATTGCCTGCTGAGGAGTACTTTTGTTGCTGTTGGTTTTGACGTTGGCCACGAAAAAGTCGTCTGTTGCCGTAACCTCGCTTGTTCGGTCTTGTGATGTGGTCCAGGGTCTTAAGGGTATCAAATTCCTTTCTAGCTGTCTCCAGAGCATCGTCCACCGCCTTACCAAACAGGTTTGAGTCCTCTCTTGTTTGATCAGGGGCGCCTGGGTTTCTGGCTTAAAACCAGAGTTCCTGAGCCAGACACGATGCTTGTCTCTGCAGCATCTAGCGTGTTTTTAATGATGCACTGGTTTACCAGAGTACCCTCTGTTACAGTGGCTAATAACCGGGTTTGTAAGGGCTCAGGGACTTCGAGGCCTTCACTTAACTTTCCCCATTGGGCATCAGCGTAGCTTGCCAGCAAGGTATCGTTATTGGCAATTCTGGTGGCGAAAGCTGCTGAGGAAGTAATTCTTTTTCCCCCAAGGCATAAAGTTTCTTTCCCTACTTGTCTGGAGGTGCTTCGCTAGTAAATTGATAAAGATGGTGCGAGTCGTCTTCTGACTGAGACAAGAAGGGGAATGGCCCGATTAGGAGGTTTCTCCTTAATTATTTTCTCCACAAAGTCTATATCTGGAGTAACTTCCCCTGTATCAATTTCAAAACGTGCTGCTGCCTTACGTAGCAGAGCATTGAAAGTGGGCTGGTCAACCCACAGGTGACGGTTTCTGACTGGTGTGGTCTGAGGCGAGGACAGCTCCAGGACATCTGGGTCTGTTGATGCCCCTGGAGACTGCCAAGGCTGTGAGCCTTCTATGTCCGGGTCTTCTTCAAAGCCCTTACCACCCATGTCTGGGAATTCTTCAAAACCTGCTGCAGGGTCTTGTAGATCCTCATTATTTATGAATTCTTCATCCTCTTGAAAGTGAGTGTCCTCTTCAGTGAGGTCATATGCATTAATATCCTCCTGAAGTGGGTCAAAGAGTCTTGGATATTTGGCCCGGGGATCTTCATGAATTATCTCCCTTGGCCTTTTGGGTATAACGTGTTCAAGGGTGGACATGAACCTATCCAGTTTGTCCATACAAGATTGAAATCTTTCCAAAGTCCACTGGGGTAACCCCGAGGGGTCTGGCGGCGGGAAGGGGTGCTCTTCCGCCTGTAGCCGTCGAGATCTCTCCCAAAGCGTGGAGGATATACTCCCCTCGCCATCCGAGAACCCGTCTCGTGGGCTAGGTCTTTCTTTTGGCGGTGGTGGAGGTTCTGGCGTACCTTCCGTGTGTTTCAGCGTCTCCCTGGCATTGTGAGCGGGACTCGGCAACTCCCTCGCCATCTCTGTCTGAGCGTCAGATGAGACCATTCAAGCCAAGCTCTCGACAACTAAACTCTGTCGAGGGCTCGTCTTGCGTGGTCTTCAGCGTTTGTGGGATGTTTTCGTCGACGGCTGCTCTTACAAGGCGTGGCGTCTGGCGTAGGTGATCGCACCCTTATTTGTGGACGGCCCAGTCGCTAGCCGCACCTGCGGTTGCGGGGAGGGCTTGCGACCCTTACGGTCGGGGGAGGCTGTCGGTCGATCCAGCGTCTCCGTTGGCACTAGGGCTTTCTTCGACTTAGTCAAAGGAGGGCCGTGGGTTGTGTGTTTAGTTTTATGTTATCCATGTGCGTCGGTGTCGCCGGAGTGTACATCCCCTTAAGTAGGGCGTTTGCTGAACCTGTCGGGCCGGGGACAGACACGGAGGAGCAAAACGCTCCTTAAAGAGGTCGACCACCTCCGATATGTAGGTAGCGTTATCACTGCCCCCCACCCCCATCACATTCGGCAGCAGGAGGTGAGGAATCAGCCTTTGACATAGCGTAGGCTGCCCACCTCTTGAACCTGTGGTCCTTTAAAGTCTTTGGGCGAAGTAGTTTACAGGCCGCACAGCCGTCCTTTTTGTGGTCGAGGGGTAAGCAGCGGTTACACCGCTTATGCTCATCTTGCAACAGCAAATTCACGTAGAAACGCGGGCAAAATCTAAAGGGAGTCCTCTCCATAGCTGAGGATACAGGGAAAGGTGATAACGACCCCGAAGGAAAGGGGGCGAGAAAGGCATTCTAGAAAGGAAACAGAAGTGTCCCACAACCCCCACTCTCCCTACTGTAAAGGCCGGCAAGGCCGGGCCACGTGATCGGCAGCGCCGATTGGGTCGCCTCTGTCGAAACCACCGCCGAAGATCTCGACTCGGCGGGGGAAACAGCTAGGCCGTCGAAGGAGGGCCGGAGGGGTTGGGATTTAGCGATAACTAACAAGAAACAACCAAGGGTCGAATAATGGTATTGCAATGTCTCTTATGAGCTCTGTATTAAGGCAACCAGTTTCTGGGCGGAAAAAACAATCTGAGGGACCTCGACGCGTGAGGGATTTTGGGTACACTACACGCCTCTATAGGGATAGTATTACAGACACGCCTATGTCGATATCCCCTTTTCGACTACGAAAAACAAAATGCAGTACTCCGCAGGGACCACTGGATGTCGGACTATGCACAGCATGTGATTCTAAGCAGATTAACAAACATCAGAAACAACATTACACAACCATGGGAGGTGGCAAGGCTCACCTTCAAACTAATGGGTAGCGTAGCACTGCTTGGCCGACCCTGGACTCTCTGGAATCCCTGTCGACGCAGTAGAATCTTGTGAAGGTGTGCTTGGACCGCAATGTAGCAGCCCTGCAAATGTCCATCAGGGGCACACAAGACAGTAACGTCATTGCAGCGATCGCTCTGTTGGAATGGGTTCTCAGATTGCCGGGCAGCAGTCAGTTTGCCAATTCGTGACAGTGTGTAATGCAGCCGGAGAGCCACCTGGAGATGGAAGCCTCGGACAAGGCCTTCCCATGGTTCACAGGACCAAAGTTCACAAATAGTTGAGATGTCTTTTAGCGTGCCACAGACCTGCAGGGCACGCAAAACACATCCAGCGAGTGCAAAGTGCTTTTAGGCAGCTACAAAGGTTTTGGAAAAAACAGGCAACACCAAAGGCTGGTTTGGCATGGAGGGGTGCGTCCGCAGCACCACCCGTGTGTCGTGAAAAGTCAGATAAGGCTGTTTGAAGAAAATAAGTCCTCCTGTTGCGCTTCGCCAAAAAAATGATTACACAAACATTGTGTTTCGAAAGTCTGGTTGAATTTATTTTGAAATTTACGTTTAAGCAAAAATTTGCATATATAGGTTCAAAAGAAAAAGGTTTTCTAAAAAAAAAAAAAAAAGGGGGGGGGTTTGAAAAATATCAAAATTTACAGCATGTAAATCAAAATATAATCATTAGTTATTTTCACTAAGATATGATCCTTGTGGATGTAAGAGTCTTTAGTTCTTGCTAGATTTTGATCCTTGTAAGTTGTCCTTAGTTGAATTCACTAGTCTAATCCTTATAGATTGAATTTCAGTTGAAATGTGTCCTTGAGGACTGGTAGTATGAAAAAGATTCAATTCCTCTTGTTAGGTTAAAGTCTGTAGTTAATTCACTAGGTCTTGAGGGTTTGAGAACTCCTTTTGAATTATAGGGTCCTAATCTGTATAGGTAAGTTTTTTCCGTTGATGATGCGAGGCTCCGTTTGCGAATGCAAGTAATTTTTCAATTGAGATATATCCTTCAGAACTAGTAGTGCAGAGAGCATGTTCCTCAACTTAGAGGTATGTAAAGATTCAGTTCCTCAATATGGAGAGCACGTTCCTCAACTTAGAGGTGTGTAGAGATTCAGTTCCTCATCAATACGTGTTTCCCCGCCGCACGGTAGCTGCGGTTCTTCAGGACGAATGTTGGATGTAATAGCAAAAGGTGTAGGTTTTAGTCAGGTCAATGAAGAGAATGGTGTAGATTGACTTTGGTCTGAACAACAAGGGTAAATTCCGTAGGGTCGCTATGAATGAACTGGTTCTTCTCGTCTGTGGAGTTTCCCTAAGGCAGAGCTTTCTTTACCAGATAAGGCTGTTTGCAGCAAAGGTCTGGATCTCACATTACCACCTGGCAGAGGTGATGGCCACGAGAAAAGCAGTCTTCCATGAAAGGAACTTGAGGGGCCTGATGCATAGGCTCGAAGGGAGCCCCCATGAGCCTCGTCAACACCACAGTGAGTTCCCACGCTGGGGAAGGGGCCTTCACCGGCAGAAACGATTGCAACAGTCCTTTGAGGAACTCCTTGACTAGACGGTGGGACCGAAGAGAAGACTGTCCTGGAGACCTGGTGTAGCGGGAGAGAGCCACCAGATGCACTTTGATAGAGGCGTGCGCCAGCCCCGCCTTGGCTTAACGACAAGTACGGAAGGATCTGCAGAGCCGAGACCCTCGGGGGATTGATCTGCGTCCGGCACCACACTGCGAAACGTTTACACTTGTGCCGGTAGCACTGAAGAGTCTCTGGCAAGTCCGCCGGTAGCTAGTACTCTCCAAACTGGAAGGCTGCAGGAGCCAGGCATTCAGGTTCAGCAATCCTGGGTCATGATGTAGTATTGCGCCACATTCTCTGGCGAGCAGATCCACAACCACTGGCAGCATGACTAGGGGGCGATGTTGACAGACTCAAGATCTGGGTACCAAATCTGCCTCAGACACGCTGGTTCGACGAGGATCATCCTGCACTGGCACTGTTTGAGTTCATTGATGACTCACAGCAGGACAGGCAATGGGGGATGTGTACAGAACAGGCCTTCCCATGGGCAGGAAAATGTGCCCCCCTCCCCCAAAACCTCCCACCATGAGCCACTGAGCGTCCAAGAATTACTGAAGGGGTCGCATCCGCAACCTGCAGTCGGATCAAGTAAATGCACAACGACATGCCGAGCAGCGGCTTGATGGTCCGCACCGTGGCAGTCTTCAGTGCCAACAGCCGTTGCACCTTGCCCAGCATGGCCGCTAGCCTCACTTCCGAGGAGGCCGCCAGGCAGGCGACCATGTTGAGCCTGGCCCCAGGAATAGCGCATTCTGTGATGGTATCGAGCAGGATTTTGGATAGTTGATGGAGAACTCCAGATCCGTCAGCAGCCCGACGGTCCTCTGTGTTCTACGGCTACTTCCCTGGACTTTGTAAGGATGAGTCAGTCAAGGTACGGGTACACATGTATCCCTTGTAGACGCATATTTGCCACCACTGGCACCAGGCACTTCGTGAACACCCTGGGTGCAGACTGTTCGAGGCATTAGCACATTTGTGAGAATTCTCTTCATCTTAGAGACCCCCAGCTCTTTAGCTGAACTTTGAACTTAAAATTCTGTGTTTCTTTCGACTTTGACAAACTCCATAGGCATCATCCTTTACATTGTCACACACAGCACCTTCAGTGCAGTGACACAGGGAAGTCTTTCAGATTTCTCCCAAGGTTTAAATATCTTCTATCGATAAACTATGGTTTCCAAGAGCAGTGAGGTGAAATTGACTTTACTTACAATTGTAACTTTCTAGAGCCAGCACACACTACCTTACAAATAGGGTGCTGGAGGGGTTACTGGGTATCCCCTTTGTCCAGCTTCTCATGTAACATTTGTATGTTACCCTTTCCTCGATGAATGGCTGGTGGCAGTGGTTTACTTTTAACTACTGTGGTGTGCATTTACCACTGGCTGCGTTCGCAGCTGTAGTAAAGCACCCAAGCGTGCCATTTTTATCAGAATGGCCCTGATCTTTTTTCACCATTTCTTTGTGGAAAGTTACTTTTTGAGATTTACTCTGTGCGCCAAACCAGGTTTGGTCCCTTTCTTCGCTTTGCCTTTGGCGGGATTCACGAGTGAAGCCTGCCTCTGCCTCCAGGGTGTCTGGCAGGGGCAGGAAGCGAGGGAGGTGCCTGAAACACCCTGTGTTTAGTTTCCAGGAGACAGGAATGCACTCATAAGTGAATGGCCGGCTGGCTCTCGAGCAAGGACAGCCACCCTGCTCTGTGACAGCTAGGCTGGAACGAATGGGAGAAACCTGCATAAAAGGAGAGGCTTATTGGCTTGGAAGACAGTCGACCACTGGACGAAGGAATCCGAAGAAGAACTTGAAGACGCCTGCTGCAACTACTGGACCGTTGGTTTGCCAGTAGAAGCCCTGTTGCTGTGCTGAAACTCCAAATTCATTTAGACAAGAGAATCCCTGTAAGGACTTCTCCCCTTGAGTTGGTGGGACCAATTAACTTTAAAGTAAGCCACCTGGACATCCTCTCGGAGCTGGTGCAACTTCAACTGCAGTTGCTGCTGGAACCGAAGAGCCAGGGAGAGGACCACCAGATCGTGTGTGTTGCTTTTAAGTTGGCCAAGAGCTCCAGAAAGATCCTCTGACTCCCAGGAAGCAGGACTGACCGAGCCTGACCCACCTCAACAGAGTGCTGGACCCCAGATGCAAGGAAAGCCCATCTCAACAGCCAAGAGTCCACAGCAGTGCTATTTGCTGAGACGCGAGGAGCTGAAACCGTGAAGTGCCACTGAATAGACGTCGGTCCTTTTCTGTTGCCGATCGTCCCGTTGCAGGAGCCCTCCAGACGCCCTGCCTTTTGTCCCCATGACTGAGGCCCAGGAACAAAGGATCTGCAGAGCTGTACAGGAACAGAAGCCAGCCAAAGCCCTTTTCTTCTAACCAAAGGTTCTGTACAGTCTAAGAGAACTTCCCTCTGGTTGTAACCTTACTTGTTCTCGGTTGAAACACGTCTTGGCTGCTCGGTGGAGTTGCTAACAGCTTCTCTACTCAACAAGCCTAAACAGCTTGTGACCCTACTTTGATTTCTTCCTTTCTACAAAGACTTCTAAAAATATTGTGCAAGACCTTTACCTACTTAGGAGCAGTGCTTCATCTCACCTAGACTTTTGCCCAACTGACATTGCGTTTCATCTTCCTCCCAGGAAGGGGTTAATTAACTTTGCATTGGGGGTGTACAAAAGTACTTGCCTGCTTTCAATACATTTGTGACATCTCGTTCTGTTCTAATAACCTTGTTCTTTGACAAGACGGATTCTAAATGCCAACAGGGATTTATTATTGCCCACAGTGTCCTAGTTACTAAAGTCAACTGAGAGTGTAGGAAGTGTCTGTTCCATCCCCAAAAGGGTACTTACTGATATACCTAGTGATACCAAACACCAACTCAGTCAGGTTAGGAGGATCATCATTCTCAGACTTGGCCCCCACTCTGTGGCACTCGCTTCCACCACACATTCGACACACCGAAGACCTCCTGTCTTTCCGTAAATTACTGAAAACGTGGCTCTTCCCTTAAAGGATCGACGCTTAAGACAAATGGAATAAACAACCATAATAAACAGAAAACCAAGGTTGTTGAACAAAGATAACAATCGAGCATAGGAACCTGATCGAACAAATAGAAAAACTAAAATGGTTAGTGTAAATAAAAAACTAACGGACGAAAGCAGGATGGAACGGACGGGAAGTATGGAACGGATGGAGTGGGTGGATGGATGGATGGATGGAAGGGACTAGTGGATAGATAACGGGTGAAGTGGATGGAACAAATAGAATGAATGGAACGGATAGAGTAAATAAAACTGATAGAATAGATGATACAGATGGAGTGCTTGGTCGCACGCGCTTTACTGATAACCACCATATCACACTACTACGCTTACTCTCTCCTATACACCATCAATCAACTAAAACACAGCTATACTATGACACATTCGGAATAGCTGTTCTCATACTTCCCTCCTCTCTGCTATCTTTTTCTCTACCTGTGGTGTCCCCCAGAGGTCTAACCTCTCTCCCTGGCTGTTCAACCAATAACTGGCACTCCTTGCCCACCTCATCGCTGTTCTCTGCCCAAACTTACAATGCTATGCGGATGACACCCAGCTCACTTTCAGGCTACCCTCGGCTGCCTCCTCTCCTTCCATCATCTCCGACTGCCTGTCTGCTATCCAGGAATGGTGTGCCGCCAATGACCTCTGCCTTAATGCCAGTAAGACAGATGCTCATCGGCACACCCGCTCCCACCTTCCCCGCAGCTCTCTGGCCGGCCTCTGTTGGCCCTCTTCCTACTCCCACCTGCAAGGCTAAAATCCTCAGGGTCATGTTTGACTCCACACACTACTCTCCTCACATCGGACGTCTAAGAAGACACTACCAACTGCACCTCCTCAGAGGTATTCTTCCTTTCCTCTCCTTCCCCAAGATGCTCACCGTCTCCAGAGCTCTGGTTCTTTCTGGGCTTGACTTTAGCATAGCCTCTTTCTAAATCTGCCTGCTTCTACTCTCTGCCCTCTGCAACTTATCCAGAACAGGACTGCAAGACTGGTCCTTGGCCTCAAGCCCAGGGATCGTTTCTCTCCAGAACTGCAATCTCTGCACTGGCTCCCAGTGACTGCGAGGATTGAGTTCAAAACCCTGTGCATCGTCCACAAGGCCTTCTGGGGCCTGGGGCCCGAATACCTTCAACTCTCTTGCTAAATATCTTCCCTCAAGCTCTTTGCTCATCCGCCTCCAACTCCCCCAGGGTCAGTCGCTTCTCCAAGCAACGAGTTGGTGGTAAATCTTTCTTCGGCTGGTGCCTCCCTCTGGAACAGCCTCCCTACCTTCCTTAAACTTGAGCACCATCTCTGCTTCCGGAAGCACCTAAAAACCTCTTTGCTTCTGCCATTTCTCCTTCTCTCCTCTGCTGACCCCCTGGCTGTAACGGAACTGCACTGACCACCTGGACACCCTTTGATCTTGGGCCCAGGTCCCTCCCCTGCCAGCATCACACACCTGCACTGCCCACCTGACAACCCCTGCACTTGGGTACTGTTTCTGTATCCCTACAGTTCCCCTCCCACCCACCCACCAGCCCTTAACACCTGATGTATGCACTTTCCACTGGTTGGCCGCTACTACCCGTCATCTCCCCCCCCCCCCCCCCCCCCCAATGTACGGCTCTTGTCCCGGCCCCCTTCCCATGCACTTGCACGATCTGAATGACACCTGGCCTATTAGGATCGTTGTACGTCCTCCCTTGTTCCCCTCCCTTGCCTTGTCGCACCTTGAAACACTTGTGTATAGGCGCGTTATAAATGCCATATCATACTAACATGACCCCACAAACTCATCATCCTAATTAAACACAGCTAGCTGAGAACATACCGCTAGCTTAGGCATCTCCTCAGGCCTAATGCAGCCAGAACTCAGTCTGGGTGTCCTCCCTCCAGACTGAAAACATCCAACCGACTTCCTCACCACCACATCTACCGCTAAGAAGCGGTTATCATGCAACTTCCACACCAGCCGCATATATCCAGTGCACCCACGCACTTTAGGACACTCTACTGACTTTAACTGCGGTTCCCGAGGGCGTTCAGCCTACCAGTGCTTTGAGATCCTATTAATGATAGATAAGGCGCTATATAAATGCCAAGTAACATAACATTTAGAACTATTAAGCGGTTGTATTCTGGAGTGTATTTGTGCGTTACCATTATACTGCCCCTTCTGAAGGCTTACTGAAACATACATATAGGATACATTACTCACCGTAATCTTATTTCTGATGCGTGTATCTGCTTAGATTCACATGCTGTGCATAGGCCGACATCTAGTGGAAGCTGCGGAGTATTAGTTTGTTTTTCGAAACTCGAAAATGGGTGTCGAGACAGGGCGTGCCAGTAATGCTATCCCTAGTGTGACGTCCACTGTACCCATGATCCCTCAAGCGTGTAGGACCCTCAGATTGTATTTTTTCTGACATGAGGTAGCATGAGGAGAAGCGCGAGTACAGATAATCCAAGCAGATAGAAAGAAAGGCAAGACTACAAGCATCCATGCGCCTTCTCTCAGAGAGGAGGAAGAGTTGGTCGCGTGTGAATCTAAGCAGATACAAGCATCAGAAATACGATTACGGTGAGTAATGTATCCCTTCTGAGGCTTGTGGAATCTGCTTAGATCACATGCTGTGCATAGATTAGCGAGCAGTACCTGAAGGAGGTGGGATGTGAGAAGGGTCATGAGCAAATAAATGTCTTAGAACCGCTTGTCCTACTTGGGTATCGGTCTTGGAATGGGTGTCAATGCAGTAGTGCTGAGTAAAAGTGTGAATGGAGCTCCAAGTAGCATCTTTGCAAATGGTGTCAAGGGGGACATTTGCAATGAAAGCCAGAGTGGCCCTAACGCCTCTTGTAGAGTGGGCTCTTGGCGTGAAAGGCAGAGTTTTTTCAGAAAGGGACTAACAACTGGACACAGTTAATAATCCACTTCGAGATGGCACCTTTAGAGATGCGATCCCCCTCTCTGCCTGTAGCTACGGAGACAAACAGTTGGTCTGTTTTCCTTAGCGGTCTGGTCTTGCAAACAGTTGGTCTGTTTTCGTTAGCAGTCTGGTCTTGTTTACATAGGAGGACCGCCCTACGCACATCTAGGGTGTGTAGTTTCACCTCAGCCGAGCTCTGTGGGTCTTGGAAGAAAGCCGGAAGCTCGATGGACTGGTTCATGTGGAATTTAGAAATAAACTGGTGAGAACCTAGGGTGTGTGCATAAAACCAGTTTATCTTCATGAACTGTAAAGAAAGGATCTTGCACTGACAGAGCCTGAATTTCACTGACCCTTCTTATGGATGTAATAGCTACTAAGAAGGCCGTTTTATAAGTCAGGTGTTTGAGACTGCTTTTATGCATGGGCTTGAAAGGGGGGCCCATGAGCTTAGATAGCACCACATTAAGGTCCCATCCTGGTGGTGGGTTTGAAACAGGAGGGTGAAGTCTCTTTACTCCTTCCATGAAGGCTTTAACTACTGGTACTTTCCACCACGACACCTTGTTATGGGGAGGTGGTATATGCCGACTAGGGGTGTCACGGTATTAGTTTTATGACGGTACGATAACCCTATTGCCAAATGACGGTAAGACAATGCATTACTTACCGTAAAAGCATTTCTGATGGTTGTATCTGCTTAGATTCACATGCTGTGCATAGGTCCGACATCCAGTGGTCACTGCGGAGTATTGCATTTTGTTTTTCGTAGTCGAAAAAGGGGGACGTCGACAAGGCGTGTCTGTAACACTATCCCTATAGTGACGTACGTTGTACCCACAATCCCTCACGCGTCGAGGTCCCGCTGTTTGTATTTTTCTGCCCTGAGGGAGCCTTCTAGACGTGAGGGAGTACAGAAAAGAGAGAAATATAGAAAAGAATGTCTATGTTCCTTCCATCCGAGCGGGGAGGAAGGGTGGGCGCATGTGAATCTAAGCAGATACAACCATCAGAAATGCTTTTACGGTAAGTAATGCATTGTCTTCTGATGTTTGTTAATCTGCTTAGAATCACATGCTGTGCATAGACTAGCGAGCAGTACCCGGAGTTGGCGGTGGGTTATGAGAAGGAACAGTAGAGAAAAGATGTCTTAATACTGCCTGTCCCACCTGGGAGTCAGATCTAGAGTGTGCATCTAGACAGTGTTTTGTAAAGGTGTGCACAGAACTCCAGGTAGCCGCTTTGCAGATGGACTCAAGGGGAACATTTGCAATGAACGCTATGGAAGCCCCAGTGCCTCGAGTGGAATGTGCTCTTGGCTTGAAGGGTAGTTCTCGCTTAGCAAGAGTGTAACAGAGAGTGATGCATTGAACAATCCATCTAGATATAGTGGACTTTGAAACTGCATCTCCTTCTCTTCCTGCTGCCACAGAGACAAGGAACTGATTAGTCTTTCTCAGTGGTCTGGTTCTTTCCATGTAGAACATGACAGCTCTGCGTACATCTAGTGTTTGCAGACTTTATTCTCCCAAGCTGGAAGGGTTTTGAAAGAACGTTGGTAGTTCTATTGACTGGTTTACATGAAATTTCGTGATGAATTTTGGTGCAAACCTTGGGTGTGTGCGTAGAACCACCTTATCCTTGTGAACTGTTACAAAGGGGTCTAGTACAGAAAGAGCCTGTAGTTCACTTACTCTCCTAATGGAGGTGATGGCTATTAGGAAAGCAGTCTTAAGAGTGAGGTCTTTAAGAGTTGCCTTGTGCATGGGTTCGAAAGGAGGGCCCATGAGTCTAGAAAGTACCACATTTAAGTCCCATCCGGGAGCTGGGTTAGCTATCGGAGGGTGTATTCTCTTTACCCCCTCCATGAAGGCCTTGATAACTGGTATCTTCCACCACGACACTGAGTTGGGAAGTGGTGTATGCAGAAAGTGCCGCTAGGTGGACTTTAATGGAATTGAACACTAGACCTGAATCCAGTAAATGGGTCAAGTACAGAACAATGTTAGTGGGAGAGCAGTAAACCGGTTTGATGCTCTTACCTCTACACCAGATGACAAATCTTTTCCACTTGCTAGAATAGCAGTGGCGAGGATTAAGTTTTCTGGCTTCCCTGAGGATGTCCATACATCTCTGCGGGAGTTGTAAATGTCCAAATTCTATGATCTCAGGAGCCAGGCTGCTAAGTTCATGGTCTGAGGGCATGGATGCAGTGTCCTGCCCTTGTCCTGTGACAGCATGTTGTACGGGCAGGGAAGTTTCACTGGGTGGGATAGGGACATCTCCATCAAGTGAGCGAACCATGGCTGCCGGGCCCACATTGGGGCCACTAGTATCATGGTAACCTGCTCCTGGTGCGTCTTGTGCATCACTTTGTTGAGAAGGGGAGTCGGGGGGGAAAGGCGTAAACAAATTTCCCTGACCATTGAATCGACAGACCGTTCCCCTTGGACTGGTTCTGGGGGTACCTGGAGGCGTAACTTTGGCATTGTGAGTTCTCCAGAGTTGCGAACAGGTCTATTTCCGGGAACCCCCATTGCGTGAAGACGTCTAAGACGATGTCTTCGTGCAATTGCCATTCGTACTCTTCGGGCAGGGGGAAGACTCTGCTGAGTTTGTCTGCTAGCAGATTGAGTTCCCCTGGTACATGTTGTGATAGTAGGAACATGTGTTTGAGAGTCCACTTCCATATATTCTGGGACAGCTTGGACAGTCCTGGAGAGTGAGTGCCTCCTTGCTTGTTGAGGTAGTACATGGCTTTGGTGCTGTCTGTGAGGACCATCACTGTCTTTCCTTGTAGGTGTTCCTGAAAGGCTTTCAGTGCTTTGAACACCGCTAGTAGTTCCAGCAAGTTTATATGCTTGGATGTTAAGCTCGGAGTCCACGCTCCGTGAGCAATCTGATGGGATAGGTGAGCCCCCCCCCCCATCCTGTAAGGGATGCGTCTGTGGTTAGAGTGGCTTCCACTGCGGGTGTGGCAAAAGTTTTCCCTAATAACAGGTTTTCTTTTGTCCACCACCGTAGTGAGAGAACCAAGGCCTGCGAGACCACGACTAGATCGTCCCATTGTCCACTGGCCTGACACCACTGGCTGTAGAGCCACTCTTGCATTGGGCGCATGCGCAGGCGCGCGAGGTACCAAATAAATACATGACGCCATCATCCCTAGCAAGCGCATTGCTTTGCGTACCGTCACCTCTCGACCTGCCACATAATGGGGGATCTGAAACAGCATGTTTTGGACCCTCTCGTTGGAGGGGAAGACGAGGCCGTCCTTTGTTCGAATTAGAGCCCCTAGGAATTGTTTGATTTGGCTGGGGTCTAAGCTGGACTTCTTTTCGTTGATGGAGAAGCCCAGTTGGGACAAAAGGTCTACGGTCTTTTGGGTATTGGAGAAGCATGTTTCGTAAGAATCCCCTGTTATGAGCCAGTCGTCGAGGTAAGGGTATACCGGGATGGATAACCTGCGCAGGTGGGCCGCTGCCACTGCCAGTACTTTCGTGAATACCCTTGGTGCAGATGCTACCCCGAAGGGTAGTACTCTGAACTGGTAGTGTTTGTTCTCTATCTTGAACCTGAGGTATTTTCTGTGCGCTGGCAACATTAAAATATGAAAGTATGCATCTTTCATGTCTAGTGTTGTCATGTAATCCCCTTGTGATAACAGTGGGATTACTTCCTGCAAGGTCACCATGCGAAACTTTTGGGGTTTGACAAACTTGTTCGCTGGGCGCAGATCTAATACAGGGCGCATGGTTAAGTCCTTTTTGGGTACAAGGAAGTACACTGAATAAATACCTTCTGTTACCTGAGATAGGGGGACAGCCTCTATCGCCTCTTTTTTCAGTAGCTCTTCTACTTCTTGAAGAAGAATGGTGAGGTGTTCCGGTGTCATGCGTCGGTTCCGTGGGGGTCTGTACTTCGGGGAACCGTTGAATTCGATGCAGTATCCGTGGGCTATGGTGGATAATACCCAGCGGTCTGACGATATTCCCTCCCATGCTGAAAGGAACGATGTTAGCCGGCCCCCGACCGGTGATGCATGGGAGGGGACCCGAATCTTCGGGTCATTTGTTGGTATTGGGCGTGGAACCTTTGGGGCTGGAGCCGCGACCTCTTCCTTTGCCACGGCGTTGGCCTCTTTGACTGAACTGGGTGTTGTTACCCTGGTTAGAGGGCCAGTTGGTAGCAGAGTAAAATTGCTGTTGGTTTTGCTGCTGGCGTTGGCCACGAAAGGAGCGTCTATTGCCATAGCTGTGTCTGCTAGGGGGCCTAGAAATTTGGTCAAGAGTCTTGATGGTATCAAACTCTTTCTTCGCATGTTCTAGGGCCTCATCAACTGCTTTCCCAAACAGATGTGTTTGTTCTATGGGCTTATTTATCAGGGAAGCCTGGGTTTCCGGCTTAAATCCCGAATTGCGCAGCCAGACATGGCGTTTGAGAAGTATTCCCTGAACCAGGGAACGGCCAGCCGTCTCTGCGGCATCTAAGGAGTTCTTTACGATGCCCTGGTTTACAAGAGTTCCCTCTGAGATTATAGCTAACAGGCGTGAACGCAGGCGTTCTGGTGCGTCCTCTGCTTCGCTGTGCAGCTTGCTCCACTGTGCATCTGCGTAGCTAGCTAGTAGGGAATTGTTATTTGCAATCCTAGTTGAGAAGGCGGCAGAGGTCTTGATTCTCTTCCCAAGTGCATAGAGCTTCTTGCCCTCTTTGTCAGGTGGTGCCTCACTAGTGGATAGTGGTACCCCCGCTCTTTTTCTTGTATTAGTAACTACGAGGGAGTCCGGAATAGAATGTCCTCTGATGTACAAAGGGTCAGAGGACGAAGGGCTGAAGAGCTTTTCTATCCGAGGGTTGACCCCTCTGACTAAGGCAGGATTGGAAAGGGAAGGAGTTATTCTTCTCTTTATAGAAGCCAGGAGCGGAATAGACTGACTAACAAGGGCTTTTTCAATAATAACTTTCTCTACAAAGTCTATGTCAGGAAGAGTCTCCCCTGTGTCTATTTCAAAATGCGCTGCTGCCTTGCGCAATAGTGCATTAAGTGAAGGTTGGTCATCTATGGGAGAGGTGTTTCCAGTAGGTGAATCCTTGGGAGGAGAAGGGTGAAAGACATCAGGGTCCGAGTGCACTGATGGGGATTGCCAAGGCTGCACTGATGGGGATTGCCAGAGCTGCGAGGTAGCTGTATCTTCTTCAAAAGCTCCTGCACTAGTGTAAGGATCTTCTTCAAACCCCTCTTCCTCATGTTCTTCCTCTCCACCCAAACACTCATCTTCCTGGAGGTATTGCTCCTCTTCAGTGAGGTCATATACGTCTGTAGAAGGGGGAAACAGCCTAGGAATCTTGACCCTAGGGTCATCCTGGGGCCATTCTCTTGGTCTTTTGGGTGTGGGTGGGTTTTGGCTTCCCAAAAACCTTTCCATTTTCTCCATACAAGAATGGAGTCTTTCAAGGGTCTCATGGGGGACCCCTGAATAGTCTAGAGGGGGGAAAATCAGTGTCTTCACCTTCAAAACGCTTAGAACGCTCCCACAACGTCGAAGAAAGGTTTCCGTCGCCCTCTGAAAAGCCCTCCGGTAGTTCAGAAGTGCCCTTAGATGAGCGCTCCTTATGGGGGTTAATGACTTCCGTAACGGACGTCGAGTTATCACCCACCTCGTCACTTTCTGTAACAGCGGCGGCGGGTGAGGAAACTGACTTCGACATAGCGTAGTCCGCCCACCTCTTAACTTTTCGTTCTTTAAGAGTTCTTGGTTTCAAGAGCTTACAGGCCACGCAGCTGTCCTCCTTATGATCGAGGGGCAAGCAACAATTACAGAGCTTGTGTTTGTCCTTCCAAGTGTATTTGCCCCTACAGCGTGGGCAAAACTTAAAAGGTGTCCTCTCCATAGCTGAGGCAATAATAACTGGTGATAACAACCCCAAGGGAACGATAGGGGAGAAAGAAAGACATTCTCAAAGAGAAGATAAAAGTTCGAACCCCCACTCTCCCTAATCTCCTCTGTCTCTTCCCCTCCATCGAAAACTTGCTCGGCGGAGAAACAGCTTCACAGCTAACGTCGAGGGGAGGGATCTTTAACAATATAATAAGTATAATTAAGGACCGAGGTCCGTAGTAAGTATTTGCAATGTCTCTCTAGGAGCTCCGCGTAAGGCGACCATAAGCTGGGCGGAAAAAAACAATCTGAGGGACCTCGACGCGTGAGGGATTGTGGGTACAACGCACGTCGCTATAGGGATAGTGTTACAGACACGCCTTGTCGACGTCTCCTTTTTCGACTACGAAAAACAAAATGCAATACTCCGCAGTGACCACTGGATGTCGGACCTATGCACAGCAGGTGATTCTAAGCAGATTAACAAACATCAGAAATCGTGGTTATCGCGGTATAGCAGGTGGAGGTAACTAATCTTAACAAATATTTTCTAAAAGGTCATAAATTGACAGATTTATCATCACAAACAAAACCAGGCACCCAGGGCCAGAATTGGGCTTTTCAACATACCTTCCACTGAAATGCCTTGCTTCCACCAAACACAAACGCACGTGTGGAGAGTGGGTCGGGGGGCCTGCTTCAACTGGCAAAGCAAACTGAATAGCTTTTCTTAAGTGGTCATTTAGGCTTTTTGCCCCCCCCACTGGCTACTGGTGAAGATGAACATGCTGCCATCTTGATAACCTGCATGCCACAGATCAATGGAGGCTGATGGTAGTATACGCTTTTGCGCATACATACACACACGGACTCTCTCTTTACGTTACAGCCTTTAGTTTACTTGCGGGCCAAAAGGCGTTCAGTAATCACGGACATGTTACCCTTTGGTATGGCAGCAGGGAATACCGACAGATGAGTGAATTTCGCAGTGTGACTTATATGTAAATTCAATGAAAGAACCACGGAAATCCCCCATTGCCATATGTTTAGAGAACATTATCCATTACAAATATATAAACCCCAAAGCCGCCACCCCAAAGTAAACCCTTTTCCTTCATAGCACTGTATTTATTCTTCCTATTGCTAACATATTGATTTTGTGTTAGGCACGTGTGGCTTATGGAATGGCATTGGCAGACAGCACATCCAACAGTGCAAGACCAAGACTGCGCAGCACTTGCTTACTGCAGCCTTTCCAAATCAGATTGAAAAGCACACTTAACGGTATAAACAATGTGACGGTTATTATTGTTCAATTAAGTGGTTCACGGTATCTTTAACGTTATACCGTTACATCCCTAATGCTGACAGCTGCCAGGTGTACCTTTAGTGAGTTAAAGACCAGTCCTGCATCCAGCAGGTGGAGCATGTATGTGACAATAGTTGAAGGAGTGCAATCAACCGGCACCAGATAACAATTCTTTTCCATTTGTCAAAGTAGCAGTGCCTCGTGTTTGGCTTCCTAGATTCTTTTAGGATGTCCATACAGCTCTGTGGTAGATTGAGATGTCCAAACTCTATGACCTCAGGAGCCATGCTGCCAGGTTCAATGAGTTGGGTTGAGGATGCACTTTGTGCCCTTGGTGCTGGGACAGTAAGTTGTACCAGCCTGGGAGCCTGATGGGTTCGCACACTGCTAGTCTGCGTAGGTGTGGGAACCACGGTTGTCTGGCACACATGGGAGGAAATGGACGAGCGTCATCAATTCTGTGTTCATCTTGTTGACCACCTTCCTGATGAGGGGAGTTGGTGGAAAAGCGTACGCAAACATCCCTGACTAGTTCATCCACAGGGCGTTCCCCTGGGAGTCTGGTTGGGGGAACCTGGATGCAAATCCTGGGCATGGTCTGTTTTCACTTGTGGCGAATAGGTCTATAGTGGGGGAACCACACTGAGAGAAGAGATCTTCTACGATTTCTCCGTGTAGACACTATTAGTGTTCCTCTGGAAGGGAGTCTCTGCTCAAAGCATCCGCCAGAGAATTGAGGTCCCCTGGAACATGTTGAGATGACAGGAAGATGTTCCGTCTGAGTGCCCATATCCAAATTTTCTGGGAAAGCTTGGACAGATTTGTCGAACGAGTCCCCCCTTGCTTGTTCAGGTAAAACATGGCTGTAGTGCCGTCCATCTGGATCTGCACTGACAGATCCTGCAGGTAGGGCTCGAACGCTTGAAGTGCTTTGAATACCGCCAGAAGCTCTAGTCGGTTCATATGATTCCTGGCCACTGAGTGAGTCCAGAGACCCTGAGCTGTGTGGTAGAGATAGTGAGCTCCCCCACCCTGTCAGGCATGCATCGGTTGTGACTACCGCCTGTATCTCGGGATCGTAAAAGGATTTCCCCTTGGACAGTTTCTCTTGTCCACCAGTGAAGGCTTTGTACAAGTGTTGGCGAAACGACCACTAGATGATCCCACTAGCCACTTGCCTGAGACCACTGTTTCGCCAACCATTCCTGCATGGGACGCATGCGCAGGCGCGCGTGGGGGACCAGGTAAATATATGACGCCATCATGCCCAGCAAACGCATTGCTTTGCGTACCGTTATCTGCCGACCGGCCTGATAATGCAGAAGTTGTAGTATATTCTGAATTCTTTCCTCGGATGGAAAGGTCAACCCCTCTTGAGTGTCTAGGATAGCTCCTAGGAATTGGTTGGAGGTGCTTGGCACCAGATTTCACTTCTTGTCAGTTATTGAGAAACCCAATTCGAAGAGGTTGATCTTCCTTTGAATGTTTGTTCTGCAAATTACTGGGGTCTCCCCATAGATGAGCCAGTCGTCCAGGTAAGGGTACACCGGTATTGCCTCCCTGCGTAGGTGTGCTGCCACCACCGCCAGTACCTTGGAGCTGAAGCTATGCCGAAGGGCAGTACCTTGAACTGGTAGTGCCGACTGTCCAACTTGAAGTGCAAGTACTTTCTGTGCGCTGGGAACATGGAAATATGAAAATAGGCATCATTCATGTCCAATGTTGCCATGTAATCCCCCTTTTTTTTTTTTAGGAGGGGGGGGGGATTACCTCTTGGAGAGTAGTCATGCAAAATTTTTGGGGCTTGACATACTTGTTTGCAGGCCGTATGTCCAATACTGGGCGCATTGTCAAATCTTTCTTTGGCACAAGGAAGTAAGTTGAATAAATACCCTTGTTTACCTGGTGTCCCGGGACGAGTTCCATCGCGTCCTTTGCTAGCAGATTGATGATCTCCTCGAGGAGGATCTTCTGGTGGTCCAAATGTATTTTTTGTCGTGGAGGATGGTTTCGGGGAAGCTCTAACAGTTCTATGCAGTACCCTGCGGATACTGTGGACAGCACCCATCTGTCTGATGTGATCCCTTCCCAATCTTGGGTGAAGTTGGAAATGCGTCCCCCTACTGGGGTTACGTGAGAAGGGACCCTGAATGGAGCGTCACTGTTTTGGTGGAGGCGTGCTGCCGCCGCCTCTTCTGGGGCTGCCTCTACCCTTACCACGTCCTCTTTTATTACCCCTGCCATAACCCTGGGTAGACTGCTGGTTGTTATTGTTCCATGGTGTACCCTGCCCCTGGGAATAGTTGGATCCTCTCTGGGAATGTTGTCCACGTGGGCGACGAAAATTGCCATTCCCTCTTTGATTAGGGGGTTTATTGGTTAGTTGGCCTAGGGATTTGAGCCTCATATACTCATCCTTGGCCTTTTTCAGCGCGTCCTCGACCGCCTTACCAAACAGATCCGGCTCCACCGGTTTATCTAACAATGATGCTTGGGTTTCAGCCTTGAATCCAGACTGCCGTAACCAAGCGTGTCTCTTAATAAGAGTCCCTTCTGCTATCAATCTGCCGGCGTTATCCGTGGCATCAAAGGTTGCTTTTAAAATGCAACCAGACACGGCTCTTCCCTCCGCAGAAACTTGTGCCAATTGGCTCTTTAAGGGTTCTGGGGCAGAGTCTATGAGTGCCGCGATTTCTTCCCACTGGTGGCAGTTTAGGCAGAAGTGGAGGTTACCTTCCTGCCCAACCCATCTAGTTTCTTGCTCTCCTTGTCGGGAGGAGCTTCGGACGATGACAAGGGTGTTCCCACCTGTTTACGGGTGTTTGTAACTATCAGAGAGTCCGGCTTCAGATTCCCCCTTATGTATTAGTGGGTCCGATTGGGCTGCCCTGAAAAGTTTCTCAATCCTTGGGTTCACTGCCCTGGTGAGGTTGGGATTTACAAGTGATGGGTCTATTATTCTTTGAATAGACTTAAAGATAGGGACGGCCTGCACAACAGGTCTCCTTTCTCCTACTAACTCCTCAGCAAAGTCCCTCTCTTCCTGAGCACCCTGGGTGTTAATGTGGAAGTGTTCTGCCGCTCGGGACAGAACTTCATTCAGGAGAGGTTTGATTGTCGACAGGGGAGTCGGTAATCGGGGGTTCTTTCTCTACCGGGGAATCTACTCTGTAGGTCTCAGGGTCTTCCTCTACATCCCCATAGTAGCCCGTACCAGTTTGCTCTTCCAACATGCCCAAATCTGGATCCTCACAAAAGGATGTATCCCCTTGATATTGAGAGTAGGGCTGTATATAGAAAGGGTCCGAAGACAGTGTTGGGGCTTCAAACCGGGACTTCTTACTTGGAGGTATTGGATCCTTAGAGCCTGAGGGTGCTGACCCCGTCGGGAGTATAGGAGAGAAAGTGTTCAGGGTTTTTTGCGTAAAAATCTGCCAATGACGACATCCTTGACATAACCCTGTCTAGGTCATCACTAGACCATTCTCTAGAACTGGGAATGATCCTTTCTGGGACTTTCTCCGCCTTATCCTGACTAGACTTACAGGTTTTAGCAGGGGTCTTTGGGATAACAGAAGACTGGGACTTGTCTGTCTGTTTATGTGGAGTGGAAATTTTTAGGTGTGTAAGGAGGCTGAGACTGCTTCCTTTGTTGTTTTTCCCCCCTCCCCGTGGGCGGAAGAGTGTTTTCCCTGCCTTTTCGCCCCTCCGAAGCCTTCCGACGCCTGGCGTCGAGGTTCGGGGGTAGTGCCCCCATCTTTAGAACGTGGAGGCAGGGACTCGGGAGCCGCCGTTATGCGGTCTGCGGGCGCAGACTCCTGGAGTGCGGTCTGGGGATGGAAGTCGGCTTCGTCTTCCGACGATCGAACTTCCGTTACCTTGGGGAGCGAGGCACACTTGGCAACAGTGGACGATTGCCTGGAGTCATGCGGCGATCTAGATCAAGAACGCCCAGAGGACACCGATTCGGACCATTCTCTATGTGCCCCTTTCAGAGAACTCGACGTGCGCGTTGAGTCTCGGTTGGACTTCATGTGTTTTGTGGTAGTGCTGTGGGTAGCGCTTGTGTCGCCGGGGGTCTTCCCCATAGCCGCCCTGCCGGAGGACCTGAGGTCGGGGACTTGCGCTCGGCTGTCTCTTGACACCACGTTGCCCTCGCCGTCTGAAAGTACGGCGTTGCTGCCATCGCTGAAGGCGCCCTCCGCTGCAATGGCCTCCGGACTCCTGGCGTGGTGGGCCCAACGCTTGATCGAAGAGTCCTTAAGTGTTTTCGGTTTAAACCTACTACACGCTCTGCAGTTCGCCTCGGGGTGGTCCCTCGGCAAGCAGAGATTGCACGTGGTGCGTCTGTCAACCCAAGGGTACTTGCCGTTGCATTTGGGGCAGAATTGGAAAGGGTGACCCTCCATACGAACCTTGTGGCAGCGGGCCGATAAGTGTAGGAATATATAAGAATGTACCTATATACCAAAAGAGTGTAGAGTATGTCCACCCCCCCACTCTACCTACTTGCAGGGCCGTGGCCAGAGGCCCTCCTAGGCCCAAATCCGTTGTGCAGTTCTCAACGGTCTATTTCTTCTCCGGGCCGGCGTAGAGTGTGGAAGTTTGGTGACTCGACTTTGGGGTGGAGAATGGGGAAAATATAACAATATTTTGCAAAAGTATGGCTAAGGCCAGGGAACTCAGCGAAATGCTTCCGACCAGTATGGCGGAAAAAACAATCTGAGGGTCCTACACGCGTGAGGGATCATGGGTACAGTGGACGTCACTAGGGATAGTATTACTGGCACGCCCTGTGTCGACGACCATTTTCTTTCAAAAAACAAACTGTAATACTCCGCAGCTTCCACTAGATGTCGGCCTATGCACAGCATGTGAATCTAAGAAGATACAACCATATATATATATATAATGACAATGCATTACTTACCGGAAAAGCATTTCTGATGGTTGTATCTTCTTAGATTCACATGCTGTGCATAGGTCCGACATCCAGTGGTCACTGCGGAGTATTGCATTTTGTTTTTCGTAGTCGAAAAGGGACGTAGACAAGGCGTGTCTGAAATACTATCCCTATAGTGACGTGCGTTGTACCCACAATCCCTCACGCGTCGAAGTCCCTCTGTTTGTATTTTTCTGCCCTGAGGGAGCCTTCTAGACGTGAGTGAGTACAGAAAAGAGATATAAAAGGAAGTCTATGTTCCTTCCATCCGAGCGGAGAGGAAGGGTGGGCGCATGTGAATCTAAGCAGATACAACCATCAGAAATGCTTTTACGGTAAGTAATGCATTGTCTTCTGATGTTTGTTAATCTGCTTAGAATCACATGCTGTGCATAGACTAGCGAGCAGTATCCGGAGTTGGCGGTGGGTTATGAGAAGGAACAGTAGAGAAAAGATGTCTTAATACTGCCTGTCCCACCTGGGAGTCAGATCTCGAGTGTGCATCTAGACAGTAGTGTTTTGTAAAGGTGTGCACAGAACTCCAGGTAGCCGCTTTGCAGATGGACTCAAGGGGAACATTTGCAATGAATGCTATGGACGCCCCCGTGCCTCGAGTAGAGTGTGCTTTTGGCTTAAAGGGCAGTTCTCTCTTAGCAAGAGTATAGCAGAGAGTGATGCATTGAACAATCCATCTAGAAATAGTGGACTTTGAAACTGCATCCCCTTCTCTTCCTGCTGCCACTGAGACGAAGAACTGATTAGTCTTCCTCAGTGGTCTGGTTCTTTCCATGTAGAACATAACCGCTCTGCGCACATCTAGTGTGTGCAGAGTTTTTTTCTCCCAAGTTGGAAGGATTTTGAAAGAACGTTGGCAGTTCTATAGACTGGTTTACGTGGAATTTCGAGATGAATTTCGGAGCAAACCTTGGGTGCGTGCGTAGAACCACCTTATCTCTGTGAACTGTAACGAAGGGGTCTAGAACAGAAAGAGCCTGTAGTTCACCTACTCTCCTGATGGAGGTGATAGCTATTAGAAAAGCAGTCTTAAGAGAGAGGTGTTTAAGAGAGGCTTTGTGCATGGGTTCGAATGGTGAGCCCATGAGTCTGGTAAGTACCACGTTAAGGTCCCATCCGGGAGCTGGGTCAGCTATCGGGGGGTGTATTCTCTTTACTCCCTCCATGAAGGCCTTTATAACAGGGATCTTCCACCACGACACTGAGTTGGGAAGTGGTGTATGCAGAAAGTGCCGCTAGGTGGACTTTAATGGAATTGAACACTAGACCTGAATCCAATAAGTGGGTCAGGTTTAGAACAATATGTGTGGGAGAGCAGTCAATCGGGTTGATGCTTTTTCCTCTGCACCAGATGACAAATCTCTTCTACTTGCTAGAATAGCAGTGGCGAGTGTTAGGTTTTCTGGCTTCCCAGAGGATGTCTATGCATCTCTGCGGGAGCTGCAGATGTCCGAATTCTATGATCTCAGGAGCCAAGCTGCTAAGTTCATGTTCCTGGGGCATGGATGCAGAGTCCTGCCCTTGTCTTGTGACAGCATGTTGGACGGGCAGGGGAGTTTCACTGGGGGAGATAGAGACATCTCCATCAAGTGAGCGAACCATGGCTGTCGGGCCCACATTGGGGCCACCAGTATCATGGTCACTTGTTCCTGGTGCATCTTGTGCACCACCTTGTTGAGAAGGGGAGTCGGGGGGAAAAGCGTAAACAAATTTCCCTGACCATTGCATCGACAGACCGTTCCCCTTGGATTGGTTCTGGGGGTACCTGGAGGCGTAACTTTGGCATTGTGAGTTCTCCAGGGTTGCGAACAGGTCTATTTCTGGGAATCCCCATTGTGTGAAGACGTCGAAGACGATGTCTTCGTGCAGTCGCCATTCGTACTCTTCGGGCAGGTGGAAATCTCTGCTGAGTTTGTCTGCCAGCAAAATGAGTTCCCCTGGTACATGTTGTGACAGTAGGAACATGTTTTGTTTGAGAGCCCGCTTGCATATATTTTGGGCCAGTTTGGACAGTCCTGGAGAGTGGGTGCCCCCCTGCTTGTTGATGTAGTACATGGCTGTGGTGCTGTCTGTAAGGACCAACACAGTCTTGCCTTGTAGGTGTTCCTGGAAGGCTTTTAGCGCCTTGAACACAGCTAGTAGCTCCAGTAGATTTATGTGTTTGAAAGCTACGTTCGGAGTCCACAGTCCGTGAGCAGTCTGATGGGATAGGTGAGCCCCCCATCCTGTGAGGGATGCGTCTGTGGTTAGAGTGGCTTCCGCCGCGGGTGTGGCAAAGGGTTTCCCTCTTTCCAGGTTTTCCTTTGTCCACCACGGTAGCGAGAGAACCAAGGCCTGCGAGACCACCACTAGATCGTCCCGTAGTCCGCTGGCCTGACACCACTGGCTGTTGAGCCACTCTTGCATAGGGCGCAGGCGCACGTGAGGTACCAAATAAATACACAACGCCATCATGCCTAGCAAGCGCATTGCTTTGCGTACCGTCACCTCTCGACCGGTCACATATTGAGGGATCTGAAACAGCATGTTTTGGACCCTCTCGTTGGAGGGGAAGACGAGGCTGTCCTTTGTTTGAATTAGAGCCCCTAGGAATTGTTTAATTTGGCTGGGGTCTAGGCTGGACTTCTTTTCGTTGATGGAGAAGCCCAACTGGAACAAAAGGTCTACAGTCTTGGCTATTGGAGAAGCATGTTTCGTAAGAGTCCCCTGCTATGAGCCAGTCGTCGAGGTAAGGGTAAACTGGGATGGACAACCTGCGCAGGTGGGCCGCTGCCACTGCCAGTACCTTCGTGAATACCCTTGGTGCTGATGCTATGCCGAAGGGTAGCACTCTGAACTGGTAGTGTTTGCCCTCTATCATGAACCTGAGGTATCTTCTGTGCGCTGGCAACATTAAAATATGAAAGTATGCATCTTTCATGTCCAATGTTGTCATGTAATCTCCCTGTGATAGCAGTGGGATCACTTCCTGTAAGGTCACCATACGAAACTTCTGGGGTTTGATAAACTTGTTCGCTGGGCGCAGATCTAATACAGGGCGCATGGTTAGATCCTTTTTGGGTACAAGGAAGTACACTGAATAAATACCTTCCATTACCTGAGATAGAGGCACGACCTCTATGGCTCCTTTTTCCAGCAGTTCTACTTCTTGGAGAAGGATGGCAAGGTGTTCTGGTGTCATGCGTCGTCCCCTCGGGGGTCTGTATGTTGGGGAACCGTTGAATTCGATGCAGTATCCGTGGGCTACGGTGGAAAGTACCCAGCGGTCTGACGTTATTCCCTCCCATGCTGGAAGAAAGGATGTTATCCGGCCCCCGACCGGTGTTGCATGGGAGGGGACGCGAATCTTCGCGTCACTTGGTGTTGTTGGGGGCTTGGGAGCCTCTGGGGGTGGACCCCCGACCTCTCCCTTTGCCACAGCGCTGGCCTCTTTGGCTGTACTGCCCACTATTGGTCTGGTAATTGGTGGCAGTGTACTGTTGCTGCTGATTCTGCTGTTGGCGTTGGCCACGAAAAAAGCGTTTGTTGCCATAGCCACGTCTGGTAGTGGGCTTAGAGATCTGGTCAAGAGTTCTGATAGTATCGAACTCTTTTTTAGCCATCTCCAGAGCCTCATCCACCACTTTCCCGAAGAGGTTTGAGTCTTCAACAGGTTTATTTATTAAAGACGCCTGTGTCTCCGGTTTGAACCCCGAGTTGCGCAGCCATACATGGCGTTTTAGGAGTATTCCCTGAACCAGGGAACGTCCCGCTGTCTCTGCAGCATCCAGAGAGTTCTTTACAATACTCTGGTTGACCTGGGTTCCTTCGCCAATAGTTGATAGCAGGCGGGTACGTAGTGGTTCCGGCGCTTCTTCTGCGTCTTTGCGCAGTTTGGCCCACTGCGCGTCCACATAGCTAGCTAGCAAAGAATTGTTGTTCGCAATTCTTGCCGAAAAGGCAGCCGAGGATGTGACTCTCTTTGCAAGGGCATATAACCTCTTGCCCTCCTTGTCAGGTGGTGCCTCGCTGGTGGACAGCGGCACCCCTGCCCTCTTCCTTGTATTAGTTACTACAAGGGAATCCGGAATGGAATGTCCCCTGATGTACAGTGGGTCTGAGGGTGAAGGAGTGAAAAGTTTTTCAATTCTTGGATTAACTCCTCTGATTAGTGCGGGTGTGGATAGCAAAGGGATGATTCTTCTCTTCACTGAAGCGAGGGGAATGGTCTGGCTGACCGGGGGTTTCTCCTTAATTACTCTTTCCACAAAGTCCATTTCAGGAGAGATCTCCCCCAGTGTCCAGTTCGAAATGTGCTGCTGCTCTGCGCAACAGGGCATTGAATGTGGGCTGATCGTCAATGGGAGACGTGTTTCTAACAGGTGAATTGTCAGGAGGATTTAGGTTCAGGACATCAGTGTCCGAATATACTGATGGATTGCCAGGGATGAGAAGGTCCTTCTGGATTTTCTCCGAAGCCTTCTCCTACCATGTCTGGGCTGTCTTCCAGACCTTCCTCCTGGTTCTGTCCCTCTTCATCGTCCACAAATTCATCCTCCTCCTCCAAGTATTGTTCCTCACCAGTGAGGTCATACACATGGGAATCTGAGGCTGTGTCCTGCTGGGGATTGAATAGTCTCGGATATTTGGCCCTGGGGTCCTCCTGAGGCCCTTCTCTTGTTCTCTTGGGAGGGTTCTGGGTCTTCATAAACCTCTCCATGCAGAGATGGAGCCTTTCCATGGTTTCATGGGGTACCCCTGAGCGGTCTAGCGGGGGAAAATTAGTGTCATCTAGCTGAAAACTGCTCAACCTCTCCCATAACGTCGAGGAAAGTGTCGAGGAAAGTGTCCCGTCGCCTTCCGAAAAGCCTTCCGGTGTGCTGGGGGTCCCCCCCGACTGAAGGGGGTAGTCCCTGTCTTTCTTCGGGCTTTTTCGGCGTGTCTTTCGACCTTTGCGTAGCGCTCGACGTGTCTTTCGGCGTACGCTTCTGGGCGTCGGCTACAACGATCCTCGCCAAGCTCTCTGTGACTCGTTTGTCAGCGGAGGGCTGTGGTTTCGACATTACGGGTGTCGATCGTTCTACGGCGGCGTGCACTCTCTGCTGGTGCGCGCCGGCCGATGGTTTGGGGGCGGCGCCCTTATTTGCCGAAAGCCCAGTCGCTGGTCGCGGTTGCGAGAGGGGCTTCGAACCTGAACGGTCCGAGGAGGCCGCCGGTGGAACCTGCGTCTCCTTGGGCACTGATGCTTTCTTCGTCTTCGACGAAGAAGAGCCATGGGCTGTGTGCTTATGTGTGGTATCGTGTGCGTCAGTGTCGTCGGGGTGTTCATCCCCATAAGCAGGGCGTGAGCCGAGCCCGTCGGGGCCAGGGACAGACGACGAAGAGCGCAAGCGCTCTTTAGAGGGGTCTACGACTTCCGTAGCGGAGGTCGTGTTATCACGTTCCTCGTCGCTGTCGGTGGTAGCAGCGGCTGGTGAAGAATCGGCCTTTGACATAGCGTAGGCCGCCCACCTCTTGACCCTACGGTCTTTTAGAGTCTTTGGCTTAAGAAGCCGACAAGCCGTGCAACCCTCCTCTTTGTGATCGAGGGGCAAGCAGCGGTTACACCGTGAACGCTTTTCCTTCCAAGTAAACTTGCCCTTGCAACGCTGGCAAAACCTAAAGGGTGTCCTCTCCATAGCCGAGGCAATAAATCGTGATAACGACCCCAAGGGAAAGGAAGGGGAAAAGGAAAGGCATTCTCAGAAAAGAACCAGAGATGTACCACGACCCCACTCTCCCTACTGTATTTGGCCTGCGAGGCCAGGCCACGTGTTCGGCAACGCCGAAGGATCTCCTCCGCTCGTCCCCTCCGTCGAAGATCTTGCTCGGCGGAGACAGCTTCACAACTGCGTCGAGAGAGGGATCGATGTGTTGTATATTAAATAGGAAAACGACCAAAGGTCGAGGAGATGAAATCTGCAATGTCTCTCGAGGAGCTCCGCGTAAAGGCGACCAGTAGCTGGGCGGAAAAAAACAATCTGATGGACCTTGGCGCGTGAGTGATTGTGGGTACAACGCACGTCACTCTAGGGATAGTATTTCAGACACGCCTTGTTGACGTCCCTTTTCGACTACGAAAAACAAAATGCAATACTCCGCAGTGACCACTGGATGTCGGACCTATGCACAGCATGTGATTCTAAGCAGATTAACAAACATCAGAAATTATATATATATATATATATATATATATATATATATATATATATATATATATATATATATATATATATATATATATATATATATATATATATATATATATATATATATATATATATTTTTGTAAATCAAGAAACCTTGTGTGTAAGTTTATTTTAATGCTTTTCACTGAATCTGTGTAACTCCCCTACAGCTCACATTGATCCCTCTTAAAATAAGCCTGGCTGCTCAATCATGCTACCAACATGTGTAGTACAGACTTATACCAAAGGTTGGGTTCCTATTGCCAGGAGGTCAGGGTTGTTGCAGTGTGCCCAAAGGGTACTGCATACAATGTTGCCTAACACCGACTTCAATCTGAAGCAAAGGGCCTTGAACTAGTAGTGCCTTTCCTGTACCACGAAGTGCAGGAACTTCCGATGCTTCTCATGAACGGGGACGTAGAAGTATGCGTCCTCCAGAATCAGTAACAAGCAGCCTCCTTCCTCCAGTTGGTCGAGCATGTGCTGCAACAGGACCTTCCTGAATTTTTGGTACTTGAGGTACTTGTTGAAGCACCGGAGGTCTAGAATGGGCCTCTAGCCCCCAGTCTTCTTATCAAGTATCCGGAGTAGACTACAGAACCCCGGAGTCGCTTTGGGACCAGCTCTAGCAACCCCTTTTTAGCATGGCCCGTACTTCCTGCAGGAGCCGAGGGATGTGCTGCTCCTGCCGGGCCATCGGTGGTATCTGCGGACACTTCTGCTGAAACTTTAGTGTGTCCATGAGCGAAAGCATCCAGCATCCATCGGCCGGTGGAGATCTTTTCCCCACTCGCTGACAAAGGCTGCCAGCCTGCCACCCACCAGGGGATGCATGGGTGGGGGCCCGACGTCCTGGCCTGTTCAATCTTTCTTCGGGCCCGAGTGTCTCCTTGGGAGCGACGACCACCACCACCACCGAAAACCTTGGAGCGGTCCCTGCAGGGCTCCTGGGTCTTGGACCCGGAGGGTTAACGGTACGAGGAGAACCCTCCACTGAACCCCTTCATTGAACTACCCGATTTGCCACTGGAGGCATGAAAGGATGGGATAGGCTGGAACAGTGCATAAGTCATGGGAGGGCATGTCCAGCACCCCCGTCTGGACCTCCTGACGGAAGTTGGTGGCCTTCAACCAGCCAAAACAAAGCACACCAAGTCCCGCATCTGTTGGAACGCCATGTCCAGGGTCACAGTGATGGCATGGTCTGATGCCACCTCGCTCTCCTGGAGGATCTCAAGCGCCTCGACCAGCTTGTCAGGTACAAATTCCAGCAGAGGTGCCATCTTATACCACAGCTGTTAGATAAGATTTTCATAGTAATGATAAATCTTCCTGATCCGGGTCAACCCCAGAACCTTTTGCTTACCTTTAATGGCTGGTGGCAGTGATGCCCATTACTAATTTGGTGCACCTTTACCGCGGGCTGTTTGCACATCTGCGGTAAAGGCACCCAAGGGTGTTCATTTTACCAAAAATGGACCCAGTCTTTTTTTTTGCCCTTTTAGTGATTCTGGTCCTTCCTTCCTCCCCCCCCCCCCCCTCTGACCCTCCCTCCACCATCCAGGGCAGGAAATTCCTTTGTGTGACTTTAATCTTCAGCGGGAGTACACGGGAGTCCCCTGGACTCCCCCGCCCAGGCTCCAGTCAGTCTGAAGGCAGGAAGCGAGGGAGGAGTCCAAAACTCCAAAGCCCTTTGTTAGGCAGAATTACATGCAGTACCCTCTTGGACCACCACATACAATTAGGACTACAGGTGTAAGCAAAAAACAACCTTCGGAATAATTTTTGGTAGCGAGCTGAGAAGCCATGCTTTTCTCAAGAGGTAATGTGAGCAGTTAGAGATCTTACAATCACAGTGGTTCAAGTAGACACTTGCACTCAAGGTTTATTGGTAAAACACTTGTTAATTACATAGTCATTTAGAAAACATTCACTAAAAGGAGGCAACTTATTATACACACACATTAATACCAAACCAAGGAGTGAGCAAATTAGGATCTCTGAAATATGAGAAAAATGGCATTTCAGTCACTTTAAATAGGAGTAAAAACGCACAAGTTATTAGAATAGATCACAAATACTTTCTTAGGCAGTGCAAATAGTTTCAGTTCACTAGAGGACTCGGTTTAGTTCAATAGGCCTAGGCCAAAGTCAATGGGCTAGTGTCTTGGATAGGAAAGAGCAGTTCTTGTAGTAAACGGTAAAGTCTTTGCCAAAGTTTTCAGAAGTAGTTTGTACGAAAAGGAATCATGTTGGTCACAAGCTGATTAGGCCTGCAAGTTGGGACAGTTTCACAAACTTTCACCACGAGAGGCAAGTTCTCTCAATCGGGTTGGCAGAGTAACCTAGTAGGAAGAAAAGATGCAGTTGGAGACATTGGTTGCTGGTAGCACACATCAGCCGTCGGCACCAAGTACTCCTCCGCCCGCTCCGAACCAGCAGGACACTCTGACGGACACTGAGGAGGACCACCCCGACTCTTCGGCCAAGGCAATCCATGAACGGCTCACTGGTCTGGCCGAGTCCTTGGGGCTTCCACAACCTGAGGTATAACGACCAGAGGCCGGTGTCCAGGCCGAGGTCCTCGCTCTACACCCCGCGGCTACAACAGGGATTCCGATGCAGGAGGACATTGTCACGTAGGGCAAAAAAGGGATGGATTAAACCTCATTCAGCGCAGCACACTAACAGGCACCTCAACGCCAAGTACATGCAAATGGACTGTTGGCACACCCTCAACCACACTCCTGTGATTGCCACAGCCTCTATATACTCGGAAGCTGCAGTATTCCACTGCCACCTTGTCCTTGGCCCTGCTAGGCAAGGAGGAGATATGTTGGCTGCTTATGGAAAGAAGGTCCATTCCAATGACTCATTGCACCTTCGTCAGTGTAATGCGGAAACCATGCTCGCAGCAGTTAACCAAAGGCTTGCCCTTCACGCCCCACATTGTTTGGATGCACGCTCCAGGTCAGACGTGGCATTTGAGCCGACAGTATTAAGGAACTTGTTTTTTTAAGGAGGGGTGCCTCTCCACCCTGGGACTAATTCAGTTGTAATCGCACATATAGTATGGAGGAAAGGGGACGGGACGCAGGAGTAATTAAGTTGCTCACCGTAGTGACTAAATGTACTCAGAGTCTGCTTTCCTCCATACGTCCCACCATCCCCCCCCCCCAAATAAAACTGGTGTGATAAGGCAATGGTAATCTTGTCGCCACACCAGTGGGGATTGAGCAGTGGCGCCGGTGGGTGGAGTCAGGCGGGCTCATGCTCCCAGGGCTGCGCGCCTCTAAATTTAAAGCGGCAGAAGAGATTTTCTGGTGAAAAAAGTTCAGTCTCCCGTCCCTAGCGAGGTACACCCATACAGTATTGAGGAAAGGGACTATGGACTAGGAGTATGTTAGTCGCTACAGTGAGTAACTTATAATTTTTACAACAAGGGGCGGTCTGGTTGTCCTATCAGGACAGCCAGCCTCCCACTGGGATTTGTCCCCATTCAGGCAAGGAGGGAGACAAAGGATGTTAGGGAGAATTCTCATAAATGTGCAAATTCCTGTCACCTTAGAGACCCCCAGCAACTTTGCTGGATTGAGGACTTAATTTTTTTTACCTGGAAAAAGTGAGCCTTTTTTCCTCACTCTTATGTAATTTGATGTGCACGTTACTCTTGTGTTCTTCGATTGTGGAGTTTTAGATAACTCCATTTGCATAATCTTTTCATGTGTGTTACACAGCATCCTCAGTGCAGTGACACAGTGATGTCTTTTTAGACATCCCAAAGGTTTAAATACCTTCTCTGGGATAAACCACTGTTTCCCAGAGAACATAAGGCTAATTTGACTTTTCTGCTAGTCTTTAAATTCCTAGACCCAGCACACACTATCTTCTTATGGAGTGCTGGAGGGGTTACCTAGTATCCCTTGTGTCTAGAAACTCATGTAGCAGTCAAATGCTATCCTTTCATATCAAAATGGCTGGTAGCAGTGGTTTTACAACGAACTACCATGATTTTTCCCAACCGCGAACACCGGTAGCTAAAAACGGAGGAGCCATGTTTTTCAAGCAGGTCCCGGTCCTTTTTGGAAAGGTCCTTCTAGAGTTTGTGTCTGCGCGCCAAACCAGGTTTGGTCCCTTTGTTTGTACACATTTGGCGGGATTCAGGACTGAAGACCGCTTCTGGCTCCAGAGTGTCCGGGGGAGGCAGGAAGTGAGGGAGGTGGACGAAACTATCCGGGGTTTAGTCGCATAGGAGACCCAAAAGCACTCTGTGGTGATTGGCTGACAGTCCGGCAAGGACAGCCACCCTGCTGGGTGAGTGACAGCTAGGCTGAAATGAAAGGCAGAGAACTGAATAAAAGGATAGTCTTTTGGCTTGGAAGGCAGTGTCGACCACTGGACAAAGGAACCGAAAAAGAGCTTGAAGAGGACGCCTGCTGCAACTCCTGGACCGTTGGTTTGCCCAGTGAAGGTCTGCTTTAGTGCCGAAATGCCAAGTTTGCATCGACAAGGAAGCCCCTGCAAGGACGGCTTCTCCCCTTGAGTTGGTGGGACCAACTGGTCAAGTCTGAGCCCGCCCAAGCGCAGTGTGGGACCCCAGTATCAAGGATAGTCCACCTTGACAGACAGGAACCACGTTGTTGCTATTTGCGGTTGCTGAATAGCAAAACCGCCAATGAAAGTGAAGTAGGCCGGTTGCAGGTTGACAGTCCCAGTGCATTGAGTCCAAGTGCATTGAGTCCCCCGACTTCCTCCCTCTTGTCTCTACGACTGAGGCCCAGGAACAGTGAGCTCTGCAGAGCTGCACAGGAACAGAAGTCATCAGCTGCATCTTTTCTTCTTTACAAAAAACACTTACCAGCTTAGGAATATTTGGTATCAGGTAATAATATCGCCATATATATGGTCGCCGTAAATATCGGCGGAAAGAAAACATTTTTTTTTAAAAGTTTAGGGGTTGCAGGGGTGTCCCCCGCATGTTCCATGCAATAATGTCACCACAAAAAACGACAATTTTTCGGTGATATTTTTGCATGGCGAGATTTTTGTGGCGACATTACATGGAACCGAATATTTGTGGTCTCTTGTTCTAATAACCTTTGCCTTTTACTAACTTTTAAGAGTATTCTGAATGCCAACAGTAAGATATTAATGTCCCCCGCACCCTCGTTACTGAGGTCACTTGTGGGTGTAGGTTGTGTCTGTGGGCGATCTGAAAAGGGTCTTTTTTGAATCAGAAACTAGAGTGTACAGTATTGAAGTGTATTTGTGTGTTATTATTCTATTGCTCCCTTCTGAGGCAGTTCAAAACACCACTCTTAGTATAAGGCTGTACCACCTGTTCGCGGTCGGGAAAAATCATGGTATTCTTTGTAAAACCACTGCCAGCAGCCATTCTCAGAGGAACGGGTAGCATTTGACTGCTACAAGAGTATCTAGACAGAGGGATACTAAGTAACCCCCCCCCCCCCCACTCCCCCAGCACTCCATTGTAAGATAGGGTGTGCTGGGACTAGGAATTTAAAAAGACTAGTAAAGTCAATTTAATTGTGCCCGTCCCCGTCTCCCTAGGGGCAGTGGGGGTCTGTGTGGCAGTTTATGAGGCGGCTTAGGGTGGTGCTTTCTCTTTGCCGGTGGCAGGCCCGGTGCCACCAATGCAGGAGGTGCTGTCTGCATCCTCTTCTGGATTTCCAACACCAGGGTGTGGAGAGTTGAGAGGATGTCCAGCGACACTTGCCTGGGAGGTGTATGGGGGAGGGGGGGGGGGGTCGGGGGGTGATGTGGGTAGGCTTGCTGGGCCCAGCACCTATGTCATTGGCGGCATTCCCGCCGTCTCCCTCTATTTCCGCCGCCGTTCCCCACGTCCACCGGGACCTTGTGAACAGACACCGGGTCATCTGCATCCGAGAAAGAACTACCTGACCGGGAGCACGGTCGAGGCCTCCACCTCCTCCCCCCCCCCCTTTTTTTTGCATTCTGAGGGTTCGGTATCCAGCTTAGGGAAGGCACCCTCTTCTCTGGCGTTTTTGTCCACCGGCTTGGGCGAGGCCTCCCGCCTCGAGGGTAGGGCCTCTCTGGGCACTGCCTGGGTCCCCTGTATCGGGTCAGCCACCTTTTGCCTTCGAGAGGGCAGCTGCCACCAGCTCGAGCGTAGAGGATGACTTCATCTAGACCACCTGGGCCTTCAGGGGCAGGTTGGTCACCTTTCCCTGCACCTTACATGATCTAAAATGTAGCATAGAAATCTAATGTAGAGGTTGAAAAGCAGCGATGACATGCTGGCTGCCCGAGGGACCCCGCAGAGAATCTCACTTTCCATGGAGAATTTGGCTCCCCAATGGACTCGAGAGGTCCTGTTCTTTAGGAACGACATTATCCATGTCTTTGCCACCTGTGAGCAATTTGCAGTTTTGCCTAGTGCTACTTCGAGCAGGTTGTGATCCAGTAGGTCAAAGGCTGCGCTGAGATCTAACAGGATAAGACGTACCGTTTTTCCCCTGTCCATGATGCTGAGCATCTTTGTCTGCAAGTCCAGCATAGCTGATTCTGTGCTGTGTGATGGTCTAAACCCAGATTTTTGTGGGTGAAGTGAGCCAGAGCCTCAGTGTGTGCCTGTAATTGGGCGGTGGCTACCAGGTCCATGATTTTAAGCAGGAAGTTGCAGTTCGTTATTGGTCTAAGGTTGCTTGGGTCTCTTGGATCCAGGCCCTTTTTTTATTAGGGGAGTTACTGTGACTTTATGGACTGAGTGACTAGCTGGTCCCTAAAGGAGGTGTTAACAATTTTTGCCAGTGTAGGGGCGAAATTATCTGATGTTCCAGAACTATTTTGGGTGGTAGAATGTTTTCTGTGCAGGATGTTGGTTTCATCGAGGCAAGTGTTTTTTTCATCTCTTCTGTGGTGATGTACGAGAAATTAAAAGTTTCTATGTTCAAGAGGCTCTTCTGTCGGCATTTTTATTGTTTTAGGTTTGCTTAGTTGGGATTTTGTGTCTAGCCTTTTCTAGCTTCTCAAAAAGCTTTCTGGGTGTTGTCGCATTCCTGTTGTGAGGGTGAGAAAGGTGGCGAGATGGCAAGGGGTTTGTCTAGGGACTTCAAGATGTTAAAAAGTTTGACACATTTTCTGCTGCCATGATTAAGTACTGTTTTTTGGCCTCCATTATTTCTTTCTTGTAGCATGTTTCAGTGATTTTCCATTTTTCCCTGTTTTCTGCTGTGGGTTTTTTTTCCATGAGTTTTCCAGTTTTCTTTTGGCTCCTTTTAATTGGGTTAGTTCTTTAGAGAACCATTTTTGCAGTTTGCTTTTGGTTCTACTCGTAAGCCACCTGGATACCATTCTCACGGTTGGTTAGGATTAACCACAGAGGGGGATACCAGGTTGTGTGCTTTAACCTGCAGCTCCTGGAACTGAAGTGACTCCATCTTGTTTGCCTTTTGAACGATCCCGTGCACTGCAGGAGTCCCGATGTCCTCCCTCTTGTCCCCACGACTGAGGCTCAGCACAGTGAGATCTGCAGGACCTGCCAGGAACCAACGTAGTCAGCTGCATTTTGTTCTTCATACTAAGGTACTGTGCCAACCCGATTGAGAGAAAGCCACTCTCATGGTGAAAGTTTGTGAAACTTTCCTAACTTGCAAGCCTAATCAGCTTGTGACCCGACATATGATCCTTTTTCGCCTAAACTACTTCTGAGAACTTTTGCAAATACTTTACCGTTTGATACCAGAACTGCCCTTTCCAATCCAGAACACTAGACCATTGACTTTGGCCTGGCCGAATGACTTGAATTGAACTCCTCTGGTGAACTGAAACTATTTGCACTGTCTAAAAAGTATATGTGATCTATTCTACTTACCCTATGCCTTTTTGCTCACTTCTAAGTAACTGAACTGCCATTTGGCTCCTATTTCAGGGGAGCTCAAACTGTCTCAAGAGTTTTGTATTGAAGTGTATTGGTATAGAATATTAAGTTGTCTTCTGCTAGTGAAATGTTTTCTAAATGATTATATAATAAATTATTATGCGTTTTACCAAGATACCTTGAGTATAAGTGTCTACTTGAACCACTGTGATTGAAAGTCCTCTGTGTAACAACTTGTACTGCTCACATTCACTCTTGAGATAAGCCTGGCTGCTTAGCTCACTACCAAAAACTGTGTGGTACTGACTTATACCAAAGGTTGGTTTGGCTAACACATGTAGTCCTAATTGTGTGTAGTGGTCCCACAGAGTACTGCATGCAATTCTGCCGAACGCTCATGTAACATTTTTTATGTTACCCTTTCCTCATTGAAATGGCTGGTGGCAGTGGTTTGGTTTTGAACTACCAAGGTTTGCATTTACCGCGAAGTTAACCGCGGGAGCCATCTTTTTCAAAATGTCATCCAGCCACCCTTGTTAAAATGGTGCCCGGTCTTTCTTTTTTCGCCATGTCTTTGTGGAAAGGTCCTTCTAGAGTTTCTCTGCCCACCAAACCAGGTTTGGTCTCTCTGTTCATTTGCCTTTGGCGGGCGTCAGGAGTGAAACCCGCCTCTGGCTCCAGAGTGTCTGGGGTAGGCAGGAAGTGAGGGAGGTGCCCAAAACTCCCTGTCCTTACTCTCCTAAGAGACCCAAATGCACTCTGTGCCCGGCAAGGACAGCCACCCTGCTAGGTGAGTGGCAGCTAGGCTGGAATGAATGGGACAGAAATCAATAAAAGGTGAGTCTTTTGGCTTGGAAGGCAGAGTCGACCACTGGACGAAGGAACCGAAGAAGAGCTTGAAGAGGACGGCTGCTGCAACTCCTGGACCATTGGTTTGCTAGGTGAAGCCCTGATGCAGGTCTGAATCGCCAAGTTCGCATGGACAGAGAAGCACTGCCAGGACAACTTCTCCCTTTGAGTTGGTGGGACCAATCAATTCCCAAGTAATCCACCTGGACACCCATCTTGGACCTGGTTCAATTTCCTCACAAATGCTGCAGGAAACCTTGGAGGCAGGGAGAGGGACACCAGATTGTGTCTTGCTTGTAAGCTGGCCTAAAGCTTTTGGAAGATCCTCCAGACTCCCACGAAGTAGGACTGACCAAGCCTGAACCCCCCCCCCCCACCCCAACCCCCCCACCTTAGTCGAGTACGGGACCGCAGATATGAGGAAATTCCACCGCGACAGCCAGGAGCCGCGCTTATTGCCTTTTGTTGTACCGCAAGGAGCTGAAACGTGAAAAGTAAAGTTTGCCTGTTTGGACAGTGCAGGAGTCCCCTGACGTCCTCCCTCTTGTCCCCACGACTTGAGGCCCAGGAACAATGAGATTTGCATAGCTGCACAGGAACAGAAGTCAACAGCTGCATCTTTTCTTCTTTACCAATGTACTGCAAACAAGTCTAACAGAACTTACCTCTTACTGTAGAAGTGCTTGCAATTTCCACAACTCACAAGTCTAATCAGCGTGTGGCCCTACATTTGATTATTTTCATCAAAGACTCCTAAGAACTTGTGCAAAGACTTTTCCATTACTTACCAGAAGCACTTTATCGTATCCAAGACTTTTGCCCTTTGACTTTGGCTTAGCCTTTTGAATTGAATGACTCATAGTGAACTCTAAAAGCATCTGCACTGCTTGATATTTGTGGTCTCTTGTGTTCTAATAGCCTTTGCCTTTTACAAACTTTTAAAGAGTATTCTGAATGCCAACAGTAAGTTATTAATGTCCCCAGCATCCTTGTCACTGTAGTCACCTGTGGGCGTAGGTTGGGTCTGTGGGCGATCCCAAAAGGGTCTTTTCTGATTCAGAAACTCCGAGTGTACAGTGTATTTGTGTGTTACTATTCTATTGCTCCCTTCTGAAGAAGGCTTTATAACTGACTGATAAATTAATGATTGCTTATGCAAGAAACCTTGCTTGTAAGAGTTTACTTGAAGACCTGTTACTGTGAATCTTTGTGCAACTCCACTACAGCTCACATTTCCCCTCTTGAGATAAGCCTGGCTGCTCAACACGCTACCAGAACTGTGTAGTACAAGCTTATACCAAAGGTTGGGTTGCCTATACCTGTAGTCATAGTTGTTTGTAGTGTTCCCAGAGGGTACTGCATACAAACTTTGCCTAACAGGAACCTATCGATATGCGCGGCTAGCGCATTTACAATCCTATCTAGATGCGATGCAGGCTTATGTTCATAATTCCATATAGGTGCGACACGTTCTGACAATCGTGATTCCAGCTAAGTGTGGCACAGACAGACATTTATTCATTCACAATCCTATCTAGATGTAACACGGTTTAATGCTCACAATTCCTTCTATGTATGGCATGTTATAACATATCCAGCAAGGCCTCGCGGAGTCCCACCAATGGAAAAATGCATGACTTTTCTATTGAAAGGATATCCCGACACCTTAGCAAAATTATCCAATACTTCCATGACTATTGGTAGGTTGTGTTGCGGTTCGCCTATATGCAGCAAAATATTGTACGCTTATAATCAGATCAAGTGCCTAGTGCCACCAACCTGAATTCTGCGCCTCCAAGAAATCCTGGCGTAGGTAGACCGCGAGCGGCGCCAGAACATAACATGGGCGACAGCGGGCAACACTGCTGCGTTCCTCTCTGAATGTCCCATGCCGCTGACAACCGCCTCCCAGATTTAAACCTGGCAGTCTGTGGTGTGAATAGGATCCTCACACATCAAATAAACTGCTCTCCGAACCCAAACCCCTGCAATGTTACAAATAGCCATTCCCAATAGAGTGAATCAAAAGCTTTAAATCGCATCAAGCAATACCACCACGTACCTTTCAGGGCATTCGTAGGTCTGTGCAATAATGTGCTGCTGTCTATGCAAATTCAGGGCAGTGCTTTGGCCTGGGATAAAACCTGTCTGATCGCTATGTATCAGGCCCGCAATCACTTTGCGGAGCCGCCCTGCCAATATCGTTGTCAATATTTTCAGGTCATAATTTATCACTGCTAGGGGCCGATACGATTAGGATTTGTCTGCAGGTTTCCCAGGTTTAAGTATCAGGACCACTAGGGTTTCCTGCATGCTCCCCGGGAGTACACCACTATCGTGTGTCCTATAAAATTCAGGTGGAAGTCCATCACTGCCTGGAGCTTTACTCTTCAAAGTGTGCTCATTGGCCAATAATATAGTATTTTTATATTACCAGTCCAAGTGCAATCCTCGACTGCTTCACTTTGTGGACTCATTGTGGACCACACTCAGGTGAGGTCTGAGACAAAGCCAGGACCACTGTCCATGATAGATTTGGCTGAACTACCAGAATTTCCCTTGTTCACTGTAACTAGGGTGGCCTCCTAATCACTTTTCAAAATGGCAGCAGAAGTCCAATCATGGACAGTCTACCACCCCTCATCTGCACAGCAAGAGGCATTTACTAGGAGAAATGTGGATTGAGACCCCTTCCAACCAGAACACCAGTTTCACCAGTCATACAGTTCCAATCACACAGGACTGACCTGAAGTCCCGAGCAGGAAACTATGAACATGCATGCCCAGATTTGGAGGCTCTCGGCCTCAGACAGCAGGAAGAATGTCAAAAAAGCAATATGGCCAAATGAAATATCTAAAAACATTCAAGTGAACATTTTAAGTAAATGGTATCAAAATAGTATGACTGTTACTAGACAGAAAGGGTCCCTGTCACACAGGACAACTAACGCCTTGATGACTGTGGGTTTGAGTGCTTTATAAATGTATAAATAAAACGAGCAAAACAGTCATTGCACTGGCAGACTCTGGGACAGACATGTGCTCCCAAAATGTGTTAAGCAGATTAGTAAAGCTTTTTTTTAGCTTCACTCGAGTTGCAAGTCAGCTATGATTGCAAAACCGATATATGCTAGGGATGCCATTAAAATCAATGGTGGGGTGTCAAATCTACCCATTCCTGAACAGAAAAAAAAAAAAGTATAACACAACGTCTATACTCACTAGACTGAACTACAGCTTGCGTTTGTTCAGATGTTCCAGATGCAATGTTGGTCAAGGCCCATGCAGCTTCAAACTGCAAAGAAGGACTAAAATATATAAAAAAAAAAAAATCTTTATTGGAGTATGGTACAGCATATTTAAAAACATTTGGCTAAAAGGTACTGCTCACAGTACACAATGACCGTGACCTGCAGTAGCCAAGGTTCGATAGACATGTAGCCTTAACATATGACTTTCCAAAGCAGGTTTGAGGGCAGCTACAGTAGTAGTGAGGGTAAGCATGCTAAGTTGCAGGAATTCCATTATCACAAGTATCAAGATACAATTTGTTTTTACTGGAAAAACCTTTACAACCCTACAACATAGTACAACATAGCTTGTTAAACTACTAAGGTCACTAGAGTAGCTATCTTTTAAATGGATAAGGTTTGGGAATCACTTTCTGCTGCATGAGTGATCACAATAACCGATTTCCCAAGACAAAATACCCATAGGAAAAGTTGGGACTGTTAAGGAGGGAAAACTGGGTATATGCAACTGAGCAATGAAGAGTGAACTGGAAATCATAAGAAGACTTACTTGTCATCCCTTTCCAGACAGTGCACTAGAATAGGCAGTATACCAGATTTGATCAAGTCGTCAATTGGAGGATTTCGATCACTGGACAAAAGCTTTCTGTTTGACAAAACATATTGTTAGTAACAATAGAAGCACTTCTAAATCTTTACAAATTAACCCATTTTCTGTTTAAGCATGAAGTACATACATTAAAAAAAAAAAAAAAAAGGCGGCCCATCATATTATGGTCTGTTTTGTTGCCTTCCCATATCACAAAATACAAAGTAAACTTGCACAGGTCCAAGCAAACGTCTATTTAGCAAGCAGCTATGCCAAGTTACATGTTTGGAAATATTTTCTTTTTGAAGCTTTCCCTCTATAGTTTTCTATGGAGCCCCATTCTTTTTGCTCCATTTCTGATACTGCCCTGACTTTTTGAAGTCTGCTTCACTTCCCTTTTCTCATTCTTATTGAGAAACGGATCAGTCCTTCGGACTATCAAAACTGGGAAACTGTTTCCCTTTTGGAAATCTTGTATTCTTATATTGCACAAAGCATATTACAATGCAATGTGGATACGTTTGTATCCGCAAATCTTTTTACACATGGGATTTTGTTAACTTTTATATGTGTGCCTAAATGCAAGCTGGCGGCAGCAACTTTTTTTTCAATTTTTGTATTTTGTGTGAACATTCACGTTAACAGTATGGCTACTAAACATGGCTAGTGCCCTAAAATGGTCGTGCCACAAGATTTCCGCTTGATCAAATGGCTAACCGAAAAGTACTAACATTTAAAAAAAAAAAAAAAAAAAAACACTCCACCATCTAGTTCTCCTACTGTATACTATTTTATCCCTGGACCTCAATTTTGATCCTAGGACTGTACATTGATTGTAATTAATTGACATTATTACTGTGATTGTATGACTTTGTAATTCTGTATTCCATGACCTTTGCATACCTGTAACACTTGTAACTGCCAAATGCGCCCAGATACCTCCAGGTTAAGGTGCGCTATAGAAATAAAACAAACAATCTACGGCCATAATGTAGTTTGGCCTTATTCTTGCCCTCTCAGGTCAGGAAACTCCTTATAAGGTTATGCACTTGCCTGGAAAAGCTGCTACTTTTGTGGGTGAGCCTGTGTGTGGCCCAGGTAGGGGAGTAGGACGTCTAGTCCCAAGCCCTCATCACTGGTGCCAGAAAGTCTGCCACTTGCACAGATGCGACAGCAGTAAGTGACCCAATTGGACAACTACTGGCTGTTGAATGGTACAGATCCTGTTGGTGGAGTTTTCTTAAAGTCCACTTGAGGCAAGACTTCATAAAACTATCCTTTGGCATACAGGTCCCTGTTAGGACAGTATTTCTGAAGTCCATCTGAGGGCTTAGTAAAATCATACAACAGAGAGAGTATAAAACTCCACTCTTAGTATAAGGCTATACCACCAGAGTTCATGGTAGCTTAGACAGAGCAGCCATTAGAAAGGAGGCAAGGACATGGAATGGATGTCTCAAGCAGACTTTCGGATTAAGGACACTAGAGAAACATTAAAACATTTAACTCTTGTCTGCCTGGCGTTGAGAAACGAGAGAGCCATCTTACTAGGAGAGGCGACCAAAACATGTCACCAGATCAGTGGATGACTAGTGGAAGGTTTCGCGGAACGCACTTCCCTCTTGCCTTGATTAAGCTCTTGTGGACTATCTTCAGAGAAATAGACAATTACGAATTAACATAAATGACAAAGTTCAACAGAGTTTGGGACTGAAGGATTCACAAAAGATTGACACTTAAAAGAAGGTTTCTCTTTTTAACTGTTTTATGGGGATATTGGAGCTAAAGGTTTCCTATGCTGTAAACCATTTTAACCCGACAAAGAAAAAAGAGCAGCCAGGCTCATTTTAGGAGGGAGAGAAGGCTGAAGAATCAGTACACATGAAATTGTAATACAAATGGTCCAAAGAAACACCAAGTATGTAAAAATAAAGGTTTTATTTAAATACAGGTAGGCCCAGATAAATCTATGGGTGAATACGTACTATCACATTATATGAAATCACAATTATAAAAACACAACACTATACTTGAAGGTACACAGACCAAAGTATAAACCTTATTTGGAACACCTAACAGTAGTTCTAGGGAAGTCAAAACCTTTGCATACACATTCAGTATAGGTCACGCCTGTTCTTGGCAGTAAAAACCAATGCTTACTTTCACAATTACATTCAGTAATGCCATGGCAGTAGACCCTACCAGTTGTAAGTGAGAAAAAGAGTCAAAGCTACCCTAACCAAAGGCGTGACATAGGGTCACCAGGTTTGCAGAGGAGCTAGGTAACTGCTAGCTCAATAGACAAAAAACCCCAAGGATGCGGGAATGGCAACAAAAGGTTTTTTTTTATTTTACATTAACAGAACAAAACAAATTTACAAGCTGCGCTGTGGCGCTGAATATATGCATTATTGAGCATATTTTTATCTGCGTTTTTGTGAGTTAGTAGGCAGAGTGACAAACAGTATATATTTCAAGTATTGTTTTAAATGACAATACATTTAACATTGTTTAACATTGTTCACCCTATGTCACGCCTTTGGTTAGGGTAGCTTTGACTCTTTTTCTCACTTACAGTATCTCCCACCCTCTTGAGTCAAGCCCCCTTACAAAAAAAAGAGGGTCGCCCTTATATCTCTCGACCCTACCAGTTGTACAATGACTCAGTAACAAATCACAAAATCAGTCAATGGACAGTATACGTTTTTTGAATAGTGGAACACTTATTCCAGGTACAGTAAAAACCTATAACTACTTTTGTGATAGCACAGTTATACTAGGTGAGAAAAACCTAAGGATGTACTATTCAATTAAAGGTGCTTTTGAGATTAGTGAAACAGATTGAGATAAGCAGTAACTCTTGGAACTTATTTTTGGGATGGCACACAGCTAACTCAAGTAAACCCCATATACTTTATTTTAATCTCACAATGGAGTCCACGTTAGATCTTTCCCAGCTACACAATTACCTTATGTATGACTTATGATGGACAGTTAGCAAGAAAGACTGTCTACAACAGCACAGGGAAAGCAAAACCCCATGTTACGCTTCATTGAATGACTAAATTATTCTATGTAAGCAACAACCTAATGCAGACTTATTCTGGTCAGGCTAGCAGCAAGTCAGGGGAAGGAAGACTAAGTTGGGGGACACTCATACAATTATCCTAACAGGAATATCTGGTGAAACCAACCCATTACTTTTGTGAAGAGGCACAACCTAATCGCAGATGAATAATGAGTAATATACCTTCACATCTTTCTTTTAGAAAGAAAAAACGGTTTCTAACGAAAGAAAGAGGTTAATCATACTTTTGAGAATAGCGCATTACACATCCAAGATCAGGAAGAATTTTTGCAACTTTTCACTCACAGTTACCAACCAACTCTTTTACAAGAAAGTAACTTTTAAACACTTCTCTTTTCTATGTGTAAGGCGTTTCGCCCCTTTAGTCTTTAGTCAAAGGGATGATTGAGCAGCAACCTGTAGGAGACCTGAGCATAGGAGTCTAACACCTTACTGCACACATGTGCATAAAACATTGCAAACCAAGGGGGTTGGGGTGCACCATCATGAGGGCCTGGATTTGATCAGCCCAGATGTCTGACAGCTAAACTGGTGTCCCCGATTAAATAAACAGACAGCCTTATTTCTTATAACAAGCGTGAACCGCTTGTGTTCATGTACCTGAAATCGTCAAACCAATCTTCACTACACTCGAGTTATATTACATCACTGCGCTCTTAGCAGAGGCACTCTCTGCTAGAACTTGAAAGCAGCAATACTTAAACTTCCTACTTTCTTCCCCCTTCGGTATGACAATGCATTACTTACAACCATCAGAAATGCTTTTACGGTATCTGCTTAGATTCACATGCTGTGCATAGTCCGACATCCAGTGGTCACTGCGGAGTATTGCATTTGGTTTTTCGTAGTCGAAAAGGGGACGTCGACAAGGCGTGTCTAACACTATCCCTATAGTGACGTGCAGTGTACCCACAACCCCTCACGCGCCAAGGTCCCTCTATTTTTTTTCTGCCCTGAGGGAGCCTTCTATACGTGAGCGAGTACAGAAAAGAGAGATGTAGAAAGAGGTCCATGTTCCTTCCATCCGAGCGGGTAGGAAGGGTGGGCGCATGTGAATCTAAGCAGATACAACCATCAGAAATGCTTTTACGGTGAGTAATGCATTGTCTTCTGATGTTTGTTAATCTGCTTAGAATCAAATGCTGTGCATAGACTAGCGAGCAGTACCCGGAGCTGGAGGTGGGTTGTGAGAAGGAACAGTAGAGAAAAGATGTCTTAATACTGCTTGTCCCACCTGGGAATCAGATATAGAGTGAGCATCTGGACAGTAGTGTTTTGTAAAGGTGTGTACAGAACTCCAGGTTGCTTCTTTGCAAATGGACTCAAGGGGAACGTTTGCAATGAATGCTATGGATGTCCCAGTGCCTAGAGTAGAGTGCGCTCTTGGCTTGAAGGGTAGTTCTCTCTTAGCAAGAGAGAGTGATGCATTGAACAATCCATCTAGATATAGTGGACTTTGAGACTGCATCCCCTTCTCTTCCTGCTGCCACCGAGACAAAGAACTGATTAGTCTTTCACAGAGGCCTAGTTCTTTCCATATAAAACATGACAGCTCTGCGCACATCTAGTGTATGCAGGCTCTTTTCTCCCAAATTGGAAGGGTTTTGAAAGAACGTTGGTAGTTCTATTGACTGGTTGACATGGAATTTCGATATGAATTTCGGTGCAAACCTTGGGTGTGCGTAGAACCACCTTATCTTTGTCAACTGTTACGAAGGGGTCTAGAATGGAAAGAGCATGTAGTTCACTTACTCTCCTAATGGAGGGGATAGCTATTAGGAAAGCAGTCTTAAGGCGGAGGTCCTTAAGAGTTGCCTTGTGCATGGGTTCAAAGGGTGAGCCCACGAGCCTGGTAAGTACCACATTAAGGTCCCAGCCAGGAGCTGGGTTTGCTATCGGAGGGTGTATTCTCTTTACCCCCTCCATGAAGGCTTTGATAACTGGGACTTTCCACCATGACACCTTAAATTGAGATGTGCCACTAAATGGACTTTAATAGAATTGAACACTAGACCTGAGTCCAGTAAATGGGTCAGGTAAAGGACAATTTGTGTGGGAGAGCAGTGGACTGGGTTGATGCTCTTACCTCTACACCAGATGACAAATCTCTTCCACTTGCTAGAATAGCAGTGGCGAGTGTTGGGTTTTCTAGCTTCTTTGAGACTGTCCATGCATCTGAGGGAGTTGTAAATGGCCAAATTCTAAAACCTCAGGAGCCAGGCTGCTAAGTTCATGTTCTGTGGGCATGGGTGTAGTGTCTTGCCCTTGTCCAGTGACAGCAAGTTGTACGGGCAGGGCAGTTCACTGGTGGGGACAGGGACATCTCCATCAGGTGCGCAAACCATGGTTGGCGGGCCCACATCGGGGCTATCAGTATCATGATGACTGGTTCCTGGTGCATCTTGTGCACTATCTTGTTCCGCAGAGGAGTCGGGGGGGGGGGGGGGAAGAGTTGTGAACAGGTCAATTTCTGGGAAGCCCCATTGGTTGAAGATGATGTCTTCGTGTAACCCACATTCGTACTCTGAGGGCAGAGGGAAGTCTCTGCTGAGTTCGTCTGCTAGCAGATTGAGTTCCCCTGGTACATGTTGTGACAATAGGAACATGTGTCTGAGAGCCCACTTCCAGATGTTCTGGGACAGCTTGGACAGTCCTGGAGAGTGAGTGCCCCCTTGCTTGTTGAGGTAGTACATGGCTGTGGTGCTGTCCGTGAGGACCAACACTGTCTTCCCTTGTAGGTGTGTCTGGAAGGCTTTTAGTGCCTTGAACACTGCAAGTAGCTCTAATAAGTTTATGTGCTTGGAAGCTACGCTCTGAGTCCAGACTCCGCAAGCAGTCTGATGGGATAGGTGAGCCCCCCATCCTGTGAGGGATGCGTCTGTGGTTAGAGTGGCTTCCACTGCGGGGGTGGCGAATGGTTTCCCTATTACCAAGTTTTCCTTCGACCACCACCGTAGCGAGAGAACCAAGGCCTGCAAGACCACCACTAGATCGTCCCATTGTCCGCTGGCCTGACACCACTGGCTGTTGAGCCACTCTTGCATTGGGCGCATGCACAGGCGCGCGTGAGGTACCAAATAAAATACATGACGCCATCATTCCTAGCAAGCGCATTGCTTTGCCTACTGTCACATCTCGACCGGCCACATATTGAGGGATCTGAAACAGCATATTTTGGACCCTCTCGTTGGAGGGGAAGACAAGGCCGTCCTTTGTTCGAATTAGAGCCCCTAGGAATTGTTTGATTTGGCTGGGGTCTAAGCTGGACTTCTTCTCGTTGATGGAGAAGCCCAGTTGGAACAAAAGGTCTACTGTCTTCTGGGTGTTTGAGAAGCATGTCTTGTAGGACTCCCCTGTTATGAGCCAATCGGCGGGGTAAGGGTATACCGGTATGGACAACCTGCGCAGGTGGGCCGCTGCCACTGCCAGTACCTTCGTGAATACCCTCGGTGCAGACGCTATGCCGAAGGGTAGCACTCTGAACTGGTAGTGTTTATCCCTCTATCGTGAACCTGAGGTAGTCTGTGCGCTGGCAACATCAAAATATGAAATTTTCCATCTTTCATGTCTAGTGTTGTCATGTAGTCCCCCTGAGATAGCAGGGGAATTACTTCCTGTAATGTTACCATACAAAATTTTTGTGGTTTTACAAATGTGTTCGCTAGGCGCAGATCTAGTACAGGGCGCATGGTTAGGTCCTTTTTGGGTACAAGGAAGTACACTGAATAAATACCTTCCATTACCTGAGATAGAAGCACAACCTCTATTGCTCCTTTCTGTAGCAGCTGTTCTACTTCTTGCAGGAGGATGACGAGGTGTTCTGGTGAGAGGCGTCGTCCCCTTGGAGGTCTGTAGGTGGGGGACCGATTGAACTCTATACAGTACCCGTCGGCTACGGTAGACAATACCCACCGGTCTGATGTTATTCCCTCCCATGCTGAAAGGAACGATGTTATCCGGCCCCCAACCGGAGACGCATGGGAGGGGACCCGAACCTTCGGGTCATTTGGTGTTACTTGCCGGGGTGCCTCTGGGGCTGGAGCCCCGGCCTCTGCCCTTGCCACGGCGGTGTCCTCTTTGGTTATACTGGTTACTGGTACCCTGATTAGAGGGCGAGCTGCCCGCAGTGTAATGCTGTTGCTGCTGCTGCTGGCGTTGGCCACGAAAAAAGTGTTTGTTCCCAAATCCCCGCCTGTTTGAAGGCTTTGAGATTTGGTCTAAGGTCTTTATGGTGTCGAATTCTTTCGTCGCATTTTCCAGTGCATCGTCCACTGCCCTTCCAAAGAGATTTGACTCTTCTATTGGCTTATTAATGAGGGACGCCTGCGTTTCTGCCTTGAAACCAGAATTGCGAAGCCAGACGTGACGCTTCAGCAGAAATCCCTGCACCAAAGAACGGCCAGCAGTTTCTGCTGCATCAAGAGTGTTCTTAATGATGCTCTGGTTGACCAGAGCTCATTCTGTAACTGTAGCCAATAAGCAAGTTCTTACAGGTTCAGGGGCTTCTTCGATGTCCTGCTTAAGCTTTCCCCATTGAGCATCAGCATAGCTTGCCAACAATGTATTATTGGCAATCCTAATTGAAAACGCTGCCGAGGCGGAAATTCTTTTGCCCAAGGCATAAAGCCTTTTCTCTTCTTTATCTGGGGGTGCCTCGCTGGTTGACAGTGGAACCCCCAGCCCTCTTCCTTGTGTTAGTCACCACTAAGGAGTCCGGGACTGAGTGACCCCCGATATATAATGGGTCTGACAGAAGGTGAGAACAATTTCTCGATTCTTGGATTGACCCCTCTTACCAGCGCGGGGGTGGACAGTGATGGGGTGAATCGTCTCTTAACCGAGGCGAGGATAGGAATAGCATTCTTGGTGAGGGACTGTTTGTGATGACACCTGCTGCAGTACCTACGCGCCCCGTTAAATTAAAAGGGTTTGTCCATGAGAGTTGAGGTGATGTTAAAGATCTTGCGTCGCACCAGGTTTAGCTACTACGGAGACTTAGAGTCCCTCCACTCCGTTTGTGACAATATATAATGGTTGTGTTGAGCTATCCCTTGATAGTGCGCCGAAAAATAATGGAATGGCAAGTAGTGATGATTAATCAATTCCTATTTATTTTTGTGATGTTAGAGCCTTTGTGGATGACACGTGTTTCGGCAGAGCTGCCTTTATCAAATCCAGGCTATATAGATAGCTCATAAGTCACTGCATAATGCATAAAGGTGCTGAAGTTCACAGGGATGAATCCCTCCCGATACAAAGAAGTCCTCCGTATGTACGAGTGTCACTCGTACATACGGAGGACTTCTTTGTATCAGGAGGGATTCATCCCTGTGAACTTCAGCACCTTTATGCATTATGCAGTGACTTATGAGCTATCTATATAGCCTGGATTCGATAAAGGAGGATAGGAATAGTTTGACTAGTGGGAGGTTTTTCTTTAATAATTCTTTCGACAAAATCAGTATCTGGGGTGACCTCCCCAGTTTCAACTTCAAAATGCGCTGCTGCCTTCCTCAGTAGCGCATTGAAGATGGGCTGATCGTCTACTGGAGATGGGTTCCTGACCGGTGTGGTCTGAGGAGAAGAAATGTCTATGTCAGGGTCTATAGACCCTGACGGTGACTGCCAGGGCTGTAAGCCACCTTCACCTGGGTCCTCCTCGTAGCTCTCCTCACCTATGTTAGTGTCATCATGAAAACCTCCCTCTTGTTGGTCTTCATTATTCACAAACTCATCCTCTTCCTGGAAGTGAGTGTCTTCTTCAGTGAGGTCGTAAGAGTTCATGTCTTCCTGTAGGGGGTTAAAGGGCTTGGAGTATTTAGCCCATGGCCCCTCCTAGAGTACCTCCCTTGGCCTCTTGGGTGTCCTATTTTCTGGGATGGCCATGAACCGGTCTAGCTTGTCCATACATGACTGGAACCTCTCTGCAGTCCAGTAAGGTAGGTCAGAGCGGTCTGGGAGTGAAAAGGGAGTTCCCTCTCCCTGTAGTTGCTTAGTTCTGTCCCATAGCGTCGAAGATAAGAGTCCCTTCGCCTTCTGAGAAACCCTCTAGCTGGCTAGGGTCTTCTGTCGACAGTGGGAGCTGCCCCAGCCTACCCTCCAGCGTCCTCAGCGTTTCTTTGGCCTTGTGAGCGGTTTGACGTGTCGTCCGTCTCTGGCCGTCTTATACGCGCGAGGCTTTCGGCGATCAGCTTCTCCGGAGAGGGATCGCTCGCAGTCGTCGTGCTAGGCGGTGCAGAGTCTTTACCGGCAATGTACGCGCTCTTGCGAGGCGCCTGAGGATTTGGGGTTAGCGCCCTTATTTACAGAAAGTCCAGTCGCCGGTCGCGGAAGCGGTGGCGGGGAGGGCTTGAGACCCTTCCGGTCAGCGGAAGACGCCGGTGGGCCCGACGCCTCCGTTGACGCTATGGCTGCCTTCGTCTTCGACGAATGCGTGCCGTGGGGTATTTGCTTATGTGTTTTCCTGTGTTCGTCCTTATCGCCGTGGTGTTCATCCCCATAAGCGGGGCGTGAGCCAGGCTTGTCGGGGCCGGGGACGGACGAGGAGCGGGAGCGCTCGAGAGGTCTACAACCTCTGTTGCGGAGGCCGTGTAATCACTGTCCTCGTCACATTTGGCGGCGGCAGCTGGCAAGGAGTCAGACCTAGACATCGCATAGGCTGCCCACCTTTTGACCCTGCGGTCCTTTAAGGTTTTGGGTTTAAGTAATTTACAGGCCGCACAGCCACCCTCTTTGTGATTGAGGGGCAAGCAACGGTTACACCGTTTGTGCTTGTCCTTCCAGGTAAACTTGCCCTTGCAAGGCGGGTAAAACCTAAAGGGCGTCCTCTCCATAGCTGAGGGCATGAAATGCGATTATGACCTCGAAAGAGAGGGAGGGGAAAGAGAAAGGCATTCTCAGAGTGTTATAGAAATGACCAACAACCCCACTCTCCCTACTGTGTTAGGCCGGCGAGGCCCGGCCACGTGTTTGGCAGCGCCAAAGGATCTCCTCCGTCGAAAATCTTGCTCGGCGGAGAACAGCTTGGCAGCTACGTCGAGGGAGGGATCTAGATGTTATAGTTAATAATAATAAATGACGAAGGGTCGATGAAATGATTTTGCAATGTCTCTCGAGGAGCTCTGCATAAATGCGACCAATAACTGGGCGGAAAAAACAATCTGAGGGACCTCGAGGCGTGAGGGGTTGTGGGTACACTACACGTCACTATAGATAGTGTGACAGACGCCTTGTCGACGTCCCCTTTTCGACTACGAAAAACAAAATGCAATACTCCGGATGTCGGACTATGCACAGCATGTGATTCTAAGCAGATTAACAAACATCAGAAAAATAATTACACTTTAAATACAGTAATATTGAATCAGGTCCTGTGGGAGCATCCGAGAACAAGTACATTCACATTAGGTAAATAATGAAATAGATCTGTGGGATCACCGGAGAACAGGTGCATTCACAGTTGGTAAATAATGAAAGATCAGTGGGATCGCCTTTAAATCCAGTGCATTCAGATTTTGTAAATCGTGAAATAGATCAGTGGGATCAACTGCGAACAAGTGTGTTAGGCACAATTGCATGCAGTACCCTCTGGGACCACAACACAATTGGGACTAGAGGTGTAAACAAGACCAGCCTTTGGTATAAGTCTGTACCACACAATTTGTTGGTAGCGGACTGAGCAGCCAGGCTTATCTCAAGAGTGAATGTGAACAGAACAAGTAGTTACACAAAGGACTTTCAATCACAGTGGTTCAATTAGACATTTATACTCAAGGTTTCTTGGTAAAACACCGATTAATTTATTTACACAATCATTTATAAAACATTTCACTAGAAGAAGACAACGTATTATAGACCAATACAAAACTAAGTTTTGAGACAGTTTGAGCTCCTCTGAAAAAGGAGCCAAATGGCAGTTAAGTTACTTCGCAATGAGCAACAAGGACAAAAGTAAGTCAAAGATTTATATATACTTTCTAGGCAGTGCAAATAGTTATCAGTTCACCAGAATAGTTCAATTCAAGTCAAAAGGCCAGGCCAAAGTCAATGGGCTAGTGTTCTGGATAAGAAAGAGCACTTCTGGTATCAAACGGTAAAGTCTTTGCAAAAGTTATCAGAAGTAGTTTAGGCAAAAAAGAATCATTTGTGGGGTCACAAGCTGATTAGGCCTGCAAGTTGGGAAACGTTCCCCGTGAGTGGTGTTCTCTCAATCGGGTTGGCACAGTACCTTTGTATGAAGAAATCAAATGTTGCTGAATTTGTGGTTCCTGGCAGTTCCTGCAGATCTCGCCGTTCCTGCGCCTCAGTCCTGGGGACAAGAGGGAGGACGTGGGGGACTCCTGCACTGCACAGGATCGTTGAAGAAAGCAAACAAAACGGAATCACTTCAGTTCCAGTAGCTTCAAGAACACAAACTGGTGTCCCTCTCCCTGGTTAAACCTAACCAGCCCTGAGAATGGTATCCAGGTGTCTTATGAGTTGATTGGTCTCACCAACTCAAAAAGGAAGAAGCCGTCCTTGAAGGAGCTTCTCTGTCGAATGGAGTTTGGCAACTCGGACCTGCAGCAGGGCTTCACCGGGCAAACCAATGGTCCAGTGGTTGCAGCAGCCGTCCTCTACCAGCACGTCTTCGGTTCATTTGTTCCAGTGGTCGACTATGCCTTCCAGTTCAAAAGACTCGCCTTTGAAACAGTTTTCTCCCTTTCATTCCAGCCTAGCTGTCACTCACCCAGCAGGGTGGCTGTCCTTGCCAGACAGTCAGCCAATCATGCCAGAGTGCATTTGGGTCTCCTTGGAGACCAAGCAAAGGGAGTTCGGGCAACTCCCTCACTTCCTGCCCATCCCAGACACTCAGACGCCAAGGGCGGACTTCAGTCCTGAAGCCCGAAAAGAACACGAACAAAGGGACCAAACCTGGTTTGGCGCGCAGAGACACACTAGGACCTTTCCAAAAAGAAATGGTGAAAAAAAAGACGACCAGGACCCGTTTAAACAAAGGGGCTTAAGGCGCCATCTTGAAAAACATGGCTCCCGTGATTTTTAGCTACCGGTGTTTGCGGTCAGGAAAAATCATGGTAGTTCTTTGTAATACCACTACCACCAGCCTTTTCAATAGGAAAGGGTAGCATTTGACTGCTACATGAGAATTTAGACACAGGATGCCATGTAACCCCTCCAGTACTCCATTGTAAGATGGGGTGTGCTGGGTCTGTTAATTTGGAAAAGACTAGTAAAGTCAATTTAAACTTTACATACTCTGGGAAAAAGTTTATCCCAGAGAAGGCATTTAAATCATTGGGAAGTCTAAAAGACGTCCGTGTCACTGCACTGAGGGTGCTGAGACACATGAAAAGATAAAATCAGAGAACAGAAATGTAAAAAGAGTGGGGGAAAAATGTTCCCACTCTTTCCAGGTTAAAAAAAAAGTCCTCAAAATCCAGAAAGGTGAAGGGAATTAGCACATTTCTGAGAATTCTCCCCAACAAAGTGCATTCCAAGTTGGTAAAAAATGAAATAGATCAGTGGGATCGCCTTTAGATCCACTGCATTTACATTAGGTAAATAAATAAAGAGATCAGTGGGATCACCTGAGAACAAGTGCATTCACATTAGGTAAATGTTATGTAAAAGGTACTTATATAGGGCACCGCCGCCAACTGAATTGGTCCCCAGGCACTCTGGCGGATCCGGTAACAGGAAGGATGGATATATGGGGCGCTGTTGGCTGCCGACTGACCTGGCCGCCTGATTGAGAAGCTGCACCGTTACCAGAAAGATCAGTCCTGAAATCCTGTGAATTTAGCTGACCGAACACTACATTTGGATCGGGCTGTGTGGCTAACCTCCTGGTGCCCCCGTTGATCCATCTTGGGCTGCCTGGATCTTGACTTCTGAGGAGATTCATCGTCGGAAAAACAAAAAAAAAAAAAGCTGTGGGCTCCTTGTGATTGAACCGCGGCCATATTGTGTTTCTTTCCCCTCCGGGGCCTGGCTGCGTGGCTTCAAACTATCGTATCTTGTACTACGGGGAACCTGCTGTGGACTCGGTCATCGGCCGCGGGTTGCCAGTTGGACGGGGGAAGCCTGGGCCTGGTCTAAGATTGCCAACCCCCCGCCACTGGAATGTCGGGGGCAATCGGTGGCTCCCGCCCCCGAGTGAAGGACTGCCGGGTGGGAGCGGGGGACGGCCAGCCTCTGACGTCACATCGGCGCCCGCAGGTGGGACGGAGCGGGGGCTCCATGGTGGTGTGACGGGCTCCTCCTGGAGATATCGGCGGCGCTGCTGAGGCCCTGCGGCTTGGTTTTGCGGTGGGTTGCCCACTCCTCGCCTGGTCCCGGGGCGGAGGAGGACCGGTGACCTTGCTGCGGGCCTCACGCTGGGTGGCCCCGATCCCCTACCCCACCGCCCCCATCCCCCACAAGCTGGCTGGTTATGGTGGAACACATCAGAGAGCCCGGGCTTGGAGCATCCCTCTATAAGTGAATTCGGAGCTCATCTCCTGGATGTGCAGGGGGTTGAGAGGCTTGCACCTGAGGGTCGAACCGCCCTCTGGTTATCTGAATGCAGTTGTGTTGGATATCCCGCACCGGTGGTCACAGTGTGCGCTGTGAGCGAGCGGTGGGTGGGTGGGTGCTCCGTCTGTTTCCCCCCCCCCCCCCCCCCCCGACACCTGTCATAAGCTGCTGACCAGGTATGTGGAATTTCTGTATAGAAAGGACTTGAGGGGTGGTCCAACTGCACTCACATTAAAGTACACTGGGCATTAATCAGGTGGGTGGATCGCCCACCAGTGGTCACCATTGCGGACAGCCGCACTGAGCAAAGTGAAGCGCAGAAATTGGATAGCGCAGACAGTGTTCGTATCCTGGAATAACCGCCTGGCAACATCAGCCTTCCTTTTACACTGTCACAGACTTGTTAGTGGGTTGCTGGCAGCCTGACCCTAACCTCAATACCATTGCGGAGGACATGACCAGAGGCAATAAAACTAACAGGAAAGGCCCAATGGATGCCTTCACAAACACATCACAAGAGGGCAGAAATGAGGAAACAGTCAACCTGTACCCCCGGGCCCGGAGGAGGGTTCGCCTGACCTGTATATGGCAGCCCTCCAAGCCGGCTTTGCAACAGTGAACTCCAAGTTGGATGATATGGGATCCACAATGGCGTTAATCAAGGCAGTAACCAAACAATGGGGCAAATTCTACAAATTGACAGGGTATTGACCTTAGTAGATAATGTTCACACAAAAGGACTAGGCAACACACAACTGTGTTAAGGCTACTAGCAGCTAACAGAGAACCCAAGACAGGGTCCAGTTAATAAAACCAAACCCAAAAAGTTTTTACAGTGGGGTGGACTCAAGTCTATTCGTAAAAAAATAATAAGGAATAATAAGAGCGAAACAAAGGTACTATCCCTGCCTACTGTGCAGTCTCAACTAGGTTGCAGTGTTACGCCTATCTAATAGTGACAGAATAAGAATGAAATTAGCAACTTCTATGGTGTGTAATACATTCAACCAACTCACAAGGTTGAATGTATTACACACCATAGAAGTTGCTAATTTCATTCTTATTCTGTCACTATTAGACAGGCGTTGTAACAACGCAACCTAGTTGAGAGTGCACAGTAGGCAGGGCTAGTACCTTTGTTTCGCTCTATCCTTAGGTCTTCAGCCACAGCCTTGTTTTATTCCTTATTTATTTATTTTTTTTTAAACGAATAGACTTGAGTCCACCGCACAGTAAAAACTTTTTGGGTTTGGTTTTATTAACTGGACCCTGTCTTGGGTTCTCTGTTAGCTGCTAGTAGCCTTAACAAAGTTGTGTGCTGCCTAATCCTTTTATGTGAACGTTAATCAAGGCAGACCTACATATAATGAGCGATCGAATGGCTGAGGCGGAAACCCGAGTTGGTATGCTGGAAGATGTGACAGCACACCATAGCAAGGAGATTGACTCCCTCAAGAAGAGCCTCTCTCGGGTGCAAATGAAATGCGATGACCTCGAATTGAGGTCGCGCTGCAATAATGTGAGGGTTGTCGGGCTGGCTGAGAAGCAGATTAGCACCTCAATGGAAGTGTACCTTGAGGAGGTGATTCGCACTGTCTTTCCGGTGGCCCAATTCTCGCAACACTTCTTAATTGAAAGGGCTCATCGATCTCTGACTGCTCCTCCTAAGCCTCGGGCCCCACCGTGCACAGTTATTGCTTGGTTCCTCAATTATCGCGACAGGGACTCGATCCTCTGCCTCTCCAGGGAGAGGGGCACACTGCTGTACGATTCAGGCAAGATACATATATGACATGCATTACTTACCGTAAAAGCATTTCTGATGATTGTATCTGCTTAGATTCACATGCTGTGCATATGGTCCAACATCCAGTGGTAACCGCGGAGTATTGCATCTTGTCTTTCGGGGGACAGAAAGGGGACGTCAGCATAGGCGTGTCTGAAACAATATCCCTATCGTGACGTGTGTAGTACCCAAAATCCCTCACGCGCCAAGGTCCCTCCGATTGAATTTTTTCTGCCATGAGGGAGCCCAAGGCTATAGTAAGTGAGTACATGGAGAGAAAGTAGTAAGAAGTCTATGTTCCTTCCACCCCGAGCGGGGAGGCAGGGAGGACGCATGTGAATCTAAGCAGATTTTACGGTAAGTAATGCATGTCTTCTGATGCTTGTTAATCTGCTTAGAATCACTTGCTGTGCATAGACTAGCGAGCAGTACCCGGAGTTGGAGGTGGGTTGTGAGACGGAACAGTAGAAAAAAGATGTCTTAGTACTGCTTGTCCCACCTGAGAATCAGACCTAGAATGAGTGTCTAGGCAATGGTGTTTTGTAAAGGTGTGTACAGAACTCCAGGTTGCCGCTTTGCAAATGGACTCTAGGGGAACATTTGCAATGAATGCTATGATGCCCCAGTGCCTCAAGTAGAATGTGCTCTAGGCTTGAAGGGCAGTTCTCTCTTTGCAAGAGTGTAACAGTGTGATGCATTTGACAATCCACCTTGATATTGCTGATTTAGAGACAGGTTCCCCTTCTCTACCAGCTGCCACTGAAACAAAGAATTGTTTAGTTTTCCTCAGTGATTTAGTTTCATCCATGTAGAACATGACTGCCCTGCGCACATCTAGTGTGTGAAGGCTTCTTTCGGCCATGTTAGTAGGTCTCTGGAAGAACGTGGGTTCTTCGATTGACTGGTTCACATGGAACTTCGAAATAAATTTCGGAGCAAATCTGGGATGTGGGCGCAGAACTACCTTATCTTTGTGGACTGTAACAAAGGGGCCCTAAACCGAGAGGGCCTGTAGTTCGCTAATTCTTCGGATAGAAGTGATAGCTACCAGAAAGGCTGTCTTGTAAGTCCGGTCTTTCAGACTAGCTTTATGCATAGGCTCAAAAGGGGGTCCCATGAGCCTAGTTAAAACCACATTTAGGTCCCACCGAGGGGCTGGGTGAGTGATGGGGGGATACATTATTTTAACCCCTTCCATAAATGCTTTAATCACAGGTATTTTCCACCACAACACCTTCTGCTGTGACGTGGTGTAGGCTGACAACGCTGCTCAGTGAACCTTTAAGGAATTGAAGACTAACCCAGAGTCCAACAAATGGGTTAGATATAACACAATGTGTGAAGGCGAGATATCGGTGGGATTGATGCCTTTGGAACTGCACCAGATGACAAAATGCTTCCATTTGCTGGCAAAGCAATAACGTGCGTTAGACTTTCTTGCCTCCCTCAGTATGTCCATGCATCTTTGAGGGAGTTGCAGATGTCCAAACTAAGACCTCAGGAGCCAGGCTGCTAAGTTCAGAGTTTGTGGGCATGGGTGCAGAGTCTCCCCCTTGTCCTGAGACAACATATTGTACGAGGAGGGCAGCTTGACTGGTGTGGAGAGGGACATTTCCATCAGGTGCGCGAACCAAGGTTGGCCAGCCCACATGGGGCCACCAGAATCATGGTGACTGGTTCCTGGTGCATCTTGTCTACTATCTTGTTCAGAAGGGGAGTCGGGGGGATGGGGGGAGGGGGGGCGTAGACAAATTTCCCCGACCAAGTTATCCAGAGACCGTTCCCCTTGGATCGGTTCCGGGGGTACCTGGAGGCGTAATCTTGGCATTGGGCATTCTCCCGAGTAGCGAACAGGTCGATCTCTGGAAACCCCTATTCTGCGAAGACGTTGGATACAATGTCTTCGTGCAGTTGCCATTCGTACTCTTCTGGCAGAGGAAAATCTCTGCGGAGTACGTCTGCCAGAAGTCTGAGTTCCCCTGGAACATTTTGGGATATCAGGAACATCTTGTGTTTGAGAGCGCATATCCAAATGTTCTGGGACAGTTTGGATAGCCCTGGAGAGCGAGTGCCCCCCTGTTTTTTCAGGTAATACATTGCTGTTGTGCTGGCGGTTAAAGACCAGCACTGTCTTCCCTTGCAGTTGCACCTGAAAGGCTTTCAATGCTTTGAACACTGCTAGTAGCTCCAGTAGGTTTATATGGTTGGACGCTACCTGAGGGGACCACACTCCGTGCGCTGTCTGTTGAAGCAAGTGAGCCTGCCCTCTCCCCCCCCTACCCCGTGAGAGATGCGTCTGCAGGAGTGGTGAAGGTTTTCCCCTTCAAGAGGTTCTCCCTCGACCACCACTGCAGAGAGAGAACGAGGGCTGGCGAGACAACCAACAGATCTTCCCATTGTCCGCTGGCCTGACACCACTGGCTGTTGAGCCACTCTTGCATTGGACGCATGCGCAGCCGCGCGTGGGGAACCAAATATATGCATGACGCCATCATTCCTAGCAAACGCATAGCTTTGCGTACCGTCACCTCCCGACTGGCTACATACTGAGGAACCTGAGAGAGCATGTTCTGAACCCTCTCGCTGGAAGGGAAGACTAGACAGTCTTCCATATGAATTAGAATCCTCAGGAACTGTTTTACTTGGCTGGGGACTAAGCTGGATTTCTTTTCGTTGATAGAAAATCCCAGGCTGAACAGGTGGTCTACTGTTCTTTGGGTGTTCGAAAAACAAACGAACAAGTCCCCCGTGGTGAGCCCATCGTCGAGGTAAGGGTAAACTGGAACTGAAAGTCTGCGCAGGTGTGCCGCTGCCAGGACCTTGGTATACACCCTTGGCGCCGAGGCTATGCCGAAGGGGAGTACCTTGAACTGGTAGTGTTTGTCATTGAATCACGAACCTTAGGAATTTTCTTTGCGCTGGCAGCATTGAAATAAGAAAGTATGCATCTTTCATATCCAATGTTGTCATGAAGTCCCCCTGTTTTAGCAATGGGATCACCTCTTGCTGTGTTACCATGCAAAACTTCTGGGGCTTTATGAACTTGTTCGCTGGGCGCAGGTCTAGAACAGGACACATGGTGAGATCCTTTTTGGGTACAAGGAAGTACACTGAATAGATCCCCTCATTTACCTGAGAATCGGGACGGCTTCTATGGCGTCCTTTCCCAGCAGCGCTTCCACCTCTTGGATCAGGATCTGCAGATGTTCCAGTGAAAGGCGTCGATGTTTCGGCGGTCTGAACTGTGGAGGTCGGGCGAATTCCACGCAGTAACCGTGGGCGACCGTCTTTAAGACCCACTGGTCTGAAGTTATCCCCTCCCATGCCTTGAGGAAAGATGTTAATCGCTCCCCGACCGGGGAGCCATGGGAGGGAACCTAGACTAGGTGGTCATTTCTGACCCGAAGTTGACGCTCCTCTGGAATTGGAGCCTCTGCCTCTATTCTTTATGCGCTTCTGACCCCTCTGGGGGTAGTAAATGGGGCTTGCAGCCAGTTGACTTGATTGGAGTTGAAGTTGCCCGTACCGAAATTGTTTTGAGTGGCACAGGCTTGTCCTCGAAAGGACCGCAGAGAATGAATGCCCCTCTGAAGAGGGTTTCTGGAAAATTTGGTGCAGCAACTTAATAGTCTCGTGCTCCTTCTTGGCTGTCTCCAACGCATCGTCTACCGCCTTCCCGAAGAGGTTGGCCTCGTCGATGGGTTTGTTGATAATGGATGCCTGGGTCTCAGGCCTGAAGCCCGACGTGTGCAGCCACGCGTGCCTCTTTAGGCGAGTAGCCTGTGCGAGAGACCTACCTGCTGTCTCTGCGGTGTCCAGGGTATTCTTTACCACATTCTGATTGGCAAGTTTGCCCTCCGAGACAAAGGCTAGAAGCTTGGCTCTGGTTGGTTCTGGAACCTCTTGAAGGCCTTCCTGTAGTAGGTTCCATTGGGCGTCGACGTAGCTTACTAGTAACGTCGTGTTATTGGTAATCCGGACAGTGTAGGCCGTCGCCGACGTAACCCGTTTGCCCAAGGCATACAACCTTTTGGACTCCTTGTCCGGGGGTGACTCTCCCGTGGCTAGAGGAACCCCCTGCTCTCTTGCGAGTGTTGGTCACCACCAGCGAGTCTGGGATTGCGTGTCCTTTGATATACAGCGGGTCGGTGGGGGAGGGTCGGAAAAGTTTTGACCCTTGGGTTCACAGCCCTTGTCTGAGCGGGTGCGAGTAAGGAAGAGGCCAGCCATCTCTTTACAAAGCTCAAGGAAGGGATAGAGTGCCTTGCCGGAGGCTTTTCATTAATTATGTCCTCCGCGAAATTGTGTTCGGGCAAGCTTCAAGCGTGGCAATTTTAAAGAATTCCGCTGGTTTTTTCAACATGTTGAAAGCCATTTGATCATCCACCGGGGAAGCTTGTCGAATCGAGGTGGATGGGGGAGAGTCAAGGCAAACGATATCAAAGTTGTGATCGTCCTGCTGGGTGTCCTCCCAGTTGTCCGTCGCTCCCTGATCTTCCCCATTGTTGTCCAGAAAAGAAGACTCTTCTTCTTCTGTATAGATGTCTCTATACGCGATAGTCAACTTGGTGTTGGACATCTAGGTGTTGGACATCTTGCGTATGAGGGTTAGGGTCTACCCGAGCTTTTTTCGGCAGAGGTTGATCAGAAGCCCTGAAAAACTGCTCCAGCCGATCCATACACCCCTCGAATGGCTCCGTGGTCCACTTGGATGACCCACATGGACCTAGCTGAGTAGGAACCATGTTCTCCGTCCTAAGGCGTTGAGGATCTCGGGGTGCTTGAGAGGTGTACCTGGCTTTCTTACTAAGAGTCTTCGGGATCGTCTTCCCAATCAGTGGACAACTTTTCGGCGGATTGGCCCATAACTGTGGGAGGAACCGGTACTAGGCCCACCGCCGTAGCAATCCTATTGATGCTCTTACGGATAGTCACAGAATCTTCGGGAGACAACACCTCCGATGTGTCGGCAGTGAAAAGGTCTTCCGCGACTCCAGGGCCAGCGGATGGCTTCTCGGGTAGAGGCCTACTCGTAGTTTTCGGGCCTGTACGGGCCTTGGAAACCGTCGAAGTTTCTTGTTCTGAAACTTCGGAGCGTGTAGTTTGGGGAGTAGCGCCCTTGTTATGTTTCTTATGCCCAGTCGTCATGCGCTGCTGCGGATGCGGGGAAGGCTTTGGATCAGACCGATCCGTGGGCGCCGCCGAAGTTTCCAGCGGACCCGTTGGCGCTTTCGCCTTCTTCGACGAAGTCGTCGAGGAGGGCGCTTGGGTTGTGTGCTTTGTGCGGTGCGATTGTACGTCCCCGTCACCGGGTGTGGTCCCTGTAGCAAGACCGCAGTCGAGCCTGGAAGGGTCAGGGACAGGCGTGGTAGCCCTAGAATAGTCTGCCTCAAGGTCTAGAATGTCCGCGTTGGTCGTTTGGTCATCCGATGTACTCCCGTCACTTTCGGCTGGTGTCGCGGCAGGGGAGGGAGGCTCCACGCGTGAAATTCCGTACGCGGCCCATCGCTTCAACCGGCGCTCCTTAAGGGTTTAAGGTGTTTACACGCCCAACACCGCTTTTCGTCGTGCTCTAGGGGGAGACAAGCGTTACATGACATGTGCTAGTCTTTCCACGGATATCTGACCCTACACACAGGGCAGAATCTAAATGGAGTCCTTTCTATAGCAGAAGGGAAGGGTGACCAGACCAAAAAGGAAAGCAGTGGAAAAGAGGAAAGACATAACAGTATGGCAAACCCTGAGCCCACTCTCCCTACTGTGTAGGCCGGCCAGAAGGCCCGACCATGTGGACGTCCGAACACCGGATCTTAAGCGCCGGAACCCACAGCTGTAGACGATTCCCCCGTAGTCTTAGTCGAAGATCTTCTTGATGGGCGAAGTGACTGAACGGGGAATAAAACCGACAATTCTGTAAGATAAACAATGTCTCATGAAGAGCTTCGCTATAGGGCGACCAGTTATCTGGGCGGAAAAAAAACAATCTGAGGGACCTCGGCGCGTGAGGGATTTTGGGTACTACACACGTCATGATAGGGATAGTGTTTCAGACACGCCTATGCCGACGTCCCCTTTCGGTCCCCCGAAAGACAAGATGCAATACTCTGCGGTTACCACTAGATGTCTGACCATATCCAAAGCATGTGATTCTAAGCAGATTAACAAGCATCAGAAACCCAGATTTTTCTAACAGTGTGCAAGCGGCCACTGTTCCAGAGCCTGTTCCATCCCATATGCAATGCTCTTTCCTGCCAAACTACGTTTTCAATATCAAGGAAAGTCCCAATTCTTTGAATCACCGGAAGATGATATGAAGTATATAGAACTCAACATTCCGCAAACAGAGACAAGAACGCACAGTCCAGCTCAAATAATGGAAATTTTGCCACCAAGTTCAGACGATAATGGCGCGGTGACCATCAGTCTGGTCGGGTCGGTAGGGTGACGAAGATAAACCCACCAACTAGTGCTAACCCATTTGCTTGTTTCAAATGTTGAAGTTCAGTTTGGGGCGTACACTCTCCAGTTGGGGGGATAGCGAGGGTGGGGGGCGGGGGAGAAACTTTTGGGCCTGTTGCCCACAAGATGTGGTACTTGTGGCACAGTGACATAGAATGGTTGATCCGGAATATGACATTGTGCGGGGTGTTCACATCAAGAACATTGTCACAGCAATATGAATATGCACATTAGAAATATCAATAGACAGGGCTACCTCCAAGTGAGCCTAATCCATTGAGGATCACAGACGCCGACCCAGGTGGCAACAAGGGGACAAGGAATTAAATCGCTCACCTGGAACATCAGGGGACTAGCCCACCAGATTAAGGCTAGAAAGGTATTAGCTTATGCAAATCGACATAAGGTGGACATTCTCCTCCTGCAAGAAACTCACGTCACAAAGATTGACACATTTGCACGAAACTGGGGTCCTCTGAAAGTGGCCACAAACTACTCTACGATGGCGTGGGAGTACTCACTATTGTTCAGTTGACTAAGTCTGTCATAGATGAAGGGCGGTACGCGATTCTATGGGGGCAACTGAATAATCAGGCGGTTATTATCGTCAATACTTATGGCCCTAATGTAGATACTCCGGCATTTTATCTGCGGATAGTGGAGCTCCCATCCCCTGTGGGTACCACTGTCGTGCTGTGGGGAGGGGACCTGAATCTAATCCTTGATCGCTCCGCGGACCAACACAAGTATCAAACTAAAGCAGCACCGACTCCGAGGCAGGCGATGGCCACTTTACCGCTGGTAGACGCTTGGCGTGAAGCGCACCCACTAGAGGGAGAGTTTACGTTTTACTCCGGTGCTCATGGCTCTAGTTCGTGGATTGATTATTGGCTGTGCTCACCGGGGTTGATTGCTGAAGTGGAGCAGTGTGAAATCCTTCCCAGAACATTGTCAGACCATTCTCCGGTCCTCTTGTGTCTGATCCCAAGAAATGAGACTCACTCTATCATAACCTGGCGTATGCCCCCCAATATGTTGAGATGACTCAGTGGTGGAACCTCTCCAAATTGAAATCGAAGAATTCTTCCTCCGTAACGAAGGGTCAGTAAGATCCTTGCAATCCGTCAGGGAGGCGTTCAAAGTGTGGCTGCGAGGCCAGATGATGGGGATATCCTATGGTGTCCTAAGGGATATTAGAAAGTAACTCACCCAAGTTGAGAGAGAACTCTGCAATCTTGAGGTCCTGCAGCCCGCTAATTTGGGGAGAGACCGCCTCCTCAATATTCAAGCTAAATTGGACTAGCTGACAGAATTGCCTTTCATTTCACAACCTATCTGGGCAAGGAGATATGGAGAAGGGAATACATCCAGCAGATTCATGGCAAATCTAATTAAAACAGATGGGGCCAGACAAATTACCAGCATAGTGGGTTCTAATGGCTCAGTTCAAACAGCTCCTGTAGCCATTAAAGTGTTCAAGCAGTTTTACACCTCACTGTACGCCAATGCAGACTCAGCTGAGTTGGGGGACCTCAAGAGATGTATTGATTCTATCCCACTACCGGGTCTAGATGAAGACGACAGGTTAAAGCTATACCTTCCACTAACAATTGAGGAAATCAAACAGGCTATTGCGGAATTGCGAGCTGGGAGAGCTCCGGATCGGATGGGATTCCAGTCGACTTCTACAAGACATTCAAGGGCGAACTGGCCCCCAGGTTACTTGCAGTCTGGGAAGACACTAGAGAGGGGTAAGCTCCCAACCACAATGAGGGAAGCAGTGATCTCTGTGTTACTTAAACCCCACAAGTCCCAAGATCCCTCATCCTATCACCCGTTATCCCATATTAATACAGATACGAAAATCTACGCAAAAACTATAGCCAACCGCCTGACCCCATACATGAATAAATTGATTCATTTGCGGAGGTTCTTTGCTATCACATCACAGTTAGATCCTAAAGCCAAAGCTGCTGCCATCACCCTTGACGCCGAGAAGGCATTTGACTCGGTCTCGTGGAACTATACGTTTTTGATTCTTGCCAAAATGGGATTTGGTCCAGCATTCTTGGGGTATATTCGAGTGCTGTATAGGCAGCCGACTGCAAGGGTCAGAACTAACAATACTAGATCATCCCCATTCACACTGGAAAGAGGCACCCGTCAAGGTTGTCCTCTCTCCCCTTTTATTTTTGCACTCACTATTGAAGATATGACGGCCAAGATCAGACATGAACACACATGGAGGGGTATCCGTATTAGAGGTTCCCCACAGCCCCTCTCCTTATACGCTGACGATACAATGATTTATGCGCAGTACCCTGAGACACACCTACCCCCTATTATGAATTCGATTTCCCCTTTTTCCACATACTCGGGCTATAAAATAAACCAAGCAAAGTCTGAGGTTATTCCGCTGACTCCAGCCACCGAGCAGTCCTCCGCATTAACTGGGTTTAAGTGGTCCCCCACCACTGCGCGCTATCTAGGTATAATAATGTCTACAGACAAACACTGCTACAAATTACCATGAAGCATATTTGCATACCTTGGAACATAAACTAAAAAGTTGAGGGGCTTCACCAATATCTATATATGGCCGAGTCGCTCTACGACTCTACAGTCTTAAAATGGTGGTGGTCCCTAAACTTCTTTACTTGTTTTGTGGTGTCCCCGTCTGGTCAGGGAGGTAATTTTTTCAAAAATTGCAGAAACTTTCTGCAGCTTGTGTGTGTGTTTTGGGGGGGGGGGCGGTCAGGCTCAGTTGGCCGAAGATGTGCGAGATACGAAACTGGCAGATTGACAGCCCTGACTATCTGCTGTATTATCATGCGGCTCAGGCACACTTTGCGCGCAACTGGGCCTCCAAAGCCGAACCGCATGCCCATGTGCGTGCCAAGAAGTTTGCTGCGACCCCTTCCAATATTCAGGCAATGCCGTTCACTACTGTCAAAGGGAATGTTACAGATATAGATCCGGTGGCCTCTACTGTCCGAGCCTGGTCGTCCCTATTCACTAGAGTAGGTTGTGAGATCACTTTTTGGCCGTTTTTCCTTGTGGCACTATCCCGGGTTACAACCCACGTTTGACACTGCATTTCAAAAAAGATGGGACCCCGATAAAGAGATGAGGCTGGGAGACCTTTACCCTGGGGGAAAGTTTGCTACATTACAGTTGGTACATGATAGACTGGGCGCCGGTCTTACCATTACTCTACAGTATTACCGGCTAAAAGCAGCATGTAAGAAATTGTGGCCTACATTTCCAGATGCCCCAGAATCACACCAATTCATTACGGCTACAGGTCACAGGACGGGTTTATTGGCACTATATCTAGCCTTTACAGGGCAGCACAGTCATATACCCCCTCTAGGAATTATATGAAACTAAAATGGGAGCGAAACCTGGGAATCACCATAGAGGATGCTCAGTTTTCCAAATCCTGTCAGCACACTAAAGCCATCTCGATCAATGCCAACTTCCGATTAATACAATTTAATAATCACTTACATATTACATCACACAGAGCTTCTAAATTTAATCCAGCTCTGCCAGCATGTTGCCCCAAATGCAATTCCACCATGGCAAACTATCCATATGAACTGTCCCCCAGCAAGAGCATTTTGGGAGGAAGTTGCTGAGACAGTGATATTGTCTTGACTGTCTATACTTGACTGTCTATACCTGCAACACTGCTAAAGTACTTGTTGGAAGATATAATAGGCAAGGCAACAGTAAAGGTCCGTCGCTTATATGTGTTGTTGATGCAGTGTGGTAAAGTGCATGCATATTGCTGGGAGAGATGGTTGTGTGGATTTGTGTGGTTTAAGTATGCAGAAGGTTGAGGGTTGGGTTAGTGGGGGGTCTGTGTCCCGATTCAGGTACTTTGATTCCGTTAAGAGTTTAAGAGTTGTATCCCTGTGGGTTGGGTTGACGCTGGTTCCTCATGGGCCGAATCGCTTGGTTGGTGCTGTGCTGACCCCGCTGTATCATAGTGAGTATTGTTTGGATAGATAGGTGTGTCTGAACCTTTCTTCCGGTGTGGGACTGGGTTGGTAATATCTATTCTCTTGTTATCTGGCGTGACCATGGTCAGTTGAGGTTTGAATGGTTCAGGGTTGGGAGTGGTTTCTGGTGTTTCCGTCTTGGTGAGCCTGTGTATTCAGTCGTGCATTTCCTCTTGTCAAGACTGTCTTTCCGTTGGTTCATTGGTTTCTGTTGGGTGAACATCCTTGGGGACGTTAGTTGTAGTTTGTGTGTGATGGGGCATTGTGCTCCCCGCTGTGTGGTAGGTGGACAGTGTGTAATGGTGAAACATTCAGTTTCTCACCCACTGGGTAGGGGGCTCATGTTGTAGAGCTTCATTTCCCGCCGTCTCTTGTCCTTAAGGTCTGTTGGGAATAGCTATGGTTTAAAGTCATGGTCCTCTTGATGATTCGACCTAGTGTCCGTCTTTGTCTTGCTATGTATACGGTCTTTGATTGTATTGCAGCCGTCTCCCGGTTAGTCGTTTAGTATGTTGTGGGATATTTTCCTGAGGGGTTTTCCCCATTGGTGTCTTGGTGTGGATCTGGGTCACTCTCTACGTTCATAGTTGTTACAGTTGTGTGCGTGCCCCTGTGGCTGGTCTTTCTAGTAACCACGTGAAGAGCCAGGTTTTGAGTAATTTCATGAATAGTAGGTGGTTTCTTGTGTTAGAAGGTTGTTCCAGGTTTTCGGGCCTTGGTGAGAGAAGGTGGATCCTGCAAGTTCTCTTTTGTTGTAGGTTTTCGGTTCCAGGCGGATGATAAAATAGATCAGTGGGATCACCTTTAGATCCAGTGCATTCACATTTGGTAAATAATGAAATACATAGTTTATGGAAACAATTCTTTGAAATGGCGCAAAACAGTGTTCAATGGCTTAAATCTAGAGTATCACTATAATTTCAATGATTGGATTAATAAGGAACAACTTACTTAACTGTAACTGTTTTCCAGCATGGCTTCACATGCTCATGAATATTACACGTAAGGCTGGGAATCCATGAAAAAGAAAAAAAAATCAGTTTCACTTCTGAACTGTCTTTCTCCCAACAACCAATCACTGGTCTCTGGGTCAGCCATCTTCAGATTTGGTAGCATGTAAAGTGGCAGTAGGACCGAAAGAAGAGCCGCAGAGGGGTCGGCGGGAGGGTGCGCATGTGAATCCATGCCAGACCCATGCTGGAGAACCGTTACAGGTAAGTAACTTTCCTTCTCCAACATGGGGTCTGCCTTGGATTCACATGCTCTTTAATACATAGCAGTACACACATGCACAACCACGGGAGGAGGCAAGGCTCAACATTAAGCATTTCAACATCTCAACATTAAGCATCTCTTAACTCACCAGGCTCATCTTCAAGCAAACAGGTTGCGCAGCACTGCTTGGCCAACTCTGCACTCCTCTGGAATCCCTGTCGACGGAGTAGAACTTTGTGAAGGTGTGCGTCGACCTCCACGTAGCAGCCCTGCAGATGTCCAGCAGGGGCAGACAGGAAAGCAGCAATCACTCTGGTCAATTGGGCTCCGAGAGTCAGGCAACGGTCGGTCAACCAGTGACAATGGGTGATGCAGCCGGAGAGCCACCTGGAAATGGAAGCCTTGGAGAGGGCCTTCGCTTGGTTCACAGGTCCAAAGTTCACAAACAGCTGTGACGTCTTCCGACAACTGTGTGGTCCACGTAGAACTTCAGCGCTCTAGCCAGATCCAGCGAGTGCAAAGCCCTCTCAGCCGGCAACGAAGGTGACGGGAAGAAAACCGGTAACACCAAGGGCTTGAGATGAAAGTCGAACGGCCCCTTGGGCATGAAGGAGGGATGCATCCGTAGCACCACCCTTGTCTCGTAGAATGTCAAATAAGGTGGTTTACAAGAAAGGGCCTGGATCTCTCCCACTCATTGTGCAGAGGTGAGGCACCAAGAAACGCCGCCTTCTACGATAAGAATTTCAGTGGCGCTGAATGCATAGGCTCAACAGTGGACCCATAAGCCTAGTCAGCACCACATCGAGATCCCACGCCGGGGCCGGAGCCTTCACCGGTGGGAACGAATGGAAAAATCTCCTTCACCAGGCGGTGCAACCACAGCAACGACCGCCCCAGAGTTCTGGTGTAGCGGGAGCTAGCCGGCAGATGAATCTTGATGGAAGCATGCACCAGTCCTGCTTTGGCCAGCGACAGCAAATACGGCACCAGCTGAGGAGCCGTGATCCTTAGAGGGTCCATCTTTTGTGCACCGCACCAGACGGAGAACCTCTTCCACTTATCAATTCAGACCTGCAGCAGGGCTTCACTGGGCAAACGAACGGTCCAGGAGTTGTAGTAGCCGTCCTCTTCGAGCTCGTCTTCGGTTCTTGCGTTTCAGTGGTCGACTGCTTTCCAGTCCACGAGACTCGCCTTTTAAACAGTTTTCTCCCTTTCATTCCAGCCTAGCTGCCACTCACCCAGCAGGGTGGCTGTCCTTGCCAGACAGTCAGCCAATCACGCCAGAGTGCATTCGGGTCGCCTACTGAAGCCCGCCAAAAGCATATGAATGAAGGGAACAAACCTGGTTTGGCGCATAGAGAGAACCACTAGGACCTTTCCAAAAAGAAATGTCGAAAGAAGACCGGGACCCGTTTAAACTAAGGAGCTTAAAGGTGCCATCTTGAAAAACATGGCTCCCGTGTTTGCAGTCGGGAAAAATCATGGTAGTTGTAAAACCACTGCCACCAGCCATTTCGATAGGAAAGGCTAGCATACGACTGCTACATGAGTTTCTAGACAAGAGATACTAGATCCCTCTCCAGCACTCTATAGGAAGATAGGGGGTGCTGAGTCTAGGAATTTATAAAGACTAGTTAAGTCAATTTAACCTTACATTCTCTGGGAAACAGTTTATCCCAGAGAAGGTATTTAAATCTTTGGAAAGTCTAAAAAGACATCCCTGTGTCACTGCACTGAATGTGCTGTGTAACACACATGAAAAGATGATGCCTATGGAATTATCTAAAACTCCATAATCAAAAGACCACAAGAGTAAAATACACATCAAAACACACGAGTGGGAAAAAAGGCCCACACTCTTTCCAGGTAAAAAAATAAAGTCCTCAAAATCCAGCAAAGTTCCTGGGGGTCCCTAAGGTGAAGGGAATTAGCACATTTATGAGAATTCTTCCTAACAAATATGGTCATTCTATTTAGTCTGCATACACAGAAGTGATTTTTGGGAAGGAAAACAGTCTGTTAGTGTTATCCGAGCCGAGGTTCTAGGGGCATTTCCCTGCAGAGCAAGTCTTTTAAAGTCCAAAACACAACCCTAGCTAAAAGGCAGTTCCTAGAGACTTAAAGTCTTGAAAAGCAGCAGAAGTCAAAAGTTCTGGTGGATACTTTCTAGTCTCTAGAAAGGAAGATGCAAGAAGGCTAAACAAACGTTGAAGACCATGTTAAGGACTCGCTAAAGGGACACAAACAGCTCGAGTCAGTGATAAGAGGGGCGGTACCCTGGACACCTCTGGGTGCACTCAACGCTTGAGGTAAGCAATACCTTTCTCCCCACAGTATCTTAGAAGAAAAGTTTGTGGCTGGATTCTCCTTGATGCAGCAGCGCTGGACCCAACCTTTGATTCCTTAGTCTAATGACTAAAGGCAGGCCAATGAACGGGATAACTCAGCAGCAGTTTCGAGAGTTGGACGGGGGGGGGGGTGGGGTGTCTGGCACAGCTTTCAGCAACTTCTCGTGACACTGGTTTGAGCCTTTTCTGCAGCACCAACAAATGACCCAATTTGCCTGCCTGTGCGAGTTGGATCAGATCTCTAAGATTTCGACGGATTCGGCCTCTCCACGATGGACTCGAAATGGGCAGCAGGTCTCCCGGCATTGGGGTGCCGCATCTCTGGAAACTCACAGGACCTCGGGAGATGGCTCAAAACAAAGTTAATCTTGGGACTGGTTGTTCCCACCAGTCTAAGGGAAGGAGGAGTCCTCTTCAGAGGAAGTTTTCTGTGCGATAGAGGGCCAGGACAGCAGTGGTCGTTTCACAGTGTTGCAAAAGGTCTGCAGGCATGTCTGGTTGTATTCTTCGGTTACTTCAGCTTCCACTGGTCGACTTGCTTTTTACTCCAGGTGCCTCACCTTTTATACAGTTCCAGCACACCCCTCTGCAATCTCTCAGCAATTTATAGAAAGGGATGTTTGGCTGTCCAATCAGCACAGCCAGACCCGCAGTGGGAGCTGGTTCTACAAAGGACAGGGGGGTGGAAACCTCCCCCCCCCCCCCCCCACTTCCTTCCTGCCCAAACACTGGAGCATAGGCAGGGACACCCAAGAGTTCTTGCCAAACCGGCCTCCCCCTCCCAGAACGGTAGAAGAAAGGCTAACAAAGAACCACCACGCTAGTAATGGCGAAAAAAGGTACTTGGTACTTGGGTGCCCCTATTGTGCACTACTGAGGCTATGGACATAGCCTGCGGTAGAAAAATCACACAAAAGTTGGGTAGGACACATCCACTACCACCAGCCATAACTAGGAGATTGCCTATGTGACTAAAAAGTCACAGGAGCACAGAATGGGGTTACTAGGTATCCCTTTGGCACTCCACATAAGGTGATGTGTGCCCATCTCAGACTGCATGGTTTTGAGAGAGATACTAAGCACAGAACTGTCCTTACACTAAAAGGACAAAGGATAAAGTAAAGAATCTCAAAGGAGGACCCTAAAAGGTCCCCAGCAATACTGCCCACAGTGTGCTGCAATAGAAAAATACAGATGCCTTACTAAAAGACAGAGCCCATAAGTTCGAAAGAGGAAAAGGGCTCCACTCATTAAGGATTTCAGAAAAAGGTCCAGAAGACCAGCAAAATGTGCTGGCTTAGCAGTCCTCTTCAGAACTCCTTGGTCGATCAGAAAACTGGGAGAGGACAGCAGTGGTGGCTTCACGGTTATTGGACGGTCTGCCGGCATCGTGTCTGTCATCTTCAGCTTTGTATCTTCTGTTCCAGTGGTCTACTTACCTTCTGCTTCCGAAACCTCATCTTTTATGCAGAATTCCCATTCATTCCTCTGCAAACTCCCTGCAGCTTACAGAAAGGAGTGGGCGGCTATCCAATTCAGGAGAAAATGTCCAGAAGTCTCATAAAAAGTGCTGGGGGTCTCACTGGGAGAGGAGATGATTAGAAATGATGCATCTTTATTGCACCTTTCCTTCGATCTTTATGGAACCCCCAAACTTTTTCCTTTTATTTTATTTATTTATTTTAATCGGACCTGTAGCCTTAAACTTCACTACACTGGCTTTTGCTCATATGTTATATGTTTTGCTCATATGTTACAGCCTGAAGGACGTGTCCTTCAGGCTGTCTGTACTGGGAAACATTGTTTCCCTTAGTTGTGTTACTGTGTTACTAATTTTGGTTACTTTTATATCACTTGTGGTAACTTTATCATTGTACAAAGCAGCTTACAATGCAGTACAATATGGTGCATTTTTGTTTTGCCCTAGACTAAAACTGGGGGTTTTTGGTTACTCTAGGTGTAACCAAAGGATAAGCTGGTGGCAGCAGTGACTTGTTCCCACTGTTTGGGACTTTTCATTTTAGCCTTAGCGCGTTTGGCTACTAACTGGCTACTGGTCGAACATGAGAGATTTTTCACTTATTTTTTGTCATCTTGTTCTTTAGCCTTCTTCCTGGCCTGAGAGGCCAGGAAAATCTTGCAGTGCCCGGGAAAGCAGAAGCGTTGAGGGCTGTGGGCGTTTGCTGGCAGGATGTGGGCTGGGACTGTCTGGTCTCAATCCAAATTAGTTTGTGTGTCTGAGTGGTATGCATGAATGTACCTGCCAGTGGTCCCGATTGGACCACTGCTGGGGGTGTGTGTGTGTGGGGACTAGTCCTACTATTGGGAGTGTCTGCTCTCACTTGGCTTTTAGGATAAAAGGGCCCCTGAACCCAGTCTTCAGAGATCCTGGAGAAACCTGAATGAGCCAGGAATCCTATCCAGCTGAGAGACTTGCGAAGAACCGGAGACCTGGAGGCAGGCTTGGCAACCAACTTCTGCTGCTGTCCTGGAGAAGCACTGTTTTGCTGAAGATCTCAACAGTCCTGCGAAGGAGCTGCGACCCTTTGAGTGGAGGGACCATCCATTCACTACGTCTGCTCGGTACCCTGCCACGAAGACTCTTCAGAAGTGTCCCGGGATCATCCTGTGGCTAACCAGCTCTGAATTTCGGCTACCATGCTACTGGCGTCACAGTTCTGGGTTTCGACCTGGAACTTGGGGGATTCTCAGCTGGCCTTATGGGACCAACCTCTGCAAAATGTCGGCATCTTAGCACCAAGGCGACCAGAGATAGGAGGGAAAGTCTGACTGCAACAGTAGAGTCCCTTTGCGTTGCCGTGGTGTAGTGACCACCGTCCGAAATCGCTTTAATGACCCAAGTCCAGTCCTGAGCGGGGTCCTGCATCGAGTTTTGCTGCATTCTTCAATCAGAGTCCTTGCAAAAGTCCAACCGGAGATCAGGTCGAACTTGCAACCCCCTGAACATCAACTCGTAGGGAAGAATTGGTGCAGTCACACTGGGTGAGACTACTACTCATCTGCTTGGTATTAGGTAACCCACCTTTTGGTATAGGTCCGTACTACACAAGTTGTTAGTGCGACTGAACATCCAAGCCCATCTCAAGAGGGGTAAATGTGAGCTGTACAGATGAAATCAGTCAATACAAGTAGCCAAGTAACACTTAAACTAAGGTTTCAGTTATAAATATATATTTATTTACACATCAGTCTTAGTTGAGCATTCTTAAAAATAGAGGTAATTGTAACAGTCAAGCAAACGTTGCAATCACTTTACAAAGTCAATAAAGTTGGTGAATACCTTTTGGTCATGCCAATACATTTCTCCCACTCCCTGAAGTGACTTCAATAACAAGGATACTATTTTACCAATATATGTTTTTAGACTCTTGGTTTCAGGAAAAAAGGGTTAGGGCTAATAGAAAGGTTAGAGCATACTTTCTTATAATGTGAAGACAGTTGGAATCCTCTATTGAAATATAGGTAAGCCTTTCCCAGCAGTAAAGTGTCCAACAAATTACAACCCCTGAGGGGACAAGCAAGGCCAAAGCCAATAGATTCCGAAAGGTGCCTTTAAAGGAGTCAGGACAGCAAAGGTAATTGGACCAAGAAGATGCACTTCTTGGATAAAGTCTTTCACAAAGTTAGATAGTTCAAGAAAACCAATCATTGGAGGACCACAAGCAGTTAAGCCTGTGCAAGGGGAGTCAAGATCAACTCCAAAAGTTAAATCAGTGCACTTCTCAAGTGAGAAAGCACGACTTATGGCAATAAAGTTAAGTTCCCCAAGCCCCTACAGTACCTTTGGTTTGAAGAAAGTGTTCCAGCTCGATTCCACCTTGCTACAGTTAAGCAGACCCCTGTTCCTGGGCCTCAGTCGTGGGGATAAAAGGGAAGCCTAGCAAACTCCTGTGGCAGCACTTGGGAGAGTAATTCGTCAGCTACGGATTTTCTTAAATTCTGCAGCTCTTCGTGGTTTCAATTCCTTTCAAACAGCACTGATGGGGAATGACATGGTTGGACTTTCTTGCTCCCTAGGTCCTGGACTCTGGTGAGGGGACTCTGGGTCAGGATTTCCTGCTTCGGGAGGGTCTTCTTTATCAGGATTTCCTGCTTCAGGGGTATAGGGGCTGGGGGATCCTTAGGAGGCTCCTGGAGATTTTTGCCGGATTCTATGACAGACAGGTCTGGTCTATGAAGGCTTCATCCAAACTGGTGGATCCCTGCCCCTCCAAAACCATTAAGGACATCGACTCCCTCACCCCAGCCTTGCTTGATCTCTGCAATCTCTCCTTTTCCATTGGAGTTTTCCCAACTGCCCTTAAGCACTCCCTTGTGCACCTGCTTCCCAAGAAACCCTCTGCCTCCGACCCCTCGATTCTGGCAAACTATCACCCTATCTCCATCACTCCTTTCCTGGGCAAACTCCCAGAGAAGATGGCCATCTCCCAGTTGACCCTCCACACTGAATCTATTATGTGCTTTCAAGACAGTCAGTGTGGCTTTAGAGCATCCAGGGGCACACCTGTGAAGACCTGCTCGCAAACCTTGAAGCTAACACTCCCTCTGTCCTCATTCTCCTCGACCTCTCCTCTGCCTTAGACAGAGTTAACCACAACATCCTGGTGGCACGTCTCTGGGACACCCTGGGAATCACAGGTCAGGCTCTGGCATGGTTAACCTCCTTTCTCTCCAACCGGCCATCCCAGGTGGAACTCTGGAGTCTTCACTTGTCTATCACTTGCTCAACCTGCAGCGTTCCCCAGGGATCTAACCTATCCCCCCCTGGTTCTTCAACATCTATTTGGCTGCCTTTGCACGTCCGAATTGCCACCTTCACCTTCAACTTTCAGTGCTACGCAGATGACGCGCAACTATCTTTCAGGGTATTGCATTCTTGGTGAGGGACTGTTTGTGATGACACCTGCTGCAGTACCTACGCACCCCGTTAAATTAAAAGGGTTTGTCCATGAGAGTTAAGGTGATGTTAAAGATCTTGCGTCGCACCAGGTTTAGCTACTACGGAGACTTAGAGTCCCTCCACTCCGTTTGTGACAATATATAATGGTTGTGTTGAGCTATCCCTTGATAGTGCGCCGAAAAATAATGGAATGGCAAGTAGTGATTAATCAATTCCTTTTTATTTTTGTGATGTTAGAGCCTTTGTGGATGACACGTGTTTCGGCAGAGCTGCCTTTATCGAATCCAGGCTATATAGATAGCTCATAAGTCACTGCATAATGCATAAAGGTGCTGAAGTTCACAGGGATAAATCCCTCCTGATACAAAGAAGTCCTCCGTATGTACGAGCTGTATCTATATAGCCTGGATTCGATAAAGGCAGCTCTGCCGAAACACGTGTCATCCACAAAGGCTCTAACATCACAAAAATAAAAAGGAATTGATTAATCATCACTACTTGCCATTCCATTATTTTTCGGCGCACTATCAAGGGATAGCTCAACACAACCATTATATATTATCTTTCAGGGTACCCTCAGCCTCACTCATATTGGATTGTCTGTCCAATACTCAGTTATGGCGTGCTGCAAATTACCTTTGCCTCAATGCAGGCAAGACAGATTGTTCGCATCGGAACCTCTGCTCCTGCCTTCCCACTTTCATTCTGGCCGGCCTCCCTCGGCCATGCGCCTGCAACCAGCTGAGAGGCTGAAAACCTTTGGGTCATCTTCGACTCCACTCTCCCCTCTCACATTTCAGACATCCCTAAAAAGTTGAACTATCACCTACACCTCCTCAGAGGTACTCTACTTGTTTTCACTTTTCCCCAGAAGCTCACTGTGTCCAGAGATCTGGTGCTCTCTAGGCTAGATTACTGCAACAGCATCTTCCTCAACCAGCCTGCTTCTGCCATGCGCCTTCTGAAACTCATCCAGAACAGAACCACAAGACTTGTCCTTGGACTCAAGCCCAGGCACCGCATCTCTCCGGCGCTGAAATCCCTTCACTTGCTCCCCGTGGCTGAAGCGATCAAGACCCTCTGCATTGTCCACAAGGCTTTCTGGGGCCTGGGACCTACCCATCTGAAATGTTGCCTACCTACATACTGTCCCTCACAAACCATCCGCTCACCTACCTCCAACCTTCTGTGAGTGAGCTGGTTCTCCAAGCAGAGATTTGGAGGAAAATACTTATCCTCAGCAGGTGCCTCCCTCTGGAATAGCCCTCCCTGCCACCCTCTGTCTTGAGCCTGATCTTAAGTTGCGGAACCTCCTCAAGACTTCCCCTCTTCTCCTCCCTCTTCTCCTCCCTCCACCCTGCTAACCTAGCTCCCCGCTCTTTACCCCTCTCTCTCCTTTTCCTTACAGCTTGTTGACTGGCCGCCTGGTGTACCTCAGTCACAGGTCCCGGGCACCCCTGCCAGTCCTCTCACACTTGACTCTGGGCTCTGAATTCGCCCCACCCTCAATGCACTTGAGAAATGACCCAAGAGAGTTGGTCTCTCTGCACTTACCCCAGTCTCCACCGACTGGGTGCACTTGGCCCTTACCTCCCTCTAATAGTCTGTGCACTTGCACAATCCGAATGCACCTTGCCTGAAGATGGTCTGCCTGTCCTCCTTGGTCTTCACCCCTTAATTGCACTTTATAAAACTGCAGAATCGTCAGGCCTGTTAGGGAGAATTCTCAGAAATGTGCCAAATCCCCCTCTACCTTAGAGACTCCCAGCAATTTTGCTGGATTTTGAGGACTTAATTTTTAACCTGTAGAGAGTGAGACCCTTCTCCCCCCCCCCCCACTCATGTGTTTTTAATGTGATTTGAACTCGTGTTTCTTTTGGTTGTGGAGCCTGACAAACTCCATTTGCATCATCTTTTACATTGTGTCACAGCACCTTCAGTGCAGCAACAGGGAAGTCTTTCAGATTTCCAAGGTTTAAATAAAGGTTTAAAGGCTAAACTACTGTTTCCAAGAGAAGTGAAGTGAAATTGACTTTACTTACATTGTAACTTTCTAGACCCAGCACACACCATTTTACAAAAGTGTGCTGAAGGGGTTACTTAGTATCCCCTTCGTCTAGCTTCTCATGTAATAGTTTTATGCTTCCCTTGCCTCGATGAATGGCTGGTGGCAGTGGTTTACTTTTAACTACTGTGGTGTTTTTTCCGCGGGCTGCCTTCACAGCTGCAGTAAGGCATCCTTGTGTGCCCATTTTGTCCGGACTTTGTCGCCATTTCTTTGTGGAAAGGTCCTTCTTGAGATTTACTCTGCACACCAAACCAGGTTTGGTCCTTTTGCTTGCTTTGCCTTTGGCCAGATTCACGAGCGAAGCCCGCCTCTGGCTCCAGGGTGTCTGACAGCTAAGCTGGAATGAATGAGAAAAAGCTGCATAAAAAAGGAGAGGCTTTTTGGTTTGGAATGCAGAGTCGACCACTGGACGAAGGAATCGAAAGAACTTTAAGACGCCTGCTGCAACTCCTGGACCGTTGGTTTGCCCGGTGAAGCCCTGCTGCTGTGCTGAAACTCCAAATTCGTTTTGACTAGAGAAGACCTGTAAGGACAACTTCTCCCCTGGAGTTGGTGGGACCGATCAACTCCAAAGTAACCCACCTGGACATCCTCTCAGAGCTGGTTGAAATTCCACTGCAGTTGCTGCTGGAACCGAATAGCCAGGGAGAGAACACCAGATCGTGTGGGTTGCTTTTAAGTTTGCCAAGAGTTCCAGGAAGATCCTCCGGACTCCCAGGAAGCAGGACTGACTGAGCCTGAGCCACCTCAGAGTACTGGACCCCAGATGCAAGGAAAGCCCATCTCAACAGCCATGAGTCAGCGGATGGTGCCATTTGCTTACACGCGAGGAGCTGAAACCGCGAAGTGCCACTGAATAGAAGTTCGTCCTATTCTGTTGCCGACCGTCCCGTTGCAGAGCAGGAGTCCTCCAGATGTCCTCCCTCTTACACCATGACTGAGACCAAGGAACCCAGGATCTGCAGAGCTACACAGGAACAGAAGCCAGCCAAAGCCCCTTTCTTCTAACCAAAGTTACTGTACCAGCCTAAAAACTTGCTCCTGTCGTGTAACCTCACTTGTTCTCCGCTGAGACCTGTCTTGGTTGCTCTGTAGAGTTGCTAACAGCTTCATTACTTCACAAGCCTAAACAGCTTGTGGCCCTACTTTGACTTCTTTTCTACAAAGACTTCTAAAACATTGTGCAAGACTTACCTACCTCTGAGAAATGCTTCAGCTCACCTAGACCTTTGGCCAATTGACTTTGGCCTAGCCTGGCTCCCTGAATGACTTCTTCCCTCTGACATTGTGCTTGATCATCCTTCTAGGAAGGGGTTAACCAACTTTGCAATGGGGGTTTTCAAAAGTGCTAACCTGCTTTCAGAATATTTGTGAGATCTCATGTTGTCCTAATAAGAATTTGTCAAAGAAAAAGGTTAAGTCTGATTTTAAATGCCAACAGTGATATGTTAATGTCCACAGTGTCCTAGTTACTTAAGTCACCCGAGGGTGTAGTAAGTGTGTGTGCTTACAAAGTGTACCAAAAGTGTACTTACTGATTTAGAAATATTAAGAGTGTGTATTTTGTAGTGTATGTGTGTTACTATTATATTACCCCTTCTGAAGAAGGCTTATTCAAACTGACTTAAATTAATAATTGTTTAAACAAGAAACCTTGTGCACTCGATAATGTGCACTCAACCCCTGGAATTTAGCTTCTGCAGCACTGGAGAGGCACAGCAAGTCAGAGGTTGCGGCAAAGTGGAGTTTGTCTCGAGGCTAGTTGGTCCCAAGGACAATTCAATTTGAAAAAAGGAGGTCAGCACAGCAGCAAGGCTTCACCAGGCGCTTCGATGTCCAAGAGCTTGCAGCAGGCTTCTCTTCACCATTTCTTCTTTGGCTGTTTTTTTTCCAGTGGTCGACTGCCTGTACTCCCAAGCACCTCGCCTTTTAAGCTCCTTCTCATTCACAGCCCTAGAATCACCCAGCAGGGTGGCTGTCCTTCCCGGACAGGCAGTTGGCCAATCAGGACTGGCTTCGTACAGGCACACCTAGAGACAAAGGACAGGAGAGTTTCAGGACCCTCCCACAATCCCTGTCCTTCCAGAAACACTGGAGCCAGGGGCGGCCTTCAGGGCTGTAGACCGACAAAGGCAAAATACACAAAGGACTCAAACCTGTCTCAACTTATAGACAAAAAGCCAAGATAGACCTTAAAAACAGAAAATGGCGAAAAAAATAAAGACAGGCGCTATTTTGAGGAAACGGTCACCCATGGGTGCTGTACTGCGGCCGAGGGTCCACCCTGTAGTGAAAATGCACACTGGTAGTAAAAAAGTAAACCAATGCCACTAGCCATTTAAAGTAGTAAATGTAACAAAAACCTTTACATGAGAAAGTAGGATAAGGGGCTAATGGGTAACACCTCAGCACTCCACATAAAATGGGGTGTGCTGGACCCAAGTAAAAAAGGTAAGCAAGATCCATTTCACTTTACTATTCTTTGGAACAGTAGTTTACCCAAGAAAATATATCTAAACCTTTAGAGAAATCCAAGGGATTGCTTAGTGACATTGCACTAAGGGTGCTGTGTGTCACTATACAAAAAGCAGATGCCTATGGAGTTTGTCAGACTCCAAAACAGTGAAAACATAAAATCTTGCATTGATAGTGCTCGTTTACAATTTTGAAGCACAGGTGTTTTCTGTGCACTGGCAACATTGAAATATGAAAATATGCATCTTTCATATCCACTGTTGTCATGAAATCCCTCGTTTTAATAGTGTGATTACTTCTTGAAATTTTAACTGAAACTTGAGGCTTGACGTGTTGCATACATAGTACATGGCACATTGGCAAGTCTTTCTTTGACACAAGGAGGTATGGTTGAATAGACACCCTTGTTTATAACTGGTCTCCTCCGACTAATTTGATAGCACCGTTCTGCAACAGGGAATTGACGTCTTCTATAAGAATTAGCTTCTCTTGTGGTGATATCTTGCAGTGTTTTGGAGGGTGGCTTGGGGTTTTTGGGAGGAGAAATTCTATGCAATAACCCCCTGCCTCTGCGGATGTGATCCGACTCCCATGCATGGGTGAACGGGCAAATGCGACCTGACTGGAGTTGCATGGCGGGAACCTGTATCTGGCCATCATTGTTTAGGGGCAGGGGATCCCCTGGTGGCAGAAGCTCTACCCTTGCTTCTTATTCTTTTCTAACCTCTTTGAAAGGTTGGTTGGTAGTCAGACCCAGTGTTGTGCCCCAGGAAGAGGATTGCCCTTGATTATATCCCATAGATCACGAATAACCTTGCCCGCAAGAGGAGTGTCTGGTATTGACCCTTGCTCTTTGGACAAGGGGTTTGTTAGTTATTGGGCCCAATGATCTTAAAGTTTAGGAGGGCGTGAGACATCGTTAGAAATCTCAGACTACAAAAACAAGGTCGCATATAAATGAGTCATCAGGACCACTGTGGAAGTCTGCCGTAACAAGGAGACAAACTGCCTGGTCTGGAATCTATTGGCACTGACCAGTGCCCACAAAATGAGACAGGATTCCAAAATTGAGATGGGGTTGCAAAAAGTAAACTTTTCCCTAAAAATAAACAATGATATTTTAGACTATCTTGATAAATAAGCTATGAGAATCACATACTCCAAGTATTTACTTTAAGGAACTCTTCATATTCCAAAATAAACTTTAAAAACAGAGCATACTATAACGAAGCAGAGGCTTAGTAAAGACCATTGTAAACCATGGGTTTTTGCACAAAAACATTTACCTGGCAGCCTGCACAGCACTTAGCTGGATACCTTGATTATCACTTGAAGCATTCTACATTAAAAAAATAAAAAATGATAAAACACAGATTCAATATTCAGTTGAGAGAGGAGTTTGACAATCCAATTACAAACGCAAGACTTATTTTTTACCTGCACTATCGCTTCAAGAGATGAATTTTGCTAGGGAAAAAAATGCAAGTATGAAAATTAGTTGTATGTGCATGGATCTGTTTTCAATTCCATTAGTTAATTTTAAAAAAAATTACCATTTTCAAATCACCATCAATATCAGAATCTTCACCCACATCTTCATGTGGTACATTTCGCCTTTTCAGAAGATGCTCATCTCTCTTGTTCTAGTTGGAAAAAAACGAAATATCTTAGTGGCCCAAAAACACATAGGAACTTGATTTATTTATTAATTAATTGGATATTCATAATGCACCATACAACAAAAGGTGCATCAGGTGCAATGACAGGAAGGGAGGGGGCGACACATGGAGAAAAACAAAATTGTCCCACTATGCCTTGTGACCTTCGGCTCGTGCAAGGGTGTGGGGGGTTGTGCCTGTCAGAGCGGAATGCGCTAAAGCTAAGGAGGGAAAGGAAGTACAGGTCAGAGTGGAAGAGTAAAGTGCTGGGGCGGCGGGCGGGGAGAGTGGGGGTGCGGGGGCAAGAAGGACCCTGGGCTAGGCAAGTGCTAATGGGAAGCCAGGTGGAAAGTGCCTGGGGAAATGCAGAGTGCAGGGCATTGAAGGTCCACACGCTAAATGCGAGGAAGGGCTGTAAGGGCTCAATAGGGGTGCAGGCTCAGCCAGGATGGTGCAAGGGAACGGATCCCAGTAGGGCAAGTGCAAGTTGCAGGGTGGGTCAGATGAAACCAAGTGCTAGGGTAGACTGGGCGAGGAGGGCCTGGTACCCAGTAAATAGCGGCAGAGGAGGACATTAGCAGGGGAGGGGGAAGGAAGAAGAGAAAAGGAGAGTTTTGAGAAGCTTATGGAATTTCAGGAGATCCGGCTCATGTCAAAGGGGCAGGGAGGCCATTCCAGAGGCAAGTACCTGCGGAAAGATCTACCGCCCCCCCTCCCCTGTCTGATCTGCAGAGAATTGGAGCAAGAAGAACAAAGGGATCTAGCAGAGAGATATTTGGCAAGATGCGAGGGCTGGAGAGATGCGGTCCCTGGGCTTGAGGCAAAGGATAAATCTTGCAGTGCAATTCCGGATTGGTTGAAGGGTGTAAAGGGAGGAATTGGGCAGAATGAGGAAGAGGCTGTTGCAGTAGTCCAGCCTAGAGAAGGCCAGACCTCTGGAGATATGAGTTTCTGGCAGAAGGTGAGGAAAGTGAATGCCTCAGGAGGTGCAGCTGAAAGTGGCCCTTCTTGGCAAGGTCCATGATGTGAGGAGAGAAGGGGAGAGAAGAGTTGAAGACACCTAGGTTTTTTGCCACAAAAGTGGGTGAGAGGCCAGCCAGAGATTAGGAGGGAATGCAGGAGCTGGGGTTCCAATGAGAAGGTTCTTATACTGGCATTAAGACAGATAGTTCACAGTGCACCATGCCTGAATAGCAGTCAGACAGTCAGGGAGAAGAGGAGGCAGTGGAGGGAAGCTTGAAGGAGAGCTGCATGTCGCCCGCATAACACTGGCAGTGAGGAGAGAAGATCAAATTAGATGTAGATGTTGAAGAACCACAGCAAGAGGATAGAGCCCTAAGGGACACTGCAGGTGGAGAGTGATGGAGAACAGAAAAGGACCTAGCTGAACATGGGATGGTCAGTCAGAGGAAGGCGGTCAACCAGTCCAGTGGCAGATCAGTGATGCCAAAAATACTGTTGAGAATTCTCAGAAATGTGCCAATTCTCTTCTACCTTAGAGACCCCCAGCACTTTTGCTGGACTTCATTTTTATCCTGGTAAGAGCGAGACCTTTTTCCCCACTCATGTATTTTCCTTTGATCTGAACACAGTTTCTTTTAGTTTTGGAGTCTGACAAACTCCATAGGCATCATCTTTTTACATTGTGTGTCACAGCACCTTTAGTGCAGTGGCACAGGGAAGTTTTCCAGATTTCCCAAAGGTTTAAATACCTTCTCTTGGTAAAACTACCGTTTCCAAGAGCACTGAAGCGAAATTGACTTTACTTACATTTGTAACTTTCTAGACCCAGCACACACCATTTTACAATAGGGTGCTGGAGCGGTTACTTAGTATCCACTTGGTCCAGTTTTTCATGTAACATTTTAATGTTACCCTTTCTACAATTAATGGCTAGTGGCAGTGGTCTACTTTACTACCACTGTGTGTTTTTAAAGCGTGCTGCAATTGCAGCCTCAGTAAAACACCCTTGGGTGCCCACTTGTCAAGCTGGCCCTGGTCTTTTTTCGCCATTTCTTGTTGGAAAGGTCCTTGAGATTTATTCTGCACGCCAAACCAGGTTTGGTCCCTTTTGTTTGGTCTTTGGCAGGTTTCGCTGCTAAAGCCTGCCTCTGGCTCCAGAGTGTATGGCAGGGGCAGGAAGTGAGGGAGGTGCCCGAAACCTCCTGTGCTTAATCTCCTAGGTGAAAGGAATGCACTCTTAGGTGATTGGCAGACTGGCTGTCCTTGGAGGACAGTCACCCTGCCGTGTGAGTGACAGCCAGGCTGCAACCTGCATCATAAGGTGAGTTCTATTGCTTGGAAGGCAGAGTTGATCACTGGAACATAGGAATCCAAAGAAGAACTTGGAAGAGACGCCTGCTGCAACTCCTGGACCGTTAGTTTGCCCAGTGAAGACCCCCCTGCTGTGCTAAAGCAGCAGAATCGCCTCGACTAGAGAAGCCCTGCAAGAACAATTTCTCCCCTTGGGTTGGTGGGACCAATCAACCCCAAAGGAACTCGTCTGGACATCCTCTCGGAGCTGGCTGTACTTCCATTGCTGCTGCCGGAACAGAGTGCCAGGGAGAGGAATACCAGAATAGAGTGTCTAGTTTTTAAGTTGGACACGAGCTCCAGGAAGATGGTCCAGACTCCCAGGAAGTGGGACCGGCCACGCCTGAGCCACCTCAGAGTGCTTGACTCCAGATTCGAGGAAAGTCCAACTCGACAGCAGAGAACCGCGGTGGTGCTATTCCGAGAGACGTGAGGAGCTGAAACCACGAAGTGCTGCTGATCTGAAGTTTGCCCATTGCTGCCGCTGACCTTCAATTCAAAGTGGAGTCATCCCCAGTAGTCCCTCCCTCTTGTCCCCACGACTGAAGTCCAGGAACACTGGATCTGCAGACCTACAACTGGAACAGAAGGCAGCTGGAACCAAGTTCTTCAAACTGTGACTTAAGAGTTTGCTTACCTCTGGTCGTGTAGCCGTACCAGCCCTCAGTCTAGACATGTCTTGGTTGCCCTTTCGCAGAGTTGCTTGCAGCTTTGCCCCACACAAGCCTAAACAGCTTGCAGCCCTTCAGGGATCTTTTATGTCTACAAACTATTCTAAAAACATTGTGCAATACTTTTACTTAACTGCAAGAAGATCTCCAGCTCCTCTAGTCTTTGTTCAACTAACATTGAGTGTCTGGACTCCCTGAAAGACTTCTTACCTCCAACTTTGTGCCTTTGTCCTTCCCCCAGTAAAGGGTTCATTTGCTTTGCATTGGGAGGTTTATAAAAGTACTTACCAGTTCATGAATGAATTGTTAAACTGTTTCATTCCCAAACCTATTCTTTTACACCAAACTCAGTATTGTTCTAAAAGTGATCAATCAATGTCCAGTGTCCTAGCTAGTCACCTGGGGGTGTAGGAAGTGTCTGTGTGCCACCCCAATGGTTATCCTCCGATTTAGAGAAACAGTGTTTTGAAGTATATTTTAAGTGTTACATGTTTTGCTCCCTTCTGAAGGCGGCTTGTATAACTGACTGTATAATAAATGAATTATTGTTTAATTAAGAAATCTTGAGTCTAAGAGTTTATTTGAATAACTACCACTGTGAAACTCTGCTACAACCTTACAGCTCACATGAACCCCTTTTGCGATAAGCCTGGCTGCTCAGTTACGCTACCAACTTGTGTAGTACATGCTTATACCAAAAGATTGGGTTCACTATTGCCAAGAGGACAAGGCTGGTGCAGTCCCCCACAAGGTACTGCATACTTACCCAACATATCAGAGCCAATTTATAAGGGGATGATTAACCATAGCAAAGACAGAGGAGAGGTCAAGAAGGATGAGAACGGAAGGAGAGTTGAAATCGACATTTGAGCGCAGGTCTTCACAGGTTCAGGAGTGCAGTTTCCGTGCCTCTGGCTGCTCTGAAGCCAGACACTGGCCAGAGACAACCAACAGATTCAGTGTGGTGGATAAGCTGGGAGATTGCCAGCTTCCCAGTTTGCCCAGGAAAGGGGGGTAATGGAGATAGATATATTTTTCCATTTTATTTTTATATGGCGGTAGTTAGCTGGGAGCAGTAGGCAGAAGGCTTTTTGAGGAGGGTGCACAAGGGAGTGCTTGAGGAGTAGTGGAAAGGAGCCAGTGGCAAATAAGCAATTGCCTGCCTCCCTTGCTCAAACCATGGCTGATTCTGCAATGTTGTCCTTGAGAGCGCTGGAGGAGCAAGGGAGCACCTGTTTGGATGAGACCGTTGGTTTGCCCGGTGAAACCCTGCTGCAGGTCCGAATCGCCATGTTCATCTCGATAGAGAAGCCCTGCAAGGGCGACTTCTCCCTTTGAGTTGGTGGGACCAATCAACTTGTAAGCCACCTTGATACCATTCTCTGAGCTGGTTGTATTCTCAGAGTGCTGCAGGAAACCGAATAACCAGGGAGAGGGATACCAGTTTGTGTGCTCGTCTACAGCTACCGGAATCGAAGTGCCATTTGCCAGCTTTTGGACCAGTCCACGTGCAGTGCCGGAGTCCCCCATCGCCCTCCCTCTTGTCCCCATGAAAGACCGAGGAACAGCGAAATCTGCAGAACAGTTGTCTTAGAATACTTGCAAGCCTCTTTAACCTATGCCCTTTAGCTCCTACTTCAAATTCTCTGAATGAGATTTTGCTCCTCCTTCAAAGTAGTTTACATGCCTCAGAACAAAGTATTGAAGTATATTTGTGTGCGATATAGATTGCCTCCTTCAAGTGAATGTTTTATAACTGACTGAAATAAATGTGTTTTACCAAGAAACCTTGAGTGCAAGAGTTTATTTGAATACTGGTGATTGTAGACCTCCGTGTAACATCATTACAGCTCACATTCCCTCTTGAGATAAGCCTGACTGCTCAGCTCCACTACTAAAAACTGTAGTAAAGACTTACACCAAAGGTTGGTTTTGCTGACACCTTTAGTCAGTTGTGCGTAGTAGCCCCAAAGGGTACTGCATACAAATTCTGCATAACAACGAGGGATTCGAAGGAAGAGTAGGACTGAGTGGGTATGATGGGACCCATTTAGGGAAGATCAGGGCCCCTCAGGCCCACAGACCAGTTAGGCCTGGGCTTGGAGTGTATCTTATAGCCCCCCCGGGAGGAGTGTGTCAAATAAATCGGGACAGCCCGGCACTCAACAATTTTGGAAAGACGTCAAAACTCAAATGCAGTTTAAAAAAAAAAAGTGAAGAGCTGGCCGTGAACTAAGTCTCCATGAGAGCAGGGAGGTCTTCAAGGAGGTGGCAGATGTAGTGGCAGAGTGAGAGTTGAGGGGAGCTGCTTTCCCCCTTTGAAGGTCTTTTGAGGAGCGGTACAAGAATTTGTTTTAGTTATCAGTGGTGGCAAAGGGGCGAATGGGATGGGACTCCAACCCAGGCCTCCCTATCGCTGACACCTACACTAGTGCCTGCTCCAAGGAAACTCTCACTGACAACGACTTTTTCGTGCCTTCGCCTGACCTATGGACCCTTCATATGGTCTGTGCTCTCTCCTTTCTCCTCTTCTCCCATTAATGGTGGCACCCGTTGGGATGTCCTCTTGGCCCCCTTCCACTCCTCTAAGGCCATCATTAATGTCTACGCTAATGGGACAGTCTTAGTCCAAGGCCCTCAGGCCAACCTTCACCTCTTTGATAGACGCTTCCCACGCCTCATCAACTTCCTTTCCTCTCCTGCGGTCCCCCCTCCTCTGTCCTCAGCTACCTTGCCTCTACCCTCCCTCCCTGCCCCCTCTCGTGCTCCTTCACCTCCTTCTACACCTCCGCAGGGCGTACCTCTGATCTGTAACCCTCCCCGGAAGTCCTTCAAGGATGGAAACCTTCTCCACATTGCCACTCTTAACTCTCGCTCTGCCATCAAACATTCCTCTGATATCTGTCGCCTTCTTGAGGCACTGGACCTTGACGTCCTCGGTCTCACTGAGCCATGGTTCTCGGCCAGCTCCGTCACCAGCTTTGACACACTCCTACCTGACGGTTACAAGATCGTCCCCGTGCCCAGGCCCAATTGTGCAGGGGGGCTGGGTGTAGCCCTCATCTTCCCAGAGTGGATGCCTGCCACTGTCACTCCTACGCAGACCTACTCTTCTTTTGAATGTCTTGTCTGCCGACTCGCTCTCTCTCTCTCTCCTAACCATTCCCTTACCGTGGCTACTATCTATCGGCCACCTGGTCAAATTTCTGCCTTCCTCTCTGAGTGGGCTGACCTCTCCTCCTCACTCCTGTCCTCAACCACTCAACTCCTCTTTCTTGGTGACTTCAACATCCACCTGGATGCCTGCTCCCCCCCCCCCCTCTGGACTCTTTCGTGACCTCTGTGACTCTCTGTCACTCTCTATTCTCCCGTCTGGGCCTACTCATTCTGCAGGGCACACTCTTGATGCTCTGATCTCTTCTGACCTTCCTCTCTCCTGGAGCGACCACTTTCTCCTATCCTCCCACCTCACCCTCCCTACCCCACAGGCAAAGCCACCCTCATCACTGCCACCCACCTTCTCAGTCATCCGACCCATGAAGCGCGTGTCAGTTGAGGCTTCCGCTGCCACCTTCTTGCCCCCCCCGCCCCTCCCCCCTCGGCTGACTCCCACCCTGACAGCCCTCTCCATGCTCCACTCTGCTATATCTGATACTCTTGATATCCTTGCCCCAGTCATGAGAATCCGCCTGAAGCCCAAAGCCAAATCTAACTCCTGTTATGACCCGGGTCTCGTCACCCTAAAACGCAAGTGCAGGGTGGCAGAGAGGAAGTGGCGTACTTCATGTTCATCAACTGACAAGCAGGCCTGCCGCCTGCTCCAAAGGCAATAGTCTCTCCGTTCTCACCAAGAAGAGAGCCCTTATCCAAGCCCGCATCTCTGCGGCATCTAACAACTCGGCCGAACTCTTTAAAATCTGCAAGGAGCTTGCCAACCCTGCTGCAGTCTCTACCTCTCCGGTCCCCTCCCAGGCCCTCTGCACTGCACTGGCCTCTCACTTCATCTCTAAAACTCAGGACATCCTGTCCCCACTCTATCACCTCCCTCTCTTCCCGGCTCTTCCTCTGGCCCTTCTGCAGCCACCCCTCCTTCCTCCTTCTCTGCCTTTCCCCTTTTTTCTGCTGACGAGGTTTCCAGACAAGTCTGATCTATGAAAGTCTCGTCTAAACAGGTTCACCCCTGTTCCTCCAAAACTATCAAGGACCACATCGACTCCCTGGCTCCTGCCCTGGCTGACTTTTGCAACCACTCCTTCGCCTCTGGAGTCTTCCCATCCCCCCCAAAGCACTCCCTTGTGCACCATCTTCTTAGAAAACACTCTTCCGACCCCTCCTGCCTGGCTAACTATCGCCCAATCTCCACCACTCCCTTCCTGAGCAAGCTCCTGGAGAAACTGGCCATCTCCCAGCTTAACCTCCATGCTGAATCTGTTGGTAGTCTTCATGACCATCAATCTGGCTTCAGAGCTGCCAGAAGCACGGAAACTGCTCTCCTGAACATCCGTGAGGACCTGCTCTTGAACCTCGACTCCAACACTCCGTGTGTTCTCATTCTGCTCCATCCCTCTTCTGCCTTTGACACTGTCAACCATGCCATCCTGCTCAACCATCTCCGTGTCAACCTGGGTATCACTGGTCAGGCTCTGGCTTGGCTGACCTCTTTCCTTTTCAATCGATCCTCCCAGGTCCAACTGGGGTCCTTCCTCTGACATCTTTTTCTCCACCTGTGGTGTCCCCCAGGGATCTACTCTCTCTCCCTGGCTGTTCAACCAGTATCTGGCACTCCTTGCCCACCGCATCGCCGCTCTCTGCCCTAACTTTCAGCGCTATGTGGACGATACCCAGCTCATTTTCAGGCTACCCTCGGCCTCCTCCTCTCCTTCCCTCATCTCCGACTGTCTGCTATCCAGGAATGGTGTGCCGCCAATGATCTCTGCCTTAATGCCAGTAAGACTGAGATTCTACTCATCGGCTCACCCACTCCCTCCTTCCCTGCAGCTCTCTGGCCAGCCTCTCTTGGCCCTCTTCCTGCAAGGCAAAAAACCTCGGGGTCATATTCGACTCCACACTCTCCTCATATATCGGACGTCTCTAAGAAGTCACACTACCAGCTGCACCTCCTCAGAGGTATTCTTCCCTTCCTCTCCTTCCCCCAGAAGCTCACTGTCTCCCGAGCCCTTGTTCTCTCGAAGCTGGACTACTGTAACAGCCTCTATCTTAATCTGCCTGCCTCCACTCTCCGCCCTCTGCAACTCATCCAGAACAGAACTGCGAGACTTGTCCTTGGCCTCAAGCCCAGGGACCGTATCTCTCCAGGACTGAAATCTCTACACTGGCTCCCAGTGGCTGCGAGGATTAAGTTCAAAACCCTCTGCATTGTCCACAAGGCCTTCTGGGGCCTGGGGCCTAAATACCTTCAACTCTCTCTTCCTAAATATCTTCCTTCCCGAGCCCTTCGCTCATCCGTCTCCAACTCCCTCAGGGTCAGCCGCTCCTCGAAGCAACGAGCTGGGGGTAGATCTCTCTCCGCAGCAGGGGCCTCCCTCTGGAACAGCCTTCCTGCCTCCCTGAAACTTGAGGAGAACCATCTCTGGTTCCGGAAGCACCTCAAAACCTTCCTCTTTGCTTCTGCTCCCACTCTCCCCTGCTTAATTCTTCACTGAAACTGCACTGAAACTGCAACTGGGCCACTCTCACCGACCTCGGTCCTGGGCCCAGCCACTCTCCACTTGCCGTGTCTCCCTGGCAACCCCTGCACTGCGGGACTGTCTCTGTATCCCTACAGCCCCCCCTTCCCAGCACTTGCCTGCACTTGCCACCAGCTGGCCCTATTTATTTATTTTATTCTACTTACATTGTACTGCACCCCCCCCCCCCTCTCTCCCCTTGCACTTTTTCCCCTTCCCGCTGCGCGATGTAAATGACACCTGGCCTAGTAGGATCGTTGTCCGTCTTCCCCTTGTTCCCCCTCCCTGCCTCGTTGCGCCTTGAAACACTTGTGTATAGGCGCGTTACAAATGCCATATCATATCAAGGAGAAGGGAGAAACTGATATGACTGAAGATGCCTACAAAGAAAGAGGCAGTTGGGCTCCGAGCCCTGTACCATGAGTGCCATTCTGGTAGAAATTATTGATGCCCCTATAGGATGGGAAATATGCCAAGAGTACTTCCCATCAGGTTCCACCAATGAGCAAGGAAGAGAAAGGGGAGAGCACCGAGACCATATGGAGAATCCAAAGGTCTGGAGAGGGTACGACAAAGAGGAGGTCCTTGACAAGGAATCCACTGACCGGGTATTTGGCTGCAGAACCTGAAGTTCTCCTGCTGCAAAATCTTCTTTGCTGAGGTACTGTGTTGGCGTTGGTATGTACTTACCTTGATCCTGTTAGGATTTCTGTGTAGCTGTGGGTTGTTTTCTGCGATGGGGAGGCCTCTCATCCAGTGCACCCAGTCCCACTGCAAGTATCCTGCTAGGGCGTCTTCTGCGAAGCCCCTGGACCCTCTTCTAACTCTGAAGTAAAGTACTCACCCGTTTGCCCAGTCTTGCTGAGGACTTTTGCTACTAAAGAACCTAGTCTGACACTGCCTGTTGGTCACTAGTCCTAGTGACCCCCCCCCCCCCTGCCACTGAACACAAGCTCCAAGAATAAGGGAAAGACTTTGAAGGTATTGGGACTTCTGCCTAGAAAAGAAAATACATGTTTAAAAGTTACTTACTTGTATGTAAAGAGTTGGTTGGTAACTAATTCTAAGAGTGAACAGTTACAAAAATTCTTACTGATCCTGGATGTGTGATGCAGTATTCTTAACAGTATGGTTCACATCTTTTCTTCCTTAGCAACTGTTTTGCCAGTCTGATAGAAAGTAGATGTGAAGGTATTTTACTCTCCTGTGATTAGGTTGTGCCTCTTCCCAAAAGTAAAGTGTGGGTATCACCAGATTAGTCCTTTGAGGAGAATTGTAGGAGTGTCCCCCAACTGGGTCTTGCTTCCCCCGACTTGCTGCTAGCCTGTCCAGAATAAGTCTACATTAGGTTGTTGCCTACCTAGTAAAGTGTGACATTGGGTTTTACTTTCCCCTTCATTGTGAGGTTAATAAAGTATGTGGGTTTTACTTACCTTGTGCTAGCTGTGTGCCATTCAAAATAAATTACAAGAGTTACTGCTTACCTCAATCTGTGGGTTCCCCGATTTCAAAAGCCCCTTTAATTATATATTACATCTTTAGGTTTTACTTACCTAGAATAACTTATCACAAAAGTAGTTATAGGTTTTTACTGCACCTGGAATAAGTGTTCCACTATTCACCAAAAGTATATTGTCCAGTTGACGGATTAAGTGATTTGTACTGAGACTAATTATACAACTGGAAGGGTCTACTGCCCTTGCATTACTGAATGCAATTGTAAAAAGTAAACATTGGTTTTTACTTCTCAAGAATAGGCTTGACCTATACTGAATGTGTATGAAAAGTTTTGGACTTCCCTAAAACTACCGTTAGGTATTTCAAATAAGGTCTATACTTGGGTCTGTGTACTTTCAAGTATGTTGTTGTGTATTTATACTGTGATTTCATATAATGTTTTAGTGCTTACTTAGCCCTAGATTTATCTGGGCCTACCTGTATTTAAATAAATCCTTTAGTTTTACAATACAAAGTGTTTACGTGTTTCTTTGGATCATTTGTATTACAATTTCACTTGTACCGATTCTACAGCCCTCTCTCCCTCCTCAGATAAGCCTGGCTGCTCGGTCTACGCTATCATGAACTCCGGTGGTACAGCCTTATACCAAGAGTGGAGTCTTGTACTGCCTCAGTTGAACTGTTTTACTAAGCCCTTAGTTGGACTTCAGAAAAACTGTCCTAACAGGGGCTGCTAAGTAACCCGCCCAGCACTCTACCCTTTTTCTCTTTGTAGGTCCAGCACACACCATTTTATGTAAAGTCAATTTCAATAGTAAAGTGAAAAAGGTATTTCAACCTTATGAGAAATCTGAAGAATTTCTCTTCGACACTGCACTGAAGGTGCAGTGTGCACCATACAAAAAGTAGATGCCTATGGAGTATGGCAGACTTCAAAAACAAAAAGAAACATAATCCAAATCTGGTCAAAACACATGAGTGAGAAAAAGGGCTAACTCACTCCCGGGTTTAAAAGTAATAAGTCCTAATGTCCAGTTAAAGAGCTGAGAGTCTCTAAGGTGGGAGGAATGGAGCACAAAAATTAAAATTCTCCCCAACAGTAAACACAGATGGAAACAAGACGCTGCAAACATACAAACATTTTCAAACTGAACAAGGCTCATAGGTAAAAACATGTTGAAAAATAAGTTGTGCAAATAGTGAGGTGAAGGACTGGACTCAATAGATGAGCCCGTCTCAAGAGAGACTCTGTCATGAATTTGTATATAGACTAACATTTATGTTGTTACAATTCAATCTAAAACTAGCACATCCTGATAAAACCTAATGTTCACATTCCTAAAATGGGGGGGGGGGGGGGGCGGGGGAGGGGGAGTTTAAATATTCGTGTCAGAAAATGTAAAAAAAATATAAAATAAAAAAATAAGACTCCAGAGCGCTTATATTATATACATTTGTCAAGCGCAGACTTGTAGCACTTTCCTCAATCATTTAAAGGAGCATATTCATCCTTGTCACCAATCTTCTGCACACTGCAGATTTTATGTAATTTAATCTACATGCATATTTTGGTTTAAAGCGTGCACCTAGATCAAGAGCAGCAGACCGCTGTACAGAGTGTGGTTAGCCGGCATTTGGGCTGGCATCTTAACATTTGCGCAGTACTGTGAGGTCTGCATCTGTATGCAAGTCCATTGGAATTCCTCCTTGGTCAGGGGTGTTGAAAGAGCTATGTTTTGAGAGATTTGCAAAATTGAGAATTGTGGGGGCATTCCGAGCTAACACCAGGATAGAGTTCCAGAGAGTGGGTGCAAAACAAGAGAAGGATTATTTGCAGGTCATCACTTCGCGGATGATTTGCAACTCAAACCAGTCAATTTGCTGCACAAGGAGTGTGTGCCACCAGATATGTGGAGCTTAGTCGCCAGGTATTCTGGTGTGCTACTCGTGGCTGCATTGTAGATGCATCCAGTCTTGAACAGAATCCTCGCTTGGGGTGGAGGCTCATGTAATTCGGGTCGGATGTGGGTAATCAGTAGAATTTCCGTGCTCCTGTAATAAGAAGTGCTGCAGCGTTGTGGACTGTTTTTAGGCGAGCCAAGTGAACAGCAGGAAGCCCTGTCAGGAGAGCATCCCCAGCATCCCCCCAAACCCCCACAAATCTATGTAGGAGGTCAGAAGGGTCACTATGGTCTGGAAGGGCTGCGGCAGGATGAATCTTATTTTTTTATTTTTTTTTAAGAGCAGAGTATTGTTCTCCAGCATGGGTCTCGCATGGATTCACATACTTGTGAATATTCCGTCTTCAGGCTGGGAATCCTCAGTATAAAGAAAAACGGTTTCACTTTCACTTACAAAACTGCATTTCTCCTCTAAACCAATCACTGTCCTCTGGGTCATACTGGCCCCATCCAATAACAGTCCTCTCCCCAAGCCCAGCCTCTGGCAGCCACCTTCAGATTTGGTAAGAACGTAAAGTGGCAGTTTGACCAAGAAGAGCAGCAGAAGGGCCAGAGGGAGGCTTTACATGCGAATCCATGCTGGAGAAGAACAAGTTACTTACCAACTGGTAACTTTCTTTCTATTGGATGTTCCTCCCACGTATTCCACATCTTTGACATGTAATGTCCACAGTGGTGTACTTTGGAAACTTTCGGCAGAGGGCGTCCTGCGTCGATGGTGTCTGGTTGATGTCCCTCAAAGGCCTCCGTCGAGGGGGACGTCACCGGATGTTATAAATAGGACGCACGGCACCCGTAGCCAGTTTATTTTTTTCCCCTCCATAACGTGTGACCTGCAAATATTCAATGCCTGCATAGCTGCACATAGCCTTGCGGAATCGCATAGGAAATTCTTCAGAGGGGCAGGCTGGGAGGACAATGTGGAATACGTTGGAGGAACATCCAATCGAAAGAACGTTACAAGTTGATAAGTAACTTGTTCTTCAAATGGACTGTGTCCTCCAACATATTCCACATCTTTGACAGACTCCGAAAGCAGTACCAGAAAATGGAGGCGGGAAAAAGAATTTAGAGTACCCAATCAGATGGCAGAATAAAGAACCACCTTACCAAAGGCCATATCTTGACCATGGATTGTATCTAGGGAGTAATGTTTAACAAAGGAGTGGATAGAAGCCCATGTGGCAGCATCACAAAGTTTCACCAAACAGAACCTGTACCACCATGACCCTAAGCGTGGGACAGTTGAGGACAATACCTCACCGACAAGACCCTCTGGGAAGGTCTCTCAAATCTGTCGATATAGACTTCAGCCTCCACAAGAGGAACCTCAGGTTTCAACCTGGTTACAGCGGGGAAAGCTCCAGAAACAGAGCCCCTAGGGTGAACCCTGGTATCCCAGCACCCAGCCGAACTGGGCTCAACTTTAGCACTGTGAACCTCTGAACAATGTCCGGTACTGGCAGGTCCGTCGGAACCATCGGCGGAATCTCCGGCATGCCCGTTAGGCTCTTGGGGCACCTCCTGGAAACCCTCGTGACAGAACTACAAGAAAGGCCCTTAAAGGACTCACTCATGGGGTCAGATTGCATAAGTCTCTGAAACTTCCCGAAAAAACCATCCTCTGACGAAGATCCTGCCAGGAAGCGAGACTGTATGCAGTAGTGGCATCCAAGCGCACCAATCATAAGAATGGCAGGAACGGGTTTGCACTGACTAGTGGAAACGGTTGTTCACCAAAAAGAAGGTTCCTAGCACCCAGCGTCGATAATAGGGTGGGTGTATGGGAAGAATCCAAAATGGCCGCCAGAGACCACGTGGGAAGGCCCACCATTTTGGTAACATCTGAGGAGAACTGCGTCACATGTGTGTTGAGTCTGGCATCTCCAGACTGGTCAGGGGACTTGATCGAAACTTTAGCCTTGACACAAGGATCCTCGGCAGAGCCGGTACTATGGGGCCATAGATGTTTACTGGACATCCTGCCCCTTGAATTAGCCTCCAAGAGCGGAACCTCTGCAAAGCCTGTAACAGAGGAGTTAGTCAGAGACCTCTCCTTTTGCCCCCTCAACAGAACCAGTATCACCGCGAGCACGGGAATGTTGAGGAATCCACCTCACAGACAAGACCTTGACAGGTCTCTCAGTTCTGTTGGTACACACCTTAGCCTCACAAAGAGGAACCTCAGAACAGAGTCCGGTCTGAACAGCTCCCCAAGAGGGGCCTTGAACCGTGGTTCGGTACATAAAAGCTTCAGAGGCCTCAGGGCACACCCCGGTGTCTGTATGGGAAGCTCCAAACAAGGAAACCTCAGCGCGAACGCTGGTACCCAATGCCTCATGACTGTACTGACTAATAGCACCTGATTGGTGAACGTGAACCTCAGATCATAACCCGGCGTCGGCAGGCCCCTCGTGGGAACCCTCTGAGAAAACCCTGATACACCTATTAGGCCTGCGAGGCACCTCAGGGGAAACCCTGGCAGCAGAGCTCTTAAAGCCCCTCCCAGTCCTGGAAAAGCCCAGGAAGGTGTCCCCTGGCCGGGCTGCCCTGAAAAGTAAGGCGTCTCTTTCCGTCAATGAAGAGTTTAAAACGTGGTAGAGTAACATGCTGGAAGACTTCCTCCCACTGACGAAGACGACGCTGAAGTGCCCGGACGGAAAGGGAGTTGCATTAGAAACACAAGAACCCACCGGTGATCCGGTCCCAAACACAGAGAATGGAGATCCGCCCTAGCGAAACGAAGTTCGCAAGAGGAAAAAGATACAAATCCCAAATGATCCGGCATGGACTGAGGACTACACGACTGCAGATCCGGAGCAGGAGAGCAGGACAACGGAAAGAAGAAAAATTTCTTTGTGATGCAAGTGCGGCCACCCCCGACCATGCAAAGAAAAAGGACTGAAGGGCGATGCGCAGGGCGGACCTCAGGAGGGCGGGGTTATGGCCACATGCAGTGCACTGCGTAAAAAGAGAAGGACGCATTTTTCAATTTGATTTTCTTTTTTTTTTTTTTTACAGAAGTGCTCTGGTCCCATCCCGCTGGACGGAATGTCCCAAAAGCACGGAGGAAAGGGGACGGGATGTAGGAGTCGTCTTTTAGGCTCGAGTCGGGTGGAGGGGGTTGGGCGGTTAGGTGTCTTCATTGCTCTGAAGATGAAGAGCTCTTTAGTACTGGAATTAGCTTGGCTTATTCCGTTATTATATGTGCTACGTTTGGTACAGATCTCTGCTTTGTATTTGGTGGTAAGGTTGGCCAGGTTGATTTTGTTCTCCAAGGATGGAATGTGTTAAGTTTAAAGTTCTTTTTTTTCAGATCGTAAGGCTTTTAACTGAGGGGTGAACCAAGAGTTCAAGTGGGCTCTTTACTGTTGCGCATTTATCAGGGGGGTGATGGTCTACTGCTTTAGTCATTATGGAATTGTAAATATTCACAAGTACATTAGGGTTGGTGATGTTCTGCAGAGAGTTAAGGGTAGGGATCACATGTGACATGATCGCATCTGCAGTAATGTTTTGTTTCTAGTTAGGCACGGCAAAGCAAAGGTGGTGATCAGTCCATGTTTGGGGTAGGAGGTCGGTAACAGATATTACAGTTTAGGTCTGCAACCCAGTCAAGGGTCCTCCCTTTCTCATGCATAGGTTGGGTCATTTTTTGCATGAATCCATGTTCAGTAAAGATGTTAGGTAGTGCTAATGCTTGGTGGTCCTTGGGGTCATTAAAACCCAAGTTGAAATAACCTAGTATTACCATTTGCGAGGAGGTAATAATAGTCAGATAGCAGTCATGTCTCCCTAAAATGAGCCTATGGCCCCGGGGGGAGGGGGGGTCTGTAAATCATGTGAATCGCGATAGTACATGTGAGATATTGGCCACTTGGCTGAGAGCAGTGGACAATGCTGATGTAGTGGCTAGTCTCAGGTCTACACTGGTTTTAGAGATAATGGCAATACCCCCTCCTCCGGAGTTGTTTGTCTGCTCCACCGATAGAGCAACTGTCTGGTACCGCGAGTGGGAGAGAAGTGCCAGCAACAGCATGCAGCCAGGATTCTGTTACTGCTAAGAAGTAAAAAAATTCAGTTAGGATGATGTCAGCTGTACCAGTGGCGTGGGCTATCATAGACCGAGTATTTATTAGTGATCCCTTGATCATTGGTTTAGAACCGTTGGAGAAAGTGGCACCGAGGTTACCCTTTTTGAGGATCTTGTTTTGGTTATCAGATTTTATTTACAGCCGAGTTCTTAATCGGAACATTTTTCTGAGTAGTTTGAGCGAGTTTATTGTAATTATTTTTGAGTGAGGGCTGGCTGTAAGTAGGTAGTCTGGAGGGAAGTCTGAGGTTTCCGTCCTTGATGAGGCATGGGAAATTAATTAATTGTTGTCATGTTAAGAGCAGTGGTACTCTTATAGATCGGTGGACCTAACACGAAGGTGTTCGATGTAGAGGTCTTTTGGCCCTCCCTCTCACCACCCGCGCAACCTTCCAGTGGTGCGTCTGTGGTGACCCTCTCCTGGTATGGCAGGGTTTGAAATCCCACCCCCCCTGGGCGATGTGTGAGCGTACCCCTCCTCCCCCCCCCCCAACCATTCCATCGCCCGTCAGACCTCCTCGTTGAGGGATCTTGTCCGCAAAACTCAGACATTTGTATCCAACGTGCATCCAAGAATTTCTGTAGGTTGGGGGCCGGGGTTGCGGGAGGGTCGCATCTGAAACCTGCAAAGACGGATGTTAGGCAATATTGTATGCAGTGCCCTTTGGGGGATTACAGAGACTTGTTCTCCCGGCAATCGGTAACCCAACCTTTGGTACAAGTCTGTACTATACAGGTTGTTGGTGTGGGCGAGCAGCCAGGCTCATCTCAAGAGGGGTCATTGTGAGCAGTACTTTTACACAGAGAATGACAATTATTCAAATAAACTCTTACACTCAAGGTTTCTTGATTAAACAATTATTAATTTAACAGTCATAAGCCTTCTTCAGAAAGGAGCAAAACAATACACTTCAAACCACTTAGTTTCTCTAATTAGATGATACCTATTGGGGATGGCACACAGACACTTCCTACACCCTCAGGTGACTTAAACAGCTAGGACGCTGGACATTGATTATGGTACATTTAGAGCAATACAGAGTTTGGTGCATAGGTTAGATAGAGACTAAAACAAAGGTTAACAAATCATACATAAACTGGTAAGTACTTTTAAACCTCCCCCGATGCAAAATAAATTAACCCTCTCCTGGAGGAAAGGCAAAAGCACAAAGTCGGCGGTAGAAGAGTCTCTCAGGGAGCCAGGACAGCCAATGTTAGTTGAACAAAGTCTAGGTGAGCGGAATATCTTTGCAAGTAAGAAACATTTTTAGAAAACTTTGTAGACATTACACTTGAAGGGCCACAAGCTGGTAGGCTTGGGAGGGGTAAAGCTGCACACAGCTCTGCAAGGTTAACCAAGACAAGTCTCAACTGAGGACAAATAAGAGCTACACCACCAGGGGCAAGTCCTCTTAAACTGTACAGTACCTTTGGTTAGAAGAAATGGTTGCAGCTGGCTTCTGTTCCTGAGTAGCTCTGCAGATCCTTCTGTTCCAAGGGCCTCAGTCGTGGGGACAAGAGGGAGGACGTCTGGGGACTCCTGCACAACTTGAAGGTCAGCGGTAGCAATGGGCAAACTTCAATTCAGCTGCACTTTGCAGTTACAGCTCCTCATGTCTATAGCAAATCGCACCACTGCGGTCTCACCGATACCACTCTGGACTTTCCTTGCATCTGGGGTGCAGAACTTTGTTGAGGTGGCTCAGGCTTCGTCAATCCTGCTTCAAGGGAGTCCTGGGATCTTCTTTCAGCACGGGTCCGTCTTAAAAGCGATTCACTCGGTTTGGTGTTCCTCTCCCTGGCACTTCGGTTCCAACAGCAGCAGCAGCAGCAGAAGTACAGCCAGCTCCAAGAGGATGTCCAAACAAGTTCACTTTTGAGTCGATTGGTCCCACCAACTCAAGGGGAGAAGTCGTCCTTGCAAGGCTTCTCTACTCAAAAAAAAATTTGGAGCTTCAGCACAGTAGCTGGGCTTCACCGGGCAAACCAACGGTCCAGGAGTTGCAACAGGTGTCTCTTCCAAGTTCTTCAGATTCCTTCGTTCCAGTGGTCGACTGCCTTCCATGCCAAAAGCCTCACCTTTTATGCAGGTTTCTCCCATTCATTCCAGTCTAGCTGTCAATCACACAGCAGGGTGGCTGTCCTCCAAGCCAAGCCTCCAAGGACAGCCAGCAGGCCAATCACGTAAGAGTGCATTCCTGTCACTTAGGAGATGGAGCACAGGGAGTCTCGGGCACCTCCCTCACTTCCTGCCCCTGCCAGACACACTGGCGTCAGAGGTGGGCTTCAGCCGTGAAACCCGCCAAAGACAAAGCCAACAAAGGGACCAAACCTGGCTTGGCGCGCAGAGTAAATCTCAAGAAGGACCTTTCCAGCAAGAAATGGTGAAAAGGACGACTGGGTTCATTTTGACCAAATGGGCACCTATGGGTGCTTTACCAAGGCTGCAATTGAAGCCCGCGGTAAAAACACACAATGGTAGTAAAAAGTAAACCACTGCCACCAGCCATTAATTGTGGAAAGGGTAACACAAATATTACATGAGAAACTAGACAAAGGGGATACTAAGTAACCCCTTCAGCACCCTATTGTAAGTTAGTGCATTCTGGGTATAGAAAGTTACAAAATGTAAGTAAAGTCAATTTCACTTCACTGCACTGCTCTTGGTAACTATAGGTAAACCAAGAGAAAGTAGTTAAGCCTTGGGAAATGTAAGAGACTTCCCTGTGCCGCTACACTGAAGGTGCCTTGTGTCACAATGTAAAGATGAGGTCTATGGAGTTGTCAGACTCCAAAGTCCAAAGAAACAGTATAAATCACAGAAGAAAATACATGCGAGTGGGAAAAAGGTCTCTCCAGGTTAGAAATTAAAAGTCCTGAAGTCCGGCAAAAAGAGCTGGGAGTCTCCAAGATAGAGGGCATTGGCACATTTTGAGAATTCTCCCCAACAACAGACGAGTTAGATGTAGGACGAAATTTCCAGCAATGACTCGATGGCTCGCACCGTGGCCTTCACCAATGACAGACGTTGTACCTTCCTTTGAGTGGCTGCTAGCCTCTCCTCCGAGGGCCAAGCCAGGCAAGTCACACTGTGCGGAGTCTGGTGCCAAGGAAAAGCACGTTCTGTGATGGCATAAAGCGGGACTTCGGATAATTTACGGAGAACTGCAGCTCCATCAGTAGCCAGACAGTCTACGTGAGTGGTCTTCAAACGTTTGTGGCCTGGGCCCCCCCTAAGCAAAGTTTGGGCAGGCCGCCCCCCCCCCCCAAAAGTGCCAGATGGACAGTAAGTAGAAATTGCTATGAACTTTTGCGTGCCATCACCGCACCCTACTCCCAGTACAGACCCTGGGCTCTCCCCACCCTATTCCTGCCACTATCCCAGTGCTGACGCCCTTCCTGCTCCCACCAGTCCCATAACACAAGCATACACACATCCATACAAATTTAAATAAAAAATAAATCGCCATAAACATACCTCGCGTGGTTGAATGCCCTGCTCCAGGTTGCTCTGACCTTATGTGCGATGAGGCGTAGGAGCACGCCCTTGCACATACATGCAGTGCCCCAGCCACCATTTCCAATGAGCTATGCAAGGCTGGTGAAGCAAAATACCCCCAGCGTTGCATGGCTCAGTGATCATGTGCGGCTGGGGAAAATGAACTGTCAAAGGCAAACAGAGTTTCCCTTTGACAGTTTAGCCAGCCCAGGAGCACTCAGCTGGAAAAAGCAGCTGAGGGAGTGCTCAGTGTTTCACTGGGCTGGCTCCTCCATAATGGGCGAGTTGGCCAGTGGTTGGATACCCCCTCACCCATTATGGATGAGCCGGCAGGCTTGGACTGGCCTATACCAAAAATGCAAAATGCTAGTGTAGGCCAATAAAAATGGGCCACTTTTTTGGCCAATGTGGCCCAGTTTGAGGAGTTACTTCACTATGCAGCTAGTAGTTTTGACCATTGTTGCAGAATAAGTATTCTTTAAATAACACCATTTGTTTACATTCGAACAAAAAACAACCCCTTGGGTACTATTCAAACAGTCTGTGACTAAACACTGAATATCCATTTGCAACTGCTGGCCATTTTTTCATTGGTGCCTAAGACTGTTTTATGCTGACTATGTGAGCTGCCCCTTCCCGTTTCCTCCAATCAAAAAAAACCAAAAAAAAAACAAAAAAAAAAAACATTTTTTTTATTTTGTTTTACATTTCATGCTGGGCTCTGGCGCCCCCCCTGGGATGCGGCAGCGCCCCACAGTTTGAAGACCTCTGGTCTACGTGTACTCGCCAGTCAGCTCCCAGAAGCGGGCATTTATCAGCCAATTGACAAAGTACAGGTATACGTGTATGCACTGCAGGCACAGATGGGCCGCCACCAGGGCTAGGCATTTTGTTACTCTTGGGGCCCATTTCAAGCTAAATGGTAGGGCCTTGAACTGGTAGTGCTGGCCTTGTACCACGAACCGTAGGAACTTTTGACGTTTTCTGCGGATGGACACACGGAAGCACGCATCCTCTAGGTCCAACAACGTCAAGAAATTCTCTTCCTCCAGTTGGCCGAACGCGTGCTGCAACGGGACCATCCTGATTTTTTTGCGACTTAAGGTACTTGTTTAGATGGCGCAGATCCAGGATGGGCCTCCAACCCCCCCCCCCAATTTTCTGTCTGACCAGTAAGTATCTGGAATGGACTGAGCCGTTGGGGAACTAGCTCCAATTCCCATTTCAAGGAGCTGCAGGGGGGGGGAAGGGGGATGTGGCTGTGTGCTGCTCCTGACGGGGAACCAGCGGAATACAACGGCATCTGTGTTGGAACTCAGGTTTGCCCTGTGGGCGACGGTGACCTCTGCAACCGCATGCCTGGGAGGGACCTCTGTAGGCATCCCGCGTGGAGGATCAGGGAAGTTGCCTGTAGGGTGCGGAATATCCTTTGGATGATCTGCTCAATGTTCCCCCTTGATCGAAAAGACAAAGAGCAATGCTGCTGTAGAGTGCCAAGGGAAAATGCCGGCTCCGGATCAGTCTATGACGAAGGGATTAGTCGACCGCCTTCCCGAGCAGATTTTCACCATCGAATGGCATCTTCAGCACCTTCGCATGAACGTCCTGGCGAATGTTTGTGGCCTTCAACCACTCCTGCTGATGGTGCAGAAGCCAGGTTTGCAGAACGTTTCCTCGCGGGCAGCTGACACCGGAGACAAGCACCAGGGTGCAGAGTCCAGCACTCAGTATTTCTTCAACCTGCCTTGTTTGGTTGGAGCAGTGCATGGGTTCTTCTGAGGGTTAGACCTTCCTCCCAAATGTCGCCCAGAATGGTATCTCATTGATAGTCTGCCTTTTGGACTCTTCGCCGATATAGGAACCCCTGCTTCCTGGTTTCCACAGGCTCCAGGTGGAACAGCTCGGAGGCCCTGGATATCGAGTGGAACGATCCCACCTCGGTGGAGACTGAGGGCTGTCCAGGTGTAGTGATTCATTGTCCGACGTGACAAAGTCCTCGTTGGTTCCCGTGGCCATGTCCATATCTGGGTCCGCTGGTGGAGTCGGTCTAGACATGGTGGAGGAGGTTGAAGCGGCAGGCAGCACTGGGTGACGCTTCCTCTTACAGAGGTTGGTCAGGGGCCTGCGATACAACAGGTGCTGCTGGTAACCTCTGCTGGATCTCCGTCACTAGGGTGTGGTGAGTTGACAGGATGTCCATGGTTATGCCCCTCAGCTGTGGCAGGAACAATGGAGTGCTAGGCCGAGCGCCGCCAGCATTGATGACTGTACGGACGGACGCTTGATAGTCATTCGTGGAGAGGTCCATTGGCTGAACCATAAGCCTTGGAAGGCTGCTTTGGGGGCTCCCCTCACTTGCCGCCCCCCCTCCCCCTTTTCCCCTCCTGAGGGCCAGTTTTCCCAGTCACACAGAGTTCACAGGGCAAACCCTGGTTGCAGGGCCTGCTCAAACTATGAAAGATCATGCACCATACAGATTTGTAAATGGTGCCCCAACCATATGTCCCTTAAGACCCCCCCCCACCCCCTCCCATGTATGTAGGTCAGTGCATGCATGTTTAAATCTACTGTATCCACTTTAGTCGTTTCTTCATTGCAAATCTCCTTGCATGTGGAGCTCCGCGTTGCTCAACTTCCAGGCGCTTACATGGCACACCGTACCTATATCATGTTAATATTTCATTGGCAGTTTTGACATTCATCTTGCTGTACATACGTGCAGATCTAAAATGTATCAACTTAAGCACAAAGTAACACTAAAAGTAACATCTCCCATTCTCTAAATACATGTTATAGCGCAAATTTGCATCAACATCGCCGTCCCCCCCCCCCAGACACCAATGTGGTGCATGCAACGTGAACCTCTGTCACTGGGACCTCCATCAACCAACATCACACAAAAAGCTGGCAGAACACATCCACTGCCACCAGCCATTCAGGTGTGCTTGTCACTAACAGAAACGTTACTGGAGCAGTCAGAAAAAGGATACATAGTAACCCCTCAGCACTCCACTAAAGGTGGCGTGTGCTGATCATACAAGTTAAAATGTAGAAAGGATAAAACGTACCCCTCTACCGTTGGGACACGAGTTCACACAAGAAAGGAAAGCCCAAAGGGCTCCCAGCAACGCTGCACAAAAGGTGCTGTGTGCTGCAAAAGTAAATTACAGATGCCATTGACACTTGGAGAAAAAGAGGACTCCAAGGAAAAAGTATTGGAGATATAAAAAGTTCCCACAGAATGGCAGACAAAAAATAAATAAACACAAGAAAAGTGCTTCCTTTTGGGGGCAGGGAGGTCCAACAACTATTAATGCGCCTGCTTTATCGCCAAAGCCCATCAGTGAAGTGGCTAAAATAGTTTGATACAGGGAAGTTCATTTTAAAAAAGTGGGTCATGCTTAGTCGCTTATGAAACACCTTCATAGGGCAAGTAAAGCATCGAGCTCAATCAATGAAACAAACAGATTCCAGCCCCCCACCCACCCCCCAAATAACGGCACAATGTGACAATGTGGGCTGTGGCATGGAAAACTGGTTTAATGAACAGCTATGTGATCCAGTCTGCGATATATATATATATATACATATATATACATACACACACATATACACATACACATACACATATATACACTTGCATTTTTGAACGACATAAAAAAAATCCGAATGAACGGTTTAAAGTTTAATGAGTAACCACTACATTACATGTTTACTACTCCAATGATTCAACCAAACATACCTTTCTCAGCTCCACAACTACTTCATTCCGTTGCCTTCTCATACTCTGAAATGAGAAAGTGGATTACAATTTTAGTTTAACACAACCAAAATGCATTTTTTTTAAAGCGCACATTGTTCTGACTTTTATAGAAATCATTTGTCGTCAGGTGTTGCGATCAGATTTCCATTTTACACGACTTGGGCACTGTATGCCCAATGTAAAAAAGTACAAATCACTATCATTGTGGTTTCAGCGGCTTATGTCAGGTATTACGGAAGTACTACTAGCACATGCACAAGTCCACTCCGTCAGAAAGGATTTGCCCAAATACATCAGTACATGAAACCTTTAAGAGGCGTCTGTGATCCCAGCCAACGTCTTCGATCGACAAAAGGTTACAATGAGGAAATCACTTGCCCTGAAAGTACTTTGCTTTTATTTGTACGGCTGTGGCTTGCAGCAGTCACTTTGTTTGGACTAGGAATCTCATGATGCCTCATCAGTAGCTGGCTAGAGCCAATTGAAGTTTTAATCATAGCCATCTGGCGAGACAAGGGGTGGAGACCCCTGGTGTACATGACAAATCCAGAAGGTGAACATCCTAAGACAACTTTATTTGGGATCTATGTGATCACTGCGACGGCCGAAAATGCAGACTTTAACCCTTTACACCACATATATGCAGGGGAGACCCCGCAACCCCCCCCCCCCCCGCCCGATATTATTATACACTTAACCCCTCCCACCCACATATATATGGTGCAAGGAAGGGGTTAAAAAGAAAAAAGTCGGCATTTTCGGCCGTCTCAGTTCGACGTTTTTGTACATTTCCCTTTATTATTAATATAAAATATCAGGTATCTAGCCGTTATTGGTTTGTGTATTAGGGTCAGCAAAAATACTACTTCCTTACCCTCGGGTACCACAAACAAAGCAGTTTTTCGGCAGCCACCTGGCATACCGCTTCGGGTGGTTAAAGTAGTTCTTTGCAAATTAAGGTTTTAATAAAATAGGCACAATAGTATAGTAGGAGCCTCTGGGCAGGGCATGCACATTATTGGCAGAGGGGCTTTCTTCATTAAGCAATAGTAACTCCTTGAGAAAGTCTGGAATGCGTTTTTGAAGAAGGGAACACACAAAGTGACCTCGCCCCAAGCATCACCTTCGTGAACCAAAACTTTGGTGTGCACTATCCAAGTCACGCCGCATCCCTATCTTAATGTAAGCCATGGCTCCCTGTCGGAGTTATAGCGTAACCCAGAAATCTAAATTTGAAGTGGCCCCTCTATACCAAAGAAACAATTACACCACTTAAGAAAAACCTAAACTAAACATTTGTTATTCACTGCAGAAATACAGCCAATACAACATACCTGTTGGTAATCTGCTTCCTATGAATTAATGAATAAGGAAACTGCCATTAAGTTTGTTCTTTTTTCATTCTTATTTTGAGTCCTGAACGAGTTACTGCCTTCCACGTAATACTGGATTTTTAACGCACTTCAAAGATTCATCAATGAGTAAAGCATACAACTACATTTGAGGCCATATGAATATTTTAATAGCGGATTGTGAACAGTAGCATACACACAAGAACATGTGTACTGGATATAGGACGTACTTATGAGGGGATGGGTAGGTAACGGAGGGTGGCATGCCGACAAGCTATATCCATTTTCTTACACACATTCCTAAAGCCATGTGCAGACCAACTATATTTAGAGTCCACCCTGAATATCAGATTATGAGGTGGTGAATCTTCAGTGTTTTTCTGAACCTACCCTGGGAAGGGGGTTCTGAGAAGCCAGCTTTGTGAACCAAAATTGGTCTAACCAAACTTTCAATGGTAAAGCAGCAATGCATCAAGTATTAAACTCCAGAGAAGGTACCATCAGTCAAACTAGTAAGTAAAGCTATACAAAAGTACAAAATACTTTACTCAAGTGTGCATTTGATAAACTAATAGCATGTATATTCTGTTTGCTAGCTCAAAACAGGTTATCCCTCTTTCTAACCACATAGTTAAATAGGGACACATTAACAGCACCCAAAGTGGGGAAAAGATGTAACAAAACTTACAAGCCTACTGTTGTATAGTGCTCGTCAGTGTATACATGAGCTGAGAAAATGTTGGAGTGCTAATATGGAATGTTAGTGTGCGAGTGTATGTTGAGGTTCCGCCCAGTGTCAGTCGAAGGAAGACAGCCTGGGTGATGGGACCCAGTGAGTTCCCTACTTAACAGCTTGATGCAACTTGTGATAAAACTTATTTCAGAAATGTTCAGAAGAGTACAGAAGTTACTTCATTTCACCTACCTTTATAGGGCACTGCCAATTCTTAAGACCAGCCCCATCCTATTCAGTGACCAGGTAGGTAATTGTAATCACTCAGCTAAGGCAGTGTAAATGCATCTACGGCTCAGGCACATAATAGAAGTGACGTGAAAAGTGGCTTAAAAGACAGTCTTCAGTGTTGCCACAGAATTAAGGTCAGAGTACGTACTGAAAAACAAATGTTCTTTTAAATATACAGATTGCCAGTACTTTGTGGTTGGGGGACCCCCAGAAGAGGGCCGTTATGGCCAGGCTTCACTACCTATGCAATGGCAAGTATAGCTTCAGGTGGACATGCCCAAACTGCCTTCTGTGGTAAAGAGAAGCAGCCAGGTCAAATAAATATTCAGTTTATGGAATTGCTCAGGAAACTTGCACCCACAAAGCTAGGTTGCAGCCATGCAACAAGAAGTCCAGCTCCAGGAGAACATTACCAAAATACTGCATATTACTCTTGCACGCTGAGCAAGGAAGGAATGACACTGAGGCGGATTTCAGACTGCTTGGTTAGACCAATCCAAGTGAAGGAACCCCCTCTGGTAGCTCTTCCTAGTCGAGAAGGCACTGCTTTGTGCTGGTTGGCAGAGTCTGTGCTCGTCACAACAGTCCCCTGGCACCAATCCGATTGTCCTATTGAGGAAACTTGGCTTCACTAGTCAACATACTGCTCCAGAGTCTGTTACCTCATGCTGGAAAGACCACAGCCCTACCACAGAATGTGCCTGCAACATTCAAACAGGTGGACGCTCTCCAATCAGACAGAAAGCTGCCTCACTTCTGCCTAGCAACTGCAGAGGTGGGATGTGTAATTTGGAAGGCCCCATCTACTTTTTGTTCACTTTATGACTTGTTTTTCACTCGGCCAGGCTAATCAAAGCCTGAGAAAGTGGCCTTGTTTTATGTGATCTGCCTTGCCTTAAATGTCCTTATAATTTGCAAAGTATGGCCAGCCCAAAGGTACCCCTTAAGTTCTCCCAGAAAGAGTAGCCCGTTAGTCATGTGGCTACATCAATGACAACTTTCACCTGTGTAAAAATGGTACCACATTGGAATCCTGCCTGGGTTCTCTTTTGATCCCCCCCTCCTCCATTCACCAACAGAGGTGTTCTACATTTGACCTGAAAAACATCACCTTTCACCAGAGTGAAGGGCTCAAGGAGAGAAGGAAGCCCAAACGGTATGCAAGATCTGCAGTGGTGCCGTTTACGGCGCGCTGAAATCATAAAGTGCCGGTGATCCGTAAAGAGCCTGTAGATGCCGCCGACCTCCAAATTGCTGCAGCAGGACTCCTCCAGATGTCCTCCCTCTTGTCCCTACGACTGAGGTCAGGAACCCAGGATCTGCATCGCTGCAACGGGACAGAAGCCTCTAGCAGGACCACTCTTCAAACAAGAGGTACTGTGGAGTACTTACCTCAGTGTCTTTAGCTTTGCTCTTCACAGTTGAGCCTTGCAGTAGCTACTTTTGTAGAGTTTATTTCAGCTCTACCTTAGTTTATCAGCTTGTGTCCCTACAGTGATTTTCTACAAAACTACTTCGTGCAAAACTTTTATTAACTACGAAGTGCCTCAGTTCCGTAGACTGTGCTCCAATTGACATTGGCTGTACTGGCTCCCTGTAGACTCTTCAAGTCCAGTGACTGATATCTTCTGTCCCTCAGAGGTGATAACTTGTGTTTAGATTGTTATTGCTGTGAAAGGTTTTGTCTAGACTTCATTGGAAGATTCAAGTATACCCAGAGAACCCGTTTAACCTTTTTCCTTCCCTTAACCTTTCTGTAACCTCAGAATCTGCAAGGTGCATCACTACTGTCCTTGTGAATGAAGTAAAACGCATCTCTAAAGAGGATCTACTTTTTTTTTTAATTTGTGTTGGTTTATCATAAACCTTTACAAAAGACACACAATTCTGTTTACATAAAACCACATAATACATGTCTTCTCATTACCTGTTCCCTAAAAAAAAAAAATCATCACATTTCATACTTCTGCAATAGGCTAAACTTTAATTTTCCTTGAATGCATTTTGGAAAAAAATCTTCTGCATCATAGACATATTGAACTTTCTACAATGTAAATTATCATCATGACCAGATTATTAACAAGTGTGCATTTTAGCAGAGACCGCATACGTTTTTCAAGAAGTAGTCACACGTATAATCAGTTGTAGTACCTTCGTGCAATAGTCTATTCCAAATTATTTCTCCATCGACACAAGCAGTTGAACAAACAAATTGTGCAAAATAAGCAATTCTTTGACTTAACAAGGCCGGGTAGAGAAGTAAAATGTGTTGTACTGTTTACTCAACTCCCTCACATTTACAAAATCTACACCATTTCCAGTCCTCAGTTTTATTGTTCCTAATTTGATTGGTGATCATCATTCATTCTAAAACACAAATGAATTCTGTATCTTTGGATATTTGATAAAGTAACATTCCATTTCTGGAATAAATGTCCACACTGAGGAAGCCAGACTATACAATTTAGAATTTGCCACCACATTTGTTGTATTGGCCCAATCGCGCCCCCCCCCCCCCCCCCAAATGATTTGTTTAACCTCATTTGGTTTAACAATGTAATGCGTGCCAGCCCCAAATCCATTAATGTGGTATCCACCTCTTTTTTTTAGTATATTCATGAATGCGCAGGATAAATCATTACCAGCATGCTCGTATAAATCAGTTTCCCTGTGCAACATACATTTTATCCATAGTAACAGTCTTTTCCCTATTACCATAGAGCTTAATGATTGAAAACCAAGTTAATATCTCATTAACTCGATTGGGATACACTTCGAAAGAAAGAAAAGAATGTCCTTCCATATTATACCCTCCAAACCTTTAAAGGAAGTCTTGCGAATAACTCCAATCTATATATTATCCTCAGGACTACTTTTATAATATAAAATTCTTAAAGGTTTAAATCGAGAACTTTTCAAATTTTCTTTCAATCAGACGCATTTATCTTAGAGTGATTTCCATCTTTGCCTTCAGCTGATTTTTGATTAATGTAATTGATCCCGTTCCCGAGAAGCAATAACCAAGATACTTAAAATCACGTCAACAGTGGATTTGTTTCCCTTCACACCGCCAGGTATAAACGTCATGCCGCTTACTGAATTTACCCATGCATATAATTATGGTTTTGGTTGTGTCGATAAGATGCAATTCGGAAATAAATCTCTCAAATTCGTTTACAAGCCTTTGTAGCCCCACTTCTGTTGTCTAATAAAAAAAATCAGCAAACGCTATCCATGATATACGGATGTCACTCAATTTTGGAAATACTAATCCCTTGTCTGAGGTCATTCATGGTCGCACCTACTGGTGAAAGATGCCCCTCAGAATGTAGCCATATTACTAGTCCTGTGTCTTTATAAAGTGCTATCTCCATTTCTAATAGATGTCTCGGCATCCCAAGGTCACTTATGGAAAAAACTAAGTCGAAGGCCATACTGAGGTCCATTGATGCCACAAAGGTTGACCTTGAACCCTTATTCATAGCTTTACTTTGTAAACATCTTAGCATCAATCCCCCGCAATCGGTTCCACCGTTTTCTTAAAAAAAACATTTGTTTACAATCTAGAATGTGAAAGATCCAGTCATGAACATCTATTAATACCTTTGATGCAAAAATCAGAATCTTGATCGGCAATGGAGCTATAACCTGTTGGTACCATATGGGAGGCTTTTTTTGAAAATTGGTAACACAATTGAGACTATGATTGGGGGGGGGGGGGGGGGATGATCTTTGTTAACAATACATCGTTAAATGCTAGCCCAGTAGAGAGGATTCGATTTCATGACGTTTCGGTCCAGGTGCCCCAGAGTTCATTGCTTTAATCATTAGTCCCCTCACCTTCTCTACAGAGCAAATCAATGGACCAACTAGGATTTTCACCCCCGTCGATAAATGTTACCTTCTTTACAAGTTTGAAAAGTGCCCCAACTATGCTTCCGCTGAAATAGGATTCAATGCTACTTCTTTCTGAGTTAGTTGATTATTAATTAGCTGCCAAAATTTCGATGAGTTGAAACTCCTCATTGCTTTATATCATCTCTTCCCAATCTAATTGGGCTGTCCTGCTCCTGTGATTAGCCAGTTTTTATAGGACTGTTTAATTCTTTTCATCTTTTTTCTTAATTTCAGGATCATGGCTACCCTGTTTTAGTAATCTGCGCACCTCTTTTTTGCATAGTCGTTTTACGATTATGCACCTCTCGTGTTTAATTTATTTACAATACCAGTGTCTGCCATTTGTCTCTCCCCAATAGCAATACTAATGTTTGTAGAAGAATTTTGTACTGAATATGTATTCAAGCGTGTACTCTACTACATGTCATACTCCCGAACCATCGCAGCTGTGAACCTTCCAGTTTGCTTAAAATGTCCATTTAATCTTGTTCCCTTTGGAGCTTATCTGTACACCTTTGTTGTAACTACTTATTTGTGCATATTCAACCTTATTGGCGAAGTCCAAAATTAACATACAAGGGTCACTAACCGGGACCTTTGACAACGAACTTGGAACTAGTATTAGCTCATTTAGCAGATATAAAAATGTAATCAATTATTGAAGTGTAGCCCCTGGCTTTCCAGGTGTAATGTTCCTTGTGGATCAATTCACCAAAATTCAGCCAAACGATACCTCTCAACTTGGGGTTGCCACTTCGAGATAGCGTTATCCCTGTTGTCATAACTCATCGCCTCCTGCTCTATCCACCGAGCAGTCAGCATTCAGGTCCCCAGGAATTATTATTCGTTCCCCAAGATGGTCATAAAGCCACTGGTCAATCTCTACCCCTAATGCAGCCAACTCATTCTCCAACTGTCGATTGGTAAACACATTGGCATTCCAATATATGTTAATTAATAACGGGTAACTACCGTTTTTAGTCCCCACGTTAAAGGTTATTGCCAACATGGACTGTGAATTGCTCCACCCTCCGGTTTAAAAAAAAAAAGTTATCTTTAGAAGCAAGGGTTAAGCCTCTTTTAGGACGCCCCATAGGGCCTTTCTGGGCACATATCTCCTCCACCGAGTATCCCTCCCAGCCCAACTTGTCTGTGGCCGATTTTTCCTGGAGCAAAATAAACTCAAGACAAAAAAATACTCCATCTCCATTGAGACTCCTCATGTAATACATGTTAACAGCCCCTGGAGTTCCAACTCAACAGCTTCCAAGTAGATTTGTGGACTAGAGGGGATTCCCCAACTTCAACCTGTTGATTGAATCACGTAGGGTTAATGCCAACCATCTCCAGTCCTGTTTTTCTTCATTCAGTGGGATAGCCGTTTCATCCCTTGATGCCTTTATGTAATTATTAACATACACATCACTTAATTTAACTGAAGTGGTTGGCAATAAAAATGGAAACAGATGAAGCCTTTACTTTGGAATGCCTCAGATTCCTTCAATAAGCAATTATCTAACCAACGGGGAAGTTACTAGTCTCACAAAATCGTAACTATGTTGGTGGATAAAATCCACCAATAATAAATCAGCCGAAACTATCAACCTTAATTCAGGTATTGAAGCAAGAATCGAAAGTATATAAGGTCTATTTAGTGGCCAATTCTCCCCTTCCTAGAATGAACATATCATCAGACTTGGCACTTCAGGATAGACTGGATTTCTTAGTTCATTTTTTATATTTATCATCTCAACTTCCCACTTTACCTCCCCGTATCGTATTTAAAGGATTTGTGCGTTTCCATTTGCCTCAGCCTGTGAATTATGTACTAATTGAATATTTGCATTAGGCCGCTTTGAATCCTTAGATACATCATTCATCATGACCTGCTGGTTTTCAATCAGAGCCTTCTGTAACAGTTCCTTCATTTGGTTGAATCTCTGATGGAATTTCATCAGGTCTCTCGTTTATCTCGTTGATTCTTTTGACTAACAACCTCTCTGGTTCATTTCCAGTCACTGTATCGGTTACAACCATTGTAGTAACGAAAGGGTTTGTATTACAGATCCCCTTGTCCTTTAACTGTTCCGTGGTAACCTAGTTCTTGAAGCAAATTTGACTCCATTTGTTTACCTGGTTTGGGATGTGGCCCTCCTCCCAGTGTCACTGATGTGCTCTGTTGTATTCACAACAGTCTCCACAACCTTATGGAGGCCTACTGTGGTCACCGGTCTGGTACCATTAATGGGATTCTTAAAGATGACATTCAATCAATATTCCAAAGATTGTAATTGTTCACAATGAATCACTGGTAGGCCAAACTTCTTGAGCAGCTCCTCCCACGGCTGCTGAATTCCCCTCCACACTCACTGGCAGCAAGACCAGTTTTGCCCCCTTTAATGTATAGTTAAGGGCCTCAGATAATCTAGAGGGTAGTTCCGCGGACACCTTAATAATGAGAGAACTTCAGTTGTTTGCGGAGTTCTGTCAGAATAGCCCGGTTGAAACGTCCCAACATTGCGGCTCATTCCCCCCCACCTGTTTGATCATCCCCTCCCTCACTTTATAGGTCATTCGTTGGATCGATCATGGGGACCTTGTCAACATTTTCAGATATAAAGATTGAGGGGAGGGGGTCTATAAATGGACCATCGATGCCATATGTTTGGGGATTGAGTTCCAGCTTTCAGCAAAAAACCTGTTGAATCTTCAACAAATAATGACTGCGATGCGTCATCCTCATTTAATTCTGCAGAGCAGTCCTGCGCGCACCGTAAAAGTTCCTCCTCCCTTGCACAAGGCAGAGGAAGAGACGGCACACGCCGGGCTTGCTCTTCTGGTAGTAACTGTAGTAAAGAAATCCGCTCCAGGCTCCTTTAGAATCTGAGGGATTTTGTTTTTCCCTCATGATCCCTCTATCCAGATTTACCTTGGCTATACCAGCACAGATCAGCCCCTTTATTACTCACCCCCTCCTTACTATACTGATTTGTAAGATAAGTTTTCTTTCCCCCAAAATTACAGGCTCCAGCTATCCTCAACAGCCAAACAGCCAAACAGCCAAACAGCCAAACAGCCAAACAGCCAAACAGCCAAACAGCCAAACAGCCAAACAGCCAAACAGCCAAACAGCCAAACAGCCAAACAGCCAAACAGCCAAACAGCCAAACAGCCAAACAGCCAAACAGCCAAACAGCCAAACAGCCAAACAGCCAAACACTTCGGTGTACTTCTGGTGCGCGCACACTGGTAACATGGAATCCCGGGAATAGGGGCATGCCTGGATGTCGTCAGAAAGGTAGGGCGTATTTCAACATCCCAAGTCCATGGCGAGTTTCACCACAATGCGCCCTTCACCTTGCGCATGGAGCGTGTTATCAGCTTTCTCAGCGTTACTTGAAGCGTCGAGCAGAGACCCGCCAACAGCGTAACAGTCAAGTACTTTGGTGTACTTCTGGTCTACTAAGCTTATGCTGATTCTGGAAAAGTATATTTGATTGTTACATATATTGCCCTTTTTAAAGAATGCTTACTTAAAAACTGATAAATAAAATGTATAACTGAAACCTTGAGTGTAAGTTAGCTACTTTAATCTGCAAATTTCATTGCTACAGCTCTAAGCTCACATTTATCCCTCTTGACCTCTTGAGATGAGCCTGGCAGCTCAGTAGCACCATCAACTTGTGTAGTACTGTCCACCAGGGCCGATTTTTTCTTTTTTTTTTAACTAGGTTTATTTTAAACCAAGGCAGGACAAATTATAATCAACATTGAGTAAAGATTACACTTTTGATAGTTCCACCAGGGCCGATTTTTAAGTCATGTTGGGGGTGTGGCCTGAAGCTCCGACGATTCAGATGCTCCTTTAAGAGCCTGCCACGACGGGCCCACTGCAGCGCTAATATCTGATGCTTTGACGGCGAGACAGACCCCCAAATTCCACCTGGGGGTGTCCGAACCCCTGCTTCCCACAACGGCTTTAACCCCGGAGCTGTGCGAGTCCCGAAAGCCAGCCCCCGGAGCCCCGAAAGCAGCAGCCCTTCAGCTGCCTGCATCCAAAATGGCGGCCGGAGCTTGAGAGCCTGGCATGTGGGGGATGCATACCTCGCCGAAGGTCTGACCAGCGTTGGGGCAGACCGGACCACACAGCTACGGACCTGGCCTGGGGGGGCTCCCCCCACATGCGGGCTTAACAGCGCTGCACCCTCCTGAGGCCCTCCGGTCCCGACGTGGTACCCGCATTCGTTCCGGTGCCTGCCAGCGGCCCCACCCCCCGCTCCGAGTGGGCTCCTGGGTGCGTGTGCTGGTACAGGCGTGTGACAGCGCTCATGGGGAGGAATCCCTCTGTCCTCGGTGCCCCCCGGATGCCTGGAGGCTCGTTCTGAGCTGCGTGCAGTGCAGATATCGGAGACGGGCACTGTGCCTTTACAGCAGGCTACACGCCTGAATAACTGGACCTCCCGAATCGGCCAACCCGGATCTCTCAGGAGGGACCCCTCAGTGTGGCAGGTGTGCCCCCTAATACCACCACGGAACCCCCTCTGCTGCAAAATAGAGGGGGTTGCAACTGGCTCCGCTGCTAGCAAAGAGAATTTACTCTGCGGGGGCGGGGGGGCTACTCCGTCAGGAACCGTACCCTCCCCATCAAGCACCAGGCTTGGCTGGCCCTGCCTGGACACCCCCGCTGGGAGCTAAGACCCATCAGAAGCGGCCCTGCCCCTCTTTTGGTAGCTCTTCCCCTCCTGGGGCACCCCGGCCCACCCTGCCTCCCCGCTGTCTCTACGTAACGGTGGGGCCCTCAGCGCACGGACTCCCTCGCCCCGGCATGGATTGGCCGTGGGGGGTAGGGGGGAGAGGGGGGGGTGTGCAACATCCTCCACGCACAAAGCGAAGCTAGCAAGATCAAGGGGCCCATAGCCTCCTTCCCAGATCAAGTCTCGGACGGCCTTTCCCGGTCACCCAAGCTGAACATCGAGGGTCATTGGTAGCCCCCCCAGCTCTTCTTACTCTGCGGCCCATTCCTCCTGGGGCGCCCCGGCCCACTTTGCTCCCTCTCTCATCGTTACAGCATAACAGGGATCTGCGTTCCAAGACAGGGGGCTGCAATCCACGGAACCGGTGAGACTGCCAAAAACCAGCGGCAGATCCACGCTGCCCACCTCAACACCCTCCACCCACGCTTAGGAGGGTCCTCGAGTCCACCTAGGGAACCACATCTGTAATGACGACGAAGCAATCGAAGGCGGGCAAGAACTCAGACATCATAGCAATTTTCTCGACAACGTACAAAGGGAAGAAGCCCGACCCCCTGAAAGCCACCCCACCAAAAGCTCAAGAAGACCGGGGCTCCCTAGCTACTAAAGGGGACATACTGGCCTTCCTGGCCATCATTAAATCCAAAATCGGATCCTGCATGACGGAGCTTACCACAAAGCTAGAACATATGGATCAAAAGGTGAACGAGATGGAGCAAAGGCTGGGGGAGATCGACGACCGCCCTCAGGACCAGGCAGTCGCGCTAGTGGAAATTCAAAGCTCTATACGATCCCTACAGGACAAGTACAAAATCTTTGAGTTCGAGCAAGAGGATTTGGAAAACAGAGCCCGGCGTAACAACCTCCAAATCCGTGGGGTTCCATGCTCTGTGCCAGACAAAGACCTAGATAAATACGTGGGGGACTTCTTCCAAGCTCTGCTTCCACACCTAGATAAACCACAACTCCTTCTGGACCGCACCCACAGATTGCGCCCCGTCTTGGGCGCACTCGGACCTCCCCCCAGATGTGATAAGGGCACACTTCTTTACCACAAAGGAGGCAATCTCAGCCATCAGCTGTACCCAAGACGAACTTTTTTCAGGGGTCACCTCTTCAAATATACCAAGACCTCTCTCTACTCACCCTCCAGAAGAGGAGGGCCCTCCGACCTCTAGCGCCCTTCTTGCAGGAGCAGCAGATTCGGTACAGATGGCTGTTCCCAACCGCTCTACAATTCTCATACAACGGCACGCTACGCAGAATCCGCCACCTTGAAGACGCCAGCAAGATCATGCGACCCTCCGCACCTGCGAAGGACACTTCAAGATCGGAGGAGTCGGTGGACCGGGAATCAGAGGCTCTTCCAAAGCCTAGACGTTCCTCATGGTCCAAAGTCCCACAAAACAGCAGGAGAAAATAGAGCGCAAATAGAGTCCCTGCTGGTGGGTTTGCCCCCCTCCCCCGGGCTGTCCTTCAAACACCGTTGCGGAGATGTCTCGCCGTCCTTGACACAGCTGCAGATGATCACGTTCGACGCAGCGTGCCCCGCCCACGGCCAATGCCCACTTCCAAGGTACATTCCATCTCCCGAGTCCTTGGAACTCCTTAACTTTTGCATTTCCACAATTGGCCCTGTTGGCCAAGGGGATGGCCACATTTACAAAATTGGCCCCTCCTCCAACTAAAGTTACACCCCCCCCGTTGGGGGCACGTGTTAAAACCCCAAAAGCAAGGTGATTTAGGGCTAACATTCCTCTGGGAAGCTGGCTAATCAACACCTCCCCGGCCCTAATACCTCCAAACATAACAGCAGGGGCGAGGCAAGCACAGGGACACCAGAGCCTAAAGTTCCTTACGCTGAATGTTAATGGGTTGAAATCTTCCGCTAAGCGGAAATCGATCCTGAAAAAGCTCCAGGACGAGGAAGCAGCAGTAGCTCTGATACAGGAGACCCATTTACTTCCCGAAGATTGGGGACGGCTCCGCTCTAGGTGGTTCCCACTACAATTCTTTGCTTCAGGGAACTCCAAGAAAAGCGGCACAGCAATTCTTTTCAGAAAGGGCCTGAACCGTCAAATCCTGTAGACCAAATCATGCCCAGAAGGCCTATTCATGGCTGTCAAGGGTCAATTGCTGGGAGATTGATAGTCCTTTGTCTCAATATACGCCCCCAACACCGGACAATCTGCCTTCTACGACGCGGTGGGTGCCACCATCTCACTTTATAGAAGGCAAAACTATAAAATCGGGGGAGACTTTAACAGAGTGCCTGTCCCCACGAGGGACAGATCACACCCCCTACCCCCAGAGAATTCACTCAAGCACTTAGCCTCCTACGCCTGCTTAGAACACAAAGTGGTAGACTCATAGCGGATCCTCAACCCCTCTGAAAAAGATACTCCTTCTACTCCTATGTCCATCGGACCTTCGAGGATAGACCTCCTCCTGACAGTCTGCTCAGGTGCTCACCCACACCATAGAGGTAGCCATCGGCCCCCAGATTCTGTCAGAACCCGCCCTAGTAACCATGGAAATACGAGCACACATTCCAAAGCCCAATTCCACCCCCATCCCCTCCGCCCCTCCCCAGATGGGCACTATATGACCCAACGCTAAACAAAATTCCGCTCAGGGACACGATCGCAAAAGCGATAGGAGAACCCGGTGGAAGATACCTCCCCCGCGAATACCTGGGACGCCTTAAAGGGGGTGATCAGGGGTGAACTAATCTCACAAGGGGTGGCCTTTCATCGCAACAGACGCGAGGTCTGCCTAGCTTTGGAGGAGGAACTCAAACAATGGAAGCCAGGGCGTTGGCCGCCTTAATCTGCGCCGCCGCCAACGTGATGACTCGTCGTCCCATCGCATCAAGCTTCTTTCCCTCGCCGTCCGGTAGTGAAGTTGATGCAGATACCCCACCAGCCTTCTTCCTGGCCGCTGCCGAGACGACTGAATCCGGGGTCAGCTGTGCTCTAAGGCATAGATGGGCCGCGTCGGGGACCCGGTACTTCTTTTCTTATCGGTCCCTTTTTGCTGGCATCGTGGACGGGTTCTTGAGGGAGAGCCCCTCGTCCCAGACGTCATCCAGTAGAGGTACCGCGAGGACCGTCTTCCTCTTGGTCTCTCGATGTTGGTAAAGGAACCCCTCCCTTTCTTCGGGGCAGAGCTGGAAAAGCTCGGATGCCCTGAGATCATTGCATGGAAGAATCCAATCTCATCGGGCGGGGAAGCCCGGGGACGGGGGGTGGGCGGGTGGAGACGACGGGAGGTCCACCCTGCCATCGCGGCCCTCGTCGTCCATGCCCGTGTCATCCCCGCGGACGGTGAGGAGGTTGAGCAGGTCTCGAGGGCTGGAAGGGTGCAGGAGGATGTGTTCTTCTCCTCTTGGGTGGTGGACTTCCCCGACTGCCCTGCCCCTGGCTCCTCCGTCGGGCCTGGCTCCGGCTCATCCGTTGGGGTAAAGGCAATCTAGTCCTTATTTCAGAGCATAAGGATTGAATTGCCATCAAAATAGCCGCCGAGTTGTCCTGCGGCACTGGCTGCGACGGGCGCGACGGTTGGTCTGGGGGCCCGTCGGCGCCGCCGTCACTTCCATCGTCCCCCCTCGTCGGGATGCCTCTCGACGGGCTGGTCCTCCTCCATGCCCGCGTCATGGCTCTCAAGGGCTTCGACAAGTCCCTCCTCAGAGGTTGTGTCTGAATCCACGACGGCCACTGCCCCCCCTCTTTCTCCGCCGGGGGCTTCGTGGGGGTTCTTTCGATGGGCTTGAAAGATGCCTCCCTCCGAGGTGGCAGGGAGACTCTGGTCCCCGAGGCCACTACCAGAGGTGTAACTTCCGCAGGCTGCGCCAGGGTTGCTGCGACCTCCTCGATAGAGGCCTTGGCTGGGTGAATCAAGGCCTTATTCACCGACTGCGTGCTTGTGGCCTTCACCTTGGGGGAGGGCTCCCCGCCTCGCTCCCCCTCAGCCCAAATCTTTAAGATCGACCAGGGCCTCTCCAGAAGTTTGGCCGGGTTCTCGGATTTCCTCTTACCCAAGCCAGAGTGTTGGCACGTGGTCGATGGCACCGGGGAGGATGCGCCCTGCCTGGCAGCCGAGGAGCCCGACCGTTTGGCGCTCCCAGTGCCCACGGACTCTTGTTGCTTAGCTTTCTGTTGGATCCCCCGTCGCTGGGGTGCCCTCACAGGACCTAGAAGACCGCTCAGATTTCTTTTTCTTCTCACCAGACGGGCTCTTTCCCTCCAGCCAGTGGCGAGACGAAGATGGTGGTCCCTCATGGTCCGCTCCGACATGTTCCCGCAAAACGCACAGTCCTCCTCCATGTGCGTTTTGTCCGTGAAGACAGTAGAGGCATAAGGAATGCTCGTCTTCCTTGAACACGTTCTGCAGCTGGCATCCAGTGCAGGCCCTGAACAGCTTCCCGGGCTTCGAGCTCCCTTTCTCCTGGGCCATGTCCGGGGTAGGCCTCAAACTTCTGGAATCCTCCAAAAGCGTTGTTCGATGAAATCGTCACCCTTGAGGGGCGTAGAAACTTCCGAAACGGGTCCCCGTTGATCGGATGTAAAGATGGTGGAGCTTGAGGCTCAATTTAACTGAAAAATGAGAAATTCTCTTTGAAAAAGTGCGAAAACGCAGCAAAAGCTCGAGAGCTACAGCACGAGGACTCCAACACTTGAACGTGTGGTAAAAATCTGAGGATGGCTGCCGGAGGCGGGGCAGTTGTTGGCTGTGGGCAGTATGACCCAGAGATCAGTGATTGGTTACTACTAGGACAGACAGATCAGAAACAAAACGGATACTGATTTTTTTCTGTGCCGAGGATTCCCAGCCTGACGACTGGGAATATTCACGACCATGGATATTCATAATCCATGCCAGACCCCATGCTGGAGAATGTGGGCTATTCGTCTGCTCCTGCAGGAGATTCGGCGCTGGGACCTGATAATGGCCAAAGCCAAACAATTCGACTACTCCAAGAACAAGGCTAACAAGCTGCTGGTAGCCAAACCAGCCAAAGCAAAACGTTCCAGTACCATCATTGGCCTCCAAGACTCACAGGGGATAATACAATATGGGGAACCCGCAATACTATGTGTGGCAGCAGAACATCTGTCCCAGGTAATGGCGGCACCCTCCCGGAACCGGAGCAAACAAAGGGAATACCTACGGAAGGCGGCCCTCCACCTGCACGACTCACCTAGAGAAAGCCTGGAGGCCGCAATTACAGGTGAGGAGGCTGATGAAGCTATTAAGTCCCTCAAACCCCAGGTCCCCCCGATTGCTTCTCCATGAAATTTTACAAAATCTGAACTTCCCCTCGGTAGCACTCTTCAAATCCTTCAGAAAAAAGGGAACGGTCACCCCTTCATTGCAAGAATCCACCACAATCCTACCTAAGCCAGGGAAAGACCCGAGAGACCCGGCCTCTTATAGGCCAATAGCCCTCCTAAATATCGACGCCAATCTATATTACAAAATCCTGGCTAACCGTCTGCCCCGCATTCTAACTGAGCTAATCCACACAGACCACATGTTTTATCTTGAATAGATCTGCAGGCAATAACGTGCGCAGAACCTTGAACCTGGTTGACCGAGCCACGCGCAACTCCCAAGGGCTGGTGCTGATGGCCGTTGACGCCACCAAAGCCTTTGACAAGGTGGACTGGTCCTTCATGCACCTTACGCTGGAGGCCTTTGGATTTGGCCCAACATTCCAGACAATGGTCCTGGCCAACTACAAAGCACCAAAAACCCTCCTCAGAATTAATGGTTCCTTCTCTACCACAATCTCCCTGACCTGCAGGACCAGACAAGGCTGCCCCCTATCCCCATTGCTGTGCGCGCTCATTATGGAGCCATTTGCCCAAAGGATCAGACCGAACACCCATATCAGGGGCCCCTCACTCCATTCGGTTACAGCACCAAAAAAAAAAAAAAAAAAAAAAAAAAAAACAAACTCGCCCTATACGCAGACGATGTGCTGCCCACGACCTTGGAACCTTGCACCTCAATAAAACATGCCCTAGCTGCAATAGCTAGCTATGGCAAGGTCACTGGCTTCACCATTAACATCTCCAAATCGGTGGCCCTGGGCATAGGTCTCTCCCCGGAGGAGCGGGAGGCCCTGATCCCAATGTGCCCGATTACATGGAAAAGAAAGCCCATCCCCCACCTAGGGGTCCAGATTCTGGCAAACCCGAGGGATACATTTCAAACCAACTTCCCCAAGCTCTTCAAAGAATTCGAGGCGGACTTGAAACGCTGGGCATCCCAGGATATCTCCCTAATGGGTCGTATAACGGCCTGCAAAATGAACCTCTTACCAAGATTCCTCTATGCCTGTTCATCCCTCCCGGTAGCAATCCCAACATCTGACCTAAATGATCTGCAGAAGAAGATGCTCCGGTTCATCTGGAAAGGCAAAAAAGCCAGAACTCTTCGAAAGACACCAACAGGGGACGCAAGACTTGGGGGAGGGCGGGGGGCCCCCGACCTGCAGGCCTATAGGGCAGCAGCACAACTAGCTCACGTCCGCGCCTGGCAAATAGCCTCGGACCGCCTAAGATGGATGGAACTTGAGCAGGCACGGCTCCCGCTCCCCCTCAGATTTCTTCCGCACATTCCACCAGCCCTTAGAGAACACAGGGAGGGTCTTCTGCTGGCAACCAAACATACCCTGGCCTCCTGGAACTGGGCATTAAAACGTAAGGGGTTCCTGAGGGGACTGGGCCCCCTATCTCCAATTTTCCACAACCCAACTTTCTCAACGGGACGCACCCGTGAAACTTTCAGAACTGGATCCAGGGAGGCCTCGAAACCTTGGACCAACTATATGAGGACGCCCTCCCCTGCACATTTGAGCAATGTAAGGAGCGGTTCCAACTTCACATACTTTCAGCTACGCCATTGGTGCTCACATCCGCAGACCCCCCAAGCAGCTACGTGCCCCCTCACAGCCCTTGAACTAACCCTCAAGGACCTCCCATCCCAAGGCGGAGTATCTACTCTATACAGACGTTTTTCAGAGGACTTCCTGACCGCAAGGACCCGGGCTATGGCTCAGTGGGAGGTGGACTTGGAAGGCCCATTCGATGACCAAGTCTGGGTGGACATCTGGCCACACACTCACCAGCATCTACCTGCGTCACCAATAGAGAATGCGCGTATAATATTCTACTGCGCTGGTACTACACCCCGCTCAGGCTCAAATCACATGAACCATTCCCTTTGCCCCCTTTGTTGGAGGGGATGTGGCCGACCGGGCTCCTTCCACATGTGGTGGGCATGCCCGAAGGCCCAACAGTTTTGGAAACAATGCCTGGCGGTCATCGAACAAAATCACCCGGACCCCACTCCCTCTCGACCCTGGACACGTTCTCCTGGGGACCCCAATCCCAGGGACATACCTGCGCTCAGGAAACAAAGCTAAACTATTATCCCAATGCCTCCTGGCAGGGGAAAATAGTGACCGCCCGCTTCTGGAAGGCCCCGGAGGGCACCTCGATGATCCAATGGTGGGGAAAACTATGGGATATCCTGATTGCTGAAAAGGTTAACAGCGGCAAAAGCCGGAATCCTCCACCGCGTTCAGAACATTTGGGCCCCGTGCTAGAATATGACCAGAGATTCCCCGCTCTGACCTTTAAGCCCACTAACGCCCGGTGAGTCCTGGGGGACAACAACGCCACCCGAAAGGAAAAACACAAAACAAGGTGGACAGTCCAAAGCACAATCGTTTGGGAAACTCACTGGTACTGTGGGCAGGGGGTACTCGGAGGGGGGACATTGAGGGGGGAGAAAGAAGTGTCATGCTATGTGTTGCATTTGCTGTAAACTGGTTACCATGCCTTGGTTTAAAATAAACATATTAAAAAAAATAAAGTCATGTTCACATGGACCACGCCTGCATTGCCAGATTCAGAAGCAGGTGCCTTTTCCCTGCCATGACTCCAAACATCCCTGTGCTGAACCAACCAGAGAATCTTCACCCCAGACAACAGGTAAGCGCGCTAGTTCGAGCTCGCCTAAACTGGGAAGCTCCAGGAATTACACAGATTTAATTTGTGCAGACGTGTTCCTTTATGGCCCACTAGTTAAAACGCACATATCTTGGTCACTAGATGGTTAGACAGAGAGTTATCAACTGAAACTTGTTTTTCCAAAGTGCCTTCCATTTGCAGAAAAGCCTCTGGTTTAAAGAGAAAGCAGGTTTTATGGAAAACCTAAAATGGTAGGTCATCCCCTTCGTAAACGCAAGTAATCATAGGCCGTAATCTAGTGGAAGCTGAGGAGTATTACAGTAGTTTTTGAAACTTGAAAAGGGACGTCGACAGGGCATGCCAGTAATACTATCCCTAGTGCGACGTCCACATGGTCCTTCACGCATAGAGGTACCTCAGATTGTTTTGTTTCCGACAGGAGGTAGCATGAAGTGTAGAGCGAGTACAGGTGTATTAAAGCAGATTTGTATTAGATAAAGCTCAGATAAAACATCCATGCACCTTCTTTCCAAGAGGAGGAAGGGTGGGCACATGTGAATCTAAGCAGTTACAAGCATCAGAAATACGATTACGGTGATTAATGCATCCCTTTTGAGGCTTGTGGAATCTGCTTAGATCACATGCTGCGCATAGATTAGCGAACAGTGTTAGGAGAAGGTGGTGGGTTGTGAGAAGATCCAGCTGCAAATATGGGTTTTAGAACTGCTTGTCCCACCTGTGTATCTGCTTTGGAAGAAGTGTCAATGCAGAAGTGCTGAGTGAAAGTGTTTACTGAGCTCCATGTAGCTGCTTTGTAAATGGTGTCTAGTGGGACATTTGCGATAAAGGCCAAAGTACCTCCTGTACCCTTTGTGGAGTGAGCTCTTGGGAGTGAAAGACAGTGCCTTGCTTGATAAAGAGTAACAGAGCTGAATGCATCCCACTATCCATCTGGAGATGGCATTTTTGGAAATGCTGTCTCCTTCTCTGCCTGGTGCTTAGGAGACAAACAGGTGGTCTGTTTTTCTGAGCAGTCTGGTCTTGTTTACATAGTAAAGGACAGCCCTCCTTACATTTAGTGTATGGAGTTTCTTCTCAGCTGAGTTTGTTGGGTTCTGAAAGAAGGCCGGTAGCTCAATGGATTGGTTTACGTGAAATTTGGAAATTTAGGTGAAAACCTAGGGTGTTTTCGTAAAAAACAATTTGTCCTTGTCGATGACAAAGAATCACCAACTCTTCTTATGGATTTGATAGCCACTAAGAATGCAGTTTTAGAGGTAAGGTGTTTCAGACTTCACTTATGCATAGGCTCAAAGGGAGGTCCACCATGAGCTTTGCGAGTACTACATTCAGATGCCAGCCTGGCGGCGGTTTTGAAATTGGAGGGTGGAGTCTCTTCACTCTTTCCATGAATGCTTTAATGACGGGAACTTTCCACCACAATACTTTACTCTGAGATGGAGTTCAATACTAACCCAGAGTCCAACAAGTGGATAATGTGGGATGGAGTACATTCTACAATATTTATTTCTTTAGACTGGCACCAAATTACAAATCTCTTCCACTTGTCGAAATAACAGTGTCTGGTGTTTGGTTTACGTGCCTGCTTCAGGATATCCATACACCCCTCTGGTAGATTTAGATGTCCAAACTATGACCTCAGGAGCCATGCTGCCAAGTTCAATAAGTGAAGATTAGGGTGTACTGTTCTTCCTGTGTTGGGTCAGCAAATTGGTCCCGCCATGGGAGTTTGATGGGATCGCAAATCGCCAGTTTGCACAGATGTGGATACCATGGTTGTCTCGCCCACATGGGAGCAACTAGGATGAGCGGTATCCGTTACCTGTGAATCTTGTACAGCGGAGGAGTTGGGAGGGGGGTCAGGAGGGTGTAAGCAAATTTCCCTTACCAGCTCATCCAAAGGGCATTCCCCTTGGAGTCTGGGCATTGCTCGTTTTCTTTTGTAGCGAACAAGTCTAGCGTGGGCTAACCCCACTTTGAGAAGATGTGGGTCTAGTCGCCATTCGTGTTTCTCTGGTAGGGGGATCTCTGCTCAGCGAGTCTGCTAGGGTGTTGGGAAGATAGGGACATTCCCTGTTTGAGTGTCCATTTCCATATTTTCTGTGCAAGCTTGGACAGATTTGGAGAATGTGTGCTCCCCCTGCTTGTTGATGTAGAACATTGCAGTGGTGCTGTCGGTTAGGATCTGTAACAACTGATTTGTCAACTGTGCTTCGAATGCTTGCAGAGTTTTGAATACCGCCAGAGGTTCTGGCAGGTTGATGTGGTTCTGTGCCATGATGCGAGTCCACAGACCGTGTGCTGTGAGATGAAGGTGATGTGCCCCCCCCACCCGTAGAGTGATACGTCTGACTACCGCTTGCACCATCGGATCGCGGAAGGTTTTTCCCCCCCCTTCAACAGATTCTCCTTTGTCCACCAGCAAAGGTCTTGTACTAGTGTTGGCGAAACGACCACTAGACCATCCTACTGACGGCTTGCCCGGGACCACTGTTCTGCCAACCACTCCTGCATGGGGCGCAGATGTGCATGTGGGACCAGGTAACTGCAAGATGCCATCATGCAAACGCATAGCTTTGCGTACGCTTATCTGGTGACCGGCTTGACACAGAGGTATTTGCACTAGCATGTTTCGACACTTTCCTTTAATGGAAACACTAACCCTTCTTCCAGGTTTATGAAAGCTCCTATGAACTTTGTTGGTACAATGCTTGATTTTTTCTTGTTTATCGAGAAGCCCAATTGGAAGAGGTTATTTTGCCTGCAAATTTAGGGAGACTCCCCTGTAATCAGCCAGTCATCCAGGTAGGGGTACAGTGGAATTGCCTCCCTGCGCAGGTGCGCTGCCAAAACCCCAGTACCTTGGTGAATACCCTTGGAGCAGATGCTATACCAAAGTGTAGGACCTTGAATTCGTAGTGCTGGTATGCTAGCTTGAAACGCAAGAATCTTCTGTACGCTTGGAACATTGAAATATGAAAATGGGCGTCTTTCATATCCAACGTTGCCATGTAGTCCCCCCCCCCTGTTTTAGCATTGGGGTTACTTCTTGTGGCGTAGTCATGCAGAATTTTTGTGGCTTGACATTGGTGTTTGCAGGGAGTAGGTCTAATACTGGGCGCATTGTTATATCGTTTTTTGGCACAAGGAAGTATGTTGAATAGATACCCTCGTTTACCTGGTTCGCTGGGTTGATTTTGATGGAGTCCTTGAGCAGCAGCGTTGTGACCTCTTCTAGAAGGATGCGTTCCTCCTTTATGGTTTGAGGGTCGCTGAAGTCACTCCATGCAATAGCCGCCCACTACAGTTGATAGCACCCACTTGTCCGAGGCGATTCCCTCCCATGCTTGGATGAAGTGTGTTATACGCCCTGCTGGAGAGGCATGGGAGGGGACCTGAAGCGGGTGGTCATTGTTTAGGTTGTGTTGCTCCACCTCTGGAAGTGGAGGACCTCCCCAGTACACAAGATCTACACTGGCCCCTTTGGAAATCTGTGAGGCTTTCCTCAATTGTTTCTCCAGGACGAGCCTTCATTTTGGCCATAAACAGAACCCTTTCGCAAGTTGTGTCCTCGAAAGCAACAAAAATTGCTTCCACCTCTTTGGCCTGGTGGCTTATTAGTTACCTGGCCTAATGATTTAAGAGTGTCATACTCTTCTTTGGCAGATTTTAATGCATCCTCAACGGCTTTCCCGAACAGGACATTGGGTTCTATCGGCAGGCTGGAATGTTGCCTGCATCTCAAGTTTAAATCCTGACTGGCAAAGCCATGCATGGCGTTGAAAGATTGCCCCTTCAGCAATGATCCTGCCTGCGTTATCGCCGGCATCCAAGCTGTTTCAGATGCAGCTGGACACCACCTTGCCTTCCGCTACTGCGAGGGACAGCTGAGATTTCAGGGGTTCTGGGGCTAAGGCCATTAATGTTGCCATGGCATTCCACTTATGGCAGTTGTAGCTTGCCAATTAAGTGGTATCGTTTGCAATCCTTGTCTGAAAGGCCGCTGAGGTGGCCACTTTCCTTATCAGGGGGTGCTTTAGAAGAAGCTAGCAGCGTTCCTGCCCTTTTTGTATAGGGGTCACTACTAGCTGATCTGGTTTCAGTTGACCTCTTATGTGAAGTGGGTCTGAGGGCGCAGAGCAAGCATACGTGGGTTCACAGCACGCGTATGACTTGGGGTTTCTAGTGAGGGCTGAATTCTCCTTTGTATTGATTGGAGGCGGGGTATAAATTGGGTAATTTATCCCTGAATATGTCCGCAACAAAACTTTTATCAAATTGCGTTTCCTGGGTCTGGGTTTGGAAATGCTCTGCTGCTTTAATGAGTGGGCTAGAAGCCAAGGGATGAATCACTATCGAACAAACAACTATAGGGGCACCACTGCATGAGGTATGCTGGTCTCTCCTAAATTTTGCAGGCTCGTAGCAGGACCACATTAGAATACTGGGACAAATCAGCGCGTAAATATAAAAAAGGAGTACATATCCCTCACCCAGGACAGGGCTATGGGGAAATAGAGAATTCCCCCTGGGCTGGAGAAGGGTAGATTTGAACACTGGAAAGAGGGAGGCTTTCAAGTGTTAGGCCAGCTATTTAAAGACAATCCTCTCACATTTGAGGACAAGCCTACGCGGTAGGTGAAGGGGAGAGGTTTGAATATATACAACTACGCCACTGGGCTGTCCAACCGAGGGTAGCAGCATCAGGGGAAAGTTGAGACAACCATATTTGCGGACTTGTTTAGTGGGGATCCACCCAAATCAAGATACCAACATTATACAAGATACTCAATAAAACGATTTAAACCTACACACACATATGACTGGCTGGGAGACGGATATAGGTAGGCACTTGGATGATCTCACATGGTTCAACATATGGACATGGGCCAAGACATCTCATGCGGTCCATCTTAGAGAAAACAGTTTTAAACTAATGTTCTGATGTACTCCTGAACGCATACACAAAATTACCCCAACAATCGCCCCTAATTGTTGGAGATGCAACGCGTCTCAGGGCTCCTTTTTCTACATGTGGTGGGAATGTCCTCAGGTGCAAATGTTTTGGCAGGAGGTAATTGTACAGATTAACGATATTTTGAACTGGAAATTGATCCATTGGTTTTACTTTTAGGGAATGAAGAGCACTATAAACTAGCAGCCAAGAACTCAAAAGGTACGTTACTCCTCTCTAATAGCAGCACATTTTAATCAAAGCGCAACAGTGGAAATCACAAGATGTACTAAACATTAAGGAATAGTGGGCCAAGGTTTGGTATGTGGCGGCAATGTCTAAAATTGAGGCAGCAATGCGGGGAACATGGCAAAGTATCTGGCAGACTGGGCCCCACTTATTACATTTGTGAATACCTTTGACAACCCTGCAGTCTAACAAACCCCACGAGATGTCTTCCTTTTCTCTACTGTAGTGAGTATCTTTATGAGCCTGGTCCACATCTTAACCAGGGACTAGAAACAAACTATTTATTCCTCTCCATTGAAGGGCTATCAGAGCATGGAATACACACAGAATGTACTATTTTGGCTACATGGTATTGTTTTGTGTTTTTTTTCCTTGCGTTCCTTTCTCTTTTTTTCTCCCTTGGACCCTCTACAAGATAAGGGATTGGAGATTGGTAATGATTGTCAAATGGTTTAGGTAGCAGAAAACAGTCTTTTGCGACACAGTACAAGACTACTCCGAAATGAGAAATGTTTACCACTTGTAGCAAAGGTTTGTTGAAATGTTGATCAGTGGAACTGCAATGATGAAACTGTTGCTGCAAATAACTTAAAAACAAAAAAATGAGTACGACTCAGGAATACATCTTACAGTACAGACAACTTAGTAATGAAGAGAATTACCAAAACCCCAGAAGCTCTCGTGGGGAGTCTCAAAAGGCAAAACACTAGAGGCCAGAAAGAGCGAGAAAGCTTGGCAGAAGCCATTTAAGATCCATTCAACAGTCCAGACCTTTTTTTATGCAAAGGACGGGGTCAGGAGCCCAGCTTGAAAATGACAAGCAGCAGGCATCATTGGTTGTAAATCTTTCATCCTACGAGCAGTCTGAAATATAACACCATGTTTTAAAAAAAATGTTTGGGCTTTGTCTCCGCTCCCGCTTATGTTCCTTCACTTTCAGAACCAAATTCAGACAACTCAGGGACAAGTCCATTTAAAAGATTGATTTACTTCCAACTACTAAGAAGAGGATTAAAAAAAAGCAGATCTTCGAATTCCTTCTACCTTTGAGGTACTCTCAGTAGCCAGAAGCCCTGAATCTCTAGTGAAGGCCACACCCTACGAAGAATCTTCTTTTATTTGACCTCTAACAAATGGAGAGTGATTACTAACTTGCAAGATAACTAAGAACTATCCATCAGGCGGAAAAAGGGGAGCAAGTGTCTTAGAAGACTGCACTAAATACATAGGTCTCAAACAGCCTAGTGACAGACTAAGTTATCTCCGCATCTCCAACGATACAACCATGGAGATCTTGAATGAGATCAGAAATAGAGTACAGTCAGAAATCGATGAGGGTAGACTCCAAAAATGTGCAGCTTTTCTTGCACAAAAACCATAACGCATAGCTGTATTTTATACAGTCCCCAAAATCCACAAGAACGCCATCAATCCCCCTGGGGGAGACCCATTGTTTCAGCGTCCGTATTAGAACCCCTTTCACGCTTTGCAGATTTATTCCTCATTCAACATATTTCACAAATGATATACATCAAAGACACCACCCATGTCATCAATTCAATAGAGGGCTTAGAATTTGATGAACAGTCCCATCCAATTGCTTGTGACATAAAATCACTGTATACATCTATACCACAAAATGAAGAAGTGGTACTTGCAGAAAGACAGAGACAAGGGCCTTTATTACTTGGTGCATTGAGGTATATCATTGACAGAAGACTTTCAGATTAATAAGTTATACAAACAAGTAAAGGGAAGAGCTATTGGCTCCACTGTAGCCCCTAGCTTAGCCAACCTTTACATGGAAGAATTTGAACGGTCAGACATCTACCACAACTTAAATGATTTGTTCATAGCATGTAAAGGTAAACAAACTACAGCACTAGTTTGAGTTTCAATTCACTGATTACTGCATTGAAATGTATCAATAAGTCCAAGATCAGTTACCTTCTTAGATAACATTTACACAGAAGGACAAACACTAAAGCTAGCCCCTCACGTAAAGTCCACTGCAAGGAATTCCCTACTCGACTACTAGAGTTACCCATCCACATATTGAACAAGCTTTGATCCTAGCTAAAACATTGACAACATAATTATTACCATAAAACGTTGGTACGTCAGAGCATCAAACAAGCTTCCAATAACAAAACGGAAGCCATTTGAGCATGTTCACAACGGTAGGGAGGATGAAGATCGCCTAGTCAATACATACAACATGTCCTATGAAACTAAGAATTATCCTTGAACATTGCAACATTTTAGAAAAGGGTCCTTCTAAATTAAACATGCCAATTGTTTACAGTTAACCACAGCAAACAACTAAAATATCAATTGGTCCATTAGGTACTTCAATAACTGAAAGAAATCTGCACCTCACCCAATTGTGGGGTTTACCACCACTCACCGGCCATGATCCTTGCAGCAATTGTTCCATGTGTTCGCAGACAAAACAGAGCACCATGTTTGATTTGTGTCTTCAAGTTCCTTGGTAACCAAAACATCTTACAAATTGTAACGCCAACAAGACGTATGTGAGGCATAAATTAGTTTAAAAAAATGAATTAGCAGATTTTGCTAATTAAAATGTTTTTGATTAGCAAATGAACTAATATGATTAGCAATTTTGTACCAATATTGAATGTCACCAGAATTAGTTATACCCCAAGATATAGAATTAGCAAGAATACATAGTGAGAGTAGTGAGTGTGCATGTTGAGAGGGCTAAGGTGTGAGCTAGGATGCAAGAGTGAGAACAAGAACCATGGCTGTGGTGCATAACACATTGACCAAGGCAAGCAAATAAATCCTGGCCTGGCCTCTTGTAGTGCAGCCCCTCAAGGTGCTAATTAACTCATAAGTTGCTGCCACGCATTTAGTGCAAAATCCCCTATGCCTGCAACCCAACCTGCCACCTCTCCCACCTGGTCCCAGTGATACTCCCAACTAGCAAAGCTTCTCGCTAAGGAAGGTGTGGCCTTGAGGGGGCCTGGATATCTACCCTGTGCTGCAGCTCGCCCCGATACCAGGCATCAAGAAGGCTGCAATGAGGTTGTTAGATGTGTGTGTAGTGCATCAAACTTGAAGCCACAATGGTGGTGCTTCAACAGGTGACCAGAAGGTATAACGTGCAAGACTGCTACCACAAAAGAAAGGAGATACATATCTGTAGGCACTGAGTAAATCTCCTGAAACAGTCACCAAGCCTGAACAGGATTATGGCATACACCACATGGCCTGGTTGAAAGTCAGATGGGACGAGATCCTTTGAAATTGTGTTTGTGGTAGGTCTGTCTCTTTTGACCTTCTTGCAGCGACCATGTGCCAGCCACAAAACAAAGCATTTTTCATTATCACAAACGGTGCAGGAGCAGTGGAAGGTAGCAGGGTGATGATGGGCTCATTCTTTTAATCAAATCTAAGATGTTTCAAATATTAATTCTGAAGTCGCTATTTTGAAGCACCTGCCGTAATAACGCATCCTGCTGCTCGTAGAAGAGGCCTTCTACGAGCAGAAGGCTGCGTTATTACGGCGGGTGCTGGGCGTAAGTGTCTGATGATAATATTTCTCCCACCTGTTTGGGTGGGAGAAATATTATTCTCGACCACTTGTTCACACCCAGCAACCGCCATAATAACGCAGCCTGCTGCTCGTAGAAGGCCTTTCGAAGTGGCGAGAATAATATTTCTCCCACCCGAATAGGGGGGGGGGGGAATATCACCAGACACTTACACCCAGCACCCAAACAAAGGCCCGGCTCCCCCACTCAAACCTCCCCTACTGACTCCCTCGGCCTCCTTACTTCAAGAAAGTTAAGCCAGAGTGTGAGAGGGGGGCTGAGATCCTCCTCTCTCAACATTGACGCAGTTTACAGGCTGGGCTGCCATAACATTGATACAATGTTTTTAGCGCAGCCCGGGTGCTTCTGCCTCGCCTGTTGTGCAGAGGCAGAACTTTAAAAAGGCACCATCTTTTCTTTTTTTGCTGTGGAAATTCATATCGCAGTTGGTGCAACATGATTGTTAAAGTAAACAGCAAAACATTATTATATCGCAAATTGCAATGCGATACCGCTTATTTTATGCTTTGAGTACTGATAGTTTTGTGACAAGTCATTTTTCTTTTCTGATCTCCCCATCTACTACGTTCACACAATCCAAGGAGGCTACAATTACCTGCTATAGATAACTACATATACGGGACTCAAAAGATGCGCGAGGTGGGAGTATTTACTCCCTATTTTTAAACTTTGAGTGTAAAGGATATTTTAAGAGTGTAAAAATTACTTTTCTCCTTTTCAAGAGTAAAATGTATACGACATCCAGCCAACGTGTGCAAAAACTATCGAAATCTTTACTATGCGGCAGCTTTCTGCATTATGACACAATACACCTTTCCTTATTTCTCAAAGATCTGGCCATTTGATCTCTTCTGTGTATATTTAAATGTTTAAAACACAAAAACCTAGCCAATTACATAGTAAAGCAAGCATGAATTATAGTGTGTGTTTTGAGGTTTCATAGCAGAATTGTCTTAATGTTTAATGAAAGCCCTCATTTCCTGGAGCTTTTACTACCTACTGGTATGCTAATGTTATGATACAACAGTGCAGAGAGGCAAGGACTCCATGCTAAATTCTGTATCTAATCTCGTGGTCATTATATAGCACTTTTGGCAAAGCGCTGTACATAGAAGATATTTATTGCAATTATCACTGAACCAAAGTCGGTACTCCTTTATCAACCTTGAAAGAATGAAAGGCTGAGTTGGCCTTGCCAGGATTCAAACCTGCAACCTACAGATCACATGCATATCGCATCAATGAGTGCTCAACCAGCTGAGCTATTTTATTGGCTAACATCATTCAGAGGTCAGTTAACTTAGTATCGACTTAGGTATAATAATCACAGCCCCTTCACGTTGGGCGAACCATGTATGAAGCGACACATGAAGTTAAATACCCATCTGGATTATCACAGGGACAGGAATTGCCGCTTTTCTATTTCAATTACAAATGTAACTTTCATTTGTTTGTTTTGGAAAAGCGCTTGCACTTCCTGCAGTCATGTTTTTGATGCTTTAATTGTAGTCTAGAAGATTTGAAAGGCTAGAAAACCAACCACTGGTGTAATGAAAATCACTCACCCTTGAGCAAAGACCTCCAGAACATGTATAGTAATGTACCCCATTGATTGCAAAGTTGAATGGAAACAAACTAGATAGTGCGTAAAATGAGGACTATGCACTATTTTCTTTTCTTAATTTGTTTAATTTATGAAGCGCACAAAGCAGCACTCTGGCATTGTGGCGCTGTTATAAGCAAGGCTTAGTTACAGGAGACATGCCTGTAGTTTGGGCTTACATGTTTAAATTTTAAGTGTAAACAACAATCTGCATCAGCATGATTTTGCACACGGCGCAGGAACTCTGAAAATACAATTGGGCAATACTGGTTTGCTTTCATTGGAAAAAAAAAAAGAATGCATTAATGTGTTGCTAAATATCAATTCTCAATTGCAACTTAGTTTTCCATCCTATTAATTTTACAATCCTAAAATGCTAGGAAAATAAATATGTACAGTGCTTCTGTTTGCTCCATGAGCAGCAACACAGCCGAAGCTGAATGGAAATAAACTATAGCTTTTATCACACTGTGCAGTTTCTTTTTTTGGAAGGCTTCCAAGAAATAGGTTCTGTTCCAGGTGCTTTTATCCATGGCTTGCAATTACATCCATGTAGATAATCAAAAGAAGCCTTCTGGTTTCCGTCAAGTAACCTGACCTTTGCACTACCCTCTGCTCTAAACTTGTTTGTAAATGTACACAGGAAAATAATAAAGCTGTCGTATTTACAAGATTTCCATGCGTAAAAAGGCCTTGCACGCACCTTCTGCTGGCCTGGTGCTCCGTGTATGCAGATAACGGAGGAGGCAAGAGACCATGCCACTAGCAACTTTTGTTTACTGCTCGAGTCTTTGCATACTTTGATAGCCTACTGACCTCTTCAGCATCAAGGTTACCGCTTTTCCAATTTTAGGGCTTCCGTTTGACCACTCTGTTCCCTTTCTTTAAAAAAAAAAATGTCCATTTATTTCATTACGCCTGCTCAAAATAGCAGGATGTGGTATAACGTTTACTTCTGTTGCAATATCTACATACGCAGTCCCTTAGCGCAGTTCCTGATCCAACTAGCTAATATCTGTTTTGAAGTTAATAAAATCATCCAACTTCTATAATGACAATTCGGGAATTTAGGTATTTGGGAAGTGGGCCATACGACCAAACTTCCTTTCTGCAAATGATAGAAAAGTTTTAACTTTTTGGCTCGCCCCGTGTACAAATAGAGCCTCCTTTCCAGTTTTGTCTTAGCCATGTCTGGATTAGTAATCAAGCCAGCCTCAGTAACGCACGATTTAGCCAACAATCCTTTTACAGGACTTCCTCCACTCAGCTAAGATCTCCTCTCTAGCTAGTATGAGCGAGTTTTTCAAAAATGTGGAACACTGATGGAGAATCACCCAATAGCCACTTCATATATAGTGCTAACGATTTACAGCATACCATGGATCCCAAAGACAGCAAGCCAAGTTCATGATGTATTACCTTGATTGGAGTTGACACAACAAGGACATCCTCCCAGAACAGGCCATATGGAATATGGGAGGAGGATTCAGATCTGTATGTCAATATAGCCACCACTTAATTTGTAAAACTGCAGTAGTGGCAGTACAGGAAAACGGCAGAATTTCCTGAAAAGTATTCCGGCTTGGCTGGCCACGTCTTTGGCTTTCATTCCAAGAGCTCTCTCTGAGCATCAGCCAAGTTTGTGTTGATGAAATGGACAAGTCACACGAAGGGCCCCTTCCAACTCGATCGAAGGATAAGGATTTTAGTGCATTAATTGCCAAACCGTTATTCTAGGCATACTCATCCAGTTTGTCCAGCAGGACCAAATAGTATGCAAACAGCATCCAGCTAACCATACTTTCTAGTCGAGGGTGGAACATCTTGCATGTTTCAGGGCATCTCGTCTACCACATCCGATATGAAGAGATCAAGCAATGCAGGTGCAAAAGGGCAGCCCTGTTTTAAACCCTTAAATGTGAATACCTAGCCTGAAAGGGCTCCTGCAGAGTTTAATCTTTCTCGCAAGGATGTTCATATATATATGTATAGATAGATAGCCTTGAATTTCTTTAGGGCAGTGCCACTTGGACATTTTGCCCATAATATGAGTCAGTCACTGTTGAACCCTTGTGCCAGGTCCACAAAAGCCAAGTATATTTCTCACTTCTTTAGCAGTACTTTGCCCGAGTATGTTAAGGAAGAAAATGTTGACGCTTGTCCCCAGTCACTTGACAAACACTGTCCAGAAGATGTCACTGTGTTTTGCTACCACAATCCAGTCCATCAAGAATCGAAGGACCACGGGCGCAAAGATTTTCCCCTGCTACATCCAAAAAAGGCAATAGGGCGGTAACTTTTGGGGTCCTCCATACAGACCTTTTTGAATATCGGTACTATGGTGGATGCCCCCCAAAAGGAGCTTTTTTGTTACCAACAACTTACCTTTATATAGTGCCCACTCAGCACAGTCTTGGCAGTCACAATTATTCAATTGCTTAATCGAGGTAGTTCTGAAACTACGTAATGAAGGAGGTGAGATATTAAACATAGGACCCCTTCCTCCATTGAGAAACGCAATAAAAACAAATCCGATGACAACGGACAGAAAACCTTTCTCCCAGTGCTTCAGATCGTTCAATCGGTAAACAAGCGGGACAGAACACAAAACCAACGCCTATCTTAAAGTCGAAGTCTCGGTATAAGTAACGTGGGCTGATGAAGAGCAAGTACCAGTGCATTGGAAAAAAGATCGTTCAAACATTTTAAGACAATGGGTGTGGCAGCGGACAATGAGAATAGAATGCAAAAATATAAACGCTCAAAGCAAAAACTCGCAAAGAAACACCATTTGAATAACTAAGTGTACAGTGTTTTAATATCTCCAACTCTGTTAGGTCTTCGTTAACGAATATGGTTCGCGCGTTTAAGAAACAATGCATCATGACTATTACAGATGGCATTGGGGTGAAGTGTCACTTTGCACAGGGTAGTGTCTAGCGAAGTCACGTGCCACGACGGGCGTGTCTGGGTATTGCTGCCCCAAACTGAGCAGACGCTTCTCTTCGCCCCCGGCCAGGGGCGATACAAGGGACTTGGGGCGGATAGAGTGGTATCTACACAGTAAACACAGAGCTAAAGCACATCGATCAGTATCCCACACAAACTACTACCGCCCTCCTCCAAGTTGAAACACTCACCATCAATCTTCTCTACCAGTGCCCTGCCAAACAGCCTTTAACAATTAACATACAGGGCAAACTCTCACCCCACACCTTAATTGCCCCTTTCCTCGTGGTTATCAGCCTTCTTTACCCCCTCACCCCCAAATACTTAAATCTGCTAAACAGAGGTCTGTTGACCACCCATTTTACATTACACCCTGTAAAATACCCTGCCACCCTCTTCTAGCATCCTGCCCCAAATCATTGACAATTCCCAACAATCCAACAGCCAGTGCCATTTCCGCAAATCTACAAAACACTACTTCTCTACCCATCCACTGCCGCCAACAAAACTAACCCGTGCTAATAGTCAATCGCCCGACTCTTAACCTCCTTCTTATTAACCCCCTCCTATTCAACGATACACACCCATTCCCCAAACCACTTAATTTTGCTGCCGCCGCACCCAACTCCACCCTCACAGGCCCGAGAGGCCCAAGTAGGCCTTTGACAGAATCCGCACACATGTTTACAGCCCAGAACACGATCAGAAGGCTACGAGCGGGGAACAGAAGGGCGTCATTTCCCCCCCACCTCACTACCGGGTAGTTCAATACCTCTAGGTCGCGGCCTTTGTTCTTGAAATTCTTGAGCCGCTGGTTGTCCAGTTTCTCGTTATCTGCCATGGTGCGCTGGTGACTCCGGGTAAAGCTGCGTAAGCTGATGGATGTCAAGGTCGGGAAGGCCGACGGGCTTCAGGCCAGGGATCTCTGCAGCGCGCGGCGGGCGTTGGATTTACTGTTCTCCCTGGTTGCCTGGGCGGAATGCCGGCACAGAAGGGGGAAGCCTCACTCTGTGGGGGGGCGGAGGGGGCCGGCTGTAGACCACGCCCATTACAATCTGACTGTGGGGCGTGATTGGCTGGTGCTTGGAATAGATTTCCGCAAGATGCCGGTGCGCGAGGCACTGACGCACTCACGTACGAGCCACTCACTGTCTGAGGCCAACGTAGGGAGCCCCTGTCCAGGGACATAGAAGATAGACTAAACCGGGTGTATCATCAGCAGTGTAGCTGTTTGCGCCAGGGCGTTCACAAATGACGTCCACGTTAGAATAGTGTCGTTTTATATGTAAGTAAGTAACGAAAACCACTCAAACAAATTGCCTCCATGGTGGTTACTGGTGCCGCAGGTAACGACGTTTTATGTTGACGGAGGATTACCATGGAACAGAAAGTTTGTTGTTTGTTCCTGCTCCCGTATCTGACCAACCCAAGAAAAGGGGAATGGGCTATCTATCTTCAGCTAGCTGCAAGTATAAAATTCAATAAATATTCAACAAGGGTCTATCCCTAAATTGGAACTAGACGAACATTTAGATCTCATGAGACTACTAAAGAAAATGCAGCCAAAAGAAAGGAGTTTCCGTGTACTTTGCCTAACTTTAAGGAGCTTGAATATCAAATTCAGAAGCAAATAAAAAATAGGCAAAAAAGTGAAGGCTGACACCAAAAGAACGTAGGATACATAGTTGCCAACATGACCCATTTCAATCTGTAGGTGCTTATGCGCTCCAATCTTTTTCATTTTTTTTATTTGATTTAATCTAAAAGATTTTTTACAAAAGAAGGAAAAAGTACATTGTTTGTACTTGTCCAAACCACGCTATTTGCCTACTCCAGTCTTCTCATAATGCTAAAAATGAGAGAAGGAGAAGGGATCACAGGCTGACTGTTAGCCGAAGCGGTTGTAAGAGTGTCTTGTTCAAGTATTCTAGAATCTTGAAGGCCGCTAGTTGCCATGAGATTCTGTCTCCTGCTATCAATTTAGCCAAACACGCGTCTGGATCACTGAGTTCGAACTTTGAAAATAAACCCTTCAGGTGCACAGTTCTTATTTGGCGTGTGCTAGGGCATGATAAGAGTAGATGTCGAATTGATTCTATTTCTGGTGACCCCTTGCAAAAGCGACAGTCCTTGGACAAAGACTCTCCTCTGATTGCCAAGATTTCGTTAGTTGGTAGAAGATTCAACCTTGCTTTCATTAACAAATCGCGCGCCAGCCTACATTGGAATTTTTTGACGTAAGGTTGCAGTTCGTTATACTTCCTGTTGTTCAACGGCAGATGACGTGTCAATTTGTTTTGGGCTGCTGCTGTTTGGGTTTGTATCCAATCAATCTCCTTTAATCTTGTTTGAATTTTAGTTGGATTTCTTACTAAAGTCTCTTCGTCGCATTCCGTGGTGGCCAATACCTCTTGGTTTTGTTTGAACCAAGCCAAGAGTGTCTTATTTCTGCCACTCCTGCATTCTTCGAGAATTAGGTGCAGTGTTGTTGAGTCGTCAGACATTATGCACTTGCTGTATAACATCAAAGTGTTAATTCTCACTAAGCCTCCCAGTGACAATAAACTTAGTTCCTGTCTTATTATCATTACTGAAGTAGAATTAGGGAGGCCTAACGTCGATCTCCAGAAAGTCGCTTCCAGTTTAGGCCACACAGTTGACTGTACATTTATTAATACATCAGCTCCGTACTTAAGGGAGGGGACCACCTTTTGTTTATAAAAATCCAGAACTGGAATTAGCGAAAAACTGCCAAACTTTTGTTGATGGCCTTTGCTTGTGCTGTTAACTTTTTGGTCGTTGCTTTTAGGTGGTCCTGCATTGCCAATTCCGTTCTTGAGCTGTCTAAAATCACCCCCAGGTATTTGAATTCTTTAACTTTTTCCACCGGCTGACTTTCGAGATTTACAGAAATGTATTCACTGCGTTTGGCATTTTTCTCCATGATGAGAAATTTTGTCTTATCTTTGTTGATTTCTAGGTGATTGGTTTTTGTGTATTCGGACAAGTTGGCTAGTTGACGTTGCAGGCCCACTGAAGTGTAGTCCATGAGAATCAAGTCGTCCGCGTAAAGCATTCTGTTTACATGGCAGTTTCCCTGTTTGGGTGCAAAATAATGTACCCCTTGACTTGACTCTTGCAGGTCACCCATGAATGCAATGAAGAGTGCCGGCGCCAGGGGACACCCCTGATTAACTCCTCTTGTTGTTGGTATTTCCGGTGAGAGGAGACCTTTCTGATTTAACCTAACTCTCATTGTGCGTGATTCCCGTGTACAGCTCTTTAATCGGGTCCAGAATCGAGGACGGGCAACCCCAGGTCTCCAATTTTGACCACAACATCGGGCGTTCCACCTTGTCAAATGCCTGGGTCAAATCGATGAAACAAATGAACAATCGAGGACCACCTTCTAACACTCTGCTTTTCAGGGCGCTTAACGCCAAAGTGTTAACTGACGTTCCCATGACTTTTTTGAAGCCAGTTTGTCGGTGGTCCCTGCATGCTGCTTGTTTAGCCCAGTCGTTCAATCTCTTCAGTAAAAGTGACCCAAATAACTTCCCGATGCAGTCGAGTAAGGCGATTAGCCTATAGTTCTTCGGGTCTTCTTTGTTTCCCTTCTTGTATATAGGGACCACAATTGCTGTTTTCCAGGATGGTGGAATAGATCTCCACATTACACATCTCTGGTAAATTTTGCTAAGGAGCTTTGCCCATTCTGTTGTGAACAGTTTGAGGTCCATGTTTGTGATGCCATCCGGACCTGGGGCCCGTGAGTTTTTCAAATTCTTTATTTCATCGGTGATGTCGTCAATATTGCCGATGTTAACCCACTTCGAGGGTTCCAACCTTGTCCTCTCGTTTATTGTTGTTACTTATGCTTTGAATAAAGTCTCGAAAAAGTTTGACCACGTAGATGCGCCGATGTTTGATATGAAGGCTGGCTCACCTATGGAGGTCACTGAGTTTAGCAACTGCCAAAACTCTATAATGTTGTTAAGGGCCATTGCTTTTAAGATATTCTCAGCGTCTTGTTGGTAGAGTATACGTCGTTGGTTTTTTAACCACACTTTGTATTGACGGTTTGCTTCTATGGCCTTCTTAAACGCTGTTTGAGTCCCCTTCAACTTGGCTTGTCGTTTTAGTCGATGCATTTCTTTTCTCCTTGTCACCAAATTTTTTATCATAAACGTGGTTGGTATTCCGTTGTGTACTTCTTGTTCCAGTCTGATGTTTATACATTTCTAACAAGGGCAGATAATCCGTTTGTTCAGTGGCTGCCCCATATGACTGTGATTGATACTTTGCTTGGATCTCGCATATAGCTGCAGCCGAAATTTTCAATCTTGTTCTTTGGTTATTCACACTCAGCTGTGACTGTGCATATGTTGTTTTGGTCTGTTTCGTCTGCCACGTTGTAGTTAGCAGATTATGGTCGCTTGCTGACGTCTTTTTGACTTCGAACGATGTAGTTACAGATACAAGTGCTGTAGTCACAAAAATGTAATCTATCGTGGCACTGATTGTGTCTCTTGACCACGTTGCGACACGTTCTGAGTCTGGATATGCTGTGTCTAGGTTGTGAAAATCCCACGAGGACATTAGTTGTAACCACTCTCTTCCTCTTTGCGCTGCGCGACCATTCATGTTCTGATGTTTGTTTGACGTTGGACAGGTGGCGTTGAGGTCACCACAAATCAAGAGGTAAGGGGTCAAGTGCTCCGTTCGAGCAACGTCAATTGCCTGTTCTATCATGTCCAAGTACTCTGTGTCGCTTAACGCCGCCGGATTCCAATAGGTGTTGATGATGGTGACAGATAAAGTAGTTACTTTTTGGTCATTCTTAGAGGACCAGGTTACTTTTATCATCAGGATCAAAGGGTTCTTTAGTATTGTCACTTCTAAAGTAATGCCACTTCCTTGGCGACACGCAGTTAATATTCCAGAGGACGGTCTTCCCAATTTGCCTTTCTTTGCCGGCGCTAGGGTTATTTCGTATCCCTCCAAGATTGGGGCCTCTGTGAGCCAAGTTTCTTGTAAGCAGAGGATGTCGTAGTCCGCAAGCACGATGACCCCTTTTCTCGTCAAGTCAGAGTGACCCCTAGTGTTCCAAGAGCCCACCCGAATATGAGAATTTACTGTTGCCGTTGTCAAACTTGTTTTAAGGGTGGGCTCGTAGGACCGGGATTGCTATCTTTTTGTCTCCCTCGACAGGACTTTAGGTAACCAGGACCAAATACCCTGCTTCGTCATTTTAACTGTGGCCGCACTTGATTTTTCTACCTCTGTGTCTTTCATGGAGGCTTTTGTTTTCATGGAATTTCGGCCTTCTTGGTATAATGTTGGAGACTGATTTCTGACCGAACTCCTACTGGTCCATCTGTGTCTACTTGTATCTTCTGTGTTTTTTATAGATCTCTCTATGGCCCTGCAGTTTATCTTCTTGCTCCACCTGTGTCCACCCCTTTTTTGAGCCTCCTTTCTCGTAGGAAACGTCCTAGATTCTTTTCCTTGATAGTCTGAACTCTTGGGGTGTTTCAGATCCTTCTCTTGTTTGCCCCGCGTTGTGAGGATCCAACTTTTTTTTTTCTTACTGCGTTCGTAGCCCGATGCTCTTGTGGACACAGTAATGTCGTATCCCAATTTCAACAGGGCCCTTGTTTCTTCTTTTAGTAACTCATACACTGCTTCAGACGCAATGTATAGGTGCGCTATCGGTTTGTTATGTCGATGACTCGGGTCTACAATGAGAAAATCTTCTGTCCTAATTCTCCTTAGGCGCGGGACGTACCCCAGAAGTTCCAAAACTGCCCTACAATTTAGAATTACATCATCGTCGATACCAGGGATCTTTTCCAATTTTAAGATCCATTTCCTTTTGTCGACGACTTTCATCTTCTTGTGGTATTGCTCTGTTCTCGAAACAAAATGCACTTTTCTGTTTGTTCCTGAGTTCTCCTCTGGTCGAAAAGTTAATCTTGATGGCTCCTTCCTTATGTATCCTTTTTCTTCCTTCTTAGATGTTGTTTTGGTCTCCTCATCTCGCTTTGTCTTTTTTGTCCCTTTCTTACATCGATCATCGAGGGTAAAAGAATCCTGGTCCTTTTCGTCTTCGACTTTGTTGCTTGGGCAGTTTCCTCTCGATAAGCTTTTTTCTTTGGGAAGCATCGAATTCAGTGCGCTTGAGGCCGGACTGTTGTTCACACTAAGATGTTGCCTCAGATTCATCGTTTTCATCTTCCAGAACGTCCTCTATCGTCTTAGGTGAACCACCCCGACTTGGTATAATGGGTCTTTCTTTAGTAATGTTCGTGCGTTGATCCTCCTGGGCCTTGGTCTCATGCACTGTCTGTCAGTTTATTGGTTGTCTTTTCAGCGTTCTCTCTTCTTTTGGGTCTTGTTTTTGGGTCTTGCATTTGTCTCTCAGGCCAATAGTCAATGTTGATCATTTGTTTTTGCCTCCCAATGGTGTGTCTTCAGCTGGGTACTTATTCAAGTCATTCCTGTCCTTTTCACTCTCTTGGTGGACCGTATTGTTTATCCTCTGTTGCTTGAAAAGTTGGTCTAAAGTTGTTTGTACTTGATGTGTTGTTCGTGGTATTCCGTTCGCTGTCTCCTTCGTTGATTCTTTTGTCAGGTCAATTGTAACTTCTGTTTGGGTACTGACGGCTTTGCTACCTCCCGTCGAAACAGCCCCAGCTGACTTTGTAGCAAAGTCTAGAGTACTACAGTTTTCAGTTGATGTTAAGTTTGTTACTTTTTTCTCTTTTGCCATAATGAATGCCTCCAAGAAGATCAGTTTCCTATTCATCATAGCCTGTATTGAGGTGTGGTCTTTGAGGTTTTCACTGATTGATTCATTGAGTTTCATAAATGGCGATAGGGCTATAGTGATCGATGACATTATTGAAAAGATGTCTGCTTTCTTAGCCGATGTCTCCGATGCTGTTAAACCTAAGGACGCTTCTGGTCACCAATCGCCTTCTGCCCTAAGTTTTTTTGCGGGACCATGGACAGGGTACCCCCTCGGACAATACAGTGAGGCTCTCCGATTGCGCGCCTCACTCGGGGTTGACATCAGAAACTTGTTCCTGGCGCTTTCGAATGTGCCCCGACCCAAAGTTCTCTCGTTGGTTATTTCGATTAAGCTCAGTTTCTCATTGCCGTTCACCACCTTAGCTACTACGACTTCCTCATCCATGCTCGACTTTTGGAGCTGAGGATAGCTATGTGTGTTTGGGCTTCTTTCCCGACTCGATTCATTATCTTCTGAGGAAATACTCAGAATTTCTTCTTGCAGCATGGCCTTGTAAATGTTTGATCTTCTCCTTTTAGACCCACTTTCTGTGGCCCCTTTCGGCTCTTCAGTAGGTTCTTTAATTAACTTGGGACTCGCCTGCTTTTTGCCAATCTGCGGCTCTTTCGCCATTATTTGGAGCCGGGGGGGCTTCTCCCGACTTAGTGGTCCGCTCTGGCTCCAGGGGTACTTCTCCTCCTTCTATCGAGTCCCTGTGCGGGAAGACTTGAACATCCTCAGTTCGTCTACATTTGACTTGTGGCCAGCATTCTTGAAGTGCTTGCAAGATCTCCTCATCAGAGAGTTCCACTCTGTTTCTACTCGAACTTTTAGAACTTAGCTGGAAGTAGTTCTTTAGGTTGTGACGCCCTGTTGTTTTTATAGGCACTCCCATTTTTGGGGGTTTCGTCACAAGTAGTGTCGTCTTTCTCTCTGTATATTTTTTGCCGTTCTTAGCTTAAATTGTTTATTTTTTCCTTTCCCTTGCTTCCTCTCTCGATTCGCCTCTGGCTGTGTTTCACTGTGATTTCTTTTTCTCTTGTAGTTTTTTTCTATCGTTTTGTTTGAATCAGAGGCTTGTTCTGTGTTTTCGTCCGGGTCTTCTATAATGTCGTGTTCAGAAAGTTCTAAGTTTAACCGCGGCGGCACGTGAATCTGAGCTTTTGTTGTCTTGGAGTTCATGGTACCTGCTTCTTTATTGTGCAGCGTATCAACCTCATTTGCCCTCCCCTCCGTAACCGACCCCTGTTGTTGCCCCACCTCCTGCACCGAATCCTTGCCGCTTCCACTCCCTTCCACCTGGAGCTCTTTCTGTCCTTCCAACTCCACGTCGGCCAAGTCCTACGGTGCGGGATACGTCTGATCGAAATCCGTTACTAGGCAGTAAAACCAGTATTTTATCTTGAGTACTTACTCGCCTTTCTTCTGCACCTCCTCTCGATGGATGCGAAGGCTCTGGCGAATGCTCCAGCTGCCTTAGAACTGCTCCCGCGTTGTCGTTTTCGACTGCTTGACTTCTCTGCGACTCTTCCGGTGTACTTGACATTGCACTTGAGGACGCCGGTCTACCTATTCGTGAGGCTGGCTTCTTCTCCATGTTTTTTAGTCCCGTGGACTTGGGAGCTACGAGTAGCACTCCCTCCGTGCCCCCACACTGCCTCGAGCTCCTCGGGCAACGGCTGGCTTCCTCTTCTGGCGATGGACTCGATGAGTGCGACTCTGAGGAAAATTGGTCAGTTCTTGCCGTAGAGACTCCTCCTCCTTTCCCGCAGCAAACACCATGGACAGACTCAGCAGGCTCAGCAGGACTGTGCAGGACTGCTCACACTCGGCTCGCACTCTGCTCCGCGGCCAGCCAGTAGTACGTAGAGAGTCCTCCTCCTTTCCCGCAGCAAACACCGTGGACAAACTCAGCAGGCTCAGCAGGACTCTTCTGTCACCGAGCGATTTAACCTAGCATTTTCGTTCTGGTGGTGATGGGTCAGCAGCAACAGCCAGAGGCTGTCACCGCTGTCACGGTTCACAGTTAGTGCTCCGTTCGGTAAACAACGGTTCCGATTTAGGACCAGAGCGCACTCGGATTTCTTTTGGTGAGGCACACAGTAACACAAGATGTCATCGATCGAGCCCCGCCCCCTGGCTGCTCATTTTTTTAATTCTGAGTTTTACTATGGGGAAAAGCAGTGTAAGGGTGTAATGTGACAGAGTGACGTAACTTCTCCGCTCATCAATAAACGGGGCATTTCCCGTGTTCGTGCCAGTGCGCGCCGGAAGCTGAACAGTGAACACATAGCGCCCAACCTTTTGTGTCGCCAATGTGGGTGAAAACACCTGATTTTCTTTTTGTCGGTTGAGAGCCCATAAAAGTGAATGCATGTATGATTCAGCTGCTTGCAAGGCAGGTGAGTTTAGAGCTATGGTGAACATTGTGTGTGTCCCCATCAAGATTGTAGTGCACACGGTGTGGGCTTGCTTGATAGGAGGGTTTCCGCGAACACGTAAACTCAAGCATGTGAGTAAACCAAAGGACCTAGCGTATGCACTTGCAAAGAGGAGAATTGCTATGGAGTGGGAGGCATGCCATAGACCACGAATAGAAGTATGGTGGAAAGATCTACAGAAATGGGCTGAAGCAGAAACTACAGTATGGCAAGAGCAAGTAATGTCTGGGGGGCGGAAGAGGCTGGGACCCTCATAGCCTGGAAACAACTAATAGCAGAGTTATTTGGGCTAATGCGAGACTCGACGGAAACCATGGAAGAGGAATCCCTATTACAAGGTGCAGAAATAGAACATGAAAGGGAGTAGGCTCAAAAGGGGGGGAGGGAAGGGGAGAAGCAGTTGACATGATGAAGCAATGTATATTTGAAATGTTATTATATGCACTGCAAGTTTGGTTTGTATTGTTTGTTGGAATAAATTAATAAAATTATTTTTAAAAAAAACATTGTGTGTGTCCCTCTGTAGGGGGGGTGTTAACAGGGCCAGGCCGGCGCCAGCTAACAATGGTAACAAGGAGTTTTGCCTAGGAGAAGCCTGGCACTTGGGGCAAGGAGGGGTCATCCCGGCAGGTTGTGAGGCAGATGTTTGGGAGAAATGCACTCTTGCTCGCCGAGCGGTGGCATTGCGTTAAGGCACAACTCATCCACACATGCCCCAGGGTTTGCGGCTCTCGTGTAGAGTGTTTGGCACCCCCTGGGGAAATGTCTGGAAGCGCCCAGCAGGTGCACATGAGTATTCGTTTATGTGAATGCCAGAGAACCAACTAGATGAAACTGTAATAGACATTTTCCACTAAGACACTGGGACAGCCATTTTGTGACACTGGGGAAGGCTACTTCTACAAGGACAGCAGTGACACCTGTGTTGCAGCCCTCACCGAACTGGGGGGGCCTGTGCGCTTGGCTAGGAAGCAGCTGCTGCTGTTACACAAGTAAAACATGGAGAATGAACAAGGCGATGCTCAGGCAGCAGCGGCAGGAAACCTACTAGCAGCGGCAGGATCGGATGGAGGGGGACATGGGCCCAGACTACAAGGGTCCCTAGCGCCCATGCCCATACACGCCAACATTCTGAGGCACCTAGGAGGGAGATTTCACGAGAGAATTCGGGCGATATTAATTTCCCCATAGGCATGCGCTGGGGCTAGAATTATTTTGACATTATTTTTCAGTTCAAAATCTGGAGACTCCCGCCTAAATCGGACACATCAGGGGCCCCATCCAGCCTGGGACCGAGGTGGAATTTATGGATTGAGCGGCAAGAAATGTCCTTCAGAGCTACCAGTGAGATCAACGATGAAGCAAAGATGTAAACCCTCATATATGCGGCCGGCCCAGAGGTACATAACATCTTCAAAACCCTGAGGCCAGTAGATGGCTCATATGGAGCGGCAAAAGCATGCTTAACAGAACATTTCATGCCGCTAGCCAACCTCGACTATGAACGGTTTGGAATATGTGCAACCAGAAAGATGATGAATTCCTAGACAACTTCTATGGTCGCCTCAGACATTTGGCATCTACGTGCACCTGGGACAATGAGGAAAGTATGATCCGCAATCAGCTAATTCAAGGGTGCACATCTGTTAGGGAGAATTCTCAGAAATGTACTAATTTCTCTCTACCTTAGAGACCCCCAGCTCTTTTGCTGGACTCTAGGACTTTAATTTTTGACCTGGAGAGAGTGAGACCCTTTTTTCCCCCACTCTCTCAAGTATTTTAATGTGATTTTGGACTCTGTGTTTCTTTTTGGTTGCAGAGTCTGACCAACTCCATAGGCATTATCTATTACATGGTGTCACACAGCACCTTACAATAGGTTGCTGGAGGGGTTACTTAGTATCTAAGTAACCTATCTAGTATCTTTGTCTAGCTTCTCATGTAACAATTTTATGTTACCCTTTCCTTGATGAATGGCTGGTGACAGTGGTTTACTTTTAACTACCATGGTGTGCATTTACCCCGGGCTGCGTTTGCAGCTGCAGTAAAGCACCCAAGGGTGCCATTTTTGTCAAAATGGAGTTCAAAGACCTTGGCTGTGAAGCCAGCGGTGTGGGCTGCACTCCTATGCCCACTAAATAGTGGATTCCTTTAGTTAGTAATGGGTTTATGTCCCAAGAGTTTAGGAATTATATACACTACAATTATTTTTCATGTAGTTAGATTTAATTCAAAATATAGCGAGGTAAATAAACTCTGTTCATGCAGGTGCCTATAGGGGTGGCCAATGCATTTCGGAATACTACTTCCTTCATCAGGGCCTAGTGAGGGTCATCATGACACGATTACAGCATAATGACATCACCAATGTAAAACAGCATTGAAATCAAACAGTATTGAACCGCATTGTATATATCAATTTCACGCATAATATTAGTATGTCACATGGATTCCAGCATTGTTTACACCATTATTTGTCCATTACATAAGTGTATGCCACAGAGCAGAGAGAACAGCCATATATAATCATACATTGTGAATAAGGCAAGAGATATATACATACGGATAGAATGCAGGAAAACGCAGCAATTACAAGTTGTGAACCACCATAGGGAAAAAAGAAGAAAAAAAGCAATGTGAACGGGAGTGAATCATTACTCTAAAAAGGTAAGTTCCCATGATCGTTGCAAGCTGAATTGCAAGAAAAACTGACCTGGTTTCCCTTTTACTGAAAAGGTGCATGAGAAGAACTGACTGGAGAATCTCCCTGTGCGATGTCTTGTATACGTGCATAAAAGTAGCACTCATCAGAATGCTCTGTAAATATACGTATATGGCAACTGTTAGCCTGTAGAATATTCGGGCTGAACAAAAGAGCTTGACACGAATGCTCAGTCTTACCTTTCCTCTTCGGAACGATCACAAGACTGAGCGAGAACCGCGTGGACGCGTGTTACTCTGCAGGCAGCTTAGTTGTTTGAAGTTGCTATAGTTACGCAAAGTGGGAACGGGAGGAGAATAGTGAATACAAGTGGCGGCCATATTGTAATGAAACCGACTTCTTTAGAATACCAGTGAAACATATAATGTATGTTCAGGGAGTGATAATTTCCATCAAGATTACAGAAAACCGATTGGAAAAAAGAAATGAAAATAATGACTCTCTCATTAAGTATAATATTCTCCTGTAAAAATGTGTCCTGCAACAACTTGAAACCTCAAACCGTCAGTGGTGCAAGGACCTCCATTTTAGCTGACTGCACTAAATATTGTTAAAAAAGTATGAAAAAGAGATCGTTATTATGCTAATGTGTGGCAAATCCCGAGGCTTACTGCGGAGAGAGCTTGTCGGTCGAAATGGAATCTACCATTAACGCACGGAAAAAAGATGCTTGAAATGATGTCGACTGCAGGACGGGGGGGTCGGATGAATCTCAAAGCGCTCGAAAGTGGTAAGGAAGGATCGTAAAGGATCAGTAATTGTATCTTAATATTAAGGACTCACAATAAGCCTATGACTTATTACGATCTACCATAACGCTTCGCTTTTGGTTTCAATATGTAGCGAAACATTGTGTTAGTTGTGATGTAAATGTATCAGGTAGTGGTAACAAGAAGAAAGAAAGAAAAAAGAAAAAAAGAAAAAAGAAAAGGGAAATGAAAGCTTTCGTAATGTCATTAGTCATAGTAAGAAATGAAGCGGAAACACTACTTGGAAGTGACCATTACAAGGTCAAAATGTTCAATGTTTTCTGAATTACTTCTCTGATTGCTAAATGAAAAATATAGGTAGCAAAGAAAGAGTGTGACAAAATGTAACTCTGCATTCCATACGCTGCAATTAGAGAAAAATCATAAAAACATCAAAAACATCAATGAACATAGCCAACATGTATATCATAAAAAACAACTCAGATCGAACTCTTCATTAATTCCATCAGGTGATAAAGCATCAAGTTTATCAATCCAAAATGCTTCCTGTTGTGCCCTCCATTTCTTCATATCTTTAGTAGCCTTTTTGGTGGGTTGTACCTCTAATACTGCAAATCTTAGTTGTGCTATAGAATGTCCCTTTGTCATAAAATGTCTTGCTACTGCTGAGGTCATGTTTTGATTGCGAATACACGACTTGTGTTCATTTATTCTGACTCGTATCTTTCGAGCTGTTTCTCCCACGTGGTATATCCCGTATGGGCACTTAATGGCATAAACAACATTTTCTGACAAACATGTCGCATGGTACCTTAGTTTGATTTTGGCTCCAGTTTTTGGGTGCATTATGGTGTTGCCCTTCATTACGTTATTGCAATTACTGCAACTCATGCAAGGGTAGGTACCGGGATGTTTGTCTGGTTTCCTATTTGAATCCTTGCTTCTCGTATTCACCAACATATTGCGTAGGTTTTTGCTTCTTTTGTAAGCAAAGATCGGCGGTTGTGGAAAGAGATCTTTAATTCATGCATCACTTGTAAGTATGCTCCATCTATCTCGAATAATGTCCTTGATTTTATTGCTTTGTATGGCATATGTACTGATGAACACTAATTCAGGATTCTCTCGTTCTGTTCTTTTAGTAAGAAGTTGGTCTCTCGTCTGTGTTCTAGTCTTTTTGCGTGCTATTTGCAAATCTGTCTCGGGATAACCTCTTTCTTTCAGCCGTTCGTGAAGTAGTTCTAGTTGTCTCTCACAGTCTTCTGGGTCACTAACGATCCGCTTTATTCTCAACATTTGTCCAAATGGTAGATTCCGCAGTAGATTGGGTGGGTGAAAACTCATACGATGAAGGTTATTTCGATCTGTTTGTTTAGTGTATAGTGTTGTGTTGATCCTGTTCCCATTGATTACCGTTTGTACATCTAAGTAATGTATATTAGGGTCGCCGACCTCTAGGGTAAATTGTAAACGTGTATCAATGCCATTGAGGTATCTCAGAAAAGTGTCCAGATCTTCCCTTTTTCCCGACCATACTCCAAAAATGTCATCGATATACCTGACCCAAGTTTTCAAGTCTGGTTTCCATCTGGTGTCTTCTAAGATGTACTTGCTTTCAAATATGTACATAAAAGAATTCGCATAGGCTGGCACCATGGTTGCCCCCATAGCTGTCCCCGATATTTGTTTGTAGTACTTTTGGTTATACTCAAAGAATGAATGTGTGGCTATAAACTCCAGTAAAATCATTAGGAATTCCTTATTAGCTCCAATCTCTTCACTTTGAAGTAAGAGAGTCTGAACCGCCTCTTGGCCGTGATCATGTGGTATGCTTGTGTACAGACTTACCACGTCTATAGTGAACAGAATGTCTTGTTCATCCAGTTCAATCTGATTAAGTATTTGCAAAAAGTGGGTAGTGTCCTTGACAAAAGTCGGAGTTCTCTGTACTAATGGTTGCAAAAAATAATCTATATATGTGCTCAGAGGTTGTAGAATACTCTCTGTTGCTGCCACTATTGGTCTTCCTGGTGGTTTTTCCACCCTTTTGTGAATTTTAGGAAGGATATATAGATGCGGCATCTTAGGGTATGCTGTAAAGAGATATGGCTTAGTTTTCTCTGTAATCCACTGGTTTTCCACTGCATTATCTAAAAGTACTGATAACTCATTTTTTATTTCCATAGTAGGGTTATGTGGTAATTCCTTATATGTATTAGTGTCTGCTAGTTGTCTTAGGCATTCATTCTGGTAATCTTCGGTATCTTGTATTACAATAGCACCGCCCTTATCAGCTGGTCTGATAGTAATAGAGTCATCCGAGAACAAATTTTTGATCTGTGAGAGTTCACCTCTGTTTAAGTTATACCTATTTGGTTTTCTAAATTGAACTTGCGATAGATCTTTCATCACCATTTTTTCAAAGATATCTATTGCTGGTACATGTATTGGGGCACAAAATGTACTCTTAGGTTTGAATTCTAAGTATTGACTTGTAGTCTCAGGCACTGGCGCGTTCGCTGTTTCTGCGAAGTATGTTTTGAGCTTTAGCTTGCGTATGAGTTTATATACTTCTACTTTCGTCTGGAACTTATTTGTGCTATGAGTCGGTATGAATTTCAAACGTTTTTCCAATGTTTGGACTTCTTGCCTAGATAAAGTTCTTCTAGACAAATTTACTACTAATTTCGACTTGTCTGTTGTCTGGTCTGCACTCCTTGATATCTTCTTCCTCTTCCCTCTTCTTGTCCTTTTCCTCTTTGATCTAAAAAACCTTCTATGGTTTGATTCATAGGTTGTAGTGGTCTTCTACCTGTTCCTGAGCTGCTTGCTGCCTGGGTGTCTGTGCCTTGTTGTGGTCTTATTTCTGCAGTATCTGACTCTGAACTGCTGTTATCACTGGTGGGTGATGTCAAAATGGCCCAGTCTTCTTTTTTCGCAATTTCTTTGTGTAAAGGCCCTTCTTGAGATTTACTAGGGGCAGGAAGCGAGGGAGGTGCCCGAAACTCCCTGTGCTTAGTCTCCTAGGAGACAAGAATGCACTCTTAGGTGATTGGCCGGCTGGCTGTCTGGCAAGGACAGCCACCCTGCTGGGTGACTGACAGCTAAAATGGAATGAATGGGAGAAACCTGCATAAAAGGCAAGGCTTTTTGGCTTGGAAGGCAGAGTCGACCACTGGACGAAGGAATCTGAAGAAGAACTTGAAGAAGACGCCTGCTGCATCTCCTGTACCGTTGGTTTGCCCGGTGAAGCCCTGCTGCTGTACTGAAACTCCAAATTCGTATCGACAAAGAAGCCCCTTCAAAGACAACTTCTCCTCTTGAGTTAGTGGGACAAATCAACTCTAAAGTAAGCCACCTGTACATCTTCTCGGAGCTGGTTGATATTCCACTGTAGTTGCTGCTGGAACCGAATAGCCAGGGAGAGGAACACCAGATTGTGTGCGTTGGTTTTAAGCTGGCCCAGAGCTCCAGGAAGATCCTCCGGACTCCCTGGAAGCAGGGCTGACCGAGCCTGAGCCACCTAAACCGAGTGCTGGACCCCAGATACAAGGAAAGCCTGTCTCGACAGGCAGGATCCACAGTGTTGCTATTTGCGATAGATGCTAGGAGCTGAAACACCGAAGTGACACTTGTTTGAAGATTGCCAGTTGCGGTTGGTGACCGTCCCATTGCAGTACAGGAGTCCCCAGACGTCCTCCCTCTTGTCCCCACGACGGAGGCCCAGGAACACCAGGATCTGCAGAGCTGCACAGGAATTGAAGTCATCTGCTGTCCTTTTTTTTCAAACTAAAGGTACTCTACAGTCTAAGAGAACGTACCTCTTGTTGGATAACTGCATTTTGTCTCTGTTGGTGAGACCTGTTGTGGTTTCTCTGTAGAGTTGCTGATAGCTTCTTTACTTCACAAGTCTAAACAGCTTGTGTCCCTGCTTTGAATTCTTCTTTTCTACAAAGACATCTAAAACATTGTGCAAGACTTTTACTTACCTGCAAGTAGTGCTTCAGCTGACCTAGACTTTTACCCAATTGACTTTGGCCTAGCCTGGCTCCCTGAAGGATTCTTCTGCCCTCTAACGTTCCAGGAAGGGGTTAACTAACTTTGCATTTGGGGTTACCAAACATACTTATCTGCTTCAGAATATTTGTGTGATCTCTTGTTCTGTTCTAATAACCTTTTTCTTTGCCCAACTCTTAAGTCTGTTTCTAAATTCAAACAGTGGTATATTAATGTCCACAGTGTCATCGTTACTAAAGTCACCTGAGGGTGTAGGAAGAGTCTGTGTGCCATCCCAAAAGGGTACTTACTGATTTCGTAATATTAAGAGTGTGGCTTTTGGAGTGTATTTGTGTGTTACTTTTATATTGCCCCCTTCTGAAGAAGGCGTACTCTGACTGACTGTTAAATAAATGAATAATTGTTTAATCAAGAAACCTTGTGTCTAAGTGTTTATTTGAATACTTGTCACTGTGAATCTCTGTGTAACTCCCCTACAGCTCACATTGTCCCTTCTTGAGATAAGCCTGGCTGCTCAATACGCTACCAACCTGTGTAGTACAGACGTATACCAAAGGTTGTGTTTCTATTGTCAGGAGGTCAGGGTTGTTGTAGTGCACCCAAAGGTTACTGCATACAATCTTGCCTAGAACTGGTGGCAGGCGGTGAGGATATCTTGTAGAGTTGTTACACTAAGAATTTGCTTTGCTTTTGTTCAACTAAAAATCTTCACAAGGCTAAGCTCCACTAGAAAAGCAACTGTAACATGCCAAATATGGATAACCTCAGTCAGGAAGCCCTGATCATTCTAACAGTAGAGCAACTGAAAGAAATGTGTAAAGTCAGGAATCTCCCCGTTAAAGGAAAGAAAAATGAACTATTTGTAAGATTGTTGAATCATCAAAGTCTGGGTAGTAGGCCTGTGACACCTCCTAACCCAGGAAATGTGGAAAATGATAATGAGGATGATAATTCAGAGTCTAACTCTAATATTGTTGAAGAGTCAGAGGAGTCTCAGGAAGAGAGCACCTCATTACCTCAACATGCCCTTTGCCTCAACCTGTATCCACAGGGACCCCACAAGGTCCATCACTGAGTCCAGAATGTGTGTCTCTTGAGAAAATGAGACTTGAGTTAGAATTCAAAAGATTACAAATCCAAGCTGAAACCAAACATCAGGACATCAAACTAAGGGAAATGGAAATGCAACATGCTCTTGAAATGAAGAAATTGTCTCTTATGTTTCTATCCCAAAGTCTTCAAGATCTTTCAGTCCAAAGAGACCTCACATGCCTAAAGAAGCAGTAAGTATTTATGATGCGAAACTTGATATTTTGGATTGGTTGGGTGCTTTTGAATATAACTATGAGATTCAGGGCTTCACAGGGAATCGATTGATTCCTTGGCTTTTGTCTAGGCTCCCCCAGGTTACAACTGATGATGTAATGGAGGTGGGGGTATTTCAAAGATTGGAGTATGAAAATGCAAAGCTAGCTTTGTTAGCTAAATTTGGGAAAACTCCTTCCCAGTACCTACAGAGGTTTAGGACCCTCAAAAAGACTGATGGTACCCATTGGGCTACCTGCCCATGTGAATGTTTGAAAAACGTAGATAGTTGGGTTAATGGTTACAGAGTGAACTCCTTTGAAGGAATGAGTAATCTATTTTTGTTGGAGTCTTATTTTTGATTCCTGCTCTCCTGAACTGATACAGCACTTGGCTGACTCAAAAGAAATTGATCCCAAGAAGCTAGCAAAAGCTGCTAACTTGTGGGTTGCCAATAGGGCCACTTACAAGGATTCTAGGGCCACTCATAAAAAGGATGAGGGGAAGCAGCACACGAAAGATGACAAAGAGAATTCTAAAACCTCCCACCCAAAAGAGGACCACAAACATAAGAAGGGTAAGCCATTTGGGAAACCAGGTCAGTCTAGTGAAACCTGTGGTGCCAAACCAGAGGGAGGTCAGCAGAAGCCCCCATTTGTCAAAACATTTGGTAAATGTTATGCTTGTGGGTCAACTGACCATGTGAAAGGGGATCCCAGATGTAAGGGTAAACCTTCACGGGTCCAGACTGCCTCCTTAGCCTTCATCCCTCAGGGAGACGTTCATATTGCAAGTGGAAACTTTCAACTATTGGCTGAAGACCCCACTAGAGTCTCTGCCAGTGTTTCTGTAGTGTCCCTAAGTCTGTGGGAACAGCAGAATGTAGATGTGTATAACTCTATACCAGATAACATAAAAGAATACTACAAGGACAGTTAACTTTTGAATGGTCAGGAGATCCGTGCCATTAGACACACTGGGGCCAGCATTACAGTGGTGGACGAAACCTTTTTCAAACCTGGGGATGTTGCTAAGGCACCCAAAGGCCCCACTAAGCTTGCTGGAGGCCCTATCCAGAAGGTTCCTATACTGCCAGCTCTCATCCAGTGCAACAATATGACTGTAAGAAACCTGTCAGTGTACAAAGTGAGGTACCAAGGAGAGTCCTGCTGGGAAATTACTTAAAAACTCTTGGAGTTGTATCAAGCACCCCGGCCTCCCAGTTAAAGTAAGCAGGAACAGACTAGGAAGGCCAGAGAGCTCACTTTAAATGACTCTTAGTGGGTTGTTACAGAGGACCCTTCAACAACCAGTCCACTCGAAGAGCAAACTTCTACTTCCAGAAAAAAGGAGACAAAGGAGAAATCCAAGGTCTCGTGAAACAAGAAAAATAGCACTCCTGTGCACTAAACCAGTACATCCCCGCGAGGACAGTCCACAGTCGCACCCGTGACTCCTCCACCAGCTGAGGTTGAGTGTGTGGTTCAACCAGAAGATGATGAATCAGCTACTGATGACACAGAGCTGGAAGAAGACCTTCCCCCTGTTGGAGGTCTGGATCCTAAAGACCATCTCGAGCTGCAGACTTTGCTTGCAGAAGGTGGTCCCTGAAGGGCAGACTTCAGCAGAGGTCAAAGAGAGTGTCCTACTATTGAAGGACTTCACCAACAGGCAGCTTGCCAGCTGGAAGGGCAAGAGCCAGGGATGCACAGGTTGTAATGGGAGGATAGCCTCCTCTACATTGAACCTATTGAGTCTACTCCAGGGGACTACAGAAGACTTGTAGTGCTTAAGGAGGTACAACCTCCGTTTTTACAGTTAGCCCATTGTGATGCTGGAAATGCATCAGAGGGACAGGGCCTCTGAATCCTTGTCCTTTTCTGCCTTTTATCGTGTGTTCTGTTATGTTTTCTGCCCAGGAGTCCATTTGGGACTCCTGGCAGTGCAGCTCTCTCTTTTGGTTTGGTGAACAGACCCATGGGATACCCTTATGGCACCCCTGGGTAGGGGTACAACCCTGTGCCCCTAGTGTATGTTTTTGGGCACCTGTGGGTGGCCCACAGAGCAGGGTATGGGCTGGTGGCAGCTCCATGCTGAATTGGACAGGTGCTCTGGGTGTCCTCCATTTTGGGATACCCAGGCCCTGCCATTGGGATCAGTTGATTCCTGATAGAAAACAAGATGGCCCCTGTGGCCTCTTGCTTTCTATTGCCTGTTGTCTTGTTTTTCCCAAAGTCCTGGGAAGCCCTGACTCTGTCCCTTCCCCCTGACTGGCTGTTGGGTGGAAGTTCCATATATGGTGTTGTTGTGAAGGCCCAGCTAGACTGACTGGAGCCTTCCCTTTGACTGTATGTTGTGGGTACCTCCTGTGGGTGGGACCTGGGTGAATGGAGTGTGTGACCAATATACACTTCTTGTTGTGGTTGTCTGGTTTCTGGCATGTGAGACAAAGACTGAGACAGCTCTGCCCGAAACTGGCCTGAATGCAGTGTGTAGTGTTGAATGGCTGGGTACTTGTCCCAATCCACATTCCTTGTTGTGAGTGTCTGAAAGGGAGGAGTGTGGCCTGAATGCACTGTGTGCCTGATTGGCTGACTGACTGCATAAATGCCCTTCTGTGTGATTGGCTGCTGTGTGTGTGCCAGCAGTGTGGATGAGAGACAGAATAGTATATCTGGGGACCTCTCACCACTGGAAATTGTTCAGAAGCATTCAGAAGCTGAGTCTCCACTCAAGAGTAACTGGATTTGCTGATCCTCGACGTCCAGCTGGAAGAAGAAGACTTGCTGTGGCATTTGCTTCGACAGAAACTGAAGGTTGTCGAAATCGTCGAGGACTGACCCGAGAGAGGACCTGGCTAGGCGCCCTCTTCCCGTGCTCCGAGGGACCATCGAGCACCGCTGAATCTTCGCCGAAGCGCCCTGGAAGTCAGACCCTCGAAAGGCTGCCGACCCGAGACGGGACCGCCGAGGAGATCGAAGTGAAGCACCCGGACATCGACGCTGTCGAAGTCCATTGCCGTCGACCAGGGTTCGCAGGTCTGTGTAACCGCTGGAGGCCCGTCGAAGTTGTGTTGCCCAGCCGTGGGAACCACTTGACGCCGTGCCGCCGACGACCGGAGCCGTCCGCTCCTTGCCTAAGAACATTTGACTCGAAGGACTCCCTCGTCCGCACCGTCGACCGCTTTTGTCCTGCCGGAGAAAGTCGAGGACGACCAACGCGCCGAGGAGAATCCGCCGGTGGGTTTCCCGCCACCTCACGACCCCAAAGACTCAAGCGACTCGACGCCCTTGCTGGGCCACCGTCATCCACAATCTTTGCGGTCCAGAACTAGTGTCGCCGAGGTGCCCCGCACGCCTCTTCCTCGCAGGACGCCGACGTCTCGACGCCGACGAGCACCGCTCGGATCGAAGCCTGCCGCCTCATCAACGCCGTTCTACCTTGTTTGTTGTCGGACGTTCGACGCCCCGTGTCTCCCGCTTGAAAGGGAAGGCATTCAAGAAGGGCCGTCGATTCCCCGACACCGAACACCGAGTTCCTCGACGCTTTTCGACGCCTCTCGACGATCCGTGACTCCTGCTTTAAAGGGGGTCATTCAAGAAGGATCTGTCGACGCCTCTTCGAAGAACTCGACTCCACCAGGTACATTGGGGGGGTAAAAACATTGTAGGAGAGAGTAAGACTATTGAACAATATATGGACTGGGCTTGTGTTATATCTCTTTATTTTACAGGTTGCCCAGGTGGGGGGGATCTCCACACAGAACTGTGTCCAGTAGCAAGGGCCAGTATTCTGCCTATTGTTTCAACCATCTTTTATCTCTCCTCACTCTATTGCTGGTTTCCTTCTTATTGATCTGTGTGCCATTTTTTACAGTATTGTGAATGCACTTTAATGAGGTCTAATATTAGTGGTACCACTTTAGAATTGTAGATATTTACCGTTATTGATTTTCCTGAGCACAAAGTGCGTTATTGTGATAAGTGTACATAACCCTTGAATATTAATTATATAAAGACTGTGTTTTCAGTAATACAGTGTGTGGACATTCCTTTGTGGGGGGCTTGGGGATACACTGTACTTAAGAACCAGCCTGCATCACCTCCTGAGAAGCTAGGCCTTGATTGCTCGCCAATCGCTACCGTGTTAGAGAATCTTGGCTGGGGTTCTCTGTGCCTCTCCTCTACCATATAGAGAGCAGAAGTGCAGACCCCCCACCAGTCTTTACAAAGTCTGGTGGCCAGCGGTGGGATGCTTATGGTTTTAAGACTCAGTGTATAACCGTGCCACTTACAAAATATCCGCACTTTTATTAGATTAAGGTTCGGGTGTGTTCCAAATAACTGCATTACAAGCAATGGAGTCCATTGCAAATGGTAAATTGACTCGGATGAGCTTAGAGGCTCTCCAGAGTGCTTGTGAAGCCAGGGAGTTAGACTTTGTGGATAAGTCTAGGGCTGAGCTGATAGCTGCCCTGGTGGATTACCAGACTGATGGTGAAACTCTTGAGGAAGGGGGGGATGCAACCAGTGAGGACTCTGCCCCTGGGGTTGTCGCTGAATCTGTTTCTGGGAATGCCACCATTCCTGCTGCCTCTGTTCCAAACCCCAGCAATTCCATGGAACTTGAGTTATTAAGGATGAAGTTAGCCTTTGAATATCGCAAGTTGGAAATAGAAGCTGAGCTTAAGAAAGAGGAGCTGGCACAGCAAGTGGAACTCAAGAATAGGGATCTTGCGCTCAAAGAAAAGGACACTGAATGTCAGAGAATCCAGTTAGAGAAAGCTCGAGTGGAGACTTCAGCTAGACCAATTGAGAGTGGCAGGTCCCCAGCCACCAAGTTTATGAAAGATTTGGTTGGTGTGTTTGTGGAGGGTTCAGATATCCTCCAATGGATTGAAGCGTTTGAAATGGCTTGTGCAATTCATGATGTAGATAAAAGAGATTGGGCTAAGTGTTTGTTAAGCAGAGTGCCTCAAACCGGGTATGACTGTATTCTGAAGCTGAGTGTGGAAGAAAGGGGTCAGTACGAGTGTATGAAGTCTGCTTTGATTGCCAAGTTTGGCAAAACACCTACCCAATACCTTAAAAGGTTCAGGGAATTTAAGAAAAGAGAGAATGTGTCTTGGGTTGACTGGGTGAGTACTGCGCACATGAACATGATGGGGTGGATTGATGGATACAAGGTGAAAACTTTTGTTGAGTTGTCCCACCTCTTGTTTTTTGAGCATTTTTCTGAAGCCTGTTCACCAGAGCTGCGTCAGTATGTGGCTGACCAGAACATTTTGGACCCCTTTAAGCTGGCTAGGTTGGCTGACAAGTGGGTCTCCCATCGGGTGTCCCCTAAGGACTCCAGTGGGAAGGACAAGGACAAAGAAAAGGGGGCCTCTCAGAAAGCTGAGGAGTCCCAAAAGCAGTCACAGTCGGGTAAACCAAAACCTTCCTCTCCTAAGACCCAAAAATCTAGTGGGGATAAGTCCTCTGTGGGTGGGAATAAGAGTAGTGGTCCACCTGCTGCAAAGCAGGTTCCCAGTGGTTCCAGTACCGTACCCCGCACTCCTGGCACTTGTTGGGATTGTGGGGCTCTGGATCACAAAAGGGGTGACCCCAAGTGTAAAGGTAAGGCACTTGGAGTACAGGCTGTCAGCCTGACCTACCCTTACCCCGTGTCTGAGGTGGAGGCCACTGTCCTCCCCTCCTCTACCGGAATCACCTTTGGTGCTCCGGTAGGGATTTCCTTAGTGTCCCTTGGGGCCTGGGACCAGTACGCAGAAGTACTGGCGACTATCCCACAGAACACCCGTAGGTTTTTGAGAAGTGTCCTCTTGAATGGCCAGCCTTCTACTGGTTTGAGAGACACTGGGGCAAGCATGACAGTGGTGGACAGGACCCTGCTCAAGCCAGAGGACTATGAAGGTGCTCCTCTGCAAACCACCAGATTAGCTGGTGGGCCTCCCAAATTATCACCTGTAGCCTTAGTCACACTCATGATTGGAGACAAGACAGCAAAGCTTCCTGTCCTGGTTCAGGACAATGTCCCTGCTAACATTCTGTTAGGTAATGATCTAGTGGAGTTGGGGTTGATCTCGGATGGTCTTCCCCTGACTGCTCCTGCGGTCACTAGGTCACAGGTGACACCGGGTCTGGCTGTGAGTCAGGTACCCGAGCCAAAGGCGAGGCCTAAGGCAAGAAGAAGGAAGACCAAGAAGGCCACCTCTGTGGAGGGAACACCTTCTCTTCCTGCTGTTCCGACAGCACCCATTGGGATCCATGCTCCGGACGGGCTGGGTCCAGTGGAAAACCCAAACTCAACTCCTGTGGGAGAAGAGGCAGAAGACTCTCCTGTGGGAGAGGTTCTTAACCCGGAGGAGCACCCCGACCTTCAATGCTTGTTAGCTGAAGGGGGACCCTCCCGGGCAGACTTCTGTAAAGGACAGAGAGAGTGCCACTCTCTCGAGGGTCTGAGGAAACAGGCCCTGTCCCAGGCACAAGGTGAAGTGCCTAGGACATTCAAGATTTATTGGGAGGGTGAGCTCCTTGTTAGTGAGCCCACTAAGCCTGAACCTGGTGCCCGCAAGAGGTTGGTGGTACCCCAGGTTTACAGGCCCTTCCTACTGCAGTTGGCGCATGAGGTGCCCTTGGCTGGTCATCTTGGGACTAAGAAGACTAAGCAGAGGCTCTCTGCCCATTTCTACTGGCCAAGGATGGGGGTAGAGGTGGAGTCTCACTGCAGGACCTGCCCCACTTGTCAGTTGTCTGGCAAGACTGGAGGCAGGATCATTGCCCCACTGCAGCCATTACCAGTGGTTGGCACACCATTTGAGAGGGTGGGCATCGACATCGTCGGTCCCCTTGACCCTCCCACTTCAGGTGGACATCGGTTCATCCTGGTCTTGGTAGATCATGCCACCAGGTACCCTGAGGCAATACCCCTTCGGACTGTTACTGCCAAGGTGGTTGCCAGGGCTCTCCTGGGCATTTTCACCCGTGTTGGATTCCCCAAGGAGGTTGTCTCTGACAGAGGATCCAACTTCATGTCTAGTTACATGAAAACCATGTGGAAAGAGTGCGGGGTAACCTACAAGTTCTCCACCTCTTACCACCCCCAGACCAATGGTCTGGTTGAGAGATTTAATAAAACTCTCAAGGGCATGCTAGGTGCTTTGGAAGAGCCCCTAAGGAGGAAATGGGATCTCCTCCTGCCATGCCTGCTGTTTGCTTACAGGGAGGTACCTCAAGAGGGTGTTGGTTTCAGCCCCTTTGAGTTACTCTTTGGACATCCCGTGAGGGGGCCCCTCGCCTTGATCCGAGAAGGCTTGGAAGCCACCCCTCCAGGTCCCGCCAAGCAAGTGGGGGACTATGTGTTAGGCCTCAGGCGGAGGATGACACAAATGATGGGTCAGGCAACAGCAAATCTCAAGGCCAGCCAGGAATTGAACAAGTACTGGCATGACCTTAAAGCTTCGCAAGTGGATTGGACTCCGGGACAGGAAATCCTTGTGATGGAGCCTACCAAGCCTAGAGCTTTGGCAGACAAGTGGACTGGACCCTTCAGGATCATCTCCAAGATGGGCGAAGTCAATTATCTGGTTGACATGGGAGCCTCTGGGGTAGCCGCCCAGGTATTCCATGTCAACAGGCTCAAGCCTTTCCACAGGCGAGCAGAGGTCTCATGTCTCTTGCTAGCTTCAGGGCAAGAAGAGGATGAGAGTGAGCCCCTTCCTGATTTGCTGCATAGCAACCCTCAGGATGGCTCAGTGGAGGGAGTACAACTCTCTCCCGATTTGACAACAGAGCAGCAGAGGGCCTGCAGGGCTTTGCTCCAGCAGTATGCCTCTCTGTTTTCACTGACACCGGGCCTTACACCGTGGTGTAAGCACGAAATTGACACTGGTGACAGTGTGCCTGTCAAGACCAGGAGCTATCGTATGTCAGATACCGTCAAAAACCACATCCAGGCTGAGGTCGCCAAGATGTTGGATCTGGGTGTTATTGAACCCTCAACCAGTCCCTGGTCCAGTCCAGTGGTCCTTGTCCCCAAGGCAAGTTCCCAGGCGGGTACCAAGGATTGGAGGTTCTGTGTGGACTACCGAGGAGTCAATGCCGTCACCAAAACTGACGCGCACCCATTGCCCAGGGCTGATGAGCTCGTGGACACCATAGGTGCTGCCAAATTTGTGAGCACCTTTGACCTTACCTCAGGCTATTGGCAAATAGCTCTGACGGACCATGCCAAGGAAAAGACGGCGTTCTCCACACCTGAGGGACTCTACCAGTTTAGGGTCATGCCCTTTGGGTTGAAGAATGCCCCTGCCACCTTCCAGAGATTGGTCAACCATGCGCTCAGTGGACTGGAAGCCTTTTGTGTGGCTTACTTAGACGACATTGCCGTCTACAGTTCCACCTGGGAAGAGCATTTGACACATCTGGATAAGGTGTTGCAGGCCTTGAAAAGGGCTAACCTCACTATCAAGGCCACCAAGTGCCAGATAGCTCAGGGGAAAGTTACCTATCTTGGTCATGAGGTAGGAGGGGGTCAAATCCAACCTCTCTCCAGTAAAGTACAGGACGTACAGAACTGGGAGACTCCCACTACTCAAACCCAGGTGAGAGCCTTTTTGGGCCTCACTGGGTACTATCGCAATTTCATGGCAGACTATGGAACCATAGCTGCACCCCTGACAGCTCTAACTTCGCCCAAACAGCCTAGGAAGGTTAATTGGACCGAAGACTGTCAGAGGGCCTTCAATGGCTTGAAAGAAAGTCTGTGTAGGGCACCTGTGTTGTGTGCGCCTGACTACAGCCGACCCTTTATCGTCCAGACGGATGCCTGCGACACCGGAATTGGAGCTGTCTTGTCCCAGTTAGATGACAAAGGGAGAGAACACCCTATCATATTCATCAGTAGACAACTCAAGGGTAGAGAACTTAGGTGGGCTACTGTTGAAAAGGAGTGTTTTAGCATAGTTTGGAGCCTTAGGCGTTTTAGGCCCTACCTTACGGGGTCTACCTTCAAGGTCCAAACAGATCATAAGCCCCTGAAGTGGCTTATGCAGATGAAGGGTGAGAATCCGAAATTGCTCAGGTGGTCCATTAGCCTGCAAGGGCTAGACTTCACCATAGAGCACAGACCAGGGAAGAGTCACGATAATGCGGATGGCCTTTCCAGAAGGTATGTTGACCGTCTGGATGAGGGTGTCTATCCCGTGGGAGATTAGACACCCTCCACCTCAGTCTGGGGGGGGCGACTGTGATGCTGGAAATGCATCAGAGGGACAGGGCCTCTGAATCCTTGTCCTTTTCTGCCTTTTATCGTGTGTTCTGTTATGTTTTCTGCCCAGGAGTCCATTTGGGACTCCTGGCAGTGCAGCTCTCTCTTTTGGTTTGGTGAACAGACCCATGGGATACCCTTATGGCACCCCTGGGTAGGGGTACAACCCTGTGCCCCTAGTGTATGTTTTTGGGCACCTGTGGGTGGCCCACAGAGCAGGGTATGGGCTGGTGGCAGCTCCATGCTGAATTGGACAGGTGCTCTGGGTGTCCTCCATTTTGGGATACCCAGGCCCTGCCATTGGGATCAGTTGATTCCTGATAGAAAACAAGATGGCCCCTGTGGCCTCTTGCTTTCTATTGCCTGTTGTCTTGTTTTTCCCAAAGTCCTGGGAAGCCCTGACTCTGTCCCTTCCCCCTGACTGGCTGTTGGGTGGAAGTTCCATATATGGTGTTGTTGTGAAGGCCCAGCTAGACTGACTGGAGCCTTCCCTTTGACTGTATGTTGTGGGTACCTCCTGTGGGTGGGACCTGGGTGAATGGAGTGTGTGACCAATATACACTTCTTGTTGTGGTTGTCTGGTTTCTGGCATGTGAGACAAAGACTGAGACAGCCCTGCCCGAAACTGGCCTGAATGCAGTGTGTAGTGTTGAATGGCTGGGTACTTGTCCCAATCCACATTCCTTGTTGTGAGTGTCTGAAAGGGAGGAGTGTGGCCTGAATGCACTGTGTGCCTGATTGGCTGACTGACTGCATGAATGCCCTTCTGTGTGATTGGCTGCTGTGTGTGTGCCAGCAGTGTGGATGAGAGACAGAATAGTATATCTGGGGACCTCTCACCACTGGAAATTGTTCAGAAGCATTCAGAAGCTGAGTCTCCACTCAAGAGTAACTGGATTTGCTGATCCTCGACGTCCAGCTGGAAGAAGAAGACTTGCTGTGGCATTTGCTTCGACAGAAACTGAAGGTTGTCGAAATCGTCGAGGACTGACCCGGGAGAGGACCTGGCTAGGCGCCCTCTTCCCGTGCTCCGAGGGACCATCGAGCACCGCTGAATCTTCGCCGAAGCGCCCTGGAAGTCAGACCCTCGAAAGGCTGCCGACCCGAGACGGGACCGCCGAGGAGATCGAAGTGAAGCACCCGGACATCGACGCTGTCGAAGTCCATTGCCGTCGACCAGGGTTCGCAGGTCTGTGTAACCGCTGGAGGCCCGTCGAAGTTGTGTTGCCCAGCCGTGGGAACCACTTGACGCCGTGCCGCCGACGACCGGAGCCGTCCGCTCCTTGCCTAAGAACATTTGACTCGAAGGACTCCCTCGTCCGCACCGTCGACCGCTTTTGTCCTGCCGGAGAAAGTCGAGGACGACCAACGCGCCGAGGAAAATCCGCCGGTGGGTTTCCCGCCACCTCACGACCCCAAAGACTCGAGCGACTCGACGCCCTTGCTGGGCCACCGTCATCCACAATCTTTGCGGTCCAGAACTAGTGTCGCCGAGGTGCCCCGCACGCCTCTTCCTCGCAGGACGCCGACGTCTCGACGCCGACGAGCACCGCTCGGATCGAAGCCTGCCGCCTCATCGACGCCGTTCTACCTTGTTTGTTGTCGGACGTTCGACGCCCCGTGTCTCCCGCTTGAAAGGGAAGGCATTCAAGAAGGGCCGTCGATTCCCCGACACCGAACACCGAGTTCCTCGACGCTTTTCGACGCCTCTCGACGATCCGTGACTCCTGCTTTAAAGGGGGTCATTCAAGAAGGATCTGTCGACGCCTCTTCGAAGAACTCGACTTCACCAGGTACATTGGGGGGGTAAAAACATTGTAGGAGAGAGTAAGACTATTGAACAATATATGGACTGGGCTTGTGTTATATCTCTTTATTTTACAGGTTGCCCAGGTGGGGGGATCTCCACACAGAACTGTGTCCAGTAGCAAGGGCCAGTATTCTGCCTATTGTTTCAACCATCTTTTATCTCTCCTCACTCTATTGCTGGTTTCCTTCTTATTGATCTGTGTGCCATTTTTTACAGTATTGTGAATGCACTTTAATGAGGTCTAATATTAGTGGTACCACTTTAGAATTGTAGATATTTACCGTTATTGATTTTCCTGAGCACAAAGTGCGTTATTGTGATAAGTGTACATAACCCTTGAATATTAATTATATAAAGACTGTGTTTTCAGTAATACAGTGTGTGGACATTCCTTTGTGGGGGGCTTGGGGATACACTGTACTTAAGAACCAGCCTGCATCACCTCCTGAGAAGCTAGGCCTTGATTGCTCGCCCATCGCTACCGTGTTAGAGAATCTTGGCTGGGGTTCTCTGTGCCTCTCCTCTACCATATAGAGAGCAGAAGTGCAGACCCCCCACCAGTCTTTACACCCATGAGATTCCTTTGGATGGTCACTTAAACCTTAAGACGACCAAGGAAAGGATTTCTCTTTATTTCTACTGGCCCAAGATCGGGTCTGATGTAGATACGTTCTGTAGAAGCTGACACACTTGTCAGACTTCTAGCAAGAGTGGAGCCAAGAATGAGGCACCTTTGGTGCCTCTCCCAGCGGTGGGAATCCCTTTTGAGAGGGTAGGAATCAACATTGTTGGTCCCTTAAACCCTCCCACATCTTCAGGCAACCAATTTATATTGGTTTTGGTAGACCATGCTACCAAGTATCCTGAAGCCATACCTATGAGGACTGTTACTGCTCAGGCAGTGGCTAAGGCCCTCCTTGGTATTTTTTTACCAGGGTTGGTCTCAGACGGGGGATCCAATCTTATGTCCCACTACATGCAAGCCATGTGGAAAAACTGTGGAGTGACCTACACGTTCTCAACAGCCTACATCCCCAAACCAATTGGTTGGTAGAGTGGCTTAATAGAACAATGAAGAGCATGATAGGTGCTTTAGAAGAACTCCTTAGAAGAAAGTGGGACCTTCTACTCCATGCCTTCTCCTTGCTTATAGAGAAGTCCCCCCAAGAAGGGGTTGGCTTCAGCCCATCTGAGCTTCTCTCTAGTCATCCGGTTAGAGGTCCATTGGCCCTAATCAAGGAGGGGTTGGAGAGTGCTCCTTCCCACAAGCCAGTGAGAGTCACTGACTATGTGTTAGGTCTCCAAAGGAGAATGACACACATGATGACAGAAGCTTCTGATAACTTGAAAGCAGGTCAGGCTCTAGTGAAGCATTGGCATGACCAGAAGGCCAACATGGTTGAGTGTACTCAGACCAGCCAGTTCTAATTACGGTACTTACAAGGCAGAGGGCCTTACAGGACAAATGGATTGGACCCTTTAAGGTTGTGGGAAAACTTGGAGAGGTCAATTATTTGGTGGACTTGGGCAATCCTAAGGAGGCCCCCAGGGTCTTTAACACCAACCACCTAAAGGCCTATGCCTCTAGCCCAGAACTGGGAGCTTTGCTTCTAGCCTCTGCTCAAGAGGAGGAGAGTGAACCTCTACCTGACCTCAGTGGACAAACTTTAGATGGCAAGATAGAAGGAGTAAATCTCTCTTCTGATCTGACACTGGAACAGGTGGAATGCAACATTCTATTAAATCAGTTGGCCCTCTGTTTTCACTATCACCAGGCTTGACCCCTTGGGGCCAGCATGGGATTCTCACTGGTGACTGTCTGCCTGTCACAAGCAGGGGTTACAGAATGTCAGACCATGTGAGAACCCACATAAAGGAGGAGGTCAACATGATACTTGATCTCAGGGTAATAGAGCCCTCTACCAGTCCATGGTCTAGTCCGGTTGTGCTAGTACCAAAGGCAGGATCCAAGGAGTTAAGATTCTGTGTGGACTATAGAGCGCTTAATGCTGTCAGCACAACTGATGCCCATCCTTTACTTAGGACAGATGAGCTGTTGGTCAAACTTGGTTCAGCCAAGTTCCTCAGTACATTTGACCTAACCTCAGGCTAATGGCAAATAGCTCTGACAGATCATGCCAAGGAGAAAACTGCATTTTCAACCCCAGGAGGCCTCTAGCAGTTTATGGTTGTGCCTTTTGGACTAAGGAATGCACCTGCTACATTCCAAAGGATGGTGAATCATGTTTTGAATGGGATGGAGGACTTCTGCATGGCATACTTGGATGACATTGCACTGTTCAGCCCTATTTGGAAGGTACATATTGACCACTTAGGATATGCATTGCCGGCTTTTGAGCAGGCCAAACTGACCATAAAGGCAAGTAAATGTCAAATTGGTCAGAGTAAAGTGCTCTACCTTGGACATGAGGTAGGAGGAGGTGAAATCAGGCCATTGCCTAGCAAGGTACACGCTGTACAAGATTGGGCAACCCCTACTACTTAAACGCAAGTGAGAGCCTTTCTCAGTCTCACAGGTTACTATAGGAACATCATTGAGAACTATGGGACCATAGCTTCTCCCTTGAATGTGATCTCCTCACCCAAATTCCCCAAGAAGGTTGAGTGGAATAAGGAGTGCACTAAGGAATTTGAAGGACTTAAGAAAGCCCTTTGTCAAGCTCCAGTCTTAAGAGCTCCTAACTACAACTAATCCTTTGTTGTACAAACAGATGCTTCCAATACAGGTATAGGTGCAGTTCTGAGTCAGCTGGATGAGAAAGGCAGGGAACACCCAATCTACTTGATCAGTAGAACACTGAAGGATCCTGAAACAAGACAGGCAACCATAGAATGTGAATGTTTTGCCATTGTGTGGTCTTTGAAGAAGTTTAGACCATACTTGTATGGATCTACTTTTGTGATTCAAACAGACCACCAACCCATGAGATGGTTAATGCAGAGGAAGGGGGAACACCCTAAATTGTTAATATGTTCAATCAGCCTACAGGGGTTTGATTTTTACCATAGAACACAGGTCAGGGTGTAATCACCAACATGCTGATGGTCTCTCCAGAAAGTATGACCGACTGGAGTAAGGAGATTCATCCAGGGGTGGATTAAATCCTCCTGTTCCTTAGTCTGGGGGTGGGAGGGCGAGTGTTAGGGAGAATTCTCAGAAATGTGCTAATTCCTCTCTATCTTAGAGACCCCCAGCTCTTTCACTGGACTCTAGGACTTTAATTTTTGACCTGGATGGAGAGAGGGAGACCCTTTTCCCACTCTCTCATGTATTTTTATGTGATTTTGGACTCTGTGTTTCTTTTTGGTTGTGGAGTCTGACAAACTCCATAGGCATAATCCTTTACATGGTGTCACACGGCACCTTCAGTGCAGTAACACAGGGAAGTCTTCCAGATTTCCAAAAGGTTTAAATACCTTCTCTTGGATAAACTACCGTTTCCAAGAGCAGTGAAGTGAAATTGACTTTACTTACACTTGTAACTTTCTAGACCCAGCACACACTATCTTACAATAGGGTGCTGGAGGGGTTACTTAGTATCCCCTTTGTCTAGCTTCTCATTTAACAATTTTATATCACCCTTTCCTCGATGAATGGCTGGTGGCAGTGGTTTACTTTTAACTACTGTGGTGTGCATTTACCACTGGCTGCGTTCGCAGCTGCAGTAAAGCACCAAAGGGTGCCATTTTTGTCAAAATGGTCCAGTCTTCTTTTTTCGCCATTTCTTTGTGGAAAGGTCCTTCTTGAGATTTACTCTGCGCACCAAACTAGGTTTGTTCCCTTTGTTCGTTTTGTCGCTGGCAGAATTCACAAGTGAAGCACGCCTCTGGCTCTAGGGTGTCTGGCGGGGGCAGGAAGCGAGGGAGGTGCCCAAAACTCCCTGTGCTTAGTCTCCTAGGAGACAGGAATGCACTCTTAGGTGATTGGCCGGCTAGCTGTCCGGCAAGGACAGCCAACCTGCTGCGTGACAGACAGCTATGGTGGAATGAATGGGAGAAACCTTCATAAAAGGCAAGGCTTTTTGGCTTGGAAGGAGAGTCCGCCACTGGATGAAGGAACCCGAAGAAGAACTTGAAGGAGACGCCTGCTGCAACTCCCGGACTGTTGGTTTGCCCGGTGAAGCCCTGCTGCTGTGCTGAAACTCCAAATTCGTATCGACAGAAATGCCCCTGCAAGGACGATTTCTTCCCTTGAGTTGGTGTCACCAATCAACTCCAAAGTAAGCCACCTGGACATCCTCTCGCAGCTGGTTGAAATTCCACTGCAGTTGCTACTGGAACCGAAGAGCCAGAGAGAGGAACACCAGATTGTGTGCGTTGCTTTTAAGCTGGCCAAGAGCTCCAGGAAGATCCTCCAGACTCCCAGGAAGCAGGACTGACCGAGCCTAAGCCACCTCAACAGAGTGCTGGACCCCAGATGCAAGGAAAGCCCATCTCAACAGCCAGGAACCGCAGTGTTGCTATTTACGGTAGACGCGAGGAGCTGAAACACTGAAGTGCCACTTGTTTGAAGATTGACGGTTGCGGTCGGTGACCGCCCGTTGCAGTGCAGGAGTCCCCAAGGCATCCTCCCTCTTATCCCCACGACTCAGGCCAAGGAGCACCAGGATCTGCAGAGCTGCACAGGAACTAAGTCATCTGCTGCCCTTTTTGTCTTATGCCTAAAGGTACTGTACAGTTTTTAAGAGAACTTAACCTCTTGTTGTGTAACTGCACTTGTTCTCTGTTGATGAGACCTGTTGTGGTTGCTTTCTAGAGTTGCTGATAGCTTCTTTACTTCTCAAGTCTAAACAGCTTGTGGCTCTGCTTTGAAGTCTTCTTTTCTACAAAGACTTCTAAAACATTGTGCAAGACTTGTACTTGCCAGCAAGAAGGGCTTCAGCTCACTTAGACTTTTGCCCAATTGACTTTGGCCTAGTCTGGCTCCCCGAAGGACTCTTCTGCCCTCCGACATTGTGCATTTTTCTCCTTCTAGGAGGGGGTTAACTAACTTTGCATTGGGGGTTACCAAAAGTACTTACCTGCTTCAGAATATATGTGTGACCTCTTGTTCTGTTCTACTAACCTTTTTCTTTCCCCAACTCTTAAGTCTGCTTCTAAATGCAAACAGTGGTATATTAATGTCCACAGTGTCCTTGTTACTAAAGTCACCCGAGGGTGTAGGAAGAGTCTGTGTGCCATCCCAAAAGGGTACTTACTGATTTAGTAATATTAAGAGTGTGTATTTTGGAGTGTATTTGTGTGTTACTATTATACTGCCCCTTCTGAAGAAGATTTACTCTAACTGACTGTTAAATTAATTAATAATTGTGTAATCAAGAAACCTTGTGTGTAAGAGTTTATTTGAATACTTGTCACTGTGAATCTCTGTGGCTCCCCTACAGCTCACATTGACCCCTCTTGAGCTAAGCCTGGCTGCTCAACACGCTACCAACCTGTGTAGTACAGACTTATACCAAAGGTTTGGATCCTATCGCCAGGAGGTCAGGGTTGTTGTAGTGCACCCAAAGGGTACTTCCACGTCGGGTAAAATGAGATGGCAGGTGCTGCGGGAGCTCGGACTTACTCTGGGCCGGATCCTTGAAATGGGACGCTCTTAAGAACTCGCTGATTTGAGGGTCTCTAAGATGGGCGCAGCGATATGCACACTCAAGATCGATGAGGTGTGCATCATAGATCGCCCGCAAGCAGCGCGACCCATCAAAAAAGGGTGGCCTCCGAGGAAGGAGAGAGGGCCAGCGCCTCCAACACCATGCCCTAGATGTGGGTATGAAACCCCGCATCCAGGGCAATGCCAAGCAAAGGGGAGGACCTGCGGGAGGTGCAGCACACCAGACCACTTTGCATGGATGTGCAGGGCGCTGACGCCTGTCATGATACCGAGAGGTCCCAGGAAACCGAATTTCTGGGGCTCAGAAGCATTCCTAGAGTGTGGCGCAAGTAGAACAAGAGGAGTTTCGTGCAGATAAGGACATTGCTGAGGAGGAGGAAGAGGACGGAGAAATATTTGTTATTTCCAGTGCGAGTGCACTGAAGATAAAGAAATGGCAGCAACCACAATGCAACGTAAGCGGGGGTGGGTCGGACATACCATTCTCATAGACACAGGGGTATCAGTCAATGTGATGGCCCTAAGACATCATGAGTCACTGCCGGGTCTGCCAACGTCAAGATCTTCACATTTGAGGCAACCAAAGCAATCCCACTGAAAGGGGTGTTCATCTCGAAAGTGAGCTACAGAGACTGTCATAAAAGCACAGACATTAGTGGTGACACAATCGGCTGTGCTGTGGCGGAATCTTTTGAGATTGTTAATTTCGCATACAGAGTGTATGTTGAGGACATCCATGCACTGCTCAAGAGGTTCACAGGAGTCTTCGATGGAGTTGGAAAGTTGGCTGGTGAGCACATAGACCAGTTTATCCGACCTGTGGCGTTGAAGCACTGCAGGATTTCGTTCCACCTCAGGGTGCAAGTTGAGAAAGAACTGGACAACGTGGTACGACTTAACATTATGGAAAAAGTAAAGGGTCCCACCCCCTCGGTGTCCCCCCATTGTAGTGGCCAGAAAGCCGAAACAAATGGACTCGGTGCGCATATGCGTAGATATGCGGCTGCCAAACCAGGTCATTAAGCGAGAGCGCCATTTAACCCCCACAACTGATGACACTGTGAGAGAACTACAAGGGGCCAGAGTGTTCTCCAAGTTAGACCTGATGGCCGGTTACTACCAAGCGGTCCTCCACCCCGAATTTCAATACATAGCCACTTTCACAACGCACAAGGGTTTTTATCGATACAAATGGCTGTGCTTTGGGCTGTCGCCGGCCACCTTGGTCTTTCAAAACATTATCCGGGGATGCTCACTGACCTGGAGGGGGTGCTAAATATAAGCAATGACATTCTGATGTTCGCTGAGTCAGAGGCATAGCACATGGTGCGGCTGAAGAGGACTCTGGAGAGAATAAGTGTACTAGGACTCACGCTCCACTGAGAAAAATGCGAGTTCCTCTGCAAGTGCATTGAATTCTTTGGTTTTGTATTTCAAGAGGGGGGCATGTCCCCGGATCCCTTGAAGGTGCAAGAGATACAGGAGGTGACCCCTCCGGAAAGCGTAGCTGATGTACGCAGCTTTCTCGGCATGGTGACCTACTGAGAACGTTTTATCTCAAATCTGGCAATCCTATCAGAACCACTGAGGAGTCTCACAAAAAAGGAGTCGTCCTGGAGGTGGACTCCGCTTGAGCAGGAAGCGTTTTTAGGGATCAAGAGGGCCCACACAGAGGAGGGCGCAATGGCTTTCTTCGTCCCAGGTTTGAACACTGAAATTGTGGAGGACGCCAGTCCTTTTGGTCTGGGGGCGGTCCTGACACAGAGCATGTGATCCTGGTGGTGGATGCGGCCACGCCGATATCTCTTCGGTGCAAGACATTACCGATGCCTCCAACAGAGACAAGTGTTTCGGCCTGATCAAAGAGGCCATGTTGAACGGTGAGTGGAAGGACGTCCTAATGGTGCTCAACAAAATGATCCGGGAAGCTAAGATTGAGGTCGAACAACTCTGGAAGGTCCGACATGAACTGTTGTTCATGAGAGAAGGGCTGCTGTTGAGAGGAGAGATAATGGTAATTCCTCTGGCATTGATTCCCCAGGTGGTGGAATTGGCTCACCACAGATACCAGGGCTCTGCCAAGACGAAATCCAGACTGAGACTGAAAGTGTTGTTTCCCAATATTGAGAGCTATGTTGATGACTATGTACAGGGATGTGTTATGTACCAGCCCATGCCCCAAGTTCGCTGGGGTACCAAGAATAGAAGCCATGCCCATGAGTGACCAACCCAGGGACATAGTACATATAGATTTTGGATCCACAGTGAGGGACTTCCACTTCTTGGTACTCATCGACCAGTGGTCCCGATACCCAGAGGTGGAGTTGTTGGAGTCCACTTCTTCTGACCACATCTTACCTGTGATGGGAAAAAGTATTCGCTGCTCATGGGTTCTCGAGAGAAATATGTTTGGACAATGGCCCTCCTTTTCAAGGGGAAAGTTTTGCTGAGTTTCTGCAGGAATGTGAAGTAAGGCACCGCAAGGTATCCCCGCTGTGGCCAAGGGCAAATGGGGAGGTCGAGCGCTTTACCACCACGAGTAAGGGAGGCCACACCGCCCGAGTGACGGAGGAAGGCGTGGTTGGTGGAAACAATAAGGAGGAACAAGGCCAGTGGCATCCCTACAAGCCAATTGATCCAGGGCCGGTAAGTGAAGGGACCTCCAATGAAGGGGGAGGCCGGAGATACCCTCAGCGTGACTGGAGAAGACGGCCATCTCGACTAGAAGACTGTTTTACATCAGTGAGCCCGAAATGCATTCTGAATGATGTAGGGCTGGAGGGAAGGTTGAAAGTCCTGGCAATGTTCCTTGTTTGTGATCACCCGTTGAGGACCTCTGGTTGTTGACACACTCCAAGAACTGTCCATTCTGCAGGACTTTCCTAGACATGCCAAGTCTCCTGCAACTGGCGGGAGTCACCAGCAGAGGGAGACAAACTCTAGCACTCACTCCCGACCTATAATAATTAAAACCCCAATGCAATCTTATGAAGAAAATCCTTTCTTCCACTTTCTGGAGCAAAAGCTCCCTCACACCTGTAGAGAAAGTTGGCATGTCTGCTGTCCCCATACGGAGGACTCAGTCCAGTGCTGGACAGGTAAAAGTCCTTCCTCCGTTCATTCAGCAGTCTCGACCCAGAGTCCTTGGTGGGCCTGCACAACGAGCTGGTGCCACTGCTCTTTCAGTCTTGCTGCTAGCGCTCTGACACTCTGCTTCGTTACAACGCTAATGCTTTGTTCCTAGGGTTGGGTTGGCCATGTTTGCAGTTAAAAAACATGACCATTACCTACCGAGGAGGAACAGTTAGCCTTACAATTAAGCCAGATTTTAAAGCGTTAAAACCCATTTACCAATTGTTTAAATAACAATTGGGGGCGGGTCAAAAGTGAAGCCATCCCTGCCGTATGTGGGCCAAGTGTCCCGCAAAATGATCTCAGAAAGTTAGCCACCCTAATAACTGGCCACACCTTGGATGTGAAGCAGCTCTTTATTCTCCCCTCATGTTACTTCCTCCCTCGTCACATTACTTCACGTGACTGGTGCTCTGTTACGACATTCCTCACCCAGCATAACCAAAATACTTACACTTAATATTGCAGCATTGTTATTCTATTATGTATTTTAACTTTATTTTATTGAGCATTTGTTAGGCACTTTATACAGCAGAATTTTGTTTCAAAGCGCCACATGGCTAAATGGGAAGAGAACAGGGGAAGTAATAACAATGGCAAAACAGTGATTACAGTCATGGTCCTACTAGGCCTTGTGGCATTCGGCCATGCAGGTGCAGGGAGGGAAAGTGCAGGAGATAGGAAGGGTGGAGGGGGGAACAGATGAGTGGACAAGTGCTGGTGGAGGACCCGGGAGGGAAGTGCTAAGGGTGGCCAAGGTGGGGAACCTCAAGCTAAGTGCTAGTGTAAGCGATGCTCGGATGGGCTTCAGAGCCGGCCCGCAAGGGCCGTGCAGTGGGGAGGCGGGTAGGGTGCTGGTATCGATTAAGGACTTTATCCTGTGATATTCATGGGGATCAGGCCACCAGTCACAGTGGCAGTGATGATTAACAGGGAAGGCAAAGAGGTAGAGAACAGCAGAGTTTAAGGCAGTTTTCGGAAACTTCAGGAGGCCAGACTGAAGTCTGAGATGGGCAGGGAGGCTGTTCCAAAGGGAGGCACCAGCCGAAGAGAGAGACCTGCCCCCCACTCTGCTTGGAGAAGCGCTTGCCAGTAAAATAGTTGGAACTAGAGGAGCCTAGGGATCTAGCAGGGGAGTATTTAGGGAGGGAGAGTTGGAGATAGCATGGTCCCAGACCCCAGCAGGCCTTGTGGATGATGCTGAGGGTCTTAAATCTGATCCTTGCAGCCACCGGGAGCCAGTGGAGAGATTATTGGGCTGGAGAGATACGTCCCTGGGCTTGAGGGCAAGGATAAGAATTTGAGCCCTGTTCTGGATTAGCTGGAGCGGGCGTAAGAAGGATAGAGAGAGCTTGAGAAAGAGACTGTTGCAGTAGTCCAGCCTGGAGAGGACCAGAGCTCTGGAGACATTGAGATTCTGGGGGAAGATGAGGAAAGGAAGGATTCCTCTGAGGAGGTGGAGCTGGACGTGAGACTTCTTTGTAAGATCCATGATGTGGAGGGTGTGGCCTGGCACACGATGCAGTAGCATGGCCACCTGAGTGCTCCTGCAATGAACGGGGGGATACAGCCTGCAGAGAAGCTAATGCCGACCGAGTACTGACTCCTGGTATGCAGCAGACATGTGTGAACCCCTTCTGAGCCTGGGGACTGAGTTGTGGCTGGAAGCATTCAGTGGATGAGCTGAGCCAACGTGTCTGCGCAGCGGGGCTTCCTGCCTGACCTGCATCTAATCCATCTGCCGCATGTGAGGGGCAGCTGTTGGTCCATCCCAATGGAGCGGTGCAGTTGCTGCGCACCCCCGCTGCAGCTTGTGCCATTACTCCAAACCTACCGGAGCCTGCAGCTGCCCCTTGTGAGGGACGGCAGAGCCGACGGGGCTCCACTAGCAGGCCGGGGCCCGGGATACACAGTGGTTGTGGTCTGTGCCCCTTCTTCCCCCTGGTGGGCAATATATTGCGTGACTGCTGGTTTGTGCCAGAAGGCCGCTGCAGGCTCCTGTGGCCCCAGACATCTGTGTTGCCTTGATCATCAGCTGGCCCCCCGTGGTGGCGGGCACCTCCTGCTTGATCCTGCTTCTGTAGATCCTGGCTGGGGCTGAGCCCATTTACTGCTGGAGGAAGTGTGTGTGTGTGTGTGTGCCAAGGGGGTCTCCCCCCAGTATCCACCTGGGCCCTGCGGCTTGCAGCCGAATGTGGGGGCCCCACTCCTGGAGCGGTCTTGTGCCACACACCCTGCTGGGAAGCGCTTGGACAGCCCCTGACCGCAGCCTGATACCTGCCTCTGCCTTCGTGGGGGGGAGTGAAGGCTGACCCCAACCGTCCATGCCCTAGAGCTGCCCTTGTGTACCAGTTCAAACCCTCCTGAGTCTGCATAAGTAGCGCTGCCATTTCAGCAGCTGGGGGCTCTCAGGCTGGAGCTTCCTTTGTTTTTTTATTTTTATTTTTTATTTGTATATGGTTCAAAGAACCTTTACAAAACTTTCACAACATTACATAATCGAATAATTTTACAAAACATTACATTCTTTAAAAACACATTAATTAAAAAAGATTTTTTAAAATGAAAAGAGGAATATGACATTAAAGTAACAAAATCTCTTTTTCAATTACTTTTAGAAAATCAACTAAAGCAAAAATGAGTGCTTTCCCATTTCCTTGCATAAAACGACTTCAAAGTGAGATCATACAATCAACATAATTCACATTAATAAATCTTTAAAAAAGCTTTGTCCTTACATCCCTAAAATGAGGACATTCTAGAATCAGGTGTTTTAAGGTTTCATTCTGTTGTGTGCATTTGGAAAACCGACAATTAGAGATGCCCCGATTTTCATTTCTAATTCCTCAGTGTTTTGTCTGTTCAAGAGTATGATACTGGTTTAATTTGAAGCGCATATAGTACATCCTAGTTATGTTACAAGAAACATCCTAAGATAGTCTCTACAACCATCTGTTTTATGAGGAAATTTAGAATATTCCATGTATGAGCTCAATGTAGTTATTTCATCGATGGTATTACACCAATCATTGTCAAATAGTTTTTGTTTTACATGGTTCGGACGCCTGTACAAGTCATCACTATCAACACTCAAACTTATTAAAGTTTTATCCATAGTTGCATAATAATTGGTAATGGAATTAGAAGAGCATCCCTTTTTGAAATCAAAAAAATACTGATAGAGTGAATTATCGGGACAGATAATTCCAAAAGAATTTTAGAATAATTAGATAGAGCACGCCATGTTAACTTAGTTGATAGAGAAGTAAGACCCAGCTTGTGTCTAATAATACAGTTGGGAATTGCTGGCGACAGACGAAGAGCTTTTTTAACCATGCTGCCCTGTAAGGAGTCCAGGGCCCTCATTACGACCCTGGCGTTATGGGGTTAACGGCGCCGTAAAAGGTGTTGGTGCCGTTAAACCCTTAACGCCTGATTACAAGGTCCCTTTGAGGCTCCCGACCTTAACGGCTGGTCTCGACCAGCCGTTAAAGTAGGGACCCGCAAAGGGACTTTCGAGGTAATTACGGTACCGCAATTTGCGGTACCGTAATTACCGCCTTTCCCAGTCCCATTGAGCCCTATGGGGCAAAAATGGGAATGGCGAAGTGCCAATGGTAAATGGGGAATTAACGCCCCACCAACCTTGGAATGGGGTGGTAATTCCCTATTTAGCATTGGTGGAATCAGTAAGTTACCAGCGTTAACCATGGCGCTATTAGCGCCCATTGGTTAACGCCGGAGTCGTAATGAGGGCCCAGGTGTTTATGCAGATTACCAAGACAAATATCCAATGCGTACAAGAGAATTGGTTCTACTTTTAAAGTAAAAAATTCAAGTAACGGTATAATTGAAAATTTGCAGAATTTAGAAAAAATTAATTTCATCTGACTCAGAAGAGGTCTGGCTTTATGATTTAAGTAGTCAACCCATGAGTTGATAGTAGTCACGTTACTCAGGTGGTATCCCAAATAGATGGTGGGCCTCATTATAACTCAGGCGGTCCGGAAATAACGGTGGCGGTAAACCTGCCGCCACCTTTGTTTCCGGACCGCCTGATCCCGACTCCTGCAGGCGGGAGGTGATGTTCCCGCCAGGTCTGACCTGGCGGGTTTAACACCGCCCGCCTGCAGGCGGCCGAGGAAACACCGGCAGCATTACGAGATGTTGCCGGTGTTTCCATGATCCCCATTCCCATCGAGTCCCATAAGACTCGATGGGAATGGGGATTAACACCATTCCGCCTCCGTGATTCCCGGAAAACCGGGGTTGTAATGCCCCGGTAATTCCGGGAATCACGGAGGCGGAATGGTAATACGAGTCCGGCGGTAACCAGGCGGTTTTACCGCCGCGGTTACCGTCAGACTCGTGATGAGGCCCGGTATCTTATAATTCATGAATAGGGATAAATCCAATACTCCAGCTAAATTTCTTAAGTTTATTGCTGGATTTGAAGATCATTACGTGGGTCTTGGAGGAGTTAGGTACAAGATTGTGTTTGTAGGCGAACTCCGAGAATATGTCTAGTTTAGATTGAAGACCAGCTGGAGTTAAGTAAAAAAAAATGTCATCGTCTGCAAAAGCTAGCCAGTGTATTCTTAGTGAGCATAGCCTTGCAGGATACGTAATAGCTGATTCCCAGAGATTGTCTATGTCCGAGAGATGCAGATTGAAAAGCAGAGCTGCAAAATTGCAGCCCTGCTTTAGTCCAAGGTAAAGAGGAACAGATTCAGTCAGAGATCCCTTCTCAGTCAGACGAATTTTACATGATGTGTTGGTATGAAATTTGGTAATCCAATGTATAAAATATTAAGGAATACCAAACTTACGCATTTTGTTCCATAAGACATGACGAACAACAGTATCAAATGCAGATGACATGTCGATGGAGGCAATATAGATGGTACTTAGTTCCTTTCCTTTAACTCCAGCAATCAGATGGGCCATTATTGTGGAATTTAAACTTCCTTTCTTTGTCGTCCTCGCCTGGCTTCATCGGGCTGGCCCATACCCGGCGACCCGGTGGCCCTCTGTGTCATTCCTTGTAGCCTGGAAGCTGTCCGTGTGCCATGGCTAAATCGGAACAATCCCATAAATCCCAGGACATTGCATCCCTGCTGCAGATTCAGGACCGGTGTAAGAAGGAGAGCACAACAGTGGGCCAGGTCCACGGGGTGTGGGGGGAAGGTGTTTATGACCCGCAACTGGCTACAAAGGACGGACCTACAGCAAAGGCTAACTGAGATTCGGAAGCATATCCAGGGCATCCTGGCGGAGATGGCGGGAAAGGTCTCGGCTATGGATAAGTACCTGACGGACACTCATTGAAGAGTGGAGGAAGTTGAAACCACCCTATGCGAGCAGTTCTATGAGACCAGCGAATGGGCCCAACGCATGGAAACACTAGAAGACAAGGTAGCCTTCTTGGGGAACAAATATGAGGACTCTGAGAATCTCTCTCGGTGTACGAACATTCGCATCAGGAGGGTCCCCTCTGAAATACCTGACCGCGACCTGGAGGCCTACATTACAAATTTCTTTCGCCAGGTCCTAGGCACCCGATGTCCTCACGAGAGTCCACTTTTACAAGGTGAAGGAGGGAATTCTCGTCCAAGTCAGGCAAGTGGATGAGATCTTCTTTCGTAGAACCTCCCTGGCCCTTTACCAAGACCTAGCAGGCATTACCGTATTCAAGCGCAAGACACTCCGACCACTAACAGAATGGCTCTGTGAGAAAAGGGTGCGCCATTTCCCCACGGCTCTCCACTTTACCTATCAGAACTGCTCCTGGTCGGTCTCATCAATGAAGGAGGCTGAACATCTTCTCTCCCCGGACGCGACTGGCCTGCAGACAGATGTGCAACCAGATCCGTCATCCAGGGCCGGGCCCAGGGTGGGCCCTTGGACCAGGGTGGGAAAAGGCCGAAGGAGGAAAAAGGAATCGAGTGTCCACGGATGACTATGCCTGGACTGGAGGCGGGCGGCTGGGGTGCCCCTGGGCTGTGCTGGCTGACCCACGTCTGTGTTTGTGGGTGATTCCGCCACCCCCTTAGAAATTGGGATGACTGCTCTAAGCTAGGGGAGGCAGTCTTGTTCAAAGTTAACATTTAGATGACAGACTTTCCCCTGTTACAGGCTCTCCCCATATTGGTTCTTTGGTCGCTTATCGGCCGAAATTCAGAAGTTAGTAATGTTGGTTGAGATGATTTGTTTTTTATTGGGGTGCGGGGGAGCACTTGAGTTGGGACAAAATTTGGGACAGGGGCAGACCGCACAGCAAAACCTTTAGGGGCACAGGCATTGAGGATAGATGGTTATGGGGCTTTCCCAATGAGCCTGATGGCTGACACTGCTGTGGACTCACAGGATTGTACGCTGTCCATGCTCACGTGGAACATACAGGGCCTAAACTCGCCTATCAAGCACAGATCTGTAATGGCAAAGCTGGGTGACCTATCTCCCTTGGTGGTCTTCCTACAGAAGACTCACCTTTTGAAGGATGACGACTCGAGACTCGTACATGTCTGCTTTTCACCTGGGCACTTTGCGACTAGCGGAAAGAAGCAGAGAGGGGAAGCCATACTTTTCAACAAAACCACCCCTTCACATGAACTGGGACCCTGCGCGATCCTAATGGGAGATTCATGGGGGTTAAGGGCACCTTATTGAGTAACACTTTCACGTTCATCGCTGTATACTCCCTGAATGATCGACAAGACCTGTTCTTGCAGGGCCTCTTCAAAAAACTGCTTGTCTTCCCTGAAGGGACACTGGTCATAGGGGGGATTTTAATGTGGCCCGGACTCCAACACTGATAAGATCTGGGCTCAAGTCGAGGGTACACCTGGGTGGATGGAGTCCACCCACTTCTTTCAGACGGTGGACACAGTCCCCCCCAGCTAAAATGAGAAACATTGAATGTCTTCTTTGAATTTATGATTTAAAGCAGACCTCTAAGCTTGAACCACAGTTGTCAGGCTTGCAGGCTGGACACTTCACCACTGCACTAAATAACTTGATGAAAAATAACAAACAACTAAAGGTGAAATGTCCCATTTTGCTACTATAATTTCCAGGCAAAATATTTGTATATGTTCTTGGAGTTTAAAACATGCACACCTTTTAACGTTTTCAAAAACACTATTAAAAGAAAATATCCTCTTTTAGTTTTGTGTGTGTGTTGATTTTATGAAAGGCAAATGCCATTTATCCTGTGCAATTTGGGTGGTTATGCAAAGCCAATTTAATGAAATGTGCATATTTCACCTTGATTTGCTCATTTCTGGTGACGTCACATCCCATTTCGTTTGTTGATGAGTCCCCCCCACTTAAATGTTTAGGACTTGACCCCTGGATAAGACTCTCCACGCCTCTAGGGTGGACTATAGAAACCTGCTGGCTCTCATGCGCAAGCTGCCGTTGGTGGATATCTGGAGGCTAGGAACGCGATTGCCAGAGATTATACGCATTACTCACATGCTCATTTGGGTTACTCGTGTATTGACATGCTATTGGTCTCCACCTCCTTGGCCCCTGTTATCCCAGAGAGTACTATTCACGTGGTCTCTGTATCTGATCATGCACCATTCTCATTTTCTTCTATTTCGGTCACGGGCCTGTCTCCCCCAACTCGCAGACCCTGGAGGTTCTATGGGCCGATTCTTAGGGATCCGATAGTCCACCAGGAGATCGGGACATCACTTCCTACTATGAACGCAATCTCACGGACGACGTGTCCTTAGCCACGGTATGGGATGCCATGAAGGCGACAGTTAGAGGCAAGGTCATAAGTCCCACTACCTCTTACAGGCAGGCCAGGACCCGCTTGCGGTGAGACTTGGAAGACGAGGTCCAGACACAGGAGGCCACACATAACCGCTCGGGCTCCTTTAGTGATAGGCACCTCTTAAACGTAGCCAGGTCTAAATGTAATGCCCACTTAGCAGAATGTACTTCCCAGGCCCTTCTTAAGATCAAACAATATTACTACACCAGGGGAAGCAAAGCCAACAAGATATTGGTTTGCAAGCTGAATAAGCGTAGGGTCCACAACAACGGCCACGGCTTGTTAGATGATGAAGCGGGGATCCTCATCACAGAGGACAAACTAAACTGGGTGCACAATTACCATACCCTGGCAACATCAGCCTCCCCGCCGAGCACGGACGTCCTGCGGAACTATTTGGGGCTTGTCACCTTCCCCACATTGGCTCCCATCATGGCCACGCAATTAGAACAGACAATATCCATTGCGAAAGTCTCGGCGGCCATCAAATCCCTGAAAAGGGCCAGACAACTTTACCTATGATTTTTACATGGCCTACTGTGAGATTCTTTCCCCTCAATTGACCCGACTTTTTAATTTTTTTCCTGAAGCCGGTACGTTTATGCCCACAATGCTTGAAATGTCATGATGCCTACCCCTGGGCATCCAGACCAAGTCCATCAACCCCGGAAACAGGCATCATGTTACCTGGAGCAAACCCAGCAACCCCTGTTAGGGGCTATCTGGGTACAGTCCTGGCGCCTATGGCGCCAGGCTCATATGGGACATCAGTCCTGGTGCCATAGACGCCAGGCTCATATGTTAAAACTTACCTGATGCAGACCATGCTGCAAGGGATCCAAGCATTCAAGCCCATGTGAGGCTTGAAGGGACTATTTTATCTTAGGGACTATTTTGTTACTTGGGTGTGGCTGTGGAGGAATACTTACCTGGGACTACTTTGAAGGCTAGTTAAACCACGCCCGAAGAGCAGCACATGCTTCGCGTTATTCTGCATCCAGCAGCGTAACGCTCACCGTGTCTGCAGTCAGCATCCTGCCACGCCCACCTCGATTCCAGAGCGCCTAGAAAGAAGGGAAAGAAGAAGAAAGGTTAGAACAAGAACTTTACTGGATTTCTTACCTGATTTTGGATTCAGCGCATCTTCGAACCAGAAACAGACTTCATTTTAAACGCGTTGCATCGCCAGCAGCAGTGCCGCGCCATACTCACCGTTCCTCGCAGCATCTCTACGATCCGGTGCTGCCTCCATCATCTGGTTGCCGCATTCCAGCGGCAAAACAACAAGGTGAGCCAAGGGAACAAACAAGGACAATCTCGTAACCACCATATGCTTACCTGATTTTACCGCAGGAGGTATTATCCACCAGCACGCCAAATCTTCCTACGCTGCACCTGCAAGAAAAGAGAAAGCAGAGAGTTAAACCTTGGCATCATTTACCGGACAGTGTTACAAAACACAGACTCTTACCTGAACGCTTTCAGCTGCCACAAGACAATCATCTTTTGGGTCTAAGCTGCAAAAGAAACAAGGAATTGGACAAGAGTGATTAATCGGACATTTAGAACTCATTAGAACTATATACTTGCGGCCTTTCGCCCGGAGGTTTGGAGCCAAGATTTGTCCAGAACTCTTCCAATATCCTCAAGCCAGTGAAGTAACTGGCCATCAACGCGCCCCTGCATTCTTCGCAGGATGGAGAGCTCATCATACAAAACTATAAGTGAGCTTTGTGAAAGGGAATGTCAGAAGTGATGAGTGGGGACGCAGTGAGGTGTTAATACTCAAATCCACGGGTGGCTATTTCCCTTTCCCTGTCTTTAGGAGACTACTTCTACGGGTCAAGCAGACGAAGCTAGGTGGGCCAGTCCAGTCAGTCATCTCTGCACTACGCATCACATAGGTGGAGACCGTGGCTGTCCAGTTCCGCTCGACACCCCTGTGGGAGCCAGGTGAGCGTAACAGGAAACCCCACCTTATTGATCCTGAAACGGCATAAAGACTCCCGTCTGCTTGATTCATATCGCCCAATCTACCTCATCAACTTGGACGGTAAATTGTACAGTCCTTGGCACAAGGTTAATAATGGAGTTGACAACTATGGTCCATTCAGACCAGACCGGTTTTATCGCTCGCAGATCCACCCAAGACAACATCCGAAAGGTCTTCAACTTGGCTGAGGTAGAAGTCAGGGCGAAAACTAAGGCTGGCATTCTAGTTCCTGATGCCCATAAGGCTTTTGACCGGCTGGATTGGTCCTATCTTGAGGCTGACCTCCAAGAGTTGGGCCTGGGTACAAAATTCCGTCGGTAATGTCCATATATTTGGCCCTGCACAACCGGATCCTAGTTAACGGCAGGGCCACTCCCCCTAATAAAAGTTTGCAGAGGAACAAGACCGGGCTGTCCCCTATCCCCGCTCCTATTCGCCCTATCGATGAAGACCCTGGCGTCCTGTGTGCGTGATCATCCGGATATTTGGGGTATCCCTTATCAGGATCGGGAACACAAAATATCCTTATACGCAGATGATGTATTGCTCTCCTTGATGGAGGTGCAGCAGTCGATCCCGGCTCTGATGGTTGAATTGGCAAGCTTTGACAGGACCTCTGGGTTTGCAGTCAACTACAGAAAATCCTTTGGCCTGGCGATCACATTAGCACCCAGGGACATAGATACACGGGAGGACTCCTGCCCGATGAAAGTGGAAGCGAGACCACATTAAATATTTGGGGATGAATATACCCAGTTCCATCAAATCAATATACTCGGCCAACTTCCTTCTTTATTCGCGGTGTGGAATCAGACCTGAAACGCTGGCAAGCAAATTACCTTGTGGCTTGGGTGTGTCACAGCTGTTAAGATGACCATTGTCCCTAGACTTCTCTACCACCTCCTGCCCCTCCCATTTAGCAACACCGTAGTCCAAGGATAGCTCAAAACGTCCTGATGCGTAAGGAACACCTGGGGGGCCCTGACATAGATTGATATTACCTTGCTTCCCACCTTTCGCACATCTTCACATGGGGTCAGTTGGGAGAGATCCCACAATGAGCGCAGATTGAACAGCCACACCCTGGATGCTCTCATCTCAACTAACATTCCTCTATCCGTCCCTCTCACTCTCTCTCTCTCCTGGAATGACCACTCTCTCCTCTCACTTGAAGCTCTCTTCTCCTCTGGCATCAGTAAGCCTGGACAAATTGACACAAGGAGAGGTGGGGGACGGAGTATTTATAATGCTCCACCAAACTAGCCCCCTAACTAAGGAAACCCTTCACATATCATACAAAAGGTTTGGTGGACAGTGAAATGGCAAAGGTGAAGCATCTACCTCTCGCTGGATCAAACTTCCAAACTTAGAGGGGGGATAAAATGTATATCACCACCTTGAAGTAAGGAAACAACCAACCATGTTAGCACTGCACAATATACATTCAGAACAAAGGATTTATCAAAATATATATATTTTATTAAATTGATTAACAATAGTTAAAAAACTCCTTCAAAAAGGCAATTAATATTTAACAACACAATACAATAGAAATATGAAAATTGCACAAGAAAACACTCAAGAAAAAAATACACGGGAACAGTGACCATGAAGGGAACCACCTTGAATCAGGTTCCACATTAGGAATAGAGGGACAATCACTATTCACAAAAACACACAAAAGGCTAAAATTAATTCACCCACATTAGACTTGAAACTCAATTATACATAAAGACTCACACTGCATCATACCCAATCAACCCAACATGTTTCATTCCTCGTACAACCACATCACATACATTAAAGGGAAATTCATCAGGGGCATGCATCCAAAAAACAACCACAATTCACAGAAAGAATTGTTTGTGCAACTTTGAAGGCTAAAGAAACGGCCAGAAAGCCGTCTTAAAAAATGCAGATTTTCCTGGTCACTAGCAGGGCTAACCAATGATGCACACTGTCAATGTGATGTCGTGGTTAGACAGTAGATAAAGGTGGTAACTGCAGCCGGATTGCTGCCTTCACCATCAACTTGAACTCTAATCCTGCCGGAAGTAGATGCTGTACACCTGTGAACAATGAAAAAATGGGATGTGGGTAAGAAGGCTAATCAATAGTACCTCTATACCACCAGAATGTTAAATTACAATTCTGAGGAGTACACATTTGAATTTATAGGGTATCTCCAAATCCCCGTCACACAATGGAAATCTAGTGCTCAGACACATGCTGAATTATAAAAAATAAAAAAAAAGAGAACAGAAAAGAAGCAAAAGGTAGGCTAAATGGTACAACTACTGAGAGCCTCATCTAGCGACCACCATCCGAATGTCACACCTGTAGCAAGGCTCAAATTACCACAGCACTCCCTTCATCACAAAAAGCTGAGGTGATGATTACGCACTAAAACAATTGCCAGTTTATTAAACAGCAACTATGAGGCACTGAAGCATATTACCCATGTTCATAACGGCCCCTCAGCATTCAGAACACCAAACAAGTTCAGCAAAGATGTCTGATCTACGAGAGACTGCGACAAGTACCCACTAAGTAAGACAGCTGATCATATGAAGTTGAACAGCCATACCTTATTTAGGTTAATCAGGCATATGCTGAGACGCATAAAACATGAAGAGACGGCTTCTATCTTTAAAAGCACGAACAGTTCCGCACGGTTCACAGTTATACTAGAAAATGGAAACAGATGTGATTCAGCATTGTGCCGGTGACTCTCGCGGCCGTATAGTATTGAAAGTATAAAGTGTAGCCAAAATACGGTACCTGTGGAATAAACCAAATCCAGCCTGCAAACAGTCAAGCCGCAACTTCAAGAAGCAACCATGTAGCAGCGCGTCGTCGTCAAATGGCGAACATATCAGGAGGCTGATCAAAACCTCATTAGGTCGAGGAACCTGTTCAAAATAAGGGGACATTAAGATATAAGAAAAATGTCTCCCACGGCTCAGTACCCCAGAGGGACACTAATTATTGCTTAAAATCGGCTAACGTGTTCATTAATTGTTGGTAAAGTAACCATGAGCCGTTAACACTGGCATACACTATGCCCAATTAAGCAGGGGGAACAACCCATCGATATTCAGAATATAAAAAGGGTCAGAACCCGGATTCCATCCAATGTCGTTTGTCAAGGGGGGGATAGCACTCACCTAATATACAGCCAATAGATGTTCAGTCAGGGGTTCAGAGTAACCCCTCTGTATAGGTGGCGCTCAGGCAGCACCTACGAGGAAATCCCGGAATCAAGCAAGGAGACCTACATTTCACTTGCTGTCGGGATGCTTATATAAGTTGTAAAAACTCTGCATCGCAGCTGTGTCAGGAACCGCCTGCCGGTGTAAGGGGTGTTCTGATGCGTTGCAGATGTGTACTGCAACGCTAGTGGTTGTGGTAGTTTGAGTCCACACGCAGCACTCTCGACCAGGGGCTCAATCAGGCTATGCTCTCATAGTCGGCGCCCCAAAAAAGTTTTTTGCATTATTTATCCGATGCGTCAACCATCCCAAAGTCAAAAAGACTAAACGGGAAAAGAATTTGATACGTTCATATCGACAACTCATCGGAACCCGCCAACCAATCACTTGCTGGTCGAGTTCCTTCCCATGCAAATGCAGGGAAAGTAATGAACACCGTCACGGGCCATCAATGCATACAATGAAACCTGTGCACGGAGAAAAAACACCCACGTACTGTCTATAACCGCAAGCGATAATACCTAGTAACCTAGTAAACATAGTATGCCCCATCTGTCTAGTTGATACATGTAGTACCAGCAGCAACCACAATCATTACACATGAGTTAATATTAAATTCTGTTTAACCAGTCAAGTAGCTCTCGAAAGGAAAAACTGTTAGACTCCTGACACAGAGCCTATGGAGATATACTTACATAAAATTCCCCTGAGGGCATAAGCATAAACCCACTGAAATTCGTGGTCCGGATAAATCAACCTGTACTTTGCAGAATGAAAGTGAAGTATAAAACCTCAATGCACGTCAAGCTGAACGGGCAAAGGGACTTATCACATATCGTGTTGCACAAAAATCCCCACAAAGGCATGAACAGAGACACACTGAAAAACACGGTGCAAATATAGCCACCAGTACACTACAGGGTAAAGAGGGAATGCACTACCTCACTACTCATCGAGCCAGACGAGTACAGGCACCTATCACATAACGCATTCATGCACCCAACTCAATTTTGTCATTAAGCCCAATCTCAGCACTACAAGTTAGGAAAATCATATGTTGTTCCTTCTGGAGTAACTTGATCTTGTCACGATTGCTATCCCCTGTAGGGTTGAGTCTCAAGATCACACTCCAGTGCAGATCTTCCACTTTGTGCACAAATTCAATCCAGTGCTCGACCAGAGGGGCATTCAGAGTCCTATTGCGGATCTACTGAGCCTGGCACTGCCTCCCGTTTACAAGGTCATCCATCCCATGAAAGAATGTCAATAGCTGCCTTTGCCTCTATCTACTCTGCTTCTTCTACTCCTGCAGCGGACTCCCATCCTGACACAGCCCTCTCTAGCTTTAACCTCTCAGTTTCCAACACTCTTGATATTCTTGCAGCTGTCATGAGGGTATGACTGAAGCCAACCAAAAATTGAAACTCTTGGTACGACTCCGAACTGGTTGCCCTAAAACACAAGTGCAGGGCAGCCGAATGGAAATGGGATTCCTCTGCGCACCCTCTGACAAACTGGCCTGCCGCCGCCTGAAAAGGCAATACAGACTCTGCATCCGCTCCAAGAAAAGAGTCTTTATACAAGCCTGCATTTCCGTGGCATCCAATAACACGGTTGACCTTTTGAAAATCTGCAAGGAACTAGCCAATCCTATCGCTGCCTCTTCCACCACTGCACCCACACAGGCCCTTTGCTCGGACCTGGCTGCACACTTCACCTTAAAAACACAGGATATCCTATCCTCTCTCTCTTCCTTTCCACCTCATACACCAACATCTCTTGTACCGCCCTTGGCCACCCTCACCCCTCCCCTTCTTCTCTCTTCTCTCTCCCCTATCTCACCTGAGGAGATCACTAGATTGGTCTGGTCAATGAAAGCCTCCTCCAAACAGGGGGAACCCTGTCCTTCCAAAACCATCAAGGACAACATTGATTCTCTCTCCCCAGCCTTAGCCAACCTCTGCAACCTCTCCTTCGCACTGGAGGTTTCCCAACTGCTCTTAAGCACTCCCTTGTGCACCCTCTCCTCAAAAAACCTTCTGCTGCCCCTTCTATTCCGGCAAACTATCGCCTGATCTCTATCACTCCTTTCCTTGGCAAACTTCTGGATAAGTTGGCTATTTCTCAGCTTACCCTCCACGCTGAATCTGTTGGTTGCTTCCACAACCACCAGTCTGGCTTTAGAGCATCCAGGGGCACGGTAACTGCTCTTCTGACAACCCGTGAAGATCTGCTCTCAAAACTGGATTCTAACTCTCCCTCTGTCCTCATTCTACTAGACCTTCTGCTCCGCCTTCGATAAAGTTATCCACAACACCCTGTTCGTACGTCTCTATGATACCCTGGGCATCACTGATCAGACCCTGCCGTGGCTAACCTTCTTTTGTCTCTGACCGCCCATCCCAGGTGAAACTTGGGTCCTTTCTCTCCCCTATCACTCTCTCTATGTGAGGTGTCCCCAGGGATCTAACCTATCCTGCTGGTTTTTCAATGGCTGCATGACCCCCCTGAGCCTGTATGATAGCCACTTTCAACTTCCAACTTCCAGTACTATGCGGATGACACGCAGCTCTCCTTCAGGCTACCCTCAGCCTCTTCTTCCTCCTCACTCATACCCGACTGTCTGTCTGCAATTCCGTTGTGGTGAGTTGCAAACGACCTCTGCCTCAATGCCAGTAAGGCAGAGATTGTGTCCTCATTGGGACCCCTGCACGCGCCTTCCTGCTATCTCTCTGGCCGGCCTCCCTTGGCCCTGTAACTGCACCTACCAACAAGGTTAAAAAATCTAAGGGTCCACTCTCCTTCCCCTCCCACATCACTGGCATTTTTGAAAAGTCCCACTACCAACTGCACCTTCTCAGAGGTATTCTACCTTTTCTCACTTTCCCCTAGAGGCTCAACGTCTCCAGAGCCTTGGTCCTCTCTAGGCTGAACTACTGTAACAGCCTCTTTCTGAACCTGCCCTCTTCTACCCTCTGTCCTCTTCAACTCATCCAGTACAGAACTGCAAGACTTATCCTTGGCCTCAAGCCCAGGGTCTGCATCTCTCTGGCGGTGAAATCCCTTCACTGGATCCCCATGGCTGCAGGGATTAAGTTCAAGACCCTTTGCATTAGCTACAAGGGTTTCTGGGGCTTGGGTTCACTCTATCTACAGCGCTCCCTTCCTAAATACTCTCCTTCCCGAGCCCTATGCTCATCTTCAGCCAACTCTCTGCGGGTGATCCGCTTCGCCAAGCAGAGACTTCAGGGGAGATTTTTATCCACTGCAGGTGCCTCCCTCTGAAACAGCCTCCCTGCCTTTCTCTGTCTTGAGGCAAATCTCCTTAAGTTCCGGAAACTCCTCAAGACTTTCCTCTTCACCTCCTCCTTCTCTCGCCCTCTTCCCTGCCAACCACCTCTTTTTGCTCCTCGCTCTCTCTCTATCCTCTACTTCTGCTCAATCTCGCTTACTTGCTGCCTTGGGTACCTCCAGAGCCTACAGGTCCCAAGCCTTTCTCACCAGTCTCCTGTACTTGCACCTGAGCCTTGCACTTGCAGCAGCACTACTGCACTTGGTTACGACCCACGTGAGTGGTATCTCTCTGCACTTAGCCCATGTCCTGACGGGACTGGGCGCACTTCGTCCCTTTTTACCCCCCCTTGCACTTCCTGCTCTGTTGACCAGCATGATCTGAATTGTGTATAAGCGCATAATAAATAAACAAGTTCATCAGGCTCGCTCAGACTCCCCCCTGAAATAGATCCTGTTGAATTAGGATCTAAGTTACAGAGCGCGCCTAAGGAGAATCAATCCTCAGCTATATGGCACCCAAGCTATGGAACACGCTACCCACAGCCCTCAGATCTGAAACCTTTCTCCATGCCTTCCGCAAAAATCTAAAAACTACACTCTTCAATTAGGTGATAGTTCATTGCCTGTACTTGCTTACAACTGTCTGTACTTGCTTACTACTATGCCTTCTTCACTTTGTGCAACCAATGCCATTTCCTGCTGTATGTTTTTTCGTACCTACTGTAACTAAGATTTAAACACCACTGTAACCAGCGCCACAATGCTTATGGGCTGCTATGCGCTTAACAAATGTGAACAAATAAATAAATATATCACACAACCCCCTATGAGGAAGCTGCCTTAGACGAGATTCAACAAGAAAAATCCAATCAGAAAGTAAATAAGGAAAATGGAGGCAACCGGTTCAATCTGAAGAAACCAAAGAATCAGAAAAGGAAAAAAAATCTGGGAATCGTCTCCTTTTTGTTGTTGTGGATAAGGCTGCTGAAGTGACCAATGTTTTGAATTGTCCCCGGCAAATCGCTTCACTGAAGACAAAAAAAAAGAAGAGGGAAGTCAGATTTGAGGAAAGGTCCGGGGCCTAATTCTGGAGTTAATACACCAGATTCCCAGGCTGTTGTAATCCGTGTGGATTCTGCAGCACAGACAGATGATCTTCCTGTTTCTGTTCCATCTGTGAATATGTCTACTTCTCAGATTCCGGAAAAGACACTCAAATTGGCACTGTTCTTCTGCAGGGGTAGGAACCCAACCAGGGGTCCTTTAATTCCTGGTACTATCCCACCTGCAGCATCTATATAGCAATCAGAATTTTCTTCGTTTACGAGCTCCAGCAGAAGTACTGTCACAATAAATGATCCTGCCTTACCATCAGTAATTGCAGAAGAAGCGCCTTCTGTGAGTGATCGGCCTGCTTCGGTAGCCAATGAAACTGCATCTCTCCCCTTTGGGATTCCCAAAATTAGGTTGTAATGTAAAGGACCCAAACAGTCCAGGCAGGCTCTGAATAGGAGCTCCATATTTGCTATCACCAAAAGAATCCCATCACTTAGTCAAGATCATACGTAGATAGCAGACAATGTATGTTTTCCTTCTGATTCAAGAACTGATTTGGTGGAACTGGGTTTGAAATCGTGATTGGGGGTCTAAGCACTTTGGGCAGCAGCGGTTGATCGGGAGAAGCATGGACTTGTGGTCACAAACTCTTTACGCTTAAATATTAAGACCAACATTGTAGTACCAAATCTGGAGAAGGCTGGGATGGGGGGTGGTGAAGGTGGTCAGCCTGTCTTAAAAAAGGACAATATATTGGCCGCTCTACCAACTATTCTCGCCAAATTGTTTCACCGGTTTGGGCTGACTGAGGAGCGGCTGTTATGCTCACCTGGTATCCACGGGGACGCATGTATGCCCTGGTTGCCAGATTCCCCCCAGATGTACTCAATTCGGGATGATGTCTTCTATGGCAGGTGGGCCTGAAAACACAGGAGGACTGGACTAAGGCACAGATTTCGTTTCCTCCCACCAGCCCCTTGGACTAGACCTGATGGCCCCCTCCTCACCTTGTTATTATGTCCGGCGTGCTCTCCGTCCTGCTATCTGCGCAGGGGCGCGTAGTTCCTGCGGGTTGAAGCGACCAAGTTAACTTCACTGGCACCAACCCCTTCAAGTGTCTTTAAAGAGGTAAGTTTGATTATAGCAGTCTCTGAGGGCCTTTGCTTTTCTTTCAGGCTATTAATGTCTTTCCCTGATTGTTTCCCCCTTAGGTATGCAGAGGTTCGCTGGGTGCGCTGCTTGGGTTTGGCTCCTGCCGGGATTTATGGACGCGGAGCGTATGAAGAAAGGTAGGTTCAGCGCGAAGTGCGGCGCGCTAATGTCTTTTTGGGCTAACCTGTATTCTTTATTCCTTTTCAGTTTACGATGGCATTTCTGGGCGTGCAGTGATTTCCGGAGCGGAACCGGCCAAGATATGCCCAGCCAGGTGAGGAGATTTCGGTTGCTGCTGTGATTGCCGTGAGTAACCTGTTTAACGTTGTCCCTTTCTCTCTCCTCTCCAGGTGCTTCGTTCCGGTGCGAGCGCAATGTCCTGAAGATTCTGCCAACGGGATGGAAGACCGCGAGCAGCTGGGATCGAAGGATGGAAGACTGCAGGTAATCTGGAAGTGCTAATGATGTTCTTTTGTCTCCTCTGCAGGTCCGCGATTCCAGGAGCGCCGGGTGCTGGTCTCTGAACACGGTGAGTGTTACGCTGCTGGCTGCAAAAAAACGCAAAGCACGTTCTTTAGCTTGGCTGTGGTTTATATAGCCTATCCTGTAAAGTAGTCCAGGTAAAGTAGACCGGGCTACCACACCCCAAAACACTGCACCGCACAGTCTGGTTCTTAGGGATTAGACTGTGTGGGTGTCTCCATGTTGGCTGCAGGCCTCCACATAAAAAGTAGTCCCTTCAAGTCCCATTCCAAATATAAGCCTGGCGCCAAAGGCGCCAGGACTGACTCCAGGAGAGTCCCCGGTGAAAATGCAAGGCCCTTGGGGCCCCAAATGAACCCCGAGCCCTAACCCTACCTGGCATGTGACCATGCCAATGGGGTTCTGGGTCACGGGTCGTGACAGCGGCTTTAGTTAAGAATCGAACTAAGATTTTGAGTTGGAATACGCAGGGTTCCAGTAGCTTTAAGAATTCTACTATGCTACAATATATATTTGGAGGTTTTGACATGGTATTGTTTCAGGAGACCTGGCTTCTGAATTCCATTAATCTTGATGGCTTCCCCATTGTAGAACAGAAAGCAAACCATCAGAACGGTGGACACCCGTCCGGTGGTTTGCTGATAGGCATTAGGAATTCAGTACTAACGAGTGTTTAGGAAATTCAGGTAAAAAACCTGGGCATTTGCGCTGTTCGCTCTCAAATCAGGGTGAGCGGGCAGATGCTTTGTGTAATTGTGATCAATGTCTACTGGAACCCCGTAGTCCCAACTCTGTCTGATTTCTTTGATGACCTATCATCTCTGCTTTCTCTGGCATCGAAGGAAGGCCAGCCCACTGAAATAATACCGGGGGGGGGGCTGAATTCATTTTGCCTCCCAGTTAAGATGAATGGCAATGTAAATAAGTATTCGGTGTTGAATGGTGAGAAATTGGTGGAATTCTTGTCTGGCTGGAATTTGTACATAGTAAATGGAAGTATCGGGGGAGAGGAACAACATGGCCTAATGGTTGTAATAGCTCATGATTGACTACCTGTTCCTGTCCAAGTGTCTGTAGGATAGCTGCAACGAATTAAACATTGTTGAGACAGATAGAAGTGATCAAAATATACTGACAGGTAACTTTAGTCTGGGAACTAGATTGGCCTGGGAAAGGTATGAGATACCCCTGGAAGTTAATCAGAACGGAAATAAGGCGGTTAAATTCCAAAGAGGTGGAGAGTCCCTAAACCTCAGCCTAAATCTTTACCTGGATCAAACAGTCTCAGCTGATTTATTCAGGGCCAGTAATCCGTTTGATTACACCGCCCTCATTTGGGGGCTAGACGCTCCCAAATTTATGAGTATAAAGCCTGGTGTTTGTCATCAGCATGATATTGATGACACGACCCATCAGAAAAAAAATAACTCAGAAGAGAAATTCAAGCATTAAAATATTGCTGAGGAAATCTGGAGGGTATAGCTCTGAAATGTAAATCTCTCCTGAATGACTATAAAAACTGGTCTAAAGGCCAGCGGGCTTTGAGATTACAGAGGGATGGTGAGTCCATGCTAAGCGCCCTGACTGAAAATAACTTGAGGAATTTCAGGGAGATTGTGCATCAAGGTGAGAAATCCCAATTGAGTCTCCAGGGAAACGTGGTTTCGGAGGAGGTGTGGTGCTCTCATTTTGAGAAGGTATATGGCTCTCTGCCCGAGGAAAATATGTCAAGACCAATAGCGTCCAGGTAGAATTTGTCCTTCTTGAGTGAATGTATCCAAGACTTGATAGTGAGGGCTTCGTCCTTGAGAGCCCCTGGGCCAAATGGCCTTTCTAATTCGATTTTGAAATCCAACGTGCCTGGGTAGTCATACTCTAAAACCTCTTTGAAAACATCATGAAATACGAGGAAATTCCCCCCTCTTGAGCTCAGCAATTGTTATTCCAATTTTTAAGGGGGGCGACCGGGCGCTAGCAGTTAACTATCAGAAGTTTTGCTTCATTGATCTTGGTGTAATTTGAAGCTTGGGCGGAGGGATGTAGAATACTTAAGAAACAACAAATGGGGTTCAGACGAAGCCTGTCTACCTCATTAAATGGGGTATTAGTTCACACTCTGATAGGCAACTCTTAGTCCAGGGGCAGGCCGGTCCTTTATGGAGTTTGGATTGACCTGTCCCTGGCTTTTGACGCAATTAACAGAAACAGGTTGTGGGCTAAATTGGATGCATGGGGCATTCCACCAGGGGTGTTGGCTATTATTAGGCATCTTCATGTTGCCACAAAGATCCAGGTGAGATTGGATACCAATGGTAATCTTTCCGGTCTTATCTTTACCAGCAGAGGAGTTGGGCAGCAATGCATTTTGGCTCCCTGCCTATTTAACCTTTATATCTCAGATCTGGGCAAAGTGCTAATTCTTTGTGCCCTTGCAGCCCCTAAGATTGGGAACCAACCTCTGAATTGGCTGGCATACGCCAATGACGGGGTGCTTGTAGATCACAGCCCAATAGGTCTGCAACTTCTAATAGAGAGGTTTGAGCGCTATGCAGTGATTATGCATTAAACAATGAATCCCTCAAAGACGAGTGACATATGCTTTTCAAATGCTGGGAATAAAATCCCCAAGTATAAATGGACTTTAAATGGGCTTGTCATTCCTTGTCATTCCAGTTAAGATGGAGATTAAATATCTGGGTCTGATTCTCTTTGGTAACCCCTCTTGAAAGTAAAGGCACGCCTGGAATCAGTGACGGGCCAGCTGACTTGTCAGATGAAAATACTTCTATCAAAATATTGCAAATTCTCTTTGGTCCCCCTAATACGATACTATAGTGGGAACGTGATCCCTAAATTGCTGTATGGACTGGACTCGAACTTACAGGCATGGGAGGTTAACTGGGAGAGACTGGAGGGGAGAATATGAAAGAGGGTGTTAAATTTACCACAGTCTCTCCCGGGTTCCAGTATAAGATATGATCTAGGCCTGTCATCTCTGATGGCCCTGTTGGAGCAGAGGATACTCTCTCTCTTTCGCTCTATCATGGCCCCCAAGAGAGGCTCACTCTATGAATACTTTGCAGCCCATATCAGCTAGGGAAAGTCTCTTGAATTGAGGAAAATGTAAGAGATGGCTATGAATTGTTGTTCACGCAGCTGGACAAAACCCCTGAAGATTTGGTGGGAAACCTTGTCAAAAGAGCACTCTTGGACCGAGACTGGATTAAAACAATTGGTAAGGTCTGAAACTTGAAATTGGCTAAGCCATTCTCGTTCCTTGACAAATCCAGGTGTTCTCTTCCGGGCTATATGATCAAATTCCCAGATCCTAGGCATAAATCCAACTTCCTGAGGTTCCGCCTTAACATCATTCAGACTAGCAAGGTGAAGGCTGCCAAAGATAACTCTGGTTTAGAGGACGGTCTGTGTCCAAAGTGTGGTGTAGGAAAGGTTCAAACTCTCAGGTATATTGTAACTGATTGCTCAGCATTTAAAGAATTCAGAGTTAGATTCCTTTCACATTTTGTTCATGGCCAAGAATGGTTTTCGTCCTCTGCTTTCGGTGAAAAGGTCTCCTGTGGTCATAATAATAAATGAACCACAGGGGTGCTAAACCTTGTGAAATGTGCTACGATGCTTTAGTGGATGTGTGTGGTCAATATCAATACACATCTGTTGTATATCGGGGGGCTCTTGTTTATTTTCCTTTTCTGCTTCTCTTCCTTTCTTTCTTTATTTATATGAATATGGAATATGGAGTATGGAAAATATGGAGTTGTAATGTAATTGGTATGTAATGATTTTTTGTTTTAATGTTTTAATTGCATATGTTTTACTTTTGTAAAAAAGCTAATAATTTGGCTAAATACAATTAAAAATAAAAATAAACAATCAATCCTTTCACACATTAAAACTATGCTGGCTATTGACATACCTCTGGACCCTCTGATTGTTTTGTTTTGATTGCGGGGATGGGCTTTATCCCTTGATGGGTCGTAAGGATAGGCTGCTCAATCACCTTCTCCTAGCTGCTAAAATCACCCTAGCTTGGAATTGGAAAAATGCAGATGGGCCAGTGCTGGATATGTGGTGGGGAAGCTATGGGAGATGCTGGCCTCAGCTAAAACTACAGCTCCCGCGGAAGGGAGATACTCCTCTTACGTGGCAACCCGGCTGCCTTTTATAGACTACACGCAAGAGGCCTATCATGGTGCACATAGGCCCAAGCTATATAAATACCTAGCTCTTCTTTAGGCTTTGGAATTAACTCATGTGCCGCCAGTTAACATATTAAGCCAGTGTACAATAATCCTGTGTATACATGCTTTTTCGTTATGCTGTCTTGCTGTCTATGATTGATAATATCCATTTAGGTCTACATGTGTCATTAGTGCTGTCACCCATGTCCCACAAAAATCCACAAATAAAGATGTTTAAAAAAAAAAAGATCCATGATGTGAGGGATGAAGGAGAGAGCGGAGTCGAAGATGATCCAAGGTTTTTTACCTCACAGGATGGTGCAGGTAGGAGGCCCAAAGAGGGTGTCCAGAGTGTAGTAGGAAAAGAGGGCGCAGGGGTCCCAATGAAAAGGATCTCCATCTTACTGGCATTAAGACAGAGATCTTAAGCTGCATATCATGGCTGAATGGCGGACAGATAGTCGGGGATCAGAGAGCAGGAAGAGGTAGCAGAAGGGAGTTTGAAGGCACGCTATGTGTCATCGGCATAACACTGGAAATGAGGAGAGAAGGAGGAAATCAGGTGAGCAAGAGGGGCAAGATAGATATTGAAGAGTGTAGGCCCACTCCCCGACATATACGTCCCAAAATACAAAGAAATAAGGCATACCCCAGTGGGGAATGAGACCAAGAGAACAGCCTGCAAGAGTTTAGTCGTTTATAGGAAATTGGCATCCAGAGAACTCTGCTGTCCGAGAGCGCTCTGGCAAACATTACAAATGTGGCAGTTTAAGAAGGTAAAAATCGTCACAACTGACATCATGCTATAGGGGACTACATGGACACAGGATTGGGTAAAACATTCGGCTACATATGTCTTTGATGACATTGCTCCCGCTGGATTGGTTGTTCAGTTGGCAGGAGGGCGTGTGCCACGAGGTCCAGTGCCTGTGTCCGGGCGGGGTGAGGGTCAGGTCATGATGAAGTAGAGCAGACACTAACTAATCTAACATAACATATTGTTTTGAGCACGCACTAAATAACAGTTACTAAGGCTCCTTTGAGCAAATCATTATACTCTATAAATTCTAGGTTAATGATAACACCATTATTCACTGGGGACTTGTGGGTTTTGTCAGGAATCGGGGTTCTTGCCTATGTGGGACCATTGATCATGCAGCGGGTCTGAGCTCATCAGAAGATCTGGGGGGGGCATGCTGACATTTGTTAGTTCTAAGGTGCAATATACTGTGGCAGAGGTTGGCCTTTGTTAGTTGGGGCACACTCGGGTGGGCATCACACCGAGGTTACACGTCTGGTACATCAAGAGAATACCTAGTGGGGCCGTGGGGTTATATTGGCAGTAAATTTCCAAAACCGGGGGTAAGAGGGCAGAGGCAGGTTTGTGGAGATGGATGGGCTGCAAGGCCTGTTTCGAGCTGGTTCATGCACAGGACAGTGATCTCAGAGGAAGGGTGAGGCGTTACATTTATATTGTTGCAATTGCCTCCAGCTCAGGCGTGAGAAGGGAGCTGTAAATCTTTCATGCTCAGGGAGAAAAGTTGGGGGTCTTTGAGCGTGCTGTGCGCGGCGCTGCAGAGGGGAGAGAAGCCTTTTTGTATTATCGCAGTGAGGCCTAGTCCAAAGATGGAGTCACGGGTGACCAAAAATGGATGCCAAGCGTCTCTGCAACAGCCCCACCTATGTCGTTGTCAGCATGTGGGCTGGTTATACACACAGGGGCGAAGGAAGTGTCCCCCATTGTGGGTCGAGCAAGTGATGTACTTTAACCTGAATGGGTGAGGGGGGGCACGAATGGCCCACCACTCCCACACATTCCCCCCTTTCATTACATCTAAAGTAACAAATTACTTTTTGTTTTTACTCTGATTGCAATAATATTCTTCTTCAGCCAGCGCCTCATCCCATGCAGGTGTAACCTTTATTGGCATCCATGCTCTACATACACTTCCCAAACTATGCCCCGTCCTGGCATATTCATCAGGTGTACAGGTCATATAAATTCCTCCATCCCCATCCAGGTCCGCCCACACTTCCCTATACCATTGCAGCTCTCTTGGCTCCTTGATTGTAGTATGATACAGGTTATCTTCCCTGTCCCCATGTTGACGGTAGACGCCGTCATGCAGTATTTTGGGGGGGGTTTGGCTCACCAGTTTGCATTTGGGCATCTATCATGGTTGATACCATTGCTTGTCGGCCCATCATCATTGCTGAATTAGGCATAGATTTTGCCCAGCATCGGATCCCTAATTGGCACACACAGAAAAATAGTAAAATAAAGACGATAACTGGAACAAACATTTTCATCATGATGCTGAACCAGGATGGTGCCCAACTGAACATGTTGCCAAACCAGCTGCTTGGTTCTACTGCTCCTTCTTCCCGCATTTGTTCCCCCAGGCTGTGTACCGCTGAAATAACGTGGGAGAGGGTCCCATTATCTCCGTCCTCAGAAGGTACGAATGTACAGCACGCCCTGCCGATTATTCAGCAAACACCGCCGTCCATCACTGTGAGAAGGTCCAGGACGTACCGGTTCTGCTTTGTCATTAGCCGCAAGGCACGGAGTTCTACCTTGATGACATTGAACCCCTCTTCAGTGTCGTTAGCCAGTTGGATCAGCTCCCAGCGGACGATTTGTAACCATTTGGCGTTGGTCGGCGCCTGGAGCCCTGGCGTTAGGAGGGACGCAAAGAATGTCTCTGCTGAGTTGAAAAGCTTGTATTTTGCAGGAATCTCAGCTAGAAGGTTGGAGGATTCTGTGGATATGTAGTTTGACCCCTTTCTGCGGGACAGTCTGTCTTTCAGGTTATTTTCAGATATGATATCGTATGGGTACGATTCTGTAGGCGCTGGTTGGGGCGCTGCCGACGTGCTAGCTGATTGCCCTGCTGCCGATATGCCAGCCGATTTTCCTGCTGCCGATTTTCCAGCCGAACCTTTCCCCCCTTGGATGTTGCTTTCTGGGATCACCATAAGCGCGGAGTGCAGAGTTGCCAGAGTGCAAGTGTTTACCGCACACCCAATACATGTCCATGAGCGCAGCTGTACCTTTTTTCATGTCTGGGATAATGATAGTTTTGTTGCATTGTCTGTTGGTGCCCATTGGCACTTTCCCTTCTCCCTGGAGGCAAAGTTCATGTGGAATCTCTTTTTGTGTTTTGATGGGTTTTTCAAGAGTAGTAACCCATGTGAGTTTTGCAATATGTTGAGACCAGACAGAGGTGCACGTTTCTTTGACCCATTGGACATTTTCTTCAGTGAGTCCTCTTAGTCCTTCAGCTTTGCACTCAATTGTCTCATCCTGCCACTTATTTTCTGTGAATCTCGTTCCTGTTATGACAATAAATGTCTCTTTGATGCAGATCACTCCTTGTCACTTGCTCGTGTACTTTTTCTCATTCTGCAGCACTTCTATTGTAACTGTGTGTGCCTGGAAGGTGCTCTGAATTCTACATAACACGAGATGGATTTAACATTGGGCGTCTTGCAAGGGCACTTCCTGAGGTATAAGTATTTTAGTTGTGCCTGATGCGTGCGGTATGAGAGAGCAAACGTAGCAGCTCTCGTTAATTGCTTGTTTTGCGGTTGTACTCATGTCTGAATACCATTTATTAGACTGGTCAGGGTGGCAGGGGTCTTCTATTTCATCTAGTCCCAGCCCATGGTATACATTTTATCTTTTCCCTCCCGCCCCCCCTTTCTGTCTTCTCCTTCCTCCCTCCTTAGTCATTTTTACTTTTTGGTAGTGTATGGGCAATACCCCTGCCCATGCTGTGTTACTGGGTTCATTAGCAGCTTCCCAGGCCTGTGGGTCTGGACTTTCTGGCTCATTAGTAGTAACAATGTTAAAGTTGTGAGGTAGATTCTGCGGTTGTTTGTACATTAGGATCAGGTTCATTTTCCCAAAAATAATCCCCATCATACAGATTGGTCTTATTTACAGTCATTGGCAGCGGAAAGGGATTGGATTTGTACGATTCTTATGCAGTGTGGTGAGATTTGTATTATCAGAGGGACTGTGTTTCCACATTGTTTTTACCCCGGCCCATATTAGTGTTGAGCCTTCTCGTATCAGGTTTACCCAACTCCCCCCTTCTTTTATGTCCTCTACAATAAAAGACACTGTGTAATACCACGCCATAAAAAATAACATTACAGAAAATAAAATAGAGTACTTTATTCCGCACTCATAACTATACCACTTATTATATCTAACAACTACCCTATCATTAACTAAAATTGTGCTGTCCTCAGTGAGTGCAGTCCTCTCTGCCTTTGTGTCACCTGAAGGGGCGAACATTTTCATTTTTACAGTTATTATTCTCCCCTACTCTGTTACTCTTTTTACTATTTTTTTTTCCTGTATGTGCACATCGTTCTCTTATCTTCATCTCTTAGTCTCTTAGACACAGCACTTTTACTCATAACTTTTTATTCTTGTTCTGTCATCATAAAATATTTTTTCCATTTAGTGTTCACTTAGACAGTTAAACACAGAGGAAAAAAAATATTTTTTAGGTGGGCATACTGCGTTTAGACAGGACGAGAGGTAGAGGGAGAGAGAACAAGAGAAATAGTAAGACAGTAAGAGAGGGAGAGAGGCAGAGGGAGAGAGAGCAAGAGAAAGAGTAATACAGTAAGAGGGAGAGAGAGAAAGAGACAGTGGGAGATACCAATCAATCAATACGTAGCTCTATTTAATTCTTAATCATTTTGTGTATTTTTCCATTTACTCTTTTAAAACCTTGACCATATATTTTCTTTACCCACTTGCAACTTCATTGCCGTTACCTTGGTCAGTTTGAGGGATTGCACTCGTGCCTTTCTCACATCTGAGAAATGCACCCAATACTTCAATCCCTTCACTTTCACTGCCACGGGTGTGCAGTATATCACTTCATAAGGGCCATGAAACCTTGGAGAATTCCATCTCTGTACAAAACTCTGAACATACACATTTTCACCTGGCATTAATTGGCCCTTTGGGCTGTTACCTTTGGGCTGTCATGTGCTGGCATGGCAGTATCTGTCGCAGCATTCTCTGTGAATGGTGGTGCAATTTGTCTTGCTATGTTACGCACTGCGCAAGTCAAATTAGTGAGGTATTCCTTGAACTCATCCCCCAGCACTGTGGCAGCTCTGTGAGCATCCAAGGCTCCTCTTATCAGAGATAGTGGTGTATGAATGCGCCTTCCCGTCACTATTTTATGGGGGCTTAAATGGTGGTCCTTGCTTGGTTGCGTTCTGAGTTGGAACAGTGCTAATGGAAAGCAATATACCCAGTTATTTTTTAATGTATTGCACAGTTTGGAAAGTTTGCTTTTCAGTAGGCCGTTGATCTTCTCCAACATCCCGTTAGCCATCGGATGATAAATGGGACACAGTTTGTGCTTGACCCCCAGCAACGTTTGTCACTTCCTTGAAGAGGTCATTCACGAAGTGTGTGCCATTGTCTGATCTTGTCACATCACAAATGCCCCACCTTGAAAAGACCTCCCGCACCAAAAACATTGCGCCTCACTTGGCATCAGGGTGGGGGCATGGTCCAGCCTCAACCCACCTTGAAAATGGGCACACAATCACAATTAAGCACCTCGCTCCATTGCACCTTTCTCCCATATCCGCCTAATCAATATGGAGCTCTCTAAATGGTCCTATTGGTCGTGGCAGTGTTCCTCTTAATGTTCTCAGTGTCATTCCTGAACTGTATGTTTGACATGTAGTGCATTCTATTGTAAATTCCTGCAAGTTCAGGATGAACCAATGTTCCTATATGTCTGCAGCAATGTGTTGTTTTGTCACATGTGTCGGGAAGTGCAACTACTGAAATGCAATTTCTAGTAGTTCCACTGGCATCACTACCTTCCCTGTTAACTCTTGCCTCCATATTAAATCAGTCCCTGATTGTTTGCACCCTTTTTTAGCCCATAACTCCTTTTCCTCACTGGGTGCATGCTTTTGAAGTTCTATTCCTTGGGAAATTGGCGTATTGTTATATCCTTCTCCCTGTATCTATGTTGTTGGTGTTTTTATAATGCATTCTGTTGTTGGTAGCATATTGAAATATGCGGCATCTTTCGCTGCTGCGTCTGCTGCTGCGTTTCCCAATGAGATGAAGTCTGTATTTGCTGTGTGGGCCTGGAATTTTACAAAAGCTACTACTTACGGTTCTGCTAACGCGTCAATCAATTCATTTAACAGGGTGGCATGCTGCACTGGTGACCCATCCGCCCTGCGAAACCCTCTATGTCTCCATCGTGAGAGCCCTGAGTGAACCATGGTTGTATCATATGCTGAGTCAGAATATATTGTTACTGCACATCCCTTAGCAGTGCGTAGCACTTCAATTAGTGCTGTCAATTCCACTGCCTGAGCTGAGTAATAAGAGGGTAGGCGTTTCTGCACAATTATTTCATATTCTTCCTCTTCCATTCTTACAACTGCTGCCCCTACATGTTTTTCTCCCGTCTATCGATGCTGATCCATCAACGAAATATATCTCTCCCTCCTGTAGTGCATTTTCTCTAGCTTTAGGAATGTCATCCCCTTCACCTTCGTATGTAGCGCAATCATGTGTTTTAATGTCTTCCACTGTGCAGGGTTCCGTGATGAATGTGGCTGGGTTTGCTGATTTGCACCTGACGACATGGACATTAGGGTTTGATATTATTATTTCATACGCTGTTCCTCTCTGAGTTGTCAATGTTTATTTTGATCTCTCCAAGATTGCAAATAATGAGTGTTCTGCATACAGAGTTACTGAGCATCCCATAACAATCGTGGCACTCTTTTCTATTGCGAAGGCTGCTGCAGCAAGAGCTTGTTCGCATGCAAGGCGACCCTGCATTACAGAGTCGAGTGTGCTGCTGTAATAGGCCAATGGCTTGTGGCCTAATGATGTTTTTTGAGTCAGCACTGCAGTCATAAGGATGCCATTGCTGTGTGAAAAGAGATAAAACTCCCGAACATAGTCTGGGTTAGCTAAAACTGGAGCGTGTGTGATGAGGTCCTGCAATTTAAGGTATTGTGTCATCATTTAATTTTACCATTTTATTGGGACATTATTATTCTGTGCTTCTTTTAGGGCCTGTAACAGTGGGCGCGTGTAAGCTGCATAGTCCAGTATCCATGCCCGGCAATAGTTGCATATGCCAAGACATTTTTGCATGTCTTTAACTGTTTTTGGTATGATCATGTGACTTATTGCTGCTGCTCTGTCTAGTAAAATTCTCTTACCGCCTTTTGAAATCAACTGTCCTAGGTAAAGCACCTCTGCTAAGCAATATTGCAGCTTCCCTTTGTCCATCTTGTATCCTTTTGTGGACAATAAATTTAGCAGTGCAATTGAATCGGCCCTGCACTTCTCCTCACTGTCACTGCAGACGAGTAAATTGTCTACGTATTGTATTATTGTGCGTTCTACATCAATATTGCCAAGATCTTCATGCAATATTCTGTTAAAAATGCTGGGGCTCTCACAATACCCTTGAGGTAATCTGCAATGTTCGTATCTGTTTCCCCCCAGTGTAAACGCTGTCAGGTATTGGGAGCTTGGGTCAAGTGGTACCGAGAAAAATGCGTTTTTCAAGTCCACCACTGTAAAGCACGTAGCATCTTTTGGTATGCTGCACAATATTGATGCTGGATTGGGAACTAATGGGAACTCTTTCTGTATTACATCATTGAGTGGGCGTACGTCTTGGATCATCCTCCAAGCCCCTCCTTTCGCTTTTTTGATTGAGAAAATTGCTGTGTTACATGGTGAATTTGATGGCACTATTATCCCTTGTTCCAGTAATGCATTTATTGTTTCTCGTATCCCTTCTTTGATAGCGGGTACTGTTTTACTCTAGGTGGTAAAGCACCTGGCTTTAATTTGATCCTGATTGGTGTAACCTCTTGCAACAACCCTACGTCATGTGGGCCTGTTGTCCATATTTCTGACAATACCGTCTCCATGTCTTTTTCAAATATAGTGGGTGGTATGTTAACACTGGCCATGAGGGGGGTTGTGTACCTCTCTGTGTTGAATCATGATGTCACATGGCACACTAATTTCCATTATTATCTCCCCATCACACTCATTATCAGTAAATAGCTCTTCAACAGTTAAATTGCGCAACATTATGTTTGGCTCTATGCACAACACTGTTCTCCATTCGCATCCATGTGTGTCCAGTCCTATCACCGCAATACGGTTGCTTGACACTTGTACCCCTTCGAAATCAATAGATAAAATCGTTCCTGGGACAACATCTGTGTTTACAATTGGGCGGAAAACAAAATTTGAAGGCACCTTCCATTCCTTTCTTGTTATCTCTGGCACCACCCTTGCCAGTACTCTGATGCCATAAATAAACATGTCCATATCAATGGACACCCCTCTCAATGCAACTTCGTTTGTCATTGTGCTAATCATCAACATTGCCCGCACGGGGCACTCTCCTGGGGTGGAGCAAACTATTCCCCTCTCGGTAAAGGATATGGTCATGTTCAACTTGCTCAGAAGGTCTCTTCATAACAAATTGATTGGCGAGTCTTCATGATACAATAGGGGTGCTCGCACTGTTTTTCCCCCCACTGTTATGTCAAGATCTTTTGTGTAAGGAACTTTTAAAATAGCCCCAGAGAACCCGTGTGTCTTCAAATGTCTGCCCGAAAGCGGAAACTGGCCTTCCATGAGGCACAATTTTTCAGCTCCCGAGTCCACCATAAAGATGAACTGTTTGTTGCCTATCTCCGACCCCACTAGTGGTTCCTCTTCTGCACGTAAGGTGGTGGATAGGACGTGACACGCAAGTGCTTTCTGTGGGCTGTCCTAATCTGCATATGTCTCTGTTCCTGGAACAGAGAATACATTGTCCCCCACTACTGCCACACCACAGAAAGGTGCCGGTGCACCATTTGCAGATGTTGCAAAAATATTAGTGTTTGCGTTTGCCATAGTGTTTTGTCGTGCCATTTGCTGCGGCATACCTCTTTGCTGTGCATGTTGTTGTGGCGGCTGTCTCTGCTGCATTTGTGGTTCGTTATAGCATTGTTCCTGTTGTCCATTCCCTCCCATAGGTAACCCATAGGGACTGCCTGGGTGTGGGTGACCGTATTGCTGCTCATTTCCCATGGGGGGTTGCCCTTGGTAATATCCCATAGGTCTCATTCTGCATTCCAGTGAGTAATGTTCCCACCTTCAGCAAGTCCAACAGGATCCTTGTGGTCCTCCCCTTGGCCCAGGCCCTCCAAATCCTCTATTTCCCATTCCTCCAAATCCGCCTCTTGATCCTCTGTACCCACCTCGTCCTCTCGTAGGCCTCCCCTGCCATTGTGGCCCTCCGTACTGCTCCGCTCCGTCTCACTGCTCCTGCCCATTTCCCGTCCATGTTGCTGCCATCCTTACTGAGCTGCTTCCCCCCTTCTTCTCCTTCCTCCTGTCTGGTTGTTGATGTTGTAGCATTCATGGCTGCGACCTTCACTAATTTATTCTGCACCAACTTCGCTTTGTCTGCCAGCCTTCGCTGCGCTATCTCCTTCTCCCTTTCTTTGATCCTCCTACAACGGTGTACAATTATACTTTCAATTTCTGGCCAGCATTTGGCTTCTATCCCAGCTATTTTATCCAAGGCCTTCTGTACCTCCTTTGGGAGCCCTTTTTTATTATGAAATAGAACAAGGCAGTTGCCAACCCTAAGGATGTGCCACAGACGGCATGCGACATGTGAGCGGTGAGCTAGGCCTGCCCATCACTGATGTAATGTGGAGGAAAATGTGCATACACACCCGCACCACTTCCTTAAACGCCAGATATAGATGTATACAATACAAGCTCCTGAACCGATTATATTACACACCGCACAGACTGGATAGATTCGCAAACAGCCAGGCTCACACTTGTCCCAGATGCAAATATACAGAGGCGGATCACATACATATGTTTTGGACTTGTGGCGCACTAGGCCCGTACTGGAAAGCCATAACAGACACTGGGCCTCATTCCGGGTTTGGAGCTAACCATGGAGTAATTAGCTCCATGGTTGCCTCCGAAACCGTCCCAAATCCGGCATGGTGAATGGAGTAATTACCGGTCCATTCCAGGGTTGGAGGGACCGGCAATTACCCATTCACCTTTTGCCCTTCCCCATTCCCATTTCTGCCCCATAGGGCTGAATAGGAATGGGGAAGGAGGTAATTACGGCACCGTAAATTACGGTACCGTAATTACCTCCGAGGTACCTTTGCGGGTCCCGTACTGAACTCCTGCTAAAAGCAGGAGGTAAGGAAGGACCCGCAAAGGGAACTCGGAATACGGAGGTAAGGGATTACCGGCATCGGCACCCTTACCGGTGTCGGTAATCCCTTACCTCCAACCTCGTAATGACCCCCACTCTTTCTGAAATAACAGCCTCCCATATCCCCCCTGAGCCATTAGCTGTACTGTTCGGCCTGTGGGACAAGCCCGAATTGAGAAAAGTGTCCAGGTTTTTGAATGTGGCCACCATGGTGGCCAAAAAATGCATATTACAATGTTGGAAGTGCCGCTCCCCCCCTTCTTTTGAGATGTGGCTGAGGGCTCTGCCCTCACCTGGACTGAAACGTGTGAGGAGGATTACATCAATACCCTCCCGCTGCCCTCTCGCCCCAAGAATGCATGGACTGAATTTTGTAGCTATCTGAACAGCAAGGAGGACCTAGAACTACTGTCACCCCCCCTCCTGAGGATGTAAGCTAGACCATTACTGTGACTCACTGAACTGTAAAAACTGAAAGTCTACCTACATTTGTATTCCCCATATACCATATAACCATTCATGTAACTGCATCTGTGCATATCTCGTGCACTGTGTTTATTGTCTGTTCTCTCATCATGCCAATAAAGAAAAGTTTTTAAAAAAAGAACAAGGCAGTTGATTGGTCCCATGGTGTACCAGTTTCACTTCTCCACAGGTCTTGCACCTGGAGGATGAATTGCGTAGGCTCCTCCTCCTCTCTCATAGTGCATTGCATCACTAAGTGCAAATCTGGAGTGTCTGGAAATGTCCTTCGCAATGCATCCCATACTTGGGGGCCCTGACGTTATTAAATGCTGACCTGTCATGGCGGTCGCAATTCATCGTCAGTCCTGGAAACCCCACCTTTACCCACACTGTGTCTGATTGATCCCCCACAGCCGACACCAACCATTTGTGCTCATGGTATGTAGTTGGGCCTCCCTGATCCCTTGTGTATCAGAGGCATTTGTATTCCCCCTCTCTTACTTACCGTTCCCTTCTTTGCTTTACTTACCAGCATGTTTCCTACTCTCTCAGCCTCCCTTGCCATCTGGGTGGTGACCTAGCATCCACCTAATCAAAGTGGAACGACAGCTGTATTCCTGCCGCTGCAGCTCCTTCCTCATATTCGTCTAAGTCACTCCATACTTCTTCCACTTCCTCCTCTGACTCCCTTTCCTCTTGTCTCTCCCCTCTTTGGCTGTCCAGGGTTGCAGGTCGTATTATCCTAACAGGTTTGCCATTTAGATGAAACAGGAACTCTCCCGACTGACACTCTTGTTCTTGTCCCCTTGGAATTGGCGGCGGCGGTGGAAGGGAGTGTGTAGACCCCCCTGCAATACTTGCCCCTGCAACACTTGCTCCGGCAACCCTCGGTGGAGGTGTAAGGTCACCCGTTGTCAATGGTGGTGTTTCCCCTCCCACCGGCAGCATTTGACCCTGATCACACAACACTCTCAATCGTGTTATCTCCATCTGTGCATGCGCAAGCTGTCTATCTAAGTTCCCTGTTAATCGTACAATATCTACTGTAGGGGAACTGGTTGGTCCATACAGCCCTCCTGTCTCATAGGGAGGCGTGGCAGTGGGTGATGTTGCTGACCTGGATGTGGAGGTGGTGCTCGCTGGACCATACAGGGGGTCGCTATACCCTACCGCAGGCTTTGTCATCAGTGGGTACATTTTTGTGCACTCGTTCTCTTTTGGCAGTGCTGCACATTCTCCCCCTGCACACCCTTCTCCCCCGTCCTGTACTTCTTCCTTTTTTATAGTTTCATTTTTACTTACCTCACTACTAGGTGCTACTTCCTCAAACATCCGCCACTGATCTAGTACCTCCCTTCTGTTCTGTAAGTGCTTACCTCAGTATTTTGCCAGCAGGTGTGTTGATACCAGATCCAGTACCCTCTTATCAAATGACCCCCCCTCTGGCCATATAGGCTGTACACTGTCTCCTTTTATCTCTGTCACCCACTGATCATGATATTTTTGGATTTTCTCACTATATAGAGGGAGATGTTGACAGATGTGTGCTAACAGTGTGTTACTACCCACTGTGCTGCGTGTATTGCTCTGGCTTGTGTTTAGCTCCTCTTTTTTCCTTTTTTCAAAATGAATGTACGTTCACAACTTTCTTTACCTCCCCCTGGAAACAATTTAACCAATCCCCTTTCACTTACACCTCTTACTCTGGAATTCAATTGCATCGATAGTTACCATTAATTGCCCTTCAATTATTCGAAAACACTTTTGGTAAAAAAATCACAGTTTTGTCAGCACCTTCTCCTGCTAACCGTTATATTTCTCAAACCACAGATAAAAATGGCACTTACTGACAGACCAAAATGTAACAGACACACAGAGAACATGTAACATAAACTACCTTCTCGTTTTCCCCCTTTTTGCTAGTTTTACCTCATCACCCCTTGCTCTTGCTATCTCACACACTCCCCTACCTCTAAGTCCCCTTGGGCTACCTTTTTTCCAAGAATTCTGCTCACACGGAAAAAGAATAATCTAAATTACTACTCTGAGTCTATTCAATATATATATATGAGACTCCTACATTTCTCCACTTTATTTATCTTCACTTATTCCCTCCACTGGACGAGACAATGCTATGCGGTGCCACCTTCTACTCCGTTCGGGCTAGGCTTCCTTATTTCTCTTCTACCTCTTTTTACCACAAAAACCTAATGGCCATATAAAGGATAGATAAGAAAAAAAGTAACATTCACACAGACCCTATACTTTGTCCCACTCTGCTATATCTTTACCCAAGCCATTATCTTGTTCCCCTCTTCCCTTTTCCTTCCCTAAAAAGTCTCGCAGCCAGTACTCACGTGTTCTGTTGGGTGGTCTGAGAGCCATTGTTCACGGTTTATCCACAATCTGGTCCGCACCCCAACCAAGCCGCGGCCCGCCTTGGCGAGCAGTTTTTAGTTGGGTATTTGGCAAATGGGAACCCTTGGACCAGCTCTTTAGTGGGCACAAACTGTTCAACCGGGGAGGCGATGGTTTTGATGGGGGCGTCCTGGATCTCGCCGCATGGCACGGGGGCCTCGGGGCACCTGTCCCAATCTCGTTGCGGGGGTCACAAAAAATGTAGGCCTACTCCCCGACTTCTACGTCCAAAAATACAAAGAAATAAGGCACACCCCAGCGGGGAATGAGACCAAGAGAACAGGCTGCAAGAGTTTAGTTGTTTAGGTGGCGTGGCCAGCACGCATGCTGTGAAGTCGCATTTCAGCGAAGCTCCTGTCCGCGATCCTTAGCGACGCCTGAATTTAGTTATTTACGCTAAGCAATCGTCGAGGAAACAACGCCTGCCGAAAGAGGAACTCCCTGGCACTGGAACGCTTCAACCCCCGATCGAAATCGGAGCTGGTGGTGCCAGAAACGGGCCAAGAGAAGAGGCACCCCTCCGCGTCCAAGATGGCGGAGTCCCGGACGGCGGCCCGGGCTTTCAAGTGAGCTACGCGAAATTAGCTCCCACACCGTACAACATCCAGACAGTCACTATCCGCTGGGAGAGGGCCCTATTACGACACATGCGAACTGACCTCCGAAGGAAAACGGGGCCCGCAACATCGGACACGAGCGTAACAAGGAGGCGACTCTACCCGCCAAGATGGCGGCGGCCTTTGGGGCTCCCCGCACCTTCAGGCGAGCGGCCCGAACCTGACTCCCAGCCCACGCAGCAATTGTGCTCTGGCACCTGCCCGAAGGGAACCCCCCTCCTGCGGCTGCGATCTGACCCCGGAGGAAATTGGACACCGCGACCTCGGAGGCCGGGGAAGTAGGGAAGTGCCCCTGGCGCACCCAAGATGGCGGACTCCAGCGCGAACCGCGGCCATGCTATCTATGCAGCGAGACTTTGGTAACCGTCTCCGCTTGCTCCTACCGCTCATCGACAAAGACCTTGATCCTGCCCACGCTTGAATCGGTGCTCCCCCGCCGACCCGGTCGCCCCCCCCTGGTCGTGGTTCTGGGAGCGAGAGGGGCGCTCGGAACACGGCGGCACGAGCACTGGCCGCACACGAGAGACGGGGGATAGGAGACGGCACTCCGTCGCGGCGCTTCACTGCAAGGCCCACAACTGGGCTGAATCGGATAGACCACACGACAAGCAACCATACAGGTGCCCGCAGGACGGAGGAAGCCGCACGCTCCCCCTAAGGAAAGTGATGTCGCCACCCAAGGCCAAACCCAAATCAGTAACGATGGACTCTTACACGACGGTAAGGCCTAAGCAGCTGCCGCAACCTGACCCCACCGCTGACACTGGACCTTCGAATCCAGAAGCGGTGCCCGACAACACACAGGTCCTCCGGGCCATAGCAGAACTCCACACCTCCATCGAAAATAGGATTGACGAGGTAAAATCAGACATGCAGCTTATGCGCCAGGACGCCCGCAACCTGACGGAGAGGGTGAACGCTAACGAAGCTACCCTACAAGAAAATGTAGAAAACACTACAGAACTGAAAGCGCAGGTCCGCGACCTAGAACAGAAAGTAGCGAGGCTGGAGGCGCGCTCCGAGGATGCAGAGGGGCGTGCTCGGCGCAACAATGTCAGGATCCTAGGTGTCCCCGAAGATATGGAGGGCCCGGACCCAACGAACTTCATAGAGACGATGCTGCAGCAGGAAATTGGTGCGGGTAAACTGTCACAAGGTTTCTCGGTGGAGCGGGCCCACAGGTCTCTTCAAAAGCACCCGCCACCAGGCTCGCACCCGCGACCGATTATAGCCAAGATCCTCAACTTCCGGGACAGGGAAATAATATTGAGGTATTCCCGGGAAGGTGGAGTGATTAGAAAGCAAGGCTCCACGATAGTCATGTATCCCGATTACACCCCTGCGGTGCAACGAGCCAGGAACTCCTTTATTCCAGTAAAGGCGAGGCTGCGGACACTTAATCTTAAATACATGTTGCTCTACCCATCTCGCCTCAAGGTCCTTTATAAAGGAAAAGCAGTCTTTTTGGAATCCCCAGCGGCCGCAAACATGTGGCTCGGGCACAACAACCTGGCGGACGACGACGAGGAATCTCCGAAGACGAGCAATAAATGAACAAGTAACCGGACTCACTAATACTGGCGTCAGACCCCACACTATAGCACAAGGCAGTCTTTTAGCTTGCACCTGGGGTTACAACATAAAGATAGCTGTATCGGACATGAGCACCCGAAACCACAAGCGGACATGTTAATGGCCCACCCCTACGAGACATGTGCAGGTCTTAGTCCCGCACAACGCCCACGCCGGAAAGCCTGGAGAGGCTCAGAAAGCTTGGGAGCCCCCGAGCGCTGCACGTTTATTGCAACTGCTGGGGGCAGTTTGCAGTTACACAGTCCGACCCATTGGACCGTTGGACTGTTAGTTCACAAAGTTAACGGTTTGAGCTGCGATGGTTCCCGCAGTAGTTTAAAATTGATGCTACAGTCTTCATGCGGAACGAGGAACAAGGAATGGTGGCCGACGAACCAGAGTTGCAAGAGAAAAGGTGAGAGGGCGAGAGCCAAACTGAGCCCCCCGGGGGGGGTGCCCTATGCATGGCAATGCAACTTCGAATTTTAACTTGGAATGTGAGGGGGCTGGGGTCCTACTTACGCCGGAACAGGATTAGGTCCTACCTACGCAGGAAGAAAGTAGACATTGCGATGCTCCAAGAGACTCACCTCACGGTGGAGGACCAATCGAGGCTACAGGAGCACTGGGGAGGTCAGGGACAGGGGGCCCCGTATTCCAAATTCGCTAGGGGAGTGTATACTTGGATTAACCCTGGGGTGCCATTTCAGGTGTTGGGGACTGAAGCTGACACGGAGGGGAGATATTTGATACTGTGGGGTGTGCTGGAGCAACAGGAAATCTGCCTAGTCAACACATACTTCCCGAACCATGGTATTCCGTCCTTCCTCGCTAGGCTGCAGGCGAAACTGGCGAGAAACAGAGACTGCCTCTACATATGGGGCGGAGATCTCAACTGTGTGAGGGATGGGAACCTAGATAGGTCTGAACCCCCACTGGAAAGAACGGGTGGGACCTGAGGGCGCTAAACAACTTGTTGGAACAGTTAGACCTTGCGGATGCCTGGAGGGAACACTATCCCTCAGACAGGGGATAGTCATTTTACTCCTCCCCACACAACCTCCACACGAGAATCGACTATATGTTTATAGACAGAGCGCACCTAGCTCAGGTGGGATCGATACAATACATGGGAAGATCGATCTCGGACCACTCCCCCCTGCTTATGCACTTGGCCCTGAAGGGCCCAAGACCCCCTATCCCACTATGGCGAATGCCCACGGAGGCTCTGAAAGACCCAACATTTAAGGAGGAGCTGGGAGAAAAACTAGAGGAGTTCGTTACCAATAACAATGGCAGTGTGGACCGCTGGAGCACAGTATGGGAGGCCCTGAAAGTGGTAACGAGGGGAGAAGTTATTGCTGGGACTGCGGGAGTCAGGAAAACGCTGAAGAGGGAACTGGAGGAGAGGGAGGAGGAAATAAGGCTGGGAGAAGCTAATAATGCCGGAACTAGAGGGGAGGAGGAGATTTTGCAGGAGGCTCGGACGAGGTGCCACCAGGTGTGGGGGCGGCTGGCAAACTTTGATCATGCAACGCGCACCACTAGAGCACACATGAATGGGGACAAACCAGGTAGGCTGATGGCCTGGCTGTGCAGGCGCGAGCAACCAAAACACCCAGTGACCGCGATAAGAGACAAGGAGGGAGTGATGAGAACAACCCAGCACTCAATAAATACCACCTTTGCTGACTTCTACTCCACACTCTACGCACATGACACCCAAGTACCACTGACGGACATACAAGACACCCTGGAAGAGATAGGACTCCCCAGGCTGACTGACCAACAGCGGGACTCATTAGAAGAGCCCCTTACGCCTGAGGACATCACTGACGCTATTAGATCCCTGTCCACATACAAGACCCCAGGAACGGACGGACTCCCCCCGGAGTTCTACAAGGCATACGAGACGACACTGACCCCTCTACTACACGAGGTATTCCAAGAAGCCTACGAGACGGGAACCTTACCCAAGACCATGAGGGAGACGCTAATAGTCCCGATTCCCAAGCCCCACAAACCAACTGACGAATGCGACTCTTACCGGCCGATAGCAATGCTAAATTACGATAGCAAGATACTGACCACTATCCTGGCCAAGAAATTATCCAAGGTGATAGGTTATCTGGTCCACGAGGATCAGAATGGTTTTGTCCCTGGCCGCAACACAACGGCCAACCTGCGGAGACTACAGCACATTATAGCGCACACAGAAGGAAGCCGGGAGCACATGGCGGTGTTGTCTTTAGATGCCATAAAGGCATTCGACTCCATCTACTGGGAGTGGCTGGTAGAGGTGCTAAGGGAGTTCGGATTCGGGGAAGGTTTTGTGCGCTGGGTCAAGGTACTCTACAATGACCCAACAGCCAGGGTAAAGACGGGCAAATGGGTATCCAGGGAATGGAACATACAGAGAGGCACTAGACAGGGCTGCCCCCTTTCGCCCATGCTCTATATCTTGGGGCTGGAGCCAATCGCAATCTATATAAGGAAGCAATTCTGGGATGCTGGGATACGGTTGGGAAGGGAGCACCACGTTATCTCATTATATGCAGACAATGTCTTGATTTACCTGACAGACCCAGAATACAATGCCCCCACAATTTTGGAGGTGCTACGTAACTTTGCTCGCTACTCAGGGATACACTTTAGTATACATAAGTCATGCATGTTTCCACTGGCGGGCTTGAGGGGGGTAGGAGTAGACGACCTACCGCAGGTTGGGGTGCAGTGGCAGCCCGAAATGTTTAAATACTTGGGGGTCAAGATCAAACACACACCTGAACTCACGCACGAACAAAACACTCTGTCGGTATCTCATGGGCTCCATAACTCAATGAAATTCTGGTCTAGGCTACCACTCTCAATGATGGGCAGGGCATCAATAGTAAAGATGATTATACTGCCTCGTTACCTATACTTTTTCCAGACCATTTGTTACTACATCAGACCACCTTTTTTCCGAAAGTTGGAGGCCCAGATCAAAGACTTCATATGGGGGAAGGCACGTCACAGGCTGGCACTGAATATCCTTACCCTTCCGCATGACGCAGGGGGCATACAGCTCCCGGACTTCGAAAGGTACTACCTGGCTGCCCAGCTCAGCCACGTTACCAAATGGCTGTCAGATGAGGTCACCAATGAAACCGGCCTACTGAGCGATCTCGTCAAGCCTATGTACCTTAAGGAAATAATCTGGGCGCCTCGGGATCGGGCAGGCAGAGCCCCGATGCTGGCTGTGTTGGGTAGACGGGTATGGGAGAGAGTTAAGGCCATCACACACCTGAGGAATCCCTATTCCCCGGAAGTTCCATTAATGGCAGGCATGAGAATGACACCAGCTGATGTCAACACGCTTAGACAGTGGGAGGGCCTAGGTATATGCGCTTGGGGGGACATGTATGGGGATGGGGAGTTCAGGGAGCTGGAATCACTGCATGAGATAGAGGGCCTAGCTATGGGGCAATTTCTATGGTACCAGAAAATTAAGCACGAGGCGAGGGTGAGATGGCCTGACTGGCCAGAGGAACCAGCCCCGACCCCACTAGTGACAGAGATGTACAATCTTGGTGACGGGTGGAGGCCAGTCTCGAGAATATACGCGCAGCTGAACGACAGGCCCAACCCCCGCGGGGCCGTACTGAGGGCCAAATGGGAATTGGACACCGGAGGGGAGATCTCAGACAATGACTGGGGAAAGGCACTGCAATACCCAAAGGCAGTGTCCAGGAATGCCAGGTTCAGGCTGATTCAAATAAACGTCCTATATAGAACATATATGACTCCGAAAAGGGTGGCAAGCTTCAAACGACTTGCGGAGGCGCACTGCCCATGGTGTTCTAATGATGAAGCAGGCCTGATACACATGTTCTGGGGGTGTGCAAATGTAGGCATCCTATGGGCCAACATCAAACAGACATGCAAGAAGGGCGGAGTAAGTAGTTATGAGTGGACGATGAAGGAATGCCTGCTGGGCATGTATCCCAGGTTGAGCAAATCAAAGCAAATCGTACGGGTGATGGACATGGCATGCATACTGGCAAAGAGAGCGATAGCGATGTCGTGGAAGTCAAAAAAAGGCCCACAATACACGAGATGGAAGAGGGAAATGGAGCGATGGACTTCCGCAGAAACAGAAGCATGGGGGATGGGGATCGCCGGGGACGAGGGTGGTACTAATGCCAATTTTGATGCATGGAAGGCTGTGGTGAGAGATATGTTCCTACCCTCCGATGACATGCCCCCCTGAACCAACAGGCGGGACGAGTGGTGCAAGGTTGCACGGACTGCGAAGCTCACATTGCAGTAAAGTAGGAGACGCCACTTGATAGGTCGGATGCTCTACCCCACCCGCCTCCCCACCGAAAGGACATGGACAGGCCATCAAGGGGATCCAAGATAATGTAATCGCCACACTCGTCCAACATGAAGAAAATTCAAGCTTTTTCAAAAACTGTTTTGTTCAAGTTTGTTGTTGTTGTTTTTTGAGAACCAGTTGAATATGTTTTAAAGTTGTAAAATGGCACAAGGAATCTGAGGGGGAGGGAGTTTGACGAAGATGTAATGATAATTCCAAAATGCCAATAAAAACATTTTAAAATAAAAGAGTTTAGTCGTTTATATGAAATTGGCATCCAGAGAACTCTGCTGCCCGAGAGCGCTCTGGCAAACATTACAAATGTGGCAGCTTAACAAGGTAAAAATCATCACAACTGACATCATGCTATAGGGGACTACATGGACACAGGATTGGGTAAATAATTCGGCTACCAAATTTTGACCGTTAGATTTGATATAGAATTTAGCATGGAGTCCTTGCCTCTCTGCACTGTTGTATCATAACATTGGCATACCATTAGGTAGTAATGGCTCCAGAAAATGAGGACGTTCATTAAACATCAAAAGACAATTCTGCTATCGAACCTCAAAACACACAATACAATTCATGTTTGCTTCACTATGTAATTGGCTAGGTTTTTGTGACTTCAATATTTAAATATATACAGGAGATATCAAGTGACCAGACCTTAGAGAAATAATGAAAGGTGTATTCTGTCACAATGCAGAAAGCTGTCATACGGCAATGATTTCCATACAGTTTGTGCATGCGTTGGCTGGATGTCGCATACATTTTACTCTCTTGCAAAGGAGAAAAGTCATTTTGACTCTCTCAAAATCACATTTACTCTCAACGTTTAAAAACAGGGAGTAAAATACTCCCACCTCAAAATCTTATCTGGAGCCCTGGGCGTTACATTTATATTGTTGCAATTGCCTCCGGCTCAGGCGTGAGAATGGAGCTGCAAAGCTTTCAGGCTCAGGTAGAAAAGGTGGGGGCCTTTGAGCGCGCTGTGCGTGGCGCTGCAGAGGGGAGAGAAGCGTTTTTGTATTATCGCAGTGAGGCTTAATCCAAAGATGGAGTCGAGGGTGACCAAAAATGGATGCCAAGTGTCTCTGCAACAGCCCCACCTATGTCATTGTCAGAACGTGGGCTGGTTATACACACAGGGGCGAAGGAAGTGTCCCCCATTGTGGGTCGAGCAAGTGATGTATTTTAACGTGAATGGGTGAGGGGGGGCCCGAATGGCCCGCCACTCCCACATATTAGTCATGGCAAAAGGATAAAGCCCTGGGGGACGCCACAGGTAGAGAGTGAGGTGGTGGAGGAGAAAGGGCCCAGTTGCAGCTGGGAAGGCCGGTTAATGAGGTAGGAGGTCAGCCAATCCAGTGCCCGGTCAGCGATGCTGAGGGTGTCACAGAGTCGTTTTATGAGGATATAGTGGTTGACCGTGTAGAAGGAAGAGGAGAGATCAAGGATAATAAGAACAGTGGGAGAGTTGGAGTCAAGATTTGCGCGCATGGTTTCATGGGTGTTCAGGAATGCAGCTTACGTGCCCCTGGATGCTCGGAATCCAGATTGATGGTCATGAAGGCAACAAACCAGATCAGTGTGGTGGTCAGTTGGGGTAGGATCAGCTTCCCCAAGAGTGTACCCAGGAAGGGGGTAGTGGAAATAGTGCAGTAGTTAGGTGGGCAGGAGGGGTCAGCAGACTGCTTTCTTAATAGAGGGTGCACAAGGGAGTGCTTGAGGGTCAGCGGGAAAGAGCCAGTGGTGAAGGAGTGGTTAAAGAAATCAGCAAGAGCAGGGGCGAGAGAGGAGATGTCCTTAATGGTTCTGAAAGAGCAGGAGAGAACCTGTTTGGAGGAGACCTTCATAGAGCGGGCCACTTTAGAGACCTCATCCGGTGCTATGGACAGGATAGAGGAGAGTGAGGGGGTGGAAGGAGGGGAGGCAGGTGAGCAGGCGCAGGAGTGGGGGAGAGTGAGGACAAGATGTCCTGAGTTTTTTAAGTGAAGTGGGAGTCCAAAGCGGTGCAGAGAGCCTGGAAGGAAGAAGAGAGGTGGAGGCTGCAGCTGGATTGGCGAGTTCCTTGCAGATTTTGAAAAGTACGGCCTTGTTGTTAGTGGCTCCAGAGATGCAGGCTTGGATGTGGGCCCGCTTCTTGGAGTGGATAGAGAAGCGATATTGGCTTTGGAGCAGGCAGCAAGCCAGTATGTCAGAGGGTAAACCCAAGGTCTGCCACTTCCGTTCAGCAACTTTGCACTTGCGTTTCACAGATGCTAGCTCGAAGTCGTACCAGCTGTTGTTCTTGGAGGCAGGTTTTAGGGGGATCCTCATGACAGGGGCAAGGATGTCAAAGGAGTTAGAGATGGAGAGACGTGGGTTAGCAAGGACAGAGTCAGAGGGCGAGTCAGCAGTGGGGGTGGGAGGAGGATGAAGGCGAAAGCAGCGACTGACACTTGCTTCATTGGTCAGATGACGGCAAAGGAGGTTGGCAGTGCTGGGGGTGGCTCTGATAGTGGGCCAAATTGCCCCAGGCAGGAGGAAAGGAGAGAGTGGTCAGACCAGGAGAGGGGCGGGTGGTAACCGATTTAGAGATGGGGATATCGCCAGAAATGAGGGCGTCCAGCTTGTGACCGGTAGAGTGGGTCGGGCCAGAAGGGAGAATAGAGAGAGAGAAGGAGCCACAGAGGACACAGAACTGTGAGATGGATTATTCAAGGGAGTCAAGATAAAGATGGATGTTGAAGTCACCAAGGAGGAGGAGTTTGGAAGAAGAGGTTGAGAGGGTGGGTGTGAGGTCAGCCCAGTCAGAAAGTAAGAGATAGAGACAGGGGGTCTGTAGATAGTGGCAAGGGTGAGAGTGAGAGTAGGAGAGACCCCAATCCTTCAGACAAGGCACTGAAAAGAGTAGTAGGATTGAGTAGGTATGATAGAGGCAGGAACCCACTAAGGGAAGATCAGGGCCACTCTACCTCCAGGCCTATTGGGTCTGGGATTGGAGAGGATATTGTAGCCCTCAGGAAGGAGAGTGTCAAGAGCAGTGACGGAGCTGGCATTGAACCACGTCTCGGTAAGAACGAGGATGTCTAGGTCAAAGTCTTGAAGAAGTAGACAGATGTCAGAGGTGTGTTTAACAGCAGAGCAAGCATTCAGAGTAGTTAAATGAAGCTGGTTACCTCCTTTTGAAGGTTTTCCAAGGGGTTACAGGGATGTGGTACTCCCATCGATGGTGGTGGAGAGGTGAAAGGAGAGGAAGGAGAGGCAGGAGAAGGGAGGAAGTTAATGAAAGAGGGCAGGCACCAGTCACGAAGGAGAAGAGTAGGTTGAAACCTTGAGCCATGATAGTGCCATTGTGGTAGACCAGTGGTCCCCAACGTGTAACTCGGGAGCAACATGCTGCTCATGGCACCCTAAAATGTTGCTTGCCAGTTGCTCTACTCCATAGTAGGCAGGCCTAGAACGCAGTGCTGATGGGATGAGACCTCAGTAGCAGTATAGCCAGGACATAGTCATGGATTGTGCAAGAAAGTTGGCCAATGAGCCTGCTGTAGTTCCAGTTGGTTTATTTATGTAAATGCAAGATTTGAGTTTGTTGCCACCATGCAAATTATTTTTCAGAAAATTTCCTTTTTTATTATTGCATTGTCAATTTTAAAACTTTGTCATGTTCACATACTTTGCCCAGCTGACAAATGTATTAATGAGCAAAATAATTGAACCACATGCCCATGTTTGTGTCCTGGAGAACATTGTCATATTATGTTCCTTTGTACAGCTAGTAAGCGCATAATGAACACATGGGTGGCATGCATGTCCAACTTTACTTTATTAAATAATTTGCATGCACTGCTTTTTTGTACAAGTGAGATTTTTGTTTTGATGCCAACATGAATTATATTTATCAGAAATATTACTTTTAGTGTCACCTATATTTATTGTTACATAGTGTCGTAGTGGAAAAATAAATTGATACTCTGCCCATCTGCTAAATGGATAATGGGCAAATAAGGCAAATGCATGCCACATTTTTCAAAATTAATTTGTCCCATATTCAAATCCAATTAAGCTAGTGATAATACATTTACATTAACAAGCCAATGAATGAATCCAAATACCTAGTACACCACCACACAGTGGTCTGTAAATGTTGAAAGTTTTGAGCAATGATTACCACAACATTTTGTGGAAGACCCTTTTGGGCAGAGAAAAGAAGGCCTAAATCCTTCAGAAAAATATTTTCCTAACCACTTTTTCACCAATGTTACAGGTCCCTGGTGGTACATGCTGCACTATATGCCATTGCATGCCAAAATACATTTTAGGAGGTAACCTCCAAAGTCGCAGTGAAGTGATCTGTAAAACCTGCCATGTAATGACCAGTATTACTCAATCAATGTTTATTCAATCATATTTCTCCATTATCAGTTGGCAACGTTTAAAAAGTATCATATTTCATACAATTTTCATAGATTAGAACAAGCCTGCTATAAAAAAGCAGCTTTAACATATTCATACAAGATATATATAAAAACCTTACCATTACAATTGACTATATAAAACATAGCTTCCATGCATGTACACGCTTATGAAAAACAGAAAAACAATGACAAATTAACAGAAAATGAGCCAAATGTCCATCGAAGTCCCATTTTGTGGGCACACTTTGTGATACCTCCTTCACATCATCTTCATTTATTGAGTGGTGGGTAAATTTAAACTTATCATTAGCATCAGCCTCCTACATTCTAGGGATCTTATTTCACAGATTTCTCCATGCTGTTGTATATGTGTATGTAAGTCAGCATATAAGGTGAAAGTGGACATCTTATGTATATTTTAAACATCTGCCTCTCTCCCCATCGGACAATCTCTTGCTTTAAGAGCTATTTTGAGTTGACTTAATGTGCCAAATTTAGTTATATCCAACCCCACTCTCCAAATGGACAGTGCCTTACAACTCCCCGTACCACAAGTATTTTTCATTACATGCCGAGGCTGCAATCACACTTTCACTGGCATTCACTTTATGATTAGTAGAAAATCCCAGATGTGCTTTCAGCTCCAGCCTTGACTGATTTCTGCAATCACTCCTTCGCCACTGGAACTTTCCCCTCTCTCCTCAAGCATTCCCTTGTGCACCCCCTCCTAAAAAAGATTTATGCTGATCCTACCTGTCCGGATAACTATTGCCCAATCTCTATCACTTCTTTCCTAGGCAAACATCTGGAAAAACTGGCCATCCCCCAGTTTACTCTTCACACTGAAACTGTTGGTTCCCTCCACGATCATCAGTCTGGCTTCAGAGCAGCCAGAGGCAGAGTGTAACGCTCACCTGATTCCCGTTGAGGCGCCGGTCTTGACTGGGCATATACCGTATCTTCAAAGGTGATGTGTAACACACGGCTGGCTCTTTGGGCTGGACCTCTGTGCACTGTATGTCTGACTCGAAGGGTAAGATGTCTGCAGATAGAAAATATGGGATTAAGGAACTGGGTTATTGAATGTCTCTCTCTTCTTCCCTTTCTCTTCTCCTGTAGAACCCCAAAGGTTAACGCTCTCACCTTAGGTAAGTGAGCGCCGTGCTCTCCATCTGCCTCGGGGCAGGGTGCTGTAACCAGTTTCTTCACTGGATAAGGGGAGCAGGCCTCTTGACTTCAGAGGACTGCTGTCCGTCGTTTACTGCACGAACGGTAAGTTTTGAGTAATTCTAATGTCTTTAAAGTCTTTAGTAATGATGTTTCTTGTTTTGCAGGGTTCCGGCGATGGCGGATGACGGGCTGAAGTGAGTTGAAGATGGAGCCCGTGTGATGAATAGAAGCGCCTGGAAGCATGTAAGTAAGCGCTTGTTGCCTGCTTCACGATGCGCTCTAACTGTCTTTTTATTTTGCAGGTACAAGTTCGGAGCGGCTGCAGGGTGCCGGAATACCCACTGGGTTAGATGTGGAAAGGAGTAATGGCACGTGAGTATTAAAGTTCCCCAATGTCTTTAAACGCACCTTGTTTTGTCTTTCAGATGCGGGATGCAGCGCCGAAGGCCTCCGGAGCGTGTGAAGAGTTGGTAAGCTTTTGTCTTCCAGATGCCGGAATGCAGTGTGAAGACCTCCGGAGCGCACGAAGAGTAGGTAAGCCTTTGTCTTTCAGATGCCGGAATGCAGCGCGAGGCGTTGGTGACAGCCGATGGACCAGGTAAGTGAAGAGCTGTCACTGAAGACCGTAATGCTAACCTGTTCTTTCTTGTCTTTATAGGTGTTGCTGAAGACTGGATTCAGGATGGTAAGCCTTTTTCCTTAGGCCCAGGATCAGATGCAGAAGACACGATGAGCGTTCTGCTGCAGAGGATGCAGAATAACGCAAAGCAAGATTCATCCATTGGGTGTGGTTTAAATAGCCTCCTGTAGTGCTTAGGTGTCTCCTTCCACAGCCACGCCTAGGTAAGAAAAGAGTTCCTGCTTTCCAGAAGAGTTCCAGTGTTCTGAATCTAGGGAGTGGCTCCTGCCCCACCCAACAGGAAAAGTAGTTCCAAACAGAAGAGGATCAGAGGCTCAACTGGCAGGCAAGTAAGCAGCATGGTCTGCTGCAGGTAAGTCCACCCAAGCATTATGAGCCCGGCGCTTCCAGCGCTGGGACTGGGCATATTTATGAGCCTGGTGCCACTGGCGCCAGGACTGGGTCCAAAAGGTCCCAATTGGGACTGGTTGGCACTCGGAACCTGGGTTATGGATCTGCTTCCAAGGGAGTTGGGAAAACCCTGACCTTTTGGAAGCAGAGATCATGACAGTACCCCCCCTCAAGGCCCCTCCCAAGCCGGGCTTCTCCGGGGGTTTTGGCTTGTCAGGAAATGTTCGGTGAAATCTTTTGATTAGGCGAGGAGCGTGGACATATTCAGCAGGTTCCCAGGATCTCTCTTGGGGGCCGTAGCCTTTCCAGTCAATTAGGTAAAATAGTTTAGATTTGGAGATCTTGGAGTCCAGAATGCTTTTGACTTCAAACTCGAGTTCTCCATCAACTAGGATAGGTTTTGGAGATTTAGTTAGTCGGGTTTGAGGTTGCACGGGTTTTAATAGAGAGACGTGGAAGACCGGATGTATCTTCATGGGCGGGGGCAAGTCCAACTTGACCGCTACTGGGTTTACTATGGTAGTGATGGAATAGGGACCAAGGTATCTTGGGTTGAATGTGCGTGGCCCTTTTAGAGGTAGATATTTGGTCTATAACCAGACTTGATCCCCTACTTGATATTGAGGGGCTTCCTTCCGATGTTGATCTGCTCCTTTCTTGTATTGTTCTTTAGCCCTTTGAAGGTGAGAAACAGCTTCCTTAAAGGCCTGGGTGATTGCAGAATGCAGGTAGTCTACTGCTGGTGTTTCAAGATCTTGGAGGGGATCCAACTCCGAGGTTCGAGGGTGACTGCCGTACAAAAGAAAAAACGGGGTTTTCCCAGTTCCCGAATGGACAGAGTTATTGTAGGCATATTCGGCTATCCAAAGGATGTCTTTCCAAGTTTTTTCAGTTTGTTGCAGCATGCAGCGTAAATACTGTTCCAGAGTTTGATTGGTCCTCTCGGTTTGTCCGTCGGTCTGAGGGTGGTGACTGGTCGATAGTCTCACATCAATTTGAGCCGACTGACAGCAACTTCGCCAAAAATGAGAAATAAATTGACTACCTCGATCTGAAATTAGAACCGAAGGAAAACCGTGCAGTCGGACGATGTTTTCGAGAAATTCTCAGCCCAGAGTTGCTGCTGTTGGCAAGCCTTTGAGCGGAATGAAATGCGCCATCTTGGAGAATAAGTCCACGATTACTAGAATCGTATTGTATCCGGAGCATGGAGGTAGATCGGTGATGAAGTCCATAGAAAGCGTATGCCAAGGGCGAGGTGGGATGTCAATAGGGCGTAAGAGGCCTGCTGGTCTTTCCTTTTGACTCTTGTTTTGGGCGCATACTCCACAGGACATTATAAAGTCTCTGATATCTTTTTTCCAAGACGGCCACCAGAAGTAGCGCTTGATCTTTTCTGAGGTCTTGGCCATACTGGGATGTCCTCCCATTAAAGAATCGTGATAACAAGAGATTACTTTTTTCTGTAAATCTGTGCTGGGTAGGTATAATCGTTCTTGGAAATACAATAAGTTGTCCTTTACTGCAAAGTCCTTTCCCTGCAGATGCCAATTCTGTATGTCTGCTGGAGTTACAAGTTGCCTGGCTTTATCCTTAACTTCATCTATGGATTCTGTGGCGATTACACCCAGAATTCTTTGTTCGGGAATGATTGGTACAGGTTTAGGGTTGATCAAGTGTTCTTCCACTCCCATCCGAGAAAGGGCATCAGCTTTACCGTTCTTTGTACCAGGTCGATAGGTAATTATGAAGTCAAACTCGGCAAAGAATAATGCCCAACGGAGTTGTCTAGAGGATTGGGCTTTTGCGGTTTTCAAATATTGCAGGTTTCGGTGATCCGTAATCACAGTAACGGTGTGTCGGGCCCCCAGCAGATAATGCCGCCAAGCCTTAAAGGCAGACTTGATAGCCAGAAGTTCCTTGTCAGTAATCGTGTAATTGATTTCAGGAGGCGAGAATTTGCGGGACCAAAATGCCACAGGATGCAACTGATTGGTTACCGGGTCCTTTTGTGATAGAACTGCCCCCATGGCAAGGCTTGAAGCATCAGTTTCCACGGTGTAGGGGAGTTCGGGGCGAGGGTGTTTTAAGATTGGTGCAGAGATAAATTTAGTCTTCAAATCCTGGAAAGCTTGTTCTGCCTCGGTAGACCATTCAAAACGTTTGTTTTTCTTTAACAAGGCAGTGATGGACTATTCGACAGAATTCGGGGATAAACCTGCGGTAAAAGTTAGCGAAGCCTAACATGCTTTGCACACCTTTTACGGAGGATGGTGATGGCCATTTGAGAACTGCATCGACCTTCTTTGAATCCATACGCACTCCACCAGGTGATAATATGAATCCCAAGAATTCAACTTCAGTCATGTTGAAAACACATTTTTCCAACTTAGCGAAAAGTTTGTGTTGACGCAATCTTTCGAGGACCATTTTCACGTGTTTCCGATGTCCAGATTCCGATGAAGAATAAACGAGGATGTCGTCAATGTAAACAACAACACACACATCTATGAGCTCTCTGAGGACATCGTTCATAAAATATTGAAAGGCGGCCGGGGCATTGCAAAGTCCGAAGGGCATGACCTGATATTCAAATAGCCCATACTTGGTGCGGAAGGCCGTCTTCCATTCATCGCCCTCTTTTACTCGTACCAAGTGGTAAGCTCCTCTAAGATCCAGCTTTGTATATATGCATGCTTTTCTGACTTGGTCCAGGAGTTCAGGGATCAAAGGTAACGGATATCTATTCTTAACGGTGATCTGGTTCAGGGAGCGATAATCTATACAAGTTCTAAGGTCTCCTTCCTTTTTTGGAACGAAGAACAAAGCTGAAGAAGCAGGGGACTTGGAAGGACGAATAAACCCAATTGCCAGGTATTGATCCAGGTATTGTCGAAGGTGAAGGTTCTCAGGCGCGGTGAGGGCATAAATTCTACTACAAGGAGGAGTAGATCCAGGTATCAGGTCTATCTGGCAGTCATAAGACCTATGAGGAGGTAGAGAGTTAGCCTGATCCTTCCGGAAAACATCTTGGTATTCTAGGTATTCGGGAGGTAACTGGGGAGTCTCTGAAGAAATTGCTGCCAGTGCAACACCAGGTGGAGGGTGACAAGTAGAGACACATTCTGGAAACTGGACCGTTCTTGCTCGCCAATCGATCAGAGGATTGTGTTTCTCTAACCAAGGTATTCCTAGAATAATCTGAAAGTGAGGGGCCTTGATCACATCGAACACGATCTTCTCATGGTGTCCATCTTGACTTACTAGCGTCACCTCTTGAGTGGTATGCGTTACTGGCCTGGAGGCTATCTCCGTACCATCCACCGTAGTAATGACGTCCTTTACAGCCTTGGGACAAAGAGTTAGATTCATCCTCAAAAGCATTTCATGATCCACATAAGTGCCGATGGCACCGCTGTCGACGTAAGCTTCAATTGCATGTAATCGATCCGGATTATCAGGGCTAATGAGGACCATAGGTATCACGAAATGCGAGGTCACGGAACTGGTTTTCACGCTCGGCAAGAGGACCTCTATTCTTGTCGGGCGAGGTCGTTTCCCTGCTCAGAGTTTGTAACTTTGGTAGCTGCAGCTCCTACTGCCTTCTTGGCAGGTTTCACCGGACAGTCTCGAAGAAAGTGCCCTGAGTTTCCGCAATAGAGGCATAATTGCAACTGTTTTCTCCTTTCCCGCTCCTTTTGTGTTAGAGGACCTTTCAGACCCCCTATTTGCATGGGTTCCCCGGAGTCTACTCCTTTGGAAGGAGTTGGCGGTTTGGAAAATACTCAAGCATCAAACTTGGAACGATCGGCCTTCCTGCTCTGCAGTCTGTGATCTATTTGAACGACTAAGTCTATATAGTCCGAACAATCTTGTGGGGGATTCACGACTTGGCTAACACATCTTTGAGCTCTCCACGTAGACCTCTATAAAACAGCGTAATCCTTTTGTCCTCAGGCCATTGAGTTTCCACTATCAGTCTGTTGAAAGGCGCAATATAAGCCAAAAGGTCTTGATTACCTTGTCGCAACGAAAGAAGCTCATTGTCCAAGGCCTGCCCCTGTGAATGTCTTGCGAACAGTTTTTCCATACTGAGCTGAAAAGCTTGAAAATCATGGAGGACCAGATCATCTTGATTTACTAGAGGGATCGACCAGTCTGCCACATTGCCACTAAGGTACGAAAGCATGAAAGCTACTTTAGTTTGATCAGTTGGAAAGGCTGCTGGCCGGCATAAGAAATGCAACCGGCACTGATTGATAAATACTGCAAACCTCTTTGGGTCACCAGAAAATCGTTCGGGCGGAGCCAGAGGTACATTCCCAGGTAGGTTGATCTGCACTGGATTCATAGAGGATGTAGAAGGAAGATTTCCCCCAGATGCGGGTAACGGGGTCTGTCCGGCTTGTGACTGTAGCAATTGTCTAGCGAGATCATCTGTTCGCTCCTTGGAAATAATCAGTTCCCTTCTTAGAGCGTTTGTTTCCTGACGGGCTGCATGCACTTCTGCCCTTAGTTCCCCAAGTAACTGGGCTAGCTGGTCGGTATCCGAGGTTTCCATAGCACCTGGACGGGAGTTTTGTGGTAGGCTTTGCGTTCTGTAACGCTCACCTGATTCCCGTAGAGGCGCCGGTCTTGACTGGGCGTATACCGTATCTTCAAAGGTGATGTGTAACACACGGCTGGCTCTTTGGGCTGGACCTCTGTGCACTGTATGTCTGACTCGAAGGGTAAGATGTCTGCAGATAGAAAATATGGGATTAAGGAACTGGGTTACTGAATGTCTCTCTCTTCTTCCCTTTCTCTTCTCCTGTAGAACCCCAAAGGTTAACGCTCTCACCTTAGGTAAGTGAACGCCGTGCTCTCCATCTGCCTCGGGGCAGGGTGCTGTAACCAGTTTCTTCACTGGATAAGGGGAGCAGGCCTCTTGACTTCAGAGGACTGCTCTCCGTCGTTTACTGCACGAACGGTAAGTTTCGAGTAATTCTAATGTCTTTAAAGTCTTTAGTAATGATGTTTCTTGTTTTGCAGGGTTCCGGCGATGGCGGATGACGGGCTGAAGTGAGTTGAAGATGGAGCCCGTGTGATGAATAGAAGCGCCTGGAAGCACGTAAGTAAGCGCTTGTTGCCTGCTTCACGATGCGCTCTAACTGTCTTTTTATTTTGCAGGTACAAGTTCGGAGCGGCTGCAGGGTGCCGGAATACCCACTGGGTTAGATGTGGAAAGGAGTAATGGCACGTGAGTATTAAAGTTCCCCAATGTCTTTAAACGCACCTTGTTTTGTCTTTCAGATGCGGGATGCAGCGCCGAAGGCCTCCGGAGCGTGCGAAGAGTTGGTAAGCTTTTGTCTTTCAGATGCCGGAATGCAGTGTGAAGACCTCCGGAGCGCACGAAGAGTAGGTAAGCCTTTGTCTTTTAGATGCCGGAATGCAGCGCGAGGCGTTGGTGACAGCCGATGGACCAGGTAAGTGAAGAGCTGTCACTGAAGACCGTAATGCTAACCTGTTCTTTCTTGTCTTTATAGGTGTTGCTGAAGACTGGATTCAGGATGGTAAGCCTTTTTCCTTAGGCCCAGGATCAGATGCAGAAGACACGATGAGCGTTCTGCTGCAGAGGATGCAGAATAACGCAAAGCAAGATTCATCCATTGGGTGTGGTTTAAATAGCCTCCTGTAGTGCTTAGGTGTCTCCTTCCACAGCCACGCCTAGGTAAGAAAAGAGTTCCTGCTTTCCAGAAGAGTTCCAGTGTTCTGAATCTAGGGAGTGGCTCCTGCCCCACCCAACAGGAAAAGTATTTCCAAACAGAAGAGGATCAGAGGCTCAACTGGCAGGCAAGTAAGCAGCATGGTCTGCTGCAGGTAAGTCCACCCAAGCATTATGAGCCCGGCGCTTCCAGCGCTGGGACTGGGCATATTTATGAGCCTGGTGCCACTGGCGCCAGGACTGGGTCCAAAAGGTCCCAATTGGGACTGGTTGGCACTCGGAACCTGGGTTATGGATCTGCTTCCAAGGGAGTTGGGAAAACCCTGACCTTTTGGAAGCAGAGATCATGACACAGAGGAACTGCTCTCCTGAGCAGCCGTGAAGATTTGCTCTCCAATCTTGACTCCAGCATTCCTTATGTCCTCATCCTCCTTGACCTTTCCTCAATCACACCATCCTGATCAATCGACTCTGTGAGAACCTGGCATCACCGTTCAGGCCCTGGAGTGGCTAAACTCTTTCCTCCTGGACCGGCCCTCCCAGGTCCAACTTGGGTCCTTTCTCTCCACCACCTCTCTCTCTCTACATGTGGTGTTCGCCAGGGCTCCAACTTCTCACTATGGCTCTTCAATCTCTATGAGGCCGCTTTGGCCCACCTAATCTCTACCTTTTGCTCCAACTTTCAGTGTTATGCGGATGACACGCAGCTCTCTTTCAGACTCCCTACAGCCTCCTCCCCTCTGTCGCACATTCCTGATTGTCTATCCGCGATTCATGAGTGTTGCACTTCTAATGATCTCTGCCATAATGCCAGTAAGATGGAGATCCTTTTCATTGGGACCCCTGCTCCTGCTTTCCCTCTCTCACTTTAGCCGCCTTCCATGGGCCCTCTTCCTTCACCGTCCTGTGAAGCAAAAAACCTTGGGGTCATCTTCGACTCCACTCTCTCCTTCGCCATTACAGCTGCACCACCTCAAAGGTACTCTTCCTTTTCTCACTTTCCCCCAGAAGCCAATGTCTCCAGAGCCCTGGTTCTCCCTAGGTTGGACTACTGTAACAGCCTCTTTCTCAATCTGCCTCCCTCTACTCTCCGCCCTCTGCAACTAATCCAGAACAGGACTGCAAGACTTATCCTCGGCCTCAAGCCCAGGGACTGTATCTCTCCAGCCCTGACATCTCCACTGGTTAGCAGTGACTGCACAAAATGGAGAATGCACAGATTAAAAAGCATACCTACATTTGAAATTCCATTAAGCACTATAATGCAGCACAAGATGGAGAATGCACAAAAAGCACAACTAAATTCGAATTTAATGAGGTTAGCAGAGAACAGAAACAGTAGATAGTTACTCAAGCAGGCATACAGAAAGCAGCAATTCAGATGAGGCCTGATGCAGAAATCACCACAGCTAGATTCGATTTACAGCTGACTAGTTCAAAAGGGAAACTTTTAAAGTACAGCAGCAGCAGCAACAGATTGAAAATAGAAGCAGATTCATGTGGTCGTTAGGTTAGAAATGGAAACATTTGAAATACAATGATGTTAGGAGTCCAAGAATAAGTGATCATGGTGCATTTGGGGTGTAAATGTCCGGGACACAGTAGTTGCATGAGCAAGCGGAGTGCAGGCAGGTTTTTCCAGGGTCCAAGAACAGTGGCAAAATTAAAGTTTAATATGGCCAATAATGGAGGTCGGTCTCCTGAGTAGGCAAAGACTGTGCGATGGGGGTGACACCAGCATTGAGAGTGCATAGAAAAGGTAAAGGAAGTGCTGTGAACGATGAGGCTTTTGATAGCGTGCAGGTGTATGTTGGTATGTCCGTTTGCATTTCCAGCACATCTCTCTCTTCATTTTATGGTGCAGACAGCTGTTCAAACATCTCTTCATCCACAGCTGCTTCATCAGCTTGTGCTTCTTCCTGACCTGACGATGAGCATCGATTGTACCAGCTGCTTTTACATATAACCTTTTCCCTTTTGGGTTGCACAGTGACCATTAAACTACTGTGACTGTCCATGAGTCCATTTCAAGAGGCAGGTCCAGTTTCTGTATCACTTTTCTGTTTCTCAGCAGGTTTCAATAATAGAGGGGATTGGGCTAAATATCTGACACAAAACGAAATGGGACCCTTAGATGGAGGATGACAACATGTTAATTTATCTTTTTTTATAAATATTGACAAATGATTCAATACGTTCGCTTCAAAATGTATTCATATTTTTCATAAAGTATCACAATCACGGTGTAAAATTATTTGAAACATAAAACACAATTTGCGCTTGTTTAAGATCCACAAAACCATTAATCCCTACATTCCATTCATTTCACTTTATCATACCATCAGTCACACAAATATTCTACAAGCTAAACTTTTAGGTCACACTCTAACAATTTTATACATCAATACACAATTTAGATCCTCTTAATACAGTCTTTAATTTGAATGACCGCTTGCGCCCTAATCAAGCAGTAGGTCGACACGTGTTTCAGGTTGTATTTTATAGACTTTAGTCAGTCCACTATGTACACCAACCATCTTCAGGACATAAACAGGAACAACAATAAAGTCCCTTTAGATCTAGTAGGGTGGATCAGATTGCCTAAAAAAACAAGAATAAAAAGGCCTTTATTATATATCTCCTAAATGTCATCCTCCTAATTTATACAAGCACTATTATTGTGAAGCAATGTCTATATATAAAACACAACATCGTATCCACCTCCATCTTGCAATAGTGGTGTGGAAAATGACAAAAATTGATTAATCCTGTCCGTACCTATGTAAGAATCCCCAAACAATGAAGACAAACCTACAAGGATGTCGTACATGGTGCAATTTAGCACAGTTTTAACCTTCAAGTTGTTCTTAGATTTAGATCTATTATAGTTGACCAGTAGATGCACTTACTTCGGAAGCCACAGGTGGAGACTCACTCTGAGTCTCTCAGATCAGATCCTCAGCCGAGCCTTCTCCCTTTGTACGCAATCTCCTTTGAAAAGACCATTTGTGTATATCCTCTCCGGTTTATGGACCGTGCCGGCGGAAAAACAACAGTATCACTTTTTTAATATTTGGAAAAATAATAGGCCACATCAGGTGCCTCTCTTTTTCCTTGCTTTCAACTTACTGCTCTGATCATCTTCGTGTAATTCAATGATGTCAAGCTTAGACCTTCTTCAATTTTTGTTCACACGGGTCTCATTAAGTTAGGAACCAATCCTGGAGGTTTTCTCACTGGTAGAAGAGACAGGAAAAACGTGTCATAAGTGTAAAAATACTTCTTATATCACTAAAATGGGACAGTTCTGTATCACCCGTGAGTGCCACCTCTCTATTTACATCATGTTTCATCTTTGTTTGCAACACAGAATGTTGTCAACTCAGTTTTTCACATTTACCTCAACTCGCCGCTCTCACCCCAGAGTTTATTTTCCTAATACCCTAAATAGCATTTCTGTAACAGTTTTAGCACACCTTTCATCCTTTCTCAATTTCGCCCTTCATGTCAGCGCAATGACACCACCGCGCGACGGAAGAATTCTGCTTACCTGCTCGCTGTGAAAGCTATTCACCTCATCTGTTTGCAACCGGTACACGGAACAATGGCGAACCATGCCTATTTATCACATGACCTGCTCGCCCTAATCTGCGACATAGAAACAGGACTGCCTCGGTATATTGCTAAACGGCATTCCGTACTGCTTCAACAAACACATTTATGTGCATGTATGCTATTGTATTTCTTGCTGTATAATTTTTATTATTCAAGTCTCGCCCAGAAATTGGGTCAGTGACCATTAATAAATGAAAACATAGGTCAAAATCACTCAAGTCACGTGACTCCACAAAAGTTATTTTTAATAAGTACTGCAAAATGCAGACTTATTTAGTCTTCGTGTCATATGTTTCCGTGGAAATGCCTTATTAGCCCTATTCAGTCCCATCTGGGCTCAAGAGGTGCTAACGAACAAAGATGTTTTACATATTCCTTCAAGTTACTTACTGATCCGGTTCGGCCCCATCTGGGCCAAAGATGTTATCCACTGTGGAGATGTTCAAGTGTTCCTGTCAGTTGCAACGGCATACAGCACAGAAGGAAATACATTTTTATTAAACCTCAGGTGTTCAGATAAAGTACCTGGTCACGACTAGAATCCATATTGTCCCATGGCAAAGACCTAATGGGTAATCAGGGCATTCCATTCTACTGATAAATTTAGACCTTGCCTCACACTGTCCAAAGAATAAATCCATCGTTCCATCTTATGCAGTATGTTAGCCATATCTCCTCCCCTCCTTGATGGATTTACGGTTTGGAGAACAAACCATTTGAGATCAGTATCTTGATGTTAAAGGCGTGTGAAATGTTCCACTAATGGTTTATCCACTACTTTGTTGCGGATCTAGCTCCTGTGTTCCCCAATATGCGGCCTTACTTTTCGTGTCGTTTTTCCTACATACAGGAGATTACACAGACAGATGATAATATAAATGGCATTTTTGTTCTACAATTCGTATGATATTTTAGTTGCCATTTGATTTTTCCGTGGTTGAATTCTGTTCTGGTCTCTGTCAGAGGACAGGACACACAGCTACCACATTTGTGATCGCGTACAATGGGGGGTAACCCCCACTGATTAAACACTATTTGATCTATCTGTTTTTCCTGATAGGTATGTACCAATTGTTGTTTTAGGTTTTTGCTTTTCTTAAAAGCAAACATAGGTTTTTTACTTAAAACATCTGGTCGTTTTACTAGGTCCCAAATACGGTTGATAATTATTTTTATATTATTGCTGACCGAATTATAGGTGGTGACACACACTAACCTATCGTGTGTTTGTTTATTCCGAGGGATCAGGCAAATTTCTCGATCGGTATTGGATGCCCTCTTTAGATTATCTCTCACACGTTTTCTGGGATAGCCCCTCGAGGTCAGTCTATCTTTTAATAATACTGCATGTTTATCAAACTCTCTCTTCTCAGAACAATTGCGGCGAACCTGTAAAAACTGACCATATGGGAGATTCTGCCGGAGCCCTGTCAGATGAAAACTTGAATAATGGAGTAAAATATTTCTATCGGTGGGCTTCCGGTAGAGAGTAGTGACCAAGGTGTTCTCAACTTTTTTGATCATTAAGTCCAAAAAACTGACTTCAATATTGTTCCATTCCAATGTAAAGTTGATCTCATGATTACAAGCATTCAACCAATCTTTAAATACTAACAGAGAATCACTAGTTCCTCTCCATATGATGAAAATATCATCAATGTACCTGTACCATGCAACCAGGTTGTGGCACAGGTCTCCTCGTTGTTTCAAGAGGCTATTCGATCCTGTTACAAAGTTTTCTTCATAATCGGCCATAAAGTAATTGGCGACATCAGGGGCAAAGGTCGCCCCCATGCTCACCCAACATTTTTGCTTGTATAGATTTTGTATATATAGAAAGAAGTTTTCAGTCATAGCGAGCTGCGCGCACTCTAGAATGAACCCTGTAAGTGGAGAATGAGGTTCAGCCCGCCTGTCTAAGAATTTTGCCAAGACAGCCAGACTTTCGATTTGTGGGATTGAGGTATAAAGGGATTCAACATTCATGTTTGCCAAAATGTCACCTGATCTGATGTCTATCTGTTCAATAATCCGTATCATATCACCCAAGTCTTTCACATAAGATGGCATTTGTTCTACATATGGTTTTAAGAAAAATTCCACGTAAACCGAAAGGGGTGCTAGCAAAGAGTCAATAGCCGCCACAATAGGGTGCTCCGGCGGGTGTTCTTTATTTTTATGGATCTTTGGTAAGATATAGAACGCTGCCCTCTTGGATTTCAACTTTCTAAGGAACATGCCTTCTTCTTCACTAATCCATTCTTGATCTTCGGCATGTGCTGTGAGGCTTTGGATCTGTGCTGTGCGGACAGGACCTTTTCAAAGGATTGTTGAGAAGCCATTTAGAAGTAGAAATGGTATTTAGAGTATTAGGAAAATAAACTCTGGGCTGAGAGCGGCGAGTTGAGGTAAATGTGAAAAACTGAGTTGACAACATTCTGTGCTGCAAACAAAGATGAGACATGATGTAAATAGAGTGGTGGCACCCACGTGAGATACAGAACTGTCCCACTTTAGTGATATAAGAAGTATTTTTACACTTATGACATGTTTTTCCTGTCTCTTCTACCAGTGAGAAAACCTCCAGGATTGGTTCCTAACTTAATGAGACCCGTGTGAACAAAAATAGAAGAAGGTCTAAGGTTGACATCATTTAATTACACGAAGATGATCAGAGCAGTAAGTTGAGAGCAAGGAAAAAAGAGAGGCACCTGATGTGGCCTATTATTTTTCCAAATATTAAAAAAGTGATACTGGTGTTTTTCCACAGGCACGGTCCATAAACCAGAGAGATAGACACATATGGTCTTTTCAAAGGAGATTGTGTACAAAGGGAGAAGGCTCTGCTGAGGATCTGATCCGAGAGACTCGGAGTGAGGCTCCAGCTGTAGCTTCCGAAGTAAGTGCATCTACTGGTCAACTATAATAGATCTAAAACTAAGAAAAACTTTAAGGTTAAAACTGTGCTAAATTGCACCATGCACGGCATCCTTGTAGGTTTGTCTTCATTGTTTGGGGAATCTTACATAGGTACGGACAGCATTAATCCATGTTTGTCGTTTTCCACACCATTATTGTAAGATGGAGGTGGATACGATGTTGTGTTTTATATATAGATATTGTTTCACAGTAATAGTGCTTGTATAAATTAGAAGGATGAAATTTAGGAGATATATAATAAAGACCTTTTTATTCTTGTTTTTTAAGGAAATCTGATCCACCCTACTAGATCTAAAGAGACGTTATTGTTGTTCCTGTTTATGTCCTGAAGATGGTTGACGTACATAGTGGACTGACTGTATAAGATACAACCTGAAACACGTGTCGACTTACTTCTTGATTAGGGCGCAGACAGTCATTCAAACTTAAGACTGTATTAAGAGGATCTAAATTGTGTATTGATGTATAAAATTGTTAGAGTGTGACCTAAGAGTTTAGGTTGTTGAATATTTGTGTGACTGATGGTATGATAAAGTGAAATTAATGGAATGTAGGGATGAATGGTTTTGTGGATCTTAAACAAGCGCAAATTGTATTTTATGTTTCAAATAATTTTACACCGTGACGGTGATACTTTGTAAAAAAAATATTAAAACATTTTGAAGCCAACATATTCAATCCTTTGTCAATATTTATAAAAAAAGATAAATGGACATGTTGTCATCCTCCATCTAAGGGTCCCATTTCGTTTTGTGTCAGATATCTAGCCCATAGCACCCTAGATTTTTGGGCAATCCCCTCTATTATTGAAACCTGCTGAGAAACAGAAAAGTGATACAGAAACTGGACATGCCTCTTGAAATGGACTCATGGACAGTCACAGTAGTTTAATGGTCACTGTGCAACCCAAAAGGGAAAAGGTTATATGTAAAAGCAGCTGGTACAATCGATGCTCATCGTCAGGTCAGGAAGAAGCACAAGCTGATGAAGCAGCTGTGGATGAAGAGATGTTTGAACAGCTGTCTGCACCATAAAATTAAGAGAGAGATGTGCTGGAAATGCAAACGGACATACCAACACACGCCCGCACGCTATCAAAAGCCTCATCATTCACACCGCTTCCTTTACCTTTTCTATGCACTCTCAATGCTGGTCTCACCCCCATTGCACAGTATTTGCCTACTCAGGTGACCGACCTCCATTATTGGCCACATTAAACTTTAATTTTACCGCTGTTCTTGGACAAACCTGCCTGCACTCCGCTTGCTCATGCAACTACTGTGTCCCGAACTTTTTCACCCCAAATGCACCATGATCACTTATTCTTGGACTCCTAACATCATTGTATTTCAAATGTTTCCATTTCTAACCTAACGACCACATGAATCTGCTTCTATTTTCAATCTGTTGCTGCTGCTGTACTTTAATAAAAGTTTCCCTTTTGAACTAGTTAGCTGTAAATCGAATCTAGCTGTGGTGATTTCTGCACCAGGCCTCACCTAAATTGCTGCTTTCTGTATGCCTGCTTGAGTAACTATCTACTGTTTCTGCTCTCTGCTAACCTCATTAAATTCGAATGTAGGTGTGCTTTTTGTGCATTCTCCATCTTGTGCTGCATTTTAGTGCTTACTGGAATTTCAAATTTAGGTGTGCTTTTTAATCTGTGCATTCTCCATTTTGTGCAGTCACTGGTAACTAGTGGAGATGTCAGGGCTGGAGAGATACAGTCCCTGGGCTTGAGGCCGAGGATAGGTCTTGCAGTCCTGTTCTGGGTTAGTTGCTGAGGGCGCAGAGAGTAGAGGGAGGCAGATTGAGAAAGAGGCTGTTACAGTAGTCCAACCTACGGAGAACCAGGGCTCTGGAGACATTGAGCTGCTGGGGGAAAGTGAGAAAAGGAAGAGTACCTTTGAGGTGGTGCTGCTGGTAGTGTTCCTCCTTCGGAAGGTCAGTGATGTGAGGAGAGAAGGAGAGAGTGGAGTCGAAGATGTCCAAAAGGTTTTCTGCTTCACAGGACGGCTTTGAACATAAAGGAAGCCCCATCTCTGCTGCCAGTTCTTGATTGATATAATTCCCAACTGCCCCACTGTCTATGTATGCCTCAACGGCGTGCATCCAAGATGGTTGTTGGTGGTTAATTAAGATCACTGGTATTGCAAAGTGCGAGGTCGATGGCTCTTTCTTATCACTCGACAAACTAACCTCTACGTTCACCAAGCTTGGTAGTTTTCGGATTCCTTGATCTCGTCCTTGTCTGTGGCCCCGACTGTTCTCCTTGGAGGATTCACTGGGCAATCCTTAAGGAAGTGTCCTGGTTTTCCGCAGTACAAACATAGTTGCTGTTGCCTTCTTTTGTCTCGTTCTGTTTTTGTTAACGGAGGTCGTATTGCTCGATTTGCATGGGTTCTAGGGTGTTGTCTGGCACACGTGATGCATACACGGCCCTAGTGTCTGACTTAGATGATCTGCCTTTTGATCCTGCAATCGGTGATCTAGTTGCACAACCAAGTTAATGAATTTGGTACAGTCTCTGGATGGGTCAACCACCTGGGCTAGAACGTCCTTCAATTCGCCTCTTAGGCCTCGGTGGAATAACGTTGTTCTTTTGTCTTCAGGCCACCCAGTTTCAGCAACCAATCTATTGAAGGTGGCAATGTACGTTAATAAGTCCTGATTCCCCTGTCGGAGTGACAAGAGTTTGTTGTCTACTGCTTGTTCTTGGGTATGACGAGCAAAAAGCTTCTCCATTTCCCTCTGGAACCCCCCAAAGTCATGTAACAATGGATCATCATGGCTTACCAGCGGCACCGACCAGTCCGCTGCGCTACCGCTCAGGTATGACAAAACAAAAGCTACCCGTGCTTGGTCGTAGAGGAATGCACCAGGCCTACAAAGAAAATGAAGACGACACTGATTCATGAATGCAGCATACTTCCTTGGGTCGCCTGAGAACCGTTCCGTTGATGCTAGGGGAACTGCCCTGGGTAGCGTAATTTGTACTGGTGCGTATGATAAGGTGGGTGCTTGTGCCGATGGGTTGTTTCCGGGCAAAGGAGCCTGTCCTGCATGTGATTGTATGAACTGCCTACCGATCCCTTCAGTGCGATCCTTGGTTACTACTAAATCCCTCCGGAGAGCATTGGTCTCTTGTCTGGCAGAATGAACTTCGGCGTGTAATTGTCCTAATAATTGAGCCAGCCAATTGGTCGATTTCTGATGTCTCCATGGCGCCCAGGTGGATTAATTATTGTAGGCTTTGCGTTCTGTTACACTCATATGGTATCCACGGGGACACCACTCAGCCCTGGTTGGTTGCTGGAAACTTCTCCCGATTTCCAGATGGTGTCTTTGGAGGAGGTCTAGCCTAAAACACAGGAGGGCTGGGTTCATGACTGGCCGACTCAGGTAAGTATCCTCCCACCACACCCCTTTGGCGTCAGCCCCTTAAGCCCTCTCCTCACCTTGTTGCTGTATTAGGCGTGCTCTCCGTCCTGCCTTCTTAGCAGGGGTGCATAGTCTTCAGTGGGCGTGGGCGACCAAGTTACTTCACTGGCGCGTGCCCGTTTAAGTGTCTTTAAGGTAGGTTTTATTGCAGCAGTTTTTGTATGGCGCTGATTGTTCTTGCCTGCCTTTATTTTGTGATTAATAATGTCCTTTCTTTCTCCCTAGGCGTGCAGGAGATTCGGCGTGGTGTACTGGTTGGTTTGAGTACCGCCGGTAAATGATAGCGCAAGATGTGCGCTGTAATGCAGTAAGTAATGCGCTATGCGCTGTGCTGCTTTGTCTTGCCTTTGCTAACCTGTGTTTCCTCTCTTCCTTACAGGTCGCGGTTCTTCTCCAGCAGGTGTGGAACTCCGGAGCGATGCCGGCCGTGAGGTGAAAAGCCAGGTAAGCTTCCGATAATGTTCGAGGCTTAAGCAATGCGGGAGTATGCCTTTCTAATGTTGTTTTTCTCCTTTTCCTTTTCAGGTCGCTTCGTTCCGGTAGGTGTGCGGTGCCCAGAAGAAGCTGTTCACTGGAGAGCGGATGACAGGATGGAGATTGCAGGTAAGATTCTATTAAAGATGTTCCTTTTGTCTCCTCTGCAGGCTCGCCGCTCTGAGGCTCGCGGGTATCACAGGACACGGTGAGCGTCATGTTGCAGTCTGCAAAGTAACGCAAAGCGTGCTCTGTTGCTTGGGTGTGGTTTAAATAGCCTCCCAACAAAGTAGTCCAGGTAAAATAGTCCCAGGCCACCACACCCAAAACACTATACCGCATAGCTTAGTTCTTAGGAACCAAGCTATGCGAATGCCTCCATGTTAACTGCAGGCTTAATGAAAAGTAGTCCCCCCTTCAAACATGTTCTCCATAAGGAATATGAGTCTGGCGCCAGAGGCGCCAGGACTGACTCCAAGAGATTCTTGGGAGTGGATGCAAGGCCTCCAAGGCTTTAATGGAGCCCCGAACCCTGACCTTACCTGGTAAGTGGGCTTGCCAGTGGGGGTCTGGGTTAAGGGTCGTGACACCATTAGATATTATTGGACCCCTTGAAAAATCTATGTTAGGGAACAAATATGTGCTAGTAATACTCTACTATGCCACCCGATACCCTGAGGCATTTCCCCTGTGCAATAATACCACCCGGCAGATACTTAAACATTTACTTCCTTTCTTCTCTCGGGTGGGCTTCCCTAAAGAAGTCCTAACAGACCAGGGTACCACTTTTATGAGTAATCTCATGGGGGAGGTAAAAGACCTACTTCATATAACCACCTTGAGGATGTCCATTTACCATCCCCAAATTGACGGATTAGTTGAACGGTTTAACAAGACCCTCAAGACCATTCTTAGGAAGTTAGTTGACATGGATGGAATCAACTGGAATCAGATGATTCTGTGGGCCTTGTTTGCCATAAGGAAAACACCTCAAGTCTCCACTGGTTTCTCACCCTTCAAATTACTATTCAGGCGAGAAGCCAGAGATGTTTTAGACAAGCTTTGAGAAACATAGGAGGAAAGGGGAAAAAGTTCCAATACCACTATCTCAGACTGCCTCTCGGTTAAAAGAACATATGACAGCTGTTCTATCCCTGGTACAAGACCACCTTGGTAGAGCCCAAAGCCAACAAAAGGCATTTTATAACAAAATAATCTCCCTTAGGTTATTCTCCATTGGGCAAAAGGTCCTTGTACTTCTCACTACCTCAGACAACAAACTCATTTCTAAATGGCATGGGCCATATGAGGTATTAGACAAGACTGGACCGTGTAATTAGAAGATCGCCCAACCAGACCATTGCCAGAAGACACAGATCTACCATGTTAACTTGTTGAAAGATTGGAAGGAGAACATCTCTGAGTCTAATGCCATAGTGTTTTCTTGTTTGATACCGGAAGAGATTAATAATAACACTCTAATTTCCTTGATATTACTAACACTCAACAACAAGATCTCCTTTAGTTGCTAGAACAATTCCCAGATGTTTTCTGTGAACAGCCTGGCTGGGTGAACGCAATATACCACCATATCCGCTCCCCTGCAGGCAAGGTAGTACATCTTAAACCATATCGATTACTCAGGCCCGTGGAAATATTGTCATCAAAGAGGTAGAGCAAAGGCCTCAGGCCAACACAATTGAACCATCTACCAGTCCGACAAAAAATTGAGGTTCTGTACAGACCTCCGTAAGGTGAATAACATCTCAGCCTTTGACGCCTACCCAATGCCTCGCATTGACAATCCTATCGATAAATTGGTTAGTGCCGTCTATTTGTCCACCCTACATTTAACCAAGTGTTATTGGCATGCCCCACTACATAGACCAAATAAAGAAAAGACCGCCTTTGCCACCCCGATAGTTCTATATCATTTTAATGCCTTAACCTTCAGGTTACAAGGTGCCCCAGCAACTGTCCAAAGGTTGATGAATAAGATTCTCCAAACTTATTCAGAATTTTGCTGGGTATACATCGACGACATTGTAATCCACAGTCCAACCTGGGAAGACTATTTGTACCATATATACACTGTAGTAAGAGCCTTAAGAAAAGCAGGATTAACAGCCAACCCCAGAAAATGCAAGTTTGGCCAACCTGTCCTTAAATAACTAGGGTTTTTTGTCATAAATGGCAGCGTTCAAACTCAAGAGGAAAAGGTTTGAGCTGTCTTAAAATCCCCTACACCCAAAATTTAAAAGGATTTAAGATCTTTCCTAGGGTTAATTGGGTATTATCGGAGAGATTTCCCGTAAAACTGCCAGACTGACCGACAAATTATGAAACGCAGAACCCCAGAAACTTAAATGGGACGAAGAGGATGAAGTATGCTATCAGGCCGGGGGCGTGGCTACATGGCCACAGGCTAGGACGTGTTCCCTGTGAGCTCCTTCCTGCCGATCCGACGTTGATCCGCTGGAAAAAACACACTTTGTGCTTGCAAAATACTGCCTGTTTCAAGCTGGAACCACATGAATACAAGAGGTATGCAGAGATCGAAGAGCTGGCGAGAACAGTAAATGGAATGTCAAGTTGTGAGTTAACGAAGTTGGCGAACACCGTATGTAAAGCAAATCAAAATGGCACCCAGGCGATAACAAAGGGAGTCCCTGAACAGTCATATGAAAACATTGTGGAGCTGCGCCGTTCGTCAACAAAAGCGGTCTTATTTAAATTAAATGAGCGGCTGTGGCAGCGCTCCCAGATGATGAGTCTTGGAGGATCAGCAGGGACGCCCGTACAGCAGACTGACTGCAACAAAGTATCATCGCCGGGGCCGGCTGCGAGCTTGTGGGTGAGCGCGGCATGGAAACTAATCAAGATATATTGTAACAGACTGCTGGTGATTGTGAGCGCTTACACGCGAAGCGCCGGTGCAAGATGAGAAGAAATGTACAGCGTGAGAGGGATGAGGCATGCGACGCTGATAAAGCCAGGCTGGGGACCCCTTCATAAGTAGACGGGTAAACGAAAGAGTACGGGACACGCTCCGTACACTGCAATACGGACTGGTGAGCGACGTCAGGCTTCGCATGAGCCCCGGCTGACCCCGGCGGATTCAAGCATGCGTGCGCTGCAGTGCTGGTGCCCACGTTGAAAGAATAAACCTGCAGTTGCGAGTGAAAGAAACGGCGACTGCAGGTATTGGACTCTGCAGAAGACGCCGAAATTCAAACAAGATGACAGCCAAAAGATAATGCCTGTGATTTAATACCACACAGATCGCAGCATGTACATTAATGACACGGCCACAGTTGCAGGGGAATGCTGAAGGTGGCTGGAACTAAATAAGTGCGCATGTCACATAACCCCCATGGCCACATAAGTGCTGGTGGACATAAGAGGCGCAGAGGCTGGAATCTAGACAGCACAGCACATAATGCAATACTGAATCAGTGTCACGGGCGAGGACCAGTTGCTTGTGACCCCCAGTCAATTTTACAAGACCAGAATAATGTTGGTGAGAGTGGCCAAAATGAAGGCTAAACAGCCAACTATAGACATATTTTCTAGGACCCCGACCACCCCAGTGCAGACCCCCACTAGCTCGCGAGCAGAAGTCACACCCCTGAGAGATGACCAGGTGATCTTAGCTGCCATTACAGAATTGAAGACCTCGTGGGGGTCAACGATGGCAGACCTGAAAGCTGCGCTGGAGGCCAAAATAGACGCAGTAGGAATTGAGGTCAATTTATTACGGCAAGACATGAGAGCGCTCGCAGAAAGGACGACCTGCCTCGAAAGTGCTGTGAAAACTAACACAGAAACTGGTCCCAGTAACGCTAAAGAGGTCCATATATTGAAACAGCAGGTATCCAACTTGGAAAACCGAGCAGGGGAAACCAAAGGGGGAGCGAGACGTAACAACACACGAGTGGTGGGCATGCCGGAAGGAGAGGAGGGCCAAGACCCAACGAACTATGTAGAAAGAATGATCATGCAAGATATTGGAGCAGGCAAGCTCTCCCAAGGGTTCACAATTGAACGCGCGCACAGAGCCCTGATGAGAAGGCCGCAGCCAGGGACCCCGCCCTGAGCGATCATAGCAAAGATCATAAACTATAGGAATCGGGAGAAGATCCTGGATTTCTTTAGGAAAGGAGGGACGATTAAAAGAGCGGCGGCGACCATAACTGCATATCCTGACTACACCATGCAAGTGCAGAAACAACGCTACGGATATGTAGCGGTGAAAAAGAGACTAAGCACAGCGGGTCTTAAATACATGCTCCTGTATCCTGCAAGACTCAAGATAATACATAAGAGCAAAGCACATTTTTTCGACACCCCGGAGGAAGCGACAAATTGGTTGGACGCCCAGGGTTGCCTGGATGATGATGTGGAACAGAGGCGAGAGGCACAAGATAAGTGACAAGAAGCAACGCTGTGGGTAACCGAGAAAAGGGTACTTTGGGAGAGGCATTTGATGGTAAAAAATGGGGGCAACCTCGCAGAGTGGCATTGGTAGCATAGGATGAATATTGTTGGACATTTTGGACTGGAATATAAACACAGTTAAATATTGATATTAACACCCAAATGAGAAGGTTAATGCAGGAGACATAAGAGGTACATGGCCTACCCCCGGTGAATAGAGTGTGGAGAGAAGCCAGTAGGGCAGAATCACCCTGCTGAGCCCCGAGCACGCAATTGTCGGGTTAGGGGCTAGATGCGGGGGGGCCTGAGATCCAGGGATGGAGCTGGGCAACAGTTGAGAGGGTTGGGGTGTGGTAGAGGGGTAGATAATGTGTTGGGGCAAGCTGGGGAGGGGATTCGGGGAGGGGTGGAGGGGAGGGTGAGGTGGGAGTTGGGTGTGTTAAATGTAGTTGGGGACCGAGCCTATATGAATCTACACTTGGAAATAAATGTCCTGGATAGAAACCGCACCGGTGTGGTGGGGAGAAACATATTGATAAATAATGGGGGATCTCAGTATCATCACGTGGAACGTTAGAAGGCTCAATAGCTACCTAAAGAGAAATAAGGTTATGATGTATCTGCGCAGGCAAAAGATAGACATAGCATTAATACAGGAGACTCAACTCACGCGCGAAAAACTAGAAAAAATAAAGAAAAACAGGAGGGGAACAGTGGTGGGTGCTATATATTCGCCATATGCTAGAGGAGTGATTACATGGGTGGTGCCGCATGTCCCTTTTCAGCTCTTACAGTCTACGGAGGAAGTGGACGGGAGAATGGTGATGATAAGAGGGCTGGTAGAAAACAGAGAAATAAGTATTATTAATACATATGCCCCAAACAGGACACAGCAGCATATTTTAGGACTCTGGGCCTCATCACGACTTTGGCGGTAACCCTTAAATCCGGCAGTAGCGCTATTACTGCCGGATTTAAGGGTCCGCCGAATCAGGGCTTCGGCGGATTTTTCCCCAGCTCTGAGCTGGGGGGAAATCCGCCAAAAATGTGCGCTATTACCGCCGGCGGGAAATCCGCCGGCGGTATTAGCGCGAAGATTAATGGGGCATTCCCGAATGGGCTCAGTGGGGTATGGGGACTTACATTACCGCCAAACTCGTGATCCGGCGCTATTAGCGCCGGGGAGTTTGGCGGTAGGGCTAATACCGCCCGCGCTAATAGCGTTACCATTACCGCCCAAGTCGTGATGAGGCCCTCTGTATAGTAAAATGGGCAGGTATCTGGGAGGGGCGGTGATTTGGGGAGGAGACTTCAATTGCATGTTGAATCCAAGAATTGATAGATCAGATGATAAAATAAATAAACCCACCCCCGCAGCCAGAACATTGCAGGCAATGATGTCAGACCTTGGGTTCGAAGATGCATGGAGAGTGCAGCATATGCCTGAAAGGCAATACTCCCATTTTTCAGCCCCGCAGAATTTGCATACTAGATTGGACTATATATTTGTCACGCAGGAGTTGATGTCGGAGATCACACTTACAGAATATAAAGCGAGGGTCCTGTCGGACCACTCGCCGCTAATACTAGGATGGCAATATCAGCCCCCGAGAGCAAAGATACCAACTTGGCGACTCCGTGCTGAGGCGCTGAGGGACACTATATTTAGAGAAAGTCTGAGAGATGAAATAGTAAGCTATTTCGAGATTAATACAGGTAGTGTTGAGTCAGCCGGGATGCTATGGGAAGCCTTTAAGGTGGTAATAAGGGGAATAGCTATAGCAAAGTCTAAAGGGTTACAAGGAGGAATAGTGACAGAATTGCAAGAAGCTGAAGATGAACTAGAGAAAGCGCTAGCAAAGGGTGGCACCACCGATGAAGAGAACGACGAGATACTCAGATAATGCAAAAATGTGTGGGCTGCTGGGATAGATTGTGTAATCGAACTATAAGAAGTATGTAGAAAGAATGCATGCAGGAGGGGATAAACCAGGAAGACTTCTGGCATGGCTTTACAAAAATGAAACCCCTAGGCCCACAATCAGGACGATCACGAGAGATGATGGGAGCACGGCTGACACTCAAGAGGGGGTTAATCAAGAGTTTGTAAAATATTATACAACCCTATATGGCGATAAAATAGGAAGTGATCATAGGAAGATAAATGAAACACTAGAAGATATAGGCTTGCCACAAATTAGTACGGAAGAACGAGAAGAACTAAATACCCCGATCACACTACAAGAATTGGAAGAAGTAGTGATGCAGTTACCCACGAGCAAGACCCCTGGAGCTGATGGGCTCCCGAGTGAATTTTACAAAAAATAGGGTGGCGCTTCTGGAAATGCTAAATGAGGTGTATGACAAGGGTAGGCTCCCGGAGACCCTACGAGAGGCGATAATCATACTACTCCCGAAGCCCAATAAGCCTGCCAAGGAATGTGGATCATATAGACCATTGTCAATGTTAAACCAGGATAGCAAAATACTCACAGCGGTTTTAGCAAACAGGATGAGAAGAGTTATCACCAAACTCATACATCCCCACCAGACCGGGTATTTCCCGGGCAGAAACATCACGAATAACCACAGGTGGCTTCATCGAGTCATTGAGTGTGCGATTGAGGAAGAGGGAGAGATGGCAATCGTATCACTGGACGCCATAAAAGCCTTCGATTCAGTAAAATGGCCCTGGCTGATGGCTGCCCTGACCAGCTATGGGATGGGGCTGAGGTACCTTAGATGGGTTCAGTTGTTATATAGCGCGCCTCTAGCCAGGGTGAAAACGGGAGCGATAATATCAGAGAGATGGCAACTCAGTAGGGGCACCAGGCAGGGATGCACATGGTCCCCAATGCTATATATTTTAGCACTAGAGCCCCTAGCAATATACCTAAGCCAACAGTATAATGTGATAGGTATCGCAATAAAAGCTGAACCACATTTAATCTCCCTGTATGCAGACGACATATTGTTGTACTTACAATACCCTGAGGAAAACCACCAATATGTGCTAGAAGTAATGGAACAATTTGCGTTACTTTCTGGCATAGCAGTAAATCCCAAAAAATCATGCATGTTCCCGCTGGGTAGATATAAAGGGATCCCACAAGAACAGTTGCCTGTATTACAAATACCATGGGAAGTGGACACGTTTAGGTACCTTGGGATAGATATCTACCACACGGTGGAGGCAGAGCACATACATAATACTGAGAGGGTGGTTAGGAGTATCGAAAGTAACATGAAGTTCTGGGCAAAGCTTCCTTTGGCAATGATGTGAAGAGGGGCAATGTTGAAAATGGTGGTCCTGCCGAGATTATTGCACTATTTTAGTAACATACCACATTTGATCCCAAAGCGATTCTTTGTTCAATTACATAGCATTTGCAAATATTTCCTATGGAGTGGGACGAGAAATAGAATCGCCCTCTGGAAGCTGCAAAACACGCATCAGAAAGGGGGGATAAAATTGCCAAACTATGAGGTTTATTACTTGGTGAGTCAGTTGCAATATGTAGCGAAATGGTTATCGGAAGACTCAAACTGGGAATCTAGGCCGTTTAGACCAGAATGTGCACCGTTCTTCCTACAAGAAATGATGTGGCTGCCTAGAGCGAATGTGAAAGAATGCCCGAAAATGATGTTGCTGGGGTGGGACATATGGCACAGGGTCTGTCGGGTAATGGAGAATCCTTCCCCATGTTCCCCGCAGCTGCCACTTGTGGCGCTTGCGGGAAAAGGCGGCCAACTAATGAAGACGATTAGAAAGCATTGGGAGCTAGTTGGAATAGCAACGCTGGGTGATGTTTGGCAAGAGGGGAGGATTATAGAATTTGAGACATTGGTGGAGGAAACAGGGCTACATAGGGGACAATATATTGCGTACCACATGGTGGTGAGGTGGGTTAAAGAAACGTGGCCAGAGGTAATATTGGAAAGTCAACCGGACGCCACTCTTGATGTGATATATGACATAGCAGAGGGGGGACATGAGATATCCAAAATATATAAGATGGTTATGTCCAAAGTGGGGAAAGAACTAGTACAATTAAGACACGAGTGGGAGGAAGAGGTGGGTACCCCTATGACTGACGGGATGTGGGAGAGAGCCGAAAGATATCATAAGAAGGTGTCAAGAAATGCAAGGTTGCAGCAGATACAGCTGTATATCACCCACAGGGCGTATTTGACGCCCCAAAGGATAGCCAAATTTGCGAATGCAGGACGGCAAGCATGCCCTAAATGTAATGAAGATAATGCTGGGATGGTGCACATGTTTTGGGCGTGCCCAGTGATTGGAAGATTTTGGAGGGAGTCAGCGGATAGGCTAAACACGAAAGGGGTTAAGCTAATGGTAGAATCGGCATGGGCATGCCTGATAGGAGGGTTTCCCAGACCAAGTAAACTGAAACATGTCAGCAAACTCAAAGATCTGGCATATATACTAGCGAAACGTAGGGTTGCTATGAACTAGAAGGCATGCCATGGTCCGATAGTAGAAGTGTGGTGGAAAGATCTACAGAAATATGGCAAGAAGCAAGTAACTCTGGTGGGGAGGAGGAAGCAGAAACACTGACAGCTTGGAAGCATTTAGTGGCTATGCTATTTGGGTCCGCGCACGATTGGTCGAGTGACCAAGACTCAGTAGTGAACTCAGATGAACGACCCCAGTTGCAAGGCGCAGGAACAGGAGGTGTGGAAGAATAGGCTCGGGACAGGGGGCTGGGGGGAGCAGTGTATACTATTGATACGAAGTAATAATTAAATGATGTTAAAATGTACTGCAAGTTTGGTTTGTATTGTTGTTAAAATAAAATAATAAAAATTGTTAAAAAAAAAGTATGCTATCAGGCCATCAAACGAACATTGTGTCAAAGCACTATGCTGAAGGCAGCAGACTTTTCTAAAGACTTCATATTACAGACTGATGCTTCTTTGACTGGTTTAGGTGCAGTATTATCTCAGAACCATGATGGGCTAGAACATTCCATTCTATATGTTAGTCGAAAACTGTTTCCCAGGGAAAAGAACTATTCAGTGATCGAATTAGAAGCTTTAGTGTTCAAGTGGGCCATTATACATCCTAAATATTACTTATTAGACCGAAGGTTTAGATTGATCACCGACCACTCACCCCTAATATGGATCAGTCAAAGGAAAGAGTCTAACACAAGGGTTATGCAGTGGTTCTTTGACTTGCAATCCCATTGCTTCTCAGTGGAACATCGGAAGGGCCGAGAACAAGGAAACATGGATTTCCTTTCAAGGTTCCCCTGTGAAGCAATTCAGTCCAAATCGCATAGGTGAAGGGTCTGTGAAAACCCTGATGGTATTCTCCCACCTACTTCCCTGGGATCTTCCATTCAGTTGGCTAGGGAAAGGCCATCGCTTTTGGATCCCGACCCTGGGGGTGGACAAGCAAGGGAGGATCACCTGAGTGGAGGGTCACAGGGGATTGAAAGGCGAATACCCAAGGGCAAGACATGATATTCCCTCTTTCACAATTATACACCAACCCACTCTCCTGCAGCCTTAATGGGATATATATATTTTTTAAACATCTTTTTATTGGCGTTTTAACACAGTACATAAGATATAATCATTGCATTCATCATATTCAATTGGTACAGGCAAGTCAATATTCGCCCAATTGCATTTTGAAAGCGTCTTTCCCCTTTCCCAATATTCCCTCCCCCCTAACCCCAACTTAATAGCCCCCCCTCCTAAACTTTGCATGTGCTACCTGGTGGCCAGTCACTCTGATTGGTGCATGCTGCTGTGATCTGTGGCTCACTGGTGTGGCCATTCTTGCATCAGGTGTCATGATGGGGCATCCCTTAGGACTGGGTGTATCCCCTCCATTCCCCTCAACACTCTATATTTATGGGTCTATTATTTCCCTGAACCTGATCGCTCTAGCCAAATTGCCTGCTGATTGCCTTATATATGCCGCTCCTTCTAATAAGCATCATTTTGATAGGAATGTGGCCCTCTCTTTGGCCGAGGGTGGGGTATTAGCTTTCCAGTGGATGATTAGGAGGTTCCTTGCAGTGAAAAGGATGAGACTAATGAGTTTGCCGATTAAGGTGTCTGTGTGCCATTCCTCTGAGTCGGCTCCCAATAGCATATCCTCGGGTGTGGAGTTGACATCTGCTCCTTTAATGTCTGTGACTTGTTTATGAACTTCCCTCCAGTAGGATGTGATATCAGGGCAGTGCCACATTATATGACCTAGTGTGCCTAGTTCGCCGCAGCCCCCCCAGCATTCTTTGGCTGGGGCAATCCCCAGCTTGTGGAGCTTGGCAGGGTTGTGGTATAATCACTGCAGAATTTTGAATTGAATTTCTCTATTTTTGAGATTCACTGAGGTTAGCGGTATAGCTGAGTAATAGTCTAGTATGTCTGGTATGCCGATTAGGGCCCCTAGGTCTTCGGACCAGGCCATTGGCAGTGTATGGTTCCTGTCTAGGTTGCTGGGGATCGCCATCTGGTAGAAGGTGCAGAGATGTGGGAAGGACTCCATGTGCTGTTCCATCTCTTTTTCGTATGGGGCCGGGGCCACGAGACGGGACTCTTGCGTCGTGTGGACATGTATTGCGGTTTGCATCGTATGGTACGTTAGCCAGTCTCCCGGCTCCCGCTCCAACTTCCTGCATGCAGCCTGGAACCGCAAGAGTGTCCCCCCTTCACTTATATCCATCAGCCTAACGTCTGCCTATTGCTTGTTTCTGGTGTATTGTTTGTGGTACCCCGTAAGAGAGGATTGCCCGTATCCTGGACTGTAGTGGTGCGCTCTGGGTTGGTATCCCCTGTGCGGCCCTCAGTTTGTGCCATTGAGCGATCGTGGGCCCGATAATCAGATGCCTTTTGATTTTTGTCGGGAGCCTCTTCGGGGGTATGGCCATGACTTCGATTGGGGTTAGCGGTTTCAGTAGGGCTATTTCCATTGCCCTCCAGCTCGAGTCATCAGTAGCGTCTAACCAGCGCTTCATCCAACAGATCTGCGCCGCCTGGTAGTAGGCTCTCAAGGATGGCGCTGCAAGCTCACCATTTGACTTGGCCACCTGGAGTACAGGGAGGCAGACCCGCAACCTCCTCCCCTTCCAGATGAATTTAGTGATTGCTTTATCAAGATCTTTCATTGACTTGGGTGCCGGGCTGACTGGAATCATGATCGCAACATAGCGAAGCTTGGGAAACAAGTTTATTTTCAATGCGTTTATCCTCCCTGTCAGGGAGAGGGCGAGAGTGTCCCATCTGCACAGATTATGACAGATGTTTTTAATAGTCTGCGGGTAGTTTAGGTCCCAGAGGTTGTCTAGTGAGGCGCTTACCTTTATACCCAGGTATTTAATGTGGTGTGATTGCAGAACGAATGGGGCCATCCCCCAGGTTCCTAGAGGATGTCTTGTCGCAGGGGCATGACCTCCGATTTGCTCCAGTTGATCAGGCAGCCGGCCATTTGGCCAATCTTCTGCAATATCGCTCGGATGTGTGGGAGAGAGATGCGTCCATTGCTTATGTAGAGCAGAGTGTCATCCGCATAGAGGGAGATACAGTGTTCCTGCCCGTCCTGTCGTATGCCCTCCCAGCTGCCATTCGCACAGAGTTTTAGCGCTATTGCCTCTATGGATAGGGCATATAGCAAGGGCGACAGTGGGCACCCCTGTCGCTGTGTCTGACTGTAGTTCGAAAGCAGGGGATGTGATGCCATTAGTGACTACGGAGGCGGTTGGGCCCGTGTACAGTAATTTGATCATTCGGACAAGGTGAGGAGGTAAGCCGTATCATGGTAATACCTGGAATATAAATTCCCACTGCACCTTGTTGAACGCTTTTTCTGCATCTAGTGCCAAGATTATATCCTCCAGGTCTCTATCTCCGGCGATCATATGCCGTAGCCGTCTAATGTTATCGCTCGAGTGTCGGTTGCAAATGAACCCCATCTGATCTTTGTGTATAACAAATGCGAGGCTGTTTTCGATGCATTGTGCCAGGCACTTCGCCAGAATTTTGGCGTCCGCATTTATTAAAGATATAGGCCTGTAGGAGCCACAGAGTTCAGGATCCCTCCCAACCTTGTGAAAAACAATTGTTAGCAGTAAGCATAGACTGCGGGAGCCGGCCCCGGGAGACTGCTTCATTAAATACCTCCACTAGTCTGGGCACCAACTCTTCTCCCAAGCTTTTATATAGATTGATGGGGATACCGTTTGGGCCCGTTGCTTTCCCTGCCATGAGTGCTGCTATGGCTCTTCTGATTTCTGCTCCGGTAATAGGGGCTTCAAGTGTTGTCGTGTGGTCTGGTGGGATCGTTGGAATCACTATTGAGTCTAGAAAGGCCTCAATTTCCAAGGCTGTGCATGCATCTGATGCTGTGTATAGGTCTTGATAGAATTCAGCGAACCTAGCATTAATTCTGTCGTCACCGACCAGAAGGTTGCCTGCCTTATCCCTGATTGAGGCGATGGCTTGTGCTGCTTGTCTCTGCTTCAGAGCAAAGGTCATCAGCCGCATCGGCTTGTCGCTCTCTAGATAGCATGCCTGCAACCAGCTGGTATATGATTTCTGGGCCCTTTCGGCGGTTATTTGTCTGATTTTGTCCCTCAATTTGGCCAGTTCTGGCATTAGCTGCTTATTCCTTGTCTATTTGTGGCACTTTTCAACACTCTTGAGTTCTGCCATTAGTTGGGTCTCAGCGGCACCCCACGCTTTGCGTTTATCCGCCCAGCATGATATACATTGGCCTCGTAGGAAGGCCTTAAAAGTGTCCCAACACCCATACGCTGTGTAGTTTTGCACTAGATTGTGTTCCCAGAACCCTTCAGCATCATCTATTAGTTGTTCTATGAGTTCCGGGTACGGTAGGATTTGCAGGTTCAGTTTCCATGGGGGAGGGCTGCGTACAGTGTCTGGGAGGGTGATGTAGGACCGGGGCATAGTCAGAGAGGGTGGATGGGAGATCGTGCACTCCATAACTAGATGGAGTGTGTTGGCAGGGGTCATCCAATAATCAAGCCGTGAGTAGTTATCGTGCGGGTGTGAGTAAAAAGTTACATTTTGGTTCTGCCCGTGCGTGCATCGCCATATATCTTTTAGTCAGAGGTCTGCCATTAGTGCTTGGAGGGCTGTCTGTTTCATTACAGTGTAGGGGGTTCCCACTGTTATGCCTTGACGATCAAGGAGAGGGTTGAGAGCTATACTGAGGTCTCCTACTATTAACGTAATGTTGCCCATGTTTAGCGCATGCTGCAAAAGTGCGGGTGAAGTATGACGGAGTGTCAGTAGTGGGGGCATACATATTGAGCAAAGTGATGGGGTGTTGGTGGAGAAGGCACTGAGCCAGTATATACCTGCCCTCCTTGTCTATGCAGGTATTTTTGATCTGGAATGGGACCCGCTTGCTAATGAGAATGGAGACGCCTTTTTTACTGTGGTGCAGTGAATGTATTGCGGTTCTCAACCTTCCCTGTTGTAGTTTCCGGGATTCTTCCTCCACCAGATGAGGAATATTATATCCCCTTGGAGGTCTCACATCTTGTTAAGCAGTCTCCTCCGCTTGATCGGGTGTCCCAAACCCTGTATGTTAAGTGTCACTAAAATAATATGGGCCATGTGTGTTTTATTTTTGAGTTGAAGCATTGCAGTATCTGCTGTGAGCACTCGGTTGGGCACTTATGTATGGACTATTAGTAGTGGAGCACACTTCCCAAATGGGGTCGAACATGAGCCCTGACTAAACCTTATAACGAAAACATAATTGAAACATTGGGTTGGCCTACTTGACCACCAATTCCTCAACACTTGGCAACTGTGCCTGCGCAGGGGGGCCAGGGGAGTCTGTGTGTGAACTGGGCCCCAGTCCCTCCCACAGTACCCCACACAGGATGCCTTTCGCAGCCATATGCACCCCTCGAGGTGCAGGGCTACCTCGATTGGTTAGGAGCTGCTGACTAAAGTCTGGACTTCCGCTATGCGCTTGTCATATGGAGGTAAGTTTATTGCGATAGATGCATGGATCTAGGGTGTCTGAGCGTTCCAGGCTTTTGACGCACGGGGAGTGCGTGCTGCTGGTGAGTACAATGTGGCTTGGCGCCATACCGCCGATGTTATCTGCGGGTCGACCCCCAGCCATTGGGCCTTCTGCCTCCGATGGTCCATTTTCCAGTCGATTGTTGCTTCTCAAGGCTGGTCGGGGGGTAATAGTCCAGTCGGTGGGTCTCTGATGATGTTTTTTCGAAGTCAGTGATGACCAGGTCCTGCTGCTGGAGGAAGCACCAAGCCACTCCCGGGTCCTCAAATGCATGCCACTGTTTATCAAGCTGTATGCACCAGGTTGCTGGAAATTTTAGATAGTGGCGAGGATTCGTTCCCTTTAGTGCTTTGAATATCAGGTTGAAGTTCTTTCATCACCTGGAGACTTCCAAGGAGTAGTCATTAAAGATCTTAATGTCTGCCTCTGCCACTCGGATTGGGCTCACCACCCTATAGGTTTTTAATATGACCTTTTACTTTATTACATTTATAAAGCGCAACCATAGACCCATAGGTGTGAGGGCGCAGACAAATACAAAAAGAGAGAATAAGATGAGAGAATCCATGGGGGTGAGATCATCTTGTGTTGGAAGGTGAGGAGGTGCATAGTTATGATCCTCAGGCGTTCATTTGGCAGTGGTTTTGGAATCGGCGCCCGGTGCACTCTCTGGATGGTGAGCTCTCTCGCATTTTCTATCTTCAAGGTGTCGCAGAGGAAATTGTAGATATACGCTTCCAGATTTGACCCCTCAGCATTCTCTGGGAGGCAGACCACCCGCAGGTTATTGAGTCGGGAGCAATTTTCTTGATCATTGATTGTTTTTCCCCTAGGCGCTGCACCTCCCTTATGACCCCATCTAGGTCTGTCAACATAGTCGTCTGGTTGTCCTCAATGGTGCTAATTCTCAGCTCATTGCCCGTAATTCTCTCTGATTGAGCGGCAATGCGGGTCTGCACTTCTTGTAGATCTCTTTTAATGTCCAGCACAGTGGTAATCGTCTCCTGGGACTGCTGCCCTATTATTCACATTTCGTCCAAAAAGGCCAGGAGTTGTGCTTGGACGTCAATCTCTGTTTTGTTGCGGTTGGACCTTCTTGGCAGACTGAGTTGTGCAGGAAGGGGTGGGTCCTCCTGATCTGTGGTCTGATTTCCTTGGCGCATGCCCTTCTACTCGGTCTCACTCTGTGTCCTTTGGAGCGTCTTGTCTGCCTTGGTGTGCGGCTCCTTCGCCAATATGTTTGAAAGACATTCTGCCAATTGCCCAGGTGTCGTTGTGTGGCTCAGACTTCTGTGGGTAGTGTTGTTGATTCTGTTAGCTTTGGGACAATTGCGTTCGGTGTGTCAACTGTTCCGGCTGGGGGTTCTTGGGGGTTCGGAAGTGTCTGGGTATGCCCCTAAGTCGTATGGGTTAGTTGTTAGTGCCCTTTGTCCTCCTATCTGCCGCAGGTCGGACGGTGGCAAGCCCGGTTTTCATTAGAGCAGGGCAGGCGGGGGTGTGGGTCTTCTGTGCTGTTCTTCTAGTGTGTAGTGCCTTGCTGGGTGCTGGGTCCCCTTGACGCTCTGTGATGCGGCCATATGCCCTGTTTGCTTCACCTCTTGCGGAGCTGCCTGCACATGCTGCAGCGGCTGTTGTGGGGTGACTGCGTCAGGTCTTGACTTGTGTGCGGCAGGGTGCGCTCCCTCCTGGGTGACACGCAACTCTCTGGGCCTCATTACACAGAAGGCGGTAAGGGTTAACGGTCACCGGTAAGGGTACCGATGACCGTTAACCCTTGCCGCCTTACTACGAAGGTCCCTTTGCAGGACCCGACCTTAACGGCTGGTGTAGACCAGCCGTTAAAGTTGGGACCCGCAAAGGGACCTTGGTGCTAATTACGGTACCGCAATTTGCGGTACCGTAATTAGCTCCTTCCCCATTCCCATTATGCCCTATGGGGCAAAAATGGGAATGGGGAAGGGCCATGGAGAAAGGGGGAATTACCGCCCCGCCAACCTTGGAATGGGGTGGTAATTCCCCTTTCCTCCATGGTGGTACCGGTATGGTACCGGCGGCAACCATGGTGCTAATAGCACCATGGTTTACCGCCGTGTAATGAGGCCCTCTGTCTTTCGGAATTGATTTCAGTTTTTGCCGGGGGGGTTTAGCCCCTCTCTGGGCATTGGGGCACCTCACTGTGCTTCCCAGCAGTTGTTCAGTTCATTTCTGTGGGGCCTCTGTGTTGCTCTATGGAGATGCGGCTCTATGGTTGAGTGTAGGGCCCCCAAAGGGTGGCGTGCGCTGACGGAGGTGGATCTCCCCTTATGGCCCTCTGTCCTTGGTGAATTGCGTTTGGTATGGACCTGTACTACCTGTCAGGCGGTCTGCACCGCTGTGTTGGTGAGATTACTGTGGGCCACAGATGCCACTTGAACTCTGTGGCAGCCGTGCCTTGCCTGCATGTGTCATGGGATACGGTTCATGTCCTGCCTTCCATATGTCGGTGTGAGGGTATGGGGCCCCTGCTTTATATTCATTGATTGCACCAGGTGCTCCGGGGGGATGCGCTTGACCGCTCCGAGCTCTCCTTGGTGCTATGGGTCCTTCACCCCCGTCTGCAGACTTTGCTCTATGGGGGATGGGGCGTGATGCTGGCTTCTTCTTTGGAGCCAGCAGTGTGTTTACTTGCCAGGATATTCCCGCTCCCCACCGGCTGCGCTTAGGGGTTATTGCGCCCCCCGCCAGGTCCGCCGTCACTCCCCTACCCCTACACTTACTTGGGCTGTCGATCCCCGCCCTCTCCAGCCGTCTCTCACTGCTGCACTGTCACCTTGCATTGGTGCAGGTCCCATGGGGGCTGCGGCCGTCCGGCGGCAGGTCCCCCTCTTCACTGCAGGGTTTCAGATTGCTGGCTCCGGGCCGCAGAGTGGACTGCTCCACCTGGGTTGTTGAAGGAGGTGGGTTCCTTCTGTATACTGTGGGTGCTGTCGGCATCTCCCCCGGCGGGGCCAAGAGGCACAGCCCCCAGTGGGTTGCCGCCTTGTTCATCACTCCTTTAGCTGTAATGTGCTTGTTTTCCTTTTTGTCGGCAGGGGCCCCCACCTGCCTCTCACTGGTGTTGCTCTGGGTTCCGGCGCTACTCCTACTCCTGTCGTCTTGAGGTTAAGGGATTCAGTGCCACTGGCGTTGTGTTGATCACTCCACCCACCTTTCATGGCCAACAGTTATGGCGGGTTGCTCTCCCGCACTCAGAGTCACTGCCGTAGGCGGCCAGTCCCGAACTTCTCCATTTACAGCGATTGTTGCACCCTTATGATCCAGCTTGCATCGGGTAGTTTATTTCCCCATTTACGTAGCGCTTTGTGTCATCTGGATGCTTTTCATCTGCAGCTCCATTCCAATGATGGCAGGAGCACCATTAACCCTTGGCCATCTTGCTTGGGCTCTCTCTAATGGCATATTTTCAATCACACCTCATCTCCCCCTCCCCATGTCCAATAAGTACTGGGACGAGCAAGAGGCAATCGGGGGCAATGAGGATCTATCCGATGGGGCAAAGCATAACCCAGAGCCATGGACTATGGTTGTTACTTGTTTCTGTTATTTAATTCTTTGTTACCAGCTAGCCAAGCTGTGAATAACGCTCTTACTACATGATGTCATGTTGAAAGCTTGTATACATAAAACCAATAAAAAGAAGCTTTGAAAAAAAATAAAATGTCTTCCTTTCGTGCAAAATATCTTTCAACTGACTCCCCTTCTTGATGTCTGCAAGAAGTCAATTTATCCCAATTCATGTGTTTGCGGGGAACCACTTGCTGGATACGTGTTATTAGCATTGCTGGAAGAGCTATTATTTCTTTGGACAGTTCCCCAGTCTTCCCCCTTTTATTCGCTGCCTCTGTCAGCTCCTGCCACTTTATGACAAGGATCTAAATTGTCTTGCATTCTGCATTGGCGCCATATATCTGCTGGCAGAATGCATGAAAACAACTGATCTATATCTCCCAATGTAAGCAGACCTGTTTTAAGTACCCGCACTGTCTGGGTATACCACTGTTTTGGATTTTGTCAAATATCTGGATAATCTTTAGTAAAAAACAGTAATTCTATCCGGTTCCAAAGGACATGAACCTGGTGCGTCGAATTATCAGTGTCAAACCCAGGCCCTTCTCTCATTGGAAACGCTTGAGTTACCATAGACTTTGATGGTGCATGTACGATCCACAATAAAAAGGTTGACACTATTGCAGGACAGAAGTTTGAATGAAACATATACTCTTGGATTGCTTGGTCTATGTTCTCATAGTCATCTGGCAGAGGATACACTTCATCGTTCTCGTCTTTGTACTATTGCAAATATAAGCATATCTTGTTGCTGGGGTGTTAGGGAGAATTCTCATAAATGTTCTAATTCCCTTTACCTTAGAGACCCCCAGCAACTTTGCTGGATTTTGAGGACTTGATTTTTTACCTGGAGAGAGTGTGAGCCTTTTTTTCACTCTCTCATGTATTTTGATGTGTTTTACTCTTGTGTTCTTTGATTATGGCGTTTTAGACAACTCCATAGGCATCATCTCGGCCAAATGACATCATTTTAAAGGAAGGGTTGGTATCTGTAAGATGAAAAGTAAATAACAGACACCAAAACCCATCAATCGCCAAAAGTGATTGAATTTTTAGAGAGAAATTACCGTCAGGAATTGATAAGTCACATGGGAAGGAAGCAATATGAATAAAAGAAACAGAATTGACTTCCAGAAGTGTGCATCCATTTTTAGAGATTAGCAAAAGTATTGAGAGAGGGTAGGGTAAGTCTTTTATCTATCCCCTAACCTAGATAGGCGTTACGTCAGTGCTCACTAGGGATGAAAACACTTACATGAGGGATAGCTAGATTCCTTTGAACAGGGACATTTAGTGAGTCATAGGTAACTTTAGCTCTAGCAATTGTAATTTAATAAATGTGTTCTGTCTGTTTTGTGTTAAATGAAATAGTATTGCATACAGCTGGTAAGCTTCTGTGAAAAGAAAGCCACTGGATGCAAAATTCCCTCTGAATATTTTTGCGATAGAATTGCTCCAATCGCCAGGTTGCAGGCGTCCGTCCGTTTCCAGCTCAAACAGCTTCTCCAAGTCGGATGTTGTAAAATGGGAGCTGCAGTAAATGCACTTTTTAGATCCCTGAATGCTTTCTCGGCGTCCGCATCCCAAAAGAAATGAGAGGCTTTTGGAGGCAACCGAGTGATCAGAGTAATAATCTGACAGAAGTTGTCAATGAATCATCTGTAAAAGTTTGCAAAACCGCAAAAGGATTGCACATCTTTTATGCATTTAGGGGAAGGCCATTTGGTCACAGCTTGCACCTTATTGTAATCCATTGCCACACTGAAGAGGTCAAAATGAACACTATAATTTCCACTCTCGTCATGTGGAACACACACTTCTCCAGTTTAGCAAACAACCTGTAGTCCTGCAGACAATTGGGCACTGCCTTGAGATGCTGCACATATTTTTCCACTGTCTCGGAATAGATGAGAATATCGTCAATGTAAACAATAACAAAAAGATCCAAATACTTTTCCCGAACTTCCTGCATGAAATGTTGGAAGGCTGCGGGTGTATTACACAAACCAACAAGCATCACAAGATATTCATACAGGCCAAATATGGTTTGAAAACACTGTTTTCCACTTGTCTCCCTCCTTAACTCGAATTAAATGATATGCACCTCTCAGATCTAACTTAGTGTACATCACAGCTGTATTCGCCTGATCCAGAAAACAGGTATCAAAGGCAGCAGCAACCTGTTCTTTTTTTTACATTTATTTTCATTGGCATTTCCAATTTTACAAACAATAAACATAACCCCTACCCTTCACAAGCCCAGCCCCGCCCTTACCCAGCCCCCCGACCCTTCTGTTACGCTCACCTGGCTCCCACAGAGGCGTCGATCAGGACTGGACTGCTGTGTTCTCCACCAATGTGACGCGTTGGGCCGAGATGACAGACTGGACTGGCCCACCTAGCTTTGTTTGCTTGGCCCGTAGGAATATTCTTCTGCAAGTGGAGAAAGGGAATTAACCACCGGTGGAGTTGAGCGTAAATCCCCCCACCCTGCTGTTCTCCCCACTGATCACCTTGGATGTTCCCTCTTATAGTCCCACCTGATGATTTGAAAAGATGAGCTCTCCATCCTGCATTCATTGAGCGCAGGGGCGCGTAGGTAACCAGTTGCTTCACTGGCTCGATGGAATTGGTGAGTTCCAGGACAATATCGACTCCGATATTCCCGGCAAGATGCCGTAATTATGTAGTTCATAAGAGTTCAAATGCCTGACTTTCACTCTTGTCGGATTCCTTGCAGGTTGCAGCTTGACCCTACTGAAGAGTTCCTCGTGGGAACCGGTAATGTTCTGGTAAGGATTTGTATTATCCAACACAGTTCGATAAAATAATGTCCATATGTTATGTTATGTTATTTTGCATTTATATAGCGCCTTATATACCATTGGTATGGTCTGAAGGCGCTGGTAGGTTGAACGCCCTTGGGAACCGAAGTTCATATCGGTAGAGAGAGTAGAGAGAGTCAAATGGTGCGTGTGAGCACCGGGTATGTGTACAGCTCGTGCGGTATCAGTGTAATAGCTGCTTTCTAGCGGTAGGTGTGGTGGTTGAGAGGTCAGGAGTATGTGTTCGTTCTGGCAGGATTTATCCAGATCGGATATGGCTGCGTTAGGCCTGAGGAGAACGCCTCGCTGGGGGGTGTGTAACCAGCAGTGATTATTTAGAATGATGTGGAGTGAGCGGCGAATGTTGATATGAGAACAGTTATACCGAATGGTGTCATAGTATCTCTGTGTTCTAGTTGAGTGGTGATGTAAGGAGAGAGTAAGCGTGTTGGTGAGATATGATGGGTTACATGTAGAGGCTATTGGGCACATTTCTAAATTCAACTTTTTACCGAGAGGCTATTGGGCACACTTCTAAATTCAACTTTTCACAGAGAAGCGTGCGGTACACATGTAATAGCTGATTCTTATTGGTAGTTGTGGTGGTTGAGAGATCAGGAGAATGTGTTCGTTCTGGCAGGATTTATCCGGAACGGATGTGGCTGTGTTAGGCCTGAGGAAGACGCCTGGCTGGGGTTGTGAGACCAGCAGTGATTACATAGAATGATGTGGAGTAAGCAGTGGATGTTCGTATGAGAACAGTTATACCGAATGGTGTCATAGTATCTCTGTGTTCTAGTTGAGTGGTGATGTAAAGGAGAGAGTAAGCGTGGGGTGTGGTAAGAATGGTTATATGCTCTTTCAATGTGCAAACTTCTAAAATCAACTTTCCCAGAGAGGCTACCGGGCGAACTTCTAAGTACAATTTTCCATACAGAGGCTATTGGGAACATGTCTAAATTCAGTTTATCAGCGAGGCTACTTGGTACACTTCTAAGTGTAACTCTCGTGGAGGCTATTGGGTACACTTCTAAATGCAAATTATCACAGAGCATCTACTGGGCACATTTCTAAATTCAATTTTCCAGAGAGGCTATTGGGCAAACTTCTAATTGCGACTTTCCAGGGTGTCTATTGGATACACTTCTATAATCAACTTTCACAGATGCTATTGGTAGCACTTCTAAATGCAGCTTTCACAGCGTGGCTAATGGGCACACTTCTAAATGCAGCTTTCACAGAGGATATTGGGCCCATATCTAAATTCAAATTTCCACAGAGAGGCTACTGGGCGCACTATTAAAATCCATTTTCCAGCGAGGCTATTGGGAATAATTCCAAATTCAGTTTTCCAGCGAGGCTATTAGGAACATTTCTGAATTCAATTTATCAGAGAGGCTATTGGGCACACCTCTAAGTGTAACTCTCATTGCGGCTAATGGGTACACCTCTAAATTTCACAGAGGGGTTGTTGGGCACACTTCTAAAAGCAACTTTCACAGAGTGGTTATTGGGGACACTACTAAATTCACAGCGAGGTTATTGGGCACACTTCTAATGGAATTTTCCAGAGTGTCTATTGGGTACATTTCTAAATGCAGCTTTCCAGAGTGTCTATTGGGCACACTACTAAATGCAATTTTCACAGAGTGGCTATTGGGCACACTTCTAAATGCATCTTTCACAGAGGATCTTGGGCATACATCTAAATTCAATTTACCAGAGAGGCTATTGGGCACATTTCTAAGCTTGACGGAGAGGCTGTAGGGCACACTTTCTAAATGCAACTTTCACATGCTAACTTTCACAATTCCATCTAAGAGTGGACATGCTAACTTTCACAATTCCGTCTAGGACTGGACATGCTAACTTTCATAATTCCATCTAGGAGTGGACATGCTAACTTTCACAATTCCGTCTAGGAGTGGACATGCTAACTTTCACAGTTCTAGAGTGGACATGCTAACTTTCACAGTTCTATCTAAGAGTGGACATGCTAACTTTCACAATTCCGTCTAGGAGTGGACATGCTAACTTTCACAGTTCTAGAGTGGATATGCTAATTTTCACAATTCCGTCTAGGAGTGGACTTGCTAACTTTCATAATTCCATCTAGGAGTGGACATGCTAATTTTCACAATTCCGTCTAGGAGTGGACATGCTAACTTTCACAGTTCTAGAGTGGACATGCTAATTTTCACAATTCCGTCTAAGAGTGGGCATGCTAACTTTCACAGTTCTATCTAAGTGTGGGCATGCTAACTTTCACAATTCCGTCTAGGAGTGGACATGCTAACTTTCACAGTTCTATCTAAGAGTGGACATGCTAACTTTCACAATTCCGTCTAGGAGTGGACATGCTAACTTTCATAGTTCTATCTAAGTTTGGGCATGCTAACTTTCACAGTTCTATCTAAGTGTGGGCATGCTAACTTTCACAATTCCGTCTAGGAGTGGACATGCTAACTTTCACATTTCTAGAGTGGACATGCTAACTTTCACAGTTCTATCTAAGTGTGGGCATGCTAACTTTCACAATTCCGTCTAGGAGTGGACATGCTAACTTTCACAATTCCGTCTAGGAGTGGACATGCTAACATTATGGCAATCTATGTTATTTGGAGGTAAGATAGAGTGGCATGGGCATTCTGGAGTGGAGTGATTGTTCTACTCCCCTATCCATACCACACTCACGGTTTTGGTGGTGTCTGTTAGTTGCTGGCTTCATTGGCTTCCCCTGCGGACACCTGCTGACACTTCCTGGAGCCGCCTCTGTTGGAGCCGCCCTTGGCCATGGGGCCCTTAGCCACTGGGGGCTGCCGGGCAGAGGGCTGCCCCGGAAGGGTCGGTAATGGGCAGTGGTCGGACCAATAGGGAAGAGGGGGTGGGCTGAGAGGCGGGAGGAGGGAGAAAGAGGAAGCGGACACAGGGAAGGGAAACTGGGGGACAAAGGGGCTGCTGGCTCGACGGAGCGTGCCCAAGGTGATCATTTTGGCCCATTTTTGGGGCCCAGGGGGCTCTAGCAGGGCTCACTCACCTGCTTCCAGCAGCTGTGGGGAGAGTGGAGGCGCGGAGCAGCGCAGGCCGTAGGCCTTCAGTGGTGGAGGAGCAACGGACCAATCACGTTGCGGGGGCGGGCTGGGAGGCGGGAGGAGGGAGAAAGAGGAAGCGGACACCGGGAAGGGAAACCGGGGGACAAAGGGGCTGCTGGCTCGACGGAGCGCGCCCAAGGTGATCATTTTGGCCCATTTTTGCGGCCCAGGGGGCTCTAGCAGGGCTCACTCACCTGCTTCCAGCAGCTGTGGGGAGAGTGGAGGCGCGGAGCAGCGCAGGCCGTAGGCCTTCAGTGGTGGAGGAGCAACGGACCAATCACGTTGCGGGGGCGGGCTGGGAGGCGGGAGGAGGGAGAAAGAGGAAGCGGACACAGGGAAGGGAAACCGGGGGACAAAGGGGCTGCTGGCTCGACGGAGCGCGCCCAAGGTGATCATTTTGGCCCATTTTTGGGGCCCAGGGGGCTCTAGCAGGGCTCACTCACCTGCTTCCAGCAGCTGTGGGGAGAGTGGAGGCGAGGAGCAGCGCAGGCCGTAGGCCTTCAGTGGTGGAGGAGCAACGGACCAATCACGTTGCGGGGGCGGGCTGGGAGGAGGGAGAAAGAGGAAGCGGACACAGGGAAGGGAACCCGGGGGACAAAGGGGCTGCTGGCTCGACGGAGCGCGCCCAAGATGATCATTTTGGCCCATTTTTGGGGCCCAGGGGGCTCTAGCAGGGGTCACTCACCTGCTTCCAGCAGCTGTGGGGAGAGTGGAGGCGCGGAGCAGCGCAGGCCGTAGGCCTTCAGTGGTGGAGGAGCAACGGACCAATCACGTTGCGGGGGCGGGCTGGGAGGCGGGAGGAGGGAGAAAGAGGAAGCGGACACAGGGAAGGGAAACCGGGGGACAAAGGGGCTGCTGGCTCGACGGAGCGCGCCCAAGGTGATCATTTTGGCCCATTTTTGGGGCCCAGGGGGCTCTAGCAGGGCTCACTCACCTGCTTCCAGCAGCTGTGGGGAGAGTGGAGGCGCGGAGCAGCGCAGGCCGTAGGCCTTCAGTGGTGGAGGAGCAACGGACCAATCACGTTGCGGGGGCGGGCTGGGAGGCGGGAGGAGGGAGAAAGAGGAAGCGGACACAGGGAAGGGAAACCGGGGGACAAAGGGGCTGCTGGCTCGACGGAGCGCGCCCAAGGTGATCATTTTGGCCCATTTTTGGGGCCCAGGGGGCTCTAGCAGGGCTCACTCACCTGCTTCCAGCAGCTGTGGGGAGAGTGGAGGCGCGGAGCAGCGCAGGCCGTAGGCCTTCAGTGGTGGAGGAGCAACGGACCAATCACGTTGCGGGGGCGGGCTGGGAGGCGGGAGGAGGGAGAAAGAGGAAGCGGACACAGGGAAGGGAAACCAGGGGACAAAGGGGCTGCTGGCTCGACGGAGCACGCCCAAGGTGATCATTTTGGCCCATTTTTGGGGCCCAGGGGGCTCTAGCAGGGCTCACTCACCTGCTTCCAGCAGCTGTGGGGAGAGTGGAGGCGCGGAGCAGCGCAGGCCGTAGGCCTTCAGTGGTGGAGGAGCAACGGACCAATCACGTTGCGGGGGCGGGCTGGGAGGCGGGAGGAGGGAGAAAGAGGAAGCGGACACAGGGAAGGGAAACCGGGGGACAAAGGGGCTGCTGGCTCAACGGAGCGCGCCCAAGGTGATCATTTTGGCCCATTTTTGGGGCCCAGGGGGCTCTAGCAGGGCTCACTCACCTGCTTCCAGCAGCTGTGGGGAGAGTGGAGGCGCGGAGCAGCGCAGGCCGTAGGCCTTCAGTGGTGGAGGAGCAACGGACCAATCACGTTGCGGGGGCGGGCTGGGAGGTGGGAGGAGGGAGAAAGAGGAAGCGGACACAGGGAAGGGAAACCGGGGGACAAAGGGGCTGCTGGCTCGACGGAGCGCGCCCAGGGTGATCATTTTGGCCCATTTTTGGGGCCCAGGGTGCTCTAGCAGGGCTCACTCACCTGCTTCCAGCAGCTGTGGGGAGAGTGGAGGCGCGGAGCAGCGCAGGCCGTAGGCCTTCAGTGGTGGAGGAGCAACGGACCAATCACGTTGCGGGGGCTGGCTGGGAGGCGGGAGGAGGGAGAAAGAGGAAGCGGACACAGGGAAGGGAAACCGGGGGACAAAGGGGCTGCTGGCTCGACGGAGCGTGCCCAAGGTGATCATTTTGGCCCATTTTTGGGGCCCAGGGGGCTCTAGCAGGGCTCACTCACCTTCTTCCAACAGCTGTGGGGAGAGTGGAGGCGCGGAGCAACGCAGGCCGTAGGCCTTCAGTGGTGGAGGAGCAACGGACCAATCACGTTGCGGGGGCGAGGCGGGAGGAGGGAGAAAGAGGAAGCGGACACAGGGAAGGGAAACCGGGGGACAAAGGGGCTGCTGGCTCGACGGAGCGCGCCCAAGGTGATCATTTTGGCCCATTTTTGGGGCCCAGGGGGCTCTAGCAGGGCTCACTCACCTGCTTCTAGCAGCTGTGGGGAGAGTGTTGCTTTCTCCCTTATTCAGGCGCTGAGAGAAAGCATGAAGTCTTGGGGAATAATGCCTCCGGCGGTAAAATTAGGTAAGTCTTTTGTGGTGAGGAGGGTTCCCCTTGTTAGTCCCTTGTTTTACCTTGCTGTCCTTTTGTTTCCCCTTAGGGGCCGGGGTTCGGCTAGGATGCAGTGGAAGCTGCACTGACCCGTGAAGAAGAATAGTACCCCCGGTGGTAAAAGCAGGTAAGTCTATGGGGGGTATTCCTCTGTGTATTCCCTTGCCTCACCTTGCTGTTCTTGTCTTCTCCTTAGGTGCCGGAGTGCGGCGGTAACATGCAGGAGGATCCGTTGAAATGTGAAGATGCTGCGAAGGCCGGTGAGTTCAGCGCGGCGCTGCAGCAGGCGAGGCGACGTGCATAAAATAACTTCTTTCTTCGAGCTCGAAGGCGCGATGGATCGGGAATTGAGGTAAGGATCAAAGGTATTGCTCTTGTTCTAACCTTTTCTCCTTCTTTCTCCCTTTTTCTAAGAGCTCCAAACTCGAGGCAGGCGTGGCAGAAGACTGGATGCAGACTTGCAGGCACGGTGAGTGTTACGCTGCTGGATTCAGAATAACGCGAAGCGTGTGCTGCTCTTCGGGCATGGTTTAAATAGCCTCCAAAGTAGTCCCAGGTAAGCATTCCTCCCCAGCCCCACCCGAGTAAAAAAATAGTCCCTAGGTAAAATAGTCCCTTCCAAGAGTTGTTTGGCTTAGAGCTCTTGCAGCATGGTCTGCATCAGGTAAGTTTGCAGCATGGTCTGCATCAGGTAAGTTTTAATCTATGAGCCTGGCGCCTATGGCGCCAGGACTGACTCTCCATATGAACCTGGCACCATAGGCACCAGGACTGCACCCAAATAGCCCCTAGCGGGGGTTGTTGGGCTTGATTTGGGTAACTTGATGCCTGCTTCCGGGGTTGCTGAACTTGGTCTGGGTCCCCGGGGGTAGGCATCATGACAGCACTCCCCCCCCAAGGCCCCTCCTAAAGTCATTCTTCCCTGTGGTTTCGGTTTGTCTGGGAAATTTCGGTTGAATTTTTTCACCAAACGGGGTGCATGAATATGGTCACTAGGTTCCCATGACCTTTCCTGTGGTCTGTAACCTTTCCAGTCAATTAAATAAAAAAGGTTTGACTTTATCAGCTTGGAGTCCAGGATGTTCTTAACTTCAAATTCGGGTTCTCCATCTACAAGGATGGGGTCTGGTGGCTTGGTTAGTCTTGTCCCTGGTTGTACTGGCTTCAAAAGTGACACATGAAAGACGGGATGAATTCGCATATTAGCAGGTAAGTCCAACTTGACAGCCCCCGGGTTGATAATGGCCTTAATTGAATAAGGTCCCAAATATCTGGGGTTAAAGGTCTGTGTTCCCTTTAGAGGTATATGTTTTGTGGCTAACCATACTTGGTCCCCTATTTGGTATTGTCGGCGAGATGTCTCCGGGATGCGGATTTAGCAGGTAAGGACTTTTCCTTCTTCTGTTCTCTTCTTCTCTTCCTTTGCAGGTGATCCAGGATGCTGGCAGGCGTGGCAGAAGTCAGGATGCAGGAGCAGACAGGGTGAGCGTCCAGCTGCTAGATGCAGAACAACGTGAAGCACGTGTGGCTGTTCGGGTGGGGTTTATATAGCCTTGGAAGAAGCTCCAGGTATGTATCCTTCCTCCAATCAGGTATGTATCCTTCCCTGACCACACCGGATGGTAAATTAGTCCCACAGGTAAAGTAGTTCCTTTCAGGCCTCAAGGAGGCCGGAATCCTGCAGCATGGTCTGCATCAGGTAAGGGCACCCAAGCACTCCCATAATGAGCCTGGCGCCTATGGCGCCAGGACTGATGTGTTTTATGAGCCTGGCGCCATAGGCGCCAGGACACTGTCCAAAGGGCCCTTATATGGGGTTGCTGGGTCTTTCCTTGGTGACTGGATGTCCGCTTTCGGGGACGCAGGGCTTGAACCGGCTCCCCGGGAGCGGGCATCATGACAGCACTCCCCCCCAAGGCCCCTCCCAAGGTTGTTCCCTCCGGGGGTTTTGGTTTGTCTGGGAAGAGTCGCTGGAATTTCCTGACTAATCGAGGTGCATGCACATGGTCGCGGGGTTCCCACGACCTCTCCTGAGGTCCGTACCCCTCCCAATCAATTAGGTAGAATAGTTTTGACCTAAACATTTTTGAGTCTAAAATGTTCTTCACTTCGACTTCGGGCTCCCCATCTATTAGAATAGGTTCTGGAGGTTTGAGTAGTCGGGTTCCGGGTACCACTGGTTTCAGAAGTGACACATGAAAAACAGGGTGAATTTGCATACTAGCTGGTAAATCAAGTTTAACAGCCACTGGGTTAATTATTGCAGTAATAGAATAAGGTCCCAGATATTTTGGGTTAAAGGTTCGAGGCCCTTTGAGTGGTAAATGTCTGGTAGCTAACCACGCTTAATCCCCAATCTGATACTGAGGTGCTTCACTCCGATGTAGATCAGCATTCTCCTTGTATTTTCTCTTGGCTTGTTGTAAATGCGTAGTTGCCTCTTTGAAGGCTTGGGTAATTGTAGAATGCAGATGTTCTACTGCAGGCATTCCGAGGTTCTGAGGTGAGTCAAGGTTTGAGGTTCGAGGGTGATGCCCAAACAAAGTATAAAAAGGACTGTGGCCAGTTCCAGAGTGTACCGAATTATTATATGCGTATTCGGCTATCAAAAGAATGTCTTTCCAGTTGCTTTCAGATTGCTGTAACATACACCGTAAGTACTGCTCAAGGGTCTGATTTGTCCTCTCGGTCTGACCATCAGTCTGAGGGTGGTGACTGGTCGATAATCTTACGTCGATCTGCGCCATTTGACAACATTTGCGCCAGAAGTGGGAAATGAATTGGCTTCCCCGGTCAGAGATTAGTATAGATGGGAATCCATGTAGCCGAACAATATTTTCGAGGAATTCTTTGGCTAGGACAGAAGCTGAAGGTAAACCTTTCAAAGGAATAAAGTGGGCCATTTTGGAAAACAAATCCACAATTACCAGAATAGTATTGTACCCCGAACAAGGAGGCAGGTCCGTAATAAAATCCATTGATAGGGTGTGCCAGGGTGCTGGCGGTATGTCTAGAGGTTGAAGGAGACCGGCTGGTCTTTTCTTTTGACTTTTATTTTGGGCGCAAACACCACAGGACATCACAAAAGATTTATCATCTTTTCGCCAAGAGGGCCACCAAAATTGTCGTTTCACCTTTTCCTCTGTCTTGGCAAAACCGGGGTGTCCTCTATTAATGTATCATGATAACCGGAAATAACTAGTTCGTGTAATTCCTTATGTGGCAGGAATAAGCGTCCTTGGAAATAAGGTAAACCATTATCTATGGTAAAGTCTGATCCCTTTTGTATCCAATCATGTAAGGTTGTAGGGTCCAGGAGTTGTTTCACTCTGGCTTGAATGTCTTCAAGCGTCTGTAACGAAGTCATGCCTAGAATCCTCTGTTCGGGAATTATTGGTACCGGTTCTGAGTTTGTATCAGATTCTCCCATTCCAATTCGGGATAAGGCGTCTGCTTTGCCATTCTTGCAGCCAGGTCGATAGGTAATCATGAAATCAAATTCAGCGAAAAACAAAGCCCATTGGAGCTGCCGTGATGACTGAGCCTTGGCGGTTTTCAAATACTGTAAATTCCGGTGATCAGTGATCACTGTGATGGTATGTCGAGCGCCAAGCAGATAATGCCGCCAGGCTTTAAAAGCGGACTTAATGGCTAACAGTTCATTGTCAGTGATTGCATAATTAACCTCGGGTGCCGAGAATTTTCTGGACCAAAATGCTACGGGATGCAGTTGGTTGGTTTCGGGATCTCTTTGGGACAGGACAGCTCCCATGGCTAGGCTCGATGCGTCAGTCTCGATGACATAAGGGAGATCTGGACGCGGGTGTTTCAATATAGGCGCGGAGGTAAACTTAGCTTTTAAATCCTGAAAGGCCTGCTCGGCTTCTTCAGACCATTCAAAACGTTTTATTTTCCTCAAGAGTGCAGTAATGGGCTGTACCACGCGTGAAAATTCCGGGATAAACCTGCGATAGAAATTGGCAAAGCCGAGCATACTTTGAACCCCTTTAACAGAGCTAGGTGATGGCCATTTGAGGATGGCATCCACTTTTCTTGAGTCCATTCGGACTCCTTTGGGTGTCAGGATGAAACCTAGAAACTCGACTTCTGTGGTATGGAAAACACATTTCTCCAATTTAGCAAATAGTTTGTGTTGGCGCAGTTTTTCAAGTACTGCCCTGACGTGTTTTCTGTGATCAGATTCCGAAGAGGAGTACACCAGAATGTCATCGATATATACGACAACACAAACATCGATGAGTTCCCGAAGGACATCATTCATGAAATATTGGAAGGCAGCCGGCGCGTTACACAATCCGAAAGGCATCACCTGGTACTCGACTAATCCGTATTTAGTACGGAAGGCAGTTTTCCATTCGTCGCCTTCTTTAACTCGTACCAGATGATAAGCCCCCCGGAGATCTAACTTGATGTATATGCAAGCGTCCTTCACCTGGTCAAGGAGTTCAGGGATCAGAGGCAGAGGATAACGGTTTTTAACCGTTATCTGGTTCAATGCGCGGTAATTGATACAAGTTCTAAGGTCGCCTTCTTTTTTGGGCACGAAGACCAAAGCCGAGGATGCCGGGGACTTTGACGGGCGAATAAAACCATTAGCTAGGTATTGATCCAAATATTGTCTCAAATGCACGGTCTCAGGTTCGGTAAGGGCATAAATCCTGCTACAAGGGGGTTGTGCACCGGGCACCAGATCGATTTGGCAATCGTATGATCTGTGAGGAGGTAACGTGTTGGCCTGTTCCTTTGAGAAGACGTCCTGAAAGTCTTGGTATTCCAGAGGTAGTTGCATGGAGGCAGAGGTTACAGATGCTAGATTAATCTTCAGGTTTTCTGGGTAGCAGGTTTGTGTACAATCCGGGAAGGTTATTCTCTTAGCTCGCCAATCAATTCGAGGATTATGTGTCTCTAACCAAGGGATTCCAAGAATAACCTGAAACTGTGGAGCCTTGATTACATCAAACACAACACCCTCCCGATGGTCGTCGGGACCAATAAGAGTCACCTCAGTAGTGGAATGTGTTACCGGTCCAGAGGCAATTTCAGTTCCATCGACTGTGGTGATGACATCTTTGCTGGTTTTAGGACAGAGAGGGAGGTTAATCCTAGAGACCAATTCACGATCCACATAGTTTCCAATAGCCCCACTATCGATGTATGCCGTTATTGCATGCAACCGCTTAGGCTGTTCTGGATCTACGAGAACCATTGGCACAATGAAATGCGAGGTCTGCGAGTTTTTTTTCGAGCTCGGCAAGCGGACCCCTACGCTTGTCGGGCGGAGTTGTTTCCCGAAACAGAGTCTTCATGGTTTTTATCAGCGGCTCCTACCGCTTTCGGGGCGGTTTTGCCGGGCAATCTCGTAGAAAGTGTCCAGAATTCCCACAATAAAGACATAATTTTAACTGCCGCCTCCTTTCACGTTCCTTTTGAGTTAAGGGTCCTTTAACACCTCCAATTTGCATAGGCTCAGAGACACCAACTCCCTTGGGATTAGCATGGGTCTTGACCAACACCCGGGTCTCAAACCTGGACCGATCTGCTTTTCTGTTTTGAAGTCTGTGATCCAATTGGACCACTAAGTCTATATACTCTGTGCATTATTGGGGCGGATTTACAACTTGGGCCAAGACATCTTTAAGTTCTCTGCGTAGGCCTCGATAAAACAACATGACTCTTTTATCCTCTGACCATCCCGTTTCCACAATTAGTCTATTAAAGGTTGCAATATAGGATAGGAGGTCCTGATTGCCCTGTCGCAGGGATAGAAGTTCGTCATCCAGAGCCTGCCCCTGAGAGTGTCGAGCAAATAACCTTTCCATGCTTGCTTGAAACCCTTGAAAATCACGGAGAATCGGGTCATCTTGAGTAACCAGTGGAACTGACCAATCGGCAGCGCAGCCGCTGAGATATGACAATACAAAGGCTACCTTGGTCTGATCATTAAGGAAGGCCCCAGGTCTGCATAGAAAGTGCAAACGACACTGATTCATGAATACGGCGAATCGTTTGGTGTCCCCAGCAAAGCGTTCGGGTGGGGTCAGCAGCATGTTTCTGGGTAGATTAATCTGCACAGGGTTACTGGAAACCACAGGAGCGGGGTTCCCTCTGGAACCGGGTAGAGGAGTTTGCCCAGCTTGACCTTGCAAAAGCTGTTTGGCCAGGTCATCAGTTCTTTCCTTTGATATTATTAATTCCCTCCTGAGGGCATTAGTCTCTTGACGAGCGGCATGTACTTCGGCCCGTAATTCCCCCAGTTATTGGGCCAACTGATCAGTCTCAGAACTTTCCATAGCGCCTGGGTGGGAATTTGTAGGAAGGCTTCGCGTTCTGTAACGCTCACCTGACTCCCACAGAGGCGCTGGCCTGGTTCGCGCTGCTGTGACATCTTCTAAGGTGATGCGCAGGGTTCGGAAGACGGACTGGACCGGGCCCCCAAATCTGGCTTGTCTGGCTCGCAGAAGTATCCTTCTGTAGGCGAAAATAGGGGATTAACTGTCTGCGGGGTAATGCAATCGGCCCCCACTTTCCCCTCTCACCCTCCTCGAAACCCTTCTGTGATTCCCCGTAGCGTCTCACCTTAGGGTCTGAAAGGACAAGCTCTCCATCCTGCTTCTGATGCAGGGGCGCGTTGGTATCCAGTTACTTCACTGGATTTTCGGATTGGTGAGAACCAAACTTGCTTGGCTTCCAGGTAAGTTTTTTGATAAGAGGTTCCCCTTGTGTCCATGCATTAATGTACTAATGCTAGTGTCTTTTTCCCCATAGGGGCCGGCGTACGGAATGCCAGGGAACAGGCACTGACCCGAGATGAGAGGTGAAATCCTTGTAGAAATCAGGTAAGTCTTTAATGAGCGTTTTTTGGTAATGTCTTTTCATTCGCTCGTTAACGCTGATGTCTCTTTTTCCCCTTAGGGGCCAGGGTCCGGAAATGCCATGATGCGGCGCGGACCCGAAATGAAGAGGGAATGAATGAACAGGTAAGTCTTAACATGGAGATTTAGCTTTCCTTATTCCCTTCTCTCTCTCACCTTTTGTTCTTGCCTTTTTCTCCCTAGGCGCTGGGGCGTGACTGCGAATCTGGATGATCGCTGCTGAACATGGAGGCGCCCTGTAAAGGTGAGTGGAATGCGGCGCTGCAGCGATCGACGCGATGAGCTTTTAAATAAAAGTCTTCCTTTTCAGGATTGTCGGCGAGATGTCTCCGGGATGCGGATTTTGCAGTTAAGGACTTTTCCTTCTTCTGTTCTCTTCTTCTCTTCCTTTGCAGGTGATCCAGGATGCTGGCAGGCGTGGCAGAAGTCAGGATGCAGGAGCAGACACGGTGAGTGTCCAGCTGCTAGATGCAGAACAACGCGAAGCACGTGTGGCTGTTCGGGTGGGGTTTAAATAGCCTTGGAAGAAGTTCCAGGTATGTATCCTTCCTCCAATCAGGTATGTATCCTTCCCCGACCATGCCCGGATGGTAAATTAGTCCCACAGGTAAAGTAGTTCCTTTCAGGCCTCAAGGAGGACGGGATCCTGCAGCATGGTCTGCATCAGGTAAGGGCACCCAAGCACTCCCATAATGAGCCTGGCGCCTATGGCGCCAGGACTGATGTGTTTTATGAGCCTGGCGCCATAGGCGCCAGGACACTGTCCAAAGGGCCCCTATATGGGGTTGCTGGGTCTTTCCTTGGGGACTGGATGTCCGCTTTCGGGGACGCAGGGCTTGAACCGGCTCCCCGGGAGCGGGCATCATGACAGCACTCCCCCCCAAGGCCCCTCCCAAGGTTGTTCCCTCCGGGGGTTTTGGTTTGTCTGGGAAGAGTCGCTGGAATTTCCTGACTAATCGAGGTGCATGCACATGGTCGCGGGGTTCCCACGACCTCTCCTGAGGTCCGTACCCCTCCCAATCAATTAGGTAGAATAGTTTTGACCTAAACATTTTTGAGTCTAAAATGTTCTTCACTTCGACTTCGGGCTCCCCATCTATTAGAATAGGTTCTGGAGGTTTGAGTAGTCGGGTTCCGGGTACCACTGGTTTCAGAAGTGACACATGAAAAACAGGGCGAATTTGCATACTAGCTGGTAAATCAAGTTTAACAGCCACTGGGTTAATTATTGCCGTAATAGAATAAGGTCCCAGATATTTTGGGTTAAAAGTTCGAGGCCCTTTGAGTGGTAAATGTCTGGTAGCTAACCACACTTGATCCCCAATCTGATACTGAGGTGCTTCACTCCGATGTAGATCAGCATTCTCCTTGTATTTTCTCTTGGCTTGTTGTAAATGCGTAGTTGCCTCTTTGAAGGCTTGGGTAATTGTAGAATGCAGATGTTCTACTGCAGGCATTCCGAGGTTCTGAGGTGAGTCAAGGTTTGAGGTTCGAGGGTGATGCCCAAACAAAGTATAAAAAGGACTGTGGCCAGTTCCAGAGTGTACCGAATTATTATATGCGTATTCGGCTATCCAAAGAATGTCTTTCCAGTTGCTTTCAGATTGCTGTAACATACACCGTAAGTACTGCGCAAGGGTCTGATTTGTCCTCTCGGTCTGACCATCGGTCTGAGGGTGGTGACTGGTCGATAATCTTACGTCAATCTGCGCCATTTGACAACATTTGCGCCAGAAGTGGGAAATGAATTGGCTTCCCCGGTCAGAGATTAGTATAGATGGGAATCCATGTAGCCGAACAATATTTTCGAGGAATTCTTTGGCTAGGACAGAAGCTGAAGGTAAACCTTTCAAAGGAATAAAGTGGGCCATTTTGGAAAACAAATCCACAATTACCAGAATAGTATTGTACCCCGAACAAGGAGGCAGGTCCGTAATAAAATCCATTGATAGGGTGTGCCAGGGCGCTGGCGGTATGTCTAGAGGTTGAAGGAGACCGGCTGGTCTTTTCTTTTGACTTTTATTTTGGGCGCAAACACCGCAGGACATCACAAAAGATTTAACATCTTTTCGCCAAGAGGGCCACCAAAATTGTCGTTTCACCTTTTCCTCTGTCTTGGCAAAACCGGGGTGTCCTCTATTAATGTATCATGATAACCGGAAATAACTAGTTCGTGTAATTCCTTATGTGGCAGGAATAAGCGTCCTTGGAAATAAGGTAAACCATTATCTATGGTAAAGTCTGATCCCTTTTGTATCCAATCATGTAAGGTTGTAGGGTCCAGGAGTTGTTTCACTCTGGCTTGAATGTCTTCAAGCATCTGTAACGAAGTCATGCCTAGAATCCTCTGTTCGGGAATTATTGGTACCGGTTCTGAGTTTGTATCAGATTCTCCCATTCCAATTCGGGATAAGGCGTCTGCTTTGCCATTCTTGCAGCCAGGTCGATAGGTAATCATGAAATCAAATTCAGCGAAAAACAAAGCCCATCGGAGCTGCCGTGATGACTGAGCCTTGGCGGTTTTCAAATACTGTAAATTCCGGTGATCAGTGATCACTGTGATGGTATGTCGAGCGCCAAGCAGATAATGCCGCCAGGCTTTAAAAGCGGACTTAATGGCTAACAGTTCATTGTCAGTGATTGCATAATTAACCTCGGGTGCCGAGAATTTTCTGGACCAAAATGCTACGGGATGCAGTTGGTTGGTTTCGGGATCTCTTTGGGACAGGACAGCTCCCATGGCTAGGCTCGATGCGTCAGTCTCGATGACATAAGGGAGATCTGGACGCAGGTGTTTCAATATAGGTGCGGAGGTAAACTTAGCTTTTAAATCCTGAAAGGCCTGCTCGGCTTCTTCAGACCATTCAAAACGTTTATTTTTCCTCAAGAGTGCAGTAATGGGTTGTACCACGCGTGAAAATTCCGGGATAAACCTGCGATAGACATTGGCAAAGCCGAGCATACTTTGAACCCCTTTAACAGAGCTAGGTGATGGCCATTTGAGGATGGCATCCACTTTTCTTGAGTCCATTCGGACTCCTTTGGGTGTCAGGATGAAACCTAGAAACTCGACTTCTGTGGTATGGAAAACACATTTCTCCAATTTAGCAAATAGTTTGTGTTGGCGCAGTTTTTCAAGTACTGCCCTGACGTGTTTTCTGTGATCAGATTCCGAAGAGGAGTACACCAGAATGTCATCGATATATACGACAACACAAACATCGATGAGTTCCCGAAGGACATCATTCATGAAATATTGGAAGGCAGCCGGCACGTTACACAATCCGAAAGGCATCACCTGGTACTCGAATAATCCGTATTTAGTATGGAAGGCAGTTTTCCATTCGTCGCCTTCTTTAACTCGTACCAGATGATGAGCCCCCCGGAGATCTAACTTGATGTATATTCAAGCGTCCTTCATCTGGTCAAGGAGTTCAGGGATCAAAGGCAGAGGATAACGGTTTTTAACCATTATCTGGTTCAATGCGCGGTAATCGATACAAGTTCTAAGGTCGCCTTCTTTTTTGGGCACAGAGAACAAAGCCGAGGATGCCGGGGACTTTGACGGGCGAATAAAACCATTAGCTAGGTATTGATCCAAATATTGTCTCAAATGCAGGTTCTCAGGTTCGGTAAGGGCATAAATCCTGCTACAAGGGGGTTGTGCACCGGGCACCAGATCGATTTGGCAATTGTATGATCTGTGAGGAGGTAACGTGTTGGCCTGTTCCTTTTGGAAGACGTCCTGAAAGTCTTGGTATTCCAGAGGTAGTTGCATGGAGGCAGAGGTTACAGATGCTAGATTAATCTTCAGGTTTTCTGGGTAGCAGGTTTGTGTACAATCCGGGAAGGTTATTCTCTTAGCTCGCCAATCAATTCGAGGATTATGTGTCTCTAACCAAGGGATTCCAAGAATAACCTGAAACTGTGGAGCCTTGATTACATCTTTGCTGGTTTTAGGATGGAGAGGGAGGTTAATCCTAGAGACCAATTCACGATCCACATAGTTTCCAATAGCCCCACTATCGATGTATGCCGTTATTGCATGCAACCGCTTAGGCTGTTCTGGATCTACGAGAACCATTGGCACAATGAAATGCGAGGTCTGAGAGTTAGTTTTCGAGCTCGGCAAGCGGACCCCTACGCTTGTCGGGCGGAGTTGTTTCCCGAAACAGAGTCTTCGTGGTTTTTATCAGCGGCTCCTACCGCCTTTCGGGGCGGTTTTGCCGGGCAATCTCGTAGAAAGTGTCCAGAATTCCCACAATAAAGACATAATTTTAACTGCCGCCTCCTTTCACGTTCCTTTTGAGTTAAGGGACCTTTAACTCCTCCAATTTGCATAGGCTCAGAGACATCAACTCCCTTGGAATTAGCATGGGTCTTGACCAACACCCGGGTCTCAAACCTGGACCGATCTTCTTTTCTGTTTTGAAGTCTGCGATCCAATTGGACCACTAAGTCTATATACTCTGTGCATTATTGGGGCGGATTTACAACTTGGGCCAAGACATCTTTAAGTTCTCCGCGTAGGCCTCGATAAAACAACGTGACTCTTTTATCCTCTAGCCATCCCGTTTCCACAATTAGTCTATTAAAGGTTGCAATATAGGATAGGAGGTCCTGATTGCCCTGTCGCAGGGATAGAAGTTCGTCATCCAGAGCCTGCCCCTGAGAGTGTCGAGCAAATAACCTTTCCATGCTTGCTTGAAACCCTTGAAAATCACGGAGAATCGGGTCATCTTGAGTAACCAGTGGAACTGACCAATCGGCAGCGCAGCCGCTGAGATATGACAATACAAAGGCTACCTTGGTCTGATCATTAGGGAAGGCCCCAGGTCTGCATAGGAAGTGCAAACGACACTGATTCATGAATACAGCGAATCGTTTGGGGTCCCCAGCAAAGCGTTCGGGTGGGGCCAGCGGCATGTTTCCGGGTAGATTAATCTGCACAGGGTTACTGGAAACCACAGGAGCGGGGTTCCCTCCGGAACCGAGTAGAGGGGTTTGCCCAGCTTGACCTTGCAAAAGCTGTCTGGCCAGGTCATCAGTTCTTTCCTTTGATATTATTAATTCCCTCCTGAGGGCATTAGTCTCTTGACGAGCGGCATGTACTTCGGCCCGTAATACCCCCAGTAATTGGGCCAACTGATCAGTCTCAGAACTTTCCATAGCGCCTGGGTGGGAATTTGTAGGAAGGCTTTGCGTTCTGTAATGCTCACCTGACTCCCACGGAGGCGCAGGCCTGGTTCGTGCTGCTGTGACCTCTTCTAAGGTGATGCGCAGGGTTCGGAAGACGGACTGGACCGGGCCCCCAAATGTGGCTTGTCTGGCTCGCAGAAGTATTTCCGTAGGCGAAAATAGGGGATTAACTGTCTGCGGGGTAATGCAATCGACCTCCCACTTTCCCCTCTCACCCTCCTCGAAACCCTTCGGTGATTCCCCGTAGCGTCTCACCTTAGGGTCTGAAAGGACAAGCTCTCCATCCTGCTTCTGATGCAGGGGCGCGTTGGTATCCAGTTACTTCACTGGATTTTCAGATTGGTGAGAACCAAACTTGCTTGGCTTCCAGGTAAGTTTTTTGATAAGAGGTTCCCCTTGTGTCCATGCATTAATGTACTAATGCTAGTGTCTTTTTCCCCATAGGGGCCGGGGTACGGAATGCCGGGGAACAGGCACCGACCCGAGATGAGAGGTGAAATCCTTGTAGAAATCAGGTAAGTCTTTAATGAGCGTTTTTTGGTAATGTCTTTTCATTTGCTCGTTAACGCTGATGTCTCTTTTTCCCCTTAGGGGTGGGGGTCTGGAAATGCCATGATGCGGCGCGGGCCCGAAATGAAGAGGGAATGAATCAACAGGTAAGTCTTAACATGGAGATTTAGCTTTCCTTATTCCCTTCTCTCTCTCACCTTTTGTTCTTGCCTTTTTCTCCCTAGGCGCTGGGGCGTGACTGCGAATCCGGATGATCGCTGCTGAACATGGAGGCTCCCTGTAAAGAGATGTCTCCGGGATGCGGAATTTAGCAGGTAAGGACTTTTCCTTCTTCTGTTCTCTTCTTCTCTTCCTTTGCAGGTGATCCAGGATGCTGGCAGGCGTGGCAGAAGTCAGGATGCAGGAGCAGACACGGTGAGCGTCCAGCTGCTAGATGCAGAACAACACGAAGCACGTGTGGCTGTTCGGGTGGGGTTTAAATAGCCTTGGAAGAAGTTCCAGGTATGTATCCTTCCTCCAATCAGGTATGTATCCTTCCCCGACCACGCCCGGATGGTAAATTAGTCCCACAGGTAAAGTAGTTCCTTTCAGGCCTCAAGGAGGCCGGGATCCTGTAGCATGGTCTGCATCATGTAAGTGCACCCAAGCACTCCCATAATGAGCCTGGCGCCTAGGGCGCCAGGACTGATGTCTTTTATGAGCCTGGCGCCATAGGCGCCACGACACTGTCCAAAGGGCCCCTATATGGGGTTGCTGGGTCTTTCCTTGGGGACTGGATGTCCGCTTTCGGGGACGCAGGGCTTGAACCAGCTCCCCGGGAGCGGGCATCATGACAGATGTATGACGTGAAAAATCTGGGATGAATCTGCGGTAGAAATTGGCAAAGCCGAGCATGCTTTGTACTCCTTTAACTGAACTTGGTGATGGCCACTTGAGGATTGCGTCCACCTTTCGTGAGTCCATTCAGACTCCCTTTGGGGTCAGGATAAACCCAAGGAATTCAACTTCTGTGGCATGAAAAACGCATTTTTCTAGTTTTGCATATAGTTTGTGCTGGCGCAATTTCTCAAGGACTGCTCGGATGTGCTTCACATAGGCAGATACTGAAGAGGAGTATACTAGAATATCATCGATATACACGACAACACAAACGTCAATGAGTTCATGAAGGACATCGTTCATGAAGTATTGGAAGGCTGCTGGTGCATTGCACAACCTGAAAGGCATCACCTGGTATTCGAATAACACATACTTAGTGCGGAAAGCAGTCTTCCATTCGTCGGCCTCTTTTACACGTACCAGATGGTATGCCCCCGGAGATCTAATTTAGTGTATATACAAGCGTCCTTCACTTGGTCTAGTAGTTCAGGGATCAGAGGCAACGGGTGTCGGTTCTCAACAGTTATCTGGTTCAATGCGCGGTAGTCTATGCACGTTCTGAGGTCACCTTCCTTTTTGGGTACGAAGAACAAAGCTGAAGATGCCGGGGACTTGGATGGGTGAATAAAGCCATTGGCAAGGTACTGGTCTAAGTATTGTCATAGGTGAAGGTTCTCAGGTTCCGTAAGGGCATAGATCCTGCTACAAGGGGCTTGTGCACCGGGTATGAGATCGATTTGACAATCGTACGATCTGTGAGGAGGTAAGGTGTTTGCCTGTTCCTTTTGGAAGACATTGTGGAATTCCTGGTATTCTGGAGGTAGTTTCATGACTGCTGTGGTTACTGTGGCCAGGCCTGCATTCTGATTTTTCTTTGACAACAAGTTTGTGCACAATCCGGGAAGGTTATTCTCTTCTCTCGCCAATCAATACAAGGATTATGTGTTTCCAAAAAAGGTATCCCCAGTATTATTTGGAACTGTGGGGCTTTGATTAGATCAAACACAATAGTCTCTCTATGCCCATCCTGACCCAATAGTGTCATCTCTGCGGTGGAATGAGTTACAGGCCCAGAGGCAATTTCAGTTCTATCGACTGTGGTGATGACATCTGAGGTGGTTTTTCGGCAGAGAGGTAGATTCATCCTGATGAAATGCAAGGTCTGAGTATCCTTCTTCAAGCTCGGCAAGCGGACCTCTACGCTTGTCGGGCGTGGTCGTTTCCCGAGTCTGACTCCATATGGCTTTTATCAGCAGCTCCTATCACCTTCTTGGGTGGTTTTACAGAGCAATCCTGTAGAATATGCCCACAAGTTCCACAATATAGACACAATTGCATTTGCCGTCTCCTTTCTCTTTCCTTCTGGGTTAAGCGTCCTTTAACCCCTCCGATTTGCATGGGTTCTGAAGCTTTGGGGTTAGAGTGGGTTTTGACCAACACCCGATTCTGAAACTTGGCTCGATCAGCCTTTCTTTTCTGAAGTCTGTGATCTAACTGGACCACTAAGTCTATATATTCAGCGCAGTCCTGAGGTGGGTTCAAGACTTGAGCCAAGACATCCTTGAGTTCTCCTCGAAGCCCTCCATAAAATAACGTGATTCGTTTTACCTCAGGCCATCCGGTTTTCCACTATTAACCTATTAAAGGTTGCGATGTAGGATAGAAGGTCCTGGTTACCCTGTCGTAGGGACAAAAGTTTGTTATCCAGGGCCTGTCCTTGGGAGTACCGGGCAAATAGTCTTTCCATGCTAGTTTGAAAGCCCTGAAAATCCCGAAGAATTGGGTCATCCTGAGTAACTAGTTGAATTGACCAATCAGCTGCACTGCCGCTGAGATATGACAATACAAAGGCTACCTTGGTTTGATCGTTTGGGAAGGCTCCAGGTCTGTATAAAAAGTGCAAGCGGCATTGGTTCATAAACACGGCGAACCTTTTGGGATCTCCGGCAAAGCGTTCGGGTGGGGCTAATGGAATATGTCCTGATAGGTTTATTTGCACAGGGTTACTCGATAACACAGGAGCTGGATTTCCCCCGGAACCAGGTAGGGGTGCTTGTCCAGCCTGGCTTTGCAATAGTTGCCTAGCAAGATCATCAGTTTGCTCCTTTGACAAAATCAGTTCTCTCCTAAGAGCATTGGTTTCTTGACGGGCGGAATGCACTTCAGCCCTCAGTTCCCCTAGTAATTGGGCCAATTGGTCAGTCTCTGAGGTATCCATAACGCCCGGGTGGGAATTTGTGGGTACGCTTCGCGTTCTGTTACGCTCACCTGGCTCCCACAGAGGTGTTGATCTGGACTGGACTGCTGCGGTCTCTACCAATGTGACGCGTAGGGCCGAGATGACCGACTGGACTGGCCCACCTAGCTTTGTTTGCTTGGCCCGAAGGAATATTCTTCTGCAAGTGGAGAAAGGGAATTAACCACCCGTGGAGTTGAGAGTAAATCCCCCCACCCCGCTGTTCTCCCCACTGATCACCTTGGATGTTCCCTCTTATAGTCTCACCTGATGATTTGAAAAGATGAGCTCTCCATCCTGCATTGAGCGCAGGGGCACGTAGGTAACCAGTTGCTTCACTGGCTCGATGGAATTGGTGAGTTCCAGGACAATATTGACTCCGATATTCCCGGCAAGACGCCGTAAGTATGTAGTTCGTAAGAGTTCAAATGTCTGACTTTCACTTTTGTCCGATTCCTTGCAGGTTGCAGCTTGACCCTACTGAAGAGTTCCTCGTGGCCACAGGTAATGTTCTGGTAAGGATTTGTATTATCCAACACAGTTCGATAAAATAATATCCATATGTAACCTGTTGCTTTCTCCCTTATTCAGGCGCTGAGAGAAAGTATGAAGTCTCGGGGAATAATGCCTCCGGCGGTAAAATTAGGTAAGTCTTTTGTGGTGAGGAGGGTTCCCCTTGTTAGTCCCTTGTTTCACCTTGCTGTCCTTTTGTTTCCCCTTAGGGGCCGGGGTTCGGCTAGGATGCAGTGGAAGCTGCGCCGACCTGTGAAGAAGAATAGTACCCCCGGTGGTAAAATCAGGTAAGTCTATGGGGGGTATTCCTCTGTGTATTCCCTTGGCTCACCTTGCTGTTCTTGTCTTCTCCTTAGGTGCCGGAGTACGGCGGTAACATGCAGGAGGATGCGGTGAAATGTGAAGATGCTGCGAAGGCCGGTGAGTTCAGCGCGGCGCTGCAGCAGGCGAGGCGACGCGCCTAAAATAACTTCTTTCTTCGAGCTCGAAGGCGCGATGGATCGGGAATTCAGGTAAGGATCAAAGGTATTGCTCTTGTTCTAACCTTTTCTCCTTCTTTCTCCCTTTTTCTAAGAGCTCCAAACTCGAGGCGGGTGTGGCAGAAGACTGGATGTAGACTTGCAGGCACGGTGAGCATTACGCTGCTGGATGCAGAATAACGCGAAGCGTGTGCTGCTCTTCGGGCGTGGTTTAAATAGCCTCCAAAGTAGTCCCAGGTAGGTATTCCTCCCCAGCCCCACCCGAGTAAAAAAAATAGTCCCTAGGTAAAATAGTCCCTTCCAAGCCTCGTTTGGCTTGGAGCTCTTGCAGCATGGTCTGCATCAGGTAAGTTTGCAGCATGGTCTGCATCAGGTAAGTTTTGATCTATGAGCCTGGCGCCTGTGGCGCCAGGACTGACTCTCCATATGAGCCTGGCGCCTTAGGTGCCAGGACTGCACCCAAATAGCCCCTAGCGGGGGTTGTTGGGCTTGCTTGGGGTAACTTGATGCCTGCTTCCAGGGTTGCTGGACTTGGTCTGGGTCCCCGGGGGTGGGCATCATGACACCTTCCCCCCAGCCCCACCGCAATCTTAGAATGTCCACCGAAAAGTAAAGCCTATGCAATACCTCAAATTCTCAATTTGTGTGGGCATAGTACGACAGAATAATCATCCTGTAGAAATTGCAATACCGTTGTGCATTCTTTCGTGAAAGCTTGTTGCGCTCCCTGAATTGCGTAAGTTAACCATTCTAAGGCCACAAAGTTCCAAATCTTTACAAACCAGTCCTGAACATGTGAAGGATTTTTATCTTTCCAATGTTGAACAATTACTACTAATTCTGCCACCCTTAAAATAATCTGTGCTTTATGTTTATGTTTAGGCCATTTCCTTTCCTCTAATGTTGCAATACCCAGAAGAATGCCCTTTGTGTGGGCCTGCTACTGCTTTCCAAACATCGATTGAATATGTGTGTTAATAGTGCCCAATAATTAGACCGTTTCAGACAGTCCCACCAGACTTGCAACCAATCGCTGTGACCGTTGCATTCCCTCTAACATTTGTATGTGTTAATTAATTTCATTTTATATAATCTATGTGGATTAAAATGCCATTGAAGCATGGCCTTGTACCATGATTCTTTGATCTGTAAGGATTGTGTTCATTTTGGAATATCTCTCCACAACGTTTGCCATTCTTCAGTAGTAATCAATATTCCTAAGGTCCGCTGCCAGTTCTGTGCATATTTCAAGCTCCCAACCTGGGGCTCATCTTGCAAAAGATGATATAGATTAGAAATAAGGGTTTTTTCACCGGGATTTGAAATTAAAACCTTCTCAAATGCTGTTAACAATCTAATGGCTGCTTCTTTATTCGGGGTGCTAGCAACCAGTGTCTAACCTGAAAATATTGATGTTTATCTATTTCTGTTAACCCCAACACTTTTTTATGTTTATGTTTATTAGGTTTATGTAGCGCTTTAATCCAAAGTGCTTTACAATATAACAACAAGGTACAATAATGGAAGAAGCATATTTACAATCACGAGACAAACCAGTGTAACAATATGTAGAACAGTTTCCTTAGATGGAGGAGGCGAGGGAAGGGTGAGAAGGAAGGGAAAGGAGGTAGTCAAGGGAGGGGAACAATAATTCAGTTGTCTGGTTTAAATTCCAGTGGGTATGAGAAGGAAGGGGAAGGTATGAAGGGGATAGGGGGGGACAGGGGAGATGGGGAGGAGAGATGAAAGAAGCATTGATCAAACAGAATAACATCTGAGCCCAGAAACATATCCTTAACATGATTGCAGTTCTTCTCTTTCCATTTAGGAAATGATCCTTTTTCCAGACCTGGTTTGAATTGTGGGTTATTAAATATTGGTGAAAATGGGGAAGGCTATGTTGTAATTTGGCATTGTCTTACTGCCTTGTCCCATATTTGTTGAACTAGGTTGGTTATCTGGCTGGCATGCATATTCTTTGGGCGATCCTCTTTGGGAAGCCAAAGCAGTTCCGCAATCTGCCGACCGGAAATTGCTTTCTCCATGCTGGCACAAATTTTCTCAGACTTCAAGGAGACATTCTTTCAGCACCCGTAAGTGTGTTGCCTGATAGTATTTCACGAAATTGGGAAGTCCTAACCCTCCCTTATTTGTTGGAGTCATCAGAATTTTCATTGCCACCGATGGGGTCTTATTGTTCAAAATATATTTAGATATCATGCTGTGCAGCTCTCTGAAAAATCTTTGTGGAACAGGTATAGGTAGAGCCTTGAATAAATATAACACCTTAGCTAATATTGACATTTTCACCGCATTTATTCGCCCCAGCCACGAGATTGCCAACGGACCCCACCACAAAAGAAGGTGTCGAAGTTCTAAAAGAATAGGAGGAAAAATAACTCTATACATCGACTGTAACAAATTGGTTAGATATACTCCTAGCAGTCTAATTTTGTCTAAAGCACACATGAAATTGGTATTTGCAGAGCCTTGAGATACCTGAAGAGGAATGAGCGATAAATTAAATATTTCAGATTTAGCAGTATTTATTTTTAAACCTGCCACTTTACCAAACTCCTCCAATTCCTGAGTAACCCCTAGCAGTGACTCCACCAGTTCTGTGACTGTGACCAACATATCATCAGCAAAAGCCATTATTTTGTGATCTTCTGTCCCAAATGGTATCCCATTTATTTGATCCGTTTGTCTAATTTTACTTAAGAAGGGTTCCAAATGTATTGCATACAAAAGGGGGGAAGGTGGACAGCCCTGCTTCATACCATGCTGTAGTATAATAGGAGTATGTAACTGACCAATTATCGATAACCTTATTTTAAGGTCAATGTAGTTGCTGCGTATCATATTCATAAAATTTGGGCTGAATCACATTGCCACTAAAACTTTAAACAGGAATGACCATTCTACCCTGTCAAACGCTTTCTCTGCGTCTAGTGACAGGAAGAGCGCTGACTGATGCCTCTTAGTTGTTTTTTTTGATCAATTGACATGCCCTTCTAATATTATCATGGGTTTGTCTATATTTAATAAATCCAGACTGATCGGGATGAATCTAAGCTAGTAAAATATCCACAAATCTATTGGCCAGAATTTTCATATACATTTTTGCGTCAAGATTGATCAAAGCAATAGGTCGATATGATCCACATGCCGTGGGGTCTATATTCGCTTTTGGGAAGAGGATCATTTTAGCTTCCTCCATTGATGGCGTTATATGACCAGTTTCCTTAAATGAATTATATAATATTTTCAATTTAGGGGCCAGTATCGGTTGAAATGTTTTATAGAACTGGGCCGAGAACCCATCCGGGCCAGGAGCCTTATTTATGGGGAGAACGTGAATCACTTGTGAAATTTCCTCTATAGTTAACTCTTGTTCCAAAAGTTCACATGCACGGGGTGTAATCATAGGAAGCCTAACCGAGTGTAGGCATGTATCTTGAGCCTTAGTGTCTGGATTATCTGATTTATATAGTTTGGAATAAAATTCTATCTGTGAGGTTGTGACTAAATCCCCATGAGTATCCTTCACACCCAAGATTGTGCGCAATGCCTGAACTTGCCTCATCTGTCTGGCCAGCAAGCGGTCGGCTTTGTTTGCCTTTATATAATATCTTTGTTTAGCATACAGTAGACCTTTTTCCACTTTTCGTTGTTTGCATAAGCTGTAGTCTCCCCCTTATATTTCTAGATACCTTCTTGATGGATAGGATTCTGTCCGTTTCCATTTTTTTCATTATATGTATCAATTCCTCTTCTAGTTCGGATTCAATGGCCACCCGTTGTTTGTGTATGCAAGCCCCTTCTGAAATAATTTCCCCACAGAAAGTAGCCTTAAAGGCGTCCCATAATGTGTTTATTGTGATATCCCCTGTGTCATTTAATTCGAAAATTTCATCTATCTTTCCCCCTAGTTTCTCCTTTACCTCGAAATCTTGAAAAGTTCTGAAGGGCAAGCCCAAGACCAAATCCTTGCTATTGTTTCTGGATGGAGGATCTCCACTTCCAGGTGCATATGGTCCGACAATGCAATCAGATGAATCTCTATTTTTGTAATCCAACCCAGAAGCAAGGATGATGACCAAATATAGTTTATGTTTGAAAATGGTTTATGAACATGGGAGTAATGTGTTTATCCTTTCTTAGTCCCTTTCATTGTTACCCAAACATCGAAGACCGCTAACTGCTCGACTTTCCATCATAACCCTTGTGAGGGGGCGGGGGGTGTTCATATTGGGTTCTCGTGCTTCTGTCCCTATAAGGGTCCCATGCCAAATTAAAATACCCAAATATCAACCTTTCTCCTACCATATACCTGTCAACTTCCGCCAAAGTCTCCCTCAAAAACCCATCTTGGCCGGTGTTTGGGGCATAAAGTGATACCAGAGTTACCATTGTTGATTCTATTTCAGCTATGATAAATAAATATCGCCCCTCCTTCTCTGCCTTTGTATTGATTCATTTAAATGTTACCTCCTTCCTAATAGCAATTAAAACACCTATCGTTTTTTTCTGGGCGTTGGCTTGAATGATAGTGGGATAGTGTCTTATATACAGTTGGGCCCTGTCACATTGTTTCATATGGGTTTCCTGTAGAGCTAAAAAGTCTGGCTGATGGTGTATTAGGAACGCATCTAATTTCTTACGTTTAGCTGGGGTGTTAAGCCCCTGTATATTAAGAGATATACACTGAAAGTTTTAAGATTTTAATTGTCATTTGTACACTCTGCCCTGGTCTCAGACCTTGCTCCGTGGTCATATATCCTTAAACCAATGCAGTGATTCCCCACCCTCAACCCCAAATATTGAACCTTCGCCACACCCCCAACAAGTTTAACATTTTTCCCCATTAACCGCAGTCCACCCCTCACCGCTCCCTGGTGTGACCCATTGTACCTAAAGTACCTTCTACCATCGCCCCTCCGCCCTGGATCATCACTTCCACCAGGGACCCCACTAGGGTATCCTAACACCCTCTTCACCTCCACACCACAGATTCCAAGTTGGAGTCACTCATCCCAAATCCCTAATTATATAGCTTGTCTGGCACCATACACATCGATTTCCCCTTCTGAATCCTGGTTGGTTTTACTTTGTGGGCATAGTCTTTGGACCTTTAAGCCGAGGATTCCACCGGGTCCAGCTTGGACCTCTGCTTTGTGTGTCCCCAATGGCCCGGCTTGGTTTTTCTCATGAAAATCCAGATGTAAGCTCACTCCTTTGTACCTGTTGAGCCTGAGCAGTATCTCCTACGTCCTCTTCAATCTTTAGCCGCTCCATGCCTTCTTCCCGGGAGATGACCCTGTGTTGTCTCCCGTCTATTTCAAACATCAAACCAAACGGAAATGTCCATCTATACTTCATCTTTCTGATTTGCAGTGTTTTACCACTATTCGCATTTCTCTGCGCTTCTGAAAAGTAAGTGGTGAAAGATCTATTATATTAGAATAATTGCATATCAGAGCCATTGTATGTGATAGGGTCAACTTCCCTGGCCGCCCTCAATATCTGTTCCTTTTGTGGGTAGTCCCTGCATGCCGCCAGCACATCCCCTGGGTGCGTTCCGGGACCAGATCTTTTTGGGCCTACCCTATAGACGTGGTCTAATGATACTGTCCCTTCCTCTTCTAGCTCCAATAACTCTTTAAAGATAGAGATAATTGTTTCTTTCAAATCTTGGTCCCCAACCGTTTCTGAAAGGTTTCTAACTCGGATATTTACCCTGCGAGACCTGTTCTCTAGATCTTCACACTCGATCTCTAAATTGTCAGTGGTTCTTGCCAGATGATCCACCAGTTCCTCTGATTGCCTACTGCCTTGGGTGAGTTCTTGTATTGCCCTTTCATTTGCTTCTGTACGTTCGCCTAGATCCGTTAAATATTTCTTAAAGTCCGGTATTGTTTGCTTTATCTCTGATGTGAATGCCGTACATTGCATTTGGAATGACACTGTAAATGAGCTTTGAAAACCTTGAAAACTCTTGGCGAAATCTTTTTTGGCTTCAGCCATTGCTAAAGGGGAGTTTATCAGTGAAATAAATGTGCTAGATTGTTGCGACCTGGAGGTTCTGGCCGAAATGTCCTTCAATGGACTTTCCTTAGTTACTTGAGGCGTAGAGCGACCAGGCACACTGACTTTCTTTTTTGTTCCTGGCATATGGTGCCTGCTACTAGTGGGGTGTCCCCCGATGTATTGGACTTGTGGCCAAGGCAATATAAATAGGCTTTAACCTCTCAACTCCACTTGGTGTTGCCAATTGACAACTGATCTTCTCAAGCCCGGCTAGTCAGATACCTCTAAATCGGGTTCCGCCTCTAGATTTTGGCCTCTTCAGGTGCGGGTAACACAGTGGGCCTCATTACGAGGCAGGCGCTCCCGTAATGAAGGGCGCCCTATTACGAGGTTCCCTTTGCGGGACCCGGTTAATAGCAGGTTCCGCGAAGGGACCAGGGAGCTAATAACGGGCCATTATTAACGGTCCCATTATTAGCTCCCTCCCCATTCCCATTGGGCCCTATAGGGGCTCAAATGGGAATGGGGATGGGTTCCTTCAAGGAGTAATTACTGGGTCCTCCAAAGTCGGAATGACCCGGTTATTCCTCATTGAAGGAACCCGGTACTAGGACCCGGTATGGAGGCATCTATGCCCTTATTAAGGGCATGGCTGCCTCCATACTCGTAATGAGGCCCAGTCTCTTTATAAGTATTTCACTATGTGGAAACCGAGGGACCCCAAGTTTATACTGTTGTCGCTCCTTAGGGCAGACCTCCTATCTGTCGCTTGCTCTAAGTAGTCCCAAGTTTCTGAACCGGGCATAGATTTTCTCCCATGACTGCTTTGCTGCCCCACTCCTATGAGGGTCTTGACAGAGAATCCTGAGGCATGCAAATGGATGTCCCTTAGGCTTATTAGCTTCTCAGACCTCTAAAAGTCATATCTTGTATCTTTCAGTAGCCTGATTCATCTAAGGGTGGCCCGTACTATATTGCCTTTATGCAACCTCCGGATAGTTTTTGAAGCGGGGTCAAATAATCTTCTTACTTGGAAGGCCGCCTTTCAAGCATCTTCTTGGGTGTCTATATTGGTCCTGTGCTGTATAGTGCCTTCCGGTCTTCCATGCCGCTTTCCATCCTCTGTTTCCTTTCTGGGGATCCCTATAAATGTCTGGCAATGCCTTGACCCAAAGAATATTGCATGGTGTGGGAGACCCCTTAATTAGCCTACATGTTTACCAGGTTTTCCTTGATGCTTAAAGTGGGTGCACTTCTGTGCCTTTCAGTGTTGTGGCCCTGTCACGCCACCTTTCTTCAGCCAGTCAGGAACATCAGCAAAATCTTCAGGGAGAAATCATGTACTGCTTCTTCTCTGGGCCCCAATCTCTACCGGTCCAGCCTCCACCCAGGTCCACTTACGCTGTTCTTCGCAACACGTTGTGTTCGCGACCCAGTGCTTGTGTAGCAGGCTTAGAACAAGTCCTTTTACAGCATGCCGGCCGCTGTTCCAAACTGCAACCCACAGTCTTCTTGCGTTTTTTACCAGCCGCTAATAACACCAGGGTCCACCAGTGCTTCACGTAAAGCTTACATGCAGTTTGACATTATGAATGCTTTCAACCCTTTATTCTTGGTCGAGAGCTTCCTTGTGTATCTGCTTATTCCTCTTATACGCCCCTGCGGGGAAAGCGTAAATACATAGATGAGATGCTGGCATGTGGCTTTATTCGACACTCCAAGTCACTCATTTCTTCGCCTCTGATTTTTGTGCGCAAGAAGGAGGTACATTGCGTACCTGCATAGACTACAGAGCTTTAAACAATATGACTATTAAGAACAAGTTGCTGATTCCAAGATGGCCACCGTGCACTGAGGACGTGTGCCGGTGGAGCTCCTCCCGAAGCTTATACAAAGGGCACGTTGAAAGGTGTAAATCTGATAGTTTTCCTCTTCAATTAACACCAGGACCGCATCGAGGAGAAAGGTGCTCCCCCTGGATTAATCCTTTGTGGAATTCTGAGCTTCTCTTGGAGCCGGAGGGGTGACATGCGGTATTGCCAGGCCCGTGAACTCGGAACGCGGTCTGGCTTCATAACAACTTCTGGCTAGCACAGGTAAAGGCCTGCAAAAGTCAAGTACATGACAGTGATACCCCCTGGGCGGCCTGAAGGTTTTGTGGAGATTGAGTATCACATAATTTCCTGGCAACAGATCAGGGGATGAAAGCAAGAGCCATGTTGCATTGAGGCACCTGCAGAGGAGAGAGATCTATCCCCCACTCTGCCTGGAGAAGCGTCTGACCCTCAGAGAGTTAGAGGTAGCTGAGCTAAGGGTTCTAGAAGGAAGGTAATTCGGAAGATAGAGTTGGATGTAGTGCAGGCCCCGGCCCCTGAAAGCCTTGTGGACGATGCAGAGGGTCTTGAACTTGATCCTTGCAGTCACCGGGAGCCAGTGGAGAGATTTCAGGGCTGGAGAGATATGGTCCCTGGGCTTGAGGCCAAGGATATGTCTCGCAGTACTGTTTTGGATTAGTTGCAGGGGGCAAAGAGTAGAGGTAGGCAGATTGAGAAAGCGGTTGTTGCAATAGTCCAGCCTGGAGAGAACTAGGGCTCAAGAGACAGTGAGCTTCTGGGAGAAAGTGAGAAAAGGTAGAATACCTCTGAGGAGGTTCATCTGGAAGTGTGCCTTTTTGGCAAGGTCTGTGATGTGAGGGGAGAAGGAGAGAGTGGAGTTGAAAATGACACCAATGTTTTTTGCCTCACAGGAAGACGAGGGTAGAGGGCCCAAGGAGGGTGGTGTAAGGAACTCATGGTGACAACAGTAAAGACAGACACAAGTGATCACAGTTCAAGGGTGTTTATTGAACTACAAATGCAGGGTGGAAAAAACACCTAAACTAACCTAAATCGAAGACGGGAGAAAGCATCGACAAGCAAATGAGAAATAAGGCAGTCCTAGTGGCGTGTCAAAATAAAAGGACCTATACTAATCAAAACCTATTGCCAATTCCTTACAACTAATTACATAAAGAGTGTGGGATAGGGTATCAAAACAAAAAAGAAAGTGTTCACAAATAATAAGTCAGGATGTGATTGCCTCGAGGTCTCCCTTCCCCCCGTTTTTAGCACGGGACAAGGTGGGACTTTGGAGCACAGCACACGCTCGAGTCTTCCCAGCATGAGCTAACAGTTCTGTATCAGCTATCAGGTTCTTCGATGATTAAGTCTCTTTATAAGGAAAAGTCTCTTGCCTTCGAGGCCTGATACTCTCAACAAACAAACACAAAGTTCTGTTCTACGAAGACTTTGTGCGATGGCCTCACCCCTGGGTCCCCCTCTTCTGGGCACTGACTCTTCAAAATACATTGGGTAATGGCTTCACCCCTGAGTCCCCCTCTTCTGGGCGCTGACCATTCAGAATACTTTGGGTGATGGCTTCACACCTGGGTCCCCCTCTTCTGGGCTCTGACCATTCAGAATACTTTGGGAGATGGCTTCTCCCTTGGGTCCTCTTCTGGGCCCTGACCCTTCATAATACTTTGGGTGATGTCTTCACACCTGGGTCCCCATCTGCTGGGCGCTGACCCTTCAGACGAATTCAAAAAATTAACAAGACAGTTCCTTTTTTTTCAGTGAGCTTTGGGTGGTAACTTTCCACCCCTGGATCTCCCTCGGCCGGGCTCGGACACCAGAAGACAAGGGAGACACTTCCTTTTCTCTTGTCTTGCAATGTCCACGCTTTCATAAGTCTAAATGTCTTTTTAACCAGGTTTTTGGCCTTTGCCCCTGATTGTCGGCTTCCCTATGCCGGGTTCACTCTCGCCGACTTTTGGTTGTCGGCTTGCCTCTGCCAGGTTTACTCTCGTCGAATTTTACCAACAATTCCTCATGGGACTTTTAGACTCCGTCCCTTTTCATTAGCATTACTCGCCCGAGTTCAATCTTGATAATTTCCATGTAACACAGTTCTTGTGCTAATTTTCAACATGCGGGATTCACTTCCCTTAGCTTTCACAGTTCTCTTTCGGTCAAAGACTTTCGACAGTACAGAGGATCTTACCAGACCCCTGTATGACCACTTTGACCATTCTTTGCCTCTCCCCAAGGCCTTCTGGTTACGATAGTATGTTTACCATTGGTCAATAGTATCATATCATTTTGCTTTTCAAAGTTTAATTCATCCTTCGGCTACTTTTCATTCAACACAGCTTGGTTTCTTATCGACACTCCCCTCAAACTCACCGGCTGTGATGAAATGCTTGGCTTTCTGATGTCTTGGAGTCAAGGTTTGTACCACTGAGGTCAGCGTCTCACCCTGGTTTGGTAATCAGCAGAGGAGGGTCTTGCGTACCAAGCACATCTGTTGCAATACACGTTGGCTTTTGTTTGCAGACTTATGATTCCCTCTGTGGAGGTTCCACAAGCCCTGGTCTGAAAGGGTATGGTCAACTCTCTCCTTGTCTCCCTCTCGGTCTTTCCTTCTATTGAACTGCTGTGTTGAGTTAGCTCTTACGTCGTGCAGTCTGCTTGCTCGTACTGAGCTCTCTTGCTCCACCTTTTATGCCTGTGGGGAAAGTAAAGGTCTGTCAGGTGTGTGTGGTTCGGGTTAATTGCCTAACTCTGCCTGACCCTTGGGTTGGGACATGTCAGGTAGACAGCTTTAACATAAGTCCGGTTTTCATTACAGTGAATAAAAGTGTTTGTATTGAAAAAGAGGGGGTTATGATTTCTGAGTGTCCCACTGGGTAGGATGGGGAAAAGGTGCCATGAGAAAGAACGTGGTTAGGTAACACGGAAAGGTAGGTTTTGTAGGGGTTATGAAACCTACAGGAATGATGAGGATTCTTATTGTAAAATAAACAAGGGGAATTGTCGGAATGGTAGGGTTTGGTCAAAGCGGACTGGGAGTTCGGATAAGAACCAGGAAAACAGGAATTCTGGGAGTTGTGGTTCTTCACAAGTTTACCAGAGGCGAATTAGTTGTTGGCTTTACCTTTGGGTGAGGGAGATTCAGTGGGTGGAAGGGATGATGAGCGAGAATAGCCTATAAAAGCTTCAGAGACTTAATTCCCCTCACCATCCTCCCCGTGATCGTACCATGTCTCACCTGGGGTATTCCCTCGAGCATAATCCCGAGCCCTTCTACCCAGGTGGCACGTCCCTACCTGGCTACTCCTAAGGTTGGGATAAGAGAGGGGTAGTTCTTCCCTGGCCACCTGAATAAGAGATTCTTGAGGTCTACTGGGGAGAATACCCTCAGGTTTCTCACAGTGGCCAGAGTGTGAGAGGGAAAGCAGGAGCAGGGGCACCAATGAGAAGGATCTCCGTCTTACTGGCATTGAGGCAAAGATCGTTGGAGGCGCATCAGTCCTGAATCGCAGATGGAAAGTCATAAATGAGCGCGGGAGGAGAGGAGGTTGACGGAAGCCTGAAATAGAGCTCAGTGTCATCTGCATAACATTGAAAGTTAGAAGAGAAGGTGGAAATCAAGTGGACCAAAGGGGCCAGATAGACATTGAAGAGCCAGGGTGAGAGGGTAGAGTCCTGGGAGACACCACACATGGAGAGAGATGTGGTGGACCCAAGTTGGACCTGGCAGGGTCGGTCCAGGAGGAAGGAGGTCAGCTATGCCAGGCCTGATCTGTTAGGCCAGGTTCACACTGAGTCGGTTGATCAGGATGGCGTGATTGACTGTGTCGAAAACAGAGGAAAGGTCAAGGAGGATGAGGACAGAGGGAGAGCTAGAGTCAAGATTAGGGAGCAGATCTTCACAAGTGTTCATGAGAGCAGTTTCCATGTCTCTGGCTGCTTTGAAGCCAGGCTGATGGTCATGGAGACTACCAACAGATTCAGTGTAGACTGTAAACTGGGAGATGGCCAGTTTTTCCAGGAGTTTGCCCAGGAAAGGAGTGATAGAAATCGGGCAACAGTTTCCCGGACAGGAAGTATTGGCAGAAGGCTTTTTTAGGAGGGGGTGCACCAGGGAGTGATTGAGGAGAGAGGGGAAAGATCCAATCGCCCAAGGCTGGAGTGAGGGTTGCAATGTGGTCCTTGATGGTTCTTGAAGAGCAGGGTATCACCTGTTTGGACGACACTTTCATAGATCAGACTTGTCTAGAAGCATTATCAGGTGTTGTAAGAGAGAAGGAAGAAAAAAGAAGAGGAGAGGGAGAGGCACCCAAAGGGGGCCTGAGAGAGGTAGAGGGAGGGAAAGAGAAAAGCGAGGGAAGGATGTCCTGAGTTTTAGTTGTGAAATGAGAATCCAGAGCCATACAGAGGGTCTGGATGGAACAGGAGAGGTGGTGACTGCGGTCGCATTGGCCTGCTCCTTGCAAATTTTAAAGAGTTTGGCTGTGTTGTTAGAGGCCACAGAGACGCAGGCTTGGATATAGACCCTCTTTTTGGAGAGGACAGAGAGTCTAGGGGAAGAGATAAGATTCCCTGTTATACCAATATCACAAGAGATCCCTCTGCTCTTGAAAACAGAATGGAGTTTCGGTCCCGAATTCATGGGTACTCTGTGTCGCCCCCAGAGAACAAGAGGCCTAAAATCTCAATGTCCTTCCACAGGGGTAACAACTGTGAGGGGTCCAAAATGAAAGCCGGACACAAAGTTGTCATGTTTTTGGTTAAAGACTTTTATTCAACTGAAATGGGTTGGGAAAATGCCACTCTGACACTATTCTAAAGAGCAGTTTCCCTACTTAAGAACCAAAAACTAAGGATCTGTCTTTGTCTGGATTTCATAAATCCAAAGCCGTCCTTGTGTCCAAATGTTCTATCCTGACCCTCACACTAAAACAAAATAATAAAGTGACAAGGTAAATGTCTTTTACCTGGTATTTGCAAAAGGTAGTATCTATTTGCAAAGACTTAGGATAAATAGCACACATTCTTCACAACTTATAAGGACAAGAGGGTCCGTTACAATTGTGCAGAAAGTATGCTATTTGGGCACGTTTCTTTCCCTGCCTAGAAACTCTTGTGTACAGGCGCGTTATAAATGTCATATCATATCAATATACACGGACGAAGAGGGGCCGTTTAAATTGTGCAGAACGTATGCTATTTGCCCTTTGTCCTTGTAAATAGCACATGCTCTGTACAATTTACAAGGACAAAGAGGGTAGTTGCGAGAAACGGACCATGTCAATGCCCACATGCTCTTTTCATGTGACTTTGGGCACCTTTCTTTGCCTAGCATGCACGTAGCGTTGCACATCATCATCTTGTCCCTCATTGTAATTTTCGTGAACAGGAACCTCGAAGGCTTCGGCTACCAGGCTGCAAGAGCAACCGGAATCTGTGTGGTTTTGGGTGGCTGAGATGCAGCAGGAATCTGCATGCTCTTGTGTGGCTGAAATTAAAATTGGCATTTTCTTCTGGACGTGGAAGGTATGGAGGGCTAAGAAAAGGAACAGTGCATGGACAGTGGATGGTGGTATTTAATTGATCAAAGGGCCCCTTTGATCAGTTAAATACCACCATGCAGGGGGTTCCGCAAAGGAGGCTGTCTGTATTAGAGTCTGGGGTACAGGGCCGTCCCTAGGATTGGCGTGGCCCTGGCCAGCATAAGATGTGCTGGGCCCCCTTATTTGCACAAATGGTGACCCGTGATATTACAGAAAATTATTTCACAGAATGTGGGCCTCATCACGAGTTGGGCTGTAGCCCTTAAATGCAGCTGTAATGATATTACCGGTGCATTTAAGGGCTGCCCTATCACCACTTGGGCGCTAAGTGGGGCTGTTTTACCACCAGCTTTTTTCTGGAGGTGAAAATCCCACTTAGCGCCCTGTATTAGAGCGCAGTATCAGCGCAGAAGATTCCCAATTGGATCCAATGGACCCAATGGGGAATGGGGATTTACAGTTAACGCCCAACCCGTGATCCGGTGATAATACCGCCAGACCGCTGGGCACTAACGCTAATACAGTTGGGTGGTATTACAGCCGGGATACCGCCCAACTCGTGATGAGGCCCAGTGTCTTTAACATACAAAGGGCCTCATCACGAATTGGGCGGTATCCCAACTGGGATACTGGCCAACTTTATTTGCGTTACCACCCACCCATCCGGAAGTATTACCGCTGGATCATGGATTGGGTGGTAAACGTTATTCCCCATTGGGTCCATTGGATCCAATTGGGAATTTTCAGCACAATTACTGCTGGCGGTATTACCACACGGTAATTGCACCAAAAATCAGAATTTTCCAGCGTGTTTACCCCATATCTGAGCTGCTGCAAAACGTACTGTAAAATGTGGTGTTTTGACTATGGGATGGATACGGCTCCCTGGCATCACTAGGTGGGGGAACTTCTAGCCCTATAGCAAAAATCAAAAGCTGGCACCTATGAATATACGCTCATTAAGTCTAACTATCTTAAAGTGAAATACACATGTTTGATTGAATTGACCTTTCCCCTTAGAAGAAAGTGCACTAGACAAAATAGCATTGGCACTTAAAAAACATTAATCAACACCAGAAAATGACCTGAGAGGGGAGATTTTCCAATAACTACGCTGGCAAAGTGTAAAAGGTGCCCACCTTTTAACCCCAACAATCTATAGTGAAACATTCCCAGGAAAACACAATCCCAGTAAGAGACATGTGTTTTGGTGACACTTCCATGCGGTCTTGTGGTTAAATGTCTGCACTTGGACAACCTCAGTGAAATCCTTGGAGCCGAACACTTGAGCAAGTTTGCCAGACTCAAAAATACTCAAGCGGGTAGCAAAGAAAGTGATTAACAGTGATTATGGGGCCTGCAGTGTCTGATGGGCTGGTGGGAGGGGGTATTTGCCTTAAGAGCTTCACAATGGCTTGGGAGATGACGCTGTGGAAGCAGCACAGCCTCTCTTTAAAATAATGTGACTTGCTATAGTCGAGGCAGGCACTGGTGCCGGCGCCCCCCATACACCGCTCCCCTCCACCTGATATCGGGGCCCTGTGCAACCGCACACACCGCACATGCCTCGGCCAGCTCTGCTAGGGAAGGGGTCGACCCTCTTCTCACTGATAAATAATGATATTTAAATGTCATGAGCTGTGGTGGCTGTGATCCACACCGTGTTTTCTGACCCCCGCCACCCTTTTATATTGCTACTTTTCTTTGCACAATGAGCTGTGTGGTTAAGCCCAACTTTGATGTATTCTGTAATTAATTTAACTGTGCATACAAAAGTGATTTTCTTCATGTAGCGCCAGGGACCTCATTTAGGGATCACAACCCAGAGATTCTTTTTTTTTTTAATTGAAGCTCGTGGGCTGTGGCTAGTGCCATGATGCACCTTGTTTCTGGAGTGGCAGGCTTTCTTTTTTATTTTCATTTTTTTCCTTTATTTGCTTATAGTTTATAAAAACGTTTACAAAAGTACAGAAGACAAAAAAAGTTTACATTTTCCTTAAAATGTTCAAGTCATAAGTATGTTCACCGGATTTTTTCCCCTTAATATCTACATTTCATAAAATTCATAAACTTTTCTTCTTCATATTCACATTTTACTCTATGTTACAAAAATGTTTTTAAAAAGCTAAAACTCTTAACCGCAGGGACATTGATTCCCATGTAACATTTTTAGCCATACGAGATCTCTTAATAACCAGATATCGTAGACAAATTTCCAAAGTAGCTTTCTCTTTCTGTTGACAACTCTGAACATTGAGTCATTAGGTGAGATAAAGTTTCTAGCACTTCCTTATCTTTGCAGAATCTACATGATCGATTTTCCATTGATTATTTATTTATTTATTTGTTTATTTCTTATCCATTTTATATGGTTTGTAGATAGAACATTTATCCTAAATCTCAAAAATCCAATTTTCATTTTTTATTTGGAAATTTCTTTAAATATGATTCTAGTAATTACAGATTACCATTCTAGTTTTTTCCCAGTCCATTACCATAAGTTTTTTCTTCACCGCATTTGGATTTGTTTCCATTACTTCCATGGACATACCTATTGCTTCCATGATTATTTCACATTCACACCTTAGGTTACAGATACACCCCTCTGTGTCATTCACACATAGTTGTTGATACAATGTTCCCTCTCTGGCAAAGTCACATTTACTCAGAAGACAAAGCTTCTTCCACTGCATGAGGCTTTCAAGTGATTGGAGACCCATGTCATACCTTATTACCTCCAATGGTATACTTTTGGGCAGGAAGTACAGGATGGCTCTCCAAATTCTACTTTCAACAATTCTATATTCTACTTCCATTGCTTTTGGCCAAAATTCAAGCCCATACATAACCATTGGTAGTAATTTGCTTCTATAATAATTCTCTACAAGGTTCTAATGAAAATTTACCGTACTTGTTGTCAATCCTCTTCATTTGATTTAACATTCCGTTCACTTTAGAATTCAAGTAGTTTACCAGGAATGTCTTTCTAGACTCCGCCACTACGGGATAACCCAAAATTGGAAATTTTCTTTCACTGCAATTTCATTATTTTCCCAATTCCATACAAAGTAATTGGATGGTTCTACCCGTGAGCCACTTTTAAAGATGGCTACCATGAACGAGGACTTCCATGTATCCGGAATAGTTTGTGTTTCAATTATATCTCGATAATGAACATGTAATATCTTTGCCCATAATGCTGGGGCTTGCTTAAGAACATGATTTGTTAATTTATTGGGTCCCGGAGCCCTTGATGGATTAGCCTTCATAATCTTTGCCTCTATTAGCTCCATTGTCAGTTCTAAATCCCATTTCACTAGTTCTTGTGTCTATAGTTCCACATTTTTAGTAGTGAACATTTGCTTAATATAAAAACGCCCTCAGCTATTGGATTGGTAATACTTCTCCAATTGTTCTCTGCTTTATTATTTATCATATCCCAAAATGCTCTCGAGTTTTTTCCCTGTAGACTCTCTAGCATAATTTCACTGTCTACCTGAATTATTCTATAATGTTCCTGCTTTAGTCAATTTTTATACTTTTGCTTTCATTTCCTTATTGCTTCTACCTTATTAATAATTATGGTATCCGGTCATTACATCTAAAACAAAGCATCGACAAACCATAGCATTGAAAAAAATGCATAAAAAACCCCCCATGAAATGCATTTTTTCAATGGTAAAGGGTTTAGTTTACTAAAAATGTGTTTTAAACCATTAAAAAAGGGGGTTAGCAGGTGAACCCCACCATAAAATTATATATTTTTTTAAATACATTCAATGTTTTTTTTTAGATGCTTTTTCTTCTATGCTATGGTTTGCTGATGCTTTGGATGTCGAGACTATCACTAGGAACCATATTTATGTCCTTGCTCTTAATGATTTTCCTTATGTCCCTTCTCAATTCATTTTTTTTTCTTATTTCAATAGAAGATTCAGGTTTATGTCTCTTCTTCTGAGTGACATCGCTTTTCCATTGACCATTAATTCTAAATATTCCGGGAACCCCTTTACTTAGAATCGCACAATCTTATCTTCAAGCCTACAGGAATTGAATTAATTTAACATACATGTGTTGAAATTATGAACTTTTTTTTCCGACCACCTTACCCGATTGCCTTTAGTGTTGATACTCATGTTCTTCAAATTACTGTCCCCTATTATAAGGTTATTCTGGTGCCATTCTAATTCCAAAACTAGCATGGCGTGATCACTGGCAGATGTATCTATTACTTGATATCTCTTTACTTGTTCAAAGATTTTACAAGACATGAAAATAAAATCAATTTCCAATTTAGACCCTCTTGCTGATCATGTTGCGCCTTCATTCTTGAGCCGCTTTAGGCCCCAACTAGCAGCCCAATTTAGCCATATGCCCCCTTCCACCTGCTTTCTTTTTGACTTCTCAACATGCTCTTAGTCAGCCAGAAAACAATCCATTCTATCCAATTCATCCATATTACAGCTAGCATTTTGATCACCTGCCAGTATTACTCCAGAATCTTCGTAAGTAAGGCACCATTGATACAGTTTTTGATCTAATTTTCCAATAATTTTTTGCATTTTGCAGATTGGGCCTCTTAGATCTATACACATTTATTAACAGCAGGGCATATTACATCTCCCTCCCCATTATCTGCCATCCAGTTCCAAGTATTGCCTCATCTATACTCCATTCATCACATTTCTGCAGTCCCTTTCCTATCTTAACAAACGTTGCTATCCCACCCTTGGGTCTTCCCATTGTACCTTGTGTAGCACTTATACTAGTGGACTCAAACCCGTCTCATATTAATTTGTCTGTAGACCATGTTTCTTGGATGTGCAGGACATCTGATGTTTTAAGTTCTGCGCAGATCTTACTATTGCACAGTAAATGTTTGTTTCCCCTAGAATTCCAGCTTACTATTTTTAGGACCCCAATGGGTCTAAAGAGGTTGATTAAAGACTCTTTGTTGCGCGGTGGAATCCTCCAAGACCTCTGCTACACGTCTCAACTTTTGATTTTCCTTTGAATTTGATTGATTCTCGTCCTGCCTTGTTAGTTTTTTCTCATTCCAGCTACTTCCCTCCTTTTCTCTAACTCCTATATTTGTGTTCACCCAGGCGCATACATCATAGCCATATTTGTGTAGGCTTTCTGCTTTCCTCATAATGATATTCCTCACAAGTGGTGAATGTATTATCAGTCTTACATAGTCATACCTCCACCCATGAATATAATCTACCAGTTGAATATCCGCGGAGGTAGTTAGTCTTAGTTCTGGAATTACTTTTACTGCAATATCAATCCTGGTCCTTCTGGGAGTTTTGGTTTACGTTTCCAACCATTGTCCCCCTCCCTTCCCTCTCCTTCCCCATACCATGTCCCCTTCTTTTTGATTTGCTTGTCATCCTTCCAACTCTCTGTACTCACTTCCTCTCTTCCACCGCCATCTTCCATAAATGTCCCCTCTACCACTCTTGTTTCCGCTTTCTCCCTTATGTCTCTTTCTTTACCACCTTGATCTCCACACCAGTTCTTTTCCTTCAAAATGTCCCTTACTATGTTCCTGACATTCTCCTCAACTGTAGTTCATTCTACTTCTTTTTCTCCACTGAGCTTATTTTCCTCTTATTTTCCATTTTTCTCTTCCCTTTTGCTAATTTTTCTTTTTCTTTCTTTTGAATCTCTGTGTTCCTCTACTTTTTCCTCTTCATCACTTATGTCCCAGACACTTTCCCCACTAATACTCTGTTGTACAAAGTGCTGTTTTGTTTGTTTTGGGAGAGAATGTACCAGTTGTTTGAATATTTCAAACAATACTCTTCCTTCTTTAGTCTTCTCTAAACCTTTGTCCGTTTTTTTTCTGTTTGAGAGCGTCCTTCAGACTTATCTCTGAGTTACTATACTCCGGTTGTACTCTCTTTTCAGTGGACTCTACTGCCTTAGTGTCCCTTTTCTCTCCCTCCTCCTCATTTTCTCTTACTGCCTGTTCTGCACTTACTCCCTTACTCATATTTCGCAGGAATTTTAATGAAGATGCCTTACCCGTCTTAAGTTCTGCTGCTTTTAATACCCTTTGTTTTTTTTCCCTTTTGCTTGCATTTTTGGAGATCACCACCCGTACCTCTTCCTCCACCCAATCCTTATTTCACATATCTTCTGCTGGATCTTCTGTTATGTGTATTACCTCCCCTGTGCCTGTGCTCCCTTGCACAGTTAGTTCTATTTCCTCTTTCCGTGTTTCCTCTGTTCCACCAATTTCTCTATCTCCCACACCAACATCATTTTGTGATTTCCTGTCCTCCCCTTTAACTGTTTGCATGCTTTTCTCCTTGTAATACTTTGTCCTGTTCTTTTCCTCCAATTTCTAACCGCATTATCCTTTCTGACATTCTATTCAGGCAAATGGATTGTAGTATCATTTCCTTTTGTATCGCTTCTTTTAATTCACATATTGTGTGTAAGATCAATTTTCTTTCCTTATTTGCATTATCTTCCTTCTCTTCTTTTTGAGTCCCTTTTTCTGCACCACCTTCTTTTAGTTCTTCTATACCTTTCCCCATCATTGCTGGCTGTGTGATTATTCCTTTTGTGAAAATAAGAGGAGTATCTGGCCTAGGGCTAGTTTGTACTTCCTCATTCAAAGTCCCTTCATCTACCTGTTCTAGAGCTACTTCTGGCGGACTATAACCTTCCCCTTCATCTTCAAACAAAGGTTGTGATTGTCCCGGTTCCAGTTCTAGACCTTCCCGCTTTCCTCCCTCCATGTTTTCCACCATTTTAGCCATTTCATTGTCAGTACTTTGTGGGGGTACATCATCACCAATGTCATCTTCATAGTTATTTATTTTTGACTGAGTGAGGGTGGTAGGGGCATTGCCAGAGCCTTTGCTATTGTGCTTCTTCTAGTGGTAAACACTATGGGTCCTAACACTGCTTCCTTCCTTGAGCAGATAATCATTTTCCTCATACCTCTTTTTCCTTTTCCTCCTCCTTCTAAATATTGTGTTTTCACCATACACGACTGTTTCCTTACACCCTTTAATCTTTTACTTTCTTAGCCCACTTAACCGAAGCATGACATTCACACGATATTTACACCTTTGTTAATTCTTCCTACTCATTCCCATTACACATTACTCTTTATCTGTATCTATTTCTTTCAACAGGTGGCTTGTTCTCGTCTGCAACCACAAGTTCACTTGTCATTCATACGGGATCCCCCTAATTGGACCATCCCCCTTCGTATGCATCTTATGACACTACGTTAGTCCCAATAGTCGCTATTTCTGCTTCTTAGCCCCTCGTATAAACAATCATACAGCTAACTTTTATGTACTGGTAGTTCTCATCATATTGTCACAACATACTGCACATGCCCTTATGCAGCTAGTCGTCATGTTCTCTCACGCTTTGCTCTATATTTAAAGCTCGCCACATATACCAATATGCTGCTGCCCTTTATGCGAGCCACAGAGGCAAAATGGTTTGACAGCAGACTGCAAATGCAGTAGTGCGACTAGACAACAAGTCCTCACGAAATTAACAATGCCTTAGAAGTTCGCCGCCAATGCGGGTCTAATGTTTACCTTTGTGTATAAAATGTGCGTAAAATACTTGCACTAATTAAACCACCATTGACACGTGCGATTATACAAAAAAGCGTACTTTCTCTAGCTGTTTCCCATATATTCCCGACGCGCCTCTCAAGCGATTTTGTTTTCAAAAATGCTTGCGGTTGTTTCGTTGCTGTCGCTTGTTAGCAACTTTCACTTTTCCCCTTGTTCTATCATTGCTCTCTGTAGACCCGTCAAATCAGGCCTCTACCTCAGTTCGTATCACATTACCTGTCTATGATTTCTCCCCCTCTCAGTAGCTTGAGCCTATCTGACGAGGGATACCTTCCGCCCTGGCTCCGGCTAACAGGCGAACAGGCACTTCTGAGCACTTCTTGGTGGCAGGCTTTCTTGTTCAGTCCTCTTAAAAAAATAGGGGGTTCCACATGTCTAACACTTTGAGCAGTGACCCTAAATAAGAACGAATAGGAATATCAAATAATTTGTCTTTCTGGAATTCTAAACAATAATTGCTAGACTCATTAAAGGTTTATTTCAGGCACACTCCAGGGAGTGAGTCACTGATTTAGTCTGTTCTTAAACACCTCATATTCACAATGCAGACAAAAACGTCCAAAAAGCATTTAGAGTAGAATAAGCATTCATTTCGGACTATGTATTTTGCTTTTTTCGCAAGTTGCAGTTATAGCGTGTTTTTTTTTCTGCCGTTGTCTCTGTTAAGATCATCACAAGACATTCCATCTCAGAGACTCCAGCAGATCCAGTTGTACGTCACCCATAGAGCTTATCTGACCCCGAGTAGAATAGCTAGGTTTGGAGGCTCGGCTATACAAAAATGCCCCAGGTGCGGGGAGGAGGAGGCAGGGTTACTGCACATGTTCTGGGCTTGCCCTGAGGTGCACAGATTCTGGGAAGAAATAAAGACGACAATGGTTGGTGGGGGAGTGGTGCTGGACGTAGGATCTGCTTGGGCCTGCATGCTTGGGAATTTTCCCAGGCCACGTCATTCAAAGCATATCAGTAAAATGAAGGACCTGGCCTATATTTTGGCTAAGTGCAGAATCGCAATGTGTTTGAAAGCAGTGCATAGACCCAGGGTGGAGACATGGTGGGCGAACCTCTTGCGATGGGTGGAAGCAGAAATTGCGGTATGGTTAGAAGCTGCCACCAGGGGGGGAGAGGAAGAAGTGGGCCCCCTGATAGTTTGGAGGCAGCTGGTGACCTCAATGGCAAACCCTCCCCCCAGGCCAATCATGAAACGGAAGACTCAGATGAGTCAACAAACACAGAGATTCCTGAAAATGCACATTTAGATGATGCGGTCTAGACGGCTCGAGTTCGCGGGGAGGAAGGGGTTAGGACAGACAAGGATACTGTATAATGTGATGTTCTGATATTGATTATGCATGTCCTTAAACGTTGTAATGTTTGGTGTGTTTGTTCTAAAATAATAATTGTTAAAAACAAAAAAAAGACATTCCATCTCAGTGTCCTCTCTAGCACCTGATAAAATCCTTGTGCCTAAAAGCTTGTGTACAGTGTAGAAATGTTTGACCATAGCACATAAAGTGACCCTTCATTTCATTGTGACACAGCGCTTTGTTGTAAAGTGTCTATCTTTCCTATCTCCCTGGAATGCTGTTCAGGATATTTGCATTTATGAGGTAAACAGGTGCCCCAGTACGGGATGGCGTGTGAGTGCGCTGCTTTCCTTGTAACGAGTGCCCAGAGTATGGGATGCGGTGTGAGTGCGCTGCTTTCCCTTGCGCTGCTTTCCCTTCGCTATGCTAATTTCTTTAATAGATAGTTATGAACCCTCCTAATGGTTAGCATGAAAAGTAGATCCACGCAGGCTTGACATGTGGCCAACTTTGCACCAGACCACCAGTTTACACTACAGAGTGTCATTTGCTTTCTGACTTTGAGAACATTCAGACATGTAATTGCTCATTTTACGATAGCCAGTAAGATAGCTATAGCTGATAAGATAGCTCAGTGGGTTGAGCGCTCACTGCTGCGATGTGTGTGGGATCTGCGGGTTGCAGGTTCATGTTCCGGCAAGGCCAACTCAGCCTTTCATCCTTCTGATGTTGATAAATGAGTACCAACACAGGGTGATAAACTATGTATATTTGTTCTATATAAAGCACTTAAGTGTAAGTGCTATATAATAACACATCATTATCATTTGGCCTTGGACGTCTGCTTGCATTCACAGTAATTTGGTCCTATACGCACTGATATTAACGTTACATATGGTGATTCATTGTTGTATGAAATGCATATCACATTACAGTGATATTGTAACCATATTTTTCATAGTGTACTTAGGAACAATGCTATGTGATACTACTTCCTGTTTTGTAAAGGGGTGAAAGGTCATGCACCATCGCTTCCCGTGATGTCATTTTGGGGTGGGTCAGATGACATCACTTCCTGTGATGTCATAAGAAGTCAAGAGTCGTGTGATGTCACTTCCACTACCCCTTGCACTCTGGTGAAATGACATCCCTGTGTAGCGCCTCTTATGAAAAGATTTCTCGAACATATGTAATGAAGGCTCGTTTACCGACCTCCCTTGCCAAATAAATGGCGTCACGCTACTGTATTATAGCCAACATTTTACAAACTTGCATCGTAAACTCACGTTGGCACGGTAATTAGCGACTCCCTTTTTTTCAATGGTTCAGGCATTCCCGTGCTAGCAGTATGAACTTTCAAAAGGACAGTGCCAATAGAACTGAGCAAGGCTTTAAAAGGGTGCACTGGTGCTGCAGTAAGCCAACAGTTTGAGGCAGTGGTAGTCACAAGTAATGGAGCTCAGCTCTGCAAAGAGTCTTCACGCACTTCAGATGGGTCTTTGTGTAACCCCTCCAAAGGTTCCTTTGCCTGGGTGGCAACTTACACATTTCCCCTCCAAACGTAGTTGCAACATGGCCCCAATGTCATGCATGACACCTTCAGTCAGTCTTGGTTTTTGTGGGACTTGCAGTGTACTTACTTATGGGCCTATAAATCCCCGAATGCACAGTCAGGACTGGGTCAAGGTGTGATGCAGTACATGGTGCCATTTGGTAATTATGCCCCCATTGCTGTGCCAAGTCAAACCCTTAATTGCAGGTCCTTCCTTCAACTCCCAACCCCTGCCCCACACACACACTTTCTCAGATCTAGGGTCCTATTACACCTTGTGGGATATAAACTTTGTAGTTTTCCACCAGTCCCAGTTGTGTTTCAAATGGCCCATCTCTGTACCGTAATATGTACTTCATACTACTTGGCGAAGTGTAGCCACACACACCCATGTGAGTCAGTCTGCCAGAACTGGTCCATCCAAGATAGGTGCCAGCTATCTTACCTTTACTATGAGTGTAATAAGGTTTTTTGAAGCAGCGCTGGGCATTTCCGGAGTGCCTCCAAGCAGTGGCGTCACCTGTGACACCCAATGCGGTAACTCATGGTGTCACCACCCCTCCACCCCCCAAAGCGGGTGACACGATGAGTTAGCGCACTGGTTGTCACCAACCCTAGTGATGCCACTGCAAAGGGGGCTACTAAAACATAATTTAGAGAAATGATTTAAAGGGGAATTTAATGTTTGATGAGAGTGTGTTTGGGATGGGTAGGATGGGTGGTTTTAGGGGGGTCGGTTGGGGCTATTTGTGTGCAGTTCGGGAGAGGCACATGGGCATCTTGGTGTGGGTCTGCATGGGGAATGGGGCTTCTTGCTATGTGGAGGGAGGATGGGGCATTATGGTATGGGTCTAGATAGAGGGAGGGGGCATCTTGGTGGGGTCTGAATGGAGGGATGGGCATCTTGATGTGCGCATGGAGCGATATGGGCATGCTGATGTTGGTCCGGAGATATGGGGCACATCGGTTTGGGTCTGGAGGGTGGAATACGGGCACATTGGTGTGGGTCTGGAGGGAGGCACAGGGGCACATTGGTTTGAGTCTGAGAGGGAGGGATGGGGCACATTGGCGTGGGTCTGGAAGGAGGGATGGAGCACATTGGTCGGGGGATTCATGGGGGCATCTTGTTGTGGGTCTGGAGGTCAGGATGGGTGCATCTTGCTGTGTGGAGGGAGGATGGGTCATCATGGTTTGGGTCTAGAGTGAGGGATGGGGGCATCTTGGGTTCTGGATTGCAGGGTTGGTGGGACTGGGATGGGGACATCTTGGTGTGGTTCTGGAACAGAGGGATTGGGCATCTTAGTGAGGTCTGGAATGTAGATATGGGGCATCTTGATGTGTGTCTGGAGGCGGGGATCGTGCATATTGATCTGTGTCTGGAGGGCGGAATGGGGGGATCATGGTGGGGCCTGGAATGGAGTGATGGACCATCTGTGTGTTGGTCTGTGCGGTGGCATGGGGCATCTGTGTGTGGGTCAGGAGGGTCGGATGGGTCATCTAGGTGTAGGTCAGGAGGGCGGGATGGGGCATCTTGGTGTGGGTGGAATGGGGCATCTGTGTGTGGGTCTGGAGGGTGGGATGGGGCCATCTTGGTGTGCCAGAGGGAGGATGGGGCATCATGGTATGGATCTAGAGGGATGGATGGGTGCATCTTGGTGGGTCCTGGCTTGGAGGGATGGAGGGCATCTTGGTGGAGTCTGGAGGGAGGGATGAGAGCATCTTGGTGCAGGCCTGGAGGGAGGGATAGGGGCACATTGGTGTGGGTCCGATGGGAGGGATGTGGGCACATTGATGTGGGTCCGCAATGGAGGGGTGGGTCATCTAGGTGTGAGTGAAGAGCAGGATGGTGTGTGGAGGGAGGGATGGGGAAACATGGTATGGGTCTGGAGGGTGGCATGGGGGCATGTTGGTGGGATCAGGAATGGAGACATCTTGGTGTGGATATGAAAGGTAGCATGGGGTTTCTTTGTGTGTGGAGAGGGATGGGGTCTGGATCGGAGAGACAGGGGCATCTTGGTGGGATCTGGGATGGTGGGGTATCTTGGTGTGGGTCTGGAGGGCAGGATGGGGGCACCTGGGTGTGTGGAAGGAGGGGGCACCATAGTATGCATCTAGATCGAGAGATGGGGCATCTTGGTGTGGGTATGAAGCGTGGCATGGGGAATGGTGTGTGGAGAGAGCTGGAGCATCTAGGGGTGAATGGAGGGCAGGACGGGGTCTGGAGGGAGGGATGGAGAATCGTTGTATGGGTAGTCTAGAAGGAGGTATGGGGCAATTTAGTGGGGTCTGAAATTAAAATTTATGAGCACATTTGTGTGGTTCTCAAGGGATGGATATCATGACATCATGTATAGAGGGGGAGATGGGGTATCTTGGTGGGGTCGGATCTGGTTCTGAAATGGACGGAGGGGCATCTTAATGGGACCTGCAATGGAGGGAGTAGGGTGTCTTGGGATCTGGGATGGGGGCATCTTGGTGCAGCTGTGGGGTGAGGCATGGGGACACCATGTTATGAGTCTAGAGGAAGGATGGGGCATCTTGGTGGGGTCTGGATTCGAGGGATGGTGCCATCTTGGTGGGATCTGGAGAGTGGCATGGGTGATCTGGGTGTGTGGAGCGAGGGGGGCATCGTAGTATGTGTCTGGAGGAATGGGGCATCTTGGTGGGGTCTGTATCGGAGGTAGGGGGCATCTTGGTGGGGTCTCGAATGGAGGGATGGGTGCATCTTGGTGTGGGTCTGGGGAGGGTTGGGGCCATTTTGGTGTGGATCTGAAAGGTGGCATGGGGCATCTTGGTGTGTACAGACAAATGGGAGCAGATTGGTGTGGGTCTGGAGTGCAGGGTGGGGCAGCCTGCTGTGTGGAGGGAGGATGGGGAATCATTTTATGGGCCTGGAGGGAGGGATCTGGCCTCTTGATGGGGTCTGGATTGGATGGGGGCATCGTGAACCTGGAATGGAGGGATGGGGCATATAATAGGGACATGTAAGAGAATGATGGGGGATGAAGGTCTGAGTGAGAGCTGGAGCACTCTGGTGGGAAGGTTGGGGGCATCTGGGTGTGAATGGAAGGATGGGGTATGGAGGTCTGGAGCGAAGGATATTGGTCTATGGGAGAAGTGGGAACATGTGGGTGTCAAAGAAGGGGTGGGGTAATTTGGGTGTGGGTCTAGAGACAGGATAGATGGTGCCATCTGTGTGTGAGTCTGTAAGTAGATGTGAAGCATCTGGGTGTGGCTCTGGAGAGAGGGATGGATCATCTTGGTGTAGTTATGGAGGGACGGATGTTGGCATATTTGTGTGGGTACGGATAGAGGGATGAGGGGATGGTGGCATTTGAATCTGGCACGTGTGCTTGGAAGGAGAGATTGGGCATCTGGGTGTGAATGGGGGTATGTAGGGCCTGGGTTTCTGCTTGTGAGTGAGGGCATGGAGGGCTGGGGCATGCAAGTCTGGAGGGAGGGATGGTGGTAGCTGGGCTTGGAAGGATGGATTTCGCACTTGGTCCTGGTGGGATGATTGGTGGCATGTGAATGTGCAGCATGTGTTTGAAGGGAAAGGAGCGCTGGGCACCTGGGTTTGAATGAAGGGATGGGGCATCTGGTTATGGATGGACAAGGTGGGGAACAATGCAGCATGTAAGTCTGAATATGGGATCGGGCATCTGGGTGTGAATGTGGGATTGGGCATCTGGGTGTAGACAGGGGCATGTAGGACTGGGGGCATCTGCATGAATGGAGGGACGGGGCATGCAGTTCTGGAGAGCGGGATTGGGACATCTGCATGTGAATCAAGGGATGGGGCATCTGGGTGTTAATGGAGCGGTGGGGACATGATTATCTGGAGGGATGGGGCATGTGAATCTGCAGAACCTCTCTGGGGCAAGGGCTGGGGCATTTGCATGTGAATCAAGGGAGGAGGGTATCTGTGTTAATAGAAGCATGGTGGCATGTAGGTCTGGAGGAAAGGAGGCAGCATCTGGATGTGAATAGAGGGGTTGGGCATGTAGGGCTGGGGTCATCTGCGTGTGGAGGGAGGGCTTGGGACTTGGGTTCTGGAGGGAGGACTGAAGCACCTGTGCATTGGTCTGGAGGGAAGGGTGGGGCATCCGTGTGTGAATGGAGGGATGCGGCATGTAGATCTGCAGGGAGCAATGGGGGTATCTAGGTGTGACTGGAAGGGTGGGTCATGTGAGCTAAGAGGGAAGGTTGGTTACATGTGGGTCCGAAAGGAAGGATGGGGCATGCGTGTGGATGGAGGGCAGAGGGCAAATACGTCTGGAGGGATGGTGCTGTCGGTCTAGAGGGACGGATCGGGGCTTCTGGGTGAGGGGAACAAAGAATAGTTGGCAATCAACTAAGTTTTCCCTCCTCTTCTCCGCTCATGCATGGCCCTGAAACAAAACAATTCCCATCTCTGCACTTTTGATGCTAGGTCTAAGCCCCAACCAGTGGCCTGCTATCACTCAGTGTGCGTGCCTGCTGGCACAATGATGTGTAAGGCTCAGGCTCCCGATACGTAGGAACGAAGTGCACTTAATTTTGCACTTTCTCATTGCTGGCTCTGTGGGACACTTCTCCCTGAGGGGGAGCCCCTTCACATGAGGCCAGGGAGGTGAGGCTGCTACCCGATAGTCCCCCTGGGGGTGGTATAATGTGGGAGGATCTCATGGGGAGGGACTCTCCCCTTTGGGGATAAGAACGACCATCTAGGGTACAGCCCTTATGAACAGATCTCACTCCCACATGTGGGATAAATTAACCCACTCAGCTGTGCTTTACTACATCACTTTGCTGCAGTGGTGCAAGAAACAGCAAAATGGCTGTGATGACTCCTGTGCGCGCCAGGATCTCTAAACTGCGTTTTTGCAACAACCACAAAATGGCTGCACTACCCTGCCACACACATTTCAGGTGGGGTGGAACAGAGTACTCACTGCAGGAATGTGCCAGTGTGCTCTGGAACATTTAACATGGAGTGAAGTGAAAGAGGCAGCATTACTTTGCTGAAAACCCAAAATGCCTCTTTAAAATGATACCTTTTTCAACCTTTAAAAGTGCTGCTTGGCGCTAAACTCATCCAGTCCTTATGATCCACTGCAATTAAAAAGGCCCTGCAATGCCCATGATCCTCCATTGTGTCTCAGCAGAACCGGGCGTAATTCTTGAATGACAGCTCCTGTCAAAAGTATCTTTGAAAAATCAACCAGGGGCTTTGTTTTCATTTTACACGGGAAACACATCTGTTTGCTTTGCAAAAGTATCTAAACAAAATCAGCTGTTCAGAGAAAGACTCTAAATAGAGGCCTGTTTAAATGTATCCATATTGCAAAACAACTCCAGCACTCAAGAAAAGAACTATAGCTTCATAAAGTGTGTATTTGCTGGAGATGAAAACCAAATTTAAAGAAATAGTAAAATGTTATTTTTCTGACTGGAGAGAGAACATCACCTATGTAAAAGTAAATAGTTGTGTGAAGGCCTGTTTACTTAGCAAGGTAAAAGGATTTATTGCTGGTAAAAGTACACCTATAAACTGTTTGGATTCCACAGGTTTAAGTCAAGATGTAAAATGAGAAAATAAAAGCTAAAACTTATAGGCTAAGTTGGCAAGCTATACAAAAATTGCTCTGCCAGTTGCTAGCCTTGAGAAAGGGTGACACCTCATAAACCTCTGGCACAGGAAAGTGCTAATTACCAGCTTGAAAGAGTTTGAATGCACCAGGACAAAGGAACTTCACAAGCTCATCAGACATTCGTCTTTGCTCCAGGCTTGGACAATAGCAGGCTGGGACACTCACTGGAGGGCCAATAAAACTTCAATTAAGACTGGAAATTCCACTTTGCTTTGCAGGAAGTGACTATTAACAGCAGTTGGGGGAAAGAAAAAAGAACTGATCAAGTGACAAGGGACTTCCTTTTGGCTTTAAAGGCTATTATGTAACTGAACTTTAAAGAAGTTTAACTTTGCAGCAAGAATTAGGAAAAATATGAAAAGTTCGTAGTTCTAAATCTAATTTTATGCTCTTTTTTGAAAACTTGGTAAAACGCATTACTGCATAAGGAATTGAAGTTATAAAAAACGACAGATTACGGGGAAAGTATTGATGTTGCAAACATTTGTTTGAAAATGTCTTTATTGGTTTTTCAAACACAAGTAAACATCAAAGTACAAGACCGTGCACCGGTCAACATGAACCCATTCTCCCTCCCCCTTCCCATTCAGTCATCCACTCGCTGGTCAGTGGTATTGCTTAGGGATGCGGTTGTTATTGTTCTGTGGCCTTCGCAGCTGTTAGAGGTTTCCGATAGTTAATTCTGATTCTGTATTGGAGATGGGGTCCGTGAGAGCTGTTCTTCATCGGTTGTCATCAAGTATGCTATATACAGGCCCCAAATGTCTGGTGGGTGTGCGTTGAGGGGTAGGTCCTTATGTAGCTCGCCTCGACAGTTTGACAGTATGTAACATCTCGTAGCCATTGTTGTAGGTTTGGTGATGGTCCTCTTCCCCAATTGCACGCTACTCGTCTGCGTGCTAGAACGAGAAGTAGGTTCGCCAATTTTCTGGTGTATTCGGGCAGTTTATTGGTAAGACCCAGCAGGGTCAGTGCGGGGTCCGGGTCCAGTTGCACTCCGATTATTGCTGATGTTTTCTCCAGTACCACGTTCCAAAACGCTGCTATTTCTGGGCAGGACAATGCCAGATGGATGAAATCTGCCTCGAGGTGGCCGCAACGGGTCCAGGCAGCGGATATTGTCGCTCTTTGAGCGTGAAGTTTCACTGGGCAATTATATATCTGGTGGACATAATTGAAATGTGTTTGTTTGTATCTTGTGTTTATTGCAACTTTCTTAGTAAGCCTAAGTATATATGTCCAGTCTTCTTCAGATATCTTGATATTTAGGGATCGTTCCCACCCTTTTTGGGCATTTAAGCAGTTTGTGAGTTTTTTGGTTAGTAGAGTTTTATAGATGTTTGACACCAGCTGGCCTTCGCCCTGGGCTTGTATTGCTCCATGCAGCAATGGCCATGTCGGGGGTTGGAGTGGAAAGGTAGGAATAATGGTCTGCATGGTGTGCCGGATCCTATAATAGATAAATGTGTCCAGGGCGTTATTGCCTCCTTTGTCGCGAGCTTGTTGAATGGTCATAAATGCGCCGTCTGGAAACAGGTCGTCTAGTGAGTTTATTTGCAGTTTCTTAGTCCATTGTTGAAATACTTTTTCTGATGTGATTGGTATCCCTGTGATGATTCTCACTGGGAGGAGGGGGGAGTATCTGATTTGAATTCCGCTTTTTTTGGCCATTCTTTTCCAGATTGTGTGCGTCGTGACCATCGTGTTCATTGGTGTTGAGGGTGCCTGTGGCTGGCCGAATATAACTGCACAGAGGTGGTGAGGGGTTGCTAGAGCTCTTTCAATCTGTATGTGCGGTCAGATAAAGCGCACAGTATACCAGTAGCTTAGGTATTGCGCCTGTGCTGCCCAGTAGTAGCTCTCTATGTCGGGGAGTCCTTGTGTAATGGGGAGGATCATAGTGTTGTGGGCAACTCTGGCGACTTTGCCTGCCCATACCAAGTCAAGGAGTGTGGACCTGATCCGCCGTAGGAATCTTTGTGGCAGTAGTCGAGGAATGTTTGTGAAGAGATAGAGCAATTTGGGGAGGATCACCATTTTAACCAGTGACACTCTGACCCAAAGTGTGAGCGGGAGTGTTTTCCATCTAGTCACTTTGGTTTGGATGGTGTCGAGTACCATTTCATAATTGTCTTGCATAATGTCGGTGCTAGATCTGGACATCAAAATCCCTAGATACCTGACCTTCGAGTGCTGCCAGTGGAAGCCAAAGTCGTTTTGGAATTCCTTAGTTGTTTCGGTGAGAGGGAAGATTATCGATTTTGTGTTGTTAATTTTTAATCCTGAGAAGTTGCCGAATTTGAGCACTGCTCCCATCACTGGGTTCAAGTTATCCTGTGGATCACGAAGGAAGAGCGTGATGTTGTCAGCGTTTAATGAGACTACCAGCTTATGTGGACCCATGGTGAGGACTCTGTGCAGATGGTATAGTCTGAGGTCTGATGCTAGGGGTTCCATGACCAAGGCGAATAACAGTGCCGACACTGGACAGCCTTGCCTCGTCCCTCTGTGTAGGAAGATGTCAGTGGAGCTTTTATTCCCTAGTTTTATTTTCGACGTTGGGTGTTTGTAGAGGAGGCCTACCATTTGCATGAATCATTTGCCGAGGCCCATTTGTTCCAGTATTGCAAATAGAAAGGGCCATTCTACCGAGTCGAATGCTTTTTCGGCATCGAGTAACACTGCTACTGTTTGATCAACTGGATTGAGGGCTTCCATTGCGCCAACCATTCTTCTCAGGCCGAATGATGTGTTCCTGCCTGGGACGAACCCTGCTTGGTCCGCTAGTACCATCACAGGCATGAGTGGTAACAGCCTTCTGGTCAAGATTTTTGCAAAGATTTTATTGTCCAAATTGATTAGTGATATGGGTCTATAGGAGGCACAGTCCTCCTTAGCTTACCTGTTTTGTGTAGGAGGATGATATTTGCCATGTAGAGTGTTGGTGGAAGCTGGTATTTTTCTATGGCTTCCTTGTATACTTGTAGCAAGAGTGGGGCTAGAAGATCTGCAAAGAATTTGTAGAATTCGCACGTTAAGCTGTCTGGACCCGGGGCTTTGGTGTTTGGTAATTCTTTAATTGCCCCTAGGATGTCTTCCGTGGAGATGGGTGCGTTCAGCGGTTCTCGGAGTTCAGAGCTTGTCCAGTAGAGTTCCATTGTGTTTAGGTATTGTGCTATTTCGTCAGGATCTCTGGAGTAGTGGGAATTATACAGATTTTGATAGAACTTGCTAAATGTTTCTATTATATCTTCTTCGGAGTATATGAGGGTGCCTGATGGGTCCAAGACTGATTCTACTACTACTTGCCAAGAGTGCTCCGGGTTGCTGGCCTTCGCCATACTGCCGTATCTTGTGATGGCTCGCTAGGAACTTGATTTCTCTCTCCGCGAGCGTCCTGAAGGACTCTAATTCTACTTTGAGTGTTGCTAGCGTGCTGGGGTTGTTTGTGGCCATTAACGCCTGTTCTAATGTTTTTAGTAGATTTTCACAAGTGGTTAGTTCTTTCCTCAGCATTTTCAAGATCCCATTTCCTTTTGCTAGGCATGCTCCTCTGGTAAAGCATTTTAGTGTCTCCCTGTAACGCTCACCTGATTCCCGCAGAGGCGCCGGTCTTGACTGGGTGAATGCCGTATCTTCAAAGGTGATGTGTAACACACGGTTGGCTCTTTGGGCTGGACCTCTGTGCACTGTATGTCTGACTCGAAGAGTAAGATGTCTGCACATAGAAAATATGGGATTAATGAACTGGGGTTATTGGGTGCCTCTCTCCTCTTCCCTTTCTCTTCTCCTGTAGAACCCCAAAGGTTAACGCCCTCACCTTAGGTAAGTGAACGCCGAGCTCTCCATCTGCCTCGGGGCAGGGTGCCGTAACCAGTTCCTTCACTGGATAAGGGTGCAGGCCTCTTGACCTCAGAGGACTGCTGTCCGTCGTTAACTGCACGAACGGTAAGTTCTGGGCGCTTCAAATGTCTTAAAAGTCTTTTGTAATGATATCTCTTGTTTTGCAGAGTTCCGGCGATGGCGGATGGCGGGCTGATGAGAGTTGAGGATCGAACTCGCGTGAGGAATAGAAGCGCCTGGAAGCACGTAGGTAAGCGCTTGTAGCCTGCTTCACGATGCGCACTAACTGTCCCTTTTATCTTGCAGGTACAAGTTCGGAGCTTTAGAGAAGCTGAAGGGTGCTGGAATACCCACTGGATTCGGCGTGGGAAGGAGTAATGGCACGTGAGTAATAAAGTTGCCCAATGTCTTTAAACGCACCTTCCTTTGTCTTTCAGATGCGGGATGCAGCGCCGAAGGCCTCCGGAGCGTGCGAAGAGCTGGTAAGCTTTTGTCTTTCAGATGCCGGAATGCAGTGCGAAGTCCTCCGAAACATGCGAAGAGTAGGTAAGCCTTTGTCTTTCAGATGCCGGAATGCAGCGCGAGGCGTTGGTGACAGCCGATGGACCAGGTAAGAGATGCGCTGCCACTGAAGACCGTAGTGCTAACCTGTTCTTTCTTTGTCTTTACAGGTGCTGCTGAAGACTGGATTCCAGGATGGTAAGCCTTTGTTTCCTTAGGCCCAGGATCAGAAGCAGAAGGCACGATGAGCGTTCTGCTGCAGAGAATGCAGAATAACACAAAGCAAGATTCATCCATCGGGTGTGGTTTAAATAGCCTCCTGTAGTGCTTAGGTGTCTCCTTCCACAGCCACGCCTAGGTAAGAAAAGAGTTCCTGCTTTCCAGAAGAGTTCCAGTGTTCTGAACCTAGTGAGTGGCTCCTGCCCCACCCAACAGGAAAAGTAGTCCCAAACAGAAGAGGATCCGGGGTTCAACTGGCAGGTAAGTAAGCAGCATGGTCTGCTGCAGGTAAGTCCACCCAAGCATTATGAGCCCGGCGCTTCCAGCGCTGGGACTGGGCATCTTTATGAGCCTGGTGCCACTGGCGCCAGGACAGGGTCCAAAAGGTCCCAATTGGGACTGGCTGGCACTCGGAACCGGGGTTATGGGTCTGCTTCCAAGGGAGTCGGGCAAGTCCTGATCTTTTGGAAGCAGAGATTGACAGCACCCCCCCTCAAGGCCCCTCCCAAACCGGGCTTCTCCGGGGGTTTGGGCTTGTTAGGAAATGTTCGATGAAATCTTTTGATTAGACGAGGCGCGTGGACATATTCTGCAGGTTCCCAGGATTTTTCTTGGGGACCGTAGCCTTTCCAGTCAATCAGGTAAAATAGTTTAGATTTGGAGATCTTGGAATCCAGGATGCTTTTGACTTCAAACTCGAGTTCTCCATCAACTAGAATAGGTTTTGGAGATGTAGTTAGTCGGGTTTGAGGTTGCACGGGTTTTAATAAAGAGACGTGGAAGACCGGATGTATCTTCATGTGAGGGGGCAAGTCCAACTTGACCGCTACTGGATTTACTATGGTAGTGATGGAATAGGGACCAAGGAATCTTGGGTTGAATGTGCGTGGTCCTTTTAGAGGTAGATATTTGGTGGATAACCAGACTTGATCTCCTACTTGATATTGGGGGGCTTCCTTCCGATGTTGGTCTGCTCCTTTCTTGTATTGTTCTTTAGCCCTTTGAAGGTGAGAAACGGCTTCCTTAAAGGCTTGGGTGATTGTAGAATGCAGGTGGTCTACTGCTGGTGTTCCAAGATCTTGGAGTGGATCCAACTCCGAGGTTCGAGGGTGACTACCGTATAAAAGAAAAAACGGGGTCTTCCCAGTTCCCGAGTGGACAGAGTTATTGTAGGCATATTCGGCTATCCAAAGGATATCTTTCCAAGTTTTTTCAGTTTGTTGTAGCATGCAGCGCAAATACTGTTCCAGAGTTTGATTGGTCCTCTCGGTTTGTCCGTCGGTTTGAGGGTGGTGGCTGGTCGAAAGTCTCACATCAATTTGAGCCGACCGACAGCAACTTCACCAAAAATGAGAAAAAATTTGACTACCTCGATCCGAAATTAGAACTGAAGGAAAACCGTGCAGTCGGACGATGTTTTCGAGAAATTCTCGGGCCAGAGTTGCTGCTGTTGGTAAGCCTTTGAGTGGAATGAAATGCGCCATCTTGGAGAATAGGTCCACGATTACTAGGATCGTATTGTATCCGGAGCATGGAGGTAGATCGGTGATGAAGTCCATAGAAAGCGTATGCCAAGGGCGAGGCGGGATGTCAATAGGGCGTAAGAGGCCGGCTGGTTTTTCCTTTTGACTCTTGTTTTGGGCGCATACTCCACAGGACATTATAAAGTCTCTGATATCTTTTTTCCAAGACGGCCACCAGAAGTAGCGCTTGATCTTTTCCGAGGTCTTGGTCATACCGGGATGTCCTTCCATTAAAGAATCGTGATAACAAGAGATTACCTTTTTCTGTAAATCTGTGCTGGGCAGGTATAACCGTTCTTGGAAATATAATAGGTTGTCCTTCACCGTAAAGTCCTTTCCCTGCAGATGCCAATTCTGTATGTCTGCTGGAGTTACCAGTAGCCTGGCTTTATCCTTAACTTCCTCTATGGATTGTGTGGTGATTACACCTAGAATTCTTTGTTCGGGAATGATAGGTACAGGTTTAGGATTGATCAAATGTTCTTCCACTCCCATCCGAGAAAGGGCATCAGCTTTACCGTTTTTTGTACCAGGTCGATAGGTAATTATGAAGTCAAACTCGGCAAAGAATATTGCCCAATGGAGTTGCCTAGAGGATTGAGCTTTTGCGGTTTTCAAATATTGCAGGTTTCGGTGATCTGTAATCACAGTAACGGTGTGTCGGGCCCCCAGAAGATAATGCCGCCAAGCCTTAAAGGCGGACTTGATAGCTAGAAGTTCCTTATCAGTAATAGTGTAATTGATTTCAGGAGGCGAGAATTTGCTGGACCAAAATGCCACGGGATGCAACTGATTGGTTACTGGGTCCTTTTGTGATAGAACTGCCCCCATGGCAAGGCTCGAAGCATCAGTTTCAACGATGTAGGGGAGTTCTGGGCGAGGATGTTTTAAGATCGGTGCAGAGATAAATCTAGTCTTCAAATTCTGGAAAGCTTGTTCCGCCTCGGTAGACCATTCAAAACGTTTGTTTTTCTTTAACAAGGCGGTGATGGGCTGGACTATTCGAGAGAATTCGGGGATAAACCTGCGGTAAAAGTTAGCGAAGCCTAACATGCTTTGAACACCTTTTACGGAGGATGGCGATGGCCATTTGAGAATTGCATCGACCTTCTTTGAATCCATACGCACTCTGCTAGGTGATAATATGAATCCCAAGAATTCAACTTCAGTCACGTTGAAAACACATTTTTCCAACTTAGCGAAAAGTTTGTGTTGACGCAATCTCTCGAGGACCATTTTCACGTGTTTCCGATGTTCAGTTTCCGATGAAGAATAAACGAGGATGTCGTCAATGTAAACAACAACACACACATCTATGAGCTCTCTGAGGACATCGTTCATAAAATATTGAAAGGCAGCCGGGGCATTGCAAAGTCCGAAGGGCATGACCTGATATTCAAATAGCCCATACTTGGTGCGGAAGGCCGTCTTCCATTCATCGCCCTCTTTTACTCGTACCAAGTGGTAGGCTCCTCTAAGATCCAGCTTTGTATATATGCATGCTTTTCTGACTTGGTCCAGGAGTTCAGGGATCAAAGGTAACGGATATCTATTCTTAACGGTGATCTGGTTCAGGGCGCGATAATCTATACAAGTTCTAAGGTCCCCTTCTTTTTTTGGAACGAAGAACAAAGCTGAGGAAGCAGGGGACTTGGAAGGACGAATAAACCCATTTGCTAGGTATTGATCCAGGTATTGTCGGAGGTGAAGATTCTCAGGCTCGGTGAGGGCATAAATTCTACTACAAGGAGGAGTAGATCCAGGTATCAGGTCTATCTGGCAGTCATAAGACCTATGAGGAGGTAGAGAGTTAGCCTGATCCTTCCGGAAAACATCTTGGAATTCTAGGTATTCAGGAGGTAACTGGGGAGCCTCCGAGGAAATTGCTGCCAGTGCAACACCAGGTCGAGGGTGACAAGTAGAGACACATTCTGGAAACTGAACCGTTCTTGCTCGCCAATCGATCTGAGGATTGTGCTTCTCTAACCAAGGAATTCCTAGAATAATCTGGAACTGAGGGGCCTTGATCACATCGAACACGATCTTCTCATGGTGTCCATCTTGACTTACTAGCGTCACTTCTTGGGTGGTATGCGTTACTGGTCCAGAGGCTATCTCCGTACCATCCACCGTAGTAATGACGTCCTTTACAGCCTTTGGACAAAGAGTCAGATTCATCCTCAAAACCATTTCATGATCCACATAATTGCCAATGGCACCGCTGTCGACGTAAGCTTCAATCGCATGTAATCGATCCGGATGTTCAGGGCTAATGAGGACCATAGGTATCACGAAATGCGAGGTCACGGAACTGGTTTTAACGCACGGCAAGAGGACCTCTATTCTTGTCCGGCGAGGTCGTTTCCCTGCTCAGAGTTTGTGACCCTGGTAACTGCAGCTCCTACTGCCTTCTTGGCTGGTTTCACCGGACAGTCTTGAAGAAAGTGCCCTGAGTTTCCGCAATAGAGGCATAATTGCAGCTGTTTTCTCCTTTCCCGCTCCTTTTGTGTTAGTGGTCCTTTCAGGCCCCCTATTTGCATGGGTTCCCCGGAGTCTACTCCTTTGGTAGGAGTTGGTGGTTTGGAAAATACTCGAGCATCAAACTTGGAACGATCGGCCTTCCTGTTCTGCAGTCTGTGGTCAATTTGAACGACTAAGTCAATATAGTCCGAACAGTCTTGCGGGGTATTCACTACTTGGGCTAACACATCTTTGAGCTCTCCACGTAGACCTCTATAAAACAGCGTAATCCTTTTGTCCTCAGGCCATTGAGTTTCCACTATCAGTCTGTTGAAAGACGCAATATAAGCCAAAAGGTCTTGATTACCCTGTCGCAATGAAAGGAGCTCATTGTCCAAGGCCTGCCCCTGTGAATGTCTTGCAAACAGTTTTTCCATACTGAGCTGAAAAGCTTGAAAATCATGGAGAACCGGATCATCTTGATTAACTAGAGGGATCGACCAGTCTGCCGCATTGCCACTAAGGTACGAAAGCACAAAAGCTACCTTAGCTTGATCAGTTGGAAAGGCTGCTGGCCGGCATAAGAAGTGCAACCGGCACTGATTAATGAATACTGCAAACCTCTTTGGGTCACCAGAAAATCGTTCGGGCGGAGCCAGAGGTACATTCCCAGGTAGGTTGATCTGCACTGGGTTCGTAGAGGATGTTGAAGGAAGATTTGCCCCTGATGCGGGTAACAGAGTTTGTCCGTCTTGTGACTGTAGCAATTGTCTAGCGAGATCGTCTGTTCGCTCCTTGGAAATAATCAGTTCCCTTCTTAGAGCATTCGTTTCCTGACGGGCTGCATGCACTTCTGCTCTTAGTTCCCCAAGTAACTGGGCTAGTTGGTCGGTATCCAAGGTTTCCATAGCGCCTGGGTGGGAGTTTTGCGGTAGGCTTTGTGTTCTGTAACGCTCACCTGATTCCCGCAGAGGCGCCGGTCTTGACTGGGTGAATGCCGTATCTTCAAAGGTGATGTGTAACACACGGTTGGCTCTTTGGGCTGGACCTCTGTGCACTGTATGTCTGACTCGAAGAGTAAGATGTCTGCACATAGAAAATATGGGATTAATGAACTGGGGTTATTGGGTGCCTCTCTCCTCTTCCCTTTCTCTTCTCCTGTAGAACCCCAAAGGTTAACGCCCTCACCTTAGGTAAGTGAACGCCGAGCTCTCCATCTGCCTCAGGGCAGGGTGCCGTAACCAGTTCCTTCACTGGATAAGGGTGCAGGCCTCTTGACCTCAGAGGACTGCTGTCCGTCGTTAACTGCACGAACGGTAAGTTCTGGGCGCTTCAAATGTCTTAAAAGTCTTTTGTAATGATATCTCTTGTTTTGCAGAGTTCCGGCGATGGCGGATGGCGGGCTGATGAGAGTTGAGGATCGAACTCGCGTGAGGAATAGAAGCGCCTGGAAGCACGTAGGTAAGCGCTTGTAGCCTGCTTCACGATGCGCACTAACTGTCCCTTTTATCTTGCAGGTACAAGTTCGGAGCTTTAGAGAAGCTGAAGGGTGCTGGAATACCCACTGGATTCGGCGTGGGAAGGAGTAATGGCAAGTGAGTAATAAAGTTGCCCAATGTCTTTAAACGCACCTTCTTTTGTCTTTCAGATGCGGGATGCAGCGCCGAAGGCCTCCGGAGCGTGCGAAGAGCTGGTAAGCTTTTGTCATTCAGATGCCGGAATGCAGTGCGAAGACCTCCGAAACATGCGAAGAGTAGGTAAGCCTTTGTCTTTCAGATGCCGGAATGCAGCGCGAGGCGTTGGTGACAGCCGATGGACCAGGTAAGAGATGCGCTGCCACTGAAGACCGTAGTGCTAACCTGTTCTTTCTTTGTCTTAACAGGTGCTGCTGAAGACTGGATGCCAGGATGGTAAGCCTTTGTTTCCTTAGGCCCAGGATCAGAAGCAGAAGACACGATGAGCGTTCTGCTGCAGAGAATGCAGAATAACACAAAGCAAGATTCATCCATCGGGTGTGGTTTAAATAGCCTCCTGTAGTGCTTAGGTGTCTCCTTCCACAGCCACGCCTAGGTAAGAAAAGAGTTCCTGCTTTCCAGAAGAGTTCCAGTGTTCTGAACCTAGGGAGTGGCTCCTGCCCCACCCAACAGGAAAAGTAGTCCCAAACAGAAGAGGATCCGGGGTTCAACTGGCAGGTAAGTAAGCAGCATGGTCTGCTGCAGGTAAGTCCACCCAAGCATTATGAGCCCGGCGCTTCCAGCGCTGGGACTGGGCATCTTTATGAGCCTGGTGCCACTGGCGCCAGGACAGGGTCCAAAAGGTCCCAATTGGGACTGGCTGGCACTCGGAACCGGGGTTATGGGTCTGCTTCCAAGGGAGTCGGGCAAGTCCTGATCTTTTGGAAGCAGAGATCATGACACTCCCAAAGTGTTCCCGCCGGCGATACCGTGTCCTGGTTCGTTTCAAGAAAGGCCATCAGTTCGGTTCGCAGTTCGTTAGTGAAGACTTAGTCCTGGAGGGCCCTGTGCTTGAAACTCCATTGGGGTCTGGTGGTCTTGTTCCAGGATGTCGTACACTCTAGGGTGACCGCTGAATGGTCTGAGAGGGATCTGGGCAGGATTTGGCAGTCGCCCCATTGTAGCCGGCTGTGTGTTGACACGAGAATGTAATCTAGTCTCGAGCTGGATTTATGTACCCATGAGTAGAAAGTATAGTCTTGAGAATCTCAGTGTTTGCTTCTCCATATGTCTGTGAGGTCATGGGCTTTGCAAATTTCGGTTATTTGTAGACTGGCTTTGGAGCATGGGGCTGTTGTCTTGTGTGTTTTGTCTGTTCGCGGGTCGAGCAGTGTGTTGAAATCGCCGCCCCAAATGATCGTGGCTTCTCTGTTGGGTTCGATGTGTGTCTGCACCCAGTCGAAGTTATTGGGGCCGTAGGAGTTGATCATAATGATTTCTTCTCCATCGATGGTTCCATGTACTAGTAGCGTTCTACCTTCGGAGTCGTTTTGGGTTCGAATAAGCTTAAAGTTTGTTGTTTTGTTGATTAAAATTGCAACTCCTCTAGCGTAGGAGGAAAAGGAGGCAAAATATCTGTAGCATCCCCATGCTTTCGCCCATTGGTTTTCTGAGGTGGGACGCAGATTTGTCTCTTGGATGAAGGCCACGTCGATGTTGTGGCGAGGTAGATATTGCGTTATCCTTCTCATTTTGGACGACTGGTTGCCCCTTTTAATGTTCCATGTGGCTAGCTTGAATTTGTTCGGGTTGTCTCCATTGTTTTAGCCGAATGGTTTTCTGTCGTTGTGCTCAGAAGTTTAGGCCATCGTCGTGGAGTTGTTAGTTGCAATTGAGCTTGGGAGGAGCAGGTCCTGGCTCTGGTCGGTGCACGTTTCGAATGATTAACTTGTTTCATCTGGGTACTCTTTTCCCAACTTGAGTCCCATCTTCTCCCTTCCCCTCCCTGTCGGGCAACCCCCAACCTGGCCGAAGATCGAAGATAACCCTTCCCCTCGTAACTTGGTAAACAGTGCTGTGCTCGGGGCGCTAGTGCCCTCCAAAAGCTACCAATCTCGAGGTGTGTACAACGGGCATATGATCACGTTTCTACCTCCAAAGTTGCACAGGATGCAAGGTGGTATATTTTCAGGGAGGATCTCTCCCGTTTCTCTCTCTCCTTTGTGGTTTTGGCAATTCACGTAGTGGGCGGCAGCCGATATTGTCTAGAAAGGAGTTGGCTTCCTCAGGGGACAAGAAGAACGGTGTGTTTTCCGCATGGAGGATGCGTAATTTAGCCGGGAAGAGCATTGAATATTGGATTTGTTCTTCTCGTAGGCTGCGTTTTACTCCACCGAAGGCTCTGCGGGATGTTTGTACTGCTGGTGAGAAGTCTGGGGAAACTTAGATTTTGTCTCTATCGTATTGAATGTCACCTTTATCTCTGGCTAACTTGAGTATTAGGTCACGGTCTTGGAAATTCAGTAATTTGGCAATGATGGGGCAGGGTGCTGCTCCCGGGATCGGGCGATTGGTTGGAATTCTTTGTGCCCTTTCCACAACGAACAACGGGGAAAAAGCAGCTGCTCTGAAGATATATTTGCACAACCGTTCTACGAAGTCTTCCATCTCCGACAGGGTTTGTTGTTCTCATATCCCTACCAGCCTAATGTTGTTACGGCGGCTGCGTCCCTCTAAGTCTTCGTTTTTAGCCACAATTTCTGTTACTTGGCGCTCTAGTGATGTCACCTTAGTTGACAGGACTGATGTGTTGCCCTCGAGATCTGAAACTCTCTGTTCGACAGTGTCCAGCCTTTCACCATGTTTATCCAGGCGGTGTTGTATTTGATCGAATTTGGATGAGAGGGTGTCGATTTTTGAGTCGAGATTGCCTATGCCCGCCTTGAGTTCGAGAAATATTTCTCATATATCAAGAGGTTGAGGGGGTGTCGACTTGCTTTCCTGTTCCATGTCCGGTGTTAGGGCAGGTTCCTGGCTCAATTGCTTGGGAGTCTTGGCTATGGCCCCGGCTTCAAACATTAATTTTCGTTGCGACTTGTCTGTTTTGCCCATATTGGAGATGTTACCTTCTGCTGATGAGTCAGGGTGTTCAGGGGGGGTGGGAAGATTATTGGTTTGGTGGGACCGATGTTGATTGGGGTCGTACTTCCAATTATTGAAGGACAATCTTGGAAGGCCTGGTAGAGACCTAGAGATCAAGGCGCCGTGGCTCTTGCAAATAGCTGCGATCTGGGGTGTCAGGTTGAGTGTGGCTCAGTGGTCTGTGCCTTTCGGGGCTGGTCACTGTGTGTGGTGGATGTTGTATAGTTAGATTTTAGTGAGCGTTTCTATGGGACAGCAACTGTTTTTCCCACTGTCTGGCCAGGTTGGACTGCAATATGGATCCTTGGCAGCTGCTGGGTTGTGGGTTAGTTGTAGGAACCTTTCCAGTTACTGGTGGACCTGGCGTTGTTAGATTTGATGTTTCTTTTGTGGTTGGTGTGCGGAGGAACTGTCTGGTTCAGTCAGGAGCCTGGAGGGTGTGGGTGTCGGCGAGCCGGGCCTCTGGTGAGTAGGTGGGGGCTATCCTGGCTATTGCGGGTGTTGTAGGCATTGGTGTGTTGTGTGGGCTTGGTTTGTGGCTCTCGGGCTACCACCAACGACCGTTGGAGGAGATCCTTTGCTTTGTCTCCGGGCCGATCACTGCTTTGGTGCTCTATTGGCACTTGGCCATCATGTCTGCGTGGGGGCCTGGTTGAGGGTGTGTTTGGTGGAGGTTGGGCCGGGATTCTGGTTTGGAGAGCCGGGGGCCCGCCGCCCGTTGAGGGCTTTGATGAAATTCCTCGTTGGAGCCGGAGGAGGAGTGGCCGAACCAGGGATGTTATCTGTGCCGGAGAGTGTGGGCTGATCTGCTGTTTCGGTTGCTTCACTCACGGTCCAGGAGTGCTCTAGGGTGAGGTGTGGGGGGCCGGGCTGACGTCTCTCCTCCCTGTCTCCGGAGCCGTGGCGATGCCTCTCTGCCTGCCGCCTCGCTGGTGTCGTGTAGGTGCTGCGGGCTGGTGGCGCGCGGCACAGTCCTGTTCCGCTCTTGTCTGGAGGTTTTTGGCCTCTGTACAGCTGGGCAGGCTCCCAACTGCCTCTTCCACGTTTGTTGTTGCAGATTTGCAGTCTGCCGTGGGCTCCTATCTTGAGTGCCAGGGTGCCGGCGGTTGTTCTCCTCGCTCTGCAGGCTATTCATGATTTGGTGCGCACGCTGTTAGTAGGTTGGAGTGTCGCCGGAGACCGTGTCCGGGGGGGTCACTATAATGAGGGTTTCACTGGCATTCAGCTTCTGCGCTGCCGTGGCTCGATGTCGTTGCTGTGTTGCGGCCCTTCCCCCACTGTCGCCGTGCCGGTCACGTTGTTGGCTGGCTGTGCTGCGTACGTTGTCTGGTTGGTAGCTCGCAAGTCTGCACAGGGGGTTCAGATGTCCCACCACGGCAGTGGAGGGGAGATTGGGGGTTTGTGACATTATTTTTTCAGGATATTCCTCGGGATCGGTGTGGAGCTCTCTAGTGAGCCGCCATTTTGGATGGCTCTCTAGCGCCCTCTTTGATGTTGCAAACATAACATTTTGTACATACACCCCTGGGGTAAATGCGCATCTGTGTACAAAATTGAGGAATTTTAGGACAAATTTTTCATGTTTAAAATTACCAAAATGTGTCAGCAAGGTGAAACCAGGTCCCACAGACTAGGGGTTTGGATTGAAATATGACGAACAAAATATGTAACCTGTGTATCTGATTTTGTCAGAGGTTGCAACTGCATAAATATGTGTTTGTGGCAAAATTAGATTTTTGTTCCAGTAGCTAGGTGAGGTTTCTAAACACTGAAAAAATCACCCCATAAACATGACATCCTTTTTCTGTGATCCAATCAGCTGTGGGCAAGACGGAAACTATGCTCTTGCCCAATCCTAGTATTAGGGGTGGGGGTTGTAAGCCTGCCCCTGCCATATACTGTAGTGATGTCATCTGGCCTGATAAATAAGGGCCCCTGACAGCACACAGGGAACAGACACTGATTCCTGACTTTCTTCCTGAATTCCTGCGTGGCGTCCGCTTCCTGATTTCTTCATTATGTTTGATCCTGATTCCAGATTTTCATTGCAAAGCCAAGGCCTATGCATTGCTGACCCCATTTTCAGCTAGGCCTCAAATTCTAAAACAAATCCCAAAAACCCAAGGGAAGCATCCTGATCCAACCTGGCTTGCTGCCACTCACTGCATGCTGCTGCCATCCTACCCTGATGATCTGTAGTATCCAGTAACCAGAAGTGCTACCCGGGATCCAGTCCATGCCTGCTGATTTTGTTCGGCTGTCCTGTGTTAGACCAGATCCGTGTGGTGATCCAGAAACCTTGATGGTCCAAAATCCTAAATTAAAGTGGACTGTAAGTATTAATAGGAATCATAGAAAACCATAGCATACCTTGCCTTGCCTTGTCCTATCCCAATCTCTAAACCATCCTATCCTTACCTTAATAACTTGTAACATTGTTAGAATCCTTATTGCAATCCTGTCCTTGATTTATCTTACTAAGCGCCATTTCTTTAGTCATTTTTATCTTGTGTAAATCCTAAACTATCGATCCCATTTCGAGTGATCCGACTGGTTGGGCCAGGGCAGGCACTGGGGATCTGGGGTTGAAGTCATGAGTCAACTCTAGAGCTTACTGTGTCCCCCTTTGGTATTGTAGTTGGAATGCTCTAGTATAGAGTAAAACTTAGTATAAAACTATTCTTGTCCAAACTGAGTTTCTTTTCTGTTTTCACTACCCGATTTTTCTAAAAACGCCTCTTATTCTACATTGCATATCTCCCTCAGTTTAATAGCTAGAGACCTCATTTCAATTCTTGATTATGCCTAAGACCTATAGCTACACCCCAACCCAAGAACCGCAGTGAATCACACCCATTTTTATTTAAAAACCGTTTGGTTAATTTTAGGTGGGAATCAACATTTTTGCAAAGTTTTACACGTATTATTTTATTTTAAATTATTTTAAACCTTCCATTCAAATTTGAATTGTTTACTTTTGCTCAAACTATTGCTTATGACTGCTAGTATCTTTCCAATGTTGCTCCCATAGAAATTTGTACGGATTTAAGGATTTTTGCACACATTCATTGTTTTATTCAGCCATTTCCGAGTGTCACTTTCACATTGCAAAGGTTCAAATCTGTTTTTCTGTCTTGTTTGGGGAGGCAAGGTTGGATTCAAATTCTGTAGCTTATTCCTCATTCCTGATTGCCTGCTGCTTCCTTGTATCTATTTAGAATTGCTTATTGGTGGGTTGGGGGGTACATTGCTGGGGGCAATTCTAACTCAAGTGCTATCTTTCCAAACAAGCCAAAAGTGTTCTATTCTCTGGTGTTTTCCATCTGTGTTGCTAAAGGGTTAATTTAAGTGCATTGTTCACATTCCTATCTGTTATTGTCACCACATGGATGATTGCTGTTCCCTATTAAAAAGCATATGTTTGATTTGAATTTTAAATAAATAAATAAATATTACCTTTACCAACCAGCCTGATTCCTGGTCCATCGTGACCCGGGGTATTTGAAAAGGGGTGTGATGTGAGTGGTGTATCTCTCAAATATTGAACCTACATATATAACAAAATAAGCATTTTGGTTGTGCGCTGCATACTAGGCTGAGACCAGGGTGTAACAATTGTTTGAAATCCTTTACAGATTTGGGGGCTTGTGCCATGATTTTGAGTTTGATTACCACCAGTGGCAGTCTAGCACAGCAGGCTAACCTGCAGGGTAGTGTTACTCTGTGTGGTTGGTATACTGTGCTACACTGTACAAGCGCCTCCCAAAAAAATACTCTAGGACCCGGCCGGTCTGTAAAAGTAAAAATAAATCAACCCTGAAATAATTAATAAGGAAATTGGCATTTCCAAAATGGCTATCCCAGTAGAAATCGGTATAGCTAGGGAGCACCTCGTGCACAAGCTTTTTGTCAGGGTCGAGTAGCCAGAACAGAATGAACATGTCTGGCTACAGGAAATCACGCAACAGGTCACTGCCATGAACCTGGATATATGGCAGGACAATGGCCCATTACACCAAGCTCTCAGCGAATTGTACCTGGCCCCAAAAGTTAAAAGAGGAGCAAAGCAAAATTTCCAGAATTGTGGCCTACCTATAACCCCACATAGGAGTGATACGGGAAAAGCACGCTGAAAACATAGTTCTGGCACAGAATCAAATTGAATCACTAGAGAAAATCCAGAATGATCTAGACTCAGCAGAACAAAGGTTACAGAAGAGCTAAGAATTGGAGGCAGAATCTAGACATTGTGTCACAAAATTCAAAGAGGATTACAGCCAATTACAGGCACTAAAAGAGGAGTGTCAGGAAAGGGTTGGCTCTCTGCAAGAGAACCAACACAAACTTGCTCAACAATTACAGTTTAATAGAGCCTGCGCAGAGCAGACGGTTATCCTGCAAGACCAGATAGGAAAATTGAAAGATGAAAATAATTAATTAATTGTGAAAGACCTCCACTCTCAAGAGGAATTTGATCAGGAGCGCCAGAAATCCCACACTATCAAAAAATAAAGAGATGACTTGGCGGAGCAAAGGAGTACCCTAAACAAGAGAAAGACGCACTAGGCCAGGAAATAAGCGAGTTAAGAACCAAGTTACAAGAAAGTAAGTTAGCCCTCCAGGAACTAAAGGAACTAAGAACTGAGCATGGGAAGCTACTAGAGCATACCAGATGGGTAGAAGGTGCTCCGAAAGAGAACACCCAAGCCAAAGACACCCAAACCCAGGAGATGAATCACTTGCAACAGAGAATGTCCCAGTGCTCCCAAAACATGCAGGAAGCGCAGAGGGACAATGAGGCCCTCTGTGAAAAGATTGATGGACTCCACCAACAAGTAGCAGTGCAAGAGCAAATCATTGAGACCAGTAAGGCCTTGGTGGATGAACAAAAGGCTCAGATTTTTGCTTATCACCAGGAAATAGGGGCTGAAAAAGAAAAGGTAGCAAGATGGGAGAAAGAGGGTGCTAGATTAAATTCTAACTGGAGGGACCCTGAACAGGTATAGAGGGACAGAGCAACCCCTGATCATAACATAAGGACCCCTGTACTCAGGGACTCAAACCCCTTCAATACCATGAACACTGCCAGCTTCATGTCTACTGGCTCATATGAACCAGGGGCCATGGGGATGGCAGAATTTAATAGGGTTGGTAAGATGGGACGGACAGATCTGCGCCCCCCCAGAAATTGATGGACAGGCGTCCCTGTACAGATACCCAAATGTTAGGGACGATATCTCTGACAAGGAAGACTCCTATGAGGGGAGGGTCAGGGAACTGGGTCCGCTAAAATACCGCCTTCCAAAAGATCAGTTTGTGAAATTTGGTGGGGAACTCAAGGAAATAAAGCCCCAAAAAAAGAGCATCCTGAAGACCTCTACCCAGTTAGGGCAGAGGGGGGGGATACTCTGTCAATCCTGGGAGCAGGGAAGAGTCACAAGACTCTTCTTTGCACCCCAAGAGTAGGGAAACTAGGCCCCAACATTCTGCAAGCCCTTCTCAAGCTCGCAAAATCAAGGTGAGCCTAGAAGATCAAGAAGGGACCTCCAGTAGCTCCTCTGAGTCTGAGGACGAGTGGACTCGGGTGACTAGAACCAAAAAGGCAAACAAAATTAAGAGAGCTATGCATAAAGATCCCTTTAGGCAGATCAAGGCCATTAGAATTGTGATAACTCCATATCATAAAAATGCCAAGTATTCTGTCTGGGATCACCTAGGATTATAGGAACAAATGATGGATACTTTTCATATGAAGGACAGCCAGAATTGCATACAGTATGTGAAATGGACATTCTCCCCTGAATACTCCAGTTTCTTTATGGGACTGGAGGACCAGAACCACTCCAGATGGTCCACCTACAGGGCGGGCATCTTAAAACATTTCTCTGCTCACAGAAACCCCCAAGAGGCCCGCAAGGCGGCCTACAATCTGCAGTGCAGGGAAGATCAGGCCCCACAAGAATTTGTGCAGGAGCTCAAACGCGCCTTTGCACAGACCAGCAGGAGAGTGCATACAGATAGTCGGGAGTTTATTACCACCTTCTTTCATGCCCTCCCAAAATATATAATGACCCAGCTGGTGAGGGACTTTCATGAGAAAAGATCACTGGACTGGGTCATAGAACAGGCGACCCACATTTATGAGGTACAAAAACCAGCAGATAACAAAAACACAAACAAAAACCCCAAACCAGACAACACCTCTGCTGCTGCCAAGGTGGCGGAGGTGAAGGTTGCCCCCATTCTAGATATGGAGATGAGGGGGGGGGGCTAAAAATATACCTGTACCAAATCCATCCAATCAACGACCCAGATGGCCCTCAGGCCAATCCCAGAGAGGTGGTAGTCAGGGAGGTAATCCCACAAATGGGGCCCCTACCTCCCCTTATTACATTAGCCCCTGATACAAGAGTTACAGACCCATCCTGAGGTATGTATGGACTCCCCCAGCCCAAGGAGGATCCAACCAGGTAGGTAACGCCCCAGGAAACTTCACTCCTAACTTTCGCCAGGAGGGCAGTAATCCCCCAAATGCCGGGTTGAGTTCCTTTCCCCGGTACCCACAAAACCCCAAACTGCAGGACAACTCTCCATTCCTTCCCTGCTTTCAGGAGCCCAGACAGCCCAATCCGGGAGAGGGGAGGCCAAGGGTGGAGGGTTACCAAAATTCTCCATATCCATGGTACTATGGGAGAAGGGATAGTTACCCTTCCCGTGATTCACCTAGGGTTGATCAGAGACCCCCGTACCAGCCGGAACGAGTGTATCAACTGGAGCGCCAAGCCCAGAACCTGTACCAGGATCTGGGTCGCATCTTGAGGGCTCAACAGAACCCTCAGATGAACATGGCGGCTCAGAACCCCACAAACCAAGGGTCTGGTACTCCAGAACAATGACGGGGGAACACCCCGACAACTCACCGGTTCCAGAGGAGGAGGCACGTGGGGAAGGGAGGTGTAAAGCCCTAGAGGGAGCTTCCTTCATTACCTGGGAAAAGCCCCTGGACACCCAGGAGCCAGAACTAAAATCTCCTGCCCCCAAAAACCTGCCACCCAAGGAACAGAGGGCGAGTAGGAGAAATAAAGAACCCAAAAAGACCCATTTTGTAGAGGAGGTTAGTGTCCTCCAATTTGAAGGAGAGGAATCCTCAGAGGATTATGGGGAACAAATCTTCTCCTTCAGGGACGGGGGAACTCGTCCCAAAGAAAAATGGGTCCCAAGAGATCCAAATGAAGACTGGGGGAAGGTGGGGACTGAGTCAAAATCGCCCATCATTGAACCCCAGGATGAACATCCCGAAAACCACATTGTCCAAATCAAGTCTGGGGACTGCCTCCAAAAAGAGGGGGGGCGGACCAGAATCAGAAGAAGGGGAGCCCCAAACTCCCCACATATCCCAATGTCAAATTCTCCTTTCAGATCCCCAAACTCCAACACTGAATCATGACCAAACCACCCCTGTAACAGAGTCAAAAATAAGGAAATTGACCACCAAACCTGCTCAGCATACCCATTACCTTTGCCCATTGGAGGAGAAGGAGAGTAGATTTTATGCCCCAGTCCAAGTGCAAGGGCAATGCACATTTTTGACACCGGTGGACACTGGATCCCAAGCCACTCTTCTGTCAAACAGGGCCTTTGATCAGCTGAATTCAGTAAGGGGGAGAGATACCAGATCCCTCTCACCCCTCATAAGGTAAAACACCCTGTCATAGTCGTAACTCCGGAGGGCACACCCTGTCTAGTAGGGAATGACATCCTGCGAATGTTGTCCCCCTTGATAGACTGTGTGAACAAGGTCCTCTGGACCCAGACTAACAGGCCGATAAAATTAAAACATAGTGTCAATCATGTTAGTTTAAATGGCACATGCCACATGGTTGAACAAAAACCTGATCATATTGAGCTTCATTTCCAGAATAACCAAGTACCCGGCGTGACAGTAATTGCTTTAGGACAACAAACCGGTGATGGGAACTCGTCTCCATTTCTGAAAATCAACCTTCCTTCCAGTTTCAAGTGGGATTCCACACTGGAAGGAAATACTCTGAAATTATATACTGATTCACAATCTGAAAATCCCAATTCCATAGTCAAAAATGATGAGAAACCAGCTCAAAGTTTAGCTGATATTCAAAAATTTAGAAAACAGTTATTTATCCCTATTCAGTTAAATAAGGGGAAGGAATCTGTTCTTACCCAAGTGTGCGGTAACAACAGTAAGAGCTTCATCAGCAAAGCCATGTTCCGAAAACTCACAAAATATCCAGCCATTCCCACATTTAAATTGATTGATAAATGGGAAATGGAATTAGAAACTCCCAATTCCAAATATTCTCCTGCCTAGCAAGTGTCTGCTCAAAATGTCTATAGGCAACAAAAGCATAGTACATCATTGTTGGGTCATGCAAGATGTCCCTGCTGCATTCTATTTAGGCAGTAACATTCTCAATCATTTTGCCATTAATTTGGACCTGATAAATTACAAAACTTGGTCCCGATTAGGGGGTAATCCCATGGACTTTGATGGTTCAGAAAAAGCATTTCAGTCATCCCATTTGTTGCGTATGCAGTCGAAGTTCAAATTGGAGAGGAAGTCGCAATCCCAGGACGGACCCGACTATTCCCACTTAAATTAAAAATTAAAAGAGGACAGAAACTGCGAAATCCTGACGCATATGTACACCTCAACGCCCATCTCCAACAGCAGGGGTTGGGGTTAAACCCAACACCATTAGTCAATGTAGAACACAACACCATTCCAATATTGATGGATAACAGCGACTTTAGGATTATCACTCTGGCCGCAGGCACCATTATTGGAATGGCGGTTGATGATCAACATTTTTCCATGGATCTAGGTAATGAACTGGTAGGACCAATCCCCAATGACTGTTTTAACAGTGATAGCGACAATGACATAACACCAAACAGGATCTTCACCCGGCATGGGGGGAATGTCCTGGTGTACTCTTCCTGCCCTTGCGGTGAGGAAGAGGTGACCTGTGACATCAGGAGTGAGGAGGTGATCTTCAAGGTCCACAAGGACTGCCTCCCTTGCCTGAAACCATCTGTCCAGGTCAATACTTTAACAAGGGACCTCTCCACCCAGCTGGAGGAGGCCACTGACATAGCAAAACCGGAAGTCTTTCCAGGCTTCAGGCAAATAGTTGAAGAGAGAGTCAACCTAGCTGATGCCTGTGAGACTCCGGAGCAAAAGCAGATTTTCAAGATCTCTTTGCAGTGGACTCATATGACTGTGGTCGCACCGAAAACTACACAACAACAATTCCCACGGACCCTGGTATGACTCCAGTGTTTGTGAAGCAATACTGCTTGCCTCTCGTATCCATGGAGTCCCTCACAGAAATAATCAAAAACCTTGAGTCCCGTGGGATAATTTGTCCAGTCCACAGCACTTTTAATAATCCGGTGCTGGGGATTTTAAAACCGAACAGCCAGTGGAGACTCTGTGCTGACCTGAGGGAGCTGAACAAACGGGTCCACATGTCCCAATGGCCTCTCCCCTACATTGACCAGGGGCTGGCCCAGATCCGGGGGTCAAAGGTGTATACTACCATTGAGCTGACCAATGGGTACTGGACTGTGTCTGTCAGTTGGCAGGACTACTACAAGCTGGCCTTTACCTTCGGGGGCCCGCAGTACACATGCACCTGGACTCCCTTCAGATAGATCAACTCCGGCAAGGAATTTAACATCTTCTTACACAATGCCATGCCCAACTTGGGCAAAAGGGGTAACCTGGCCTATGTAGATGATGTCCTGATCAAAAGCTCAACTGTGGAGGAACATATAGCAGAAATCCATTATGTTCTGACACAGTTGAGGGCTACCGGAGCAAAACTATCCTTCCAAAAGGCACAGTGGTGCAGGACCTGTGTCAATTTCTTGGGGCATGAGATAACTCCTGAGGGTCTCTTCTGTCCCACGGAAAAGAAAGTGGAAGCACTCTTGAAACTAAAAGATCCCACAACTCTGTGTGAGCTAAGAAGCCTCCTTGGACTGACTAATTACAGTAGGACATTCATTGAGGACTACGCAGAGATCACAAGACCCCTGATCCATCTGTTGAAGGGGGGGTCAAGTGGGAGTGCGGTTCAGAACAAGCTGAGGCAGTAAAGCAACTCAATAGAAGCCTCTCACAAGCACCTTGTCTAGCTTACCCTGTCAAAAACAAGGAGTTCTTCTTGGAGACAGGGTTCTCGAATACATGCTTGACAGCAGGATTGTATCAAAAGCATGACAAGGTCAATAAAGTCATCTCCTAAGCAAGCAAGACTTTATCCTCAGTGGAGGAAAAATTCAATGATTGTGAGAAGGCACTCTTGGCAACGGTGTGGGCATTGAAAAATTACCCCCCATTTATCCAGGGGGAACACATAGTGGAGACTCCCCACCATCCTTTGCAATATCTCCAAAGTGACAGAATCCAGCCCGGTAATGTGAGTAATTCCAGAATTACTTCCTGGATTCTGTCAATACAAGGCTTTTCTGTGGAGGTCAGATATGGTCAAAACAAGAAGATGCCCCTCGCGCAAGGTCTGGCTGACTTGCATGTTTGTGCCAGAGAAACTTGTCTTGAGGACGAAAGTCTTAAAACCCAGGACAACATGGAGGACTACCTGAATTCCCTGCACAAAGTCTATGAAGAAGACAAGTGCGAGGGAATTCCCAGAGTTTATGTGGACGGGAGCTCCTACCATGTTGACAACAGCGGGGAAAAGGAACTTGTGGCCGTCGTTGGGAATGCCTGGGTGAATGATGCCCGGAACCCTCTGCTGGGTACAACATTGGTCCCTGTAGTAGTCAGGTGTTAGAGCTGATGGCAGTTCATCAAGCCATCCTCACTGCCGTCCACACACCAACTTCACAAACTGGTCATAATCACTGATTCAGATTATGTCCGGAACAGGTTTGTAGAGCACCTGGTAAATTGGAAAACCAGAGGCATGCTATGTGCTAACAACAAACCGCTCAAACATGTCAAGCTAATACAAAATATTGATGATCTGGTCACCTCTAGTGGGATGACCATCTATTGGAAGAAGATCAAGGGTCATTCCAGGATAGAGAGACCAGAAAAAACTGGAAATGACCTAGCTGATCAGCTGGCCAAAACCACAGCCATCCAGGGGGATCTCCTTGAGATCGAGTCCCTGTTGGGGAAATCCAGGTCACTGCAATCACTAGGTCCCATACAAATGTTCACAATGAACTCTCAACTGCCCATTGGAGTATGTAGACCCCAGATGCTGATTTAATCACAGCACAAAAAGGGGATCCGATCATTGGTAAGTTTTATCAACACATTGAGAACCCTGAGAACTTTCCCCTGGTGGATACCGATTGCATTGGGAAAGAGGACCTCAGAGTGTTGATGAAATGTCCAAAAATGTTCTGAATCCAAGACGGTTTGTTGGTGAGGAGATCTATATCTGGCTGTGACCAGTGGTTGGTCCTTACCTCATTCCAAAGCCTGATGCTAAGTCACACCCATGATGCGGCCCCAGCCGGTCATCTGGGGTTCCATACTAGATTAGAAATCTTGCGAGAGGTTGCATACTGGCCACACATGGGGCAGGACCTTGACCAATACTTGAAGGGGTGTCTTGTGTGTGCACAATTTCAGCCAACTTCATTCACACACACACACCAAGCTCCCCCTAGAAGAGGGGGATGACACTGACTTGGTCAGATTTACAAGTAGATTTTATCGGGCCCATGCTTCGCTCCTCCAGGGGCAACAAGTACATGTTAACGGTAACATGCTTGTTTACCAAATGGGTGGAATGTCTCCCGGCCCCAAATTGCAAGGCAGAAACTGCAGCTGCCCTGATGATCAATCACATCTTCTCTCGTTTTGGTCTACCCCAAAGGATTGAGTCAGTCTGAGGTAGTCACTTCACCAGCGAAGTGATGACAAAGATGTGGGAGATACTTGGGGTAAAAAGGAAATTTCATATTGCATAACGCCTGTCCTCTAGTGGTGGAGTTGAGAGGTACAATAAAACCATTGTGAGCATACAAAAAAAGTTTGTGGCAGACTCTAGGCCAAGTTGGGACATCCGATTACCACTTGTCCTGATGGCCATCAGTTCTACCCCTTCTTCTGCAACTAAGATGTCTCCATTTGAGCTGATGATTGGACAAAAGATGGTGCTACCCCAGCATCTGCTCTGTAGAACACAGGAGCAGACACTGATTAACACCTCCACAACACATGAGTATGTTGAGAACCTAAGAAAACACCTTCAACATGATTTTGCGTATGCTCAGCAGAATCTAGAAAGATCTGCAGAGGGCATGAAGACTCAGTATGATCTACAAACCACCAAAAAGGAATACCAAGTAGGAGACAGGGTCTACTTGTACATTTCCAAAGGAACCAGACCAAAGAGCGCAAATTCTTGCCTAGCTGGGGGGGACCTTTGGAAATTGTAGACAAAATCTCACATGTCACCTACAGAATCTGCACCCCCAAAGGTGAATTGTCAGAGAGAAGTGGGTCTACATCAATCCGCTAAAGAGTTGCCACCCCAGGCACACTTTGCAACAGATAGAGGAGTCCATAGAAGCATAGGAATATTTAAATTTTCACTGAATGCATGCGTATCCCACTGCTGTCATCCCGATTGGAGGACAGTTAGTGGGAAATTGTCGTAACCGGTTTGTGTTCTCTTTTATAGATTGGTACTGGTTGCGCCTACCTAACAACCAAGGAGGACCGCCCCGGCAACCTGGAAGGGAGAAACCAAAGGAGATCCGGAAGTGTTGCTCCATACTATTAAAGGAAGATCCCAGGGAAAGCGAGGAAGGGTTGTTCCACGTTCTGTCCAGAGACAACAGGATGAGCAGGATGCACCATTCTCTGATGGAAGAGGGACTCAGCCCTGCCGGACCCTGCTGTGACCCATGGAAGAAATCCCACTTGCCCAACTCCCCCACGACTGGAAGTCCAGAAGAAGTCGGCGGGGATCTGTGGGATAAATTAACCCACTCAGCTGTGCTTTACTACATCACTTTGCTGCAGTGGTGCAAGAAACAGCAAAATGGCCGTGCTGACTCCTGTGCGCGCCAGGATCTCTAAACTGCGTTTTTTCAACAACCAGAAAATGGCTGCACCATCCTGCCACACACATTTCAGGTGGGGTGGAGCAGAGTACTCACTGCAGGAATGTGCCAGTGTGCTCTGCAACATTTAACATGGAGTGAAGTGAAAGAGGCAGCATTACTTTGCTGAAAACTCAAAATGCCTCTTTAAAATGACACCTTTTTCAACCTTTAAAAGTGCTGCTTGGCGCTAAACTCATCCAGTCCTTACAAACCACTGTGATTTAAAAGGCACTGCAATGCCCATGATCCTCCATTGTGTCTCAGCAGAACCGGGCATAATTCTTGAATGACAGCTCCTGTCAAAAGTATCTTTGAAAAATCAACCAGGGGCTTTGTTTTCATTTTACACGGGAAACGCCTCTATTTGCTTTGCAAAAGTATCTAAAAAAATCAGCTGTACAGAGAAAGACTCTAAATAGATGCTTGTTTAAATGTATCCATGCTGCAAAACAACTCCAGCACTCAAGAAAAGAACTATAGCTGCATAAAGTGTGTATTTGCTGGAGATGAAAACCGAATTTAAAGAAATAGTCAAATGTTCTTTTTCTGACTGAAGAGAGCAAATCGCCTGTGTAAAAGTAAATTGTTGTGTGAAGGCCTATTTACTTAGCAAGGTAAAAGGATTTGTTGCTGGTAAAAGTACACCTATAAACTGTTTTGATTCCTAACCCCAATGCTTCATGGAGTGTATCTTGAGGCATACGAGATGGGAGCACTACCAGGAAGCATGAGAGAGACCCTCATAGTACCAATGCTCGAACCCAACAAACCAGCAGATGAATGCGATTCATACCGCCCACTGGCAATGTTAAACTATAACAGCAAAATATTAACAACCATCCTAGCTAAAAGGCTAGCGAGAGTGATAGGACTCCTAATACATGAGGACCAGAATGGTTTTGTCCCGGGTCGTAACACCACAGCTAACCTTCGAAGGCTCCAACGCATAATGGCACAAACCACAGATAGCATGGAGGACCTAGCAGTGCTATCACTAGATGCTGTAAAGGCGTTCGATTCAATATTCTGGGAGTGGCTGATTGAAACCCTAAGGGAATTTGGACTCAGAGAGAACTTCATCAGGTGGGTTAAGGTGCTCTACAACGCCCCCGTGGCAAGAGTAAAGACTGAGGGGCAGGGTGTCTGAAGCCTGGGCAATAAGAAGGGGGACCCGACAAGGATGCCCATTGTCACCAATGTTATACATCCTCGGCCTGGAACCGATAGCCATCACCTTCAGGAAACAGCTCTTCAAAGCAGGGATCAGGGTAGGTGGGATAGACAACATTCTCTCGCTATATGCGTATGACGTCCTCCTATATCTGAGCAATCCACAAATGAACGCTCCAACGGCGCTAGACAGAAATCATGCTCCTTCCCTCTTGCGGGGCTCAAAGGAACAGAAACGGAAGACCTACCTGTGATCGGGATCCAATGGCAAAGAGAAGCATTCCGGTATCTAGGAATCAACGTCAAGCACACGCCCGTCCTCACGCACAAGTGCAACATGGAGGCAGCGATGAGCGGGGTGCGCAAATCCATTAAATTTTGGTCTAAACTCCCAATCTCCATGATGGGCAGAGCAGCAATCACCAAAATTATTATACTACCGAGGTTCCTATACTTCTTCACCAACATAACCTACTACCTACCCCCGCCCTTCTTCCGGAAACTAGAAACCCTAATCAGAGACTTTTTGTGGGGCTCATCCCGACACAAAGTGACACTAAACATTTTAACACTCCCTCACAAGGAAGGCAGCATACAATTGCCCGAATTTCAGAAATACTATCTAGCTGCCCAGTTGAGTCATGTTGCGAAATGGCTGTCGGACGAGCCAACAGCCGAGATGGGCCTCCTCCAGCAGTTGACGGCCCCAACGCAACTCAAAAAAATATTATGGAGTCCACAGGTTGGGCCTCCCGATCCACCTATGATATTGAAACTAGGGGGACAAATTTGGAACAGGGTCAGATCATTGCTTAGCATACAACACCCATATATGCCTGAAATCCCCATACTAGCTGACGCCTGTAGGACCCTCACTGACCTCCCGGCGATGAGGAGCTGGGAGAATTGCGGACTCTACACATGGGGAGACATGTTTGAAGAAGGAGAATTCAGGGACTTTGACTCACTACAAACAAAGGATGGACTCGCAACAGGCCAATTCTTATGGTACCAAAAAGTGAAACACACAGCAAAAAGGAACTGGAGCACATGGCCGAAAGAACCTGAATCACACCCCCTCGTGCAGGAAATGTACAATTCAAGCGATGGATGGAAACTGACATCCAGACTATATGAAATGACAGACCCAACCCAAGAAGCGCGCACCTGAAAGAGAGGTGGGAGGAAGATCTGGGAACTGAAATCACTGAGAATGAATGGAGCAGGGCCCTGCTGTACCCAAAAGAGGTGTCACGAAATGCTAGGTTCACACTCATTCAGCTGAACGTCCTATATAGGACCTACATGACCCCACACAGGGTGGCTACATTCAAGAAACAAATCCAGCCACGGTGTCCACGGTGCAGCGACGAACACGCAGAAATGATCCACATGTTCTGGACCTGCCCCAAATCGCAGAAATTCTGGTCTGCAATTGAGCACCCCTGCAGGAGAGCAGGATTGGAAAGATACAAGTGGACACCGAAGGAGTGCTTATTGGGCACACATCCCAGACTAAGCAAAATCAAACACATAGTAAAACTAATGGACATGGCGTGTATACTCGCGAAGAGAACGATTGCAATGGCATGGAAATCACCCGGAGGCCCCAGATATGAACCCTGGATCAGGGAAATGGAGAGATGGACCACCGCTGAAACCAGAGCCTGGGAAGATGGGAACGGCCAAGGGGGAGGAGAAACAAGCACAACACTGGAAAGCCCTAATGAGAGACATGATCTTCTCAACAAACTTTCAGCCCCCATGAGCCAACCCACTAGCATGAAATGCACACCTGGAACACCGCCACAAGAACTAAGTTCGCACCCCCCCACAACTGAAATCCCCCGAGACAGGAAGATTGCGTCCAACTAAAGACTCACATGGTAAAGGCGAAACAATTACAGCGACAACAAGAAGGAGGACAGTTATAGTTATGGTTTGTTTAATGTTAATTATGAATCACGAGGCAGACACGAGACATACCAGATGTTATGAAGTAATAACCTGTGTTTAAATGCTCCATGTTTATTCATAAATGCCAATAAAAACATTTAAAAATAAAATAAACTGTTTTGATTGCACAGGTTTAAGTCAAGATGTAAAATGAGAAAATAAAAGCTAAAACTCATAGGTTAAGCTGGCAAGCTATAAAAAATGTGCTCTGCCAGTTTCTAGCCTTGAGAAAGGGTGACACCTCATAAACTTCTGGCACAGGAAAGCACTAATTGCCAGCTTGAAAGACTTTGAATGCACCAGTGTCATGCATGCTGGACGTGGTCCTACCTCCTACGCTCGTAGAACAGCTAGACCGTTCTATACCAAATGGCGGTTGTTCGATACGCTGCCGGGAAAACGACGTTTGCACTTTTCACGTCGCTAAACCCACGTGTATTCTGCTTTGTCACGTGAACTACGGCATTACGTATTTAAGCAGCGTGGAAACTGCACTCGCTGCTTCTGATCGAATCATTTGGCGTTGTGTAGCTGAACCTCCGGTCTGCATCCTTGCAGGTTACTATAGCTACTTATTGGGCCTTCTATAGCGTGTTTCCGTCACATGCTGATTCCTGGAGCTGTTTGGTCGCGTGTAAATCCACACGCGCACGCTATCTTCAAGCGCTGCTGGTCTGGACTGCATGAATCCTGCTCGCGTGTAAATCCACATGCGCACGCTATCTTCAAGCGCTACTGGACTGGACTGCGTGAATCCTGTTCGCGTGTAAATCCACACGCGCACGCTATCTTCAAGCGCTGCTGGTCTGGACTGCGTGAATCCTGCTCGCGTGTAAATCCACACGCGCACGCTATCTTCAAGCGCTACTGGACTGGACTGCGTGAATCCTGTTCGCGTGTAAATCCACACGCGCACGCTATCTTCAAGCGCTGCTGGTCTGGACTGCGTGAATCCTGCTCGCGTGTAAATCCACAAGCGCACGCTATCTTCAAGCGCTACTGGACTGGACTGCGTGAATCCTGTTCGCGTGTAAATCCACACGCGCACGCTATCTTCAAGCGCTGCTGGCCTGGACTGCGTGAATCCTGCTCGCGTGTAAAATCCACACGCATATATTGTCTTCGAGCGCTGCTGGCCTGGACGGCGTGAATCCTGCTCGCGTGTAAAATCCACACGCATATATTGTCTTCGAGCGCTGCTGGCCTGGACTGCGTGAATCCTAATCGTGTGTAAATCCACACGCGCACGCTACCTTCAAACGCTGTTGGCCTGGACTGCGTGAATCCTAATCGCGTGTAAATCCACACGCGCACGCTATCTTCAAACGCTGCTGGCCTGGACTGCGTGAATCCTAATCGCGTGTAAATCCACACGCACGCGCTCTTTTCTTCGCGGCTGTACAGAACCGCGTGAACTTTGTTTATACCTTAAAAGGAGCGCTATTTCCAACTCCTGCACCTGTGATATTAACAGGGGGAGTGATTCATTTCTATACTTTACTCTACGTGGGAAGGAAGCTTTTCAAATTGGAAGGTGACAGTGAACAGTACTTTGGACGCTATCCTGTGGTGCATCAACCCGGTATCTAGCGTGAGCCTCGTTCCGTTCGGGATAAGTCTCCCTTACTAATCTTCCCTTCCTTGTCGTTTGTTCTACCTTGGATTCCTCAAGAGACTCTGCTGGATTCGTTCTGCCCTAGACTCAAGGTCAGTGTGTGTATTCATGACATTTTCTATTCCATCATACCCAGGTTGGGGGCAGTTATTCATGATACTTTAATTTGTTCTAGGCTGACTTCCTATACCTTACCCACGCCCTTTCCAGTGATCCATCGCTCTGCCTGTTTTACCGGTCAGAGAGTTGTATCATTTGGAAGGTCTTAACTTGACTTCACAACTATCAAAACGCGTGAACAGGGATCCGGAAGACCCTACCACCTGTATCCTTTTGAGTACCGTATCCTTTTCAGTTAATACTTGGGTGCTTTCTGACAGAATCAGAAGCCATGGAGGGTACGGATCCTTTAGCTGTTTTGACTCAGTTGATCAGCGATTTGAGAAATGAAATGGTTACGGCACAGGACATGTTACGGCACCGTATGGACGTTATGCAAGACGGCATACACGGTAGTCCTCAGGGAGCACAGGTTCCAATGGCCACTGCATCTGGATCGGGGACTATGACACCCCCACAGGAAACTATCAATGTGGTTATGCCCACTCAGTTTCCCTTGGCCCCTCCGGAACGGTTCACAGGTGATCCCAAAACCTATAGAACCTTCGTTAATCAGTGCCGACTCCATTTTCTTTGCCGTCCTACATCGTTTCCTGACCTAACCACAAAAGCAGCATTCGTGCTTTCCCATGTAGGGGGCACAGCTGCTGCTTGGGCTAACCCTTTGTTGGAAACTAATAGCCCTTTGTTGTACGACTGTGACGATCTCTTGGCTGCTATGAGTAAAGTCTTTGACATGCGTTATGCCACTCAAGCCATGGATCTGGAATTACTTAATCTACAGCAAGGCAATCAGCCTCTTTTGCCTTACATTGCCCGGTTCAATCAACTAACAGCCGAAACTCAATGGCCTGACAGCAAGAAAACGGCTGTTTTCTACAAGGGTCTTTCAGAAGAACTGAAAGATGCCTTATCCACAGTTCCGGTGGTTCCTACGGGATTCACAGAGTTGCTCGATTTGGTTTTACAAATCGATGCCCGAAGGAATGCTCGGAAAGGAGAGAAAAAGCCTTTCATGCAAGCCTCGGGGCGTTCAGAGACACCGGCAGTCCTCTCTAACGACCCCGAACCCATGCAGATTGGCGTCGTGAGAGGCCGGTTGTCCAATACAGAACGAGAGAACCGAAGAAAGAACCATTTATGTATGTATTGCGGTTCTTCTGAGCATTTATTGGCGACATGTCCTAAAAAACCCATCAAGCGTTCGGGAAACGCCAAAACTCGACAATAGCAGGAGTCCCTATGTCGAGTGTTTCATCGGACTCCAGTACCATTCCTAAACACGCACCCGTAATTGTTGAGGTGACGTTACGTTGTGGTGAACGAGAATTGGTTTCCAAGGCCATGGTTGATTCCGGAGCCACCAGCAATTACATAGACCTCACATATGCCAAGAATTGTTCCATACCCCTTGTAGACAAGAACAAACCTGAAACGGTTAATACCGTGGACGGATCTGTTTTGACTTCTGGTATGGTAACCCAGGAGACGGTATCTGTTCAAATGACATTATCGAATAATCATTCGGAAGAAATCGTCTTCGATGTCATAGCCGCTCCGCAGTACGAGATCATACTTGGTCTTGCATGGTTAACCCTTCACAATCCCGCCGTTGACTGGGTTTCGGGATTGCTCCAGTATCCTTCGATTCATTGCAATGAACATTGCTTTACCAGTCAGGAGGTGTCAACAAGCAACACATGTTAGCCTCTATGGTGGGAGTTTCAACTATCAGCGTGGTTCATCAAAGCGACACTACCATACCATGCGAATACGCTGAGTATGCTGATGTCTTTGACAAGGGCCAGGCAGAACAATTGCCTCCCCATCGACAGTACGACTGTCCTATTGAATTGATTCCTGGTGCCAAGATCCCTACAGGCCGTTTGTATTCACTGACCCCAAAAGAAGACGTTGTGTTGAAAGAATACATTGACAAAGCTTTAGCGATGGGTTTCATACGGCCATCACAATCGCCTGCTGCGTCTCCTCTATTCTTTGTTCCGAAGAAAGAGGGAGATCTAAGGCCTTGTATAGATTACAGGGCACTTAACGACATCACCATAAAAAACCAATATCCTTTACCACTGATAAACGTTCTATTGGATCAATTAGGTACTTCCAGTTACTTCACCAAATTGGACTTGCGAGGAGCATACAATTTAGTTCGCATTCGTGAAGGCGACGAATGGAAGACCGCTTTCAAGACACGGTATGGTCTTTACGAGTATTTGGTGATGCCTTTTGGTCTGTGCAACGCTCCCGCCACTTTTCAATTCTTCATGAATGATATATTCAGGGACATAATGGACCAGTTTGTGGTGATTTATCTGGATGACATTTTGATCTATTCGTCATCTATTTCGGAACACGTCAAACACGTTTCTACAGTCCTACAAAGACTCAGGGAGAACCTACTTTATGTGAAAGCCGAGAAATGCGTCTTTCATTCACAGGAAGTGGAATTCCTGGGCTATGACATTACCAATCTAGGGGCTCGAATGAGCCGTTCCAAGGTGAAGGCCATATTGAATTGGCCGGTTCCGTACAATGTCAAGTCATTACAGTCTTTCTTAGGCTTTGCGAATTTTTATCGCAGATTTATTAATTCCTTCTCCAAAACAGTAGCTCCTTTGACGGCCTTGACTAGTTCTAAAGTTCCTTTCTGTTGGAACTCGAATGCCCAAGCATCATTCGAAAAGTTGAAGGAAGCATTTACCACTGCATCCGTGCTCCAACATCCAGATCCAGATCGCCAGTTTATCGTTGAAGCGGATGCATCCAGTGTCTCTACTGGAGCGGTACTCTCACAAGTTTGCACTGAAACCAAGGAGGAGCACCCAGTGGCTTTCTTCTCTCGCAAACTTACCCCATATGAACGAAACTACACCGTCACTGAGCGGGAACTGCTGGCTATCAAAGATGCCTTCCGAGAATGGCATCATCATCTTCTTGGGGCCAAGCATCAGGTGTTAGTGTACTCTGACCATAGGAAACTTCAAGCCTTCAAATCCATGAAATGCCTTACGGCCCGACAGGCCAGATGGCATGTCTTTTTTGCCCAATACGATTTCCGGGTCACATATCGTCCTGCCCGAGAACACGTTAAGTCGGATGCGTTGTCTCGTGTGGGTGAAGAGGCGAAGGAAGAAGCACAAGTACAGAGTCAGTTGTTGGCAGATCATGTAATATGTAGCTGTTCTGTTCAACCATCCTTAAAAACTGAAGTACAAGAGTGGGTAAAAAATCATCCACAAGTTATCCAGGATATGAATCTGGACGTACATAACGGTTTGCCATTCACACAAGGAGTGCTCTACCTACCGACGTCTTCAACGCGGAATAAAGCCCTCAAGTGGAATCATGATTCCTTGATCGCAGCCCATCCTGGACGGAAGAAGACACTAGAACTACTCAAAAGATGGTGCTGGTGGCCGTCCATGTCAAAAGATGTTATAGATCACGTATCAACTTGTTCTGTATGCATCCAATGTAAAAGCACTCCTGGTAAACCAGTGGGCTTACTCCAATCCCTACCTGTCCCTAACAAACCATGGGACATGATATCTATGGACTTTGTGGTAGAACTCCCACCAAACCAGGAATACGATACCATATGGGTTGTAGTGGATTATTTCACTAAATTGGCTCTTTATATTCCCTGTATGGGTTTACCAACCGCTGCTGTTCTGGCTGACCTATTCATCCGACATGTATTTCGTTTCTTTGGTCTACCGTCAGTAATCATTGCAGACAGGGGCTCACAGTTTGAGTCACGCTTTTGGAGAGCACTTACCTCTGCATTACTGATTGATGATAGAATGTCCAGTGCTTACCACCCTCAAACTGATGGACAGGCCGAAAGGGTCAACTGCACTATGGAACAATATCTGCGGTGTCTATGTCTGCAGTACCAATCGGATTGGCTCACGGTCCTGCCGGCAGCTGAATTCGCCTATAACAACTCCTATCATAGTGCCATAGGCACTTCACTGTTCTATGCGCTTTATGGACAGCACCTCCGATCAATACCTCTGGATTCCAGCTTGTCTTTGGATACTCCTGCCGCAGGCCGTACCTTTCGTGATCTGAAGATATTACAGAGGAAAGTGAAGCAGCAATTAGAGCAGGCTAAAAAACGCGACAAGTTCTATGCCGATGCTCATAGAATACCCGCACCCGTCTACAAGGCTGGTATGAAAGTATGGCTGTCCACTAAGAACCTGAGAATTCCAGGCAAAAAGAAATTGTTGCCTAAATACATCGGTCCATATGTAGTGCTCCAGGTGATTAATCCGGCTGCTGTCCGTCTGGCTTTGCCACAACGATGGCGAGTGCATCCCGTGTTCCACGTGTCACTCATTAAACCATGTTCTGAAGCTACTAGATTGCCTGTCCGGCCTGTTGCTATTTCTGTGCGGGGTTCGGATGAATACGAAGTACAGGACATACTGGATATGAGACTACGTTCTGGTAGGCCGTTTTATCTGGTGGACTGGAAGGGCTATGGTCCCGAGGATAGGTCCTGGGAACCTCTTTCTAACATTCATGCTCCTGCTTTATTGAAGCGTTTTCACGCGAGAAGGGGAGAGGTTGCCCCTTTGGGGGATGGCACTGTCATGCATGCTGGACGTGGTCCTACCTCCTACGCTCGTAGAACAGCTAGACCGTTCTATACCAAATGGCGGTTGTGCGATACGCTGCCGGGAAAACAACGTTTGCACTTTTCACGTCGCTAAACCCACGTGTATTCTGCTTCGTCACGTGAACTACAGCATTACGTATTTAAGCAGCGTGGAAACTGCACTCGCTGCTTCTGATCGAATCATTTGGCGTTGTGTAGCTGAACCTCCGGTCTGCATCCTTGCAGGTTACTATAGCTACTTATTGGGCCTTCTATAGCGTGTTTCCGTCACACGCTGATTCCTGGAGCTGTTTGGTCACGTGTAAATCCACACGCGCACGCTATCTTCAAGCGCTGCTGGTCTGGACTGCATGAATCCTGCTCGCGTGTAAATCCACACGCGCACGCTATCTTCAAGCGCTACTGGACTGGACTGCGTGAATCCTGTTCGCGTGTAAATCCACACGCGCACGCTATCTTCAAGCGCTGCTGGTCTGGACTGCGTGAATCCTGCTCGCGTGTAAATCCACAAGCGCACGCTATCTTCAAGCGCTACTGGACTGGACTGCGTGAATCCTGTTCGCGTGTAAATCCACACGCGCACGCTATCTTCAAGCGCTGCTGGCCTGGACTGCGTGAATCCTGCTCGCGTGTAAAATCCACACGCATATATTGTCTTCGAGCGCTGCTGGCCTGGACTGCGTGAATCCTGCTCGCGTGTAAAATCCACACGCATATATTGTCTTCGAGCGCTGCTGGCCTGGACTGCGTGAATCCTAATCGCGTGTAAATCCACACGCGCACGCTATCTTCAAACGCTGATGGCCTGGACTGCGTGAATCCTAATCGCGTGTAAATCCACACGCACGCGCTCTTTTCTTCGCGGCTGTACAGAACCGCGTGAACTTTGTTTATACCTTAAAAGGCGCGCTATTTCCAACTCCTGCACCTGTGATATTAACAGGGGGAGTGATTCATTTCTATACTTTACTCTACGTGGGAAGGAAGCTTTTCAAATTGGAAGGTGACAGTGAACAGTACTTTGGACGCTATCCTGTGGTGCATCAACCCGGTATCTAGCGTGAGCCTCGTTCCGTTCGGGATAAGTCTCCCTTACTAATCTTCCCTTCCTTGTCGTTTGTTCTGCCTTGGATTCCTCAAGAGACTCTGCTGGATTCGTTCTGCCCTAGACTCAAGGTCAGTGTGTGTATTCATGACATTTTCTATTCCATCATACCCAGGTTGGGGGCAGGTATTCATGATACTTTAATTTGTTCTAGGCTGACTTCCTATACCTTACCCACGCCCTTTCCAGTGATCCATCGCTCTGCCTGTTTTACCGGTCAGAGAGTTGTATCATTTGGAAGGTCTTAACTTGACTTCACAACTATCAAAACGCGTGAACAGGGATCCGGAAGACCCTACCACCTGTATCCTTTTGAGTACCGTATCCTTTTCAGTTAATACTTGGGTGCTTTCTGACAACCAGGACAAAGGAACTTCACAAGCTCATCAGACATTCGTCTTTGCTCCAGGCTCGGACAGGCACCGGAGGGGCAATAAAAATTTCAATTAAGACTAGAAATTCCACTTTGCTTTGCAGGAAGTGACAATTGACAGCAGTTGGGGGAAAGAAAAAATAACTGATCAAGTGACAATGGACTTCCTTTTGGCTTTAAAGGCTATTTTGTAACTGAACTTTAAAGACGTTTAACTTTGCAGCAAGAATTAGGAAAAATATGAAAAGTTTGTATTTCTAAATCTAATTGTATGCTCTTTCTTTGAAAACTTGGTAGAACTCATTACTGCATAAGGAACTGAAGTTATAAAAAATGGCAGATTACGGGGAAAATATTGATGTTGCGAACATAACGTTTTGTGTGTACATACATCTCTGTGGTAAATGCGCATCTGTGTACAAAATTGGGGAATTTTTGGCCAAATCTTTCATGTTTACAATTACCAAAATGTGTCAGCAAGGCGAAACCAGGTCCCACAGACTTGAGGTTTGGATTGAAATTTGACACACAGAATATGTAACCTGTGTATCTGATTTTCTCAGAGGTTGCAACTGCATAAATATGTGTTTGTTGCAAAATTAGATTTTAGTTCCAGTAGGTAGGGGAGGTTTCTAAACACTGTAAAAATCACCCCACAAACATGACATCCCTTTTCTGAGATCCAATCAGCTGTGGCAAGGCGGAAACTATGCTCTTGCCCAATCCTAGTATTAGGGGCAGGGGTAGTAAGCCTGCCCCTGCCATATACTGTCATGATGCCATCTGGCATGATAAATAAGGGGCCCTGACAGCACACAGGCAACAGATACTGATTCCTGACTTTCTTCCTGAATTCCTGCGTGGCGTCCGGTTCCTCATTTCTTCATCCGGTTTGATCCTGATTCCAGATTTTCATTGCGAAGCCAAGGGCTATGCATTGCTGACCCCATTTTCAGCTAGGCCTCAAATTCTAAAAAAAAATCCCAAAAACCCAAGGAAGGATCGTGATCCAGCCTGGCTTGCTGCCACTCACTGCATGGTGCTGTTATCCTACCCTGATGATCTGTAGTATCCAGTAACCAGAAGTGCGACCCGGTATCCAGTCCATGCCCACTGATTTTGTCCGGCTGTCCTGTGTTAGACCAGATCCGTGTGGTGATCCAGAACCCTTGACGGTCCAAAATCCTAAATTAAAGTGGACTGTAAGTATTAATAGGAATCATAGAAAACCATAGCTTGCCTTGCCTTGTCCTAGCCAAATCTCTAAACCATCTTATCCTTACCTTAATAACTTCTAACATTGTCAGAATCCTTATTGCAATCCTGTCCTTGATTTATCTTGCTAAGTGCCATTTCTTTAGTCATTTTTATATTGTGTAAATCCTAAACTATCACTCCTATTTTGAGTGATCCGACTGGTTCCGCCAGGGTGTGCGCTTGGGATCTGGGGTTGAAGTCATGAATCAACTCTAGAGCTTACTGTGTCTCTCTTTGGTATTATAGCCAGAATGCTCTAGTATAGAGTAACATTTAGAGTAAAACTATTCTTGTCCAAACTGAGTTTCTTTTCTGTTTTCATTACCTGATTTTTCTAAAGACGCCTCTTATTCTACATTGCATATCTCCCTCAGTTTAATAGCTAGAGATCTCATTTTAATTCTTGATTATGCCTAAACCCTATAGCTACACCCCAACCCAAAAACCGCAGTGAATTCCACCTGTTTTTATTAAAAACTGTTTGGTTAATTTTAGGTGGGAATCAACATTTTTGCAAAGTTTTACACGTGCTATTTTTATTCTAGATTATTTTAAACCTTCCATTCAAATTCGAATGGGAGCCGTCGCAGAGTCGTGAGCAGTCTCTGCAGTGCACGCTCCAACTGCATCTTTCCAGTTCCTGAGTGTTTCTACAGTGTTATTTGTGGGAGAACTTATAAACGCCCCTAAGGTGGTGGAGTGGCCGCAGAGCCGTCGCAGAGTCGTGAGCAGTCTCTGCAATCTATGGTAGCGATGGCAGGATGAAAGGCATTTGCAGCGGAAGGTGGCGCTGGAAGATTGCTGCGTAGCGGCAAGGTCTGCTCACAAGAGCACATAGTGCTGGCTTCATCACCCAAACGCCCTGTGGAAACACTTCCTTCTACGGCATTGGACCGAGTAAGGCTTTGTCCCCCCTACACACCAACAGCAGGAGGTTTGCCCTTATCCTCGGCCATGACTTTTCAGTTCCCTCCTATCGAATCCGATCCCTATGGCTCGTCTACAAACTTTCTTTCATCGGATCTCAATATTCCAGATCTCAGCTTCTCTGCCCCCGTTCGCAACACCACTACGAATGGTCTGCAGAATGGCCCCCATTGTGAACAGGAGACTCTCCCGGCACAGTGTGATGGGCTGAAGTGGTAGGCGGATGCGAGCCACTCCCTGAAGAGCGCCAATGACACCTATTAGGGTAGAGCTGACCGCTGCCTTGAAATTACCAGTATCGCATGTGGACTCGGATGGCCAAACGAGTAGACATCCCATGCAGATGACCGTCACAGCGGTGGAGACAGTGAAAATTCTCACGCATGCCCTTATCCATATCGAGGTGGACGCAGGAGCTTGGTCCTGCCCCCAGAGTGAGACAAGCGAGTCTAGCACACCGACACTTGCACCTGCCGCTCACTCACCTTTGCCTAGCCTCCTAGCGGAGGAGTGCACCCGCGTCTCCACCGAGGCCCCTGCTGCACGGGCTCTGCCTGTGGTCACGCCGCTTCCCGGGCAGGATGCCGAGAGTGGCGATTCCTCCCCTCCTGGAGCACCGGGCTTGAGCGGTGAATGCAAGAGCAATCATGGTGAAGAGACAGACTCACCCAACAACGAACATAGTAAACAAGGGGCAGGGATGGGTACAACATAACAAATCCTGCTGGCATAAGACCCTACGCGCACACCCAACAAATGTCTTCTAGGCGCATGGCACACTCTCAAGCCTCTTACAAACGTGGTCCCAAGGTTAAAAAATGCCCGCAATCAATCAACCCTCTGTCATCGATGTCAACAATAAGAGAATTATTTTTGAAAAAAAAGCGACGGGAAGGACAGTCTCAAAAAGATCTTTCTGACGCTGAATTACTAGCAATAGTCGAAGATACTGCCATACATTTAACCAACATCAACCTGCCATCGCCGGGGCCCGCCCATCTGGAAACCGGGCACAATCTACCAGAGTACCCACCTGGGCCGGTAAAATGGCATTTCGGCAGCCCGCCGTCAGTCTTACTTGGCGATACACCAAACGCACAAGAGTTTATCAGTGAGAAGATCCCTGAATTACCAGCAATTCCATCACCCCATCCTCACTCTCTGCCCAAGTCCCAGATTATTGACTGCTCCACAGGGCTGACTGGAAGAGACAGTGAGCCGGTGGCGTCAACTGGGGGTCACCTTGACATGTCTCCTGAGGAGACAAGCCCCCTTTCACCTGCATCGGTTGAAAGAGGTCAAGCAATGCCTCCAGACTGTCCTACGCTGCACGTAAGAGAAGACTGGTTCATTCACCCTCTTGGGCCAGTGGACATACGACACAGTGCAGTTCAAACAGAGAAGGCTGGGCAAAAGGACCTCAACTTAAGAACCCCACCGACCAATCGACGCCTAAGTGAGATTACATCCAAACCAGCGCCCGAGACTCCTCAGAAGAAACTGGACGCCATGACGATCCTCTCGACAGTGACCATTGCTTTCCAACCATTCCAACCGAAGGAGACAGCATCGGAAGTGCTGTAGATTTAATGAATATGAGCCTATATACTGTTGAAGACTCAGTTTTCGACCTCCTGGATATTGTCCATCAAAAAAGGAAAATATCTGATTCCCAAGAACACATACTAACAGACGAACCAACGATGAAAATCATGTTATTGACACCCCCTCACCTGGTCTGAAATCACGTAAAAAAACAGAACTTGCCAGCCTACCCGTACAACGTCAGATCATCAATCTCAGGGAAAAGACATTGTTCACTGCGGGAGATCATTGCGTTCCAGAAGTCTGCGCTAATCAAGATCACCGAAAAGATACGAGGCCCGACTCAGGATACCAGACGAGAGAGGCGGGAGAAGGAAAATGCAGACTCGATGACAAGTAGGCGGAGAAGGGTCTGGTCTCCTCCCCCTGCTAAAATTCATTGCATCTCTTGAGTACAGGATACCCAGCGAAGTATACGTATAACATCTCGTCATTCCTATCCCCATGGTGAACCCTCTACCTCAAAACAGGGCTCTACGAGAACTTTTAAACTTCAAAGAGCTTGTGAGGTGAAAGACAATTGGACACTGAACCATAGGGCCTGGTTGAAGCTATTCAATCAAGTAAACTCGCTCCATGGTCGTATCACCGGGGATATTAAGATACTTGAACCGAATCCAAACGGGAGAAAAGACAGCTCATTTCTGCCTATCTCCTCGCGCCCGACACAGAAAAGGCTGTGGAACGCAAAGGACAACTTAATGGGGCTGGGTTTCGAACTAAGCGTTGTGCAAGAAGGCTCCTCTATAAAGGAATCCATATCTTCACGAAGGGTCTTGTGCAGAAAAAGGTCACCCCATAGATATGGTCTAAAACACACAACTAAACTACCAAGCAGTCCTCGAGGAGCAATATTTCATAGCACAATTTGCAAGCGCAACTTGTCGCCCACCCAGAGTCCCCAGCATGGTGGAGCTAAAAGGGACCACAGCATTTGGGATCCATCAGAGTACGGGGGGAATAACACTCATAGAGCACAACGTGAAACTCGAAGATCCATCACTCCCGCCACGCCGTCGGTGAAAAGGAGAACACCAAAGGGACCTTGCTTACAACAACAAAAAACCTCTCCAGAAGACAGGAGAGACCACGAGGGCTTGATAAGACACAAAAGAAATGCACCTTGCACCCCAAGAGCATGGGCACCTAAACGTGACAGGACTACAAGGACAATGAGAACTACTCGCCCACAAAGCTGCGAATGTGCTTGTGGAATATGAGGGGCCATACTCATTTAACCAGACAATCCGACGTGAATCTGACAGACTTCGATGCACTTTATCTCCAAGATATATGGCTTGTGGACAAACCTCTACTCGACGGTTTCGAATTGGCCCATTCCCCTGCTATAAAAGGCCAGAAAGGCAGACCGAGATCAGGTCTAATTACAGCGATAAGAATGGGTTGCGGTCTGCACTTAAAACAAGTGATACTGGCGACAGAATTTATCTTGGCAACGTCTGTTGAATGGTCCAGAGCTACTTCGACAGACCACTCCAACCGGCTGGAGGAGATTCTCTTACTTAACATCTATTGGAATCCTGCCAGAGTGGAGACAGAGATTTCTCAACCAGCTTGAAGTCCTGATTGACAGTTCTATGGAGAGTCAGAAGCTCTCCCATATTATCATCATGGGTGACTTGAATGTTTATTTGTCCATGCGCTTGAACAACTCAAGTAGGAGAGCCCACTTATGGACCAAATTCATGGACTCCAGAGACTTGCATAATCTTCATTACGTATTCACGTCCAACCACTCCTTGATCCCGCCTTGGCAAAGAAATGATCAAGCATCAACTATTGATTATATTCACATCTCACGAAGTCTGCTGAACACACTGGTCTCATTTGAGGTGGCTCACACCGAGCACAGTGACCACAACATCCTCATTGCAGTATGGTCCACTGTGAAGCATCCAGCTAGGTATATGACCACTAACCTGATCACAAACACCTGCGGCAATAGGATAAGGCTGTCACAAAAGGCCATTGACGCTCTCACAAAGAACTTCACGGAGCAGAAGCTCATGAATAATCAAAATCCAGACACCAGTGTGGATTATTCTTTGATCTTGGCAGCTCTTATTCCGCAAAAGAAAAAGCCCCTCATGCTCCCGAAATCATCTACTCATATATACAACTCACAAGTAGTGGAAAGAAGGAAAGCATTAATGAAAATAATGCGAATAGCAAAAAAATCTAATTGCACTCTTAAAATGGAGGAAGAAAAATATGCCATGAATAGGTATCGAGCCTGGCTCAAGAACACCAAATACAAGAAATACCAAGATGATGCGCAAGAAATGCTATGTGTAATCTGTAGTAAGAAGTCAAGAGAGTTTTGATCCTTAATTAAAAAGAACAGTGACAGCCCCATATGGCCCTTAATAAACCCAGTAAGTGAATTAGACTGAATAAAACACTTTACCAGTCTCTACAGCGAATCCTCTGGAAAGAAAAGAGCCAAAATCTGCTCTGACAAGCACCACGAGCACGACCTCATCCTAGCCAAAATAAGAAAACTTAACAACTCTCGGGCTGCAGGTCCAGATGGTATTACCAACTCCGACCTAAAGCAACAAGCTGCACCTTCGACTTTCTTCATCTTGGAAGTTTTCAAAAAATGCTTGGAGACTGCAACAGTCCCCTCATCATGGAGGAATGCGATTGTGGTCCCGATTTTTAAAAAGGGGGCCAGGGACAATCCAAACCACTACCGCCCTATCGCCCACCTAGACTCAATAGGGAAGATCTTCGGTTCTATGCTTCTAGACAATTTCCAACAATGGACAAAAATCTCAAAAACTGAGGACCCACTTCAAACGGGTTTTGTAAAAAATCTGGGGACTACTGCGAATATACTCGCTATGAGCACACTCAAAGCTAAGGTCCTGAAAGGACATCTGAAAACATATATTGCATTCATCGATCTGGTTCAAGCTTTCGACCAGATCGATAGAACAATTCTCTAGGAAAAGCTAGAACATCAAGCCTGTCCCACTGAAATCCTGAATCCAATCAAGGCCTTATATACTGGCACCTTAATGTGTGTGCGGCTCAATCAAACCAGCTTACTTTCTTCATGGATTAAAACAGATCGGGGAGTCAAGCAAGGTTGCCCACTGGTCAAGGCCCTGTACAATGCTTCTATTGCTGATCTCGGGGAATTTGAAAACAGAGTTCGCTCCTTCCCTCCAACACTTGGAGATGTAAAAATGTCGCACCTACTGTTTGCAGACGATATTATATTAATGGACCACACGGCAATAGGTCTGTAGAGGCAAATTGTTAACCTAGCCGATTACTTGAAAGAAAACCATCTGCAGATGAACCGGGAGAAGACAAAGATTATGATTTTTGAAAAACATAAGACCAAAGGAAATACCTTCTCTTGGTCGATCGCCAACCACCCACTAGAACTAGTGGAGGACTTTAAATACTTAGGAGTAATCCTAAACAATAACGCCAAAGAGGTCCCGATGCAAGCCAGTTTGATGGCAAAAAATGTCTCCTGATCTCTCAGTCCAGTGCTATTTACAGGAAATACGGACGCTTCACAATATCCCTGCTTTTGACCTTTTATAAATCAAAAGTCATTCCCAGCCTTACTTGTGGAATGGAAGCTATGCCTAACCTTCCAGGTAAAGTATGGGCAAAGCTGGAAGGATTATATTGGAAGAAAGCCCTGAACTTGCCTTTATCCACCCCGATTTCGTTGATCAGGAGGGAGCTAACACTTCAATCCTTAAGCTCTATAGTGGCTAGGAATGAACTCTTGCTGTACAGAAAAATCTTACTACCATCGCCACCCTACAGTCTTAAGGCAATTGGTAAGGAAATTGAAGCAGGAACATGCAAACTGCTACAAAAATGGACCATCAAGAACAGACTTCTGTTGGAAAGGATTGGCAGCTCTGAAATAGAACTCATCCAGTACCCAGAACGGGTAAAAAAAATCCTGGAAAACGACTGGATCCAAATGCTGAAAGACGCGAACCTGATCAAGTCGGCGATGGACATACCATCTAATACAACTAAAGTCAATGTAATCCGCACCTATCTGGCAAAATGTCCTGACAGGAAGCTTAGAGAACACTTCCTGCGAATCCTCTTGAACATCTTGCATCCAAATGAGATGCTTGTGCGCTGGAAATTAAGTGACTCACCAGCCTGCTGTTTCTGCACTCAGAAGGACATGAAAGAAACCATAAAACTTCTCCTCCTAAACTGCCGGGGCCTGATCGGGACACGTTCTTGTCACCTGGGAACCTTGCTTAAAGATCTTAAGTTCTATGACGAAGAAGAATGGTGGTGTCGGCTTTTGAGCAGAGATAAAACTTTGTGGGTAATTGCACTGGTTGGCTTCTTCCAGGAGACTGGTCTACTTGACAGACATATCATAGAATAAGTAAATTAAAGAATACTGCTGTTAACATCTAACAAATACTGACTCATTGGGGGGAAATGATTTCCGCTGGACTGGGATTAGTAAACTTCAAGAGGCTGGACCTCGTAAAGACCTCAGGGCCTGATCAAAGACATTTAGGAAAAATCCTTGTCAAAATTGTTTAAATTTCAATTAAAACAAGTAACAAAAAAAATAATTAAAAACATTTCGAATTGTTTACTTTTGCTCAAACTATTGCTTATGACTGCTAGTATCTTTCCAATGTTGCTCCCGTAGCAATTTGTACAGATTTTAGGATTTTTGCACACATTCATTGTTTTATTCAGCCATTTCCGAGTGTCACTTTCACATTGCGAAGGTTCCAATCCGTTTTTCTCTCTTGTTTGGGGGGGGGGGGTTGGATCCGAATTCTGTTGTTTATTCCTCATTCCTGATTACCTGCTGCTTCCTTGTATCTATTTAGAATTGCTTATTGGTGGGTTGGGGGTACATTGCTGGGGGCAATTCTAACTCAAGTTCAATCCTTCCAAACAAGTCAAAAGTGTTCTATTTTCTGGTGTTTTCCATCTGTGTTGCTAAAGGGTTAATTTAAGTGCATTGTTCCCATTCCTATCTGTTATTGTCACCACATGGGTGATTGCTGCTCCATATTAAAAAGTATATGTTTGATTTGAATTTTAAAGAAATAAATATTACCTTTACCAACCAGCCTGATTCCTGGTCCATTGTGACCTGGGGTATTTGATAAGGAGTGTGATATGAGTGGTGTATCTCTCAAATATTGAACCTACATATATAACAAAATAAGCATTTCCGTTGTGCGCTGCATACTAGGCTGAGACCAGGGTGTATCACCTGATTGAAATCCTTAACACACATACTCCAGCTCCTCTTTCTTCTTCTACCTTCTTTATAGACAGTAGACATATGTACTGTGGTAAGGCTGACTATCTTGAGATCCTTGAAGTACTGGGACGAAGAAGAAACACAGGAGACCATGTGATCTAAATGCTGGGACGAGCAGGCCCTGCTGAGTAATGAAGATAGTGCCCTCGAAAGAAACAAAGGTCTAATGAACCTTGGGGACAGCGGGCCACATTGTATAAAGATCTACAATGGACTAAACACAGTTAGACGGTCACGGGCAGCTGCACAAGATTGCAGGTGTGCTTATCAGCGACCGCAGGAGATTCAAATCTGTGTTACCAATCTGGAGGGAGAGTGCCCCAAGGACGCTGGCGGTCATCTGCGTCTTATGGTTGGAGGGTTTCCAGGAACAGACATTTGCTCAGCGCTGCTGAAAGGAGGAAGTAACGCAGACAACAACCGTGAATGCCATCACGGAGTCGCCAAGGAAACAAGACTCTGCAGAAGCAGAATTGAATGCCTGCCATCCCAGGAAGCCCCAGTGATGTGCCGAGACCCCAGACAAGGTAAGGGGTAGCACAGGAGATCTGCAGGGAACGATGGGCTGCTCAATAAGAGGGTGCAAGCAGTTGTCCCACAGCCTCTGCGCAAGCACTACATTTGGGTGGCAGGGCAGGGGCAGGAGGCATACAAATACCCTCTTCCTTGTCACCATGGTAGAATACATTCTGCTGACCTTCAGAGAAAGGGTGAAGACCCTGAGCATATTACAGACCCAGGAAGGGCAAATCCCTCACAACAGTGGCAGAGAGGAGCCAACTGATAACCAAAGGAGGGCTAGATCTAGATTCTAGCTAGGGCTAGATTCTCCACAACTCCTACTCAATCCGACTCCTCTTTTGAATGCCTCATCTGTAGGCTTGGGGTCTTGCCTATTCCCTCTCTCACCCTAGCCACTATCTACAGACCCCCTGGCCCTATCTCCCTCTTCCTCTCTGAATGGGCCGACATTGCCTCATCCCGTTCAACCTCTTCTTCCAAACTCCTCCTCCTTGGTGACTTCAACATCCATCTCTACCCTCTTGAATCATCCACCTCCCAGTTCCGGGTCCTCTGTGACTCCTTCTCTCTCACTATTCTCACTATTCTTCCTTCCAGCCTGACTCATTCTGCCAGCCTCATCTCTTGACATCCCTATCTCTAACCCAGTCACCACTTCCCTCTCCTGGTCTGACCACTCTCTTCTTTCTTCCCACCCGAGGCTCCTTGGCCTTCTGTCTGAGTCACCCTCTGCACTGTCAGCCTCCTTCGCCGTCATTCGACTGATAAAGCGAGTGTCAGATGCTGCTTTTGCCTCTAGCTTCATCCCTCCTCCGATCCCCTCTCCTGACTCTCCCTCTGATTCTGTCCTTGCTAACCTGCACCTTGCCATCCCTAACACTATTGCCTCTGCCATGAGGATCCACCTAAAGCCTGCCACCAAGAACAACAGCTGTAAGGACGCCGATCTAGCATCTCTGAAATGCAAATGCAGAGTTGCTGAACGGAAGTGGCAGACCTTGGGCTTATCCTCTGACAAACTGGCCTTCTGCCTGCTACAAGGGCAATATCGCTCCTCAATCCGTCAAATCCAAAACTCAGGATATCCCATCCTCACTCTCCTCCACCCCGTCTCTTCTCCCTCGCCTGTTCTCCTGCCTTCCTTGGCCCCCCCTCCTCCCACCCCTCTCACTCTCATCCTTCCTGCCGAAAGCACAGGGTGAGATCCCTAAAGTGGTCCGCTCTATGAAGGCCTACTCCAAACAGGTGCTCCCCTGCTCTTCTCGAACCATTAAGGACAACATCTCCTCTCTCGCCACGGCTCTTGATGACTTCTGTAACCACTCCTTCTCCAGCATGGGTTCTGGCATGGATTCACATGCTCATGAATATTCCCTGTCATCAGGCTGGGGATCCTCGGTAAAGAAAAAATCAGTTTCAGTTTTGTTTCTGAACTGTCTTTCTACTAATAACCAATCACTGGTCTCTTGGTCATGCTGCCCCCAGCCAATAACTGCCCTCTACCTAAGCCCCTGCTCTGGCAGCCATCTTCAGATTTTTACTGCACGTTCAAATGTTGGGAGTCCTCGTGCTATAGCTCTCGAGCTTTTACTGCATATTGCGTTTTTTCAAAGAGTTTTCTCTATTTTATTCGCTCAATTGAGCCTCAAGCTCCACCTATTCATCATCCAATTAATGGGGACCCATTTTTGGAAGCTTCTACACCCCTCAAGGGCAATTCTTTTGTCGAACTTCACTTCTTGGAGGATTCCAGAAGATTCTTGAGGCCTACCCCGCGTGAACATGGCTGAAGATAAGGGAGACTCAACGCCTCTGTTCAGGATGTGGACTATGGAACTTTTTCCTGGAGGATGGGCACTCCTGGTGCCTTTACTGCCTACACTCAGACAAATCGCACGTGGAGGAGGCATGCGCGTTCTGCAAGGACATGTCTGCCCGCACCATGAAGGACTGTCGCAAGCGGCTCGCTCAGTGGTTGAAGACAGAGAACCCGGCAGCAGGTGATCCCCGGCAACATACTTCTCCCAAGAGGAAATCTGAGTGGTCTTCTAAGACCTTTGAGGGCGCTCTGGCGATGGGGGCCCAACAGAAGGCAAAGCACCGCGAGTCCGCAGGCACTGAGAGTGCCATTGGTACAGGCTCCTCGGCAGCCAGGCTGGGCGCAGCATCGCCGACGCCGTCAACCATGAGCCAATGCTCCGGCTCAGCGAAGAAAAGGAAATCTGAACAACCGGGTAAGCTTCGGGAGAAGGCCCGATCGACTCCGATGGAGAAAGCCAAGGGTGAGCGAGGCGCTGACCCTCCCCCCATGGTGAAGGCCTCGGATGCGCCCAGGTCGTGAAGGACCAGGTTCACCAGGCGAAAGCGTCTATTGAGGGAGTAGTGGTGTCCCTGGCAAAGGCCGCTGATGCGAGTTCCCAGGAGACATCCACCAAGACGAGAGTTTCCCTGCCTACCCGGGAATCGTCATTCGTGCCCATTGAGAAGACTCCCATGAAAATGTCGATCATCTGCTCGAGAAGAAGGGGGGGGCGCAGTGGTCCAGCTAGACCCAAAGATCTCTTCTGAGGAGGAGCTTTCGAAGCCTGACAGTGCCTGAGAAGAAGGGCGTTGAGGCCGGGCCCCACGGGAAGGACCTCAACGAGGCGAATGGGGAGAGCGACGAGGGAACCGACGAAGAATAGCAGGGCAGGCAGGAACCGGACCCCACGCCACTTCCGACACTCCCGTCGCAACTGCCTCCATCACCGGCGGACAGATCGGGGGACATCCTACAAGCTCTGCACATCCTGTGCATGGAGATACCTGCCAACGCCGACGGGCGACCCAGTGCCTGGACTGTCAAAGGATACACAAACTAAGAGGAGATGGGTCCATCCGCCTCCACCGTACCATCCATCCCCTCAATACCCTCCGCCAAGGCATGAGAAGGAGCCGGATATGACGACGATGGGTTCGGACGCTGGTGACGACGACAGAACAGATCTCCCGTCGCCGGTACCCAGGGCTTCTCCCCCCGAGGAGATCGGATCCTTCCACGCCATGATCTCTAGGGCCTCAGAGCTGTTTCAGCTCAACCCAGAGGAAAGGAAGGGGGGGTTTCCTTTATCAGCGACGAGAGGCCAAGAGGAAAACCGTGCTCTCAAACCCGCTGTTGGATGACATTTGGGATGAAGGGCTGTCCCTCCTGAAGAACCCATCCTCGACCCCGGCGAAGAGACCAGTAGGAGAAGAAATACCGGATTACAGACTCTGCACTGAAGTGCCTCAGAGCGCAGCCGTCCTCGGACTCGACAGCGGCCAGGAGGAAATCTGCAGGGTCGGCGGCATCGACTTCCTCTTCGCCACTGGACGGGCAAGGGAAAGAGGCTAGACGCCATGGGACGTCGGGTCATCTCATCAGCGTTGACGACCATTAAGGTGGCCAACGCTCTCACAATCGTGCCCCGCTACCACAGGGAGCTGTGGTTCAAAATCGCCCCTCTTCTGGACTTCCTCCCAGATGACAAGACGGCGGAGGCCCTTGAAATCCTACAAGAAGGCGAGGTGGCTTCAGACCATGCCATTACGGTGGCCACGGACATCGCCAACACCGGGTTCCACCAGATGGGCAACAGCGTTTGTGTCATGATTCCTGCCCCTCAGGTCCCCAGCCCTCCAAGATGTCAGGCTGGAGCCAGGCCACGATCACCTACATGGCCCTCAAGGGCCTCTCCATCCCTCCAAAGACCCACTTGGAGTCAGACTTGGCGCTTGTGGCACCAGACTCACTCACTCCCATAGGATAACATTGGGGATTGGACTTGTAGTGCATTGATGCGGACAAGATGGATCCGCCACATATTTCGGTTCCCAGAACTGCATGTGCGGTCTAGTCTTTTGGGTGTGGTTCAGTCCAGAGACACCTGGGATACCCAGAGAAAATTTAAGCCACACCCAGGCTGAGAAACATGCTTTGCGTTTTCTGCAGCGTGACACTCACCGTGTTCGGATCGGTCTCCAGTAGGCCTGCATCTTTCTTCTGCGCTCAGCTCCTGCAAGAACAAGAACACCTTTAGGAACAGCCTTACCTTGCGGCGCATCTGCCAATCATTCATCGCTCCTTCTGTTCTGCCGGCATCTTCGGCGGTGTCATTCCCATCCCGGCACGCCGCTTCCTAAGGAAAAGGGAAAAGAACAGAAAAAAGGCATTAGTAAGCATTCTGCAAATCTTCGCTTATTGTTAAATACTGTACGAGCTTCAAACGCTTACCTGAATCCCAGCCGCTCTCGGGGAACTTTGTCTCCGGAACTTCTCATCCATCTGCAAGAGGGAAAAGACACTCCAGGTTAGCGTGGAAACATCTAGAGGCGCTGCATACCGCGCTTACCCACCGCATTTGTTCTTCATAACCGGCATCCACGCTGAAAACGTCGCGGCACCTAAAAGACACAGAAAAAGAACGCAGTTCAATGCAAATACGAAAGGGGTGCATCGCGCATCGCGCTCTCACTCACCTTCAGCCCTACTCATCTCAGCAGCACGCCGCCATCCCCGGACGCCGGCCATCATCTAAGGAAGGAAAGGAACAAAGTTAGAGAACTGTTCAAAAGACTCATTATACTTACTTGTCGGACTCTTGCCAGTAAAGTAACTAGGCAGCAACGAGCCTGCATCAATCAAAGCACCCCTGCGCTGAAATCAGGGTGGAGAGCACACTATCCAAGAAAACAAGGTGAGGTGTGGATCAAAGGGAAGGGTTGGACCCCGGGGAAGAAGGGGTTCAAGCACACAGAGACAATAGGGAGTTAAACTCTACCAATCCTGTGTTTCAAGCCCAGTCTCCAGTCGAATAGCCTCCAGGGAAGGGTTCGAGGTCGTAAGAGGTCAGAACAGGCTGAGTGACGTCCCCGTGGATACCAGGTGAGCATTACAGTTTGCCTTCGCAGGCGTGGTTGGCTCAAGGCCACCAACTTCCGTCAGGACGTCCACACTAGGGTAGTGGACATGCCCTTTGACAGCGACAACTTGTTTGGGAAGACGGTGGACGAGTCACTGCAGGCCATCAAGGCAGACACTGAGATGGCCCCTGCCTTGGGCACACTCCAACAATGACGGCTATCCTTTCGGGCCTCCAGAGGGAAGTCACAGGGTGCCTCCAAAGGGTTCGGTGGCAGCTTCTCCTCATACCGTGAAGCGGCCATTTCTTCATCCCAGGAGGCCTACAGAGGCTGCAGCAAATCGTCAACGTTGCCAAGGGGCCCAAGGTGGTACAGCCTCGGTGAAGCAGGACTGAACGGGCCATGACGTCGGGCCCCCACACGAGCACCCCGGTGGGAGGCCGGCTGGTGAACTTTGTCGGCGTGTGGAAGTCCATCTCTGCCGACCGTTGGGTGCTGGATGCCCTGGCCCACGGACACACCCTGGAGTTCCAAAGGAAGTGTCCCCGTTTTCCACCTGTGGCCAGGAAAGAAAACCATGTTCCACAACTATTTCTGGAGGTACGAGCGATGCTGAAAAGGGGCACGATAGAACTCGTCCCGAAGAGTCTCCGGGGCTCCGGAGTATACTCGCCGCATTTCCTCGTCCGAAAGAAGACCGGCGGTTGGCGACCCATTCTAGATTTCCGCCGCCTCAACAGATACATCAAGTCCCCCTATCTGGACGATTGGCTCATCCGAGCGAAATCAAGGGAACTCGCCGTCGAACACACAGCGAGGACCGTCTGCCTGCTCATGGAACTGGGGTTCTCGATAAACTATGCAAAGTCCTGTTTGGTGCCAACGTAGGACGCTTGGTTCCTGGGAGCCAGGCTCAACACAGTGGCGCGCCTGGCTTCACAGTCGGAGGACAGGATAAAAGCCATCCTGGGCAAGGTACAATGGCTGTTGACCATGGAAGTTGCCAGAGTGAGGTCCATCAAGTCCCTGCTTGGCATGATGTCATCATGCATCTACCTCGTTGGGCTGTGCAGGTTGCGGATGAGGCCGCTGCAGGAGTTCCTCAATGCCCGTCGGATACAAGTGTCGGGAAGCTTCGAGGAGATGATCGCCCTCAACGAGACATTCCGTCGAGCGTTTCGGTGATGGGACGCCCACGCGCATCTGGCGGCATCTGGCGGCGGGCACAGACTTTCAAACCCCAGCACATCAGGAGACGGTGACAACGGACGCCTCCCTGGAGGGATGGGGAGCACACACCGGAAATCTCCACGCAAGAGGCCTTTGGCTCCCGGAGGAAGAGTCATTGCTCATCAACGTCCTAGAGCTCCGGGCCGTGTTTTGGGCCCTCAGGTCTTTCCTTCCGTCCCTCAAGGGCAAGGTGGTGCAGGTCTTCACCAACAACACCACCACAATGTTCTACATTCGGAAGCAGGGGGCACCAGATCCCCAGCTCTCTCCAAGGAAGCGCAGGATCTATGGCGCTGGGCCGTCACCCAAGGGATGTTCCTGGTACCCTTTCATCTGGCAGGAGTGAAGAACACTGTCGCCGACTCACTCAGCAGGAAGCTGCGCTCTTGCCACGAGTGGGAGCTTCGGCAGGATCAGGTGGACCTATTGTTTCGACGATGGAGCAATCCCCAGATCGAACTGTTCGCGACGGCTACGAACATCAAGTGCCAGAGGTTTGCCAGCAGGTTTCCCCAGCCAGGGAGCATGGGGGATGCATTCTCCTTCCCGTGGGATGGCCTGTTCCTCTATGCTTTCCCCCCATTGCTTGTGTGACTCATCAGTCAACTCAGACAGCCCAGCCCCGGTGCAGGATGATCCTTGTCGCTGCATTCTTCATTCGAGAGTCCTTGTAACAGTAAAAGACACCAACCAGAGAACAGCTACAACCTGTAACCCCTTGCGAACAAGGACTTTGACCATCAGTGGGAAAAGCAACCTCAGTCCCTCTTCCTTTCTCCTGCCAAGTCTGGGGAAGAATCGGAGTATGGGGGGGAAAGTTACAGTGATTCTTACCTAACTTTAAACTCCCATTATAAGTCTATGGGCTTATAATAAACTTTATTATAACAATATTGGCTTTGCCATTACTTGCTTGAGCAAGACTTCTGACAGTTGGGGCTACTTCTGTTGGCTAGTTTAACTTGTACTCTGACAATTAGAACCATTCACTGGACCCCAGAGACCCTACCTGCATTTTCTCCTGCTTCAAAGAATCTGTGGAACTTTACCAGAACTATTGGGCAAAAGCGCCCCAGACAAATTAGGGCTGGACATTTTGAGATAGGGATCATTCTCTGTGTACCTATAAGTGCATAATATTACCTTGCCTTTCCTTTGCATGAGTTTGTGATGTAAATTATGCCGTCTGATAAGTGAATGCATATATGTAATCTATTTTTCTAGTGTTGTGTGATAACTCTACTTGCCAGTAGTCATTTTTCTATAGTGTGTTTGGCCGGCAAATGATCATTTCATGTGTATACATCCTATCTAAGTGTAATCTGTGATTCCCATTGTTTGAACTCATTGTGGACCCTTTACAAGTTAACCACATCTGAGGAACTTAGCCTAGATGGCCTGTCACTGCTACCTGAACTGGTTTGGCTACAGCTGTCGCTGTCACAATATAGGTTGGCCTTCTATACATCTGTCCACCAGGCCAGGGTATAGAAAATCATTCCTAACACTCACTTGATCTCCTTCTCACCTCATTTCCACTGTTAGGCCGATGACACGCATCTTTCCTTCAAACTTCCTTCTACTTTTCCCCTTCCTCCTCTCTCATCCCTGACTGTCTGTCTGCCATTCGGGCATGGTGTGTAGCGAATGATCTCTATCTCAATGCCAGTAAGAAAGAGATCCATCTCATCGGGACACCTGTGCCCTACTTTCTTCCTTCCCTCTGGCCACCCTCTTTGGGCCCCCTACCCCCACCATCTTGTGAGGCCAAAAACCTTGGGGTCATCTTCAACACTGCTCTCTCCTTCACCCCTCACATCATGGACCTTACCAGGAAGTCCCACTTCCAGCTCCACCACCTCAGATGCATTCTTCATTTTCTCACCTTCCCCCAGAAGCTCAATGTTTCCAGAGCTCTGGTCCTCTCCAAGCTGGACTACTGCAACAGCCTCTTTCTTAGTCTCCCTCTTTCCTCCCTTCAGCCACCTCCAGCTAATCCAGAATAGGGCTGCAAGATTATCCTTGGTCTCAAGCCCAGGGACTGTCTCTCTCCAGCCCTAGAATCTCTCCACTGGCTCCCGGTGGCTGCAAAGATCAAATTGAAGACCCTCTGCATCATCCACAAGGCTTTCTGGGGACTGGGACCACGCTATCTCCAACTTTCCCTCCCTAAATACTCCCCTGCTAGAGCCCTACTTCCTCTAATTCCAACACTCTGACAGTCAAACGCTTTTCCAAGCAGAGAGTGGGGGCAGGTCTCTCTCCTTGGCTGGTGCCTCCCCCTGGAAAAGATCTCCTTAAATTCTGGAAATTGCTCAAAACATTGGCTCTTATCTGCCTCGTTCCCTCGTTTCCTTCTCTGCTAATCATCCCACTTTTGCTGTGACTGGTGGCCTGTTCCTCATGAATCTCACAGGATCCAATGCCCTTCCTCCCAATCATTACCACCACCCCTCCCACCCACTGCACTGCCTTTCAGGCCCCTGCCTGGTGGCTCCACATACCACCCTTGAAAGCCACCTATACTAGCACTTAGCCTGAGGTACTCCTCCTTGGCCCCCCCTTAGCATTTCCCTCCTAGACCCTCCTCCAACACCTCCTCCTTCCATCCCCTAACCTGCACTTCTCCCCAATGCACTTGCACGGCCGATTGCCACAAGGCCTAGAAGGGCCACAACTGTATATTACTGTTTTTGCCATTGTTTCCCATGTTCCCTTCAAATTTTGCCTTGTGTTGCTTTAAAACACAATTATGTTGTATAAAGCACCTTACAAATTCTCAATAAAATAGATAAATAAAATAGATACCCTCATCAAGAGAAAGAGAATCTGAGAGGGAGAGTCCCTCACGACATGTATAGAGATAAGCCCACTGATAACCAAAGGCGGGTTAGACACCCTACCGAAACTACAAGTTATCTTCTTCATGATAGTACTTGGCAGGAGAGTGAGCCAAGTTGGCCAGCACAAAGAAAAAGAGAAGCCAGGGTCTGCAACCCAAAATAAGAGAGCAAAACATGTAATCTTCCTCATTGCAGTTCTTGGCAGGGAAGGATACCAAGATAGGTAGACCAAAGAAGGAGAGTAGCAAGAGTCGTGGACCCCTTCAAAATCTTGGAGATTAAGAGTGATGTTGAAGAAACAGAAGACCAGGGAAATGGAGTAATTCCACCTGCCTGTAACTGATACCAGGAAAATTGAGCAATTCTCTTGGTAAAAGGAACTAGTAGGGAAGTCCAGAAGTTTGGGGAAGGGAGCCATTCCCCCAGACTGTGTGAAAGCGTACACCAGGAGAAGGGAGACATTCTCCTGGTCCATCCAGAAGGAGTATAAATGGTTGTGTTGAGAACTTTACCAAGCTTGGGGAAGGAAGACATTACCCCGGGCTATGTGAAACCAAATACCAGGAGAAGGGAGGCATTCTCCTGGATCATCCAGAAGGAGAATGAAAGTTGTGTTGAAAACTTTACCATCAGGGAAGCAAGTCATTCCCCCTGATAATGTATGAGACACAAGACTATGAAAACTGGTTTTGACAAGCCAAGGACCCTAAACCCAGGAGAAATGAGTCATTCTCCTGGGACAAGAACAAAAATGCTTTATTTTATAGTTTGTAGTGTAAGGGATAGGAATAAGGTTTTCTTGGCACAGGACGGTGGACACTTTTGATTTCACAGACACCGTGACAGTCAACTTATCTCTTTAGTTGAGGTAGGGAAATCCCCCTCCCCACCCATCTAAGGATAGGGGTAGTCAGGTTTTCTCATTCCTTTTACTTTAATAAAAGTATTTAACCCTATCATGCCCCATTTGTGTCAGTCTCCTTTGTCTGCACCCTTACACCTAGCATCCCCCAACCTCCTATCCAACCCTAGTACTTGTCAATAACTGCATCTCATTTTGACTACATACCTGTTTCAAGTCTTTGGTCCATCGTGTTGTTTTTTGGGGCTGTTCCAGAAGAGAGCGGGTGACACAGGACGCCAGGACGGCAGCCCCAAGAACATGGGTACCTGGTGATAGCAGCCCGACTCCCCACACCACGTGGTTGCTTCCCTGATTACCGTGATGTAAGGACAGTGCAAACACTGACCAGGGAAGAAGAATATTCTTGCCAGATGATGGAGGTGGTGGGATGGTAGCAGGAATACAACTGAAGAGGCAGCAGACATGCAACAATACAGATGTGGAAAATAACTATTAGCAACAGGAAGCAGGAAAGGATCCAGGACAAGGAAGGGCCAAGATCCAAATGCGAGCAGGGTGGCAGGAGAGGACGAAATAGTAGGAGACCAGACGGGAATAGATGAAAAAGGGAGAGTAGTCAAGGCAAGCAGGAAAGGGCAAAAAGTAAGGCTGGCATTCACAAAGGCAAAGTCAGGATCATGTAGGCAGGGAACTGGCTGAGCGCATTAAGAAACGCTCAGTTGAGGGAGATAGGGTTTTAAATACCTTTCTGAAAACAAGGCGGCAGCACAGCGTTGCTGTGGAGAAACCTGAGGTTGGCATACACCACACATACACGGGAACTTGGCCACCACGCATGCAGAGTGAAATGATAATGGGGGCGCCCTGGAGAGACCTGCGTCTGTGGGCAGTCAAACTCCTGGGTCTTGCTGGGTGCAGACACCAGCAAGGAAAAAGACATTTACAGGGGTCAAATTGGGATTTGTTGACCAGGAGAACAATACAGCTCCTGGGCATTGGGCATAACCAGTTAGGCAGGAGCTATCTTTGGAAAACCAGGAGCTAGTAAATAGTGCGCAGCAAACCTAACTATGCGCCAGATGCAAACTTTTATCCATTTTATACTATCCAATATGCTCTAACTGTCCCTTAGGTGTGTTTTTATTCTGCTTTTTATATGCATTCCCAAAGATACAGTTATTATTGCATAGCTAGGTTTGTGTGGTACCTATTGCCACAGGAGTCAAAAGTAGCTCTACGTAGCTGTTGGTTTAAAGCTAACCAGGTGCCCCTTGGTTACAGCCAGGAGATAAATAGCTCCTAGTAATTTCAAACCCTGCGTTAGGATGGGTGCCACAACCACAAGGTTTATTGAAGGTATGTGTGCATGCGTGACTGTGGGTGAGAGCCGGATTCAAAGTGGATGCAGCCATGCTAGTATGACTGCGGTTGCTTGTAGATCTGAATGGCTCCCCATGGTGGTTGGTACTGCCTCCTCCAGGGGAATGACGCTGGTGGGCAGGGACGGCGACAGCCTCGGTGCCCTTGCCTCCCTGCTGCTCCTGTAGTTACCAGTGGACTGGGAGCTGTCCAGTGCTTCTTTTGGGTGCAACCCTCCTGGGGAACGGCACCGGTTGGCAGGGTTAGCACCGACTGATAGCAGCCCAGTTGCCTCCACTCCCTGCTGCACTGTTGCCGGAGGCTGCCTGGAGGTTTCTCCTTTGGTGTTGCCCCCGTCCCGGGGAACAGCACCAGTGAGCAGAGCTGGCACCAGCCGATGACGATACTGGTTCCCTTCATCTTCCTGCTGTACTGTTGCTGGTGGACTGGTGGTTGCCTGGTGTTTCTTGTGGGTGCCTCCTGAGGAACGGCACTGGTGGGCAGGGCTGCCGCCAGCCAACAGCAGCCTCAATGCACTTGGCTCCCTGCCTGTGCAATGTTTCTGGTGGCCTGGCAGCTGTCCGGTGTTGGTTGGTGCCCTCCCTCCATGGGACGGCCCTGGTTGGCATGGGCCAGCTGTGGCCGCAGGTGATGCTGAGAAGTGCGTGCTGGTGAGGCATTGATTTTGGGGCCTCCACAGCTAGTCTCCTCATCATGGTTGCTTGGGTGCTTTCTGTGGCCTGGAGACCTTTTGGAGTGTTCTGCTTCTTCCAGTTCCATGGACCTCTGGCTGTCATGGCTACTGGGTAGTTGGTCTGTGGTTCTCCTGGTCCTAGATGGCGTGTCTGGTGCTGATGTGATGGGCTCCTAGTGAGCATGACAGGGGGACCAGAGGCAGGAGGGCCTTGCCTCCTTCTTCCTCCTCTTCGGATCCCTCCTTGTCGGATGCATTCTCTACGACTGCTGAGGATGGGGTAGGTGTCAGGACAGGGTCGATGTGGACACTGTACTGTCCTGGGTTTTGGATGATATGGATTTCTCAGGATCCTTGGTCCGGGCTATTGTTTGGATCCTTCTGTTGGCTGTTAAACTCATAGCCCAAGGATGGGGCTGCCCAATGTTCTTTTGGCACTACTCTGCTGCTTGTGCTCTTCGCAGGGCATGGACTGACCCCTGGATTGCCTGGAACATCTCTCTCCCTGACAGGGAACTACTTGCCCAACTGGTAGACTGGTTTTTGCTGTCGGTGGTGGTGACAGCAGGTCTGGGTCCTCTGGATCACAAGGTTGCCTCTGGATGCGTATGGCATGCTGGTGCTCCCCTGACCTTTAGGGCATGTATCTGCGGATCGTCCTCCATGGTGGAATCTGTTGGTGGCTCTGTACCTCTGTTTTTGGGTTTCTACATTTGTTACACTCACCTGGTCTCTGCGGAGGCGTTGGGGCACAGTTGCAGCCCTCCCAGAAGTTAGGTCACCCCCGTCCGGTCTTTCCCCTCTGAACATGAGCTGTGAGTGGTGGTAATTGGTGACACTGCTCCTGCGTGGATATGAGAAAACGTGAGTGCACTGATCAGTGACTATTGTGCCTCTCAAACCCTTCTACCCAAGGAGCAATTTCTGTGGGCATGTACCAGCCCATAGGGCTCACCTGTTAATTATTGATGGTAAGCTCTCCGTCCTACTACTTCTGGCAGGGGCGCTTGCAGATGGGATCTAGTTCCTTCACTGATCCCTGGTAAGTAATAGTCCAGTCCAGCTGAGACTATGCTTCTCCTCTTATCTCTTTCCCTTTCTGTTTTCTCCTTGCCTCTTCTCGTTTTCTGTCTTGGTATTATTGCTCTCAATATTGCTGTTAATTCCTGAATAACGTTTTCTCTTCTGTTTTCTTCCAAATAGGAGGAAATGCAGTTCAAAAGCAGCTGTGGGGGTGCGGAATGTGGCCAGAAAGAAGATGGTTGAAACCGCAATGTCCGACAACAGGTGAGTGATGGTTTAAGGCAAAGCGCGAGGTTCGGTGGTAGCGTGACCTTAAACTGAAGTTTAATCCCAGGCAGCGGTGAGCGCTACGCTGCATGGAACTGCAGAATAACGCGAAGCGTCTGCCTCAGGGATCCGAGCAGCTTATATAGCTGTGATCGTGGGCACGCCGACTAGGCCTGGCTTGACTGCCACACCTTGCCACTCCTAGAAAGTCAGCACGTGCAAGGAAACCCAATAGCAGCAGCAGCTACATCCAAGAGTACTCGTGGGGCTGCTTTAGTGATGGAAGTTCCCATGTTAAATACACCTTGCACCCAAAATGAGGTATTACGTCCAAAATAAAAACATTCTTGTCCCAAGTAAATGTTCTTGCTTATTTGACATTCATGAGCCTGAGGTGCCAAAGACGCCAGGACTGTGTCCATCCAGGGCCCCCGTGTATGTGGCCCTTGAAGGTCTGTGTTCTTGGCCCGATGACCATGACAACATTGTGTCTCCCGGGAGGTGTAGGTTCAATGAGAGGTCTGAACCAATGGACTTGTGGACTTCTTCTGACGATGACCCACCTCAGCTCCTCTAAGCCTTCCTTTCTCCTACTGGGTCCTGTTTTTTGTGGTAGCTGGGGCAGTGGGGTCATGCCCTTCCTCGCACTACTTGCCCTCCAGGGAAGGTACTGAAGCTCTGCCGGTTTCATCAGGCCAGTGGGCATTCTTTTCCTGTTTGGACACAATGTTCCTCCGTAGCCTGGGCTCTCTGCAAGTCGGGGACTGTTTTTGGATGACCTTCCTGTCCCTGGCTACCACCATGGTTAGGACTTCTGCTCTGTGCTTTCTGCCTAGTTTTTCCACTAGGGTCTTTCTCGACCCGAGTCCCTCCCTCCGGGAAGGTCCAGCTCTTCTTGGATCCCCATGCGTGGCACTGTTTTGTGTTGGTAGAGGGGGTACAGAGGGTGCCTCTGCGGACGCTTCGCCCTCTGGTTCTGGAGGTGGCCTGGTTGGTGTCCCTGGGTCTCCGGTTCACATACTATCATGGGGCGCTCCTCCCTCTCCGGAGCTGTTTTCTGATCACCTGTGGGTGTTTGGCTTTTTGGTTCCATGTCGATCCCTTTGGGTTACACTTGGCCCCAAGGGTTTTTGCTGCATTGGTGCCACCCCCCCTGGGGTGACGCTTTCAGTTACTGGCTCATATGTTTACTCTGTCTGGATGACTGTCTGGTTAGGGCGGAGCTGCATGGGTTGGTGCTCCCGCTTCTTCATTTGGTGTGCCAGACTATCCTGTAGTGGGGGTTTTAGATCAACTGGCTGGGATCCCGTTTGGCACCCTCCTGGATTACACACATTTGGGGCTGGTGCTCTTGTTCCTGGTGAGGGTGCAGTGGTTTCCACATGGTTCTCTCCAGTCTTCTCTGGTGGTCATGGATCCCGGCTTGGCTGTTTTTGCTTCTTCAGGATTGCATGGCCTTCTGTGTTGTTGCTGGTCCCGTTTGCTCTTCTCCATCTGCTTCCTCCTGGTTCACTGGCTCCCTGCTTCTCGGACCTCCAAGGGGCTGTTGTAGTGGTCTGAGGCCTCTGGAGTGGCGTGCATCTGGTACACCCTGTTAGGGAGAATTCTCAAAAATGTGCTAATTTTCTCTACCTTAGAGACCCCCAGCAACTTTGCTGGATTTTGAGGACTTGATTTCTTTACCTGGAGAGAGTGTGAGCCTTTTTTCCCACTCTCTCATGTGTTTTGATATGAGTTTATACACTGTGTTTCATTTTGGTTGTGGAGTCTAACCAACTCCATAGGCATCATCTTTTACAATTGTGTCACAAAGCACCTTCAGTGCAGTGACACAGGGAAGTCTTTCAGATTTCCCAAGGATTAAATACCTTCTCTGGGATCAACTACTGTTTCCCAGAACAGTAGAGTGAAATTGACTTCACTTAGTCCTTTAAAATTCTAGACCCAGCACACCCTATCTTACAATAGCGTGCTGGATGGGTTACTTAGTATCCCCTATGTCTAGTTACTCATGTAACAGTCAATTGTTACCCTTTCCTCTCAGAATGGCTGGTGGCAGTGGTTTTACAACAAACTACCATTATTTTTCCCGACTGCGAACTATACGTAGCTCCGGTAATGTTAAATCGCGGGAGCCATGTTTTTCAAGATGGCACCCAGCCATCATTGCTAAAATGGTTCCCGGTCTTCTTTTTTTGCATGTCTTTGTGGAAAGGTCCTTCTAGAGTTTTTCTCTGCGTGCCAAACCAGGTTTGGTCTCTTTGTTCATTCGCCTTTGGCAGGCTTCAGGAGTGAAACCCGCCTCTGGCTCCGGAGTGGCTGGGGTAGGCAGGAAGTGAGGGAGGTGCCCAAAACTCCCTGTGCTTAGTCTCCTAGGAGACCCAAATGCACTCTGTGAATATTGGCTGGCAGACTGTCCGGCAAGGACAGCCACCCTGCTGGGTGAGTGGCAGCTAGGCTGGAATGAATTGGAGAGAACTGAATAAAAGGTGAGTCTCTTGGCTTGGAAGGCAGAGTCGACCACTGGACGAAGGAACCGAAGGAGAGCTTGAAGAGGACGACTGCTGCAACTCCTGGACTGTTGGTTTGCCCGGTGAAGCCCTGCTGCAGGTCCGAATCACCCAGTTCGCATCAACAGAGAAGCCCTGCAAAGGACGACTTCTCCCTTTGAGTTGGTAGGACCAATCAACTCCCAAGTAAGCCACCTGTACACCCATCTCAGAGCTGGTTGCATTTCCTCAGAGTGCTGCAGGAAACCGTAGAGACATGTAGAGGGACACCAGAGTGTGTGCGTTTCTTGTAAGCTGGCCAAAAGCGTTTGGAAGATCCTCTGGACTCCCACGACGTCGGACCAACCAAGCCTGACCCCCCTCAACTGAGTGCGGGACCTCAGAAGCAAGGACAGTCCATCTTGACAGCCAGGACCAGCGTTGTTACCAGTGCGGTAGCTGACACGCGAAACAGCCACTGAAATTGAAGTTTGCCAGTTGCAAGCTTTTGACTGTCCCAGTGCAGTGCAGGAGTCCCCCGACGTCCTCCCTCTTGTCCCCACGACTGAGGCCCAGGAACAGTGAGATCTGCAGGAACTGTCCGGAACAGAAGTCATCCGCTGCATCTTTTTCTTCATTGTAAGGTACTGTAAAACAAGACTGAGAGAACTTACCTCTCACAGTGAAAGTGCTTGAAACCTTTGCAACTCGCAGGCCTAATCAGCTTGTGACCCAACATATGATTCTTCTTTTTACAAACTACTTCTAAGAACTTGTGCAGAGACTTTTCCGTTTACTTACAGAACCGCTTTATCCTATCAAAGACTTTAGCCATTGACTTTCGGCTAGCCTATTGAATTGAATTGACTCTTCTGGTGAACTCAAAGTATTTGCACTGTCTAAGAATAATTGTAGTCTTTTATGTTCTAATAACCTTTGCCTTTTACTCCTCTTGAAAAGTATTCTGAATGCTAACAGTAAGATATTAATGTCCCCAACACCCTTGTTACTAAAGTCACCTGTGAGTGTAGGTTGTGTCTGTGGGCCATCCCAAAAGAGTCTTGTCTGATTCAGAAATTTAGAGTGTACAGTATTGAAGTATATTTGTGTGTTACTATATGATTGCCTCCTTCTAATGAAGGTTTTATACTTGACTGGTAAATAAATTAATAAGTATTTATCCAAGAAACCTTGAGTGTAAGAGTTCCCTTGAATACCTGTAACTGTGAATCTTTGTGTAGTATCACCACTACAGCTCACATTTCCCCTTGTGAAATAAGCCTGGCTGCTCAACACACTACCAAAACTGTGTAGTACAGACTTATACCAAAGGTTGGTTTGCTTACCCCTGTAGTCATAGTTGTGTGTAGTGTTCCCAGAGGGTACTGCATACAAACTTTGCCTAAAACACCCCTTCCGGACTATTCTTCCTTCTGTTGCCAGCTGTCAGACTGAGGGGCCCCACTGGAGTCTCGGGTGACTCAGGTGTTGTGGTGCTGGTGGCAAGTCTCTGGGCTTCCTTCTGTTGGGTGTTTGGTGCTGGTTGTCAAGCCCTGTTGGCTTTTGGTGCAGCCCTGGGGGGGCGGGCCAAGGTGGTCATGCCTCACAACCCTTCTGCCTTGGTTTCTGTGAACCGTCAGGGGTAGTTGGGGTACTGGCTTGGTCCCTCAATGCTATGGCCTCTCAGGTGGCTGCCTTGGGGTAGGGCCTCCTTATAGCTCTGACTGCGCTTGTCCAGGTAGATTCCCCTCTTCTCGAGGCCTTGTATTTTCCGATGGGGTCTTTTTGGAGGTCTGTTATGTGTTCTGGCGGCCAAATGTGGGTCTCCCCATCTTCGGTTGCGGTCCCCCCTCTTCTGCTCCTGGTTTTAGACAGTAGGGGCCAGGGTGGAGGGTGGACACCCTACTCAGGATTGTGTGCCTTCGCTCCTCTCCTTTGGGTAGTTCAGTAGATCGGGGGTGCAGGGCTTCCGTCCCCTTGGTTGCCCTTTAGCCCAGGCTGGGGTGGTCTTTTTTCTGCATTGTCCCTGCATGGGCTTCCGGCGTTCAGACCCATGGCTGCTGCCAATGTGGCCCTGCCCCCTATTTTCCGGGCTGTGGAGCGCTGGTCAGATGCTTCTGTGGGCAGTCTGGTTGTTGTAAGGTCTCGGTTGACTGCACTAGGGTTTTGGGTCCAGTGGATGTCTTTTTCCTGCAGGCCTGGTGGCCTTCTGCTTGTTGGTGATGGTCCGCGTGTTCGCCTCTGGGTTGGGCTTTTCCCAGAAGTTCGTATGTCTTCTTGTTTCCTTTGGCCCGGCAGCTGCTGGTGGTGGTCCCCCTTGGTGTCCCTCTATCGTTGGATCGGGCCTGTTTCTTTCCCGGCTCTTCTTTCGGCTGGGTTGCCTGTTCCAGACCATGTCCCAGGTGGTTCCGCTGAGGGATGGCTTCCTCCTGGGCCGGCGTTCTGGGGATGTCCCTGCATGGACTTTGCTGGACTCCTCCTTGTGCTGCTCGGTGGGCGTCCTCTGATTTTGCCAGCTTCACGTGCATGACCCCTGGGACGGATTCTTTTGGGTGTGTTTTTTTTTCTGTGGGGATTCACTGCTTTTCAGGGGTTTGTGTGGTGGTGTTGCTGCACATCTTTCTCTCTGTGTCTCAATGGGACCTCTCTCCATTGGTTATGTTTTGATATACCTCAGAGATAAGTACTGGGATGAGGAAGAGGGATGTAGAGGTAATGCTCTGATTACTTACCTGTACTCTTCCTTAGTCCTAGTCCTCTTCCTTGTCACATTTCTGATGTTCCTCCTTTCCTCCCTGAGGGGAAGGTCCCATGATCCGGCTTTGAAATGTGTAACTGAGGATCATGGGTAAGGGGGAGGTATGTTACCTCTGAAGAAAAGAAAGTGAAAAGGGGTTGCTGGAATGGAGGCAGGGCCTCAGAAGTACGTACTGTGACGAGGAAGAGTGTGACTGGGAGTTATGAAGATTACACAAGATTTAAATTGGCATTTTCTTTCATGATAGCGGGAAAGTTCCTGTTGAAGCCAGAGGCTCGTGCAAGACACCAGATGGAGATGGGGAGCAGAGCAACATATTTACTTTCAACATCGTTTTCATCTATTCGACGTGACAGGTATGGAGGGTCAAGAAAGGAACAGTGAATGGGACAATGGATGGTGGTGTTAAACTGATCAAAGGGGGTTAATAAAACAGGCTCATTTACAGAACTTTTTTAAAGGGGAATTTAATGTTGATTGATGAAGAGTGTGTGTTTGGTTTAACAAATAGTGGGTAGGATGGGGTGATTTTAAGGAAGGTTGACTGGTGATATCTGGGCGTGGTTCAAGGAAGGCACATGGGCATCTTGGTGTGGGTTTTCAGGGGGGATGGGGCATCTTAGTATGGGTCTGGATGGAGGGATGGTGGCATCTTGGTGCCGTGAGGGAGGGTTGGAGCATCATAGTATGGGTCTAGAGAGAGGGATGGGGCATCTTGGTGGGGTCTGGAATGGAGGGATGGGGGATCGTGCTGTGGGTCTGGATGGAGCAATAGGACAAATTGGTGTGGGTAGGGTGGGATCGGGCAACTTGGTGTGGGTCGGAATGGTGGAATGGGACATCTGTGTATGAGTCTGGAGGGTGGGAAGGCCAGTATGTGCATCTGGAAGGTGGGATGGGGCATCTTGGTGTGGGTCTGGAGGGATGGGGCATCATAGTATGGTTCTAGAGTGAGGGATGGTGGCATCTTGGTTGGGTCTGCAGGGAGGGGGCACATTGGTGTGGGCCTAGATCAGAGGGAGAGGGCATCTTGGTGGGGTCTGTAATGGAGGGATGGGGCATATCAGTGGGGACCGAATGAAGGGATGGGGCATCATGGTGGGTTATGGAGGGAGGATAGTACATTGGGGTTGGTCTGTATTGGAGGGAGCGGCATCTTGGTGGGGTCTGGAATGGAGGGATGGGGCATATCAGTGGGGTCTGCAATGGAGGGAGGGGGCATCATGGCGGGGTCTGGAAGGAGGGAGGAGGCACATTGGTGTGGGTCTGGAGAGAAGGATCGAGCACATTGGTGTGGGTCTGAAAGGAGGGAAAGGGGCCTCTTGGTGTTGGTCTGGATGGAGGGAGGGAGGATGGGGGCATCTTGGTGTGGGTTGGAAGGGTGGGATGGGGCATCTGTGTGTATATTTGGAGGGTGGGGATGCAGCATCTGTGTGTGAGTCTGGAGGATGTGGCCCAGCATCTGTGCATTTAGAGAGAGGGATGAGGTATCATGGTATGGGTCCAAATGGAGAGATGGGATCATCTTACCAGGCCCTCCTTGACCAATCTATACCAGCACTCCCCCAATCCAGCACTGCCCTTCCATGCCCCCTTCCCTGACCAGCCTGGAGCGTTTGGGATCCCTCCAGAGTCCACCCCTGCCCTCGCACTTAGACGCCCTTCCCCTGGCACTTACCCCCCCATCTCCCCTCAGCACTTGCCTAGCCCCTAGGCCCCCCTACCTCCTACATTGCATGCAGTCTCCCCTCCACCTTGCACTTCTCGTTACTGCACTTGCACAATCCGAACGTCACAAGGCCTAGTAGGACCATTATTGTTATTATCTCCCCTGTTCCTCTCCCCCTGTTTGTCTTGTGGCACCTGGAAACACCATTTGCTGTATAGGCACCTTATAAATATTCAATAAATAAAATAAATACATTTTAGTGGGGTCTGGATCAGCGGGAGGGGGCATCTTGGTGGGGGTCTGGAATGGATGGATGGGGCATGTCTTTCCAAGTGTACTCTTCCAGGTCCAGTTTGGTCAAGTTCCATAAATGTCTTAATCTGTTTCTAGCACCAGCCCCCACCCTTCTGGGAAAGTCCTCTGGTATATCAGGAAGGTTGGAGGTGTTCTCGCCCTCAAAGTAGTTCTTAGTTTCTATCCCACCTTGCGGCCTTACATCTCTCATCTCATCTTGGGGTATGGGTTCTGTCGACGCCTTGTGGTTTCATTTCTCTCATCCCGTATTGGGGTCTGGGTTCTCGCACCCCACCTTTGGGTCATGGTTCTCTTACCACACCCTGGGGTCCTGTCCCGCTCACCCTGAATTGGGGTCTCCTCTGGCCCACCCAGACTTGGGGAATTGGTTCTCCTACCCCTACCCTTGTGTTTTGTCTTGGTCACCCCACCTTGAGTTGTTGTCTTGCCTATGCTGCCATGGGGTGTCCCCTCACTCACCCCGCCTTCGGGTTGCCCTTATCTCACACCGTGTTGCGGGTCTTGATTTCGCACCCAACCTTGTGGTCTGTGTTCTCTTACCCTGCCATGGGTCTTGTCTCGCTCACTCTGCCTTGGAGTCTGGGTTCTCTTACCCCTCCTTAGGGTCTTATCTCTCTCACTGTTACTTGGGGTCTCCCCTTGCTCACCCCATCTGGGATTGTCCTTCTTTCACCCCACACTGTTGTCTTGTTTAGCCCAACCTTCCCTCCCTCAGTTCCCTGGAGCAATTGTGTACCTTTTGGTTCTTGTTGTTGCTCCTTGGGTGAGTTGAGTAGTTTGGCTTCTGCGTTTCTGACTTTGCAACTGGTTCTCACTGGTCTGCTCCAAGCAGAGTTGGGCAGTGGTCTCGTCTGCCTGTGGTTCCTCTGGGCTGGGCCTTTTCGGTTGCTGGTTCAGCGAGGTAGTTAGTCTTCCATGGGCTCGGCCGCAGTCAGCCTCTTCAAGCCTGACACACGCCCTGTGTCTCCTGCCACACGTTCCAGGAGGAGGGCTCCACGTCTCTCCCGCTCCAAGTTTGTCAGCTGTCTTCTGCTGGGATGCCATGAGCCCACCGCTTCCACTACTAGGTTTCTCAAAACTGGAATAATGCACACTCTTGAGAGGCCCAATGAAGGGAATGGGGCTTTTTAGATGTCCTTACTGCTTCCTCCTTCTTCCCCCGTGTTATGTTATGTGCTGACATCTGCAATGTAAACAAGGAGTAGTAAACTGATCTCTTCACTAACCCTCTCCCATGTTTTCCTATTGGCCTCCTCACCCCAGAGCTGACTCGCATTTTACACGTTTTTCCTAATGGCCTCCTCGCCCCAGAGCTGACTCGCATTTTACACGTTTCTTGGGACCGAAGAGAGGAAAGCCTTGAGTAGCCTTCTCCAAACAGTTAACGCCACTGGATGGACCAGAAGTAGTCTTGCTACTTTGGGCCTTTAAGGACTTGTACTCCTCTTCCTGGCCTTGGCTGAAAATGTCTCTTAATGTCTCTGTAATAGTCTTATAACTTCAAGATTGTATATAATGTCTCTATTCGCTCTGCTGTAGATTTCCAATGTCTCTTATAGCTTGTGCTATTCGCATGATTTCCACTAAAATATGTCTCCTTACCTTTTCAGGGCACTTCAGGCACTGTGACAAAGAGGCCGCTGCTAAGGAATAAGGAATGCGGGAGAGGTGATCAGTAACTAGATAGAAGCTATGTCAGCATGCAGCGTGGATACTAGGCTTATTAGTCCAGGACAATAATGCAATGATTGTATCCTTTGCTCTACTGATGACAACCTAGAGCGCGGGCTGCAGCGGGCGCCGAGCAACGAAAGAGTGGAACGCTGCAGTTGATGACCTGTGTTCTTTCTGTTTACAGGTGTTGGAGGATAAACCAGCTGGCCCCGAACTTCAGGGAAGCAGAGTGCGGGGAGAACATGCTGCGAGTGGAATAACAGGGGTCTTGCAAAACAGTAAGGCTTTGGGTGCTTGCAGGTGCTCTCAGGGTGACTGAGTAATGCCAAGCACGGGCGTGCGATTGGGCAGGCTTTTAATACCCTGGGAGGCCCAACATGGATTTGGAGAGCTAAGGGAGCATGCTGGGAGTTGTGGTCCTGTTACTCCCTGCTTCCCTGCAGTTCTTCTTCATTGCAGTCTCCATGCCCAGGCCAGTAGTGTCCAGGAAGATGAGGTGGGCAGTGTCCCTCTGTCCCTCCTCCCACATGTACATCTGTAAGTCCCTGCTGCCTGCCACCCTAAGAGGAAGGTCCTGACATTGTCTCTCTCACTCTCTGGCTTATTTTTTTTTTAAAAAAATGTATTGACATTTCAATTTTTATAAACAATAAACGTATTCCCTCCATTAACAAACTCCCACCGTCCCTATCCTTCCTATCCTCCCAGGCACCTCCAGCCGCAGTCTTGTAAAGTCTGCCAAGAGGCAAGGTACATACAATGCCTATAATCCTCAGTTTATTTGGGCATTGTGCCACATTGTAGTCTGCTTGTAAGAATTGCAAAACTGTACCCCATTCTTTTATAAATGCAGCTTGTGCCCCATGAATAGTGTACGTCAGCCATTCCAAAGCAACTAAGTTCCATATTTTCAAAAACCAGTCGTGAACATGAGGGGGATCTTTGTCTTTCCAGTGTTGGGTGATTACCACCAGAGCTGCCACCCTTCAAATATTGTATGCTTTGCGTTTATATTTAGGCCATTTGCTCTATTCCAAAGAGCCGATTCCCAACAAGATGTCCTTTGCTTCAAGCGGTTGAGCCTTCCCAAACAGTTCTTGGATGTGCTTATTGATTGTTACACAATAGCTCGCCAGTTTAGGACAGCTCAGCCACGTATGCATCCAATCCCCCTTTCCCTTACAATCCCTCCAGCAATTATCTGTACTAATTAATTTCATTTTATATGATCTATATGGGGTATAGTGCCATTGCAGCGTGGCTTTATACCAGGATTCCCTGGTCTGTAGGGAGCGTGTTAGTTTTGGATTTGCTTGCCACTGTGTTTCCCATTCCCTGGTGGTTATGTTCCTTATGTATGTTGCCACCTCTGGACATAATTCAGACAACCTTCTTGGAGATCATCTTGTAGCAATCTATAGAGGCTCGAAATGAAGGATTTCTCCCCCGGGTTCGAAATCAAAAATTTCTTGAATGCTGTTAACGGTCTAATGGCCGCGGCCTTATATGGAGGGGCCAACAGCCAATGTCGAACCTGAAACTATTGAAATCTCTCCGATTCCTTTAGGCCCCACTCTTTTTTTACATTGTTCAAACAATTTAAAGTCAGAACCTTGAAACATATCCCTAATTTTGAACAGGTTTGAACTGCGGATTGTTAAATATCGGCGAGAAGGGGGAGGGATAAGTTGTAACTTGACATTGAGTCACTACCCTATCCCATATCTCTTCCACCAGATTGGAGATCTGACCAGCATGCATATTATCTTGTCGATCCTGTTTGGGAAGCCTGAGGAGTTCCGCTATAGATGGACTGCAAATTACCTGTTCCATCTTCACCCAGATTTTTTCAGTCTTTGGGGAAACCCATTCTTTCACCATCCGGATATGTGCTGCCTGGTAGTATTTTACAAAGTTTGGTAGTCTGAGGCCCCCTTAAGTGTAGGTTTCACTAATGTCTTCATGGCTATGAGAGGGGTTTTATTATTCCAAATGAATTTTGAGATCAAACCCTGTAATTCTCGAAAAAAAGGTATGTGGTACATGTATTGGTAGAGTTTGGAAAAGATATAGCACCTTAGGGAGTATTGTCATTTTTACTGCATTTATCCACTCTAGCCACGAGATCGTTAATGTGCCCCACTGCTGCATTAATCGTCGGAGTTCTATAAGAACCGGGGGAAAATTTACTTTATATATTGTTTGTATCGAGTTAGTTAGATATATGCCTAATAATATCATTTTGTCTCCTGCCATGTAAATTGTGTATTCTGAGACACCTGGGTTATCAGGGAAGGTGTAAGGGATAAGTTCAGTATTTCTGATTTGGTATAATTAATTTTGAGACCCGCCACCTTACCGAATTCTTCAAGTTCCCTCATCATGCCTATCAAGGATTCAACCGAATTTGTAACTGTAATCAACATATCGTCTGCGTATGCTATTATTGTATGCTTTTCCGACTCAAATGGTATCCTGTATATTTTATATGACTGCCTAATTCTTGTTAAAAAAGGTTCTAGGTGAATTGCATATAGTAGGAGGGACAATGGACAACCCTGTTGTGTTACTTGGCATATCGCGATTGGGCTCAATTGCTGACCATTTATAGTTGATCTAATCTTGGGGTCCTCATATTTCACTCGTAGCATCCTTATAAATTTAGGGCCAAATCCCATAGTTTCTAAGGTTTCGAAAAAAGAAACGTCCACTCCACCCTATCAAATCCTTTTTCTGCGTCCAGTGATAAGAAGAGCAGCGGCTGCCTTTTCTTTCTTGTTTTTTCTATCAAGTGACAAGCCCTTCTAATATTATCATGGGTTTGCCGATGTTTAATAAACCCAGACTGATCAGGATGGATCAAGCTTGGCAGTATATCTATCCGTTTTTTTGCCAATATTTTTGTGTAGATGTTTGCATCGAGATTAATCAGAGCTATGGGTTGATATGATCTACATATCGTGGGGTCCTTATTGGTTTTTGGGAAAAGAATCATTTTAGCTTCATCCATGGACAAAGTTATACGACCAGTGTCTTTAAATGAGTTATATAATCTTATCATTTTTAGATAGTATGTTTTATATAATGAAGCTGTATACCCATCCGTGCCTGGAGCTTTATTCATGGGGAGATTCTTAATTACATATGAGAGTTCAAGTGTTATCTCTTGTTCCAATTGGTCTCGTACCTGGGAAGTGATAACTGGAAGCTTGAGTGAGCTTACATACTCTTTTTGAGTTAAGAAATCGGGTTTATCTGAATTATAAAGTGCAGAATTGAAGTTTACGAACTGTGTGAGTATCTTTGGTGTTGCCATTACCATAGCTGAGTTTTTGTCTTTTACTCCTACTATTATGCGTGAGGCCTGAGTCTGCCTTAATTGTCTATCCAGCAACCTATCAGCTTTGTTGGCTTGTATGTAGTATTTCTGTCTCGCATATAGTAGCCCTTTTTCAGCTTTTGATGGTAACAGTACTTGCAGCCTCCCACTAACATTCCCATATGCCTCTTTAATAGTCGGGCCACCCTCAGTTTCCATCTTCTTCATAATGTGTGTCACTTCCTTCTCCAATTCTGCCTCAATTGCCCTAGGTTGTTTATGTCTAGCAGCCCCAGCTGAAATCGGTTCTCCACGAAACATAGCCTTAAAAGCGTCCCATAGAGTTTTTAATCGAAACCTCCCCGGTATCATTTAGCTCAAAGAAATCTTTGATTTTTTTCCCCCTAAAATGTCCTTCTGAACAGAATCCTGAAATAATTCCGAAGGGCAGATCCAAGACCATAACCCAGAGGTCATGATTGGTCTGACGAGCAACAGTTCCAATGCAGAGTGATCTAATATTGTGATCGGGAGTATCTTTATGTTCGAGACTCTGAGTAGCAGCAAAGCAGATGACCATATGTAATCGATACGTGAGAACGAGTTATGGAGATGGGAATAATATGTATAGCCTTTCTCTGTCCCCTTCAAAGTTGTCCATACATCTAAAACTGCTAACTGGTCTATTTTGTTACGAAGCCCTAATGAGGGAGGAGGTTGTTTATATCGTGTTCTTACACTTCTATCCCTTAGAGGGTCCAAGGCCAGATTGAAATCCCCAAATATTAATCGTTCTCCTATCATAAATGTTTCCAACTCCAATAGGGTTCTCCTAAAAAACTGTCCTGCCCAGTATTTTGTGCGTAGAGCGAGGCCAAAGTTATCTCAGTCAATCCTATATCGGCAGCAACAAAAAGGAATCTACTTTCATCGATGCATTTGTTTGAAAGTTGTGGGATACTGTCTAATGTAGAGACAGGACTTATCCCGTTGTCTTATATGGGTTTCTTGCAAAATCAACACCTGAGGACGATGCCACTCAAGAAACCCCTCTAATTTCTTGCGTTTAACAGGGGTATTCAGCCACTGAACATTAAAAGATATACATGTAATTCCACTTTTAATAATCTGTTTGTTGCATGTGCCCTACCCCTTGATCTCGGTCCAAACATAGATTGCCATAAGTACCTGTGGTTGTCCCCCACCCTAGTCCCTTTACAAACTCCCTCCCACCCCGCACCATTTACCACAACTTACCCCCAATCCTCTCCCTTCCCTTCCCCTGGTGTGACCCATTGTACCTAGAGTACCTACTACCATTACTTCTCCCACGTGGATCACCACTTCCTCCAGGGTTTCCCTTGGGAAACTAAAAGCCCTTCTCTCCACCACTCTGTTGATTCCAAGTGGAATGTCCCATCCCTGATCTTTCAATTCCGTGATATAAATGGCATCACAATCCAAAAAGGTCCCCTCTTCATTAATCCTGATGTATCACTTTTTTTGAGCATATTGCGGGCCTTTCAAACGAGGATTCCAACGGTTCCATTCCGGTCCTCTGGCCCGCATGTCTCCCATGTTTCGGGTCAGTCTTCCACGTGATCTTTCTGGAGTTTGAGATTCCGCTTGTAGTTGAGGACTCCCTACTGTATTTCCTGTTTCCTCGTTGATTTTCAACAGGTCCACACCTTCTGCGGGAGAGGTGATCCTATGTTGCCTCCCATCGAATGCAAATGTGAGACCAAATGGAAACGTCCACCTGTACTTTATTTTCTTTGACTGCAGCGTTTTTACCACTATTTGCAATTATCTTTGTTTTTGGAGAGTGATCAGAGAGAGATCTTGGTACAGTTCTATCGTTGCACCATTATATGTGATGGGAGCTGTTTGCCTGGCGGCCCGAAGAATTTGTTCTGTTTGCAGGTAAATCCTGCTCGCCGCCAGTACATCCTGTGGCCGCGAGCCTGGGTCTGCTCTCTTCGGGTCCACCCTATGAATGCGATCAAGCAGGATCTTTTCTTCTTCCTCTGCCCCCAATAACTCTTTGAAAATGCTGCTTATTGCCTCTTTCAAGTCGTGGTCCGCGACTGATTCGGGGAGATTCCTGACCCGTATATTAGCCCTTCAAGACCTGTTCTCTAAGTCTTCACATTGAATCACAAGGTTTTGAGTCGTTATGGCCAAGTGTTCAAGAGCTCCTCCGATTGCCGGTTATCACTTGTCAATTCCTCTGTATTTATCTTTCATTGGCGTCGGTGTGTTCACCCAAGTCTGATAGGTCTTTCCGAAAGTCCGTAATTATTTGTTTTATCTCTTTTGTGAAAGTTGTAAACTGCGTTTGAAATTACGCTGTGGACGTACTTTGGAAGTCCTGAAAGCTTTTCGCAAAATCCTCTTTAGGAGTTGCCATTCCAGCACCAGCAACGTCTGGGCAAATAGGAGTGCTTGACTGTTAGTCCTTGATGTTATAGCCTAAATATCTTGTAGAGGACTGTCGTTATTTGCACATGCGTTGGAGCGAGCAGCCGAAGAAGTTTTCTTTTTAATTCCCGGCACAAGATGTCTATCGCCTGCAAGGGTCCCCCTGAGCTAAACAATTGTTGGGAATTGCAGTCTAACCTTGGATGGAAACCTGGCCTCCTGTTTGTATAGTATTAGTGAGCATTTGGTTTCTGCTGCCAGTTCCACCTTGCATCAAGATTATTCCCAGCGGTATATTTTGGTGGCAAATGGAGCTCCTATTCTGCTGCCCTCTGGTATTTGTTTTGTCTGATTTCCCCAACAATAAAATAGTATGGTCCAGTAGGTAGAATATATTGTTTATGGCCCCAATAAACCTTCTGTCTTGCAGAGATCAACAGATACGTGCTTCTGACAACAATGTTTTAGCACCTTTTATCTTACTGTGGTGTGATGACTTTTATTGCTGTGCTTGGCCTCTTTACCCTTATATAGGCTGAATTGAGCACCGTTTTTTTGCTGCATGCGGTAAGCCGTTCACAAAAACTATCAAACAAGTGTCAGCCCATATGATGTTGTGCATGAAAGTTCCTTATATTACCCTAGTGATCACCGTTTGCTTTCTCATCTTTAGAGTGCCAGACCCCTCTGCTGCGTATGATTGCTTTCTTCGTGTTCCGCCTGTGCCTTCCAATCTGCAATATTTCATTAGCTTTTAACTTCACAGTATGGCCTTTGCAGAAATGGCTTCATTTCTCACCGTTAGCTGCGGCCTATGAATCCATGAATCCCCATTACATCAACTTGCTTCTCGCTTCTCATAAATAAGCTGTATCTCTCATTGGGACAGAGGGAGCAGGCTCTAGGTGAGGGTGGAATTTTACTGTTTTATTACTCACATGAGAAGTGTTTACGATTGATTCCTCTGCTTTACAGAGCTCCCTCCATGTCACCACAGTGCGCTCACCTGGCGTTTCAATGGAGTTCCTTGCCAATGCTTCTCCTCCGTCATATCACGCCTCATGTGCTCACCTTTCTCCTTATTACTTCCATTTCTCCTTGGGGAACCTCAGCGGTGGGTCTTGATGCCTATTTTTGGCTGATGCTTTCAATCACAACTCTCTGAGTATCACTGCAGTGGCGAGGGAAATTACTCCAGAAGCATCCTTGACTCTTGGTTCTCTGAATATCACTACTATGATGAGGGAGATTACTCCCAAGGAGTCCTTGGCTCTTGATTCTCTGGATATCACTGTTGTGATGAGGGAGATCACTCCAGAGGAATTCTTGACTATGGTTCTTTGGGTATCACTACTGTGATGAGGGAGATCACTCCTGAGGAATACTTTACTCTTGAACCTTGCTAGACCTCACCCGGCTTTCATGTGGCTCCCATTACCTTCACATTGGTGGGTCCGCCCAAAGACAGTGGGGACCCTGGAGCGTATCGGCGAACACGCGAAAAGCAGAGATTTGTTGCAACATAACAGAGAGAAAGAGAGCAAAAGGATTTATTATTCAAAGGGAAAGAGACCAGGAACAAAGCCCTTAAGAATATATGAATGGGTGCAATGCAAGCACATAGAAAGCATGAGTAAGGTAATATATCAAGAAGATACATTATCCAATGCAGTTGATATGCAATTCTAGAAAAGGGCAAAAGCCCATGAATACAAGTGTGTGAGAACAGCCAGTCCTGACAGAGGAGTATACCAGGCAATCTTTTTACATTTTTTTTACTTAGCATTTAATTTATTTCAAACCTTTGCTATTCCGTTACAATCCTTAAAAGAAAACATAAAATAACACATGGTCCAACAGTGCTTCACATTAGGTAAGGAAGAAGAGAGAGAAAGAAAACAGGAGAAGAGGGAGGATGAATCCAAGAAACTCAAATAGATTGAAAAGAAGAAAGAAGCCAAAGGTTTGTCCAAGGAAGCCATTCTTTTTTTTTCAATAGAAATTGTATTGGCATTTTTCAACAACATTACTGAACCCCCCACCCCATTAAGCCCCCCATCCTCCCGCCACCCCACCTCCCCTTGACCCGGGGAGAGTTCCTTTGCATCCCAGCTGCTTTCGATTGCAGGGCTGCGGATTACAAGTGTCTCTCCATCTCCCGTCCTTGGACAAAAGTGCCGGGGTAAAACAATCACAGTACCCCCCTTCCCCTTCACGTTCCACTATTCCCAGGATACCCATAGACCTGGGACACCATGCTGAGCGAGCACCTTCCCTTAGATATCTTAGAAGGCAGGACCAGTCTGAGTTAAATCTTCTGTATTCCCCCTGGATGGAGTAGGTAAGCCACTCCACTGCTGCAATGTTCCAAATCTTTGCGACCCATTCTTTGTCCACAGGGGGGACCCTGGACTTCCATTTGCGAGCCAAGACCAGAGATGCCACCATCATCACTATTGCGTATAACTTGCGAGCGGGTTTTGCCTTGAGTTGCTCTAGGGTTCCATCTAGGCCTATCAATGCAAGGCCCCTGTTCCCCTTACTTTCTACCCCTAATGCCTATTTGATTGCGTCGTGTATGCCCACCAAGAAATGGTTTAACTTTAACTGGCATTCCCACCAGATGTGGCTCTATGTCCCCTCCCTCCAACATTCCCTCCAGCACCGCCGGGAGGCCCCCGGGTACATCCTGTGAAGCCTGACAGGGGCCAGGTGCCACTGGAACATTAGTTTCAGCCATATTTCATGAATCTGGAGGGACCGTGTCAATTAAGGAATGAGTTCCCATAGTTTTACCCACTCCGTTTCTTCTGTTGGGCCCCCGGTGGAGTCCTCCCATCTTGTTATGTAAGTTCTCTGTAGGGGGTCTTCGCCTAGTTTAATGTGTTTGTAGAAGTTTGCCACTACTCGGCTGTCTCCTGGGTCTCTATTGAGGTACTTTTCGAATGGGGTTAGCTGGCAAACCCGTGCTAGTTTCATGGTTGGGTGGAGTAGCCAGTGTCTCAGTTGGACCTAGGTGTACCTTTCCATTTTGCCTAGAGTGAAGTCTGATTTGCATTTCTCAAAGTGTTTAATGTGGTCCCCTTCGAACATATCTGTGGCCTTCAGGCAACCCCCCTATTGCCAGGGCCTGAATGCATGTGTTTTGTAGCCCGGTGTGAATTGAGGATTGTCAAAGAGCGGTGTGTACGGTGAAGGGAACATAGTGATGTGCGTCCTCTTGACGGCTTCGTCGTAAGCATCCCCTACTACTGTCGTGATGGAGCTGCGATACATTTGCGGAGGTCTGTCTGTCTTAGTTTTCCATAATATTCCCTCCAGATCCCCACTGTGACTGCTCTGTCCATGGGTCTCCAGATCTTTTCACTGTTGTCCTTTTGCCAGTCCCTAACTACCATCATCTGGGCTGCTATGTAGCAGGCACTGAAGTCGGGTTCCCCCATTCCTCACCGGGCTGACAAGGCCTGCATTAATTTTGTGGCCAATCACGGTGGATTCTTGTTCCACACAAATTTAGTGGTTATTCTTCAGAGAGCTCTGAGGTAGCCCCACGGAACGTGGATCGGGAGGGCTGTAAAGTGATAAAGGAGTTGTGGCAGGACCACCATTTTTAATGTGTGTATGCGCCCCATCAATGTGATCACTAGCGGGCCCCAGTCTACCATCTGCGATTTGTGCTTCTCTAGAAGGGGTGGGTAATTTGCTTGAAAAAGCCTCTCCAGTGTGTTGGTCAGTTTTATCCCCAGATAAGTTATAGTGTTCCACCCATCTATACGGGGAGGACCTTTTGAGATCCTGTTCGAGTGCACTCGGGAGGGTAAGGTTCAGAACTTCGGATTTGGCTGGGTTTATTTTTAGAGTCACAACTTCCCTAAATTGGTTAAGTTCCCTCTCTATGGCGCTGAGAGAAGTCTCTGGTTTGGGACACCATAAAAAGCATGTCATCAGCAAAGGCGGCAATTTTGAGTGTGTGTGTGTCCCCGAAGGGTATACCCTTTATTCCCTCATTTTTGTGCACCCTTGCTAGGAAGGGTTTGAGGTGCAAGACGTACAGTATGGCGGACAGTGAGCACCCCTACTTCGTGCCTCGGCTCACAGCCATAGGTTCAGATATTTGGCCATTGATAGAGAGCCGGAGCACCGGGTTCCTATAGTTGGCTCCTACCCTGTTCAGAAAACTGGCATCGAAGCCCGTTTTGCTCATGGTTGCAAAGAGGAATCCCCACTCCACCCGGTCGAAAGCTTTCTCAGCGTCGATGGCCAGTAGGAGGGCTGGGATTCCTCGCTTGTGTGATTTTTCAATCAGGTGGCCTATTCTCCTGACATTGTCGCCCGTCTGGTGCCCTCTAATGAAATCCGATTGATCGGCCTGCATCAATTTAGGGAGTATCTGATCTATTCTAGTCGCAAGGATTTTCATGTGAATCTTTGGTGTCAACATTTATTAGGGCGATGGGGCCGTAAGATGCGCATTCAGTGGGGTCCTTACTATTTTTCGGCATGTGTATCACTTTTGCCTCGTCCATGGAGCTGGAAAGGGCCCTACCCTTGCCTATCTGGTTGACAAGCTCTGCGAGATAAGGACCAAGCAGTTCTTTGTGCATTTTATAGAATTCGGCCACAAAGCCGTCTGGGCCAGGGGAATTATGTATAGGTAGGGATTTGATTGCTGCCCGGACTTCGTCTCTAGTTACTTCCCCTTCTAGGTAATCCTTCTCCTCCTCTGAAATTCTCAGTAAGTATAAGTTGTCTAAGTATGTTACCTGGGCCACCGGTAGTGGTTTTTCTGAGCTATACATCTTACTGTAGAATTGGACGAACTCCCTCTGTTTGTCTTTGTTGCAGGTGCTAGTTTTCCCTCACTTAACGTTTACTTTCAAAATAGTTTTGTCTGTTTTGTCCCTTCTCACTTGTCTGGCCAGAAGGCGGTCAGCCTTGTTCGCCTGAATGTAATGTTTTTGTTTAAGATGTAATATATTGCGTTCCGCCGCCCTTATCTGTATTAGGTCCCGCTGACCTTGTGTGGTCCTGTATTCCCTTTTGGTTCCTGGGGTCTGCGCTCGTCACATTTTGTCCATAATTTCCTTTAGTTTGTCCTCTAGTCTGACCTCCTCCAGCCTCCATTCCCTGTCTCTTCGGGCCTTGATTGCTATAATTCTGCCTCTAATAGTTGCTTTGAACACGTCCCATCTGACCTGTGGAGACGTGTCCCTGGCCTTGTTTGTCTCAAAGAAAGCCTGAATTTCCTCTGCCACTTCTCGGGCTAGCAAATCGTCCTTGAAGAGGGGAGTTGGGTATCGCCATCTCCACAGGCCCGGTCGATGGTTATAGGGGCGTGGTCTGAGATAGTAACGGCGCCCAGCTCTATGCTCATGACTTTTCCCAGCACTGACCTGGAGACCAAGCTATAGTCTATTCTGGAATGAGACAGATGTGCGTGCGAATAAAAGGTATAGCCCTCCTTATCCCCTTCCAATTCCCTCCACAAGTCAACTAGCGCTAGGTCGTTCAACTTTGCCCTGAGACCCTCCGATGAGCGCCCCTGGGTTCTTGGGGGGAGGTTGCTTCTGTCTTTGTTGGGTCCCCGGTCAGTATGATGAGTGTTTTAGCACATTTTTCAAGGGTGGTCAGAGCTTTTAGGATATAAGCTTCCTGACTGGTATTGGGTGCATATAATGTTGCCACTGGTTACCTCCCTCCCCTCCCCTCCAGGGCAACTGCCAGGTATCTCCCCTGATCGTCCGATTCCGACCCCTTGAGGTTTAGGTCAAGACCGTCTCTCAGTGCGATGAGTACCCCCCCCCCCCTTCTTGACAGATTGCATGGCTTGGAAAGATCTTGTGTACCCCCAGAATTGTACTCTCTGCCTGTCCCGCGATTAGAAGTGTGTTTCCTGCTTTTTTACTATATCTGGTCACTCCCTTCTGACGAGCCTCTCTATCTTCTTCCTTTTGGTAGGAGAGTTCAGGCTGTTGACGTTTAGGGATATGATCTTCAGCTTGTCTCGGCTAGCCATTCTTTTCCCCTATTGGCCGTATCCTGTATTTGCCACCCTGTGCCGGCAGGGCAGCGCCCCTCGCCTCTTCCCCCCTTCCCGATCAGACCTCCCTGACATCTTGTTGTTTCCTGCTGGATCTCTTCCCTCTCTGCCCTCCTGTCTCTCCACCCTCTTTGCAGATTCAACTGGCGCTAGGCCTCCCTCTGTGATTGATTACGAGAGTTGAACCCTAGATAACTCCCAGAATTAACACACGTGAGATCTTCCAATCTCATTCCCAGAGTGGCCCTTATATGCTGGCAGAAACTTGGCTTCGATAAGGTTAACTTTAACTGAACTTAGCTTAACTTACGCCCTCCCCAGGTGAGTTGTTCAGGCGCTATCAGTTGAGCGCTGAGTGATCTCAGTTTGGGGGTCGGATGTGGTTTCCATCAGGTCCAGGCCATGTCCTGGTGGGGGGGACCTTTGGTGTGATTGGGCTTCCCCCTTCTTGGGTCTTTTTGTTTTCACCGTTGACCACTCCCACGGTCTTCGGGTGTTGTGTGCATTGGTGGAGGGAGTAGGTTGATGTTGGGAGTCATCTTTGATGCCCAGCAGAGAGAGACCCTGCTCACAGGTCGTGATTTTTAGTTGTTTCCCTTGCCAATCGGAGGTGAGGCCGAAAGGATGGGTCTACCTATAGCAGATTTCTCTATATCTTAGGAATCTCAAGACAGGGGAATTCTTCCTCCTTTTAATGAGCGTCGCCTGGGCCAGGTCTTGGTAGAGGAAAATTTCTGCCCTCTTAAAAGTGATCTGGTAGGCTTTTCTGGCCTTGGCCATGACTTATTCTTTGAGGGTGAACTTGTGGAAGGCTGCAAGACTATTTCTTGGTCTCGCTCCTGGGTCCTGTCGTTGCAGGCCCACCCTGTGGATGCAGTGAAATTGTATCTCCGGGGGTTTATATGTGGGACTAGTAGGTCCCCAAAAATGGAATTAAGAGCTTGCGATAGGTCCTGGTCCTGTATCGTCTCCGGTAGGCATTTGACTTGGATGTTCGATCTCCTGTTCTCCAAGTCTTCCGCCTGCATTGCGAGGTTGTAGGTGGCCGCCGCTAGGGTTTCCAGCAAGACCTCTGCTTTCATACCGTCCTCTGTGAGTTCTTGTATTGCTCTCTCATTCGTGTCCACCTTCTGCTCGATTTTGTTGACGTCCCTCTTTATCTCACGTAAGCCCTCTGCAGTGGTGATTTTGTCCACTAACTCCCCCAGGAGGTGTTTTAGAGAAGATTGCGTTACTGGTCTGTCTTGGTCCTCTTGCTCTGGGTCCGGCCTTGATTCTGCTGACCAGTCTGTCAGAGGAACTGGTTGATATGTCTCCTTGGCCCATATCCTCAGTAGTGGGCCTTCTTGCGTCTTCCCAGGGTTTCTGGCGGGCAGCTGGGGGTCTTTGTTCCTATTTTTTGACATTGTGTTGTGTGCGGATGAGCCCCAAGTGCCGAGGTTGGGTGATCTGCTTTGCGCCACTGCAGGGAGCCCTTTGGGAGTGTGTGGCACATTGCGCCGGGTTGAGCTCTGCACTGATTGGAGTCTACTGGGGGTAGCTGTTCACCCTCTCAGGGTGATTCTTCTTGACGTTGGGGGGGTCCGGTCTTAGTCTGAGTCCTCGTGTTGACCCTGGCAGCCCGGACAGCCCTTGCTTGGGGATGATTCTGCACCCGGACCAAGAGTCCAGCCTTGCTCGGGTCCTGGTGCTCAAGGAGATGGCAGATCGTGGACGGTGTGGAGGGGTGCCGGGGGTATATTGCTAGGTTGGTCCCCAGTGAGGCCAGTCCTGTATCTTCCCTGGGGAATTACCTCTTGCCTTCCTTGGTGCTATTTGCTGGTCCTGAAGTCAAAGGGCGTCTTGGGCGCCCCTTTGTCTTACTTGCACCCTGTGAGGTGAGGAGAGGGTGGGAGAGTTATGGTCTGGTAGGTGTGGGGACTGCCTCTAGTGAGTGGACTGCGCGGGTCGGCTCCGATATCTAGCACAGCTTTCCCACCTTTTCCTGGAGGGTGCCCCCTGCTCTTCAGGAAACATCTAGGTGCCGGCCCCCGACTCACCTCCCCCTCTGCTTGTGTATGTTAGCATAGGGGTCTATGGAGCTGGTCCCACCCTGCGTTGTTGGAGATCCAGCTGACTGGGAGCCTAGGAGCCTAGGGTGAGGATCCAGGTCTGATGAGGTAGGGCAGGAAGGGGGAGCCCAGCACTTACTTGGAGGCTGTCTGCTCCTGCGTAGGGAGGCTCTCATGGTGGTCCCAGAGCCAGAATGCTGGTGTACTAGCACTTTCAGGTTTCCTGAGTGCGGGCCTCCCAGTCCTTGGGCCCTACAGGGCGGCCGGGCACCGGGCTGACCCCCGCTCTTCTGCGCTCGGATGAATCGGGAGCGTTGATGGGGCTGGAGGGCCAGAGGAGGGGCTGGGTTACGGCCAGTGACTTGCCCCTCTGCGGGGGAGGGTTTACAGGCCCGCTGAGTCAGTGGTGGTGCCCCGCACTACCCAGAGGTGTGGATGTATGACCCGTTCGGGTCGTAGTGTTGTTCCCTGGAGCCCGGTGTGGTGGAAGATGGGCTGTGGGGGAGACACGCGTAGTTCTTGTCAGACCGAGCAGGGAGCAGAGTGAGTGGGGGGTCCGAGAGCCCTGTGGCATTCATGCTTCAGTGTGGGAGGGGGGAAGTACTCTTGTTCGGCCGGGTCAGGTGCTGAGGGGACCCCTGTTGAATGCGGCTACGCGGTATATGAGTCCTCTGCTTGGGGTGGGCAGGGTCCCTCCAAGCTGGTCCGGCTGCTGGCCCCGTTAGCTGTGTGGGAGTAATGCTGGATGGTGCGGGGTCCTTATCGTCTGGATCCTCAGTGTTGCAGCGATGTCGCAGGTCCCTTGCTGCCCCGCAGATGAGTGTCGGGGGATGTCTCCACCAAGATCTTTTTCCTGCTATCTGTTGGTCGGGACGAGGCAGGCTCTTAAGGCTGGACCTGCTCCACTTGGATGTCGAATCGGTGCTCCGTTGATCGTGGAGGCCAGCGCTCTCCAGGTCGCACTCCTAGGTGCTGTAGGCCACCAAAGTGGCGCAAACGTATTGAACTTTCCCCCCTTGCTGGGGTCTCCTCAGTGTCGGGCTGATGGTCCCTGGGCCCATATCACGCTATCCAGGGGCAATTTCGAGATGTTTGGTGCCTGGGGAGGGCTTGAGCGCCAAGACCTAAGGCTGATGAGGCTTCATGCGCCGGGATAGCCGTGTATGTAGAGCTCACTTGCTCACGGCCATCTTGGAATGCCCCAGGAAGCCATTCTTGTTAAGGTCCTCTTTCTTTGAATTTCTTCATAAAGATCAGCTCAAGAAACTTAACAAGTTCCGAATAAGCCCCACATGCCCCCCCCCACAGAAAGCCTCCCACCAGGCTTCTGAATCTGTCCCAAAGCAACTCCTCATGCTTTTATATAATAAGAGTGTTCTCTGGGCTCTCAGTTCAGGGCAGAAGAGGATCAGATGGTTTAATGTTTCTGCTTGGTTTTTGAGTAGCCGACATCTGTCGTCTGCTTGACCACTATACCTGTCCAATGTTACTTTTGTGTGCAGTATGTTGAAGCGGAGTCTGAGAAACCGGTCCCTGTGTTTTACATTCAGGAATACTTTTAGGTATTGTGGGGTTATGTTTGGTGAGCCAGAGAGTGATTTTGAAAGTGTCTGAATCTTCGAGTTGGATCATTTGGTGTCATTCCAGTCTGCAGCCGATAAGGCCCTCTTTACCAGCAATGGGTTTCTGCATAAGGTATCAAACCCGCACTTGCCATAGGGCTAACAGAGTGACCCGGCGAAATGGGATCGCCCTTCGTAATTCTCTGTTTAAAATTGGCAAGTGCTCTGAAAGGTCTGAGCCTAACAGAGGGAGACTGACGATTGAGAGAAGGATCGTAGCCCAGCTGAGGGGGATCCAACTATGAAGGGTAATCACCCAACGTGAAGAGAACCAGAAGTAACTTTTGTTTTGTTGTATTTGTATATCATTTCCTCTGAAGCAAGAGACTTTGCATGAAAAGAAACTTGGGCACAGAAGGCCATGATATATGATATGATATGATAGGTTATTTATAACGCGTTTAATACCCAGAGGTTTCTAAGCACTTACCAGGGGATCAAACCTGTGTTGCTCCGCGTCGCCTTGCTTCCAAGGCGAGCACGTTGCCCCTGAGCTATCTAGTGAGAAGGAACTGTAAACCTGTGCCAGAGAAGCTCAGGAGTGTGCTCTGCTCAAGAGTCCCGCCTTGTCCCGTGCTAAAAACATGGGGAAGGGAGACCCCGCCCATAACATCCTGACTTATCATTTTGTGAACACTCCTTTCTTTTCTTGTGAACATTATCTCACACTATTTTGTAGTATAGTGGTAAGTATTAGCAATATTTTCTTTTAGTATAGGCCCTTTTTATTTTACTATACTCCCTTATCTGTATAATATTATTTGATGGTCGTAGCTTGCTCCCATCTTAGATTTTGGTTTAAATTAGGTGTTTATCCCACCCATTTGACAGTTTAAGAAACACTCTTGAACTGTGATCACTTGTGTCTTTCTTACCTTGATACCATGTCTTCCTGACACAACTGAATAATCCACAACAGCTTCAGTACTTTAGACTACTACCACAGCTTCAGGGATTTGACTCTTAAACAGGCTTTGACAAGATATACTTTGAAGTACGTCAACACCCTCTCGTAGGCAAGGCACTCTTCCTCTGAATATTTCCTTCCAAAACGGGCAGCCTCATTGCTTCTCTTGTCGATCCGCCATGGTAAAAACCTGGGTTTGCCTTTAAGACTCACTTCTCTCTGTCATCCACAGTCTTTGGCACTACAGGGAGTGTCTACTTCAAAATAGTTTTTACAAACATTCTGTTCCCCTTCCCCAGCTTTATCTGTACCTTTCTGCCAGTTATCAGCCCAAGTAATTACCCAGAAGCCTTGGTGCATCTCCCTTAGCTTCACACTGGTATCTTAGGCCAATTAACTGTTAGTAAATCCACAGTACAGATGGATTGCTCTTCAACTTCAGGATAGGCTGGAACTGCTGTTAATATAGGGAGACTCTTGGCTTGGACAATGCTTGTTCTCTGATTCAGTAACATATACACTTAAACTTCTTGTTCTTAAAGGTATGCCTTGTTAAAGTAAAGAATAGAATGTAGTCTGCCTTCAGAAATCACAATTAAACACACCACCACTCCTTGATGTTATATTCAGAGTTAAGTTCAATATCGAATTGTATTCCCATGTAAAGTGAAGGATAAAGTTCAGTTCTCCTTTGGGTAATACAATTAGGCACACACAACCACTTCTTGATGTTATGTTCACAACTTCTACATTTCAACAGTAGATTTAACAAGGTTAGGTATTCTGTAATGGTCTCTGCAACGTTCACCTAATTTAATTGGTGACACATGACCACTCCTTCAGATAGTAACGGTCCTATTTCGTTTTCTACACAAGTAAAAAGACTTCTCATTTACACGCGCATGCTACATTTCCCATTATTAAAGTTATTCAAGTTCAGCAAACAATATTCACTCGCTTTACTTTTCCGCGAGTAAACGAGGGACTGGGGGAACAGGACCCTCTCAGAACACACAGGTGAAATCTTCTGTTTCCTCGTTACCACATCCCTCTTGTTCTCCCACTTCTGCTTGGTTTGCCTGCCTCTTGCCTTCTTCTTTCTGTTACTACTGCTACGGCTTGCATTCCAGTCACAGTTCAAGACCCCTCTTCTCCTTCTTCCTTACGCCTGCACCTGAGGGAGCATTTTATGCCTCCCATGTTCCTTCAGGTGTGCTGTTGAGCTCAATTGCCTGACTGCTGCAATAGCTGGTAGGCTTAGTTGGCTGACTACTACAACTGATTGCCTCTTCAGCCCTCTTTCTCGTCACAGAACTCATAGGATTATGGGGCATGTAGTCCCCTTCAACAAAGATAGTTTTTATAACATTTGGGTAGATGTATTTCACTTAAAATTATAAAAGGCTGAATTGTTAGAATTAGCGGTTATAGAGGAAGACATTGGTTTTAAGACATTTTCTCTCAATCCTTTTAATAAGGATGGTGTTTGTCTCCAAATAATTTGAAACATTTCTGTGTTAATAAGGCTTGCTCAGATTTAACATAACCTGTACCCTGGATTACAGATCTTGTATGTGGGCCAGGGACATTATAATGGCAATATGCGATTACCTGTTTTGGCAACCCAGAAAGGCACCTCTTTTCAGGAGACAAATACTGCATCTCATCCCACAGGACCTCCTCACCTTCCTGGGCCCTGGCTCCTCCCAGGTGATCGTCACATAGTACACCACCCCCAAGGTCAGGATAAGGAAGTGTCTGCCTTTCCTTGACCACCTGGGAGGAGACTTTAGGCAGGGTTTTCAGTGAGGGATTCCTAGGATTTCTCACATAACCCTTGGATGACAAAGTGCCATGAAGGGAGGTGATGAACTGGAAGGGGAAGGGTGGAAACAATATTGATGGAAAACTCATGGATGGGGATGGATGACCTTGCTGATAATTCTGGGACTGACTTTTGAAAGTGATTCTGGAGTCTGTATTGCGTACTTGATATTATTGTATGACAGTTTTATTCTCGGCTGTGCTACTGTTATATTTTGCGATGGGTATAGACAGGCACTTGGAAGGTGGGCAGGGAAGTTGGGTTTGAATGGGTGGGTCTTGTGGGAATGGGGAATGAGCATACTTTTTGTGTGTGATTGTGGGACATATGTTCTTTTGAATTCTATGATGGCATTTATTGGAAATGCAATAAAGAAATTCAATTTAAAAAATGGATTGCAGTCCTCAGTTCTTACCTTTCTTTCCTCTTTCTAGTAAATCTACCATGTTGACTCCAAATGGCCACCCACAGTCTCTGGGGTCCTAAGGGTCCACACTCACAGTCTCTGGGGTCCTAAGGGTCCACACGCTTCTTTTTTGATATTCTTGCATGGTCATTCTTGACTTTCAGGATGTTGTTTTTCTTCATCAGAACTGTTGGAAACACCTGGCACCACCACCCCTGCTGCCTTTGGCCATCTTGATGGGAGTTGGGAATTAGACGCTTCAGCAATCTTTGAATTAATATGTGTGTTTTCTGCTTGGTTGTGGCTGGTCCTGGCTTGGCAGCTCTTTAGCTGTGGGCCATTCCCTTCCCCTCAGGTGATCCGGCGATTGGTCATTTTTCCCTGGACCTCCCTTTCCTACTTTTTCATCTTCTTCCTTCACCCCTCTTTCTTCCTCACTTCTTTCCTCTATCTCCCTTTGACTGGGTCTCTTTCTTCTACTCTCCTTCTCTAGGACCTCCTTTTCATCCTGTCACACAGCTCGATTCTCCAATTCGCTTTTCTTCCCCACTACTCCTTTCCTTCCTTTAAACTCCTCCCTCAGCCACACTTACTCTCAATTCCTCCCCCAGTCATACTTTCACATTGACTCCATCTGTCACTGTTATTCCTCACCTTTCCTCCTCTAGTCTTAATTTCACCTCCCCTCCATCCATCAGTGCCACTTCTCTCTTTGCCTTCTTATGCTCTTGTTTTCAACTCTGCTCCCCTCATTATCTACTCCACTACTCCTATTACCTCTATTTGCTTTCTTGCCTCTTACACTATTACTTTCACCTCTGCAACTCCATTCTCCACTATTTTCCTCCTTCGCTCTTCCACTCTTCCACTCTTAAGATCTATCAGGGTCTTTGTCAAAGCCCCTCTTTCTTCTAACTTTCCCCTCTTTTTTCCACTCCCCCTTTCCTTCACCATCTCCTCTACTTCTCCACACTGCCTCACTCAGAAATCTACTTAGCCCACGTAATTCCCACACTGGTCTGTCAGGTTTTATTTCGGTTGTATACTAATTGACCTTTTCACAATTGACCTCGGGAGAATTGACCTCATTTAGAAGGTCAATTAGGACAAATATGCGGGGGAAACCCCCCGCAGTGCCCGACCAATACAAAACCCCTGCAACCCCCACTCAATCCCCTTATATTATTTATAATCCAAAACCAACACAATACATATATAAAAGAACTAAAATAATATAAAGGTCAATTGTGCAGAAGGTCAATTAGGACCACTATATTTAGGTCAATTGTGCAAAAGGTCACTCCTAGTAGTCCAGCCTAGAGAGAACCAGAGCTCTGGAGATAGTGAGCTTCTGGGGGAAGGAGAAGAAAGGAAGAATACCTCTGGGGAGGTGCAGCTGGTAGTGTGACTTCTTAGAGACTTTGGAGATGTGAGGAGAGAAGGAGAGTGTGGAATCGAAGATGACCCCAAGGTTTTTAGCCACACAGGTGGGAGCAGGAAGAGGGCCAAGAGAGGCCGGCCAGAGAGTGACAGGAGGGTGTTGGTGTGCCGTTGAGGAGAGGAGAATCTCGGTCTTACTGGCATTAAGGCAGAGATCATTGGCAGCACACCACTCCTGGATGGCGGACAGACAGTCAGAGATGAGAGAGGGAGAAGAGGTGGCTGAGGGTAGCCTGAAAATGAGCTTAGTGCCATCCGCATAGCACTGGAAGTTGGGGCAGAGCGCGGCAATGCGGTGGGCAAGAAGTGTTAGGTATTGGTTGAACAGCCAGAGAGAGAGGTTAGACCCCTGGGGAATACCACAGGTAGAGATGGAGATAGAGGAGAGGAAGCACCTTAGTTGAACCTGGGAGGGTCAATCAGAGAGGAAAGAAGTCGGCCACGCCAGGGCCTGACTGGTAATCCCCAGGTTATCCCGGAGACGATTGAGCAGGATGGCATGGATGACAGTGTCAAAGGCAGAAGAAAGATCAAGTAAGATGAGGACACACGGAAAGGAGTGATGGAGATTGGGCGATAGTTAGCCGTGCAGGATGGGTCTAAGAGGGTTTCTTAAGAAGAGAGTGCACAAGGGAGTGCTTCAGGGGGGAAGGGAAGACTCCAGTGACAAAGGAGTGTTTGCAGAAGTCGGCCAGGGCAGGAGCCAGCCAGACAATGTGGTCCTTGATGGTTTTGGAGGAACAGGGATGAACCTGTTTTGATGGGACTTTCATAGAACAGACTTGTCTAGAAACCCCGTCTGGGGAGAACAAGGGAAAGGCAGAGAAGGAGGGAGGAGAGGAGGCCGAAGAAGGGTCAGAGGAAGAGCAGGGAGTAGAGGGAGGATGCAGAGAGGAGGAGAGTGAGGACAGGATGTCCTTAGTTTTAGAGATGAAATGAGAAGCCAGTGCCGTGCAGAGGGCCTGGGAAGGTACAGGAGAGATAGAGACTGCAGCAGGATTAGCCAGTTCCTTGCAGATTTTAAAGAGATCAGCCGAGTTGTTAGATGCCGCAGAGACACGAGCTTGGATGTGAGCTCTCTTCTTGGTGAGGATAGAGAGCTGGTGTTGCCTTTGGAACAGGCGGCAGTCCAGTTTGTCAGAGGATTACATGAAGCACGCCATTTCCTCTCAGCCACCCTGCACTTGGGTTTAAGGGTGACGAGGTCAGAGTCATACCAGGAGTTGCACTTGGCTTTGGGCTTCAGGCGGATCCTCATGACAGGGGCAAGAACGTCGAGAGTATCAGATATAGCAGAGTGTAGCATGGAAAGGGCTGTGTCAGTGTGTGAGTCAGCCAAAGGGGGTGTGGGGGGTGAGGAAGTGGCGGAGGAAGTCTCCAAGAAAAAGTAGTTGAGTGGTCGAGACCAGGAGGGAAGGGGAGAGGTCCACCCACTCAGAGAGGAAGGAGGAGATCTGACCAGGTGGCCGATAGATAGTAGCCACAGTAAGGAAATGGCTAGGAGAGAGAGAGAGCCTGCAGACGAGGCTTTCGAAAGAAGAGTAGGCCTGCGTAGGAATGGCAGAGGCCAGAATCCACTCGGGGAAGATCAGGGCTACACCCCCTCCGGAACGGTTGGAACTGGGTGTGGAGAGGATCTTGTAGCCGTCAGGGAGGAGTGTGTCAAAGCTCGTGACAGAGCTGCAGGTGAACCATGCCTCAGTGAGACAGAGGACATCAAGGTCAAGTTCCTCCAGAAGGCGGCAGATGTCAGAGGAGCGTTGACAGCTGAGTGAGAGTTAAGAGTGGCAATATGGAGACGGTTGCCGTCCTTGAAAGACTTCCCGGCAGGGGTACAAATCAGAGGTACGCCCTGCAGAGGTGTAGAGGAAGCCCAAGGGGGGGCAGAAAGGAAAGGAGTAAAGGGCAAGGTAGCCAAGGAGGAGGCAGCAGAGGGAGGTGAGGAAGCCGTGGAGGGGGGAAAGGGGACAGCAGGAGAAGAAAGGAAATTGAGGAGGCGCGGGAAGCGTCTATCGAAGAGGAGAAGGTTGGCCTGAGGGCCTTGGACCAAAATGGTACCATTCACATACATATTAATGATGACCTTATAGGAGTGGAAGGAGGCCAAGAGGGCCTCCCACTGGGTGCCACCATTGATGGGCGAAGAAGAGAAAGGAGAGAGCACAGAGACCATATGTAGGGTCCATAGGTCTGGTGAGGGAACGACAAAGAGGGTGACGGTGAAAGTTTGCCTGGAGGAGGCACTGGTATAGGTGTCAGCGATAGGGAGGCCTGGGCTGGAGACCAGGATGTCCTTTTTAAACTTCTTCCTACCATATTTAGTGAGGAGAGCAGGATAGTCGATAGAGAAGCAGTTAGAGAAAATAGGAGGGCCAGAGAACACCATAGAGTAGGTAGGGAGAGGAGAGAAGAGGAAGGGAGGGAGAGGAGAGAAGAGGAAGGGAGAGGGAAGGGGAGAACACCAGGGAAGGACACAGGGCAGGGTGCAAGCAGACGAGACAGAGAGGCGACACAAGTTGAACAATTGGACAAGACGACAGACACTCAGATTTAAAAGACTATCACAATGCAATTTTAAAAAAACAGGAGAAAACACTAGGTTTGAGAGTCCTAATAGAGGGGAGAAGGCCTAGGTTTCACAATGCAATTTTAAATACTTTCACAATGCAATTTTGAAAACAGAAGAAAACACCCCTAACTTTGAGAATCCTAATGGAGGGGAAAAAGGCCTAGGTTTCACAATGTAATTTTAAATACTTTCACAATGTAATTTTAAAACAGGAGAAAAACACACTTGAGTTTGAGAGTCTGCTAGGTGGACAGGGGTAAGCAGGGTAACATGTGGGCCAACACTGGCTTGCCCTGCGGACTCCTGCAGACACAGCCAGGAGCTGCCCTTTGCCTAGGGGCCCTTAGCCGAGGGATGGCTACCAGGCAGGCGCTGCGCTGGGAAGGCCAGTAATGAAAGAGGGGGCAGACAATCAGGGTGGTGAGTGGGCTGGGAGGCGGGCGGGAGGGTAAGCAAACACAAGGAAACATGGAGGGGGAGAGGGGAACGAAGGGGCAAGGGACCACAAGGAAACAGCAACGAAAATTAAAAAAGGCCCAAGGAGGGTCTTACCAACATCAGGAAGCATTTGCCTACAGTCACCCACTCAGCCAAAGTAGAATTGCGAGCACAGTATGCTGTGGGGTCATTCCAGTGAACCAGGAAACCACTGGCCAATCAGGGTGGTGGGCGGCATGGGAGGTGGGCGGGAGGGAGGGGAAACAAACACAAGGAAACATGGAGAGAGGGGAACGAGGGGGCAAGGGAACACAAGGAAACAGCAACGAAAATTAAAAAAGGCCCAAGGAGGGTCTTACCAGCAGCAGGAGGCGTTTGCCTGCAGTCACCCGCTCAGCCAAAGTAGAATGGCGAGCGCAGTGTGCTGCAGTGTCATTCCAGTGAACCAGTAAATCACCCAAAAGTTGCTATACAAAAGGAAAACATGCACTGAATAAAAGCACTATCACAGAGTAGACATATACAAGTATAAATAGCACTGTCAGGCGCGTCGCACCATTCCAATGAGACACTGGAAAACACTATGATGTATCTTGGTGTGGTATGACACAGGCAGGAATACTCAGGAACCACACTAGAGCCAGTAATGTAGAAAAGGTAAGTCTTCTTTAATGTTACAGGTCACACAGCACAACATAGCATATATGATGCTAGGATACTACACACTACATTCAGTAAGAGCAATGGCCTGATGAAAGACCCTCTCTACATCACAGAGCAGCTGGTTGTTAAGAATTTAAGGAGATTCGTTATGATACTGTTTAAAAATAAGGTAATAGAAAACATAATATGTGTATAAAGCAGTATGAAAGAATTAAGCAACATTTGACAATTCTCTCCCCAACTACACAGTTGCACTAGCTTCTACAAAATAGCAGACAGTAGAATAGAGGGTTCACCATGACACACTCTGCTTAATGGACGTGGGTTCACAGAACGTATCTTATTATCTTATTACCTTGCTTGAAAAAGTGTTGCACAGAAAATGCAAGACAACTCAGACCCAGGGTTACTTGTATGTGTTAAGTAGTCAGACTGTGTTTGCAGCTAATCTAGGAATGTGGACTTGAGCTAACTTGTGTGATGGAGTGCTTGCATGACCCATACAGGTTTTATAAACTGTTGATCCAACAGTGCAACATCTTGGTCATTTTCAGAATAAGATTATGGCCACGATGGCCAAGAGGTTTACTGATATCACATTGTGACATCTTACTTGTGTGTCTTGCCAAAGACCTAATCTTCGACCATCTAGCAAAAGGTCTGCTTCAGTGGTGTTGGGCCAGTACTCATCCAACACCCATTCGATTCTGCAGGGAGTTCCCCAGGGAGTTTGTTTGTCCCCTCTGCTTTTTAATCTTTATATAAGACCACTCCATGATATTTTATGTGATAAAGTGGTTAAATTCCAAAATTGTGCTCATGACATCCTGGTGTTCTTGCTGTCTGGCGACATGGCCAAAAACACTAGCCATGTCAACAACATCTTTAATGTCATCAGCATATGGATGAGGGACAAGTGGCTTTGCCTGAACAGCCAGAACACAGAACTATTATAGTTGGCTACTCAGAACACCACTAAGAAATTTCGACATATATATGACTCTGTGGGCACATTATGAGTTTCCTGGTATCCTGCTGGTAATTCCAGCGGGGTACCAGGAAACTACTGTACTGTCTCCCCACTCTGATATAATGATATTGCTATGAAATTATGGGCAGCAGAGATGCCGGTAACTGGGGTTGGCCGAACCACCGGCCCCATTATTAATGGTGCCGGCGTTTCAGGCATTTATCTGCTGGTAGGGGCCTGATCTACCGGCAGGTGGGTCCGGCAAGGTGCATGTATACGTTGTTATCGGCACTTTATTTCCAGACCGGCTGACTCATAATGAGGGCATGTCTCTCAGCAGCCATACCATCGGAATTTTGAGGAAAGCAAAATCACTAGGCATCTACGTGAAGACCAAGGTGAATATGAGTGCTCATGTTTCATCCATGGTTAGTTCTTGTCATTATTATCTCTGTCTGCTTTGTCAGATCAAGCCTTTTATATATAACTCCAATGCTGCTACCATGGCTAGGGCTATAATTGGGAGTACGATGAATTATGGCTATGCATTTCTTGTGGGTGCGCCAGTTTGTGAGGCTGCCAGGCTTCAGGTGGTGCAGAACACAGCTGCCTGCATTGTGGCCAAAGTTGCTAGACGATCCCACATTTCTCCAACACTGAAAAGCCTCCATTGGTTGCCAGTTGTGCAGCAGATTAGGGTTAAGGCACTGACCATCACACACAAATGCATGTACGGTGGAGCTCCTGTCTATCTGAAGGCCTGCTTGCAGCTGTACAAGCCATCCCACCTATTCCGCTCCAGCTAGCAGCAAGTGCTTACGAACAAACATATTAAGCGTATTCGTGCGGGCGGTCCCTTGCTCCTACTCAGTGAAACATGTTACCACTGTGTTTGCAGCTTCACCCCAATCTCGCACCCTTCAGGAGAAACCTAAAAGCATTCCTCTTCTCCAAACCTGGTATTTCTGTTTTGTGTGCTGATGGTTATGTCGTCGTCTATTTCATAGTTAGAGCGCTTTGATAGCTACGTGCTTTAGCACTCTACAAATAAAAAACATTAAATTCAAATACAAAAAAATATACATTGTTTATTCCTAGGCCCAAAGTAAAAATACTAAACAGTTAAGTAGTTAAAATGTTTGTTTATTGAGCTAAACACTTGTGATTTAAATTTGTCTTGGTTTCGTTGTCAATTCCTGAATCTTATACCGATGCAATGTGGAATGCTTTCATCCACCTGGAGAGCTTGGTACCAGGGTAGAGACCTTTGCTCTGTTGGTTATAAACTGTTTTAGATTTGTTTGTGTTTCATTAGCCGTAATACTGAGATTTGTAATCTCATTCGTATTATGTACCATCATTTTATATTTAAGGATGTTTACATGGATTTTCGTATTTTGAAAAGTAATATGTCATATCTTCCTTTTTAAACATATTGACCATCGTGTAATATGGTTTATGGACAGGCTAAATACATTAAATGAAACATTTACAAATGGTAGTTAATCGTATCAGAAACATTCATTCAAAATAAACATTCAGGAGTGGACAGCACAAATGTTGGGTGTATTTTAAGGGGCCATAAAGTATAATTATAATTGCATTTTTATAACACGCTTAACACCAGTGAGTGGTTTCTAAGCGTGAGATCAGGATTCAAACCTATGTTGCGATCTGCGTTGCCCCTGAGCGATCCTGCAGCATGTACGTTTTTAATGCCCCAAAAGAATGAGGAATCTTTCCAAATCCAACTTCTTCCTGTAGTGTAGATCTGATTAAGACCTAACCAAACTGAACTTGGAAATATTTTAATGGCAGCCTTTCGTTGGAAGTGGGAGTTTGAGGGGGCAGAAGGGGTTGCCGTTGGGACCAGGGTGGACTGGGGTATAGGTAACTCTGGAGATTTCCCAGTAGGCCTCTGCCCCCTGGGCCCCTTTTGTGTGGTTATCTATTTTATTTCCATAGGAAAAGGGTTGGGCTTGCTGAAAATGTGCAACATGGGGCCACTTTGAATATTATCTCCAGGGGATCTTTTGGTTCCCAGTCCACCCCTGATTGGGACCCAGATAGCACAGGGGTAGACATCTTGCAGCTCCCAAAGAGCTTTGTGCTAAGACTCACAGGCTCCCTCGCCATAGTCTAACTGGTTGAGGCTAAGGGGAGTTGTAGGAAAACAACATCTGAAAGCCCACAGGTTGCCTGCCCATGTTAAGAGCTCTCATTTTAGCCAGTTGTCACCATTTTCTGTGGATTTGCTTCATCGTTTCCTTCACCGGCTCGCCCCTCTGAAAGACCAAAAGAAATATCAAGGCTTATTACCACCAAAGATGAAATACGCCAATCACGAGTTCAGAAGTACATGTAAAATTTTATTGGACAGATAGCTATCTGGATCTCAGCACCTCGCAGTGTGTACCAGCAGACACCCTGAGGGGGGAGACTGCTGGACATTACAAGACATCAACTTATATACTTTTTTCCCCAATCCCGGTTACATCGTCCAGCCCCTCGTCAATTTAACAATTCACTAGAGTTCATACCAAGTTCACATTGCTAATACAGAATCAATGTTTTCCTCAAACACTAGACATATTTTTCTGCACACATAGAACAATGGTAACATTGGTTTTCATGCTTAAAGTAAGTCCAGTTTCAAGGAAGAATCACAAAGATTTCTGCAAAGGTACACGGTTTTAGCTATTCACCATTCTGTTCACTGTTTGCATGAGGATGACGCTATTGGTACAGACAACATCTAAATTGAGGTTCAGTTCAGCTCCAAGGTTTCTTAGTGCAGGACAAGCAATCCACTCTCAGCAGCTACAACATATTTATCTGTGTTGACACAGTGTTAAGTTCATTTTTTCCCTGCTGCAGCTGAAAACACAAAGTTTAACATGCGGCAAAAACAGGAGTTTAAACAAAATGCCGGATGATTCTAAAATGGTGGCGTACTCAGTTTGTTTCAGGTTAATTTGAATGCAATTTTTAGTGCCATGCGAATGTGCTTAGGCCAATGTTTGTTATCTAGCGGTATTATGTGAAATATACTTTAACACCTCCACTGCCCACCTCCCTAACACTAAACATTAAGCTAAGCTTAATGCCTTGGTATTAGGGTATTCATCGTGTCCATTCAGATGCTGGTAAATACAATACATTACCAGAGCAGCAAAGTAGCCCATTCCATATGAACAGAAAATAATCAAAATCAATGCCCCTATCAGCAACATGTGATTTCCACTGATGTGAGTGGAGAATGGAGTCTGGAATGGGATGAGTTTGAACGGACGTCTGGCTACGACCCCATTCCGCCATCAAATGAGCACTATACAATTGCCATTAACCTAATGCAACCAACAAACTCTGTGTGAAATTGTGCTGTGCAGAGTGGACACAATGTCATAAGCTTCTTTGGGAAGTTTGTTGGTGGCAGTGCTTTTACGATTTCTGTCCCAGCAACTCGCGCCCTACACTTCCTCACATTTTGGTTCGGGAAAAAACATCCCTGAGGGAAAAGATATGGTGAAAAGATACTCATATCATGGGCCTGGCTGGAGTCCCTATATCGTCCTCATGCAAATAACAATGATGTCATGTCAGGCTTTAAAATTTGATTCATGAAGCCTTTATTTAAAAGTTTCAAGCATCGTTAGGGCTTCTGCAGGCCCTGAGGTTCTCCTTCTCTCTCTTTCAATGTTCCATAAAACAAAAAAACAGTCGTGCTGTGCAAACCTCCTAAGGTTCCACAATATATTGCGGCTTTGTTCTCTCTCTCCCGCAGTATTCAGTGTGTGCTTGGGAACTTTCCCTCCAGGTTCTTGTATATAGTGGGGCTTTTGTTCTTTCTCTCAATGATCAATGCTAGTTTGGGAGCTTTAACTCCTGATTCTGATGAGTGGTGCAGCTTCGCTCTCTCTTACTATTTCATTGCATGCTTGGGGACCTTCACTCTGGGTTCCAGGATACACCAAAGCGTTGCTCTTTCAGACAATGTCATTGCGTGCTTGGGAACTTTCACTCTGGGGTCCAGGATACACCACAGGTTTGCTCTTTCATACAATATCATTGCATGATTGGGAACCTTCACTCTCAGTTCCAGGATACACCATAGCGTTGCTCTTTTATACTGTGTAATTGCATGCTTGGGAACCTTGACTCTGGGTTCCAGGATACACTAGAGCGTTGCTCTTTCATACAATGTCATTGCATGATTGGGAGCTTTCAATCTGGGTTCCAGGATACACCACAGCTTTGCTCTTTCATACAATGTCATTGCATGCTTGGGAACCTTCACTCTGGGGTCCAGGATACACCACAGGTTTGCTCTTTCATACAATATCATTGCATGATTGGGAACCTTCACTCTGGGTTCCAGGAGACACCATAGCGTTGCTCTTTTATACTATGTAATTGCATGCTTGGGAACCTTGACTCTGGGTTCCAGGATACATCACAGCGTTGCTCTTTCTTACTATGCTCAATGCATTCTTGGAATCCTTCACTTCAGATGCATGGATGAACTGCAGCCTCACCTTCCTGCATAATGTTAATTGTGCACTTGGAACGCTTTAATTCAGGTTCTAGGTCACAGTGCAGCTTCACCTTCACTTACGATGATGTGCGCATGCTTGGGTACCTTCACTCTGATTCTAGGATACAGAGCAGCGCAGCTCCCCCTGCTCTTACAATGTCCAATGCAAGATTGAGAACCTTCACTCCAGGCTTCAGGATGAAGCACAGCTTTGCCGTCTCTTACAATGTCAATTGCCTGCTTGGTAACTTTCACTTCATGTTCTAGGATGGAGCACAGCCTCACCTTCTCTTACAATGTCCAATGCAAGCTTGGGAACTTTCACCCCAGGCTCCAGGACACAGCACACCTCTCTTCTCTCTTGCAATGTCCAGTGCCTGCTTGGTAACCAATACATCAGGTTCCCCAGCAGGATGGAGCACAGCCTCGCCTACTCTTACAATGTCCAATGAACAAGTGGGAACTTTTACTCCAGGTTTTAGGTTTTCCCCCTCGTACAATGTTCAATACAGGCTTTGGGCACTTCACTTCACTCCTGGCTCTAGGACGCAGCATGGCTCTTAAGGTTCCCAAGTGCCTGCTTGGGAACCTTAGCTTTAGGTTTTAGTATGTAGTGCAGCCTCACCTTCTCTTACAATGTTCAATGCACATTTTGGGAACTTTTATTCCATGTTTTAGGTTCGCTCCCTCGTACGATGTCCAGTGCAGGCGTGGGAACCTTCACTTTGGATTCTACGATGCAGTGCAGCCTCGTCTTCTCTTACAACGTTCCATGTACACTTGGGAAACTTCACTCCACGCCCCACAGTGCAGCCCAGAATGGCTCTCTTTCAATGCTCAATGAGGTTTGGGAGCCTTCCCTTTAAGCTCCAGGAGGCCGCAGGGCTTTGCTCTCTCTCACAATGTTCAGTGTGTTCTTGGGAACCCGTCTAGGTCTAGAGTGTAATGCATGATTCGGGTTCACATTTGGTTTCAGCATGTGGCATAGTTCTCTCTCTTTCTCATGAAGTGCATTCATGCTATTGGGAACCGTTACTCAAGATTCCCGGATGCACGGTGGATAGCTGTATTTCTCACAATGTTAACCAGCTACTGTGATGCATGTGCAGGACCCTTTAACCTCGGGTTCCATGGTATATTACCTCTATTTCTTCCTCACAATGTGTATCTGCTACTGTTGCACACTTGGAACCCAGTATGCAGTTTGGGGTTCTCTTGCTGAACAAGTTCACGGATTACTGTTTGGCTTCGGGATTCCTCACTTCAGATTCTAGGATGTAGTGTAGGGCAGACGTCTCCCGTCTCTGTCAGAATGCTGCTGTTTGTCTCTATGGCTAGGTTTCACATTTGTTCATCCATCCTTCTCTCTCTCTTTCTCTCTCTCTCTCTTTCTCTCTCTCTCTCTCTCTCTCTCTCTCCATCCCTAGGGGTTGCCATCCTTTTCAACACTGTAACAACCTTTTGTCACTCACATGCAGTCGCCATTTTGAGTGATGGCTTGTTGGGCCATGGTCGTCGGGCAGGCGCCCCTGGGTGCTATCTCTGTGAGCACGACACAGGCCCACTATCTGTGGGGGGCGGGGCCTGCCCTGGACATCCGGCAGGACCCCTGGTGCTATGGGACACCAGCACCATGAGGTGGGGTCACAGCCTGCCAGGCCCCTGACCGTCGGCTGCCATCCTGGCATGCGGGTCCCACAGCACCAGGGCATGCAGGCCTGTGCCTCCACTTGTAGGCCTGCGGCCTACATCAATAATAAGACACAGGCTCAGTCGTTCCTCTTTGGGAGTCTGCAGCCGTTCTGCCTCACGTGCCTGCAGGAGCCCTTTTATTAGCTCGGGCCATGACACAGTCATGGCCCATCTTAAAGGGGCAAAACATGTGGGAGGGACACATTCCCTTAAAGGGGCCATGCACATGTGAGGGTCACCCATCACACTCCTCCTTTTTCATAACAAACAAACAAACATGGCTAAAACATGCATGCATCCCGTCTGTTACAGAACGACAAACTAATTCTCACTTCAGACCTTTCAGAATAACCAAATACTAAAATATAACACTAGCACATACCTCGCTAGCTCAAAGTAGTTACAAGTCTACCACACGCTAACCACGTATCAACATACTCCGCGGGTGACAGTCGCGGTTGGTGAGCTGCCGGTGGAATGTCAGCAGTTCTCCCACATTTTACAAGACCCTTTTTTCACCTGGGGTTCAGAATTGCAACTACTGACAAAATGCCAAGGTCGGCGGCTGGCCATACGCACACCTCACAACTGCGGGGCCATCGCTTCACCTTATTGTTCTGTACTGAGACCACTCTAAGCATGCGACTACTATGCAGGTTCACAGCAGCAAACACACAGGATTACAGAGTCCTCTTTAAGCATCGCAGGGCTGCAGGATACCAGTTCTTCTTCCACTAGCGTCTGCTAGGGAGTCACTTCCCGGGTCCAGGTCCAACGAAGGTACCGTACATGGCCAGCAGAGCCACACCTGGCAGATGCCAGGGGCCACCTTGGCATAGTTCCCTGCTTTTCAGAGCAGAGGGACAGAGGGACACCGGCCACCGGGCGTCCACGCCTCTCCACGTGCTGTTGGTGGGGCACGGTGCTGTTAATCGGGCTTGGGGTGGCAGGACATCACTTGCCCCCTCTCCCACGATGTTCCCCAGTCCGGAGTGTCTCTTTCCATCAGGAACGCAAGAGGGCGCACAAGCACTCATGCTGAGCTGCAACCCATTTCTAGCCTGATGCACTGATTCCTGGGATTGGGTCCAGGGTTGCCTGGTCTGCTGGTCAGACACACGTCGTCTGAACTCCAGGGTCCTGAAGGCATCTCCCCTCCCGCCAAACCACGCTTAACCTGGTCCTTCGATGGCGTGGCATACAGGGTGTCCTTGGTGACCCGCAGTTGGGGGGGGAGGGCACCAGTTTGGCAGGCAGGGTGGCTTGTGTTCTGCTGGCACTAGGCCGGGAGAGGACCACCTTTCTGCTGGTTGGCCTTCCATTTTTCTTTGCTGTTGCAGTGCACCCGTCCTTGTCTGGGTGGCAACGCTGGGCTGGATTAGCGTCACCGGTGGGTGGTGGAAGCCACCCTCCTGGATCATCTGACAGCACCCAGCGCTCCCTCCTTCGAGTTTTGGCCCCACACTGTGTTCAGCCCTGCGGTACCCAGGATGCCGGATGTCCCGGCACACATGACTGTGACCCGTGCGGGGCGTGAGGTGAGAGTCCCACTTTGGCCATGGTGAGGCCATGGTTGGTGCTGGGTCGGTGCCATACCTCAATTTTACAGGGCGTTCATTGGTGCACAGAGTCATTTGTCCATTACGGGCAGCACTCTGGGCACTGCACCAGTGTTGAGGTACATGACGCGCAGAGTGCAGCACTCCCAGGTGCACTGTGTCGACATGGCGTATGTGATCACTCCCATTCCTCTGCATTGAATGGACTCATCCCGAACTGCCCAGTGCACCGCTTCTTCATGGGAATGTCAGGGTCACCCGTTTTCGCTGGTCAGACCCCATGGTGGTTGGACTCAATGGGGCCAGTAGGTATCTCCCCAAGCCCACGTTGGCCTGGTCCTTTGACCTGATGGCACGCCGGGTGATGTTGGCAGGCAGGCAGGGCCACCAACTCCATGGCCTTCAGATGGTCTGGTAGAGGACTTTCGTGGCAGGGTGTCGAGGCCCCTGCAGGGCCGGCAAGGCGTCTTCCCTGTTGGGGGTGTCCTGTTTCTCGATGGCAGTCTTATGCAGGTGTAGAGTGCACAGGGCATAGGATGCTGAAATGTTCCGGCTCGGGGTTCTGATGAGCATGAGGGTGGAAGTCCCCTGTTGAACACAACATGGCTATTGCTGGTGCTGGTGCAATGCCGCCCCTGATCACCAAACTGCTACCTCTTGTGCGCCGCGGCTATCCCTCGTTCAGGCAGGGGCGCACGCCCATGGTAGTGGGACACTCGTGACAGGACGATGCTGGTAATGAGGCGCTGATAGTGGAGTGGGCAGCCACATGTTTATTGTTTAGCTCCTCTCGCATGGAGGCATAGAGCACTTCCTTAATGGCACCACTAGGCTGGGCTAATTAAAAAGGGCCTTTTGTTTTCCAGGGCTCCGGCGCTGGGCGCTTCTGCGAGTCACCGCCTCCAGGCCTGGGTCCTCTTCAGCTTCCTCCGCCGTGTCGGGCCCTTCTTCTCCCCCGCAGGAGATCGCCACTGTCGCGGCCTGGGTCTTGCAGGCCCTCCCTCTCCGCAGCACGGTGGGGCTTGGATGTCCCCTCTTCCTCGCGGCTACGGCAGCCGCCGGGCATTTCCTTTTTTTATGGCGGCGGGCGCCGCAGCGGTTGGGCTCGCTCCCTCCCCATCAGCATGCCAGATGCCACAGCTGGTCTCCTTTATCCCAAACATTCACATATCCTTAACTACTTGGATGAAGCCAATCTCCTTGATTGCAAACATCCACATAGCATTGACTATATGGATGAAGACAAGATAGAACATGCTCATGGAACCAAATAATAGACACTTCAGCTTCATGACATGGTCGGTAGAGGATAAATGCAAGATTGCCACCTTCAAAGATTTTTGCTGGGATGATGTAGCCGAGCTATAACAGAGCGAAAGTGCAGAGGAGCACGCAAGGCTGGTGCTGCACGTCGCTGGCATTCATAAAATGGCAGCTTCTCTAATGTCTATTTATATTTTTGAGAAGGATGTTGTGATTGTACAGGAGTATATCACAGAGTAAGGGAATAGATGAATAAACAGCCAGTCTTAGTGAACGCCAGCTGTATAGAGCTGATGGTGAAAAGACTGTGGATGTTTGCGGAGTGTAACCACCAGTGAGGAAGGGCCAATCAGCTGGCAACAGGGTTGGTGGAATAGTTCTGTGTGGTGCCAGTACTCGAAGAGAGCAAGTGTTGTGGCCCCGGGGACACGAGTGGGGATGATGCTGCAGCATGCAAATAGGTTAGGTGGCCATTTTGTACCACCTCTTGTACACCTATAGATTCTCGTTTTGCAAAGTCCATTTCTGTATCAGAAGAGCCCTTTGCTGGTTAGATAGATTGCTATAATAACTCAGATGGGCTTCAACCCCATCCCCAACATACCCTCATGTGTGATGTAAAGGTTTTTCGATTCTTTACGAGAGGACGGGAGAATGAAGAGCAATCTCTACAAGGTCAATAGGCAAAGTTAGTTACTTTATTGGCTGATAATAGAACAGTGGGGTATCATTAAGTGAAACTTTGCACCGGTGCAAGTGCAATTTAGCACAGCATTAACACTGGGATAACAATCCTCAAATTGCAAAAACATATTCATTCAATGCATTTTCATACCAAGGAAATGTTGCCCCAGCGCTAATAGTACACATTATCAGCACTGCGTCAAACATTGCCCGTGTGCTAAAACTAATTGGAAGACTGCGTGGTTTGCACCAGGGCGCAGCTTTTGCCCTTGTGCTGTTACCATGGGAAATATTGATCTTTCATTCGTTTTTTGAAACCACCCAAGGTGCCATTGCCAGTTTCACTTGCACAATAGGTTCAATAGATTATGTCAGTGGCTGACATTCCCCGTTTCATTATTCCAAGAGAAATGTTGTCAACAGCAAGGCTGTCACTCGTAGCATGCATGCAGTCCCCTCCTTTGTAATGGACATAGAGTGCATTGCAAATGTACCATGTAATTTCGGCTGAATTTCAAGCTAGGTCATCATGCAACACCAAGGCATATAATGTGATGGTCTGTTTGGCTATCTTTGTCATGATCTTACTGACGTTGATCCAAAGCACATTGCTAAATTGGGTGAATACATTTACTGCACACCTGGAACTTCAGGATTACACACTCATTTAGTTGTATTCTAGTGGAGCCATGTATATAATAAGTAAGTGCACTGCAGTTTGACATTGCTTATAAACTTCCTTTAGTAGATGTTTCTTCCATTCCACTGAGTTTGTCATGAACTGAATGGAATGGGCTACGAGCAATGATTTGTCCCAAGTAGCAGCACACATACTTCTGCAAGACATCTTGAGACAGCCCTAGTGTTCAGCGTTGTATGCTGAGACTTATTTGCCTACCAAACTGCAGGTCCCAAACTGGAAGGTAGAATTCCAGAACCGGTTCAAAGTGTCAAGTAGGTCCACTTTGCAACAATGCACAATTCACATTCATTGCTAAATCCAGAAGCTCAATTTTTTGGACCGCTGCAAGATTTACATGGGAATAACAGGAACAGTCTTAGCTTGTAATGCTTCTTTTCTCAAGGGCAAAGCTTCCAAGTCTCAGTCGGCAGCCACAGATCGAAAAACACACTGCTAACATGTTGGGGTTCCACAAGGATCAGTCCTATCACTTTGACTTTCAATGTATATATGAGACCCACTGCTTCTGAAGAGAGGGTCCCTGGAATAGCCCTTAAGAGCCCTGTGCAACTGTCGACTCGCAGGATGAAGAATGAAAGGGGTAACTCGCTGTTTGGCCAGTCACAGACTGCACCAATGTATCAAAGATATGGCAAGAGATATTCTCTCAGACGGCCAATCAAACCGCATCCAGTTGATGGTTTCGAAGACACAGATGTCTCATCAATGGATCAGATCAACTGACAATAAAGCCAGGCATTGATGACATAATTAGTGACATGACGGCATAGCAACGTTAGCCATAAAGCAAATATGCATGAAGCCACACAGACCTGCACTAGATGTATTACTTGTAGACATGAAAAACATGCTTATAACTCCTGTAGGTAGAGAACGGATACATTTACATAATGCTAAGAACCTTTCCTTTCTTTCACCAACACAAAAACACCAGTTGCAGAATATACGTGGACCAGGCTTGCACATGTTTTATTGCAACTAACCACGAGAAGCCATGACAACCCATAGGGAACCTATAGAGTGACTGAAGTGAATGAGTTAGAAAAAGCCAGGACTCAAAACATGGAAGGGGAGAGATGATCTCTGCAGCATGAGGTGCAGAGCTGGAGTTCACAGCCAAGGGTGGGTGGAGAATTCCTGGTTCCCGAGGCAGCGACCCACCTGCAAGAATTCAGAATAAAATCCTTATCATTGCAGACAGAAGGGCTTCGTTTTGCGGTCCACTTGCATGTGATCCAGCAGGACAGGACAATGCCTGTTTACTCGTGGTGGGAAGAGAAGCTGTTCACAGCGAGGCGGAGTGGATTGATACAAGTCATGCCCACCAAAACTGCAACCTGCAGGCACTCTCCCAGGCTAGGTGATCAGACCAGTAGCAACAATAGGGAACACACAGCCCTCAATGTCCCTTGCTGTCACCTTGAAAACATACACCAAGCGCTGTGACCAGAAAGCGTCCCAGACCCGAGAGTACCCACCCTAGCCAATCCAGAAGCCCGGTTTGTGAGGTGGTGTCAAATATTGCAGAGGCCAATGGTGTTCCTGCGACCCTGAAACAGTGTAGTTTGCAACAGTTAGGGGAACTCTCAGGCAGAGCCACCTGATATCAGAGGCCAGTAGAATTATTAACCTATATAATTCCAAATGTAGTTAGTTTAAGCTGAATTCACACAATAGGGTAAGCCCTGACAGTAAAGTGTTATCACAAAGAAGGGCAAGCACAGCTGATAGCAGTGTAATGCAACATACTCCACATTCATACAGTTGTAGAGGAGGTGACCTAAATTCCTACTGGTGCTACCCATGCCCTATTGGCGAGAGCAATGCTAAAGCAAAGGATAGGGTGATTGTCTAACTATTCCTACCTATTGGTGAACTAATCCTAGGCTACGCTGGCGTGCCGCCTATCTAAAAGTGGATAGAATAAGAAACAGTACGAGTACATTTTTCACTGTTTTTTGCATCATTTCCAGGAGGCCACAAATAGGCTGATCTCAAGGCCTACTGGTCTCTATTTTCTCATGCTCTCCTCCTCTACAACTTCCATCTGTCTATCTGTGCTTGTTAATCTAAGCTGACCAACAAGGACGCCCCATAGGTATTTGGGGTGGACCAGATTTTTGTTTGACTTTTGCATACAAACGCGTGACACAGGTTCAGGAGCTTATATTGGTGGAGATTTGTTTTCCTGTATGATCCCTGTCTGTATTGGATAATAAAAGACAGTATACTTTGCCCCATTGCTGAGTCTTCCGCTTTTGCATTGGTGAGTCTTTGATGGGCCCGAGGTTCTCTGCTAACGTGGGACATTGTTATTGCAAATCCCCAATTCCTCTGGTACACAACACTTCCATGCTGGAATCTTTCGAGCCACTGTTCCAGCTGTATGTGGCTGACCCACACACAACAGTAAAAATCCAGTGACAACAGCCAGGGCATCGTTGGCAAACTTTTGCAAATCCAGTCATGGATGTCTAATAGCTTCCTTCTCCTAAATGGAACCTCACTCCATGTGTAAACCGAAAATTGATATTTGGGCATATCAACACCCACAACTTCCATGAGAACTCACCAGATTCTAGTACAGAACCAGGGTGTCACCTTCAATCCTGAATTGTCATTCAGATCTGATATCAACACATTGTTGAAAGCAGCCCTCTAATTTCGCATAGGCTTCACAGAATACTCCAACTTCTGGACCTCCACTACAAAGTAGAGCCACCCACGCATTGGTCATTTTCAAATTGGACTATTGTAATAGCCTGTATTTAGAGAACCAAATACAAGCTGAAACACCTAGAGTGAGAGTAGAACAGGTCAGCACAGATGGTCCTAGGCCCGAGGCATTGGCTCAGGCCTGAAGAGACTCCATTGGCTACCAAAGAGTGACCCTCAAGAAGTTATGCCTGGTTCACTGTGCTATCTGGAATACAGGATCACCCTGCATGCCATGGCAAGTTGAGCTGGTACACACCATCAATGGCACCTCAGATCTTCTGACAATGGCTTCCTCAGGGTACCAAGATTCAAGCAAGCTCATAAAGGAGGCACACAATCAATCAGAGTGTGGAACAAATATTGATCCATGTACCAGGATCCCTCTTCCCAAGCACCACATTCTAGGAAGAGATGACAAAGGGTCTGTGCCAATCTGCTAGTTTGCCCACTCTGTAGCTTTCGACCATCACAGGGATCTTCCTCCCGCCTCCCACTACTTCATTCATTTGGATTTCTCCTTGGTATAAGAAGAAGACACCACCTAGTTCTACAGTGGAATAGAACCAGTAGGAGGCAAGCATACTTTGTTCGAGAAACATTTTAAGATCGTCAGTGGTTCTAGTTCCCCATCGAAGTTTTTCCAAATGTGCGATTCGTTCAGCCTCTTTATTTCTTTTTTATTTGTCTTCTAAAGAACAGACTCCTCCAGGCTTAAGAGCAAAGTTTCTGGGCAAAGCCCTATACAATTTCTAGGTTTGTTATGGACAGTGCTCCCCAGCTCGTTAATCTCCCCCTAAATCCAATCCATTAGGCATTTTCAGCCACATTCTGTATTTGAGAATAACATAATAATGCACAAGTCTTTGCTTTTCAGGCCCAGTTCGGCCCACAAGCAATCCACTGGCGTACCAACAAGGTGTGCTAAGCGCAGCACCCCTCCACTCTAAAGTAATCCTTCCAGTTATTTTAAGCAAGTGTGATTCCAATGCTCAGAGTTCAACCCCAAATTATGCTAACAATGTATTTATTGACTTGTATGTCTCCACCAGACGCTTGCCAAATGGAGTTAGGACTTTCAGAATGTGTGAGCTTTTTCACAACACATCTTCTTAGCAAACGTTCTGATGATACATACGTAATTTTCGTTTTTTTCCAAATGTATTTCAAGATCGTGGTATTCGTAGGTTTCTAGATAATGGGTACATCCACTAACTATACATTAAATGGCATGCGGGGACGATTCCAACATGCTCCTATCCACCCTGTAGAGGAAGTCTACCTAACCCTGACGTTGTTAAGTGATCTAGGTCTACTGTCATTTTCAACAAACCCATCTTAATGCTCCATTTATGCAGATTGTACTGTATTTTTCTTCTATTTATCCAATCAAAGCTCCTGTGAAACCAATGAATGCAGCATACACTGGGTGTTGTTTTTGATTGCCCTGGCATTGTTTGCATCCGCGGAAGGGAGCTCAGCCGCAAGTGACTAGGCATACGGGCGGAATCTGCCATTGAACACCCCTGTTCTCCCTCCCAGCTACTCATATCCCTTCCCTGGGTGCTGACTTTCTTTTTTACTTCCTCAGTGCTCGGCCCCTCCCCTGGCCCCCCACACCCTCAATCACTAGCCCCCTGTCTCGGCCCTCTTCGCCCCACTGATTCACCTGCTGGACTGGGGCTTCCGCTTCTGACTGCTGTGCTCCTTCACCGCCATCAGCCAGCCATAGGAATAGAAGAGTGACTTGCACTATGCTATGTTGTGGGCCCTCTTTCTTTTTACTGGAGATTGGGCATGCTCAATTCCCGTGGAGCCCATCGCCCCTCAAAGAAAAACAATATTTTTGAACTGCTCGACTCGACTGCCCAATAGTCCGTTTGGAAGTCTGTTCAACACAGTACAACATTTGTATTTCCTTTCACCCAAACAGTACGTTCGTTCACCCAGCAATAGAAATGTTTTCACACAAGAACCGCCTGGCCCTTTTCACTATTTTGGTGACTCTTAATCATCACTCTGCAGCATGTAACTGCCCAGCTACTGTCACACCTGTTCTGTGGCTGTACTTAGCCATTACCTGTTAACCCAGAATGCATCTGCCTTGTCCCTGTGACCTTTACCTATGCATACCTGATGATTTGCTGCAATGTTTATACCGAAAACGACAGCAGCGTGCAAATGATGATTCTGCAGCAAAAGCATTACCCACATAGTGAACTCCACCCTACCAATACACATCTCGTGTTCTAGTACTAAACGTATGCAGAGTTCTTAGGCGTGTAAACCCATCCCAAGCTGTCTAAATCCCAATTACTTCCAGCACTTGACACCTGATGTCTGCACTTACCCTGCACTTGCCACCGGCTGGCCGTACTTTTACTTATTGTTATTTATTCTTACCGCTTGTACTGCACTGTCCTCCCCCTCGCACTTCTCCTCCCTCCCATTCCCCTGCACTTGCGCGATCTCAATGTCACTTGGCCTAGTAAGATCGTTGTCTGTCTTCCCTCTGTCCCCCTCCCTTGCCTCGTCACGCCTCGAAACACTTGAGTATAGGCACGTTATAAATGTCATATCATATCATTACATGTCATACCTCTTTATAGTACTCAAGGCTTGTAATGTTCTCCCAGGCGCTTTGAAGCAGGACATCCTACACGTCTTCACTATATAAAACTCCAAATAAATAATACAAAATCCAGCAATAGCTTTGCATAGTTTAGCATCCAGCAATAAGTCGATAACAACTTAGTTGGTTTTAGGATCCGTATTACAATAACAGGGTTAAGTGGACATCTCTTCATTGTAGTCTCACTGTTCCATGTAAACATCTGGCATATAGGGAAGTAATCCACGAGCGTGATGACATTTTCAATACCGCATTACTATAACCACCCGGACCCACACCCACAAAGGTTTTCATTTTCTCTTGATTGAGTTTTGATATCTTTATAAGTAAAATAGTGCTTCTACGATATGGCCCTTAAAAATTTGCGCTTTTACGTCGGAGTTGCTTACAAATGCCTGCACGCCAGAGCTTTCTTAAATGTGATTTGAAATGTACTGTATCTTCATTTGAAACAGGCCCATATTATTAATCAGGTGTCAGAATCTTCTGACATTACTTTCCCGAAATAATACAGGCATATCTCCACCTTTTCCCAATTTCTCGTCTTTTATGAAAAGCACATCAGTTCCTTTCATTTTATGTTTGGTTGCTTCCATGCTCTACCCGGCATTATAGTGAGCTGTTCGACTTGTAATGGTCCCTCTAAGAAGAGTGAGCGCACACTGGCTCGTTTGTTAATGATCAGTTGGCTGTATTTACACGGGAATGGTTGTGGACAGCTAATATGCTTCAGATTTCTGCAATAACCCCTAGTTAGCATTTCAGGTTTCAGTTACCTTTACTGAAAAAACTGCAAATACAAAAATATCCACCAGATGGTGCTAGCCCGCTGTTGTTAAAATATGAATTTCATTTGATATGTCGCATATCACTAATTAGGGAACCACGTATCTGTGACTGCGGAGGTTTACATTCATTTCTCCTTCAAATTCACCACATCAAGAATTTCTTTGCCAATGAAAGGTGTTAGGGAGACCATGGCTACTCATTAATACCGACCCGTAAATACACAAGGGCGCTTTGCTGTATGCATTATCATTTATGAAATTGCTTCAGAATAATTACATGAACAGGTCAGTGTATAAATACGCCCCGCAAGGTGTCATACAAAAGAATTAAGTGCATGTTCTGTGTTTTGAAACTGCATGCCAGTTGAGGGGTTGACGGGGGGGGCGAGAGGCAACTTCGTCGCTGACCTCCCATTCACCCACCACCCATGACTGCATTTGTACTGCTTACTGTTCAACACGCAAGGATCTAAAATCTTTAATTGTCGGTTTTCTCGAGGGTGGTAGCCCTCCTTACAACATTGTTTTGCAGGACTTTAGGCGTAGAAGCACATCAGCAGCAGTTTGTGGCGCGCATCATTCCTGCTCTACTTTCCTCCGTATCCACTTTTATGGTAACACTAGTGAGAAAATAACATTACAAGGAATGTCATCAGACTTTAATACTGTAACTCTTCACTGGGGGAGGAATTAAAATACGTTTCCATGTGTAAGCTAAGAGCCAAATATCTGTGTTGTGAAGTATATGAATGGTCACTATTACGATATATGTAGAAACTCTATGATGTAGCAAATCGTGATAACAGAATTCTTTTAATAGAAATAAGATGCAAACTGAATTACTTTTAGGCGCTCCCAATTTTGGCAAATTAGACACAGTAAGATTAAACATTTGCCCAAGGTCACACACTTTGGCTAAGTGTGAACCAGGATTTGGGTCCAGTGTGCCCTGCAAGCACACGAACAGATAGCTTCCCACCTTTAGTTCATATATGTAAAGGTTTGGCGTTCAAAAGCTTAAATCCTAATTCTTTTTATTGCAATGCCTTGAAAAGTACACACATAATATACAAAACTAACCAGACAGAACATGTTGAGCAAAAAAACAAAACAAAAAATATTATTGCTTTAATTTTTCTCATCCTGAATGGGAAGCTACAGCAGCAGCCTGTAAAGGTCTAGGAACCTACACACAACTAATCGGGGTTGGAAACGTGTCTCCACAGAGAAATAAAATGCAATTTGAAGTCATGTGCGTGAGTCGTTATTTCACACAGCATGTAGTATTATGCTGCCCTCCCATTTATCATCGCTCACCATTTGCACCTCTTAAGGGACAATAGTCCTGATCCCTGGGCCATCAACCTCTATTAGTGCAACAAAGTGAGTAAGCAGAAGGGGAAGTGGGGGTTGAAGGGGTGGCTGTTCTCGCCTGCTATTTGAACTATCACACGAAAAGTGTGAAGTCTGAGCTGGGAACTCTTTGGAGAGCTTAACCTGCAGCAGAGGAGCCAAGTCAGGACTTTAACGGATCATGGGCAGGCTGTGTGCAGGACGCGGGACACAGCTCCTGTAATCAGGATATTCCTGCAAAATAGGAACGGCTGGCAACCCTTATTATCTCTCATGCCTAGCCCTTACACACTGCATTTTTTGGGTTGACCCCACATGAGTATGTGGTTTAATTGCCGTTGTCTCCACCTTTTGATATCTGACTCTCCCACAGATATTACTAGAGCTGTGGCAAGGTGGATCCTAGGAGTGTGGTTCTCTTATGTGCTGCACGTTGATGAATGCTATGGTTTTGGGGGCTGGAGCCGACAGTTTGCCTCCATATTTAGTTCAGCGCATTATCTAAAGCCTCACTACAGACACTTTGCACCAGTGAAGGTGTAGTTTTTCACAGTTTTATGTGAGGACTCAGTAATGCGAGGCGGATAACGTTTTGATGATTTATCAAAACATGTCATTTTATTCTCAAAATAAATGTAGTAAAATGCCTCACTATTCCTACTCTGATGAGGATTTCCCTGCCTCATCAAAGCTAAGGGAATACACTATAACACAGGATATCTAGCCCTCATACTAAGCAACAAAGACACAAAGAAAATATCTGGCAATACATAAACAACATTCACAGTTTCTTAATGACATTCTAATGTCCTGGGTAAATTCCTTCCCCGGGATTCAAGGCCCATTTTGTTTATGTTTAAACAAAGAAAGAAATGTCTCAAATCAGTTCTTGATGTTTCAAAGTCAAGTCAAGGTATGTTAATCAAAGAGTTCCAATGATAGCAAACCTTTCTCCTCGGTGAAATATCCACTTTCAACTTCCACCAAATAGCACCACTGGTAATCCCAACCACAATGATTTGTCACTTCTTTAAGAAGCACTGCCACAGTTTAAAAGAAATGCAATATCCACAATTGTCAGTGATACACAGTTCTTGGTTAACAGTTAGTACTTCATTAGTTAGTTTCGGAATTCACAACAGTATATTTGCCAGGATGACTTCACAGTGCAGATGCTTCCACTTCAACAACTTCACTTCTACCGATTCACCATGAGAACAATCACCTTTGTCTCATAGTGCCTAACTTTGCTTTGGCTATTACAATGTTGCATCTATGACAACCAGATATACCACCATTGATTCAGTACTTTGGTCTGCTACTACAACCTCAGTAATTTGTTCTTCTAGGTAGGCTTCGACAAGATACACTTTAAGGTACTTCAACACCTTCAAGTAGGCAAGTCACCCCTCCTCTCACTAGCTCTCTTCAAAAGGGACAGCCTATTTGCCACTCTTGTCAGTCTGCCACAATAACAACCTGGGTTTGCCTTTAATGCCCACTTCTCTCGGCCTGCCACAGTCTTGGGCAATTCAGGTTGTGTGAACTTCAAAATAGTTTTTATAAGCAGCTAGTTTCCCATACCCAACTTTCCCAGCCCAAGTAATTACCCAGACGCCTTGGTGCCACTCTCTTAGCTTCAGGTAATGTGTTCACATATGTACCTTAGGCCAGTTGAACTGTTATTAACTAACTATAAAGTAATGGTTAGGTTGCTTCTTAACTCTGAGAAAGGTTGGCTTCACTTTTAATATGGGGAGGCTCTTGGCTTGGGCAATGTGTGTTCTCTTGGTCAATAGTAGATACACTTTAACTTCTTATAATGGAAAAGGAGGGCTGCATTATAGTAAAGAACAGAGTTCAGTCTTTCTTTAGCAATCTCAATTAGGCACACGTGACTAATTCTTAAGGGAGTTTCAGAAGTTAAAGACTTGTGTTGAATTGTATTTCCATGTACAGAGAAAGGATAAAGCTCTGTCTTCCTTTTGGAATCAAAATTAGGCATGCACAACCACTCTTTTATATAGTTCACACAAGATAAAGACTTCAACAATGGTTTTAGCAAGATTAGGCATTCGGTAATGGTCTTCACAGCATTCACTCTTCTTAATTAGTGACATGTGACCACTGCTTCAGTAGACACAGTCTGTTAAGGGTTTAACAATGGGTTTAAGCAGCATTTCTTCTTTGTGCGAGTAGAAGGACTTTCCTGATATACACGAGTGCTACTTTTCTATTGTTGATACATTAAAACTTTAACAAACAAATTCAGTTAACTTTAAATCACACGCAAGTGAATAGGGAACTGAATACTGTTGCCGGCAATGCTTGGGCAAGGTATTAGAACGCCAGGCTTCACTCACCAGCTTCCTTAAGACTTGCTCTGTGGATCGCACTGCTTCCTCGACTTCTACCACAACTGGTACTGCTTCTGGTTTCTTAGGGACCCGCACCCTGCCTCTCTGAAGGTGTTTTCGGTCCGGCCACACGTTTATGGAGCCCCTCTTGCTCCTGACACACGTGGCCTGACAACTGGTCCTCGCCTCGTTCTCGAACATGTTTGTTGCACAGCAAACACAGTAATCAAGATCACATGAGGAAAGACAGCCTCTCTGCACACCGTCACCTATGCATCCTTTGCCCTTCAGAGTTTGGCGAACAGGACCCTCTCAATACAAGCAGGTGAAATCTGCTGTCTCAGAGTTCTGGCGTCCCTCCTGTTCTCCCACTTTGGCTTGGTTTTCCAGCTTCGTGTTTTCTTCTGTCTGCTACTGCTGCTACAGCTCACATTCTAGTCACAGTTCCAGCTCCTTCCTCTCCTTCCTTCTCTCCTCATTGCCTGCACCTGAGGGGGCCTTTTATGCCTCCCAGGTTCTTTCAGGTGTGGGTTTTTAGGCTTAACTGCCTGACTACTGCAACTGCATGCCTCTTAAGTCCTTTTCTATCATCCCAGTACCCATGGGAGTATGGGACATGTAGTCCCCTTCAACAAAGTTGTTTCTTTTAATAATTAAGTTGTATTTGAGGGTAGATCTACTTCCCTTAACCTCATTAAAAGATGGACTCTTAGAATTTGTGGTAACAGAAGAAGATATTTCACTTAAGGTATTTTTGTCTAATCCTTTTCCCTTAAACCTTTGGGAATAAGAAAGGTGTTCATCTTGAAATGTTTTAACAGACCTTTCTGTTAACAAAGCTTGCTTGGATTTAACAGAACTTGTACCCCGGGTCATAGATCTTCCATGAGGGTTAGAGGCAATATAATGATAATATGCCATTACATGTTTTGGTAACCCACAAAGGCACTTCCTTTCAGCGTACACATACCGTGTCTCACCCTTCAGGATCTCCTCATCATCCTGGGCCCTGTCTTTTCCCAGGTGATCCTCCCACAGGTTCACCACCCTCAAGGTCATGATCAAGAAGCGTCTGCCTTTCCCTGGTCACCTGGGAGCCTGGGAAGATACTTTAGGCAGGGTGTCAGCGAGAGAGCCGTAGGATACTTTTTAAAAAAATGTGTATTTTGTTTGAGAGCATTAAAACCTTTACAAAATTGTTCCTCATTACATTCCTTTCTATGTATAAAAAAGCTGAAGGAATAAAAGTAAAAAATAAAATAGAATATTAAACAGAATAAATATGTCCACGTAGCAAGATTCTGAACAGCTGTGTCCTGTCGGGTCCCAGTCTCAAGATATTCTTCTCACTTGTTTGCTTATGGTTTGAATTTATGTGGCCAACATAGGATACTTCACAGTTAGCACTAGGCCAAAAAACGTATTCCTAAATGTATTTTTGCACCAGGTCAATGTTTGCCCTATTGCTGGTACTGTTCTGTATTAGCACTGGGGCAAAGACTACCTAAGTGCAAAAATACATTGAAGGAATATGGTTTTTTGCAATATGCTGATTTTTGCCCTACGGCTAGCACTGTGCAAAATTGTCCTGATTACTTACTAGTAATCTTTATCATACTCTTCCTTGTCACAGTACTTAGTTTTGAGGAAACAAACTCTATGCCAGGAAGCAATCATTTCACTTATTTGCCCCATCCCTTTCCCTAGGGAGAATATTAGACCCAATTCCCCACAAGTCTTCAGTTAATAACTTAACACCATTGTGGATCATAATTCCAGGGAGGGAGGCAGATGCTGGTCTTATGCAATAGTACTAGGAAGAGTAGGACTAGTAGTAATGAAGTTTACCTGTAACTAATCATAACATTAGCTCCACATCCCTCTTCCTCATCTCAGTACCTACGTTTGGGGAATACCAAAGACAAGATGAAGGGTCCAATGCAATAAGATACAGATCATCAAATATGCTGCTTGCACATCCATCAGACAGTTTATTTTTAATAGACCAGGGTTTAACCTCCCTCATAAACACTGGAACTCAACACCCCTGTACCAAAATAGTTTGATTTCTGATTGCAAATGTTCACACAGTATTGTCTGATGAAAATGTTCTGATCCACCAATCTTTTGCTGCTCTACAAATATTCTGGATGGACGTTCCCCCTGGCCTCTGCCCAGGATGCTGCCACTCCCCAGGTTTACTTCACTTCTTTTGGCCCTGGCACTGGAACATCACATGCAGTGTGTCATAGGGATGTTTTGCCTAATTCACCTGCTGATAGTGGCAACAGACGCCTCTTTTCCAGTGCCGTGCCCCACCAAAAGTCACAAACGGGCAACCTTTTGACATCTAAGCGGTGCAAGTGCTTCTGCAATGGGAGTTTGGAATAGGATAAAAGGCAAGGTGAACATCGCCTTGTGTCAGGTGAAATTTTGAGGAAACTTTGGTTAATAACAGTAGGTGTCATCAAAGAATCAGAGCCTGCAACTGTACCTGAAGAAGTGGAGGCCTGTATAACTAGGCCTGATTTCACCTAGCCTCTGACCTGGCGTAATTGCTATCAGAAATATGGACTTCAAAGTCAAGAGCTTGACCTCAATGGTTTCAACAGGCTCAAAGGTGGTCCCCTTCCTGTATTTCAATACTAAGGAAATATCTCAAGGAGGCACCCAAATGTGGACCAAGGGTTTAGAAAGAAAAAGACTCTTGATTAACTTTGGAATGAGGATGTCCCCATCTGTGTGTAGGACGTTTGGTCTCTAAATGCTCAAAACGCTGACCACTTGTTGCCCAGTGGTAATAATACCAATCCCATTTCAAATCCCTCCATAGAAATTGCTTAATAGCAGGAATGGTACACTGAACTGACAGCTGGGAATACGTTTTTGTTTTTCTTCACACAATAGAGTGTATATTGGCTATCAATTGTGGTAAATGTGTCACGATTTCTACTAACCCCATATTACTGATGAAGTTAGTGTTTCGCAATTTATAATTTGTTTCTGGAGATCATGGCTTTTAGGTTAAGTAGTGGTCATCTCTAGTTGGTATCTATGTATAGACATGTGTATTTTTTAGAGGTATGTTGTAATTTCGTATATATGTTCTCACATTGGAGTATAGTATATTAAATAGCTTTTTATATTCCTCTGATTATGTGTACTTTTGATTGTTGTAACTTAGCACTTTCTATAGCTTTAGTCCACAAACATACGTGAGTAAGGGTGGAGTAGCCTATTTCCTTGTGTTTTGTGGTCCAGTTGTCCAAGGTTGGTGCAACATGAAACTGAAGTGGCCTTAGATCGCGAGTATATGACTGAGAAAGATAACTCACCTGAAGTTAAGGATGTGTGTAGTGACCAAGCTTCCCCTTGACCCTGAGTAGAATGAATGGAATGTTGCAGTAAGTGACAGAGAATGCAGCCTGAGAGAATGGTGATGTTTGAGTGGTGATCTGTGAGAGTCAGTTGGAGATGTAGACCCCTGAGAGAGGATGCTGGTGCATGTTGCCCTTAACTTAGGTGTACCTGACCTTATGTACCTGATGTAATGTACAAGGAACTTATTAAAGGAGTCACTGGTACATCCCAGGATGTCAGAGTCATCATTGGCCAGGACCAATCATTACAATGGCAACAAGGATGCTGGCTGTGCTGGCGGGACAGCACAAAGGAACGGACATGCACTGCCCCCAACCAAAGAAGAAGATCCTCTCTCAGGTAGGGTTAGCGCTGTTTGATAGTAGGTGCAGTGAATGCCGGCACTGGATGCTGTTACGTTCACCTGGTATCCACAGGGATGCCACCCAGCCGGGTTACTCGCTGGTATGCTTCTCAGCTTTGCCCTGATGTGGTCTGCGGGGAAGGTTCTGCCTGAAAATCCAGGAGGACTGTGTTCAAGACTGACCGACTGGGGTAAGTATCCTCCCTCCACCCCCGTAAGATTTCAGTCCCTCTGGCGCCCTCTCCTCACCTTGTGGTAGAATTAGGCGTGCTCTCCGTCCTGCCTTCTTTGCAGGGGCGCGTTGTCTTTCATGGACGAGTGCTGTCCAGTTACTTCACTGATGCCGGCCCGTTTGATATTGTTCAGGTAGGTCTTATTGCTATTCTTTAGTTTTGTTGCTATCCTGCATGCCTTTCTTTGTTTAAAATGTCTCTTTTTTCTCCCTTATGTATGCGGAGCTTCAGCGCAGCGAACTGGCTTGGTTGAGCCCCGCTGGTAAATGATGGCACATTAAGAGCGCTATGATGCGGTATGTAAGCGCTATGCGCAGCGCTGCAAAGTCTTGCCTTTGCTAACCTGTGTTTTCCTTCCTTGTAGGTCGCTGTGTTCTTCAGCGCGAGTGGAATGTCCGGAGTGGTGCCAGCCGAGAGGCGACCAGCCAGGTAAGCCTTTTGAGCAGTTCGTAATTTGTAAATGTCTCTACAGCTTTCTTTAATGTTGCCTCTATCTTCCTCTTTCAGGTCGTTCTGTCCGGGAGGCGTGCAGATTCGAGGAAGCTGTTCTCAGTAGCTGCGAGTGTTTAAAGATGAAGACTGCAGGTAAGATGCTGCTGCCAATAATGTTCCTTTTGTCTTCTTGCAGGTTCTGCTTCTCCGAGGTTCGAGGGAATAGCTGGACACGGTGAGCGTCACATTGCAAGCTGCAAAGTAACACGAAGCATGTTCTGCAGTCAGGGTGTGGTTTGTATAGCCCAGGTAAAGTAGTACCAGGGAAAGTAGTTCCAGGCCTGCCACACCCAAAACACTAGACTGCATAGCTTGGTTCTTAGGGAACCAAGCTATGTGGATGCCTCCATGTTGGCTGACAATACAATTAAGTAGTTCCCAAGCACATTGTTGTTCATGGTGTATGAGCCTGGCGCCGGGACTGGCCCCATGAGGGCTTTTGAAGAGGATGCCAGGCTCTAGAGCCCCGAGTCCTGACTCCACCTGGCCAATGGGTTTGCCAGAGGGGTTTTTGGGCGAGGGTCGTGACAGCACTCCCCCCTAAGGCCCCTCCCATGGGGTTCCTTCTGTCTGGCCCAGGTTTGGTTGGGAAGTTCCTGATTAGACGTGGTGCGTGGATATTCTCACTGGGCTCCCAGGATCTATCTTGTGGTCCAAATCCTTTCCAATCGACGAGATAATATAGCTTAGTCCTAGAGTATTTAGAGTCCAAGATATCTTTGACTTCAAATTCTGGTTCTCCGTCAACAAGTATGGGCTTAGGTGGTGTCCCAATCTGTGTGCCGGGTTGCATTGGTTTCAGGAGGGACACATGGAATACCGGGTGGATGTGTAGATTAGGTGGTAAATCCAGTTTCACGGCTGCTGGGTTGACAATTGCCTTAATGGTATAGGGTCCTAAGAATCTGGGATGAAAGGTCCGGGTTCCCTTGATGGGTACGAATTTAGCGGCTAACCAAACTTTGTCTCCTACTTGATAATCAGGGGCCTTTTTCTGGTGTTGGTCGACAAATCTCTTTTGTTTTTCTTTGGCATGAATAAGGTGTTCCTTTGCCCTTTTGAAAGCCTGAGTAATGGTTGTGTGTAGAGTCTTTACCGCTGGCATTTCCAAGCTGGCTGGAAGGTCTAGTTCAGAGGTACGTGGATGTCTGCCATAAAGGGTATAGAAGGGCGTTTGTCCCGTGCTTGAATGCAAAGAATTGTTATATGCATATTCCACTATCCATAGTAGGTCTTTCCAATTGCTTTGTTCGTGGTGCAGCATGCACTGTAAATATTGCTCAAGTGTCTGATTGGTTCTCTCGGTTAGGCCGTCCGTTTGGGGATGGTGACTGGTAGATAGCTGAACGTCGATCTGCGCAATTGCACAACATTTTTTCCAGAAGTTTGAAACAAACTGGCTGTCTCGATCAGAGACCAGAACCGAAGGGAAGCCATGTAGCTTAACCACGCCCTCCAGGAACACTTTTGCTAAAGTGGCTGCATCTGGGAGGCCTTTGAGAGGAATAAAATGGGCCATCTTCGAGAATAAGTCCACAACTACATGGATGGTGTTGAACTCTTGGCTTGGAGGTAGATCAGTGATGAAGTCAAGGGAAAGAGTGTGCCATGGAACTGGAGGAATGTCCAATGGTTGTAGGAGACCAGATGGTTTTTGTTTCTGTGATTTATTTTTTGTGCAGACACTGCAGGACTCAATATACTGAATGATGTCCTTACACCAGGTAGGCCACCAAAAGTTCTCTTTCACCTTAGCTAGGGATTTGGCGATTCCAGGATGCCCTTTGATCAGTGAATCATGATAGTTTGAAATAATATGCTGTTGTAATTCCTTCTTGGGTACATATAGGCGATCCCTAAAAAAGGGTAGATGGTCCTTGATGGTATATTGTTCTCCTTGAGTTTGCCATGCGAGGTAGGCATCAGGATTCATTGTCCGTTGGATTTCTTTTCGTAGTTCTGCTTGTGTTAAGGCTGTCGTGATACCCAAGAGTTTGTCTTCAGGTATAATAGGTACTGGGTCTGGAGTTGTATATACTATTTCATCTATGCCCATGCGAGATAAGGCATCCGCCTTTCCGTTTCTGACTCCTGGTCGAAATGTGATTACATAATCATATTCGGCAAAGAAAAGGGCTGGGCTTTGGCTGTTTTGAGATATTGCATGTTTCGGTGGTCTGTGATGACTGTAATGGTGTGTCTGGCCCCCAGAAGGTAGTACCTCCAGGCTTTAAAGGCGGATTTGATAGCCAGGAGTTCCTTATCCGTGATGGCATAATTAATCTCTGGAGGTGAGAACTTTTTCGACCAGAAGGCCACAGGATGTAGCTGGCCAGTTTCCAGGTCTCTCTGTCAAAGGACAACCCCCATTGCGAGACTGGATGCATCAGTTTCAACGACATAAGGGAGGTCTGGACGAGGATGTTGCAGGATTGGAGCGGAGGTAAACCTTCGTTTAAGTTCCTGAAAGGCTTCTTCTGCTTCTTCGGTCCAAGCAAACTTTTTATTGTTTTTTCGTTATAGTACTGTGATTGGGTGCACAACCTGGGAGAAGTCTGGGATGAACCGGCGGTAGAAGTTCTCAAAGCCCAGCATGCTTTGTACCCCTTTCAGAGACGTCGGTGAAGGCCATTTCAGAATGGCATCTAACTTGTGCACGTCCATTCTGATGCCTCCTGGGGTAAGGCTAAAACCAAGAAATTCTACTTCAGTGACGTGAAAAAAGCATTTTTCAAGCTTTGCAAACAAGCGATGTTGACGGAGCTTGGTGAGGACTGAACGAACGTGCCTGACATGATCTTGTTCCGAGGCTGAGTATACTAAGATGTCGTCTATGTACACTAAGGCACATACATCAATTAACTCCCTTAAGACGTCATTCATGATATACTGGAATGCCGCAGGAGAGTTGGATAACCCGAAGGGCATGACTTGATATTCAAACAAGCCGTACTTAGTACGGAAGGTGGTTTTCCATTCATCTCCTTTTCTGACTCGGACCAGGTGGTACGCTCCTCGAAGGTCCAATTTGGTATAAATCTGGGCATCTTTAACTTGGTCTAGCATCTCAGGGATAAGTGGCAAGGGGTAGCGGTTCTTCACTGTGATCTGGTTCAATGTGCGTTAGTCAATACAGGTTCTCAAGTCTCTTTCATTTTTCGGTCCAAAGAACAAAGGACTGGCTGCAGGGGACTTCGAAGGACGGATAAATCCGTTTGCAAGGTACTGGTCTAAATAGGATTTCAAATGAAGGTTTTATGGTTCTGATGGAGCGTAGATCCTGCCGCAAGGGATTTGTGCACCAGGAACAAGGTCGATCTGACAGTCATAGGGCCTTTGCGGCAGCAATGTATTGGCTTGGTCCTTTCGGAAAACATCCTGGAAATCATGGTATTCACTTGGCAAGGTATTAGTTGCTTCCAGGGTTGATACTGTCGCTCCGGGAGTCATGGGGATACAGACGTCGGGTTTCTCCTCTTGGTAATAGCAGGCAGGGGAGCAGTCACCGGGAAGGTTAATTTTCATGCCCGCCAGTCTATCAAAGGGTTGTGAGCAACCAACCATGGCATCCCTAGTGATGAGATCGAATGAAATAGACTCCCGATGTCCGTCCTGGCACAGCAAGGTTACCCTGGCTGTGCACTGGGTTACTGGTCCGGAAGTGATTTCTGTCCCATCCACGGTGGTTACCTTGTCCATAGTTGGCTTAGAACACAAAGGAAGCCCCATCTCTGATGCCAGTTCTTGATCAATATAATTTCCAACTGCTCCGCTATCGATGTATGCTTCAACGGCATGCATTCTTGATGACTGTTGGTGGTTAATTAAGATCACTGGTATTGCAAAGTTCGAGGTCAGCAACTCTTTCTTCTCACTCGACAAACTGACCTCTACGTTTGTCGAGCTTGGTAGTTTTCCGATTCCTTAGCTTTATCCTTCTCTGTGGCCTGACTGTTCTTCTTGGGGGTTTTACTGGACAGTCCTTCAGGAAATGTCCTGGTTTTCCACAATACAAACAAAGCTGTTGTTGTCTTCTTTTGTCCCGCTCTTGTTTTGTTAATGGAGGCCGTATCCCTCCAATCTGCATGGGTTCTACAGCATTTTCAGGTACACGGGGTGTGTTTTCCCTTGATCGAACATACACGGTCCGAGGGTCCGTTTTAGACCGGTCTGCCTTTCGGTCCTGCAACCGGTGGTCTAGCTTCACAACCAGATTTATGAATTCTGCACAGTCTCTGGGTGGATCAACCACCTGGGCTAAGACGTCCTTTAATTCGCCTCGTAAGCCTCAATGGAATAACGTGGTTCTTTTGTTTTCTGGCCACCTACCTTCGGCAACCAGTCTGTTGAAGGTAGCAATGTACTTTAACAAGTCCTGTTTCCCCTGTCGGAGGGACAAGAGTTCATTGTCTACTGCTTGTTACTGGGTATGGCGAGCAAAAAGGTTTTCCATTTCTCTCTGGAACCCCCCAAAGTCATGTAATAGAGGATCGTCATGGGTTACCAACGGCACCGACCAATCTGCTGCACTACCACTCAGGTATGATAAGACAAAAGCTACCCGAGCTTGGTCGTTTGGAAATGCTCCAGGCCTACAAAGAAAATGAAGGCGGCACTGATTGATGAATGCCGCATACTTCCGTGGGTCACCTGAGAACCTTTCTGGTGGTGCCAGGGGCACTGTTCCAGGTAGTGTGATCTGTACCGAAGTTGGTGGTATGGTGGGGTTTTGCATCGTTGGATTACTTCCAGGTAGAGGCGTCTGTCCTGCCTGTGATTGCAAGTATTGCCTGCTAATCTCTTCAGTGCGTTCTTTGGTCACTATGAGGTCTCTCCGGAGGGCATTAGTCTCTTGTCGTGCAGAATGAACCTCAGCACGAAGCTCTCCTAGTAATTGGGTAAATTGGTCCATTTCTGATGTCTCCATGGCACCTAGGTGGATTTTTTATGGTAGGCTTTGCGTTCTGGTACGCTCACCTGGTATCCACAGGGACTCCACCCAGCCGGGTTACTCGCTGGTATGCGTCTCAGCTTTGCCCTGATGTGGTCTGCGGGGAAGGTTCTGCCTGAAAATACAGGAGGACTGTGTTCAAGACTGACCGACTGGGGTAAGTATCCTCCCTCCACCCCCGTATGATTTCAGTCCATCTGGCGCCCTCTCCTCACCTAGTGGTAGAATTAGGCATGCTCTCCGTCCTGCCTTCTTTGCAGGGGCGCGCTGTCTTTCATAGGCGAGTGCGGCCCAATTACTTCACTGACGCCGGCCCGTTTGATATTGTTCAGGTAGGTCTTATTGCTGTTCTTTAGTTTTGTTGCTATCCTGCATGCCTTTCTTTGTTTAAAATGTCTCTTTTTTCACCCTTAGGTATGCAGAGCTTTAGCGTGGCGAACTAGCTTGGTTGAGCCCCGCTGGTAAATGATGGCACATTAAAAGCGCTATGATGCGGTAAGTCTTGCCTTTGCTAACCTGTGTTTTCCTTCCTTGTAGGTCGCTGTGTTCTTCAGCGCGAGTGGAATGTCCGGAGTGGTGCCAGCCGAGAGGCGAAAAGCCAGGTAAGCCTTTTGAGCAGTTTGTAATTTGTAAATGTCTCTACTGCTTTCTTTAATGTTGCCTCTATCTTCCTCTTTCAGGTCGTTCTGTCCGGGAGGCGTGCAGATTCGAGGAAGCTGTTCTCAGTAGTTGCGAGTGTTTAAAGATGAAGACTGCAGGTAAAATGCTGCTGCTAATGATGTTCCTTTTGTCTCCTTGCAGGTTCTGCTTCTCCGAGGTTCGATGGAATAGCTGGACATGGTGAGCGTCACGTTGCAAGCTGCAAAGTAACACGAAGCGTGTTGTCTTGCACGGGTGTGGTTTAAATAGCCCCAACAAAATAGTCCAGGTAAAGTAGTCCCTAGGCTACCACTCCCAAAACACTAGACTGCATAGCTTGGTTCTTAGGAATCAAGCTATGTGGATGCCTCCATGTTGGCTGACAATACAATAAAGTAGTTCCCAAGCACATTGTTTTTCATGGTGTATGAGCCTGCCGCCATAGGCGCCAGGATTGGCCCCATGAGGGCTTTTGAAGAGGATGCCAGGCTCTAGAGGCCCGAGTCCTGACTCCACCTGGCCAATGGGTTTGCCAGAGGGGGTTTTGGGTGATGGTCGTGACAGATGCGCTGGATGTAGATGGAAGCCCCAGGGCCAGGCGCCAGCGAGGTTCCAGCCAGCAGGCAAAAGGGGCATTGGATGAAGGAGCTGTGACAAATAAGTGCCTGGGTGGGGGTGAGGCCCCATAACATGAAGGGGCTTGGAGCCCATTGCTGCGCATTGGAGGGGCTTGGAGCTCAGTTGCAGTAATGAAGGGGCTTGGAGCCATTGCAGCGCTTTGAAGGGGCTTATATGTCCTCTAGCAGAGCACTTGGAGGGGCTTGGAGCCCATTGCAGCACTTCGGAGGGGCTGAGAAGCTGGAATTGTGACTTTGCTGAGTAATGAAAGCACTACAGGAGTATACCGCAGCGTTGTTGATTCAGTACTGTGAGGCTTAACAGGTGAGCTGGAGAGGAAACCTTACCTCATTGTGGGTGCTGGTCATGGGCGGCACCACTAGGGTTTTGGGCAATGCAGAAGATAAAGAAAATGAAGTAAATGTTGGGGAACAACTGCAGTACACTGGGAATTCACAGAAGAGTACTGGCAGAGTTATTGGAAATGGGCTGGTCAAGAGACCAGTGGGAAGAAGGGTCGTGTCCCCAGAGGTACTTTTGTTTTAAGTGATGCTGACAGGAGGAGCAGCAGCAATGAAGAGACATTCGTTTATTTCTTTTGGTTAGGGTTACTAGATGTTATGGTAGTAGTTATGTGAGGCCTGTAGATATTCTATGATGAATGTGATGAGATGGTGAGTGCAACTGATTATGTGTGCACTGGATGAGTTTGGGAGTCGTGGCCTCTATTAGGAATGCCCAGTAGTGAAGTGGATGTTTGTGAGTTAATAGTAAAAGTTATGTTTAACAGTTTTTTTTTCCCACAGATGGACTTTAAAGATTAATAGGCAGTGTGTACTGGTTAGTTTTGCAGTAAATGGAGTTCAGAAACGTGATTTGTGAAATATTGCCACACTAATGATTTTGCTTTTACAGGTGGGACTGTTATTCATGGTCCAGAACTTGGAAGTTTAAGAATAGAACTCATTGTTGTTAGAAATGCAAATATATTGAAATTGTATGACATGTTGAAGTATGAGTGGAGAAAATTGTTGACTTATGTCCTGTGGTATGATGAATAGTTGTATGATGCGGTGAGTGGTGTTATGAAGAGCTCCCTATAGTTGAAGAGGTGTGTGTAGAAGGTATTTTTCAACACGGGCACATGTGGGATAATGACACTGACTGTTGTCTGTGTTGGCTATCCGGGTATTCGGAATATCCATCCTGGTTGAATGGACAATGTGTTGTGTGCAGCCAGTGAATTGTGGTATGGTGAAGGTTGTGTGGGAGCCGAGTGAATGATGTGATGTTGTGCGCTGTGAGATGAGGAAATTTGTAGAAGGGCTGGTATGCCTGATAATGTTTAGGAGTTTGGAAGGGTATCTTTGTTGATGTTGATGGTGTCTCTTCTTTACTGTGTAGAAAAAGGGAGAGACATTGTTTGGGGAAGTAATTGTCCCACAGGGTGAGGATGGTCTTAGGGTTTGTGTGTGTGTGTAGCGTGTTCCTGTTTTGAGGTAAGAGATACACGTGCATTGAATAGTGTGTGAGTGTGTGTCTTTTGCTAGTAGGTGTTGTTTGTTATTATTAACGGGGGGAGATATGTAGTGACAAAGCTTCCCCTGGACCCTGAGTAGAGTGCATGGAATGTTGGAGTGAGTGACAGAGAATGCAGCCTGAGAGAATGTTGATGTATGAGTGGTGATCTGTGAGAGTCAGTTGGAGGTGTAGACCCCTGGGAGAGGATGCCGGTGCATGTTGCCCTTAACTTATGTGTATCTGACCTTATGTACCTGATGTAATGTACAATGAACTTATTAAAGGATAGTTCCGGGACTTTTTTTTTATTGTCCCTACGGGTCGGCCATGTGTTTGTAAGCATAAATCGGTAGATCGTAGGAAACTTTCCTATGGACCTTACCCGACTTTTCGCCCATTATCGCACTCGAAATCAGCCTCCATTTTGTGATAATCCTATCATTCCGCCGCATCGACCTGGCTCACCTGCCTTTGCGGCACTAAATCAAATCCCCCGCCCCTGAAACAGACTTTATCAAAACATTCATATTCCCCGCCTCTATCCGTGACGTGACTGAGCTGCGTAGGCAAACGCGCCCAGGCGTCTTCTACGCGACTCCACACAGACCCCGGAAATCAACACAGATCAGCTCACAATACAGCGCACCACAATTCGGAATATGAAACTGTACTTTGAAATCAAACCGCAAGATTGTAAATGTGGTAAAGTACATTTATTTGACATCAAATGTTTAGAGAATATTCAGCGATTTGCATTTTTATTTGCTCATGTTCCAAAAAGTTCGTATTGAGGAACGCGATGGTCCTTTGCTGTACACAGGGTCTTAGAGCATCTCACAATACAGCACCACAATTCGGAATGTGAAACCGTGGTTTAAAAGCAAACGGCAAGATTGTACATTTTGCAAAGTACGTTTATTGGACATCAAATGTTTAGAGAATATTCAGCGATTTGCATTTTTCTTTGCTCTCGATCCAAATTAGTTCGTCTTGAGGGAAGCGATGTTCGTGTGCAGTACACAGGGTGTTGGTTTACGATAAAAATAAGCTCTTCGGTCGCACTGATAATCGCATGGCTGTTCCAACAACGAGGCACTAGGCCACCACAACGGTAGGTATGTTGCATCTAACCGTTAGTACCGCGTAAGGGCATACTTGTACTTGGCGATCGTCCCATAAAATGGTCAGGGTGGTAACGTTGTTCACGCGGAGAAGCAACTGGCGGCTGTAGAAGCCGTCCGCCGGTGTCTGGTACTCGTGACACAGACAGTAGTGAATGATGTACCTAAAAACATAAAAAATGAAATTAGTCTCACCATCAGATCCTTATTAAAATTATTCATTTCATAGCGAGGACAGCGCTACTGGGTGTACACAAGTGTTTAAAGGCGTGGTGAGGCATGGAGGGGGGGGAGTGGAGTACAAGGTAAGTAGCATAAAATAATAAATAAATAGGGCCAGCTGGTGGCAAGGTAAGTGCAGAACAAGTGCTGGGAAGGGGGGGCTGTAGGATACTGGGACAGTCCCCCAGTGCAGGGGTTGACAGGGAGGCAGTGCAGGTGGAGAGTGGAAGGGCCCAGGACCGAGGTCGCAGACAGTGGACCAGTTGTAGCAGGGGAGAGGGAGAGAGAAAGCAGAAGCAAAGAGGAAGGTTTTGAGGTGCTTCAGTAAAAGCAGATGTTTCTCCTCAAGATAGTGCGCGGTAGAAAACAATATGCCACATAGAACGAACAAGTACAACTGAACCCGTCTTTAAAGCCACTGTATAGTAATGAAATTGCGGTATAAACTCATCAAAAGTTACTTACATTATATTTGCATTTTCCATTGTGTCTCTGTGTAGGGCAGACCCGAAACACCACTCCTTCTTTGCCGACGTTACTTCTTCTAATGAACGTGGCTCATCGTTTCGTTTCTGAAATTTTATTCATTATCTTTTCTTAGTCTTTCAGGATGGTCCCGGCCTGTCAAGGTCAAATCACAATAGAACCTTATATTGGGTCGTGGGCCGTTCCGCCACCCGAGCAAAACATCAAAGCAGCTGACCTTCACTTTGAGCGAGCACACATTTCTAGTTAGCTGCAGTTAGTGTAAGGGCATCTTGTCTGCGTGCCTTTTTTTTTATTGTCCCTATGGGTCGGCCATGTGTTTGTAATACGGAAACATTCTATAATTTTTGTAAAAATGATTTATATTACTGTTTGGTTTAATTGCAATGGGCCTGCAACATGAGGAGACTCGAGAGAACAGACAATCAAATTACAATCATTTAAACCGTGATGTGTATTTCTCAATGAGCTCTGCTTTAGGTGGACATGGAACAGAGGCAATGTTGGGTGGCAATGCAGTTGTCCCCTGCATAGGTTCGTTCACCACTCCATGTATGTGCCTATCGAGGACATCTACGATAAGTCTCTCAATAAACTCATATTGCATATCCTCAAACACTGGTTTGATCACCCATTGTTTACTTCTTTTAGTGAAGGCCTTATTGTAGCGAAGCGTCCCTAAAGTTCCGGTCGTCCTACTTTGTTGACGGCCAACATTATGGTTATGTGCCAAGACCGCTAGAAGAGTCCGATTTATCATGCCTTCCATGCCAAAATGCAATCTTTTGGGCCTGTACTTTAGGCACATATTGTGGAACACCTCCAAATCTCCTGTGTGGCAGAATTCCGTGAGTCCCCTCAAATCTCTTGTTATAGTTTTATCAAATACAATCTTTTCAATGGCCTTGTGAGTGGGTGATGAAGGAATCAACCACTTCTTCTTCCGTGCCTCCTCTGTGGACAAATGGCCATGTTCACATTTGTGGAAATGCTCATTTGTCGACCATCGATGTACGTTGCTACAGTGCAACATTACTGACCGCCATTTTTCCAGTAGAATTTCCAACGACCCTTCACATGTTTTTGAGCTCCACCAAAGATGGTTGCTGATTGACTTGGACCACTGTGAAATACCTTGCATATCTTTTTTTTTTCCTGCAGCCGACAATTTTTTATTGATTGTTTTTGCAAGATGCCATACGTCAAATTGGTGATTTATATTTTTGTACTCTTCTCTCATTGTATTGGCAATTGAAACGTGTCTGTCCGTGGCTATCAGGTCGATCACCATTCCCCGCGATTGTAGTTCTTGCAATGATGCTACAAAGCCAACTTTCTCCATGGCCACTGAGGATGTACTTTGTGACACCTGCACGACCACCGAACTCACAATTTTCTTACTTTCCATGTCCTGAAAGTGGTAGGTGCAGTACTTGGCTGAAAATCCTGGGCTGTCGCACTGTCCATCACCGGCTAGCCTGAAGCGTTTGCCCGCGAATGTACTTTCCATTGACATTTTTTCCATTCTCCAAGCTTCGCTGATGGCTGGAAATAGATAATCGGTTTGGTATTTGTAGAACTGACTTTTCGCAATGAAATGGATTCCCACAAACTGAAAGAAATACTGTAACTTTTTAAAACTTGAACCACTAAAAAGTGCGGCCGCTGCACAAAGTAGATTGCCTGCTGGCAGTTGCCCCAGCATGGGTTGTGCAGACCATGCGAACGGATGATATTGTGTACAGGTGGCATGTATTTTAAGGTTAGTGCCTCGAATTGCACGAGTCACATTAATCAATGGCTCCCCACATACTTCCCCACCAACCCAATGCCCACATTTCATCATCATAATAATATCCATCAAACAGCTATCGAATACAATGAATTTGGCCTCTTTCCTTATACTGTCACTCTGCATCCCAGCTGGTTCGGCCTGTAACGTTGAGGACATGTCACTCGCATGAAAGGTACAATCTCTGATATCGTCTTCCGCTATGCTGAGTGATATTGATGGTGTTTCATTGTCGTCCACTTCATTCTCTTCCATTGCAACATCTGTTCCTTGTCCGGAGATGGGAGAAAAAAACAATGTCTTCAACTTTCGCGCGCTCTTATTTTTTGCGGGTGTGGATTCTGTGAATTGATCTACGACTGCATCCAAACTACCAGGAGGACATTCACTATCAATGGCTGGTGGTGGTATAGCTCCGTTGTCAATCACTTCATATTCTTCCCATTGGCACGATGCATCTCCAGTCTCAAGTCCCTGCCAAAAGGTTTGACAAGCAACATCTCTCGTTCGCTTCACTGTCTGTGTAGATCTAGTTCTTACACCCACTCGCAACTAGAGGACAGATTAGAAAAGGGATGTTCAGTTTAAACAAAACTTACAGTATTGAACTATTGACAGTGAAAGACAACATAATATAGTGAACAGGACACTAACCTTCTTTTGCTTTCTTTTCTTTGAAACTTTCTTTCCTCGAACTTCAACATCTGGACGCTGTTGCTCCGACTCGTGTGTGCATGTCTCCACTTCCTCTCGCGCTGCAACGACTATATTTTCATGATAAGCACATCCATCACTCACTGAGGCTCCATCGACTCCCTGAAACATAGAACTTTCATTAGTATGTATAATAATATTGAAAACACAAAATGTACTTGGGGACCAATACCCATACGTACATCTCAATAGCAAAACACGAATGAACGCATTGTGTAGAACATTCAAACGACAATAGTTCACGCATTGTTGATCTAGTTAGATTGAACTGTCAAGATCCATACCTCGGGCTCCGCATAGACTTCCATTGATGATATTATTGAAGATGACGCTTCAGCAACTCCCTGAAACACAGTAATTGCATTAGTATGGTTTTCTATTTTGTTTAAAAGAACATAAACTTTCTGCAGGCGTCAACGGCTCATCTAAATAGACCTGCACAAATGATCAGTTGTCTAAAATAAATAATGGATATCTAAATATGATTCGATTTGCTCCATCGTTGGAAGTGTCACCACCCAGAGATCTGCATCAACTACTAGGGGTGATGTTCTTGTTGAAGAAGCTCCGTCAGCTCCCTGAAACATAGTACTTGCGTTAATAAAGAAGGAAGTATAGCGGATGTAATCACGTCATTTGATCTCGCATGATTGATCTGTCAGTATCCATACCTCGAAATGCATAAGAACATCAAGGGATGCTGTAACTGCGGTGCACACTTCTGCAAGCTGTTGCGCCGACCCGTAACTGCATGCTCCCCCTTCTTCTTGGACTAATGCTCCATCGACTCCCTGAAACATAGGACTTTCATTAGTAATGAACACAATATTGAAAAAAGAAGACACATAGGAGGGCGACGACAGAAGGACATACCAATGGCTAAAAACGAAAGAAACATTGTGTGTAACAATCACGCTACAAGAATGCAAGATCTGATGATCTCCATCGATGGAACTGTCCGGAAACGTACCTCGAGCATCTGAGTGACATCTACGGTTGTCGTCAATGCGTTGGACTCCTCAGCATCTCCCTGAAAGACAGTACTTGCATTATTTTGGATAACAATAATTATAACTGAAAACAAAGACTAGAGGACGAGTACTGTGGTGTACCATTAGGTAAAATAATTACACGATCAATTAAAACTATTGATTTACATGCCTAAAACAAGTCAGTGTCAGAATAGCTAAGTAAGATTACCCGATAGGCGCTTGAAGTGGCTGATGACTGCAATAACGACACGGATGGAGAATCTTCCGCCTTCATATTGAGTGGATACATAAATGGGGAAATTATTGTTAGCTAATGCTACACACTACCGCAATGCCGAGAGATAAATACGTAAACTTGACTCACCAGTGGAGGGATGTGGACGAATAGAGTGGGAATAGCGGTTGAGAGCAATTTTCGCCTCGCTCGCGGTGTTTTCTTCTTTATTAGCAATGATGTGGAGTACATGTCTGGGCTAAAGTGCCTGCTGCAGATGCGGTATCGATCACCCCTCTTGTCCGCAAAGACTTCTAGGACTCTACTTTCTATCTCAGAGGCTGGATATCCGCAATATCGGACCCATTCTCTTATCTGATCTATTGTCTTAGGGAAAACATGCATTATAGTACCTTCAGATTTGTTATGGGTCTTCGAAGGGCAACCGCCAATGGAACAGGCAGGCATTATGGAAAGTTCTGAAAAGTAAAGATCAACAATTCTCTATGAATACCAATGTGTTAAAACATTAAATGACACATAAAAGGTTCAATGCAAGGTCAGTTTTGGTTCTTGGAACTATACACGTTATTCACATGCGGATAAGTATTTCAATAACTTTCAAAAAATAGAAAAAGTAATTTGACTAAACTCAGAACATGTGACTAGTTCCTTGCATGTACTGTCGTGAACGAAAAGAAAACATGGATGCAATTTGATGACTACTAGCAAATAGATATAAATTAAAAAATTGGACGCAAAATGATTATGGTACATGGACTTACCTTGACGAACAAACAGTTAGATGCAGGGATCAGAGTAGTTTCTTGTCGTAGAACAGGGAGCAGTTCACAGGTTGCAAACTGACGAGTTTGCTCAAAGTGGTCACGGAAGTTCACAGAGACGAAGAGCAGATAACCAGCACCTTCACGGGTTGACTAGCAAAGCGCAAAGAAGTTCTCATTAGAAATATGAAGTGGGTTATAAAGAATTCGAAACAGGGGTGTGTTTGTGAATGAATGACGTGTATATGTCGTGGCATTATGCGGTCTGCAGTGGGCCGTCCAGCGTGAGGGGGGATGCTTGGCAGGAGACACAGGGTCTGGAGGTAGACATGGGAACAACAAACCCATGCTCTATAGACCACTTTGAAGTGTACATGGTCTTTGGCACCTCTTGGCCTTTATCGCTCCCTGACAGCTCCACTTGCCAGCAGCGCAAGTACCCCGGTGCGAACTGCCTTTGATAGGGCGGGGGGTGGATCGGGGCGGTGGTCGTGCAGACAAGACACAGGAAGACTCGTGAATGGAGACACACTTATGTGGATTGCAGGGGGCCGTCCAGCGTGAGGGGGGATGCTTGGCAGGAGACACAGGGTCTGGAGGTAGACATGGGAACAACAACCCATGCTCTATAGACCACTTTGAAGTGTACATGGTCTTTGGCACCTCTTGACCTTTATCGCTCCCTGACAGCTCCACTTGCCAGCACAAGTACCCCGGTGCGAACTGCCTTTGATAGGGCGGGGGGGTGGATCGGGGCGGTGGTCGTGCAGACAAGACCCGTTTGCCGCAGGGCCTCACCAAGGAGAGGCCATCTAACTGAATGTAAGAGGATGGCTGCAGGATCTACTACATGGAAGGCAGGGGGGTGAGTTTATAAATACCTCACCCTCCCAGGAGAATATACACTAGATTCATTTAAAAAATCAAAACAACCATTGTTAAAATATATGTTGGGCTTTATTTTAGATTTTAATTAAACATAAATAATAAACATTACACATTGTAAAGTTGAGGTTGCAGCACATCGAGGGAAAATCCGCGGTATTGTCCACTGTCACTGGGGAAATGTTGTCTAATGGCAAGCACCGCACAGGCAGGTATTACTCTCCGAACGCGGTGTCCGAGCCTCCCGTGAAGCCACCAAGTGAAGCAACGATAGGCCACCAGCCTGTACCACCTGTGAAAAAAAAAGATGCAAACTGTATTAAACTGACCAAACTTTCTTATCAATGTCGATTCAGGTAACACATGTCATTTTTCTTAGAAAAAAATTATATCTAGAAAATGCACTATATGGAACAAATTTACATGCGTTCGAATGATATGTAAATGTAATTTTATATGTGGGAGACGACCATGAAATAGTGGTGGCATCACTGACATCACAAACAGAGTATACTTACTCGTTACTCGGATTACGCGGACGAACAGTGCCACGAAGTTCGTGCATAAGCACCATCATCATCCTCAACACTGTCCGTGAGAGGCAGGCTTCCCTGAACTCTGGCAGCTCGGTGATGCATTGCGGACTTTGCTCGCCTTCCTGCAGACTTTGCTCGCTTTCCGAAATGTAGGCCAAGCACCCGGAATTTTCACGGCAGCAGCAGTTCTCCTCCTCAGTTGGCATTAGCTCGCACCGATTGCACGTGCACCAGGTGGAGACGCCGTCCATGCGACATGGTCCAGGCTCTTCATCCGTTGACTGGTCCTCCCAACTGCCGTCCGTATCCCCATCGTTTTCGCGTGCTTGCCTTTCCAGTAGTTCCTCCTCGGTGTACTCGGGCTCGTACATATACGGCATTATTGTGGCCATTGTGCGGTAAAGATAGTAAAATAATTTACAGAGATGGTACAGGTGTTCACACGGGCTACAAGCGGCGAAGGTAGCTGACCAGAGCACTGAAACGAGTCACAGAATACTCAAAGTAACACAGAGAGAGGAATGGAATCGAAAATCTGCTGCTGTATGTTGTGAAACGGTCTGTTTATACTTATTGGGGAAAGAGGCGTCCTGCCATTTCCATGGCAACACGTCAATAGCTGAGGCGCAGCGATTGTTGACACGAGACGTGCTTGAAATGGGCAGTACGCGTCTGCTGATGTCAGGCTCAGGGGCGGGGGATTTGATTTAGTGCCGCAAAGGCAGGTGAGCCAGGTCGATGCGGCGGAATGATAGGATTATCACAAAATGGAGGCTGATTTCGAGTGCGATAATGGGCGAAAAGTCGGGTAAGGTCCATAGGAAAGTTTCCTACGATCTACCGATTTATGCTTACAAACACATGGCCGACCCGTAGGGACAATAAAAAAAAAGTCCCGGAACTATCCTTTAAAGGAGTCACTGGTACATCCCGGGATGTCAGAGTCATCATTGGCCAGGACCCATCATTACAAGGTGCAGGGGCTTGATTCTGAATCAACCCAACACTTGGGTATGTCGTTAAAAGTGAATGAAGCTCATTATGAGGTAGAGGTCAAGTTCCTTCCTTCTCCCCAAGTGGACTTGAAAATGGGCCAACGCAGGGTTGTCAGCAGAAACAGCGGCAACCTAGTCAGGGTCTTTGAACTAGGTAAAGTGAGTACACACGCGAGATCTGAACTATGTTTAGTTAATGCACTTTATGTTTCCCGGTCTCCTAATTTCAACGATTTAACCACAGTGAACACTAATAATGAGGTGGCAACATCAAACAAAACATCTCTGTTTCAGACACCTCCAAAACCCTTAACAATGGCAAAAGTGGAAGGAAAGACATTAACATGCAGAGGGAATGTATGCATATAACTGCCTCGCAAGGGTTTCACAAGAAATATTAGTGGGTGCCGTGAGAAATGACCCGTGTTCAGTAGCCCCAAGTGAGGGGAGGTTTACCGAAGGATTGAAGTTGACAAGAACGGGATCGAGAAGGCAAACTCACTTAAAAAGAAACACTGTAGGGGATTTGGCAGATGAGTGCTCACTAAAGAAAAACACTTCTTTTTATAAAGGGTTATAACGAAGTTTGAGTTTTGGAAGAGCAGTTGAAATAGAAGACTCTGAGTTATTGGAATCAATTGAACGGTTCAAAACAGCCATTTGGGCAAAATGAAATATAGCCCCGAAGAAGATGGAGTGCTCTTATAAGCAACTGCAACCATTGTCTATAGACTTTGATTTAGAGAAGGTTCTCAATATAGCTGATAAACAGAGACCGGGACCCTCTCGGATGCTGCAGAGACAGGACAGTGGCATGGAATGGGAGTCCACGGTCGCTGTAAGAGCACGGGCCAATATAGTGTGTGTTCTGCCATCACCAAAAGTGCACAAGGTGCACAACAGAAATGTAGTAACTGAGGAAGGACGACAAAGAAATAGTAATAGGCAGTCATCTTTTCCAAAACGGAAGCTGCAGCACGGTTCTAAGTAAATGAAAGGCCTCAAGGCTTTACGAGAACTCAAAATGCTGAGATTACAGAAATACAGATCTGTGCAGAGCTAAGACGGTAGCTAGCAACCAGAGCCAAGGTTACTGAGAAACTAGGGAGGGTCTGAATGTTACAGAGAAGCCACAAGATAATAGTTCCTAGCACAAAAAGAATATTCCCCATCTAATTAAAGTCTGGAAGGACACAGCCAACCATTGAAAGTCAGCTGCAAGCAAACTATAAATCTAAGACGACTCCATGAAGAGTAGCCAAAGAGTGTCCTCAGTGGTAACCAGAACCTTAACACTTTCACCAATGTTAGCTAAAATCTCAGTGAATGCAGGGTGAAATAATTCCAAACACAGTCTCACCACACATGACCGATTACTGTAGAACAATGTCTATTCATTAGCAACAGATACAGATAGGATACTTGCCTCACTCCTCACACATTTCCAAACACGAGATGCTGTACAAGGCCAACTCCAAAGAGATTACTCCGGATCATGGCCTGGGAATAAGGGATAGTATATTCTTTAATTGAAAGGAAAGCATTCCGTGGACCACTCCCCCTGCTCCTGTCTGGCTCCTGTATTTATGACCTGTCAGTTGTCCAAGGTTGGTCAGTACGAAACCAACCAATCAGAACCCTCTATGTTAGGCCGCCATGTACGTATATGCCAACCAATGATCTATTGTAGAGATGATGTCTGTCTACTGTTATCAATTAGAGGTGGTGTCAGGAGGATCCATCATACAAATATAACCCAATCAGAATACTAACTCCTATAGAATGTATATGTAGTCAATCTCTAACCAATCCTCTTCACCCGTAGGTTTTGAAAACGGATATTATGTCATGATGTCAGTGATGACACTTTGATAGTATTAAAGCAACCGTTATTGATAAGAATGTGAAGAGCAACAACTTTTTTGCTTTTATGCTGTCCCTGCTTTATTTGGATGTTAGTAAAGCTGGGTATTGCCTTTCAATTTTTCAAGTTCTGTTATTGAGTCTGCGTTTTTGTGACTCCTGATCATCTGCATAAATTGTGGTTTTCCAGGCCGTCATTACAGAACCCTCCCCAAAGCATTTGTGGACATTCACTTACTTGAACCGGGAGGGTAACTGAGAAAAATGGTGTAGGAGACGACATGGCAAGCTGGAAGGAAACGAACACTCTAATGAAGCTGGTCTTAAGGGCCCTTATGAAGACTACCGAAAAAGAATGACAGACATGGTAAGTGGAGAAAAATAAGCTTTATCTGGGTCACCTATCCCGAGAGCAAGGTGCAGCACAAAGGACTGGTACTGATTGCTCTGTCTGCCTTATTTTCAGGCACATAACTTCATCGAAAGGAGTTAGGGTGCTGGTCCTTCCCACCTCATGAGCCTTACAAGTTACTAACAGTGATATAGGTCAGTAATCCATGACAACACAATGGCTGTTCTCTTTACTCTAGGCAGAGCAAAGTCACTCTCCATTGTAGGATGTAATACTCCCATGGGTAGAGACCCAAGGCAGATGTCCATTGCACATTCCACATGCCTTAGAAGATGGGCCTTTGTTGCTTCTGTTTGCTCACAAACCATCTGTGGGGGTGGAGGTGGATTGGCTGTAGCTCATTTCAATAGCGAAAGAAAAATAAGAATATGTGAGCACAAAGGGTTAGCACAAGCCCAAGTGGCAAATCCAACCCCCTAGCTATCCTAGTCTGCTGGTTATCTCCAATGTCTAGAAATTTGCATAGCTCGGATGCGAATATCAATCCTATGTTAGAGCGGTCCTCCTCCATCACTAATCATCACTACGTCACATGAACTCTCCCGACAGTCACTATAATTTCCCTAACATCCCTCTATGTTCTCATCTCCACATAGCTTGGCGAGAAGTAGAAACTCTAAGCTGCCTTTGTTTTCTAAAAATTAGAGTGCACAAAATTATTGATGTGCAGCGTACTACAAAGAAATACTATGGAAACTAACTTGAAAATAAAAGAAGAATAAAAGAAGGAGATGCTTTATATCCAAGAACACTAAAGACTATATTCTGCATCATAAATGGCCTTTCAAAATCCATCAGCCTCTACTGTAATCTGCCTATTATCACCTGCGTATAGCCATTTGTATATATATATATATATCAGAAAAAACATGGTTAGCCTGGTAGTGCTCTGCCTACAAGTAGCTGGTGCTTAAGGTACAGAAAGCCGGCTCGCTTTCTAAACATGAAAAAATATGCACTCTTCTTATAGTTGTAATACTCGAAAAAAACCATAAAAAATAATGCATGTACATGTCCAAGCACACAAAACCCTGCTACCTTAGTGTTAAGATTCAAATATTTATTTTAATCATAACGTGCAGACACAGTAAAACGAGCATAAGCATGAGGCTCAAACTCCCATGACAGACAAAGTTAACAAGACACTCACCCTCCTGGGTGGATTAGCGCCACGCGTTCCGCCCACTTCTTGGGCTTTGTCAGGCTTTTAAACATCCGTAATCTGATCGAACACTTGCTTATATAAACAAACATCAACACACTCGTTCGAGGCAAACTCCTCCCTTCCGGCTCTATGTGACCAGAGGTGGCGTGCAGTGCCTGCACTTGCATATGGTGTACGTCATTGGACTTGTTGCCGTTCATGGACTGACAAGCCACCATTTCTGTTTTGTATGGTGTGCCTCTGATAATACCCTGTGCTTTGAGAGTGAAGAAAGAAAGATATTGCGACATGACACGAGTTACTAAGCAGCACACATTTAAAGTATGGATAATGTACGGACCGACCCACATACATTTGCACCAGACAAAACCATCTACGCCGTTAAGTCCCACTATATACAGGGCGGCAGGCCATCTGACTGTTAGATTTCTTTTGCTTACTTGTTGAGATCGCCAACGAACGCGGTTGGCATTCCTATTGTGTGCAATTCTAATGTGTGCATCGCTTCCATAACCTATACGTGTGGGCGCGATATACCATAGCAACAGTCACTGGCATAGCTGACTTTAGTTGTGGAGAGTTGTTGCTCACGGTGTGCACTCCAGGTACTTTCGTAACGTGCGTGCCAAGAGTAGCGCACTCTGTCATATGTGAGTACCTAGCTCCGGCAAGGAACAACATAAACAAAAGCAAAAGCAGACATGCGCACACAGAGCATACCGTTCCAGAACATTCCCATACTTTACGAACAACACTGTGAATGGTTGCAAGAGCTTTATTTTGCTACAAAATGATCACAAGAACGTGTAAGGTGGCTGCAATCACCTCTCTTTTATTTTGCAAACAGAATCCAGTGTGCAATGCCGTCTGTGCACTTCTGTGCTTCTTTTGTCGTCTGGCAAAGTAGAAAAAGTAATAATTTATGGTCCTTGGTGGGCCGTGTGGAAGAAGGCATTTTATTTGCAAGGTAGACAAGGTAGCAGCTGTTGCCTCTGTAATGCCTTACATCATAAATGTTTGCAGGTTGGTTCGTATTGCCGGAACCGCAAATGGACATACAGGCCCATATCGGTCAGCCCAGATAACGACGGAAAACACAACGCTTATGGTAATCTTGCTATGCTTGGTCCACCACCCGTCTGTTGGAATGTGGGAGGTGTGGCACGCGCAGTAAGGTGCAAGGTATATGAGAAGAAACAGGAAGAAGAATAGATGTAATTGTATTGTATTTTATTTATTTAAGTAGCCGTTATTAGTGGCGGCGTACGGGACAATAGTTTGCGGAAAGGATCTCGTAATGGACCCTGTTCTGTGTGTTATTTAGTAGCGTCATATGTTAACCCACTGTCTTGGCCTCTGCTTTGTAGGTGATACTGTCCTTGTACGGCTCCACACAAGCAAAATGTCTTTGAAACATTGCCACCAGTCACTCCTTTCATGTGTTTCCTTTTTATGAAAAATGACAGTGCTAGCGAGTGTTGTTAGACCCACAGCACAATGTCTCTGTGTGTGTTGAAAGGAAAAAAAGTAGAAAAAGAACCCTCATGGGGGTCCGCTCGGATTGCAGGAGAATGCAGGAGCTGTTTTGCTAAAAAATGCAACATTGAAATGTGACCTGTCGATGTTTGTTTGCCGGTTGACTGCTGCGTGCACCTCTGGCCATTATTACTTTCAATACAATGAGGGTGCATAGAACCGGTAATTGTTTGAAAGGGCATAGTAAGGGCAAACAGGGAATGTAGCACTGCACGAGTGAGCATAAGGTGTGCTGTTTCACTGCACAAATTGCATTCCCTTTTTGTCTTGTCCTTTATGTCTGGATTTGCATGGACTGGGGAAGAATGGCAAGAAAACAAAGTACAATCACAGTTGCAATGTATGGAGAATGGTGGAGACATGGCACTGTAACAATGTGTGATTACTGCCGTCACAAACCTCCGTACAGTGCACACAGAGAAAGTGTGCAGTAAAGTAAATTCATAATTATGCATGCAGAACTGCAGCCTAATATATTTTAATCCTCATACACATCTGATGTAAACATGTATTTACATAACTTTGGGAAAATCCATGCTTGTATTGCGTGGACGAAAAATTGCAGTGTACGGCGTATTGAATCATTGCAGACTATCTTTGGGGCACATGGGCAGATCAACTGCACTGTAAGTTATTTTTCCTTTTTTTCTACAATTCCATACAATGCGGGTCATTACGAGGTTGAAGATAGCCATGGTGCTATTAGCGCCATGGCTACCCCCTGTCCGCATACCGGGTCCGGGTTCCCTGAATGGGGAATTACCGGGTCATTCCAACCTTGGAGGACCCGGTATTTCCCCATTCAGGGAACCCATCCCCATTCCCGTTTGAGCCCCCATAGGGCTCAATGGCAATGGGGACCATGCTAACAACGGACCTGTTAATAACAGGCCCGTTGTTAGCATGCTGGTTCTTTAGCGGCTCCCACTAAGGGCGCCTGGTAAAACCAGCCACCCAAAGCGGGACCCGCTAAAGGACCTCATAATGCGGCAGTAAGGGGTTTACGGCACTGGCATCATTACCAGCGCCGTTAACCCCTTACCGCCAACCTTGTAATTACCTCCAATGTCTGCCCTTGGAGCTAATTATTGTTCCCACTCAAGGCTGTTTTACAATGAGTATTTGTCCTGTTGAAGGAGAGGTATGTTAGGTTTCGCTTTCCGGAGATGATGCTGGAAAAAAAAGGATCCATGCGGCAACGTGTTTCGATTGTACCATGCATTTCCGAATGTTGGTAGTGTCATTACGGTGAAGTTAGTACGACGTATAAGGAGAGATGATGGTGCCGTACACATGCTGCACTGAATGCACAGATGGCAACATACATAAAATGTGCATTTACAGTCCCTAAGGAACATTTATATGTGCAGTGTGTTACAAGGTAACGGTGGATGATGGCAGACTGTGTGTGCGCTGAATCAGCATACGTGGGGGGCTGGGCTATAGTACGCAGTTTGATGTCTTGCAGCATGAACATGTTTGGGCTGTCGTTGATCAAAGAAAAGGAATTACTTCGTACCTCCTTCAAATATTGTAAGGGGGGTATGGTGTTCAAATGGTGTTTCCATTACACAATAAGAAAAGGAATCAGAAGTTTGAAAGTTTAAGGAGTAAGACAGTGTTTGCAATATGGCTGCCGAGCTATGTACCATGTGCTCCAGTGAAATCTGTGTTGTATACCTTCTTTTGAAATGGTGTACATTACAATGAAGATGACCTAATGCCCTAAACGGTGCTAGTGGAATGTGAGGAGACAAATGTTGCAGCAGTTAGGACAGGTACATAAGACATATGGATGCATTGTTCAGTTTGCATTGCTGTAATTGTGCAGATTATCGGGTAGGTTACTGTACCGTTGTGTATTCAGTGTGTCCACTTATTATAGGCTTAGGTGAACAGTGTACGTAGGAAACAGGTTATCTATTGTGTGGAAGAAATGGCAGGCAATGTCAACTGCAGGGGCTAAGGGGTAGGTGGCTGTGTTATGTGTTGGGTTTCTGGACCGTGGATAGATGTTTGTATGCATAGTTGTACAGTGCAGCAGTAGTTGTGGGCAGGGTCTACAATATTGAGTGCATGGCTGGAGCCCGTACACTGTACTGGGTATAGTGAAGCGTGTAGGGCATAGGCACAAGCTGCGTAGTGTAATGTAGGTGTAAATTGCAAATTGTGGCATTGCTATGTGCATTGCAGAAATAAGTGCACACATTGCACTGTGGACATTGTAGAGAAGTATGATACCAATACATTCATACTTACTGTTTGGATTGAGGAGGGCCTGTGCTGTTTTTTTGTATGCAATGTGTAATGTAGTAATCGTTGCTGCATTATCTTTGGGAAAAGAGAACAGAACATGTTAGAGCAGGTATTTTGTTACTTTGCAGTCCGCAACATTACATAGATTTATTTACTTTGTCGACCCTCATAACTAGTACTTCATAAGTACCATGCTTTGAACCAGTCTACTGTGCATTGTGCGCAGTTCCTGTGTTTCTTTGCATAATCATTGGGTCTTCGGGGAAAAAAATTCATGCTGGATTAAAAAAAACCTTCCAAATCTCTTTGCTGCTATGGAGCACATTGAATTACAGTAAAGTTTGCACTGGTTATAGCAATTTTTAAGGTGTGCTCTTGAAGTAGGAGGAAATCTAATGGTTCACAATTTCTGGCCTATACATGTTCGTAGGATGGGTGGCGTTGTGTAGCAGTTGGTGTTTTGTAAATGTTTACCTGCTTCCTTTTTGTAGCACTGTTTCTTTATGGGTTTGGTTGCTGCTGGTGTTTTCCAAGTATTGTGGCATTGTACTGTGCTACTGCAGAATTGTGACAGTAGTTTCGTACCTGTTGGCGTACTGTAACTGCTCATACTTTGGAAGTGTTTGAGGATATGTTTGTAGCACAGTGGTTGTTGAAGGTTGAGTTGGGTTGTTGTCATGCTGAAATTAACATTGTAGTATTCTGGTTGCAGTTATATACCAGGTGGCGTATTCTAACTGTTTACAGTGTCCCATTCCTATAGGGTATGTTTACCAGCTCGTGCATTCCTGTTGCTACTTTAACATCTGTGCACTTTCTGAAGTGTGGTGGACCACTATGGGTTTATGTAGTGATAGTTCCATATGTTCAGCATTTGTATGTGTATTCTTAGAGAGGCAGTGACTCATTTGCGTACTTGCTGGTTTCAAAGGTTACTGAGGATAGTTTTGAACCCTCATAATTAGTACTTTACCTTTTAAGTATCATGTGGAAAATAATGCTACTGTCATTATTGTACATGTATCGGTTGTCTGAGTGTACTCACTGGGTTCATTTGGGATAAAATTGTCCAACACACACTGTAATGCATTTCTTGAATACTTGCTGTATGCTAAGTTGCTTTAGATCCACAGTATGGAAGGTAATTATTTTTTTGTGCAATTACGAAGGTACTGGTGGGTGCTGGGGAGTAGGGTATAGCAGGTTTGTACAGCAATAACTACATTTTGGCTTAAAGAAGATTAAGTAGGAATTTGTGAGATTTGCAGGTAATCTCTGCTTTGGATTGATGGAAGTATCATTGCATTCCCACCATGACCATTGCTTTCTAATGTATGCGATATAGTGGCCTGCATATTTGTGTCGCCCGTGTGGTAGATTATGGCTACTGTTGTGAAGGTTTTCTTGCCACGTGATACCTGCCCATGTGCGAAGGTAGTCAGTTTACAGTTGTTTTTGGTTCCATCTGCATTGTATCTTAAGAGCATTACAATTACATATTGACTATGTGAGTGTATATGTAGCGTCGAACGATTATCAGAATTGCACGACATACACAATATGCTATGGTTGTAATTTTGTACCAGTTGCTGAAATGGAATCGAGTCACAGTTACGTAATGATACATATACAAAGCATGTGTTACGGACTTGTTCCTGAATGGCATGGAGACTGCATGTATGTTTCCACATGTAGGAAATATGAAAGATTTCATTTATGAACTTATTTTTCCTTTCCTGTATTTGTAGTAAGTACATTAGAAATTCCTGTAGATCTTCTTGGAATAGAACATTCATTGTTACATTTGCATAGCAATTAACACCTGTTGTATTAGAACATTTGAATGGACCAGGTACTTCTGTGTCTGAGGGCCTCATTACACGGAAGGCGGTAATGGTTAACGGCCACCGTTAATGGTAACGGTGACCGTTAACCATTACAGCCTTACTATGAGGTCCCTTAGCGGGTTGGTGCTTTAACGCCTGCTTTTTGCAGGCGTTAAAAACGAACCCGCTAAGGGACCTCGGAGCTAATTACGGCACCGCAAAATTGCGGTGCCGTAATTAGCGCCTTCCCCATTCCCATAGAGCCCTATGGGGCAGAAATGGGAATGGGGAAGGGCATTGGCGGAAGGGGGATTTACCGCCCCTCCAACCTTGGAATGGGGCGGTAAATCCCCTTTCTGCCAAGGCGGTGCCGGTATTTTACCGGCATGAGCCATGGTGCTAATAGCGCCATGGCTCACCGCCTTCCGTGTAATGAGGGCCTCATTACACGGAAGGCGGTAATGGTTAACGGCCACCGTTAATGGTAACGGTGACCGTTAACCATTACAGCCTTACTACGAGGTCCCTTAGCGGGTTGGTGCTTTAACGCCTGCTTTTTGCAGGCGTTAAAAACGAACCCGCTAAGGGACCTCGGAGCTAATTACGGCACCGCAAAATTGCGGTGCCGTAATTAGCGCCTTCCCCATTCCCATAGAGCCCTATGGGGCAGAAATGGGAATGGGGAAGGGCATTGGCGGAAGGGGGATTTACCGCCCCTCCAACCTTGGAATGGGGCGGTAAATCCCCTTTCCGCCAAGGCGGTGCCGGTATTTTACCGGCATGAGCCATGGCGCTAATAGCGCCATGGCTCACCGCCTTCCGTGTAATGAGGCCCAGAGTCTGTGTCTGTGATGGAAGGGCGCGTGGTTTGTTTGAAGAGGCACTTTTTTGTGTGTGTGGAGTTGGGTATGTCTTGTCTTTTTTAGTCCTTTCGTCTGTGCTTTTGGTAGTTGATGGAGTATGAGCTGATTTCAATTTCTTTGGTGGTACCGTTGGCAAATCATTTAGAACTTCTGATTGAATGAGCTTTCTTTTGAAACCTTTGGGTTTCTGGGGAACAGGGTACATGTTCAGATGGTTTGTGTAGAGTGCATGTAGTCTATTGTACTCTATGATACAAGGTATGTCTGCGCTGACTGCAGTTGCATCAAAATTCACTAGATATAGTCCTTCCAGTGTACGTAGCTGTGACAGTGCTATGTAACTCATGCCTTCTTTAAAGACTGTGCTGCCAACATCAATCAATGCTGGATCTAAGGTTAGACCTTGCGATTTATGAATAGTTACTGCATAAGCTAGCGAAGCTAGCGACAGAGAAAACTGTTCTCTGTGTACATACATGTCTTTGAAAAGAAGGAATCGTGCTGCTGTGCATCCTAGTTTTTTTAACTTCTGAAAGGTTGTCAAAGTGGATGTTGACAAACTGAATGCTGTTGTCCTGTGGGTACGTCTGGAAGCCAACAACTGTACCAAGTGCTCCATTAAATAAACCTTGCTCTATGTCAAGGTTACGCTTTAACATTATCCTACAGTTCACAGATAATGTTAACATTTTCTCCAAAACCAGCTGTGTTGGAGATAGAGTGTTCTAAGGAATTTAGTCGTGCTATGGCTTGTTGACACATAGGTATTGTCATACTGTGTACTTCCAGTTTGTCTTTGGTGTGCATTTCCACTAGTGGTTGTTTTTCATTTTTCAGCATTGTTGCATTGAATTGTGCACAGCTTGCTAGAGTTGGCATTAAGGACATACAGGTAACATTTTTGTGAGCTAATTTTTCCATGACATCAGCAGCACGTGTTACGCCCATACAGCTGTAAATGTTGGCGTAGGTTAGGTCTGCAGACTGACACATGTTTTGAGTTAGTTCTCTGTATTGGAAATATTGCCAGAGATTTACATTCCTGATGCTTCCAAGACTTTTACGGCACACTTTGTGTCCTAAGGTTTTGAAGATAGGTTCACCTTTCACTGGTGTTAATTGAAGGAGATCTCCGGAAAAAAAATGACATGTTTTCCTCCAAACAGTTCTTCTTAGTCTGTTTTGAGGACCTCTTGCAATCTGATGTGAATCAAAGCTAACATTACGTTAGAATCCATGCCCACCTCCTCTATTAGGAGCATTTTCATTTGTTTCAAAACTATGCATAGCTTCATAGCAGCTTCTGAAAGTTTATAGTACTTAATTTGTTTTGGTGTTCTACTGGAAGGAGTAGCAATCGGTGTAGAGTGACACCACCTATGTTGTAGGTAGCTAAACCTGTGGGGCGGTTACAATAGCTGAAAAGTTGGTGTTTGTTAATTGTTGGAGGTATTTACTGATCATTTTTATAAACAATGTTTTCCCTGACCCATCTACACCACTTAAATACACCAGTATACGTTTGTAGTTGTCACAGGTCCAAGTTTTACTTTCGTGCTGTATACCATGTTACATTTTTTTTAACTTACTTCTAGAAAAATGGTACGCTGCTCATTGTTTAGTTGGGATTTCAGTACAGCCAACTGTTCTGCAGATTTCTCATACTGAAACATAGTGGTGGTTACTTCAGTCATGGCTAATTCTGCCTCATTTGCTATGAGTGGCCATCCAAGTGGTTCTTGGCTACCTGTTAGAGAAGGTTCACTGCTCTCAGAAGTGTTTACATTTAGTTGTGCCTGAATTTCATGTTCTTGTTGGCGTTCATTGTCCAATATGGTTTTGTACTGTGTAAAGTTTCCATCTGTAATTGTACTTTCACTTGCATTGAAAGCATCTTCATAGGTGGCGTGGTTGCCTAATAAATCTTCTTCTTTTCTCCATGGTTTGAAAAGCTGCAGTAGGGCCATGTAGTACAGTTCTTTGTGTTGAGGAGTTTTTAATGACAGTTTAATATAATTAATTAGGCTGCATTTGGTAAGTTTCACCAGGCTGCCTTCACAACTTTCCATTCTGCATCTACTTTTTTTTTCATCTGGTTTAATGTTATTTTTGTATGAGAGGTTTTGGGCTATCGGTACAGGCACATAACTCCTAAAGTAATACACCTGTTCGGGTTGTATGTGTCCAATAAGTTGTTCTTCAAAATGTCCTGTCTGTTGGGATCGTTTTTGGCTATTGTCTGAATGTCTTCATACAATTTCAGTATTTGTTTTCTGGATGCAGCAGGACCAAGGCTTAGCCACACTATGTTGTCAGAATTCCCATATAAGGCGATGCCGGGTTAAATGGTCTGCAGCTTCGTAGCATCCACATTCTCTATGGGACAGTATTTTTATGCCAAAGTTGTACAATTCTTGTGCCAGTGTTTTGTCAGATGATATGTCATCCCAGAGGTCTTTGAGCTCTGTTTTCTCTGCTTTGGTTAAGTAGGCTGTGACATATCGTGCAACTGCAGGGGAATTGTCTGCAGTGTACTGTACATCAACATCGGAATTCCATAGGAGGGTAATTATTGGATTGTAATCATTGATGCACTTCAATGCTTCGCTCCTTTTCATGCAGTATGTGTTCTTGGGAGATTTCCCTTTCACACTATGTCGAACCTGAGACATGAAGCTGTTTACTTGCCCTGTTGCTGAAAGTGGCCTAGGGAAACCAAAGCGGCATTGGGTGTAGTATTTGCCTCTGTTATTAAATTTGCACTGACAATACTTGCCACACTTGTGTCTTTGGAATTCCAAAATGTGTGCGTGTAGGTCGCTATGTGTACTTTCTGAAGGGATTTCGCAAGTGACATATTTGTGAATGAACTGCAAAACAGTTTCATCACTCTCCTCGCCAAATTTAGGAGCATTTTTAATCCACAAAAGCATGTGGATATGTGGTGCCCCTCTGGCTTGATATTCTTTTCTCCAAAAGAAGCGTTCCACTTCTCTGAGGGGAGGAAGTGCTTTATTGTAAATGAAGTGCAGCATGGCAAGGAAGCGATGATGGAAGTACTGTGAAACATTTACAGGATCAAGAGAGCAAAGTTCTCCTGGTGTTTTCATGTCTACACCTGTTTTGTTTTTGTTTGCTATGGGTAGGAAAGTGTGCAAGTCTTCCCATGCATACTCTGCACAACTTAAAGTGACAAACTATGTGGGTGGACCAACGTTGCGTAGCATACACCGTACATCTGCGTACCCTCAGAACCAGTACTCTTTTGTACCACGCATGTTTGCCAAGAGATTTGTAATACTTGACTGTCAAACTTAGTCCTTGTCTTTATCATTTGAAGTAGCTGTGTAGCAGACATGTTTTGAAAATGGGAACTTGTTTTCAATCTCTGTGCAACTCCATAACATAGCGTTGCCAGTTCACTTTCAAAGAGGAGGTGAAATATGTACTCCACGTTCTGTCTAAATTTAGGGTCTTCAGAATACATTCGTAAAGAGCGATATTCTGATGCTGTTATTTGTGTGCATCTTTCATCATAGCTTCCACCTTTTCCAGCCGGGAAGAGTAGAGGAAAGGCTTGTGCTTCCACACTTTTTTCCCATATACTGATTGGCGCTGCTTTGGCTTGCCGCATTTGATATGTTTCTAGTGCATCATCTATAGTGTCTTCAACGTTTATTTCCTTGTAGTATTCATTGTTTTTTTTAAGGTATTGCAAGGCTTCCCTAACTTTGTTTAAGTCCACTAGTTGCTGCCAAATTATTTTGTCTTTTGTAGGTACACCATTTACCAGGATAATCAAAGATTCTTGTATTTGCCTTTGCACTCATACAGTGTCTACATTTTCTTTCAGATATAATGGTAAATAGACACTTTCCCACGAATGCCTCTCAGTAATTCGGTGGGAGGCAATTTTGCAGTTTTCGGTTGAAGTCGTATTATTGCTTGAAATGGGTGCACTGTTTGGATCATATTGCTCTCATATAAATTAAGCTGCTGCAGTGTGTTTGGCAGTGGAAATACATCCAAATTATTACTGATCACCCGTGAAGGCATTTGGTTATTGTCAAGTTTTGCAGTGCAGTATGTGCACAGTATGGAGGTGTTCGTAATTTTGTATGTGTTTTCAGCTACAAGGTACAGAACTAATTGAAACCATTGGGATTCCTCATTGTCTTCTATTTTCTGCATTATATCTATAGTTTTGGTGCTCTTTCTATAGAAAGTTCTACGACAAAACACACATACTTGGTTTGGCATTTCCACAGATGTGCTTTTGAACTTTTGTATTTCGTTTTTGTATGTGTGACATAAAAAGTTGACATTTGCAATGTTGCCAGAACTGTTGTCTGAAAATGCTGGAGTTTGTAAGTGCTCTTCAGTTCCACAATATTTCCCTTGGATGTGCTCTATTTCTTCGAGCACTTCTTTGGCTGTACAGTGTAGGAGAATATCATTTAAATGTTGCAGTGTTAAAGCTGGACTTTTTGCATAGTCCAGTTTGTAAACTAGATTTCTGACAGTTGAATGGTGGGTTGCTAACATTTTGATACAGTGCAAGGTGCTTTTGCAAGCAGGTGCAGAAATACAGGCCAAGGAATGTCCTTGTATTCCTGTGTAGTTGCTACAGGAGTCCATAGTTTGTAGTATTTTCATTTTTCTTTTCTGGTTGCCTTTCACATAGTGATTGAGGAACTGCTGCAAAGTTTTGATTAAGCATTGGGGAACGTTACACATTGATGTGCAAGGCCATTTGTAGGTGAGGCGTGTTGGTTTGGTAGAGAGTGACATCTAAGTCTGATGGGGATATTTGAGAAAGCAGTGTTTCTTCTTCCATTATGGTATTGTGTATCTTTTCATACCCTCGTCCACTCCGATGTAAGGCAATTTGGTTTCTTTGCTCTTGTTTGTATGACTCTTCATTGAAGTATAGCTCTGTGTTGTTGGTGTGACTCCACTCACCTGTACCGATGTCGCCAAAGATATCTATGCTGATATTGCTTTTGTTTCGAAGTACTGCTTGCAGTTTACCAATTAATGTTGTTAGCGGTTTCATTCTGTTCAAAATTACTATGAACAATTTCCATTTCTCAATAATTGCACTGTCTACAAGAGCTTGCAGGATTTCTTTTCTGCGGTAGGTTTTGAGGGTTGAGCGTGATTTCTCCCCTCTATTTATAAGGTTCAGAAGGACTCTGTGGTGCAAAACGTTTTGTAAAAGTATTTTTTGGAATGCTTGATTGTGGTTACATTAGCATTTGTATGTGGTCTGTTAGTAGTAGTGGGAGTTGCACTCTTTTTAGTGTTTTTCTTTTCATTGTCACATTTTGACAGATGAATTACACTTTCTCTACTGGTAGGTGCATCTATTTTGGTTAATGACTGTATTAGCTCTTCTCTTTCAACTTTCTGTAGAAGTTCCGCTTGCAGTGGATGGCTACTTTCTATGCTTTTTGGTTGCGTGGCTCTATGTCTGCGTTGCTTTCTACGGAGTTGCAGTTTCGTAGGCATTGTGTAGTAGCTGTTGGAGAAGAAAGTGAAGTGTGGGTGTGCAGATATTCACATGTATATTTGTGCAATGTGCATAAGTGGTTCAATATGAGGGTAGGCATATAAATGGCAGTGTGTCACTGTGTATTGGCCTCTAACTTTCAGTTGGGGACAGTATCTTTCTATATGGGGATTAGTCTAATGGTGATGACATAATAAACACTGAGCACCTGTTGCGGTGGCATGAGTAGCAATGAAGTACATACTTATGGGTTGCCGCAAATCTATATTCTACAATACAAGAATATTGCACTCTCCCAGTAAGACATAAAACACTATGATGGTATTGTACTTTGTTGCTTGGTGCGAGTAGGTGTATTGCAGGTTGTATCTTGAAGTGCACACGCCAGTGACTTTTAGGAGAGAGGTGGGTACTGCACCTGTATAAGAAGATGGTAAGAAAATATGTTGGCTAATGGCATTGCATTTGTACAATACATTCTTTAAAAGTGTAGGGGGATGTCTTTGCAGGAAGAGAAAATGTGTGTGTGTATAAATGGATGGCTCACTATATCAATGAGGACTTGGGAGCATAAGCATGTTTATTGAAGTGGTAGGTGGGTTATTTTCAAGTATATTGCATGACATCCTATTTTAGTGTGTGTATTAGTGTAATCACTTTGAGAATGGAGTACTTCTCATTGTGTAAGGATGACAAAAAGGTTCGGAAAGATGTACAGACTGCAAAGCAGAATATTTTTGTGTGTGCATTTGCATGTACTTTTGTACAAATATATATGCTTGCTACATGAATGGAGCCATTGTTTCCGTCCCTTAATTTCATTATGCGCATTTATGAATGGTAGTGTTGTCAATGCACACATAGCATTTTTTATTTTTCAAGAAATGTTGCAAACTATACAGTGTGAAAGGTAAGTGACAGGAAACTGTTGTTTCCCATGCAATGTGTGGACTTGGTTTAGTTTGGTGGGATACGCTGACTGATCCTTTTCTGTGCGATTTTTACGCATTTCATAGGAGCTGCGTTAATGGGGGAAAGCATTGTAAAATTGACAGAACAAAAGAACAGGATAACCGTTTCCGTATAACAATGGCTGCTATGGGCAAATGCCAACTTTGCCAGCACCTACCACTGTAGGAGCCATTTCATGGTAGGTGATGGGAATAATAACAGTATGCATTTTCAGTATGTTATGGAGATTCAGCGCCAGGTATCGTGTTGCGACGGACATTTAACACAGTTGCAAATGTACTGTACAAAAAGTAGTGATACCTGCAGGGCGTGCTGCTGGGTGGTGATGCCGATGAATGTGCATGTACAACTCGTAGATCGTTTTACAATAATTTCCAGTGCAGGTGCTTTTAATTCACTGGACACTTAAACTCTGCTTGTTTAATGGTTAGTATTGACTGTTCAACAGAGATGATAGTGTTAGATACAGAATTCTTGGATGTAATCGGTCGATGTGTCTGTGACCGCTTAACAGTAGCCAATGAGGGTGTGCTGGAAACACAGTAATGGAAATGGGACTACAGATTATCCAATCAGGTGTATGTCTGCTTCTCTGTTTCACGCTGGGATGTTCTTCTGTGCCCATGAGAACCTTAGTGCTTCTAATGTGACGTTTGTCAGTGGAGGTGATAATTTCTTTTTTCCCCGTATTGAAAATAGTCCTGTGTTCCACAATGTAAAATGTAGTTTGCAGAAGCTCGGGTAATAATGTAAGGAGGAAAAGCAGAGCACAATCCTCAACAAATATCAAACAACAAGGTGTTTCTTTACAAGTCGCTTTACAAAAAAAATCTTTTCACAACTACCAACAAAGAGGTGATTCTCTATCCTGCTTCAAATGTGCTTGCACACACCCCCACAAAAGACAATATGTTCACAAAAGCCGTGGCATTTGGAGGTGCGCATGTGCTACAGCCGGGTCTTTTCAGGGTGGCTTGCATGGAAATGGGACTGTGTAGGAGTTGGGATTGGTCAATTAGATTTCCTGGGCATGGTGTGTAACAACAGATTGTGCCAAAGGTGTGTTTGCAAGTAGGAGTGCACATGGCTACGGGTATGGGTGTGCCGTTTCGTAGGCAGACTGTATGGCTTTTGGGCGACTCCCGGATACATTGGTTAAAAGTTGCGCTGAATGCTGTACACTGGCTCCACACCTTGGGTTCCATAATGGCAATGTCCACTGGTACGGAATACATGGGATGAAGTGGCTACATGTGGGTCCTCTTTGTGCCAGTTTGAAGACGTTCGATCATCCCGACATTATTATTGTTCATTGTGGAGGGAACAGTTTAGGACATGTTAGCGGCATATCACTGCAGTTTGCGATGAAGGAGACATTTTGACAACTGATGGCAATGTTTTCAAAGTTGCACATCATTTTTTCTCGCATTGTCCAGAGACAGATGTGGCTGCATTCTTCCTTGTGTGGCCCACAAATGGAGAAAGCATGGTGCAATGTGAACAAGGCTGTTTGCGCCTTTTTTGCGAGATGTTGGCATGTTCTCCTTCCACAATGACAACATTATGTTTCGTGGTAGCAACATTTTTCGGTCAGATGGAGTTCATCTGACTGATGCTGGCAATAAGGTGTTTCTGTGTAGTATCCAAGTAACCAAGTTTTTATGTAATCCTATCTTCCTGACCTCTGTTGCGCCCTGTTACCTCTGGGTTTTGCGCGCTATACTAAATAAATAAACAAACAAATAAACAAACAAATATCCAAAATGCAGTGCAGAGCTTCCTGAAAGTTTAGCTAGAATTTCCCCAGTGGGTGTTCACCACTTCTAACCTTACACTAACAAACAGCACAAAAAGGCTCTTTTCAGAGCCACCACTTCATTTTGCGAATGCGTACAATGTTTTTGACGGAGTTGTGCCGCCCATTGTTCGCCACCCTTTATGCGACGCTTATAGGCTGCGGCACCGCCTGCATGCTTTGATTGAAAATCTATTTTTGAACAGTGCAAGGTGGCTCTGAAAAGAGCCTTTTTGGCTCCCTGTCCCCCTTCTGGTTGTGTTGCATTTTTCCTGTTCTTCTAACACATGCCACAGAAGGAAAGGAAAGGAAGGGAGGTTTGGCAAAGGGTACCAGCCACAGGGATAAGAAACTGCAAGTGGAGAACAGAAGATGTTGGGTGCAGCTTACTTGGGTAGAGGGGGTACTCTTCGTCATGCTCCCGGACTGAAGTCTCAAAAGCACTTCGAAGGTGTTTACCCCTGCACAGTACCGTGTCGCAGTATATGCACAATACAGTGACCTTTGAAAGGTACGGGTTTGCTGTGGTGTGTATGGCCTGCAAGGCTAGTTGCGGGATGCGCTGGCCCACTGGAGTGTCCCTAGTGGTGGCAGGAGCATATGCGGAGGATGCTGCAGAGGACATTAACCTACTGCCTTGTTCGAAGTGGACAACCCTCTGAACAGCTGCCTTGTGGTTCGATTTCAGGTGCCGCCGCTTGGAGGTGGTGCCGTAGATGTACAAGCCAGGTTTTCTGGGACTGCATTTCACCTGGCTAGCACAGGATTCGGGTATATCTCCTACGGTGGTAAATAGTTTCCACACCCACGACTCACGCTGGCTGCAGGCAATGGGGAATCGCTGTACTCTATCCTCGTTTCTTTCTTGATCTCCATCTACATTATCATGCCTGTTCCCTAGTTCAGGCACTTCAGAAGGAGGTGATGGTGGTGAGGGTGTGGATGCTGCTGAGTTAGAGGTAGTAGCAGCAGCCCTGGTCGCCATTACTTGGAAAGGTACTTCCGAGGCACAGAATTGGTCAAAAAGCCATTTCTGCACGAAGCAATGTGCATCGATGCTCTGCTCTGGAAAGTCAAACAGGGATTATGATATGATATGATATTTTATTTATATCGTGCTCGTACACAGGTGTTTCAGAGCGCGACCAGGCAAAGGGAGGGGAACAGGGGAGAAAACAAAAACAACGATCTTACTAGGCCCAGTGACATTGAGAACATGCAAGTGCATGGGGAAGGGAAAAGGGGGAAAGTGCATGGTAGGGAGAGAAAATTGAAAAGTGCAGGGCATAGGAGAGAACAAGATAAATAATAAGTAAATAAATAAGCTGATCAGAAACAGCAGCAGTGCAGCCTGTGAGTGGCAAAGTGAAGGTTAATCAGATAGGGTGTATCTGATAAGTGCTGAAGAAGAGTGGGGGGGACTGTATGGGTACAGATACAGGCCCCAGTGCAAGGGCTGGCCAGGAGGCAGTGCAGGAGGGTGGCAGGGTGAGCAGGTACCTGGGCCCGAAGGACAGAGGGTGGCCAGGTGCAACAGTGCCAAGAGAGAAAGCAGATCAGCAGGGGAGAAGAAGGGCAAAGGCAGAGGCGAAGAGGAAGGTCTTGAAGAGCTTCCGGAACCGTAGATGGTTCTCCTCAAGTTTCAAGGTGGCAGGGAGGCAGTTCCAAACAGAGGCCCCATCCCAGGACAGAGATCTACCCCCAGCTCATTTCTTTGAAAACTACTTACCCTGGGGGAGTCAGAGGTAGAGGAGCAGAGGGCTCGAGAGGGGAAGTATTTACAGAGGGATAGTTGAAGGTATTTTGGACCCAGGCCCCAGATTGCAGCGTAGCTGGGAGTGAGGTCTTTTATAGGACTGGTGTGGAACACGTGAAACCTGAAAGTGGCCCTAAATCTTTCCCAAAAAGAAGTAGATGCAGAAGGGAGAGTGTAGGACCTCTGTAAGGGCGCACTTTCACTGTAACACTCCATACATTGAAGAAAATAGTATTTTTTAAATGTGCACGTGCCCGGATCGTGTCTGCCCAATAAGGGCCCACGCGCAGTGTGGTTCCGTTCCCATGGTTACTTCGTGATTGTTGTCCATTGGGACGGCTCTCCGCGGTACGCATATTGGCCGGGATACTTTGTGCCCATGTGCATAGGTGTCCAACGGATACCCTTGGGATCCCCGGATTAATTAAAAGTACAGCACACGTGCCTCCAACATTTCGAAACAAACTGGGTTTGTGAACGGTACAGTAGGTGGAATGTTCAGGTGCAAAGGTATCCACAGGAAGTGGGTGAGCGTTTCCACATACTAAAAGTATATCCCACGTTTCTTCGCATATCTTGGTCAGGGGTGGTGTTACCAGGCGGCAGAGGAAGAGATACAAATGTGCGAAGTTGTGCGACTGACAAAATGTACGCTCATATAAACTGCTTACAGGCGGTTGTGTGGATGCAGACTTGCAACCCGTAGTGGCGCCCTATGGATGCTTTCATTGTGATTGCTCAGAGACCAGCTAGGTGCGGCGGTCATACGACTCCTCCATTTCCCTCACTTGCGATCATCCCCACCAGTACTGTGCCCCTCAGAGTTATAATGGGCTTATTAAAAAAAGCAAAAGGCACATATAAATTCAGCAACAGTTTACATATCAGTCTTTATTTCCACACATTCGTAGCCACTTTTAGGAAAGGGAAGGGGGACCAGAAACGGATACATATACCAGGGATTTTGGCATTTCTACAAGTTGGTCGTAAGGGGAGGAAGGGATTGAGGTCTCATCGAAGCATCTCTCATGACACAAAATTTGCGGGGGTGGGGGGCTGGTAAATGAGGATGGGGGGCATGTGCAGGAAGGGCAGTGGTATTTTATTTTGTCCATAATATGTCTTTGTACGAAATCTTTCAAGGCACCAAAATTGTTCAGCAATTCATCCATTTTGGCATCCAGGAGGTCTAGTTTGGTATTTACAGTGTTTCCTTCAGTTGCTGTGGCCATATGTTGTTGTGGAGGAGTTGCCGCTTGTGGTGTACTCCTTTCTATTCCCATATGTTCTGTTAAAGAAAAACAAATGTGTTTGGTATACATGAAGCAATATATTGTAATTGTGTTACTTTTCAGACTGCGTTCCCTACCTATGGGGTTACTATGGTCACTCATTTCGTCATACGGAAAATTCTCTTCCAGCCATTCTAGTGTGCTTGCGATTGCAGTAATTCTTTTACTTTTCACACTGCAGTGCCTACCAATGGGGTTATCGTCCTCACTCATTTTGTCATGTGGGAAATTCTCTTCCAGCCCTTCTAGGGTGGTTGCCATTGCTGAGCACAAAAAGAAAACATCATGCTTTCCTACCATTGTACACTGCAGGACCTGTGCAATTATAAGGTAAACTTTGGTGTACTTACCACGTTGCAGTGATGTTCTGCTCTCACTACTTTCCGGCCCTAACTCTGCCTCTTCATTCTTTGTTTGTATGTGCAGCAGCTGTGCAGTAGGTTTGTTGATGGCAGACGTTACTTCTCTTGTTGGTGCATTCCATTATGCTGTTTGTTTCAAAAGTACAGAGTTTGTACACCCAGTGCATTTTCCCTTCCAATTCACGTACTTGCTGCTGTTTGTATATCTTTCTTGTCTTTGCTGCATGGTATCACTATGTATGACCACCCCTCCCTTTCTCGGCAGGTTGGATGCTACCCGATGTCCGTGAACAGATGCACTCTTCACAACCACTGTGGCTATTAATATGGAGCCACCAGTTTCAGTATGCTGTACAGTACATCTATACCAGGGGTGCTCAACTGATTTTGACAGAGGGCCGAAAGTACCTTACATGAGGGCTATAGTGGGCCGAAAAGTAAATGTGGGCGGGGCTGTAGGCGGGGCGTGGCAGGAGGCTTTTTAAACGCCCAATTTGTACTAAACACATGGAAAAAGAATGTTTTTGAGGGGTAACGATTTTTATTTGCATTTCAAACTTACATTTTGTACTACACATTTTCCATTGTTATAATTTATTTCTATTTAGTTATTGTATCTCACCTGTTTAAAAAACTTATATATATTTTATTGACCCTAGATTGGACATGCCGTTATTTTGGACTGCTACAGTTTGCTGTTTGGGTTGCCCAAGAGGAGTATGGCCTTCGTTGAGTCAGATTTCCTCAAAAAGCCAAAGATGAACAGCTCCTAACTGTGCCGGTTTTAGCTTTATTATTGGGTTCACTCTTGGAGTGCAACACTATGCCCCATGGCCCCCTCACCCCAACCAAACACTATGCCCCATGGCACCCTCACCCCCAACCAAACACTATGCCCCATGGCCCCCTCACCCCCAACCAAACACTATGCCCCATGTCCCTCACCCCCAACCAAACACTATGCCCCATGGCACCTTCACCCCCAACCAAACACTATGCCCCATGTCCCTCACCCCCAAGCAAACACTATGCCCCAAGGCCCCCTTACCCCCAACCAAACACTATGCCCATGGCCCCCTCACACCCAACCAAACACAATGCCCCATGGCACCCTCACCGCCAACCAAACACTATGCCCCGAACCCTCACCCCCCCAACTCCAAACCCCCCACCCCCCAACTCAGCACACACACTCTCAAGCATGCACCCATGCAGACCCGAACCCCCCATCCCCCAACTCAGCACACACACAAGCATGCACCCATACAGACCCGAACCCCCCACCCCCCAACTCAGCACACAGACAAACATGGACCCATAAAGACCCGAACCACCCACGCCCCCCCAACTCCAAACCCCCCACCCCCCAAATCAGCACACACACAAACCAGCACCCATACAGACCCGAACCCCCACCCCCCAACTCAGCACACACACAAACATGTACCCATACAGACACGAACCCCCCAGCACCCCCAACTCCAAACCCCCCACCCCCCAAATCAGCACACACACACAGGCACCCATACAGACCCAAACCCCCACCCTCCAACTCAGCACACACACAAACATGCACCCATACAGACCCGAACCCCCCACCCCCCAACTCAGCACACAACCAAACATGCACCCATACAGACCCGAACCCCCACCCCCCAACTCAGCACACACACAAAGATGCACCCATACAGACCCAAACCCCCCACCCCCCAACTCCAAACCCCCCACCCCCCAACTCAGCACACACACTCTGAAGCATGCACCCATACAGACCCGAACCCCCCACCCCCCAACTCAGCACACACACACAAACATGTACCCATACAGACCAGAACCAGCCAACTCCAAACCCCCCACCCCCAAATCAGCACACACAAACCAGCACCCATACAGACCCGAACCCCCCACCCCCCAACTCAGCACACAGACAAACATGGACCCATAAAGACCCGAACCACCCACGCCCCCCCAACTCCAAACCCCCACCCCCCAAATCAGCACACACACAAACCAGCACCCATACAGACCCGAACCCCCACCCCCCAACTCAGCACACACACAAACATGTACCCATACAGACACGAACCCCCCAGCCCCCCCAACTCCAAACCCCCCACCCCCAAATCAGCACACACACACAAGCACCCATACAGACCCAAACCCCCACCCTCCAACTCAGCACACACACAAACATGCACCCATACAGACCCGAACCCCCCACCCCCCAACTCAGCACACAACCAAACATGCACCCATACAGACCCGAACCCCCACCCCCCAACTCAGCACACACACAAAGATGCACCCATACAGACCCAACCCCCCACCCCCCCAACTCCAAACCCCCCACCCCCCAACTCAGCACACACACTCTCAAGCATGCACCCATACAGACCTGAACCCCCCACCCCCCAACTCAGCACACACACACAAACATGTACCCATACAGACCAGAACCAGCCAACTCCAAACCCCCCACCCCCAAATCAGCACACACAAACCAGCACCCATACAGACCCGAACCCCCCACCCCCCAACTCAGCACACAGACAAACATGGACCCATAAAGACCCGAACCACCCACGCCCCCCCAACTCCAAACCCCCACCCCCCAAATCAGCACACACACAAACCAGCACCCATACAGACCCGAACCCCCACCCCCCAACTCAGCACACACACAAACATGTACCCATACAGGCACGAACCCCCCAGCCCCCCAACTCCAAACCCCCCACCCCCCAAATCAGCACACACACACAAGCACCCATACAGACCCAAACCCCCACCCTCCAACTCAGCACACACACAAACATGCACCCATACAGACCCGAACCCCCCACCCCCCAACTCAGCACACAACCAAACATGCACCCATACAGACCCGAACCCCCACCCCCCAACTCAGCACACACACAAAGATGCACCCATACAGACCCAAACCCCCCACCCCCCAACTCCAAACCCCCCACCCCCCAACTCAGCACACACACTCTCAAGCATGCACCCATACAGACCCAAACCCCCCACCCCCCAACTCAGCACACACACACAAACATGTACCCACACAGACCAGAACCAGCCAACTCCAAACCCCCCACCCCCAAATCAGCACACACAAACCAGCACCCATACAGACCCGAACCCCCCACCCCCCAACTCAGCACACACAAACATGCACCCATACAGACCCGAACCCCCCACCCCCCAACTCAGCAGACTCTCATACATGCAAACATACAGACCCAAACCCCCCACCCCCCAACTCAGCACACACACAGACACGAACCCCCCACCCCCCAACTCAGCACACACACAAACATGCACCCATACAGACCCGAACCCCCCACCCCCCAACTCAGCACACAAAAAACATTCAAATCAAAACATTCATACACATCCGACAACCCACCCACCCCCGCATCTCAACATTCACACAAAAAACATTCAAATACAAACATTCATACACATCCGACACTCCCCCGACCCCCGCATCTCAACATACACACAAAAAACATTCAAATCCAAACATTCATACACATCCGACACCCCCCACCCCCGCATCTCAACATACACACAAAATACATTCAAATCCAAACATTCATACACATCCGACACCCCCCACCCCTGCATCTCAACATACACACAAAAAACATTCAAATCCAAACATTCATACACATCCGACACACATCCGACACCCCCCCACCCCTGCATCTCAACATACACACAAAAAACATTCAAATCCAAACATTCATACACATTCGAAACCCCCCCACTCCCGCATCTCAACATACACACAAAATACATTCAAATCCAAACATTCATACACATCCGACACACATCCGAAACCCTCCTCCCCATCGCAACATACACACACAAACATAAAGCAAAACAGACCCGACACACAAACACAAACAGACCACTTACTGGAGACGTGCTGGAAGGCAGGTAAGCGGCAGGTAAGCTGGAACGCTGGAATCGTACTACGGCTGGCGTGGATCAAGGCTGAAATGCCTTCCGGCATCAAGCCTTATGGACCACGCCAGCCGTAGTGCTGGCCCTCCATTGGTGCAGCACATACGCATTACGTGGCTCGTAGGAGCGACGTGGTGCGTGTGTGTGTTGAGCCAATGAGGGCCAGTGTTTTGTCCGGCCCGGAAGACAACAAAGACTTTCCTAATGGAGGGCGGCCGCGGGCCGCCCTCCATTAGGAAAGTCTTTGTGCCTTGCGGGCCGGACAAAAGAGCATGGCGGGCAGCAACTGGCCCACGGGCCGTATGTTGTGCACCCATGATCTATATAAACTAACAATATGCTGGTAAAAAGCTATGAAATTCAGTGAAAAAAACATTGTTAAAGGGACGTTATGGTTAAGTTGCGCTACTAAAGCCCTATCACCTTTACTGGAAAAACTATGCTAAAGGAACGTTATGTTTAAAGTGCCCTACTGAAAACCTATGCAATTCACTGACAAAAAATGTTGTTAACGGGACGTTGTGGTTAAGTTGCACTAGTAAAAACCTATGCAATTCAATGGACAAACGTTGTTACAGGGACGTTATAGTTACAGGTAAAACTGAAAACCCACAGACATGTGCCAGTTATGATAAGCTAAGCAACCATAACTCACACTACCACTGTGCACTGCAAGGACTAACACCCATGACATCAAAGATGACATCACAAATGTCATTGATGACATCACATGTGCATTTACTTTTCTTGAAAAGCCTCCACAAGGGATTGTCATTGTAATGTTGGCAGAAAACTATCTGCGATCATTGAAAAAACTATCATGCGATAAATACTTAATTAACCAATGCATTGCTATAAACACTATTGCATTACACAGTTCTTTCCAGTACATGAACCAACCATGTTGGACAGTTACATGATGAATGCTTTCGTTTCAGAGTTTTGTGTATTGTGAAACATGTAATAAGTAGCTAAGAATGCCTTACGTACTACATAACTGTACTACTATACACAAAACATAAAGAGACCATACAGCATACAAATATGAGCATATACAGGGAAAGTAATGTAAGCAAAAAAGTACCATTACTACCAGAAAGTGTCCATAACCTAACTGATTATATTCATGCACAGAAATGTTTGCTGTGTTTCAGGCTTGCTTCTTCCCCTATGTATATGTATCATATGATGCCACTGCACCCTAAGGAAAGAAGTGTAAGAACATTTGAGAAGGGTAAGGTCTACAAATATATTCCTTTTTGAACTTTGAGTTTCTGACTGTCAGTGAAGAAAAGCATCTGGTGTAGATATGTCACTGAACAATAAATGAGGGAGCCACACATGTGATGTCATTAGTGATTTCATCAATGACATTTGTGATGTCATCTTTGATGTCATGGGTGTTAGTCCTGGCAGTGCACAGTGGTAGCGCGAGTTATGGTTGCTTAGCTTACCATAACTGGCGAATTTCTGGGGGTTTTCCGTTTTACCTGTAACTATAATGTGCCTGTAACAACGTTTTTCCATTGAATTGCATAGGTTTTTACTAGTGCAACTTAACCATAACGTCCCTTTAACAACGTTTTTTGTCAGTGAATATATATATATATATTACAGGCCCTGCGGTAGCAGCCCTTTAGTTATGGGTAAATTGCTCAACTCATAGAAAGAACCCTTTTTGGGCGGTATATAACTTCGGCCCCCTGGACGAATCCTCACCAATCTTTGCAAAAAAAGTATATGGCCCCCTCAGAATGATTCTGCGAAGTTTGGTGTATTTTCATCAAGGGGGGGGCAAACCTATAGGAGGGGTGCCAAAATGTGTGTAAATCCTCATAGATGCAATGGAAAAGAAATTTTGCTCACGCCGCCAGCCCAAACCATTGGACGGATGTTTACCAAATTTGCGCCAGGTGCAGCAACTTGGTCCTGAAAGCATGCTTTTATAAATTTGGTGTGAATCTGTCCAGATTTTTTTTTTTAAATGACCAAAAAGTAGGTAAAAAGAAATTAGTGATATCTGGTTCCAATCCGCGGACTCACTTACCGATTCGGGGTCCGCGAACACGTCTGGACCAATCAAGGTCTGGTGTGACATCGGACCCGCCCACTGATTGGATGGTGAAAAGCATGAGGTGCCTCATATTTGAAAAAGGGGTGTGCAGGTGCCGCCGAGTCCATGGTCACCTCTCACTGTCTGTGGACATTATATGGACGGCAGGGGGTTCTGGGTGAGGTATGTTATTTTAAGGTGTGTTGTATGTACTTGTTATATGATTGAAATCTATTGTGGTGGTTGTGGCCAGTGGGCGGATTCTTGGGGGCATTACCTTTAGCATTATGGATCGGGCACTGGGCGGGCTCCCCTGTTTTCCTGACTAACCACCCTTCCCAGATGCAACTGGGCTGTTTGTACTCCAGCACCTCACTGTGTACCTGCAGAGTACCCCAGGATTTTATTGTATCATTGTGTCAATTACATATCTATGTCCTACCTCAGGCTCGCCTGATTTATTTCTTCTTTTCTCATTTCCAGTGTTATGTTAATGACACACAGCTTTCCTTAAACTTCCCTGAACTAATTTGTTCTCCTTGTTTTTTATCCCTTATTGTCCGACCGCCATTCAGGCATTGTGTGCAGCTAACTATCTGTCTCAAGAGCATATATGGTATTTATGACTGTAGGACAATTGAGGATAGTGCTCCTTGATGTCTCCTTGATGTCTCGTCCTCCTTTCACACAGTGAACCATTGTATCCTTATTAAACGGTTACACAATACCTTTAGCATCATGGACTGGGCACTGGACTGGCTCATCTGTTTTCTTGACTAACCACCCTTCCCAGCTCAAACTTGGCTGTTTGTACTCCACCACTTCACTGTGTACCTGCAGAGTTCCCCAGAGTTTTATCCTATCATTGTGGCAATTACATATCTATTTCCTCCCTCTGGCTCATTTGATGTGTTTTTTCATTTCTCATTTCCAATGTTATGTTAATGCCACATAGTTTTCCTTAAACTTTCCTTTTTATCCCTGATTGTCTGCCCGCCATTGAGGCATTGTATGTGGCTAACAATCTCTGTCTCAATAGTGTATATGGTATTTATGATTGTAGTGCAATTGAGGATAGTGCTCTTGATGGCTTGTCCATCTTTCATACAGTGAACCATCGTATCCTTATTAAACGGTTACATGATACCTTTAGCATCATGGACCGGGCGCTGGACTGGCTCATCTGATTCCTGACTAACCACCCTTCGCAGCTGCAACTGGTCTGTTTGTACTCCACCACCTCACTGTTTAGCCGTAGAGTACCCCAGGATTTTATCATATCATTGTGGCAATTACATATCTATTTCCTCCCTCTGGCTCACCTGATTTCTTTCTTCTTGTCTCATTTCTAGTGTTTTGTTAATGACACACAACTTCTCTTAAACTTCCCTGAACTAATTTGTTCTAATTGTTTTGTATCCCTTATTGTCTTACCACCATTCAGGCATTGTGTGCAGCTAACAATCTGTCTCAATAGTGTATTTGGTATTTATGATTGTAGTACAATTGAGGATAGTGCTCCTTGATGTCTCCTTGATGTCTCGTCCACCTTCCACACAGTGAACCATTGTATCATTATTAAATGGTTACACAATACCTTTAGCATCATGGACTGGCAACTGGACTGGCTCATCTGTTTTCCTGACTATCCGCCCTTCCCAGCTGCAACTTGGCTGTTTGGTTTTATTGTATCATTGTGACCATTACAGATCTATTTCCTCCCTTTGGCTCACCTGATGTCTTTCTTCTTTTCTCATTTCCAGTGTTCTGTTAATGACACACAGCGTTCCTTAAACGTTCCTGAAGTATTCTGTTCTCCTCGTTTTCATCCCTGATTTTATGGCCGCCATTGAGGCATTGCGTGTGGCTAACAATATCTGTCTCAATGCCAGTAAGACGGAGATATTTCTTATTATGACAACTGTACCCTGTTTTTCTCCTACCCTGTGGCTGTTGTCGTTGGGCCGTCTACTCTGACCATTCTGTGAGGCCAAAAACCTTGGGGTTATCGTGACATTTTTTCTCTCTTTTACTTCTTACATTTTGGAGCTTGTAAAGAAAGCCCATGGTTTGAGCTTGACATCCTTACAGGCATTGTACCGTTCCTTGCCTTCCCCCAGAAACTCAACAGGCCTCATTACACGGTAGGCGGTAAGGGTTTACCGATACCGGTAAGGGCACTGGTACAGGTAAACCCTTACCGCCTTACTACGAGGTCCCTTTGCGGGACCCGACCTTACCAGCCGTTAAGGAACGGGCTCGCAAAGGGACCTTGGTGCAAATTATGGTACCACAATTTGCGGTACCGTAATTAGCTCCTTACCCATTCCCATTGAGCCCAATGGGGGCAAAAATGGGAATGGGGAAGTGCCTTGGTGAATGGGCAATTACCGGCCCCGCTCACCTTGGAGTATTGGAGTAGGGCGGTAATTCCGCCATCCACCAAGGCGGGCACAGTAAAATACCGGCGGCAACCATGGCTCTATTAGCGCCATGGTTACCGCCTACCATGTAATGAGGCCCAACGTCTGTAGAGCACTGGTACTGTGTAGGCTGGACTACTGCAACAGCCTCTTCCTTAACCTCCCCGTTTATTGTCTATACCTCATTCGGCTAATCTAGAATAGGGCTGCACAACGTATCCTTGGCCTAAAGCCAAGGGATGATATCGCTGCAGCCCAAAAATGTATATATGGGGTCCTGCTAATTTCATGGACTATAATATGTCCAACTTTGCTTCCCTAATTACTGTACTGTTACAGCACTTCGCTGCTGTAACTCCAATACTCTGCATGTGAAATGCTTTTTGAAACAGAGAGTGGGAGGCCTATCTCTGCCTTCGTCCGGTCCCTCTCTTTGGAACAGCCTTTCTGCTCCTTTTATACTTCAGTTGGACTTCCTTAAGTTCCGACAACCTTTGAAAACTGTGCATTTGTGTTCTTGTTTTACTTAATCCCTTCCTTACTAACTCATACCACTGCCACTGACCCTGTGACTGGTCCCCCATAAACCACACAGGTTCCAGGCCCTATATCTAGTTGACACCAGTATACCCCTCCACCTTTCACCACTGGCCTTGTGGGTGTACCTCCTGGTGGCTGTGTACCACACCCTTTGGACTCCTTTGCCCCAGCAGGTCGTTAGTGGCCTCCCACGTTGGAATGTCTTGGTACTTTCCTTCTGGGCTTTTATGAGCACTTGATAATCCCTACTCCTCTTTCTATTCATGCACTTCCTTTACTGCACAATGCATTTGTGTATTTATAGCAGCATTGTGTACAGTTTTCTTGGATAAGCAAGGTAAATGCACATGGAAAAGATTTGTACAATATTTTTAAGTGGCAGTTGGTGTGTGGAAGTTTAATATGCTGATGGGTTTATCTGTAGAGTTTTTCTTTACAAATTGGTCGATACATCTGTCATGGTTTCAAAGCAGGCAATGAGGGAGTGGTACAAACATAAAAGTAAAAAGGGTAGAAGGGCTGTCTTGTGCGATGGTGTGCACATGCAATCTGGGTTTTTTAATAAAGCATGGCCTAGAGAGGGGACTGCAAAGACTGCAGATAGTCATGAAGGGCCATGGATTATGGTCCTCATTGTATGCTAGAGAAAGGTATTTGGGACAGAAAATTGTTTCTGTGTTTTGTTCTTTTTCTCTAGTATACTATTGTCCATTATTCCCATTAGCATAGTAGAACATGCTAATGGGAATGTTGGAGAATCTTATTGAGTCTAACTACTTTACTGAAAAATGTAAAGTAAATGGAGTCTATAAACTTCTATTTTTTACTTGTATTTTTTTAACTGCGAAAAGTGGTTCCTAAAAGAACTTTCTTTTGGTGTTTTGAAATGTTAATATATTTTCTTTTTTTTTGCAGGAGAGGCCAGGAAGTAAGGTGGGTAGGGAAGTAATGGAAGGGGCAGCAAGTACATCTATGGAGGGGCAGGTGAACAGGGGAAAATGTTGAGTGTGCATTACATCTAAGGTAGGGGGCAGTGTTTCTCATGCTCCTTGACTGCAGCCTCGAAAGCACTTTGAAACTAATCCCCCCTGCAGAGTGGTGTGTTGCAGTATACACAAAGTACAGTTGTCTTCAAGAGACATGGATCAACAGCCTCTTTTATAGCTTGCAAGGTAGCTGGTGGGATCTTGTACCCCCTGTGTGGTGGCAATATTGGTGGAGGAAGATGAGATAGAGGAAGACAGCCTACTACTTCCTGAGAAAGGAACAGCCTTTCTCAGAGCATCCCGGTGGTTGGATTTGGTGTGGCGGCCCATGCAGGTGGTCCCGTAGGAGTACTGCCAAGGTTGACCATGGCCAAGTACAACGTTGCACTCCGTCTATTTTACCTTGGTAGCTTTAGCCTTTGGTACACCCCCAACAGTGGTAAAGAACTGCCACACCAATGATTCCCTCTGGGTGCTAGAGGTAGGCATTTCCTCTACCTAGTCTTCCTGGTCCTCCTGATTGTTTTCTGAATTATTGCGCTTCTTCCATTGTTTAGGCACTCCAGCTGGTGGCAGTGGTGGTTGTGGTGGTGGTGGCTCCTGGGGAGGAGGGATGGTAATAGTTGATGCCATTTTTGAAGATAAATAGCAGTTCTGCTAATATTCTTCCAAGCTTGTGCAGTGTCCTAGATTACAAATGGATAATCAGTAAACATAGGTGTAGGAGCTGCGCAAGGGTACATTTTCAGTTTAAAACTTCATAGAGGAGATGGAAATGCAGTTTCAAACTGTTCGCGAAGCATGGACTAATTCGCAAAGTGCAGACGCGTTCACGCACGTGTCATCATGCCGCACGCATGCGAGGTCATGTGACACTGTCCGGAAAGTCTGCAGTGATGTCAGAGGTTCGCGAACATCGGCGAACACAAAAACACTGAAAAAAGTAGCAAAAAGTGTTAACATTTTTTTGAAGGTGGGGAATACTACAGTTTTAAGTTAAAACTGTGTACATCGGTCAGTGAAAAATGCAGCTATATTGGGGGTAAGTATTATATTAGGAAGTTGTAGCAATTTAGGGTGCACTGGTAAAAACCCATGAAATTCAGTTGGACTAATAAAAACCTATGAAATTCAGTGAAAAAACATTGTTCAAGGGACGTTATGGTTACAAGTAAAACTGAAAACCCCCTGAAATTTGCCAGTTATGGTAAGCTAAGCAACTGTAACTCGTGCCACCACCCTGCACTGCTAACATGAACACCCAGGACATCAATGATGACATCACAAATGTAATTTATGACATCACTGTTACGCTCACCTGGTCTCTGCAGACGCATTGGGGTACGGTTGCAGCCCTCCTGGGGGTGAGGTCGCTCGGGTCCCACTTTGCCCTCTGCGCTTATTTGGGGACTGGTGGTACTAGGTGATGCTGCTCGGGACTGCTCCTGCGTGGAGAATAGGGGGCGTGAGTATGCCCAGCTTGTGCGCCTGATCCCCTCCCAGACCCCTTCTCCCAAACCGTGGTACCTGTGGGATGCGCTGTCCCTGGAAAGCCCACCTGTTGATTAGTTTTGGTGAGTTCTCCATCCTGCTGCTTCTGGCAGGGGCGCATGGTTCCTTCACTGGTCCCTTGTACGTGGTAGTCCAGTCCTGCTGCGACTAAACCACTATACTTCAGGTAAGTGTTCCTGTTTGCCTTTGTCTTTCCTCATCTGTTTTTGTTGTATTGTAAAGTTTGTTTTTCTTGTATTGCTGTCCATTCCACTTTTGATGTTTGCTCTTTTGCTTTCTTCCCTTGCAGGTGATGTTGCCGGCCCGGCAGAAGCTGCGGAGCTTGAGGCGACAGCCGGAGGGAATGAGGAACGAAGCTGCAGTGGTACAGTAGCTGGTAAATTGTTAACTAGGGGGCGCGCAGGATTCAAATGCGGCACAGCCCTAGGACGGATGTTCTAACCTTGTCTTTTTTCTTTTTCACAGTGTCTTAGTTCGTGGATGCGGAGTGCGGTGCTGCGGCATCAGGATCAAGATCACTGGATGTCAGGAGATGAGTCTGCAGATGAAGCGATGAAGAATCGGTTTCCTGGAGGTGAGTATGCAGGAGAACGCCTGGTTTTAAAGGTAAGTAAACTGGTCCAAGCGGCGGTGAGTGTCATGTTGCACGCGAGTGCACAGTAACGCGAAGCACCGGCCTTAAGGATGGAGCAGCTTATATAGCTGAGCTTCTGAAGCCACGCCCACCAGGTTCAGCCTGCTTGCCACACCAGATGAGTCAGCACATGAGGATGTTCTCTGGATTAAAGGCTTTCAGCTCCTGGAAAGATCTTGTAAAATAAAAGCACTCCTGCACTGAAATAAAGTAAAAGGACTCCTGCACTGAAATAAAGCGTTCCTGCTCACATCTCTATAGTTCAGTCAGGGCCCCTGTGTTTATTGGTCCCAAAGGGACATACGTGAGTCAAGTGACCCCTTGCCCCCATTACTAGATGGTGTGGTTTTTGTGTTCTGGGGCCTGTGGCCATGACAGCACTTCCGCTCAAGGCCCCTCTCATGGGTGGTTTCCCCCCTGGCCCTGGTTTAGTGGGGTTATTGCGGTGGAACTGCCTGATTAATCGTGGAGTGTGGACATGCTCACTGGGTTCCCAGGTCCGATCTTGGGGTCCATAACCTTTCCAGTCTATAAGGTAGTATAACTTTGACCGGACCATCTTAGAGTCTAGGATCCTTTTAACTTTGTGTTCTGGTTCTCCTTCAACTATTTCGGGATCCGGTGGAGTATCGATCCATGTACCTGGTCTCGATGGTTTTAGGAGGGAGACATGAAACACCGGGTGGATCTGCATTTGTGGGCCGGTAATTCTAATTTCATGGCCGCAGGGTTGATCACAGCCTTGATAGTGTAGGGTCCCAGATATCTGGGACGGAACGCCCGTGGTCCTTTCAGGGGGGATGTTTTTGGATGCTAACCAAACCTTGTCTGTGACTTGGTAGTTGGGAGTTCCCTTCGGTGTCAATCACAAACTGCTTTTGTTTCTCTTTGGCTCTGGCAAGATGCTCTGCTGCTTCCTTAAAAACCTGGGTGATGGTTTTGTGTAAGGTCGTTACAGCGGGCATTTCTAATGATTCAAGTGGGTCGAAAACGGATGTCTGTGGATGTCGACCGTCCACTATGTAGAATGGGCTTTGTCCCGTAATTGTGTGAATGGAGTTGTTATATGCGTATTCTGCTAACCAAAGTATGTCCTTCCAGGTATCCTCGGTTTGTTGCAGCATACACCTTATGTATTGCTCGAAGGTCTGGTTAGTCCATTCGGTCTGGAGATCGGTTTGGGGGTGATGAATTGTAGATAACCGGAGGTCGATTTTGGCAATTTTACAACACCTTTTCCAGAATGCAGAGACAAACTGAGTTCCCCGGTCTGATATCAATATTGATGGGAACCCGTGTAGCCGGAAAAACTGTTCCAAAAACATGGTAGCCAGAGTAGAAGCAGTTGGGAGACCTTTCAGAGGAATAAAGTGGGCCATTTTGGAAAACAGATCTACCACGACTAAGATGGTATTGTATCCATTACAGGAGGGAAGGTCTGTAATAAAATCCATTGATAGCGTATGCCAAGGTGCTGGGTGTACTTCTAAAGGACGTATCAGACCTGCAGGACTTTGTTTTTGTGACTTGTGTTGTGCACAACTGCCACAGGTTGCGATGAACTAGACAATGTCCTTTCGCCAAGTTGGCCACCAGTAATTTTTCTTTATTTTAGCTTGGGTTTTGGCTATTCCCAGATGCCCTTCTACTAATGAATCGTGATAGTTTGCGATGATTTGATTCTGTAATTTCTTATCCGGGATGTACAATCGTCCTTGGTAGTATGTTGTCTAGAGTGGTGGTTGTGGCAATCATGCCTTGTATTCGTCCTTCAGAGATGATGGCCATGGGGTCTGGTGTAGTGAATGCCTCTTCTCCCTCACTCATGCGAGACAGGGCGTCCGCTTTTCCATTGCGTACTCCGGATCTATATGTGATGACGAAGTCGTATTCCACAAAGAAGAGAGCCCAGCGGAGTTGACGTGATGATTGTGCTTTAGCGGTCTTCAGATATTGTAGATTGTGATGATCCGTGACGACAGTGACTGTATATCTAGCTCCAAGAAGGTAATGGGAGTCATTACGAGGTTGGAGGTAAGAAACAGTCCTTACTGGCATGGAGCAAATGCCATATCCGTGTAGGAAAGAGTCCACTAACAGTGGGCTATTATGAGTTTGTGTGCACGAGCTTAGCGGCATGCCAGTAACGACAGTACCGGCATGTCGCTAAAGTCCCAAAAATGCCCCTTACCGGCATCATGGAAAGCACAGACAGCCCTTCCGCCGCCGTCCTCCTCCAAATAACATGACCGGCATCAATGGATGTGACATTAGCGGGCACCGCTAACAGCGGTGCCCGCTAATAAGCGGAACCGGAAGTAGCGTCATCGCACAGGAATGGGAAAGAGCCCTGCGGCCATCTTGAAAAACACAATCCATTGCCATCCTCACCACACAGGACCTGGAGCCTATTTCCAACTGCATAAATCTACCTACAGCACCAGCATCATGCCCAAGGCTGTAAAAAAGGTGCATCCCGACAGCGCAAAGAGAGCTTTAATGAGGACGAGCTGACTATGCTGGCAGAGACACTGGCAGACAATGCAGAGGTAGTTTTTGCCAACAGCCTCAAGAGAGAGGCACAGATCAAGAAGAAAGAGATCTGCCAACTTGTTGCCCAAAAAGTCAGTGTCGTAGGGAACACCCCCTGCACAATCAAGGATTTTCGCAAGCGATGGGACGACCTGCACCTGAGAGTCAGGAACATCATGTCTGCAAACCGGAGCCAGGCCATGGCTACTGGCGGTGGTCCCAGATCACCCATCAAGCTAAGCCGGTGGGAGGAAATTGGCGCCAGCACTATTGGCATCGAGGCCATAGAAGGTGTGGGAGAGATGGAACGTGGTGCCACCTCATCGGCGGATGGAGGTGAGAGTCCTAAGAAAACACTTTAATGCAAAATATGATGATAGTCCACCAATTTGTCCGTCCAAAGAGAAAATGCATGGCCCATTACATACACATATGACACATCCCTGCCTAGATGCCGTCCGCGGCACAGACACATGCACATGCATGCAGAATGGCAATGCCATACCTGACACACACCACACATATATGAAAATGGCATAAGTCACACTGCACGCAGTCCACAATAGAAATGCATGTCACACAGCATACGTCAGCTCCAACATGAGTGACCCTGATGGATGCCTGCATGCTCCACCCATATATCAAGCAACGTGATTGTTAAAACTCCAATACCTAATACCCTCTAATGTGTTGAACAGCAATAATACCAATGTATGCATGATGCTTGTTGAACCATCACTGATGCTGTCCCTCTCTCGGTCACCCACAGGGTCTGATCCTGACAGTGAAGTCCGGGACTCTGCCCCACAGGCAACAACACCCCAGAAGAGGGTCAGGGAAGAAGGCAATAGGCCTTCGACATCCAAACTGCCAGCCAGGCCATGACAGGCACAGAAGGGGCAAACACCACCGGGTGCCACGGCACTGGTGCCGCTAAGGGCCACTGCTACAGTCCCCACAACACCTGTGTACCCTGCACAGGAGACAGTGGCAGATGGGGCCCTTTCAGCAGCTAACAGCTCTGTTGGGGAGGCGGCAGCTACGGCACCCCTGACAGACGAAGATGCGCGGAGCCAGGGCCAGGTGTGTGTCCCCATGGAGGACGACTCCTCTGAATCACCTGCCACACCCATTCCCACACCATCACCACAGGCCACTCCTATGTACTCCTACCATGACACCACACCGGAGCAGTTTGGAGGGGAGACAGTTGAAGGGAGCATGAACCCCACAGAGGAGTCACATGGATCTGGGGATGTGACACATGGACCATCCACCTCCACCGGTGTTCGGGCAGGGGTGCAGCAGATCGAACACACAGTGCAGCGCCAGGAGGAGCTGACTGCCCTAGTCAGGCAGTTTGTGTCAGACTGTGCCCAGGCAAGGCAGGAGGGGCGTGACAATACTGCATCCCTGAGGCAGGCCATTGAGGCCAGCACTACGCGCATATGCGAGGAGGTGTCTGCTCTGAGGCAGGTCCTCTCCCGCATAGCAGATGCCTTGGAGGCTGAGCGTCCGGCCCCCAGACTGAAGCAAGCGGCCACCCCATCCTCATCCAGCTCCATTCAAACAAACCCCCTTCGCAGGTCAGCGCGCACTTTGCAGATATCTGACATGCCGCCACCAGGTGCCGGAAGTGGATGTCTGCAGATGTGGCAGCCAAATTAGGACAATAGATGCAGACACCCTTTGCATTTCCTTGGACACCATGTGTGTGGGAGTTGTGGGGGGAGGGGTAGGGGGAGAGAGTGTGTGGGGGAGTTGTGGGGGAAGGGGTAGGGGGAGAGGGTGTGTGGGGGAGTTTTGGGGGGAGGGGAAAGAGGGTGTGTGGGGAAGTTGTGGGGGGAGGGGGAGAGGGGAGAGGGTGTGTGGGGGAGTTGTGGGGGAAGGGGGGAGAGGGTGTGTGAGGGGAAGGGTTTGAGCACTTTGTACTATTGAACAGTTAAATACACCCGTTGTGTAGCAGAAAAAATACTTGAGTGGACATTCCTTATTGCATATGTGTCATTTATTGATATACAGTGCATAGTGTACATGTACTCCCACACCCAGTGCCCTCAGCCCCATTTTCATGTCACTCTCTGCACCCATGTGTGTTAGAAATATTGTGCAATCACTGTCTGACGCACAGCACGTCCCTCTTGTGCATCTGCACTGCGATGATGTGCACCCACATCTTCTTCATCCCCTTCATCATCACTAAGTGGTTGCAGTTCAATGTCAGGGAGCAGGGGCACATTCCGTCAGATACACATATTGTGCAGCAATACACATGCCATGATGATCTTGGCCACCTTCTCATGCCTGTAGAGGAGTGTCCCACCCGACCGACTAAGGCAGCAAAACCGTGCCTTCAACAGGCCAAAGGTATGCTCGATGACCACACGGGTACGGGTATGGGAACAATTGTAGTCCTCCTCGTGCCTGTTCTGAGGATTTCGGACAAGGGTGAGGACCCACGGCTTCAAGGGATAGCCACTATCACCTGCATGAGAGGAAAAGAAAAGGTTTATGTTAGTCGATTCATGATGGAGAGCTGTACTTGCTTGTCACACATGCCTGCAGATATTTGTTGGTCACATGCACATGTCCTTAGTTGTATGCACACATTTTTCATGCCCTCAATGTGTTCTGTGCCATGGATTTATGGTGTGGATTGCATCTTCAAGATACATGGTGTACACTGCCTTGATGTTGCTCATGCATTGTGGAAGCATACTGCTGTGTTTGTGTTAAATATGTGATGTGTAGTGTTCTATATGATTTTCTAATTGGCAGCGTTGGCAGTAGTCTCTGCATTATTTGCCATTCAACGCTGATTATTCCCATGGTGACATGCTGCACTTCTGTGGGTGGTGATCCTGTGACACGCAGTGGATTTCCTTGGTGGTTTTGTTCAGTGCACTCTCATGGATGCTTGTCCTGTGTGGTGATTTGCTGCAGACATTTACATAGTGAATACTCACAGCATGTTGCTGGATTGTGTTACGGAGGGTGAGGTATGATGATGGGTGGTGCACGTATTGTGGGATGTGGGGTGGTTTTAAGTTTGGAAGTTGCAATAGGTGTGCAGCTTACTTCATTGCTATGGGAATTGGTTGTCATGTTCAGTTTGGGATGCTTTGGGGCACAGTGTTTTGGGATGTGCACATCCTGCTGTCACCACAACAATGACACCATGGTGGTGTGTGTATCTATCCCCCCATTTCACTGCCATGTGCCTGTCATGCAACTTACCAAGCAGCCAGGCACGTCGTCCTGCATGTCGCTCCATGTAGCGTGGAGTTCCGCAGGACCATTGAGTCATGAGTTGATCCGGGAAATTGGGCACAACAATGTGTGATGATCTTGCTGGCGTCCCATACCATCTGCACATTGATGGAGTGGCATTGCTTGCGATTGCGGTACACCACCTCCATGGCATGCGGGACCACCAACTCCACGTGGGTGCAGTCGAGGGCACCAATACAATTTGGCATGCCTGCCAGTGCATGGAAGCCAACTTGTGTATCAAAGATCTCCTAGGGAGTCTGTGGTAGGGATATGTAGTCCTTTGTGTGCTTCAGGAGGGCATCCAGCACTTGGTTCAGCAATCGAGAAAATAAGGGTTGTGATATGCCATGCATGTGCCCCACTGTGTGCTGGTAGGTGCCTGTGGCCAGGAAGTGGAGCACCGACACTACCTTCAGTAGACAGGGGATGGCGGTGCGTATTTCAATGAGGCTGACAATGTCATTGTGTATCATGTCCACAATGGTGGTGATGGTGTCCCGGTCCAGACGGTACAGGGTGTGGATCTGCTCAGGGGTTAGGTTGAATGGAATGGCTCTGATGCGAGGGATTGAGGGCTGCCTGCGTGGTACCACTGGCTGCACTGGTGGGGCATGCTAGGCCTGTTTCACCCTCCTTCTCCTCCTGCGTCTCCTCTGTGGTGTCTGCTGTTGTTGTTGCTGGTGTAGCAATGCAAGCATGTCCTCCAGGCCCAGTATTGCTTCTACTAGTGGAACCATTTTGGTGTGGGAAGGGGTGTGGTGTGTGGGTGTGCTCCTTTTGTGCTGACTCCATTGCCTCCACCTGTGCTGTTTGTGTGCACCTGTGGCAGTTGGGAACTCTGCACATAGCAGTTTATGGGTGGTTCGCGAGGCCGGTATTGCTGGCATGCCGTATCCCGTATTAGCACCTTCATGATGCCGGTATTTGCATGTCCGCCTGACTTGTGATGTCCTCCTGTTAGCAGTATCCCGGTATTGCCGCCCTGAAGGCGCCCGTGCCCGCGCCCATACCGCTATTAGCGGCAATGTTATTAGCAGCGCCTCTAATACCGGGTTCTTGGGAAAAGCCTGGAGCGGTATGTGGTGCCGGTAATCCTTTACCGGCATCGTTTTTCCATTACCTCCAACCTCGTAATGACCCCCAATGTCTCCAGGCTTTGAACGCTGCCTTAATTGCTAGCAATTCTTTATCAGTGATTGCATAATTCAATTTTCGGGGCTGAAAACTTGCCGGATCAGAATGCCACGGGATGCAACTGACCTGTTTCGGGGTCCTGTTGTGACAGGACAGCTCCCATTGCTATGTTGGAAGCATCAGTTTCGACCACATATGGTAGTTCTGGTTGCAGATGCCATAGAATTGGTGCTGTGGTAAATGCTTGTTTTAGCTCCTGGAAGGCTTTCTCTGCCTCTGCGGACCAATTAAATTGTTTATTTTTCCGTAGTAAAGAGGTGATTGGGTGGACGATCTGGGAGAACCCGGAATGAACCGACGATAAAAGTTGGCGAACCTGAGTACACTCTGTACTCCCTTTATGGATGTCGGTGAGGGCCAGTTAAGGATAGCGTCTACCTTGCGCGTGACCATGCGTACGCCCCGTGGTGTGAGAATAAAGCTGAGGAATTCTTTCTGTCACATGAAAGAAGCATTTCTCCAATTTGGCATATAGCCGGTGTTGCCGCAGTATCTCCAAAACTGCCCAGACATGGTTGATGTGGTCCTCCTTGGTGGTTGAATAGATAAGAATGTCATCAATATAGACAAGAACGCAGACGTCCAACAGTTCGCTGAGCACGTCATTCATGAAAAATTGGAACGCCGCCGGGGCATTACATAGTCCAAAGGGCATAACCTGATATTCATAAAGGCCATATTTCGTGCCAAAGGCCATCTTCCACTTGTCTCCTTTTTTTACTCTTACTAGATGGTAGTCTCCTCGTAAGTCTAGTTTTGTATATATCTGAGCGTTTTTGACTTGATCCAAGAGCTCAGGGATAAGCGGTAACGGGTACCGTTTTTTTACCGTGATCTGGTTAAGTGCTCTGTAGTCAATGCAAGTTCTCAGGTCTCCCTCCTTTTTAGGCACAAAAAAGAGGGGCAAGGATGCAGGGGACTTGGACGGATGAATGAAGCCATTTGCCAGATACTGATCGAGGTAGGTTTTTAGATGCTGGTTTTCCTGTTCTCTTAGGGTGTAAATCCAGCTGCAGGGAACTTGAGCTCCAGGTACCAGATCAATTTGGCAGTCATACGGTCTGTGTGGAGGTAGGGTGTTCGCTTGCTCTTTTTGAAAGACATCTTGGTAATCCAGGTATTCAGGTGGTAGTGAACTGATGAGGCCCAGTATGGTTTCTTTATTCGACGAACCTGGGTTGGTAAGACCTTTTAATGAGAATCCCTTGCTATAACAGGTGTCGACACAGTCTTGGGGAAAGGTCAGAACTCGTTTACGCCAGTCAATCCTGGGATTGTGGGTCTCCAGCCAGGGCATTCCCAATATCATCTGGAACTGAGGTTCGCCGATGAGATCGAAGGTGATGTCCTCTTGGTGACCGTCCTGACACAGAAGCGTGACCTTCTCAGTGTAATGCGTCACTGGGCCGGATGATAGCTGAGATCCATCAACTACTGTGACGTTTTCCGAAACCTGCTTCTGTTTGAGAGGAAGGCCTTCTGGGTAGCCAGATCTTGGTCCATGTAATTTCCCACAGCCCCACTGTCAATGTATGCCTCCAAGGCATGTATTTTTCATGGTTGCTCGTGGTTTACCAGGAGCACAGGGATGACTAGATGTGAGGTCCGTATAGGTTCCTTTTCACCGCTTGACAAGTGGACCCCTGCACTTGCCTGGTGAAGTGGGAGAATGGAAGACCAGGCTCCCGTCCTTCGCCTCTCGCGCTTGGCCTAGAGGGTCACGACCCAAACACCCGCCACGAGAAGAGTTTGTCCATTTACCAGACGACCAGATACCCTGGTACAGGAACATACGGATGTGTCCATCTGTTTGCCCAGCAGCCCGCACTGGCCATGCCGACACCTGCGGCACGGATCAACTAGACTAAAATCTACACGTCGTTAGAGATGCCATGACGACCTAGACAACGGGAAGCACATCTGTACAAATGTACACACTGGACATTCCCACACCAACCTACACGAAGAATATACTCAGTGCTATGACGTAGGCGACAGGCATATTCACGGACGTGCATCTTTATTATTTTTACATAGGCTTTCAGAATGCAGAAACGCAAGACGCGTCATGAACTCTTTTACTAGCTTGCTCACGCTTCTCTTGAAACCAGTTACCGCCATGAGAAGTATAATGAAGACAATACTGGTCATGAAATTATATGCTCCTATAACCTAAAGCACCTGTGCACCAAACGGACAACTTATGCACCAGGCCCAAGTAGGCCTCAAACAAGAGCTCCCGTGGACATCAACAAGGCAAGAGTCAGATGCTGATCCTGCAGAATGAGCTCGGCGAAGCAACCAGCCAAGGTCGCAATGTTGCAAACCCACGTTCCAAGAGCAAATCATCAAAGGCACGATGTTGCAACCTCGTACTCCGCGCACCAACGTTAAAGTCACACCGACAAATTAAACCAGACGCGCTGTAGAAAAACAATATTAATTGTGCAGAATTCTGCCTCTTTCACGGTCCCTCCCCACGTGACCAAGCCGAACCTGACGAGATGCCAAACCCAGGAGAACAGAGGCGTCTGGATCCCTCGCTACGAGACACTGGCAGATACACTTGAAAGGCTCAATGGACATCTGCAACAGTGGGAGCGGTCCCCCGTCCAGCTATGAATAAGTCCTCACATTGTCTGCATGTACCCATAGGGAAACATTGTTGCAACTTACAGGTACACCGAGAGCTGGGAACGACGGTGGTCCCAGGCTGGGAAGCTCACGGGCGCACCAATCAGAACATGGGGCTCTTATCACTGACGCCAGCAAATTTAGCCAATCCTCAGGAGTCTTCATGTAACAATTCTCATGTATCTAATTGTAGGGACAACCCAGATATACCACCTGACTACACCTTGTCCACTAATATCTTTCTCTATATGTGTGCTATACTAACCCTACCACTCGAACACCCAATTAAGAGTGGCGATAGGTTTTTTGTTAACTTTCTGAAGTGACGCAAGTAGCGCGTCATAATACAGTAAAAAGGGCCTGCGAGCCCCACGATTGTGTGTGTGTCAGGACGAACGCGTACGCTCCTTGACCCATCCCTGCCGTTTTGTCTAATAAACAGCACCTTGCTCCTTGTGTGCGCCTCATACTCTATCTCATCTCATCTGGGATATACACGGGAGGAGTTGGGGCCTCCCTGCCTGGAGGTCCGCGGACGGCCCGGCCGACCCCGGCAGAATTTCCCCCCGACAAGTTGGAGGCACTGCTGAGATCTGTTTAAGATCGACTTTTTATTTTTACTTTTTCCAGGCACTCCCGTTGCGAGGAGGCCCGGCGGCGCGGCCCCCTCTGCCGTTGCCCCCTTCTGAGGACTACAGGACCATCGCGGAGCTGCGAGAAGACCGGACAGCGCAATCCGGATATTGGCCCTCGGGAGCCGGTTGAGAAGTATCCCGCCCGCGGTTGGCGAGTGTCCAGACGTGGTCCAGACGAGGGGAGGTGGCGAGCCGCTTGGAGGGGTGCACGCAGTCGAGCGGCCCTGCATCGAGAGAACTTGGTGAGCATGACACACACAACGAGCAATGCGAAATTGTGAGGGAGGGGGAGGAAGTAAATAAGGGAGGAGGGAGGTATTGTACAGATGCGCGGCGAAGGTTTAACAACTGAGTGTTGCTAATGGAATGAATGGTGGCGAGACGAGTGCGAGAGCAGTCGGCTACGTCACGCGAAAGAGGGGGGCGGAGCACGAAACATCACGTGTGGCCGCTCGTAGACACTGATTGGCCTAAGTCGCGACTAACGTGTAGGGGTGGGTGTGTGTGGTTTCCTACGATTTGGCATTTATTGATCAATGAGTAGATGAGGTTCCCTATTGTTCGAGCAAGAAACTCGATAGGTAGATGACGAGGTTCCCTATTGTTCGAGCAAGAAACTCGATAGGTAGATGACGTTTCCCTGTAGGCGGTAGCTAGTTGCATAGTTGCCCAATACGGAAGATAATTGGCTGGTTAAGCCCTCCTGTTGAGGGGCGTATCACACGCGAGGCGACGCAGCGTGCGCAGTCCGATTATATTATTGATGAGATTACCTTGTTCCAGGAGAGACAGGAAGACAGCTGTAGGGTTAGCGGGGGTAGATTGCAAGTGTATTTTGAAATTAATAATGAGAATGTACCAGTAGCGTAAAGACATCGGTGACGTCACCAGTAGGGATTTAATAGGATATCGCGAGCACAAGGAACATTGGGTTTTGAAAGTGGTGGGGAAGAGAAACATGATAAGGGAGCGGATACGAAGATAAACGATAAACGAGTGGATCGGAAGAGGAGAAGGGGAGAGGGGCGTGGCTGCGCACGGAGAACGCCGGCCACGGCAAGTGTAAAAGGGGGAGGAGAACGAGGAATCAGGACGACTGTATAAGATCGTCGTAAGGGGTACGCAGCCACAGGGGGCTGCGTGCGCCTCGGCCGCAGGGGGCCGTAGGGGAAGGAATATACAATACAAAATTATACATATATATATTTGTGTTTATTATTTTTGTTTTTTATTAATTATTATTATTGAATAATTTGTCAAGGATTGTCGTAAGTCCCCACACTTACGGGGCGAGGTAAACAATATAAGGTTGTAAATTGCAAACTGATAGTGAAGGGAGGAGTAACAAGTGGGGCAGAGAGGACTCTTTAAAAATGTTGACTATATTGGCTGAAAAGGGGTATAAGGTAGACATGGAAAAAATACAATACTGTCAGGAACAGGTACTTTACATTGGCCAACTGATATCCCAACATGGAAGAAAGATTGCACCACAAAGAGCACAGGCCATCTCAAGCACTCCCATGCCACAGACTGTGAGAGAACTGCAGCAATTTCTGGGGTTATGCAACTACTGTAGAGCATGGGTATTTGATTACAGCTCATACATAGGACCCCTGCTTGAGGGTTTGAAGGAAGCAAATAAAGGGGAGAAAAAGTTGGGGTGGACTATGGAAATGAGGGAGGCATTTGACGAATTGAAGGACGCGATATCAACAGCTCCAGTACTGGCATCCCCAGACTATGAGCGACGCTTTTTTATATTTTCACATTGCGACTCAGCAGTAATGAAAGCAGTATTGGCCCAAAAATCAAGCATGGGCTATAAACCAGTAGCATTTTATAGCGGTCACTTAGACCCCGTGATGTTAGGCCACTTCCCTTGCGAACAAGGTCTCGCTGCAGCTGCTTTTGCAGTAGAAAAGGCATCAGCAATAACCATGGGGTGTCCAACTACACTGTTTGTGGAACATGCACTATTTGCAATATTGAATAAACCCAAGTCCACACTAACGACACAAAGGGCATCAGGTTATGAGATCATTTTGTCTAGGGCTGAACTAGCGATTGTTAGATGTAGCACTGTTAACCCTGCAAGATTTCTAGCAGAAATAATTGAGGAGGGAGATTACGCCCACGACTGCACCCAACTAAATGAAATATATTCATGTACTAGAAAAGTTGAAGAAAATGCACTAGAGGGAGGTGAGCTTTTGTTTATTGATGGGTCATCAACTATTGATCAAGGAGATGGGATACGGAGAACTGGGGCAGCAGTGGTAAAAATGATGGAGGCTCCGGTGTGTGTGGCTATGAAGTGTGTACAGTTACCACAGCATTACTCTGCTGAAGCCGCTGAACTAGTTGCACTAATATTGGCATTAAAGGAAAGTTTTAACAAACGTGTAACAATATATTCCGACAGTGCATATGTTACATCCACTGTCCACTCAGGGCTATCAAAATGGAGGAGAAGAGGGTTTAGGAGAGCTGATGGCACTCCAGTGCAACATGCCCTCTTGTTGGCTGAATTAATTGAAGTAATAAACGACCCCCAAGAGCTAGCCCTAGTAAAATGCACCGCACACACCAATGGTGAAGACCACGTCTCAAAAGGGAATGCAGCAGCAGACGCACATGCGAAATATGCTGCATACTTTGGTGAGATATGGAACCCCACAGACTCACAGAGAGGGAGAGGGAGGGGAATGGCTAGGGAGATGTTAATAAGAGAAGGGTACACCCATCTCCCAGCCACACAGATTATGGAATTACAAGCAGCAGCACCAATGGCCGAAAAGGAAATATGGGTAAAAAGAGGATGTACAATGTCACCAACCGACGCACTATGGCGCCAGGGTGGTACTGGGAAAGTTGCAATACCGTTGGCACTTTTAAATACCGCCCTGAGCCAATTACATCACCCAGCCCATACAGGCAAGGAAATAATTGCAGCACGAATTAGAGAAGATTAGTTCTGTCCCGAGTTAAATTCTCATGTGTCAAATTTTATCAGCAATTGTCTCACATGCCAACAGTTTACGGCCGGTCATACCCTAAAAGTGATAAGAGGTACCATACCCCGGCCAGAAGGACCTTTTCGGCACCTTCACATTGACTATGTTGATATGATCAACGTATGTCAAGGTAATAGGTACATGATTGTAGTAGTATGCCCATTTTCTAGGTGGATTGAAGCAGGGCCCTGTTCACACCCAGATGCATTTAGAGCAGCCAAATTCATAGTAAGGGAGGTCTTCCCCAGGTGGGGAGTGTGCGAGGTGTTAAGATCAGACAACGGCCCACATTTCGCAAACGAAATGTTCCAACATATCACAGCCCTGCTGAGCATAAAGCACAAATTTGCATGTGCATATCACCCACAGGCTAACGGTGTATGTGAACGCCTAAATGGCTTATTGAAGGAGGCAATTGCAAAGATACAACAAACAACAAAGAAAAGTTGGTTGTATTGCCTTCCGTTAGCCCTATTCGAACTAAGGAAGAGGCCAGGGTCCGACCACCACCTCACCCCACACGAGGTGGTTACTGGACGTCAAATGCGCCTTCCCCTAACGCCAACGTCAAGGGCATTCACTGACCACGAAAGTTCAGCGAGTGTACTAGGTGATGAAATGTATAAATATGTGTCGTCTTTGATTACTAGTGTTGTGTTTGTGTCTCAACAGCTCGAGCGCACGCGGGGCGGGTCCACCAGAAATAAAGAAGAAGGCGCCAGTACAGAATTAGAAAAAGAGAACTTGTGCAAACTTGCCAAAGGTGACCACGTGCTACTTCGCAATTTCAATAGGAGGTGGAATGACAAAAGGTTCACCGGCCCACATCTGGTAGAAGACGTATCAACAAGAGCAGTAAAACTAAAGGACAAGCGTGCCTGGAACCACCTACATCATGGGTGCACAACATACGGCCCGCGGGCCAGTTGCGGCCCGCCATGCTCTTTTGTCCGGCCCGCGAGGCACAAAGACTTTCCTAATGGAGGGAAAGTCTTTGTTGTCTTCCGGGCCGGACAAAACACTGGCCGTCATTGGCTCAGCACACATGCACCACGTTGCTCCTACGAGCCACGTAGTGTGTGTGTGCTGACCCAATGGAGGGCCAGCACTACGGCTGGCGTGGTCCATAAGGCTTGATGCCGGAAGGCATTTCAGCCTTGGACCACGCCAGCCGTAGTACGATTCCAGCGTTCCTGCTTACCTGCCGCTTACCTGCCTGCCTTCCAGCACGTCTCCGGTAAGTGGTCTGTTTGCGTTTGTGTGTCGGGTCTGTTTTACTTTATGTTTGTGTGTGTATGTTGCGATGGAGGGACGGGGGGTGTCGGATGTGTATGAATGTTGGAATTTGAATGCATTTTATGTGTATGTTGAGATGCGGGGGTGGGGGGGTGTCGGATGTGTATGAATGTTTTGATTTGAATGCATTTTATGTGTATGTTGAGATGCGGGGGTGGGGGGGTGTCGGATGTGTATGAATGTTGGAATTTGAATGCATTTTATGTGTATGTTGAGATGCGGGGGTGGGGGGGTGTCGGATGTGTATGAATGTTTTGATTTGAATGCATTTTATGTGTATGTTGAGATGCGGGGGTGGGGGGGTGTCGGATGTGTATGAATGTTTTGATTTGAATGTATTTTGTGTGTGTTGAGATGCGGGGGTGGGGGGGTGTCGGATGTGTATGAATGTTTTGATTTGAATGTTTTTTGTGTGCTGAGTTGGGGGGGTGGGGGTTCGGGTCTGTATGGGTGCATGTTTGTGTGTGTGCTGAGTTGGGGTTGGGGGGGTTCGGGTCTGTGTGTGTGCTGATTTGGGGGGTGGGGGTTCAGGTCTGTATGGGTGCATGTGTGTGTGCTGAGTTGGGGGGTGGGGGTTCGGGTCTGTATGGGTGCATGTGTGTGTGCTGAGTTGGGGGGTGGGGGTTCGGGTCTGTAAGGGTGCATGTGTGTGTGCTGAGTTGGGGGGTGGGGGGTTCGGGTCTGTAAGGGTGCATGTGTGTGTGCTGAGTTGGGGGGTGGGGGGTTCGGGTCTGTATGGGTGCATGTGTGTGTGCTGAGTTGGGGGGTGGGGGGTTCGGGTCTGTATGGGTGCATGTGTGTGTGCTGAGTTGGGGGGTGGGGGGTTCGGGTCTGTATGGGTGCATGTGTGTGTGCTGAGTTGGGGGGTGGGGGTTTGGGTCTGTAAGGGTGCATGTGTGTGTGCTGAGTTGGGGGGTGGGGGGTTCGGGTCTGTAAGGGTGCATGTGTGTGTGCTGAGTTGGGGGGTGGGGGGTTCGGGTCTGTATGGGTGCATGCTTGAGAATGTGTGTGCTGCGTTGGGGCGGGGGGTTCGGGTCTGTATGGGTTCATGCTTGAGAATGTGTGTGCTGCGTTGGGGGCGGGGGTTCGGGTCTGTATGGGTGCATGCTTGAGAGTGTGTTTGGGGTATAGTGTTTGGTTGGGGGTGAGGGGGCCATGGGGCATAGTGTTTGGTTTGGGTGAGGGGGCCATGGGGCATAGTGTTTGGTTGGGGGTGAGGGATAGGGGGCATAGTGTTTGGTTGGGGGGTGAGGGACAGGGGGCATAGTGTTTGGTTGGGGGTGAGGGACAGGGGGCATAGTGTTTGCTTGGTGGGTGAAGGACAGGGGGCATAGTGTTTGCTTGGTGGGTGAGGGACAGGGGGCATAGTGTTTGGTTGGGGGGTGAGGGACAGGGGGCATAGTGTTTGGTTGGGGGTGAGGGACAGGGGGCATAGCGTTTGCTTGGTGGGTGAGGGACAGGGGGCATAGTGTTTGCTTGGTGAGTGAGGGACAGGGGGCATAGTGTTTGCTTGGTGGGTGAGGGACAGGGGGCATAGTGTTTGCTTGGTGGATGAGGGACAGGGGGCATAGTGTTAAGTTGGGGTGGGAGCCATGGGGCATAGTGTTTGGTTGGGGGTGAGGGGGCCATGGGGCATAGTGTTTGGTTGGGGGTGAGGGACAGGGGGCATAGTGTTTGCTTGGGGGGTGAGGGACAGGGGGCATAGTGTTTGGTTGGGGGTGGGGGCCATGGGGCATAGTGTTTGGTTGGGGTGGGGGTCATGGGGCATAGTGTTTGGTTGGGGGTGAGGGGCCCATGGGGCATAGTGTTTGGTTGGGGGTTAGGGGGGTGAGGGGGCCATGGGGCATAGTGTTTGGTTGGGGGTGAGGGGGCCCATGGGGCATAGTGTTTGGTTGGGGGTGAGGGGCCCATGGGGCATAGTGTTTGGTTGGGGGTTAGGGGGGTGAGGGGGCCATGGGGCATAGTGTTTGCTTGGGGGGTGAGGGACAGGGGGCATAGTGTTTGCTTGGGGGGTGAGGGACAGGGGGCATAGTGTTTGGTTGGGGGTGGGGGCCATGGGGCATAGTGTTTGGTTGGGGTGGGGGCCATGGGGCATAGTATTTGGTTGGGGGTGAGGGGGCCCATGGGGCATAGTGTTTGGTTGGGGGTGAGGGGGCCATGGGGCATAGTGTTTGGTTGGGGATGGGAGCCATGGGGCATAGTGTTTGGTTGGGGGTGAGGGGACCATGGGGCATAGTGTTTGGTTGGGGATGGGAGCCATGGAGCATAGTGTTGCACTCCAAGAGTGAACTCAATAATAAAGCTAAAACAGGCACAGTTAGGAGATGTACATCCTTTGCTTTTTTGAGGAAACCTGACTCAACGAAGGCCATACTCCTCTTGGGTAACCCAAACAGCAAACTATAGCAGTCCAAAATAACGGAATGTCCAATCAAGGGTCAATAAAATATATATAATTTAATTAAACAGACGATATACAATAACTAAATCGAAATAAATGATAGCAATGGAAAATGTGTAGTACAAAATGTAAGTTTGAAATGCAATAAAAATCGTTACCCCTCAAAAACATCTTTTTCCATGTGTTTAATACAAATTGGGGGTTGAAAAAGCCTCCTGACATGTCCCGCCTACCGCCCCACACACTTTTACTTTTCGGCCCACGATAGCCCTCATGTAAGGTACTTTCGGCCCTCTGTCAAAATCAGTTGTGCACCCCTGACCTACATGATGTAAAGATATACAAACTGCAGACCCGCCCCAGCGCCAACGACAGGTCCATTGGAAGAACAGCAACAACATCCCCGACAGCGGAAGGAAGTTCTACCACAGACAACGACCCAATTGTTCCCTTACCGTGTCACTACCCAGCTACCCCAGAGACAACAACTGACGAAGAAAGGGGTGATCACTACACTGCCCACCCCATGGTCACACGTTCAAAGAGTAAAAATACTTCCGCCATCTGAGCGCAAAAAACCCCCCCCCCACCCATTGACTCCCAAGGACAGTTGTAACTTAAACTGAAAGCCACTGGCCGCACAAATACACATGTAAACACGTGAATGTTCTCTTTTTCTCTCGCACATACAGGAACTGCGTATTATTGTATAATTGCAACTTAAACTGAATGTTCTCTCGCACAAATACACATGTAAACACGTGAATGTTCTCTTTTTTCTCTCGCACATACAGGAACTGCGTATTATTGTATTGTTAAGTAGAAAGCTAATTAACAAGTCCACTGTCCAGGCGTAGATGGTACTCCCAGACGATAACTACCCAGAAGAATTGTCACACCAATTTGTATACGAAATAAAAAGGCCAACATACCTAAAAAGAAGAAGGGTACGTGTCTACTACACAGCCTTCCTCCTGGCCATAGAATATTACATGCCCCACCTCCGCCCATACTTGCCGGTCCTAAGAGACCAATCACTTAGAGTAGCGTGGGAGCAGCTCTTCGCCTGGGCATTGAATGACTATTTGATAGGGAGAGCTTAAATAAAACAAAACTAACATCTAAAAACGAGCATTTCTGAGAATTTTTAGGCGGGCAACTTTAACGTCGCAAGAATACGCTGCCAGGACTGCAGCAAGGTAAGAGCAAAATGCCGGTGAGATTAGCAGTTGTAATAAAAATAATAGGGATTTTGATGATCACCGGATTTTTGGCTGCCTGTGTCTGGCAGTACAGCTGTGCTATCAATTTTGTTGCTGCACCCAAACCTAATATACCCCCGTTCCTTGCTGCAACAGGTGTTATGTCAGGTGGTAGTAGTAACATTGCACCCAAGCAAAATAGAGTTAAACGCAGCACATACTCAGACAATAAAGGTATTGATAATTATGTACAAGATTCAGCACACGTCACAAACAACATATGGTACCAACACATGACCCGCATTGGTAAGCAGACAACTGAGGATAGCTGCTACGTCTGCTCATTAATACCATACGCCATGAGTGCTTCACGAACATTTGTTGCCACAGAAATAAATGAGAAGATAGCGCAGTGCATAATATACTTGGCACTGTTCCAGACGAAAGGAAGATTCCAAGGAACTGTAGTGCACATGACATGGAAAACACGAGACTCATACCCATATGAAAACAACTTCCTCAAGACCTACTTGAGTTATCACAAGACCAGTTTACATGCTGAAGCATTCAAATATATAACAAGTGGCCCTGCAAAAGGAGAAACACAGAAAGTAACACTGCAGTATCTACCATGTGATTGGTACGCCACTGAAGTTCCGGGTAAACAAGGATGCTGGGAGAGGCCGCTACTGACGATAACAGGAAAGGTGTATCTGGACCAACAGCTGGGAGATAGGAGTGATTGGCAGCAACATGGTAACAAAAGAAACTATCTCAACCATCGAGACACACAATCACCGATGTTGGACGACGTGGATCAAGTATGTACCAATGCTCACGTGGGTAGAAGAAGATGAAGACCCAATAACGATACTACCGTTGACTGCGCCCAAGGTATGCTACCAGCATAAAGGAGAGGTGGACGTAGGATATAACACCAATTGTGCAAGTGTGACGGAGTTACCTGAGGGGGGAGCGGGAACAGCAGTAATAATGGACCATTATTGGGCCTGTGGAGAAAAGGCATACCATACACTGCCTCCCCTGTGGAATGGTGTGTGCACAATGGTACACGTCAATGTACCATCACTAGTGGTACCTAAGAAGCACGTCAATGTGGCGAAATTTCCTAGAATGAATGAAGGGGATAAGAGAAGAAAGAGATCTGCACCACTTCAGGAGGAGCAAGGGAACAGGACCAACAGCAATGACACTGTCCTAAATAGAAGAAAAAGACAAGGAGAGCCGCTGACAGGAAATTACCTGTGGGGAAGGTCGGAAACGGCACTAACATCAATACCGCCAGAACACAGACTATTTAGCAGAGCAGCAATGTTCTTCTCCTCAATAATACACCCGGGACTACAGGCTTACGCAAACGCAAAATGGCTCCAAATAACTAGATGGGAACTAATGATGACCATCAATTCTACAGTAAATGGGTTCAACGCAATAAAAGAGGAGCTGCGAGCTGTAAGGATGGTAGCAATCCAGAACAGATATGTATTGGACCTTCTCACAGCAATGGAAGGAGGAGTTTGTGCAAAGATAGGACAATCATGCTGCACGTTCATACCTGCCAATGATGCTGACAATGGTACACTGACAGAAGCAGTTTCGCAATTGGCCCAGATGCACTCCAAAATGATGGATGAAAGCAACGGTGTGAACAAGGATAAGAGCTGGTTTTCACTATTATGGTCATGGATGCCATCCTGGCTGTCAGATGGACTGAAAATAATAGTGGGCTGTACTATATTGGCTGGAGCTACCCTGATCATAATTAGATTTTGGAAGGCACGAAAGGCACGCACTACTGACGAGTTGCTGGAAATGGTGGGAATGCACCCCTTGATGCCAGCAGATGACGGCCAGCATACAGGTGTAATAATACAGGAGAGTGAGAAACTGCGCACCCAAATAATTACCAACCATCTAGACCCACCATCAGTGAAGATCGAGAACCCAAGAAACCCCAGGAGCTACATAGGAAGATGGGTATACTGTACTCCTGGAGGTACCTGTGAATATATGTATTGGTCCTTTGAAGATCATGTAAACCACTATGGACATCTCGGAGGAATAACTAAGATATGGCGAGTAAGAGGAGATAACGAGAAGGATATGTTTGTGGTCGACAAGTCGACCAGAGGGGGGACTGAAGTGGGAGAATGGAAGACCAGGCTCCCGTCCTTCGCCTCTCGCGCTTGGCCTAGAGGGTCACGACCCAAACACCCGCCACGAGAAGAGTTTGTCCATTTACCAGACGACCAGATACCCTGGTACAGGAACATACGGATGTGTCCATCTGTTTGCCCAGCAGCCCGCACTGGCCATGCCGACACCTGCGGCACGGATCAACTAAACTAAAATCTACACGTCGTTAGAGATGCCATGACGACCTAGACAACGGGAAGCACATCTGTACAAATGTACACACTGGACATTCCCACACCAACCTACACGAAGAATATACTCAGTGCTATGACGTAGGCGACAGGCATATTCACGGACGTGCATCTTTATTATTTTTACATAGACTTTCAGAATGCAGAAACGCAAGACGCGTCATGAACTCTTTTACTAGCTTGCTCACGCTTCTCTTGAAACCAGTTACCGCCATGAGAAGTATAATGAAGACAATACTGGTCATGAAATTATATGCTCCTATAACCTAAAGCACCTGTGCACCAAACGGACAACTTATGCACCAGGCCCAAGTAGGCCTCAAACAAGAGCTCCCGTGGACATCAACAAGGCAAGAGTCAGTTGCTGATCCTGCAGAATGAGCTCGGCGAAGCAACCAGCCAAGGTCGCAATGTTGCAAACCCACGTTCCAAGAGCAAATCATCAAAGGCACGATGTTGCAACCTCGTACTCCGCGCACCAACGTTAAAGTCACACCGACAAATTAAACCAGACGCGCAGTAGAAAAACAATATTAATTGTGCAGAATTCTGCCTCTTTCACGGTCCCTCCCCACGTGACCAAGCCGAACCTGACGAGATGCCAAACCCAGGAGAACAGAGGCGTCTGGATCCCTCGCTACGAGACACTGGCAGATACACTTGAAAGGCTCAATGGACATCTGCAACAGTGGGAGCGGTCCCCCGTCCAGCTATGAATAAGTCCTCACATTGTCTGCATGTACCCATAGTGAAATATTGTTGCAACTTACAGGTACACCGAGAGCTGGGAACGACGGTGGTCCCAGGCTGGGAAGCTCACGGGCGCACCAATCAGAACATGGGGCTCTTATCACTGACGCCAGCAAATTTAGCCAATCCTCAGGAGTCTTCATGTAACAATTCTCATGTATCTAATTGTAGGGACAACCCAGATATACCACCTGACTACACCTTGTCCACTAATATCTTTCTCTATATGTGTGCTATACTAACCCTACCACTCGAACACCCAATTAAGAGTGGCGATAGGTTTTTTGTTAACTTTCTGAAGTGACGCAAGTAGCGCGTCATAATACAGTAAAAAGGGCCTGCGAGCCCCACGATTGTGTGTGTGTCAGGACGAACGCGTACGCTCCTTGACCCATCCCTGCCGTTTTGTCTAATAAACAGCAGAGTCACCTTGCTCCTTGTGTGCGCCTCATACTCTATCTCATCTCATCTGGGATATACACGGGAGGAGTTGGGGCCTCCCTGCCTGGAGGTCCGCGGACGGCCCGGCCGACCCCGGCAGAATTTCCCCCCGACACTGGCGTTGGAGTTTACTCTGCCCTGTTCTTCTTCACCCTTGTCGGTTCCTCCACCTGCTTTCCTGGGTGGTTTCACCGGGCATTCTCGGAGATAGTGACCTTCCTTACCACAGTACAAACAAAGCTGCTGCTGTCTCCTTTTCTCCCTTTCTGCCTCGGTGAGTGGGCTCCACAAGCCTCCGATTTGCATTGGCTTGGACTGATCGTGTGATTTGGTTTGATTCTCACAGGGTCGCACGTAGACCGACCGCCCCTCGGCCTTGGCCCGATCATCTTCCGACCCTGCAATCTGTGATCAAGCTGCACTGTCAGGTCGATGTATTCCGCCCATCTTTCCGGGGGATTTACTACTTGGGCTAATACGTCCTTAAGTTCCCCTTGCAAGTCTCTGTAAATGAGTTTAGCTCTTTTCTCCTCTGGCCAGTTAGTTTGTGCTATCAGATGATTGAAGGAAGCAATATATGTTAGTAGGTCTTGATTACCCTGGCGTAGTGATAACAGTTCACTGTTCAGAGCCCGCCCTTGAGTATGCCGTGCAAATAGTTTCTACGTTTCACACTGGAAACCTCCGAAGTCTCCAAGCAAAGGATCATCCTGGTTTATCAAGGGTATTGACCAGTCCGCTGCACTACCTCCCAAATATGAGAGTACAAATGCCACTCTCGCTTGATTGTTGGGGAATGCCCCAGGTCTGCACAAGAAATGTAGGCGACATTGATTCATAAAGATGGCGTACTTAATCAGATCGCCTGCAAAGCATTCTGATGGGGGCAGGGGAACCCCCCCTGGAAGAACCACCTGTACAGGCGTGGGCTGTTGAGGCGCGGTGGGAGGGGCATACCCTGGCAGTTGGACCTGGCCTGACTGTGCCTGGAGCATTTGCCTTGATAGTTCATCTGTCTACTTCCAATTCACAATTAGATCCCTCCTTAGGGCATTGGTTTCCTGCCTTGAGGCATGAACTTCAACCCGTAACTCTCCCAGTAATCGGGCCAACTGGTCCATTTCAGAAGTTTCCATAACGCCCAGGCAGAGATTCAAAGAGGCTTCGCGTTCTGTTATGCTCACCTGGTCTCTGCATAGGCGTTGGGGCACGGTTGAAGCCCTCCGGGGGTGAGGTCGCTCGGGTCCGACTTTGCCGTCTGCACTTATGTGGTGACTGGTGGTAATAGGTGATGCTGCTCAGGACTGCTCCTGCGTGGAGAATAGGGGACGTGACTATGCCAGCTGGTGCGCCTGATCCCCTTCCAGACCCCTTCTCCCAAACCGTGGTACCCGTGGGATGCGCTGTCCCTGGAAAGCTCACAAGTTGATTCATTTTGACGAGCACTCCGTCCTGCAGCTTCTGGCAGGGGCTCTTGTATGATCTGGACCGAGTTCCTTCACTGGTCCCTTGCACTTGGTAGTCCAGTCCTGCTACGACTAAGCCACTATACTTCAGGTAAGTGTTCCTGTTTGCCTTTGTCTTTCCTCATCTGTTTTTGTTGTATTGTAAAGTTTGTTGTCTTGTATTGCTGTCCGTTCCACTTTTGATGTTTGCTCTTTTGCTTTCTTCCCTTGCAGGTGATGTTGCCGGCCTGGCCGAAGCTGCAGAGCTCGAGGCGACAGCCAGAGGGAATGAGGAACGAAGCTGCAGCGGTAAAGTAGCTGGTAAGTTGTTAACTAGGGGCGCGCAGGGTTCAAATACGGCGCGGCTCTAGGACGGATGTTCTAACCTTGTCTTTCTTCTTCTTCACAGGGTCTGAGTTTGTGGATGCGGAGTGCGGTGCTGCAGCGTCGGGATCAAGATCACTGGATGTCAGGAGATGAGTCTGCAGATGAAGCGATGAAGCACCGGTTTCCTGGAGGTGAGTATGCAGGAGAATGCCTGGTTTCAAAGGTAAGTAAACCAGTCCAAGCGGCGGTGAGCGTCACGTTGCACGGGAGTACACAGTAAGGCGAAGCACCAGCCTTAAGGATGGAGCAGCTTATATAGCTGAGCTTCTGAAGCCACACCCACCAGGTTGAGCCTGCATGCCACACCCTGCCACACCCGATGAGTCAGCACATGAGGATGTTCTCTGGAATAAAGGCTTTCAGCTCCAGGAAAGTTCTTGTAAAATAAAAGCACTCCTGCACTGAAATAAAGTAAAAGCACTTCTGCACTGAAATAACGTGCTCCTGCTCACATCTCTATATCAGCCTGGCGCCAAAGGCACCTGGACTGAGTCCAGCCAGGGCCCCTGTGTTTATAGGTCCCAAAGGGACACAAGTGAGTCAAGTGACCTATTGCCCTCATCACTAGATGGTGTGGTTTTTGTGTTCTGGGGCCTGTGACCACGACAATGACTTATGACATCCCATATTAAATGAATTGTCATAAAAAGTTCCTACAAGGGGTTGTGCTCAGAATGTTGGTAGCAACATGTCAGAGGTGATTAGGAGACCTATCATGAAGTACTCCATGTATTAAAGAATGTACTCATCTAAACAAAATATTATATTGGAGTGGTGTTTCTTAATACAGCAACGTAATCATACATACACATAGGCAATGGCTGCAGCATGCACCATCGAAGTACAATATGTTTTATCTGTAAATATTCAAAAGTAAGTTAATGAATTCTATCTTATTACAGTTTTCAGTAATGTTAAACATGGAATAAATAGCTAACAATTCAAGACTCACTACACACTTGTGTTAGCACAAATAATACATATGAAGACCCACAATGCATACAAATCAGAGGCATATACAGGAAAACTAAAGTAAGGAAGAAAGAAACAACATCACCAGAAAATGTCAATAACATTCAAGTTCATCTTCATGTATACAAATAAATTGTGTGTTTGATGCCTGCTTATTGCCCTGTGTATGTGCACCAGAAGCTCATACCAAAGTACTTTAAGAACTGTGAGAAACCAAAGGGTGTCTCACCTACTAGTCCCCGAGAATCTCTCTCCATCAGGTGGCAAGGGCACGGCCATCGCCTTTCGATCCAGATGCTGGGGGTGGACGAGTGCAGGAGGATCACCTGGGAGAGAGGTCTTCAGGGAGTGATGGTAAGACAACCGATGGCGAGATGCGGTATTCCCCCCTTTCCCGTACCCATGGCCCATCCTATTTTATAGGATTCTCCAATGTTCCAACTCTCCCCACCTTCTGCATAAACACTGGACTGACGAAGAGGGCGACTGAGAGGATAACCCTTACATATCTCACTGGACATGTCCCGCTAATCGGGTTAGGCAAACCAGCCACTTAACTTTAACCACATACATCTGATACCCATTAGATCTCCCCACACGGGCAAAAGGCGGAATGTAGAAAAACACTCTGAGAAAGGCAGTACACGAGAAGGAGCAGAACTTCCGGAGTGAAGGCGAACCTACTGGGGCAGAGCGACAGAGGGACAAGAGCAAATGGTAGAGAAACCCAGGAGTTCCCTGCAGGAGGTTGTTGCCTCCAAAGAGCTGTGAAAGATATGTGGAGAAGGCCAAATTCTCGCCAAGAAGACTGCATTGTGTTTCAAAGGCACCAGAGACCTTCCCGGATGAACAACATCGTTGGGGAGGCAAGGCCAAGCCTGTGGTACTAACCTTGACTTGTAAATTCAAACAATAAAGAAAAGAAAAGAATGCACACAGCCGGTGAGTTGGCTAGCAACATAAAAGGCTAGTGTGTGTTTAAGAAAGATTGAAGTTGCAACAGTATGTCTCACAATTGAAGGATGCACGCATGTGGATGAGACACGAAGGAAGGCAGACTTGTGGTGAACTTTAAATTACTGATAACTGTGAAGCCAGTGATGCAGAGTAGCCGAGTGGTCCGGTGAAAGGAAGAAGCCCACTTGAAAGTCTCACTGACAGGTGATATGTTTTGTTATAAAGTGACAAAGTGAATTAACTCTAAAAGGCGTATTAATCAAGATTAACCCTGAGAAAAAGGGGAAGTTAAAAGTTGAATGTTGAACTTTTGTGCTTATGATACTGAACTACTCAGACCAAGAGACATTGGGGCAAATAACTCAAGAGCTGAAGGGAAAGTGGAAGTTGTCCTGCAGGGGTCTATAGTAAAAGCCTCGCACATTCAAAAGTCTTCGACATCAGAAAAAGGTCTGAGCCCAACTGAGGGAGACAGAAAGTGTGATATGTTAGGGGTAGGGAACCCCTAAAGAATATGAATTAAGCTTGGGGAAGGAAACGTCTGCAAGTGCTGTGATTAAGAGGTGTGAGCCCGACCGAGGGAGACATTCATGAACTTTTGTTGAATTGTGAAACTGTGAAAGAACTTTTGGAAGCTGGAATTAGAGACTTTATCGTGTAAGGCCAGGCGGGCATTGATCCACATTTTGAACTACCTTTATTTTGAGAACCTGATTCAGAGTGAGTCACTCTGTCTACGGGGACTGCCATACTCTGTGCTGTCTAACGCGGGGGAGGAGAGCTGACTCAGCAACATTGACATTGATTCTTTATATTCTAACACTGATTGTCCTTTGCATACATATTCCCCTTTACACACTTTTTGTATAAGCGATAGGGTATGCGTTAGGTTTTGTTAGTGTAGGCCATCTTTGATATGACAGAGACTGACTAGGACTGTGTTTTCTTTATTATTTGATGGTAGAGACTAGTCCCATCATAGCTATAGGGCAAAGCAGGAGTTTTTCCAAACCCTGAAAATTGAATAAAGGTTTTTACAAATGTTACCTCTTGTATCAGTGTCATACTTGTGATTCCATGCCTCTCTTACAGAACATACAACAAGGTTAACGTCTAGCTATATAGCACCTTTTTAGTTTCAACATTATGACTGTCAGTGAACAGAACAAAAAACCTGGCCTAGATATATCAGTGAATAAAAACAAGTGGCTTAGATATGTGATGCCATCAGTGATGTCATAAATTACATTTGTGATGTCATCTTTGATGTCCTGGGTGTTAGTGCTAGCAGTGCATGGTGGTGACGTGAGTTATGGTTGCTTAGCTTATCATAACTGGAGAATGTCTGGGGTTTATCGGTTTTACTTTTAACCATAATACAATTAAGAGCACATTATGCCTGCATTGTACCAATCAACAAAAAACACAGGAGCAACCAGTGTTACACAGGAACCGGGGGCAAATAGTAAACATGGCGGTCAAACAATATATTTTTGCTATGCTGAATCCATAGTCAGGTTACAGGGGTGCTGTAATTAGGAAGCAGAAGAATTTGTATGCGTACCTCATTGCAAAAATATAAAGTAGGAACACCATACCTGTGTATTTATACAACAGCACTGCCTTGCACAATGACGATCTGAAACAGCAGTAATGCTGACACTAGGTTTACAGCACACAGTGCTACTTACATACAATTTAAATAAAAACGCATTTTTCGAAGCTCTGGAAAGTGCACAATCAGTGAAGCATCTTTCAGTCAGCTAAGGAAGCCCGGGTGCCTTCATGGCAATACTGTGCATCCATGCTGCCTGTTCCTTGTTTGGATGGTCAACAATTGGGAATGATAAGTGTCATCCACATTGCAGGGTGTCTTACGCAGCGTTTTTCAAAGGGCCAGTGAGTCTTCTAATGGAAGATCACCAAAAGCTGTGCCCACTTTGCAGGGAGACCTACTCTTTCAGATATTCCAATTCATGCATTAACAATTACCTGTAATGTATTGGCTTTTCGCTCAGCCTATTCAACCTAACACATTATGCAGAGATGGCAATAAAGGGTGAATAGGTCCACAGGTATTTGAACAGGAGAAGTCCCTCCCAAATCACAATTGAGGACTCCAGAAAGGGGAAGAAAGATTGCATGAACCCAGAAAGGTCACACAGGACACAGAAAGGTCACACATCCAAACATAATGCAAGCCCAAAGACTCTAACATGCATAAGGATTTCCGACTACAGCTCCACATAAACTATGGCTACACCCCCACCATCCAAATAAAGACTTTGATACAAGGGTGGGAAGTGAAGAGACAGAAACCCCTTATGGTTTTGAAGAGGTAGCCACTGCTCAAAACCACAAGGTAGGAGGGATGGGACTGAAGTAGTCCAGCAAGACCACTGATGTAATGCTTCCAAAATGGGGGGGGGGGACCAGTCTGGGGATTTAACACAAACCCATGCGGTCAAAAGTCTGTGACTCTACGAAATGAGCTAATCAGACCCCTGCACTCCAAGAAGGGAGAATCACAAAGGTGTACGATTATAAAAGAAGGTCACACTTCCTTACTAAGTCTAAAGTAAGACAACCTCCATATGGCATAGCATCGCTATAGTAGTCCCTAGCCTTTCAAGAAACCCCCCGAGGAGAGCCAGGCCACCAGGGTACTCTTAAACAAAAAAAATACCCACAAAGCAAAATATCCTCTAAATGTGCCTATGATGCTATAGCAGAAGAAGACATCCCCACAGCACATCCACAATCAAATAAGAACAAAAGAAAACACAATAAAGGGGTATCAGGTAATATTATCCCCATATATATGGTCGCCATAAATAATATTGCCGGGAAAAAGTCGTGGCAATATTATTTGGGTGACCATATATATGGGGACAGGGGCAGCGGGGGTTGCAGGGGTGTCCCCCGCTCCCCATGAAGAAAAAAAAAGGTTTAGGGGTTGCAGTGGTGTCCCCCGCATGTTCCATGTAATAATGTCCCCAAAAAAAACGTCAATTTTTCAGCGATTTTTATGCATGGCGATATTTTTGCGGGGACATTATTACGTGGAACTAATAAAGGTAACTTAGCTATATGCTGAATAGGGTTCTATGTCATTTCATCGCAGGATGTTTTTTCGCAGGGTTTTTTACTGCAGATTTTTCAATAAAAAAACTCATTGAATTTTTATTTTTTGTTTGTGGGGGGGTCCCCCACCAAACCCCCATCCCATTTTATTTGTTTATATGTTCCCAAACACCCACACCCCAAATATATATTTTTCAAAACCCCCATACATTTTGATGAGCTTTTTTTCTTTAAAAAAATCACAGGGGAACAAAACCCGCGAAAAATCATCCCGCTTTGAAAGGATGTTGTACCCTGAAGATTTTTAATAGATTCCAGTCACCAGTGCTGTGTCTGAATCTTGGGAAACAAACAACGCGAGTAATGGGTTATTGTCGGATACTGTATACATCAGCATAGGCCGAGGCTTGTTAAATCATTTGAAAAGATAGCACGATTGTCTGTTTCCAGAATACGTTTCTCCCTCATAGATCTATTTATTGGACATTTTGTACAGTGCTTATACACGCGTGTTTCCAGGCGCTATACAGCAAAGAAGGGGGTGGGGGAGGGGACAGAGGAGAGAAACAGCAACAAAAACCAAGAAACGTTTCTACTAGGCCTTGCGACATTCATACCGTGCAAGTGCAGTGAAACGATAAGTGCGGAGGGATGGGGAAAGGTCAGGGCGGTCGGGCTGAGATAAGGTAAAAGTGGAGGGGATAAGTACAGGAGGTGGGGGACCCAGTGGATGGGCAACTGCAGGGGGGGAGCCCAAGGAGGGCAAGTGCCAGGGGGAAACCAGGGCTAAGGGTCAGCTAGTGCGAGGGCGGGTGGACCAGATTCAGGCTAGTCAGGGAAGGGCGCCCGAGGAAAAGTGCTGGTTAGGGGTGGACTGGTCGAGGAGGTCCTGATCCCTGTAAGACTCATAAGGGGCCAGGCACCAGTTGCATCGGCAGGGGGGACATTAGCACGGGATGGGGAGAGCGAAGGGGTAGGAGAAAAGGAAAGATTAAGGGCTGTGCCCAGAAAGATCTATACATCAGTAATGATGTGATACTTTTAGTCACCCAATAATGAGACCAACAACTGTTTAGGAAGAATAAAAAGGATGCAGGTTTGTTCCAATTATTCTGGACGATGAATAGTGAGACCAGGAAATGGAGTATAGAGAGAGAGGGGAGGGGTCCATTATAGGGTGGAGACAGGAGAATGAAGAGAAAGTGGTACTATCAGGGGATGGAGTGTGGAGAGAAAGAGAGCCAGAAAGATATAGGGAGATAGAGCGAGAGACAGGCAGGATTGAGACAAGGGAGTACAAGAGGAGACAAGTGAGTGAGAAGAAGGTTAAGAGACTGCCATCGGGTTAATGGTGCCAGGACAACAGACCCTCAGTAGGTCTTGTTGGAAGTCCTTGAGAGAATCTGCTGGATCCGACAGTCGTCTTTAGGCCTTCCTTTGGCAAGGGTGAGAATAAGACAGTAGTTGCTTTTTTCAAAAACATTTTTATTTATTCACTCATAATCACATATTCTGGGTACATTACAGACATCCTTGTTCTTTTAAAATTGACTCATCAGGTTATACAGTTAAAACATCTGGTGTCGCTGTTAGGCACGCTACATGGCTACTGTGATCATGAGGCATTTGTATATTACAACCAAATAACGTTAAAAATAATTCCTCCCTCTCCCTCATTCCCTCCCTGACCCCAACATGTATGGTTTCGATACCGCTCTTCCGGGTTACATTCTGCATTTCCTCGGTTTCAAGGCTGTTCCCCCTGTTGTCTTCTCCCCCATTGTACTCACACCACATGTACATTTTGGAGCGCCATTGGTTTATGAATAAATAATAGCCGGTAAGATAGCTCAGTGGGTTGAGCGCTCACTGCTGCGATCTGAGCATGATCTGCAGGTCACAGGTTCGAATCCCGGCAAGGCCAACTCAGCCTTTCATCCTTCCAAGGTCGATAAATGAGTACCAATTTCGGTTGGGTGATATTGTATGTAAATATGTGCTCTGTAAAGCGCTTTGGATTAAGGCCCTATATAAATAACACATCATTATCATCATTATGAAAGTGACACTCTCTGTCCTTAACATACTCGCGGAAGGGGCGCCAGACTGTCAGAAACTTCTGGTATGTACCGGCTCTCAACGTGCATACTTTTTCCATGGAAAGCACTCCCCAGGTTTTTACCCACCACCAAGCCATTATGGGTCCCTCTAATGTTTTCCACCCTTCGGCTAATGTCATTCTTGCTGACATAAGCAAATGTGTAATGAGGGCAGCGGTGGCGCCACTTGAAGCATAAACTCCCTCTACTTCCGCCCCCAGCAGAATCACAATTGGAGAGAGCGGTAATTGTGCCCCTGTGATCTCCTTTATGTGACCCAGAATCTCTTTCCACTATGTTTTGGCTTTGGGGCATGTCCACCATATGTGCTATAGATCCCCTATTTCCCTCATTGCCTCCAGCATGACGAGGGATAGTTCGCGTTCATCCCATCTAGACGGTGGGGGGACAAGTACCATCTATAGCAGATCTTATATGTGGTTTTTTAAGAGCCATACCTTTGGATATTTTGTAGGCTCTCCTCCAGATTTGCTCCCATTTCTCTTCCGTAATAGGGACGCAAATAATCTCTTTCCCATCTGTCCATATATGGGAGGTTATCCGCCGACTTTGCCCTATCCAGCAATCTATACCATCTCGATATTCCTTTAGCTGTCAGGCCTTCTCGAAGGGTTAATTCTGATCCCAGTAGTGCCCTTATGCCTGAGTCTCTAACTCCCTCAGTGAGATCCAATGTCTAATCTGTATATATTTATACTGCTCTCTCTCTCCTATACAGAATTTCGGCTTACATTCCTAAGAAAACAGGGGGCTCCCATTGCGGAAGAAGTCTCCCAATGTTGAGGGCCTTGACCCTACCCATGTGTCCCAGAATGCTACTTTCTGCTCCGGAGTGAAATTGGTGTTATAAGCCATTGGAGTGTAAGGCACTAATCCCCGGGATATTTTTTCCAATGCAATGCTTGGTCCCATCCCTGTAATGATGTCTTCGTTGCTTCTAGCAGTTGTCCCCTCGCCCCTTGAGCTCCATTTCGCATGGCGTGTAATACTCTCAGTGGGATAGATGTGACCCCCTTTTCAATTTCGCACCACCCCTTTTGTGTCTCATCTGCCGCTCACTTCAACAGGGGCACTTTTTGCGCCGCCAGGATATATCTTTTCACATCAGGGACCCCCAAACCCCTTTGAGTGTTGGGCGCAGTAAGACTGTTCTATGAATCCTTGGTGTCATCCTGTGCTATATAAAGGAGATTATTTCAGACTGCAAAGTTTTGATCATACAAGCTGGTATTTCTACCGGGAGTGAGCCCACTACAAACAGCAAGCGAGGCAGTGTCGTCATTTTAACTGCTGCTATACGGGCAAACCAGGAGAGTTGCTGTGCATCCCACCTATGGAGCTCTTCCACTAAGTGGTTCCACAAGAGGTTTATGTTTGGCCCATATAAACCTTTATACCCTCTCGTTAAGTGTATCCCCAAGTACTGTATACTCTCATCTACTCAGATCAGAGTGTTTCCCTTGCTTAGTTTTATTATTTCTCTCCAGTCCTGTGTTATATTAAGGGCCTTAGACTTAGGGCTTCATTACGAGAATAGAGGTAATGAAAAAAGGAAGGCGGAATGGTAACACCGGCATCATTAACTGGTCCGGGGCATTACGACCCGACAACCTGCCAATACCGCCACCGCCCGTACCGTGCCCCTTCCTACCGGCTTGCGCACTTTGCGGATTGTTAGGCAGAATCCTGTGCAGTTCTCTTAGGGAGCACTACACTAGATTAGGACTACAGGTGAGAGCAATAAATTCCCTTTGGTATCAGTCTGTACCACAAAGATTTAGTTGGTAGCTGTGGCTGAGCAGTCAGATTTATCTCAAGAGGGAGATGAGCAGTATTCAGGGTTTACACAATAGGCCCACTAGACTATGGAACAAGGAAACACTGACCAAAGCTTTGTATTTAAAAAGTAGATATATATTTATTTTATACACTTCTAATAAAACACATGTATCACATTCATCAAGCAAGTTAAACTAAGTCAAAGGAAAAATATACACACTCCCAAGTTAAATTGTTGACCAAGTGAACCAGAGTGAAAACTGAGCAAAACGGCACAGTGACAACTACACACAAGGGATCCTCTAACAATTCCTCACAAGGGAGGGAAAGCACAAGTTATATAGAAATAGGTTCTTACACACCCTAGCAACACTTCCATTAGTTTGTGAACCAGTTTAAGCAAGGCAGTGCAGCAGTATAAGCAATACTTAAATGAAAACTGAGCAAAATGGCATTTCACAAGGTTAGAAAATGGGAAGGAAAGGGTAGTTAAAAGAAATAGGTGCACCACACAGTTCTAGCTGAGAATCAATCTAAAGAAGGCAGATCTAACAAATGTGACCAGAGTCAGTAGGCCTGTACCAAAGTCAGTTGGTACAGGGCAAGGGCCCAGGAACAAAAATGTTCTTGTAGCTGCAGTCAAGTCTTTGGTTAACGAGGTGGAAAAGGCGGATGCAGACGTTGAAAAGACAATGTTAAGAGAGAGGGGCGGCCAACCCAACAGGTAGGTAAAGGATTTAAAATACCTTTAGTGCTACCGCGAAGAAAGGGTGGCCTGGTGGAACAATGTACCTTAAAATGAAGATGTGGCTCCTGCGGTGGTGGTTGTTCCTGGTAGTTCCTGCAGTTCGAGTGATCCAGCAGAGGAAGAGAGGCTCTCGTCGTGGAGGAAGGTTCGAGTTACTGCACTACCCAGGGATGAAACCAGCCGCAGTGCTGCCCGATGAATAAAAGGTATGCTCCTTTGAATCGCGGTCCAGGTGGACTGGTGCCTGGCTATCCGGTCTCCGAGTACAGGGTACGGGAGATTCGACCAAGGCAGGTCCGGGAAGGTGATTGGCAAACTGGTTGGCCACACCAGTTCAAGGGAAGAAAGCTCTTGCAGGTGAAGATCTTCTCTTGTCGTGTGGAGAAAAGGGGTGAGACGCTGCAGCAGGGCCTCACCAGTGGTTCAGTCGTTGCAGATGTCTTTGGCTTCTCTCCTCTTCGACTTCTTAGTTCCAGTGGCAACGTCTTGCTTTTCCAGTCCTCAGGACCCTGCTTTTATGCAAAAAGATCCCCATTCATACAGCCTAGCTGTCACTCACACAGCGGAGTGGTCATCTTGGCGGGAGACCCTCCAGCCTATCAGGGTAGAGTGCGACATGGGTTGATGTAATGCTCACCTGGTATCCACGGGGACGTCACTCAGCCTGTTCTGACCTCTTACGACCTCGAACCCTTCCATGGAGCATACTCGACTGGAGACTGGGCCTGAAACACAGGATTGGTAGAGTTTAACTCCCTATTGTCTCTGTGTGCTTGAACCCCTTCTTCCCCGGGGTCCAACCCTTCCCTTTGATCCACAGCTCACCTTGTTTTCTTGGAAAGTGTGCTCTCCATCCTGCTTTCAGCGCAGGGGTGCGTTGATTGATGCAGGCTCGTTGCTGTCTAGTTACTTCACTGGCAAGAGTCCGACAGGTAAGTATAATGAGTCTTTTGAACAGTTCTCTAATTTCGTTCCTTTCCTTCCTTAGATAATGGCCGGCGTCCGGGGATGGCTACGTGCTGCTGAGATGAGTAGCGCTGAAGGTGAGTGAGAGCGTGATGCGCGATGCAACCCTTTCGTATTTGTATTGAACTGAGGTCTTTTTCTGTGTCTTTTAGGTGCCGCAAAGTTTTCAGCGTGGATGCCGGTTATGAAGAAGAAATGCGGTGAGTAAGCGCAGTATGCGGCGCCTCTAGATGTTTCCACTCTAACCTGGAGTGTCTTTTCCCTCTTGCAGATGGATGAGAAGTTCCGGAGACAGAGTTCCCCCAGAGCGGCTGGGATTCAGGTAAGCGTTTGAAGCTCGTACAGTCTTTAAAAATAAGCAAAGATTTGCTGAATGCTTACTAATGCCTTTTTTTCTGTTCTGTTCCCTTTTCCATAGGAAGCCGCGTGCCGGGATGGGAATGACACCGCCGAAGATGCCCGCAGAACAGAAAGAGCGATGAATGATGGACAGAAGCGCCGCAAGGTAAGGCTGTTCCTAACAGTGTTCTTGTTCTTGCAGGAGCTGAGCACAGAAGAAAGATGCAGGCCTACTGGAGACCGATCCGAACACGGTGAGTGTCACGCTGCAGGTGCAGAAAACAAAAAGCATGTTTCTCAGCCTGGGCGTGGCTTAAATAGTCTCTGGGTATCCCAGGTGTCTCTGGGATGAACCACACCCAAAAGACTAGACTGCACATGCAGTTCTGGGAACCGAAATATGTGGGGGCATCCATCTTGTCCCCATCAATGCACTACAAGTCCAATCCCCAATGTTATCCTCTGGGAGTGAGTGAGTCTGGTGCCACAAGCGCCAAGTCTGACTCCAAGTGGGTCTTTGGAGTGATGGAGAGGCCCTTGAGGGCCATGTAGGTGATCGTGGCCTGGCTCCAGCCTGACATTTTGGAGGGCTGGGGACATGAGGGGCAGGAATCATGACAGTTGCTAAGGCAACCCTGTCCAGCGGTACTACTCCCCCTCCCACACAATGGACCCACCCCAGACTCAGTGGCGCCGAAAGGAGGGCTTCTCGGCAGAAGCCCGCTAAAAGGACGAACAAAGGATCCCCGACCTGGGTTAGGAGTTTAGAGGAAGACACGAGAAATAAGTTATATTAAAGTTCTGGCAATAAAAACCTACCGGAGCAAAGTTAATATTAAAATACACCGGCGGTATGTTAGTGGCTGTCAGAAAAAGTGGTAGCCTCGAACAATGGGAAAATCCCATAGGGAAATATTTGCGGTCGAATATTTATGGTAGTAACCACTGCCACCAGCCAGAAACCTTTGAGAGAGGGACTGTACGGTACCCTCTCGAAAATGAACATAAGGGAAAAACTATTAACCCCTTCAAGTACCTCCATAGTAAGATGGCTTGTACTGGTTTAGTTCATAGGATTTGACTAGTAAAGTCAATGGGGACTTTACATGCCCTGGGAGACAGTAGTCAGTCCCAGGATATGGAGTCTATGTTTGGGGGTCGCTACGACACCCCTGTGTCACTGCACGGACGGTGCTGTGTAACACATGTGGATAAAGATTGTTCCTCTGGGGTTGGGAAAGATCCCATAGGCCTTAAACACAAAAATAGCCTAGAACACACATAGCAAAAATGCTTAAGAGTGGGAAAAAAGAGTCTCACTCTTAGCAGGTAAAAAGAAACACACCCTTCAAATCCAGTAAAGCTGCTGGGGGACTCTATAGGTAAGGGAAATTAGCCATAGAATGAGAATTCTCCCTAACACTCGCCCCCCCCAGACTAAGGGACAGGAGGATCTAATCCACTTCTGGATGAGTCTCTTACCTCTAGTTGGTTATAAACATCCTAGAGAGACTATCAGCCTTTTGGTGGTGACATCCTGACCTGTGCTTAATGGTAAAATCAAACCCTTGGAGGCAGATTGACCATTTTAGCAGTTCTCGGTTTTCCCCTTTCATTTGCATCAACCATCTCAAGGGTTGGTGGTCTGTTTGAATGATGAAAGTAGATCCATACAAGTATGGTCTAAACTTTTTCAAAGCCCACACAATGGCAAAACATTCTCTCTCAATAGTTGCCCACCTTGTTTCAGGTTCCTTCAGTTTCCTACTGATGAAGCAAATGGGGTGCTCCCTACCTTTCTCATCCAGTTGACTGAGTACTGCACCTATACTTATATTGGAAGCATCTGTTTGTACAATGAAGGGTTGGTGGTAGTCAGGAGCTCTGAGAACTAGAGCTTGTCAAAGGGCTTTCTTTAGGCTTTCAAAGGCCTGATTGCAATCCTCATTCCATTTGATCTTTTTAGGGAACGTAGGAGAAGAAATTACATTCAGTGGAGAAGCTATGGATCCATAATTCTCAATGAATTTCCTGTAATACTCAGTGAGGCCTAGGAAGGCTCTCACCTGCGTTTGAGTAGAAGGGGTTGTCCAATTTTGCACAGCTTCAATCTTGCTGAGCAAAGACCTTATTTCACCACCTCCTACCTCATGCCCAAGGTAGACCACTTTACTCTGACCAATTTGGCATTTACTTGCCTTTATGGTCAGATGGGCCTGTTCAAGAGCCTGAAAAACATATCCTAAGTGGTCAACATGTTCTTTCCAAGTAGGGCTGAACACTACAATGTCATCCAAGAATGCCATGCAGAAGTCCTCCATCCCATTCAGAACCTGATTAACCATCCTTTGGAATGTAGCAGGTGCATTCTTTAATCCAAAAGGCATAACCTTAAACTGGTATAAGCCAACTGGGGTGGAGAAGGCAGTTTTCTCCTTGGCATGGTCAGCCAGGGCTATTTGTATTTAGCCTGATGTGAGATCAAATGTGCTGAGGAACTTGGCTGAACCAAGTCTATCCACCAGCTCATCTGTCCTTGGCAAAGGATGGGCATCAGTCTTAGTGACTGCATTTAGAGCTCTATAGTCCACACAGAATCTCAACTCCTTGGATCCTGCTTTTGGTACTAACACAACTGGGCTAGACCATGGACTAGTAGAGGGCACTATTACCCCGAGATCAAGCATCTTGTTGACCTCTCCTTTGATGTGGGTTCTTACATTTTCTGACATCCTGTAGCCCCTGCTTTTGACAGGTAAACAGTCACCAGTTTGTATATCATGCTGGCCCCAAGGGGTCAAGCCTGGTACTAGAGAAAACAGGGAGGCAAATTGATTCAACAAAACTTTGCACTCCTCCTGTTGCTGAGGTGTCAGATTAGAAGAGAGAATAAGACCTTCTATTTTTTCATCTAAAGGTTTGCCCCTGAGGAGGTCAGGTAGAGGTCCACTCTCCTCCTCCTCTTGAGCTGAAGCTAGAAGCAGAGTTCCAGTTCTGGTCTCAAGACATAAGCTTTCAGACGGTTGATGTGAAAGACTCTAGGAGCCTTCTTAGGATTGCCTAAGTCCACCAGATAGTTCACCTCTCCAAGTTTTCCCACAACCTTGAAGGGCCCCATCCATTTGTCCTGCAAGGCCCTCTGCCTTGTTGGGACCATAACAGGAACTAGCTGGTCTTGAGCAAACTCAACCATGTTGGCCTTCTGGTCATGCCAATGCTTGACCAGAGCCTGACCTGCTTTCAAGTTATCACTTGCCTCAGCCATCATGTGTGACATTCTCCTCCGGAGTCCTATCACATAGTCAGTGACTCTGACTGGCATGGGGGAAGGAGCACTCTCCAGCCCCTCCTTGATCAGGGCCAATGGACCTCTGACCGGATGGCCATAGAGACGTTCAAAGGGACTTTAACCCACTCCCTCCTGAGGGACTTCTCTATATGCAAAGAGAAGGCATGGCAGTAGAAGATCCCACTTTTTCTTAAGAGGGTCCTCTAAAGCTTCTATCATGCTCTTCATATTTCTGTGAAATCTTTCTACCAACTCATTTGTCTGAGGGTGGTATGCTGTTGAGAACTTGTAGGTAACCCCACAGTTTTTCTACATGGCCTTCATGTAGTGGGACATAAAATTTGACCCCCTGTCGGATATTACCTCCTTAGGAAACCCAAGCCTGGTAAAAATACCAAGGAGGGCCTTAGCCACAGCCGGAGCTGTAACAGTCCTCATAGGAATTGCTTCAGGGAACCTAGTAGCATGGTCTACTACAACATGTATAAACCTGTTGCCTGAAGAAGTTGGAGGATCAATGGGACCAACAATGTCGATTCCTACCCTCTCAAATGGTACTCCCAACACAGGGAGAGGCACTAGAGGTGCCATGTTCTTGGAGCCACTTTTACCATAGGTTTGGCAAGTGTGGCAACTCTTGCAATACTTATCTACTTCAGCCCCCATTTTAGGCCAATAAAAGTAGAGAGAGAGCCTGTCCTTGGTTTCCTTGAAGCTCAAGTGACCAGCCAAAGGCATGGGCTAGTTGCAAGAAAAGGAGTCGGTTTGCTTGAGGCACTACAAGTCTTTTGTAGTCCCCAGGGAGTGACTCTGTTGGTTCACTATAGAAGAGGCCATCTTCCCAGTGTAGCCTATACTTCCCAGGCTCTTGCCCTTCAAGCTGAGAAGCTGCCTGGTGCGAAGACCTTCCAGAGTTGGACATTCTCTTTGTCCCTTACTGAAGTCTGACCTTTGGGGTCCACCTTCTGCCAGTAAAGACTGCAGCTCAGGATGGTCCAGAGGGTCAAGATCTCCAATGAGTTCCTGGCCTCCTACTAGATCTGAGTCCTTAGGCTCTAGTTCAACCACACAGAGTTGTACCTCACTCTCAGCCTCAGCTGGAGGAGGAATCACAGGTGTGATCTTTGACAACCTAGTAGATTTCCTGGTTGGCAGGACTGGGCTGCTTCCTGCTGGTTTCTTCTTTGAAGTCTTGGGGTTCCCCTTTGCTTCTGGCTGCTTGGAAATAGCAGTTAGTACCTCCAGTGGAGTAGGAGTGATTTCCTTTTCTATCATCTCCTCGGGAGAGCCCCTCAAGGTCCTCTCCCTTGCAGGTCTGGTAAGCTCCTGTAATCTCTTACTAGGAGGTCTGGGAGTACTTGACACTTCTCCCAGGTCTTTCATACCATTGCCCAACAGCACCCTTCCTGGTACTTCAGATTGTACACTCACAGGTATCCTGACAGTCATTTCATTGCACTGGATGAGAGCTGGTAATTGTGGAGGCATCTGCACAGGCCCTCCAGCTATCTTGGTGAGGCATTTGGGTGCCTTAGCAACATCCTCCACCTTGAAAAAAGATTTGTCCTCCACAGTTATGCTGACCCCAGTGTCTCTAATGGCAGGGGTCTCCTGACCATTGACTAGGACCCTGTCTTTATAATACTCCTTAGTATTAGGAGGGATATAATTATACCCATCTAAATTCTGTTGTTCCTGCAACCCTAGAGATACTAAAGATACACTAGCTGAGACTCCAATGGGATCTTCAGCTAGCAGTTGAAAGTTTCCACTGGCCATATGTACTTCCTCCTCTGGAGTTAAGGCTAAGGAGACAGTGTGGACCCCTGAAGGTTTACCCTTACATCTGGGATCCCCTTTCACATGATCAGTAGAGCCACAAACATAACATTTTCCAAATGTCTTTATGAATGGTGGCTTGTTCTGACCCCCTTCTGGTCTGGGACCAGAAGGCGCACTAGCCTGATTAGGTTTCCCTTGTGGCTTACCCTTAGAATTTTGTTTGGGGCCCTCTTTGGAATTGGAATTATCTGAATTCTCCTTGTTGTCTTTTATTGGCTGCTTTCCCTCATCCTTTTTCTGAGTTACCCCTGAATCCTTGTGAGTAGCCCTGTTGGCAACCCACAAGTCAGCAGCCTTAGCTAGCTTCTTAGAATCCAGTTCTTTTGAATCAGCCAAGTGCTGTCTGAGCTCAGGAGAGCAGGCATCATAGATAGACTCCTTCATAACAAGATTTCTCATTCCTTCGTAAGTGTTAACTCTATAACCCTTAATCCATCCCTCTAAGTTCTTCAAACACTCATTCACCCAAGTAGCCCAAGGGGTACTATCATGCTTTTTGAGGGTCCTAAAGCTCTTATGGTAGTGGGAAGGAGTCTTCCCAAATCTAGCTATCAAAGCTAGCTTTACACATTCATAATCCATCCTATCCACCTCCCCCAACTCCATTACCACATCAGATGCAACAGGGCGGAGCCTAGAGAATAACCAGGGGATCAACTGATTCCCTGTGATATCCTGGAGCCCAGGATTGTATTCAAACATAGCAAGCCAATCTAATACATGCAATTTAGGTTCATACATACCGACAATCTCTTTAGGCATCTATGGTCTTTTTGGACTGGAAGATCTAGAGGATTCGCAGAGAGAAGCATTTTCCAAAGACAATTTCTTCATCTCAAGCTCATGGATGAGCTCCATTTCTTTGAGCCTTAGTTCTTGATGTCTCTGTTCAGTTTGGGCACTAATTCTTTTTAATTCAAGTTCAAGTCTCATGTTTTCTAGTGAGATAAATTCAGGACTTAATGTGGGACCTGGTAAGGGTCCAGTAACCATAGGTTGAGGCCTTTGAGCAGGTAGAGGGCCAGAGGGGGTGACATTGTTATCCTCCTCTTCCTCATCTGTTTCAACAATAACATCTTCAACATTATTTTCCTCAAGATTTGCTACATTTGCTGGAGTAGGGGGCACTACAGCACCACTATCCAGACTTTGTTTCTCTAACAGTCTATCAATCATTTCTAATTTCTTGCCTTTGACAGGAAGACGTTTCTGTCTACACAGATCCCTTAAATAATCAGCAGTATTAGTAAGGAGGGTCTCCTGGCTGTAACTTTCCATAATTTTGACTTTTAAAAAAAAATAAACTTGTTGCGATAGTTAGCCTTGTGGCTATTTGAACCAAAGCACTAGCAGAACTCTAAAATGTAAATCCAATACTTTTATCCTCACCGCTGTACACCAGTGTTAGGCAGAATCCTGTGCAGTTCCCTTAGGGAGCACTACACAAGATTAGGACTACAGGTGAGAGCAATACATCCTCTTTGGTATCAGTCTGTACCACAAAGATTTAGTTGGTAGCTGTGGCTGAGCAGTCAGACTTATCTCAAGAGGGAGATGAGCAGTATTCAGGGTTTACACAATAGGCCCACTAGACTATGGAACAAGGAAACACTGACCAAAGCTTTGTATTTAAAAAGTAGATATATATTTATTTTATACACTTCTAATAAAACACATCTATCACATTCATCAAGCAAGTTAAATTAAGTCAAAGGAAAAATATACACACTCCCAAGTTAAATTGTAGACCAAGTGAACCAGAGTGAAAACTGAGCAAAACGGCACAGTGACAATTACACACAAGGGATCCTCTAACAATTCCTCACAAGGGAGGGAAAGCACAAGTTATATAGAAATAGGTTCTTACACACCATAGCAACACTTCCCATCAGTTTGTGAACCAGTTTAAGCAAGGCAGTGCATCAGTATAAGCAATACTTAAATGAAAACTGAGCAAAATGGCATTTCACAAGGTTAGAAAATGGGAAGGAAAGGGTAGTTAAAAGAAATAGGTGCACCACACAGTTCTAGCTGAGAATCAATCTAAAGAAGGCAGATCTAACAAATGTGACCAGAGTCAGTAGGCCTGTGCCAAAGTCAGTTGGTACAGGGCAAGGGCCCAGGAACAAAAATGTTCTTATAGCTGCAGTCAAGTCTTTGGTTAACAAGGTGGAAAAGGCGGATGCAGACGTTGATAAGACAACGTTAAGAGAGAGGGGCGGCCAACCCAACAGGTAGGTAAAGGATTTAAAACACCTTTAGTGCTACCGCAAAGAAAGGGCGGCCTGGCGGAACAATGTACCTTAAAATGAAGATGTGGCTCCTGCGGTGGCGGTTGTTCCTGGTAGTTCCTGCAGTTCGGGTGATCCAGCAGAGGAAGAGAGGCTCGCACCGTGGAGGAAGGTTCGAGTTACTGCACTACCCAGGGACTAACCAGGGATCTCCACCAGGGGGCGCAGAAGCTCGGCTGCCTGTGCCGGGGCCTCCTCTACTCAGGCTAAATCTTTCTGAATATAAAACAATTTAAACAGCAATTCTGCCACTTACCTTTGTACGTTCCTGCTGCCCTGCTCCTGGGGTCCCTCCATCTCCGACCTCTGCCAAAATCGGACCCGCTTTCAGCCGCTGCTGCATCGGCTTCGGGTGAGGCTTCCTCCTGCTTTGCCATCTGCCCGGCTCTCGCTGTGATCCTTCCCGCGCTGTGGTCGGCTGGGACGGCACTGTGCACTGTTTGCCTCCATGTGTCGCCAGCGCCTGCAGCGATTCTGGAGGCTGCAGCGGCATCGGCCACCCTGAGTCTTAGCTGATTTGCGAGTGCCTGGATCCCTCCTTGTCTTCGACCCATCGCCATCCCGGATCTCAGGGTCCCGTCTGGGTAGAGCCTGTCCGCCGCCATCTTGGTTCCCCCCGTCTCTGGCGGCCCTCTTCATTTGTGTGAGGACCCTTCTGCTTGCGCCCACCGGCGTCTGTTGACTCAGTCTGACCATCGGCTAGGTCGCGACTGCCTGGCTCCCTCCGGTCATCCATGGGCCGTCTTCATCACGGATCTGTGGGTCCCTTCTGGGTAGGGACCTGCCGGCATCCGACTGGTTCCTCCGGCACTCCGTTGATCTGTGGGAATTGTTCTGATTCCGCAGACCTGTGGGGGATTGTACTGCTTCCTACCACCGGCATCAGACTGGTCCCTCCGGCGCTCTGTGGACCTGTAGGGGTAGTGCTGCTCCCACCCGCCGGCATCTGACTGGTCCCTCCGGCGCTCTGTGGTTCTGTGGGGGATTGTGCTGCTTCCACCCGCCGGCAACTGACTGGTCCCTCCGGCGCTCTGCGGACCTGTGGGGAATTGTGCTACTTCCACCCGCCGGCATCTGTCTGGTCCCTCCGGCGCTCTGTGGACCTTTGGGGGATTGTGCTGCTTTCACCCGCCGGCATCTGACTGGTCCCTACGGCGCTCCATTGACCTGTGGGGTTGTCCTGGCACCCGAACATCGACTTGGTGCCTGCCTCGCCGTGGGGCTACACCTACGTGGGGGTCCACCACCCTGGCATCGGCCGTCTTCGGCCACCCCCAGCCGACATCACCCGCCTGAGTCAGCCTGTCTCCTCCGGCACTCCATGGACCTACTGTGAGTTCTCCGGGCAACCCCATCTGGATTTGAGAGCAATGACACGGGTCCACCTTCTCCAGCCTGACCCTCCTGACTGACCGCTCACAGTCCCTGCCCAGCTCTACCACCTCTGCCTGTTGCCCCACCAGAGTGACTGTTTATAACACCTGCCTCAGCCCAGGTCCACCACCTACAACTCTCCCCACTCTAGCCTGGGCCTCCCACAGAACGCTGCAGTCTCTACTTTGGCACTCTACCACCTCTGCTGCCTGAAGCCCTCCCAGTGTTACTGTTCAAGAACCCAACTACGGCCTTTCCTGTGGGTATACTACTGGTGCCTCCACTCCACTCCTGCGTCCTCCTCCTATATCCTCCTCTCTCAGTAGATAGAGCAACTGTCCAAGATCCTCGTACCTGCACATTCCCCTTTATTACCCCAGTCCCTCCTCTGTGGCCTTTACACTGCCCCTGATTCCTCTATGCAGTCCTCCGTTTACTGACCCATCCTGATTCTACCACACTGGTCTCTATCCTCACCTTCACAGGTGTCTGCTGCTACGGCCCTCCTGACTCGCCCTATTTCTGAGCCCCTGTTCTGCAATCCTCCAAATCATCTTTTCGCCCTCCTTTCTCCCCTCCCCCCTGCCCCCCTTTCTCCACTCCCACTTTCTCCTTTCCTTCTTTCTCTCCTTTTCCCTCCTCCTTATGCCCCGTCCTCTTCCCTATCCCCCCACAACCCCTCCTGCACCCCACCTTCCCTCTCTCACCGCCCTAATCTTCTTTATCCCCCTCTCGCCCACCACTCCAGTCACATGAACATGGCACTCTGGAACGCCAGATCCATCTGCAACAAAACCGCAGCAATTCTTGATTTATTCTTTCGCCGCGACCTCCACTTTCTATGCTTAAATGAAACCTGGATCCCCCCATAACACTTCTGACCCTGCTTCCTTAACCACCTCCTCCTCCTCTTTCTCTCACACCCCTCGCTCTACTGGCCGTGGCGGAGGAGTTGGCATCCTCTACCACCCCAAGTTTATCTCCTCCCCCTCCTCTCCAGCTCTCCCTTATTTCCCTTCCTTTGAATTCCTTTACAAATCCTTCTCCTCTCCTCACCCTATCTCTCTCCTGATTATCTATCGACCCCCTGGCCCTCTTTCTTCCTTCTATGAAGACCTGGATCACCTCCTCTCGCTTATCTCTCCCTCCCCCTCTCCTCTGTCAGTACATGGCGATTTTAACCTTCATCTCCCTTCTCCGCCTCAACCCTCTCCCCTCCTCTCTATCCTTGATTCCTACCTCCTTTCCCCTCTCCCCTCCTCTCCTACACACTCCTCTGGATCTACCCTTGACCTCATCTTCAACTCTTCCTACCCCCCCTTCACCTGTCTCTACCCTTCCTGTCTACCTCTCTGACCATGCATTACTCTCTTTTTCCCTTTCTCTTCTCCCTCACTCCTCCTCTCCTTACCCTTCCCCTCCAGTCTACTCGCAGCATGACTTCCGCAACTTTGACCCCTCCGTCTTCACTGACACTTGCACTTCTCTTCTCCCATCTCTCCATGACTACTCCTTATTATCGGCGAATGATGCTCTTTCCTCCCTTTCCTCTGCTATTTCATCCTCACTTGATGATCTCTACCTTCTTTCTTCCTTCCGCCCAACCCGGAAACCCTCTCAACCTTGGCTCACTCCTCATCTCCTCTCTATGAGACGCCTTCTCAGACGTCTCGAGAGACTATGGCTCAAAACTCCCTAACTATCTAACCAAACCTCTTACTTCTCTTATCACTCCATCTACGACTCTTGTCTGACCTCAGCCAAATCTTCTTACTTCTCTAACCTACTCCAATCTCAAGCGACTCACCCCTGCCGTATCTTCCAAACTATCTCTCTCCTCCTCTCTCCCCCCACTCCCGATCCCTCCTCCAATTCTTCACTCTCTCCTTCAGACTTCGCTAACTTCTTCTCTTCTAAGATCGTTTCCCTTCGGCAAAAAATTCACACCCCCACCTCTGATTTCCGTTCTTCTTCTCCCCCCCCTCCTCCATCCTGCATGTCCTTCTTCTCGCCCATCTCCCCTTCGGAAGTCTCCACCCTCCTATCCAAAGCACACCCCACATCTGCCCCTACTGACCCTCTCCCTTCCCTTCTCATACCTAAGATTTACCCTTTTCTTGTCCCCTACCTCACCTCCTTCTTCAACATCTGTCTCTCCTCAGGTACCTTTCCCTCTGCCTTTAAACATGCCACGATCATCCCATACTAAAGAAACCTTCTGCTGACCCACGTCTCACCTCGAATTTCAGACCTATCTCTCTTCTCCCTTTCCTCTCCAAGCTTCTCGAACGCCTTGCCTACTCTCAACTTTCATCCTTTGTCACTAATTCCTCTCTCCTACCACCCTTCCAATCAGGCTTTCGTCCTAAACACTCCACTGAAACTGCTCTCACCTCTATTCTGAAATCCCTTCTTACTGCCCGCCATGCCAAACAATCCTCTATCCTTATTCTCCTTGATCTCTCTGCTGCCTTTGACACTGTCGATCACCCCCTCCTCCTTTACACTCTCTCCTCCTTTGGCTTCAAGGGTTCTGTACTCAACTGGTTATCCTCTTACCTCTCTTCCCGCTCCTTTACAGTCTCCTGGGGTGGCCGGTCCTCTCCTATCTATCCTCTTGAATATGGCGTACCCCAAGGCTCTGTACTAGGCCCTTTCCTCTTCTCTCTATACACCTCCCTCATTGCTCCTGTTATCTCCTCGTTTGGCATCTCCCACCACTTCTATGCCGACGACACTGAACTCTTCCTCTCCTTATCCTCCTTCTCAACTGACCTCCACCTACAACTCTCTTCCTGCCTTACTGCCATCAAGAACTGGATATCTTCCCGATTTCTCTCTCTCAACACCAACAAGACAGAAGTCATATTCTTTCCCTCTAACTCTCTTCCCCTCCCTCTCCTCCCCCTTTCATTCACTTCCCTCCCTCCAACCTCCCTATCTCTCCTCAGGCTCGTAAATTAGGCGTTCTCTTTGACTCCTCTCTCTCCTTCTCCCAACACATCTCCCTCACTTCTCGCTCCTGCCGCTTCCACCTCTTCAACATTCGCAAAATCCGCCCCTCTCTCACTTTCCACGCTACTAAACTCTTAATCACCTCCCTCATCTTCTCCCGCCTCTTCTACTGCTCTTCCTTACTTTTTGGACTTCCTACTTCTCACCTTGTCCCTCTTAAATCCATCTACCACTCTGCTGTTCGCACCCTCTGTCTCCTTACCTCCCGTGATTCCATCTCTTCCTCTCTCTCCTACCTTGGCTGGCTTCCTTTTCGCTCCCAACTTAAATTTCAATTTCTCTGCCTTGTCTTCAAATCTCTCCATGGTCTTTCCCCCCCTTATCTCTCCTCCGTTCTCTCCTTCTACTCCCCCTCCGGTTCCCTTCGGTCCGCTGACCATTTCCTTCTCACTTCACCCCCACCCCTCTATGCCTCCTCCCGTTTTCGCTCCTTCCAGCTCTTAGCTCCTCTACACTGGAACTTCCTTCCTCTTGCTATCCGTTCTTCCCCCACCTTCACTTCATTCCGCACTTCCCTTAAATGTCTCCTTCTCCATCCTCCTCCTTGAAACCCCTACCCCTTTCTACTTCCCCCTTCTTCACTCTTTTCCCTGACTCTCTCCCTTCCCCTCCCCCCTCTTCTTCCCTCCCTTTCCTCCTCCTGCCCTCCTCTTTCACTCCCCCCCAACCTGTCCCATCTCCCTTTCCTCCCTCCCCTTCAGTTAATTGCTCTTTTCACTGTTTTGTTTTTTGATTGATTCATACTCTAATGCGTCAACAGTTTTATCATTCATGTTTTATGTATTATGTTGTTCCATGTACAGCGCTTTGGCGTAAGGCGCTTTATAAATCAATAAAATACAAAATACAAATGAAACCAGCCGCGGTGCTGCCCGACGAATAAAAGGTACGCTCCTTTAAATCGCGGTCCGGGTGGACTGGTGCCTGGCTATCCAGCCTCTGAGTACAGGGTTCGGGAGATTCGACCAAGGCAGGTCCGGGAAGGCGATTGGCGAACTGGTTGGCCCCACCAGTTCAAGGGAAGAAGGCTCTTGCAGGTGAAGATCTTCTCTTGTCGTGTGGAGAAAAGTGGTGAGACACTGCAGCAGGGCTTCACCAGTGGTTCAGTCGCTGCAGATGTCTTTGTCTTCTCTCCTCTTCGGCTTCTTAGTTCCAGTGGCGACGTCTTGCTCTTCCAGTCCTCAGGACCCTGCTTTTATGCAAAAAGATCCCCATTCATACAGCCTAGCTGTCACTCACACAGTGGAGTGGTCATCTTGACGGGAGACCCTCCAGCCTATCAGGATAGAGTGCGACATGGATTGCTGAGGCAACCCTGTCCAGGGGTCCTACTCCCCCTCCCACACAATGGACCCACCCCAGACTCAGTGGCGCCGAAAGGAGGGTTTCTCGGCAGAAGCCCGCCAAAAGGACGAACAAAGGATCCCCGACCTGGGTTAGGAGTTCAGAGGAAGACACGAGAAAGAAGTTATATTAAAGTTCTGGCAATAAAAACCTACCGGAGTAAAGTTAATATTAAAATACACTGGCAGTATGTTAGAGGCTGTCAGAAAAAGTGGTAGCCTCGAACAATGGAAACATCCCATAGGAAAATATTTGCGGTCGAATATTTATGGTAATAACCACTGCCACTAGCCAGAAAACTTTGAGAGAGGGACTGTACGGTACCCTCTCGAAAATAAACATAGGGGAAATCTATTAAACCCTTCCAGTACCTCGATAGTAAGATGGGTTGTACTGGTTTAGTTTATAGGATTTGACTAGTAAAGTCAATGGGGACTTGACATGCCCTGGGAGACAGTAGTCAGTCCCAGGGTATGGAGTCTATGTTTGGGGGTCGCTACAACACCCCTGTGTCACTGCACGGACGGTGCTGTGTAACACATGTGGATAAAGATGGTTTCTATGGGGTTGAGAAAGATACCATAGGCATTAAACACAAAAATAGCCTAGAACACACATAGCAAAAATGCTTAAGAGTGGGAAAAAGAGTCTCACTCTTAGCAGGTAAAAAGAAACAAACCCTTCAAATCCAGCAAAGCTGCTGCGGGACTCTATAGGTAAGGGAAATTAGCCATAGAATGAGAATTCTCCCTAACAGGGGTAAATACCGGGATGCTGGTAATAGGAGGACATCAAAACGCAGTTACCGGCATCCCGAAGGCGGTAATTAGGGCCTGCACGATGGCGGCCATACAGGCATCATGGACCACCCGTAAACAGCAATCTGCAATCAAGGCAACTGCCACTGGTGCACCCAATCACCACAGGTGGAGTCAATGGAGCCTGTCCCAGTATAAAAGGAGTACACCCACACACCCAGGGGAGTTGCTAGGTCTGGAAAAGACCCGGGGCTATGCTGATGTGGGAACTGTTGGGACTGGGGGCTAGCTAGTCTTTTGGCTGTAGCTCCTGAGATTCTATCCGGGGCTACAACCAAAAGATCAGGGGCTATAGCCCCCTTAGCCCCCCCCTAGCAACGCCCCTGCACACACCACACCCCTTCCTACACCAAAATGATACCACTAGCTGTTGCAATCATGGGGCTGGAGGACATGCCTATACTGCTACAACTACAGCATCAACAGCAACTACAACAACAACTACAGCCACAGCAACAGGCAGCACAGAGGAGACGCAGGAGGAGAAGATCGGTGAGACAGGCCCAGCAAGTTCCATCAGTGCAGCCAGTAGTACCTCGTAGGCAGCCACCAATCCCTCGCATCAGACCCAGTCCATTCAATCTAACCCCTGAGCAGATCCACACCCTGTACCGGTTGGATTGGGACACCATCACCACCATAGTGGACATGATACATAACGACATCGTCAGCCTCATAAAAATACGCACTGCCATACCCCCGCTACTAAAGGTGGTGTATGTGCTCCACTTCCTGGCCACAGGCACCTACCAGCACACAGTGGGCCAGCTGCATGCCATTTCACAACCACTATTTTCATGCATGCTGACCCAAGTGCTGGATGCCCTTCTGAAGCACACTAGCACCCACATATCCCTACCACAGACTGCCCAGTAGATAGCCGACACCAAAGTAGGCTTCCATGCACTGGCAGGCATGCCCAATTGTGTTGGTGCCCTCAACTGGACCCATGTAGAATTGGTAGTCCCCCATGCCGTAGAGGCGGTGTACCGCAATCGCAAGCAATACCACTCCATCAATGTGCAGATGGTATGTGACTCCAGCAAGATCATCACACATTGCTGCGCCCGATATCCCGGATCGACACATGATGCCATGGTGCTGTGTAACTCCACGCTACCCTGTCACATGGAGCGACATGCTGGACCATGTGCCTGGCTGCTTGGTGAGTTGCCTGACTGGCCCATGGCAGTGCATCAGGGTTGTGATGTGTTGGGATGCATACTCCCCCTGGGTGGGAATGGGGGGGAGGCATACTCCACCTGGGTGATAATGGGGGGGATGCATACTCCACCTGGGTGGGAATGGCCGGTGAGTGGAGAATGCACGCAGAGCTAAACACTCCTGACCTGAACCTCCCAACCCGAACATTACACATCACTGGCACACATTGGACCAATGCCGTATATCAATGACAACATGTAAGACGCACAACCTGGCCACCATGGGTATGTCAAGCAATGCATGACTGAACATGATTGCAAATGTGCCAAAATGGCTAGTGTGACCATGCACAGTGTAGTATACACAGCAGAAATGTGAGGCAAAACATCGTCCTGCAACCACAGTACATCCACATCAGCATGCAAGAATTCACCCTTCATCATCTGTACAACGCCATCCAGAGTACCACACTATATTGCAGTATAGAATGCATCTAAATAATATTTGTGCATACGTACAGGGACATGTGCATGTCGACAGCAAATAGCTGCAGCCATGGCTGTGAATCCTGAAGGTGGCAGCTCAGAGTGACTCACATAGACCTATTTGTTTTCGCTTGCAGGTGATGCAGGATATCCCTTGAAGCCGTGGCTACTTACTCCTGTGCGGAACCCACGGAACAGCCATGAAGAGGAGTACAATCGGGTTCATACCCGTACCTGTGTTGTGATTGAGCAGACCTTTGGCCTGTTGAAGATGCGGTTCCGCTGCCTAAGCAGGTCTGGTGGAGCACTCCTTTATAGGTCTGAGAAGGTGGCAAAGATCACCATGGCCTGTGTCATGCTGCACAACATGTGCGTCCGGAGAAATGTACCACTGCCACCTGACATTGACATGCATGCACCGGGTGAGGATGATGAGGATGAAGTAGGAGGAGAAGCAGCATCCCTACCAGTATGTGATGCACAAGATGGCAGTGCAGTACGCTAATCACTGATTGATGAATACTTCTGACCCACACTGGGTCCATGTGGACATGCACACAGGAAATGTGGGGAGTTGGGCACTGTGCACTGTCATGAATTAAAAGGGTACACACGAAATTAACAATGTCCAGGCATTGAATGATTTTTCACACAACAGGTGTATTATTATCAACTACAGAAATGTGCAACCCCCCCCAACCAACACCAAAACTACCTATACCCCCCAATCAACTCCCAAAAACCCCCAATGAAATCCCTCTAATACACCCATACACCACTGACACCATCTGACCCACTCCCATTATTGTCCCACACTATTTCCTTGATTTCTTGTTCTCTGGGGCAGCATTTCTGAGTGCCTCGCACTCCGTATTGTTGGACGCACAGGGCTGGAGGGTGCAGAGGAAGCGGGTGCAGAGGAAGCGGGTGTGGAGGATGTGGGTGTGGCGGATGGGGTTGAAGCCATGGTGATTTGCACGGCTGGTGCGGGTTGTGGCTGCTGCATGTGCAGCAGGATAGACGCGAGGACCAGCGTGACGGCCCCCAGACTGTCTTGCATCATCAATGCTGAGGCATTGACGGCGGCTGTGTTCGCCGCTATGGCCTGCGCAATTTCATGCCTCGTGTCCTCACCAGCCTGTCTAGCCTGTGGGGCCCTCCACCCTTGCTAGCGCGCCTCAAGGTTGGTGGTGGGAGCAGCAGTGGTTGAGGGTGCTGCCACCGGGCCTGCATTGGCAGTGCTGTCCCCGGGGAGGGTGCTGAGGTCTGAATCATGTAGCAAAGGATCCACACTGCTGCTGGTTGGTGAGGGCTGAGTGTGGGGTTGGGTGGTGGACACGGGGCTTTGGGAGTGTGGACATGCCACAATGGTCAGTCCATCCACGTCCCCATACTCCTCCACTGCAGTTTCTATGTCACTGAGTGGGGCAGTGGCTGCTGACTCGCCCACCGAACTTGTCGCTGCCGACACTGTGCCACTGGTCTCGCCTTCCACTGGTATTGCCAGCTCTGTGGTTCTGGTGTGAGGCGTTGATGTGGGGCCCTCATGTGCGGCCTTGACCTGGGCACTCGCCCTGGGCTTCGGTGTGGCCTGCGAGGCTGCCCCGGAGGTGGTCTTGGCTGTGGGAGTGGTTTTGTGCCGGGACGTGGATGCCCTTGTGGCTGTTTCCTCACTGGCATCCTCTCCATCGGTGCCTGGGCGGGTAGAAGAGATAGAGGGCATCAGTGATGGTGTTATATGCAAGATGCATTATATGGTGCTGTGGAGAATTTCATGTTACATGACGTCTCAGTGCAAGGATGCTGCATGGCAGGTGGTATGCCGTTGTATTGGGCTTTGTGTGATGTATTACATGGGCATGTTCGTGTGTTGGCTGTGTGTTGGTAATGGGATTAGCACTCAGCCTGCATTTCAGTGTGGCAGGGTTTGGGCCTCCATCTAGACAAGGATATGTTGATGTGTGTGTTGGGACATGCATTGCCTTGCCTAGACTCTCTTCCACATCAATTTTGCTGCATCATGGTTTCCCCCTACAGGGATTTGCAGGGTCACTCACTTCCATCTGCAGATGTTGCGGCACCCGTCTCCATCTCCCCAAATCCCTCGATGGACTCCATCTGTATGAAGCTACTGCAAGTCTCCTCCCAGCGTGTGAGTTTTGTGGGTGAGTGGGGACCCCCGCCTGTGGCCATGGCCTCCCTCCTATTGCTGGCCAGGATGTTCCGTACACTGAGGCGGAGGTCATCCCACCTTTTTTTACAGTCCTTGACTGTCCGTGTGGTGGTGCCGACTGCCGAGACCTTGTGGGCTACCTCCTCCCAGATCTCCTTTTTACATTGCTGCACCTCCCTTTTCAGGTTTTGCTGGTTGATTTCCTCAGCATGGGCAGCTAGGGTGTCTGCCAGCATGGTCAGTTCTTCGTCTGAAAAACGCTTTTTGCGCAGGCGGGGGGTTGATTTCCTGGTAGCCTTTGACATGTTGAAGGGATTGGCACTGGTCTCTCCTGAACACAACTGGTGGTTTGGGAGGATTGCAATGGATTGTGTTTTTAAAGATGGCCGCCGGCGCATTTCCTGTTCCGACATAATGACGTTACTTCCGGGTCTGGTATTATGAGCCCGGTATTTGCATGATGTTATTACCGGGTCGGTATTAAGGGGTGCCTCCTAGGCAGAGGCGGTATCGGCGGTTCCCGTGATGGCGCTATCGGGGGGTTGGAGGGCCTTTAGCGCCATGGCGGTATGGCCATTACCGGCATGGGGGTTCGTGTGTGCTCGCGCACTCGTAATCACCCGCTATTAGCGGCGTCATACGAGCACGGACCCGCTAGGTCCTCCATGCCGGTAATGACCCCGATTTTACCGCGCGTCTTGTAATGAGGCCCTTAGTATAGTTTATCGTGAACCCTGAAACTATAGCAAATTCTTGTAGTCTCTCCATCACCCGAGGGAGCGGGAGTTTAGTATCTTTCAGGAATACCATATGTCAATATGTCAGTATGATGGATCCTAGACTGGGTAGCGGACCATAACTGTGCAACGGACATCAGCTCCAACACCCCCTGCTTCTGGACTGAGCAGCACCTCATACACTTTTCCATCCCCTACACCACCAATACCGTCAAAACCCACACTCCCCTGCCACCAGCACTAGCTAGGAGTGCACGCAATTTAATTAAAGAAAAGCTCTGACCATTTCTTGAGGCTTCTGCTCTCAAGCCGCCATTCTCCAATGACCCCCAGGTTCTAGTAGAAATATACAATTTAACAATCAAAAATGCAATAGATTCTATCGCCCCTATAGAGAAATAGAAAGCAAAAGGAAATAAGCACGCCAACTCTTGGTATACAACAAAACTCAAAGAACTATGCACTCTCAAGCGCACCGCACTCACCAAGTGGCACTCAGACCCACAAAACTCTACCCTAGAAGCATACAAAAAACCTGCCAACCAATATAAAAAAGCTGTCACTCTAGCCAAATCTACCTCTTATAATACAAGAATCATGAATGCAAAATCAGAGACCAAAGAAATGTTCGTCATATTCAAGGAACTGGCCACCCCAGCCACTAGCACCCATGACCTTGTGAAAGATGATCCATTGTGCGAAAGTATCCAAGCAGCCATGCTCAGCAAAATAGACTTACTACAGAGCAAAAGCAAGGCGCAATACAATGCTCTGCCTAAATTAGACCCACCCTCCCCGCCTACAAAAAACACCACATCAATGAAAAGAAGCTCTTCTCCTTCAGAGAAGTTTCAGAAGAGGAAGTACTATCCCTCCTGAAACATATAAAACCTTCCATTTATAAAGGTGATTCCTGCCCAGCAAACGTCATCCAAGACTGTGCAGAAGCCCTAGCGCCATTCATGATAGCATTCATCAATGCTTCCTTCTCATCTGGGCTTGTACCACCCTGCCTTAAGGAGGCGTGGGGTCGCCCACTCCTAAAAAAAAAAACCTAGATCTGGCCTCACCTAACTACAGACCCATCACCACTGTTCCCTTCTTGCTAAAAATACTAGTTCAAACGGCATACACCAAAATCCAACAATTCTTCGAAGATAACAGCATCCTAGGCAAGAGGCAATCAGGCTTCTGCCCGGGTCACAGGACGGAATTTGCCCTACTAGATTTAAAAAACCAAGTAGGGGAAATTATGGACCAAGGCAAGCCAGCGCTGCTACTCCTCCTCGACCTATCTGCAGCTTTTGATCTTGTTGATCACAAGATGCTCTGCAGACAACTCACCAACTCATCCCAATTCACCCCTGGAGCCACTGCCTGTATCACCTCCTTCCTTGAAGGAAGAGCAATGGAGGGCTTCTCTGATTAGGCATGTGCAGCACCCATCACTATCCACTGCTGGGTCCTACAATGTTCCTGCATCCCACCCATGTACAATATTTTCACTCATCCCCTCTTCAACAAACTGGACAATCTTGGCATAGCTTACACAAACTATTCCGAAGATACACAGGTACTCATTCCTCTCACGGGTTCCTACAAAAAAGACGAAGAAACATTACACAAAACCTACGCCACCATTCAAGCATGGATGGCAGCAAATGGACTGCCTCAACGAGGACAAGACTGAAATACTCATTGTCGGCCCCACGGAAATGCTCAACAAACTGGACAAACAATATAACACATTTAACATAGACAACACCCAAATCACTGTCTCATCAGCAGTCAAAACCCTAGGGGTCTATCTTGACTCCACTCTCTCCATGACGCGCCAGGTGAGCGCTAATGCCTCCTTGGCTGCCTTCACAACCAAACTCATCAACGCAGTTAAAACGTACCTTTCCACGCCAAACTGCCCCTCCATAGCCGAAGCCACCAGTGGGGCAAAATTGGACTACTGTAACGTCCTCTTTGCTGGCACATCTGCCAAAAACGTCAGCAAACTACATGTTATTCAAAATAGTGCCCTCAGGGCAGCACTGAGTTTTCCTAAAAAGGAGCACATCTGACATGCAAGACGTGATGCCCACTGGCTCCTGGTCAAAGAACGTATTCTGTTCAGGACCCCTGACATTACGCACAAACAACCTTTCACACTCAGCCCCATCCCATCTCTCTGAAAAAATAGTCAGAGCCACCTCCTCCAGACCCAAACGCGTGCACCCCATCAATCAGCTCAACATCCCAACCTTTAAAAGGACCCAAGCTGGAGGATCCAGCTTCCCTGTTCTATCCCCCAAATATTGGAATGCCCTCCCTACCGCCATAAGGAACGAGACCTCTCACCTCTCCTTTTGTAAAGCACTCAAAATCATGCTCTTCAATTAGCTCACCCCAACCACAGGCCTACACGATCAGCGGCTCCAGCAATCCGAAGTTACTGTGGTCCACCTATGCAACCACAGAATCTTTTCTAACCTCAATATTCATCCCCCCCTCCTTTTCCCCTTAGCCTGTTTTACAAATGCATTGTCAATATTACCATTAAATGTTAAGTATCTTTATGTATAACACAAAGTAACCATCAACTGTCATCCAGCTGGCTCAATGTAACCTAGAGCCACAGACAGGCGATATTACAGCTCTCATGTAACTAAGTACGCTGGCTGTAACAGAGCCACAATGCCCCCGGCCCGTCTTGGTGCTACATAAATTCAAATAAATAAAAAATAAATAAATCATCTGCATGTTACGCCATTGTACGTGTCTCTTTTCCACTCACTACCCCTGGGTCCTCTGAACCTGTCTAATTATGACCGCTAATGGTTCCATGCCCATGGCAAATATTTATGGGGCACAGAGGACATCCCTGACGCGTGCCTCTCAGGATTCTAATCTGGGCCGAGGCTCGCCCATTAACCAGGAAGATTGTTGTGGGCATTTGGAAATTTGCTAGTATCATCCTAGTGAACTCTGGGCCACATCCAAATGCCTCGAGGACTCTCCGCAGATACCCCCAATCTAGGCTATTGAACGCTCGTCGTACATCCAATGCTGTTATGGAGAATAATTGCCCAGTTCTGGTGCCCAGGTCTATTATGTCTGTTGCTCTCCTTAGATTATCCTGCGTATGTCTCCTGATGAGGAATCCGTCTTGGTCTTCATGGACTATTCCCGGGAGGACCCTCGTCAGTCTGCCTGCTAGGATCTTGGCATAGATTTTAGCATCACTGTTTAGTAAGTAGATAGGGAGGTAATTGGCACAATCTTTTGGATCCTTCCCTGGTTTGAGGATTAATACTGTAGTGGATTTCCCCATGTCTTCCGTAATCACTCCACACTCCCTTATTTCGTTAAAAAGGTGCGTTAAAGGGGTGAATAAGACAGTAGTTGTATCTCAGCTATGGTCAACCAATCTTTGAACAAGCAGGAGTTGAATGGGGAGCCTGGGCTAGGAAGGTTGGAGCGCCTTTCCGGGTTGTGGGAAAAGGTACATGTCCTGGACTGCAACCCCAATTGCTTTTTGTACCTATTGTCATAATAAAAGATTACATGTACTGGTTTCTGTTGTGGGATTCATGTGCGTCTTGTCACCATAGACATTCTGGGTTTTAATGCCAACTAATCGCTTGGTGACTGGCAGCGGGCACTGGGCACTGAACACTCCCTTTTTAAGAAGTCTCTGTTCCTTGCTCTGCCGGTAGTTGCTCCAAATCATTGAACGATGGAAGCATGCTTTAATGTCCTTTCCACCCTTTCCAGGCACCCCTCTTGTACCTTTTTGAGATGCCTACCAGAGAACGCTATTAGGAAACTCTGGCCTCTGCAGCAATATGCTGGTAGTCAGTCCAACATCAATGTGCTGTTTGTCTGTTTGTGCAAAACCACTTTGCACACCTACTGCAGATATATTCAAATAGTTCTTATAATTCACGAGAGCATGTAATTTGCTTACAAAACACTTCTTTTTTTGTTTTTAAGAGCCACATCTGAAGCCACATCTCAACTTGTAATAAGAAAAACTAGTAAGTGATTAACTGAAATAGGTCGTTACAGTTGTCTATTGGTATCACAATGCCACCTGCCAACTCCAGCAGCTGGCTTTCAATTATTGATCCTGAGAGATAATGTCCAGGGCTCAGGACTGTTTGCTTACAAGGTGGCTCTTCTGTAGGGTTAAGTTGAGGCACGTGGGAGTTGTTAAAATGAAATATCGAAAGGGTAAAGGAAAGCAGGATGGATGAAAGGAGTGATATTTATACAAATTCCATCCTATTTGGTGTCATTATTTATACATTGGAGAAATAACGTTAACTGTAGCATCACGAGTTTGAGATATTAATTATCTGATTCTACGCACTACAGCCTGCTGGCGGTCTGGAATTTCCTTATAGAATGGTGTACGCACATTTTGTGCTTTACTGAGATGGACTAAATAGGATTCCAATATGGCTGCTTTTTTGACGTATTAATATCTAGACATGACGCTACAGTGATTAAAAACTAAAAAGGGACTGCAATGTATTTATGTGTTTTCATGAGTACTCAATAGTTTGTGTAAAACGTGTCACTTGGGCGGCTTCTTTAACCTGTTGGACTCAAGTATAATAAAATGCCATGATATAACATTATGACATCCTGTGATTTCTAAGCTTGGATTCCATTTAGTGTTGTCCCAGGGACGTTTGTGTCCTTTCCTTTTTTCTCATATGTATAGACTGCCTCCCTGATGAGTGCAAGATGCATGAAAGCGGTTGGAGGAGAAGATCAACTGGATTGCGTAAGTTACACCAAGCTGGAAACCAGAGTGCGTCTCTTACCCCACTAGTTTTTTAAATTTTTTTAAAGTTATGGACTCCAGAAGGGCAGCACCAGGGTGATACATGCCCCACTCTGGAGAGCCACACTGCTGGTTTCCCCTGCTCCCCCCACTGTGGGATTTACACTGTAATTGGAGGGAGAATTGGTTCCTGGCTACCTGCATTGACTACAGCAACCAGAATCCGCTGAGGCCATATTTGGTATTAATCAGCAACGCCCGAACAGCTGCCTCCCAGATGAGTGCAAGAGGCATTAAAGCACTTGGAGCACAAGATAAACTGGACTGTGGAAGGTACACTAAACTGGGAAGCAGAGTGCGCCAATCCCCCATCCCCACCCCCATCCCCCAGTTTGACATTTTTTTTTGGAAGTTCCAGACTGCAGAGTGACAGTACTGGGTGATACATGCCCCACTCTGGAGAGCTACACTGCTGATGTTTCCGTCTACCCCCACTGTGGGATTTACACTTTGTAATTGGAGTGGTTGGAGGAGGAAACTTCCTTCCCAAGTGTTAGGAAAGATTTCTTAATTGTGGGTAATTTTCCTTCCATGTGGCAACCCCTAAACTTTTTGCTGTTGTTTTCACTATGATCTAGACTTTGCCAGAGAAGTGCAGCCTTCTGCCGCACTCCTCCGGGCTTTCGCTCCATTCTTAATAAAAACTTGACTGGCTGGGTCGAAGGTTATAAGGTTTCTACCTTTGAAGGCATGGTAAGTCTTGTCATGCTGGAACATATTTTTGCATCTTCTTCCCCGGAGCTTAAGCAGCATTTGGTCGATTCGAAGGAGATAGATCCTAAGAAGCTGGCCATTGCCGCAGATTTATGGGTGTCACATCGAGTGTCCCATAAGGACAAAACTCATCCTGGTAAGCAGGAGGAAGGGAAAAAGTCCAAAGATAAGGAGGGTGGAGAATCTGATAAATCGTCTTCTCAAAAGGGCCACAAAAAGAAAAATAAGGGTAAGACACAAGAGAACTCACAGGGTAGTGGAGGTCAGCCTCCGAAACAGAACTCTGGTTACAGTAAGCCTCCCTATGTAAACAGACCCAATGGATCTTGTTTTGCTTGTGGAGCAACTGACCACGTGAAGGGGGATCCCCGGTGTAAGGTTAAACCTTTGGGGGTCCACTCCGCTAATCTGGCCTTCTCCTCCTACGAGGAAGAAGAGATTACAGGAGCATCCTTCTCCTCAGACTCCTTCCCCAGCGGGATAGAAGCTGAGGTAGTTTTAGTTTCCCTGGGTTCCTGGGAGCCTAAAGTCGCAGAGGCTTATGCTAGGATTCCAGATAATACCAAGCACTACTTTAAAGACAGTGTGCTGATCAATGGAGTGGATACTCCAGCTCTTAGGGATAGTGGGTGCAGTCGAATTGTAGTGGATTCTACCTTGGTAGACTCAGAGGAAGTTGCCAGAGCTACTCTGATGCCCACTAAGTTGGCTGACGGCCCACCTCGCATGTTCCCAGTAATACCTGTAAATCTTACTTTAAATGGTACAGCAGTCAGGATTCCAGTGAGCATTCAGAGAAACGTCCCAGGAAAGGTCTTGTTAGGCAAAGATCTCTGGGCTTTAGGGCTCGTAGGAGACACTGCCGACAGACCCTGCACACGGTCTCAAACACGGGCAGCATTGGCCAAGACCAATACGCCGCCCCAGCCGAAGGGGAAACCCAAGGCGAAAGGAGTAAGCAAGTCAAGAGAGGGAAGGAGAACCTTCCCCCGAACTCGCCTACCACTGCGGTGGAGGAAGTTGGTCAATCGCCGAGGCCTGGCGAGGAGGTGGAGATGCCAGAAGTATTTGACCCCACCGACCATCCGGAACTAAAAGACTTGTTAGTAGAAGGTGGTCCTGACAGGGAAGAATTCAGTAAAGGCCAACGTGAGTGCCCATCTCTGGAAGGCCTAAGGAGACAGGCCTGCTCCGAGCTTGAGGGTGAACCTCCTGAGACGCATCGGATTTATTGGGAAGGTGGACTCCTGTATAGTGAGCCCACAGAGTCTACGGAAGGAAACCATAGGAGGTTGGTGGTTCCCCTTGCTGTAAGACCCTTCCTCCTGCAGTTGGCGCATGAAGTACCCCTTGCTGGTCACCTTGGTATTAAGAGGACCAAGCAAAGGTTATCTATGCACTTCTACTGGCCCAAGATGGGGTGCAAGTAGAAAGTCACTGCAGGAGTTGTGCCTCCTGCCAGTTATCTGGTAAGAGTGGCTCAACAATCCAAGCTCCATTGGTACCACTCCCAGTAGTGGGAATACCATTCGAAAGGGTAGGGATCGACATCGTTGGTCCCCTTGACCCGCAGACAACCTCAGGCAATAGGTTTATCTTGGTGCTAGTCGACTATGCTACCAGATATCCTGAGGCCATCCCATTGAAAACTGTAACTGCCAAGTCAGTTGCAAAAGCGTTACTTGGCATCTTTACTAGGGTTGGCTTCCCTAAAGAAGTTGTGTCTGACAGAGGCAGCAACTTTATGACAAAGTATGTGCAGGCTATGTGGAAAGAATGTGGGGTCACCTACAAGTTCTCTTCTGCATACCACCCCCAGACCAATGGTCTGGTGGAACGTTTCAACAGAACGTTAAAGAGCATGATTGGGGCTCTGGAAGAACCTCAGAGAAGAAAATGGGATCTTCTTTTACCATGCTTACTGTTTGCCTACTGAGAGGTACCACAGGAGGGTGTTGGCTTCAGCCCCTTCGAACTTCTGTTCGGTCATCCTGTACAGGGACCCTTAGCCATAGTCAAAGAGGGATGGGAGATGCCCACTCCCCCTGTTACTACCAACGTAGTAGATTATGTGCTGGGGCTCAGAAAACAGATGGTACTCCTGATGGGCTTGGCTAGTGATAAATTGAAGGCAGGACAAGCGTTGGTGAAACATTGGTACGACCAGAAAGCTTCCCTCATCAACTTTACACCTGGTCAGCAAGTCCTGATCATGAATCCCATAAGGCCTCGAGCTTTACAGGACAAATGGTCAGGCCCTTACACAGTGGTGGAGCCCCTGGGTGAGGTTAACTATTTAGTGGACCTTGGAAGACCTGGACAGGCTCCAAAAGTGTTCCACGTAAATAGGCTGAAGGCTTTTGTCCCAAGAGTCGAAATCGCAGCACTGCTACTGGCTTCAGATGTTGAGGAAGAGGAGTCTGAACCTCTCCCCGACCTGTTCCAAAGCGGTCCTTCAGATAGCTCCTTTGAGGGTGTCCGAGTAGCCCCTCACCTGACTTCTAATCAGTAGGCTGAGGTGAAAAGTTTGCTTAGGCAGTTTTCCCCCCTGTTTTCACAGTCGCCTGTTTTGACACCTTGGTGCAAACATAACATAGACACAGGAGACAGTGTACCTACCAAAAGTAGGGGATACAGGATGTCAGATAAAGTACGGTCTTACATTAAGACCGAGGTCAACAAGATGTTAGACCTTGGGGTGATTGAACCCTCTAGTAGTCCTTGTTCCAGCCCTGTGGTTTTGGTTCCAAAGACAGGCACTTCTGAATTGAGGTTCTGCGTGGATTACAGGGCTCTGAATGCTGTTACCAAGACAGATGCACACCTCTTGCCTCGAACAGATGAGCTGGTGGATACTTTGGGTGCCTCCAAGTACCTCAGCACGTTTGACCTCACTGCTGCCTATTGGCAAATAGCTTTAGCAGAACATGCCAATGAGAAGACAGCGTTTTCTACTCCAGACGGCCTTTACCAATTCAGGGTAATGCCGTTCGGGTTGAAAAATGCACCTGCCACTTTCCAGAGGCTTGTGAATCATGTGTTGAATGGGTTGGACGAATTCTGTCTTGCATATCTGGACGATATAGCAGTTTTCAGTGCCACCTGGGAAGACCATGTGAAACACCTCAGGATTGTGCTCCAGGCTCTTCAGAAAGCACACTTGACCAAAAAGGCTAGTAAATGCCAGATTGGACAAGGCTCAGTGGTTTACCTTGGACATGAAGTAGGTGGAGGGAGGATACAGCCTCTTCCCAGTAAAGTACAAGCAGTACAAGACTGGCCTACCCCCACTACACAGACCCAAGTGAGAGCCTTCTTAGGACTCACGGGGTATTACCGCAACTTCATGGCAGACTATGGCACCATAGCTGCCCCTCTGACTGCCCTCACCACTCCGAAGAAACCCAAGAAGGTAACTTGGACCAACGAGTGTGAGAAGGCCTTCAATGGCTTAAAAGACTCCTTGTGCCAGGCCCCTGTCCTCAGGGCTCCTGATTATCAAAGACCTTTTATTGTGCAGACAGATGCCTCTGACACTGGGATAGGAGCTGTACTATCGCAAGTAGATGAGAAGGGTAAGCAACACCCTATTGGTTTTATTAGTCGCCAGCTTAAGGACAGAGAGCTCAGATGGTCCACAGTGGAGAAAGAATGTTTCTCTGTTGTGTGGGCCCTACGGAAGCTGAGGCCCTACCTCTATGGGACCCACTTCACTGTGCAAACTGACCATAAGCCCTTAAAGTGGCTAATGAACATGAAGGAAGAGAATCCAAAGTTGCTTAGGTGGTCCATAAGTCTACAAGGCTTCGACTTCACTATTGAGCATAGGCCAGGTGTCCAACATAGCAATGCTGATGGGCTGTCCAGAATGTTTAACTGACCTGAACACGAGACTCATCGAGGGGTGGATTAGTTCCCCCTGTCCATAGTCTGGGAGGGGCGAGTGTTAGGAAAGATTTCTTAATTGTGGGTAATTTTCCTTCCATGTGGCAACCCCTAAACTTTTTGCTGTTGTTTTCACCATGATCTAGACTTTGCCAGAGAAGTGCAGCCTTCTGCCGCACTCCTCCGGGCTTTCGCTCCATTCTTCCAGGGAAATTGACATGCCCTTAAGACAGTCAGTACCGGGAAACATTGTTTTCCGTAGTTTCTTTATCATGTTGCAGCTTTCGCGCAACATGGCACAATAGGGCACTGTAAGCTAAGTTACTGCTCTCTTGGGTCTCTAGTCCTGCGGACTGAGGGGCGTGCAGTCATGATAGCCAACACCTGGTGTAGGCAGAGTGAATGGGTGGCCTGTAAAATGCCCCTGACAATGGCAGTTGTCCGCTGAAATGACCCAGTGGCCAAAAAATACAGTACATTGAGCACCTTTTCCAAGGGGCTCAGTGCTTGGGAGCACAGGGTGGGTGATGTGAGGTCATCTTCCCACTCTGTGACCAGGTCTAATATGTTATGAGGTGGGAACCTATAGCTGGCATAGGCCTTGTCATCAGGCATCCCAAAAAGGCTGGTCCTCGGTAAAAAAATGCATGCCCTGGCTATCCTCCTCCTGCGGCGTCCCACGATCACAGCTGCGAAAAATGGCACATTCATCGTAGCTGTATACGTGCGTTTGTGTTCACGTGGTCTTTTTATGCATTGTTTTTGGTGCGCTGTGACACTTACGCCAGCTTTCGCGTGGCGGACGTGTGTCCGGATTAGTGCGTCTTTTTCCGCGTGCCGGAGAGCCCTGTTTGATTCCATGAATACGTGTTGTTAGCACGTGTGTGAGCCTTGCAAGTATTTTACTGTGGTACTTCCCACATAACGGCCACATTTACGCTTGTTGTTCCCCATTCCACGTGTTCCGCCCCTTTTTAGGTGACTACGCTAGATGGTATGCGCCTTCACTGGGCGTCTCGCGCAAGGCTTTTGTGGTGTCGCAGTGACATGTTGGACATGCGCGGATTCAGCGCAAGTCTCGGGTAAGCCGCACACAATGTGTTCCATGAATCAACAAACAGGCGCTTGCGCCCGTTTTGCACGCAAGCGCCTGTTTTTCCACGCACATTTATTACATGAACCGGGCCCAATATATAGGCTTCTTTCACTAAGCGGGCTCCCCTGATATAATGCCCCTTGACATACAATCCCACCCCACAATTCTAGTGTCCAGAAACAGGATAATTTAGGCATTGATATTGTGTTTCATTAAAATAAAATCAATAAAAAGTTTGTGTCCAATCTTAATGCAGGGGAAGTCACAAAAATATTACACAACCAAAGGCACCTTCTCTAGAAAAACGAAAACAGCACGCCTGCATAAATCTCGTTATTTCTCAAACACATTCCTCCTTTTAAATAATAAAATCGCTATATTTTTAATTCTGAATAATATCAGGCATTTTAGACATTATTCTGCCACTGGTCGGTTCCTGTATAAAAACTGCCTGACTTTAAAACATTTCTAAAATATATATAAAGTTACAAGACAAATCATTCAAATATGTTTCTTTCCCCAATAACACCAATACATGATTGAATAAAAAAAGTGCTTTGTATATCCCTTTTTCCAGGTACATGTGGTGCTGTGTGTTGCTAGTATGTGTGTGAAGTTTAAAATAACTTCTAATGAATTGCATCATAATTGTGCAGGTTGTCGTTAGGGAAGCAGTGTTATCAATTCAGGATGATCTAACATAAGGCTCACCCACCCAATCTAGTGGAATAGTTTTAGGATATTCTGATACAAGGATGAGTGCCCTTCCCCTTTAATTTTACAGATTGAGTCCCATTGGCGCAATATTCTTTTTCTGTACCATGTAGGTAAAGTGAGGGGTTGCATGTGATTTATATGTGCATAATCTTTTATTGAAGTAGAAATTATACCATTAAACGTGATCTCATTCCTGAATTCAATTTATATCTATGGCCTTCACAGATTAAACATGATCAAGCAAATCTTCATTAGGCTATGGTATGGACATCTCCATATCACAGCCTAATGTAACCATATCTGTCAGAACACTTTGGGTACTCTTTAACTTTCAGTTACAAAATGCTACGCTGTCAACACTGGAAAGCATCCCCTGTTTTATGCAGCGCACACAAAATAAAATGTATTATTCTATGTAATCTCATTACGCTTTAATACAATGAAAACAGGATATAACTCACACTAACAACTATAATATAATATTAGCTTTCTGTGAACAATAATTTATCTGCCTCTGCACTATGTGTGTAGAAATGTTATGTAGCTTTAGATGCAATGAGAAGGCACTGTTGCATTTCACACAGCATATTAAGGTGTTCTATTTGTAAAGAGTGCCCCTTAGTGGGAATTACCCCCAAATTCTCCTGCTCCCCAGGGACTGATCAGGACAATAACTATAGAGGGTATATCTGCTTGCATTTGGTGAGTTTTCATACACAACGCGCTCACCTTGGAAACAAGAAGACGTGGAGCAATACAGGTTCGGTCCACACTTAGACACCTCTGGGTATTAAGCGCATTATAAATAACTAATTATGATGATAAATAATCATAATTATAATAATTATAGTACTGAATTAAAATGGGCCCACGTGTGTTTTGACAAAAAACTCTCAGTCAGGCACTCTTCCCTCTTGGAAAGCAAATCTGTTCCAGGTAACATTCTGCTCATGGAAAAAGCCCAATTCTTCAGTTCATATCCAAGTTGTGCACTCATATAATTGGAAAATATGTTTTCCTTCCTTGCAACTTTTAATTCCTGAGTCAGATCCACTTCCCTGTTTGTTTCTGATTTTTAAAATGGACCATATTCCCATCCTTATGTCCCACTATTTTATTGGTAACATCTTTCTTTTGCCTTGCAGAACACACCCCCTAATCTTCAGTGGCAGATTTTAATTTCTGTACAAATGACAGAACAAGGTGGAGCCGAAATCTGCCCTTAATACTCTTAAATTCAAAATAATTTGTATTACATAATTCATGGTAGTAACTACTCACCTCAATGAAACATGGACTACTGTCATCCTCTAGCCTAAATGCACGTCTGGATATGTGGCATAACGATTTGGCATATTTATTCATCAAGCTTTGATGTGTTTATAATTTTAATAATTTTAATTAAGGGGGAAAATTTGAATTTACACTGATTATAGGGAAATGCCCAGAGAACAAAGCGTCCAGCTCTATGTTCCTAAGGCTGCCAAGTTATAAGCCAAATGTATGTCTGCATTTAAAAAGGTAATTGCAAATAGTAGATGCACTTAAACTGTAAACAGAGTCTTGTTGATGATGAGTCATGTACTAGACCTTCAGAGGCCTCTTTGTGAAACCATTAATCAATGATTGATCAGGGCACTATGCCAGGTACCTTTGTTCTCCTTCCATTATGCTCAGGCCACCTTTCTGCCTTAATGGAAGGTGTCACACTAATGAAATTTTCTTTTTTAGGCTAGACTATAAACCTGACTTTCTAGTCACTCCAGATCATACTCTCTGTGAAGACGACACATTTAATTCTCTTGGTAGTTTAGTTTATATTTTGTCAGAATATTCCCTCCCTAGATAGACTAAAAAAGGTGGGGCCTGCTCATTAACTCAGACCACCTATTCACATAGCCTTTTGTCCAGGGGATTTAATGTTTTTTTTATGTGATAGATGAGCCTTCTTCCCAGGGCAAAAATTACAGATGAAAATCAGCCTTAAATGCAAACCATACGTTATTGAAAGTTCAAATCTTGATTTTCTATTACTTAAATAAGGATTTAACATTGCCACATTGAAAACCATTGATTTCTCATAGCTTAAACTGTTATGTATTATTTGAAGTGCACCACATTTCCATCCTTATACAATAATTCTACAGTTTCTTGGAAAGATACATAGTGCCTCATTACGAGTCCGGCGGTAACTGAGGCGGTAAAACCGCCTGGTTACCACCAGACTTGTATTACCATTCCGCCTCTGTGATTCCCGGAATTACCGGGGCATTACAACCCCGGTGACCCGGGAATTCCGGAGGCGGAATGGTGTAAATCCCCATTCCCATTGAGTCCCATAGGACTCAATGGGAATGGGGATCATGGAAACACCGGCACCATCTCGTTTCCTCGTCCGCCTACAGGTGGGCGGTGTTAAACCCGCCAGGTCAGACCTGGCGAGATTGACACCTCTGCCTGCAGGAGTCACCATTGTTTCCATACCGGGTGAGTTGTAGTGAGGCCCAAGGAATTCTACATTAAAGAAACTTGGAATAGAATGATGGTTCATTTTTACTTCATTTGATGTACAGCAGGCAAACTACATAAGTACGCTATTCAGAACACTTCACATCATCTTAGCACTTGACATTTGCATTTTAACACAAATGTCTGCAGCATCGGCTGCATCATCATCATATTTCTGACCCACTATGGCTTATTTGCATTTCTGGTAAGCAGTTCCATTATTTGTAAGGAATGAGATTTCAGGCCGACCTGCTGTTGATTTAAGGTCATTTATAACCCAGTCTTTGAGGTCAGTTCACATGGGAGTTTCTGGCGAATGTATGAAACGCCATGCAATTTGTGGGGTAGTATTTCTGAATGAAGCAGGTAATTACTGGTATCCCATAAGCACACCCTAGTCGTTGTAGTTACTGAGAGATGGAAATCATGAATAAAATGATGCCTTTTCTGGCAGCTCTCTCACCTGGACTTGAGCCAGTCTTGCTGCCTCATTATCTCCCTATGATAAACCATCTGCCCTACAATTGAAAAAAACAGGGCAGTTTCTTAGTTTGCTTTAGAAAAATAGTTTTGGGTGTTACATTTATGATATGATATGATATGATATAATAGTTTATTTATATAGAGCCTATGCACAATGGGCCTCATCACGAGTTTGGCGGTAACCCTTAAATGTGGCGGTAGCGCCATTACCACCGCATTTATGGGTCCGCCAGATCATGGCCTTGGCGGATTTCCCAACAGCTCTGAGCTGGGGGGAAATCCGCGGCAAATTTGCCGATTTTCGGCGCTATTACTGCCAGCGGGAAATCCGCCACCGGTAATAGCATGAATTTTCCCCACTGGGTCCAATGGGGAATGAGGAATCCTGAATGGGCCCAATGGGAATTGGCACTAACCGTTCCACCAATCCCGTGATCCGGTGATAATAGCGCTGGGGATTTGGCGGTAGGGCTCATAGCGCTGGCAGTAATAGCACCAGCGTTACCGCCCAACTCGTGATTAGGCCCAATGTGTTTCAAAGCGCTTCAAGGCAAGGGAGGGAACAAGGGAAAATACAATGACATTCTTACAGGCCATGAACAGCAAGTCTGTGAAATTAACTATTGTACTCGGCCTGATGACATTTGAGATAGTGCAAGAGCTAAGACATAGATAAGGAAGGGAGGAGGAGAGTGGGAAAGAAATGGAAACCGACAGGCAACTACCGTACTAGGCATGACGACATTTCTGGTAGAGCCGAAGAAAACAAAAGGTGAGGGAGTGGGGTGCAGAAAGGAAGGGGAGGAACAAAACAAGCGACTTTTGTACTAGAGCTGATAACATTTCAGATAGTGCTTGGGGTTAAGACGGATGTCTGAACTCTGTCCCTGAGGGGCAGATGTTCAGAAGGCCAGCCTAGTTTCTTGGAGCAGGGTAACCTCTGGACAAGCCAGACCAATCACGGTAGCGATTGCGGCGGTCAAGACTAGGTCTCAAGAGGGGTGAGGGTGACTTAAAGCCCGCAATGAGCACACAAAGCAAGGACACTTACAAATTACTCCAAGCAGGTGTTATATTAAAAATATATACACATTTATTACAAGGACTTTGTAACATTGACCGCAGCGGGAAATCACAATAAAACTCAAGTAAACCAACACATACCAAACCAATACAATATATATACAAATACAAGCGAGTCTAACGAGTTAGACGCACAAAATGTGTAGACCACCTAGATGGGGAGGAAAACAGGCAGTGCGAATAATAATTAGACCCAGTCCGCCTTCAGAGGCACCTAACTAAAAGGAAGTCCAAGCCCTACGAAGAGTGGAGCCTTGTGCTCAAAAGTACCTGCATACGTTGGCGCACTTCCCGAAAGTTCTTGGTGCCATTGATTGCACCCATGTGGCCCTACGTCCACCTAGGGCCACAGAGCACATCTATCGCAATTGCAAGCACTGGCATTCCATCAACGTGCAGGTTGTATGTGATGCCAAGGGAATCATCACCTCTGTATATGCCAACTATCCTGGGTCCACCCATGACAGTTTCATATTCAGAATGTCACCCCTACACTGGGAGGCATGGCAACACATGGCTCATTGGTGAATACAAATGGCCCTTCAAATTGTTCATGACGCACACAGACAAAACCAAACCACTGACAACCCATCTCACCTCCACAGGGGACAGTGCCTACCCTCTGAGCACCTACATGATGACGCCAATACGGAACCCTGCCACACTACCCCAGGTAAGATACAATGCAGCCCATACTGTAACTAGGGCCATAGTGGAGTGCACATTCGGAGTGCTGAAATCACGCTTCCACTCCCTTGACCACTCTGATGGTGAGCTACTATATGCACCACCAGTAGTGTGCAGGATCATTGTGGCAGCATGTGTCCTGCACAACATTGCAATGTGGCGTGGCATACCGTGGACATGGTGGTGCCCCCACATCTGAAACCACATGCATGGCAGCTGCGCATGGGAGGGGAAAGGGCATGTGGCGAGGTGGCCCGTACCCAGCTTGTGGCACAATTGTTCACCTAAAATCCAAACCCTGTGGAGTGCACATAGCCCTGGCACATTCCAGCTGACACTCGATGATGAAAATGGGACAATCATCTGTCCCAGCCTTACCAAACTCAGACCTTGGAAGTGCAACATTGTGTGCATCCCTTATAACTTAAACCAACTCAATCTGGAGTGCACAAAAGTAGCACATGGAAGATGTAGCATGTCAGTAACATCATGGCAAAGCACACCTCTAAATGCCGGCATGTCACCTAAACCATCCCACATTCCATGTCACCTGCTCACCACACATTGTCATGGCATGCATTGTCAAAAGTGTAAATCAAATGGCCATCACTCAACTTCACTGTCACAAAGTGCTCAACAATCAACGGAACCAGTTCATAAACAAGCCACTCTCACACATCAAACTATCAATGTACACAGGGACACCAATTGGGCAGTAAAACATACCAGATACACAGGGCTGAATGGTGAATATGCCTGACAGTGACCAGTCATAATTGCACAAGTGCCTCAACATGTCATAACTTGCACGTGCCACCATTCTATTATTTGGGGTGGCCCTGATAACTAAAGTGGGCAGGGTAGCACATTCAGACCGAAGGCCAACAATAATACAGATAGGCAAAGCAATACACAAAGATGGAACATGATCAAAGGATGGATCCCAATGTACAAACAAAAAGGGATGGCAACCATGCACTGGACATACAATCATGAATCCCACTAGGGGTGTATACACAGGTCGGACTTGAGACTGTCCATAGATAGAATGGAAGCCCAATGTGTCTGTGTCAGTTACTTTCACATGCTGCCCTCCTTGAAAGCCCATGGAAAGGGGAAGCAGGAGTGGCATATGTGTCTGGACCCAAGGCACAAACGCCAACACAAGACAAGCCTCTAGGGGTCCAGCTGGAACCTACAGTGGATGCCCTCGGATGCCACACAAAGCAACACACTGTCACATAAATGCACAAAAGACAAAAAACAACAAAAGAAAAGCCCATGGTGGACAGGGGGGCCCACCCAAGAGGGTGGAGGGGCAGGGTGCCCACGCAGGAGGGTGGAGGGGCAGGGTGCACGTCAACACCTACATGTGCGGGTGTTGAGAAGAAAAAAACAAAACCCCTCCATGGATTCATGGGCTGCACGGCTATCATGGATTGGGAGAGATGCCGCTGTTGTCACCACCCTCTGGTGTAGCATTAGAAGATGGTAGTGTTAAGGGAGGATCACCACGCATAGCCCTGGCCTGGTCCTCCATGGCATCGGCCATACGGGACTGATATGCTCGCATCTGCAACATGATGGCTCGAAGGTCCCCATGCCCTCACGGGATGCATGGAGTTCCTCTGTGATGGTATGAGTCAACCGTTGCATCTGCTGTTCAGACCGTCCATTGCAGGCTGCCTCAAGTGCAACCAGTGTAGTTCCGAGGGACCTATACTCTTCCTTCAGGGTGTTCCTGTGTGCACGACCCTCTGTCACCAGGGATGCCCGCAGAACCCTGAGTTCCGTCCATAGGCTCCTGTTGCTGGCCTCCATGTGCAGCCTGTGTGAGCGGCTTGTGGACTGCATTGCCTGCAGCTGGAGCTCCACCAGTCTTTCTGGGGGAATCATGGAATTGGCCACCCTTTCCATGCCCTGAGCCAACATCTCATAGGAGGCCCACTGTTGCCGTGCAACACCATACATGGACTGCTCCCACACAGTATTGCCAGCTGATACACGGCCACTGTGTTAGTGGACCCCACGCCTGGCAGACATAAGGGAACCCGTACCTTGATGTGATGGGCCTGTCTGTGGCTGCAGGACTGCATCCCTCTCTTGATCTGCTCTCCTAGGACCAGGAGCCAATACTGTGGAGCGTGACCCTGCATCCGTAACCACCACAGACTGACGTACCAACACTGACTGGCCCTGTGACGGGTCTTCACCCCATGCAGATGTTTGGGGCACAACAGCACCCACAGTTGATCCACTCACCTGCGACAGTGTTGAGGAAGCCATATCTGGTTCACTACCAGACTCAAAGGAATCATCAGAGGCGGACTCCGACTGAGTCAGGGCCAGGATGGACTGTAGCACCAGTGGATCTTCATGGGCTACCACACCACGTCCTCCACTGGTGTTTGGTAGCTGCTCAGTATCCTGCACCACCTCCCGTCCTCCTCTGCATCAAGTGCCTCATCACCTGCACACGGTCAGAAAAGGAAATGAAGACCCATGTTAATTGCATAGCCCACTCACACAGCTACCACAATGTTGACATGCAACACATTAACCTGCCATGTCACTCATGGCACAACATCCAGGCTCGTACGCAGTGTAAATAGAAAGGGAAGGGAAAGGCACTATGAAAGCAGCCATGGATGTGTGATCAAGGGCTTAACGACACATGCAGTGCATGGTGCATAACACCTGCTTCACACACAAGCAGCTGATGTGGATGTGCATAGTTCACGCAATACACATATGCCACAAAGCCATGCAAGAACTGCCAAACAGCATGAGATGGAACCTGATGACTACAGTCCCAGAGCCATGTAGAATAGTTGTGACAAGACATTACATTGTACTCACAAAATATGACAGGTAAGCAAATCTTGAAGATGGACTTTAAGTAATATCGGCCCCAGGACCTCTAAAGACTTGTGGAAAATGCAAAGGGTTTAGAAAATAACTGTTGTAGCCACTGGGAGACGGTGGCATCATCACAGTCCGAGGGAGACACAATCCCTGGCCCCAACCCAAAAGGATACTTCCCACAGTCCTGGTCTGGATGAGTAGCAGAGGCAAGAGAGTACAACCACCAAAATCTAATAAGAGTCAGTTGAAGTAGCCCACCATAGGTAAGACTAGTCCTCTGGAGACAGTGAGCTGCAGGGGTAATGAGAGGAAAGGAAGAATACCTCTGAGGCAGTGCATCTGGCAGGGTGACCTCTCAGAGATGTCACAGATGTGAGTAGAGAAGGAGAGTGTGGAGTGGAAGATTATCACAGGCTATCCACCATCACAGGTTGAAGCAGGAAGAGGGCCACAAGAGGCTGCACAGAGAGTGACATGGAAGGAATTATGATGTGTGGCGAGGACCATTGTCACGGTGTGCAGCACATCCTATGCAGGCAGTCTACAGGACAACAAGCATGTGTCAGTCCACCATGACATGCTCACCCATGGCTGTAATATAAATACAGGCAGAACTGCCGGACAATCACAACAATCCATCCAAGCAACATACACATGTCATGGATGCACACACATCACCACTCACTGGACATGTCCTCATAAATGGGCAGGTCTCCCACACCTTGGATCTGCTCCACATCAATCATATCACTGACTTGTTCTTCATGTTGAGTGAGTTCATAGTCATCTTGTGGTGGGCCACCTCCAGGGACCAGAGTGGAGGTGTAGGCGGTACCCAGCTTCTCTTTGGCTCGGCGTCGGAGGTCATTCCATTGCTTCACTGCCTCAGAAGCTGTGCGCCTCTTGTTGCCTAAGGTGTTGATTAGATCTGTGACGTGCTGCCAGTGGGCCATACACTGAGCATGCGTATGTGTGCTCCCTGCCCGCACCAGCATGTCACGTTCGTGTTCCTGCACAGTCCACGAGGATCTTGAGTTCCTCATCACTGAAGCTCCTATTCCTTGATGTGTGGGTCTCTTGTGCTGTGCCTTGGGTTGGAGCCTGTCCTGTTACTGCACGATTTGTCTTCTTGCGAGGCGGTGCAGACCCTGAGTGGATGTGACCACTTAGGTCAGTAGGGGGTGGAGCACTGGTGGACTGGGCCATGGCATCACCCACAAATGTTTGGACAGGAGGTTGCCTTGCAGGTATTGGGACTACTGCACCTGGGTCCCTGTGGACCTATGCCTGAACCACCACAGGCCTGGCTGTGTGACCCTGAGCCTGGGCGGTGAGTGCTGCAGCTGCCCCTGCAGCTTCCTGACCCTGGCTTCTAGGGACAGCAGATGACACTTCTGCTCTGGGACCCCTGGTGCTGGTGGCCGCACCTTTCCCCACACATTCCTTTGCCTTCGAGACAGGGACTACCGCACCTTGGTCCCTGTGGACCTGTGTCTGGACCACCACAGGCCTGGCTGTGTGACTCTGAGCCTGGGCGGTGGGTGCTGCAGCTGCCCTTGCAGCTTCCTGACCCTGGCTGGTGAGGACAGCAGATGACACCGCTGCTCTGGGACCCCTAGTGCTGGTGGCCGCAACTTTCCTCACATGTCCCTTCCCCCTCGAGACAGGGACTACTTCACATGGGCCCCTGTTGACTTGTGCCTGGACCACTACAGGCCTGGCTGTGTGACCTTGAGCCTGGCAGAAGGTGCTGCATCTGCCCCTGCAGCTTCCTGCCCCTGGCTGGTGGGTACAGCAGATGACACTGCTACCCCGGGACCCTGGGTGCTGGGGACGTCAGCATCAGCTGCATCTCCCTGTCCCTGTTGGGTGGGGGGCACAGCTCTCGCTGCATGGCCCTGGGCACCTTGGCCACCTCATCCACCTTGGCCACCCTTCCCACTTGTTGCCCTGCCACTCATGGCACTGATGGAATTGTGCAATGGGAGGCACAGCTATCAATTGTCCTGGGAAATTTTTGTGAGGGGACAGTGTATGTGATGTTAAAGGTACCAGTGTGCTCCAGCAAGGCTCAATGTAACCCCTGGGGAAAAATAAATGGGCCGCGTAACACACAGGCACCCCAAAAATGAAAATTACGTGTACGCGACCCCTCGTTAGCCCACGTGTAAAGTAAAAATGTAAAGCAGCACGCTGTGGCACCCAGCAACACATAAAATTGGTTACTCAAAGGACATGTAGCGTAGTATGACCTTGAAAATGGGGGTATGCGAGACACGGGGGCACCCACAGTATGCAGAATGCGTATGCGACTCACCGTCAGCCTCAAAAACAAAAATGAAAATGCACACGCGTAGGCAAATCCCCCACCAAAAGAAAAAGCTTGCACTGTCTCTGTAGGGAAGAGATTGCATGGAAATGCTGGAATCGCCGAAGTCCACACGTCCGTCCGCTATCGCTAGCACAAGCGTGTGATGGTCTCCTACGCATTGATTTATCCCGACACTGTACGCTATCGCCCAACATCCAGCGTGTGTCATGTAACTTACGCACGTAGGCCCTTTCCTCTAAATCCACACTAACGCGCTGTTTCCGCACATGCAGAGTCACTCTGTTTCTGGCTGCCCACGTGATTAACACGGAAGACCCACGCTCCTGCCTACCAGCCAATTTACCTGCCTCCAAGTGCCCGAGCTGTCTCCTAAGAGTCATCTGCTGCTGCCTGCCCACTGTGTGTGCTTGCTGCCCATGTGCCCTGCAATTTTGGTGTCTGCTGTACAGCCATTGCCAGTGTTCCTGTCATTGGACTTGTGACCACATCTGCTGATCCAGAAGACTCCCAACGTGCCAGACCAACGCTCCACAGCCCAGCACCAGGACCACTTTGCCCACCCACACCTGCCCCAGGGGTTGCCATTTCTGAAGCAACATCATCGGAGGCAAGTGGCAACCCCCAGTCAGCAAGGCAGAGGGCTGTCAGCTTCTCAGCCAGGGAAGTTCACATCCTGGTGGAGCAAGTCCTGGTGCATCATGATGCCCTCTTCCACGGACCATCACAAGCCAGCAAGGAAGGATGAAGGAAGACCTGGGCGGACATTGTGGGTGCCATCAATGCGGAGGGGGTGGCATCCCGCGACTACATCCATGGCCACAAGCGCTGGGAAGACTTCAAAGCTAGGACCCACAACAAGGTAGGTTGACCACCGACAACAATCAGGTCCTGTAGCGGTTCTACCCAGCGCTGTACACCCAGGTCCTGGAATTGGAACTCTGTCTGGAGTCGACTGGTAAGTGTCCATGTGTACTTGTCCACCATAGTGCATGTGCATGTTGACGTATGGTTGGAGTGTGCACCTTGGCCTTATGTCTGGTATGCCTCTTGTACAGATGTCTGTGTGCATGTCCCAGACAGTGCTGCATGTCCATTCAAGCATGTGTCACATCAACAGTGTTTGTGTAGCTATGTTTGATGGGCGGCAGCATGCAACAATGTGCACATGGTTGATTTCATGTGTCTGGACTTGGCCATGTGAGAGGTGTCACACATGGGTGCTTTTGGCAACATCATGGACATGCATGGTGCATATCTGTATTTGTCTGATGATTGAGTGCGTGACTGACCAACACTCCGGGATGGATGTCACTTGAGCATTAGACTTGCTGGCCACATTTCATTTGTTGTCCTTTTGGATGTTTCTGTCAAGATGTCCTTCACATGTGCAGTAGTGGCACCTCCGGAACCACATTTGAACAATCACCAATTCACAAGCACGGGCACCGTCTCATTGTCATCTGCCCTGACCAGTTTCTTGTATCTGTCTTCACTCTGTTCCCTCTCACAGGACTCTTTTGCCCTTTGCACACTTGTGTACATGTGCAATCTGGATGACATGTCATTTGATTGTATGTCTTGTGATGCCCTTCACACATGGGAGGATCACTCGTGTGTTTAGGGGGTTATTGGTTCAGGTGATGTGTGCTCATTGAGGCTCATGCCATGACACACCATTTCAATGTCTGTTTCTGTGACACATGTCTAGGGTGCTTTGCATTCTGTCACAGTGTGAGTATTTGTACATGTGGATTATTGACATTAGTTTGTCGCATAGCATGCTGGGCCTCACTTTGACATACACTTTTGTTATGTGTATGTTGGAATATGGTTGTAGTAAGCAGTTGCGTGTGATCAGCTGGGACAGAGGCTTGTGGGCCACGTGTGTGATTTTTGTTGTGTTTGCTGTATATTTTCTGAGGAGGAGGTTAAGGGTGGGGTCACTACACAGCAAGCAAGTTCCTGACCACACCATTGTTGGAGTGAACCTGTGTCACTATGTCAGCATCCGTCGTGCAGGTGGTGTCTAGTATGGTGGGGCCTGTCTGCAGGATGCCGTCACGGGTGTTGGGGCTGGGGGAGGCACATGAGGCGAGGCCTGCCTGCAGGTTGGCATCACAGGAGTTGGGGGTGAGGGGAAAATGAGGCGGGCCTACCTGCAGGTTGCTGTCACGGGTGTTGGGTGTGGGGGGGCACATGAGGCAGGGCTTGCCTGCAGGTTGCCATCACAGGTGTTGGGGCTGGGGGGCACATGAGGCGGGGCCTGCCTGCAAGTTGCTGTCACAGGTGTTGGGGGTGGCCCATGAGGCAGGGCCTACCTGCAGGTTTCTGTCCTGGGTGTTAGGGGTGGGGGGCACATGAGGTGGGGCATGCCTGCAGGTTGCCATCACAGGTTTTGATGATGGGGGAGCACATGAGGCGGGGCCTGCCTGCAGGTTGCCGTCATGGGTGTTGGGTGGGGGGGCACATGAGGCAGGGCTTGCCTGCAGGTTGCCATCACGGGTGTTGGGGCTGGGGGGCACATGAGGCGGGGCCTGCCAGCAAGTTGCCATCACAGGTGTTGGGGGTGGGGGTGGCCCATGAGGCAGGGCCTACCTGCAGGTTGCCATCATGGGTGTTAGGGGTGGGGGGGCACATGAGGTGGGGCATGCCTGCAGGTTGCCATCACAGGTGTTTGGGGTGGGGGGGCACATGAGGCGGGGCCTGCCTACAGGTTGCCGTCATGGGTGTTGGGGCTGGGGGGGCACATGAGGTGGGGCCTGCCTACAGGTTGCTGTCACAGGTGTTGGGGGGCACATGATGCGGGCATGCCTTCAGGTTGCCGTCACGGGTGTTGGGGGTGGTGGGGCACATGAGGCGGGGATGCGTGCCGCCTCAGGGGATGGAGGCTAGGGATGTCCCATGTGGCAGGGGATTCCTGCGGCCTGTGGTGATGGGGGCTGGGGGTGTCCCATTTAGTGGGGGCTGCTTGCAGGGTGGCGGGATGGGTGATGGGAGTGTTCCATAGGCGGGGGCTGCCTGCAGGGTGTGGTCATGGGTGATGGGGGCTGTGGGTCCATGTGTTGTGGGCTGCCTGCGGGGTATGGTCATGGGTGATGGGGGATCCCATGTGGTGTGGGCTGCCTGCAGGGTGTGGTAATGGGTGATGGGGGCTGGGGGGTCCCTTGTGGTGTGGGCTGCCTGCGGGGTGTGGTCATGGGTCATGGGTGATGGGGGGTCCCATGTGGTATGGGCTGCCTGCAGGGTGTGGTCACAGGTGTTGGGGGTGGGGGGCACATGAGGCGGGGCTTGCCTGCAGGTTGCCATCACGGGTGTTGGGGGGCACATGAGGTGGGGCCTGCCTGCAAGTAGCCGTCACACATGTTGAGGGTGGAGCACATGAGGCAGGGCCTACCTGCAGGTTTCCGTCACGGGTGTTAGGGGTGGGGGGCACATGAGGCGGGGCATGCCTGCAGGTTGCCATCACGGATGTTAGGGGTGGGGTGTCACATGATGCGGGGCCTGCTTGCAGGTTGCCGTCACAGGTGTTGGGGTTGAGGGGGCACATGAGGCGGGGCCTGCCTGCAGGTTGCCATCACAGGTGTTGGGGGTGGGAGGCACATGAGGTGGGGCCTGTCTGCAGGTTGCCATCATGGGTGTTGGGGGTGGAGGGACACTTGAGGCAGAGCATGCCTGCAGGTTGCCATCATGGGTGTTGGGGTGGGGGGGCACATGAGACGGGGATGCCTGCGGGCTCGGGTGATGGGGTTAGGGGTGTCCCATGTAGCAGGGGATACCTGCGGCCTGTGGTGATTGGGGGTGTCCCATTTAGTGGGGGCTGCCTGCAGGGTGTCGGGATGGCTGATGGGGGTGTCCCATGTGGCGGGGGATGCCTGCGGGGTGTGGTCACGGGTGATGGGGGGGTCCCTTGTGGTGTGGGCTGCATGCGGGGTGTGGTCACGAGTGATGGGGGTAGGGGGTCCCATGTGGTGTGGGCTGCCTGTGGAGTGTGGTCATGGGTGATGGGGGCTGGGGGATCCCTTGTGCTGTGGGCTTCCTGTGGGGTGTGGTCAAGGGTGATGGGGGTCCCATCTGGTGTGGGCTGTCTGTGAGGTGTGGTCATGGTGATGGGGGATGGGGGGGTCCCTTGTGATGTGGGTTGCTGCGGGGTGTGGTCATGGATGATGGGGGTTCCTTGTGGTGTGGGCTGCCTGCGGGATGTGGTCACAGGTGATGGGGGGTCCCTTGTGGTGTGGGCTGCCTGTGCAGTGTGGTCACGGGTGATGGGGTGTCCCATGTGGTGTGGGCTGCCTGCGGGGTGTGGTCATGGGTGATGGGGGTTGGGGGGGTCCCATGTGGTGTGGGCTACCTGTGGGGTGTGGTCATGGGTGATGGGGGCTGGGGGGCTCCCATGTGGTGTGGGCTGCCTGCAGGGTGTGGTCACGGGTGATGCGGGCTGGGGGGTACCTTGTGGTGTGGGCTGCCTGTGGGGTGTGGTCATGGGCGATGGGGGTCCTTTGTGGTGTGGGCTGCCTGTGGGGTGTGGTCACAGGTGATGGGAGTCCCTTGTGGTGTGGGCTGCCTGTGTGGGTGTGGTCATGGGGGATGGGGGATCCCATGTGGTGTGGGCTGCCTGCAGGGTGTGCTCACAGGGGCTGGGGGGTGTCGCTTGTGGTGTGGGCTGCCTGTGGGGTGTGGTCACGGGTGATGGGGGCTGGGGTGTGGCTGTCCTATCAGGAGGGGTCAGCTTCCAGTGGATTTGTGCGTGTATCGCAGGGTACGCCTGAGTTTCCACGTGATTTGGCTGGGATGTGGACGGGGTACGTGCTGAGTTTTCACCAAATTTGGCTGGCATGCGGACGGGGTATGCGCTGAATTTCCACGTGATTTGGCTGGGATGCGTCCAGGTCATGCGCTGAGATTCCACGCAATTTGGCTGGGTTGCGGACTGGGTATGCGCTAAATTTCCACGTGATTTGGCTGAGGTGCGGATGGAGTAATAGTGTGAGAAGCCAGTGCGTACCCCTGATGCACACCAGCCAAATAGCGTGGAAACTCAGCCCGTACCCTGGACGCACACCAGCCAAATTGTGTGAAAACTCAGCGCGTACCGTGGACGCACCGCAGCCAAATCGCGTGGAAACTCAGCGCGTACCCCAGATGCACCCCAGCCAAATTGCGTGAGAACTCAGTGCATACCCCGTCCGTACCCCAGCCAAATCACGTGGAAACTCAGCGCATACCCCGGACACACACCAACCAAATCGCGTGGAAATTCAGTGCCTACACCGTCTGCACCCCAGCCAAATCGTGTGGGAACTCAGCGCGTACCCCGTCTGCACCGAGTTTTCACGCGATTTGGCTGGGGGGGAGGGCTGTATGCTGGACCAGGGATGGCGTGAGGGCTTGCACCGTGTTAGGCATTTCGCTAGCTTTTTACTGCACGTGGGGGCGTGATGGGGCGTTACTGACGTTGCTTGATGTTCCTTGCGCCATGGCTAGTGAGGACTCGGGAATCCATGAATACGTGTGCCGCACAATTGTTTCTTTGCGCCACGGCTGGCGCATGCGTGTCGCATGCTCCTTTTCGGTGCGTGGCGCTTCTGCCTTTTCTGCGCTGGATTCAATGAATCGGGCCCATAGTTGTTAATTTCCCTTCTTCATTTTCTCTTTGCCTTTTGCACGCAGCATGCAATATAAAATGCCTCCTATCACGTGGCCTCTCTCTCTCCTCCACCCCCAACCCCCGCCTCCCAACCTCTCCACCCCCACCCTTTCTGGATACCTTTCCTTACGTGCAATCTATCCCTGGCTATCTTTCTTAAATGCTTTACATGCTGTCACTTTTTTGTGCTGATGAATTGATGTCGTTTTTGTAACCCTGTTCCCTGCTTCTACTCTCTACACTCTTTCTAGGTCTGGCTGCTGCAACACTCATGCCATCTTGGAATCGTGCTAATGAGAATTACCCATAGGTTTAAACATGACACACAATATTCATCATAATTTCTCCCATGTATGCATACTTTTCACATCACTCACCTAAATAGCCAATTGTGATTTCTAGGATACATTTATTGTATTATACAGCCATGTCTTCCTTTGATTATGTAGGATTGTGTATACTTTATGCTGCTGTGAAAAAAACAAAATACATTTGTTCAACTAAGTTTAATTTTCTTTTCCTCATGAAATATAGCACGATGGGAGGTGAAGTGTATCCATTCACAATGGGCCTCATTACGACCCTGGCGGTAATCGCCCGTCATTACCGCCATGGCGTAATGAGCGTTTACGCCGTGGGACGATGGCGTAAAGAGCGCCACATTACGACCCATCGCGCACGAGCATTACGCCATGGCGGTAATGCAATTAACGCCATGGCGCAAAAGGCCCCTACCGGCATCGTTAAGCGAGCAAGGTGCACTTCCGCCACCGTAAGTAGCAGCCACCGTAAGTAGCGGCCACCGTAAGTAGCGGCGGCCGTAATTAGCGGCGGCCGTAAAAAGTCAAACCGGAAATAGCGTCATCGCGCCGGAACGGGAAACAGCCCGTCGGCCATCTTGAAAAACACAATCCATCGCCATCCTACCAAACAACACCAGACCCAACCCTGACACCTGTCCCAACCAACCACCCACCCATCCAAGTACCCGAAAATGCCTAAATCTGTGAAAAAGGCATGTGACCGCCAGCGCCAGGAGAGATTCAGCCGGGAGGAACTCTGCATGCTTGCGGAGACCCTGCAAGACAACGCAGGTGTCGTTTTCTCCCCGGACATGACCAGGACAGCGATCGGGAAAAAGAAGGCCATCTGGGCCCTGGTGGCTGAGCGCGTCAGTGCGGTGGGGACCGTACCCCGCACACCACAGCAGTGCAGGAAGCGCTGGGATGACCTACGCATACGGGTCAGAGCCGTCATCTCAGCAAACCGCAACCTTGCCATGGGTACCGGTGGAGGGTCGGAATCCCCCCTGAAACTCCAACCGTGGGAGGAGATCTGTGCAACCACGATTGGCATGGAATCCATTGAAGGCGTCGGAGGGATGGAAAGGGGAGCTCCGACATCAGGCGATGAAGGTAGGTGCCTCAAACAAGACATGCCATAGTCACAGCAGTCCAATCATGTGTAGCACAAGGTTGCCCTAGAGTGTAAATGCAACACATATCAACACTGCCCATAGCCACATGCGAGCACCACCCTGCATACACTGCTGGCACCCGCATACCTGCATCCACATTCCACACCAAAAGGAGACAACCTGCATGGCACTGCCTGAAATCTTCCTCATCCACTGACCACAATAATGTCAAACATTTCATTCCAAAGTACGCAGACCCATCAATAACGCCCTCCCTCCTTTGCTCCACCACAGGCACAGATTCACACCCAGAGGACCAGGACACCCCTGCGCCAAAGAGAGCCAAGAAGGCCATCAACAACGGCCCTGCACCCTCAACCTCAGCTGCAGTGAGGCAGACCCCACAACAAGCAGGTCCCACTGCAGGCATACCGGAGGTTCCACCGGCAAGCACCCCTGTTGGCAGCAGGCCAGCAGCAGCTGCTCCACCTCCACCGACATTGCCTGCCACAGGAGGCAGGGGGTCAGCGGCCAGCAGCAACATCGGGGAGACAGCTGCAACAGCTGCATGTTCAGACTCGGACATGGAGCACGAGGTCAGAAGCCCCACTGACCTACTACATTCCCCCTGTTTCTCAGACGCCAGCCCCCATGAGGGTCACACACAGGGGCACACAGAGGTAGAGGAGTGGCCATCCATCCCATGCCCTGTCCACACTCCACAGGAGGGGAGCAGCCCCTCCATCACTCCACCAGCACTGGCCATGGGCCAGCACGGCCAGCAGTCCCTCCAGGACATCACTCAACGGCAGCATCAACTGTCCGCAATGCTGGATGAGCATGCCGCGGAATGTGTGGGGGCTAGGTCTAGCATTGAACAGGCCACGGAGACACTAAGGGCGGAAGTGGCGCAGAGCACTGCCACCCTGAGGGATGCCATGCAGGCCATGTCCAGGGCCATCTGTGCAGAACTTGCGGCCTTGCGTCGTGCGGTCACTGGCCTCACCCACACACGACAGGACGTGCATGCACAGGGGCAGCCAGGGACATCCTCCACTGCCAGTTCTGCGCAGAGCAGCCCCGTGTGACGTTCCGGTCGTAACCTGCGCTCCACAGCCAGGGGTGCCCCGGGGGCCGGGAGAGGGGGCTTGTAACAGCCTGTGGCCACTGTCACAGGCATCTGTTGACACCTAGAGGGTGTGTGTTGGGGTGTGCAGGGGGGAGTTGGGAGGGGGTGTGTTGGGGTGTGCAGGGGGGAGTTGGGAGGGGGTGTGTTGGGGTGTGCAGGGGGGAGGTGGGAGGGGGTGTGTTGGGGTGTGCAGGGGGGAGGTGGGAGGGGGTGTGTTGGGGTGTGCAGGGGGGAGGTGGGAGGGGGTGTGTTGGGGTGTGCAGGGGGGAGGTGGGAGGGGGTGTGACACGACATTTCATAGTTTCAATACACTTTATTCTTTCAAAAAAAGTAATGTGTGGACGTTTTCATTGCGTATGTGTGCTTTATTGGTGTACAGTCCACAGTGTGCATGTCCCAGAGACACACAGTGCCCCAAGTGCAGTCTCCATGTGATAAACACCAGCCGTGTGTGCTAGAAGCAGTGGTCGATGATACTTTGGCGCATTGCACGCCCCTCCTGTGCATCGCCTCCTCCATGGGGTGCCGCCCCATCTGCACCCTCCTCATCCTCATCGTCAGGTGGTTGCAGTTCTGCGTCAGGGGGCAGGGGCACATTCCGTCTGACGCACATATTGTGTAGCATGACACATGCCATGACGATCTTTGCCACCTTCTCATGGCCATACAGGAGTGCGCCACCAGACCTGCTGAGGCTTCGGAACCGTGCCTTCAATAGTCCGAATGTCTGCTCTATGACCACACGAGTACGTGTATGTGCACGGTTGAAGTCCTCCTCGTGCTGGTTCTGCGGGTTCCGGACTGGTGTAAGGAGCCACCTCTTCAGGGGATAGCCTGCATCACCTTATGTAGGCGAGAATGTATGTGTCAGTCATGACGTCTGATCAGGAACATGATGTTCCGCCATGGCTCGCATCCAACTGTTACTTTGGCTCACTTCTACATGCACTGATTGATTCACACAATGCAACCAGTATATTCTCATGGCTCCCATGGCCTGTTTTGCATGCCATCACCCAATGTATGCAGAGGGGTTGTGTGCATTGTGAGTGCCCATCCGCTGTCTCTGTTCTCTGTGTTACTCACAGCCAGGTGGAGTATGCATCATCCCCCCCCCTTTCTGCCAGATGGAGTATGCATCATCCCCCCCCTTTCTGCCAGGTGGAGTATGCATCATCCCCCCCCCTTTCTGCCAGGTGGAGTATGCATCATCCCCCCCCCCCTTTCTGCCAGGTGGAGTATGCATCATCCCCCCCCCTTTCTGCCAGGTGGAGTATGCATCATCCCCCCCCCTTTCTGCCAGGTGGAGTATGCATCATCCCCCCCCTTTCTGCCAGGTGGAGTATGCATCATCCCCCCCCCCTTTCTGCCAGGTGGAGTATGCATCGGTACGTCATTCACCTGCCCACTTCCATGACATTGGACTCACCGAGTAGCCAGGATCTTGGGCCTGCATGTCGCTCCATGTAGCGTGGTATTGTGGAGTTCCTCAGGACCATTGAATCATGGGTTGATCCGGGGAATCGGCAACAACAATGTGTGATGATCTTGTTGGAGTCACAGACCATTTACACGTTGATTGAGTGGAACTGTTTCCGGTTGCGGTACGGTACCTCCATGGCACGTGGAACCACCAATTCCACATGGGTGCAGTCGATGGCACCAATGCAACCGGGTATGCCGGCTAGTGCATGGAAACCCACTTTGGTGTTTGCAATCTCCTGGGCAGTCCGTGGTAATGAGATGTGGTCGTCTGTGTGCTTGAGGAGGGCATCGAGCACTTGGATGAGTGTTCGTGAGAATAATGGTTGTGAAATGCCATGCAGGTGCCCCACTGTGTGCTGGTAGGTGCCTGTGGCCAGGAAGTGGAGTACAGACACTACCTTCAGTAGGGGGGGGATGGCGGTTGGACTTTCTATCATGCTGACGATGTCGTTGTGTGTCATGTCTACGATGGCGGTGATGGTGTCCCGGTCCAAACGGTACAGGGTGTGGATCTGCTCAGCAGTGAGGTTGAATGGATTGGCTCTGATGCGTGGGATTGGGGGCTGCCTGCGTGGTGGCACTGGCTGTGCTGGTGGGGCTTGCTGGGCCTGCCTTGCCCTCCTTCTCCTCCTGCGTCTCCTCTGTGCTGCCTGTTGTTGTTGTTGTTGTTGTTGCTGTTGTAGCACATGCATTGCTATCAGGTCCTCCAGCCCCAACATTGCTAGTCGTATTGGCATCATTGTGGAGTGTGACTGGGTGTGGGAAGGGGTGGGGTGTGCTCTTTTTGTGCTTCCCTGAGTCTGTATTGCCTTCACCTGTGCTGTTTCTGTGCACCTGTGGCAGCTGCATTCACTTAACATGGCCCTTTACGGTTGGTTCGCGATGGCGTTTTTTGCACCATGGCGGTAAGGTACTTAACGGGCTGGGTGATGGCGTTAGGTGCATGTCCGCTTGGGTCGGCATTTGCGTACCTTTCCGCCATGGCGTTAAGTACGGTGTGGCCGGTCGCGTGCGCGCACCCTTGGCGCAGTTAGCGCCAGCGTTAACTACGATGCCGCTAATGGCATCGTAGTTAACGGTCACGGGTCATGATCGGACCTGGCGGAAAACGATGGCGGTAACCATTTACCGCCATCGTTTTTCACTTAGCGCCAGGGTCGTAATAAGGCCCAATGTCACACTATTCATATGAATCTCTTACCAGACTCATTGTTGATGGAGAATTGGTGTCCTTCTACTATTTCAGTAACATATTTTACCCAGGTTCTTCCATATGCATCCTACCCCGTCTCCACAGCAGACTCTCCTTCTAGGGTGCTCCCAAGTATTGGCCTGAATGTTTTGTTGTTTTATAATCTTTGAAAACATTTATTATCGTCCATTTTGTAACAGTGTTTCCTGCTGCTTGTCAATATTTGGCGAGTTACCACTAACCATGGTTGCCATTTTCAGATACATGCTCAGAGTCAGAACATTGTGTTCTTCTGAATATGATGTTAAAGCAACTGGGTGTGTGACAGATTTACTCTCGGTTGTTTGTTATGAAGGTTTTCAAATGCGCCCCCTCTTCTTCATCAACCGAATATTTTATGCTGCACGGCAGAGTTAATGCTCGAGTGACTTCATGCAGAGGTTTGCGGTGTTGTTGTCATTTGTTAAGTATTTTGTAACACGGGAAAAGAGGATTTGTGTTTTACATACTTGTAATATAAAAAAAGAGAAACAGATACAATGCTGTACTGAAAACACTGGCGGACAAGAGCCGAATAGAAGTATAGGAGAATATGCACATTCTGTTTGCTAAATTTGCTGCAATGAACCATGGTCTGGCTCTTCATTCTTTTAATTTGGCAGCCAGACAATACAAAATCCAGTTGTATTAAAACTGCGATATATATGACTTGGGTTTGCGCAACAAAAACATAACGCTGTAAAACATGCCAACAGCGTTGGGGTTATATCCACGGCTTCATACAGTCATAATTAAGCCGTTTCTGTAAATGCGTTTCCAAAATGAGGAGAAAATAGATGCTTGCGGGAGTATCATATCCACATTTTAGAACAAGGAACTTAACTGTGATATAGTTTTCATGTTCTTTACTTTCTGTTATTAAACAGCTAAATCTTTAGTTTTGGCTATTAGGTCGCGCTGAAAGCACTGCTAATAAGCATAAACTATTTTCATAGGAAGTCAAGATGAGAGTGAGATGACAGGTGAAGTGGGACACACAGCCTGTGGGTGTTGTTTGGTTGTTTACCCACCCATTGACCACACCTGCCCATCTCCAATGGCTCCATGTCTTTATACCAAATTATTTTATAAAGAATTAACATATATCGAATATTTTATAATGAAAACTTTTATAGAGAATGCACTTTTATTTTTATTTTTAATTTTTTTGGGGTTTCCCATCCCAAACCCCCGTCCCCTCTAAAAACCCACCCCAACCGTTTCTCCAAAATATGTATCCCTTTACCCCACCCCTAAATGCATTGTCTATAAAAATGTTAGTTATAAAATATTCAATATATGTTCATTCTATATGAAATATTAGATATAAACACTGCATACCATTTCCAACCACTACCTGCCCCTCTCCCAAGATACAGCCCAAATGGGATTTCTTTGGCCTAGCTCTATCAAGCAGTAACAACAGTCTTTGTTCAGGGAAGGGCCTGCCAGTTTTATTTCAAAGAGTCTTCTGAGAATTAGGGCCCGATTCACAGAGTATTTTCCTGTGAGATTGCACCATTATAAAACTGTTCTGTGAAGGAGGGCATTAATGGCTTAATTGAAGATGACAATGGCTACTAGCGTAATAAACATTTCTTTACCAGGTGTGTCTCAGCCACTTGATTTATAAGCAGTGTGTGTCTGTGTCTTTGCGAAAAATATACGTCTGAAGTCCTGTGTATGCGGGTACACACATATAAGCACATATAAGCACATATAAAATAACTTATACAGAACAGGGTTCTTTGCTGTTGGTATTAATTGTCAAACCTTCACCTAGCCGTGCTTTTGCATTTAAGCCTGGTCGGTGATGGCACACCTGTTGGCTGGCACACTAGGTAGCAAGGATGGCCACTTTCAACCTGCATTCCACATAATGGGCCTCATTACGACCCTTGCGGTAAGCGAAAAACGATGCCGGAAATTATTACCGGCATCGTTTTCCGCTAGGTCCGATCATGACCCGTGACCGTTAACTATGATGCCATTAGCGGCATCGTAGTTAACGCTCCCGCTAACTGCACCAAGGTCGCACGCACGCGACCTGCCACGCCGTAAATAGCAGCATGGCGCAAAGCTAAGCAGATCAAGACCCAAGCGGACATGCACCTAACGCCATCACAAAGCCCGTTAAGTACCTTACCGCCATGGTGCTAATTACGCCATCGCAAACCAACCGTAAATGGCCATGTAAAGTGAACCCAGCTGCCACAGGTGCACAGAATCAGCACAGGTGGAGGCAATACAGACTCAGGAAGTACAAAAAGAGCACACCCCTCCCCTTCCCACACCCAGTCACACTCCACAATGATACCAATAGGACTAGCAATGTTGGGGCTGGAGGACCTGATAGCAATGCAAGTGCTACAACAACAACAACACCAACAACAACAACAACAACAGGCAGCACAGAGGAGACGCAGGAGGAGAAGGAGGGCAAGGCAGGGCCAGCAAGCCCCACCAGCGCAGCCAGTGCCACCACGCAGGCAGCCCCCAATCCCACGCATCAGAGCCAGTCCATTCAACCTCACTGCTGAGCAGATCCACACCCTGTACCGTTTGGACCGGGACACCATCACCGCCATCGTAGACATGACATACAACGACATTGTCAGCATGATAGAAACACCAACCGCCATCCCACCCCTACTGAAGGTAGTGTCTGTACTCCACTTCCTGGCCACAGGCACCTTCCAGCACACAGTGGGGCACTTGCATGGCATTTCACAACCATTATTTTCATGTACACTGATCCAAGTGCTCGATGCCCTCCTCAAGCACACAGACGACCACATCTCATTACCACGGACTGCCCAGGAGATTGCAAACACCAAAGTGGGTTTCCATGCACTAGCCGGCATACCTGGTTGCATTGGTGCCATCGGCTGCACCCATGTGGAATTGGTGGTTCCACATGCCATGGAGGTACCGTACCGCAACCGTAAACTATTTCACTCAATCAACGTGCAAATGGTCTGTGACTCCAACAGGATCATCACACATTGTTGTGCTCGATTCCCTGGAGCAACCCATGATTCAATGGTCCTGAGGAACTCCACAATACCACGCTACATGGAGCGACATGCAGGCCCAAGATCCTGGCTACTCGGTGAGTCTAATGTCATGACCATGGAAATGTGAAGTGGGTAGGTGAATGATGTACCAATGCATACTCCATCTGGCTGAAAGGGGGGGAATGATGCATACTCCACCTGGCTGAAAGGGGGGGGGGGATGATCCATACACCACCTGGCTGAAAGGGGGGGAATGATGCATACTCCACCTGGCTGAAAGGGGGGGGGGGAATGATGCACACTCCACCTGGCTATGAGTAGCAGAGACAACGGAGCCAGATCATACCCTAAAGCAAAACAAACTTCACCCAACACCAGTAAACCCAATGCCTGATGCATGCAGTCCTACCATGTGAATGAGGTTGTGTCCCAACCATGACACAGCCATCTGCAAGTGCATTGTACCAATTCTGACAACATTGACTACAACGAAATGCACCTACATGCACGTCACCAAACACCATCAACCGAAAGGCCTGTCCCCCATAACTGCGCACGAAGGAGGCACATGACGGACAGAAACATCAACACACCATCACACAGACAGCAGGGCCCCCAAAATGTCCCTATAAACATCAGTATTGCTCACTGGGGTCATGATGAGGCCGACAGCAATGTTGCAATGATGTGAGCATTGACATCACAGGACACTTGCCAGGCCACCAAAACAAACGGCATGAACGAACACAGTGGATGGGCACTCACAAGGCACTTGACCCCCCTGCATACATTGGTTGATGGCATGCAAAACAGGCCATGAGAGCCATGAGCATATACCGGTCGCATAGTGTGAATCAATTAGTGCATTTAGAAGTGGTCCAAAGTAACAGTTGGATGCAAGCCATGGTGGTACATCAAGTTTCGAATTAGACGTCATGACTGACACATACATTCTCGCCCACATACAGGTGATGCAGGCTATACCCTGAAGAGGTGGCTCCTTACACCAGTCCGGAACCCACAGAACCAGCACGAGGAGGACTTCAACCGTGCACATACACGTACCCGTGTGGCCATTGAGCAGGCATTCGGCCTATTGAAGGCACGGTTTCGCTGCCTCAGCAGGTCTGGTGGGGCACTCCTGTACCGCCATGAGAAGGTGGCAAAGATCGTCATGGCATGTGTCATGTTACACAATATGTGCGTCAGACGAAATGTGCCCCTGCCCCCTGACGCAGAACTGCAACCACCTGACGTTGAGGATGAGGAGGGTGCAGATGGGGCCGCACCTAATGGAGGAGGTGATGCACAGGAGGGGCGTGAAATGCGTCAAGATATCATCAACCAATGCTTCTAGCACACACGGCTGGTGTGTATGACATGGAGACGGCACTTGGGGCACTGTGTGTGTCAGGGACATGCACACTGTGGACTGTACACCAATAAAGCACACATACGCAATGAACAACGTCCACACATTTGATTTGTGCAAAAGGAAAATGTGTATTTTAAATGTGAATTGTTGTGACACACCCACTCCCCCCTCCCCACTCCCCCCTGAACACCCCAATACACCCACTCCCCCATCCCCCCTCCCCCCTGAACACCCCAACACACCCCCTGCCCCCTCCCCCCTGAACACCCCAACACACCCACTTCCCCCTCCCCCCTCCCCCTGAACACCACAACACACCCACTCCCCCTTCCCCCTTCCCCCTGAACACCCCAACACACCCTGTGACTAAGTGGCTAATGTTGCATGATAACGGTGGGCAGCCGCTATTGCAAGCCCCCTCTCCCGGCCCCCGGGGCACCCCTGCCTGTGCTGCGCAGGTTCCTCCCCGATCGGCGGATGGGGCTGCTTTGGGTGGAACTGGCAGCGGAGGAGGTCCCTGCCTGCTCATGTGCACACATGTCCCGAATGGAGTTGGCTAGCTCTGAGAGCACGCGCCGCACAGTGGCAAGTTCCGCACACATGTCCTTTGAGGAGGACTGCATTTGAGCCCTCAGGGTCTCAGTGCTCCGCTCCATTTCAGCCCTCAGGGTCTCAGTGCTCTGCTCCATTTCAGCCCTCAGGGTCTCTGTACATTGTTCCATAGCTGCCCTTGCCCCCCCACATTCTGCAGCATGCTCATTCATAAGCGAGGAGAGTTGTTGCTGGCGCGTGATTATCTCCTCCAGGGAATGTTGGCTCTGCTGGCCCATGCCTATTGCAGATGGTGTTACGAAGGGGCTGCTCCCCTCCTGCTGATTTTCGACAGGGCATGGGGTGGATGGCCAGTCCTCATCTTCTGAATGCCCCTGTGTGGGATCCTCACGGGGGCTGCTCTGGGACAGACAGGGGGAATGATGGTGGTCAGTGGGGGGTCCGACATCGGGCTCCTCTGTGTCACTTTCAGAGCATGCTGCAATGGCAGCAGTTTCGCCTATGGTACTGCTTCCTGCAGAACCTGTGTCTTCTGTGGCGAACATTGTGGGGATGTGCGGTGCTGCTGCTGCTGCCATGCTGCCTGCTGGGGTGCCTGTCAGTGGCCCGTCCTGTGTACTGGCAACGGATTCCGGCTGCTGCGGTGTCTTCGTCACTACAGCTGAGGTGGAGAGTGTTGGCACAGTGGCCTTGGCCCTCTTGGCTGGTGTTGTGGCAGGGGTGTCCTCGTCCTCGGGGTTGGAATTTGAGCCTGTGGTGGAGCAAAGGAGGGAGAGTGTTATTGATGGGTCTGCGGACATTGGAATCGCGATGACTGACATCATTTTGGTTACTAGATGCAGCACATTTGAGGCAGGGGCATGCAGGTTGTCTCCTTTTTGTGTGGCTTTAGCATGGAGGTATGTTTGTGCCTGCAGTTAGGGTGTGCATACTACATGTGTACAGGGTGGAGGTCGGATGTGGCTGTGGGCAGTCTCCTGCTGATGTGTTGCATTTACACTCTAGGGCAACATTGTGCTACACATGAATGGACTTCAGTGACTATTGCATGGCTTGATTTGAGGCACCTACCTGCATCGCCTGATGTTGGTGCTCCTCTCTCCATCCCTCCTACCCCTTCTATGCTCTCCCTGCCGATTGTGGAGGCACAGATTTCCTCCCATGGCTGGAGTTTAATTGGGGAATCCGATCCTCCCCCGGTTGCCAGGCCCAGGTTCTCCGCCAGCATAGTGAGTTCCTCCCGAGTGAAGCGGTCCTGCCGCAGCCGATCGCAGGCTTTTTTGACAGCTTTTGGCATTTTGTAGTGGGAAAATGGGTGGGTAATGGGTTTTGACAGGTCTCAGGGTCGGATGTAGAGTGGTTGGGGAGGATGGCAATGGATTGTGTTTTTAAAGATGGCCGCCGTGCTCTTTCCCGTTCCTGTGCGTTGACGCTACTTCCGGTTCCGCTTATTTACAGTGACCGCTAATTACGGTGACCGCTAATTACGGTCGCCGCTGTGATGGATGGCGGTAGTGCACCTTGCGCGGCATACGATGCCGGTAGGGGCCGTTTTGGGGTCTTTTACGGCATGGCGTAGTTTACATTACCGGCATGGTGTAATGCTTGTGCGCTATGGGTCGGAATGTGCCGGACTTTACGGCATCGCACCAGGGCCTAAACGTTAATTACGCCATGCCGGTAATGTTGAAAACTTACCGCCTGGGTCGTAATGAGGGCCAATGACTTTTATTTAGTGTCAGCCGATACCATTGTTTATTTTCCTTTTGCCTTTGGTGCAATGCATGCTGGCTTTGAAGCACATTTTCTTATGGGTAAAAACGTCAAATGCTGAAGAATATTCACAGGGACTGGGACATCATTCTTAGCAACCACAAATTAACACTAATAAATATTGACAACAATATAAGAAATAATAGATTTTAACGGATAGAAGATTCAGGTTGCCCAATTAAGGAGCCAGAGGAAAGGAATAGGACACAAGAGCAAAACAGTCTCCCAAATCAAGAAAGTAGCAGATAGTAGGACAGCTGCCCACAGTAATGTAGAGGTAGCAAATGATAAGGGTTGCACAGATGTAGTAATGACCCTTTGGACATGTCCCATTGGACATGTCCCAGTTTTAATAGTCTATGGCCGGCAAGTAACAGTATGAATAACCTGATTAGAAAATTGCAAAAGTGACCTTGAATATAATGAAGGGAAAGTTACACACTAAAATGGTAACACATAATGGTAGGCCACACAATGAGCCTAGGGAGAAAACCTCTAACTCACATCAGACACCAGAAGAACTAAATACAGTTCCGGTAAGTGTAAAGGTAGTCAGGAACACCAACACCCCCACAATCGCGACACACTTGCAAAGAAAATAGATGAAGTAGTTGTTAAACACATTGCTGGTATACGGTCAATGAAACCCATAATACCATCTATCCATGTAAAAACAGGCAGTTTTTTTTATATGGTAAACGTCCTAAACTTTGACAAAGGCATAAGAAAGCAAAATAATGCTCTAATGAAGAAATCTACACACTGGATCAAACATAGGAGTGGTTGTTGTGCGGTGATCTGGGATGATATTGTGGATTGTATCTGTTTCCCTGTACCTAAAAATCATATAAAAGATTTAATTTGTATGCAGATATTAAATAAAGCTCTTGCTGAAAGGCTGCTTTCGATTGAATATAGAAATGATCTGCCATCTGGAGTAGCTATTGAACTAAGAGCGTTACCACCAGGAAATGTATCAGAAAAACCAAACCCTTGCAGGGAAGAAATAGCATTAGGATGTTCTTAACCTATACAGGAGGCAGCCCAACAAGTAATTGATTTTACCTGTAGGTACGACTTACCCTCAAAGATAGGGACCAGTAGTGGCTCAGGATTGGAAGCAATCAACCCACCCAATCTGAACCTCGAGTCAAGTAATACTAATTTACTCTGTATTTAGGATGAAAAACCTGCTGTACCTGAGGTGAGCATACTTTCCTGGAACATTGCAGGGTTGGTTAAAAATAGCCTAGATGACACCTGGTCCAACTTTATAAGATCTCATTAGATTATATTTCCAGGAAACTGGGTCTACGGCCGCAGTTGCTTTCCAGGGATACTCTAATCACGATACCCTGCTACTAAGGGGCTGGAGGGAAGGCTTACTGGGGGCTTGATGACATGAATAGATGCATCCCTGAATGTTTCATTGGAAACAATACAAGAGTGGTAATCTTGATTTACTGGTGTTTCATATCAAATTTAAGGAAGGCGCCACATTTTGAATATTAAATATGTATTAGAGGCAAAACCAGGGGACGGCACTGTGATGAATCTGATGGTGTCATCACTCCTTCCCCACCAGAAACCTCTCCCCGTGTTGCCCCAGGACTGCAGCCGCTACCTGATCCTGACCCTGGGATATGGGAGAGGGCCACATGGGGGAGGTGAGCCTCACGGGGGTGATACAACATCATCAGATGACATGGTATTCCATTTTCTTTTTAGAGATAACCCTTCCATTCCCCATGCCTTAATGGCCTAGTTTGATAGCTCCCTTCAACCACCCATGGAAGCTACTGAAAATACCTTCCAATGTTCTATACATAAGTTACCAAGAACTGACTACCATATCCATGTACATGAAACTACTGCAACGAGAAATCTGAATGGAGTAATGAGGATCGGTAAAGGCCAGAAGCACAAGATGCGCTCTAGTGGCTGCAGGCTCATAATAGGTACCAGGACATTTAAAAACACTAACCAGCTGACAGGTGGGAGATGCTGCCTGGTGAAGCCTCACTCTCTCTTTGCTGACTGAGTGACTACTGTGCTGCAAGGAATACTGTAAAGCCAACCGGCTCAAGTGGAAGGCCAGAGAAAGAAGACTGCAGCAGCCAGTCTGCCACATAGAAGCCACAAGAGGAAGAGAGGGGAAGACTTCCTTCCATTATCCATACCGCCGGAACACAGAGAAGCACACAGCAGGCAGGCAGGAGTCGCAAAGGTTGCAGGAGCTGACAAGCAAAGTCGTTGCGCCTGGGAAGTGGGGTTGGGACGCCAAATAGCCACTTCACGTTTACTGTGGGAGAACCGAAGGACACTACAGAAAGCCAGTGAGTCCATAGGTGAGAAACTGGGACACTGGGGAACTTCGACAACCTTACCAAAGTCGTCACAGAAAGCTGGTGAGTTTTCAGGAGGGAAACTGGCACACCGGCACACGTTGGCAACCTTACCAAGGACAAATAAAGATAAAGAAAGCACACAAAGTGAATATGAGACCCAATACTTAACAATGGAATATAACTGAATGAATGCAAGATATACACGTTTGCAAGTGTGTCAAGTAAAACACATGAGAAAGCCCTGGCAGGAGAGTATACCAGGCAAAGTCAAGTTGTCAAGTGTGTAAAGTGAATCACATGAGGAAGTTCTGGTAGGAGAAGACACCAGGCAATGCCAAGACTGTGTGAAAAGTTTACATTAAAGTGGATAAGAAACCTGGCAGGGGAGTACACCAGGTATCCTATGAAAGTGGGACTAACATCCAAGTTGTTATATACACACTTTTTTTGTGTTGTTCAGAAAATTCCAAGGAAGACTCATACCCTTAGGAGTTTAAAGTATCTTGAAGAGAAAACCTGGTGAAGGGATCAATCCCCTGGAAATGTAAATGTTGTCCATTCAGAACGTTTGTGTTGGAGTTACACCTTTCCTTTTTTAACTTGAACATTTATGCCAAAGACATTACCCTTTTCACCTTAGAGTTACCTTTAGAATGTGGGGGCCAGAATAGTATTTCAGACACAGGACCTTTTTGCTTTGGACATCTTGACAACAAATAGACCCTTACTTTTGGTTGAGGTAGGGAAACACCTCCTAGAATAGGGACAGCAAGGCATTTTCCAAACCCCTTTTATTTTTAATAAAGGTTTATAGTCAAAACTATGAGCACCCCTCATCATCATCAGGCCTAAATGTTACAAGAGGATGGTACTAGAGATTGCTCACTATCATTTAACAGGTGGTCATTTTGGAACAGCCAAGACACAGGCACAAGCATTAAGCTGTTTCTATTGGCCCGGAATGTATGCCGATGTGAAAAACTTTGTGCTTTCTTGTGTCCTATGTCTAAAGACTGGCTCCCAAATACCCCCTCCAGCTCCACACTACAGCCTTTACCTATCATTGATGTGCCCTTTTCCTGCATAGGCATGGACATAGTTGGACTCCTTGAGACATCTAAATTGGGGAATTGTTATATATTGGTAATCGCTCTTTCAGGCTACCCTCGGCCTCTTCCTCCTCTTCGCTCATTCCTGACTGTCCGCAATTCATTCCTGGTGTGCTGCAGATGATCTCTGCCTTAATGCCAATAAGATAGAGATTGTCCTTATTGGGACCCCTGTTTCCGCTTTCCCACTTTCACTCTGGCCAGCCTTCCTTGGTCCTGCGCCCTCATCCACCAGTGAGGCAAAAAATCTGGGGGTCATCTTCGACTCTACTCTCTCCTTTTCTTCTCACATCTCGGACATTTCCACAAAGTCTCACTACCAGCTGCATCTCCTCAGAGGTATCCTACCCTTTCTCACATTCCCCAGGGGTTCATCCTCACCAGATCCCTGGTTCTCACCAGACTGGACTACTGTAACAGTCTTCCTACTTCTACTCTCCAATCTCCAACAAATCCAGAAGAGAACCACAAGACATATCCTTGGCCTCAAGCCCAGGGACCACATCTCTCCGGCGCTGAAATCCCTCCACTGGCTCCCCATGGCTGCATGGTTCAAGTTCAAGTCCCTCTGCATAGTCCACAAGGCTTTCTGGGGCCAGGGCCCTTACTATCTACAACACTCTCTTCCTAAATACTCTCCTGCTAGAGCCCTCTGCTCGGCCTCCTCCTACTCTCTGTGGGTGAGCCGTTTTTGCAAACACAGATTTGGGGGTAGATCATTATCCTCTATAGGTGCCTCCCTCTGGAACAGCCTCCCTGCCTGTCTCTGTCTTGAGTCGGACCTCCTTAAGTTATGGAAATTCCTCAAGACCTTCCTCTTCTCTTCCTCTTTCTCTCTCCCTCTCCCCTGTTAACCTCCTTTTTCCTCTCTCCTGCTTCCTTCCTTATTTCTCTTCACCAACTTGCACCTCCAGAGCCTTACAAGTCCCAGGCTCCCCCGCCAGTCCTGCACTTGCCTACGGGCCTTTGCACTCTGCTTGGAACTACTGCACTCGGAATACGTTCCATGAGGCGGGCAACCACTCTGTACTTAACCAGGGGCCCCTGCTGGACTGGGCGCACTTTTCCCCCACCCTCGCACTTCCTGTCTGTGCACTTGTATGACCTTGCATGTACCAGGCCTAGCAGGTCTGTGTGTCCTGTCCTCCCTCTGTCTATTCCCTCCACAGCTTTGCTGTGTGAGAAATACTCATGAATCAGACCACCAACCACCAATCAATCTGAAACTTCTCCAGGCCTAGTATGGTAGTTTATTGTTCTGTATGTCCCCACCCCCCCTCTCTCCCCACTCTCTGTCAAACACTTACACTAGTAGAAATGCCTCTGTCCTAGTATGCTAGTTATTGTTGTTAGATCATACAGAATCTTCAAGGCCTAAGAATGACTCTGTATTCCCTTGTTCACTTCCAGCCTTCAAGTGCTTTGAAGCACTTCACTTGTGTAAGCGCTTTGCAAATATACAATTACAATTACAATTGTGGATTATGCAACTCGATACTCAGAAGCCTTCCCATTACGCAAAAATAAGTCCCAAAAATGTTTTAAGCACCTGACCCCATTTTTTCACAAGTTGCTTTCCCAAAGGAGATCCTAACGGATCAAGAAACTACCTTCAGGAGTCAGTTAATGGCAGAGATGAAGGTGATCCTACACATAAACACTCTCAGGACATGTGTTTATCACCCGCAAACCAATGGATTAGTGGAACTTTTCAATAAAACCCTTAAACATGTAATTCGTAAATTGGTCTAAGCTGACGGCAAAAATTGGAATAGTATGACAACCGGGGCCCTTTTTGCCATCCAAAAAACACCACAATCCTCAATTGGGTTTTCACCATTTGAGTTACTGCATGGTAGGGAGCCACAGGATGTCTTGGCATGTTAAGGGAGACCTGGGAGGAAAGGGAGGAAGCCCTCTTGCCATTCTCACAAACAGCCCAGCGCTTAAAAGAACACATGGCTACTGTGAGAGCAATAATTCAGGTTGACATGATTAAAGCACAAGAAAATCAAAAGACCTCTCATGACAAGAAGGCTTTACTTAGATCTTTTTCTATTGGACAGAAGGTTCTTGTTCTCCTGCCAAAATCTGAGAACAAGGTGTTGTCCAAATGGCATGGTCCCTATGAGGTGATTGAACAAACAGGGCCATACCACTATTGAGTGTTACAACCCGATAGGCAAATTAAGACCCATATCTATCACATAAACCTACTTAAGGAGTGGAGATAGCATCCCGCAGAAGCCACAACAATGGTACTAACAAGCCTCTTAACAGAATAATCAGAAACAAAATACCTTGATTCCTTCCCACCTATCACAGACTTCGAAAAACGATCTACTAGACCTATTGGAACAGTTTTCAGATGTATTTACAAGTGAATCAGAAAAGTTAAAGGGGTTTTTCATTACATCCTTACACCCCCAGGGAAGGTGGTACATTTAAAACCATACTGGATCCCTGAAGCAAGAAAAGCAATAGTCATAGAGGAAGTGGCGAAGATGTTAGACTCTGATATTTTTTAATCCTTCCAGAGTCCTTGGTCCTCTCCAATAATGCTTGTTGCCAAGCCAGATCGATTGTGGAGGTTCTGTATTGACTTCAGAAAGGTAAACGCAGTATCCCAATTTAGCAGTTATTCTGTGCCATGGATAGACAATTTGATTGATCGATTGGGAGCTGCCGTTTCCTCTCCACGATTGATCTGACAAAATGATACTGGCAAGTGCCCGTTAATACAGAGGACAATGAGAAAACAGCTTTCTCTACCCCTATTGGACTATTCCAGTTCAATGTATTACCTTTTGGACTTAACGAGGCTCCATATACATTTCAAAAGTTAATGGACCAAGTCCTTCAGCCATGCTCATCTTTCTGTGGTGCTTATAATGATGATGTGCCAAAATACTGTGAGGATTAGCTGCAAAAGCAGCTCTTAATACCGAATTGTCACCATATTAAGTAAGAAAGAATTTCAGTGCACCAACAAATTCGAGTGCCATATTAACTGCATAATCAAGGACAGGATTACACAAATTATTTCCACAATACCTTGAGCGTCTTTTAGGAACAATCCTAAAGCTAAAAGTTCATAGCAAAACAATTATCAATTGCAACCCTCCTGGTGAACCGTCATGAACAAATAGACCAGGAAACATGTGTCGAGGGACATTAAGAGTAATTCACCTCTATATTTGGATGAGGGACATAATGATCAACTTACTTTTATTGCCAACACAAGATTATCTCTTTGCCAAAATATTCCACAAGTTAAGCTAAATAAATGTACTTTGGTGCAACACAATTGGATCCAACTCTTTATTCTTATAATGGTGATTTAATCATTCATAGTTTAGGTTGCATAGGGTATAACTGTTGATTGGTGCGCTATGGTCGTTCAATTCATTCCGTTGGCTAGCTGCGTCCCCGGCACTGAGAGGTATTACCCTAACCTCTCATAGCAACAGTTGAGCTAAAGGTGTTCTTCTGGTAATTCACGATTTGCTAATAATATATATATTCTCTCCTTGATACAATACAATGGTTTCAAATGCTCATTAAGTTGTGCTCACAATGTATATTTCCTTATAGTCAGTTGGCACAAGTTTCGACACTTGGTCATTCTCAAGGCTGTACATTTCTATCGGTATTCCAAAAGAATTATAATATGTGATTCCAAAAATCAGTAACAAAAGAATTTTTCATCAAATCAAAATAGTAAAGCAAATGTTACATACCAATGGGGGCAGGTGGTTGGCACATAGGAGAAAATACACAAACATGAATATGGTTTCATTTGAAAACCACAGTAAGTACTGATATTCATTCCATCATTCACATTATCCAGAGTGCTTGGTTCTTAATGTTCAGTATTTATGTCATCATCATCCTTATAATTGATGTTTTCTGTTCCTATACTGGTGATTCGGTTGCGTGCGGCACCCTATAGCCCATGCCAGGTAGGTGAATACATGGATTACCAGCCATATTTGGGGATTAGTGTGGTAACCTAGCCATTGTTCATTTAGCAGATAATTCAAACAAGCAGCAATTAGGATCAGGCTCCAAGAAGCATCTAGGGAAATGATAAGTAACAATCTGGTAGTAAACCTATCAGATAGGCCGTTCACAAAGGAAGTGGAGAAAGTATTGAATGAAGGACTATCATTTGCTCCCACTACAGGGACTGGCTACACCAATTTCCAGATAGTCATTTTCAAGTGTGTTAGGAAATTAAAGCTGAAATAGGTTTTGCTTCTCAGGTTAAAACATATGTGCCGAAACCAAAACAAGATCCTTTAAGCTCACTATCAATAGCGGACATAGAAAATGCACATTTACTGACGTCTCTAGAATCATAGACAGACATTTTGCACAAAGACATCTGGACAGACTTAGAGGTATACACAAGAAACTTGAAAGTGCAAGAAGCCAAACCAAAATCCTAATTTACTCCACAGCTGTTAACTGAGAGTATGATTGAGACATTTCAGCAAGCTCTCACCAATGATATATACCTACACCTCAACAAACGTCACACAAAAGAACAGAGAACTACGGGCAATCTTAGTAAAGAAGAACAAATAGCACTAGCAAGTCTTGCAGGAGATAAAGATCTAGTGATCAAGGAAGCGGACAAGGGTGGAAATGTTGTAGTGATGAACACACAAGACTATATTAGTATGGGTATGACACACCTGGGCACTACAGGATGCTATAGTAAGCTGACCAAGACGCCGATGCAAGCCATTTTCCAGAACCTTCACTCATTGACTTCCTTTCCTGTTTCCCAATAGATGCTGAGAGAACCAGCAGCATTAGGAGAAGGGTATGTGATGAATCTGAGGGTGTCATCACTCCTTTCCCGGCATAACCTCTCCCCTTGTGGCTAGGGGACGGCAGCTGCTACCTGATCCTGACCCTATGGGGGGTGGGGTGGCTATATTTATTTATTTTTTATTTTCTTTTGTTAGGTGCTTATAAAGCAAGTACATTCTGTTTCAAAGTACCCACAGGGCAATCGGGTGGGTGGAGGGGGGGGGGGCAAACATGGTAGTGAAACACATTAATAAACATAAAGATATTAAATACAGTGGAGGGGAAAATAAATGACAAACCTATTATGCCTTGTGAATATTTAGAACGTGCAAGTGCAGAAGGGGCAGGTGCTGGGGTGCCCATGCTCGTGGCTGAGCAACAAATGAAGTGCATGGTAAAATAAGTGCGAGCCTCCAGGACGGTGGGTGTGCCGAGGCAAGTGCTGAGGATAGACAAAAGCTGGGGGCGACTGAGTGTGGGAGGTCAGGCCCCCGAAGATGCATACAGGCCCTGGTAGCCAATCAAAGCAACTGTGAGATTAGCAAAGGAGAGAAGGGGGAGGTAAAGAGGAAAATCTTGCAGAGTTTACAGAATTTAAGGATGTCCTGCTCAAGACACAGAGTGAGCAGGAGGCTGTTCCATAAAAGGAAGCCAGCTGAGGAAAGCGACCGACCCACCTGCCCTCTGTTTAGCGAAACTCTTTACATGCAAAGAGTTGGTGCCAGAGGAGCACAGAGGTCTAGAAGGGGAATATTTAGTAACAGAGAGTTGCAGATAGTGTGGTCCCAGGCCGCAAAAAGCCTTGTGGATGATACAGGGGATTTGAATTTCATCTGTGAAGCATCCAGGAGCCAGTGAAAACATTTTAGGGCAGGAGAGATGCAGTCCCTGGGCTTGAGGCCTAGGATAAATCTTGTTGCCCTATGCTGGATTGGCTGGAGGGGTCGCAGAGTGGAAGAAGGTACATTAAGGAGGAGGCTATTGCAATAGTCAAGCCTGGAGAGAACCACGGCTTGGGTAACATAGAGTTTCTGAGGGAAAGTGAAAAAAGGTAGAATTCCTTTGAGAAAGAAGAGCTGAAAGTGGGACTTCTTGGCAATGTCCTTAGTGTAAGGGAGGAAGGAAAGAGGGAAGGCGAAGATGACTCCAGGTTTTCTGGCTTCAGAAGAAGGAGCAGAGGGAGAGCCCCTGGAGGAAGGCCAGAGTAATGGGAAGAATGCAGGGGCACAGGTCCCAATGGGAAGGATCTCAGTTTTGCTGGCATTGAGGCAGATATCATTGGAAGTGCATCAGGCCTGGATGGCAGATAGGCAGTCAGGGATGATGGAAGATGCAAGAGGGTCAGCAGGAAGTTTGAAAAAGAGTTGTGTGTCATCTGCGTAACACTGGAAGTTGGGGGAGAAGGAGGAAACGAGGAGTGCCTTCTGTGTGACATAGATGTTAAAGAGCCAAGGGTACAGGATAGAACCCTGGGGGACACCACAGGTGGAGAAGGAAGTAGGAGAGGAGAAGGTGTCCAAGGTGACTTCAGAAGAGCAGTCGGATATGAAAGAGGTCAGCCGGTCCAGTGCCCCTTCCGAGATACCAAGGGTTTGTGGAGCCTTTGTATGATGGAGGGTGTTGAAGGCATAGGAGAGACCAAGCATGATGAGGACAGCTGGGGAGTTGGAATCCAGAGATGCAAACAGTTCTTCACGGGTGTTCAGAAGAACAGTTTCCGTGCCTCTGGATGCTCAGAATCCAGATTGATGGACATGGAGACCACTAACAAGTTCAGTGTGACAGTTGAGTTGGGGCAAGGCCAACTTCTCCAGAGGTTTCCTCAGGAAGGGGGTGATGGAAATAGGGTGGTATTGTCTGAAGTTGGCTGGGCAGGTAGGGTCTGCTGATGGTTTTTTAAGGAGAGGGCGCACAAGGGATTGCTTTAGGGAGGAGGGGAAAGATCTGGTTGCAAAAGAGTGGTTGCAGAGATCAGAGAGTGCAGGGGAAAGAGAGCCAATGTTGTCCTTGATGGCTCTGGATGAGCAAGAGGATACCTGTTAGGAAGAGGCCTTCATGGAGCAAACAACTCCGGTGACTTCTTCAGGTGTGACAAGGACGAAGGAGGAAAAGGGTGAAGGAGGCGGGTGACGGGCGAAGGGAAGCAAGGAGTTGTGGGATGGGTTGGGAGGGTGAGTAATAAGGCTGTTCGGGATGTCCTGAGCTCTGGTGGCAAAGTGAGTGGCCAGTGCATTGCAGAAGCCTTGATTAGGTAGAGGGGAGGATGAGACTGTGGTAGGGTTGGCTAGTTCCTGGCAGATTTTGAAAACTTCAGCCGTGTTGCTGGATGCACCAGATACCGATGTGGGCCCTTTTCTTGGCACAGATGGAGAGTCTGTATTGCCTTTGGAGCAGGTGGCAGGCCAGTTTGTCAGACGGTGCGCCTGAAGTTTGTCACTTCCGTTCTGCCGCTTTGCACTTTCGTTTCAGGGCTGCAAGTTTGGAGTCGTTTCCAATGGCCATTTCCACCCACTACTTGCCCCTCCACACCCAAAGCAGTTGCCACTGGGAAGCATTGAGCTAGCTTCCTCTATCAAGCAGCAATAGCAGACTTGTTCTGTGAAGGGTCAGCCAGTGTTATGTGGTTAGTTTTTGCATGCCTGAGGCCTGGCAGTCTTGGTTTGACATAGCTATATAAAAAACACCACTGCCCTATAAGACGAGCACAATTCACTTTCATATGAAACAATGGTACTAAGTGGAAAAATCGAATTTTAAAAATGAATTAATAAAAGACCAGTCTTTCTAAATCCAACTGTCACGCCTTGTGGTGCACATGAGTGCGCGCAGGGGCTGACAGGCATGGCAGGGTCGGAAGAGGGAAGTCTATGTGGTGTGTGTGTCTATGTGTCTGTGAGCAATGTTTGTGGCGGGGAAGGGAGGGAGCGAGTAAATGTGAGTGTGTGTGTTTGTGTGACTGTTAGTGTGTCTGTGGTGGGGTGGGTAGAAGAGGAGGGCTCTCGGCGAGGAAGGGAGGGAGTGGGGGAGGAAAATTGGCTTGTGGGTGAAACACCCGATTTTCAAGAAATCCTGCCAGTGCGGGAGGGGGTGGCGGTGGGCCGGTGATAGGATTTAGGAGCGGGTTGAGGGGTCATGGAAGTGTCATATGTCCGCATATTGATGACCGCTCGAAATCAATATGTGCAAATATCACATAGAACCAAACAATACACACGTTTTTAAACTTATTTGCATACCTATAGTGCTTTGATATGTGTCTCTCACCTGGAGATGAAAGTCCAGTGGTGGCTTCTAGGGGGCACTGTGCATGTGTGGCATTTTAGCTGAAATTGCCTATTCTACTATCACTTTGTATATACAAGGGTTTTTTCAAGCCCCCATAATATTGACAGTGAGGCCCACACTCTAGGCTTTCCAATGCTTGTTCCACATTATTATTAGTGTATGTCTCACTTTGTGATCGCCTCTGACAATACGCCACCAGTGCCCTCTATAGTAGGCCTCGGAGGCGGGAGACAAAAGACAGAATTGAGGTTTGATAATGTAAAATGTACTTTTTGCTTATAAATGTTCATACCACGCCTAACGTAAGTATGATTTCCGTGCAGTACGGTGCAGTAATTCTTCATTCAGGCACTCATTTGAAAACATGTTTTCATCCAGCAGTTCTGATACACTGTACATCAATGATTTATTGTTGTGTTTCTCTTCCATTAACATGTTGACCCTTTCACTGCCCATAGGACATACATATACATCCTAACCCCCGTAGGAAATCCTTGAGGTTCAGGCTGTGAAAGCTTTAATATTCAGGAATGGCAGAGACTGAAAGCAACTCCTCATGAAGATACTCATTGGGCCTCATTACGAGTCCGCCGGTCTGGAATCCGGTGATTCCGTGACGACGGTGACATTATTTCTGCGACTACAAGGTTGCGGAATGAACGGCCGATTGCGGCTTGAGGGTCGCACGCAACACAACAAGGTGGAAGTGGTGTCACTGTCGCCACGTAAACACCCATGCATACGGACATACTGCCACAAAAAGCGGTGCAAAACCTGTGTCTGCCACTGCCGTCACGGACACAGAAACACTGGAAGCGGAAATACCGTGACCGCGAAAAAAACAGAAACAGAGAGGCAGCCAGTATTTAAAGCACAATCCACTGCCATGCTCAGACACCACAGGTCAGATCACCTCCCTGAGACTGAGAATACATCTACCACCATGACATCCAGGATTCCAGCACGTAGACAGCGAAAGCAGAGCTTCAATGAGGCCGAGCTGACAGTACTGGTCGATCACATTGTGGAGCATGCATAAATGCTCTTCAGCGCAGACTAGCGGCCCTCTACCCAGCAACGCTGCAAGGAGGTGTGGGCCAAAGCAGCTCGCAAGTGCACAGCGGTCGGGTGACAACACACACTGTGAAGGACTGCCATAAGAGGTGGGATGATCTCAGGCTCAGGGTTCGCAACCCCTTCGCTGCTCACCATCAGCACTGGCACCGGTGGAGGCCCTGCATCCCCTTTCAAGTTTCAGTCGTGGGTGGGGCGCTGCAGCAGTGTCCTGCACCTCGAGGGCATACACGGCATCGGAGAAGCAGAGGCAGGAGTGAGCCCACGTGTAGATGCCGGTAAGTGCACAAAGTACAAAGCCATAAGTGTGAATGCACCCCAGGAGTAACCCAATTGTCCCACTGACAACCCCCCCCCAACCAGGGCAGGAGTAGCCCAATGGACCCACTGAACCCCCACCCCTCGCAGACAGGGCAGGAGTAACCCAATGGATCCACTGACAACCCCCCACCCAGCCAGCGCAGGATTAACCCAATGGACCCACTGACAACCCCCCCCAGCCAGGGCAGGAGTAACCCAATGGACCCACTGACAACCCAGTAACACACCCCCATTGCACACAGTGCGTGCCTGAGTAAAAGCAGAGATACACACACCTGAGTGCATCATCAGTCATGTGTGTGTACATGCAAGTGGTCACGGATCGTTCAGTTTGATGCATGTGATGGACACATCAAGTAACACCACACAACTAACAGCATGCCCCTTGTATCCCCACTGCCATGTGAAGTGATAGCGACGACGGCCAACAGGCAACGCAGCGTCCACCTGCACATGCCCAACACAGCACTCCTGCCCAGGAGGATGATGCTAGCTGCTCTGGCACACAAGCACCAGCTGCATCGGGCACAGATACACCAGCGGATTCCACCATTCCCATGCAGGCACCCACCATGGCCCCGGATGCCATCCTGCAGCCCATCTGCACTGCTGAGGACGCTGCATCCAGTGATGACAGTGCCCCGGCCATGCAGGCCGAAGTTGTACAACAGGGTGAGGGGGACAACACGGCTGAGCTGTCATCCATCCAGTTCAGCCCCCAAACAATGCACAGCCCCATGTGCTCACCAACGCCCTCCATGGCTGAGCTCAGTACCCGCATGCAGCGGATTGAGGAACAACAGGCCACCCTGATGCAGCTTGTGGAAAGGCAACTGGAGGAGGCCAGGCTGCAGCGTGAAGAGGCCATGCGGCAGCGGGAGGAGGCGAGGCTGCAGCGTGAGAGCAATGCAACGTCGGTGCATCGGCTCTCCAGGGCCATTGGACGTTTTGCCAGGACCATCGTCACCCTGGCACGCTATGTCAGGGAAGGCAACAGTATGCAATCCAGCATAGCGGAGTCAATGTTGGTTGCCTAGCAGGCGATTCATGGACGTGTGCCCTCAGTCACACCAGCAGTCCCCTCAACCAGCACCACCCCATCAAGCTCTGCCACTGCCAGCCCATGGAGGTGCTCTAGTCGGCTGAGTGGACCTGCTGGCAAGGACACTCCTGCGCATAAGCGCCCCCGGGAATAGTGCCATGTGGGGATGGCGACAGACATGACATTCCGGGACACGATGGGTGTATGGGGTTGGGTATGTTTGGGTGGTGGGGGAGGTCCATTAGGGGGTTAGTAGTTTGGGGCCTGGTTGGGGGTGGGTACGTTTGGGTGGTGGGGGAGGTCCATTAGGGGGTTATTAGTTTGGGGCCTGGTTGGGGGTGGGTATGTTTGGGTGGTGGGTGGGCACGGGTGTACAGCTTCCCTACCCAATGCACATTCTTTCCTGTTTTGTTTACAATATATCACCTTTGAAAAAGTCTATAATGAGTGGACATCCGTCATTTCATTTGCAGTCAATCCATTTATTACCGGCATCGTCATATCCATGCAATGCTGTCAATTTGCAGTCTCTCAAAAGTAAATGCAAATGAGTGTATCCCGTGTTTGTTGGCCATCTTGTGCAACCTTGGGCGGGAGTGGAGCCATCCCATCCCCATCCCTGTCACCATCTTCATCATCCACTCCATCATCATCCTCTGTGTCTGGGGGCAGCGGAATGTTCCTGTGTATGCACAGATTGTGCAGCATGGCACACACAAGCACAATTTTACCTGTCTTCACTGGGTTGTAGAGCAGTGATCCGCCAGATCTGCTCAAGCAGCAGAACCTGGCCTTCAGTAGGCCAAATGTCCTCCCAATCATGCCACGCGTGCGGACGTGTGCCCCGTTGTTCGCCTCCTCATGCCTGTTCCTTGGCTCCCGTACAGGCGTCATCAGCCATGGTGTGAGTGCATACCCTGCATCACCTACATGGGATGTAAATGTGGGGGACATGTCAGTATGTCAGTGTGTGTGGTATCATGTCTTGATCAGATGCAGTGCAATCTTGTGTCATCATTCATTCATCCATATGGGCCAAGCAGTGGTCGGACCGGTGGGTGATTACCATTCCTGGGTCATTGTTGTCGACGTTGGCATTTGGACATTGCCCAACGACTTGCTGCGCATATGTAGTTGCCCTTGCTGACAATAGTGGTTGGTAAGCATGGCATTGTGCAGTGATGTACACACATGGAGGAGTCAATCAATAGACTGTGATGATGTGGTCGATGCAGGATGTCGCATGTGCAGGTATTATGTGCAATGGGGGGCAGTGGAACATAGTGTAGGTGGCTATATTGAGTGGCTCAAGTTGTATGGGCTTGTGGTAGTATTGGTTGTGTGTCTCATTTGGCAGGGTGCGTACGGGCACACTGTGGCAACCTGTAATGTGTAGCTTTGTGATGTGTGGGTTGTGTTGACTGTCCATTACATGGGCCGGGGGTGATGCATGTGCAGTTATAGCAGCCCACTCACACAGGTCATTTCCCTGGACACACACCCCCCTTCCACAGGGCCTGTGCATTGGCAGTTGTACTCACCCAATAGCCATGTGCTTTGTCCAGCGTAGTGTTCCATGTACCGTGGCAATGTCGAATTCCGCAGGACCAATGAGTCATGTTTTGACCCTGGGAAACATGCGCAGCAATGTGTTACCACTTGCCCGGCGTCACATACCATCTGTACATTCAATGAGTGGTACTGTTTCCTATTGCGGTACACCATCTCCATTGCACGTGGTACTGTCAGCTCTATGTGGGTGCAGTCTACTGCACCTATGCAATTTGCCATGGCCGCAATGGCATGGAAGGCCAACTTGGTGGCAATGACCTGGGCAAGGGTACACGGTAGGGCGATGTGTTCCGACACATGGCGCAGCAGGGCATCCAGTACCTGTTCCAATATTTTTGAAAAACAGAGTTGTGAGAGCATGTGCAGCTCACCAACAGTGTGCTGATAAGTTCCGGTGCCAAGAAAATGCAGTACCGACACCACCTTCAGGAGGGGGGATTGCAGTCGAAATGCCAATGTGGCTGCTGATGTCGTCCTCAATCATGGTGGTGATGTACATGATTGTTGGACGGTCCAGCCAGTATAATGTGTGGATCTGTCCTGGGGTCAGGTTCCAGGGTGAGGCCCTGATGCGGGGTATTGCAGGCTGCCTGCGGGGTCATGCCAGCTGCACAATTGGCTTTGGCATGGGTTCAGGGCTGGCTAACTGCCACCTGCACCTCCTCCGCCTCATCCTCCTCTGCACCATTACTGCCACCATGTGCAGTGCTGCCTGTAGGTTCAATAGCCCCAGTCCCAATGCTGCTACAGCGGCTGCCTGCATAGTTGTGTTTGGAGTTGGCCTGGGTGTGGGCCTTTTGTAGGCTTCCAGTGGCCTGATGGGTCCAGCTGGGCTCATTTGGTGCACCTGTGGCTTGATTCAGCTCACCAGGAACTGTTTAACATCATGTTCGTGGTGGCGGTGATACCGCCACCATGTACACGGTGTTTCTGCCATTTTTGTGGCGGTTTTTCCATGTCCGTGATACTCGTAATTCGCACTGTGTTACGTAATGCCGGTAACTGGGGGGTTTTCATGCTGATGCAGTTTACGGGTGCATTAACTGTGCGGTGGCGGTTTATGGTGGTGGTATTTCCGGGACCGTAGGTTGGAATTTGCCGATCACGGAACGGTGCCGGTATGGTTATACCGGCAATGTTAAGTCCGGACCGGCAGACTCGTAATGAGGCCCATTGTCAAGTTGAAGCAAGGAGCAGTGGAAGATCAGCTACAAATTGTCCTTAGAAATTACAGATGGGCAGTTCTAGAGCAGAATGTACTTGACAATGAGTATCTTCTGGAGGTTATTTAGAGTAGGGAGCAAGATCATCTTGTTAGGAAGATGAGTAAAAGAGAGAGAGAAGACGTTTTTAAGTGATATGTAGTTTCACAGGCACCCCTAGGTTCAATGCATTCCATGCTACATCAACAACCAGAGCACAGTAAGGATGTCATAGCTAATGAAAAAGGGGACCCTTGGCCCATTTTGTATCCCAAGCCAGGAGCATGGGAAGACCCATCAGTACCGTATCTGAAATGTTGGCTAGCAAGATTGGAAGACTAATGCTTTTTGTGTGGGGAGATTCCAAAAAGCTCACCAGGAGTGTCATTGCTTTCCTGCATGTTTTGCTATAAGACAGTTTTTCCAAGTTTGTCTGTCTTTCAACTCCATGAACCCAGGAAATGATGTATCCATTGATCTTCACTATATAAGTCCAAATAGACCACATGATTTTCTCCATTGCATGGTTGACAGTGATCAGGGGCGTCTACCTCAGAAGAAAGGCTGCGTGGGAGCAGACTAGTCTTGTCACTGTGCTGCAATGGATCAGTAGACAAAGAACAGGCAGATGAAATGTATACATTGAATAATAAGAGCAATACTTCTTGGGGGACCAATAGCCAATGACTCTCGGTTTACGGGGCATCACCAGAAAATTAAGAGGATTGAAAGATTATCACTGGAAATACTGCCACTAAATATATAGTATAAATACCTCCTCAATTGAGATTGATGGAGCATCAATTTACAATGGGGAGGAAGGTGGATTGGGGCCTCTAGACATGGGCTATAGGCAACATGACGGCAAAAACATGCCACCCATCAATATCTGGTGCTCCATTCACAGATCCACCCTGGCATGCAATAAAATATTGCTACTGTTCCTTCTTCATCTCTCTTTTTCATAGCGCCATGATACCTTGGTGAACGTGTGCTCAATAAGTTACATTAACATACCATTGACATGCAAAGAGGTGTGTTGGACTGGCAAGGGGATAAACTAAACTTTGCAAGAGCTGGGCACAGTATGCTCTTCCTCTCAGATATCATGTGTGCATACACAAAAACTTGGGGGCGCGGGGGATTGGGGGGTTGGTACAAATGAAGTAACTTTAAATGCTGTTGCTTCCCACCATCTTTGAGGAACGATGGACAGACGTAGTAGATACAATTCTTCACTCATGGTTATGTGCTTTGAACAATCACATGAGGATATCAGTCAGAGATTCTTAAGTTATCTTGTCACAGAGTCAATTCTGAAATATATGGCTGTTTTGGCAAATCTCCTTTGTGCGTTCAGGTAGTAGAAACAGCTCCGACTAGATGCAACCAATATCCTGGACACGCTAAGGATGTCAGTGGCGGTCAGATATAAGATCAGTGCTCCCTCAGATAAACCTATTCTGATGGGAAGAAGTATGAAATGGAAAAGAAAAAACACTGAAAGGAATTACCCTAATTATGATGATGCCACAGAGGTGTCAATGATACCAGATATGTAAAAGGAACTTGTGAGGAGGTGTGTGAGTCTCTCGGCAACTTTCCTGAATAAAGGCTCTGCATTGACAAACATCCCCTTAGTGTTGTCAAACAATGCTCTACCCTCTGCCCAGACATAGATCTGATCTCAGAAACGTGTTTAACACGTTGGTTACAAACCTTAATCTCACTGACTTTGGTATGGATTATGGCGAGATATTGGGAGTCAAGCATATTGATGGAGTGCATGCTGTGACATTAAAGAACAACATTTCTTAATATGCTCAACAAATTAAAAGAAATGTGCTTCATTCCTTAACCGCATATCCCTTCCTGACCCGCATACTCGCTGCGAAACCCCATAGTGCCGATGTTGTGAGACTCAACTTCTACACATTGATTCCTAGGACCTGTGACCAGCTGGCTTTCAATGTCTTCAGAGGAATGCAAATAGGTTGCTAGATACCCTAAGGCAAAGAACATGGGTAGTCTACGGTACATACAATGATGCAAAAACGTGTTATCTGCCTAATGTGAAGGTGAAGATTAGGTTATGGGCAAAACAAATAAGTTGTTTAAATATAGTTTTGGCAAATTTCTTCAAGTATGGTGACTGAATAGATTCTAGCCTTAGCAAATTTGTGTTACATGTATTTCTAAAAGAGACATGTGGAAATAGAGATAGATGTACCATTACCCACATCCATTAAAAATAAATCCAAATGTACTCACGATTGGAAAATTTAGCCATATTGACACTTTTTCATTGATCTGTTACGCTTGATCTAAGAGATTTGGGGAATAGCTCCAGAAAGGCCATGCACAACTTTTCCCCACACACAGTGAGGCATTCACAACTCTTCATCAAGAACTTCCCATAGTCATTAAAGATACCGCCAACGGGAAGGGTTTGTGGGGATAGTCACGTTCGATTATGAGCTTAAGGTTGAGCGTCAACTGAACGTCGGACGTTGTTATCTGAACCTTTCTTCCAAGCATATTTGTGACATTGCCGAGAGATTCAGAACAGTTTTCCTACAGGTTTATGTAAAATGTATATCCTCAGAAACCATTTCTGTACCCATTGCCCAAGGTTCACAAGCGGGCGGTACTCCACCAGCGGGAAGAGAACTTTCAGCAAGTGTAAACAAGCATCGGCATATCCCGATTTTTCCTCATGCCCCTTTGTGATTAGGTTGGGTACTCATTTCTGTGACACTAAACATGTGCCCAATGTATGGTCATCAGAATGGCATTGGACTATTAGACATTTCCTCAGCCAATATTCTGTTTCCAGTTACCAGCATTAATTGTTGGCATAGTTCACATTATATTAAAATAATAACATATTTTTATATAAGAGGCCCGTATAGCAACAAATGCAGAGGTAGGCATTGTACCTAAGTCTTTGCACACCCCATGCTGAAGAAAACCTTCACCATGAATGACTTTGTGACATTCATGTCTGCCTGTGCAGTTTACGTGATTGTGTCCCTATAATAGACAATGGGCCTCATTCCGAGTATGGCGGTAAGGGATAGTGGCCACCGCTAACGAGACCGGTGGCGGTAATCCCTTACCGCCATACTCCGAAGTTCCCTTTGCGCCCTCGCCCTTAACGCCTGCTTTGAGCAGGTGTTAAAGTCGAGGGCGCAAAGGGGCCTCCAAGCCAATAACGGTGACCGTAATGAACGGTCACCGTTATTTGCATCTTCCCCATTCCCATTGAGCCCTATGGGGGCTCATTTGGGAATGGGGAAGAGCCTTGGTGAATGGGGAATTACCGCCCCGCCAACCTTGGAATGGGGCGGTAATTCCGCCATCCACCAAGGCGCTGCCGGTCCAGGTACGGCGTCAACCAAGGCGTTAATAGCGCCATTGGTTAGCGCCGTACTCGAAATGAGGCCCAATATGTGTGCTCTATGATTGGGTAGTTCAAACCCCACATTTTGGACAAACCTGAGTGATTAAAAATAAGTACACAAAATAGCCACTAATCACCCATTTTGGGGATTTCCATGGAGGGTCCATTGCAGGTTTTCCATTTCATGATATTGACAGAATTAAAGCAGATATCCGGGAAGCAACAAGGAGCTGAAACTGAGACAGGCAGACAGCAGTTGTATTATTGGACTTCATAGTGAATGTCCTATAGGATTAAATATTGGTGAAGCAATGCAAGACCTTCTGCAGCAATAGTGTCGACTTTTTGTGTCTGGTGTCTTTGGCCAACATTGTATTCTAAACTAGACTTGAACTGTGTCTCTGTTGCTTGCATTCTTTGTGTTTCACCTGATTCTATGTCTCTGTTGCTTGCAATCTTTGTGTTTGACCTGATTCTATGTCTTTGTTGCTTGCAATCTATGTGTTTGCCAATCCTGGACATTATGATGTAGCGTTTCCACGGCATCAGCGCCATAACACAGTTATATATAATTGGAATTCTTTCGCCAACATATTATCGTTCTAAAATGATGATTTGGGCCCTCTCATGGGTGAAACAATAGAATTGATTGTATAAGACTAATAAATGACAGGGAACACATAATATATGTTTTGAACTCGTGTATTCCTTTATGAGCCGGAGGCCAAATTGTGGTTTTAATGGGAGGGCAACAATCATTAACGGTATTATCTTGCAATTTCTTTTTCTATTAAAGAAATGTACATTTGTTATAACAAGTTTTAAGGGATTATCCTAAAAAACGACCAAATGTTGCATGATGGACTATTGCAACGAACTAGAGGATCAAAGGGAGTACTCAGTGAGGCAGCTGCATCTGCTGTCTTTTCCCAGCCTTGACAAAGCATGGCTACTGTCGGACACCATTTGGTTTAGTGTTGGCTGAGCCGATTTGAATGTTTTTCATTCAGGATTAAGGACCTAATTCACAGAAGTGTTTTATAATGGTGCAATCCCATAGGAAAACGCTCTGTGAAACCAGCCCTGAGTCATTCTCAGCCTTGGGGTATCAGGATCACGTGTGCCATCCATCAGGAGATTCTGTGCAGCATTGGGTTTGGCTGTGGAAATATGCCAAAATATGTCTATATGAACTATATATTCTGGTGTTGTGTTTGCATACTCTACACCCACATTCAGAATTTCTGTATTACGCATCTTAGTCCCTCATGGATACTGTCTGCCTCGCAACTAGGTAATGTTTGCCTGCAACCCCTACCAAAACATTTGAGGGATGTGCCTTACAAGTCAATTTATCATTAAAAAAAAGGACTTTGAGGGTGGTGGGACTGACCCCCATTGTATAAGGATAATGGCCTGAGGCTGTCGGGCGAGTTGGTGCGTTATTAAAATATTAAAATAAATAAATAATGATACCTACACCTCCATGCAAAAAGGATATGTAAGTCACGTGAACATTTTAAGACGCCAACCTATTCCTCTTTATGGTCACAGGTTTCTGCTGCGACTTGCAACAGCCGAACATCTTAGGGTATGTGGACGCCCACAATACTCACAGAAATGCCCGAAGAGACTCTTCTCGTTACAGTCTATTTGCGCCATCACCACTCAGCTGTAATGAAAAAAATGACATTGCTAACCTACTGTAATAACTTTGATACCAGAATATTGGCTGCCAGCAGACTGTGTGGAAGGCAATTCCCTGAACAGAGGAACAGATGTCTGTCACTGACATAATTATTTAAAAGAGGTACCATCTTTGCTAATTCCTTTACAGCCACTATTTGATAAGATGAATGCACAGCTGCATAGCCGCATATTAGTGAATGGAGTCCTATGAGTGCGATTCTATATGCATTCTAATTTTCAACTGGAAGATGCATTGAATCAGAGGGAGTAGGGGCCCAAATATTAAAGGGGTGATGCTATGAGCTTGTATTTCAAAGACTAAAATACCCCAAACTGTTTGACAATAGGAATCCGGAAAGTCACTTTGGAGTTCGGTTATCTCATAAAAGCACTCAAACTGCGGCCTTGTGGACAAGGAACTCCTCAGCGATTTGCAGTATGCTTGTAATGCACAGTTGGGGGCACTCTATACTGTGTACTGCATTCTCACGGGCAGAGGGGCAAAGCAGAATCTCAAATCACGTGCAGTCCAATGTGCCCACATTACAAACATTAGATATAAACATGCTTTTGCTAACAACCAGGGGCGCAACAAAACCTTTATTTCAGAAGGCGGTGGGGGCTAACCCTTCAAATGTTCAGAGAGGCACTAACTTCAGGGACGGAGGGGAGGTGCAAGCCTATTTGTGTGGGTGCCCCTAACTTCTTTATACATTCTAATGAGACTATTCCAGTGCAGCTTCAATGTTACAAGCAGTTAACTCTCTCCTTTAAGTCGGAAAGCACCCACTTAAGGACTGCTATGAGAGAATGAGTGCTCTCCTATCCCCTTCTACCCTTCTAATCACTCCCCTAGCATGCAAGTACTAGCCCCACATCACAATTTCAATTGCCTAAAAATGTATGCCTATGAAAGCAGGTTCAAACAGGGAACTGCTTTACGTTAGTAATCGCAGGGGTGACACCCAGACGCCTTTAACATATGTGTCCTGTTCTGTCCGCCCACGGCTCTGTAGGTCAGCCAAGTCGAGTCAACATAGCCCAGAATTTCGTGGGAGTGGGGGGCTGAAGCCCGATCAGCTGAGTGGTGGTGGCCACTGCTAACAACCCGCTTTGCATTCTATACACAAGTCAAGTTTCTTCACAAATCGCACAATTCAGACATACCTTGAATCTCAAAATGTGGCTTTGCTCAATTCCGCTCATATCAATTGTCTCAACTTTCTAGGGACGAGTTTGAACAGTACAAAGAGGGTACTTTAAAAAAAAAACAGGGAGAAAACAATCCCTAGCAACAAAGAAATGCACTTTTTGGATTGTTTTGGGATTGCTTCAGGCTTGTTTTAAAGCTGCAGATTTGTTTTGCATTTATTTTGGATTTTGTGTGGATTTCTCCAAGCAAGGATTTATTTGTCTAGGGTTGGAGGATTTATTTTGGATTTTTACTGACTTGTTTCTCAGTAGAAACAATCCACTAACACTAATTGGCAGGCACACATTTTTACAGGATTTATTTTGGATTTTTTGACAAGCAGGGATTGTTTGGTCTTAAAGTGGAGGATTTATTTTGGATTTATTTCAACTTGTTTCTCAATAAAAGCAATCCAGCAACACTACACATTTTTACTGCATTTACTTTGGATTCTGTTACAAGCAAGGATACATTGGAAGATTTATTTTGGTTTTTCCCAACTTTTATCTCTGTAAAAACAATCCAGCAACATATGCAAACATTTGTACTGCATTTAAGTGTTGGAAAAATAATGTCAAACTAGTTTCAATGTTGGTTGCAGGTATTTAGTTTTTTAATCTGATTAAACATTTCGCAGAATTTAGGTTTTTATTTATTTTGCATTTTATTGGTGCAAATTATAGTCCAACTGCACTTAACTAATTTCTCCAGTAAATAATGACTAGTCGCTAACATTCAAGGTATACTAATTTTCAGCAATGGGTAGAAGAAATGGCTAACACCTCGGCCATCCCATCTCCCATCACGCCTCCTGTCGTTGGACAGTGGCTGCCTGTCTCCTGCCTGCCACCCGGTACAGCTGTACCCCTCCTCTGTGCCCCTCTGTAACCACCCCCGGCTGTATATCTGTTCTGTTGTTACCTCTGAAAAGTGCTCTGTTATACATCTGTATTGTTGTATACCTCTGTAAAGCGCTCTGCTGTTTCTAGAAGCTCAGTCAGCGCTTAATAAATGTAATCATAATGAAATCGGCTGTAGTCAGACTGCATACTGTTCAATCGAAAATTGGTATGCATTAAATTTGAAAGGATGTTTTGATTTAAAAAAATAAGACTATACGAATCTCGTATAACACAGTTACAGTTCTTTTAATTTAATAACACATATTTGGCAGAAGTTAGCATTTCTTTTACTTAACATCCTGGGTACTTTAGATACATTAATATCACCGTTTTGTGGGGTGCATACATTATAATCGAGAGAAAGAAATACAGCCAGGCGTTAATAGCCACTGCACGTTCCAAATGCAACGTGCCTGAAGATCCTCTGTTCTCCCTTGTCTTCTCCCCTTAATTGCACTGGTAAAACTGCAGAATCGCTGCTGTGTCTCAACTGTTAAATGTATCTTACGAACTTACTCTGCCTGTGCAGACTATTATCGTCTCAGAATTTCAAGGGCTCTGAGCGACTGTTGTTTTTTTTCCTATGTTCTCACCCTCCTTGAGTATTTTGAAACTGTTTCCTCTGTATAGGGACTATATAAATAAACAATACAATACAGATGGGGAGCAGGTGCAAGTGGGTGTTGGTCGCCTGGCCCGGGCCCCGCCCACCTGGTGCCTTCCTGGTTGCTGCTCTTTTTCACCACTTGGCACATCCCACCCACTTGGTGCCTTCCTTCCTGGTTGCCACTCCTTTTCCCCACTTATAAAGCCCCGCCCACCTGGTGCCTTACTGGTTGCCGCTCTTTTTCCCTACTCAAGGAGCCATCCAGCCTCTTTTCCTTTGCAGATGGGAATCAGGTGCAAGTGGGTGTCTAGGTCACCAGACCTAAGCCCTGCCCACCTTCTTAGCTCTGCTTCTTCCTTTTTGCTCTTAACTCTTAGATCAAGGTCGTCTCTCACCCGGGCGCCTGAAGCGAAGGGGATATGAAGAAAAGGGCAATTCATGTTCGGACCAGGAGGACAGAGGGCCCAAACCCCTTCTCAGACAGCAGGTAAGCATGCACCAACATGTGTTTACTCCCTCTGTCCCCACAGGCCGTCCCCACTCCTTCTGGTCCCCCTGTGATGATCCCTTGTGCCCCCCCTTCTCTCACACAGGTGTTGCCTGTGTTGCTTGATTCTTCTATCCTGCCCTCCCTCCCGCATCTCCAGCCTACTTCTGCAGGAGTCTTTCATGAAACAGTCTGCTTTCACCATCACCTTCTTGTGGCCAATGCTGGATTTGACTTTTCCAATGAAATACACACACTGCCCACAAATTCACTTTATTGAGGGAGCTCCCCCCAAATTAAGGCAGGGGCCTGGGCACAGTCACTCTCACCAAGAAGCACCCAATTTGTGGGTTTTCAAAGACCAAGCAAAAGCTCCGAATCTCGCCGCAGGCAGAGCCGGTAATACATTGGAACACATTCAACAATTTTGAAATGGAAACAAATGGCATAGGAACATCATGGAAGTAACATTAGGACATATGTTTCACATTGAAGGCGATAGATCCACAGAACAACTTCCCAGCACATATGATGGAAACAACACTGGTAAATTAATTACATAAAAGACCCCAGAGCCGGGTGGTATTACAGAACTCTAGCCCCTGGTACAACCTATAAGAATGCATGTACTTCCGCTGTGCCAGATGCTACAGGTGCTGCTTATGCGCGCATGCGCAAACGAAGGTGCAGCAATCCCACCACCGGTTAATGGCGGCCATGCCTGTATCTCAGTGTAGCGGACACACGTCCATAGGAGATTCTTACGATATCGTTGAGTCAGCCACAATCATTATACAATACGTTCCCAGGTGCAGCCACAGGGGAGCAATCCTACTGGGTATTGCACAGTAAAGCTGAAGTGCAAAGAAGGTGCTCGTGGGCCTCATCTGGTGTCAGATGCAGTGATTCTATGAAGTTATGAATAAAGAAAAAGGGAAATGACATTGACACTAGCGGAGGATAAAACAAGGTGCAGCAGAGACACAAAAGAGCTAAGGAGAATCGAAAGCAAAGGATGGAATTTTCTTTTTCACAGATATATTTTCCAGTAGAAATAACGTCATGCTCTTTTTCCAAGGCTAGGAATCATATATTGCACTTTCGGAAAAAACAAGCAGGAAATGTATGGCTATAAAGAATGCATGACGCATCCACAGCTGCAGCTGGAGTAGAAGGCTTGAGAAGGAAAGAGGCCCAACGGTGCAGGTGCTGCTGGGGAATATGCAACAGAAGTAAAACGCACTTCCGGTCCTGACATGCTATGGCTTGCAAGCCCGTGCGTAAAACGGGGAAAAACAACACTATACATCCCAAAATACAAAGTGCTGTTGGATGAAAAACCAGGGCTCCCTGAAGGAAAAAAAACCTGACAAGGAGGGTACAGTTTCCCTGATTTGCCATACGTAGTGGAGCGGCTGTAATAAGCACAGGGGCTGTTTTAAAGTGCAGGAACAGTGCAAGCGTGGACACTAGAGCAGTTGTGCGAAGAGTATGCCTGCCCTGGACAAGTGCTGGAGAGACTAGCGTGCTGACATACTAGCAGTCTAAAAATACACATCAACTAACCAGTCAAAGCTTCTGCCAGAGGCAACCGCCTTTCCGCACAACACGACGTATCCTAAATACGTGGGAAGGCAGAAGCAGCTTTTTTGAATATGGATAGCACGACATTTTATACAATATCCAAGTCTGCACAGTTAACAGCAGCTCTGCTACAACATGGCGGCATTTCCAAGCATTTCGTTTCCTCTTCCTATCGAAACCGTTTGGATAATAGTTTTGTCAAAAAGAGGCTGTTGTCCGAGGACTAGTAAATAATGCATGGGTTTATGTGGCTACAAGGTCATGATACACAACAGCTGCACATTTCTTTGCATTCACAGTGCCTTAATATTTACCTCTAATATCGTTAGCATGAATTGCCTCTGATGAAACTGTTCATTCTCACATTCAAAGCATGCCACATTTTAAAAGTGCAATGCAGGTATTGTTGGTCTATTGGTTAAATAACCCAGTGCTATTTCAGCCGAGTGCGCTTTGCTCTCACTGGTCAGATCAATGCCAATGTTCCTTCTTTTGGTGATGAACCGCAGCTGATTTCTGCAACTTTTGACTGCGTTTCAAAGACACCATTGCAGATTCTTCTGACTTCATGCAGTTTTTCACGAACTCTGTCACTTTGGCGATTCCTTCTGCCAAGCCTTGTCCGGTGACAGCACAGCAGGGCTGCACGAACCAGTCCCGGTCGCTGCAATGCTTCTTCATATTGAAGGTCCGAGTAAGTTCCTCGGCATTCAGTGCTCCTGGAAGGTCCTGCTTGTTGGCCATCACAACCACTGGAACCTTTTTGACAAGTTCGTTTTTTAGGACAAGCTCAAATTCCCTCTTCGATTCATCCAAGTGTACCTTATTTGCACTGTCGACGACGTAAACCAACCCATCAGTGTTTTCAAAGTAATAGTACCAAAGCTTCCTCATGTTCTGCTGCCCTCCAACATCCCACATGGTCAAAGCAAAGCCTTTGTCAGCTTGGATCATCTCAACGTTGAATCCTATGGTTGGGATTGTCGTGAAGGGCTCATTAAACTTCAATTTGTATAGCAGCGTGGATTTCCCCGCTGCGTCAAGCCCAAGCATCAGAATCCGTGCCTGCTTGACTTTGGAGTGTTTTGAGCCTGCCAAGCCCATTTAAGCTTCCCAAGCCTACGCCGTGGTGAAGACGCGCTCCTGTATCCCTTGGGATATCCCTGCTTCTGCAGCAAAGATAGGAGAAGCGGAGGAAGAGGAGAGAATGTGGACTGTACCCGCCCCCGCTGTGTACTTACATGCAGCCTTATCAGCTTTTATGAGGTGTAACGTTCACTGTCAGTCCACAGGGTGGAACTGATATGAGTCATAAAAAATCAATCATAAAGTCCAAAGGTTGCAGCAGCAGCTCTGAAAAATATCAATAGCAAATTCCAATTGAATAGAGTATCAGAGAACTTCAAACTTGAGTGTACATGGCCACATGTGCAAATGTATGCCAGGCCTCCAGAATATAAGGAATACTATCATATGTTACGGATTAAATATTCACCATAAACATCCAACAACAATGATTCTATGCATCTTTACCGATTCATGTTGTAAGTTGATCATTTTGGTCATGCCCTTTAGTTCGACTAGAATTCAAGCAGTGTTTTCTTTAGTATAGGAGAAGCCCCCCACCCCGTCCCCCCGTATTCCCATCTCACTACATGCCCCCAGATCCCCTTAACATTGCCCCACTTTTCTACTTCTCTAGCCCTATATACATACCCATAAATAAACACGAGTCAAATTGTGGTCGTACAAAAGTGGTACGTAAAAGTGAACACTTTAGAAAAGGAGTTGGCAAAAACACGAGATACCCACATGAATATGATATAGTTGGCATGATCATGATGGAGCAACGAGTGATTATTTCCGTGGACGGACCCCTAATCTGGATGCGCATGTTCTTTGATGAAGACGACTGCCGCTTGGTAATGGGGTGGCAGTTGTGAACACTAGAGCGGAAATCAGAAGATGGAAGCATTGGCCATGCCATGGCACCATTCGCTTGTTCATAAGAATGGTCACTTATGGCGGATTTACGTAGCTACGCAGTGGACCTTGAGCAGAAGTCAAAAGTAAACCCTGAAGACGATCAATTATCAGAGTATTCAGGAGATGCGGGAAAAGAACAGTGGCAAACGCAGGCACACATGTACATTACGCACTCATAGAGGGAAGAGGGGGCACACGGAGAACCACGTCTGTCGAGAGAACAGTTTTTGGGCAATTTGGCTTTGAAGCATACGAAATACATGCCACTGATACACTGTTGTTGAAAATCCACCTTACTGCATAGTCTGTCTGCGCATGCAGAGCCACTGACCAGTAAGACAATGGACGATAAGACACAGGCGGCCATTTGACGCCATTTCGACGGTGGGCCCCAGAAGAGCAAATTCACCAATTTTTGCTACCTTTTCAGTTTCCACTGCAAACCATTATTTCAGATATGTACACGTTTTGTAATATTACTAGACATACTTTGCTGATCCATTGCAAGGGGGTATTCACAGATTTGCATAGGGGTTCGCTATGAATATTAGTCAATTTCCATTGGATGAGCTCATGCTCTTAAAAAGGAACCTGCATTGGTCCAGCCGATTTCTCCCGAGGCGATGCCACGTTTGTTGACGCTTGTAAAGTGCTAGCACCCGAAATGTTATTAGAAGGTCATTTGCATCTTTTCTTGCATCCATTGCAGCTGGTCCACCAAACAGGCTCAATCATAACTACATTAGATCTTTATTTGCAGTATTACAGGCAAGCAATCCCTTTGCAAACTCTTGCTTTTTCAAGCACAGGTGGGCCCACTGATGAAGCAGCAATTGATACCTCTCAGAGAAACTGTCGTGCTTTGAGGATTTTAAGGATTTTATGCAAAAAGGGAGCAATATAGTGCATTCTTAAAGGATCATACATATTTTTTTGGAACACACCAAAAACCAACATTTCAGAATAAAATTACCCTTGTAGCAGAGTTACAATGCACATAAACTAAACGCAAACTATCCCCTAAAATTTCGAACATTCAATATATTTTCATGCAATGTGCTAAAATACAGGCATCACATTTCCCCAGAAATGCACTGATTCTCACAGCACAGACACCACACACATTTGCTGTTTGGGACTTAAATAGTATGCACTACTATTACCCAATGCAAATGGTACACATGTATCGACCTCGAATCTAGGAAAGTTTGAGGTTGAGATGTAGGGCCCCTTAACAGACCACAACTCACAGTACTGCGCTACTGTTACAAGATGTCAGCCCACACGCTGGCTACTCACACCCTGTTCCACACTCCGCTGCTCTTGAGCTAGGTCTGTGCTTTCAACAAGAACATTAAAATAAAATATCTCCAGCAGGTGCACTAACCCACTGACTTACTTTACAAAAATGCCAGCAGAAGGTGGGGGTAATAGGCCTCCAAGGCCACTTTCAGATCTCTGCTGACAGGCAAGTTCTCTGATGCTGAAAAGGTGAAGTCATGCACCCGTTGGTTTCACAAACGTGCAGAAACACACATAACCTAGGCCCCTAATTTAGAAATGGCCATTCTGACACGGACCCCTGTTCATCTTCTGTTCACGTTCCTGCATCTCATTATTCCTCCTAAACACAAAATCCTGTTTTGCAGGCACTGTCTTTGAAGGAGGAGGCGCTAGTGAAAAGCTCAGCAGCCCACGCTCCCTGCTACTACGTCACTTCCTCCTGGCTGAGGGCTGCCCAGGAGGAAAAGCTATTTCCAAGCATATGCAACACATATCAGGGCTGTAAAATGTATTCAGGAGGGTTCCATGTGTTAATATCCCTGCAAACATATTGCCATACAAAGATATCGCCATTTTTTTTGCGGCGATATTAAGGCATGGAACCTGCGGGGGACACCCCAGCAACCCCCATATTGTTTTAAAGGGGGCAGGGGAGACCCCGGCAACCCCTGCTCCAAATAACCCCAAATATTATCCCCACTAAAAATATCGCCTATGGCTGCTCCTGACGTCCATATATATGGCGATATTTTTGGTGGAGGTAATATTACCTGATACCTTCAGGAGCCGAGATGCAGACATCACACCACCCACAAGATCTAAATGTGGGCTTCCCATTGTGGGGGACGTTAGGAATAGGCACCAATGGACAAGGGGTGTGGCTCATTCCCAGAGGCAGGGCAGCAGTTCCCTAGCACACAGCCAGACAATGCAGACAGAGCAGCCTACCTCATGCCCAACCCATGGACATAGAAAGCAGCCTTGGATGAGGTCAAAGTGACATTAGATCTACCACTTTTAGTAGAAACACATTGGCCAGTTGTCTGTCTTGTGAGATCTTGAAAGGGCCGAGTTGTTGAGTTGTTGCTTGACTAGAATTGATGCATAGTCTTTCCATGTTCATAATGAGGAGTCTTGCTCTTTTTACAGCACCATGGGAGAGGGGTAGTTGTGACAGCACTAACATGCTGTTAGAATGCTTTCGACTGTTTTAGATGTTTTTTGTTTCATAGGTGAAAAACAACACCTTTTACGGATGGCGACTGGCCTTACACGTATCAGCCCTATCCATAAAATGCCAGCATTGAGCCTTACCATGGGTGCAAGAAGTTACCAGCGTGAGATGCCGAGAGCCAGCGCCATCCCTTATCAATGACACGTCTCTGATGAGGGACGCAGTAGTGGACGTAACCGCCCCTTCTGTACAAGGGGGTAGTTGGATCAGGGTGAGCTCGCTGCCCTCACAGGCCATACCATGGTGAAATCAGTTACAGTGGCAGAAGGAGGGCGGCAAGCAACATCTTTGGGCCCTCATGACCCAAACTAGATAGTTATCCTTTTATTTATTTATTATTTTTTTTCTTTTTATATCGTGCCCAATACCGTACTTGAGTTCGGTTTCTAAGCGCCAATCCGGGATTCGAACCTCTGTTCCTTCCAAGACAAGCGTGTTGCCCCTGTGCTATCCTCTGTTCACATTGTATTAGTTCAAATTAATAAAAACGTGTTCCTTAAATATCAAAGAAATGTCAGTGGAAATACACAGCACTTACCCCTCGACGGCGATGTGTCAAATAAGTACATTCGAAACTCAATCTAAATCAATAAAAATACTTTTGTTGCATCTCTGATTTCTATCTATTATTCAAAATTCGAAACCAAATCACTAACATCCACAGAAGACAAAGAAAAACAACAGTAACATGAAGGTTCCCACTGAATTAGAGGGTCACAGGTACACAGTCAACCCAAGGCCAACCTTATTGGCAGAATGGGGCCCTATAAGACCACTTACTTTACCATTCAATGCCATTAAGAATCTCACATGGTCATGCATGCAAACACAAGTACTCTGTGCAGATATTATTCAAGTAGTCATCTTTTGCCCTGGCTCTTTTGGTTATGGCAAGTTAGAGGAGTTCTTCAATCAAGCCTTCAACTTTTATTCTTTAGCTGTCCTTCCAGTTCCTCAAAATGATTGTCTTACCAAATGTGAATGCGTTCTTTACCCACAGCGCATCATTTAAAGCAAAAGTGTAAATTACACTGGAGGAGACCGTGATCGTTTGTACTAAGGTGCAATTTTTTACATTTTCAAAATGAAGTGGAAATGTAACAAACTGCTTTTACGCTTCACTTTTTCACTCCGTTTTGGAAAAAGTGTAAATGCCTCCTGAAATTCACGATTGTGAGAGGTATTTACAATGGATTCCTATGGACTCTGCCTGCTTTCACCAGGTGGTAAATTCAGACGGATTCTATGAAAACGTAAGAATCCATTGCATTACCGCCAGGATTAAAGTTACATGCTGCTGGCAATGCTGCCAGATTTGCAAGGTGGATCGGTAAAGGTGAAGGCCATGCTAAATCCGCTCTGTCTTGACAATCCACCTTAAAACCCTGAATCAGTAAGAGTGGCACTTACTGCCACTCACTACAGATCTTGGGAATTAAAAATAACCCATTTAGTTTCGCAATTGTGGATTCCATCTCCTTCAATGGCGATCAGTGGGACGAGTTGAACAGAAACGTTTAGGCTAGTTCTCAATATAGACTAGTTTTGACATGCCTTGCTCGCAATGTAGCACACTATTAAATTCCAATACAACAAACGAACTAAATAAGTAAATAAATAAATAAATAAACACAATGGGAAATTCATTCTCTCTAAAAACAGATAATTACAAACGGATGATCCTTTCATGGCTTCTGCTTTTACATTCGGAGCAGTCTCAACCCAGAGGCATATGTCTGGCTGGCATAGGTTTGGGGGCTGGAGGATTAATTGAAGTGCTGCGAGGGGCAAGCATTGGCTCACAGGGATGAGGTGCCCAGAGAAACCACTGCTTTGCTTCTAAATGTAGAAGCTGATGGTGCCAACTGCATTCACTTACCTATGGATACATACCTTTAAAGTTATGTTTTAGACGGTATGGTCTTCGGGCAACAAAGCATTACGTCTTCTTTATCCATATCATCAAAATGAGTGTACATTCAACTGTAATCTCTCGCTAAAATTCTGCAGTTTGTTTTCTTATTAGACGTTGTGATGTCAAAAGTCATTTGAAATAAGAAAACCAATGACTAATTCAGTAATAGGTTATTGCAGTCACATAGTGACATAACAAGACCCATTGCCATCTCCAACAGCAGCACTTGGCATCTCTCACTGATTGATTGCGAGAGAAAGTGCTACTGAGAGTTGTGCATTTTAAAAGGATAACATTCTCCTTCAAGCATCGTGATTACATGACTACGGGTCTGCAGGAGTAAACAGAGTAAACAGATGACCAGTGGTTTTTAAACTCCTACTCACACCCACACTACTACTAAACCACCAGTGATCTCAATCCTACAAGTGAAACAGGCACAGCATGAATGGTACTCCTTCTCCGCCTCTTCAGGCTCGCATGGACCAAGGGCAGGCTACATTCCTTAAGAGTCCAAAGATGATTCAACTAAGGCAGGGTCTCACCACAGTGGACGGGTCCATTTCAAGCCATCTCTAAGGGGCCAATCTCAGCTTTTGCAACAGGAGTTTTTGCCTTCTGATGTCAGCGCCTCGACTGCTTTGTCTGCAGGAAGCTGGGAGGGAGCACAGAAAGGAGTGGGAATGAAACGTTCCCAGGATGACAGGACCCCTTCTCTGGGGACAGCTCCTCTTCTAAACTATTCTATTATATTCTAAACTACACTACTTCCACTGTCTCATGTCTGCCTAAATTCAGAGACTCCACCTATTATCTCCCTGGTTTGACATCCCCATTTTGCTGGCAAGGCTGATTTTGAAGCACTGGCCCCTCTCTGCCCTCTGGGAGTATGTCTTGATCTTCTGGGAAGGTGACAAGCTGTTAGGGAGAATGTTCAGTTTCTGTACTAATTCCCTTTAACCTTAGAGACCCCCAGCTCGTTTGCTGGAATCTGGGATCTTTTGAATTTGAAGCTCCTGCGTGAATGGTGCTTTTTGACACTCACTCATGTGTTTTTCTCTGCGTTGGATTTATAACTGTTTAATGGAGTCTGGTAAACTCCATAGGCATCTGTTTTTTTATAGTGACACACAGCAACCTCTGTGCAGTGCCACTGAGAAGTCCCTTGGAATTCTCTTATTGTTTAAATACATTTTCTTGTGTGAAATACAGTTCCCAAGAATAGTGAGATAACTTTTACCATACTTTTTTTTGTGGGTCCAGCACACACTGCCTTATGTGGAGTGCTGGGGGTTACATAGTAGCTCCTTATCCTACTTCTCATGTAATGTTTTCTTGCACTTACTTGAATGGCTGGTGGCAATGGTTACTTTTTGCTCCCTTTTGTGCAGGGTACTTGCAGACTGATTTCTCAGCTACAGTACAGCACCCATGGGTGACCATTTTTCCCAAAATGGCTGTCTTCTTTTTTTGCCATTTCTTGTTCGGAAGTTCCTTCTGGGATTTTACTCTGTTGTTTAAACTAGGGCTGAGTCCTTTGTGTGTTTGGCCTTTGGCGGGCTTCAGCCCTGAAGCCCGCCCAGACTCCAGTGTGTCCGGAAAGGCAGGGAGAGAGGGAGGGTCACAGAACTTTGCTGTCCTTTGTCACTAGGTGTGCCTGACTGAAATCATTTCTGAATGACTTGCTAGCAGCCAACCCCCAGGTGATTGATAGCCACAGGGCTGTGAATGAATGGGATTTCACATAAAAGGCAGGGCCTTTGGGATTACAGGCAGAGTCGACCACTGGAACAAGACATCTGACAAAGAGGATGAGCAGGGACGCCAGCATCACCTTCCAGGACCGCAGAAGCGCTGGTGGAGTCTTGCAGCTGTCCTGACCCCGTTTATGTTTCGACAGGGAAGATCCGTGCAGGATGACTTTCTCCCTTGGGCTGTTGGGGCCAAATAGACTCGAGACCTGCTTCATTTTGGCGCAGCCCCCAACATGCTGTTGCAACTTTCCTAGGCTGCAGAATCCTAATGCCCAGGGACCCCTGACCATCATGGAGTGTAACGTCTTCCAGAGAACAAATCTGGACAAAACTTCTTGGGCATCCTTGGGGATCTACAAAAACAGGAAATGTTTTCCGGAGTCCCCTCACCAGAGTCCAGGACTGAGGGACAGAGGAAAATCTAACCAGAGCTTTTTTTTCTTTCTTGGTGCTGAGAAAAAGGCGCCAAAACCAAAAAGAGCCATTGAATTGCATAGAATGCATTGTTGCTGAGTCCCTCTCCAGAGTGCTGCTGCAGAAGCCCGCCAGATGTCCTCCCTTTCGTCACCACGACCAAGGACCAGGAACAAGAGTCTGCATCACTGCATCAGGAAGGAATCCAGCTGTAACATCTTCTTCAATTCTAAGGTACTGTGGGGCTTGGTGTATAACTGCCATTGGCCATTTGTGATGCTTCCTGGCTTGGAAAGTACTATTTTCACCCATCTAGAGTTGACCTCAACTCACCTGTGCAGGCCCCCCAGCTTATACTCCAACAGTTAGTGTCCTCATGAGCTCCTGTGATTTTTCAAAGAACTCTTGACTGTTTGATTAACATTTTCTAACAAAAGCTTCTGAACGCTGCTGGCATTGGCAGTGCTTGTTCACTTACAGGTTTTAATTGTTGACACTATTATTGCTGGGATAAAAGACTGCCTACATCCCTCTTGGAGAGTCCATCTTTTGAACCAGTTGCTAACGTGTGCTCTACTTTGACTCTGACCATTTTCCCTCCCCATCTCAATTTTGTAATGGTGAACAAAAATAAGTGCTAATACTGAACATGATTGATGACAGTGTGCTGGAACATGTTTAGCATAGAAAGAAATGATTCACCTGCATTATAGGTTCTTGTTTAAAATAATTCTATCTTCCATTGAATGTTACTAGTAATTGCTACGTTCTTAAAGAAGGCTTAATTTGCCTTGTGCATATACAAATACATAATTTAATATAACTTTGTGTTTGCTTGGTGCTTTGTATTTACTGATTTCCTTGTGCTACTCTGTGAAAACAAGGAAATAATATGAGGCAGGGTAACCAAAAAGGAAACACACCAAACACAGGTTACAAAGGAACATACAAGTACTTTATTTTATACTGAATCCAGTTACAAAAGAACAGAACAAAATTCAGATAGCTATCGACCCTCAGTACAACACAGCAAACTCCGGCGTGGTTCGGTGTGCTCAGTGAGTGCAAATATTCATTGAAACAGTCAGGCTTTTATACATTTCAAGCCTGCTGTTCAGCCCTCCTTTGGGTTAACCATTCCATAAATAAGTTACTGCTCTAGGGTCCCTTGCCAGGTCAAATCTAGTTCATCTGCTCATCTATATGTATATTAGTGTATGATCTAGGCCTAACATTACAATGCGGGACTTAATTTATACAATATAGTTAAGCAGGTGTTTTCATTCAATTATAGATCAGTTTCGGTGATACAGGTAATCCATTGCACACAGGTCAGCAGAAGGACAAGGTCTCAGCTCATAACCCTAACAAGTGGCCTGCAGGCAAGTTATACATTAGCTGTACAGAGGTCATGACAATCAAGTTCTGTTCTGAATAACATAGGCTACCATTTTAGCTCACATGGTGACTTTATAGAGCAAGAAAACCTAAAATGGCGGCTTGACCCAAAATGACAGTTTACATGGTTTCTAAGGTCAGGACCTTGCAATGCAAGTTTATTCACATGTAGTTTATAAGCAGCTTGTTAGCAGCTTGGCATAGGCCAATATACATATATTCATAGCAATAGGAGGCACAATATAATTTCTAGTTTGACAAACCCTCCTTTTGGCCTATGCAAAGTGCTAAACTACTTCTGATCTCCCTGCAAATAACTCCATGTGTCATCGTCCATACACCCTGAATAGCTGTCAGAAATATCTATCGCCATTAGATCTTTTACTAAGATCTCTTTCAGTACATACTCCTTAGAGGTTTTATCCGGGGCATACACTTTATGTCCTATTGTACCTATCGCCTGAGCGCAATATCCCCCTAGCATTGAACATATACTTGGTAGACATTGAATACAACAACAAAGAAATAGCAGAATTCCCAAAATAATCAGCAAGACTGAAAGCACTTTCCAACCCCAAGACCGCAAGAAGTCCCAGAACCAAGCGCTAAGATCCCAATTTCCCTCGGGAACATGCACTTCTGAACTAAGAATGTGCAGATTCTGTATTGCCTTAAAAATAGTTGGGGAGGAATCCGGTACAAAAACACAGCAAGCGGACCCCACTAGTTTACATACTCCACCACGTTCAGCCAGAATGACATCTAATGCCATCCGGTTCTGAAGTGCTACCAATCTGATCGCTTTCTGCTCTAAAGTCATATTATAGAGTATATCTGTGGTCCGGTTGATGGTTCTCTCCAGTACTCTCGCTAGTTTCCTGATATCCTCGGAATTCGCTATCTGCCCAAAGAATGGAAGGAATGATTTCGCTACATCTCCTAAAACCTGTGCTGGAGTGTCGCCATTCTCGTCCCGCCGTGGACGAGCCTTCGAAACCTCTACAGTAATTGCTATAAACACCCCAGGTAACAGGATTCCTAGATAACAAGTTCCCTGCCAATCCCTAGGCAACCATGGAAATGCTACATTACCGCAAACAAAATAGATAGGTTCACCTACATACAAAGGTCTGTCTTCCCCAGTCAAATTTGCAACGTTGGCACAACCTTTAAAATCTCCCATTGACCGGGTGCCATTCCTCTGTATGCAGAAAGAAACTGAATCGGGGCTATGGTTAACAGTATAAGAAGGAGGCACGGCATCCTTATTGCCTATCGAAGCCATTTTAAAGGAAATCAAAGATTGGAAAGGACGAGACAGTCTATCAGAAGGCCTAATAAAAGCAATATTGAGCTTACTCCTATTTGCGAAAAGCGAGCATCCCAGGGGAGTCAGAACACGTTTCTCAAAACTATTCAAATTAGTGCCATCAAAGTTCCCCGAGATGCTATCGTTCCATCGGCCAAAGAACAGTGCTCTAAGTGAAGCATAACAAGCAGTTGTCAAAGGTAAAGGGTGAATATACCAACCTAGCCCCTTAACCCCATGTTGCGGTAAATGCGAGCAGATCCAACAATTGGTTCTGTTAAAGATTGCATGGGTAGCATTCATAATTAGAAGTAGAGTGTTATTTTGATAATTCCGTCTATGCAAAAGATCTCTAGGTGACAAGGTATGTAGTTGCACAGAAGGAGTGGGAACAACAGTTATATTTTCAGCAGGTAGGAAATCATTCAAAGGGTACATTCTCTCCAAATACCAAAACCCACAACCAAAAGTTACTAAAAGTCCCGTGATTATCACCAGTAGACAACAAAACGTTTTCGGGGCCCCCATACATATCTGCTCATTGTCTCTCCTAGTCACATTTTTGTCCAAAAGTTCAGTACGAACGGTAGCGGATGCGGGCATTGTCGTCTTCAATCGAGAAACACCAATTGTTCGTTTGCTGGCGACTCCGGTCGCGCGTCTTCTTAATGTCTTTTCCCACAACCCTTAGCCAGCAGAACCCTTTATGCAATTGGGCCAAAAAAAAAAGGCAAGCCCTCAAATTCTTTCAATTGTACAGCAAGAGCCGTATTGCAAACCTATCTCCTTGGGCGGAGATTATACTTCACAGTTTCCGGTGCAAAAGAATCAGCAGACAGGATGTCGTCACTTCCCACAGGAGGTGGCGAGTGAACGGAAGTTGGATCAGAAGATGGATGATCCACAAACGATGCAGTGGGAGAGCAAGGAGGCAAGATGGCCATTTCGTCGGGCCTTACAACTTCCGGAACGGCCTCCGATACTCTCTCTCCACCGTCTGCCGTTTCGGGTACTTTGGTTTCGATGTTGGAAAGGGGTTCTGCGTCTTCTGTATCGTATGGCACTGGGTGTGGGATCCGTTTGGTGTGGCTGCCGTGGATCCAGTGGCGACGTCCTCCTACCCGCACCAGTCTGAGTGACCAGGAGCACCTGGTAGGGGCCTCTCCAACGTGGTGCGAGGCAAGACGCTCTATCGAAGGATTTAACGAGGATCCAATCCCCTGGTCGTAGACTGTAACCGGGGCCCTCGTACCTCACCGGCAATGCCTCTCGCACCTGGTGATAAATTGAAAACAGGTTTTTAGTCAATTGGTTACAATAGTCAGAGAGAAGTACATTTTCTACATCGCGCAATGCGCAGCTTTTAGACAAACCCCAAATATTAGCAGGTCTCCCCATTACCACCTCAAAGGGAGAGAGCCCAGTCTTAGTTTGAGGGGTTGTCCGCATTGAAAGTAACACGATCGGTAAGGCGTCCGGCCGTTTAAGTTTGGTGCCGGCACACGTCTTAGCGAGCTTGTTGTTTATGATACCATTGTGTCTTTCCACTAATCCGGCGCTCTGAGCATGTCTGGCCGAATGGAATCATTTGTCAATTTGCAATGCCGTACATATCTGTAAAATTACAGCAGCGATAAAATGCGAACCATTATCCGACCAGATAACACTTGGCAAACCGAACCGTGGGAAGAATTCCTTTAACATGGTCTTTGCAGTGGTCATGGCTGTAGCGTCTTTAACAGGGAAAGCCTCGACCCACTTACTAAAGGCGCAAATTACCACAAGGACATATTTAAGATTGTTACATCGCTCCATTTCAATAAAGTCAAAGTGGATCACTTCAAATGGGACAGAAGGAGGCCCAAAGCTACCTCTTGGAGTTGCTGTCCCCTTTCCCACATTGTGTTGTAGGCAAATCATGCAATTTTGGACATAATGCTGGGCAATTTTTGAAATCTTATCATTTACCCAGACTTTCTCTAACATTCTAGTGATCTGTTGAGCGCACACATGTGTGGGACCGTGTGCCATGGTAACCATCATTACTATATAGGCATTAGGAAGCAACCATTTCCCTTCAACCATGTCCACCCAACACCCATCATCTTCGAGTTTCACCAAGCCCTCAGCCCACCTCTTGGATTCTTCTAATGTGGCATCGGCTTGGATATCCCGTACAGACCCGACACCCTCATCCATTGCATAGGCATCTACAGTCTCCCTTGAAACATACATCTCCGTGAAGAGATCAGAGGCAGTTTGTCTAGCTATTTGATCAGCGAAAGCATTCCCTTTCCCTACATCATCTGTAATCTTGTGATGTGCTGCGCACTTAATGATTGCTAACTGACTAGGAAGCGCAAGCGCTGAAAGCAATTGTACTATCAGGGAGCCATGTTGGATCTTGGTGCCATGCGAAGTTAAAAACCCTCTCTCTGACCAAAGTCTCCCAAAGTTGTGAGCCACCCCAAAGGCATACTGGCTATCAGTATATATGTTTACTGTTAGCCCTTCGGAAAGCTCACAAGCTCGAGTCAATGCTATAATCTCTGCGGCCTGCGCAGAGTTATGCGTAATTCTCTTGGTCTCCACAACCATACTCAATGTAGTGACTGCATAAGCAGCTGTGGATGTACCATCCAGTAGTTTGAAGCAGGAGCCATCACAAAACAGCTCCCCTTGTGGGTTATCCAAAGGAGTGTCCCTCAAATCAGCTCTGCCTTTTGTATCTTGTTCAGTAGTATACAGGCAGTCATGTGACTCTTCGTCACCGCAAACAGTATTTTGCGGGAAAGGTAGGAGTTCAGCCGGATTAAGAACGCAGCACCTCCTAATTTGAATGTGAGGAGAAAACAAGATTAATTCATATCTTGTCAGTTGTGCGGAAGTGAGGTGTTGCGTTTGGGTTTTGTTCAATAGAATATCTACAGAGTGAGGCACCATCAGGGTTAAATCATGGCCTAGGACCATTCCCTCACTCTGTTTTACAGACGCAGCAGCAGCAGCGACATCGCGCAAACATCTTGGCAAAGCGTTTGCAACAGGATCAAGGGCGGAAGAGTAGTAACCGCATGGCCTTTTCTTCCCTCCATGTTCCTGCGTTAATACAGCCAAAGCACATCCATCACATTCATGCACAAACAACACAAAGGCCTTCTCATAGTTCGGTGTGCCCAAAACTGGCGCCGAACATAATGCAGTCTTGAGCAACTCAAATGAATGTTGATGCTCCGTATTCCAATGCAACGGCGAAGAAATACCCTTCTTCGTCAAGGCCAACATCGGTTTTATCACTAGTGAGAAGTTTGGGATCCATGACCTACAGTAAGAAGCCATACCTATCAAGGCTCTAACTTCCTTTTGTGTATTTGGGACAGACATGCCAGAAATGTGTTTTATTCTTTCAGGTGTCAATCTTCTTCCCTCCTTTGACAGGAGATAGCCTAAATAGGCGACCTCCTGGCAACAATATTGAAACTTTTTAAGCGAAGCTTTGTGACCATGCTTAGCTAGATGGATGAGCAACAACACAGTGCCCTCTTTACAAGAGCTCTCAGAGTCAGCGGCTAAAAGCAAATCATCAACATATTGAAGCAACGTACAAGTAGGGGGCAATCCAAGGGTATCAAGCTGCTCTTTCAAAGCCCTACTATAAATACTAGGACTCTCAGTATAACCTTGAGGTGCACGGGTAAATGTGAATGAGCGTCCCCCTAAGGTGAACGCGAACAAGTATCTACTATTCTCATGTATAGGAATACTGAAGAAAGCATTCTTTAGGTCCACAACACTGAAGTGAGTAGCCGTAGCTGGAATCATGGTTAATATTGTCGTCACATCAGGCACAATTGGAAATTGCGGAGCGACGACTTTATTAATGGCACGTAAATCAATTATAAAACAAAATGGAATTGCATTATCACCTTTTTTGTACACGGGTAAAATCGGACTATTGCACAAACTTCCTGCAATCTCCTCAATCACCCCACGATGCACAAAATCTGAAGCAATGCTCTTCAAAGCTCGCTCGACTTCAACTGAGATCTTATACTGTGGAATACGGGGCAGCTTAATTCCATGTTTCAAAACTATTTTAACAGCTCAATCTGCAAAACACCGATATCATTGTCATCAACTGCCCACAAACACTCTGGTACATTACTGAATTCTGGCGGCAAAGGTCTAGTCAAGAATTGCGAAACAGAACATTGCTGTGGTGAAATCGTAAAAAAACGCACTCCATCAGAAGAACAATGAATTACCGCATTTAATTCCTTCAACAGATTCAACCCCAGCAAATTCTCTCCACAATTCGAAGTCAAGAGAAATGGACAGTGGTCCGTAAAGGGACCCAAAGAAATAGGTACCGGTGAAGAAACCGGACACACAACTGGTGTGGCAGAAAACCCTACAGAAACATTGGTTTGCCCTGACAGTGGAATGTTTGTAACCCGAGAATGATCAATGGAGCACTTCTGTGCTCCAGTGCCTATCAAAAATTGATGTTTCCTATTTCCCACTACAATTTCAACGTAGGGACCTTTCTGATTAACGGGAATAGGTGTAGGTTCCAAACCCTGCTTCGAGCAATCCTAATGAAACAAAATATCATCAAAAGGAAGCTCTTCAGATAGATATGCAGCAGAAGGATGATCAAATATGTTTCTAGTATCCACACTCGAAGTCTGATTATCCTGTGAAAAAGGTTGTTGGGGATCCTGCGAAAACTGGCCTCTACCAGGGCCCCCTACACCCAGGTGACCTCTGGATCGTCTACCCATATTTCCAAATGTGTTATTCGACCTCTGTCGAAGGACGGGGCATTGTGCACGCCAATGACCCTCCAGGCGACAATAGGCACACTGGTTAATATTCATAGGACCCAAGGGCACATTCCCTTGTGGAACATACTGACCTCTAATCTGCGAACTACCCCCTCTGGGGCCTCTAACAATTTGCTGTAACAATACTTTAGTCTTCAAATCACCTTTTCTCTTCTCGACTCTATCTTTTTCATTATTGACACGGTTCTCGTAGTACTGAGCCATGTGCAGTACTTCTGATTGGGATTTCGCCTGCCAAGCGCTGTCAGAAGACATAATTTGTGACTGGATGTCAGGCAGCAATCCACGTACAAATTCGTCCACAAATAATCTTTTCCCAGACTCTGTGCCTAAGTCTTGTCCACTGAAATCCGAGAATACCTGTTCGAACCTATTAAAGAACTCGGTAGCACCCTCAGATTTTCCTTGGACACAGGCCGTAAGCTTGTCCCAAATAATTCTCTTTTCGGGGATTATAGTTTTCAGTTTTGCAATGATTCTGTCAGGCAAAGTTAGTATCACCTGAGGTGGTCTCTCACCAGCTGGCCTTTCCCCATCAAGCCTAACTATGTTAGCCCATGTATCTCCCAACCCTGGTACATCGTCGAGTTCTAACTTGTTTCCACAAATCTACAGGCAGGAGTACAGGGAATAGCAAATCAATGTCACCTAGGGTAAACACTGAGGACTGCAAAACGGACTCTATCTCTTTATAGAACCCTGTCGGATTTTTCCTAATGTCAGGAATAGTTTGTCTAATAGTATTCACTTCCTGTCGTGAAAACGGGACGTGAACAAACTGCGATACATAATGTGCAGGAATGTCCACAGCAGGTGTACCTGCTGCAGCATTAGCAGGAATCTCAACCTTTGGGACAAATGTCGGAGGAACCTCTCTCATAGGCAACTGAGATGTAGGCAACTCCGAACGCTTACTAAGCAACAGAGCTAAGTCGAGCACTAAAGCAGTTGAAGAAGTGTCAAGTGAAAAAGCTCTCTTATAAATGCTCAATAACTCTGTGGGACAACTAACCTTTCTCTTTAAACATTCATCCTGCAGGTACTCTACCATTACCTGTATCACTTTCCTCTGCATTTCTAGCGTATATTGACTGTATGTGTCATATACCTCAACTGGAGTTATCGATATGTCTGAAATCCATCTAATCGCATCTTTTGTACAAATTCGCGCCTCCTCAGATGTCGATTTACGACACGGAAGAAATAGTTTCTGTACATACATACTTTCTTCTTCGTCATCCTCATTCCGTAACCTTTCCAACTCCTTTCTATACTCAAATATCCTCTCAACATGCTCATGTACCTTCTCCACAGTGTCTCATGAAAACGCTAAAGTATTCAGGTCCCTCAACCCTTGTGGGAGGTCTGCATTATTTAATTTACCCCACATTACACATAAATGAATCCCTAAACCTTCAATGAAAACATTTTTCTCAGGAAAATTATCCATATTAGAAAGTGTGGCAAGAACATTAGCTCGATCATCTCTCTCCATACAATGCTTAGCCCATGCAAACAAATCCTGTTTCTTTTCTGTAGGAACATTATTACGAGTAACAATCCTCGACCCCGCACCCTGATTAACTACAAGCGGTACAGAACTACTTGGGAGTGAGGGTGCAGGCAAATTCAATGGAGGTACTATTACTGGTGCAATGGGAAGAGGCAGAGGAGCAGGTGGAGGAACAACAACCAGAGGAATAGGAGCAACACGTTTAGCAGGAAGAGCAGGAATAACAGCAGGAAGAGGTACAGCAGGAGGAAGAGGAACATACGGAGGTGGTGCAGAGGCACCAGGCCTTTGGTCATTTAACAATTTGTCGATAAACTCATCAGAAACATGAAGATCTTTATAAGGATAGATTTTCTGAATACCGAGTGAGAATGCCCTGTCCATATTCCTAACCGACTCAGACTGTTTGTCCTGATCATATAACAACGCCTTTTCAGCATTTGTTTTATGACGGCGCACATGTTTTTCCCTACTTTTAAGCTACTGCAACGCTTCTCTTTTCCAATTTTGCAAAACATCAAATGCTGCAGGTCTGGCCTTCTTTCTTAACAAGACTGACTCTAAATATTCAATACGAGGGATCTCAAAACTACCATTGACTAGCCACTGAAGTTCGGAGGCATGCCTGGTTTGTCTGTGCCAAATTTTATTAAATACTACACTTCCAATGCCATGCTTACAGTACAAAGTACATGCCGGTGACCCCTCCTGTGGTGCTGGACGGCTAAATTCCAAAGATTGTCTATCGCTGCGGAATAATGCCCTAAAGCAGCTAGACAATTTCCCAGGCATTTCTCAAATACTCGGTGTTACCTGGTCAATAATTGTGTCTGCAGATACAATGCGCCAAATTCAAATTGTCAGGGTTGAATTAAGAGTCGGGTAACAACTCACCTGACCAAACCTAAGGAGGACCGATCGGTTTACAAAGGACTTACCTAACGAATTTTACCTTGTGTATGGTGATTTCGGCAAATCTGCCCACCTCAAAAAATGGACCCTTGCCAAGATGCCGTCTCAGACCACACGGCTATCCTCCAGGGAACGGATCGTGCAGCGCTGTTGAGGTGTCGCGTCTCGTTCAGTCGGGCCCGTTATGTCACACCGTCCGATCCCGTTCCGATAGCATGCGTCAACCTTCAATAATCCGGCATCAATCTTGAGGGTCCCTATTCCGGGCGCCATCTGTGAAAACAAGGAAATAATATGAGGCAGGGTAACCAAAAAGGAAACACACCAAACACAGGTTACAAAGGAACATACAAAGTACTTTATTTTATACTGAATCCAGTTACAAAAGAACAGAACAAAATTCAGATAGCTATCGACCCTCAGTACAACACAGCGAACTCCGGCGTGGTTCGGTGTGCTCAGTGAGTGCAAATATTCATTGAAACAGTCAGGTTTTTATACATTTCAAGCCTGCTGTTCAGCCCTCCTTTGGGTTAACCATTCCATAAATAAGTTACTGCTCTAGGGTCCCTTGCCAGGTCAAATCTAGTTCATCTGCTCATCTATATGTATATTAGTGTATGATCTAGGCCTAACATTACAATGCAGGACTTAATTTATACAATATAGTTAAGCAGGTGTTCTCATTCAATTATAGATCAGTTTCGGTGATACAGGTAATCCATTGCACACAGGTCAGCAGAAGGACAAGGTCTCAGCTCATGACCCTAACAAGTGGCCTGCAGGCAAGTTATACATTAGCTGTACAGAGGTCATGACAATCAAGTTCTGTTCTGAATAACATAGGCTACCATTTTAGCTCACATGGTGACTTTATAGAGCAAGAAAAACTAAAATGGTGGCTGGACCCAAAATGACAGTTTACATGGTTTCTAAGGTCAGGACCTTGCAATGCGAGTTTATTCACATGTAGTTTATAAGCAGCTTGTTAGCAGCTGGGCGTAGACCAATATACATATATTCATAGCAATAGGAGGCACAATATAATTTCTAGTTTGACAACTCTACAGCTCACATTACCCCTCCTGAGAAAGGCCTGGCTGTTCAGCCACTCTACCGACTTGACTTGTGTTGTGCAGGCCTATATTAAGAGTTGGGTCCCTAATACCAAGAGATGAGGCTTGTGAAGTCCCACACCAGTTGGACGTTTATCAAATCTTACCTAGCACAAGCCTTGCCAGGCAGAGACCAAAGGGAAGCTTCAGGGCTTGGCATTGTACCTTGTTGTGGGTGAACCCCAACTCCCAGACGGTAATACACAAAGGTTCTGAGAACTGTAGGATGTCACAAAGGTCACATAAACCAGTGGATAATAAAACAACATCAGATGGTTTTGCAATAAAAACATACAACATAGGGATTATACAAGATATTACACAGAGCTCAACTCCTACAACCTGGTTTGGACTTATTTATTTAACACCCATGCGGGGGTGGGAGGCGTGGCCTCCCTGCCAGTCAGGAGGCTCAGAACAGGGGTTTTACCACATGGGGAAAACGCCACCACTGAGCCTCCTCAGAAGTGGGAAGCCAACATCTTCCCCCCGGGGTGAAAGGAAGTTCACCTGCATGCTCCCCCATGTCCCCTTCCACCCGACAACTCCCCCCCCAATTTCCACATCTCTAACCCTAACTCACCCTGCTCACTTACCTGACGCTTCCCTGTCCGTTGCCGGCGAGTGTTTTGAGTGTTCCCGGCGCATCCCTGTCGTGGCAATGGTCACCATGGAAAGGGAGAAGGGACACAGTGTAGTTCCCTTACAGTATCACCCCATTATTTAGCAGCTGAAAATCCCACGTCCGAAAATAGTGAATTTCAAACTGCGCAATTTAACGCATTTATATGTTGGGGGTGGGCTAGTATAATACATTTTGTAAGGGGTCTATAGGGAACTGCGGGGGGTCTCTCTCTCCCTGCAAATACGTGCATGGAAATGTGCAAAAACAAAACAAGACAAATTCAGTTTTTTCAGCCGCAGGATTTTATTTATGAAAAAAACACATAAAGCTATTCCCTTCTTCCATGTCCTTGGCAGCCATCATGGTTTGTAGGTTGTGGTTTTCAAGTTCAGAAACAGCAAACACACTGTTTTTCAACAAAAACGATTGGCATCCCTGAAAAAAGCATTCCAGGGGGCAAATAGCACAAAGCCCTCCAGGTTTGGTAATGCCCCAGGGCTAATGTTAAGACCCTTGATTGTCTCTTGCCTGTAACTCCGCCTCAGGACATTACCTGACTCAGTAATTCCCCCAACCATCAGGGTTTATTGCTTGAATATAGTACATATTATTTTCGTTTGAAATCTTTTTCCATAAACATTCCTTCAAAAATTCATGATTTATTGCAATTCAAGTACAAAGCTTTAAACATTTTTTTTTTTTTTTTATTGTAATTTAATCTCTTCAGATTTTTTACAAATTGAAGAAAAAGTTGAAGAAAAAGTCTACTGATCCGTTAACGTAGTAACGAGGGGCACAAGGCCCACAAAAGAGGCAGGAGTGAAGCTTGAATTAGATCAGATCTTTAGCGACGAAGGCGACAAAAGAACAGCGGTCGTCTATGCATCTAAGGGACGCTTCAAGTTTATAATGTATTGCATAATGTTTACCGTGGCTAGGGCCCAGCCTGGCTTGTCGCCTGCAATCAGCTTGTTCCAACAGTTTTCCTCGTCCAGTGATGCAAAGTCTGAGATGTTGTTCTTCAAGTAAGTACTGCAGATTTCTCGTGTCTTGGGGCAGTTCAGCAAAAGATGGCGAATCGTTTCTTTTTCTGTGGTGGATTTGCAATGACGACAACGATTAGTATCCGATAATCCTCTGATTGCCAGAATTTCGTTTGTCTCTAAAAGATTTAGTCGAATTTTCAAAAAGAAGAGACGGGCTGCTCTGCTTGGGAAAAGTTTAAGGTAGGTTTGTAGTGTGTCCTGTTTCTTGAAGAAAGGAGGAAGGTGGCTGGTGAGTTTGTATTTATTTGCTGTTTCTACGGTTTGGATCCAGTCCCACTCTTTGATTTTTTTAGAAGCTTTTACTGGGTTGGATTTCAGCTCTTCCATGCTGCTATCTGCTGAGTGTAGAAGGGTAAGCATGTTTGATTCCCATTTTGAAAGGAAGTTACAAGATTTCGATTCGAGTTCTTGGTTTATCAAACAATAAGCGTATGGCGCTCCTGGCATAATGCATTTTCTATAGAGTAGGATGCTGTTCAACGCGACCAGAGTTCCCAGTGATAGGAGGCCGAGTTCTCTCCTGAGGGGTGCCATTGGTGTGGATTTCGGGAGGCACAGAATTTTCCTCCAGAATTTTGCTTCCAGTTTTGGCCACAGCTCGGCGGGAAGGTTGGGCATGGCATCAGATCCGTAAGTGATCAATGGGATCACCTTCTTTTTATAGAAGTCTCTAACTGGAATTATGGAGTAACGACCAAATTTGAGGTCGATTGCCTTACCCTGGTTGGATAAGTTTTTAACTTTATCGAAGAGAGATTCTTGCATTGCTTTATCTTTCGCAGAGCTGTCTAGCATGACTCCCAGGTATTTGAAGCTGTTAACCGTTTCGATTTGAGTTTTGCCGAGACAAAGGTTGATCTTTTGCACTCTCTTAGATGGTTTTTGGAGGCTCATCATTTTAGTTTTGGACTCGTTAATTTCTAAGTTGTTTTCCGCCATATACCTTTGGAGGTTGCTTAGTTGTCGTTGGAGTCCTATGGGAGTATGGTCAAGCAGGATCAAGTCATCGGCGTACAGGACCCAGCTTTGGAGGGAAAGAGCGAATTTGTTTTTCGGAGACTTGAAAGTCCCCTAGATAAGTCCAAAACAGCGCCGGAGCAAGAGGGCAACCTTGCTTGACACCTCTAAGTGTTTTTATCTCGCCCGAGAGGGACCCTTGCTGGTTTAACCTCACTCTCATTGACGTGCCTGAATATAGGGCTTTAATCGGGTTCAAGATCTCAGCTGGACATTTCCAGTTTGTTAGTTTCTGCCATAGTCTGGAGCGATCCACTTTGTCGAAGGCCTGTGTTAGGTCGACGAACACAATATATAGATTGGGTTTACCTTCGAGGATCTTGTTTTTCAAAGTGTTCAGTATCAGGATATTTGCGTTGGTTCCTAAGTTCTTCTTGAATCCAGTTTGGAGGTGATCTTGACAGGGGGCATTAGTTGCCCACCTAAGGAAGTGTTGCAAGAGGAGGGATCCGAACAGTTTGCCTATTGAGTCCAGAAGGGCTATCGGGCGAAAATTTGTGGGGTCAGCTCTATTGCCCTTTTTGTAGATAGGAACTATGTTCGCCCGGGTCCATGACGGAGGTATTGATCTGGAAACTGTGCAGCGAGCAAAGATAGTGCTCAGGAGTTGGGACCACGCCTCCGGGTAAGTTTTCAGATCGACGTTTGTAATCCCGTCCGGTCCTGGTGCACGGGACGGTTTTAGTTTTCTTATCTGGTTTTGAATTTCGTCCTGATCACTGATGTTGATCCACTCTGAGGTGGATTCGGATGGTTTAACCTCGATGGACTTCGGTTCTTTGAATAAGGCTTCGAAGTGTGTCTCCCATGTAGCGGCCGCGATTCCATTTAGTTGGTCGGGTGGGGCTCCTGGGGTGGCAGAATGGATAAGCGTCCAGAAGTCTCTGGCGTGATTGCCATTTATTGCCCTGAGGATGTTTTCCGCGTCTTGTTGGAGAAGATTATATCGATGGCTTCTCAGCCAGTTTTTGTAGGTTTTAACAGCTGTTCGGGTGGCGGCTGCTACAAAGGGTTGTTCGAGTGTCAAAGCGAGTCTTTTGGATCTTCTTAGCTCTCTCTTTTTTTCTTGGACTAGTTTGTCAAATGTGTGCGTCCGCTGAGGACGATTTTCTCTGTTCTTTCCACGTGGAATTCTAAAAGCTGTCAACAGAGGAGTGTAATCAGTCGGCGGCAGCTGGTTTTGCGAAGTTAGGTCTTTATATGCTGTTGTTAACGAGTTAACAGCCTTTTCAGTCATTTTCAGTCTTGTGCCTTGCGATGCAAGATCGATGTTGTTGAGCATCGTGATTTTGGTTGGCGCTACTGAATTCCAGGTGGTTTCTAGGAGGTTATGGTCACTCTCTTCTGTTCTTATCACATTAAATGTAGTTACCAGGTTTAGTAGTGGCCGAGAGACAAATATGTGGTCTATTGAAGATTTGGAGTTAGCTCTTTCCCATGTAGGGAGCCTCGTAGGGTCGAGGAAAGTGTGATCGAGATTGTAGAATGCTCTCGATTCCATCGACTTTAACCATTTGGAAGCCCTTTGGTCGGTGGAGAGATCTTTCAGTTTAGCTGGAGGAGGATTATCATAGTTGCGACATCTGATGTTGAGGTCCCCACATATAAGAATGTGATCGACTTGATGGTTTAAATGGATCCAGTCGATGTCTCGTTCCATTTCCTTGATAAATTTTGAGGTACTTGTCGTGGTCGGGTTCCAATATGTGGTAATGATGATCATCGGCTTTATATGTACTAAGGTGTTCTCTGAGGGTAATGACCAATTTAGTTTTATCATCAGCATGTCCTGGGACTCTTTCAGCTTTTCTATATTGGTTAGGCCGCGGCCACTTCGAATCGCAACAAGCAGGCCAGCAGTCGGCCTACCTGTTAGACCTTTTTTGGCTGAGACTATATTAGTCTCAAACCCGTCGATGATCGGTGGTTGGAGAAGCCAGGTCTCTTGTAAGCAGATGATGTCATATTCGTTCCAATCAATAGAGCTCTGGATAGTTAAGTGGTGAAAGCCTCTAGTGTTCCATGAGCATCATTTTATTCTGTTGAAAGTCGGACTGTGTAAGTTGTTGGACGTGTCACAGTTATTATCGCACATTAGTGGCTATTTTTGGCGCTGGGACTTCAAGGCTTTAGGAAGCCATGACCACATTTTCTCCAGAGTGGAAGCTGGCCTGATTTTGACCACGTTTGAATAGGTCTCGTTTTGGATCTTCCTTTGGATTTTCCTTTGGTCTGTCGTTTGTCGATGTTCCTGGTTGTCTCTTTCAAGTGCTGAGAACGACGACGCTTCCTGGAAGTGGTCGCCTGATGGGCGCGAATAGCCAGTTGGTTTGGTGAGTGATGTCGGAAACTCTTTTCGGACAGTTCGAATTGTATAATCGTTCGGTTTTCCTATGTCTCTTGCGGTTTTCGTGGAGCGATGTTGGTATTTGAGGGCCTATTTTAGGTCGGTTTTACTCTTTGAGCTGTTCGTGGTAGGTTTAGTAGCCATGTTTTTAAGTGCTTTTATTTCCCTTGTCGATTCCGTTAGGTCGTAACCCATGGTTTGCAGATCTTCAACTGCTGCTCTTAAAATTGTATTCGTGGTTGAGGATGAAATGTAAAGATGGGTAGTCGCCTTGTGGTGACGATGACTTGGGTCAACTATCCGGATGTCCGCGGATTGTAGCATACACAAATTGGGTATGTAACTGAAGAGGTCCAGGACTGCTCTTCTATTTAGAGTGACTCTGTCATGGTTTTCTTGCACTTGCTCCAGCTTCAGGATCCATCTAATCTGAGGGTCTTTTTGCAGTGGGGCTCTAGTTGTTTTATTATTTGTAGGAGATGTGTTAGGAGCCCCTTGTAGACGAGGTCGTAGTCTTCTGACGTCTCGAGAGAGGTGTTTAGTTTCTTCATGATAATCATTACGGTTCCGCCGATGATAAGAGCGAGGTCGTTCTTCACGCTTTTGGGGCGCAGCTCTTTTCTTTGTGCTGTAGTTAGTATGATGGAGGTGATGTTTGCTCTCTTCATCTTGTTTCCTGGTGAAGGACCTACTTCGGTTCTTTGGGGTTAAAGATGAGGACTCCGATCCGGAGGCTTCTGGGTTGGATCTGGTTTGTTGCTGAACCTGGGTCGTGGTTCTATCAGACGTGAGCTTTTCTTTCATTGAAAGAGGTGTAGATTCCTCTGTTAGGTGCTGTGTTATGTTCATCAGCTCCTCTTGGTTTAGGAACTCCTGAACCCCTCTGGGTGAGGGGTTACCAGGATCGTTTACGTCGAGAGGCGGTCCTTGTTTAGCCTTCGGTGTTATCGAGGAGGTCGGATGGGCTGCTAGGGCTTTTATCAGCGGTGGAAGTTTCGCCCTGCTGAGTGCTTGATTTTGAAATATTGGTTCTAGGACCAGAGAACTCATCGGTTTTATAGTACTCTCAGGAGGATTTTTTGCGTTTTTTTCTGTCATTGTTTGTGAGTTTAAGGTCGTTGTTAACTCAATAAATACAGCGGTTTGAGTTGCTTTCGCTTCTCGTAGAATGTGGGGTACCCGCGTGATCATTTCTGTTTCTATGGCGTTTCCTGCGTCATTAGGTGTTATTGAATGTTGTGGTTTTTGAAGCTCCTCCTGTCTTTTTTTCAGTTCAAGGGCCATTATGTACCCTTCAAGGAAGGACAATTTAGTTGACATGGTTGACTGTATTGAAATTTGATCTTTCAGGGTGTCTCCGATGGTCTCATAAAGTTTGGTAAAAGGGGCGAGGGCGATTGTCAAGGCCGACATCAGAGTACACATATCAAGTTTTTTTGGTGGGGGATCTTTTGAGGATATTGAACCTTGAGAGAAAGGGATGTTACCCAGAGGGGTTGATGGGTGTGTGAACGTGATTCCTGTATTTGATGTTCTGGAGGGGTGATCTAATGAGTGTCTTCTTTGGTTATTGTAGGTATTGAGATTGGAATAGAAAGAGTCCGAGGGTATCTCGTTTCGAAGGTTTGGTTTGAGTGTTTGAGGAAACTTTGTTCTCTGGGAAAAACCTGGGGGGGAGTTGGTTGTTTTGGTGAGATCCTCCCTCCCCAGGGGCGAGGGCTTTTTCATTAAGACTTTTCCCGATGTTTGGTCCTCGACATGGGGGATCAAGTCGTACTTTTCTGGGCCTTCCTCTGGTAAGGTTCGATGAACCAATAGGGTTTTACCGATAATGGTTGGACTTAGGGTGGTCGTAGGATGGTTTGGAAGAGTCTCGTAGGGCTCACCTTCTGGCTGCATAAAGTCTTGTAATGTTAGGTTACTCTCTATAGGGAATGAGGGGCCAGAGTTGCCCTCAATTGACGCTGGTAATTCTGAGGTAATGTCAGTGCTGTTTAGCAGCCGGGGTGAGAGCTGTGTTGTAGTCGCGGCTCCTTCCATTGTGATGGGTCCTAAGTGTTGAGGGTCAGGTTTTAGAGTGACAAGTGTTACTGGTGGTGATGCCACGTGTAGCCCATTTTCTTTAGATGGAGGTGGCCTAGAATGTTCAACCACTATTGGTTTAGGCGAGGTAGAGATGTTAGATGAAAGGTTCAGTCTACGTTGTTTGTTTGGGGGGGTGATTTCTATGGTCGCTTCCAGTATTTCCTCGTCGGTCAAGTCTTGGCGTAGACCTTGAAAGGCCTTTGAATGCTTACGGAAAAAATCCGTCAAAAGTTTCAGTGGTTGTTGAAATTGGTTTGATCCCTTTTTCAAGTTTTTGCTTGAATTCAAGTTGGGGGTCTTGTTTACTTTCCCAAGGTTGGCGTTAGCACCATGCTTTGCTGGTGGGTTAGGTATCTTCTTTTTCTGTTTCTTTCCCTGTGTTTTTGTGTTTTTTTTAGAAGGGACGTCCGTGGGTCGTGGTCTTTTTTTCTGATTTGTTGAAGTGAGGATTTCATCAGCAGCGACGGATGGTAAAGGTGTGGGTTCGACGACGGATAGAAGTAGTGGGTCTTTGTTTACAACGTGGTTTGTAGATTGATGAATCTGGGCTAGTACCGTTAATACGGTAACAGGCGGAAGTTGTTGTGAGAAGACCTCCCTGGTGACCGGGATGCTCACCGGTTCGGGCGTCGTTGGGTTGGTTTGTTGGCCCCCTTCAGGGCCCCTCTCCTGGGCCCCTCTCCTCGATTGATTGTCGGCGGTCTTGATCGGGACAGCACCTCCACTCCGATGTCCGGCCTCCACTGCGTCAACGGACGGCCCGTCCAGAGATCTCGACGCCGTCCCCCCTCCGGGGGGCGGCGGGGCTTCGGGCGTAGCCGATACGGGGTGCAGGAGAGTGGAGGCCCCTGGGATTTCCAAGGGACGTCGCGGACTTGTTAGGCTGTCGACAAGCTTACCAGCTTCCGGTACTCCTTGACGGGGGGAGGCCCCTAACGAGGGTGTTCGCGAAATGCTGGATAGGGCTGGTGAGTCTGGTGTACATTTTCCATGGGATTGAGGAGGTTGGGGATTTAACGATGCGGAGGTTGTGTCACTTACTCTCATCGATAGGTTTTCCAGCCTGGAATCTGAAGTGAAGTAAGCCTGGGCCTGAGGCTGAGGCTGAGGCTGAACAATGTCAAATGGGAAGTTTGAAATGGGTTGCACTGTGTTTTTCCTGGCACTGGCACTAGAGTTAGTGCTTCTTAAGCGACGGCCCACGTCTTCTTGAGGCTCCGTTTGTGTCAGCGGGAGAGTGGGCGTCTTTGCAGGCTTGCCAGGCATGACTGCACGACTGCCACTCGCCGCCACTCCGCGTCCGCTCCGCGGAGGTAGTGAGTTTTTGTAGAAGAGGCTGGGAAACACGCCTCACAGTATGGTAGCCACTGAAAAAAGACTGCTGTACAATAGGGATAGCAGACTGCACGACTGCCACTCGCCGCCACTCCGCGTCCGCTCCGCGGAGGTAGTGAGTTTTTGTAGAAGAGGCTGGGAAACACGCCTCACAGTATGGCAGCCACTGAAAAAAGACTGCTGTACAATAGGGATAGCAGACTGCACGACTGCCACTCGCCGCCACTCTGAATAAATACGCTTAAATGAAAACAGAAAAGTGAAAAACAACAGTAACATTTCTTAAATTGTCAGTTTAGTACAATGGGTAATGTAGTTGCTCTAAAGGCACAAGAAGTAGTTCTACAGGATGTACTACCTTCACTGTCTACTCCAGTCTCCACAGCAAATCTGTGGGAAAGAAGGCACATTATCGCTTCGCCCAAAGCTAATTTTCCTCTTTAGGTGCTTCACTGAAGCACGAAGACTGTAGTATATGAGGCTGACAACTGTGCCTGCTGGGGCACGGTTTCCACTTTCTGGGAATCTGTAAATGGTAAATACACTGCTTCCTTCAAAGCCCTGTCCACGGCATCATTTCCAAATGCTATTGAATTAGTATGGTTAGTGTGTATAGTGCATTTCACAATACCTACTACTGCAGACAAAGCTATCACTTTGATTAGTTGGGATAGCAGTGCAGCATCCTGCACTGAGGTCCTGTCAGATTTCCTAAACCATCTTCTCTGTCTCCTTGATAATTCTGAATGCACAGTGGAGGTGACATACGCAGAGTCAGAATAAATGGTGACTGCCTTCCTGTTACTCATTTGTAGCGCCTCTATAAGTACTGACCTGGTTCCCCATCCACAAAGCCCACAACGGCTGCTCCTGTATGCCTCCCACCAGTGTCCTGATTAATCGTTGAGGGCCCATCAACAAAAGTACCTCCCCTCCCTCCAAGGCATCCTCTTTAACGTTCATCCTCTCTTCCTCTTCTCCCTCATAGGTTGCACAATAATTGACAATGTCATCTGGTTTCACTGGCTCAGCTACAAATGTTGCAGGAGTGACTAGGTGACACCGCACAGGCTATATCAATGCATTTGATAAAATAACTTCATACCCCAAAACTCTTTGAGTCGTCAATGTTCACTTGGACTTTTCCAAAATCGTAAAGACTGCATGCTCCACATACAATGTCACCGGGCAACCCATGGTAATGGTTGAAGACTTTTGAGTTGCAAGAGTTGCTGCTGCTAAAGCTTGCTCACAAGGGAACTGTCCCTGCATCACTGGGTCTAGGAGTCCACTATAATATGCAAAACGTTTGTGGCCTGGCAATGTCTGCTAGGTCAGGACTCTGTCATCACCTGTCCATTTGAGTGAGAAAACAAATAAAATGGTTTCTTGTAATTCAGGGTCGCCAAGACCGGGACATTGCTGATCACAGCTTTGAGTTCCCAAAAGCAAGTCACCATTTCGTCAGACCATTCTATCGGAACCTTCACCTTCTGTGCTTCCTTAAATCCTTGCAGTAAGGGCCTCACTTAACTAGAGTAGTCAAAGTTCCATGATCTAAAATAGTTACAGAGCCCCAAAAACGGCGGCATTTTTTTCACGTGACTGGCTGAGGCGTCTTCTGAACTGTAGTGGCTCCCTCTGGCATTACCTTCCTTCCAGCGGGCAATATCACTTTTCCCCAATATACTAACTCTGTCTGGCAGTACTTATATTTGTCTTTGTCCGCCGTGCTTTCTCTGCAAGCAGGGCGAGGAGGGTTAGTGAATCTCCTTTACACTGCTCCTCCGAAGTGCTACAGACTAGCCAATCGTCCACGTACTGGATTACTGAACTGGACACATGTACATTTCCCAAATCCATTTGAACCACCCTGCTAAAAATACTCAGAGTTTCGCAGTACCTCTGGGCCAACCACGTGTGCTCAAATCTCTGACCATGATATGTAAACGCTGTGAAGTACTGAGAATCAGGGTGTAAGGGGACCAAGAAAAAGGCATTTTTTTTAAATCAATCACTGTGTAGTGGGTCGACCCAGCAGGGTTATTACAGAGACTGGTGGCAGGATTCGGTACCACTGAAAAGTTTGCCTCAACAATATTATTGAGGGGGCACAAATCCTGGACAATCCTTCAACTGGACCCCTTTGCCTTCTTCAATGGGTAGATGCCCGTGTTACATGGGGAGACAGAAGGTTGTGTTATGCCTTCCTTCAACAACGGCATAATGGTCTTATAAATTCCCTCATCCACCTCTCTAGACATAGGGTACTGCTTAACACGTTTTAAATATCGCACTAGATTTAATTTTTATCCTCACTGCTCTAACACAATTTAGCAGTTCCACATCGTGAGGATTGCTGGTCCATAAATGGTCCAGCACCTTTTCCAAATCCTCCTTCCAGTAATAATAATACTAATAATTTAGCATTTATATAATGCTGAGAACCCTCAGGCATCTGAATGCTGCTTATTATTACCCACGGTGTGTGGTGCGCCTTTATAAACCTCGGAAGGATGAAAGGCTGAGTTTGGCCCTACCGGGTTTCGAACCTGTGTCAGCAGGATCTGCACAGATGTCAAAGCGAGCACTCTACTCGCAGTGCTATCAGACCGGCTTTATAGTGATGTATTTCTAATGATGAGCATGGTCTGTGGTACTTCCCGTTGCTCTATCGCTATCTGTCAAGGCAATGTCAAAAACCATCTCTCCTGTGTCTTCGAACAATTGCTCGTCGGACACGTCCCTTAGCGATAAGGTCAGATCGATGCACAGAACTGTGCACCACTCTCTACCTTCGTCATCATTGCTTGAGAGAACCTCCCTGTTCTTCTTGATCCCTAGTGCCTCTAGGAGATTCATAAAAATGGTGTCTGGTATTACCTCCTGTGGCACAACAGGCCGAAACAAAAACTCAGTCGGTACCAGCCATGTCTGATCTTTAATTCCTGGGACCCAACTCAACAAAACCATTACCCGATAAAGATAAAAGATAAATGTACAAGCACCCCCCTTACCATGAAGTCCCTACAATCTGCATGCAAATGAGCTGCTTCTCTTACCAGATACAAACTTTGAGCATACTATGCATACATCTGTGAAAGCAATCAACATTCAAAGTTTGCTCTGGATATCTCAGCCCAAAGGATTCAAGAGGGTATCTGTACAATACAACAAAGGAACAAATACATTTTATTTACCTACCTTGATAAGTACATCTTCAGTATAAGGAACCGACAGGATAGCCCCAGAGAATCCCTGTTTGTCCATCGTTTTGCCTGACAAGGGGAACTCTCCTTCCTTAATGCAAGATATTCTGGCCACCATATTAAAAATGAATGAGAACGTTTGATCACCTTCCCTTACACCTATCCAGGGTTCCTCTTATGGATCAGTGGTAACTGACAGGACTTGACACATCAGAGATCTGTGTGGGCTGTCCTACTCTTGGTACATATTAGCACCAGGGAGGGAAAAGGGTCAGGGATTGCATTTGCTGAGCTCCCACGTTAAAGTACTGTTATCTATCTCGACAATCTCATGACACGTGTCCCATTCTTCCACACGACCAACACTGAATCCCATAAAAAAAATTATTTCCCATTGGCCCATTAAACTGGGGCCCCATTCCTCTGAACCTGCCAAAATGACCCACTTCCTTGTGGAAATCCCCCCTAGCCCTCAGAAACCCTCTCATTTGCCTTGAACCGGGAGCATACCCGTCCATCCATCCTTGTGTCATACCTGATTCACCATATCCCTGTTGTCTCAATTGCCCCTGCTGTCCCTCCATGGAACTAGTAATTACTGCCCCTTCCAAACAAATCTTTGCTAGTGTTTTGTGAAGAAGCTTGGTCTCTGCCTTTTGGGCCTGCTCCACACTATAATTTTCCTTCTCTTGCCTCCTTTTACAAATATGTACGTGTGCCTGAATTTCTGGCCAACTCTTGGCTTCCATCCCTACTACCTTATCTAAATCATGCAGAACTTCCTTGGGGTGTTCCTCCTTTAGCATGTGGTAAAAATTCACCACATTCCTCTCTCACGTTTCTCCCACCTCTGCCCTCCACATCTCCTCTAATTAACTAGATGTTTGTGGCAGGATCATCATCCAACTTCGTGGTTTTGGCTAGAATCAAATTTATATAAGGTGTATCAGGATATATAATCCGCAGGGCCCCCCATACCTGCACCCTCCAACTGAACTCCTGGATACCCCACTCTCATCAAAAGCTCATCTGACCGCTCCATCATTAGAGCCGTGAATACACTTTTCAGGTCCCCCATGGCGAACATGACATCAGCGATATGTTTCTCTAATACATAAATCCACTTCCCCACCCCTGCAGTGAGCATAGGGAGTGTCTTCATCAAATGATCCAGGTCCATGTGTGACACGGGCCATAATACGCCTTTCTCAGACCCTTCTGGAGCAACAGAAACTGAGTTGCACCTGCTCTTACTGGGGCTTCCAGGATCTCTTCCCTGATATATGATATGATATGGCATTTATAACATGCCTATACACGTGTTTCAAGGCGTGATGAGGCAAGGGAGGGGGAACAGAGGGAAGACAGAAACAATGATCCTACTAGGCCAGGTGCCGTTCAGATCGTTCATAGGAAGGGGGAAGGGGAAAAGTGTGGGGGGGGAGAGGGAAGGGACAGTGCAGTACATGGGATAATAGAATAAATAACAGTAGGTAACAGTACGGCCAGCTGGTGGCAAGTGCAAGGGTAAGTGCAGACATCAGGTGTCCACAGGTGTCAAGTGCTGGTAGTGGGACTGTAGGGATACAGAAAACAGTCTCCAAGTGTGGGGGTTGCCAGGATGCAGTGCAGGTGTGCGACCGGCAGGGGAGGAGACCTGGTTCCTAGATCAGATGGTGGCCAGGTAACCAGTGCAGTTTCAGTTCCAGCCAGGAAATTCATCAGGGAAGAGGAGGAGAGAAAGCGAAGCAAAGAGAAAGGTTCCGAGGTGCTTCCAGAACCAGAGATGATCCTCCTCATGTTTCAGGGAGGCAGGGAGGCTGTTCCAGATGGAGGCACCAGCCGAAGAGATCTACCACCAACTTGTTGCTTGGAGAAGTGACTGACCCTGAGGGAGTTGGAGGCGGATGAGCGAAGAGTTTGAGAAGGAAGATATTTAGGAAGAGAGAGTTGAAGGTATAGAGGTCCCAGGCCCCAGGGGGCCTTGTGGCCAATGCAGAGGGTTTTGAACTTAATCCTCACAGCCACTGGGAGCCAGTGCAGAGATTTCAGTCCTGGAGAAATACGATCCCTGGACTTGAGGCCAAGGACAAGTCTTGCAGTCCTGTTCTGGATGAGTTGCAGAGGGCGGAGAGTAGTAGTAGGCAGATTTAGAAAAAGGCTGTTGCAATAGTCCAGCCTAGAGAGAACCAGAGCTCTGAAGACTGTGAGCTTCTGGGGGAAGGAGAGGAAAGGAAGAATAACTCTAAGGAGGTTTAGCTGGTAGTGTGACCTCTTAGAGACGTCAGAGATGTGAGGAGAGAAGGAGAGTGTGGAGTTGAAGATGACCCCAAGGTTTTTAGTCTCGCAGGTGGGAGTAGGAAGAGGGCCAAGAGAGGCCGGCCAGAGAGTGACAGGAAAGGAGGGAACGGGTGAGCCAATGAGGGGAATCTCAGTCTTACTGCCATTAAGGCAGAGATTATTGGCGCCAAACCCTGCTACCTACTATGGCCATGAGTACCCTGCACATCATAATACTCCATGGTGTACTCTATGTCGCTGCTACTGAAGCGGGAGGTAGTGCTGCTACACCCTGCACTCCCTGCTCGACATCTGATTCCCATTCCTCTTGGTCTCTTACTCCTGTTTTTCCTTCCCCTGACACTTCTACAGGCACAGACTCATACTCAGCACTACCATAGGGTGCCTGCTCCTGTTCTCCCTGATTGAATATTGTAGCCATGACAACATTCCTGTTCTTCATGTCCATATTGATTGACCTCTTCGATAATGGATTTATCCAACCTAACAAGAACTTGTCCATGCCTCCACCTCCCTTTCTCTACATCCATTGCATGTCTATTCACGTCTTCCTGCTCTTCATTTCTGTCATGAACTCATTTCCCAAGCACCAGTTGCACACAACAAGTGGGAACCGTTAAATACATGGACAAATCTTGTACACAAAAAACATATACGCAAAAAACATACTTAGATGGCCACCAGGTTTGCAGCAGGAAGGTTACCAAGATGGAGCTGTGGTAAGCCATTTAAGGAAAGACACTAGGGGCGGCGAAGCTCTTTCTGTGCCTATAAAAACCCCTCCCAACCTGTAGCCCATGATTAGCTTTAGTTGCAAGTTCTCCTGCTTGCCACAACGCTTACCATTCTCCATCTTCTTTTGTTTGACCGCTGGATTTCCTCTGTGCAATCTGTGAGAGAAAACAACAAAAGAATCCCTTAGCTCCTCCTGAACAATTTAGGGCCGATCCCACCAAGGATGCCATTTTTATGAATCAATGTAACTTACACTGCCTTTGTATACCCGGGTTGTTTCCCACTGACCAAACCAAGGTGGCTTTTGTTTTATCATATTGGGGGGGTCACGCAGCAAACTAGTCAATACCCTTTGTAGAACGAGATGATCCCCAACTCAGCAATTTCCAGGGATTTCAAGGGGAATTGGAGAAACTGTTTGCGAGAAAAGCACAAGCACAGACGCTAGATAATGAACTTCTATCACTAAGACAAGGCTCACAGGATCTTTTAGTATAGGTTACCACATTCAACAGATTGGTGGCTGAGACGAATTGGCCCGGAGAGAAACGAACATCATTGTTTCACAGGGGTCTTTGTGGAAAATTGAAAAACGTTCTGATCAGCTTGTAAACCCCCCAACACTTGTTTCAGAATTCACCGAACATGTGGTGCAACTAGACCACCGCCTGCAGGAAAGAAAGGCAGACCAATCCCAAGCTGAGTTTAGACCAGTATAGGTATGCCCCAAAGTCGTCCCCAGACATGTTGAAAATGCTCCTGAACTAATGCAATTGGGAAGTGTTAGGGGTCCTCTAACAAAGGAGGAAAGAAATCGATGACAATTGCAATTGTGTTTTTATTGCAGTAAGGCAGACCATTTCTGCGGGACTGCCCAGTCAAACCTGCTCACAAACTGGTAGGAACAGTAGAGTTCCCCAGCAAGACCTCAACTCTGTCAGAAAACTAGTAAGCCCAGCAGGTGTTGAGACCCAGGTGCTCGAGGACTGAGAGAATCCAACAGGTCTCACATTTCATTACTTCGAGCATCCTGGATATTTCACTTGAGCCCCAGAAGCTACACGTCTTATAAGCCTACTTAGACTGTGGAGCTATAAGCAACTATATGGACCAGACTCTGGCAACTTGTAGATGTGATCCAGCAGGAAGGTGGTCATTATTATTATTATTATTATTATTATTATTATTATTATTATTATTATTATTATTATTATTATTATGATCTTTTTTGTACTTCCACCTAGTTTAAAGCCCTGTTTATGATAGTCAAAGAGATAATTTGATTTTAAAAAATGTGTGGGTCGTCAATTTACTATACTCTCAAGCTGTTAATCTGCAAAGGCCAGTTGGGAGATGGGTTGGTAATTACCAGGTTCCAATGGGTTTAACAACTGCAGTGTTCCAAGCATTAGGAGAGGTAGCAATAGATAATGAGGCATTAAATAATTTATAGATCATGACTGAGTGTGAGATAAAAAGCTCTTTGGCAAACTTAGATTGTAAAATGTCTCAGGGTGATCCCGAGCAATGCACTGAATTCAGCAGTGAGATCACCTCTGCAGGTGCAATCATTTCATAATTCTTAAAAGCAGTCACATGTTTATAAGATATTGGGATGGTACTGAGGAGATAATCATAGGTAACTCTAATCAAATCTTCTCTATTGTGTTGACAAACATGGTAGGTTGATCATAAATTTGCATTTATGAAGGGATTGCCTGTGTGGTATATTGGGCAGAATTTTGTGTGTTGTTAATCTTGTTACCGAAGAATGTCTTTTTAGCCTTTAAGATGGTTAGTTTATAAAGATGTAGATTTCTTTTATAATTAAGGTGGTGCTCAGTCAAATGAGTACACCATCTTATTCTCTCTGCATTTCTTGTCATCTTATGCTATGAATTTACCTCCTGGATGAAGCATTCATTTGTCTAAGGTCTTATATAGTGCTGTTTCAGTAATCCAATGTGTGAGATGGTTATCTAGGTTTTTAAGATATCATGAGGTTGTTATCTTTTTTATCCTTTGCTACAATCTTAGACGAGTAAAATGAAAAAGAGTTTTTGGTGAGCGATTTCCAATCTCATGTGTTGATTGTTGTTAAGTTCGTACTATTTACTGGTGGAGCTAAGTCTTTTATTATAGTAAAGGAGATCCCGAAATTACCAGGACAAATTAATGAGCCATTAATCGCCAGAGAAAATCTGGGTGACATGTCCTGCACGGTTTGTGAGGTTGGTAATCTCGGGTTCTAGGCATAAATGGTTTAGGTCTCCCAGTATTACTAATCTTGGCTTTTCAAATAGAAAATCAGTTTCACATTCAGGATTAAGAGAAGTGACCTTTAGATGGGGGGATATTTAGATCAACTGGAGGTTTAGGGCCTCATCACAAACCGGGGGATAATCCAATGCAATTACCGGCAGGCGCTAATAGCGTTAGTGATGGGTCATACAGCGAAATTAGCGCTGCATCACAACCAGGATGTGAACACGCCACGACTCCAGCGGTAATGCTATTCGCGCCCGGCGGTAACTGCACCGAAATAAGTGCTACCATTGAGAAAGTGGTGCTAATAATGCTACTGCCACCGATCCCGGCGCTACTGGCACAGGCGGAAATTGCATCACCGTGGGAACGGGAAGCATTGCAGTGGCATTTTGAAAAACACAACCCATTAAATATCTCCACTTCCTGCAGCCGTCCGGTCCTGGAAAGCAGCAAAAACGACTCAGGAGATGATAAGGTGGCCGAAAATCACATTTCAAAACCCAAATTCACTGAGGGGGTGGTGGTGGTCCTTACAGATGAGGTAATCTCACACTGTGAGGAACTCTATGGCAGTCGCCAACGCAAGACCACTGGGCAGCTCAGGACAGCCATCTGGACTTCCCTCTCCCAGAAGGTGACAGTAGTATCCAGCGTTTCCCCATGACGGAGAGGATTACTGCAAGTGTGGAAGGACCTGAGGGTCAGGGTGCAGAGACTGCTGTCCCAACACTGCCAGGAGTCCCTGGCCACTGGAGGAGTCACTGTAGAGCCACTGGTCCTCACCGCCTGGAAGGAGAAATATAGCACAGTGCTGGAACTTGAAGGGATAGAGGGAGTCGGCAGTGTGGAGGCGGGTGCCAGCAGTCAGGACGCAGGAGGTGAGTCAAACCCCCCCAAACCCAACACAAATGGCATCCCAACATAAGATGCCCAAGTCGACAGGTACACAAGTCAGCAGACTCAGAAGCTGGTCAAGGCAACAAGGCAGAGTGACGGGGTGGCACATGAGTCACCCACCAAATCAGCCTTGGGGCAGGTCACCAAGGGCCCCCCTGAGAGTGCAGCAGCGGGAAGGTAGGGCAAGTGAACCAAACTAATGCCATGGGCACCATACCCGTCCTGGTGCAGCCCCTGCCCGCGGGATTGAGATGCGTGAGTGACTACAACACCATGCAGCATTCACACATGTTGTGGCCCCATGAAGCCTGCCCTATGTCAGCATGGCCGACAAGACACAGGGAAGTACATGTCCCATACACTGACACATGCCCAGCCTGCCAATCACTGTGCACCACAGTGCAGCCCTGCTTGCTGCACAGCAGTGCCCCATAGAGCCATGAAAGTATCATGGACAAAGCCACCCCCCACCCCCATGTGAGTGCCACCAGGGGAGGAGATGTGGGGCCATGAAGGAACACAAGCATGCATGCCAGACATATGCTTCCCCAGCATGGACACACTGGTCTACCCACACACAGGCCAAAGACCAACAGGCCATGGGTCACAAACCCATCGTTATAAGCAACCCCATGACTCTGGGCCCATATGCATCCTCCCATAATGAACCGTGCCCATTTGCCCATATGTGTGGTGTCACACTCTGTACCAGAGCAATTGTGCCTTGCATTCCAACACACGTGGTGGACCCATGCCTGACAACATTTCCTATGTCCCCTACAGGCACTTACGCATTGCCAGAAGCATCAGAGGAGGAGGAGGAGGATGCATGCCCATCAGGGAGCACTGCTTCCAGTCCATCAAGGTCTGCCACCACCACCCTGCAAAGGCCAACACAGGCTCCACCAAGGCAGATGTCTTGGCACGTAACGCCTCAGCAGAGCAGGGCCAAGGCAATGTCCACTCCACAGGCCACCAGGAGCAATGCTGGGCACGCTGCACCCACACCCACACCTGTACGCACAGACACTGAGGCCACACCTGATGGCAGGGTGACTGTGGAGCCACAGGGGGGACATCAGCCCTGTGTCACCACTTGTCGTAGGGCCATGCTGGGGTGTTGGTGGGGAGAGGGGTGAAGGGGGAGGAGGGATAGTGTAATGGGGAGTTGATGGGGGGTAGGGGGATAGTGTGATGGGAAGTTGGTGGGGGAGGGAGGATAGTGTGATGGTGTGTTGGTAGGGGGATAGTGTGATGGGCAGTTGGTGGGGGAGGTGGTAGTCTGATGGGGTGTTCGTGGTGGGGCGGCAAAGGGGGGATAGTTGGGGCACTTCAGCTCATAAAAACTATTAAAATGCATCAATGCAAGGACATTCCTGATTGTGTCATTGTCATGTTTATTCATTGGGGTGGTGTTACACAGTGGCGCATGGCTTGTGCCATGTGAAACTGTCAAAAGAAATCGTCTATCAGTCCCTGGTGTGCCATTCTCCCACCATTCACATCATCTCTGGCAATTCCTGCATTTGTCTCTGGCACAGCAACTGCATCCTCACTCTCTGTGGGTGGCAGGTCCACGCCAGGGAGTAGCAGAACATTTCTGTTCAGGGAGATATTGTGCAAAATTGCACACGCAAGCAAAATTTTGGCAACTCTTTCTAGAGTCTACATCAGCGATCCATTGGTACGGTTGAGGCAGCAGAAACATGCCTTCAGGAGGCCGAAGGTACGCTCACTGCACACACGGTCCTGCTGTGAGCGTGGCTGTAGTTATTCTCTTGTGGTGTTTGTGGATCGCGCAGAGGGGTCATTAGCCAGGGAAGCTGTGGGTATCCGGAGTCACCTGCATGGGTTGAGGCACAGGCATTAGTCACGGTGTAAGGGGTGGGGGTGGACTTAGACAATATTAGGTCAATGGACTAGTTGTGCATGCAGATGGGCCTTCATTTCATGACATGTGTCTATTCTATGTCTGTGCATGCAGTGTCACTCATGCCATGCATTGTTTGCACTTCACATGCACCCTGTTCCCTTGCAGCATCTGTTATCTAAGGTTCCTGTCGGTGAATTGTGCAGCGGGCATGGTGGCTGTCATGTGGCTGTGCATTTACACCGTACATGTGGCATTCTGGGTTACCCTTGGACCCTCCCTGGGTATCTGGTTACAGCGAGCGGGCATTGTGGGCTGGCCGCACATGGGTGTGTGACTGTGGCACTGGCAGGGATGTTGTTCTGTGTCGCAATTTGGCCATTTGTCTGCATTGCTTTGGTAGGTGCATGTTGCACTGTGGTACCTGTAGTCATGTTGGTGTGTTTGGTTGACACTGAATGTGTACTACTGCTTCTCCATGCGGGTAAGTCGGACATGTGTATGCTCCCTGGTCTGTACTGTGACGCTATTGCGGGAGGTGGTCAAGTGTGGAGTTTGCATTAGCTTGTCATGGCATCCTTTGTGTGGTCATTTGCAGCCCACCCCATTTGGACATGTGACCTGCAGGGCATGTGTGCTAGATTTTCTACTCACCCACTATCCAGCTCTGTTGTCCTCTGTGCCTCTCCATGTATCCTGGCATTCTGCTGTTCTGTGGGACTGTGGCATCGTGGGTGGAACCAGGGTAGCAGGCACAGCAGTGGGTGATGATGAGGTTTGGGTTGCAGGACACCTGCACATTCATGGCGTGGTAATGCTTGTGGTTTCAGTACACTGCTTCATGGGCCTGGGGGGCCACTAGCACACATGGGTACAGTCCAGGGTAGCTATCACATTTGGCATATGGGCAATGGCATAGAACTGAGCCTTCATTGCATTGACCTGGGCTGGCGTGGTAGGCAGTGAGGCATAGCTCCCAACCTTTTTTGTCAGCATGGCGGGTGAAAATACCCGATTTTCTTTTTGGCGGGTGAGAGGCCCATAGAAGTGAATGGGCGTATGAAGGACTTGGCGGGTGGTTCATCTGCTTTCAAGGCGGGTGACACCCGCCAAAAGCGGGTGAGTTGAGAGCTATGGTGAGGTGTGGTGCTGCACTTGCCGCAGGAGGGCTTCAAGCACCTGGGCCAGCACTGCACAGAATGTGGGCTGTGCCATGCCGTGCATCATGGCCAGAGAGTGTTGGAAGGTGCCAGTTCCAAGGAATTGTAGGATGGGCACTAGTTTCAGCAGTGGGGGCACAACTGTGCGGATATTGATCCTGCTCCCTATGTTGTCCTGTATTGTGGTGAGCAGCTCTGTTATGGTCTCCCTGTTGAGGTGGTACAGGGTGCCCAACTGGCTGTTAGTGAGGGCCCAAGGTGAGGGTCTGACCCTGCGGATCAGGGCACGCTTGCTTGGGCTCTCCTCCTCCACCTCTTCTGCCCACCCCCCTGTACTCCCTATGCCCTGGCCTGGTTGTTCAGCCTCTCTACTTCCAAGCACAGCATGAGTAGCTGCCTGTCCCAGCTCACAGTGGCTAGTGGCAGCATGGTGTTGGGAACAGTGTTTGGGGTAGAGGTGGGCCTTATTTAGCCCTCTGGGGATTGCGAATCACCCGTGGCTTCATTTCAGGCACCTTTGTTAATTTACCCACAGCTGGAGGCTGCTAATACGGCCGAACATGGACTTGTGATGCGGCTGTGTTTGCGCCTCATGTGGCCGGCTGTAATAGCACCAGCTGGGACTGCACTGCCTGTAATGTGCCGGCTGCAATAGCACCGGCTAATTTTACAGTCAACAGTATTTGCGCTGGCTCATGATTCGGTGGAGCGGTATTGGCACTGCTAATTGCATTACCGCCACTTTTAAGGCTTACCTTCAGACTTGTGATGAGGCCCTTAGTGTCTTGTTATTTTGGATTGAAATTGTGCCAAAAGAGATTCTGGCCCTCATCATAAGTATGGCAGTCCAGAAATAAGGATGCCGGTAGCAACGTACGGCATCCTTTCTGTACCGCCATGCTACAACAATGCCGGTAGGGACAACAGAACCACAGGCAATCCAACTTTCAAGGCAATAACATTTTTTTAAAAATGATTGCTTAAATAGTAATTGTGGGTCACTACAATATTACTTAACTTCAGTACAATCTGAGATTGGCAGCATGAGGACTGGCAGCAGTTCTTTATATGATTAGGACATTGCCGCTAGCAGTTTCAGACAGGTGGGGTAGAGTAGTGTGGTGGGGGTTTAGTGGGTGTAAGTAAAGGAGGTAGCATAGTGGGGTGGGGTAGGTAGAGTGATGGTTGTACAATAGCAGGATGGGGTAGTCCAACATGGTGGGGTAGAGTAGTGGGGTGAGATACTGGTGTACTGGTGTAGAGTAATGGGGTGGGGGATGTGGGGTAGGAAAGAGTGGTGGGTTACTGTTGTGGGGAAGAGTGGTGGGGTAGACTGGTGGGATGTAGAGCAGTGGTGATATAGAGGGTGAGGGTTGAGTAGGTGGGAGTAGAGTCGTTAGAGATAGGTGGGGTAGAGCAGTGTGAGGTGAGAGAGTGGGTGGTATAGGAAGGGGTGAGGTGGGTGTAGAGCCTAGTGGGGGTGGAATAGGTGGGTATATGGGATGGGGTAGAGTGGTGGGGCAGGGTGGGGTGGTGGGGTAGAGAAGTGGGTGGGTGTGGTAGAGTTGTGTCTAGGGTAGTAGGGTGGAGAAGAGTAGTGGGGTTGGAGAGGTTGGCGGGAGAATGAGTGGGTTAAAGTAGGGTGAGGTTGGAGTGCAGTGGTTAGGGTAGATGGGGTTTCTGTGGAGTTGGATGAGGTGGTGTGGGCGGGACTAGAGTGGGGTGAGGTAGAATGGGTGGCAGTAGAGTGGGATAGAAATGGGGGTAAAGGGTTGTTGGTGTAGAGCTGGGTGGGTTAGAGTAGATGAAGTTAGAAAGTGCAGGGTAGGTTACAGTAGTAGTGTGAGTAGTAGTGTGATGAAGGTAAGGCGGGGGTAGAGTGGGGTGGATGGTGGTGGAGTGGGTTAGGTGATGTAGAGTAGAGTGAAGTGCAGGGTGAAGGTGGAGTCAGGTGAGGGGGCTGTATGGAGGTAAAATAGGATGAGGTAGAGTGTGTGGCAGTAGAGCAAGGTGAGATGAGGGTAGAGTGGTTGGTATGGAGTCGTGGAGTGTAGTAGACTAGCTGGGGATGTGGGACTAGTGGGATGCAGATGAAGAGTAGTGTGGTGGGACAGAGAAGTGTGATAGATTAGCGGGTGTTGTAATTGTGCAAGTTAGAGTCATTGGGCTACTGTGGGGTGAGGTGGGTAGAGTGAGATGGGGTGTGGTAGTGTTGGTGGGGAAGAGTAGTAGAGTGGGGTAAGGTGCTGTGGTTGGGCATTGGGGTGAGGTAGACTGTGGGGTAGATTTGGGCAGGGATAGAGTTACATGGGGACAGGATGCAGTGGGTGGGGTGGATCTGGGTTGAGTGTGGTAAGGTAGCATGGGTCGGTGTGGGGAGGCATGGTGGGACAGTTGACAGCGAGACAGTGGGGGAAAAAAGCAGAGCAGGTTTTGTGTCTCTGCCTGCATCAGACCACGCTGCAGTGTTCCTAGAGTGAGTGGTAGTGTAGGCTTGAGGTGTTGTCAGGACTTAGAGAGACAGCATACAAAAAGAAAGAATGTAGCAGATCCTGCTTTGCACTACAGTGCTTCTGTGGGGCGGGTTAAGGGACGTTTAGCCTATGTTTTTGTTTCATCTGTAACTTTGTACCATATCACAGAGCTTCTGCTTTGGGGTAAGGACGGGGTGGGAAGAGGGAAATAGTTGAGAGGCCACGCCTCCATTGGGTCTGCAGCCAGGATGCTCCTTGCAATGGCAGACAAAGTCAAAAAAGTAAGATCACTCTGTGCCTGGTCACTCCCAGGGCCGGTCTTACAACAGATTGCACCCCAGGCGGAAAGCATTGTTGGTGCCCCCCTCCCCCGACCTGTGATCTCATGCATGTGTCATGGGCTGAGCAGCGGGAGTGGGGACTATGAGTTAACAAAATTGTCAATGCTGGCATCTGCTGAATTTCATGACCTCAGAAAACAGAAATAAGAGGGTCAAACCCGAACAGGCTTAGTTATGTTAGTCTGCTTTTGCTCTTCTTTTTTAGTAACAATGACCAGTTTGCTGCTGTGACTCAGGTCAGAGAATCGACAATTTCAGATCTACACTAATGTCATTCGTATGACCTCAAACATTTAGCCACTCTTAAAAGGTGATGAACTGGTCTTGAACAGTGTTACTCAAACCTCCAAGAACAAGCACCAGCAACATACCCAGCGATAGCTGTACAAGCCCGTCTATCTCAGCATTAAAACACATGCATTTATGCAATATGTATTGCATCAAATATTTCACGGGAAGTTAAATATATTTAGGAGGGACACACGTAAACAATATGCACTATATGCAGAGAGTTAACATGCATGTACAATTCAACATAGCTCCCAATGTTAATGTTGGAGAGGTGGCGTTCTAAAGTTGTGACATTACAATGTGGACTTTACATTGAAACACACTGCAGTGCATTACCGCAGAAGAGAAATGGCAGTTTGAGTATTGGGGTTTGTTTCGCTCATGCTTGTGAACTCTCCAAATTCTTAAATGTTTCCTTCGTGATTACTCATTTTAGCTCCCGACAGCACCATGAAACTGTAAGATCGCAAAGAAAAACGGCGTCTACCATCCCAACATAAAAACAAAAACAATCAAATTCTTAAAAGGTGGAAGATGACCTTTTCTTGGGACTCGTTAAGTTTACTTTTTGCAAATTACTAGTTGCGTGCTGCTTGAACACCAGTGGCCCTTGCACATTGTGCAGTGTATAGAGGAATTTAATTTCAAGGGACTTGGAGTACTGCGGATATCAGGGAAAGCATCTCCAGTGTACCCCAAGCGTAGTGCGCTTTGCCCTCTACCCTCACATCCCAGCTTTGCAGCCCTGCGCTTTTTCACATTCTCCATTATGGTAAAGAACATTGTCCCGAGTACAAAAGTACTAGGTGACATTACAGAAATCAGAGGCTCCCTCTGACCACTTTTGCCCCACTTAGGGTGGGGGCATAAGCACACCAATAAAAACACTTTAGGTCCCACTGCAGCTAAGACCAGCCCCTTTCATCACAATGCCGGCAGGAAACTGCTAATGGTGGCTCATTAGTCACTAAATGGTTTCGCTGGCATTGAGATGGGAGGGGAGGTGCAGTGTGCTGTGGGGAATGTGCCTGCCTTGCAGGGACTCACCGTGGGCCCCGACCCGTTTGGGCCCATGGGCCCGTGGTGCGTCCCTGCAAGCCCAGAAAATGGCCAAAATAATAGTTTAAAGCAGCACTATTTCTTTCATGCTGCTTCTTTTCCAAACTATATATCAATTACACTTTAAACCACTTCCATGGCACTGGTGATGAGTTACTTCACTATGCGGATTAGTTTTGACCAGTGTTGCTGAGTAAATATTCTTTAAGCTACGAACTGGTTTATTTATTTATTCATGCAATGTTTGTCGGGTACATGGAGACGGATAATTTATTTATTTATGTAATGCTTATCGGATACCTGTATCCGACACACATTGCATAAATAAATATGCAGGTACCCGACAAACATTGCATGAATAAATAAATAATCCTGGTCCATGTATCCTTACAACAGTCAAGACATTACTGTATCAAAGCATAACCCTTGATTCCCATTAAAAGAATGTTAAAGTGATTGTTTATTGGGTTCAGGGGTCTCACTGTCATTGCCCTTTTGGCTTAGGTTGCCTCCAAACCCCCTTCAGCATCCTGTGTTCTTTGTTGGTTGTATATATTGCATCCTGTGCTATATTCATGGTCTCTTGGTCGGTGTGCACAGTCCTCATTATCTGCAGCCTAAGTGGGACTGGGGTATAAAATGGTCTTGGACACCAGTGAAAAAGTGCCCACCGTTGCAAATGGCAATTCATTCCTTGTGTGACAGACTGTTTGACTTTGGGTAGGAGTTCCTTAACGGTGTAGTTTGGGAATGGCGCGCAGGGTGAAATGGTAGTGGTGCGTGGGGTGAGGTGGGAGTGGTGCGCGGGGTGCGGTGGGAGTGGAGTGCGGGGTGCGGTGGGAGTGGCGCATGGCATCGGGTGTGGGGGGCGCATTCCTAGTGTTTCGCCCTGGGCACCAAATGGACTAGAAACTGCCCTGGCAGAGGCCACAGCCTGCAGCAGTTCTAGTGGTAGAATACACGTGTAACACGTTTGTTTCCTAACATTATAAAAATGAACAGGAACATTCACTTTTATAATGTTAGGAAATGAACGTGTTACACGTGTATTCTAGCACTGCCCTGTCTGAGAGCCGAGGCCACAGCTTGCAGCAGTGCCAGTGGTAGAATACATGTGTAACACGTTAGTTTCCTAACATTATAAAAATGAACAGGCACATTCATTTTTATAATGTTAGGAAACTAACGTGTTACACGTGTATTCTAGCACTGTGGACTGCTGGTGCAGCGCCCCCTAGAGGCTGACTGATATCAGGCAGCCGCCTGGGCTGCCTGATGCAAAGACCGGCCCTGGTCACTCCTCACATGAAAGGCCATACATGAAGCTTCACATTTTGGAACTTGTGATTGTGAGAAATAGAGTCAACCAAGCCCTCATTGGATAACCTGGCAGAATGTTGCAGGTAATAACATTTAGTGGTTGAGTTAATTCAGTTGCCCTTCCAGCCAGATAGTTTGTTTCTCAAACCCCCTTTCCTCTCTCCGTTCGCCAAAACTAAAATGGTGCTTGCTGTAACAGTTTCACTGGGGAAGATAAAATGCAAGAAATGTACCTCATTGCAATGTAAGCGGTCTAGTATAGCTCCGGTTTGCCAATATTGGTGGCCTCGCTGCACTTGGCTCTGTAAAAGAAAAGGGGAGTGGGGCTCATCAGTAGGGCAGTGGGAAAGGCAGATGTGAAACATGCGGTGTGGATGGCTGCACCTTGGAAGTACACTGTCCCTGAGTGTCACTCTGCTTTCTATTGGTTTGGCGGCCATACTTGTGAATATATTATCCATAGGGAAGAGCCCAAGATCTGATACGCTACAGTCCTTTTGGTCTGATTAGCCGCTGATGTGGGAGAGTGTGACAGGGCTAAAGATGAGAGAGTAGTCACTGTACACTATAAAAGCTATAGGCATCAATGCATGGCCATTACAACAAGTGTCCATCATGCTGACATGGGTGCTTGGGGCGCACATCAGCATGTTGGACTTTAAAGGTCTTGTCATGCTGAATTGTGAGAAAGAAATGTACCCCGAGAAGGTTTGTGGACAGTCGTAGTTCATGCCGAGTCAAAACTAACAAACAGAAGAGTCAGACATTTTCAAAAAGGGCTCAAGGAAGCGCATGGCTTTAACGTATTTAAAAACAAAGGACTTGAAATATAGTTTTTGGTTATGTTGAGTTATTGTGCTGACATGATGCTGATACCAAGTGATTGAGAGTATTTTCATGCTGGCACTGGCCGGTACAAGGAGGCTGTAAAGTTGTGCATGCGATAATGAACACAGATAGGAAGGCCTGAATTGCTTTCATGACCTGTGTACTTGTGCGTGTTTGAGCCAGTATTCCAAACGAGAGTATATTATTTACGACACTCGAACCTACTTATTAAATGCAATTGTTGTTCCAGTATGAAACTCAGTGCTCTGCCTTTGTGTTTTTTACGTTTCCGCAAGGATGGACTGCACACCTCCTTGGCTGGATTTTGCCTATTGCTTTTCAGTTTAAAATTACACTGCTAGCCTGCTTAAAATGCTGGAATTTCTCGTTAAAACCATTACCTTTTTACAGCCAGTGATCACCTTAAATAACTATCCCCTTCTGGTTATTTGCAATAGTATAAACTTTTAGAATTTTTTAAAAAAACAGTTGATTCAGGATTAATGAAGGCCAATATATAGCGCATTGTATGTGCTCATATATAGTGCATTATCACTTCCTAGTAGACCAAGGCCTGGTGGATGACCAGGGAAGGCTTCCTATGACAATGCAAAGTGTTCAAGTACAAGTCCCAGTGGCCAATGAATTACACTGCTGAGCTGTTTGATTTTGATTGGTGGCAGAGCTTTAGAGGTGGGACTGTGGAAATGTTTTGTTTGTTTGACGGGAGAATCAGGTTCTCCAAATGTGTGGCCAAAGAAATGACTGAGACCAAACCAACTATCTTCTTGAACTTTCATACCCCACTTCAACAACACCCCTAGAGTCTGGAGAAGTGGTAGCTGGCCAATATGTAAAGTTGTAACAGTTTATTTAGAGGCCACCCTCAACCCAGGGAGTTCTTGTCACGACCCTCGCCCAAAACCATGAAGCATTAAATCCATGTAAATTTGGTCCTATGGGAAATTCAATGGCAAAATACATGATACATAGTCTCGTTAATTCCACAGAGAGTTTCACTTTGGCTCTGAGGAGTTCCATTTCTTGGAACCCATGTGATACAGAGACTGTTGGGCAGCAATGTTGACACTGTCTGCCATAAATCCTCAAGCCTTTTGTGCTTTGAAAGTTAATGGGCTGCTGGTCGTAAATAGCTGGTATGCATTGGCCATACAGAGATCTCTCATTTATTTATTTAATTAATTTGCTTTTTATAACATACCTAATACCGTACCTGAGTTCAGTTTCTAAGCATGGATCCAGGATTTGTGCCTCTGTTGCTCTGCATGGTCTTGCTTCCAAGACCAGGGCGTTGCCCCTGTGCTATCCTCCATTCATTGCAGATAAGGAGCCAGGCCGGCCACGTGATGTCATGAGCCCATGATGACATCTGGTATTCTGTCCTGGTAATCTTGAGTTTATCACAATTTTGATCTAATACTGTATATTTCCAAGCATTTTCACCCACCCAGGTCTGGGTCTGTGTTGATGTGGCCTAGTCATAAACTCGGTATACATGTGCTTCACAGAGATTTCCCTTCCAGATAAGGAGTCAGGCAGGCACTTTAGAATCTGCCCAAAAACAAGAAGTACATTTGTCTCTGTTTAGGGATATTCACATATTGGGCATCCGTATGAGTTTTGAGGTATTTTGGAGGTAAATCCTCCGAGATACCACCAAACGGATTTACAGTTACCATCACTTGGTCCAGTGGATTTACCATGGGATTATGAGTGGTGGTAGGTAGTGTAAATCCCCCTTTTCTGTAATCCGTAGGACTCCATTGGGGATTTTTGGTGGAATTACCACCAGTGGAATTACAAGTAGTAATTAGGCTGATTTTCTGAAAGATTCACCTCCATTATCATGTTTGAGGTACAGCCTCCACTTTTTCTCCAAAAATTGGTGGAATTCATTCCACCAGTGGTAATTCCACCAAACCTTGCAATTTGGTGATGCAGGAAAAATGAGGTAACAAAATTACCTCCACTTTTTCCCCACACTGCGGAACTCATAATGAGGCACGTTGTATGTGAAACAAAATAGCCTTTTCAATTGAGGACTTCTTTTCGCAATGATGCATCTTACCTATTTAAGCAGTTTTCATCTTTCTGTTATGGTGAAATGTATTTTTGAATTAAGGTATTTTCTTTGTGTTGCACTTCTAGTATTTTTCTGACTTTGGCAAAACTGAAAGTGAAGGGCTTTTGTATTGGAAGGTGGGCCTTATTCGCTTTAAATGAAAATGTGACTTGGCTTTAACTGTCACACACAAGGCCAGTTCCCTTACTTTTCAGTGTACACAGCATTTCAATGTGTGGCAGTTTCAGTGAAAATGATGCCTTTATCTCTCAGCCAACAATGTGATGTGCCTTTCCAATCTGCTCTCTGATTATACTTTTCAACATTCTCTTGGTTTCAACTGCGGAAAGACACACACTTTCCTTTATCCACTGTTCCTTGTGTCATCTTCAGCAAGAGACATAAGTTCATTCACCAGTACATTTCACTATATTACATTGTTTAGGCCTGCCATTTTTTTAGGGTGCCTTGCCAGTAGATGCAATGCCCCTAGCAGGACAGGCCTACTTGACCTTTCAGTTAATGTCATTTGAGTCTGTCATTTAACCCCACCTATTGGAAGGGTATACAAGTTAACCCTAAAATGGCCTGAGTGAGTGTGCCCAAACTAATCCAGTAAGGTTTTGGGCATTTCTTCTCCTCGTAGATTTTTTTAAATATTGGGTTGAAATCATGAATTTTGCTGCTCACATTTTAGAAAAATTAGTTAACAATCCACGGATTGTACACTTGTTTCTGCAGGTCAACACATGAAACACTCCAATAGATGCCAGGTCACTAACAGTGAGCATTTTGCAACACGTGTTAATGCTGGATGTCCCCAAAGAAAATCCACGAGGCCTGCCTCAACAATATATGCCCCCTTTCATGCATCTAGTGCCCCAATCAAATGCTGCAGTTTGTCTTAATATATGCTTGTGCTATCCCCAGTTCAGCATTCTGTCGCTCTAGGTGCCACAAACTGTGCCTTTGCCCAGACACAAACACATACACATAGACACACACACACACATTCGGGCGAACACCCATGAAAATACATTTTGAAACCTACCTTTCTTCATTTTAATTATCCTAGAAACCAAGAATAGCTGATTATTTCACACCTGAAATTGGAAAAACTGTGAACCCATTAAACTGTCCTATAGGTCTTACTGAGTTCAAGAATTCAATACATCCAGAAGAGCCTTTGCAATTAACACCTCTGCTTGTCATCAACAGCCATCATACTTACTAGAGCTGAGACTTTTGATAGGAAAGGGCAACCCCTATTTTGTTTGCCAACTTTTCTCTGACAGAGCCCTTAATTAAACTACTTTCCCATAGAGGAGCATTGCTGGAAACAAAAGGAAGTGTACAGAAAAGGATTTGCCACCAAGGTTGCCTGCTGGAGGAGCTGCTGGGACGCTTTCTACTACCTGAAGGGCCCTCCTATGCCACTTGCAGAGTCAACAGCTAGGGAAAAGGCCTCAGACAGCTACACATGTCCCTATTCTCTTCACTCAGTATGCCATGGTGTCCCCATAATGCAGAGTGCCTCTTTAAAGGGAATGGCTCTTCAAGTTCAACTTTGCAGACCTGACATTTTCTGGCTGGGAGAAAAACTAAGAAGGAATATGCCTCCTGTATAAGGTTTGTATTTATATAACAAAAGGGTGCCCTAACAGTCAAATTCTTTGTGCACAGTGTGTGCATTCATTTGATCACAGTTCACAGTGAATGTCTCTTAATTCCCAACTCAGTAACAAAAAAGCGTGATCATTTTAACTTTTGTAAAAGCAAATTTGAAGGGGGTTTTCGTTATTGGCCCACCTCTTGCATTCTCTTTATTCAACCTTTTTTCATAAGTTCTCAAATGTGAGAGTCATTATTTTCCTTCAATATTTTCATACATGTAGTGACAACAAACATACATATTAAAGTAGACAGCAGAGAAATCTCTTGCTCCTCTATGCAATCATACATTTGACAAACCAAAACCATTGAGCTTGTGAAATGATCCTGATCTTTGCAAAGCACATATAGCAAACGATCACACAGATAGCCATTTACATACAAACGTTTTCAGTGTGTGCAAAACAACATGAACAAAAATGATAATACATCACATATGTACATTAGTAACCCTTATTATGTAATGTGGTCCACGTGTCCATACTGTGAATGTCACCAGCTATTTCTACTCATTCATATGGATCTATGCTCCTAATATTTTACTTCTAGGAGAAATTACAGGTTTGTATTTAACCAAGTGCACAATAAAAATAAAAAAAATAAAAAGAATGAATATGCAGCAAATATTTTCTTACTACGTGAGTGCATCTAATATAAGAGGATGATTGCATTGACGGTTGCTTTCAGCAGGAGGGTGGCAGTGTGCTGGCATAGGGTGTTGCAGGTTTGTTCTGATTAGTTTTCCAGGTAGCTGACCCACGAGCTACTGTCCATTAGTGTCAATCAGCCTCCAGAAAGATCCAATTGTTATGTGGCGAAGTGGCAGGAACATAAATGTGGGAACCCGTTAGGGTACATTTGAGAAAATATATTCTGCAGGGAAGCTGGAATAGCAATGAGACATGTCTAGCGCTGTCAAAGCCCTTTCCCTCTGGGACACTGAAGGTGTGACCGGTATAGGGGTTTGGGCGCCTACCGTATGGCCTGACTACTAGATAGTGAACCGGATGAGCTAAATAAAAACAGGAATTTACAGGAAAAAAGCCAGACCAAAGTGTATGGTAAATATGCTAAGGCAACTATCAGAAGTGGTTTGAGTGAGTACTCACTTTGAGTGAGGTTGTTTGAATCTTTTTGTAGGGTATGGTCCATCAGGTTCAGACAGGAAGGGGCCCAAGTGGCAGGATCCCAACTCCACAAAGGCATCACCCAACCAGAAGACCATGAACAGCTGATCAACACACATACATTGGCACAAGCGATCAGCAGGGCGACGGGTAGTGTATAGATAGAAACACAAAACAAAAACTGCTTTAAAATCCAAGTCCAAAGAATCCCCAGATATGTTCTGCATTCTAATGACAAAGAAAGATAATACAATCTAAGTACAAACGTACTTGAGAACAAAAAGAATTTGAAGAATTTGAATTTGAAACCTTCTACTGACTGGCTTTTAGAGTTCTGTTGGAGAATCTACTGCAGATACTGCCAAGGGGTCACATGATGTTAGTTGTACAACATACAGAGGGGCCATGCACATGTGCTCCAGAATGTTTGGTGGCTATGGCAGAAGTTGCCTTGATACCCTGTGTGCTCACTATGTTCCACCATGTCTTTTGTAGAAACAAAGCCTATGGTGAGTACCATGGCCACCATTCACAACATCTATGGCTGATTCCCCGAAATCAATGGACGGACGTATCATTCATGTCATATGATCATTCATTTCACATGGGGAACCAAGATACAAGGCTTGCCTATGTCACAAAGTGAAATGAAGTGGGCAGGCAGGATCAAATGTCGAGTGTTGCAGAAGCTATGGTGGTCTAGGGGAGACAAGGGAAGACAAGGTCAAGTGCTGAAGCAGGTGCAGGATTCATGTGGGTTAGGTCTTGGGTAGACTTAAGTAGACGAGGCTAAGTACCAAGACCATTGCAGGCACTATGCCAAATTCTCTAAATCAACCGTTGCAAGTCAACCAAGCTAGGCACTTCGCCCAATTGTATCAACAATCTAAGATGTCTTTTTCCTTACACTCTGGCCTTTAATTAAAATACCAAGCAAAGGGTTTGGTAGCCAATATGTTTCAGAGGGTAGGGTTTCAACATGTGTATGGAAGCCTGGTTCTTTATATAACAAATGATCAGATATAGCAAACCCGGTCCAGCCACAAGGACCCAAAAACAATTTAATAAAGATTTTGACAATACATGTCACATTTCATACAAATAAATAATTAATAACCACAGGTAAATGAGCCCAAACCCATTCCCAACATTTACCATACACTGTAATTCATAATAATAGTGACACATAGTACATGTAGAGAGTATCAGGTAACTCTTTTAGTACAACCTGAGTAGCTGAGACGTGGGGGAGGGTGGGGGAGATTGTATAGGTTTAGACAATAAAATTATGAGTGCTCGGCATGTGCAACAGGCACTGTGCAGTATAAAAAGTCGACACAACTGTGTTTCGGACTGTAGCCTATTCTGTTGGCTGTAAATTAGATGGCCTTTATCAGGACGAGGAATTGCAGTCTGGACTCAGAGGGACTCTCTTGTGGTTGTGTTCATGCCTCAATTCTTCGAGCACGTTGGTTCAATCATTAAAGTTACGCCTGTGGCGTTTGCAATGCCAATCCAGTGGGTGACTCCCACTATTGAGTGATCTTGAGCACGAGAAATCGTGTGCAGGCACCTGGCAGGGTACCATGTGGAGCAGGGTCCTTTCGTGATCCAATTCTCCCAAGCAGGTCAGTGTATCTACCTATGTGCCTGCTGTTCAGTGCTCGCTACGGGCTGCACGGCTCTGGTCGATATGAAATCTGCGGTCCATTCCTGGTTCTTCATTCTATGTGGAATTTCTAAATGAGCAGGTAGTGATTGGAAAATTGTCCTACACTCTAAATCCTAGTAAAGTTAGACTGTAGTTTTCTTTTTCTAGGAATGTGCATCTACCTAGTAGCACGCCACACTGTATCACTAACATGTTATATGGCCGCCTTGCATCTCTGTCATTCTGCATATTGCCTATACACTGCTTTGGCCCATTCAAGAGGAATATGGTTCTTTTATGAACTGTTTGTAATAAATTCTGATGTTTCCAGAAAGTTCGCAGGTGTGAATCATTGGGAATGATGACTCCAGGTAGACAGTGGAAGAGAAGACGTAAGTAGCAAGAAAGAGAGATATTCACTATATGCATGCAACAGAGTGTTGTATGAATAGTCTGCTGAAGACAGCAACTCTAGCTTCGTTATTGAATTTTGCAATATTCTCCTTGAAAGTTAAATATTCATTTTATCTGGGAATTTTGTGTGATGGCTAAATGAAATATTAAGTTCTGTAACCACCTATTTCAGAATCTGTTAAAAACTCAAAAGCTCACACTTCTTGAGTTCTTAGTAAATGTGATTGTCTGCGGGTGTTGTAGAAATGCCTCCATGTGAAACATGTGTTGGATCAGAGGGTTTCAGTACATCAACAGGGTATTCAAGTATTCAGTACCACTACCAAGTCTTAATGGCATTACATGATGTGATAATCTCAAATAATATTCTTCAAAGATACCGATAAGATGATATTCTCTGGGCATGTTGTTTTGCGTGGATATACGCTAGCTGCTGAATATATTTCATACAAAAACAACACTGTGTCAGGAGGGAGAAGAACATACGACTTGAAACCCATTTAAATTATAAACAAAACGATTTGTATTCAGTTCAAAACGAAAGGGTTGGTTAAAAGATGTAGATCAAAACAAAAAACGGTTGCATCTATGTGTAAGAGTGTGAGGTTTAAGGAGAGCAAAACAGGTGATAGGGATATTCGAAAACCCAAATCCCATATCTAATGTACGTCCATGGTACATAGCCTAAGGGCCCTAGTCTACTATAATTCACAGTCAGGGTTAGATTGCACTGAAGGAATGGTACAAAGTAACTCACAGTTCTGTCAGGATCCCATTGGTCCTGGACCCTCATGTAGAAGTTGCTAACATCCATTGGTCCTCCTGAGATTTGGCCGTTTGACATCCAGATGATAGCCGATTTCTTCACTGTATGTCCCAGGTGAATCTCCAAGCTGCAGTCATTGCTTCCATGTCTCCCCTGCCAAGGGTTGCTTGCTAGGTTCTGAGCTAGTCCCCAGATCAGGTCGTTCAAGAGCCCACTATAGGCTCCTGTTTCACCCAAGCCACTCACAGCCTCACGTTTCTTACAAGTGCATCCCATGATCAGTCTTCTCTGGAAGCCACCACATGCTCAGGATCTTTACAAGCCCCCCTGGCTTCTGGTTTCCACAAGAAAATATTATATATTCATTGGTATGCTTGTCAGTCCCAGGAAAAGGAAATAGACAGGCATAAACTAGCCAGGAACCATAGTCCAGAATCTTTATTTTTGCTTCCCTTGGGGTCATTACAATTTTAGCTCCACCAGTCTCTGTGCACTAGTTAACAAGGCTTTCCATTTCTGTAGCCCTTGTGCCCCGGACACAAACCACCTCAGGGCCCATTGGTTTTGCCTTCTTTCTCTCAGCATCCCTTGTAGTGCTTGGTCTCCTTGACGTGTCCAATGTTGGCTCTACTCTGGACGTCTCTCTCCACTTCCTCTTCTCTGATGAACTTCCACCATCTCTAACATCTCCTTGCATTCAATGACCTACTGCGTCCTCTCTTCTCATCTTTCTTTTAACCAAAGCTCAGGGGCAATGCGTTTGTCTTGGAAGCAAGACAACGCGGCGTAAACCGATCTCACGCTTACAAACTACTTACTGGTATTAAGCGTGTTATGAATGAACAATAAATAAATACAATTCTGTTTAACCTTGCCTTTTCCTCCTCTGTCCATTCTTCAACTATTTACTCTCGCTGGAATTTCCTCCTCCCTTCTCAGTGCTACTGTACTCCTCCAACTTCATCCTCTCCCTGGTCCTTCCTCCTTCTGACTCTTCTCTGATCTTGGTCTCCTCCATCTCCCTTCTCCCCCGGGTCATTCCTTGTTCTCTCTCCCACGTTATGTCACACACCCCTTTGCTATTGACCCCCCATCATACTTCCTCAGTTTGTACCTGTTACAACCCCCTTTTATTGATGGGCTAAATTGGGTCATTGAGGTTCTTATTGGTTATACCTGGGCCCCGTGGCAGTTGAGACACATGGCTGAATGGTAGAGGGAGAGCCTTCCTCTTGCCTAGGTGTGCCTAATGCTAACTTTATTCATGGGCTGTCGAGGTCCTGTGGTTCTGCGGGCGAAGACTTTAAATCAGAGACATGCCTTCTTGGGATCCAACTTCCTTGTGTTGGTGGCCACTGGATGTGTCATAATTTATTTGGGCTGGTGTGCATGTAGCTCAACTTCCCTGAACCGCTGCTTCCTCATCCTGCGTCTACTCGTGACTTCAGCTGTCTTTCATGTTTTAGCAAATACTGGCTATGATGGTGATCATTCCAGTGGTCCAACCCACAGATTGCGCTCACTTGAAACCTAGCCTTGAATGTTTTGTTTTATACTTGTGATCAGGGTTTCAGTGTGTGATCTAAGTCTTTGTTTTCCTGTGCCTGAGTCCCTTACTCTAAAGGTGACTAGAGGGCATGTTTGAGCGCTAAATTATGAGGTCTGAGTCTTTTATTCAGATGCAAGGGGGGTGGACCGAGTTATGAGGTTTGCATCTCAGCTTTTGACAGTATATGGGGGATGATGAGTGGACCTAGATATCAGGTGTGGTCTCTAATTTTAACAGGGTCTGGAGGGATTTGCGTGGCCAGGCTCATGATGCAGGGAATAGATGTAAGGCCCAGGAGAACCTTCAGATAGCGCAAAAGCACGGACGTCATTTCACCAAAATGCCAGGGGTAGCGGAAGTGACATCACACAACCTTTGACCCCTGTTGACATCCCGGGAAGTGATGCCATTTGACCCCACTCGAAGTGATATCGTGGGTAGCGATGGAACATTACCTTTCACCCATTGACAAAACAGGAAGTGGCATCACAGCATTGTAGACAACGAAAAATATGGTTACAATATCACTATAATGTGATGTACATTTCATACAAGAATGGATCGCCATATGTATTGTTAAGATCCGTGTGTATAGGCCCATATTACCAAATTACTGTGAATGCAAGCAGATGTCCATGACCAAATGATAATGATGTGTTATTATATAGCACTTCTGCTTAAGTGCTTTATATAGAAAAAATATACACCCAATATCACCCAACCTGTGTTGATACTCATTTATCAACCTCAGAAGGATGAAAGGCTGAGTTGAGGCGTTTAAGAACAGACGGATTCACCCCCTGAAGTGTGCCTGAAATAAACCTTTAATGAGTCTAGCAATTATTGTATAGAATTCCGGAAAGACACATTATTTGGTATTCCTAATCTTTCTCATTTAGAGTCAGTGCTGAAAGTTAGACTTGTGGAAACCCTGTTTTTATTTTTCTTCTTTTTTTAAGGCGCCTGAACAAGAAAGCCAGCCACTCCAGGACTAAAGAGCCACATGGTGCTGGCCTCAGCCCAGGAGCTTGCATTCCAAAAAAAAATTGTTTTCTTCTTTTTATTTTTTTAGAGGTCGCAAGGGAGACCTCAGAGGTCGCAGTTGCGACCTCTGGAGACACCTAAATGACGTCCCTGCGCAAAAGGTATCAGGATTGCCGAAAGGACAGCTTCCTCTGGCACTCAGGGGTCCACGCACCCCAGTTCTCGCCCCTGATATGCAACTTGGTCTCAAATCACGGACATCAAGATCAGTGGGCTAGTGGCATATCTTCTTTTATGAAGTGCAGGCTTCAGAACAAATTCATAAAATGGTGTGCAGCTAGAGTAAGGTTTAGTCCAAAGATCAGAAAAACTTTGCAGTCCATTAATCTGCATCATATTTCTATTCCAACATCACCTGCCAGACAAAATCCAGATTTCAGACAGCCAGCAGGCACGCATTCCTCAATCTACCATTAAAGCACTCTGGGCAGTGATCTTCTCAAATAATTGCCTTGCTAGTGGTCCCCCACACTAACATGGATAGTAGAAGGGATTTGTGTAGGAGCTACATTACCCAACTCCTGGAAAGAGGCTACTATTGTCTTGATTTATGAAAAGGGGGATCTGAACGAACCACCTTCCTTCAAACCAATCACCCTGCTGTATATAGACGGCATCTCGTAATGCTGCCGGTGTTTCCTCGTCCGCCTGCAGGTGGGCGGTGTTAAACCCACCAGGTCAAACCTGGCGGGAACATCACCTCCCGCCTGCAGGAGTCGGGATCAGGCGGTCCGGAAACAATGGTGGCGGCGGGTTTAACGCCACCGTTATTTCCGGACCCCCTGATTTGTAATGAGGCCCAATGTCTTCAGCGAGTGGGTGCTTCTCCATCATGAAGAATGGATAGAAGCAGAAAAGGTGATTCTGAAATCATAAGCAGGGTTACAAAAATGGCGCTCCACGACAAACCAAGCTTTTAAACATTTAATATTGGGGACCTACATGCAAACCGCAAGGAAGACAAATGAAACACATGCTATTTAGACCTAGGACAAGCAATTGATTTATTGAATGGGGCAAAGTTGTGATCTAAACTGAGGACATTTGGCCTCCCAGAGGACCTCTTGACTATTACTGAAGCCCTGTATAGTGACTCCCATGGAAGAGTTAGGTATGGAGCGAACGGGCAAGTAACTTATTGATGGAGAAGTTAGAGACGGTAGTATTCAAGTTACCTTATAATTCCTCCCAAACTTGGGAGACATGGAGCAAATTTCAACGTTTTCACTGCAACATGAGCACATTTTCAAGTCAGAGCGGTTAGTAATAACAAATATTTCTTTCTCTGCCTAAAAGGTCTGAATAATCCAATATGACGTAGCTTCTTTTGCATTCAAAAGCCATCAACCAGTCGATGGCAATGTCTTCGTGGACGTTGGGAGCAAGTCCAGTCCGGTTCTTTCACTTCAATAATAGGGACGTTATTTGTAATCCAATAGAAAATATTGTGTGTCCTACGAGTTGAGGTAATCTCCTTATACTGACACTTTTGTGTAACATACCCTATTTGCTCTCATGGTCAGGGTTGGCCTACACTTTCTACACATGTTTAAAAAGTTGAGGCATAAACCAATCTGCATTCTGGTTTTCAGTCTTGTGTCCTCATGTGAGATCACATTATACTTCTCAGCTGCAGGACGTTTAATGAAAAGTTAACTGCCTATTATTTCACTTTATTTTTGACATATTTTGACATCACAAAGGCACATTACATTCATAGGAACTGTGAAAGATATTTTCAACCAAGCTGAAACACGCTTTTCAAATGTTGCATCTCCCTTTCTTGCACATGTGATCTGCTGTACCAGTCATGCCACTCATGATCCCATAAGCGATGTCATATGTGATATCATCAGTGATGCCATTTGTGATGTTATTTGTGTGCTTAGGGACTTCACATTGGGGGCATTATAGTTAAGTTGGCGCAGCTTCAGCTCCTGCTGAATTTCAGGAATTTTGAGGCTTTCAATCAGCACCTTGACATCATTTCAACTAAAGTTTATTCACTGAATTTCAAGGGCTTCCTAGAATCATATTGTTTCACCTTAACATCGCCTCAACTAACTTTTTTCACTGAATGTCAAAGGTTTTGTAGCACTGAAGTTGTGCACCTTAACTGTCCCTTACATAACGTTTTAACATTGAATTTCAAGGGTTTTCTTATGCTATTCTGTCCACCGCTTGTAATTATGTCTTTTTTTCTGATAACCTACCTGATGTCATCTCATTTGTTACCAATATCTGTTCTTGAGCTATGCAGCATCGGGTTTATGAAGTATTTTATGTTTTTTGTGTCCACTAGATAAGATGGGATTAGTAATGGTGTACTGTGACGATGAACAGTGAGGTGGCTAGTTAGGAACTGTGACAAGGTAGAGTGAAGTGGGGTAGTTGGGCACTGTGATGAGGAATAGCAAGGCGTGATTAGAGAGGTACTGTCACGAGGAAGACTGAGTTAGTACACAAATATACTTTACATATTATAAACACAGAACTCCTTTTAAGGACTACCAAACTTTAAAAAATATATAATCGAGAACTACAAATGTACTGGAATGAGGAAGAGGGACGTACTGATATGACACATAGATTCATGAACAATATCTATGTCTGACATTTGCGAATTAACAAAAAAGAAAACATATGGTGAATCGAGAAGTCCTCATGTAACCAATTGTTGAGATGATACTGGGACAAGGAACAGTACATTGAACAACAATACAGATCGAGAACCACGTATACACCCAGTGAAATAATAACTGCAAGAGAGCCAGAATTCCCCGGTACATTATGGTCCGGAAAGTTAACGATGGGGGTTTTGGATACCCGATATAAAAAAATTATGGTAGTGGTTTTTATTGAAAAAAGTGTGTGATTACACTGGTGGAGATCTGAGTCAGGTGCCGTGGTGGGTGCAAATTGAGATGCAGCGGTTTTTGCCGTATGATATTAGATGTTTGTTTTCTTTTGCAAAGTTACCTAAGAAGGTGCAGTGTTTGAAATCAATATTGGCTACCAAAGATGCATTGTCATCATTGATAGTGGGAACTGGACAAGGTCTTTATATTTATGAGGAGGCATCCCTTTGGCATAATCCTGGTCCGCAGTTCAATAATACGGTACTGAATTTGAGTAGTTGGGTTCAGAGAGGCATTTTACCTATTGGTGATGTCTGCAGTGATGAAGGAGTGGTACCATTTGGAAGTTTGGTTGAGAAGTTTGGACTGCGGAATAAGGAATTAAGAAGTTATGATATTTTGGTAACTACTCTCAGAAAGGAGACAAATGATGGATGCTCCATTTTTGAAAAAAACTGACATTTTTTATATATTGATTATTGAATCTCAGAAAGTGTCTAATTTTATGTAGGTTATGCAATCTGATGGGTTGGTTGGATTCATGGGAAAAGTTACGGTTATCATGGTCAGAGGAGTTAGGCAGGGAATTTACACCAAAAGAATGGGAAAAGATTTTGAGAGTCCCAACGAATGCTAAAGTGGATTTACAATTACATTGCATACATCAAAGGATATTGGGCGGAATATATTGGACCCCAGTGCATATGTGCAGATTGGGGTTGGTTGATGATGATCGATGTTGGGGTTGTAGGAAAGAAAAGGGTAATCTACTACATATGTTGTGGAATTGTGAAAGGTTGGTGAGTTTTTGGAGGGACGTTATTGACAGGATGGACCAAATCTGGAACATTATTTATCCACGCAATCCGTTGGCAGTCATCGTACTATTGTCCAGTGGTGGGCAGGATATAAGCTGGGTGGTATCGTGTGGGGTGAACAAAGTTTTGTTGGTGGCGGCTAAACAGATTTTGAATGTCTGGAAGGCGAGGAAGAAACCGACAGTGGAGGAGTGGATTTTGGATGTTAAAGTTTTGTCAAGATTTGAAAAAACTATTTATAGTAAACAAAACAAGGAAACCCTTTATGAAGATCTGTGGGGACGCTTTATTGATCTTTATGGATGATGCTGGGTTGGGTTATGAAGTGGAGTGAAATGGTTTACTTTCAGGTAACGTAAATATTGGGGGGGTTGTGTTGTTTGTGTGGTTGTTTTGTTTTGTGTAGTCTTACTTGTCTGTTGACATTTGTTTAGTGCATCTAGTTTTGCTTTACGTTAGTCTTAGTTTAATATTGTACAATATAGAGTTACGATTTGCAGTTCTATTATAATAATTGTCTTCAGCTACTGTGTATTTTGTGACTCAGTGACCCATGATGTAGATACTGTTGTTTTTGTTGTACCTTGTTGAAAATAAGAAATAAAGAGTTTAAAAAAAATGCATCTTAATGTTCCAATAACTTTATTTGATGTGAAGGGAGAATGTAAATACAACAAAAAATATTGATAATTGCACTCTCTTTTGGAAAAAGTTAAATGTAAATGCAGTAAAAAACAGACTATTTTCTTTCCGATTCGTGCTTCACCGATACAAACATTGTGAAAACGCATTGGCCTAAGGGTACATGCATGAAATGAAATACGAGAGCCAATTGGTTCATAGACACGCAGATTGTGAATCACATATACATACTGCAGACATCCTTACATTTCCTCATTGTCTGGCAGACAAATTCAGGTAGACACAGTGAACCTGGCTTTCTGTTTTTTTTAATTCCCTTTTCAATATTTGTTGATCCTTTTTCATTTTTTTCTTTTTCTTTTTGATTATTTTCTGAAGATGCTGACACAACATCCTGAGGCACCCTCCAGCGATGAAAAGATCCACCTCATCACTATTGCTGAAGACACGGAAAACATTGAATGGGTAGAGCAGCCAGCTCCACCCAAGAAGTACTGGTGCAGGAGCATCACACCTTCCCTGTGTTGGCAGTACTTTAAGGTGCCTAAATATATTCTATTGTCAGATATTAAGAAGGGACAGTGCACATTTTGCAGCGAGAGCCAAAGGAGAGGATTCTCCATGGTTTCTGCACAGAGCCTGGGCACCACTGCGTTCTTGAACCAGCTGATCCCCAATGGTGGCAAGTGGCTAAACGTTTCAGGAGCAGGTTACGGCACCAGGCAATCCACCTTGGTTGCAAAGCTCTGAAATCCACCGCTGGACCTACAATGCCACAGGAAGAAGCTGGACCATCATCACCAGCTGTGTCATCTGCTGGACCTCTCCCATCTACTTCATCTGGCACCATTGATGGGTGTGTGGCCTCTACCGTCCCAGCTTTGGACCCTCTGGCCCAATACAGGTCTCCAATCAGTGGCGTTTTCACCTGCAGAAAGTGCAACTTTTAAGATAATTGAGGATGTTTGGGTGGGTACTCCGTTTTTCAGGTTTGTTTTGACCTGGCAGTTAAAAAAACAACCCCCCGCAAAAATATAAAACCTATGTTTTCTACATCCAATCCCTCGCCTTTCCATCCTCACCTTAACCCCACAACGGTTCTTTTCAGAACCACCATGAAAGTTCAAAGAAATATCTCAGCTGGGGGAGGTGGGTTTCATATTAAGAATCATGGCAATGGGTTAGCCTACTGGTAACCGCCCGCCACTCAAGTTGAAGGCCCAAATGAAACAAGAGTCCCTTAACACAGGTAACAGTAACATTACCAGCAGTCTCGGCCCGCCACCGCATATTTTCTAATTGAACATCCTTAGTGCTAAGGGTGTTTAATTGGAAAAAAAACACAGTTGCCTTGCGGCACACTTTGGCACCACACCCAACTTCTTCAAATCCATTTTCTCTGTTGATGACCGTGACATAATTAACAGGGAAACAGACTTCAGAAAGTACAGCACGGCAAAACACAACACCGCAAGTTAATTTAAAAAAAATGTAACATTCTTAGCACCATGCAGTTCCTAAGGGGGTTTAATTCGGAAAAGAAACGCATTTACCTTATTGGTGCTTTTCTGCACTACGCCATACTTCCTCAAATCCATTTTCTCTGGAAATTACTGTTGCATCATCAACCACGAAACCGATTTAGGAAAGTACGGCAGGACACATCAACACACTGCAAGGTAATTTTTTTAAGACTTGTTTAATTAAACACCCTTACCTCCATTCAGATGCTAAGGGTGTGTATTTGGAGAAAAAAAAACACAATTGCCTTGTGGCATACTTTAGCACCACACCCTACTTCCTCCAAATCATTTTCTCTGTGGATGAGCATTCCATCATCAACAGAGAAATGGACTTTGGAAGGTATGGCACATCCTTAGCACCATGCAGGTGCTAAGGGTGTTTAATTGGAAAAAAATCACAGTTTCCTTGTGGCACACTTTGGCCCCACACCCTACTTCCTCAAATCCATTTTCTCTGTTGATGACCGTGACATCATCAACATGGAAACCTTCTTCAGAAAGTATAGCACAGCAAAACACCACACTGCAAGTACATTTTTAAAAATTGAACACCCTTAGCACCATGCAGTTGCTAAGAGGGTTTAATTTGGAAAAAAACACACTTACCTTATTATTGGTGCTTTTCTGCACCACGCCCTACTTCCTCAAATCCATTCTCCATGGGAATTACTGTTGCATCATCAACAGAGAAACCGATTTAGGAAAGTACGACAGGACACATCCACACACTGTAAGGTAATTTTTTAAAGACTTGTTTAATTAAATACCCTTACCTCCATTCAGGTGCTAAGGGTGTTTATTTGGACAAACAAAAACACAATTGCCTTGTGGCACATTTTGGCACCACACCCTACTTCCTCCAAATCATTTTCTCTGTGGATGACCATTCCATCATCAACAGAGAAATGAACTTTGGAAAGTACGGCACAACTTGACACAGCAAGGCAATTGTATTTTTAAATTAAACACCCGTAGTACCATGCAGGTGCTAAGGTTGTTTAAATGGAAGAAAATCACAATTGCCTTGTGGTACACTGTGGCACCACGCCCTACTTACTCAAATCCTTTTTCTCTGTTGATGACTGACAGCATCAACAGTGAAATAGACTTCAGAAAATATGGCATGGCACAGCGCCAAAACTAAGAGGAAAAAGGGAACCACACTCTCCGCGGGCCAGATGGAAAGGCAATATCAGTAAAATTAGCACAGCTCACAACAAAGTATTTGTCAAAATTTAATGTATAATAAAAAAAAACATAGGTAAAAGACACGGCCAGGAAGGCAGCAGCAACAACAGAGACAGGACGCCCATAAGCACGACCCGCACACACCGCGTTTCACGCTCAACTGAGCGCTTGGTCACAGTAGTGGCCGTGTAGTTATGGTTAAGTTAAGTTGCTGTTTCCATAGGAAGAGCACTTTTTGGGCAGCTTATAACTTCGCTCCCCCTGGACGAATCCTCACTAAACTTTCCCAAAAAAGTATGTGGGCCACTCTGAAATTTTTTGCAAAGTTTGGAGATGTTTGGTCCAGGGTGGCAAAAGTTATAGGGGGGTCCCAAAACGTTTTTTTCCCATAGACTGAAGGGGGGAAAAACTTTGCGCACGGCTACAGTTCAAACCGCTGGACGGATTTTCACGAAATCTGCGGCAGGTACAGGGGCTTGGTCCAGAAAGCATGCTTTTGTAAATTTGGTGACCTGCCGTGCAGTACTTTTCTTTAAAATTATTAAAAAGTGGGTCTGAAAAAATTAGTGATATCTATGTCCGCTTCGCAGTCACACTTCCCTGTTCGGTCCACGGACAAGATACCGATTTGCTAAGGGGCTGGCGTCATGACGGTGGATACGCAACGTCTCTGCCCATTGGCTGCTGCGAGACGTGTTCTGTGTCAGATTGTTTGGATGCGGCCGACATCTTGGATCCGCCGAAAGCGGAGCAAGAACCAGCGTACATATGCTCTATTTATAAAACTGTTTTGCTGTGTCACAGACCATTGGGAAAGGTTCAGACAGTAAGACATGGGTGATCAATGCATTTGTTCTGGGGGGTCGGTCTTCATGGTGTACTTTCCATGGACAGCTTGTACGCACAGAAAATGAGGGGTGTAATAACGATAGCATTTCAGTCCATGCAGTGGACAGGAAACTTCTAATTGTTGAAAGCACACGCATAGTGGTAGCCAACATTGAAATTGACAACATGCCATGATTGTATTACTTTTCACGATGCCTATTATTATATTCAGTAGTGCGCCGCCACGGGTGTCACATGCGACAGTGGTTGTAGCCAGGGCCTAGAGTCTTGGATGCATGGGCGTCGGCCGGAGGCCGAAGGCCTTACTTCCAAGACTGTAGGCCCTGGCCACAACCACCGCAGCATGTCACACCCATGGATACACCCGTAGTATTGCGTTTCCATTGGCAAGTTGTGGGGAGTGCGTGCAGTCTCGGGTGCATGGCCTAAGGCCATGCACGCAAGAACAAAGTTATAAGTACTAGACGTGGAAGCCACTGCACACCCATCTCATGTAAGATCTATGGACATACAGCTAGGAGTGAAGCCTCTGGCCAGAAGCACTGAAGGATACCACACCTATAGAAAAAACCCCACTCCCACACATCACTGAGGTGGTTGTGGAGATACCCTGCACCCAATAACATAGCTATAATCTCTTCATGATGTATTTCCTATGCCCACCTTGTACGAACAGAATATTAGGGGTCCAATAAGGGCAGTATTTCAGTCCAAGGCCGAAGGCCTTACTTCCAAAACTCTAGGCCCTGGCCTCCAATACTTCAGCATGTCACACCCATGGATACCCCCTTACTAATGCGTATCGATTGCCTGGTTGTGGGGAGTGTGTGTACTCTTGGGTGCAAGGCTGAAGGCCATGCCCCCAACAACAAAGCTATAACATCTTCACTTACAAGTCCACATGGGTTCCATGTAGTGCGGTGGTTGGGGACAAGATGTGTACTTTTGGGTGCATGGTTGCAGGCTGTCTGCCATACACCCAAGCATGCACCCAACAGGAAACTTGTAAGCACTGCAGTTATAAGACACTTCACAACCATATATTGAAATGTATGGCCATACATCTACAATTCTAGGCCCTGCGCACAAACAGTGCAGCATTTCAGAGCTACAGAGACACCCCTAGTATTGAACATCAGTCAGGTGGCTGTGGGGAGAGTCTGCAGTCATGAGTGCATGGGCGTAGGCCATGCACCCAACAGCACAGTTATATGTAGTGTACTTACAAGGCACAATGGGTACGATATGGTGTGGTAGTGCATCACTCTGGCGGATGTGGGGAGGGGATGCAATCATGGGTGCATGGCCAAAAGCCATGTCCCCAAAAGTACATTTGTTCGTAGTGTACTTATATGCCGCAATGGATGTCAGATGGTGTGGTAGTAGTGGCCAGGATGCAGGGTATTTGAACAAAGTAATAAGCACTGCAGTTGTAAGTAACTATGCATTTTAAATACTGTAGACCCATACATTCATAATGCTATGGCCTCAAACTCACCTCTGTAGCCTGTGGCTACAAACTACTGCATCATATCACAGCTCTTCGTACACTTGTACTATGCAACATCATTAAGATGGTTGTGGGGAGGGCGTAGCGTTTTGGGAGCATGGTCAAAGGCCATGCTCCCAAAACCAAGTTTGTACATAGTACAATGACAAGACACAATGGTTCCGATATGCTGTGGTGTTTCTAGCCAGGACCCAGACTCTTGATTGCTTGCCCAAAGGCCATGCACCCAAGACTGAAGTCATAAGCAGTGGAGTTACAAGTGAATATGCGTGCGGTGTAATGCACTTGTTTTGTGGATGCTCTAGTGTCTTGCCTGCATGGTTACAGACGATGGTCCGAAAAGTAAATGTATAAGTAGCTAATTTACAAGGACCAGGGTTTTGATATGCAGAGATGGTTGTGGCTATGACCTATACTCCTTGTACCTTGGTCGTAAGGCGTACATGGTGAGTTACACATCGAAGATGCAAGGGCCAGCCTACAGGCACTGCAGCATATTAGTACCATATATTACACGTGTAGATTTGCATGTGTAGAAAATGACTGCCAATATACTTACTCCTTACTTTGTTCAGAATCCGCATAGAATTTTTAAATGGTTATTGTACTTGGTGGAAGTATCCCTTTTTCCATTTCTGTGATAAAAGAAACAGTCAGTCTTTGCATTTTTTGAAAATTTACTACATTGCATAATAGACAGTTTACCTTTTTTTTATCCTCATATTTAGTTCACAAACCAGTGTACTGTGCATTGCACTCAGTTTCTGTGTTTGCTTTTCTAATCCTTGGGTCTGGGGAAAAAAATCCTTGTCGGATTAAAAAAACACTTAATTTACTATGGTACTAACTACTTCCTTGTTTCCTTTGAGCGTTTCCTTCATCTTTCTGATTATTGTTATGTTTGTTGCCTTCCTGCCGATTTTTACCAACAGTTAGATACCTGTAGGCATATTCTAACTGTGCATTTGTTCCTACAGCTCATTTGTGTCATTGATATATCCTGTTTCCTTCATCTTTTCCATTAATGTAATGTTTGTTGCCTTCCTGATGATTTTTAACAACAGTTAAATACCTGTAGGCGTATTCTACCTGTGCATTTGTTCCCAACGATCTGTGATATTCATTTCTTTGTGTCATTCTTACATCCTCTTGGATAGTTAGATACCTGTTGGCGTATTCTAACTGTTTGTAGTCTTTCACATAATTTTTTTTTTTAAATCTTGAAGTACACATTATTTCGTAAGTTTTGGCTTTAAGAACATTAAATACGGATTTGTAAAATTAGCTGGCAATCTCTGCTTTAGAGTAATGGTGCTACCATTACATTCAAACCATCAACAATTCTTTTTAATGTATGCAGTGTAGTGACCTGCATTGGTTGGAGCTCCTGCATGGTAGATTATACCTACTGTTGTAAAGGTTTTCTTTCCAAGTGACACTTGACCGTGTGTGAATCCAGTCAGTTTGCAGTTGTTTTTGGTGCCATCTGCATTATAACGTAGAAGCATAAGTATTATGTAGACACTATGTGATTGTATCAGTAAGGTGGAGCGATTGTCTGAATTGCAAATAGTACATAATCTGCCATGGTTTGCATTTTGTACAAGTTGCTAAAATGGAATGCTCACACAATTTGGTATGGAAACATACACAAATCGCTCATTTGGGATTTCTTCCTGTATCACTTTGCTACATAGAGTGCATGTATGTTTCCACATGTACGAAATCTGGAAGATGTATTTCATTTACAGGTATGCTTTTGTTTTCCAATACTAATAGTATGTACATTAGAAATTCTTGTGGATCTTCTTGTGAGTTCATAGTGAATCTCACCATTCCAGCACAGTTGTCCAATTGTTGCCTTACTCCATGAACACTGTATGTGTTGTCAGGATTGCTTGTTGCATTTCTATGCAGCACTAACATTTGCAAACACAATTGGTCTATACTGTGGCACTAAATATTGTTAACAATTGGTGGCAATTGAAATAGAATATTCATTGCTGCATTTGCATAGCAACTTACCCCACTTTCATTTGCAAATTTGAATGGTCCAGCAAGTTCTGTATCTGAGTGCATTTTTCAGAATTTCTGTTGCTTCTTTGCCGACGTCCCTGGTTTACATTCCCTAGTAGGTTCTTCAATGTTTGCAGTAATTGTTGAAACTTTAGCTTCTTTTCTTTTCTTTCCGGAATTTGCTGTTGGATTCTGTTGCATTTCTGTTTCATTTAGTTTTCTTTTACCACATTTTACTTTATCTGGAACAGGGTATTGTTTCAGATGAGGGGTGAACAGTGAACACAATCTATTGTATTCTAGAATGCAAGGAATATCAGCTTTGACTTTACTTGCATCAAAGTTCATTAGCAATAGACCTTCAAATGTACGTAAGCGTGATAATGCTACGTAGCTCATGCCTTCCTTAAAGACTGTGTTTCCTATATCTATCAATGCTTTGTCTAGGGTAAGACCTTGGGATTTATGAATGGTAACTGCATATGCAAGAGTTAGAGAAAATTGCTCACTACGTACATACATGTCTTTGAAGAGAAGGAATCGAGCAATTGAGCGCCCTATCCTTTTCACTTCTGAAAGTTTATCAAAGCGAATATTGACAAACTGAATGTTGCTATCACGTTGGTATGATTGAAAGCCAACAACTGTGCCCAGTGCTCCATTGACTAGCCCTTGCTCTACGTCAAGGTTACGTTTAAGCATTACTCTACAATTTAAGGTTAATTTCAATATTTTTTCCAACCCAGCTGTGTTGGAGATTGAATTTTCTAAACTATTTAGTCTTGTTGTGGCTTGCTCACACATGGGTACTGTCATACCATGTACGTCTAGTTTGTCTGTGGTGCTAATTTTAAGTATTGGCTGCATTTCTTTACTTAACATTGTTTCATTGAATTTGAAACAGCTTGCAAGAGTTGGCATTAAGGCCATACAATTGACATTTTTGTGCACTATTTGTTCCATAACATCAGTTGCACATGCATTGTCGCCATAAAGTGCATGTATGTGCCGGTATTTCAATATAACTTGTGCTTCTTGCGATAATACACCAACTCTAATACTTTTTAAGATGTTGGCATAAGTGAGATCTGCAGATTGCCGCATGTTCTCAGTTAATTCTCTATATTGGAAATGTTGCCAAAGGTTAACATTGCCTATGCTACCAACAGTTTTCTGGCAGAGTTTGTAGCCTAAGGTTTTAAAAATCAGTTTGATTGATTGATTGATATTTTATTTCTATCGCACTCGTACACAAGGATTTCAGAGCGCGACAAGGCAAGGGAGGGGAACAGGGCAGAACAAACAGCGATCTTACTAGGCCCAGTGACATTGAGAACGCACAAGTGTATGGGAGAGGGGGAGGGGAAAAGTGCATGGAAGTGGGGAGAGGTGGAAAGTGTGAAGCAGAGGAGAAACAGATAAATAACAATAAGTAAATAATAAAGGCAACAAACAGTGGTAATGCAGCCAGCAATTTGCAAGTGCTAGGTTCACCTTTCACTGGTGTCAATTGTAGAAGATCTCCAAAAACGATAATGTGTTTCCCTGCAAAGAGTTCTTTGTTGTTACTTTTAAGTACTTCTTGCAATCTGAGATGAATCAAAGCCAACATTAGGTTGGAGACCATGCTCACCTCATCTATTAGTAGCATTTTCATTTGTTTCAATACTCTGCGTAATTCCATTGCAGCTTCTGTAGAAAGTTTGTAGTAGTCTAATTTATTTTGATGCTCTACTGGAAGCAGTAGTAATCGGTGTAAAGTGACACCGCCTTTGTTGTAGACAGCTAGACCTGTGGGGGCCGTAACAACAGCTGACAGTTTGTTGTTTGTCAATTGTTGAAGGAACTTGCTGATGATTTCGATTAAGAATGGTTTCCCTGATCTAGCTTCACCACTGACGTACAGCAGTATCGATTTGTAATTTTGGCAGGTACATTCTTTATTTTCGTGTTGTACACCATGTACAATTTGGTTTGTTACATCTTCAAAAATGGTGTGCTGATCGTTGTTAAGTTTTGCTTGTTGTACAGTTAAGTCTTCTGTATCTTCTTGATACTGATACATGGTGTTTTCTACTCCTGCCATAGCTACTCCAGCCTCATTTGATATTAGTGGTTGTCCTAGTGGTTCTTAACTTCCTGTTACAGAAGGTTGACTACTGACGGAAGAGTCCTCCTCTAGTTGGGCCTGACGTTCTTCTTCCTGTTGCTGTTCATTGTGTAACATTGTTTTGTACTATGTAAAATTCATATCGGTGATAGCGCTTTCATTTGCTTTGAAAGCATCTTCATAGCAGTCATAGTTATCTAGTATGTCTTCCTCTTTTCTCCATGGTTTGAAAAGTTGTAACAGAGACATGTAATATAGTTCTTTCTGTTGAGGATTTTTGAATGAAAATTTTACATGATTAATTAAGCTTCGTTTGGTTAGTTTTACTAAGCTCCCTTCACAATTGGTCACTCTATATCTACGTTTATTTTCATTGGATTTTACATTCTTTTTGTATGCAAAGTTTTGAGCTATATGTTATAGACACATGCTTTCCAGAGTGCTATTCCTGTTTGGATAGTATGTGTCCAGTAAATTGTTTTTCAGAATGTCTTGGCTTCTTGGGATCATTTCTGGCAATTGTTTCTATGTCCTCGTATGATTTTAGCACTCTTTTTCTAGATTTTGCAGGACCAAGACTGAGCCATACTATGCTGTCTGATTTTCCATACAAAGCAGTACCAGTTAAACGATCTGCTGCTTCATAGGCACCACATTCTCTATGAGAGGGCATTTTTATGCCTAGGCTGTACAATTTCTGTGATAATGTTTTGTCTGATGCTAGGTCATCCTAGAGGTCGTGAAGTTCTGTTTTTTCTGCTTTTGTTAAGTAGGCTGTAACATATCGTGCAACAGCAGTGGAATTGTCTGCAATGTACTGCACATCTATGTTTGCATTCCATAAGAGGGCAATGAATGCATTGTAATCATTGATATATTTTGATTCTTCCCTTCTTTTTATGTAATACGTGTTCTTAGGTGATTTACCTTTAACACTATGTCGAACTGAAGACATGAAGTTGTTTACTTCACCTGTTTCTGTAACTGGTCTATGGAAACCAAAGCGGCATTTGGTGTAGTATTTACCTTTGTTTTTGTATTTGCGGCGACAATATTTGTCACATTTGTGTCTTTGAAATTGTAAAATCTGCCCATGCAGCTCACTATGTGCCTGTTCAGAAGGGATTTCACAAGTGACATATTTTTGGATAAAGTGCAAAACAGTGCTGTCACTGTTGTGACCAAATTTCGGTGCACCTTTGATCCATAACAGCATGTGAATATGTGGTGCTCCTATCGCTTGATATTCTTTTCTCCGAAAGAAGTGCTGCACTTCTCCACGGGGAGGAACAGTTTTATTGCAAATAAAGTGTAGCATGACAATGAAATGATGATGGAAATATCTTGACACATTAACTGGATATAGAGAGCAAAGTTCTCCAGGTATTAATATATCTATGTTGTTTTTGTTGCTGTTTGCTATGTTTAGGAACTCATGTAAATCTTCACATTCATATTCGGCACAACTTAGCGTAACAAACCAAGTCGGTGGTCCTAGGTTTCTGATCATACAACGCACGTCTCCGTGCCGTCAAAACCAGTATTCCTTTGTACCATGCATGTTTGCAAACAAATGTGTTATACTTGATTGTAAAACCTCATCTTTTTCCTGTACCTTTTGTATTAACTGCATAGCTGACATATTTTGAAAGTGGGTACCAGATTTAAGATTGTGCGCAACTCTGTAACATAGTGTTGCTAATTCACTTTCATAGAGTAGGTGGAATATGTATTCCACATTTTGTCTAAATCTGGGATCTTGCGAATACATTCGTAATGAACGGTATTCCGATGGCCCAATCTGAGTGGGTCTATCATAGTATCTTCCACCTTTGCCAGTAGGAAATAGCAGTGGAAAAGCACGTGCTTCTATACTTTTTTCCCATATACGCATTGGTGACCCTTTGGTTTGTCTCATTTGGTAAGTTTCTAGTGCATCATCTATGCTTTCATTGGAATGCAATGGATGAATTGTTTAATGGTCCGAAAGAGTGGATACTGTAGCAGGATCCAGAAGTTCGAATTGTCCAGTTTCTGATGGCTCTTGTTTCCCTTAAGCTTTCATCATTATTTATTTCCTTGTAGTACTCATTATTGTCTTTTAGATATTTCAATTTGTCTAACTTTGTGTAAGTCCACTACTTGTTGCCAAATAATTTTGTCCTTTGTTAGTACTCCATTTAACAAGACTATTAAAGAATGCTCTATAGAACGTTCCACTCCTAGAGTGTGTACATTTTCCGCTAGATCTAATGGCAAATAAACTACTTTGCCACGAATGCCTTTCACCAACTCTGAGGAAGGTAATTTTGCTGTTTTTGGATGAAGGTGTATAATTGCTTGAAATGGGTGAACTGTTTATTATGCTCTCATACAAATTGAGCTGCTGCAGGATTTTTGGTAACGGAAACAATTCCAAATTATTTGTAATAGCACGTGAAGGAGTGTGGTTGTCTAATTTTGTAGTACAGTAACTGCAACATATTAGGCGTTCAGTTAATTCATATTTGTTTTCTGCTAAAAGGTAGAGAGCTAATTCAAACCATTTAGAATCTTCATTGTCTTCTATTTTGTATGTCCACATTTTTTGTGTTCTTTTTGTAAAACGTTCTGCGGCAACACACACACACACACACACACACACATGGTTCTGTACTTCAGCCGATGACCTTTTACATTTTACTATTTATTTTCTGTATGTGTGTAGTAGAAGGTTGTTATATGCAGAATTGTTGCTACTATGTTGTAAAACTGTTGCATTTTGTAAGTGGCTCTCACTTCTAAAATACTTTCTCTGAATACAGTCAATTTCTTCTTGTAATTATTTGGGTGTACCATGCAGAAGAGTGGTATTTAAGTTGCCTAATTCTGAAGCTGGACTTTTTGCATAGTATATTTTATACACTAGATTTCTTCCATTGGCATGATGTATTGATATCCTTTTGATATCCTGGAAGGTGCTTTTGCAAATTGGCCCAGAAATGCAGGCTAATGAATGTCCTTTTCGTCCTGTGTATTTCCACACTGGACAAATATCCATATTTTGCAGCACTTAAATTTTACTTTTCTCTTTATCTTTTACATATTGATTAAGGAACTGACATAAAGATTTGAACGCTTTGTTTGGATTGGTACACATTGATGTGCACGGCCATTTGTATACTGCACAGTGTGGGTCTGCTGAATCGAGAGGTAATTGTGAGTTTTCAGGGAATACATTTGTAAGCAGTGTTTCTTGGTCCATGATGGTAGTATTGATTTTCTGATACCCTCGTCCACTGCTATGGATGGCAATTGTGTTTGTTAGATTATGTTTGTATGCTTCGTCATTAAAATATGGTTCTGTGTTTGTTGTGTGACTCCATTTACCACCACAAACATGTAAGAAATTATTTTTGTTCACATTCCGTTTATTGCTCAGTTTCTTTTGTAGTTTAGTACTTAGTTTTGTTAGTGCTTTCATCCTATTTAACACTAATATAAACAACTTCCTTTTGAGAAGGATTGCACTGTCCATGAGACCTTGTAGGATTAACTTTCTACGGTAGGTTTTAAGGGGTGAGGATGATTTTGGTCCTCTTCTTAATAGATTCTGAAGGACTCTGTGATGAAACATTTTTGATAAAATACTTTTTTTACTATGCGTTCTTGTTACACTATCAGGATTATTAGGAGCATTGTTAGCTGTACTGGTAGTCATTTGTTTGACAACATTTTTGTGTTTTGTGACACATTTTGATGGAGGAGGTAAAGTTTTGGTAGCTGAGACTTCCTTTGTTTTGCTAACCAACTGCATTAGCTGGTTTGTTCTAACATTCTCTACAAACTCTACAACAGGTGGATGCTTACATTCGGCCCTTTTATTTTTATTTGCTCTACTTTTGCGTTCCTTTCTACAGAGTTGCTTTTTGGTAGGCATTCTTTGGTGTCTGTTGAAAGAAAAGGTATACTTTGGTCTGTTGTCCAGTGTCTGTGTGCTGTGTGCATGTGTGCATGAGTCTGATGGGGAAGGTCTTTGTCATGGTGTGTCGATGTGCATTGGACTCGTGCAATGATTTGCTAAGGCTACTTTATTGTTTCTATACTACTACAATGTGCTTCAGATGAGAGTACAAAGACTACTACTACTACTACAAAGTACTACTTGTGACGAAAACCATTATTAATGAACGAAATGCCATAAACTTGCAACAGCAACTTCTTTTCTAAATCTAACCTTCTAAGGATTACGTATGTTATTTGAGTTCCAAACACCCAGGGATTTGTGAGCCATTCTGCCTTTTATTCTTTGTTCAATAAATGGATATTTGTAGGTAGAATGGTTTAGAAATCAATGTTTGCTTTGGCGCCCAAAATAAACAAATAACCCACACAGCCTCTTTGAGGAGTAGTTACAATATAAAGGTAGTACTGTACTTACTTTTTTCGCAAAATAACCAGGTTTCTTCGGGTATGTCGTCTGCAGTGTAGATGCTGTTGATTCTCAGGAGAGGAGTCTTCACTGCGGTGCAAAAAAACAAAATCAATGACTTACAAGCCGATTCATGGAATTAATGTGCGCCAAAAATTCTGGCGCAGAGGTGCCAAAACGTGCGATTCGCAGTAAAAGTGCGAAATTCGCAGTGCAACTGCGAAAATCGCAGGGAAACCAGAGCACATTGATTCATGGAAGTCCGTGCGCGAGAAAAAAGGTCATCCAACGGCGTGTGCCACGGCCACTGCGAAATCGTACACAGCGCGGCGCACATCACAAAAGTAGGCGGAACATGTGGCGTAACACTCAGAATGGGGAACAATGCGTGAAAATATGGGCGTCACGGGTGAAGTACAGGAGGCAAGTGCGCGGAACGCCCACACGCTCGCCTACAACTCGTATGCATGGAATCGAATAGGGCAAACCAGCGCACGCTGAGGGACGCGCACAGGGCCAAACAAGTATGCCACAAGAAAGCAGGCGGTAGCGCCCCTGCGCCTGAAATAAATGTGTGCCAAAATGTGCGCTAACAAAAAGCACCCATATACAGCTATGATGAATGGTCCATACAGTGGCCCTCTAGGACAAATGAGGTGCAAAGGGGTACCGACAAACACGGACACCCGCTGTGTGAAAAATAGCGTGTGCGTGTATTATGGGGTTCGCGGGAAGTTCCACATGCGATTGGCCTGGGCACGTGTATTCCGGGGTGCGCATGAAGTTTCCCACGCAAATTAGCAGGGTATGTGTATTTCGGTGTGCGCGTGAAGTTCCACACGCAATTTCAGCAGAGTATGTGTACTCCGGGTGCGCGGCAAATTCCACACGCGAATCCAGCAGCCTACGTGTATTTCGGGGGTGCCAGGGAGTCCCACACGTGAATTGGCCGTGTGGGTCCTCCCAGCTGTTCCCTCTATATCCTCCATGGCCCCTGCAGGCGGCCCACACCACAGGGGACTACCCTGCACCCCTGCAGATGTCCCGCAGGCAGCCCATCCTCCATGGCCATGCCCCGCAGCCAAACCACATGTCACCTTGCACTACTGCCCACCAACGCATGTCTCCCAGCACCCCCACCCCCCAGCATCCAGGGGCACCCTCCACCAGGCCCCGACTCCTGTCCCCCTGCACCCACCCCCCTGCATCCAGGGGCACCCTCCACCAGGCCCCCACTTCTGTCCCCCTGCGCCCCCCCTGCATCCAGGGGCACCCTCCACCAGGCCCCCACTCCTGTCCCCCTGCACCCCCAACCCCCACCAATCAGGGGCACCCTCCACCAGGCCCCCACTCCTGTGCCCCTGCACCCCCACCCCCCTGCATCCAGGGGCACCCTCCACCAGGCCCCCACTCCTGTCTCCCAGCACGCCCCCCCCAGCTGTGCGATTTGGCTGGGTACATGTATTCCAGGGGTGCGCGGGTAGTCTCACATGCAATACCATCAGGGTACGTGTATTATGGGTCCGCGTGAACATCCACACGCGATACCAGTAGGGTACGTGTATTACTGGGTTCGCGGGAAGTTCCACACGCGATTGCCCTGGGTCCGTGTATTTCAGGGTGCGGGGGAAGTTTCACACGCGAATTAGCAGGGTACGTGTATTTCGGTGTGCACGGGAAGTTTCACACGCGAATTAGCAGGGTACGTGTATTTCGGTGTGCGCGTGAAGTTCCACACGCAATTTCAGCAGGGTACGTGTACTCCGGGTGCTTGACAAATTCCACACGTGAATCCAGCAGCCTACGTGTATTTCGGGGGTGCCGGGGAGTCCCACACGTGAATTGGCCGTGTGGGTCCTCCCAGCTGTTCCCTCTACACCCTCCACGGCCCCTGCAGGCGGCCCACACCACAGGGGACTACCCTGCACCCCTGCACATGTCCCGCAGGCAGCCCATCCACCATGGCCATGCCCCCCAGCCAACCCACATGTCACCTTGCACTACTGCCCACCAACGCATGTCTCCCAGCACCCCCCCCCCCAGCATCCATGGACACCCTCCACCAGGCCCCCACTCCTGTCTCCCTGCACCCCCACCCCCCAGCACTGTGGTGCACCCTCCACCAGGCTCCCACTCATGTCCAACTCATGTCCCCCTGCACCCCCACCCCCCACCAGTCAGGGGCACCTGCCAGCAGGCCCCCACTCCTGTCTCCCTGCACCCCCACCCCCCAGCAGTACAGGGCACCCTCCACCAGGCCCCACTCATGTCCAACTCATGTTCCCCTGCACCCCCACCCCCCAGCAGTGCAGGGCACCCTCCACCAGGCCCCCACACATGTCTCCCAGCACGCACCCCGCTGCAGTGCAGGGCACCCTCCACCAGGCCCCCACTCATGTCCAACTCATGTCTCCCTGCACCCCCACCCCCCACCAGTCAGGGGCACCTGCCAGCAGGCCCCCACTCATCTCCAACTCATGTCTCCCTGCACCCCCACCCCAGCAGTGCAGGGCACCCTCCACCAGGCCCCACTCATGTCCAACTCATGTCTCCCTGCACCCCCACCCCCCAGCAGTGCAGGGGTACCCTCCACCAGGCCCCCACACATGTCTCCCAGCACCCCCACCCCCCAGCAGTGCAGGGCACCCTCCACCAGGGCCCCACACATGTCTCCCAGCACCCCCACCCCCCAGCAGTGCAGGGCACCCTCCACCAAGCCTCCACTCATGTCCAACTCATGTCCCCCTGCACCCCCACCACCCACCAGTCAGGGGCACCTGCCAGCAGGCCCCCACTCATGTCCAACTCATGTCTCCCTGCACCCCCAACCCCCAGCAGTGCAGGGCACCCTCCACCAGGCCCCCACTCCTGTCTCCCTGCACCCCCACCCCACCAGTCAGGGGTACCCTCCACCAGGCCCCACTCATGTCCAACCCATGTCCCCCTGCACCCCCACCACCCAGCAGTGCAAGGTACCCTCCACCAGGCCCCCACTCATGTCCAACTCATGTCTCCCTGCACCCCCACCCCCCAGCACTGTGGGGCACCCTCCACCAGGCCCCCACTCCTGTCCCCCTGTACCCCCACCCCCCTGCATCCAGGGGCACCCTCCACCAGGCCCCCACTCATGTCTACCAGCACCCCCACCCCCCAGCTGTGCAATTCGCCTGGGTACGTGTATTCCAGGGGTGCGCGGGTAGTCTCACACGCAATTCCATCAGGGTACGTGTATCATGGGTCCGCGTGAACTTCCACACGCGATACCAGTGGGGTACGTGTATATCGGTGTGTGCGCGTGAAGTTCCACACGCGACTGGGCCTGTGAGAGTGGGGTACGTGTATTCCAGGGGTGGGCGGGATTATTTCCTCGCGACTGGGCCTGGGAGAGCGCGTTACGTGTATTCCTGGGGTGGGCGGGAAGATTTACACGGTCACCTACAACGCGCCAAAAAATAAAAGGACCAATCCTGAAACACGTACGCCAGCATGAAGCAGGCGCACGTCCCGCGCAGCATAAAAGAGTGCGCAAACAACAAACAAGCTCAGACGCCAGGATGAATATACCGTTCCTAGCAGCAGTGGCCGTGGGATACCGCAGGAGGAGGAGAAGGATAGTCAGGGCCAGAATCTTCACACCCAGAACCAGCCTATTTGGTATGTCTGATGACCAGGTGTATGGGAGGTACAGGTTTCCACCACACGTAATACTCGGTCAGTGAGTGGGAGGATGACCTCACATCACCCACCCTGTGCTCCCAAGCACTCAGCCCCCTGGAGAAGGTCCTTAATGTACTGCACTTCTTGGCTACCGGATCATTTCAGCGGACAAGTGCCATAGTGGGGGGGGGTGTCACAGGCCACGCAGTCATGGTGCCTACACCAGGTTTTGGCCATCATCACTGCACGCCCATCAGTCCGCAGGCACATATACCTGCCCAGAACACCTGCAGAAAGGCAGGCTGTCAGCCAGGATTTCTACAGGGTGGCACAATTCCCCAAAGTGCTAGGTGCCATTGATTGCACCCATGTGGCTATACGTCTGAGCACATCTATAGAAACCACAAGCACTGGCATTCCATCAACGTCCAGGTAGTATGTGATGCCAAGGGAATCATCACCTCAGTATATGCCAACTATCCAGGGTCCACCCACGACAGCTTCATTTACAGGATGTCAACCCTAAACCGGGACATGGAAGCTGGGCGGCATGGCGATGCATGGCTGCTTGGTGAGTAGAAATGCCACAGCACACGCATGCATGACAGATACAGAGTAATGCCAATACCCCACTAATGATGCCCATCACCACCTCCCCAGGGGACAGTGCCTACCCTCTGAGCACACACATGATGACGCCAATTCGGAACCCCATCACGCCTCCCGAGGAAAGATACAACACAGCCCATATTGCAACACGGGGCATAGTGGAGCGCACATTCGGAGTGCTCAAGTCACGCTTTCGCTCCCTTGACCATTCTGGCGGGCAGCTGTTATATGCTCCCCCAGTAGTGTGCAGGATCATAGTGGCAGCATGTGTCCTGCACAATGTTGCAAAACGCCGGGGCCTGGCTGTGGACATGGTGGTGCCCCCACATCCCCAACCACATGCACACCCGCTGCGCATGGGAGGGGAAAGGGCACGGGGTGAGGCAGCCCGTACGCAGCTGGTGGCTAATTACTTCACATAGAAAGCACACCCCTGTGGAGTGCACACAGCCCTGGCACATACCATCTGACAATCAATGATGACTCAATCTGACAATTATGATGAACAAAGGGACAGTCAACTGTCAGAACCATAGCAGCCTGAGATTGTTCATCTGGAAGTGTCACAATGTGTGCATCCCTACCTACACAAACACCACCAATGCAGTGTCATCAAAAGACACACTTCCATGCAGCAAAAATGAATACCCACTTGCAAAATACAACATGAGAACAGTGGCATGTCACCCAACGCCTCCCCGGCACGGCCACACAACACACCATGGCATGTCATGCAATGTTAGAGCAAACAAATTAATCCCCACAACATGCCCCAAGTGTCACCAACTACAGTGTCCCTAATGGAAACTGGCCACACATGAAATGCTCACAGTAATGCAGGACCAACAACACACATTACCAAATACTTACCAAGAATACCAATCACCTACACAACCTCCAACCTACCATAAACATGACAGTACGGACTTGGAAAATTGGTAGCCTCACTACCTGTTAATGGCAGCACTTCAAACACTTCCAAGTACACAGTGTTAGCGCCACGCAAGAGTGTAGGTGCACTGCTAACAACATGGACTCCAGTCCCAAAGTAGACCGCCTTGTGAAGACATGAGAAATGGACCTCCAAATTAGGAGGATGAGATGGATGCAGAGCCACATATCAATACACCATGCAGTGTACAATACAACAACAATATGCACTAGGAATGTATACACAGTATTGACTACAGACTGCCCACACATCAAATGGGAGTCCAACGTCACCGTGTAAGTCAATGTCACTTGGGCACACCCTTTGCAAGCCCATGGGAACGGGAAGCAGGAGGGGTGTGTGTCACACAAACCCAAGCATCTGACCCAAATTCAGGACAAGCCTGCATGTGTCCAGCCACAATACAGCGTATGCCCACGGGAGCCACACAAGGCAACACACTGTCCAAAAAATCAAAAATTAAAAAATAAATAACATGAAATCAAAAATGGCCATTAATGGGCCCGGGGGGTTTGGGGGAGGCCACCCAGGATGTCCGAGGATAGGGTGCATACCAAAACCCACCCGTGTGGATCTTGCGAAAAAAAAAAACACCTCCATGGGCTCATGGCCTGCACGGCTACCCTATTGTGGGAGAATCGCTGCTGTCGCTCTCCTCACCCTCTGCAGCTGCATCAGGAGGTGGTGGCACTATGGGAGGCAGCCCACGCAAAACCCTAGTCTGGTCCTCCATGGCAGCAAGAATGCGGTTGTGGAAGGTCTGGTTCTGGAGGATAATTGTGCGTAGGTACCCCTGCAACAACTCACGGGATGCCCGGACCTCCGCCCTAGTTGCCTGCAACTCAGCTGAGAGCGTACGTGTGAGCCGCTCCAGCTGCTGTTCTGTCCTCGTGTTAGCTGAAGCCTCAAGCTCAACCAGAGTTGCCCTGAGGTGACGGAGTTCTACCCTCAGGGCTTCCCTGTGGCCCTGGGACTCAATGGAAATGGCTTCCCCCAGAGTCTCCAGTGCCGCCCGCCTGTCCCTGTTGGACGCCAACATGTCCTCCCTGTGTTACTGGCTAATGGAGTCTGTTGCCTGCTGTAGTTGTTCAATTAGCCTTTCTTGGGGGACAATGGAAGTGGCCACCCTATCCATGGCCTGAGCCATCATCTCAGTTGATGCTGCCTGTTGGTTTGCCATACCGTATATGGATTGCTCCCATGCGGTATTGCCAGGTGGCGTACGGCCACCGCGTCGGCGGGCTCCACACCTGTCTGGGGCAAGGCGAACTGCACCTTGCTGTGCCGGCACTGCCTGAGGCTGCAGGACTGCATTCCCCCTCTGATCTGCTGGCCCAGGAACAGGATCAGATGTAGCGGAGTGTGACTCTGCATCCGTAACCACCAAAGGCGGACCTACCAACAATGACATCCCCATTGAGGGTTCTACCCCTGGTGCAGGTGGGTTGGACAGTACAGAATTCCTCCCAGAAACACTTACCTGCGACGGCACATAGGTCTCATCATCCGAATCGACACCTGAATACAGCTCGGGGGAGGTGCACCCAGAGACACCCCTTGAGATGACGGTCTGCAGCAAGTGTGGGTTCTCACCCACCAACACACCACGTCCCTCACTGCTGCCCGGTCGGGCCTGAGACCCCTCCTGGGTCTGCACCATCTCCACAACCCCAGCAGTATCAAGTGCGTCATCCCCTACAAAGACATGAAAGAAAAGAAATGGGAACAGGCATTAGCAACATGGAACACAATTCGGGCTGAGAAGCAACAGAAACAGTACTTCATTGACACATGTACCACATGACTACAACCCTCCCATGCATGCACTGTCACTGCGTATGAAGGGGAGGCAAATGGCACACATTGATGACACCAAGATGGAAGACCAACAAATTTGCTGCATGCTGCCTAGCAGTGCCATCACACATTGGCCTGTGATTGGCATGTCCAATATACATACATGACACATGCCATCACACAGATGGCATGTACCCTAGCCATGTCACACATGTGACAATAGGATGAAGAAATGCCTAGTGAAAGTGGTGGAATGCAGACAATCAGCCTGAATGAACACAGAATAACATGCAACTATGTTGTGGCAAGATGACAATTCAAGGGCAACTGGCGTGAGGTTGGGCTGAATGCCTACTGTTGCCAGAAGGGATACTGCAACACCCAAATCCTGGTGCGCAGAATGTATTGCATGAAGCGCATGGGTGATCCAAACCACTCAGGCACACACCCCCTCACTTGGCACTCAATCAGAAGCACTCACACACACGCCATGCACATGGATGACACACACATGCATGTGCACTCACCGGACAATGCCTCGTAATCTGGCAGGTCTCCCACGCCTTGGATCTGTTCCTCCGTGACGTAGGTCCCAGAAACATACTCATGTGGAGTGAGTTCTATGTCCTCTGCCGGAGACCCACCTCCAGTCACTAGAGTTGCGGCATGACTTGAGGCCAGCTTTTTCTTTGCACTGCGCTTAAGGTCATTCCAGCGCTTGTAGCAATCATTAGCTGTGCGCCTCACGAATCCAAGGGCACTTATGAGTTCCGCAATGGTCTGCCAGTGTGCCTGATGTTGTGCAGGTGTGGTCTTGCATCCTGCAGTAATCACCATTTCTCTGTCATGTGCGGACACATACTCCAGAAGTGCATCAAGTTCGACCCGATTCAAGCTGGGCTTCCTTTGTGGGCCGGACTGTGTAGCCGTGTCTGGGGCATCAGCCTGTACTGGACAAGCACTCTTCCTCTTCCGCTTGAAAGGTGGTGGTGATACTGAGTGTCCTACGCCGCTCTGGACACTAGGGGCAGGAGCCCCGGTGGACTGTGGACTAGGAGTGTGGGAATGAACACTCACCATGGGACTTGGTGCAGGCATTAGCTGAAGTGTGATGTAGTCAGGGGGAACGTCAGCAGGATGGACTAGGACCGACACTGTCCTGGCTGGGACACTCAGAGCTGGGGTGGATGGAGCCGCAGCTGCCCCTGCAGCCTCCCCACCCTGCCTACTCGGGGCAGCAGATGACATAGCTGCCCCTGATCCACGGAGGCTGGTGACACCAACGTGCACCGCCACACGTGGCCTAGACCTGCTGACCTGGAAGTCAGCCATGGAGTCACCTAGTGCCAGGTCTGGTGCCACAATGGGCTGGTCCAACAAGGGCTGAGCAGGGATGGTGTCAGCCACGTTACCCTCAACCAGGGGGGGCATGGGTGTCCCTGACTGGTCACCCACACATGGGGGGCTAGGGGCACCCTGCAAGTCCTGGCCACGTCTCCTACCGTATCCACCACGGCCACCTCTTGTGGCTCGCCCACCTTTGCCACCCTTACCGCGTGCTCGCCACCCAACCATGGCACTGATCTAGTTGTGCGTATGGGAGTTGCAGTAAACTATTGTCCTGGGCAATTGGGGGTCAAAGGGGTAGGGTACTAGATGGAATTCGTACCCTAGTGCTCTAGCAAGGCTGTATGTGACCCCTGGGGGAAGATGATGGGTCACGCACTGCACAGGCACCCCGAAAAAGGGAGATAATGTGCATGCAACCCCTCCTAGACCACGTGCGTGGAAAAAAAAACCTGCACTACGCTGTGGCACCCAGAAACACAAAAATGAACGTATGCGTGTCACAGGCAGCCTAGACTGACCTCTGAGGGGGCAGGCAACACACGGGGCAAGCACAGATGTCAAATACGTGCGCGATTCACCGTCTGCCAGGAAAAACCACGTGTAAAATACGCGCGTGTGCGCGTTGGTAACACCCCCGCCAAAAGAAGAATTGTATGCTGTCTGAGGAGACAGGACAACAGGAAAAGTGAATGCTGTTTGAGGAAACAGGCCCAGGAAAAAGACAAGAAAAGAAAAAGCTGTCAGAGGTAACAGGGAGTACGAACCTGGAACGCCATGAAGTAAATCGCGTGTGAACCGACAAGAAGTACAGATTTCACCCACTCGCTCTCCACGAAAAGCATATACAAGGAAATGGCGTTCTACACATACCTTTTAAACATGCCCACACGTCCAGCGTCACTTCCGCTGGTACGCGCTAAGGCCCCATCCTCCAATTACACGCGCTGACACTCTGACGTGCAGTCATTGAACGTGTAACATGCACCCGTGTACAGGGAAACACACGCGCACGCACGTCACAGACGCGCATACGCGCTGTTTGCCTTTGGGCCAATGAATTCGCGTACGTGTGCTGATGCGCTTACGCGCTAAGGCCCTTTCCTCGAATTACACGTAGACGTGCTGGATTTTCACGTGCCAAATCACTCTGTATCAAGCTGGCCATGCGTAAGCACACGGAAGACCACGCTCCTGCCCAGAAGGCCAAATTACTGCCCCCCAGAGCCCCGAGCATGCTCCCACCTGCCATCTGCTGCTGCCTGATTGCCTGCTGCCCACGTGCCCTGCCATTTGCTGCCTGCACATCAGCCAGGGGTGCTGTTGCTGTGACCACCCCTGCTGGAACCGAAGACTCCCGACTGGGATTCCATCGTTCCACAGCCCAGCCCCAGGATCCAGTTGCCCACCCACTCCTGCCTCTGGGGTTGTCATGTCGGGCACTGCAACATCTGGCACCACTGACAACCCCCGGCCAGAGAGGCAGAGGGGCACCAGCTTCACTGACATTGAAGTGGGTGTCCTGGTGGAGCAAGTCCTGGGGCAGTATGATGCCCTCTTCGGAAGTTTGCGCGCCGACAAGGAAGGACGGACTTGGATCTGGACGGACATCGTGACTGCCATCAACGCGGAGGGGGTGGCAGTCCGCGACTTCCAACATGTCAAGAAGCGCTGGGAGGACTTCAGGTCCAGGACCCTCAATAAGGCCCGGCGCCTCTTGAAGGCAGCGGATGCTAAGGGGCACCGGGGCCACTTGTCGGACGATCAGATGAGAGTCCTGGAACGCATATCCCCAGCGCTCCACGTCCAGGTCCTTGAGAGGCAGACCCGTCTGGAGTTGAGCGGTAAGTGTACATGCATCATGGTTCTAAGCTGTGCGTGTGGTGATGTGCCAGTAGTTTGCAGGTTGCACATGTGTTTGTATGGGGCCGAGTATGGGTGGGGTGTACAGGGCCGTGAGGCTAACACATGCGAGGGCTGTCATGTGTGAGACATGGATGGTGCTTGTGTGTGTAGGCTTGCATGCCAAATGCAGTTGTGTGGGCACACATGTTTGGATGAATGTGTATGTAAGTAGGCATGTTCGTGATGTCACACGTGGATGTTTTATTCAGCTGCATCTATCAGCACTGTGTACATGTGCATGTGTGTGTATTTGACAAGGGTGCAACAGTGATGCAACATGGATGCATGTGACAGCGGGATGTGGAAGCCTGATTGGCAGATGTGACATGGATACCCATCTGAACACTGCGACAGTTGGCAGAGGTGTACACATGCATGCAAGTGTGGTGGTGTGTGTGCAAGTGTAGTGCACTCCCTGTGTTGCATGTGATGTCTGGCTCACTTTTGCCTGCTCATGCTGTTGTATGTGAATGGATGGTGCTGGCAGTTGCGATATGGCTGTGGTATGGCTCATGTGTGCAAGTTGAAATGACATGTGTGTTGACGATTGTGATGCCATGTCTGAGGTTTGCCAATGCCACTCATGTACAACTGTCATGTGTGTATGTGTCCATTGTACAGTGCCCTGATGCCTGTGTTTCATTTCTCCCTGTCTGCAGCGTCAACTGATGAAGAGGGCGGAGAAGGTGCTGTGGAGCACAGCGGCGGGGATCGCACCGCCAGCCGGAGACGCAAGGCCCGGCTCCCCTCCCAGGTTGTGATCTCGTCAGGGAGGGAGGAGTCCGCTGCCACGTCCCAGGCCGCAGCTACCGGGGGGAGGTCCAAGAGGCGGAGGTCGGAGTTGGACTCCTCGGCAGCAGATGGGGCAGCTGGGACCCCACAAGGCCCAACGGGGGAAGATGGCACAGAGTCATCCAGGTTGGTGGAGGGTTTGGTGGAGGAGGAGGCCGTGCAAGCAACAGAGACGGGGTCTGGAGGTGGGGATTCCACTGGTGCTAGTGGTGCAGTGCAGGACCAGGGACAGGAGGCAGCACAGGCCGCCGCGGAGGTGCCTGTGTGCAATCCTGTCCCTGATCCTGTCACTGCATCATCTTGCACCAGCAGAGATGCTTACGTCCAGACCCGTTTTCAGGCAGGGGATGAGCTCACAACAACTGGCCTTCCTCTGCCTGCAGACGTGGCTATCCGGGTCCGGGTTGAGCCTGTCCTGACTGGTGTGGCGTTGCGTCAACGGGCCATGCGAGGTGACCTGAAGTCTTTTCATGAGGAGACTGCACGTCATCTCGAATGGCTCGTTGACCGCGTTGGCCTAATGGGACAGGTCACCCAGGCTGGATTCCTCCGTTTGATGGGGCTTGCTCAGACCCCCTCCTCAACTGAACCCCCTATGCGCCAGTCGTCCTCCGTGCCATCTTCCCACCCATTAGTCACCTGGGTGCCCTGTGGAGCTGCCTCTGACGGTGCGGCCAGGCTGGTGGAAGAGGCATCTCTGACACAGTCGGGAGTCGGACGTCCAGCAGGGGTGGCCACATCAACGATTGCACCCCAGCCGGTGGAGGATGTGCAGGCAGCAGGAGCCAGGGCACAGGCAGAGGTACAGCAGCAGCAGCAACGAGGTGGGAGCCATGATGGCTCGTGGCCTTCGACATCGGAGGGGCAGACATCGGCCGGTGGGCTGGAGGACCCAGGACAGGAAGGGTCTTCCGTGTGGCAGCGGTTGGGCCACGCCATAGATGCGGAGCGGCAGCGGGCGGAAGAGGCACGGCTCACGATGGTCAGGGCGGAGAACTCCCTGCGGAGGGCCCTGAGGCGGGCCGAGTGCCTCGAGGCAATCCGCAGGGAGTTGGAGGTGAACATGTCGACTGCCCTGCGGACCCTCAGGGCCATGGAGGAGGACCGCCTCCGGGACATTGAGCAGGAGTTCGATGATGCCCTGGCCCGGAACATCCCGAAGTGAGCCGTCGGACTGGCCCGCTGCCCTTGTAAATAGTTCTGTAGTTAGTGTTAGGTTTCCTTTGGTTTTGCATTTTTTTTTTACCTTTTGGACAATGGGCCACATTTTTGTATATATTTTTTTTTAGTAGGTAGTGTTATTAGATAGGTTTAATTTCTTCCGTTGGGATCATGGACCCTGGATTGTTTATCTGTATATAGTTAACTGTTGGATTTTCTATTTTTTTTTATGATTTACCCATGGAGCAATGGTTTTCGATTTTAATTTTCCACTGGATTTACTTTTGTGAACTGTGACTTTGGACACCTTTCCTTTGGATTATGATTTGTGGTTTTACATTATTTTACGGACATGCTGCTTTCTTTTTTTTAATTCCCATTTTCGTTTGTTTATTTTTGATTCAATTTATGTTGCTCTTAATACATATTTTTTCTTCAAACTTCAATGTGTAGTATCATCTCATTGGTTTCATGCATATCATGATATGGGTTTTGACATTCACTGACACCCATTGTGTGTATGTGAGGGACATGTGCTCATTTACAAACTTGCCATTGGGGTTGTATCATGTAATTGCCATTTCTAAGTGGGTGGATGCAATACTCGGGTGGGTGTTTGACATTTGGAGGCTGCCCATTAGGCCCAGGGATCTAGATTGTGATGACATGTTGGCTGGGGGACATGTGTGGGGGCCTGCTGGCAGGTGGCCCTGACTGCTGGGGGGTGAGGGTGCTGGGAGACATGAGTGTGGGCCTGGTGGAGGGTGCCCCTGGATGCTGTGGGGTGGGGGTGCTGGGAGACATGAGTGTGGGCCTGGTGGAGGGTGCCCCTGCACTGCTGGGGGTGGGGGTGCTGGGAGACATGTGTGGGGGCCTGGTGGAGGGTGCCCTGCACTGCTGGGGGTGGGGGTGCTGGGAGACATGTGTGGGGGCCTGGTGGAGGGTGCCCTGTACTGCTGGGGGGTGGGGGTGCTGGGAGACAGGAGTGGGGGCCTGGTGGAGGGTGCCCTGCACTGCTGGGGGTGGAGGTGCAGGGGGACATGAGTTGGACATGAGCGGGGGCCTGGTGGAGGGTGCCCTGCACTGCTGGGGGGTGGGGATGCTGGGAGACATGTGTGGGGGCCTGGTGGAGGGTGCCCTGCACTGCTGGGGGGTGGGGGTGCTGGGAGACAGGAGTGGGGGCCTGGTGGACGGGTGCCCTGCACTGCTGGGGGGTGGGGGTGCTGGGAGACATGTGTGGGGGCCTAGTGGAGGGTGCCCTGTACTGCTGGGGGATGGGGGTGCTGGGAGACATGTGTGGGGGCCTGGTGGAGGGTGCCCCTGACTGGTGGGAGGTGGGGGTGCAGGGAGACAGGAGTGGGGGCCTGGTGGATGGGTGCCCTGCACTGCTGGGGGGTGGGGGTGCTGGGAGACATGTGTGGGGGCCTAGTGGAGGGTGCCCTGTACTGCTGGGGGATGGGGGTGCTGGGAGACATGTGTGGGGGCCTGGTGGAGGGTGCCCCTGACTGGTGGGGGGTGGGGGTGCAGGGAGACAGGAGTGGGGGCCTGGTGGAGGGTGCCCCTGACTGGTGGGGGTGCAGGGAGACATGAGTTGGACATGAGTGGGGGCCTGGTGGAGGGTGCCCCTGGATGCTGGGGGGTGGGGGTGCTGGGAGACATGAGTGTGGGCCTGGTGGAGGGTGCCCATGACTGCTGGGGGGTGGGGGTGCAGCGGGATATGAGTTGGACATGAGTGGGGGCCTGGTGCAGGGTGCCCTGCACTGCTGGGGGTGGGGGCGCAGGGAGACAGGAGTTGGACATGTGTGGGGGCCTGGTGGAGGGTGCCCCTGCACTGATGGGGGGTGGGGGTGCAGGGAGACATAAGTTGGACATGAGTGGGGCCTGGTGGAGGGTGCCCTGCACTGCTGGGGGTGGGGGTGCAGGGAGACAGGAGTTGGACATGTGTGGGGGCCTGGTGGAGGGTGCCCCTGCACTGCTGGGCGGTGGGGGTGCAGGGAGACATGAGTTGGACATGAGTGGGCCTGGTGGAGGGTGCCCTGTACTGCTGGGGGGTGGGGGCGCAGGGAGACATGAGTTGGACATGAGTGGGGGCCTGCTGGCAGGTGCCCCTGACTGGTGGGGGGTGGGGGTGCAGGGGGACATGAGTTGGACATGAGTGGGGGCCTGGTGGAGGGTGCCATGCACTGCTGGGGGATGGGGGTGCTGGGAGGCATGTGTGGGGGCCTGGTGGAGGGTGCCCTGCACTGCTGGGGGTGGGGGTGCTGGGAGACATGTGTGGGGGCCTGGTGGAGGGTGCCCCTGGATGCAGGGGTGTGGGGGTGCAGGGGGACATGAGTTGGACATGAGTGGGGGCCTTGTGGAGGGTGTCCCTGGATGCTGGGGGGTGGGGGTGCTGGGAGACATGTGTGGGGGCCTGGTGGAGGGTGCCCTGCACTGCTGAGGGGTGGGGGTGCAGGGAGACAGGAGTTGGACATCTGTGGGGGCCTGGTGGAGGGTGCCCCTGCAGTGATGGGGGGTGGGGGTGCCGGGAGACATGGGTTGGACATGAGTGGGGTCTGGTGGAGGGTGCCCCTGGATGCTGGGGGGTGGGGGTGCTGGGAGACAGGAGTGGGGGCCTGGTGGAGGGTGCCCTGCACTGCTGCGGGGTGGGGGTGTAGGGAGACAGTAGTGGGGGCCTGCTGGCAGGTGCCCCTGACTGGTGGGGGCTGGGGGTGCAGGGAGACAGGAGTGGGGGCCTGCTGGCAGGTGCCCCTGACTGGTGGGGGGTGGGGGTGCAGGGAGACAGGAGTGGGGGCCTGGTGGAGGGTGCCCATGACTGCTGGGGGGTGGGGGTGCAGGGGGACATGAGTTGGACATGAGTGGGGTCCTGGTGGAGGGTGCCCCTGGATGCTGGGGGGTGGGGGTGCTGGGAGACATGTGTGGGGGCCTAGTGGAGGGTGCCCTGCACTGCTGAGGGGTGGGGGTGCTGGGAGACATGTGTGGGGGCCTGGTGGAGGGTGCCCCTGACTGGTGTGGGGTGGGGGTGCTGGGAGACATGAGTGTGGGCTTGGTGGAGGGTGCCCTTGGATGCTGGGGGGTGGGGTGCTGGGAGACATCCGTTGTTGATCAGTAGTGCAATGTGACATGTGGCTTGGCTGGGGGGCATGCCCATGGTGGATGGGCTGCCTGCGGGACATGAGCAGGGGTGCAGGGTAGTCCCCCGTGGTGTGGGCTGCCTGCAGGGGCCGTGGAGGTTGTAGAGCCAACACCTGGGAGGACCCACACGGCCAATTCACATGTAGTACTCCCCAGAACCCCTGAAATACATGTACCCTGCTGAAATCGCATGTGAGACTTCCCGCGCACCACGAAATACACGTACCCAGGACATTCGCGTGTGGAACTTCCCGCGCACCCCTGAAATACACGTACCCTGCAGAATTCGCTTGTGAAACTTCCCGCACACCCCAGGAATACACGTACCCAGGACATTCGTGTGTGGAACTTCCAGCGCACCCCTGAAATACACGTACCCTGCTGAATTTGCGTGTGAAACTTCCCACGCATCCCTGAAATACATGTACCCTGTTGAATTTGCATGTGAAATTTCCCGCACACCCCAGGAATACACGTACCCAGGACAATCGCATGTGGAACTTCCCGCGCACCCCTGAAATACACGTACCCTGCTGAATTCGTGTGTGAAACTTCCCGCACACCCCAGGAATACACGTACCCAGGACAATTGCGTGTGGAACTTCCTGCGCACCCCTGAAATACACGTACCCTGATGGAATCGCGTGTGGAACTTCCCGCGCACCCCTGAAATACATGTACACAGGACATTCGCATTTGAAATGTCCCTGGCACCCCGAAATACATGTACACAGGACATTCGCTTGTGGAACTTCCCGCGCACCCCTATAATACACGTACCCTGATGGAATCGCGTGTGGAACTTCCCGCGCACCCCTGAAATACACGTACCCTGCTGAATTCGCATGTGAAACTTCCCACGCACCCCTGAAATACACGTACCCTGCTGAATTCGCGTGTGAAACTTCCCGCACACACCAGGAATACAGGTACCCAGGACAATTGCGTGTGGAACTTCCCGCGTACCCCTGAAATACACATACCCTGCTGAATTTGCATGTGAAACTTCCCGCACACCCCAGGAATACACATACCCAGGACAATCGTGTCTGGAACTTCCTGCGCACCCCTGAAATACACGTACCCTGATGGAATCACGTGTGAAACTTCCCGCACACCCCAGGAATACACGTACCCAGGACAATCGCATGTGGAACTTCCCGCGCACCCCTGAAATACAAGTACCCTGCTGAATTTGCGTGTGAAACTTCCCGCACACCCCAGGAATACACATACCCAGGACAATCGCGTGTGGAACTTCCTGCGCACCCCTGAAATACACGTACCCTGATGGAATCGCGTGTGGAACTTCCTGCGCACCCCTGAAATACATGTACACAGGACATTCGCATGTGAAACTTCCCGTGCACCCCGAAATACATGTACACAGGACATTCGCGTGTGGAACTTCCCGCGCACCCCTATAATACACGTACCCTGATGGAATCGCGTGTGGAACTTCCCGCGCACCCCTGAAATACACGTACCCTGCTGAATTCGCGTGTGAAACTTCCCACGCACCCCTGAAATACACGTACCCTGCTGAATTCGCGTGTGAAACTTCCCGCACACACCAGGAATACACATACCCAGGACAATTGCGTGTGGAACTTCCCGCGCACCCCTGAAATACACATACCCTAATGGAATCGCGTGTGAAACTTCCCGCGCACCCCTGAAATACACGTACCCTGTTGAATTTGTGTGTGAAACTTCCCGTACACCACACGAATACACGTAACCAGGACAATCGCATGTGGAATTTCCCACGCACCCCTGAAATACACGTACCCTGCTGAATTTGCGTGTGAAACTTCCCGCACACCCCAGGAATACACGTACCCAGGACAATCGTGTGTAGAACTTCCTGCGCACCCCTGAAATACACATACCCTGATGGAATCGCGTGTGGAACTTCCTGCGCACCCCTGAAATACACGTACCCTGCTGAATTTGCATGTGAAACTTCCAGTGCACCCCGAAATACACGTAAACATGACATTCGCGTGTGGAACTTCCCACGCACCCCTGAAATATACGTACCCTGATGGAATTGCGTGTGGAACTTCCCGCGCACCCCTGAAATACACGTACGCTGCTGAATTCGCATGTGAAACTTCCCACGCTCCCCTGAAATACACGTACCCTGCTGAATTCGCGTGTGAAACTTCCCGCACACACCAGGATAACACGTACCCAGGACAATCGCGTGTGGAACTTCCCGCGCACCCCTGAAATACACATACCCTGCTGAATTCACGTGTGAAACTTCCCGCACAACCCAGGAATACACGTACCCAGGACAATCGTGTGTGGAACTTCCTGCGCACCCCTGAAATACACATACCTTGATGGAATTGCATGTGAAACTTCCCGCGCACCCCTGAAATACACGTACACTGCTGAATTCGCGTGTGAAACTTCCCGCACACCCCAGGAATACACGCACCCAGGACATTTTCGTGTGGAACTTCCCGCGCACCCCTGAAATACACGTACCCTGGTGAATTTGCATGTGAAACTTCCCGGGCACCCTGAAATACACGTACACAGGACATTTGCGTGTGGAACTTCCCGCGCACCCCTGAAATACACATACCCTGATGGAATCGCGTGTGAAACTTCCCGCGCACCACTGAAATACATGTATCCTGATGGAATCGCGTGTGAAACTTCCCACGCATCCCTGAAATACACGTACCCTGCTGAATTTGCGTGTGAAACTTCCCGCGCACCCCTGAAATACACATACCCTGATGGAATCGCGTGTGAAACTTCCCGCGCACCACTGAAATACATGTATCCTGATGGAATCGCGTTTGAAACTTCCCGTGCACCCCTGAAATACACGTTCCCCGCTTGGCGTTTGCTGTTTGGCAGCCTTGTGAACTGGACCAGGGTTAGTGCAGACATTTGCGATGAATTGGGGATTTTGATGGCTTTTCCTTGCGCGAGGGCGTTCTTGGGGGCGTAACTGGCGCTGCTGCAGGTTTGCTGCGCCACTCTGTGCCACGGCTGGTTTTGGAGGCTAAAATCCATGAATACGCTGTGCGATGAAATGGATTTTATCGCACGCAGCTGGCACAGTGTATCGCACGGGGACACTGTGCGCCAGCCGCGTGCGCCACTTTTGTGCGAAATTCTATGAATTACCCTGTTAGTGTGTTCACAGCAGTGATGATACTGCACACATTAATTGTGCTTCTTTCATCACAGCATTCTACTTTCATATTTCAACCCAGTGCATGTGTGCATTTCACTTCACTCTGTGCAGTATTTCCATGGCATTTTTCTAATATGGTACTTGAAAGTCCTTCAAAATTGCTAGCAATTTTAAGTTTATGGAAAAGCCTTGTTTTTCACACGGTGTACTATGTATAGGCGAGAGGTTTGTAAGCGATAGGGCACAGTAGTAGATGGGGAAAAATGTTCTACTTGCAAATTAAAAGCACAATGCTGAAAAATCGGGAGACCCTCAGAGGGAGATGTCACCACAGCAATCAGGAGCGCTTACTTTTCTCATACGATTACATTGCAAGTAGCATTACTGTAGCCCGTACACAGTACACTACTCCGACATTTTCACATACAAAATTGAGTTCCGCCCTAAATAGGCATGCTTGCAACGTATGTATAGGTTATGCGGAAGACAGTAAGCAGTCGTGCGGTTTGTCAATCATAAATCGGACATCTTGCACTTAAAAGGGGGAACGTTGGTATGTATTGCCTGTGCATATTTAGCGCCATTAATTTGTCTAAATTAAATCATAAGGGTTGCACATGTTCTCTGATTACAATATACATACCTGTATTATATACTCATGCATGTGCGCGTGCATGGAGCTGCATGTAGAAATTTGCAATACTTGCACAGTAGCTTATGAAGTAGGTGCTTTGCAATGATATGCGACTTCCATTCACAATCATCGACAGTAATTTTGAAGTGCGCAATGTTGATGACAGAGTTAGAATTAGCGATGTTCAATGTGATCGGTGGATGGTTGTGCCTAATGAGGGACTCGACTTGCTACAGCTGTGGAAAGGGTGGGAGGACTGGGTAAGAGTTACGTGCCGCACATAAGCAACGCTTGTCCGCAGGTAGGGCGTGTCACATATGGGTTTCTACAGCAAATCTTGCATGGAAAGGGGACTGTAGGCACCAGGCAATGATTTTCACATTACTTTTTTGTGTCGAAAGACGGTGCGTACAGTGAAGATGGCAGAGGTGCAAAGGGTCAGGGTTTTGGTGATTGGACACATTTTTGTGCATGGATTACAACACTATGCCGAGAGTAGGCATGTGGCACACCATTTCGATGTCAGAGGAGTAGAGGTGGTGTGGAGTGCTGACACTGATGGAAATGCTGCGGCAATTATGCAAGTTTGCAGAGACATGTGTACAATGACCACTCCTCATGTGGTAATTTTGCACTACAGTGCTTCCCATTTGGGATACGTGAGTTCACGTACTTTGTTGGCCGATTCGGCACATTTGGTTGAAGCACTCATAACCATCTTCCCAACAACAAAAGTAATTTGTTCTGCTTTGCTGCCTGGAATAAAATGGACAAAAGTATTGGGAGGTGTATCATCAATCGCGGCATGCGTGCATTCATGATACGAGCTGGTATGTTTTTCTGCAGCCACGATAACATTGCTTCAAGCAATGCAGATTATTTCGAAGCAGATGGTGTTGCGCTATCTTCTTTGGGAAATGCGATGTTCTTTTGGAACGTAAGGCTTGCTTTAGAGAAGGTTCTGTAATGGTTTAGGAGTAAAGCGAGGACAAAAAATACAAAAAGATAAATATAATAACCGATGTCTGTACGGTATCTGGCCAAACTGGCCAAAAATAAAAAAAAACAGCTCTTTTCAGAGCCCATCTTAAAGGGGAAAAAGGGGAATGACACTTTAATGTACCGTCGTCACGCTCTGATCCTATACATGTCCGTGAACATGGCGGTACTTCGCAGCCAGCGCGTATCACCAACGGGGATTCAGGGGTGGAGACGCATGCAAATGAGTATGAGCGGAGCTAGGGATTGGTCCATAAAGTTCAGTGGGTGTGTTCTGAACTGCGCACTTTAGTAAGACCGTCTTCTCCCTGACAGGACACCACACAGCCATGGCTTTTCATGCTCGAAAACAGATTATCTGGATTTTGGAAGACTCATGGATACATTGGTTGAAGGAGCATGCAGAAAGCTGCAGTTTATCTGCAGATCTCGGATTTCCTCATGTGGAAGTGCACTGGCATGGAGTGCGTGGCATGAGGTGGCTGGACTTGGTACCTCTCTGTGTTACTTTACTGACAGGGCGTCCTCCAGATATACTTATCATTCACTGCGGAAGAAACAGTTTGGGCCATGTCTCTGGAATTTTTTTGCAATTTGCAAGGAAGGAAGGACTTTCGAAGCTCATGGACATGTTTCCAAATTGTCACATACTTTTTTCCCGTATTGCACAAAGACAAATATGGCTGCGTTCTTCTGCTTTTGGTCCACAAATGGAGAAAGCGAGACGCATTGTGAATAAGGCAGTTTGTGCCTTTTTAAGGGATGTTGGTATGTCCTCCTTCCACAATGAAAACATTTTGTTTCGCAGCTCTTTCATTTTCTGCAGAGATGGAGTCCACCTGACATATGCTGGCAATCAGATTTTTCTTCGCAATGTACAAAATGCATTGCGACCTCTTCTGAATTCACACTAACCTATCTGACAATCCGTTTTCTCCAATCCACAGTTTTTGACCCACACAACACACCGCCGAAAGGCTCTTTTCAGAGCCACCAGTTACTCCCAGCGTCCACTTCATTGTGTTTGCTCCGCTTGCACCCTCCCTTTTTCCCCTACGACTGTCCGCAAACTTTTCCACCACTCTGCTGGGGTTTACGACTGTCACTTCATAGTTCTATCTTTAAACTGAGAAAGGCGGCTCTGAAAAGAGCCTTTGCGGTAATTTTTGTTGTTTTCACGTTTATTGCTTCACAGCACTTGACACACTAGGAGAAGAGGCCCAAGGAGGATAAGGAAGGGACACCAGCCATGGGGATAAGAAAGGGCAAGTGAACGGAGAAAGATATAGGGTGAGCTTTATTTAGGTCAGGAGCAGATCTTCTGGTGCCCTGCGACGGTAGCCTCAAAAGCACTTCGAAACTCTCCCCCCTGCAGAGTACTGCGTCACAATAATTACACACTATTGTCACCTTTGAAAGGTAAGGGTCAACAGCATTGCAAATGGCTTGTGAGGCAGCTGGAGGGAGGCACTCCCCCACAGGAGTGTCTCTTGTAGTGGGAGGATCGGACACAGAGGATGCTGTGGAGGAACTCAAGCGACTACGCTCTTCGCATGGCACCACCTTGTGAATGTCCGCAGTGTGGAACGAAGTGAGGTGTCGCTTCATGGTTGTCGTACCAAAGCTGTATGAACCAACTCTCCCGCGACTCAGCACCACCTCGCACTGGTTACACTTCACCAGGTTCGCACGTGCTTTTGGTACGTTTCCATAAACGGAAAACAACCGCCACACCCACGACTCCCCGCGAGTGCTCCTACTGCTGAGTTCCTCCACTTCATTCTGTTCCTCTTCTTCTTCCTCGCTCTCTGAATCCTCACCCATATATCTCTCTGCAGTCTCTTAGGGAGGTGGTGGTGGTGGTGGGTTTCGAGGTGGTGCAGAGGCTAATGAACCAACAGCAGCAATGGAAGCCATACCGATTAGTTTCCTTTTGGTCACTACAGCAGTAAAGGCACTACACCTCAATCTGCTATAGCTAGAAGGAGAATGAAGATGCGCTCTGGGGTGTGGCCATTTGTAGGGGTGGAGGGGTGTGCCTCGTGACCATCTTCATCACTGCAAAGCGGTACAAACATTTCACACATCAAGTCCTCATGTCAACTATTGTCTGGGATATGTGAAATTATATTTTTACACTCTACAATACTTTGCCTTGTGTCTACAATTTCTTTTGGACTGTTGCGGAAGCACAGAAACTGCACAAATTAGTCCACATGCTCAGCGTGGGTGCGGTCACATGATGACGTCCTGAACACATCCGCGCCAGATATCATAGTCCACGGGATAGAAAATGCAGAGTACCAAATGTGTGCATGCGCGCAAGTGTCCTACGGACAGTGTTCGGGTTCTCAAACAATTTCAAAGTGCGACACAAGTGAGATGGTCAGTTAGAGACAGGAGCGATGTTCGTTATACTAACGGTTGTACTGTGCATGTGCATACATGATATGTTCACTGTACTGACAGTTCCAGTGTCCTTAGGACAACTCCATTTTGTTTGCCTACGAACTTGCCGGCCACCGCGCCTGTTCTACGGACGGCACCATTTTGGCTGCGCCCGATAAGTACAGGTATACTGTCCTTCTCACACTCCTATTTTGCTTATTTAAAGCAATCCCGGACATCTGGTGTGTTCTACGAACATGTTTCATCTTGTTTACAAGCGGTACTGTGAGGTATAATGTTCTTAGGACGCCCCTTTCTGTTTATGTACACACAACTTCAACAGATGGTGCGGTCAAACTTCAAGTCCATCTTACTTGACATTAGTAAGGGTAGGTGTACTGCCTTTACAGCACCCACATTCCATTCCTTACGGATAGGTCGAACAGGCGCGCAGTTCGTGAACATTTTACCTCTTTTTAAAAAAAAAACTTCAGTCCAAAGAAATAGTGGGGGGAAGCGGACACTGACACAAATATGGGGAATTAGGATTCAACACAGGCTGGTTATGAGGAGAAGATTTGTGAGGGGAAGAAGGGATGGATATTTCCTCAAAACATCTATTTTCATCTTCAAGGTTTGGGGATGGTTCACTAGGGAATGGAGAAGCATGGCAGGTACAGGTGGGGCAATGGTAACAAACTTTTCCTCTCACACAGTCCTCCACAAATTACAGTAAACTTTTAAAATTCTTGTTCAATATGTCCATTTTCTGCTCAATCCTTTTTATCCTATCTTCTTCTATTTCGTTTGTTGCCCTTTCTTCTTTTCTTTCCTGGTCTGTTCAAAAAAAAATATACATATGTTAAATGCCTATAAAATACTGGTCATTTTTTTCTATATGCAGAGCAATGTGTACCATTATTGTCGCTGTCTTCAGACATTTCCCCATGCGGAAAATACTCCTCCAGCCACTCCAAAGTACTAGCCATTTCTGAGTTAAAAGAATAGAAAGAAATTATTATTTCTGTACCACATATCAAAAAACACACACCTACAAAAAAATGGCCTCCACTCACTCTTTTGATGTAATGTCCCTTCTTCCTACTGCGTCCGTCCACTGTCGTTCCAGGCTGCCGACTTTCTGTGAAGTGATTACGATGGAGGCATCCTTTTTTTTATGGTACCATCCATTTCATTCTACATGCTTATTAAATGTGTCCTTTTCTTTTCACATCTTCAGGTTTCCATATTTACTTATTACTACTTACAATATCTTGATGTCCTTTTTCTACGTTGTACACTTTTTGTGTAAGACAATAGTACATTTTCAGATGCCCCCGCCTCTTTGGGTAATGTTGCTCCTGTCCGCCCCCGTCCGCAAACAAGCGCTCAGTCCGTCCCTTTCAATTATCAATAGGGAGGGGGTTCTATATGCTCTATGTTAAATGTATATCAAGTACGTACATTATGCTACATACTTCCCAAAATCACATCATCACAGTGTACGTTCCACACAACACCTTCTTTGACACACTGTCATGATTAAGTTCCCATTGCAAAATCCTGTACAATTCACTACAAAAAAAACTTTGTTGAGGGGACGTTGTGGTTAAGTTGCCCTCCCAAAAACCTGTAAAATTCACTACAAAAAAAACTTTGTTGAGGGGATGTTATGGTTAAGTTGCCCTACCAAAAACCTGTGCAGTTCACTAACAAAATAATTTTGACCTCCCCTTTCTGGTTCAAATTAAAACCGAAACCCCCCTGAAATTTCGACAGTTATGGTAACCTAAGCCCCCAAGCCTGTCACCGCCCCTGTGCACTGCGACCACTAACACCCAGACCATGAAAGATGTCATCTTAAATGTCACTGATGACATCACTGACAACGTCACATGTTTAGTCCCTTTGTTTTCTTTCCCTGCCATATATATGTACATTCAGTAAAAAACTTTGTTAAAGGAATGTTATACTTCACAGCGAAACCAAAAAACACTGCTCATTCCCCCATTATGGTAAGCTAAGCAACCATAACTCGCACCATCTACGCACATTGCTAAGTAAGACTAACTCCCAGGACATCAAAGATGACATCACAAACATAGTTTGCATAAAAAAGTTTAGGTTTTTATTAGTGCAACTTAACCAAAGCATCCCTTTAACAAAGTTTTTTCACTGAATATATGTATATATTTTCAGTAAAAAAACGTTGTTAAAGGAACGTTATGGTTAAGTTGCGCTACTAAAAACCTATGCAATTCAGTAAAAAAACTTTGTTAAAGGGACTTTATGGTTCCAAGTAAAACCGAAAACCCCCTGAAATTCGGGGGTTATGGTAAGCTAAGCACCCATGACTCACACCACCACCGTGCACTGCTAAGACTAACACCCAGGACATCAAAGATGACATCACAAATGTCATTGATGACATCACTGATAACATCACATGTCTGACTCGCTGTCGTTTTCTTTAGTGATATATCTTAGACAGTAATAGTGAGGAACAAAAAAATCAAAAAGTACTATATTTGTAGACTTATACTTTAAATATGTTCTTACAATAATTCAATTAGGGTCCACTCACAATATATAAAACATATACATAGGAAAAATACACAATCAGTAAGGTTATCAACACTTTCTTATTGTTTTGCTGTTTTTCTTTTACTGTACTTTCTCTGGATGTGCTCATATTTGTATCTGCATTCGTTTCTTTAGGGTGCAGTCACATCATGTGATATTTGTACATAGGGAAGTAATAGGTTTGAAGCAGAGCAGCCCTTTCTGTGCATAAAGATAATCAGTTAGGTTTTGAACACTTTCTGCTTCTACTGCTGCTTTTTTGCATACTTCACTTTCTCTATATATACTCATATTTGTATGTGTTATTGTGTCTTTGCGTTTTGTATGTAATAATGAAATTATGTAGTATGTGGTTTTATTAGCTACTTATTACATGTTGCACAGTACACAAAACTCTATTAAGAAAGCATTTATCATTTCACTATTCAACATGGTAAGATTATGTAAATTGCACCTCAATGATGTATGCTGCACACAATGCTTATATTTATACTTGAGTAGCTTAGTATACTGTAAATAACTTTATAATAGCATGCTATTTATATCAATGCATTACCTAATGTACTACATAGCTCAAGATATCTATTCCAATTATCTTTCAGACTTTTTCTGTCAACATTATAATAAAAATCCCTTGTACAGAGTTTTCATGAAAAGCAAATGCACATGTGATGTTATCAATGATCAATGACATTTGTGATGTCATCTTTGATGTCCTTGGTGTTAGTCTTAGCAGTGCACGGTGGTGGCGCGAGTTATGGTTGCTTAGCTTACCATAACTGCCAAATTTCATTTTTTCGGTTTTACTTGGAACCATAACGTCCCTTTAACAAAGTTTTTTTTACTGAATTTCATAGTTTTTTAGTAGCGCAACTTAACCATAACAGCCCTTTAACAAAGTTTGTTTTACTGAATTTCATAGGTTTTTAGTAGTACAATTTAACCATAACCTCCCTTTATCAAGTTTTTTTTACTGAATATACATTTTCATAGTGTGAATTTGATAGATGTTTACTAGGATTCACTTACTTTATATACATGCAACATAGAACATACTGAACCGTCTGCTAATGATTTTGATGTCCGCGGACTGTGTGTATGTCCGCAAAAGGACGCGGACAACATCAACACTACCCAAACACTCAGGGGGTATCTTAAAATCTTCTATCATGCCATATAAACACTGCACAAATTCAAAAAGCAGCACATAAACACATTATATGTAATAATAAATAAGAAGTGGAACCTATATATCTAACACATCAACCATCCATTTAAATACCATATATACTAAAAATGGAATATAACAAAACAAAAAAGGTATGCCTCCAACATAATTACCTCACAGAAACTGCACAGCTAGGAGAAACAGTAGACCTACACAACAGTAAGAATACAATTTACCAGAAACTAGTAAGCAAACTTCATTTTTCTTATATATTTTTAAACTTTTTGTATTAGGTACACTAAAATTAATATAGTTTTGTTTTTTACACAGAAATGTGCAGTACTTTGGAATGGCTTGAGGAAAATTTCCCACGGGAGGAAATGTCTGAAGACAGTAATACTAATGGTAGACACTTCCCTTTATAAGCAAAATAAAAATCATTACTTTATGTGCACTAACCATATATATATATATATATATATATATATTTATTTTTTTAACAGATAATACAAACATTGAAAATACTACACCAAAAGTCACATTGGAAAATACGCTGCAGCGCATGGAACAAAAAATGTACATGCTCATGGAAAATTTCAATCTTTTGAAACATTTTGTGGAGGACCACATAAAAGAAAAAAATAAATACCATTGTCCCACATGTACCTGTTCCCTCTCTCCATGTCCCAGTCAACTATCCCCAAACCCCCAACACCAGAAAAACGTTTTGATGAGACTTCATCCCTTCATCCCCTCCCATCCATCCTCTCCAAACCCCTAATCCCCCTGTATTTGTATCAGTTACTGCTTCCCCCTTTCTTTCATAAATTGTGTATCTGTATATAATAAAAAAAATATTATGTGTCTTTTAATTCAATTCTTTGTGTCTTATATTTTTAAAAACTCCGTTGGGGTGTCTGTGGACAGCGTTCCTGTCCGGAATGTCCGTAATTAACAAAATGGGGGTGTCCTAAGGACACTATACCTGTCTGTACCCTTCGCAACCAAGATGGAACTGTTCTTAGAACACACCCGATGTCCGGGATGTCCGTAAATGAACAAAATGGGGGTGTCCTAAGGACACTATACCTGTCCGTACCGTTCGCAACCAAGATGGAACTGTTCTTAGAACACACCCGATGTCCGGGATCTCCGTAAGTGAACAAAATGGAGGTATCCTAAGGACACTATACCTGTCCGTACCGTCCACAGGCAAGTTGAAACTGTCCTAAGAACACGCGGTGTCCGGGATGCCCGTAGTCAAACAAAATGGAAGTGTCCTAGGGACACTATACATGTCCGTACAGTCTGCAGAACATCTACGCACATGCGCACCACACCCGTAAGTCCTGCGAACATTGCGCCTGTCCGTAACTGTCCGTCTCTCTTGTGTCGCACTTTTAATTTGTTTGAGGACCCGAACAATGTCCGTAGAACACCCGCGCGCATGCGCACGACTGTTCCGTGCATTTGGTGTCCTGCGGACACCAGTTCCCTTCGCGGACGTGTTCTCAACGTCATCATGTGACCGCACCCACGCTGAGCGTGTGTCCTAATTTGCGGACACTGTCCGGTTCCCCAACATTTTAAAATAACTTTTTCAGACAATCCAAATAATTTTACAGTAAAAATTCACCATTGCACATGTCCCAGACAATGACCTGGCTTTCCACATACTTTTTGGAACTTTTTGAACCTTTTTGGGGTGTTCGATCTGTCCACGAAGCGCACCACTCCACCCCTATAAAAGGCCACACCCAAGAGCTGATCTTCATTGTACTTCTGGCTATTGAAGATTGACTTTTGCTGCCTTTGCTGCTCTTGCTGAGATTATCTCATCAACCCTGATGGCATCCATGGCTGCTGTTGCTACATCTGCCTCAGCGCCACCCCCAAACCCTCCACCACCACCTCCCAAGGGCCTGCAGAGGGGAACAGGCGTGAGGATGTAGAGAACGAGGATGAAGAGGATGAGATAGAGGAACTCCCTACTACCAGCACTCGCCGGGAGTCTTGGGTGTGGTGGTTGTTTACCATTCATGGTAACGTACCAAAAGCATGTGCGAACAAGGTCACCTGCAAGCAGTGCAAAATGGTACTGAGTCGTGGGAGACGTGGTTCGTACAGCTTTGGTACGACATTAATGAAGCGACACCTAACGTCGTTCCACAGTGGGGCCATTCGCAAGGTTGTACCTTGTGATCAGCGTAGTAGGTGGAGTTCCTCTACCACATCCTCTGTTTCCATTCCTCTCACCACAAGAGACACTCCTGTGGGGGAGCGCATCCCTCCAGCTGCCTCACAGGCCATTCACGATGCTGTTGACCTTTACCTTTTGAGGGTCACAATATTGTGTATCTACTGCAATGCAGTACTCTGCAGGGGGGAGAGTCTTCGAAGTGCTTTCGAGACTACGGTCACAGATCACCAGAAGACCTGCTACCTTCCTAAGTAAAGCCCACCCTACATCTTCCTCTCTCCACCGGCCTTTTCTTATCCCCGTGGTTGGTGTCCCTTCATTATCCTCCTTTCCCCTCCTCTCCTAGTGTGTCGTGTGTAAAAAACCAAAACAAAGTATAAAAAAACAAAAATTTTAAAAAAATGGCTCTTTTCAGAGCCACCTTTCACAGTTTAAAAATAGAAGTGGCAAATAAACAGTGCAGGGTCCTGTTCCTTTTTTGTTAAAGTCTGCGTACAGTCCTAGGACATATAAAGTTTTAGGGTGCCGCCCTAGCAAAACCAATGCACTTTTCTCTGGGAGGAAGTGGTGGCTCTGAAAAGAGCCTTTTGGTGGTGGTTTTGTGTGTTTGAAAAACTTGAAATCATCAACATCTACTGCAAAATAGATGACTGTAATTCCAAAAAAGGTAGCAATGCATTTTGTACATTTCTCAGAAAAATCTGATTGCCAGCATAAGTAAGATGGACTCCATCTCTGCGAAAAATGTATGTGCTATGAAACATAATATTTTCATTGTAAAAAGAGGACATGCCAACATGTCTTAGAAAGGCAAAACATTCTTATTGACATTGTGCCTCGCTTTCTCCATTTGTGGACCAAATGAAGAAGAACGCAGCCACATTTGTCTTTGCGCAAAACAAGAAAAAATTACTTGGGAATTTGGAAACATTTCCATGACCTTCCCAAGTCCTTCTTTCATTGCAAATTGCAAAGAAATTCCAGACACATGTCCTAAACTGTTCCCTCCACAATGAATTATAATTATGTTTGGATGATGCTCTGTCTCCAAAGTAGCACAGAGAGGTACCAAGTCCAGCCACGTCATTCCACGCACTCCATGCCAGTGCACTTCCACATGAGGGAATCCAAGATCTGCAGCTACTCCACAGCGTTCTACATGCACCTCCAACCAATGTATCCATGAGTATCCCAGAATCCAGACAATCTGTTTTCGGAAACACACAGCCATAGCTATCTGTTCTTATTTCAGGAAAAAGACGTTCTGACAAACTCTCTCCTTACCCAACACACCCAGTAAACTTTACTGACCAATCCCTAGCTCTGCTCATTCTCATTTGCATGCCTCTCCACCCCAAAACCCATGTATGTAACACATGCTATCCGCGGACTACCGCCATGTCCGCAGACATATCGAAAATCTGAGCATCGTGAATGTAAATTTAAATACTGTGCCCCATTTCCCCTTTGAGGTTGGCTCTGAAAAGAGCCATTTTTTGGGGGGTTTTTTTTGCAGATGCTTGACAGACACCTGTTATTTTGTATTTTTATGGGTTTTTTCTTCTTGCTTTACTACTAAAATCTTCACATAGCCTTCTCCAAAGCAATCCTTATATTCCAGAACAGCATGGAAATGCCATCTTCTTCAAAATAAACAGCATTACTGGAATAAATATTCTCATTATTACAGAAAAAATATACCAGCTCTAAGCATGAAACCACGAATGCTTCAGTTGATTGTACACCTACCAATGTTTTACTTTGGCATTTGGAAGGATGTTCGTTACTGCTTCAACCAAGTGTTCCAAATCTGCCAACAAAGTAGCGGCATTGACGTACCCCAAATGGAAAGCACCATAGTGCAAAACTACCAGATGTGGACTGTTCATCCTGCCCATATCTTCACGAACGTGTACAATTGCCTTTACATTGCAATCAGGCACAGTGCTCCAAACCACCTGCGCTCCTTTAACATGGAAATTGTTTGCCACATGCCTGCATTGAGCATACTGATGTAAACTATGCACACACATATCTCCAAGCACCAACACCTTGACTTTCTCCACCTCTGCCATCTTCACTACACACAGTCTCTTTCAACACAAACCCACAACCTCAACATCTGATTGGCTGATCCCTACAGTGCCCTTTCCATGCTGGATTTGCTGGAAAACCCCTGGATGTGGCACGCCCTATCCGCAGACAGCCGCGGTGTACTCGAAGCGCGTAACTTTTAGCAAGCCCTTCTATCCTTTCCACATCACTCTCAGTGCCATACCCTCATTGGATACAGCTAAGCAGTCACACAACCATCCACCAATCACATCCAAGACTTCTACATCTAACTCCATCATCAGAGTTCCGCACTTCAAATGTACTGTTGATCACTCTAAGTACAAGTCTCATATCATTGGAAAGCACGTACTGCAAAAACTACTCTACAATTCTCCAAGATTTCTACTTACAGCTGCATGCATATCCACATGCATGAAAACAAACTACAGGTATGCATATTTTATTCACAGTACATGTACAACTGTTATGAATGCATATAAACAGAGTAATGCTACTAAGCCTGCATAACCTATAAAATGACCTTATTGCAATATTTCCCATCTACTATAATCAAATGTCACTTTGAAACCAGTCTGCTATCTACAACACAGCTTCAAAAAACTAAGTGAATTTCATACACTTAAAATTCTACTCATTAGCAAACCATGTTGAACTAACATACTGTAAATAAAATATAAAGGCTGCACGTAGTCAAATGAAATGCATGCATACACTATGTTCAGATATCAAACAAGAATACTACTGCAAAAGCATAAAAATCAATGTCTAAATTAACATCAGTGCTATAAACACACAAAATTACTAACTTCTTTCTTTTATAATTGCAGTGAAGACCACACTCCTGAAACTCAGCAGCATCTGAACTACAAATAACATATCCGAAGAAACCTGCTCATTCCACAAAAAAAAGAGTAAGTACAATACTACGTTAATATTCTTGCTGTTACTCAAACACACTGTGTAGTTCATTCATGTAATTTGCACACCAAAAAAACTGAGATTTCTGAACCATTCTGCCCAAAAATCCCCATTTATAAAACAGGGATTAGCAGGCAGATTGGCACACAAATCCCCGTTTTATGGAACACAAATAATATAACTCAACCCCTAGAATGTTACTACTACAAAACAAAGAACTGTTTTAATTGTATACCATTAGATTTACTATTAGTGCTTCTCCTCACCACAAGCTCAGTTTCTATTGTCATCTGAACTGCAGTATAGTAACACACAAATAGAAGAATAGCCTTCCCAACTAATTGTAGCTGCCCAATGCACAATCACACACCACCACATACATCTTTACCATCATACTCAGACACTCATGCACACAGCACACATACATTGCAGAACAGCCCAACCCATACCTTCTTTTCTTTCAAGAGACCCCAAAGAGTGCCTGCCAAAAAGCAAGTTCGTAGAAAGCAACGCAGAAATAGAGCAAATGAAAATAAAAGTGTCCAAAATAAGCATCCATCTCTAGCAGAGTTTGTACATAAAGTTCAAACAAAACAGCTAATACAGTCGTTTAGCGAAACAAAACAAGCTTCCAGTACAGAAACTTTGCCTCCTCCATCAAAATGTAAAACAAAACAGAAAAAGATTAACAAGAATTCAGCTACCACTACTGCTAAAACGGCACCTATAATTCTTGATTTACTAGCAAGTAACCATACAAAAAAAAGTATTTTAGCAAAAATGTTCCGCCACAGAGTCCTTCAGAATCTTATAAAAACAGGAGACAAATCATGCACAACCCTTAAAACCTACCGAAGAAAATTAATCTTAGAAATTTTGATAGACAGTGCAATCCTTCTCAAAAGAAAGTTATTTATTTTAGTGTTAATCAGAATGAAACCACTAACAAAACTAACTACTAAATTACAAAAAAGACTTCTCAATAAACGGAATGTGAACAAAAATAACTTCTCAAATATCTGTGGAGGTGAATGGAGTCACACCATGAGCACAGAACCATATTTTAATGAAGAAGCATACAAACAAAACCAAACAAACACAATTGCAATACATAGCAGTGGACAAGGTTATGAAAAACTTAATAATATAATACCACAATGCAACAAGAAATACTGCTTACAAAAATATCCCCAGAAAACTCAGAATTACCTCTCCATTCGACTGAACCAGAACGTCCAGTATACAAATGGCAATGCACGTCAATGTGTAACATTCCCAAAAAATCTTTCAAATCTTTACGCCAGTTCCCAATCAGTATATGAAAGGCAAAGACAAAATCAAAATGAAAGTGCTGCAAAATATGGATACCTGTCCAGTGCGCAAATACACAGCACTACAAGAACATTAATTTGCTTGCATTTCAGGACCTATTTGCAAAAGCACCTTCCATCATATCAAAATGATATCAACACATCATTCAACTATAATACATCTAGTCTATAAACTGTACTATGCTAAAAGTCCTGCTTTAGCACTAGCCAATTTAAATAACATGCTTCTACATGGTACAGCCAAAGACCTACTCGAAGAAATCAACCATATCCAGAAAAAATATTTTGGAAGTGAAAGCCACTCACAAAATGCAATAGCTTTACAATAGACTAGCAACAATTCTACACATGGCAACCTTCTACTACACACATACAAAAAAGAAATACTCAAATTTAAAAGTACATATGCTGAAGTACCAAACCATGTGTGTGTGTGTTGCCACAGAACTTTTTATAAAAGTAACACTAAAACTATAGACGCAACATACAAAATAGAAGACAATGAAGATTCCAAATGTTTTGAATTTGCTCTCTACCTTATATCAGAAAACAAATACGAAATAACTGACCCCTTAATACTTTGCAGTTACTGCACCACAAAACGTGACAACAACCAAACTCCTTCACGTGCTATCACAAATAACTTGGAATTATTCCCACTACCAAAACCCCTGCACCAACTCAATTTATATGGGAGCATCATAGTTCAAACAGTGCACCCATTTCAAGCAATAATACCCCTTCAACCAAAAACAGCAAAATTACCTCCCTCTGACTTGGTGAAAGGCATTTGTGGCAAAGTAATTTATTTACCATTAGATCTTAAAGAAAATGTGCACACTCTGGGAGTGCAAAGTCCAATAGAGCAATCTTTAGGTGTCTTAGTAAATGGTGTACCTACAATTTGGCAACAACTCGTAGACTTACATAAAGTTAGACAAGCCTTGCAATATCTAAAAGAAATAATGAATACTACAAAGAAATAAATATTGAAGAAAACTTAAGGAAAACAACTGAAATAATTCAAGAGTCACCAGAAACTGGCCAATTTGAACTTCTAGATCCTGCTATAGTATCCAATATTTTATAACATTATACAATTCATCCATTACACTCTAATGACACCATAGAGGATGCACTAGAAACGTACCAAATGCGACAAACCGAAGGATCACCAATCAGCATATGGGAAAAAAGTATAGAAGCACATGCTTTTCCTCTACTATTTCCTACTGGCAAAGGCGGAAGGTACGATGATAGACCTATTCAGATAACAGCATCAGAATACCACTCGTTATGAATGTATTCTGAAGATCCCAAATTTAGACAAAATGTGGAGTACATATTCCACCTACTCTTTGAAAGTGAACTAGCAACTCTATGTTACAGAGTTGCACACACATTGAAATCAGGAACCCACTTTCAAAATATGTCAGCTAAGCAATTAATACAAAAAGTGTAAGAAAAAGATGAGGTTTTACAATCAAGCATTACAAATCTGTTAGCAAACATGTGTGGTACGAAAGAGTACTGGTTCCGATGTCACAGAGATGTACGTTGTATGATAAGAAACCTTGGCCCACCCACTTGGTTTGTGACATTAGGTTGTGCAGAATATGCATGGGAAGATTTACATGATTTCTTATGCATATCAAACAAAAACAAAACAAACGTAAATATACTAACACCTGGAGAACTTTGCTGTCTAGATCCTGTTAATGTTTCAAGATATTGCCGTCATCGTTTCATTGCTATGCTACACTTTATTTGTAATAAAACTGTTCCTCCCCTCGGAGAAGTGCAACACTTCTTTTGGAGAAAGGAATACCAAGCCAGACGAGCACCACATATCCGCATGCTTTTATGGATTAAAAATGCTCCTAAATTTGGTCAAGACAGTGATGCCATTGTTTTATAGTTTATTGAAAAATATGTCACTTGTGAAATTCCATCGGAAGCAACAAATAGTGATCTTTATGCACAAATTGTACAATTTCAAAGACACAAATGTGGCAAATATTGTCATCGCAAATACAAAAATAAAGGGAAATACTACACTAAATGCCGCTTTGGTTTCCCTAGACCAGTTACAGAAACAGGTGAAGTGAACAACTTCATGTCTTCAGTTAGATAAAGTGTTAAACGTAAATCACCTAAGAACACATATTACATAAAAAGAACAGAAGAGGCAAAATATATCAATGCAATCATTGCCCTCTTATGGAATGCAAACACAGATGTGCAGTACATTGCAGACAATTCCACTGCAGTTGCACGATATGTTACAGCCTACTTAACAAAAGCAGAAAAAACAGAGCTTCAAGACTTCTGGAATGACCTATAATCGGACAAAACACTATCTCAGAAATTGTACAGCTTAGGCATAAAAATGCTCTCTCATAGAGAATGTGGCTCCTATGAAGCTGCAGATCGTTTAACCGGTACTGCTTTGTATGGAAAATCTGAAAATATAGTATGGATAAGTCTTGGTCCTGCTAAACCTAGAAAAAGAGTTCTCAAATCATACGACGACATAGAAACAATAGCCAAAAATGATCCGAACAGCCAAGACATATTGAAAAACAATTTACTAGACACATACTACCCAAACATGAGTACCACTTTGGAAACCGTGTGTCTATACCACATAGCCCAAAACTTCACATATAAAAATAATATAAAACCCGATGAAAAAAAAAAGTAGATATAGAGTGACAAATTGTGAAGGCAGTTTAGTGAAGCTTACCAAACGAAGCTTAATTAATCATATCAAATTGTCATTAAAAACTCCTCAACATAAAGAACTATATTACATGTCCCTGCTACAACTTTTTAAACCATGGGGAAAAGAAGAGATACTAGAAAACTATGGGCCTCATTACGATTTTGGCAGTAGCCATGCCGCTATTGGAGGCATGGCTGCTGCCAAAATCGGGTCCGGGTTCGGAGGGCCCAGTAATTCCTCCCTCTGGGAACCCGGACCCGGGCTTTCCCCATTCCCATTTCAGCTCCCATAGGGCTGAATGGGAATGGGAGAGGGAGCAAACAACGGGCCGATTATGAGCAGCCCATTGTTGGCTCCCTCTTCCCATCGCGGGACCCGCTCTGCACGTCTGGTATGGGTTTGGCGGCGCTAGTACCTTTTCCGGCGCCGTTAACCCCTTACCGTCTGACTTGTAATGAGGCCCTATGACTCCTATGAAGACGCTTTCAAAGCAAATGAAAGCATTATCACTGATGTAAACTTTACACAGTACAAAACAATGTTGCACAATGAACAGCAACACGAAGAAGAACTCCAGGCCCAACTAGATAAGGACACTCCTGACAGTAGTCAACCTTCTGTAACAGGAAGCCAAGAACCACTGGGACAGCCACTAATGGCAAATGAGGCAGAATTAGCTATGACAGAAGTAGAGAACACCATGGTTCACTATGAAGAAGATACAGAAGACTTAACTGTAGTACAATCAAAATTGAACAAAGAGCAGCGTACCATTTTTCAAGAAATAACAAAACAAATTGCACATGGTGTACAACATGAAAATAAAGAATGTACATTCCAAAATTACAAACCTATACTACCATAAGTCAGTGGTGAAGCTGGTTCAGGCAAAACATTCTTAATCAAAATCATCAGCATGCTCCTTCAACAGTTTACAAACAACAAACTGTCAGCTGTTGTAACTGCCCCCACAGGTTTAGCTGCCTACAACATAGGTGGTGTCACTTTACACCGATTACTACAAATTAGAATATTACAAACTTTCTACAGAAGCTGCAATGGAACTACGCAGAGTTTTAAAACAAATGAAAATGCTACTAATAGATGAAGTGAGCATGGTCTCCAACCTAATGTTAGTTAAGGTACCAAAATTGGTGCACTCCTAATTTGGTAGACTTTTTATGAAATTAGTCAAGAACAATTGTCAATATAATTAAAAGTGCGGGGGAGGAACTGAGATCCTGGCACAAGACCTCCACAAATAACAAAACAAAAGAAGGAGAAGGCTCAAGCTTTGAACCCTCCCGTCCCCTGCATACTATTATGTGTTGGCTAAACCAACTACTATAACCTTGGATTGGTTAGTTCTGTTTGTAAATATCAATAATAGACCAAAACAAATTTTATAGAACACATAAGTGTGTATATTTTGTTTTTAGGTTACAAGTATAATTTAAAGACAAAAAACAATCGCAATATTCTTGCAGAAAAGGAACAATTTTGAAGAAGTGTTGCTAGTAGTCTGTTTTTCATTTGGCGACGCGTTTCGACGATGAAAACCTCTTCTTCTTAGGCCTAAACAGACTATTAAACAAATTTATAAATAATAGAGAAAATGATGCATAACACAGTATATTCATACTTGAGTACTTGAAGAGTTCCAAAGCTAAATGGGACAATTCAGTTATGTCACTATTTCCACAATATAAGTATTTATAATGTTAGTGTATTTACATTCACATTGGTATATGTCACATGCGGCTCAAGTGACCACAATAACTTATAAATGATTTGATTCCTAAACAGCCAATAATGGCTCCTATGGAATGCCCAAAGCCTGTGTGGAGGGATATCCCAAGTTAACCACTAATCGTCAACCCGAGTAATAATTTAGAGAAAAAAGTTATCTAAATTACCTGATAGTATAGAAAAAGTAATGATGTAAGTGCAATGTCTATCACCCCGAGGAGAGGAGGTGGCAGTGCGTAAATCAAGATGCGGAAAGCTGCTTCCCAATACGCGTGGTGGCGGTCAACCAAATAAGCAACCTGGGCTGGCTCGATCTGAAAAATATGGAAATATAATGAAAAAGAGATGTCAAAGAATGGTGCGTGCACCCTAGTAATTGCATGAAGAAAAATATTATGTGATTTCAATCATTTATTAGTTATTGTGGTCACTTGAGCCTCATGTGACATATACCAATGTGAATGTAAATACACTAACATTATAAATACTTATATTGCGGAAATAGTGACATAACTGAATTGTCCGGTTTAGCTTTTGAACTCTTCAAGTATTCAAGTATGAATATACTGTGTTACGCATCATTTTCTCTATTATTTATACATTTGTTTAATAGTCTGTTTAGGCCGAAGAAGAAGAGGTTTTCATCCTCGAAACGCGTCGCCAAATGAAAAACAGACTACTAGCAACACTTCTTCAAAATTGTTCCTTTTCTGCAAGAATATTGTGATTGTTTTTGTCTTTAAATTGTACTTGTAACCTAAAAACAAAATATACACACTTACGTGTTCTATAAAATTTGTTTTGGTCTATTATTTATATTTACAAACAGAACTAACCATTCCAAGGTTATAGTAGTTGGTTTAGCCAACACATAATATTTGCAGGAGACGGGAGGGTTCAAAGCTTGAGCCTTCTCCTTCTTTTGCTCCAAACTAATGTTGGCTTTGATTCACCTTAGATTGCAAGAAGTACTTAAAACAAACTACGAGGAGCTCTTTGGAGGAAAACACATTATTGTTTTCGGAGATCTTCTTCAATTGACACCAGTGAAAGGTGAACCTATTTTTAAAACCGTAGGACACAAACTCTGCCGTAAAACTGTTGGCAGCATAGGAAATGTCAACCTTTGGCAACATTTCCAATGCAGAGAATTAACAGAAAACATGTGCCAATCTGCAGACCTCACTTATGCCAACATTTTGAAAAGTATCAGAGTTGGTGTACTATCTCAAGAAGCACAAGAAATATTAAAAACCTGGCACATCCATGCACTTTATGGCCATAACTCATATGCTACTGATGTCATGGAACAATTAGCACATAAAAATGTCAATTGTATGTCCTTAATGCCAACTCTTGCAAGCTGTTCCAAATTCAATGAAACAATGTTGAAAAAGGAAATGCAATCAATAATTGAAATTTGATCCACAGACAAACTGGGCGTACATGGTATGACACTACCCATGTGTCAACAAGCCACAACAAGACTAAATACCTTAGAAAATTCTATCTCCAACACAGCTGGTTTGGAGAAAATATTAAAATTATCCTTAAACTGTAGAGTAATGCTTCGACGTAACCTTGACGTGGAGCAAGGACTAGTTAATGGAGCACTGGCTACAGTTGTTGGCTTTCAAACATATCCACTTGACAACAACATTCAGTTTGTCAATATTCTCTTTGACAAACTTTCAGAAGTAAAAAAGATAGGGCGCTTAACAGCTCGATTCCATCTCTTCAAAGACATGTATGTACACAGAGAACAATTTTCTCTAACTCTAGCATACGCAGTCACCATTCACAAGGTCTTACCCTAGACAAAGCATTGATAGATATTGGGAACACAGTAAGCATAAGTAAGTAATAAGGCATGAGCTACGTAGCACTATCACGCTTACGTACACTTGACGGTCTATTTCTAATCAACTTTGATGCAAGTAAAGTAAATGCTGATATTCCTTGCATTTTAGAATACAATAGACTACGTTCACTATACACCCTCCATCTAAAAACATATCCTGTTCCACAAAAAGGAAAACGTTGTAAAAGAAAACTAATTCAAAAAGAAATGCAACAGGATCTCACTGAAAATGACTCCAAAGAGAGTAAAAGAATCTAATACTTCATCAATTAGCACAACCAAAGAAGAACCTATTACTCAAAGTAACTCAGGTACTTCTTCAAAGAAGCAACACACACTCCGAAAAAATGACTTGGACACAGAACTATCTGGTCCATTCACATTTTCAAATATAACTGGTGTAAGTTGCTTCAGCCATGCACCCAAGACTCTAGGCCCTGGCCACAACCACCGCAGCATATCACACCCATAGAATCAAACATTTTAACTGTGCCATATGGGCATTTTTTATGTCCACGGACAGAGCGCGTGTCCTTAGAACAGTTTCAGCTTGCCTGCAGACAGCATGGACGGGAATAGTGTCCTTAGGACACCCCTCAATTTGACTAATTATGGACATCCCGGACAGCGCGGTCATGGCAAATACATCAGAGGCACCTCCGACCTAAACAAATATAGTATTTGACCCATCTCTTACTCCCCAAACCTCCCCAAGCACTCTTGCACACCAAAACACTTCCCAAAACTGCATTTTGCCTCTGTTCGCCGCCACCCTGTCGGCGGATCCAAGATGGTGGGTGCATCGGAAAAATCCGACGCACTTCACACTCTTCACCATCCAATCAGCGAACACGTCGCATGTCCACAGACATGACGCGAGCCGATTAGCCAATCGGTGTCCGGTCCGCGGAGCGATCAGGGAAGTGTGTCCGCGGAGAGGACATAGATATCACTAATTTTTTTAGACCTACTTTTTGATCATTTTAAAAAAACTACCAGACTGATTTTCACCAAATTTACAAAAGCACACTTGCTTTCGGGACCAAGCCGCTGCTCCTGCCGCAAATTTGGTGAAAATCCGTCCACCGGTTTGGGCTGTAGGCCTGTGCAAAGTTTTCTCCCCATTCAGTCTATGGGAAACAAATACATTTTGGGACCCCTCCTATAACTTTGCCCCCTCCGACCTAAACAAATATAGTCCACCGGTTTGGGCTGTAGGCGTGTGCAAAGATTTCTCCCCATTCAGTCTATGGGAAAAAAATACATTTTTGGACCCCACCTATAACTTTGCCCCCTCTGACCTAAACAAATATAGTATTTGACCCATCTTTTACTCCCCAAACCTCCCCAAGCACTCTTGCACACCAAAACACTTCCCAAAACTGCATTTTGCCTCTGTTCGCCGCCATGCTGTCGGCGGATCCAAGATGGTGGGTGCATCGGAAAAATCTGACGCACTTCACGCTCTTCACCATCCAATCAGTGAACACGTCGCATGTCCACAGACATGACGCGAGCCGATTAGCCAATCGGTGTCCGGTCCGCGGAGGATCAGGGAAGTGTGTCCACGGAGAGGACATAGATATCACTAATTCTTTTAGACCTACTTTTTGATCATTTAAAAAAAAACTACCAGACTGATTTTCACCAAATTTACAAAAGCACACTTGCTTTCGGGACCAAGCCGCTGCTCCTGCCGCAAATTTGGTGAAAATCCGTCCACCGGTTTGGGCTGTAGGCGTGTGCAAAGTTTTCTCCCCATTCAGTCTATGGGAAAAAAATACATTTTGGGACCCCTCCTATAACTTTGCCCCCCCTGGACCAAACCTCACTAAACCTTGCAAAAGAATTCAGAGTGGGCCATATACTTATTTTACAAAGTTTGGTGAGGATTCGTTCAGGGAGAGCGAAGTTATAAGTCACCCAAAAAGTGCTCTTCCTATGGGATTAGCAATTTAACCAATTATTTAATTGAACACCCTTAGCACCTTCATAGTAAACTACACAGGTACTAATAAGGCAAGGGGGGAGTGCGCAGGGCAAGGAAACACAGGGAAAGGCGGCGCATGCCATCATCACCCAGGCTGCTCATAACTCATCCTTATACCAGAGACTACAGCCCACGTTCCAAGTATCCTGATTGGCTAGTGCCCTCTTCCACAAACGTAATGAAACCTAGTGAGTACACCACTGCCCAATCCTCCTGAACTCTTTATCATATAAATATAACCATATCAAAGTTAACTCAACACCATCAATTCCTAATATACAAATGTACAATCTGAATCAAGAATCACAGTTCTTGAACCAATACTCATGCATCTTTTACTTTCAGAAATTAAACGTCACCTTTTTTACATTGTATACTTTTCGTTAATTACATCTTACGAATTGAGAAATCATGCAAAACAGTACCATTTTATCTCTGTTCCCACTGCCTCTTTCCCCAAATGAACAACTCTACTCTACCTTCTTTATTTATTTGTATTTAACGTATTTATTTTTTTTTACATTTGTAAATCGCGCTAAGTCTGCGGGCATCAAGGCGCTGGGTCCAGGACAAGGATTGGTCAATTGAAACAGTAGTAAGTGGTAGTGATTCAAGGGGCCATGTCTCGAGGTGTTTTCGGAAGGTCCAGTACAACTGTTCAGATCTCAACTCCAGTGGTAAGGAGTTCCAGAGTGTAGCTGCAATGACTGGAAAGCTGGCCCCACCAGCTCTAGCTCCTCTAAATCTGGGAGTGATGAGATGGTGAGTGTAAGCGGAGCGTGTCGGTGTTGACAACTGAGCTTTTTAAAATTTTTGTGAGAGGTATGGAGGGGCAGAGTTGGAGGGGCAGAGTTGGAGAGGTATCTGTGAGTGATAGAGATTTGAAGGTGATGCGTTCATGTATAGGGAGCCAGTAAGCATTCCTTCTATTCAGCTGAGATGTGCTCTCATCTGGGCAGGTTAAAAAGCAGCTCAAAAGGCGTTGTTCTGGATGACTTGTAGTTTGTTGATATTTTGAGCGAAGGTACCTGCAAATAGCGTGTTGCAATAATCAAGGTTGGATTATATAACAGCTCAGGCAATGGTAAGGCAGCTGTTGGTGGATAGGAAAGGTCTGCTCGCATTGATGAGTTTCATTGTGTGGGCAGCTGAGGATGCAATAGCACTGACCTGACTTGTTAAGGCTATGGTGGCATCTATTATTATTATTATTATTATTATTATTAATTGTATTTATTGAGATCGGACCTGGCTTCAAGATCTAAGTGTGCACCAAGAGTCTTCACTGCTGGGGAAAGATGGATCGTGAAGCTGTCATTGGTGAAGGAGCGGTCTAATAGGTTTAGTTTATTGATCAGAATTTCTGTTTTGTCATCGTTGAGGCAGAGTAGATGAGAGGCCATCCAGGACTGGATAGTCTGGTAGACTGCGGGCATGGTTTAGTCTCCTGTAAGGGGATGGAGGATTTGGGTCTCATCTGCTTAGTTTGTGTAGGAGATGCCATGGGCGTCCAGCAGGTCGAATAGAGGTTTAGAGCAAATGTTGTAGAGAGTAGGGGAGACACAGGAACCATGGGGCATGCCACAGGTTACAGGCTATGGGGGGCGGTTGATGCTATTTCTGCAAAGGCTCTCATGGTGTTGTTGGACAGGAAGGATGTGATCAAGTTAGTTGCTTCAGGCGAGAAGTTGGCAATAGAGGTAAGGTGCTGGCAGAGGAATTTGTTGTCTACCAGGTTGAATGCTGCAGAGAGGTCTAAGAGTAATAAGAGGGCTGGTTTGCCTGCATCCTTGATCTTGTCAAGCTGTTTTTTTAGATCGAGCAGTGCTGATTCCGTGCTATGGCCAGGGCAGAAGCCCGATTGACAACTGCTGCGCATGCGTTTGGACTCGAAGTATTGTTGGATCTGGAGATAGGCAGCACATTCCAGGATCTTTAAGAGGAATGGGACAGTGCTGATGGAATGTAGTTGGTGGGAATGGAGTGGTCCAAAGTGGTTATTTTGAGAAGAGGATGGACCCAGGCTTCCTTGAGACTAGTGGGAACAGAACAAGCATTAAATGAGGCATTAATAATAGCTGTGATAAAGGGTGTGAGATCATCAGTGCAATACTTGATAACTGAGGCAGGGCATACATCAACTTTGCAGAGAGATGGTTTGAGGCCTTGAAAGATGAGTGTTATGTCTGCTTCGGATACAGGGTGAAAGTTAAAGGGTAGTGGGTCTCAAAGTGTGACTGAATGAGGGACGGTGAGGGTATGTTGTGAGTCGAAGTTCATAGTATCTTGTTTTAGTTGGATTTTCTTCTGAAGTGTGGTGATTTTGTCCAGAAGAGCATTTTGGATGTTAGTACACCTGGCAACATCTTTGATAAGGTTGGTTAGGGGAGAGGTGGGGAATTCCAGCTCTCGAAATATGGTGAAGAGCTCACGGGTGTTGGACTTGGTGTTGGAGATTCTAGTGTTGTATATGGTAGCTTTAGCCTCTAGTATAGCCTGTGTGTAATCTTTTGCTAAGGTGGAGAAGTAAGATTTGTTGGCATCAGAGGGTGTTTTCCTGCATTTTGTTTCAGCCTCGTGTTTCATGGATCAGAGGGCTTGAATGACGGGGAGGGAACCACGCGTTGTGGTGCGTGGAAGGTTTGGTGATAGTGTCAACTGCGTGTGTGATGGTTGTATTAAATTTGTCAACTAAGATGGCCGGTTTGATGTGTGGGAGTGGTGCTGGTTGAAGAGTGCCAAGACGTAGTAGATGCTTTCTTTGGTTAGGTTACGTGAGCTGCGGGCCAGAGCTGAAGGCAGGGATGGGGCATTGGGTGTGGGTGTTTTGATGATGAGAATGGAGAAGGAGATAACATGGCGGTCTGTCCAGGGACAGTGAAGGCTATAGAGAATAGAGGCATGGTAATGGAGGTCTACTAGCCAGAGCAAGGTGTAGCCTTTGGTGTGTCTAGGTGTCACTATACGTTGTGTGACCCCTGATGCATTAAGGGAGTTGGCCAAGGATGAAGCATTTGTGTATTCTTTGTCATTGAAGCCTAGGTTTAGGTCGCCAAGGAGTATAAGCCGAGCTAGTCTTGAGCGTCCTAGGCAGGGTAGGTGGGTGATCTCTGATGCAGGTGGGCATGGTTTCAAGTTGGTAGGGAATTGGGAAGAGGAAGAGGGTCATGGGGCGAGGTTATAGGTCTGTGGGGTACCCATGGAGGGAGAAATGATGTAGATGGGATTGTGCAGTAAGGAGGTAGCAGTTTGGGCTGAAACAGTTTGCTTTTTAGTAGGAGCCAGTCTTAGGCACATACCTTAGTTGATGGTCATGCGGATGGCCTTCCCGGCCCAGACAGGCTTCTCAATGCTTAGAAGTTGGCCCTATACACCTCACATCCACCCTTCAAACATATCAAACATTAAACAATCCTAAAAGCACCTTTTCAAACTTCTGTACAAATTCTGACTTCGAGAACTGCTCCTTAGAGAACACTGGATCGAAAAGCACATTTTCTACATTGTATACTCTTCTTTAGCTAAGTCTAAGGAATCACAAAATCATGCAAAATAGTGTAGATTTATCTCCATGCCCTCAGCCTCGGACTATCTTCCTCATTCTAGTACTTGGCAAGCAAGGCAGCCAAGAGGATATAAAGAGAGGGGAGAGAAACCGGGGTCGAGGACCCCACGCAAGAGAGTAATATGAATCATCTTCCTCATGGCAGTACTTGGCATGGAAGCGAAGCAAGTGGGCCAAGCCAAAGAAGAAGAGAAACAAGGATCGAGGACCCAACCCAAGAGAGTGGTACAAGTAATCTTCCTTGTGGCAGTACTCGGCAGGTAAGTGAATTAAGTGGGCCAAAGAATAAGGGAAATACAGGTGGAGGACGCAACCCAAGAGTGTGATACGAGTCATCTTCCTCATGGCAGTACTTGGCACGGAAGAAAACCAAGTTGGCGAAACCAAAGAAGAAGAGAAACAAAGTTAAAGGGTTAAAAAAAAGAGAGTTATACGAGTCATCTTCCTCGGCGCAGTACTTGGCAGGGAAGTGGACCATGTGGCCAAACCAAAGAAGAGAGAAACCAGCATACCGGTCCCTCACAACACTCAGAGTTGGGTGTTGTAAGTGACAAATCTGATGAGGAACAGACCGGGGTAAGGGAGTCATTCCCCCTGGTTATAAGAGATTGTGTCATAACTACCAGGAGAAGGAAGTCATTCTCCTAGTAAAGTGGACCAGGAGGAAGGTCCAACAAGCCTGGGGAAGGGAGTCATCCCCTGGACCAAACTGAGACTGAGACGGAATGCCAAGAGAAGGGAGGCATTCTCCTGGCCCAACAAGGGAACATTGTGTATTGTTTTGAACTTCGTGACCTGGGGAAGGGAATCGTCCCACCAAGCCTATTATTTGGAACTTTATGTTGGAACTTTGTGACCTGGGGAAGGGAGTAATTTCCGCAAGGTTGCTTAAGACTGAAGACCAGGAAAAGGGAATAATTCTCCTGGCCCACCCATGGAGACATTGTGTGGAACATTGACTATAACCCAGGAGAAGGGAGGCATTCTCCTGGAACCAGCATAGTGATGCTTTATTTATTAGTTTATAGAGTAAGGGCCAAAAGTAGGGCTTTCCAACACAGGACAGTGGACACTTTTACTTTAATAGACATCCTGACAGTCACCTTAGATCTTTCGTTGGGGCAAATAACCCCCTTCCAGAAATAGGAAAAGATAAGTTTTCTCTTATTTTATTTTTACTAACATTTATGCTACCTTTGTGTCAGCGACATCATTTAGGAGTCGCCAGTGGTCACATCTGCGACCCCTAAAAAATGTGAAAAAAACATTTTATTTCTTACAAATTGAAGCTCCTGGCCTGTGGCCAATGCCATGTGGCTATTTGAGCTATTTGTCTTTTTGGAATTCCATACAATAATTGCTAGACTCATTAAAGGTTCATTTCAGGCACACTTCAAGGGGTGAGTCACTGATTGAGGGGGTAATTCATAGAATTCAGTGCACAAGTGGTGCACGCGGCTGGCGCACAGTGTGCACATGCGACAGTCTGCGCCAGCCGCGTGTGCCAAAATCCATTTCTCCGCACAGCGTATTCATGGATTTCAACATCCAAACATCCAAAACCAGTCATGGCACAGAGTGGCGCAGCGACCCTGGAGCAGCACCAGTTATGCCCCCAACCCCTCCCTGTGCGCCATGCACAGCGCACAAATCCTGTACATGGCGCACAGGCCAGTGGACCAGCATACAGCCCCCCAAACACGAAAACGCCTGTAAAACTCCCCGCTCACCCCTCTGAATACATGTACACCCCTGCGCTGGAAGTTTCACACGCGATTGGGCCTGTGCGAGCAGGTTACGTGTATTACTGGGGTTCGCGGGGAGTTTCACACGCGATTGGCCCTGTGCGAGCGGGGTACGTGTATTACTGGGGTTCACGGGGAGTTTCGCACGCAATTGGGCCTGTGCGAGCGGGGTATGTGTATTACTGGGGTTCGCAAGGAGTTTCACACGCGATTGGCCCTGTGCGAGCGGGGTACGTGTATTACTGGGGTTCGCGGGGAGTTTCGCACGCAATTGGGCCTGTGCGAGCGGGGTACGTGTATTACTGGGGTTCACAGGGAGTTTCACACGCGATTGGCCCTGTGCGAGCGGGTTACGTGTATTACTGGGGTTCATGGGGAGTTTCGCACGCGATTGGCCCTGTGCGAGCGGGGTACGTGTATTACTGGGGTTCGCAAGGAGTTTCACACGCGATTGGCCCTGTGCGAGCGGGGTACGTGTATTACTGGGGTTCGCGGGCCCCCTCCATGGCCCCTGCAGGCAGCCCACACCACAGGGGACTACCCTGCACCCCTGGTCATGTTCCACAAGCAGCCCATCCACCATGGGCATGCCCCCCAGCCAGCCCACATGCCACCTTGCATTAGTGATCACCAACTCATGTCCCCCAGCACCCCCACCCAGCCAGCTTTGACGGGCACCAGCCAGCAGGCCCCGACTCATTTCCCCCAGCACCCCCGCCCACCCAGCAGTGAGGCTCAGGGCCAGACTCATGTTCCCTCAGCACCCCCACCCACCCAGCATTGACGGGCACCCGCCAGCAGGCCCCGACTCATGTCCCCCTGCACTCCCACCCACCCAGCAGTGAGGCTCAGGGCCGGACTCATGTCCACCAGCACCCCCACCCACCCAGCATTGACGGGCACCTGCCAGCAGGCCCCGACTCATGTCCCCCTGGACCCCCACCCACCCAGCATTGATGGGCACCTGCCAGCAGGCCCCGACTCATGTCCCCCTGGACCCCCACCCACCCAGCATTGACGGGCACCTGCCAGCAGGCCCCGACTCATGTCCCCCAGCACCCCCACCCACCCAGCAGTGAGGCTCAGGGCTGGACTCATGTCCCCCAGCACCCCCACCCACCCAGCATTGACGGGCACCTGCCAGCAGGCCCCGACTCATGTCCCCCAGCACCCCAACCCACCCAGCAGTGAGGCTTAGGGCCGGACTCATGTCCCCCAGCACCCCCACCCACCCAGCATTGACAGGCACCTGCCAGCAGGCCCCGACTCATGCTGCCCTGGACCCCCACCCATCCAGCATTGACGGGCACCTGCCAGCAGGCCCCGACTCATGTCCCCCAGCACCCCCACCCACCCAGCAGTGAGGCTCAGGGCCGGACTCATGTCCACCAGCACCCCCACCCACCCAGCATTGACGGGCACCTGCCAGCAGGCCCTGACTCATGCCCCCCTGGACCCCCACCCACCCAGCATTGACGGGCACCTGCCAGCAGGCCCCGACTCATGTCCCCCAGCACCCCCAACCACCCAGCAGTGAGGCTCAGAGCTGGACTCATGTCCCCCAGCCACCCCACCCACCCAGCATTGACGGGCACCTGCCAGCAGGCCCCGACTCATGTTGCCCTGGACCCCCACCCACCCAGCATTGACGGGCACCTGCCAGCAGGCCCCGACTCATGTCCCCCAGCACCCCCACCCACCCAGCAGTGAGGCTCAGGGCCGGACTCATGTCCACCAGCACCCCCACCCAACCAGCATTGATGGGCACCTGCCAGCAGGCCCCGACTCATGTCCCCCTGGACCCCCACCCACCCAGCATTGATGGGCACCTGCCAGCAGGCCCCGACTCATGTCCCCCTGGACCCCCACCCACCCAGCATTGACTGGCACCTGCCAGCAGGCCCCGACTCATGTCCCCCAGCACCCCACCCACCCAGCAGTGAGGCTCAGGGCTGGACTTATGTTCCCCAGCACCCCCACCCACCCAGCATTGATGGGCACCTGCAAGCAGGCCCCGACTCATGTCCCCCAGCACCCCCACCCACCCAGCAGTGAGGCTTAGGGCCGGACTCATGTCCCCCAGCACCCCCACCCACCCAGCATTGACAGGCACCTGCCAGCAGGCCCCGACTCATGTCTCCCTGGACCCCCACCCACCCAGCATTGAAGGGCACCTGCCAGCAGGCCCTGACTCATGCCCCCCTGGACCCCCACCCACCCAGCATTGATGGGCACCTGCCAGCAGGCCCCGACTCATGTCCCCCAGCACCCCCACCCACCCAGCAGTGAGGCTCAGAGCTGGACTCATGTCCCCCAGCCACCCCACCCACCCAGCATTGACGGGCACCTGCCCAGCAGGCCCCGACTCATGTTGCCCTGGACCCCCACCCACCCAGCATTGACGGGCACCTGCCAGCAGGCCCCAACTCATGTCCCCCAGCACCCCCACCCACCCAGCAGTGAGGCTCAGGGCCGGACTCATGTCCCCCAGCACCTCCACCCACCCAGCATTGACGGGCACCTGCCAGCAGGCCCCGACTCATGTCCCCCTGGACTCCCACCCACCCAGCATTGACGGGCACCTGCCAGCAGGCCCCGACTCATGTCCCCCTGGACCCCCACCCACCCAGCATTGACGGGCACCTGCCAGCAGGCCCCGACTCATGTCCCCCAGCACCCCCACCCACCCAGCAGTGAGACTCAGGGCTAGACTCATGTCCCCCAGCACCCCCACCCACCCAGCATTGACGGGCACCTGCCAGCATGCCCCGACTCATGTCCCCCAGCACCCCCACCCACCCAGCATTGACAGGCACCTGCCAGCAGGCCCCGACTCATGTTGCCCTGGACCCCCACCCACCCAGCATTGACGGGCACCTGCCAGCAGGCCCCGACTCATGTCCCCCAGCACCCCCACCCACCCAGCAGTGAGGCTCAGGGCCGGACTCATGTCCACCAGCACCCCCACCCACCCAGCATTGACGGGCACCTGCCAGCAGGTCCTGACTCATGCCCCCTGGACCCCCACCCACCCAGCATTGACGGGCACCTGCCAGCAGGCTCCGACTCATGTCCCCCAGCACCCCCACCCACCCAGCAGTGAGGCTCAGAGCTGGACTCATGTCCCCCAGCCACCCCACCCACCCAGCATTGACGGGCACCTGCCAGCAGGCCCTGACTCATGTTGCCCTGGACCCCCACCCACCCAGCATTGACGGGCACCTGCCAGCAGGCCCCGACTCATGTCCCCCAGCACCCCCACCCACCCAGCAGTGAGGCTCAGGGCCGGACTCATGTCCACCAGCACCCCCACCCAACCAGCATTGATGGGCACCTGCCAGCAGGCCCCGACTCATGTCCCCCTGGACCCCCACCCACCCAGCATTGATGGGCACCTGCCAGCAGGCCCCGACTCATGTCCCCCTGGACCCCCACCCACCCAGCATTGACGGGCACCTGCCAGCAGGCCCCGACTCATGTCCCCCAGCACCCCCACCCACCCAGCAGTGAGGCTCAGGGCTGGACTTATGTTCCCCAGCACCCCCACCCACCCAGCATTGATGGGCACCTGCAAGCAGGCCCCGACTCATGTCCCCCAGCACCCCCACCCACCCAGCAGTGAGGCTTAGGGCTGGACTCATGTCCCCCAGCACCCCCACCCACCCAGCATTGACAGGCACCTGCCAGCAGGCCCCGACTCATGTCTCCCTGGACCCCCACCCACCCAGCATTGAAGGGCACCTGTCAGCAGGCCCTGACTCATGCCCCCCTTGGCCCCCACCCACCCAGCATTGACGGGCACCTGCCAGCAGGCCCCGACTCATTTCCCCCAGCACCCCCACCCACCCAGCAGTGAGGCTCAGAGCTGGACTCATGTCCCCCAGCCACCCCACCCACCCAGCATTGACGGGCACCTGCCAGCAGGCCCCGACTCATGTTGCCCTGGACCCCCACCCACCCAGCATTGACAGGCACCTGCCAGCAGGCCCCAACTCATGTCCCCCAGAACCCCCACCCACCCAGCAGTGAGGCTCAGGGCCGGACTCATGTCCCCCAGCACCTCCACCCACCCAGCATTGACGGGCACCTGCCAGCAGGCCCCGACTAATGTCCCCCTGGACCCTCACCCACCCAGCTTTGATGGGCACCTGCTAGCAGGCCCGACTCATTTCCCCCAGCACCCCCGCCCACCCAGCAGTGAGGCTCAGAGCCAGACTCATGTTCCCTCAGCACCACCACCCACCCAGCATTGACGGGCACCTGCCAGCAGGCCCCGACTCATGTCCCCTGGACCCCCACCCACCCAGCATTGATGGGCACCTGCCAGCAGGCCCCGACTCATGTCCCCCTGAACCCCCACCCACCCAGCATTGATGGGCACCTGCCAGCAGGCCCCGACTCGTGTCCCCCAGCACCCCCACCCACCCAGCAGTGAGGCTCAGGGCTGGACTCATGTCCCCCAGCACCCCCACCCACCCAGCATTGACGGGCACCTGCCAGCAGGCCCCGACTCATGTCCCCCAGCACCCCCACCCACCCAGCAGTGAGGCTTAGGGCCGGACTCATGTCCCCCAGCACCCCCACCCACCCAGCATTGACAGGCACCTGCCAGCAGGCCCCGACTCATGTCCCCCTGGACCCCCACCCACCCAGCATTGACGGGCACCTGACAGCAGGCCCTGACTCATGTCCCCCTGGACCCCCACCCACCCAGCATTGACGGGCACCTGCCAGCAGGCCCCAACTCATGTCCCCCAGCACCCCCACCCACCCAGCAGTGAGGCTCAGGGTCACACTCATGTCCCCCAGCACCTCCACCCACCCAGCATTGACGGGCACCTGCCAGCAGGCCCCGACTCATGTCCCCCTGGTCCCCCACCCACCCAGCATTGACGGGCACCTGCCAGCAGGCCCCGACTCATGTCCCCCTGGACCCCCACCCACCTAGCATTGACAGGCACCTGCCAGCAGACCCCAACTCATGTCCCCCTGGACCCCCACCCACCAAACAGTGAGGCTCAGGGCCGGACTCATGTCCCCCAACATGTCATCCTTGATCTACAATCATGTGCCTCATGGCCTCCCAAATCCCACCGCACGCCACCCCTGTGCAAAGACCCAACCAAGTATCCCATCCACCCCACATTGAAATAGCCATTACATGATACAACCCAAATGGCAAGAATGTACATCAACACATGTCTATCACAAGCCCAAAATGGGTGTTGGTGATTGTGAAAACCTACACTGTGACATGAATGAAACCAATGAGAGAATACCACACATCAAAGTAATAAAAACAAAATGTATTGTACAGAAAAATAATGTAATGAAATGAAAACATGAAAAAAAGTATCAAAAAAAGATGAAATGCAGCAAGTCCAAAACACAAACAGAAATTCATGAAGTCTGAATCCAAATCAATCGAAATGAAAATGTGTCCAAAGTCTACGGCCAACAAATCAAATCCAAAGGAAACTGAAACAGTAAAATCCATTGATTTATGGTGAGAAAAATAATAATAGATAAATCCACTGTTCAACTATGTACAAAGAAGTAATCTGGGGTCCATGAGCCCAACGAACGAAATGAAACCTAGCAAAAAAACGACCTAATAAAGAACTATATACAAAAAGGCAGGCATAGTCCAAGCGCCCCAAATTAATGAAAAAGATAAAGGAAACCTAAAACTACAAACTATATACAATGGCGGCGGGCTAGTCCAATGGCTCACTTCCCGATTTCCTGGGCCAGGGCATCATCGAACTCCTGCTCGATGTCCTGGAGGCAGTCCTCTTCCATGGCCCGAGGGTTCGCAGGGACGATGACATGTTGATCTCCAACTCCCTGCGAATTGTCTCGAGGCACTTGGCCCGCCTCAGTGCCCTCTGCATGGAGTTCTCCGCCCTGACCATTGTGAGCGTGCCTCTTCCGCCCGCCGCCGCTCCGCGTCTATGGCATGGCCCAACCGCTAAATTAATAAGGGGGTCCTGGGAGTCCCTCTGCCAGACATTATTCCTGGTTACGAAAGACTTACCCAGAGTCTTTAGCTCACTATCTTTCACAGAGAAGAAATATCCCACACATATCAGTCTTTGTCCTGCTCTGGGGCAGTCCAGCACCGAAATGCTATGCAATTCTCCTCTGAACAAGAGCACCAACAGAAACCCCAGACACGTGTTTCAGTCTGGTTGGACCTCATCAGTAGGGTGGATCTGTGCCTCTCTAGTCACGGAACACACTTGTAATCCTGGGTCCTCCTGCCCTCTGGCCCATGCCTGCCCCTCCGATGTCGATGGCCCCGAGCCATCATGGCTCCCACCTTGTTGCTGCTGCTGCTGTGCCTGTGCCCCTGCTCTTGCTGCCTGCAAGTCCTCCTCTGGCTGGGGTGCAGTTGTTGTGGTGGACACCCCTGCTGGACGTCCGACTGTGGCATTGATGTGTCCCCCACCAGCCTGGCCGCTGGGTCAGAGGCAGCTCCACAGGGTACCCAGGTGATACATGGGTGGGAAGATGGCATGGAGGACGACTGGCGCTTAGGGTGTTCAGGTGAGGAGGGGGTCAGAACAAGGTCCAGCATACGGAGGAATCCAGCCGTGGTGACCAGTCCCAGTAGGTCAATGAGGCATTCGAGATGACGTGCAGTGTCTTCACGAAAACACTGCAGGTCACCTTGCATGACCCGTTGACGCAACGCCATCCCACTCAGGACAAGCTCAACCCGGTCCAGGATAGCCACGTCCGCAGGGAGAGGAAGGCCAGTTGTTGTAAGCGGATCCCCTCCCTGAAAACGAGTCTGGACATTGACATCCCTGCTGGTGCGGGAAGATGCAGTCAAAGGATCAGGGTCAGGATTACCCACAGGCACCTCAGCGGCGGCCTGTGCTGCCTCCTATCCCTGCCCCTGCACTGCACCACTAGCACCAGTGGAATCCCCACCTCCAGACCCCGTGTGTGTCCCTTCCACGGCCTCCTCCTCCTCCAAACCCCCCACCAACCTGGATGACTCCGTGCCATCTTCCTCTGTCGGACCCTGTGGGGTCTCAGCTGCCCCTTCTGCTGCTGAGGAGTCCACCTCCAACCTCCGCCTCTTGGATCTACCCTCGGCAGCTGCAGCCTGGGACGCGGCACCAGACTCCTCACTCCCCGACAAGATGGCAACCTGGGAGGGGAACCGTTCTTTGCGTCTCCGGCTGGTGGTGCGATCCCTGCTGCTTTGCTCCACAGCACCCTCTCCGCCCTCTTCATCAGTTGACGCTGCAGACAGGGAGAGATAGAACACAGGCATCAGGGCACTGGACAATGGACTGATACACACATGACAGTTGTACATGAGTGTCAGTGTCAAACTTCAGACATGGCATCACACTCCCCAACACACATGTCATTTCAACTCACACACATGAGCAATTCAACAGCAATATTGCACCAGGCAGCACCATCCATACACAAACAACAGCACGAGTAGCTGAAGGTGAGCCTGATGTCACATGAAACACGGGGAGTGCACAACACATGCACATATGCCACCACACTTACATGCATGTGTACATCTCCACCAACTGTCGCAGTGATGACATTGCCATCCATGTCAAATCTGCCATTCAGCCTTCTACATGTCAGTGTCACATGTATCCATGTTGCATCACAGTTGCACACTTGTCAAATACACACACATGCACATGTACACAGTGCAGATACATGCAGCTGGAACCACCATCCATGTGTGACACCACAATCATGCCAACGTACATACACAGTAATTCAAACATGTGTACTCCCACACCTGCATTTGGCCTGCATGCTTACCAACACATACACCATCCATGTGTCTCACACATGAGAGGACTCACATGTGTCAGCCTCACGCCCCTGTACATACACATCCATACATGGCCCTACAAAAACACATGTGCAACCTGCACACTACTGGGACACCACAACACGCAGAGCGTCCAATCAGTATGCATGTACACTTATCGCTCGACTCCAGACAGGTCTGCCTCTCAAGGACCTGGACATGGAGCGCTGGGCATGTGCGTTCCAGGACCCTCATTTGGTGGTCCGACAGGTGGCCCTGGCGCCCCTTGGCATCCGCTGCCTTCAAGAGGCGCTGTGCCTTGTCGAGGGTCCTGGACCTGAAGTCCTCCCAGCGCTTCCGGACATGTTTGATGTCACGGACTGCCACCCCCTCCTCGTTGATGGCAGTCACGATGTCCATCCAGATCCTGGTCCGTCCTTCATTGTCGGCGCGCAAACTTCCAAAGACGGCATCATACTGCCCCAGGACTTGCTCCACCAGTACACCAACTTCCCTGGCACTGAAGCTGGTGGCCCACTGCCTCTCTGGCTGGGCGTTGCCAGTGGTGTCAGATGGTGTTGTGCCCGACATGGCAACCCCAGAGGCAGGTGTGGGTGGGCAACTGGGTCCTGGGGCTGGGCTGTGGAGCGATGGTATCCCAGTCGGGAGTCTTCAGTTCCAGCAGGGGTGGTCACAGCAACTGCACCCCTGGCTGACGTGCAGGCAGAAAATAGCAGGGCACGAGGGCAGCAGGCAGTCAGGCAGCAGCAGATGGCAGGTGGGAGCGTGCTCAGGGCTCTGGGGGGCAGGAAAATGGCCTTTTGGGCAGGAGCGTGGTCTTCCGTGTGTATTCGCGTGGCCAGCTTGATATGGAGTGATTTGGCACGTGAATAAATTGCACGTCAGTGTGTAATTCGAGGAAAGGCCTTTAGCGCATAAGCGCGTCAGTGACGTTAGGTGCGCAGGCATTGCCCACTACACGGGTGCATAGTGAATCAGCATGTGAGAAAACTGCACGCCACCGTGCTATTGGAGGAAAGGGCCTTAGCGCGTAAGCGTGTAAGTGATGTTTCACGTGTGGGCTGGCTTAAAAGGTACGAGTATCACGCTATTTCCTTGTACGTGCTTTTTATGGAGAGCGAGCGGGTGTATCTTGTACTTCTTGTCGGTTCACACGCGATTACACCACAATGTTTCCAGTTCGTACTCCCTGTTTCCTCAGACTGCGTTCTTTTCTTCTTTTGGCGGGGGTGTTTCACGTTCTTTTTCAAGGCAGACGGTGAGTCGCGCACGTATTTCCCAACGGTTGCCCCCGTGTGTTGCGTACCCCTTCAGAGGTCATTGCAGGCTGTGTGTAACACGCGTACGCTTATTTTTGTGTTTCTGGGTGCCACAGCATAGTGCGGGTTTATTTTTCCACACACGTGGTCTATCAGGGGTTGCGTGCACGTGTGCTTTTGTTTTTGGGGTGCCTGTGCGTTTGCGTGACCCGTCATCTTCCCCCAGGGGTCACATACAGCCTTGCCAGAGCACTAGGGTACTAATTCCATCTAGTACCCTACCCCTTTCACCCCAGTTGCCTAGGACAACTCCCATACGCACAACATCATCAGTGCCATGGTTGGGAGGCGACCCAGCAATAAGGGAGGCTAAGGTGGCCGACCTCCAAAAGGTGGGCATGGTGGGCGCGGTAGGGGAAGTGGCCAGGATTTGCAGGGTGCCCTTAGAGCAGTGGTATTCAAACTGTGGGTCGCAACATCCCAGGGGGGCCCTGAGAGCTCAGCATGAAAAAAGATTTTTTTTTTTTTTTTTTTAGATTGGAAGAAATGGGCAGGGGTGGCCCACATGGGCGGGCTGAAGCATGAAACTGTCTCAGGCAACAATGAAAAAGTGGCCCACAGTTGTAAATGGATATTCATTCCTTTAGTCACAGACTGGGCCTCATTACTACTATGGCGGACCAGTAACAACGGTGCTGGTAAGCTACCGGCACCGTTGCTACCGTTCCGCCATAGTAAGAGTTGTGCTCGTGGGTGCTTGACAGCCCCCGCCAGGTCTGACCTCAGCTCGTCGGATGACCAGCACCGTTATTAACGGTGCCGGTGCATCCGAGCTCCCCCTTCCCATTTGAGCCATATGGGGCTCAAATGGGAATGGGGATCTACCGGCACCTTCGAAAGGGCAATTATCATGTCCGCCTAACTCGGCATGACCTAGTAATTGCCCATTCGCGGGTGCCAGACCCGGATGCAACTCCAGTGGCAGCCGTGCCGGTTTTACCGGCACAGCTACCGCCAGAGTAGTTATGAAGCCCACTGTTTCAATAGTACCCAAAGGGGTGCGTTGTGTTAAAATGTAAGTAAATTGTGATATATTCAGCAACAATGGTCAACATTACTAACTGCATAGTGGCCCCTCACCCATTATGGAGGAGCTAAGGAGCCAGCCCAGTGAAACAGTGAGCACTCCCTCAGCTGCTTTATCCAGCTAATGGAGTGCTCCTGGGCTGGCTGAACTGTCAAAGGGAAACACTGTTTCCCTTTGACAGTTCAGTTTAGTTCCCCAGCCGCACATGCTCACTGAGCCATGCAAGTGCTGGGGCGTTTTGCTTCGCCAGCATTGCATAGCTCATTGGAAATGCTGGCTGGGGCACTGCATGTCTGTATGTCCGAGGGGGAGCTCCTGCGCCTCCTCGCACATACGGACAGAGCAGCTGGAGCAGCACCCACACACAGGCCAATGCAGAAGGTACGTTTATGTTCATTGTTTTTATTTAAACATGTGTATGGATGCGTTATGAGTGAGTGTATGGTGATGGATGCTCATGTGAATGATAGAGTGATTGCTGTATGAATGTGCAGCGCCTTGCATATACACATAATCATGTTCATTGTGTTAGGACCAGTGGGGCCCAGGGGACAGGGATGGTATCTTTTTACCGGACATCTATCATTCAAAACCCTCTGCCTTGTCCACAAGGCTTTCTGGGGCCTCGGTCCAAAATACCTTCAGCTATTCCTCCGCAAATACCTCCCCTCTCGAGCTCTTCACTCCTCTACCTCCAACTCCCTCAGGGTCAGTCGTTTATCAAAGAAACGAGCTGGGGGTAGATCTCCGTCTTCGGCTGGGGCCTCCCTCTGGAACAGCGCCCTGCCACTCTAAAACTTGAGGAGAACCAACTTTCTTCCTGCACTTATCAGACCTACCCTGTCTGCTGCCTTAAACGTAGCACTTGCAAATTGCTGGCTGCACTACCACTGTTTGTTGCCTTTATTATTTATTTATTGTTATTTATCTGTTTCTCCTCTGCTTCGCACTTTCCACTTCTCCCCCCTTCCATGCACTTTTCCCCTCACACTTGCGCGTTCTCAATGTCACTGGGCCTAGTAAGATTGCTGTTTTATTCTCCTCTGTTCCCCTCCCTTGCCTTGTCACGCTCTGAAACACTTGTGTACGAGCGCGATAGAAATAAAATATCAATGCCTGCCCCCTGGACTCCCAGCAACAATTGCAAACTGTTTGGCTATTTACCCATTTTTTGTTAAAAGTATGCTCTACAATGCAACATTTTAACCTATTATTTAAAAAAAAATTCACAGGGGGAAACCCCCCCGAACCTCCCCTTAATGCCCCTCCACTTAAAAAAGATTCACCAGCCGCCACTGGCCCTCAGACTGTGTTGGGAACGGGATGGGGGAACCGAGGGACTATGGTGGGAGCACAATGGGCGGGAACCATGGGATAGTGATGGGAGCAGAGTGGGGAGAGCCCTGGGTGTGTGATGGGGTGGGGAGAGACCAGCGACTGGGTAGGAGTGGGATGAGGGAGCCCAGCGACTTTGATGGGAGCAGGTGACGGCGCGCAATATATACTGTCCATTTGGCATTTCTGGGGGGTCCCGACCTGCCCAAATTTTGCTCAGGGGGGCCCTGGCCAAAAAAGTTTGAAGACCACTGCCTTAGAGCCCTGTATGTGGAGGACCAATCGGGGACACCCATGCCACCCCCAATGGTTGTGGGAAACGTAGCTGACACCATCCCAGCTCAGCCCTTGTTGGACCAGCCCATTTTGGCACCTGAACCGGCACAGGATGACTCCCAGGCTGACTTCCAGGTCAGCAAGTCTAAGCCACGTGTGGCGGTGAAAGGCCACGTGGATCTGGGACAGCAATGTCATCTGCTGCCCCAAGTAGCCAGGGTGGGGAGGCTGCAGGGTCAGCTGCAGCTCAATCCACCCCAGCTCTGAGTCTCCCAGCTGGGACAGTGTCGGTCCAGGTCCATCAAACCGGCGTTGACCCTGCCAACATCACCCTACAGCCAATGCCTGCACCAAGACCTATGGTCATTGTGCCTTTACAGGCTTCTGTTACCCAGTCCACCTGCGCTTCTGCCCCTACTGACCAGAGCGGCGTAAGCCACTCAGGATCCGCACCACCTTGGAAGAGGAAGAAGAAGAAGGGTGCTGTGGCACTACAGGCTAAGACCCCAGACACGGCTACACACTCCGGCACATCAAGGAAGCCTAGCTTTAATGAAGCCGAACTTGATGCACTTGTGGCCTATGTGTCGGCACATAGCCGCGAAATGTTGGTGACTGCAGGGTGCAAGACCACACCTGGTCAACATAGGACACACTGGCAGACCATTGCGGACCACATTAGTGCCCTTGGATTTGTGAGGCGCACAGCTGATGATTGCTACAAGCGGTGGAATGACCTGAAACGCAGAGCAAAGAACAAGCTGGCTTCCAATCATGCCTCTACTCTGGTGACTGGCGGTGGGTCTCCACCAGCCAGAGGACAACCAACTCACTGAACATGAGTCTGTTGCTGGAACCTTCATCACAGAGGAACAGATCCAAGGCGTGGGAGACCTACCTGATTATGAAGGATTGTCCTGTGAGTGCCCATGCATGTGTGTGTAATCCATGTGTATGTGCATGGGTGACATGTTCAGATTGAGTGCCAGGTGAGGGTGTGTAGTCCTGAGTGGTATGGGTCACCCATGTGCTTCCTCCAAAACATTCAGCGGCCTTGGATTTGGGTATGACAGTATCCCTTCTGACCACAGTAGCCAATTAGCGCAACATTACTGCAGTTGCCCTTGAACTGTCATCTTGCAACAACATTGTTCTGAATTTTTCTGTGTTCATTCAGCCCGATTGTTTCAATTCTCCCATTTTTCAAAAGCATTTTTCAGCCCTAATGTCACATATGTGACATACTTCTGTCATTGATTACACCCCACATTGGGCCACATTTATTACCTTGTTATGGGAATGATTAGACCATTCAGGCTGATTGAGTAAGGGCCTCCTCACGAACATTTTTGGGGCCTGTTTGTATGTGGAACATGATAGTCTTTTCGTGTCATGTTGAAATGACCAACCATTGATGTATCTATCTGCATGCCATCACTGTATCATTGTACACTGGATGTGTTGCAGTGTGTGGCACTTGCGTATTTTGACACACTATTTTGCATTTTTCATCTCATCATGTCCATCTCACATGGATGGGTGAAAGTACTCATTCACTGACATATGGCTGTACTTGTGAAATGTACCATGCCAATGCTACATGGCATCTATGTGCTGGCATGTGTCATGTATGTGTATTGCACATGCCACTCAGAGGCTAATGTGTAATGCCAGTGCTACCCAGCATGCAGCAAATGTGTTGCTTGTCCATCTTGGTGTCCTCAGTGTCTGCTTTTTACCTCCCCTTCCAAATCATTGACAGTGCATTCATGCCAGGGTTATAGTCATGTGGGACATGTGTAATTCATATATTGGATCTCTGGCTTGTCAGGCCTATGTGTGTGCTATGGTGCTCATGCCTGTTTCCATTTGTTGTCTTTCATGTTTTTGCAGATGATGACGCACTTGATGCTGTTGAGGTGGAGGAGATGGTGCAGACCCAGGAGGAATCTCAGGCACGACCGGGTACCAGTGGAGGACGTTGTGTGGTGGTGGGTGAAAACCCAATCTTATTGCAGACCATACTGTCCAGGGGTGTCTCTGGTTGCACCTCCCCAGACCTCTATGATTCAGGTGCTGAATCGGATGTCGCAGGTGAGTGTTTCTGGCAGGGATTCTGTTCTGTCCAACCCACCTTCACCAGGGGTAGAACCCTCTATGGGGATGTCATTGTTGGTAAGTCCGCCTTTGGCGGTTACGGATGCAGGGTCACACTCCACAGCATCTGATCCTGTTCCTGGGCCAGCAGATCAGAGGGGGGATGCAGTCCTGCAGCCTCAGGCAGTGCCAGCACAGCAGGGTGCAGATCGCCTTGCCCCAAACAGGTGTGGTGCCCGCCGACGCGGTGGCCGTACGCCACCAGGCAATATTGTATGGGAAAACTCCATGTACGGTATAGCAGCACAACAGGGAGCATCAGTTGAAATGATGGCTCAGGCAATGGAGAGGGTGGCCACTTCCATTCTCCCCACTGAAAGGCAGATGGAGCAACAACAGCAGGCAACAGACTCCATTTGCCAATCACACAGGGAAGACATGTTGGCGTCCAACAGGGACCGACAGGCGGCACTGGAGACTCTGCGGGAAGCCATTTCTGTAGAGTCACAGGGCCACAGGGAAGCCCTGAGGTTAGAACTCCAGTTCCTCAGGCAGACTCTAAGTGAACCTGAGGCTTCCCAAAATTTAAGGTCAGAACAGCAGCTGGAGCAGCTCACACGTTCGCTCTCAGCTGAGCTGCAGGCAACTCGGAAGGAGATCCGGGCATCACGCGAGGCCATGCGTGCATAAATGCAGGCAACCCGTGAGGTGCTGCATGGGGATCTCCGCACTATCATCCTCCAGAATCAGACCTTTAACACCCGCATGCTTGCTGCCATGGAGGACCATACCAGGGCTTTGCGTGGGCTGCCACCCATAGCACCACCACCTCCTGATGCAGAAGCAGAGGGTGAAGAGAGCGACAGCAGCAGTTCTCCCACAATAGCATAGCCGTGCAGGCCATAAGCCCATGAAGGATTTTTTTTTCTCGCAACATCCACGCAGGTGGGTGTTGGTGTGCACCCTGTCCTCGAACCTCCTGGGTGCCCCCCCCTCGGCCCCTGATGGCAATTTTTGATTATTATTTTTTTTTACATTTTTGCCTTGTGTGGCTCCCGTGGGAATCCACTGTGTATTCCAGCTGGGCACATGCAGGCTTGTCCTGTCTTTGGGTTAGATGCTTGGGTTCCTGACACACACATCCTCCTGCTTCCCTTTCCATGGGCTTGCAAAGGGTGTCACCAAGTGACACTGACTTACACAGTGACATTGGGCTCCCATGAGCTGTGTGGGCAGTCTGTAGTCAAAACTGTGTGTACATCCCTAATGGGGATTGTTGTTGTATTGAACACTGCATGGTGTATTGATATGTGCTTGTGCATCCATGTCTTCCTCCTTATTCACAGGTACATTCTTCATGTCTTCACAAGGCCGTCTCCTTTGCGGATGCAGTTCATGTTGTATGCAGTACACTGACACATTTGCCTGATGTCAAACTCTGCAGTTGGAAGGGGTGGATGTGCTGGCTTATTCAGGTTGTAAAACCCGCACTACTTTGATTTGGTACTGTCATATTTTGGCAATGTTTCATCCTGTGTTGCTGTATTGTGTTGCTGGTATGTATTTGGTCATGTGTGCTGTTTGTTATTGATTACTGTGAGCATATTGTCTGTGGCCTGTTTCCATTTGGGACAGTGTACTTTGTGACACTTGTGTCATGTGTTGTGCATTCCTTTGTTTGCTTTCACATTGCATAACATGCCATGGTGTGTTGGGTAGCGGAGATGGGGAGGGGTTGGGTGACATGGCGCTGTTTTCATGTTCTATTTTGCAAGGGGATAGTCATTCATGCAGCATAAATGTGTGTCTTTTTTTGACACTGCATTGGTTGTCTTTCAGTAGGTCGGGATGCACACAATGTAACACTTCCAGGTGACCAATCTCAGGCTGGTATGGTTGTGACAGTTGACTGTCCCTTATGTCATCATCATTGATTGTCAGCTGGTATGTGCCAGGGCTGTGTGCACTCCACAGGGGTGTGATTTTAGGTGAAGTAATAAGCCACCAGCTGCGTACGGGCTGCCTCACCATGTGCCCTTTCCCCTCCCATGCGCAGCGGCCGTGCATGTGCTTGGGGATGTGAGGGCACCACCATGTCCACCGGCAGGCCGCGGCGGGTTGCAACGTTGTGCAGGACACATGCTGCCACTATGATCCTGCACACTAATGGGGGCGCGTATAGCAGCTGCCCACCAGAGCGGTCAAGGGAGCAAAAGCGTGACTTGAGCACTCCGAATGTGCGCTCCACTATGCCCCGGGTTGCAATATGGGCTGTGTTGTATCTTACCTCGGGTGGTGTGGTGGGGTTCCAAATTGGCGTCATCATGTGGGTGCTCAGAGGGTAGGTACTGTCCCCTGGGGAGGTGATGATGGGTATCATTAGTGAGGTTGTGACATTACTCAGTATCTGACATGCATGCATGTGCAGAGGCATTTATACTCACCAAGCAGCCATGTATCGCCATGCCGCCCAGCTTCTATGTCCCGGTTTAGGGGTGAAATACTGTAAATGAAACAGTCATGGGTGGACCCTGGATAGTTGGCATATACTGAGGTGATGATTCCCTTGGCATCACATACTACCTGCACGTTGATGGAATGCCAGTGCTTGCGGTTTCTATGGTTTATGGGATAAGTCAGTGTCTATTAGGATACTCAGGTTCTGTGCTTCTGAAGTAGGTGAATGGGAGAGGGTTCCTAGGTGAGCGGGCCATATAATAGGAAGTGGTGAATGCCTTGGGTGTCAAAGACCATTACCTCTGTCATGCTAGGGTTGAGGCAGACGCTGTGTTTCATCTGCATGTCCTTGAAATATGGGTGTGAATTGTTCAATAAAGTGCAGGATGGTCTTGATATAGGTATTGAATGGGGATAAGGTGGTTCCCTGAGGTACTAATTAACTCAGTAAATTCCCTAGGAATTGATGGAAAATCTCAGACATTTATTGTGGTGGTGTGTTTTTTGAGAAAACACTCAATCCATTTTAAGTCAAAGCCCTGTGTGCCTAGGTGGAAATGCAAGTGCTTAACTTGTATTTGTATTTTATTTGTATTTTATTGAATTTCTATAGTGCTTGACGCCTGAGGGCTGTATATAGTAGCAAAGGTCCAATTTACATGAGCAAGTAAGTAGGAAACCAGATCAAAAGATGGTAAGTTGCAATTTTAAACAAGACTTAAAAAGATACATAGAAAAGATGGAATGCAAAGAAAGAGGAAGAGCATTCCAGGTTTTAGCGGCAAGAAGAGCAAAACAGAAACATGATGGGGTACATGGAGCACAAGGAACAGTCAACAGAAAGAGAGTTTCAGAACAAAGAGAACAGGTTGGAGAGTAAAAAGAAACTAAAGAAGAGAGATAATGTGGGGCAAGTCTATGAAGGGACTTAAAGACAATACACAGAAGATTAAAAAGAAAACGATTTTCAAAAGAAAGCCAATGCAAAGAATGCAAAGCAGAAGTGTGGGCTGACAGACAGTGTCAAACACTGAAGAGCCGTCTAGAGGAATCAGGCAGGTACGAGTGTTGTTTTCCAGTGCGAGCAAAAGTTGTTCTCTCGGGTCTATGTCATTTTTCCACTTTCCAAAGGACGTACATAAAAAAAGACCGATTTATTTTGGTCGATTTTGTGCGGCCCGCAGAAAACAGAAAAAGTACATGACCAATTCTTTTTTTTAATTTGTGTGGTTTCATCCCCCGATCCCGCCTCTGCTCCTTGCTGCCCCCTCCCCAACTCTCCACTGCATACACACACAAACACACATACATGTTCATTTCCGGTTTTCTTACACTCACACACAACACACACACACACACACAACACACACAACACACACTACACACACACTACACGCACACACACTCACCTGACACTCCCGCTGCTTGTCCACTCTGTCTCGCTGTGCCTGTCAGCCCCTGCATGCACCCGTGTGCGTCGCAGCGACTGACAGTTCGATTTGGAAAAACCGTTCTGCGCGGTCACAGAACGGTCTTTCTAAATCTATCTTTTTTTGCAAAAGATCTTTACAAAAAATATCTTTTGACTTAGTACCATTCTCTACATGTATAGAAATGTGGTTTCAGTTCTTTTGTGGGAACTGAAACTGGATTGATTGTTGTGGAAGAAGGTGTGTGCTTCTGAGAATTGAGTGGGTTGGTTGCATGCTAGCATGTCCATGAATTTTGCTGTGCATGGTAGATCAGAGATTGGCCTGAGTTCTTTTCATCAAGATTTGCCTTTTTCAGGAGTGGTCTAGCTATTGTTTTTTTGATGTGTTCAGTGAACAACGTGCATGAAAAGAAGTAGTGTAACTATGTTTCCTGCTGGCCTGCCCCGCTCCCCACAATCCTCATTGCCACGCCCCCGCACAAGCGCAATACAAACCGCCAAACAAATGCGCCCGCGGTTTAAGGGTATGTTCTGTGCAGTGCACTGAATTGCAAGTTTCAACTGCTTCCTACACTTTTATTTTAAAACAAAACAGTTTATTTTTAAAACAAAAGTATAGGAACAGTAAAATGTAAAAATTTAGAGTACACCACTCCCAACCTCTCCCACCCACTTCGACCACTGACTATGTTGGGTAGGAGCAAGTTGAGCTAGAGGCATTGCAGAGTTGGGCTACGTTGCGGGCTAGTAGGGATGTATTTTCATTGATTATGGAGGCTGGGCATGGGTTGGTTTGACTGAAGGATGCTTTCAGCTTCATTATTATCTTTTCTAATTCCCTTGCTGAAGTAGGAGTGAAGGCTTTGAATATAGATGGAGCAATGCTGGAGCTGAGCGGCGGGGTTGTTGAATGATTGTTAAGGTTGAAATTATCAAAAGTGTTCTGGATTGTATTAATCTTTGTTTGGAAAATTAGATTTATATTGTCAGCCAGCTTTGGGTGGAGTGCAGAGGTTGTTCAAGAAGTTAGGGTTGGTGATCTGATTACCAGTTACAGAGAAGGAACCCCTAGTTTCCCAGATCGATAGGGAGGGAGTCGTAATGGCAATAAACTAACAAAAAAAGTGTTCTCGTCCCAGAATCTGATGCATTAACATACCTTTCTAAACAAAGACACAGAGGGATCCTAATACCATTTTTAGCCAAGCTGTACAAATCCATGAAGAAGAATTTGAAGAATTCTGCTGTCTGGGATTGAGCTTTGGTGATAGTGGAAGCATTCCTTTGTACTCTTGAGCATCAAGCTATATTCCCTGGAGAGGATAAATGTGTCCTTTTCTAATTTGGTTTTTCTCCATTTGCGCTGTGTTTTTCCAAGTGCATGTTTATGGAAGTTTAGATCAGATTTGAACCATCTTTTTTCTGGTGGTTTGGACCTGTGTGTTATTATGGGAGTGAGGGTGTCAAGTGTGGTGGTAATATTGTGGTAAATATTTTACAAGATGTCTGTGGAGGGCAGTGAGGCACCGTAAGGAGTTGGAGAAGGATTCATCATTGAAGGTTTTCGGATGTTTTGTGGGGGTGATTTTTTTCAGTGATCTAAAGGACATTTTCTGGGTTGTGTTTTGTGCGTGAAATGGAGGGAGTGTTATGTGAACAGGTCATACTGAGGAGGTAATGGTCGGTTCATGCTAGTGAAGTAGAAGTTTCTTTGGGGAGAGGCAAATTGGAAGATGACATAATGTGAAAGAAAAGGGTGGGGTCTGTTAGTGAGGATAGGATAGGTTCAGAAACCAGCAGGAACTAGCATCTGTGAGCATTGTCTTGCGTGTGGGAGTTGGTCCGAGAGGCCCCGCATGTTGTAACCGTATGGATAGGACTCAGTGCCTCAGATGTATGCCAGTGTTTGTGTTGGGTATGTGGATCGTATGAGGTTAGGGTGGGGTTGCGGTCATGCACACTGCTTAGTTGTATCCATGGTGGGTCCAGAGTTGCAGATGACTGTTAGGTGTTTGTATTGTGTTGGTGTGCATGTGTGTAGTGTCAATGGATTTATGGACTATGTGCAGGGGTATGTTCCCTCTAAGGTTATTTCCAGAATCTCAGAGAGTCGATTGGGTGCGAGCATTAGATGAGTTCTCTGAGTGTCTATGTGTCGTGTGGTAAGCCCCTAGTCTTCTATAGTGGGGTTGGTTATGTTGGATGGCTATCTACTTAGGGGGTAAAAGCTTCTCGAGATTATCAGTTAAGAGAAGGAAACCGTAGTTGCCCAGATCAATAGGGAGGAAGTTATAATGGCAATAAACTAACAAAAAGTGTTCTCGTCCCAGAATCTGATGTGTTAACATATCTTTCTAAACAAAGACACAGAGGGATCCTAATACCATTTTTAGACAAGCTGTACAATTCCATCTAAAAATGGGGCCTGATTCCCGAATCTTTCTGTCAGAATTCGAGGTAGTTGAACTCGTAGTGAAGTAATAGAGTTCTTCCTACCAATGTACCCCTCTGGTTACACGAGGTTAACCCCACAATGAGTCAATTAGTTGAAAGATGGAACACCAGACGAAGGACCAGGCTCTGTAAGGGAACAATGGCAAATTAGTTTACAGGTCAATGAAATCAAACTGTGCAAGGACTAGCAGGACATAAACTATTAGACAGTAACTAGCCAGACACTAACCTAATTAGATGTTATCTTCTATCCTGGTTTAGGAGGCTTCAAGTCATCAGATACGTCCCCAATAACCACACTATGAATAACAAGATGCAGGATTAGCCCTGTGCAGTTTACAGAAAACAAGATAGAAAAGAAAGATGCCAAGGACAATGACTTACCAGGATGGATTCTTGTTGTACTTGAATAGCCCCACGGAGCAACCAGTGTATTGTCTAACCTGACGGCACAAGGACGCTGGACGTAAACGAGAGTCTCTAGCCCCAGGACTATCCCGCCGGCCCGAGGACGCCTAATGACCTGGGCACCGAGTGACGAGCAGTCTCTAGTTCATGGTGCCTTGAAGAAATACACTGGTGCGGTGTAGAGAAAGTTCACTGAAGCCAACCCAAAGTAAAGATACAATGTAGCGTATTCAACAGATCCAGTTCTTGGAGCAGGTAAGACTTTCCAGGTCCATTAACGTACAGGCGACGAGGTATCAATGCAGCAGGCAGAAGGATAGTCAGAGGTGTTCTGGTCTGTTTTACCTTGCGGACGGCGAGGTATCAATGCAGCAGGCAGAAGGATAGTCAGAGGCGATCCGGGTCTGTTTTATATGCGGGCAGAGAGGTATCAAATCAGCAGGCAAAAGGCAGTTCCATAGTAACGGTCCGAGTCAGATATGGGGTTTTTAGAAAACAAGACAAGGTACAAAGCACAAGGATACAATACAGGGTAGCAAAGAGTACGAAGCCGTGATCTTTAGCAAAATCAGATGCAGGGATCTGCGCAACCCGAAAGTATTTTATGGGTTGACATGGTAATGAAACTCCTCCCTGAAAACGTCACACGTTTGAACGGGAATGTATCGGACGCCAAAGTCACCATAGCAACCTATGCCCGACACACTGAGGAAATAGAGGACGGTGAAAGCGAGACAAAATCATAGGAGGCTTTTTAAACATAGCTTTCTTTCTGCAAACAGCTTGTCCCGTAACTCGGCAAGGGTCCTTAACTTTAGGCTGTATGCGAGCGCGCAACGGTATCCTGACACCTTCTTATGTGCCAGAATAGTTGTTGTACCCAAGGAAGAGTGGGAAAAAAACCCTATGCAGCATTTATAGGCCTATGTTCCTTCTTAACGTGGATGTGAAGATCTTCTCCAACATCTTGGCCGAAAGGCTGAGTAGGTATTTGCCAAAACTAATAAATAGTGATCAGGTTGGTTTTATCTGAGAACGCCAGGGTCCAGATAACTTAAAGGACAACCCTACATTTAATAGCAACCAAAGGGGAAAACAGCATCATCTTAATTTCACTAGATGCCAAAAAAGCATTTGACTGGGTCAACTGGCAATTTGTATTTGCAGTACTGGTGAGGGCAGGGATGAGCCAAGCATGGTTGTGAGGGGTGAATGCTATACATATGCATCCAAAAGCTACCATAGTGGTAAATGGGGTACAATCAGAAGAGGTCCCCTTGGAAACAGGCATGAGGCAGGGATTCCTGCTTTCCGCTCCCCTTCCCCATGTTTTCTCTCTCAATTGAGCCCTTGGTGCAACCATACAAGTGGAGAAAACTATTAGGGAAGTAAGGGTGGCTGGCCAAGATGACAAGGTAGCTCTCCTTTCAGATGACGCGTTAACATATCTGACCAATCCTGCTAGCTCTGCACCTAACCTACTCAGATTCCTGTCCCAAGAGTTGAATGGGATCCTGGAAATATCACACATTTGCAGAGAAAGTGTGTTGATTAAAAACCTTGGAATCCAAATTACAAAATCTCTAAAAGACATATACGATGCCAACTTTCCTGAGTTAGGGAAGAGAGTTGGAAGAGACCTAGCACATTGGTCTAGGCTTGCAATATCGTGGTCTGGTAGGCTAAACACAATAGAAATTAACATATTACCAATATTCCTACTTCTCTTCCAAATATTGCTCATACAAGTACCACTAGGTTTAATTAAAGAGGTAATAGGTCCTCTCTTCGACTTTCTCGGAAACCAGAAAAAAGCAAGAATTTCTTACGTGTACTGCAATCTTTGAAGGAAGAGGGGAGAGCGGGTCTGCCTAATTTAGAAGAATACCGTAGTGCAGCGCATCTAAAATGGATGGTTGATCACCTATGGAACAACTCAGATAACCAATGCGTGTAAGTTGAGAACATAGTTCTGGCTCCTGTTACAGTGGAAGAGTGGCTATGTGTTCCAATCCAGCAGCTACTAAGAAGGGTGCGGCACCATTGAACACTAAAGGTTATGTGGAGAAAAAGACATACAACGATAGCAGTTACCACATGGCCGTCACCTCTTTGCTGCATATGGGTCCCCAATGTTAGGGACGCAATTTATGAACTGCTCAGATTCCATCCCCTTTACGAAGCAGGATTGGTGAGAGTTGGACAGTTATGGGAAAAGGGTACATTTTTCGGCAAAGAATGATTAGAAGAATTTCTGGGAATGAAACCGATATTGATCCTTATGTATCTCCAACTGAAATGATTAATAAAAGGCCCAAAATGGGTGGAAAACCTCTCCAGAGGTATTAGACAAGCAAGTTTAAAAAGGGGGCTTAATATCTAACATGTATAATGCCTTATTGTCAAGACTCAGCACATAGTCCTAACCCTCCCGACGACAATGGGAAAGGGACAGGACAGGGAGTTCACAAAATATCAATGGCAATCTTTATGCGAGGGATCCTGCTCCATAGCAATATAGTACAAAATGCATTGTTACAAATGACTAGTTAGGTGGCATTTCCCCCCTCATAATCTTGTAAAAATGTACCCTAACATAAGCCCATACTGCTGGGGAGGCTGTGGAGAGGTGGGTTCTGATTGGGACGGTTGGTCGGCTTTCCCCTATCCCAGACATTCTGGAAGGAGGAACAAGATGGAATCAAAAGAGAAGTATGTCCAATATTGATTTTTAGGGGGGGGGGTGGTAGAGAAGGGATTGGGCCTGTTTCAGGTCTCTCTCACAAATGATATAAAACCTAATGCTCGCTTCAAGAGTAAGTCTGATCATGAACTGTTAACAACCCTATCTCCACACTTTCGAGAATGGGTCCGAAAAACGCTAGCGATATTGGAGATGCAAAACCTCACAGCAATGCTCCTTGATGCACCAACACACCTGAAAGCAGAATGGTTCCCATTCCTAACAAGCTATGGGGCCAAGTATGCAACAGATTCAAATCCTCATGAAGAGGAGACAGAGAAGAAGTGCTTGTAACATGAGATGAAGAGAAAGGTTTATCCATCCCCAGCTGCGCCTAGTATTCCAGCAGAAGTATTTGCCCATGTCTTTTATAGATAATACAATGTCACTAGGGCGCTCAGACACACAGAGAGTGGGGACTGGGAGGGGAAAGAAGGAGAGGACATATCTGTTAGTTAAGAGGGGGAGAGAACATAATGTATGTTGCCTGTTTTCCTTTAGCATTATTGGAGTTAAGGTCTAATTGAGAGTGAGGCAAGAAGGGTTCCAGCTATGACAAGAGTTATTGTGTTGTTTTTTCTTACACTTGCAGAAGTACCCGTTCTCAGAACGGCTTCTGTAGACAGACAAGATAAAACTGATCCTGTAGGTCGTTGTTCTGATTTGTTCATTGCTTGATGTGCTTTGCACCCTGAAGTTAACTGCACCGATAATGGGCTTGTGTGGCTGGCTGACATAGCCGTGAGCAGACATTGGGGGAAGGCAAGAGTTGGTGTGCTGCTACATACTGGGACCTTTTGTGCTCTCTCCCCACCTGTCGCCTCACCCTGGCATGGTACAGTTCATTGCAGTGCATTGTAGTGCAAATATCTCGGAAACCGTGCATCCTAGGGCCTTCAAACTTGGTTTTTTTAGGTCCCACTGGTTTTGTTCCTCGTGTCGGGACTGGTTGAGAAACAACATTTATTGTTTCCATTCCCAGTGAACATGGTTTACGGCTTCATCGGCAGGCACCATCTTGCAAAAATCCTCTGGAAAGTGATTCAACCTGATGCAGCAAAAATCTGGAAACTTCTGGAATGCTACCTGCCTTCACCTTTGCCTCTCAGGTCCATTCACCTCTCATACATTTTTTGTTCCCTTCCGGGTGAATGTAGTTTATGGCTTTGTTGCAGGCCATAAATAAACAATGTAACATTTTTGCTGAAACGGGTGGGGTGTCCAAATGTAATGTAGCCAGTAATGTCCAAAGGGTCCTAACAGGTAACTATGCAAAATGTGGTGCAGATTGGTGAAACAGTGTGGAATTGTATAAGAAACAATGCTCTGCCAAGCCACAACCCATAAACCCACAAATCCCTCCACAAACCCACAGACACATTTTGACTTATATATATATATATATATATTTTCCAGAGCCCTGCTTTGAATGTCTGTTGCTGTGTGAACTAAATGTACAAATTAAAATTCAGTAGACTCAGTGGAAACAGCTGGGCATCAAGTGGTAGGAATTGCAGTGGTAAAGAGACAAGCATGTCTTAGAAGTTCAGCGTTTAAATCTTAACCACAGGCGAATGAGTTGGACAAGCCAGTAGAATAACCAGGGTTTGTTGGCGGAGCAGTTGACGAGGCACTAGAACAGATGAAAAAGGAGCACGGAAGCCTAGGTTACATCATAGGTAAAGCATATCAGCAGAGGTGGACCTCAGCTAATCGCCGGTCCTATCGGGGCACATACATACACCCAGTCAACAAGCCCATTTACTTCCCTATACGGAAACACATGGTTCCATAGTTTATGAATGAAGTAAGCAGGTTACTCGGGCACACAGGGGCAGCAAAGATGTGGATGCGCCTATAGAAGAGGGCATATCCCTGGAGTGGCTGCCTCTGCCAAAAAATAACAACTCCACAATAGTGGTCCCTCTCGCGATTCTCCATTAGGATGACATCTAATATCTTGCAGCCATGCATGGGAGAGGATAAAATCGGACATGTTGCTACTAAGCACATTAAGGAAGGATACTGAGTGGAACTTCTCTCAAAATCACGCAATCTGCTGCCACACTACTGAAAGATGATGCAGGATCATCTTACACTGCTTCAAGAAGAGATTGAAAGCCCCATTCAGAAAGGAGCAATTGAAACAGTACTACAGGAACAGGTTAACAAGGGGATTTATTCACTATACTGTCTTGTACTGTCTTGTACTGTCTTGCACCCAAACATACAGTCTTAGAACTGTGGCCAGCAAACAAATATATCAAACCAGAAAATCTCAGGTCATTCCACTTTTAACAAAAGGAGATTACTTGGCAACATTGGACATGAAAGATATATACTTTCATATTTCAATGTTGCCAGGTCATCACAAATATCTTAGTTTCAAGGTAGACAAAAGACATTTCCAGTTCAAGGTGCGTTCTTTTGGGAATACCTCAGCACCTTGTGCATTCACAAAGGTGCTTGCAGTAGCGGCGGCACAACCACATCACCCTTTTCTTGATGGCTGGCTAATAACAGGGCAAAGTGCAGAGTGCAAATAGTTGTCTCTGGTGCACACAATACATCTCCTACGTCGTCTAGGGTTTACCATCAACGAGAAAGTAATGTCTAGTACCAAGCCAAAACAAAACATTTATGGGGGCCACCCGAGATACTCACAAATTAATGGCTTACCATTCCCAGGAGGGGGTCCAAGCACTGCATGCTCAAATCCCTTTTTTGCAGAACAGATTGCCAGATAACATTCAGGAAGGTAATGAAACTCCTGGGCATGATGGTGTCATGTATCATTATCACTCCCATGTGCATCTCAACATGTGCCCAAATCATCAGCTTCTTTCGGGACAATGGTCTCAAGGGGCAGGCAAATGTGACGATCCAGTGCTGGTCTCACAAAAGCTGGTAAAGGTTCTTCAAAGGAGGGCAGAAAAGAAAATGTTAAAAAGAAGACCTTTTATCTGTCTGCCAGTGTATATAACCTTCACAGCAGATGCTACTGTGGCCGGTGGGGGAGCACATTGTCAAGACCTCACTACTCAGGGGAACTGGTCATGTCAGCAAGCCAACAGCACATACATGTGCCAGAACTTTTGACCATCAAAATGGTGCTTTACTCTTCTCATAAATTACTTTGAGGAAAAGTATCTATCTCAAAACAGACAATACCGCAGCCATGTTTTATATCAACAAAGGGGTGGCACACATTCAATAGTATTGTCTCTTCTCACGCAGAACCCTTGGCACTGCTGTCAACAAAGAAAAATTCACATTGAGGCACAACATGTCCAAATGGAATGCAGTTGTCTCGTGGGCAACTTAAACAGGGACCTTATATAGGAACATGAGTGGGAGCTGAACACAAACACACTCAGACGCACTTCTGTGACATCAGACTATCCGAGGATAGACCTCTTTTCAACAACAGCAATGCAACATGATCAACCTTCACATCCAGCTACACTCAACAGTGGTCCATAGGCAATGCTCTATTGATGAGCTGGTCTGAGATATTTGCATACACTTTTCCCCCAGGTCAACTACTAAGCGAGGTAGTACACAAACTACCGCAAAACCACAAATGGGCAGAGCTCGTGTTTGCTTCAAGTGGAGCAAAGCATGCACACAACACACAAGGTATGTCTATTTCGATTGATTCTATCATAAAGGTCTCTCAAAATTAGCTCCCTATTTCTGTGTCTTTCAGCAGATGTAAGCACCAAGTTTACTCTATGTATTCTGCATGACAGTCAAGTAAACTTGCTTCACCTAGATTCCTGATTTTCTATAATTGTTCCCTCAATTTGCACACGTATGCGCTCTGCATGTATGCTGCATGTAAAATACAGCAGAGCCCTCAACCATAGACAGTTGCTTTAGCAGTTCATACACTTTATCCCGCCTACCTTTCCTCCTACAGTGCTGCGCTACATACAGCTGACTAAATTCAGCCCTCCTGTCAAGTAATATCTACCATATGCATGTACGCTTCATGTAAAATATAGCAGATAGTTGCCATAGGGCTACATGCACTTCTTATTCCCACGACTTTTCTACCTATAGTGTTGTGTCCCATAGCATACATCTGAACCCCATGAGAACTGTGATCCAGCTGCCACATTAGCCTGTACACTTTCAATACAACCTGCGCCTCTTCTCTAACCGCCCTTCTTCTTCCAAAGCATCTATACTAGTCATCTCTGCTTTTCCCAAACAATTAGGGAGAGTTTCCTAAACTAACATTACTGCTGCATGCACTGTTATGCTCCTTTCTCTAGTCCTATCAGACTACGGTGTACAGAAGGGCATTGTACCTATAGTGCTTTGACGCCATAACAAATGGCAGAAGGCCCTATACAAATACAACATAAAATAACCTAAAATAACCCCTGTTTTCAAAACTTCCTCCATTGAGGTAAGGAAACAGGGATCAAAGGTGAATTTTACAACATCATTGTACAAGCAATCATCAAGGTAATTGGCAGGAGTTTAAATATAGATGCATGTTGCGCCCCCTGCCATTTCTAATGTACGCTCTTTGTGGGAGTCATAACATCCTAGAATTCGGCTGCACCTTCACCTCGTAGTTCTGAATGTATGTGTGTGTGTGTGTCCTCCCTCCGCGACTCCATTGCAAGTCTTCGCTTGCTGTTCTGCTTTCCTCCTAACCAATCTCGGATCTTAATTACTTCCTGTGGGATGTCAAAGAACCAGGTATAAGCGTTATCAAATATTTTTAATTTACATGTGTGGAGGAAGAGTGACGATATGTGTAAATGAATATCTGAAGAGTGTTGATAGGAAATGTAATTTAAATGAAGTCAAATGAAAACAGAGTGCACTGCTCAAGAAGGACTAGGTCTTTTACTAAGCACCAGGCCTAGAGTAGTTTAGAGAACTCCATTTTAGAAATTATATGCTTGCCTCTAAAATGTAAAACGTGGCACACCAGAGCAGTATTTACTCATGCACATTCTTTCTGCTGCCTTTTGCACAATCATTCATAACCGTGCCTACACCACCAAAAATGTGCTTGTGTACTACTTATCAAAGCAGCTTCAAACAAATGAAATGTGAGTCTTAATTGAATTATGTATGCACATCTGTATTGATATCTCTAGAAGACAGAAGTGACTGTGGAAAGCAAGGCTTGCCTGTCTCCACATAAAAGATCATTGTGTTAATTGGAAAGAGTGACATCCTCCTTAGAATCTTCCAGTCGTATTGAAGTGGACATTTTGAAAATATATAAAAGTCACTCTGTAAGAGGTGGAGTAACACAGTGTTGGCATTACTCTGGACATGTGTGAAGTATGTTCCTGTGTTCACCCAACAATGCTGCGATTAAAGATTTACCAAACAAACCTCACTCAAGATTTGAGCCCCCTGTCTGATTTCGGTGATCAATATAGACATCAGCATGTATTTTATGGATAGTCCATGCAGTTGGCTTTTGACATTTATTTTAAAAAGAGCATCTGCCTTTTTGCACTGTGGTTTGAAAGATACAGCAGTCCAATCTCTCTCGTTGCTTTTAGTATAATGTCTTTCTCCGTAGTTTAAATTCTAAGTCCTGCATCATGGCATGAGGTGGTGCACTTTGAGGTAATTTCTTAGAATGTGCATGGTGTGCCCTTGCAATCACAAAACCTATCGATAAAAAGACTTCAGGTTCATAAATATCCTAATGAGTTCTTAAGAAATATGTTCATGTTATGGGCTCTGCACACTGACTGTGCATCTTATTATGCTGCAATGTTCCCTTTGCATTCTCTGCATGGTCTTTCAGTCGAAGAGTGTTCTGGAGTAGCTCTATGACCCTTCTGTATCTGTACCACACCATATGTTCCTACTACTCTCTCTCCTACCTCAGATACCCTAGACGACATATTCTGAAGATCTTGTTTAATTAAAGAAATCGCTACCACCATCGAGCCTATTTGCACTCTGGAGCTTTTCTGGATGTGGTGATAACCTTCAAAGGAGCTCCACATCTTCTGACGCAATCTCTGGTGATGATGATGAGGACCTACGCTCAGATTTGCCTGGTCTTTTTTGCATGGGTGAGATTGAGAGTTAGTACATCTGGCTATTTTTGACTGCTGTAGTTACTACAATCATCAGAAATTTGGTAAAAAAAGATACAGTAATATTGTAATATTTGTCATATTATCAGAGTCCTGCCACACCAGCAGTAGTTCACACCACCTAGCCACTGCTGGATTCTGCACCTGTAGTCACACTCCCACATCCTGCTGAAGTACAAATTCCCATGTTCAAGTTTAGGTTCCGCAAAACACCATGCTCTACCTTTGTAGCAATACTACGTCCTCACATCCATCCTTGTGGCAACTCATTATTCCTTGCCATATTTCAAGTAGGTTCAAGGTACCCAGGCATTTATCTAATACCAAGTGTCAATTAATTCAGCTCCCAACCATTCTGCACGACTCTGCCGTGGCATATTCAGAGTCAGCTGCAGTGATACTCTTGTCACTGGGGCGAAAGGTGTGTCTCCTTACGTTTGCAGCCTGTATACACCACTCGACCTAATTCTCAGGACCACTTGAAGTTTGACATCTGCACCCACCTTCTTGGCAGTTGTGTGGTGCAACCCTAATGATATGGAGGTATTGTTAGTGGTGGAAGGGTATGAGGCAATAAAGACACACCAGCAGCAAGTGTCCTACCACCAGTGACTACCACACTTCAAGGGCCACTCACGCCACCTTTCATCAACTCTCTCCTCACACCACTTTGCTGACTGCATGAGCTCCCATATCAATCTCAAGTTGCAGCAACCGATATCTTGCACTGCTCGGATTCCATAGTTCGGTGGGAGTGGCTGTTGTTTTGGGTGCTACCACTTCCGGGTCCAGGTCGCTTCTGCTACCAGCTCATGTCATTTGTAAGGGGGCGCGGGGTATGCTGTTGGATAAATGATGGGTCAGTTGTGCATTCCAGGGAGCTGCAGTCTTTGCATCCAATCTACCCTGCAGTGGGACATTTGGACATTTCTCCAACCCACGTATGAATCATAAAACTATCTTTAAAAGAACATGTGGTTGTAAGTAAACATGTATATGTTATCCTGGTGAACGTAGCTTAATCTCGACCAATTGGGATACACCTTTGCTTCTGTGTTAGCATGTGATAATAGTGTTTTATGTGTTGTCATATGTCAATGCAACACTCTCCTTCTCTTTCGCCTTCTCACTCACTCTGATGATCTCTTCCAGGCCGCAGTGAGTGATTGAATCCAAGAGCCTCCACCGTCCATTATCACTAAAGGCATCCTGGAATGGGAGGGAAGGAGTGGCTGCACAGTGGAGTGGTACTCTAGAATGGACGAGAATCTTGTTGTATTTCAGTAATCATTTGTGGTGTGGCATATGAGGTAAGGCGGCTTGCTGACATTTCTAAAAGAGGAGCTGCGTGAGGGTGCCGGGGCTCTAAACGTAGGGTGTCCAAATTGTAAAACTCAGAAACTGAGAGAGGCCACCAACATAATAATAACAACTCAGCAAGTGCTCCTAAAAAAAGTAGCACCAAACTTCAGTCGCAGAGTGGGTGGGCAGATTTGACACCCCTTACTGCTAAGAGCATCTATGTTTGGCTTGAATTCTCACAAGGAATCATCGGAGGCTCCACCCACTCCAGCACTTAAGTGGTGTCATAGGTTTGGTAGCAATCGCATAAGTGGAATGCTAATTGGGGCATCTGAATTCAAAAACGATTGGCTCACCTGCAAATTATGCTCCTAAAGCTTATTGCATTGAATTGAATGTAAAGTGTGCAGATGTGCAATTCCGTCAAGCTGTTCTTCTGGGAGATGAGCAGTCAGAGAGTCACTAGCCCTATTCATTTCATGTGGCAGTTCTTATCAGGGCTCATTGTGGAGGTTGGTGAGGTTCAGCAGACCTCCTGCACCCAGTCCTCTCCACACCCGCTGTTCCCCGATTGGTGCAGCCACCCCATCCACTGCTGACAGCAGCGCAAACAGAGAACAAATCACAGATATCTTTAAGGGTGTGCGCATTGCTGTGTTTGTAATGTTTTAATGTAGAATTAGAGCAGTAGCGATAGGAGCAAATCCAGAGGTGGCGACCAACCTGGCATTTGAAGACATACATTGTCACTGTGTGTGTCCTGTGGCAATGTTGCCATCACAGTTAGGGCACATTGTCCAAATGGGGGATTTCAGTGGGAAGTGCACAGACTCTGCGTAGGTTGCTGGGCTTTTGATAGACCCAGAGGAGCAAATTGCAATGCTTACACTGGAGTACATTTTCTATTTTTTGGTAATTGTTAGGGTTTGTGCATGCTGTAACAAATGCACAAGTTCAGTGGCAGTACCAACCAATCAGTAGCCAGCACACACAATTAAATATGGCCTTGGTGATCAGAGAAGAACCTGATTATTCATTGGCTTGTTAGGTTAGTGTATTTAAAGACCTTTTGAAAGAGAACATGCAGTGCATTTTCAGCAAAATAAGATATTAAAAAATAATAAACATTCTCCTTTTTTAAATTTTCAAATGTTCATTTGTAATGATCACTATCAGTATAAATTGTAGTAATAATGCAAATGTTACATAACAATGTTAAGTATGTCATACTTAAATACCCCTGATGCCTCTAAATAACCCTCTGAGAAAGGGGAATTGGACAAATCGCCCCAATGAGGATTCCTGGCTGTTTTACATAAACTTAAACAATATTTTGGGAACATTAGAAGGATCACAGATCTTGGTGATCATATCTGTGATAAAATGGTTGTTTCCTTGAATCTAAAGCCCACAGTGCACACTGAGCTTGGCGCTCATTTCCTTTTTCAGAACACTCAACTAACATTAAAGTGTTCGTAAATGAGAACTACATAAAAGCATTCACCAGTTTCAGAATTTGGATGTGAGGATAAAATGGCTGCAACATCTTGTAACTCCATTTGAGGGATGTTCTCTTTCATGTCTTTGAAAACCAGCAGAGTAGCTGATTTTTATTTTTTTTTACAAACTTTATTTTATATTTTTCTCAAGAGCTCAGGTTACAACTTGTATATAAACGGTACATTTAATGACATTCCATCTCATATGTTTTGCGATTCTCATTACCTTCCTCCATTGAGTCCTTGAGTGTAATAGTTAAACCTTTATCTAACCTTCCCTCCCCCCACCCTTCCCTGCTCATCTTCAGTTCTATAGTATTCGGTTGAGTTCATATTGCAGTTCATTTACAAATCAATGTGGTTTTCGAAATAGTTCATTTCTGCTCCCTTGGTTACAGAATGGAAACTTTACGTAATACTCTGGGTTTAAAATACCTTTGTTTATTGTCTCTCGTGAATTCGTGTAGCGGCATCCACTTGTTCAGGTATTTCGTGTAAGAGCCTTGAGCCAGCGCAGTCACTTTTTCCAAGGCCATGACTCCCCATAGTTTAACCTACCTCATGGCCTCTACTGGTCCTTGTTTGTTTTTCCACATGTGTGCTAGGTTGATTCACGCTGCGCTTAGCATGTGGGTTATGAGCGCAGCAGTATTGCCAGTATTTGCGTAGACACCTCCGACTGCCTCTCCTAGCAGTATCACGGTTGGGTCCATGGGTAGCTGTACTTTCGTTATGTCTTTGATGTGGCTCAGGATCTCTTTCCAATATGTCTTTGCTTGCGGATAGGTCCACCACATGTGAATCAAGTCACCCACCTCTCCACAGCCTCGCCAACATAGTGAGGGATACCTGGAGTTGATCGAGTGTATAAGCTGAGGAGTCATGTACCACCTTAGGCATAGTTTAAATGCTGCTTCTTTGGGTAATGCACTTTTGGAGCACTTTGCCGCTCGCCACCATATTTGCCCCCACGTCTCTAGTAGCTGATTTTTTTAAGAGGAGGGGTTGTTAGGGGTAACCAGGTCCCAACGCAAAGGCATTCATAGATAATTATACAATTATATATAGTTCCACAAGGAATTATTCATTTGTGCTCTTGTGTGTAGTATTGTTGCGCTCACTCAAAATGTTCTTTTATGAAGTCTGCCAAACTTTTATGATTTCATTTGATGATGGACAAAGCACAGCACATAACTTATTATATTTGCATACATTAAAAATAGTTTTAAAAAAAATAGAACAAATCACTATTCTCTGGAACATGAATATCCACTTTCCATCGTTTTAAGACTAATCTCAAAATAGACACCTTCAAAAGTAATAGATTTTACATGGCTCAGAATTCTTTTACTTTCAGAGACAATTTACCACAAAGTAAGTACTTTCCACAAAGTAAGTACCACAGGCCACTGCAACATAGTGGGTTCACTGTGAACTGATATTGTTCATAGTGAATATATATTTCCAGAAAAAATCTTCTATGTGGTAAATTGTAAGAAAGAAATACCCAGTGGATACATTATCTGATGATTCAAATTTCCAAAGAAAATGTAGCAATTTACAAATGTTGGTAAACAAATTGGAATCAACTTTTAAAATATATTTTGTGTTCAGACATAATTTTAAAACCCATCAGAAGCACTTTATTTTTAACATAAGGGTATACTAATTGTCAAGAAAATCTTGAGAAATCATATCCCCATAGAGTTTACTTTCATCTTTGATCGTTAATGTTACAGCGCCTCATTACGAGTTTGGAGGCAGTCATGCCCTTAATAAGGGCATGGCTGCCTCCAAACTCAGGTCCGGGTCTGGGTCCGGGTCCGGGTTCCCTGAATGGGGAAATACCAGGCCATTCTGACCTTGTAGGGCCCGGTATTTCCCCATCCAGGGAACCTGGACCCGGTACATCCCCATTCCCATTTGAGCCCCCCTAGGGCTCAATGAGAATGGGGAGGATGCTAACAACGGGCCTGTTAATGACGGGCCCGTTGTTAGCAGCTGGCCCGCTTGTGGGTCCCGCTAAGGACGTCTGGTAAAACCGGGCGTCCAGAGCGGGTCCCACAAGAGGACCTCGTAATAGGGCGGTAAAGGGATAACGGGACCAGCACCTATACCGGCGCCGTTAACCCCTTACCACCCTTCTTGTAATGAGGCCCACAGTCCTCTCCTATTCGTAAGTTTGTTCTTGACCTAGTAAGAATGGCTTTTTCATGTCAACCCCCACTCTTCAACGAGCCCCATGTTATTCTGACAGCCTGTCTGCCTAATCTATCTTTAGGTCTCAAAGTCTGCAGTATGGCCAAAAACAGGGTGTCTTGCTACATTACATATATCTGCTAGCGTAAAAGTGAAATTCCTCTTATGAATGGGCTTGCATTTTTAAAAATACATCCAATATATATGCTCATCCAAAGTAGTTGAGTGAAGCTTTGTCAACCACATGACTACTATGTCAACAATTCTGATACAGGCTAAAAAGTTGAGTTTCAAACAGGTTATGCCATTATATTCACCAAAAGCATTCCGCTCCTGTTTAAAGTCCACAAGGAGGCTGACTCTTCCCATGAGATCCCATTCTGTGACCAAAAGCTCAAAAAGAAAGGGAAGTGCAAATGTTGTCAAGGAATCAGTGAACCAATTGTTAAATATTGTAATGTTTGCATTTGATAAATTGTTGAATGCACTGATTATTATGTTACATCATTGTCCTCTATCAGAGCACCTGATTTAAAAGAGAACCTGGAAAATGTCACAGCTGAATTCAATAACTGAGTGATTTGGTTATTTTCCAAATTTACTGTGAAAAACAAACTGCTATATTGTGGGAACCGGCAGTGGAAGCAGACTGAAAAACTGTAGAATCTCTTGATTAGAACACATCATTTTGAGTTCTAAGGCAGAAGATACACACGTCTTCCAGAATCCCTGCTTAATGTAGTGAAATCAAAACTCTGTAATTCTTAAGACACTTTCAATTGGATCGAACAGACCTTGTTCTCAAAGTTGTCAGACCAGATTCAGCTTAATTGGGTTTTCAGTGTCCGGCTGATGCTCTTAACTATACAAACAGGTAAAACACATAATTGCAGCTTACCTTATGTAGAATGAGACGATATGCCCTGAGGTGGCAGGCCGATCCTGTAGGTAACTGTCCGCCACCTAAGTTAAGGGCCTGAGCGCAGTGAGAGCGCATTAACGAGGGAGGTGGCTCAGATGCCGAAAGGGTCGGCCCACCTCCGAGTGGCATGTAGCCATTAAAACCCCTGTAGTTCCCTACACGGGTGCCAATGATGCCTTTTTTTTCTTCTAAGAAAATAAACCTACCTTCCGTGCACGGCAGTGCTGCTGTTCGTGAAGTCCGTGTTTCATGTTGATGACTGTGACGTCATCAACATGAAAAACGGACTTCGCAGATGGCAGCAAAGGTAGGTTTATTTATTTTTTTGTTTGAAAAGACACCATTAGCACCCGTTTAAAGAGCTACATCGGTGCTAAGGTGAAGGTGATGTGGGGGAGAGAAGAGAAGCACCCAACACCAATGAAAATGCTCGGAATGCAGGCTTTCCTTAGTGAATACAGACTGCATTCCGAGCATTCTCTTTGGTTGACGGCGCCTCCCAGGGTGCTTATTAAAAAGAAATGATTTTCTGTACAGAATACATTTACAATCTTGAAATACTTTTTATTACGTTTTTCTTGCCCGTTTAAAAAAGGTATCACAGAATTTCTTAAGTCACCCTTTTTACATATTATAAAAATAGGACCTTTGTAGAGGCTAGTTCGGTTGAGAAAAACTGTTTTTTCACCATCCTGAAACTCTTCGTAAATGCCTGTTTTAGCTCCAAGTAAGAGATGACAAACTGACAAACTACTGAGGGTTTCATTTTACAAAAGGAGTAAATTGCATTGAGGGAACTGCCTACGCTTGCACTTTCATGCAAACTGGTCCCCTCCATGCAATTTTACACATTTCTAAGATATATTAAAAAATAAGTATTAAAACAGGTGGAAAAGCCTCAACACCTTTTCTTTTGCACATTGTTTTGCAAAAAGTGTAAATGCCAGCAGCCATTTACGTATGCTAATCAGCAATACCAATCTAGTTTTATTTAATTTGCTTACTTTTAGTAGTGCTAAACACAGGGGTATTCTATAGGAATTTATTGGTTCATGTTGGCGTGAAACCATGTGTTTTTTTGCAGACCGAGAGCAGGGGGCAGGTGACAGGGAAATCTTGTTCTGTGCCCGTCCTACAAAATACCATGAAAAGCCTCAGAGCACCAAAGGTTTGTGTTACACCAGCTTTAAACACCATTTTATGTGCTACAGAAAATTAAATGGGTTATCTAATGTAATCAGATTCAAAGCATTTTTTAAGTTGATCAAGTTTAATGTCCTAAAGTCAATAAAAGGAGATGGTTTGTGAGGAATTTCTCTCTTTTTCATGTTTGCATCATAATGCTGCTTTGAGATAAATATGTTGTTAACTCAAAGATATTGGGAGGGTTCTTTTGAGTAGCCTTCCTAACCTTTATGATCTCATTTGAACATAGTAAGCATGCCAGCGCGGGGAGGGCATGAACATCTGCCCTCTCCATAAGCCATTTTGTCTTATAAGGTGTTTTATCTAAGTTCTTTGGTCCTCATTGTTTCCGTGTGAATGACACATATTTATGCATGTGTTATTCAGGTTACAATTATGCTGTGGTTGCCCAGAAGCAAATGATGCCTCAGTTTAATTTTGCCATGTTTAAATCCAAGGTATGACTTTTGTTTTACCTCTTTGAGGAGCCTGTTGTCTTTATAAGTTTGTCTTGGACATTTATTTTTATTGACAACATTTCTCAATAAATATTGTTTACAGAAACAAAATTATTTCATCATTTATTGTTTAGCTCCACAGCTATTGATCATCTCTCTGCTGCCAGTACATCTGTGAGTATCCTGAGTGCCAATTCATTGGTGGTGATGGGATTAGCGGTCAAGGAACACATAATTCACTTTTTTTTCTTCTTTGGTTAACTTTCAGGCCACAATCAATTTATGCTAAAGTGGTTGTTAGACCAGTCTGCTGAGCCTGTGTGAAAGAAAGCAGGTAGTAGATGGAGCTGCTAGGCTTAGGATGAGTAGCATACAACCACAGGCTACTAAACAATTAGTAAAAAAGTAAAAAAAGTGTAAAAATTAGATAATCAATTTATGGCTCAGTTTGACTGTGAGTATTCTACTTAAATGAGGAGTTACTATACAATTAGACATCCCACACAGAAAGGTGAGGTGTTATTTGCATATGTTATATTTGTTTTTTCTATTTTTTCATGTAGTTTGTATGTACCCTGATGAAGACAGTCAAAATTGTGCATATAATGTCGAAACCAGTCGGTCATCCTTCATGGCTAATAGATGGAAGTATAAAATAATTCACAATTTATTTCTATGTTGAGCCATCTCAATAAATCACATGAAGTCATCCCTTGGCTGATTTTTGCACTAGTCAGCAGTGCGTATGTCACATCAAATGTACACAATCGTAGAAGTTTACAGTTAGTTAACTATGTATTTGCCACACTTGTTGCAACTTTTATAGTGTTTTAGTAGATGTATTTCAGGAATTGTGATTGTCACTAGGATCTGCACTTTAATAATGCATTGGCATTATATTTGTAATGTTAATACCCATTGTGCTGTCTTTATGTATATAATTGTCATTTGTAGAAATGTTTTCAAACAAAGTAATTTTTGTAACAGTAAAATGAAAATAATTTGATAACAGATTTATAACACAAGACCACCCTTTTTCTGCTTATAATTCTATATATATTCCTATACCCTGGGGTTTAAGGGATACCTGCTTTTCAGTTCCCTCTTTTGAACATAGGCCATGCACAGCACATGCACTCTTGTAGCTACTTGTATTATTATTGGCTTTTAATAAAAGGACACATGTCTATTTTCTATAATATGCACATCCACTTTCAATACTTCAAAACACATCCCAACAAAGAGATCTTGAAACCTAAAATGTTTTACATGTCTCTTCACTTCTTATATTTTCAGAGCTAAATATTCCAGAAAGTAAGTACCCCAGGCCACTGAAATATGGCGGGTACAAATTGAGAACCTATACTTCATAGGAATTATATGCTTTCAGAAAAATACAGAACGTAGGACATTGTGATAAAAGGCACGTCCACTGCATAACTGGATATCCAAACTGCAGAGCAAAATGTACTAAATTACCAATATCACTAAAACATCTGAATAGACTTTTGTGATATATTTGGTGTTTGGGGAAAATTCTAAAACCGATTGAAGCTCATTATGATTTTAAAAAGTAAGGTTAAAGAAAGTGTCTACAAAGTCCTGAAAAATGATATCACCATACAGGTACATTCATCTTTGAGCATTAATGTTACTGTCCTGGCCTGTTACAACCAAAGGTTCTCTGAGCCTCGTTATCATCTTTGAGTCTCAAAACCACAAGGATGATGAGGATGATATTTCATTATTCACCTAGTTTTAAAGTGAAATAGTGCTTATTGATTGGCTCAAATGCTTAGAAAGACACCCAATGTCTATGTTCATCCCAAGGGTTTGAGGATTGTATTGCCAGCCAAATGATTGCTATGGTGAAAATTCAGGCACAAGATAAAGGGCAGCGTTTCAAACATTTTGGTGCCATGGGGTCCACCCAAAAAAATATTCCTATTTAAAGAACAAAAGTCCTACAGACTCTTAGCATGACTTTCAATTGTAGGGCCCAACTGTGGAACAACACCTTGTTTAAAATGTAAGATACATATTATGATGTCAATGAACCAAGGGCACAGTGGCCTTTAAATGTACATTTAATAAATTATGGAAAGCAAAAGCACTAATTGATGTATATCATAATGGCATGTAATCATGCCATCAGCATTTGAAGAGAAACTCTGGCAACGGTGATAGCTGGAAACAAGAATAGATTGATATTGTTTTTTTGCCCAGATTTTCTATTCAATATTAACTACTATCAACTGAGAAATTGCCATACAATCTGATTGAAACACTGTGTATGTGGAATTCAACAGTAGAAGGATCAAACTTCAACAGTAGAAGGATCAAACTTCAACAGTAGAAGGATCAAACGTGTTTGAGAATCTTTGCTTAAATAATAATGAATATAATAATAAAACTCTCAATTCCTAAGGCACCATTGATTGTATTGTGGCTGATCTTACACTGGTCTGAGTAGTTTTAGTTTCCATTTTGTTGTTGTTAGTCTGATTAACAAAACAAATGTGAAAAATATATTGTTCTTGCATTTTTATGTAAAATAATAAACATTTCGAATTATCAGTACATAAATCATTTACAAAGTTGAAATATTTAATTAAAAATAAGTAGTTTTAGTTTCCATTTTTTTGTTGTTAGTCTGATTAACAAAACAAACGTGAAAAATATATTGTTCTTGCATTTTTATGTAAAATAATAAACATTTCGAATTTTCAGTACAGAAATCATTTACAAAGTTGAAATATTTAATTAAAAATAATGTTTCATATTCCATTTTCTTGTTTCTTGAAAATATGCATCTTATGTTAATAGTTTTCAATTTAGCTCCCTGGCATATTACAGATGCAAATCCAGCTTCCAAAGGAAAAATTGCTTTGCCACCGTTGTGAAATGCTTCTTAAATGCTTGCTTTAGCTCCAAGGAAGAGCAAAGGGTTATCTGTATTAAGAACAATGTATTATCTACTTTAATCAGATACAAAATACATTCAAGTGGTTTAATTGTAATGCCCTATAGTAGCTAAAGCAAGATGCTCTATAAGGAACTTTTGCTTTTTGTAGTAATGTTCCTTTCAATTAAATATGCTGTTCATTCACAATCACTGGAAGGGTTCTTTTGTATAGCTTGCCAAACAGTTAGGATCTCATTTGAAGATAGTCCATGTACAGCACATACACGCTTATACCTGCATATGTTAAACTTAATTTTTAATAACATGAACAAATCTCTATTTTCTGGAATATGCACATCCACTTTCAATACTTTTAAACAAATCCCAACGTAGACATCTTCAAACCTAATAGGTTTCACATGGCTCATCATTTCATACATTTTCAGAGCTAACTTTCCAGAAAGTAAATATCCGAGGCCACTACAGTACGGTGGGTAGAACCTGAATGGATATTCTTCATAAGAAATATATGCTTTTGAAAAATAATCTCCTCTCTGTGAAGAATTCTCAATAAAGGGATATCCAGTAAATAAACTATCTGATGAGTTGAACTTCTGAAGAAAAGTGACCAAATTGCCAACATTGATAAACACATCTGAATCAGCTTTCATGACAAATGTGGTGTTTGGGCAAAATTCTGAAATCCATCGGAAAGCCATTATCGTTTTTAATGTAAGGTTATCATAAGTGTCCAGAAAATCTTGAGAAATAATATCACCATAGAGCTTGCTTTCCTCTTTGATTATTGATGTTACTATTCTGTCTTCTTCAATTGTTGGTTCCTTGCCCAGCAAAAACAGTGTTTTAACGTTATGCCCCAACCAACTGTTCACTGAGCCCCATGATAGCCGAATAGCCTGGCGGCTTAATGTATCTTTAGGTCTTGAAGTCACCAGGATGACCAAAAATGGGGTTGCATCTTTACAGTTCACATGTTCTCCAATTGTAAAAGTAAAATTCTTCTTATAGATTGGCTCATATTCATAGAAAAACATCCAATTTATGTGCTCTACCAAAGGATTTAAGGGCTGTGTTGCCAACCACATTAAAATTGTGAACATAATTACGACACATGATAGAAAGCAGAGTTTCAAATATTTCACTGTAATCATAGTCAACAAACCATTTAAATCTGAAGACCGTATGTCCAGTTGGATCACACCTGATTTTGGAATAACATGATGTTCTAAGAGAAAGAGAAATCAAAATTATTTTTGTGACCAAGAAAACAATGATTAAATGCATTTCTTAAAGGAAATTGCCTCATTTGTTTTGGAAATACAAAGTCTACAAAATTGATAATCTAAATGCTGGGCTAGACTTTTTTGTGTAATTAGTACAAATACACAAGAGCCATTTTCATGGCCTTGTTGAAAGGCACAGTGCATAAAAGTCATGCGTAAAACTTTTAAGCATAATTAGTACACACTGTGCAATTTTGAATAGTTTGTGAGGTGAGCTGTAGGCACGGATCAAACATTATGAACATAATTCCCCATCCACTTTCCACTCAAATGTAACAGCATCGCTGCCTACATGCAATGTTGTCGCAGGCGCTGAGGGTGTGGATTCCTATTGAATCAGCATGTGTTTGCATCTGCACAAAGCAGCTGGATTCAATAGGAATCTATGTACATTGTGTCTGCCATGCATGGACTTGGCAGTCAGCATTTATGATCCATTTTGTAAAAGATCTAAATATAACACAGACACCCATGTCTGTCCGGATGTCTGTGTTATATTTGTATCCCTTCTCAAAACGGATCAAAATACCACAGAGCAGGCTTTTTGCATGTAAGTACACTTTTACGTGGTCCTCTCTGCGCTTTGTATGGAGAGATCTAAAATGACCCATGTAGTGTTCCAAATGTAGCCACTGGAAAACTGAAACCACATCTATATTCACAGTTATTAAATGCAGAACAGAATTGACCTTTTTCGAAAACAACCGTGAAAATACATTTATAAATAATCCTATAGAGAATCAACTTGTCTTAAAAAGACACAATCTTTTCTCATACATTTTATACTAACTGTGGGCACCCCTCTTAATAACGGCCATGCATCATAATTATAAGGGACTCCTTATTAGTAACTTGATCATCTTCATTACATAGCATTTAAACATGTGTGTTTATGCAAAATAGGTTTAAAGACTATTATTAGGCACTTCACCAGTGCCAGGCAAAGGCAATAGGTATAAATGACTTATAAACATAAATACCCTTTGAGTCATTTACTATAACATCACATTAGACAAACTAAATATAAAATGGTGGCATTCAATGGATCTGAAACCTCAATAATCTGGATCAAGGAAAAGTTTACACAGAGATTCCTCCCAAACCTCCATCCTACCGGACTGCTCTTTTTTCTCCGTATCAACCTTTTTCTAAGGTGCCATTCAGGAATTGATGAAAAAATCTAATTCTTTATATTGTTATTATCTGTATCTGTATCTGAGAGCACAGATCTACCCACCAATTGTGATGCTTCAACTGTGGCATGTGGCAATTTAATTTCATCATTAGTACCAGTGGGTTAGGTATGCTGGCATTGCCATAGTGAACAAATGAAAGAAATGAAAAAACTAGGAATTATAAAAGACCAAATACATTGAACCCTGTGTTCACTCCCACTCCTAAAAACAGAAGTCAATGGCATTGTTGGCATGTGTGTCATTGCATGAAGGAACCTCTTTTGTTTTATTTCCATTGGCTTTGTACTACCATGTAGCAATTTCAATTTGTCACACAACTGTCAAGTGGCAACCTTAGCATGAATAATTGACAGGTTTCTCAAAAGATTCAGGAACAAGAGACAAAATAAAACACAACCAACTAACCAACCATCTTTTTGATCAGCACCATGGTTTGCTCTCTTTAGACAAAGAAGCAGCACCTTAAAAGGTTAGTAAGTACAGGCCTGGACTCTTTCTATTGTAACTCCTGTAAAGCTCTATTCATTGATTACAGTATGCTTTGAAAAGTATCAATAACAAAGGGGCTAATTACAGCCCACATTAACAACTCTACTGGTTTATATTTGCGACACATTCTGACAATCTCCTGTTAGCCACCAGATCACCTACACTATTTTAGTAAGAACTTATCTTTTTTTTATTTAATTACATTTTGGCTTTATCAATAAAACCTTTAGCACTATTCAAGTCCAGATGAACAATACATTTCAGAACCACAATTCATAGTTTAAAATTAGCATAACAAAATAACACAGCATATGACATAATATTACATTAAGGCAAAACATCAGATTACTATGATTAAATAAACAATACATTAAAATCCACAATAAGCAGTTTAAATCCAATAATATAAAATAGAGAATTAACATGAGGTATAGTCCAAGGTGCATACTAAACCAATGAAACTAATGCATCAAAAAAAGTAGGAGCCTCATTCTGAATACAAAAAGCCACAGATGAAATTACCAAAGATTCAGCTTAAAAATACAGTCCCCCAAAACTGGTCAGACTCAAGATTATTCAAATGGCTAATAAGATTACAAAATCCTTTATAATATTTCTCCTTTAATGTGGGACAAGCAGTGACAATGTGGCGACTAGTTTCAATTGCTTTTCCACAGAGATAGCATAATCGCAGCTCTTCAGGAATGCCCCACCATGCACAAATATATTCAGCAGTAGGCAAACTATTAAAAGCGTAAATATAACAAGAAAATGCCTGAACTCCATAGAGCAAGGTTTCAACAAATATGAGTGGGAAAACCAAGACTAAAATACTGCACTGAGTATTTAACATATCTTTTTCTAAAACATAATTTGTCTAGACTTTGGGCACAATCCCAATCTAAAGTTTTAACTTTAAGATGATGTAAGAAAGAAAATGAATACTCGTCACAGGGAAAAGTAAAGGCCCAAAGTCTCAAGGTGGGACATAACAGTTAACTTTAAATCACCATAAAATTGTTTCAAATTGTTATTTTGGTCATTGCTAGAAATATGACCCAATAGTGAGTCTGGAATTTATCTGAATCTAAATTGCATAAATTCACAATAAATATTGATTGATTGTAGCATTTAGGTAAATTTCTGTTTGGAAAACTCTTTATATGTGACAGAATCACATGAATGTTCATCATACCGAATCATGATGAGATTCTATTCCAAACTGAACACTTGTGGATTTCGTGAACTTCCTAAATGTACTATGCTTTCAACTTTATTTTCAAAAGTATTCCACAATCATATTTATTCAATAGATTACTAAGGTTACAAAAGCCCACTATTCTCATCTCACAACTAGAGTTTAGCATTTCAACCTGCTGTAGATTAAATGTATTCACAGTCTAGCAATGGCTTAAAAATACCAAAATTCTTAAGAGTTTGGATGTTAAACACGGGTCTGCTCACAACCATGCTTACCTAAAGTCTTGCCGCTTCAACCTATGTTAATCCTAGAAGATTCAAGTTACTTCATATGGTCAATGATACATCACAGAAATGTGCAGTTGTTTCTGCATAGGGCATGTCCAACAGTCCTTGCCTAATGTGTGGAAATGTTCAGATGTGTGAGCCAATAAAGCTATCACAAGGTCACCATCCCTAGATAGGTATACTGATTTATCACCTTTATTTTTTCAATTTGAGGAGCTTCCATAATGCACCCACCCTCCACCTTCGAAGGACTATATTTGTATATGTTGAATTCCGTGCAATGTTTTAGGCAGCATTTTTGAGCTTTTAACAATGAACTGTGAAGAATGATTCTGGTTTGGACTGTCATCATTAAAACATCTCTGCACATTAGGCTCAATATAGCTTACAATTAACGCTTGGTAAGATTCAATTGATTTGTTTCACAAAAACAAATCAGCCAAATCATAGTTAAGTAATGGGGTAAGAAGGTGGCTGTACAAAACTTGCCTTCAACCAATCTTCAGTGGGGATTTATTTAACTTTACTGTCTTCTCCCAAGTGATCAGTCACAGCTGGGCTTGCACCTACTTCTTCAGTTAAGCCCTCCTTTGATGCTTTTAGGTTCAGGAAAATGTGACTTCCAGTTGTGGAGCCTCAGCAGTATTGTGAAACATGCTGAGAATATTTGTATTGTCCTTGAATGTCTTTAAGAGTCCATCCCTCCACTTCCAGGTGCCTCATGGAGACATTTACATATTCAGTTCATACATTGTCCAGGTTTTTCTTCTCAGACCTGAAACGCAGAAGGCAGAAGAATTCTATTTGCCTTACTGCCTAACTACTTCCTTTCATTCTTTTTGTCCTGAAAGTCATTGGGCCTCATAACAAGCATGCCGTTCTGGAAACAGCGGTGCCGGTAAGCTTACTGGCACAGTTATTTCTAGACCGGCACACTACAACACTGCCTGGTGGGTGCCCTCCTGCCCGTTAGGGTGGACCGGCAACCGCCCGCAGAGTTTCACAGAATCACCAGCGCTGTTATTACCGGTGCCAGTGTTTCCATGGTACCCATTCCCATAGAGTCCAACGGGACGCTATGGGAATGGGGAACAACATTTTACCGGCACCTGACATCCCAGCCAGTGGGGTTGTAATCCCCCGGTGTTACCAGCAAGTCAGGCGCCAGTAAGTATTTACGGGTCCGGTGGCAACTGCCCGGTATCACCGGCACGGTTACCGCCGGACCCGGAATGAGGCCCATTGACTCTCAAATTTGTAAGCATGGAAGTATTTTGACATTCAGAAAAAAGTAATGACTTCCAAATTGTATAGGCTATAATTCTGGATAGAAAAACATGCATTGCTATTGTTCACCTACCCAATGGCCTGATTGATTCTGAGATACAAAAATGTTCTCCAAAAGATGTTGAGTGTAACTATGTTTTTGGAAAATATGCTCCCTTGAGTGTTTCTCAATGGTTTTAATATGTGATCTTTGCCATGACTCCGAGATCTGTCAAGACTTAATTGACTTATAAAAGGCATAGTACAAGCAGGCAACTGAACAATCAGTCTTATTCTGTAAAAGCATGTCAATTACACTAAGTTGGCCAAATATTTTATTGATTCTTCTAACCATTTCTTTGCATTTACTGATAAAATAAAAAAGAATCACACAACATTGCCCCATGGTCATGTTAAAAAAAATGTGCTTCCTCTGTGCTTCTATAGATAGTTGTTGGGTTCATGAAGAGGGGGAGGTGTTGAGATATATAGAATGTTGGGGGTAAGGAATACCAGTGGAACTTTGGGGTTGGAATGTGGGTTGAGTGGATTTGGAGAGCGGGTGTGTTGCCGGGTGGCTATAAAGAAAGGAACCTACCTGCTGTCTCCTTGCTGTTCTTCACTGTGACACTGTAAAACTTGACTTACCCTTGAAATGAGTTGCGGTTGTGATAAAGAATGGAATAGATTTTCAGTCTACAGTTGTTATAGCTTGACACAAATACAGTGATACATTGCAGGAAGATAATAGCTACTATTTTTTCATATGTGTATTTGCACATGTATGCTCTGCATCTTTCGCACATTATAAAATAAGTGTGGTTTTTGTATCTGTATATGTATTAAAAAGGTGGTTTTAGAAATACAAAGTGTTTAGAAGAAATTCAGATGGATTTGTAATTCATTCTTGAAATTTTAAATGCATATTTTAAAATAAAACACCATTTTTATAATAAATTAACAGCGTACACTGACCCATCATATTTTTCATTACTGCCTTGAGTTCTGAAAAGAAAATAGTTGAAATAAATGATAGTTCTGTGAGGCACCACCCCATGTGCTTACTTAACTGTAAAACTTGTGACAGGCATTGCTTTGGGAATGACCACCATCCACCTTCCCCCAACTCCACGTGTAGGAACCTTGTTGTTTCCCTCTTGTGCAGGTATGACACCCAATTTACCTCTGAGGCGATGACGTTTTCCTAAAAAAAGTTCCATTAAGCAGTATTGAACATCCGTATATCATCCTGAGTCAATGGACTGTTGGAAGGAGCAAATAGACTCCATAAGGGTGGTATCCAGTTGGCTCCCAAGGTGAGCTTGCCCTGGAAGGAGATGTTGAGGCAGATAGTATAGGCATATTTCTGTTGCGAGGGGTGGAGTAGTGGTTTTAGAAGTGGGTGAAATGTGATCATAGATATGCTCAGCCATATGCACAAAGGGAGGTGAGCCGCATCCAGAAGATAATGTTTGGAATGGAAATGCACACTTGCAGCCTCACCTGAGTGGATGGGAGCCACTAGATTTCCTGCAAGTGCTCAATGGGGGGAAGAAATCATAGACAGAGAGCCAGACCCTCTCCTCCACCGAAGAAGTGGGAGGACTAAGTGTGTATTTAACTCAACCATTATGTAAATAGTGTTACATCGAGGGAAGAAGGGGAGTGTATTCACAGTGTGTTTAGTTTGTTGGGAGAGGTATGTGTTTGGTTCAGGGAATGTTGTGAGGTGGGATGTGTTGGTTTATGGAATGTTCGGGGCATGGAATATGTTGAAACATCAGAGTTTGAATGTGAGTTGAGCGGCAATTGGAGAGAGGGAACGCTGCTGGGTGGATGCTAAATAAAGACCAGAACTTACCTGCTGTCTCTACCTGTTCTTCACTACAACACTGCAACAATAGTTGGAATGAACCATCTGCCCAGTCAAGTAATTATTGAATTTGATTACAGAAATTAGACTGTGCTAAGCATTATTGCTGCTTTATTTCCTCTGTTGATGTGCACATGAAAAGATTTCCCACTCTCAAACAAAACCATCATAGCTACACTTCTCCAAATTTTCAGTCTAGACACCTAACTGCATCATTACATTGTTCCTATCAGGTATAAAGAAGATCTTTAAACTGAAAACATGTCATCTGCTTAGCAACTCTGTTCAAGTGCAAGCTTCCAACACTAGAAGAATCTTTATTTATGTTGACATAACTGAGGGCTTGTCTACTGATGAAAGAATTGATTGGTATAGAAAGGAAGGATATGCAAATAAAATAGAGATTAGTCTGTCTATGGCTCCTGCTATGACTGAAAGAATTAGCAATACTGCTTTAGCCCCTGAAACACAAAACACAAAGCAGGCTCTTTGCAATTATACTGTATTGTCTGCTTTATATTTGATATATCTAGATATACATATATCACAGAATTATCCATTTGAGTCAAGTCACACATGCCACAATGCCGCTTAGTAGCCATCGCTGGAAATTCACCTCCAGTTAAGAGTCACATCAACAAGGCATTTCTGGTATGCAAATTAGCCTAAATGCAAGCCTTTTGGTCCAGTAAATTGTCTTAGTCTTACAGGGCAGTGCTATTTTATACATAGCTTTATCAACCACGTTTGCCAGTTCTCAAGGCTGCCAGGCAATGACATACCTCTGCCTCTCTCTCTCTCTCTCTCTCTCTCTCTCTCCCTTTCTCTCTCTCTCTCTCGATGAATAGATGTGTAGTGGCTGTGTAGTTATGGTTAAGTTGATCAACTCATAGGGAAAGCACTTTTTGGGCGGCTTATAACTTTGCTCCCTCTGGACGAATCCTTACCAACCTTTGCATAAATTGTATATGGCCCGCTCTGAATTTATTTGGTAAATTAGGTGAGGTTTCATTAAAGGGAGGCAAAGTTATAGTGGGGGGTCCGACATTTTTTTTTCCATAGACTCAATGGAAAAAGATTTTGCTCACACCTACAGCCCAAACCGCTGGACGGATTTTCACCAAATTTGTGGAAGGAGCAATGGCTTGGTCCCGAAAGCGTGCTTTTGTAAATTTGGTGTAAATCTGTCCAATGTTTTTTTTAAAACAGGCAAAATATAGGTGCCAAAGAATGAGTGATATCTGGGTCTGCCTCGCTGACCCATTTCCCTGTTCGCTCCAAAAACAGGACCCTGATTGGTATGGCGGGCCGCGTGATGTCCACGGACATACGCTGAACCTGCTGATTGGCTGGTGGGGAGCGAGATGTGTGTCAAATATTTTTCGAAACGCCTGCCATGTTGTATCTGTGGATATCCGTGGATAGTGCGGCGGCAAACAGGGCTGGGAGACATGTTTTGGGGCTTTTGGTGTTGTAAAGAGGTGCTGCAAAGGGTGAGGGAGTGATACATGGCTCATATGATATATTTGTTTAGGTGGAAGAAGACTGTTTTGTGTCGGCGGCAGTTTGCGGGTAGGTCCTCGTGTGAGAACCTTTTCTGGTGACTGCAGGCAGGCTTCATTAGGGTAAGGAAGTGGAATGTAGATGAAATGAGGATGTTTGTATGGGCTGTATTATGCTGTGGTGGTTGTGGCAAGACTGTGGTGGTTGGATGCATGGCCAAGAGTCTGCCCACTCGTTGCAGGTACTGTAATAGTATGTGTACAGAAGTGGACAGGGCCTCAGGCAGCTGGCTTATTTGTGTGGGTTGTGGCCACTGGGCAGATCAGATTCTTGGGTGAATGGCTGTATTATGCTGTGGTGGTTGTGACCAGCCACTAGACTCTTAGGTGCATGGCCATAGGCTGCCCACTGGCTGCAAGTACTGTAATAGTATGTGTACAGAAGTGGACAGGGCCTGTGGCAGCTGCCTTATTAATTTGCCCCGAGATTCTTGGGTGTATGAGAGTCTGCGCACTGGGTGCAAGAATAGTATGTGTACAAAAGTGGATAGGGCCTCGGGCGCCACAGCAGTTCACGCGTTGGTCCTCGGGCGAGCATCTTATCTGGTGATATGGGCAGGCTTCATTAGGGTAGAGGAGTGGAATGTAGATGATATGAGGATGTTTGTATAGGCTGTATTATGCTGTGGTGGTTGTGGCAAGCCCCTAGACTCTTGGGTGCATGGCTTGAGGACATGCACCCAAGAGCCTGCCCACTGGTTTCAAGTACTGTAATAGTATGTGTACTGAAGTGGGCAGGGCCTCAGGTGGCTGCCTTATGTGTTTGGATTGTGGCCACTGGGCAGATTTTTGGGTGCATGGCTGTATTTTGCTGTGGTGGTTGTGGCCTGTCCCTAGACTCTTGGGTGCATTAGAGTCTGCTCATTGGGTGCAAGCACTATAATAGTATGTGTACAGAAGTGGGCAGGGCTTCGGGTGCCTGCATTGTGTGTGTGGGCACTGGCCAGATTCTTGGGTGCCTTATGCTGTGATGGTTGTGGTCTGCCCCTAGAATCTTGACTGCATGGATGTATTATGCTTTGATGCTTGTGGGCTGCTCCTAGACTTTTGTGGTGCATGACAATCTGCCCACTGGTTGCAAGAAGAGTAATAGTATGTGTACAGAAGTGGATAGGGACTTGGGTGTGTGGATTATGTGTGTGGGTTGTGGTCACATTTTGCACCAGCTGATGAAATGGAATGGATTCACAGTTGTGATTTATGAATAGTGACTGCATATGCAAGAGACAGAGAAAACTAAACAGTTCTCTGCGAACATAAATGTCTTTGAAAATAAGGAATCTGGCTGTTGAGCATCCTATCCTTCTAACTTCTGAAGGTTTGTCAAAGTGGATGTTGACAAACTGAATGTTGTCACGTGGATATGTCTGGAAGCCAATAACTGTACAAAGTGCTCCATTAACTAAATCTTGCTCCACGTCAAGGTTACGTTTTAGTATTACTCTACAGTTTAAACACAATATTAACATTTTCTCCAAACCAGCTGTGTTGGAGATTTAGTTTTCTGAGCTATTTAGTCGTGCTGTGGCTTGTTGACACATAGGCACTGTCATAATGTGCTCTTCCAGTTTATCTGTGGAGTTAATTTGCAATATTGGATGCATTTCTTTTTTCAACATTGTTTCATTGAATTGTGCAAAGCTTGCTAGGGTTGGGATTAAGGACAAATATTTTAGATTTTTGTGTGCTAATTGTTTCATGACATCAGTAGCAGATGTGTTATGCCCGTGTAGCTCATGGATGAGTCTGTTATTTAAGATAGACTGTGCTTCCTTAGAAAGCACACCAATCAAATGCTTTTCAAAATGTTAGCATAGGTGAGGTCTGCAGACTGACGCATGTTTTGAGTTAGTTCTCTGTATTGGAAATGTTGCCAGAGATTTACATTTCCTATGCTGCCAAGTGTGTTACGGCACAGTTTGTGTCCTAAGGTGTTAAAAATAGGTTCACCTTTCACTGGTGTTAATTGAAGAAGATCTCTGAAAACAATAATGTGTTTTACTCAAAGAGTTCTTTGTAGTTTGTTTTAAGGACCTTGCAATCTCAGGTGAATCAAAGCCAACATTAGGTTGGAGACCATGCTCACATCTCACTTACATACTGGAGCATATGTTTATAGTTTTGACAGATACAAGATTTAGTTTCGTGCTGCATACCATGTTCAATTTCTTTAGTTACTTCCAGGAAAATGCTACGCTGTTCATCATTCAGTTGTGATTTCAGTAGAGCAATGTTTTCTTCAGATTCCTCATATTGACACATGGTGTTTTCTACTTCAGTCGTGGCTAATTCTGCTTCATTTACTATGAGTGGCTCGCCAAGTGCTTCTTGGCTTCCTGCAAGAGAAGGTTGACTGCTCTCAGGAGTGTCTACATTTAGTTGTGCTTGAAGTTCTTCCACTTGTTGGCGTTCATTGTCCAACGTGTTTTTGTACTGCTTGAAATGTATATCTGTTATAGTGCTTTCACTTGCATTGAAAGCATCTTCTTAGGAGCCATGGGTGTCCAATACATTTTCTTTTGCCCATGGTTTAAAAAGTTGCTATAGGGACATGTAGTAAAGTTCTCTATGTTGAGGAGTTTTAAATGATAGCTTCATATGATTAATCAAGCTGTGTTTGGTAAGTTTAACAAGGCTGCCCTCATGCCCTCAAAACCTTTGACTATGTATTTACCTTTTTTCTCATCTGGTTTAAAATTATTTTTGTATGAGAAATTTTGGGCTATGTGGTATAGACACATGGCTTCCAAAGCAGTACTCCTGTTTGGGTAGTATGTGTCCAATACATTGTTTTTCAAAATGTCCTGGCTGTTGTGATCGTTTTTGGCTATTGTTTCCATGTCATGGTATGATTTGCAAACTCTTTTTCTGGATGCAGCACGACCAAGGCTTAGCAAGACTATGATCTCATATTTCCCATATAAGGCTGTACTGGGTAAATGGTCCGCGGCTTCGTACTAACCACATTATCTATGGCAGACGATTTTTATACCAAAGCTGTATCATTTTATTTACAGTGTTTTGCCAGATGATATGTCATCCCAAAGGTCTTTCAGGTCTGTTTTCTCAGCTTTGGTTAAGTAGGCTGTGACATATCGTGCAACTGTAGTGGAATTGTCTGCAATGTACTCCACATCTAGTTTTGCATTCCACAAGAGGGCAATGATTGCATTGTAATCATTGATGTACTTTGATGCTTCGCTTCTTTTAATGCAGTATGTGTTCTTAGGCGATTTGCCTTTCATACTGTGTCTAACAGAAGACATGAAGCTGTTTACTTGTCTTTTTGGGGAAACTGGTCTAGGGAAATCAAAGCAGCATTTGGTGTAGTATTTGCCTTTGGTTTGATATCTGCATCGACAATACTTGCCACATTTATGTCTTTAAAACCGCAAAATGTGTGCATGTAGCTCACTATGTGCGCTTTCTGAAGGGATTTAGCAAGTGACATATTTGTGAATGAACAGCAAAACAGTGGCATCACTGTCCTGACCAAATTTAGGAGCATCTTTTATCCACAAAAGCATGTGGATGTGTGGTGCTCCTCTGGATTGATATTCTTTTCTCAGTGGGGAGGAATTGTTTTATTATGGAGAAGTGCAGCATGGCAATAAAGCGGTGATGGAAGTACCTTGACACATTTACAGGGTCAAGAGAGCAGAGTTCTCCTGGTGTTTTCATGTCTATCCCTGCTATGCATAGTAAATCGTGCAAATCATCCCATGCATACTCTGCACAACTTAAAGTGACAAACCATGTGGGTGGGCCAAGGTTGCGTAGCATGCACCGTACATCTGCATGACGTTGGAACCAGTATTGTTTCGTAACACATACGTTTGCCAAGAGATTTGTGGAAATTGACTGCAAAACTTAATCTTTGCCTTGCACCTTTTGAAGTAGCTGCGTAGCAGACATTTTTAAAAAATTGGAACCTGTTTTCAATATGTGTGCAACTCTGTAACATAGAGTTGCTAGTTCACTTTCAAACAGGAGGTGGAATATGTATTCAACGTTTTGTCTGAATCTGGGGTCTTCAGAATACATTCGTAAAGAGCAGTATTCTGATGCTGTTATTTTTGGGCATTTTCATCATACCTTCCACATTTTCCAGTAGGAAAGAGTAGAGGGAGGAAAGGCTTGTGCTTCTACACTTTTCCCCCATATGCTGATTGGAGATCCTGTGGCTTGCCGCTTTTGATATTTTTCTAGTGCATCATCTATGCTGTCTTTGCAGTACAGTGGGTGAATTGTATACTGGTCTAAAATATTAGATGCTATAGTAGGGTCTACAAGTTCAAATTGGCCAGTTGATGAGGAATCCTGAATTATTTCGGTGGTTTCTCTCAGGTTTTCTTCAATGTTTGTTTCTTTGTAGTATTCATTGTTCTCTTTAAGATATTGTAGGGCTTCCCTAACTTTGTTTAAGTCTACTAGTTGCTGCCAATTTATTTTGTCTTTTGTAGGTACACCGTTCACTAGGATAATTAGAGATTGATCTATTGGCCGTTGCACTCCCAGAGTTTCTACATTTTCTTTACAATCTAATGGCAAATAAACTGCTTTGCCACAAATGCCTTTCACTAATTCAGATGGAGGCAACTTGGCTGTTTTCGGTTGAAGGCATATGATCGCTTGAAATGGGTGTACTGTTTGGATTACAACACTCTCATACAAATTAAGCTGTTGGAGTGGTTTTGGAAGTGGAAATATTTCCAGGTTATTAGTGATAGCCCGTGAAGGCATTTGGTCATTATCAAGCTTTGCCATGCAGTATGAGCAAAGTATTAAGGGGTTAGTAATTTATTTGTTTTCTGCTATAAGGTAGAGAGCTAATTGGAGCCATTCGGATTCCTAATTTTCTTCTATTTTGTATGTTATATCTACAGTTTTGGTGCTCTTTGTATAAAAAGTTCTGCGACAACACAGACAAACTTGGTTTGGTACTTCAGCAGATGTGCTTCTAAATGTTGCTATTTCGTTTTTGTACGTGTTTAATAGAAGGTTGTCATCTGCAAGGTTGTTGTGACTCTGTTGTAAAGTTACTGGATTTTGTAAGTGCTGTTCACTATTGTCATTCTTAATTGGTCTTTGGCTTTCAAATACTGATTGAGGAATTGCCGTAAAAAGATTTGAAGGATTGTTTTTGTACGTTACACATCGAGGTGCACCGCCATATGTAGACGGGATAGATTGGTTCGGTGCAATGGAGAGTTGATTGTAAGTTTGTTGGGATTATTCTTTCAATCAGCGTTTCTTCTGCCATAATGGTGGTGTCATACCCTCAGCCACTATTATGTATGGCAATTGGGGTTGTTTGCTCTTGCTTGTATGGCTCTTCATTGAAATATGGCTCTGTGATGGTTGTGTGAATCCACTCACCTGCACAAAAGTTTGCAAAGTTATCTATGTTGTTATTGCGTATGTTGTGAAATACTTTTTGTAGTTTACTAATTAATTTTGTTAGTGGTTTCATTCTGTTTAAAATGAATGTAAACACTTTCCTTTTGAGGAGCATTGCACTGTCTATGAGAGCTTCCAGGATCAGTTTTCTGCGGTAAGTTTTAAGGGTTGCGTGTGATTTCTGTCCTGTTTTTATGAGGTTCTGAAGGACTCTATGGTGGAACATTTTTTGTAAAATTAATATTTTGGAATGCTTACCTGTGGCTACGTTACATAGATAGATGCAGTGTTAGCACTAGTGGTATTTACATTCTTCTTAATACATTTCTTTTTAGTTTTAAATTTTGGATGAGGGGTCATACTTTTTTTCCTGCTACCTGTGTTCAGTTTTTCTCTGTGACTGTATTAGCTGTTTTGTTTGAACTTTTCGTACAGACTCTGCTGGAGGCGGATGGCTATTTTGGATGCTTTGAGTTTTATCTGCTCTATTTCTGCATTGTTTTCTATGGAGTTGCTTTTTGATAGGCATTCTCTTGTGTCTGTTAGAGAAAAATGGAAAGTGTGGGTTTGTAAGTTGTGCATTGTATTTGTGTGCACTGTGCATGAGTGTCTGAATATGAGGGTAGGCATACATAGAGGAGTGTGTGATTGTGGAAATGGCTGTTACTTTTGGTTGGTAAGGTTGTACTGGTATGGGTGTGTGTTGCTGTGGGAAAGGTTTGCTTCAGTGTGTATGACAGTCTACTGTGCCTGAATAAGTAAGGACATTACAATGTTTTCACAAAACTAGTGGGTATTACCATACTGATGTCTAGATGACAATGCAAAGAGTGGACCTGCTAAGGTGCAATGAGTAAGAGTGAAGCAAGTGCTGTTGGGTTGGATTGAATTTTCTAGGTACAATACAACAACATTGCACTGTCTGAGTAACAGGCAGAACACTACTACAGGACTGCACTTACTTTGTTAGATTTGAAGAGTAGGTTTCTTCTGGGTTTTATCTTCCAGTAGAGACGTCACTGGCTTTCAGGAGGCTGTTCTTCACTGCAATTACGAAACAAGGAAGTTAGTGGGTATGTGTGTTAATGACAAAGTAATGGCACTTGGAGAACACGTTATTTTAAATTGTAGGAGGATTTGTTGGCAGGAAGAGTGAGTGTGTGTGTCCAATTGTACAGCACTGCATAGGAGTGGGGACTTGGGAGCATCAGCATCATTGCTATGGGGGCCATTGGTGTAGTGATAAATGTGCCCTATTGGGGCGGCACCTTTGCAAGTGTGTGAGATGCTGTTGCACTATTTGCTTTGAAAATTGATTAGTGCAAGTCCTAGTAGGGGGGAGAAAAAGGGCCAGAAAGATGTACGGATTAGAAAGGGAATGTTACCATGTGTGGAATTTGATTAACTTTCACACACATAGATGCTTGCTACATGAGTGCAGAAATCCTTTGCTATTCTTGCATTTATTTATTCAAATTTACAGATAGCACTGTTGCCAATGTACACATGCATTTCTTTGCTTTCCTTCCAATGGTGCATTTTGGTAATTTTGCAATGTATGTACTTGCCATGCTTTGCTAACATACATGCAGTTTCCCTTTTCTGTGTGAATGCTGGGCATTGAACATAGGATCTGCCACTTGAATATTCTGTGCAAATGTTCCCAATGTGGTTTTCTTTTTTTTGTTTTACAACAGAGAGTGCTGATAAAATTGGAATATGTGGTTTGCAGCTATTCTGCAAGTGGCCATTAAAAGAAAACTTTGAAAGCACACAGCATTGTAAGTAACTGCCACTTGATGTCAGGAGATGGAACACATGAGAATACAATCATTCAGTAAGTTATGCAGGGTAAGTGGCAGGCAGCCTGTTAATATGCATTTGTGACAGAGTTGCAAAGGTACTCGCAAACATACTCTACAAAATATATGCATACCTGTAGTTTGTGCTGATGGATGCAGAGGTGGATGAATCTGGAAGCACAAATCTTGGAGAGTTTTTAAGTACTTTTTGATGGAGGGGCTTTTGAATTACAGGAGATCTGTACTCTAAGCATTCAACAGTACATCTAAAGTGTTGAACTTTGATGACAGAGTTAGATATAGAGTTTTGCCTGTGGTTGGTGGGCGGTTGTGTGACTGCTTAACAGTAGCCAATGATGGAGTGCTGCAAAGAGTGAAGTGGAAAGGGAAGAAGGGCTGCCCCTGTATTATGGGGTCCGCGGACACCGCAGTAGTTCACGGATGGGGTGTGCCACATCCAGGGCTTCTCAGCATGACTGGCATGGAAATGGAACTGTGGGGATTAGCAAATCAGGTGTTCAGGCTGTGCTTTACAGGAAGGGAGGGCAATACTTTTTTATTGCTTTGTTGGTTGTGAAGTGAAGATGGCTGGTGTTGGAGAGAGGAAGAGAAATATTGTATGGATATTGGGAGAATCATTTGTGTTTGATCTGGAGAGGTATGCCCTGGCAAGAGGTGTTTCTGGTGATCTTGGGTTTCGAGGCCTGCAGGTTTTCTGGTACAGTGTGCCTGGCCGCAATTTGCAGGCACTGCCTGCTCTTTGCAGAGACATGGGTACTTTTGTACTCATGGTGCACTGTGGAGGAGAGCATTTGGGCTACATTAGTGCTCCAAGTTTGGTTGCTGTACTGAAGTTGTTGGTGGAAGAACTGATGCTGCTTTTCCCTACTGCAAAGGTGTTTTTTTTCTCGAAAATACCACATAAGGCACAGTGGAACAACCCCAATGTCCTTAATCACCAGCAAAATGCTGGAAGGCACCTCATTAATAGAGGCATGGGTGTAGTTTTGCAACATGCTGAGATGTATGTTTTCTCTAAAAACAACATTGACTGCCTTAGTGTGCACTATTTTACCCCATGCAGGGTTTCGTTGTCCATTCTTGGAAATGCTAATTTTTTTCGCAATCTAAGGAATGCTTTGCACAGGTTGATGTAAGGCAGTAAGGAAGAAAAGAAGAGAATCCCCAAAAAATAGAAACCAAAGGCGTTTGTTTACTAGCACTAGCACCTAAACAAATACATAAAAAGGGCTCTTTTTAGAGCCACCACAATAGAGGAAATCTCCTACCATGGGTTAAATTCCTCTCCCCAACCCCTTGATTTGGCTGCTTTATCTGCAAACACTGCAGTAGTTTGTGGATCGCACGTGCCACATCCAGGGCTTTTAAGGATGGCAGGCATGGAAATTGAACTGTGGAGGCCAGGGGATTGGCCAATAAGGTTCCCTGGGTGTGGTGTTGAAGGAGAGAGTGTGGCAGAGGCTCTGTTTGCTGAGAGGAGTACAGATGGCTATGGTTGTGTTTTAGGAGGCAGAGTGTCTGGATTTTGGGGGACTCTTGGATTCATTGGTTGCAGGTGTATGCAGAGCACTGTGTAGTGGCTGCACATCTTGGATTCCCTCATGTGGATGTGCACTGGTATGGAGTGCATGGCATGAAGTGGCTGGATGTGGTTCCCCTTTGTGCCACTTTGGTGACGCAGCATCATCCAGCCATTATTATTGTTCATTTGGAGGGAACAGTTTAGACCTCGTTACCAGAATCTCTCTGCAGGTTGCGATGAAGGAGGCACTTGGGAAAGCCATGGACATGTTTCCAAATACCCGAGTAATTTTTTTGCGCATTGCTCCGAGACAGATGTGGCTGCGCTTTTTTTCCGTTGGTCCGCAATTGGAGAAAGCCAGGCTCAATGTCAACAAGGCTGTTTGCGCATTTTCTGCAAGATGTTGGCTTGTACTCCTTCCACAACGAAAACATTACATTTTGGAGCACCAACATTTCTTGCAGAGATGGCATCCATCTTACTGGTTCTGGCAATCACTTTTTTTGTGAAATATCCAAGATGCTTTGCAGCCCTTTTTGCAAGTATGCAAACCATTTGTGCAGTAGGTGTTGGCCACTTCAAACCTTCCAACAAAAAAAAAACCAAAAAAAGACACTTATGTTGGCTTTGGCTCTAATACCAATCTTGGTCCTCTAGGAAGACATGAGCATACTGCCTGTTCCAATATATGTCAGTATGCCAATGTAAGAACACACTCCTTGGGACTCTGTCTATAATACCAGTAATGCCCCTGTAATATATGCATCTGTATCTCTTTCATGATGATGCCTTTCGTGGTTGCCATGCACATTCAGTTTGGCACATGCCCCCCACTAAAACCCTACATGATTCTCACTTGCATACCCAAACTCTTTTGATCCCCCGTCTCTCTCTCTTTCTCTCTCTCTCTCTCTCTCTCTCGCTCTCTCTCTCTCACAAACTCTCTCTCTCTATTTCTCTCTCACACACACACCCCCACACACACACACATGTACACGCACACACACACGCACGTGCACACATACACACTCAAATCAGAGCACACAGTTTTTTTGTTTCACTTATCTTTTCAATGCAATGAAGCAGGTGTCTCTGTTTCCTCCAGTGTAAGGTTCCAGTCTAGGCTCTAGTCTCTTCACTTGCTGCCAGAAAGTTCCTGAAAGATAGCCAGCAGAGGCTGCATGAAGTGGGCCCCTGCAAGAAAGTCTTCACCCAAATGATGGACAGACCTTCATCACACTGGATGTGGTCAAGGGGAGGAGTTTACAAGGTGACAGTTTAAAAAAAAAAGAAAACATCTTCCTTTGGGTTGGCCAATGTGTACTCCAGACTCTTCTGTCACCAAGCCACCTCTGGAATAGCACTAGCATGGGCCCGCCACCTACCTATGCCAAATCAGCCACCTATCATCATCCAGCCCTTTGTAAGCATGAGGCAGAAGAAAGTACAGCTGAGCGCATTCTTCAGGATGTACCACTCTAAATTATGGGCATGCACCCTTTGGTGCCACATTAACTTTCCATTTTAAAGAAATAATTTTTCAATGGCTGTAGGAGCTCATCCTGCCTGGGAAAGTACCCCAACAGCTACAGCTCATCCAGTCATGGAGCAGTCATAACCCAGCTCTGCAGCAACAGAGGCTGCAACTCTCAGTGCCCCTCCATGCTGGCTCATCCCACCAGCACATTCAAGAGAAAAAATATATTGAGCAAAGGCCTCCCAACACTGTACCGGATGGAGTCTCTATGGTCGGAAGCCTCTAAGGGCAAATACACATATATGTGGTTCAAAAGAAAGTCACTGGAGTTCAAATAAAATTCTCTGGGGTTCAAACAAAATGTTTCTTGGCTCAAAGGTCCGCAGGTCCCAAAAAGGCCTTGAGCTCCAACCAAAAGTCCCTGAGTCTCAAACAAACATTTCTAGAGTTTGTACTCCTCTGTTTGGGACTACCTTCCCTGGGTCTTCTGCCTTCTCTGTCGTCCATTCTTTGTGGCTTCTAAGGCCGCTCCTCGACTTCCTATCCTCATCGATTGGACCACTCTTGCCTTGGTCTTGAGCTCTATTTGTGCTCGCATGGTAGACCTTGTCAATACCAGGGTTGTGGGTGTAACAGCATCTAGAACAAGAGTGTTTTCCATCCTACAATTGATTTGAGCACTTTATTTCATGCCCTGATGAATGGCCAGCTTGTAGAGCATATTGAACTGAAAAATGACATGTTATGTTGGGCATTGATGCAAACAAGTAAGTTTGCCTGTATTTTCATGCATACATTGTAACCATCAGGATGTGTTCATGTTGCTATGAAATCTAGCTATTTGTGTTGTTTATTATCCTGAGTATGGGAATGTTTGAAGGAGTGTGTGTGACATGATTATTTGATTGATTGTTTTTGGTAGATTTGTATCCAGGTTTTTGTTTTGCAAATGATTAAAATAAAGATGTTTTACATTGTGATTGTGGAGTCAAGTATGATTGTTCCCTCCGAACACATCAACACGGATCTATTTCTTTGTTGGTTGTATAGCATAATAGTATCTTTCACAAGGCGGGAGGCTACCAGAGCTGTTCTACAGACCAGGTACGCTTTAACATGCCACCTCCATCAGCTAATGCCATGAGTGGTGCAGTGGATTTAGACACTATGACACCAGAAGTGTTTTTGAAGGAGCTGGATATATTATTGGCTCCGCCTGGACCGGCCCCTTTGTTGCACAGAATGCGCTTGAAACTCTTGTGCCTTCAGTGTTGCCTGAGAGAGCCGCGGATCAAGGATGAGAGCTTCCAGCGGCCGATTCATCTTTCAGTTTGTTTGTTGTTTGTTTGTTTATTTGGTAATGCGCACCAAACCCGCAGGAAGCCGGGCGCAACAGATAAGAATACTTGAGGCTTAGTTACAACATAGAATGGGTGCAGTACAGGCATGGAAATACAGTTCAGTGGGTTACATAAATGGTATACAATAGGTTACAAAGCTGCATGTAATACATGTGGTAATGATACAATGTAAGGGCAGGTTTGTGATCAGGTGAATAGGAAGTCTTACAGGTATTCATATACCATTGGATCGTAGCCAGTTTAGGGAGTTACGTCTAGAGCTAAGATAGGACTGGTCAGTTCTGAGGTTTAGGGGTAATTCATTCCACTGTTGAGCAGCTTTCACTGGGAAGCTTCCTCCTCCTGAATTGGTTAACTTAAATCTAGGTATCTCCAGACAGTGAGAGGCAGTTGATCTGATTGGGCGGGTCAAGGTTTTTCTAATCATTCTTTCTGGGAGATGGGGGGGCGGAGTTGTTTAGAAATTTGAAGGTAAGGTGAGAGATATTGTTTTAAGTAGGATCCTGTCACTTAATTTAACCAATGGTGGTCTCTTCTGAACTTAGAAATATGTTCTTTGTTGGTTAAGCTATGGGCAGTTCTCAGGGCATTATTTTGAAGTATTTGTTATTTGTTGGTGATATATTTATTGGCTCCTACATACAGAGTGTTGCAGCAATCTAGCTTAGATAGCATTAGCGCATTAGCTAAGATAACGCAGCTTGCTTCCGATACGTAAGGTCGGCAGGCTCTAATGAGTTTGCCTGTGTAGGCATTGGAGGAAGCTAAGGAGTTTACCTGTTTTCTTAGTGATAAGGTAGAGTCAAGGTAAAAACCTAGAGTTTTTACCTCATTTACTGTTTTTATTATATTGCCATCTATGTTGAAAGAGGCATAGTTGGGACTATTTTTTTTTACATTGGCTGCGGAGCCAATGATCAGGATTTCTGTTTTATCATCATTCAGGCAGAAGCCATGGGATGCCATCCATGCCTGAATGAGGAGGTATATTTAATTCACCAAGGCTGTGTCCTTATCAAAATTGCCCGAAAGGGTTATGAGGATCTGGGTGTCATCTGCGTAATTAGTGTAGGTTATACCCAGTTTATCAAATAAGGGCTTGGTGAATATATTACACATAAAGGGCGAGACACAAGATCCCTGTGGGGTGCCAAAGGAAGTTTCAATCGGGTCGGCCGAAGCCGATGGAGAGAAGACTCTCATTGTTCTATTTGCTAAGAAGGACTGGTCCCAGGCTATTGCATTACTTGAGAAATGGGCCGCCGATGCTAGGTGTTTGCACAGAACTGCATGGTCCACCAGGTCAAAGGCTGCCAACAGGTCAAGGAGGAGTAGTATGGCTGTTTTGCCTTTGTCCTTGGGTTCATCTATTTAGGTCTTGAGGTCAATTAACGCCTTTTCAGTACCATGTAGTTGCTCAAGTAAGATCTGTCCCACCAAATTGCTCTTCTGCTCTAGATTAGCCACCTTCCTGCTCTGATTTGATACAGAATCAAATCATTGGTAATAACAAACAGGGGGTAAACTGCGCCGAAGATAGTGGTGATATGAAAGATATTGCTAAGAAAGCAAGAGTAACTTTGGTAGCGAATCAAAGTAAAATTGTGGATATTTTTCTCTGCATCCATTACAAGCGCGAGTGCTGAGATTAGACCTCCGCCTAAAAGTAGTAGAGTGGACCCGCTTAATAATGATCACGAGGAATGTGCAGAAAGTAATTACATTGTCGACAAGACCATTGTAGAGGGTGAATCTTCTGAGAAAGAAATGCTTGATAGAGAGAGTAATTGCTCACTTGCGGCCCCATTCAAACTACGGCTAATCCTCAGGTAAGCTTGTCGGGTGATGAACTGTTGTCTATTCTGACCCAATATTCACCCGTGCATAATTTAATGATAGGCATTGCTGAAGCGCCACAGGAATCGCTGAGGGCTAATCAAACTTTGCACAATACCCTAAGTGAACTGGTAGACAGGGTGGAAATGACTGACACCTCAGTAAATGTTCCACCTCCATGTTCATTCACGGAGCTCTACGATAATATCTAATTTGAATTGGTGGCACATACAATACTGGAAACTGGAGGGAATCGAAGCGTTACTTTTACAGTGTAGTTGTACATGTCTTCCAGTGGCCAGAACAGGCTGTAGGCTTCCTACTGATGACTTGGTGTGTTCTTCGGCTCCGGAGTCCCCCAAAGTGGGGCAATTTTTAACTGCCAGCAAAATGTCTATGGCGCCAAGGGTCAGGACAGAAAGTCAAAGTGTGCAACCTTCTGGTATATTAGCAGGTTCGACAAACACTCTGTAGATGGTACGGAAGACCTATCCCAGCAAAGTCTTAGGAAGATCGACCCTCCAACAAAAGCTAAGTGTAAAACAAAGAATGGTCGGTAGGCGATAGCTGCGAAGCAGAGTGGGAAAAGCTTCTTTCGAAAACTATACTTTCTGGCATCACTGATCGAATCAAAAAAAGTAAAAACCCCGAGCCCAAGAAGTCCACTGTCCCTGAACTTTTACAGGAGCACACTGAAAATCCCATTACTGCTGTACCAGCAACGGACCACATTGACGTTTCATCCAATTAACCTGTTTCAGTCTCTCTTAGTACTTTGGGCGCTATTCGTTCGGTACTGGCAGGGTTAATGCAATACAAATTATGGAAACCATTTATGGGAGTGGGCTCGCTCCTTTAACATCTTCCATTGCCGCCGATAATAGATGTGACTTTTCTGCACATTTTTGCTCCTAATGACGCTCCAAATGGAAACAGGCAGCACCGCTTCCTAGTGCTTCTAATCCAACACGCTCTGCGGTGACTAATGGCAGTTACAATTGTCCCTTAGGGCCTTCTTTAGCTTGTGGGCCACATCCAGACAGTATAGCACCACAGGATCAATACTCTGTAACTACTGAACATCTGAGCATCCAACAAGGCTCGTCAAGCTGTGGGGTGATCTCTGTTGATTCTACTTCAAACCAGCCTTTTTCTAATCGATCTGAAAGTATTACTGGGAAAGATTTTGATTTATTTTTCAATCAGACCCCTCCATATATATTTCTATTTGAACTGATACTTAGAACAGAGGAGCCAGTGATTTTAAATATTAGGGATATACTGTGTTTGTTGCATCGAATTCCATGTCTTGGAATACTCACTACAAAGACATTGAAAGAGTCTTTTTTGTAGATGACGCTTGGATTGATGTAGTACAATTAACTATTCCGTCGAAAATAGTGGCAAGAATGCTGATCACAGAAACAGAGCAATTAAGATCTATGGAATACGACCTATTTCTGTACGCTTATTATCTTAAACTGTACATTCCATTTGTTTATAGGAGATGTATCGGTAAAGGTATTAGCATAATTGACCTAAAACATTGGACCTAAAACCTTTGATCGAATTTGTTTGACCTTTTTTCAGTGAAATTTAATTAAATATATATATGGGGTGGGTAAGGCTATAGATTGGTTTGAGGGGAATTGGGGTGGGGTTTGCAGGGGATCTCCCCTGCATTTTAGACCAAACAAAAGGTAAAATAAATTCGATCAAATGTGATTATGTAAAATGTTTTAGGTCAAATAGACCCAAACCATCGGCAAAACGAGGGGATTTGGAAAGCTTGGTGAGAGAGGCACTGGCCTTTAGTCCAAAGGTGATTGGACAACAACTTACATTGTTGGTCTGGAAATCGAGGGGGTACAACAGTTTTATCAATAATCCAGTGGTCAGGAACACAGTATTAGATAATACCATAGTTATATTGCAAGAAACGTGGTTAATGTCCATGGTACATATTGATGGTTGCCACACTATTCAGCAGCTGGCACTCCGCCAGCAATGGCGGTCGGCCTATGGGGGGTTTACTTATATTGTTGCAAAATGTCGCTATTTAATCAGTGGGAACAATCTCTAATGATATCTATGGTATTCTGCCCTTAGAAGTAGTCTTAAAGAATGATGATGAACGTAATCCTCTCATCTTAATTAACATATACTGGAGCCCCTCAAATGCAGATCTAGCTGTCTTTTTAATGTATGTCTCAGATCTGTGTGAGTGCATTATGGTTGACATGGCTGCAACAAATATTATTTTAGCCGATGATCTAAACTCTGACTGTGTGACAGAATTAGGATGTAACAGGGGAGACTCTAATTATGGAAGTAGATGTAAAACAAAGGCTCAGAGAGACACATAGGTCGACAGTTCAGGTGAGGTTGAATAGGCAGGGCTCACGGTCGGAGGCCCTACCTATCTCGAGGGGTCTCCAGGGATGCGTGTTAGCTCCCGGTCTTTTCAATCTCTACTTGTCTGACTTGGATCATTTCCTGGCTCCTGTGACCTTTGCACCTCTGAAGATCAGAAATGTGGTCACAAGATGGTTGTTATAGTCAGATGATATTATGTTGCTGGGCAGAACACAGAAGGGTCTCAAGCGCTTAATCGATGCAATGGTCATCCACACGAATGAAAATGACTTAACTATATACCCCCAGAAGACTAACATCATTCATTTCACCAATGGATACAAGAAACCATATGCTTGGATGATTGAAGGCACGGCTACTGACCCACTGCCCGAAGATAAATGTCTAGGAATAATTATAGATTCCCATTTCAATAGAGGAGCGCTGTTTCAGCGGATTAAGAGTAAGTTGACCCAAAACTCATCACAATTGAAGTGGACCAGTAAGCATTATTATAGATCCACCATCCAACCTTGTATTGAATATTACAGACTCAAGATTGTCCCTTTTATATTGTACAGACTAGAGGAAAATCATCTCTCCAGAGAAGTGGACTGGGACACCATTGAGTCTTTGTTCTGGAAGAGAGCCCTAGAGTTGCTTATGTGTGTCCCGAAAGTGGTTTCAGTACACGGGTGGTTACGCTGGAAAATCTTATCTTTTAACAAAAAAATGTACTTTATCCTCCCAGAGGCTTGCCTTTAAGAGACTTGCAGGCCGACTGTGTATTGAGAGACAATGTTACTCCAGCTGGTCGCTTTTGTCGGTTTACCGAATCCATATTGGAGGAGTGCAATGTATGTGCAGAAATTCTGATCCCCAACGCAGTAAAGGTCAAAAAATTACTCTTCGGACTTGACGAACAAAAGCTTAAAAATGCGAACATATGGGTTATATAGCAGTTTATCAATGATGGATAAACCGCTGGGTTGTTTGCCAATGTGTCTGTTTAGATTTCCCAACCCATACTGGGGTTCGCAGTTTCTCTGTTTTAGGCTAAACCTTACACTGCCCAGAGAGCTTGCATACATTCGCTCCAATAAGGATGTGAAAGTGAAGTCATGCTCATTGTGCAAAGAGGCTAACATGCTGCACACTAGTGAGCACATTGTGTTGGCTTGTTTTGGTCTGTGGGATATAAGAACAGAGTAAATGTGTTCAGACCTTAGTAGTTAACTACCACATAGCACAGCGAGCAGAGCGCTCACTTTGACAGCCATGCGAGAGCCTGCCGACGCAGGTTCAAATCCCGACAGGGCCCAACTCAGCCTTTCATCCTTTTGAGGTCGATAAATGAGGACCACACACCTTGGCTAATAATAAGCAGCGCTCAGATGCCTGAGGGTTCGTAGCGCTATATAGATGCAAAATTATCATTATTATTACGTATGACTTCTGTCACACGGTCCTAAGCGGACACGAAATGACTCTTACAATTGCACTGTTCACACTTTTAGGAGCTGCAGGAATAATCTTGATAAAAGAGAAATTAACCTTTCTAGCTTTGCTCATAAGTCATTTTATGGATACACTGATCAGGCTGGAAATGGGATGCTCCAATGTACGAATTTGGGATGGTCTAATGTATGAACATGTATCCTGGCTCTTCTGGTTTTTGATGATATTATTCTAAGGGTTTTGTCTGTTAATGCTTTGCATTCAAATGTCTTTTATATATTATTATATACTTTTGATGAAAGGCTAACTTTGATTAGCTAAATCATAAAAAAATAAAAAAGAAGTTGCCACCCCCGTGCAGGATTCTAGTTTAGTGCTTTAGTGCTTGACATACCACTATACAGAATATGTTGCATCTTTGCTTACATCTGATGATGAAACAAAGAATGTGCAGCCTGAAGCCTAAAGACTCTAAACAATGCCAACTACAAAACCTGGGCTCAAATCCCAGCTTCTCCACTTGACCAATGCGTGATCTTGTGCAAAACCAGTACCGGATTAAACCCTGTGGAGGACCCAAGGCAGTTGAAATTGTAGGGCCCCCTCGCAACTGATCTTCTAATACGTTTTTAATTTTACGAACATAATGGGTCTACAAAAGTACAACGACAAACAATATTTATGCTTTGTTAAAAAAAAAAAGAATTCTTAAGTTTCAGCCAAAAAATGCCTGAATAGGATAGATGTGTTCTGGTAAATTAGACAGTTAAGTTAATCAAACTTCATTATAACTCCAAAAAGCTAACTTATAGTATTGCAAATGTCGGGTATAAACCCTCATCTGTGTTCTCGAAGCTTCTACTCGCGAATATTCTCCAGGGTCTGGAGTCGGCGGGAACTCTCGTGGCACACTAAATCACAGAAAGATTCATTTCTGGAGGTTTCCTGTGCGCACGTAGCTCTCTAGAGGGATAACATTGAGCGAAGTAGTGTGCACGTCAGCCGCTAGATGAAAAGGACCATCACTAATATACATTAAACATAGTCACGTATAATAGTTTGCATCAGATTTCTTTACAAACTGACAGCTGCCAGAAGATGAGCCTTTAAGAGACAAACTGGAATAGGGATCTGATGTCTCTGGTTTATTATTGATAATTGATTCATTTTATTTTTATCTTTTGGAAACAATTTAAGAAAGCTTGATTGTAATTTTCTTTAAAGATCAAATCAATATTATTTTTAACCATTGTCACGGGGTCCCTAAAAGGAGTGGGGACCACAGGCCGGTGCCTACTTTGCCTATTTGGTCATCCGAAACTGCGGCAAATACTCTACATCAGGGAAATTATGATCTCTTGCAGTGAATAATGCCATTCCCTGGAGTGATCCTGTTTAGCCTGTGCCAAATAAAAAGCCTCCCATGCACAGAGTGTAATAGACTACAGGGTTCCTGCACGTAAAAATACAAAAAATATACCCTTATTAGCAATAATAATAACTTCCACTTACTCGTTCACGGCACCGCTACATGTGAGCCATGACTCTCTCCTAATAGAGAAGACCCTTGCCTGGGAACACACTATATATTGTTTGCTTTCTTTTAATTTTTTTACATGTGCAACAGGATTCAATGTAGATAAAGTAATACATCCTTCCTCATGTCTTCCTCTTTTAATTTTGTTAAATTCACATAAGCCAATACTATTCAAGCCTTGCGTAAAAAAGGAGTTTATTTACAACCCAGAGTGCCCAGATGGCACAATGTTCAAGACCTGTAGTTACATTTCACGAAAAAATGCATTCTGGGAATTGTAGTGTTTGCTCATTCCAGTTCCGTACATTTGAATTAAGCACTTGAAATCAATGATTTGCAAAAGAAAGCTCAGGAGTGCAGAAGTGATGTCCCTGTGATAAGTAGTCAACTGTTCACACTATTTGATCCTCCCGCCAACTGTTATCACAATCAATGTGAAATATTGTGTGAACACATATCAAGCAAGTTAAAGCCTTTTGGAGGTACTTGGGGTTGGGAGAGCACCGTTAGCAAAAGGTGATGCTACAAGTATCCTCTCCTTTGAGCAGGAACACACTTTAGTACATCACAAGCGAAGGTTTCAGCTTCTGCCCATTCAGATACATCATGGACACACACACAGATGCACACACGCTCACACAAAAGCATGCACCACACATTGGTGTGCATGCATGCACACATACCCACACATGCACACATACCCACACATGCACGCACACACATATGCATGCATGTCTACACATGCACTCACACACACACATATGCATGCATGCACACACTCATGCGTGCACACGCACACTCACACACACACACCCGCTTGCTCCTAATGTAATGTTAGTGTTGGGCAAAGTTGGTTTCACACAGCGAGGCCTCTAAAACCTGTACAGCAAAAGCAGCCTCTAAAACCTGTGAACTTTAAAGATGTCTAAGTGAATTTTGCTTACATGAAGGGCCTCAAGTTGCAAGGAGGGCTGTAATGGTGGCTTAGTTTGCATAGGACATACTGTTGATCTTCCAATCAATCCATCCTTTAAATTCCAAATCGTAAAATGTACTCAATTATAAGACATTAAAACCAATTTCTATGTATTGATTGACATTTTTTTGGCAAACGAATTGCTGCAAGCACTTGTAGCACACGAGCGAAAACTGTTTTGATGCCGTCAAAATAATCCCATTCAACAGCTTTTACGGGTTCATTATCTGCGCTGCCTACAGGGATCGGCACCACAGATTATGAAACAAAAGAAGAGGGGAGTGTAGAAAAGTGAACTCTAACAATGCACCCTGTCTCTTTTACAAAGAGGAACTGACGCCTCTTGTCACACCGTGGCTTTGTATAGAGGTCAATGGAAAAGTCGGCTGAATTGCTAGTATTCATTTTGCTGCACCCGCCTGACCCTTTGTTTCTTTAGTTGAGACGCTGACTCCTCATTTGCGTTTGCAGTGAAAAGGCTGCCTGCAGGGGTCAGTGCTGGTGGGGTGAGCCCCGGCAGAGCCTTGGCTCAAGGGTACTTTTAGAACACTGCTAGGGCTATGCCCTGGCTAGCCTCAGCCCACTTGAAGCCCTGATTAAGCCACATCTACAAAATCAGTAGGAGGAAAAAAGCTGTTATTTTATCTGGGGACTTGAGGAACAGAATTCTCAGTTGCAGCCAAAATAAATATGGACAAAGTAGTCGAAAGGTTTTTCACTAGCCATAAAAACTTGTCAAAACGTGTATAAACAAAAGTTGTATGAACAGCACTGACTGGGTACTTTTAACACCAAGAGTACACGGAGGAACACTGGCCTGTAGGACGCCATGTTGGCTTTGTAACATGTAAATGGGAATTCATGGTGGCGGGGACCTGACTAGGGGTTATTGCAGAATGTTCGTTTCTGCCGGTTATGTATGTTTTCATTAATGAAGTTAAAGCATAAAAATGAGTGTAAAACATATATTCGCTGAATCATGAACATTAAGCATTTGATGTGTATGGCTTCTGTAGGAAGTCATTTTCTCGGCCTGTGTTTTTTTAATTTCCTTTTTTGGTTGTTGTGGGGTGAGAAAATAGGGAAACGTGCATTTGTTATGTGGTACATAGTTCTCCAATGCCTCGGGTCTACACACCCTGTCAGGGGTGTTGCTAGGCCTGGAAAAGACCCAGGGCTAGGCTGATGTCGGAACTGTCGGGACTGGGGGCTAGCTAGCCTTTTGGTTGTAGCTCGGAGCTCCTGAGATTCTATCCGGGGCTACAGCCAAAAGACATGGGGCTATAGCCCCCTTGCCCCCTCACCCCCCCTAGCAACGCCTCTGCACCCTGTTATGCTGACCCATTAGAGTCAGCACAGGGGGATGAAAAAGAATGCGGGAGGGGAATGCAGAACGTACAATTATGAGTGGGTATCTTTGAACTTCCGTGTTTTTCCTCTTCAGGGTTCTAAGTGAAATCACAGTCAACTCAAGGATCTTCGCATATACCGTAGTTGACAAGTACCCGTCAATAATTCCATATGCAGGACCAAATGCTAATAATAATTATTATAATAATCTGTATTCTTACATAGCCTTATTGACAGATTCATCCACACCGTCGATAGTACATTTAATTACTGGACTGTATATTTACTTGATGAGGACTTTTTCTTGTCTTGAATGTATGCGGAACTTGAATAATGTCCTCTTTCTAAGAACTACAAACAACTTGCTAAAAATAGGCTTACCTAAAGAAATTTGGCCTTTTCGCTTGTGAAATCGGAAGCAAGGCTGAAAACAGTGGTTTGAGGGCTAGCCCAGAGGGACTAGGTCATGTTGTCACCAGGGATGGACTGGAAACCCAAAATGGTCCTGGAGATGTTTTTCAAAGTCACTGTATTTTAAACTGTGTGTGGGAATGTGGGGAGCAAGCCGATTGCAGGGGGTCGTTGTTCCCCCAAGGAAATTTGGAAAAAGTGTTCCAAATGTTGAATTTGAATGCACATAAAGAAAGGAGTTAAACATATCAAAACACTAACATAATATTTGATAAGATTGAGGAATAACAACACCGAAGCTTTGCAACACATTCTTTACTGTGCATATACTAATCCCTGACAGCCTAACCTAAAGGAAGGACAGCCCTTGTTAAAATCTGGATGAATAAAGCATGTCTGTTGGCCCTCCTCTCATCATTTTAGCTGTGGGACAAGTAAGGACACCCCCCTGAGGGCCTTAGCTACAAAGGAGCCAGAGAGACTGCAGACTTGAGATTTCAGTCTTATTGGAAAGACTATCATGTTACCCCAACCCAAAAATCCCAGCCTGTCACTTCCAACACACCTCTCTTCACCATCCTGCAGACGCCACACCTCCCCATCCCTTTTTTGTACGCCAAGGTGCAGTACTTTTTTGGTTGCAAAATCCACATCCCAACCTCCATCTTTTCTGCTCCGTGCTTCATCATGAAGACTCCTCTGCAGGGCCGTAGCATCACTCTGATACTTAAGGCCTGGTACCATGTCAGAGCCTGGTGGGTTTGTGTGCTTTGGTGACGGTGGAGGTGGGATTTTCATTTTGGATTGTGTGAAAAGAGTTTGGGGCCCGAGGGAGGCAGCAGGATAGACGTCTGGCCAAAAAAGAGCAGCGATTTCAGCCTCTGCACCGACCAATTCCTGACAAATGTCCGACAAAGGCCTTCTTGCGCTGCCCAACACAGGCCCAGCCCTGACAGGCAGAATTCCAAGCAGGCCTTTGGGAAAAGAACCCGAGCATGGTAGAGTGAGTTTGAGGCATCTTTCCGCCTGCCAACCAGTTTAATAAGCAAGGAAAAATGGGGGACTGTGGTCACAAATGCCAAGAAGCGCTTTCTCTGAAGCAAAGGTTCTTGCCTCCCATAACCCTTGCTTGTAGCTTACGATAATTGACTGGAGTTTACAGACAGCCCCTTCTGCCTCCTCTGCCAACTTCCAGATGCTTGTTTATTTGCACATGGGATACAAAGTATTGTTGTATGTGTGTGTGTGAGAGGGAGAGAGGGGGAGAGAGAGGCAGTGTGAGCTTGTGAAAAGGGGCAAGAGGCCAGTGGTGGGGGTGCAGAGCCTAGCCGTGAGCACATCAACACTAACCAAACCAAGACTGAGCTCTCCTCTTTATCCCTGTCACACTCTCCCACATGAATGGCTTTACAGACCCAAAGCCCTGCGTCTACCAGCTTTTGGGCTCTTCCGTAAAGGGTAACATACTCCCCGGTATGGCTGACAAACCATAGAAAGCAAATTGGCACTCAGGAACCAGGCACTTCCGACCTGCACCCATGAACGCCACAAATTTCGCATCTGCCTTTCCCACTGTCTCACTAATGAACCCTCACACCACTTTTTTCTTACAGAGCCAAGCGCAGTGAATACACCAATAGTGGCAGATGGGCACTATATATGACCACTTACATTAATTACATAATACCTGTACCAAAGCCAAAACATTTGCATTTGTAAGTACTTATTTTTAACAGGATGTAAGTGCAAGGAACAGATGTAAGGGCACACATCTGTCTTATTTTAATTACAACAGGAATTCACTTACATGCACAATATACATATCAGAAGAATGCTTAAAAATAATACTGGCACACACAGTTTGATGTTACTCCACTCCTCCCCCAAGCCCAGCTATCGCTAGTAAGACATGGTGTACCATCATACAGAATGCCTTAGCCACTAAAATCAAGATCCCCCAAGACAAAATCATAACGTAAAGAAAACTACTGGTCCACACTGCTGAGACCGGTCCCTCCGTCCTGACTAACAACAAAGTACTAGCAACCCAGCTTCAACCCGGTCACCCAAGACGAGGTATTCAAGACTATCGCCTCCCGCAAACCATCAAATTGCAAAGGAGACAGCTTTCCAGCCAAATTAGTCAAGTCTTGTGCTCCTACGCTAGCACCTATTATCACCAAGTTCATAAACGCATCATTCAGTACCAACTCCACCCCATCAGACATGAAAGAAGCCTGGGTAACGCCCCTACTGAAAAAACCCACTCTGGACCCTACCATTGCCACCACTACAGTCCCCTTCCTCCTTAAAATAATTGACAAAGTTGCTTACATCCAAGTTCAAGCACACCTAGAAAATAATCACCTATTAGGCGACAGACAATCTGACTTTCGACCCAAACATAGTATGGAGACAGCAGTACTTGACCTAAAATACCAGATGGACACCATCAGAGACCCAGGGAACCTATGCATCCTCCTACTACTCAACCTGTCCGCAGCGTTCGACTTAGTGGACCATGACAAATGCCTAACATTATCAGAAAACATTCCCTTTTCACAAAACACAACCACATGGATTAAATGCAAGTCCAGAGTAGCCATTGGCGAGGAGGCAGCTGATCCTAAATCAGTCCCAATAGGTGTACCACAAGGACTGTGCCTTTCCCCCACTTTTTATAATGCCTATACAAAACTTATTTTCGCTGCATTAGATGCCATGGGTGTAATCTATATGAACTTTGCGGATGATACATAGATACTCATCTCAATCACAGGCAATCAAGAACAGGACTCGGATCTCATAAACAAAATCTACTCTCTCATCCAAAACTGGATGGCAACAAACAGCTTATGCCTTAATGGAGAAAGGACAGAGATCCTCATTGTAGGTTCCCCAGCCCGACTGAAAAGGTTACATCAGCACTATACTCCTATCGTCATAGCTGGTACCCTCATTCCCATCTCAAACCAAGTCAAAACCCTAGGCGTATACCTAGACTCAAGTCTTATCATGAGCAAACATATCAATTCACTTGCCTCATCCACCGCTTACACGTCTAAACTAATTTCCCTTAGTCGACAATTTCTCACCCCTCAAAACTGTATCACATTAGCAAGAGCCCTTATACTGTCTAAGTTAGACTATAGCAATATACTCCTGCTAGGCACCACTAAGAAAAACCAAGCTAAATTGCATCTACTGCAAAATAAAACTTTAAGAGCAGCACTAGGAATAAAAAAAAACAGGGATCACATTTCACTGACCACCACTCACAAATGTATCTCCCAAAACGCTTCTACCTACCTCAATAAATGTCTCACTCGAACAAATGTCAACCAGATCAATTGCGTTTGTTAATACTTATTTTTAACAGGATGTAAGTGCAAGGAACAGATGCAAGAGCACACATACGTTTTACTTTAATTAAAACCGGAATTCGTTTACATGCACAATTAAGGAATACACTCTCAGAAGACCGCTGGAAAATAATACTGGCAGGCACTATAAAACACAAACAATGATGTTACTAAAAAATATAGTATGCTTTGTATGGTTGAGCTCTTCACCCATATATCCTCATTTATATGTTAGACTTCGCGTTGTAAGTCGGGAATTATTTTCATATGATATGTTTCAGAATGATCGTGCAGGATGCTAAATCCTTGTCATTCCCGCTGATATTTTGCCATTTATGTATATCCTCATTTAAAACTGTAATTTGTCTACTAAGTATACCTAAGGGTCCACCTGATGGGTGGATGTGCGTTGCAACATGTCGCGATGTGACTGCCAAGTGATATGCATGTGGATTGTGTGTTGTCATTGTGCTTGTGGCTGTGGTGGTTTAAGGGGATTACAGGGCCCGAACAGGAGCACAATACTCCACTATAATTCCCGCTAGCTAAAGGTCAGGGGCACAAGACTCCTCTGGGCAGGCAAAAGAATATTCAGGGACTCTGATTGGGTGTAGAGGGTTGGGGGCAGTGTGTTTTCTCTAGAGCACTGAGAGTTTTGGAGACTGGTAATGTCATTGAGTGACACAGCCTTGAGTAGGCTGCTGGTCATATGAGCAGCCCCTGCCACTCAGTTGCTCCACCCACCACCAGCTCTTGCACCTTCCAGGCCTCCACTTAAAGAGTCTAGGCCTTCTCCAGGAAGACAGCACTGAGTAGGCTGCTGGTCATGTGACCCCGCTGATGTTGCCACATCTGTTTGTAGAACAAACCAGTCTTGAAGCCCTCCCCCCCCTGCCCCCCCACATTGTAGTAGCACCGTCCCTTGGCACGCCCCTTGTATAGATATGAACACTGTAGTGCAATAGCAAGAGAAAAGAAAAAACATCATGCTTGCAGTTATTTTATTAATGTACTTATATTCATTTTTTAAAAGGCAATGTGCATTATTTAAACGCTAAAATGACATTTCACTAAATTGTATACGAAACATTTTTTCACTTAGAAAAGATGAAAAGCTTAGCTGGATCTGACAAAATTGGAACCCACGACTGTCTTGTTGTTCACATTTTAACAAGGTGTGTGTTAACCCACTTGACCATCTTGCATGACAGTCTAGCTAACCTAGCTATTGATAGTGTGCAGGGGACAGGATTTCCCCCATAATGTGAACTTTATTTGTCTCTTTGTCTGTTGTACGATCCATGTGCAAGGATCATGGCTTCTCCCCTGCACCTTAAGACAATGCATAAACATATTTGAGTATATCTTCACAACTACTGAAGTGTTTGTTTAACAAGAGCGCAGTGTTTTCCCATTGTTCAGTAATAAATGACAATGATCATTTCATTTCTGAAAATGTTGTTAGTTTTAAAATCAGCTGTAAAAACATTCCTACAAGATTTATTTTAAGCTTTGAAATCCAGTGAATCTGTGGTATAGCTCAGTGGGTTAAGAACGTGCAGCAGAGCTCCATCTGCAGGTTTCAATAAATCACTGAAGCGGGCATATTAATCCACCAAGCCAACATTCCAAAATAATCTCACGGGGAGAAAAGGTGAGAGTGATCCTTTTACCCTTCTATAAAGTGCTCACAAAAAACAGAATGGTCTGAAAATGTTTAAGAAATGTTGCCATTATCGCCAAACCAAATTAATTTTACATGGGCAAGAAAGTTTAAAAGCTGATTTAGGCACTTCTAGCATTAAGCTGGCTCTTCTGTATTCATTTTGCCAGGTGAGATAAGAGGCTGGTTTGCAACTGATTTATCCAGTCCCTCCTAGCCTTTCACAGATACTTGCCTGTTACTAAATGTCCCCATTCTATCATTTGCACTTGTTAAGCATATGATACAGCAATATTATAGATATCTTGCTCCCTTACACAATCAGACCCCCAGCATATAGTGATTTCTCGATTGCTTAAAAGACTGCAAAATCAGATTTTTTTTAAACTGCAAAATCAGATGTTTTTGCAAAAAAAACACACAAAAAAGCATCAAATGGCCATGTTAAAAACAAAACAATCAGCATAAAATAATGAAAAACATGTCTCCATACGAGGGGTGGGAGAGGAGAGAGAAAGGGACCAGTGGTCCAGAGGGAGAGCAGTGAACCCAAGAGGGAATGGTGGACCAGAAAGCAGAGAGTGAGCTGTGGGCCAGAAAGCAGAGAGTGAGCGGTGGACCAGAAGGCAGAGAGTGAGCTGTGGACTAGAAAGCAGAGAGTGAGCTGTGGGCCAGAAAGCAGAGAGTGAGCTGTGGGCCAGAAAGCAGAGAGTGAGCTGTGGGCCAGAAGGCAGAGAGTGAGCTGTGGACCAGAAAGCAGAGAGTGAGCTGTGGGCCAGAAAGCAGAGAGAGAGCTGTGGGCCAGAAAGCAGAGAGTGAGCTGTGGGCCAGAAAGCAGAGAGTGAGCGTTGGACCAGAAGGCAGAGAGTGAGCTGTGGACCAGAAAGCAGAGAGTGAGCTGTGGGCCAGAAAGCAGAGAGTGAGCGGTGGACCAGAAGGCAGAGAGTGAGCTGTGGACTAGAAAGCAGAGAGTGAGCTGTGGGCCAGAAAGCAGAGAGTGAGCTGTGGGCCAGAAAGCAGAGAGTGAGCTGTGGGCCAGAAGGCAGAGAGTGAGCTGTGGACCAGAAAGCAGAGAGTGAGCTGTGGGCCAGAAAGCAGAGAGAGAGCTGTGGGCCAGAAAGCAGAGAGTGAGCTGTGGGCCAGAAAGCAGAGAGTGAGCGTTGGACCAGAAGGCAGAGAGTGAGCTGTGGACCAGAAAGCAGAGAGTGAGCTGTGGGCCAGAAAGCAGAGAGTGAGCGGTGGACCAGAAGGCAGAGAGTGAGCGGTGGACCAGAAGGCAGAGAGTGAGCTGTGGACTAGAAAGCAGAGAGTGAGCTGTGGGCCAGAAAGCAGAGAGTGAGCTGTGGGCCAGAAAGCAGAGAGTGAGCTGTGGGCCAGAAGGCAGAGAGTGAGCTGTGGACCAGAAAGCAGAGAGTGAGCTGTGGGCCAGAAAGCAGAGAGAGAGCTGTGGGCCAGAAAGCAGAGAGTGAGCTGTGGGCCAGAAAGCAGAGAGTGAGCGTTGGACCAGAAGGCAGAGAGTGAGCTGTGGACCAGAAAGCAGAGAGTGAGCTGTGGGCCAGAAAGCAGAGAGTGAGCGGTGGACCAGAAGGCAGAGAGTGAGCTGTGGACTAGAAAGCAGAGAGTGAGCTGTGGGCCAGAAAGCAGAGAGTGAGCTGTGGGCCAGAAAGCAGAGAGTGAGCTGTGGGCCAGAAGGCAGAGAGTGAGCTGTGGACCAGAAAGCAGAGAGTGAGCTGTGGGCCAGAAAGCAGAGAGAGAGCTGTGGGCCAGAAAGCAGAGAGTGAGCTGTGGGCCAGAAAGCAGAGAGTGAGCGGTGGACCAGAAGGCAGAGAGTGAGCTGTGGACTAGAAAGCAGAGAGTGAGCTGTGGGCCAGAAAGCAGAGAGTGAGCTGTGGGCCAGAAAGCAGAGAGTGAGCTGTGGGCCAGAAGGCAGAGAGTGAGCTGTGGACCAGAAAGCAGAGAGTGAGCTGTGGGCCAGAAAGCAGAGAGAGAGCTGTGGGCCAGAAAGCAGAGAGTGAGCTGTGGGCCAGAAAGCAGAGAGTGAGCGTTGGACCAGAAGGCAGAGAGTGAGCTGTGGACCAGAAAGCAGAGAGTGAGCTGTGGGCCAGAAAGCAGAGAGTGAGCGGTGGACCAGAAGGCAGAGAGTGAGCTGTGGACTAGAAAGCAGAGAGTGAGCTGTGGGCCAGAAAGCAGAGAGTGAGCTGTGGGCCAGAAAGCAGAGAGTGAGCTGTGGGCCAGAAGGCAGAGAGTGAGCTGTGGACCAGAAAGCAGAGAGTGAGCTGTGGGCCAGAAAGCAGAGAGAGAGCTGTGGGCCAGAAAGCAGAGAGTGAGCTGTGGGCCAGAAAGCAGAGAGTGAGCGTTGGACCAGAAGGCAGAGAGTGAGCTGTGGACTAGAAAGCAGAGAGTGAGCTGTGTGCCAGAAAGCAGAGAGTGAGCTGTGGGCCAGAAAGCAGAGAGTGAGCTGTGGGCCAGAAGGCAGAGAGTGAGCTGTGGACCAGAAAGCACAGAGTGAGCTGTGGGCCAGAAAGCAGAGAGTGAGCTGTGGGCCAGAAAGCAGAGAGTGAGCTGTGGGCCAGAAAGCAGAGAATGAGCGTTGGACCAGAAGGCAGAGAGTGAGCTGTGGACTAGAAAGCAGAGAGTGAGCTGTGGGCCAGAAAGCAGAGAGTGAGCTGTGGGCCAGAAAGCAGAGAGTGAGCTGTGGGCCAGAAAGCAGAGAGTGAGCGTTGGACCAGAAGGCAGAGAGTGAGCTGTGGGCCAGAAGGCAGAGAGTGAGCTGTGGACTAGAAAGCAGAGAGTGAGTGATGGGCCAGAGATTCAGTTGGTGGGCCAGAGATCGAGCAGTGAGCCAGAGAGCAAGCGGTCGATCAGAAAGTAGGGGGCGGGGGTTGGCCAGAGGGAAAGCAGTGATCTGGGAAGAGAGGGAGTGGTGGGCCAGAGGTAGGGAGCAAGCTGCAAATTATGAGTAAGGATGGGGGAAAGTATGATAGACTGGGAGAAAAGGTGCGAGATGGAGGAGGAGTGAGAACGAATGAAGGACACCTGACTGACCTGGAGAGCATAAGGTGGGAGTGGCAGGGACTGAGAAGTGTGATAGAGCAAGTAAGTATGGGTATGACTGGCAGAGGGAGTGGTTGGGAGGATAAAACATTATGGAGAATTTTTGAGTGAGGGGTGTTGGTGAGTAGTGGGTGTGCAGTTGCTTAAGCTAATTGGAGAACACAGAATGGGAATATTTGCACAATTAAAAATGATAACAATAAAGATAATGATATAAAATAGGCTTGCACAATAAACAAAAAAAGTAAAGCAAAACAAACACTGTTCTTTCAAACTGGGTACATCTGGGACTCTATTAACTTGATAGAAGAAACTACAAGAAAAAGGTGCAAATAATGACAATCTGGTCTTTTTGCAGCCTCACACACACACTGTCTCTTTTTTGTACCCTGGCTCTCTTACACCCTGGCTCTCCGGCACCCTTTAGTAAATAAAACATTGTGAAGCAGAAATGCTACAATTAATACAATTTTGTGTCAAAATATGTGCTTTTTTATATCGCAAATATTCAATTTCATGTCCACATCTTGTTTTGGTGGATCTGAATAATGATGTTTTATGTTCCCAACGGGAATGCAAATCTAGAAATAGCAGGCTTTATGGTTGATGTGGGCCTGGAGGGTGTAAATCTCCCTTGAAATTGCTTAGCTAGATAAATGTAAGCAGGGGCTACATTCCAAAAACGCTTTAAGTATAGAAATGTGGTCTCATTACATGTCTGACACTTCCCATCCAGCCCTGGCTATTCATTCAACAGCAGTTTGCATTCTGGGACTTGTAGTTTAGTTTTTGTCAAATGTGTGAACTGAAAAATATATGCACATTGGCATTGGCAAAAAAGAAAACACAGACCAATAGTCAGCGTCTTATTCCCCGCAAATGCCAGCTTGGTTGGTTGTGAAGCTGAGATGTCTAATCCATCACTCCATGCCGGTGAGGTGTGAGTGATTCATCCTATGTTAAGTGTTTCTCTGCAATCTGGTATTCATAATTGTGCTTTTCATTCATCATTGCAGAACTAAGTCACAGAATGCAAAAAAAGGGAGGCTTGTATGCCCTATTCACAAGGGATATTGCAACAACTCTAGATGTCTGAACTCCATGTTGAAAACAAGCATATTACTGTGCATTTTTGTAAATAATATGTGTTGTCTTGGAAAAAAAACACTTGCTTTGCTTTCAATCAAGCAGGCAACTTTGTGTTTTTATACACATACACAGTTTACCTATTCTTTCACAAATAAACCAAATTGCTGGTGAGACCTATTGTATGGGATGTGTGAGGAATTTAGGGCGGTCTCACTTGCTTCCCCGCCACCCCGACAACCTCTGCTCAGGTGGCCAGAGAAAGGCTATGGCTAGTGGATCACGACCGTGGGGGTGGCTATCAGAGGGAGGATCACCTGGGTGGAGGACGCTTGGGAAGTGGGGAGAGGACGTCATTAGGTGAAACATGGTAATCCCCATTCCCTTTTCACAGTGAACCTTCAATCCCATCAGCCATTATAGGTTTTTGTCATCCTTTCCCCTTTTCTTCCTTCCAAGATGACCCTCGGAATTGCCATCCTTATACTGGGACAAGAAAGAGTTAAACTAGGAGGACACCTGCTTATTTGGGTAGGTTAAAAACACCCATCAACCCCCTGTTGTCATTTCAGAAAAATATCAGGTCAATACCAAAGAGGGAAGAAACAAAGTGGAGTTATGCATACTTCACTCATTTACACCACTTTGGTACTGAGACGAGGAAGAAGCGACTAAGAGTTTTATAGACTCCCATTCATTCACACCATTCTGGTGCTGAGACGAGCAAGAGGACTGCAGAGGAATACCATTGCAAGAATCAGGCATGTCCAGCAAATAGGATTAATTATGGTCAGGAAATTGAAACCAAGAACTTGCACCTGAAACCAGTTAACAGGCCACAGGTGCATACAAGGAGGGACTATCAGCAGAATAGGAAGGAGAGAAACCTGCCTGGAGGACAGGATGCGGCTAACAGTGGAGCAGGCTGGAGAGGGGCCAGCGAGCAGAATTCCGGGCGCTGCGAAGGAGTGAAAGTGATGTCGGGGCCCGAACAAGCCGCAAGAAGGTAGAGATACCTGCAGTCTCTCTTGCCTTGTGCCCACAGCCGTAGCTGGGGGACACGGAAGGCTCCCGAGCATTACAGGCCGCTGGTAGCATCCATGAGGGAAGAGCGCAGCTACCTACAACAAGCAGCGAGGTTCGAAGAAGGCGAGCGCTGCTCACCGGGCTTCCGAAAAAGTATATGGAGAGCAGTGGTCGAAGTGTACGAAAAGAAGTAGTGGAACTATGTTTCCTGCTGGTCTGCACCCACTCCCCACAAACCCCATCAGTACATCCCCTCCCAGACACAATACACACTCCCGAACACTTGCACCTGCTGTTTAAGGGAACGTTCAGTGCAGTGCACTGAAAGTGCAAGTTTCAAGTTCTTCCTACACTTTTATTTTAAAACGAAACCATTCTGGAACGATTTATTTTTAAAATAAAAGTACAGGAGCTGTAAAAAGTAATTTAAAAAAGTAGAGGAGCACCGCTCCCGACCGCTCCCGCTCACTTCGACCACTGATGGAGAGCAAAAGGAAGCTGGAACAAAGAGAGAAGACACCCAGAGGAGCAGCAGCATACAAGTGAGTGAAATAACGGTGAACACTCATACCAGGGCACTCCTGGGGCTGCAAACGGGCATACATTAATGCTGAACAAAGTGAAACCTGTGACAATTGGTCCTGGAACCCAGATTGAGGGTTTTTGAATGCTGAGCAAGCTGTAAGTTGTTGTGAATGCATTTAAAGATGAAACAAGTGATATTGAATACCGAACCAAAAGAAAGTTATGATGAATATTTGAAACGAAGTGGAAAACAAATAATGAGCATTTATGAACCACGTGAAAAGCAAGTGATGAGCCCTTAAAAGCAAATGATGAACATTTATGAAGAAAATGAAAAGCAAGTGATGAGCACTTATGAATACTGTGAAAGTAAAGTGAAACGGGTGAACACCATGTAGTGAGTTGGGTGGAAAACACATTGTGGCAAAGCCAAGAGACTGTCAAGGGTAATCAGAGGTGAAGGTTTCCCTATGATACAGGTGTAGATAGAGGAAACCTGTGTTAGCAAGAAAGCCCAAAGCCTAAAGATACAAAAGTCTGGAAAATACACTGTCGCAAAGCCAAGAGACTGCCAAGAAGAACCAGAAATGAATGTAAATCCATGACACAGGTGCAGAGAGAGAGAAAACCTGTGTTAGAAAGAAAGCCCAAAGGATACAGAAGGATGAAAGGTTTTCAAGGGTTATTGGTTGCATGACCTGTAATGGGTGGACCGGTGGTCCAACAACTACGCCTAGACCGAGTGACCCATGCTTAAAAAGAGCCAACAAAGGTAAAGATAAAGAAACTGTATTTGGTAACAGAATTGCTGAAGTGAAGGAGAACAAGAGCAATCGGTGTGTGAACTATTGAAAAGCTTAAAGGATTACAAAGCTAAAATAAAACTGTTTTTTGGAAAGCCAAGAAATTTGAACTGGTTATAATTTAGAAGCTAACCAACTTGACCTCTTGGGGAAAGGAACACAGAGACTTTGTAAACTGTGGTAAACTCTTGGGGAAGGGAACCCCAAGACCTTTGGATATTGGAAGAGCTGACCTCTTGGGGAAGGAACCATGAGACCTTTTGGAACTATTTTGAAATTGGGGAATGGGAAACTGGTAAGCAAGCCAGGAGTTGGACGGAGCTCAGAACAACATTTGAAACACTGTTTCTTTTGTTGCTGACATCCCTACACATTGTTTATCTTTAGTTGTGAGGGCAAGTGCAGGTTTTGGACACAAATAGACTTTAAAGTTGAACTTATTGACACAGACTGTCCTTAGTTTCTTCAGGTAGGGAAATTCCAGCTTAGCATAGGGCATGTTAGGCTTTAATTGCTGCCTACTGGGCAGTCCTTATCTAATAAAAGTTGTAAAAGAGTTGTAAATCGCAGCTCCAAGGAACATCACAGAATAAAAATGTCATCGACAGCCTGAGAGGCTGGCACAAACCTTAAAACCACAGGAGACGCTTCTGTTGCTATACCACTTGTTTTTGAGTCTTTATTTATTGTCTGTGAACCAGACAACCGGACACCGCTCTCAAAATAATGGCAGTATGGACAAAATCTGGATTGGTGGCAACTCTAGACCAGGCCCTGCCACTCAACTGCTCTCTCCACCAACTATTTCACAAGTCCCCCTTAGGTGTCCTCATCGCAGGCGTCCTCCGCAAAGGACGGACAAAGACAAGGACGTGACCTGGTTATACCTGTTCAAAAGTGATAGGACCAAGGGACAGACCTGCTATTCTGCATTTCACCTATAAAGCAGTCGCTACTGTGGCTACTCAACAAAAGAACCCACTGTGTGTCTCCTTCCTCTATATCTCATCCCCATTCTCATTAGGGTTTGAATAGTCAAGCAGCTTGGCCAGCCCTGGAAAACTACCCTAGCAAACATCATGAATATCACCTTTGCCCACTGTAAAAAACCTGAAGGCATCTCACTTACTAGTCCCTGGAGAGCTATCATCCAGGTTGCTAGGGCACAGCCATCGCTATTGGATCCAGTTCCAGATCCTGGGATGGACCAGTGTTTCAACAAAAGACCTAAATAACGCAGCCCTAGTCAGACTTATGTGTGTTCATGGGGACAATGAAATGTACCCTAAAATACCTGTACACATTGAAATCCAGAGTGAATCATGCGAAGTACCATCAGCCATAATCCGGACTTCCCGAAAAAGTTATCATAGGGAGGGATTTGCCCACATTCTCTGCTCTTTTGCAGGAATCTCCACCTACATATGGGGATTTTCTACGCAAGAGTTCTTGGCATGTGAACTATTACCCTCATAACTCTCCAATATGGGACTGGGAAAACTCTGAACCCCTAAAACCCAATGTAGACCTTAAATCCCAATTCAAAGGTTATTGTAGAGAGACCGGTAAAACCACTCCACCAATACCTACACTGACCAAAGCCAATCAGTGGAATATGTGAGAATTCCAGGACATCTCTCGTCCCTGTTCTCTTCCAGGTCTTAACAACAAAGGACCTGGACAAAGAACAAGCATATCCACCTTGCATAGGGCAAGGGTATGTGAGAGACCTGAAGGCGTCTAACTTACTAGTCCCCGGGGATCTGTCATCCAGGTGGCCAGGACACAGCCATCGCTATTGGATCCAGTTCCTGGGGGTGGACCACTGGGGGAGGATCATGGGGGTCCTCAGCGAGTGGACGACGGGTGAGACACAGTATCCCCATCCTTCTAACACCTTTTCCCCATCCTACATTGTAGGACATTTTGAAGTTCCACCCCCCCCTTTCCGACATGAACACTTTCTTACACTGTAACAGACAACAGACTAACACCAGAGCCTTTTACCTGACATGTCCCAACACAAGGGTCAGGCAGAGTCAGGCAATTGATAATAATCACACACACCTGACAGCCCTTTACCGTCCCCAAAGGGAAAAAGGCGGAGCGCAAAAGCACACTTCAAGCAAGGGTGAACGCACGAGGACACAGCTACACCAAACCAGCAGTTCAAGTGGCGGAGAAAGGCAGCGAGACCTGGAAGGACGACGAAGGGGGAAATACCCTTACCCTTTCAACTCAAAACCGCGATACTGCCGAAAAGGAAATCATAAGACCGGGAGTTACAGCTTGCGTGTGGAGGAGCAGATGGCAACAGTACACAGGGGCCTCCCAAGTTGATAGCACAGGCGGGAAGGCGTGCTGGCTACTGTGGTACCGTCCTTGACTCCAGAGGCAAGACTAAATAGTGGGTTCAACACAGCTAGTGAGTTGGAGGAAGCTGATAGTAAACCAACGTATGTTGAGCCCAAGGTTGCAAGTGGCAACATTTGATGAACACAGGAACCTGAAACAAAGAGCTTGTGTGTATGCAAACTTTTGTGAAAGCCCAGAGAAGGGCAAGCTGCAGAGTGGTCAGGTGCCATAGGAGTGCTCAGTCGAAGGACTCTAGCTGGCCCCAGGAGTGTTAAAAACTGCAAGTACCAGAAGGCCCTATGAAAAGGTGACATGATATGTCAGAGTGGTCCTAAAAAGGTCACATCAAATCCTTTGTACAATCGAAAGTCTTTGACGCATGGTTGGATGAAAGCTAGGGGAAGGGAACCTGCGCTTTCTGATGAGAATAAGCAAATCACGCACTGTGTTGAAATTACATGAACTGTGTTAAAGTAGGCCGCAGTGATCCCGGCACAGGGGGGCCCAATTTGCAAGTAGAATCTAAGCCGAGCAGAGGGAGATCCAAGGGGCGAAGAGCAATCACCCAAGGAACTTGTGTTTGTTTATTTGCTGTTTTACGAGGAAGGGTGAAGAATAATACATCCCAGAACTCTGTGTCGATGCAAGTGAACCCGATAGAAGGTTGTCCACATTGTTATTTGTTTAAACTGACATTAAAGCTCCTGAAGATTATGAGCGATATCCGAGAGGCTGTAGTGAATCCGATGGAGGGAGGCCCATTTGGCAAAGAGGATCTGAGCCGGTGGAGCGAGGTCCTGGGGGCGAAGCCATACCATCCTGACTTATTGTTTTGTGAACACTTCTTTAGTTTCTGGTAACATTATACCACACTCTATTTGGAACTTAGTGGTAAAGATTTTCAATAGTTTTTCCTTTTATTATAGGCCCTTTTTTTGTTTCACAAGATGCTACTAGGACCTCCTTATTATTATTTGATGGTCGTAGCTTGCCCCCATCTTAGATTTAGGTTTAGATTAGGCATTTATCTCACCCATTATAAAGTTCAATAAACGCTCTTGAACTGTGATCACTTGTGACTGTCTTTACTGTTGCCACCATGAGTTCCTTACACCACGGACCACACACACACCCACCCACACGCCCTCTCATGTTGATCAATGCTTGATAAGCAGTCGCTCACACTCACACTGCAGAGATTCCTGGCCTCGCCTCATATAAAAATCTTGATTCTCTGTTCCTCACTGAAACATGGTTTACCCCATACCCATGTTTTAAACGCCCTCCTATCCCAAGTCTACTGCATCCGAAAATGCCAACTGGGCAAGGAAGGGCAGGAGGCCCAGTGGCATTCATCCACACGAGTGATTGGCCCTGCTCCATCATCCCCTCTCCCAGAACAAGCTCTTTTGAATCACTCACCTGGCGGTTCCTTTTATCGCACAAGGAATCCATCACCTTCGGCCACATCTACAGACCACCTCACAGGAGTGACTCTTTAATTGCCAATATCTCCAACTTACTTTCCTCTGCCAAATCAGTACACTATAATAACGTCTTTGTCTGAGATTTTAATGTCTCTGAATCACAGGCCAACAACCACAATCGAAACATGCTTTTTGCACTGACCGACTCCATGGACCTTTAGCAAAGTGTGCTTTCCAAAACATAACAAAGGCAAAACTCTATACTTAGTCTACACATCATCCCCCCCTTCATCACCTCTGCAGACCCTATCCGACTCAACTGGTCTGATCACGCTGCCATCCCACTATTGGTCACCCAATCGACTACGGCCCACAAATGGTCATGCTAAGCACTCCCTCACTCAATGCCACTCATTTAAAACATTCCTGTTCAATGAGCTAGAAGCAAACTTTGCAGTCATCCCCAACACAGGCAATGCCTTGGGTATCCTAGAATTATTCCACATTCTACTATGAATCTCGTGGGCAGTCATGCCCCCCTAAAAACCAGCTGTGCCAAGGCCAAACCATCTGCCCAATGGTATACACCCGAGCTTGCCTCCAACAAACGGTCAATCAGAGACCTCGAGAAACAGTGACACAAAACCTGTAACCCTGGAGACCTCACCAACCTCAACTCTATCTCAAATCTCTATGCCAACCATAGGATTCTGATTACCGAGGCCAAAGCTGCTTACTACTCCACCGCCATTGCGACAGCCTCTACTTTGAAGTAGTAAAGCATTGTACCAACCCTCACTGACCCTAAGGTACCAGGAACTCAGGGGAAATGTGACACAATCAATACATTATAAAAAAATAGACATCTGAGAGACCATCGAATCGTCTGCCCCCTGCACGCTAGCATGCACACTGCCCCTCTGGATCCCACCCCCAGATCTCCTCAAAATGACTGCTTCCGTCAAACCTAATTTTTACTCTGACAATATCACCCCCGCCTCCATCATTAAACGATTGATTGGCCCTGTGCTCAACGCGCTCCTTGACATCATTAATGCCTCCCTCACAGAAGCGCCATTCTCAGACAGCCTCAAAACTGGTCCCATATGGCCTCTTTTGAAAAAGCCAACCCTAGATCCAGATGACCTAGCCAACAACTGGCCCAGTTTTGTTTATTAGAAAAATCTTGGAACAAGTCATTTCTACACAACTACTTGCCAGAATCAAAAAACTTCACCTCCTAAATGACTATGAGTCAGGGTTCCACCTTAGGTGTAGCATTGAGACAGCCACCATCCAGTGATACCCTCCAAATCATGCATTCAGCATCATCGACCACTGTGTCCTCCTTTCCCTCCGTGCCGACAGGATGCGATTCTCTGGCACTGTCCTGAACTTGCTTGCCTCCTACCTCTCGGGCAGACACCAGGGTGGCCAGATGAACTTGTTGCATTCTGAAGCCAGGTCTCCTGCAGAGTTCATTAAACTCGAAAAGTGGTGCTGCAGTCCAGGAAATGCTATTTTTATAGAGGGAAAAAGTGTGCAGCAACATTTAACTCCTCTTTTTGACATGCTCAAGCAGTGCTTTTGAAAGCTGAATCCCCTGACAGTGCATGTCCTATATTGCTCATGGTTGCTAAGGCTGTTGTCAAGCAGTAAATCAGGCACATGCAAAAGTCATGGCTTTTATGCCAGACTCCACATTACCACTTTATCAGAATATGGTGTTTTTAAGGAAAGTGTTCATCCATCATAGATTAACACTTTCCCATTTTTGCATGCACCTCAGACTGAGGTTTTGCCAATATAAAACACGTTTGTGAATTAGGCCCTCGTTCTACCTGAACTCGAGTGAGTCCTCCTGCTTGTGTGCCATTGTCCCCTTTGGACCTTAAATCGTTCTGAAATGGTTGGCCTTGTACCAAAACATCGTGGAAAAAATGCAATTGCGCACAGCACCAATGAAACAGCGACATTCGCCGTAAAAGTTATCTAATCTATTTAAATAAGAACATTTTTAAAAAAATGTAAAGGGTGTAATAAATGTCTTTTTTTTAATGTAAAGCATGATGTGCCGCAGGTTTCCGCAAAAAAGAGTATTTAAATCCAGGGTGCCCATAACCCATTTAAACCTACAGTTGTTCAGTGCGAAAATGAATTTAGGCAATCGGGGCTTCTTTTAAGAGAAACAATTCCGTTTATTCTCCGTGTATAACATGAATCGCATGCGCAGTTAAACCGAGACTGGCCTGCACAGGTGCAGACAGCATGGGCGCAACGGAGAGGACCAACATCAAATCAATGGAACCGTTTCCTCGTGTTCCGCGAAGCCCTCTACCATGCCTTTTTAGAGCCATTGGCCACTGTTTCATTTTTCTTTCAGAGCAGAAATGAAAAGCCAACGCAAATTCGCAGCAGCGTATGGAAAGCCGGCGAGCGGTGGGCTTACCTTGCCGGGCGTGCAGTATTGTTGTTCCGCTCGTGCTGTGACCCGTCTGCAGGGAACCCCTCCGCCGCGGCTGCCAGGCTCTGCACATCCTCCACCTGCCCTCTCTCGGGGGACAATGAACCAATCCCGGCATCCAACGTCTGTTCTCGCGCCCCTCCCAGGCCACACATCTTTTGTTTTCGTCTGCATCCAAACAGGCAAGGATGCTTCCAATGTTGGGAATATGACTGACAAAAAACCAGTGGACGTCAATAGTTAGGTAAAAAGGCAGGTAGAATGGGCCTGTCTTCCATCTTTCCAAGTCTGGACACAGTGCACAGTAGCAAAAGTCCATTGTCTGCATGCCCCCTTTCCTAATTCCATTTCATACCTTTTAGGTATCAACCTCCATAACAGGAACCCATTTTCACTTTTGGCTATTAGGTGGTGCTAAAACCGAAAAATTGCATTCGAATACAGCTAGGAGGGAGATGGGGTGTGAGGAGGGACACAACTTGTGGTCGTTGTTCGGTTGTTTACCCATCATTTAACTGCCTTTGGCCATACTAATCCTTGTGAGCATTAACCTATGTGCTTTAAGTGCCTGCCAGTGTTATTTCAAGGCAGTCTTCTGAGAGTTAATGGCTTAATTGCGGCTATAAATGTGCTACTGGTGCATTACAAATTAATTAGCCAAGTCTGCCACCAGCCACTTGATTTGTAAGCAGTATACCAGTCCTGCTAAAAAACAAGCACTGGCAAAGCCAACAGTTGTGTCTTCTGTTAGGTATTGGATAGGCATTTGCCAAGACACTGCTAGCATATGCCCATGTAATCACACCATTTTACAGCTGTTACCATGTTATTGCCAAACAAGTACCTTCATGGCAGCACCTGGCAAATGCCTGTCCAAAGCCTACACAAAAAACAAAACGTTTGGCTTTGACAATTCTTGTTTAAATTTGCTAAGGCCTTGCCCGGTTTCTCTAGAGTTAGTCCACAATCCTTTAGTTGATATGTTCCTATCCCATGGTACTCCACACACGAGCAGCTGAGCTGCAAGCTGCGGAACAACACGAAATAAGAAACTTCTCGCTAAAACTGCCCCTGCTTAGCAAGGGTAGCGTTAAGGATGGTGGCAGTATGCTGCTGAAGTCCCTGCAAGGTGACAAGCTCCATTTGAGGCCGGTACAACCATGCCCATAGGTCATGGGAACTCAGAGGATTTCTTGTTAAACAAGTAAGTAACAGACTTTAGAATTAGTGGAAGTGTTTAGGGACTTCGTAAAAGGCTCCCTAGATGCGTTCCAGCATTAGGCCTGGGTGAATGGTATGGGGGCGAACTCCCAACTACACAAATCCCCACCCTAGTCACACAGGAGCGACACAAGACTTTAGGTAAGTATTTACCCCAAGCCACACAGTTCCTCAGCAGTGAAGAAGAGCTTGCAGATGGACACCTTCACGATGCAGCAGCACAGGACCCGGTCTCTGGATTCTTGGTCGTGGTGACGAATGAAAGGACACTTGATGGGAAATTACAGCAGTAGTTGAGAGGAAGGACACTCTCCTTCCTGATGGCTACAAGATCCTCTCCGAACCCAGAACAAACTGTCCTGGTGGGGGTGTAGCCTTGATTTTCCCAGAGTGGATCCCTGCTTTTATCATTCCAATGCAGCGCTACTCCTCCTTCGGATGTCTGGTCTGCAGGCTCTCTATCTCTCATGGCCTCTCTCTCACTGTGGCCACTATATACAGGCCACCTGGCCAGGCGCCCTCTTCCTCTCTGACTGGGCTGACCACTCCTCCTCCCTCCTTGCCTCTACCTCTCAATTTCTCCTCCTCTGAGACTTGAACATCCACTTGGATGCCACCAGCCCTTCTTCAGGACTCTTTTGCAACCTCTGCGATTCTCTCGCTCTATTTTTCTCTCTGGCCCAACACACTCTGCAGGGCACACCCTGGATGTTCTGATTTCCTCAGACCCCCCCTTCTCTTACCCTCTCATCACTCCTCTCTCTTGGAGTGATCACTTTCTCCTTTCTTCCCACCTATCTCTCTCTTCCCCACAGGTCAAGCCAACTCCAGCACTGCAACCTACCTTCTCAGACATCTGACCCATGAAGCGTGTGTCATTTGAGGCTTTTGCCGCTACTTTCTATCCTGCTCCTGCACCTTTGGCTGACTCACACCCTGGCACAGTCCTCTCTAATCTTCATCTCTCTATCCCTAACACTCTGGATGCCCTTGCCCCTGTCATGAGGATCCGCTTGAACCCCAAATCCAAGTGCAACTCTTGGTATGATTCCAACCTTGCCGTCCTTAAACGCAAGTGTAGGGTGGTGTAGAGGAAGGGGAGGGCACCGGGCGCACCCCCTGACAAACTGGCCTGCCGTCTGCTCCAAAGGCAGTACAGACTCTCTGTCCTCTCTAAGAAGAGAGCATACATCCAAGTCCACATCTCTGCGGCATCTAACAACTCAGCCAAACATTTCAATATATGCAAGGAGCTGGCCAATCCTGCTGTAGTCTCTACCTCTCATGTTCCCTCTCAGGCCCTCTGCACGACGTTGGCCTCTCATTTCACTACTAAAGCTCAGGACAGCCAGTCCACCCTCTCTTCCTCTACCTCCTCTTTCTTCTCCTCTACCACTCCTGGCCTATCTGAGGCCACCTCTTCTCCTCCTTTCACCTCCTTAACACTTGACACCCCTGATGATGTTTCTAGCCAAATCTGATCTATGAACGTCTCTTCAAAGCAGGTTCTCCACTGCTCATCCAGAACCATCAAGGACCACATTGACACCCTTGCTCCAGCATTGGCCGATTTCTGCAATCACTCCTTTGCCACTGGAACTTTCCCCTCCCCCTTAAGCACTCTATTGTGCACCCCTTCTAAAGAAGCCCTCGGCTGATCTCTCCTCTCTGGCTATCAACTGATCTCCATCACTCCTTTCCTGGGCAAACTCTTGGAATAGCTGGCCATCTCCCAACTTAATCTACATACAGAATCTGTTAGCTGCCTCCATGACCGGTGGGCAGTCATAATTTCGAAAAAAAAATGTCGACAGACAAAAATGTCGACAAAAAAATGTCGAAAAAAAAATGTCGACTTTCGTTTTTTTTAATTATATATTTATTTTAGGGGTTCGGGAGTTAAAAAAAAAAGGGAAAAATGTAAAAAAAAATTTAAAAAGGGGGCTTATGGGGGGAACCCCCCCATTTCGAAAAAAAATGCATTGAAAAAAAAGTCAACCTTTTTTTTTCGACATTTTTTTTTCGAAATTTTGACTTTCGACATTTTTGTAGTCGAAATGATCACTATGAACCTCCATGACCACCAGTCTGGCTTCAGACCTGCCAGAAGCATGGAAACTGCTCTCCTGAACACCTTTGAAGACTTGCTCTCCAATCTTGACTGTAATCTCTCTTCTGTCCTCATTCACCTCGATCTATCCTCTGCTTTTGACACGGTCAACCAAGCCATCCTGCTCAATCGCCTCCACGACAACCTTGGTATTAATGATCTGGCCCTGGCCTGGTTGACCTGCTTTTTCACCTCCGACCCTCTCAGGTCCAACTGGGGTCTTTCCTCTCTTCTATCTCTCTCTCTACTTGTGGTGTTGCCCAGGGGTCTATCCTCTCTCCCTGGCTCTTCAACCACTACCAGGCACCTCTTGCACACTGCATCATTACTTTCTGCTCCAATTTTCAATGTTATGCGGATGACACTCAGGGCTCTTTCAGGTTTCCCTTAGCCACCTCTGCTGCTTCTTTCATACCAGACTCTCTGGATGCAATTCAGGAATGGTGTGCCTCCAATAATCTCTGCCTGAATGCCAGTTAGACTGAGATCCTCCTCAATGGCACTCTGCTCCCTCCTGTCCTCTCTCTCTCTCTTTCCGCCCACTCTATGCCCTCTTCCTGCTCCTTTCTGTGAGGCTAAGAACCTTGGTGCCATCTTCGACACCACCTTCTCCTTCTCTCCTTACATCTCTAAAAAGTCACACTTTCAGCTCCGCCTCCTCAGAAGTGTTCTGCCTTTTCTCACTTTCCCCCAGTAGCTCACTGTCTCCAGAGCTCTGGTCCTTTCTAGGCTGGACTATTGCAACAGCCTCTTTCTAAATCTTCCTGCCTCTACTCTTCGACCTTTACAACTTAATCAGAACAGGACTGCGAGACTTGTCCTTGGATTCAAGCATAGGGATCGTATCTCTCCATCTCTGAAATCTCTGCACTAGCTCTTCATGGTTGCAAGGATCAAGTTCAAGGCCCTCTGCAATGCCCAAAAGGCTTTCTGGTGCCTCGGACTGCTCTACCTCCAATTTTCTCTTCCAAAACATCTTCCTTCCCGAGCTCTACGCTCATCCACCTCCAACTCTCTGAGGGTCAGATGCTTCTCCAAGCAGAGTTGAGGGCAAATCTATCTACTCGGCTGGGGCCTCCCTCTGGAACAGCCTCCCTGCCTCTCTCAAACTGGAGCAGAACCATCTCCGGTTCCAGAAGCAACTCAAGACCTTCCTTTTCGCTTCCACTTTCTCTCTTCCTCACCCCTGCTGATGCACCTGACTGCTCAGTGCACTGGTCACCTGGTCAACCTCTGAACTCGGACCCAGGCTCCTGCATGTCCAGTTGCCCTTGCACTGCCTCCGGTCCCCCCAGCACTTAAGGGTCTGTATATGCAACCCTACAGTCCCTTCTCTCTGCACTTATGAGCAACCCGCTGGTGGCACTTGTGAGAGTTCTGTCCCTGCAAAACCTCTAGCTTTCCTTACATGCGTGGGTGTACTGTCCATAGCCGGCGATGGTGAGCCGCTTATCTAGGTGAAGGACAGGAAGAAGTTTTCCCTATCTAATTACTTCGAAAAATAGTATTGGTTCACAATTGGTCACTTTGAATGTTTTATTCTGTACTGTTGTGTCAATTTTGAATAAAACATACAACACGAAAATTGCTTCTTATATTCGTGAAAGAAGGAAAGAAAAGAGAGATGAAATAGAAGAGAACGAAACAAATCGTTGGCAACGGAAAAGAGACATAGATGGGGGGAAGAAACCTCCACCTATGTGTCTGTTTTACAACTATTCTGTCTGGTGTGTCTTATTGGTTCGACGTATCCTTAAAGTCTACTGGTTTCAGTGGGTTTTTATTACTTATCTGACCTTCATCAGGACACCAGCTACATCTAAGACCTGTGGCGTGCTGATGATGCTAAACCCAGAGCAATGAGCAACCAGAGCAATGGGGTTACAGCATGGCACATAGAGTACCTAAATCAAGAAGGTTCAAGAGCCGTTCTCTGGGCCTGACGTTTGGATGAAGGTGGGATAAGTAATAAAAACCCACTGAAAGCAGTAGACTTTAAGGATACGTGTGAACCAATAACACACACTGGACAGAATAATAGTGAAATGGACCCACAGTTGGAGGTTTCTTTCTCTCACCTATGTCTCTTTTGTGTAGCCAACGATTTATTTTGTTCTCTTCTATTTTATGTTATGTTATGTTACTTGGCATTTATATAGTGCCTTATATATCATTGGTATGACCTCAAAGCACTGTTAGGTTGAACACCCTCGGGAACCGTAGTTCAAGTCAGTAGAGAGAGAGTGTCGTATGGTGCATGGGTGCACCGGATATGTGTGTAGGTGGTGTGGTTGTTGGATGATAGCTTCTTCATAGCGATATGTGTGCTGCTGAGGAAATCATTTGGATTTATTCAGTCTGGTGGGTGGACACCCAGACTGGGTTGTGGCTGTGTTAGGCCTGAGGAACGCCTGAGCTAGTCAGAATGTGCTCAGCTGGCTGTGTTTTATTAGGGTGATGAGGTGTTCGTGGGGTCGTGTTCGTATGTGAACAGCTAGGCCGAATTATCAGGGGAATAGCTGTGTTCTAGTTGAATGGTGGTGTATAGAAGAGAGTAGGCCTACTGCTGTGATATGGTGGTTATCAGTAGAAGCGCTGAGACCAGGCACTTCATTCATCCGTGCCATCAGTTCATCCATTCCTTCTACTCCGTCCGTTCCTTCGACTCCTTCCGTTCCTTCCACTCCATCCGCTCCTTCCACTCCATCCGCTCCTTCCACTCCCCCCATTCCATCCACTCCTTTCATTCATATTTCTATCTAGGTGAGACGCAGGCCAAAGTTCACAATTTCTTCTAAGTGCGGCATATGCTATCATTCACATTTCTATCTAGATGCGACGTATGCCAAGTTTACAATTTCATCTAAGTCTGGTACATGCTAATCATTCACAATTCTATCTAGACGTGATACATGCCAAGTTCGTAATTTCATGTAAATGTGGCATATGCTATCTTTCACATTTCTATGTGCGACACAGGCCAAATTTCACAATTTCATCTAAGTGTGGGTCATGCTAATCATTAACATTTCTATCTAGATGCGATGTATGCCATCTCTTTTCTTTCCTTCTTTCACAAATTTAAGAAGCAATTTTTGTGTTGTACGTTTATAAACAATTGACACAACAGTAAAGAATAAAACATTAAAAGTGACCAGTTGTTAACCAATCGTGTTTTTAGAAGTTATTTGATAGGTAAAACTTCACCATTGCTGACTAGGGACAGTACACTCACACATTTAAGGAAAGTTAGAGTCTTTGCAGGGACAGATAGCTATTTGTTAGCTCCACCCAATTAAAATAAAGTTCCTCCCTTAATAGGGTTTTCATAATAAAATTAGGGTGTCAGAGAGGTTTACGTGCCCTAAAAGCCCTTCAGTTTGTATGTGTTTTTGGCACTTGTGAGTTAACTGCACTTCCCGCTTCCGCTCCCCCCTGGCACTTCTCCCCTTCTCTCCTCCCCACACTAGAGTGATCTGAATGACACAAGGCCTAGTAAGATCATTATTTTGCCCTCCCTTTGTTTCCCACTTCCTTGTCTTGTTGCACCTAGAAACACTTGTGTACAGGCGCGTTATAAATGCCACATCATAAAGGCTCCCAGCAGAGGATTATTCTGTGCATCTCGTAGCTCTGTGAATTTGGTACCCTTTTCCAGGTACCAGATTTGGAACTGTTGTCATCTGATCTATTTGCCTTGCTATCTCGGTCCAGCACTCTGGTGGGGGGACTTCAGGGAATGGAATCTTGCTTCTGAGGGTTCAACAGGAGTCCACTAAAGATTCAGGAAGATTTGTTAATGAGAAGAAATTGCATGGCACTCAGCCTTGATGTCCCAGGGTATTGGTGGTTTGCAACCCAGGAAGGTCACAGCTTGTATTTGTATTTTATTTTTATTTATAAAGCGCCTTACGCCAAAGCTTGTCATGGGATGGCACAAAAAGCAGGTCTTCTTATGACTGATTGGTCAAACCAGTCTAAGGGTCAGAACCATCATCTTCAGGACTCTTCTGTCACTTGGAAGGAGGGGGCAGCACATGGAGTGGTTACACAGCAGGCATCTCTGGCTGCTGGAATCAGCCACAGCATTCTTTTCGTTTTCTTCCTTTCCAGATTCAGCTCCAGTGGTCGACTTGTCTTCAGCTTCCATATCCAGGCAATTTATCCAGGAACCCGGAATATCAGCACACATGCTACATTCATACTGTGTGTGGTTGCTGTCCTTTCAGGCCAGCCAGCCTCCCAGTTAGGAGTGGCCCCAGACATGCATGCCAGAAGACAAAGGGCTGCAGAGTGTCAGACTACTCCGTTGTTTCCTGTCTTCACAGACACTCTGGAGCCTAGCCAGGTTACACAAAGGATTCCTGCCAAACACAAACATCAAGCCAGGGCCTCCCCCTCCCATAATGGCAGATAAAGAACCATGGAAGGACACGCACACTATAAATGGCGAAATAAGAATACAGCCACCACTCTAGATGAACGGGGACCCTTCTGTGCATTACCATGGCTGGGTTGACAGCCTGCAGGTAAAAATCGCACAAAGGTCAGTAGAACATGCCCACTGCCATCAGCCATAATGGTATGCTTGTCAATGTAACCTAAATGTTACAGGAGCAGTGAGAAAGGGGATAGAGTGGATACCCTCAGCGATCCACATAAGGTGGGGTGTGCTGATTTCACAATATAAAATGTAGAGAGGATACAAATATCTCTCTCTACCTCTGCAAATTAAGTAATGGACTGTAACAGAAATTTTACAGAACCAGTGAGAAAGGGGATACTATGTAACCCCTCTGCACTCCAAATAAAATGGGGTGTGCTGATCTCACAATGTGGATTGTAGAAAGGATAAACAGTATCCTTCTACCCTTGGGAACAGTATTTCACACAAGGATCCCAAGAGAAAACAATAAGGGAAGCCCAGGGCCCCCCAGCAACACTGCACAGAAAGTGCGGCATTCTGCAATAATAAAATATAGATGCCCAAAAAGTTATAGGAAAGTATGATTCCCAAAATAAAGTATGGAGAGTAACAAAAATGACTTCCATGGAAAGAGTAAAAGAAGGGGGGAGAGGGGAAAAAGTTGCCACTCACTCAGTAACATAGAAAAATAATCCACAGGTCTAGCAAAAAGTGCTGGGGTCTCAAAGGTGAGGGGGATTTAGCATAAATATGAAAATCGAACCTAATACCGAGGATGCAAAAGTGCACTCTCATCAGGTGGGATGAAAAGGCCAGCCATCTTGAATTGGTAGGATCCAATCACTGATCTTCCCATGGACAAGCTGTGCAATGCTTGAAAGTATATACAAAATGCAGAAGGTGTGCAGTTACATTGTTGCACTCTAATAAGCTCCATGCAGCCTGTGGACCACTAAATGAATGAGATGTGGCAAGTTACTAGCATCCATAGTCCTAGATCAATTGTATAACAGGGCTATGGACCACAAATTACTCCATACGTTGCAAGTAGGATTTCGCAAGAATTGTTCCACAGTGCAAAATATTTTTATTCTTAAGAACTCTTAAGTTGTTCTGTTAAATAAACTGAGCAGCTACTGAAAATGGTGCCCCTTTGTAGGCGACGTTTGTTCATTTCAGCATGGGGTTCGATACAATTGAGCTACATTATGGCCCAAAATAATACAATGGAGCATACCTATGAGATTGTTAAAGCCTGTTACACCTATTCTATAGCAACACTTCTGTCCAGATACTTATGGACAGCTGTGGCAGACTTTTTAACTCTGTTAATTTCAATGTTGGGCTAAAGCAGAGGAGCCTTCTTGCACTACTGCGTTTCAAGTCATACATAGCTGACATGCCTGACTTCTTGGGACAGGTTTGTGTTTTTCCACCCGCAATTGCCCAATATCATGTACAATGCATAGGATACATGGGCAGCGTCCCTATGGTGATAGGCATGACGCTAGTTATTAATTCATTAGTGCACTATTCAAGGGACATTATTTTACCAAAAAATGAAAATAAAACTAAAATTGTGCTATTTAATAAATGCAAGCAGAGTAAGGCCTCTAAATGGCAAATGCAAGCTATGGTATGTGAGAGTTCAGAATCTAACTAACTTGGTGTTTTAGTGGCCGTACAGCAATTGGAAAAAAGATCTTGTGTCCAGATGGACCTCTTTCCTACAGAAATGATGCAAAATCAGGGATTTTGTACACAAACATGTGAACAAATTGCAGTGTTTTGACAGATTAGAAGGCATACTTTGGAGGAAAGTTCTGTGCTTGCCCAATGCAGTAAGCATCCATTTTATAATATTAAAATTGGCTACCACCGCCTTTGGAGAGATGGCAAAGTTTGGAGTAATTTTATTTGTTCTTAAAATGACATTGCAGGCTGAGCTACCAAGTAAATTAGTAGTGGATATTATGAATTTGCACCTGTAGAAGGGCGTTCAGCTAATCAGGTGGCTGGAACAGTGGGTCAGAATACACAATCCGTACCTGCCATTACAGCCACTTAAGTCCCTTCTTTTTTTTCTAACGTGGGGAGGCGACAGGGAATTTCTCCCTGTTGCCGCCCCACCACCACCTGATTCCCCTTTTATCCACCCCCCCACTTACCCGCGGGACCGGAGCCTTGCTCTCCGGTACCCAATCTCCTCCCGTCTGGCCGCCGCCATTGAAATAGAAAATAGACGGATGATGGCAGCCATTTTGGAACATGTTTCCCATGGCCGCCGTCATCCTAAAAGGGACCTAGTCCCTTTTCCATTTCACTGGCGCCGTACATTTTTGAAAACTTTTTTTTTCTACGACGGGAGAAATCTACCTGTACCCCAGTAAATCCTGCAATGTGGATAGCTTTCACGCCCCGGCTTGACAGCGGGCATGGGCTTTTATGGACCGCAGCCCGAGCTGAGGCCTAAGCTTTGCTCGGGTTTACCAAAGCTTCGGCTGGCGGCCTATTGAAGCCCATGTTCGCTGCCCATTTGGGGCGTGAAAGCTATATTCCATGGTCTGTCCTCTTACTAAATTCCTATGTTTTAGGCTGACAATAGAAATAATCTTATACAAAATTATTGGTTTTGGTCAAACCACATATTTTGAAGTTTTAAAGAAAGAAGTTATGGAGAAAGTAAAAAAGTGTGATATTGCTCAAAACATTCTTGAAGTTGAAAAACATACTAACACTCAAGAATGTGTAACCGGTACATACATATATAATCAGACCCAACAATACCTAATTAAATTCCCATCACTGAAGTTGAGAAGGACTTTTCTACTCTTATGTTTTAACGTCTTACCCTGCCTTGCGATATTAGGCCCCGGATAGAATCTCCTGAAAGAACTTAAATTTTGCTGTCTCTGTAGAAATAAAGAATTGCTAGAATCCACTAGGCACCTTGGACCTGATTTACAAAAATGTTTTAAAACGGGAAAGTCCCAATGAAAACATTTTTGTAAATCAGGCCCCTTCTGACTTCTTGTGGTACCTTGGTGGATTCATACAGTAGATATTTGAATCCGTTTGTACTTACTTTGGACTCTATTAAATCATATATATTTTAGATTAAGTGCCTCAGAATTAATCAATTGTCCGTTTTGATAGCAGTGATCAAACTATGGTTAGAAATAGAAGAAAGATGTCTTAAATCTGAAAATGGGTGATTTCTTCTTAACCTTTTATGTATTATATATTGTACACTGTACATTATATATTGACTATAACTTTCTATCAATTTAATATGTAAATAGAGGAGTTGCTGATGTAAATAGATGAGTTACTGATATTTGGATTATTGTTTTATGATTTCCTTTATTATATGAAGAGTGTGAAAAGTCTAACTAAACTCACTGAGAAAAAATAACTAAAAAATAAATGAGCTGTAAAGGAAAGAGAGCTGGATATAGAAAACATGTGGAATTTTCCCCAGATTCTTCATTTTCAGCCAAAGAATAGCAGGGCGCATTTAACTCACAAAAAATATAACCAACAGAATGTGGAAAAAGAGGACAAAAGACATTGGCGCTCATTGAGAATATGGATGTTACTGTTAGCACTCCACTATAGTACGAGTTTGAAGGTATTTCCTTCACATTATTGCCAAAAACTGTAGGATTTACCATTGTGGAATTACCATTTAGACACAAGGTAATTCTTTTCCCAATTGCTGCATGGCCACTAAATCACCAAGTTAGGAGTAAGATTCCGAACTCTCATATACCATATCTTGCATTTACCATTTAGTGGCTTTATACCGCTTGCATTTATTAAATAGCATAATTTTGTTTTTTGACTTCATTTAAAAAAAATAAAATAGGTCCCTTGTATAGTGCACAAATGAATTAATCACCCGCCTCATTCCTATCACCGTATGGGGCAATACTACTACGTTGTCCGCGTGTCCCATACATTGTACATGACAGTGGGCAATTTTGGGTGGAAAAGCACAAACCTGCCCCAAGAAGTCAGGCATGTCAGCTATGTATGGCTTGAAAAGCGGTAGAGCAAGAACACTCCCTGCTTTAGACCAACACTGAAATTAACAGAGTTAAAAAGTCTGCCACAACTGTCCATGCGCATCTTGACAGAAGTGTTGCTATAGAACAGGTGTTATCGGGCATCAACAATCTCTTGTAAATTCCTCCAAAAATCCCCATGTATTCCTATTAATCAAATCATGGGGACTAATACTGCCACCCTGCCACTTGTAATCCCACAGATGTTGCCACCTCTCTTCTTCATTATCCACTGCATCATCACCCTTATCCACCTCGTTGAGTGAAACAGATTACACCCCAGAGCAGAGTGAACCTAAAGGGAAGTGCCTGGAGAGGGAGGGAAGCACTTTCTCAAGTGCTTTCTCAAGTGGCTGATGGCATAAGGGTTTAATGAGCAAGATATTCTTGGGCCATCTGAAGTGACTATCCATGCCAAGGTTCATGTCAAAACTTTATTCCTTGAAAGGTGAAGAGTCATCAATGATCCTATATTATCCAGCCTACTGGCACAGTATTTAATTCTGGTGGAGGAAGCAGCCATACGTCACCCTGTGGACAGAAAAGTAGACTTGTCACAAAATAAATCTTATGTAGCATATCACTGAGGTCTGTGTGGGATGCTCAAACAACTGAACACCGGAAGTATAGTTTACAGTCATCACAAAACCACATCAGTGGGTTTTTAACATTATTTTCATGTTCCCCATATTGTTTAGGGTGGTTTAGTGAGTTTGTGGTTTGCAGACTTCAAAAGTGCATCCATCGGCCTGGATAGGTCAGTGGATCCCAATAACTGTCCCATGAACCCAGGCTGGACATTGAATCCCCTGGGACCCATGAACAGGAGATTTTGGGTTGCTTAAGGCCAGAGTGGGACAGTTGAGCACATTTCTGGAATCCTTAAGTGTGTGGGAGGTGTGCTTGGGGGTTCCTAACCTGGTTGTCCAGTGGATTCGGGGTGAGTAGCCCCTGTCATGTGATGCTGAGCAATGGGGAAGGACCCAGGGATCCTCCTCATTCCACCCCTGACCTATCACCCCACCTTGCTTGGGGAGGCACTTGGCATCCTGACTCACACTTCTGGTGAATCGCAGAGTCCGACAGGGCACTGTCACACGGTGCGCACCTTTCTCTAGGGTCAAGCACCTATGTGTCATACAACACAAAACGATCCCAGAAGGCTTCCACAAGCTTTTCTGTGCTATGGGGGAATGTGTACATTGTGCTATGATCCTACGGCACAAGAAATATCCTGACCTTCTATGGAGTGAGAGTACCTGAAATGGATCTATGAAGGTTTACAGATTTGTTTTGTGCTGATTTTACCACTTTGTTACTGCAAAGAAAGGGGGGAGATGTCCCACACTCCCCCTTCCACTCCCCATTCCGCCTTCTTTATACCTTGCAAGACTTACCTTCCACAATTTTGCTGCATAAAAGTGATAAATAAATGGGCCAAAATAAATCAGTGAAACTGTCATTTGGCAAAAGCGGGTAATACCTATTCAATGGCTATGAAGCTGCTATTCAAAGGAAAAAAAACTTTTTGTAGACTCCCCCCAAGGAAATAGCACAAAAGGTCTTCAAAGCCACTAAGCATGTTGACTAACTGGGTAAACGACCTAAACCTGTATGCAAATCAAGGTTAACTCGGATGATGCATAACACTAGGATCCAAATGACATCCAAGACTCAGATCAAGCAGAAAACAATGCAACGTTTACCTCAGATTCTGGAAAACTCTTCTCAGAAGCCTTGAAAGTGCAGAAGTTTGCAGAGGCCCAGTAGGGGCCAGGTTACTGCGGTTTTCAACTGAACCGACTATCATCAGATTTATGGGTCAATGCGTTGTTCTCTGAGGGTACAACAGTGAGTTCTTTTCTCCCCCTTTGCCTATGATACCAATAGATAGCCAAAGGGACATGCCAAGAGACAAGCACTGATCTAGGTCATGTAAGATCATCTTTACAAGAAGGCAATATCAACAGTGCGCAAAGGATAAAAAAGGGCAAGGCTTTATTCAATCCTCTTCCTGGTGCCAAAAGCACTCATGCACATTTAGAATGGTTCTGGATCAGAAGAAAAACATCTCAACACATCATGTCAAGATGGAGAGTCTTCAGGAATTAATTACTCTAATTGCAAAGAGAGATTATCTAGCATCCATAGACATGTGCAGGAGAACTCCTTTCATATTTCCATATAAACACCAAGAACTTCCAAGGTATGTGGTCGCTGGAAGACAATTTCAGTTCAGAACATTGCCATTCCAATTGAGAGCTGTCCGCGAGGACCTAACTAAAGCACTTGCTCGAGTGTCAGCATCACTCAACATGGAGAGAATAGACATCTTCCCTGACCTGCACAACTGGTTACTTAGACTGACAACTAAAAATCTGCGGAAGGAACATGTACAGAAGAGTTGCGAAATGTTATCATCAATGGGTCTCCATTTCAATTGGGAAAACTCGTTACTAGACCCATTGCAGTATTTGACATTCTAAGGGGCACATTTCAAGATAACCAGAGGAAGGGTGCTTCTGCCGGAATACAGGGCCACCAGACTTTTATCTGCGCTTAGTTAGCTGCAGTACAGGACAGACCTTTGCAAGGCACATACTACAAACACATGGCCACATGTGCTTTGCAGCATGAATAAACCTCTGCCCCCTGGTGTCCCACATACACAGACATTGGACAACAGCATCCCAAGATTTTGAAGCCCAGATTCCAATAACCCCCAAAACTGAGACTCAAACTGTAAGGGTAATTCAACATGGAAAATCTAATATAGGGATTTTCATTGGAACATGCTGATCCCATTTACTGCCAATGTCAGCCGATTGGTGCAACACTAGAAGAACTCTCCAACCAAGAATAATGGCGGGTAGAAGAAGAGGGACAGTCCTTAAAGGGAACTGGCTGCAGCATTAAGGGCAGTCCATACATTCACAACCAGGAATCTAGGGAAGTAGGTGATAATCATGAAAGGCAATATCATTACAATGTCCTAGATCAATCATCAAAGGGGGGGCAGGTCAAAGCACCTGGAATGTCTAGTGAATGTGATGGGAGGCTGTGCAAGAGCTCATCTGACACTATTAAAGGCAGTCCACAAAAGGGGGGTAGAGAATATAGTATCAAACCAGCTTAGTGGAATATTTCTCCCCACCCAGATGGCACTGCTCCCGGGGTGATTTTGGAAACTATGCGCATGGTTTGGAATTCCAATACTGAATCTGTTTAACTCACCAGAAAATGCACAACTACCCGACTTGTGTTCTACATTCTAGAGCCAAAGTGCATTGGGGTGGACACCATAACAATAGCCCGGGACACAGAGACCCTTTCTCTATTGCCTCCTTCTCTGACATTTATCCCTAAATGAGGTAAGAAACAGGAATTGCCAAACAGATGTGACCTTGTTAGCCAGATACTGGCCAATGAGATCCCGGTTGGCCCAGTTATTTAATGGGTCAGCAACTGCAATATGCCACTTCCCAACAATTCCATCCCTCCTGAGGCCATTAGAGCGGAATCAAACGGGCGGCCTCTATCATTGGCCATTATGGAAATTGAGAGACAAGGGCTTACAAAATAGGAGATGACAGCAGAACTAGCTCACTCCACCCAACAGCCCAGGAGACGGGTTACCATAAAAGTTTAGAATAGTCACTTGGAAAACTTTTTGAATTGCTTCTCGAAGAGTGAAATTCAGGAAGTTCAACGTTGGGTTCCTGCATTGCTTCAATTTCTCCTAGACGGGTTCTCATTGGGCCTGGCAATGTCCACTTTCAGAGCTCAGTGAGCGGCAGGGACAGTTGTTCAGGAACCGAGGATGAATGTTTCAGAAGGAGAAGCGCTGATTGCCAGATTTCTGAAAAGAAGATTTTCATTGGCAAGTCGACATGTGGTCCGCTCTTGACACCTGCCACTGTTTCTGAAATCCTTTCAGAGACACCAGTTCAAACAAGTTGAGTAAAGTGATACCAAGTGCTTGATGTAGTAAACTGAATTTTTTGTAGCTGTTACCTCAGCCTGCAGACATCACAAAATCAGGCTCCTGCTATATAAATACCTTTATTTCTATTTGTATTCATTCTTTGTTCTATACCGCGTTACGCAAAGGCACTTTACAAAATTAATGAATTGGTACAATATAAGTAAAGATGCCAAAAATACACTGTAACAGGACAGAGAAGAGAATAAAGAAGAAAGACCAGCAAGAAGAAATGGTATGATAGCCCAATAAACAGTCCCGTGGAGAGTTAAGTAAAATGATGAGTTGTTACAAGACTAAACCCATCCACACCCCAACCAAAAATAAACTTTGGGGGAAGCAGATATTAAAAAAGCCCAATCAGCGGCTCACAGAGACAAAAGCAAAAAGTCTATATTTTACAGTTTGCTCCAATGTATTAGTAGGGGCTGACCAAATCTATAGAACACTGTGCAAATCTTCAGCAATATTGTTCATACTTCTCTGGAGTAGGACATGTCATAGTTACTGAAGGGACATCTTATGGAAATGTCCTACCAAATTCAAAATCTGCAGGGGATTTCCAAAATCTGCAGAGAATTCTAAAAGTGTGAGCTCATAAGAAATCTGCATTTTCTGCAGGCAAATGTGCCCAGGATGTTTGGGCTGACTTTACTAATTAGTCCTGAAATGTGGCCTCGACTATCTTCCAAAAGTAGTGCCCAGGTTTCACTGGTTCCGAGACATTGAAGTTCATTTTCTTTAAAGGGTAAATTACACAGAGGGTCCACGTTACATTTGCACTTACGAGCAAAAAGCTTCCTCTGTGCAATTTCCATCAGTTGCACTATAAAGTGCAAAATATAGTGTGCACCAAGAAGTGTAAAAACAGGTCAAATCACGTTTACACCTTCGTTTTGCACTCCCTAGTGCAAATAGTGTACATGTCACCTGCCATTAGCTCAAAGAATCAGAAACTGATAGATATGGGTGTGCACCTTAACTCATGGACACCTGTGACCGAAGTAAACAAATGCACAAAAAAGGTGGGTCCCATGAGAATCAATTTGACATTAGTAATGGTAAGCATAGCATGATTCGACAAGCTCATGGAAAGAAAGGGACGTGTCCCAAACACATTGGTAGAACATGTACACATATTTGTATTTAATTATCATTAAAAATCTGTATTTGAAATGCGTTCAATGTGCAAAAATTGCATATAAACAAATTAAATCATGAACAACACTAATACATGAAAAAAACAGTATCAAACAATCAAAGACATGTATAACACCGATTTATGTGCTGCAACTGACAACACATGGAGAACAATTGTTATCTCACTAATTGCAAATGAGGGTTGACCTAATAGACCACACTGGAAAGAGTGGATAGGTGGGAGAAGGTGCAAGGTAATGGGAGCTGTTAATTGTGTGGGGACTGAGGAGGGATTGACAGAAACCTTGAAACATCTGAAGATGGGTTGCGAGTCCCTGAGGGAAGAAAGGGAGGAACATTTAGACATCAAAATAGGTAATGAAGCCTGGTGGTGTAGCCTGATGGGTGGACAATCGCAGAGCTTGATGTTGGTGTTATGCGAATTTCTCTCTAAACCACTAAAGAGGCTGAAAGAGGTTACCTCGGGAACATAGTTCGCACCTCTAGCCCCAAACGCCCTATGCTGGTGCTCTGTCCATTTGGGTTTTATTATGATTCGTATAACTTTTTGTATTTTTATATTTTTAAGTATATTGAATGTTTATTACTTTTCAACTGTATTGTGAAAGTTTCTCATTCGGTTTGTGTCTTGTATCTTAGCATATGGGAAATAAAACACAATAAATAAAAAAAATTTAAAAACATGTAATCGACCATTCAAAACTCGACCTGGTCAAGACTTAGACCATCCATAGCTTGAAACGGTCAGCTAGGTGAGGTCACTTCACATCTTTTTGTTGGGTCATATGTAAATAATCTTGGGACCTTCTAAAGTCTATTTTCTACATAATATCAATGAATTATTTCATCCGTCTTCCTCAGGACCGAAAGTGTCAGTACATTTATTTCAAACCAGTTTCTGTACGCGGAATAACTCCTGTCACTTCCATGAAACTTATTGGCTTTCCGTTGAGTCATGTAGCATTCTAGTCCAGCTAAAGATTCTTTGTGTACTTCTGCAGGTCAATGATTCACATATCGATCACCTCCAAAGAGACATCCTTAAAAAATCCACCAAGGCCACCATGAAACATGGCTCTAAAATGTTGGTCTTGTTCCTGCACACGTTCCTTCTCACTGGCATCTCAAAGAAAATGGCAACCCTTACCTGTCACCTTGGAGGTGATCGATATGTGAATCATTGACCTGCAGAATTACACAAAGACTCTTTAGCGTGTAAATGTGTAATATGGGGTCACTTTGAACATTATTTCCAGGGCCTCTTTCGTTTCGCAGCCCACACCTGGCGGGTGCCTCCCTGGCCACGGGATAAGCACTATAATGAGCAGGTGGTGGCGGGTTCCGTCTGGCGCAGCTGTTGGCCTTCCTGCTTCCCGCGCACACTCACTGGCCGTCCAATGTTCATCGTTTGTAGAGAGAAAGAATACGCAATGTACAGGTGCACTCTAAGGGCCTAATTCACAGAACGTTTTCCAATGGGGTTTTGCCATTACGAAACGCTTCTGTGAAGTAGACCTTATCGTTTGAAGGTAACATTTCCAAATCGTTGATATCGGCATTACCCTGCTGGAGTTTACACAATTTAGTGGACCCAAGCTTAACGTTTTTCACAAGACTTCAGAGGTATGGCACGTGCTGTTATCCTACATCGCACCTGTTGCATTAACTCTTAGGTCAGCCGCAGCTTTTCATATTCTTGGACTCGCGGCTCTCAGGGCATAGGGATGCCAGCAGCATTAATAGCGTGGTTCTGCTAACAGTAAGGGGATTCTTAAAGTGCCAAAGGGGTACAAGTACCACTAAGATCCCATGTCCCTTTAAATGCTAAGGGTGAGTATGTTTGTCCCAAATTCCCACAAGGAATCATTGAAGTCTCTGCCTACTCCTGCAGGTATAGCTGAGTGCGACCAGTGGAAATAGGGCAGTTGGCTGATATGCCCCCAGTACCAATAGGGCGCTTCGTGACTTGTCAAAGTACTGCCAGTGTCGGAGTGTGGTACGTACTCTGCCAGCCGTTTATCAGTGCCGATATGGCGGTGCTTTATAGGCCAAACAGGTACTACTAATAGCGTGGTGCTGAATGTACCCACTTGCTGCCAGTCAGGGGTGTTGCTAGGTATCGAAAAGATCTGGGGCTATGTTAATGTCGGGACTGTCGGGACTCAGGGCTAGCTAGCCTTTTGGTTGTAGCCTCTGAGCTTTTATCCACAGCTACAACCTAAAGATCCGGGGCTATAGCCCCCTCAAACCCCACCTAGACTCTGCTGCTGCCAGTGCAGTTAGATTGGCTGTTAGCTGACTCTGCCACAGCCCTGCAAGCCGTGTCAGAGTCACTGGTAAATTGGGAAGTTTCCCAGTACATAGATCTCTATGCCTCGAGTGAGACCTCCACAGTCTCAGCACCCTTCCCTGGCCATGCACTCAAGGAGAGCCTGCCCTGAAAGTTACAATGCCATCTCAGAGGCACAGTCATCACTTTTGCCTAAATGATTCGAAAGAAAAAGAGGAGCTACAGTGAGAGCCCCAACAGGACTCTTTTTAGACAAAATGGCTCCTATGAACGATACCAAAATACGCCCCCTCTCAATCCTATTTTTCAGCAGATCTTTTTAATGCAGTCTATTTTCTCCTTCTGAATTCAGTCTCTCCTCTCGCCTGAGACCCTCCTCTCCGCTCGGTTCTCTGTTTTTTCTCGCTTTCCCTCTTCACCCCTTGTCTTTTACATAATGTTGCAGTGTTCTCCGCTTCTGCTTTCACCTGCCTACCCACTCGTCTATGCAGAGGTAGACTGGCACCCAGGCTCGGGATGGCTTATCGGGCAATGCCCGGACCAAAAGCGCAAAATGCTAGTGTGGGCTAGTTTATTTGGTCAACATGGTTTTATAAATCCATATCAAAAATATTTATTTAGAATGCTACAACAATTATATATGAAAATCAATCTTGAATAAATCAATGACAAGGACAACAATTATATTGCAGGTAAAATCACATATATAAAAGTGTGCATGACATCAATCATTCCCACACAACAATCCTCACTCATTCATTCAACAATCATACTTCTCCAATCATACTTTCACACATCTCAAATGTAACATTTACTGACTACATCAATTGATACAAAATATTCAACAAGTTATATGTATGTTGTCTTTTTTTGGGGTGGATCATGATAGTAGTTGCATAAAGCATGATCACATCATCAAAGCTGTTTCAGGACCAACATGTTTCAACGTATAGGTGTAGTTGCAGCACGTCCTCATCAGGGGAAAAAGTACACTCTACAAAAAAGTATACATGTATGTAAAATCCACGATATTCGAGCTAATGGTGGAGAATGCCCGATAGTCCGAAACTCTGAAGCCAGGGATGTCATTTCACCAAAATGCCAGGGCTAGCGGAAGTGACATCACACGACCCTTGACCCCTGGTGACATCACAGGAAGTGATGTCATTTGACCCCACCCCAAAGTAATATCGCGGGAAGCGATGGAACGCGATCTTTCACCCGTTGACAAAACAGGAAGTGCTATCACATAGCATTGTACACTACAATAAATATGGTTACGATATCACTATAATGTGAAGTACATTTCATACAAGAATTGATCGCCATATGTATCGTTAAGATCAGTCTGTATAGGCCCATATTACCAAATTACTGTGAATGCAAGCAGACGTCCATGACCAAATGATAATGATGTGTTATTATATAGCACTTACGCTTAAGTGCTTTATATGGAAAAAATATACACCCAATATCACCCAACCTGTGTTGGTACTCATTTATCGACCTCAGAAGGATGAAAGGCTGAGTTGAGGCGTTTAAGAACAGACTAAATCAGTGACTCACCCCCTGAAGTGTGCCTGAAATAAACCTTTAATGAGTCTAGCAATTATTGTATAGAATTCCAGAAAGACACATTATTTGGTATTCCTAATCTTTCTCATTTAGGGTCAGTGCTGAAAGTGTTAGACTTGTGGCACTCCTTTTCTTCTTTTTCTTCTTTTTTTTAAGGGGCCTTAACAAGAAAGCCAGCCACTCCAGAAGTAAAGAGCCACTCTGGTGCTGGCCACAGCCCATGAGCTTGCATTACAAAAAAAAGAAAAAGATAAATGACGTCCCTATCTGAAGCCAAACTAGTTTAGATTGAAACCATCTCCACTGCTACCACATGAGCTTATGGCCCTTGGAACGTGCATCTGTTATTGGATGAGATTACACCAGAATAATTCTGAGTCCAAATAACTGGACAAACTCATGAAGATTGCAAGTTGCTCTTTTATTAGCAATTATCTAAAACAGGGAGTTTACAACGAACATCAACGCACACAAGCTCATTCTCTCTGCGATTTCCACAAAAAATACAATGATGTACTTCTTAATGCATAAGAATTATGTCATACTACGTGGCAATAGGGATAAACCTATCAAGGGTTTGGATTGGTTAAGGGACACATCTAGATATACAATCATATAGGAGCTAGGTTTGGTATTGGCTGTCCGATATCAGGTGGACAACTTATGCCTACCTCTTCATATGTGTCATTTAAGAAAAATCAGTTACACAGTGTTTCACTGGTTTCTGAAGCTGTACGGTCCTTCATTATATGGACTAATACAATTGGTTTGGCACGCTTGGGCCATGTCTGGTACATTCCGTTCAATTAACAGCACGTAAGCCAAGACCCAGGTTCAAGTAAATAGGACATGAGGCTGCCCTACCACCCAATTAGCCGAACATTTCTCATCACCCATGCTGTCTGCCATGAAATTCTCTTTGTACTTGGCCTTGCAGAGTATTCTTGTCGTGGGAATGCAACAGGAGTGAGAGCACTCGCTATCATGTGTGGAACTCCAAGTTCAAGCCCTATTTCCATCCGCGACTCAGGTGACCAGAGATCATGATTCTGTTCATTCTGCAAGCTTTTAAATGCTTGAAATGAATTAAACTTGGCAACCTTTGTGTTCTTTCTTGCACCTTAACGTGAGAGGATTCATCCTCCGCACTCTCGTTCTCCTTCAGCGTAGATAGCTGACCTCAACTTCAGGCCAGATAGCCTCCCAACGCAGCTCCAACAACCTGCTATTCTACTGCGACACAGCCTTCCATTTTCTCTCCAGAGTTCTTTGGCTTACTTATTTCATGATTCTAATGTCCAATTTCTTTTCAATGGCGGTTTCGCCTGCATTCTATTCACTACTTGTAGCTAGCCTATACGATAACTTGATCTATCTTGTGTTTCGGCATATGTATGTTCTTTATACTTCTATTTTCTGCAGCACTTTCTACCGTGTAATGTTCTTCTTTTACACTTGAAGGTTCACTTGATTCTTTACTTCGTCAGGTCTCCTCTAGGATCCATGCATTGCCTTCATTCAGTATCTCAGGACGTCATGCACACATTCTTATGATGACATCAGTTCATTTTCTTAGCTTTTTCTCATATTCCTTCAGGGAGTTCCTCCTGTAGGCTGTCATCAATTCGAGCGTACATTCGATAAGGTCATCTTAATGGATACCGTCTTCCATGCACACGCTGCGGTATTGGTACAATAGCTGGTGTTAGACAGGGCACGGGTTCATGGCTCCAATACAGGGGAAATAGGGGAGGTAGGATCTCCTATGGATATGTACGTCTGCTCCTCTACATTACCAGGTCAAAGGAACCCAGTGTCCATTGCGGCAATGCTGTGAAACTTGCATTTTACACCAGGGAATTCTAGAGCACCGTGCAGTTGCCTACAGTTATCATTTCTGTAACTCTGAGCTCATGAATGTAGTGCTTGCTCTCTTGGTATCAGAGGGAATGATCTTGTGAAATCTGATTGGTCTTTAGCATATCACTGAATGTTTATTTTCATCTACCTCTGCCATTGCCACACACAGTCCCTCTAGGAGTCAGCACTGTCGGCAGCTACATGATAGTCCCCAGTAGAGAGGTTCATCACTGTCACACTAACATGATTTTCCCACAGGAGCAGATAGTGAGCTTATGCTGCACTGCACTGTACTGCACTGCAAGACTCCTTGCAAGCAGGATGCAACAGTTTAAATCACACAAGTATTGTATCTTGGGCTGAACATTCCTCAGGCCTTGCACCGTGCCGCGAGCCCCCCCAGCCAACAGAGCATACACAATACGTTGTTGCTTGTCTGGGCTCCACGGGCGCTCTGGCGCACACGTAACGCCCGTTTCTTATCCACACGTGGAAGAGTTACATCACTCTGATCCGTGTGACTCTGACCCGTGTGTCTGTTAAAGACAGACACCACACCAAGGAATCAGTTATATCAGCATTATTACAAATTAGTTAATGAACATGCTGTCTGGCATCAAGTTGATTGGCGGGTATCATACATATCATAATACATGTGTGACTTAATAAACATGCTCATTTCTTGTATAATTTCTTGTGGACATATTATATTGTGTCGAGATTTTGCTTTATCATTGTGGTAAATAGCATCAGTTATCAAGGCTAAGCCACTCGTTCCAGATCCTAGCACCTCCTCACTGGAAGATGCTTCCCCTGTCTCTTCGCTCCATTACTTCCCATCCCCTCTTCCGTTCCTCTCTAAAAAGCCACCTGCTACAGTCCTCAAATTGATTTAATCTGCTTATGAACACTGATTCATTTAGTTTTATGAACGCTAATTGATTTTTACTGTTTATGAACACAGTTTGAATGTTACTGTTTATGAACGCTGATTTGCATTCTGATTCATCATATTGCTGACTATCCTATGTAAAGCGCTTTGGACAAAGGCGCTATATAAAACACAGTAAATACAAATACATAGGGCTTGGGTACCAATAATTCAAATCCGCTTATGCTAGTACCTGCATTAGACCATACAATATTATGTATGGGGACATTATTACCTGATATCCCTTAATTGTGTAGTCCTTCCTCTTTGGATTGTATATTATTGATGATAATGGCTGCTGCAAAGGCTTAGATCATAGGAATATTCTAAACTGTGAATTATATGGGATAAAGTACCCCATACCGTTCGTTATAAGGACATTTTAAGTCGCCAAGGAGTTCCGCGATCAAATAGAGGAAGGCGCTGAATGCCTCCTTTGTAAGTTCACAGATCTCTGAGTTGACTTGCAATTTTTTTTACAGACGTAGCGGATATTTTAGTCCTTATTATAATACAAGGCCATAGACTTTCATCCCACTTAATAACTGCCCTCCTGCTTAATATAATGTAAGAGAAATTACAGTTGATGATACATATAGACATGTAAATTCTGCTTGGATTACAAAGAATTCTAATATACACCTTATAATGTGTTGCAGAAAAATTGTTTAAGCAGTTTAACAAAAATGCACCTGATACAGTTTTGTGCTCTAACATGAGTAATGACATGCAGATCATGTCTTGCTGTCGTGCGTTTAACTCAGGCAGAGCAGAGCATAATCCTGCTCCCATTATGTGCAGTGTACCACAGGGTTCTTGTGTTTCCCCTACTATGTATAACATTTTTACTAAGCCACTGTTTGATGATCTGGACCTTCTAGGTGTCACCTACACTAATTATGCAGATGACACACAGATTCTCATCCCACTTTCTGGTGATTACAAACAGGATTTAGCCTTGGTGAATAAGATATACCTCATCATCCAGGCATGGATGGCACTTCACGGTCTATGCCTGAATGATGACAAACTGGAACTCATCATACTGGGGTCTACACCTAACATTAAGAAACTTAGCCAATACTACATATCCTTTGTTATAGATGGCCATCTAATTAAAGTCACCAAGGAGGTAAAAACATTAGGTTTTTACATGACTGTAGCCTTACCTTGGCTAAACAGGTGAACGCGATGGCTTCATCCACAGCCTACACGTGTAAATTGATCAGATCAGCAAAACCATACCTCTCCACAATCAGCTGCACCACTCTGGCAAGAGCACTGGTGCTGTCCAAACTAGATTATTACAACACTCTCTATCTGGGATCTAACACATACATTACTCAGAAAATTTAAATACTGCAAAATAATACACTTAGAGCAGCACTAGGAATCTCTAAAAGAGAACATATATCAACAATTAGAAGACAATCCAACTGGCTCTCCACTGCTAACAAAATTAGACTCAAAACTGCATCCCTAACATTTAAATGCCTCAATAACCTAGCACCGAGATACCTGACCGAGAGGTTCAAAAGAAGAGTCACATCCAGACCTACTAGAGCAGCCTAAACAAATTGCCTCTTAGTCCCCACTTCAAAATGTCTACAACCGGAGGTAAGAGCTTACCCGTCAAAGCGGCCCAATTGTGGAATTCCATCCCACCGACACTAAGGACTGACCAATCCTACTTACTCTTTAGATCATATACCATCAAATGGCTTAAAGGAAACGATCAGTCCGAAGAAGATTCAATTCAACACTACAGCTAAGTCAATGCCTAGTCTGGGATACTGAATGGAAACCCTTATTGATATATCTTTATGTCCAGTTCATGAGTTCTGGATGACTACCCCTATATAACACCCCTCTCTTAGAATCCCCCTGACCCCACTGAGCCAAGAAGTAGTTCTGTTTTGCAAGTTTAAAAGGTTTGAGAATTTAAACAATATATATATATATATCACACTTTATAATAAATTAATATCTGATAGTACACTTAGACATATGATGTTGATCAACAATGGGTAATCTGGCACTAGCACACTTCTTTACAATCAATGAGGAGTTAGTATAGGATGGATAAAGTAGCAAAACTACTTTTATGATTTCAGGGGAAAAGCAATGAGGAATAAAATGCAGTACAGAAATACTTCATATGATTTTAGCAAAAGATAATATAATCACTTTTTCTCTGGCAATTCACCCCCCTCCCCTAAGCAATGTAAGACATGGAAGTAGCTGGAAAGAGGAGCACACAGTTCTCAGGAATGCAATCAATACAATACGAAATTCAGTTCCCCCCCAGCAAGCTTAGAGAAAACCGGTATGAGTTTTAAAACACAGGCCCAAAATGCTTTTTAAATGTGATGGCAATGGATGAAAAATATGCTGAAAATGCTTTTAATTTCCTTTAGGAGGTTCAGGGGGAGTGGTAGCTACTTGGGATAAGTTCAGGCTCACTTTAGCAATGATTCAGAGATGGTGATTAAGAGGCAAACGAATTTTTAGCAAGGAAAGAAATGACTGCTGATGGTTACACGTGGCTGGATTTTTAACCAAATCGCAAATTGCGGTAAAGTTCGCGAGTGCGTGATCCGTGATTGCGGAAAACGTATAAGAAGTAGGTACTAGGCTTGTTGGAAAGCTTAGATTCTATGCTTTCAGAGGAAAGTTAAACCAAGTTCGTAGCCCAAACGGTTCCAGAGATATGAACGATTTTGTAAAGGTCGTTTTTCGGATTTAAAGTAAACTCAAAATGACAGGTGACAGCTTTGCAGCTGCAGAATTGACAAATGACAGTGGTGCAGCTTTACAAAATGACAAGTGACAACTTCTAGGAGGCAGTTCTGGTTAGATTAAAATAGTTTGGATTAGATTATTTTAACTAAGAGATTGGTTCTGCACAGTTCTGCTAGGTACTCACAATATATTTTTGAAATAGGCCTCGCCACGGATCTGGTCAGGTTTTGGACTGGACTCTGGTTCTGGTCTCGGCACTTCACAGTGATCTGGGTCAGCTCTCTGGTTCTGCTCACAGCGGTCTGGGTCACTCTGGATCTTTGGTCTGGTCTGTCCGGATACAGCGGTCTCTGCATGGCTCCTGGATCTCTGCACTGGTCCTGGCAAAAGTTCTTGGCAAGGGATTCAAGCAGCTCGCCCGGCTGTGAGTAGCTTGCAATGATTTGAGGCCTGCTGCAGAGACCTCAGCTTGTGGTTTTAGGCCTCTGATTTAGGTTCTAAAGTATAAGTTCTAGGTTCTGGAATATGTAGCTGGAGTCAGTCTGGAACTGGTATCTTCTGGGTGTTGTGTGGTCCGGCAAAGCTTCCCGCAAGAAAATGGAAAATGAAGTCCTCTCTAGATTTCAGTGGTCCCTTTTTATGTGGTTTGAAAGTGGGTGGAGAGGCTAGCTTTCTAGGCCCAACCCCTTCAGAGTTCTGATAGGTTGGAGAATTCTTTGCGTTCTCACTGGAGAGCAGGATTGTGTGTCAGAATGATGTCATTTAATGGCTTGCAGAAAGGACACTCCCCTGTTAAATTACACACAAATCTATATTTGACCTAAAGACATATTTGATAGATACACAGTGGTTTGAAATTACATGCACCCATCACGTATCACATGAGGTATACTCTGTTCAAACTGTGATGTTTCTAAGAGCTTGCATCCAGAAATGGCAATATTTTGCGCTTTTTAACTGGTTTTGCAATATTGGTTTTTCATTAAAATGTATACAAATGTACACCCTCCTACTACACATATCTCAGTAACTTTCCAGGTCGCTAGCTTAAACACAGTGTCTGTGGTGTCAATAAATAGTGGGGTTTTGCCCCAGAACATCACACAAATTGGAGTTTGGGCTTGAATTGTAGGCAAAGTTTCCATTTTAAGGTTCCCCACATTTCACATTTCTGTCATCCGGTTACCAAGAGTTATCAGTGTTTCTGTAAAATATATATTTTGCTTTCAATTCAGTTCTCAGAGTGTTGGAGTCCGCCTCCAAGACTTGGGTGGGTCAGTGATCACATGTGTCTTCTGCTGGGAGCTCTTTGTGTACAGTCAACAGTCAACATCAGCATATTCTATTCAAGTGCAAGAGGTCATGTGAGATTCTAACTCCTGGTGTGAATCTCTGGAGAATCTCTGGAGGTGAGAGGTTTCCCAGCCTTTTGGCCTGTTAATCAAATCAGATTGTCTTCTGGGAACAGCATGTGGTTAAGATTTTAATTAACTCCCAGCCTTTGATGTAAAGGCCTCTCCTGCAACTCCTGACATGCAGTTTTCTTGTCAGAGTTTAGACCGCTAGCGCCGCCTTGAGGTATTTATCGGTACTGCGTCCATTTTTTGGATCAGTCTTGAAAGAATGCATTCCAAACAAGAAGTATATTATCCAGGTTCAGCACATGGCACTGGTGTGGTTCTGCAGTAAAATAATTGTGTGCCGGTTGAGGAATGAATTCCCAATAGTTGTGGGTTGCTTTTGGCAATCAGCATTGCCCCTTTTGCAATGGTTTCAGGCTACTGTGTGTAGCCCAATGGTGGTTTTAGGCAGTGCCCTTCTGTGCCCATAACATCGGTAAAAATGGTTGGCAGCCTATTCTTCATGCATTTCCCTGTGCATTTTCTGGGAAGCTCTGGCCATCATGATGTTTTCCATGCCAGTACTGCACAGTTTTCCTATTCTGGCGTACATGTGGGCTTTTTGGCCATCTCGGATTTTCTAAGCCCACAGCACCAAATTTTGCAGCATGATAGCTCAAACGTGGGTCAGGACACCCAACAAGTAATCCTAGCATTACCAGATATCGATTTAGTAACCAAACTGGACCCTGCTCTACTACTGTGAATCCATAACTGTAAATGCATATGTACCGCGAGCTGTACTTGTACTTACCTGTACTGTATCTTTGTAACCATGTAACCTTGTAACTTGTAAACCTAAAGTATTCTTGTTCTCGCACCCTGTTACCTTCGGGTCTGGCGCGCGCTATAAATAAACAAACAAACAATTATGTCCCAAGCTACTATTGCAATTCCTAATTCTTCTGAGATCTCGAAATAATATCAAACACAAAATCCTGCTCTGCCGCTTCTCAAAAACCTCCATACAAGCCCTTCTCTAGCTTGCCCCTTAGGCATCCCTTTCTCACAGGGCAGTTGGAATACACATTTCCTACCATAGCAAGTCAGGCCCAGCCACAGGATAACTCCTTTGCTTGCTGGGCTGCACACACAGGGAGTTTCTAATACTACCATCACTGACAGCTGCCGGCTGCCTTAATCAGAGAGGCCTCGTGGCATGGCATATCCTGCCCACACATAAGAGGGTCGGTCACGGCACAGAAGCCCATTGGGAAATCTCTAGAGTTCCCTGTAGGCGAACCCGCTGCTGATTCTATCACTCACGTGAGGCCCGATTTTGTCACCACCATTGTGAAAGCGTATGTGCTGTGTAGGCCATAAGTCTCAGTGACACGTGACTCCAGAGTCTCGTTCATGTAGCTGATCGATTTGGAATGTTTTTTGGGCCAAATATGTGTTTTTTAGTAACACAGAACGCCCCAGGACCTATGCTGTCTTCATGTTTCCTATCATTTGGTAACCTTGGGAATGCACAAAAGCTTGTGTATTTTAGCACATGTACAAAGCCTCTTTTTGAGTGCACTTTCTGTTTATTTGGAAGCATGCACAGCGTCTGCGCCTTAGCAAGGTGTTAAGAGTGGAGAAAGTGCAACTTCATCTTAGTTCTTTGGCCTTGTGGTGGTCTCTATAAGGACATCTTCTCACTGACACGCCTTCCAAACTCTATGGGAAACCAGCGGCCTATAAGGACATCTTCTCACTGACACGCCTCCCAAACTCCATGGGACACCAGCGGCCTATAAGGACATCTTCTCACTGACACCGCTCCTAGACTCTATGGGACACCAGCGGCCTAGAAGGACATCTTCTCACTGACACGCCTTCCAAGCTCTATGGGACACCAGCGGTCTATAAGGACATCTTCTCTCACTGACACGCCTCCCAAGCTCTATGGGACGCCAGCCGCCTATAAGGACATCTTCTCTCACTGACACGCCTCCCAAGCTCTATGGGACGCCAGCGGCCTATAAGGACATCTTCTCACTGACATGCCTCCCAGCCTCTATGGGACACCAGCGGCCTATAAGGACATCTTCTCACTGACACGCCTCCCAAACTCTATGGGACACCAACGGCCTATAAGGGCATCTTCTCACTGACACGCCTCCCAAACTCTATGGGACACCAGCGGCCTATAAGGACATCCTCTCACTGACACGCCTCCCAAGCTCTATGGGACACCAGCGGCCTATAAGGACATCTTCTCACTGACACGCCTCCCAAGCTCTATGGGACACCAGCGGCCTATAAGGACATCTTCTCACTGACACGCCTACCAAACTCTAAAGGATACCAGTGGCCTATAAGGACATCTTCTCACTGACATGCCTCCCAAACTCTCTCTCATTATACATCTGCATCTGTTCTCAATGTCCCCCATCTCTACCACATACCTGACATCCAAAACGTATTCTTGGACATCTACCCAGGCATTTGTCTTCCCATTCTTTCTCTGACCTCTTGGGGATGGGTAAAATTGCTCAATTTGATTCTGTGGAAAAATTGGCAGATTCCAGGCAAAATCGGACCAAAATATTTTTTGTAAAACGTAGTTTTGAGTGTTTTGTCCCCTTATATTTAACTGTTTCCCAAAATGTCATTATTTGTGGCCGATGTTTTGTTGAAAAACGAAATTTTTCCCAAAAAAGAAATCGCCAAAAGATGTGCCGGAAAAGGTACGAAACTGTCTAGCCGTCAGAACCGAATTTCACCAATTCCGTTTCACTGAGGTAATTTCGCCCACCTCCACCTCTCTCCCTACCTCCACTCTGTTCCTCCGAGTCTGCCTTTTACCTCTACATCCTCTTTTCCCAACCATTATGTTCTGCTGTTTCTAATCTCACTGACCACCACCTCTGTCCTACTCTAATCTCGGTCTCTCACAGTCCTTCCCGCATCTCTCTCTCTCCATCTGACACTCTATTTTCCCCAGTTTTCCTGTCACCGCCACCTCGCTCACTGTCTCACTTCCATACCTCTTATAGCCAGTGCTCCCGAATGCCATTTCTTACTCCCACATCTCACCCCCTGCATCTGAGTCTTCTCACTTGTATACCCCTGGTTTCCATTGGCCTTATCCTCATGATTGTCCTTCTTCTGTTTCCATCTCATTTCTCACCCCATTGCTCCACTGTTCTAGTTTTGTCTCCAGCCTCCTCTTTTCACCTCCCTTTTCACCAAGCAGTGGATCCTTTCATTCCATTCTTCTGTCTCCCTACATTTTTGATTTGTATTTATTTAAGACTATAGTGTCCTTTTGAACAGAGATGGAGTGCAACGTATGCAGTGACAGAGAGGAGAGGCGGTATTAGGGCCAGGTGCCTTTACTTAGGTACATTGTTGTACTGAATGACGTATACCAGGTAGTCAAAGTGTAAGACTAGCAACAGCAACCAGTGACAGGGACAGAGGACATCTTTTTGTAGCTATTGTCTGCTTTTTCCTGGCCTCTTTCTCCTGCTTTTCCCACCCACTTTCTCTTTTTAATTTCGTTGTCTTTCTCCCTTTGTTTTTCTTACTGTTTCATCTCACTGTTTTCATTCTTTTTCCTCATCCTCGTATCCACTGTTGTTGGCACCTCCCCATCTTCCCCCCATTCTTTGCTTTCTGTTTTCCTTTTTTATCACCCTATTTCTTCCCTACTCTCTTCTCTATCACATTCCTGCCTTTTCCATTTTCTTTCCTTCAACCTTCCCTGTGACCCTTCTTTCATTTTCTTCACCCACACCTCTTTCTACAGATCCTCTATCTGTTTCAAATGCTCCTCGTCCCTTTCTCTGTTCATTTCATTCACTTCCTCCCCAAAGAAATCTTGCAGTTATTTGACTTTTCCTATGTGCTGTAGTATAGTTGAAGATCCAGCACCTTCAGAAATGCAAATATATTTTGGCCAATTCGAATTTCACTATAATGCACTCATTTTGGTGGTTCTCCACTCCCGTTGCACTTTAATGACATTTAAAACAGACAGTTTCACCTCCCCATCCTAGAGTCTACTCACCCCCATCCTCCTCCATGTTATTTCACTGTTCCTCTGAACAAAGCCACCTCCCAATAGCTGGCATCTGTGCTTCCCCTTCAGGCCCCCGCCCCCTACCCCTTGACCTTGGGGGGTATGATCAAAGGTGAAGAAGTGTAGTGGGAATGGGAGCTTTCATTTGAGCGCGGTGGAATGCCCTCCCAGGTGAACATAAGTCTGCATAAGAGGGGAAGTGAGGGGGTGGAGAATAATGGCAGATTTCTGTTTTGGGCTTTTTCATTGTGCACCTAGCCTTGTTCACAGGGACTAATTTAGTTTCTGCCTCTGGAGCACCCCTTCCTTTTTTTTGCATCAGTGCTGAACCCGCTTTACATGTCCTTAGAAATTACCCTGAGCACTGTTCTAATAAAAGTGTTAATTCTCAATTAATAAAATCCACTCTCGTAATCCCAGCACTTCCTGATGCTATAAAATAACACACAGGGATAGAACTGGTAAGACAATAAAAAGGCTGCCCTTTTCTTTAAAAATAATACCCCTGACAAACATGGAAATCACCAGTGCCAACGTCTGCCTCTTACCTACCACCTTCATAGAAAAGCAATCACCCTGTAAACTGCCACCAGCTCACAGCAACTCAATGATGGCCTTATAGTCGCACTGTAAAGATCGCTGCTGCTCCAGAAAACTCCCTTATCCTAATTGAATTTCAAACTCTGGTTTGACAGGGATATTTGGACCCAACATAAAAAAAAACAATAACATAAAAACCCAATAACATCCCCCTCACAAATTCCCTCTTCCTGAACTGTACAACAAACTTTAATCTGAACATCTATCACGTCACCATCACACCTGTAGCCCTCACTGTGCCTTCAGCCTCCACCACAACATCAGCCTACCTCCAATAAGACAACAACACTGGAATCCTACTGCATGGCCCACCATCAGGCCTCTAGCCTCCAGTGTGCCTTCCGCCTCCAACACAAAATCAGCCTACCTCCAATAAAAGACAAAACCACCAGTCCCATGCTGTACAACCCACCATAATTAGTCTAACTTCAACAGTAGCTTCAGCATCCACTACAACATCAGCCTACTCATATTAAAGCACAAGACCACCAGGCTCATACTGTACGGCCCACTATCCCACCTTTAGCGTCGACTGTACTTTCAGCATCCACAACATAGGTCTACTCACAATAAAACACAAAACCACAAGGCTCGTGCTCTTTCAGCCTACCTTCATGAAACACAAGACCGCCAAGCTCGATTTGTATAGCCCACATTCGCACCCTTAGCTTTGACTGTACATTCCGCATCCACTACATCGGTCTACTCACATTAAAACACAAAACCACCAGGCTCATACTGTACAGCCCACCATGGCACCTTTAGCCTCAACTGTAACTTCAGCATCCACTACATCAGCCTAGCTTCATTAAACCCCACAACTACTATGCCCATTCTGTACAGCGCACCATCATTCCTCTAACTTCAATAGAACCTTTATCATCCATCACAACATCAGCCTACTCACATTAAAACACAAGACCACCAGGCTCATACTGTATGGTCCACCATCACAGCTCTAGCCTTGACTGTACCTTCAGCATCTTTCTGCCTACCTTCATGAAACACAAAACCATCAGTCTCATGCGGTATAGCCCAGCAACATACCGCAAGCATCGACTGCACCACCAGCATGCACTACACCATTATCTTACTTTCATTAAACACAAGACCACCGGGCTCGCACTGTACATTCCACCATCACACCTCTAGTTCAAAAAGTACCCTCAACATCCACCACAGCAACAGCCTACCTCCCATAAAACACAGGACCACCAGGCTCACACTGTACATCCCACCATCACACCTCTAGTTCAAAAAGTACCCTCAACATCCACCACAGCAACAGCCTACCTCCCATAAGACACAGGACCACCAGGCTCACACTGTACATCCCACCATCAAACCTCTAGTTCAAAAAGTACCCTCGGCATCCACCAGAGCAACAGCCTACCCCCCATAAAACACAGGACCACCAGGCTCACACTGTACATCCCACCATCACACCTCTAGTTCAAAATGTACCCTCAACATCCACCAGAGCAACAGCCTACCTCCCATAAGGCACAGGACCACCAGGCTCACACTGTACATCCCACCATCACACCTCTAGTTCAGAAAAGTACCCTCAACATCCACCAGAGCAACAGCCTACCCCCCATAAGTTCAGGACCACCAGTCTCACACTGTACATCCCACCATCACACCTCTAGTTCAGAAAGTACCCTCAACATCCACCAGAGCAACAGCCTACCCCCCATAAGACACAGGACCACCAGGCTCACACTGCACATTCCACCATCACACCTCTAGTTCAGAAAGTACCCTCAGCATCCACTAGAGCAACAGCCTACCCCCCATAAGACACAGGACCACCAGGCTCACACTGCACATTCCACCATCACACCTCTAGTTCAAAAAGTACCCTCAGCATCCACCAGAGCAACAGCCTACCCCCCATAAGGCACAGGACCACCAGGCTCACACTGTATGGCCTCCCTGAAAAATGTGGCGAGTGGCCCTAGATGGTGCCGCCAGTCAGAAACAAACAGAAACATTGGGGTACACTGGTGATTGTCAACACTGCAGGGACTCGGGGGCGTCTATTACACCCAAGCGCATTCTGCGGCACTCTCCATATTAAACTAAACTCTGCAAGAAATTATCAGGACAGGATCTTCGTTGAACGATGGGAGCTCTGCCATGTCTGAAAGTTGCTTAAACCTGTCCTTTACCCACAGGACAGTGGCTGTCTTACACTGGTATCAACAAGACTGGGCTGTGAAAACTACAGAGTCCAAAATGCAGCAGTCAGGCTACTCAAGATGAAAAGATTCAAACACATCACCCAGTGTTGCACACTTTGGGCTGGCTCCCAGTCAAGAAAAGCGTGGCAAATCAAACGACAAACCCCCAGATAAGAATGGTACAGTCCTGCGTCAATAAGCAGTGAAAGTCACCTGGAAAATGGTACAGAAAACCTGGCTAAAAGGAACCGGAAACACAGGCAGGGGTGAACGGTGGTGTAGATGTGTCATGGAGCAGGTGTGCCAATTGAATAAAGTCAATTGCCTTTGTTTTGCTCCGCTGAGCAAGCATTGTGCAACATTCTGAAAAAAACAAGGCTTGACTGCGTCCGTGCAGGGGATCCCCTTCCTGAATCTGCAGAGGGAGCACTCTCAGGAGACCCCACCAGGACGTCGTGGTCGCCTCCGACTGACTAAATCCAGAGACATCTTGAAATGAGGCCGTTTGGTGAATGCCAAAATAGAATTAACTGGGTCCCCACGTCAGTGTTGGTTGTTCTCTATTTTCAAATGACGCAAACCATAGAATTAACTGAGTCCCCACATCAGTGTTGGCTGTTCTCTAGTTTCAAATGACGCAAACCTGCGATTGTGCTGCAGAAAAGCCGACCACACCTTAAAAATGCACATTGCACACCTTGGCGTACATGAAAGGCGTTCCATTCGAAAAATATAAATTAAGCGTTCAATCAAATTTCGGTGAATTTCTGTTGCACTGATGCTAAAATGAGCTTGCATTGATATGTAATAATAATAATAATACTAATAATACATCCGAATGCATCAACAAGACAGCAAATGCAAACTACCCTCAGTCGCAAAGCATTGGTGCAGTTTTGCAAACTCCAAGCCTCGACTGCCGGAACAATGTGAAAGTTTCAGGATTCCCCTCTTTAATATTCATGAAATTATTTGCATACAATAATTCTAAATGTATGCACATTTTTCTCATGAATATTAGAGAGGGGTATCCTAAAAACCTGTCAGGTTTCAGGCCTGGAGTTGATATGATATATATGGCATTTATAACGCAGTTGGACAACCCGGCATTAGTGCAGCTGCAAAGGGCATGCGGCCATGTAGGGATGGCTGCACCCGAGGGTGAGAAATGGATAGAAAGACAATTGATATTATCATTCCACTAGGAGAAAGAGAAATACAGCTCATTGTCAGAAGGAAGATGCTTAAGGTATGGCAAGAACATTGGGAACAGATATGAATCGAAGACATCACTGCGCAATACAGCCATTCGCATCAGAATGGAGTGATACATTAACTAGGAAACAGCAGGATACATTTAAAAGATTACGAACAGGACATACAGGACTCAACAACAAGTTCAGAAATATTGGTCGCCGTGTGGATGGGAAATGGATACACAGTGTGTGAGCAGAGAGCGTGCAATAAACACTACACAGTGTGTGAGCAGAGAGCGTGCAACAAACACTATTTCATGAACTTCGATCAGTACAGGCACAAAGAGGTGCATTAATAAAAGCACTGGTGAAACTAGGAATACAATTAATGGATGAGATGACTGTTTTACAGGTAGAGGCGAAGGTAATGTAAAAGATAAAGCACCTTAGAGCTACATGCGGGACACAAACAAAGAAGACAGGATTTAAAGCTGTATCCCCAAGAGAATGCAGACGTCCAATCTGACTGAAACCCGTCCGAGAAACACCAAGAAAAAGGTCGCTTCAAAATGCAAGTGTGAAATAAAGGTGTACATTCAAATAACGTGCACAAAGAGTGGTACATACCACTAATAAAGAGAACTGAAAAAAATGAAAAGTTCAGCGGAAGCATCAAAAATGAATAATTAGTGAATACATGCAAATCATTTCTGACTGCACTGCGAGAGTGAGAATACAAATAACCACGTCCAAAAATAAAACGCAGATTTCAACAAGGCTTTATTTGTATTTATTTATTTTGTTTTATGTATGAGTCACAGGGAAAGCAATACATGTTTGGCACAAAAACACAATTTAACATTTCATAACAGAACAGAGGACATTGGTCCATCTGAGAGAGAGAATACGACTTGAAGACCAGATTTTAGTGGGGAAGGTAGAAGCATAAAATAGGGACTAGGATAAGATGGAATAACATAGGAACGTGATGGTACAGTACCGATATAAGGATGGAGGGGAGTTGGATAAGTGGTGTGGGGAGGTTAGTGAGGGTAGAGAGAGAGGAAAGAAAGGTGAAGGAGTAACAGTTTGCCAAGAACCAGGTTCCTCAGAGAGGAGGAGGGCTTTGACGTTGGATTTAAATAGTGGCAGATTTGAAGATGTATGGCGAGGGAGAGAAAGAGCATTGCAGAGTAGTGGAGCTAGCAGAGGGAGAGAGTTGAAATGAGAAGGAGCACACAGCACAAAGGTAGTGACAAGGAGGTGAGCCGAGGATGATTGAAGCAATCGAGGGGCAGAACAGGGAGTTAGATGAGCAGATAGGTAGAATGGGGCAAGTCCATGGACAGTTTTGAAGATGATTAGACGTTTTTATTTTGCCTTTTGTTTCCTAAAAAGTGCAGTATATTTTCAGCCCAGGAAAATTAACAGAAAGGCCAGGTTTGGCCTTGAATGCAAAATGCATTCTTCTGTTAGGCACACTGGCAGAATGAAAAGCCAGACTCAAACTTTAACACAGCCAAGGTGCCAAGAGAATTCAAATACATGTACTTATGCAGTTGAAACAAGGAGTATGAGAAAGGTGAAGCCAGATTGCAGAGAGGAATTGAAAATGCACATTGTGAACTACAAAATGAACAGCAGTGTTTCACTTTTAGTTGCCCCATTGAAAAACAAATGTTGTTTGCAAGAGAACCTGATTCAAAAGGGCCTTGAATGTGCATTTCGCAGCTGAAATAATATAGACATGGAGTTAAAAATGTTGCTAGATGAACATATCATGGTGATGAAATTAACAGTGACGGCAAGATGTAATTCATTAAAATAAATAAAAAAGGCTTCACATGAAAATACATGCCACAGATTGAAAAGGCTAATGTCTTTCAGATGCAATATGTAAATATGTGCCCTAGGAAAATGTCACTTTCACCAATAGAAGTGGCTTTTGCTAGAGGCAGAACTGTAGGTTTCGATTCCTGAGAAAGAGTCAATTGCTGTGCAGAACAGTCAGGCAGTGATCAAGAAACTTTATGGGGCCTGGTCTCTGGGAGAAGCAATACATTGACCATTAGCCGAGGAAGAAGAAAGGCCAATGAGTTTAATGCAGGCTAAAATCAACATTGGAGCAGGAATGATGAGACGGATGCCCAGAGCTTCTGGTCTGAGGAGAAATGAAAACTGAAACTTAGGAAAATTCTGAAATGAAAGTCAAGAGCTTCATACATGTTCAAAATTCCCATTAGTTTAAAAGGACTATCATAACTGGTCATTTTCTGAGAAATGATAAGTCACACCAATTCCATTCTGGTGTCATTTTAAAGCTGATGACAAGCCCATTATTTTGGTGTCATTTGTATCTAAGTTGGATTTTTGGAAATCCTGTAACAATCTAAAATGTGTTTCTAGCTTCCCTGAACATTTTCTGAATCCGAAGGTTGGGTACCTAGTGGCTTATTAAATTAGATATCGGGATATAACATTTTACATTCCGAACTGCTATAATTTTTGGATAAAAAACAATCACAGTTTGCACATGCAATATCCTGCCGAAACAGGAATAATTTTCATGAGTACAGCAGGACTAGAGGAGAATAAACATATCTGTTATTATGATGTGTAAAATGAAGAAAGTTGTCACTTAGAACTTTTTCAGTGCAATATTACACGTGTAAACATGTCATACAGGTGGGTGTATCTATCTTTCGCATCACTTCAATCATAGAACTGCAAGGGCCTATCGTTAGAGGGGGTTGACCCTTGGAGGAGGAGAGTACTGTAAAGGTCCAATGAAAATTCAGTGCTAATAAGTCTGATCTTAATATTTTGGGGGTGTGACTTTGGGGTTAAAAAGTGGCTGCACAAGCCAGTAGGGGAGAGCTGCTTAAAAATATTGAGGGACTTGCCTAAAATCATCTGGGGGAAATACTGAAGGAAGATGGCAGAATGTAACCTTGCCAGGATAGCTGCCTAGATATTATTTGGGTGCAAGTATTGAAAGCTGAATGGAGATTTAACCTTGCATGGGAGATAGCAATTGAGAAAGACAAAAGAATCTCTGTTTATGCATGGAGAACAGCAACAGAGCGATGCATGCTGGTGGCTATATTTGACTGAAGTCCCTGACTAGATCTCTGTGCTTCTCAAAAAGAGTATCCCGAAATGCTGGTGTCTTTTTTCCGAGTGCCAAAAACGGACAATTCCAATGTAAGTAGATGAATCCAAATGAAACCAAGTGTGTGGGGGATCTGCCTGCCTTAATATTTTCCCTTAATAGTGGTTGGGGGGCAACTGTATAGGGCCATAGCATATTTTACTGAATAATAATTTTATTAACTCCCATATAGATCAACGCAGGGGGAGCTCATGGGAGTTTGAAACCTCTGCCATCTCCCCTAGCGGAAAGTAAAGTTATAGTCATTTCTCTTTTTAACCATCTTTATTTATTGAATTTTTAAGAGACAGATGGGTGACAGGGCAGGTCAACATAAGCAGGAGTAAGCAGGTACATAAAGAAAACATGAGTAAGTGAGCATCACATAGAAAGCCAGCAACAGAAAATGAATTGTACTTTTCAAACTATATTAGCTTTAAGCATTCAGAACCCTTTTAGCGATCAAAGCAAAGGTAAATATTTATACAACCTAGGCTTGTATGCCCCATGATAAGAATCTTGAATATAATTGATAAAGGGAAGACAAGTAGCGACGAAAGCAATATACCGCCCTTCAGCCAAAGCTGTGATTTCTCAGAGGCCAATGTCTCACAGAGTTTTCCCACTACATGGCCAGAACAGGGCCGCCTGTCCATTTCCAATTGCGGGCCAGGGAGATCTTAGCTGCCAGGAGAAAATGGGAGAAAAGTTTAGATGTATGGCCAGTCAGCGGGTAGAGCCCGTCACCACAATCACTCAACAGGACCAGCAAGGGGACCAAGGGGAGAGTGATTTTCAGCATAGCCTTGATATGTGAAAGGACCTCTTGCCAGTAAACCTGGGCCTTGGGGCATTCCTACCACATGCGGAAATAGGTGTTTCTTTCCTGACAGCCTTTCCAGCAGGTGTCAGGGTAAGCGGGAACAATATGGCGAAGCCTATCTGGGGGCATAGTACCATCTATAGCATAGCTTAAGCTGGCCTTCCTTATCTGTGTTGCACCTAGTGGCCTTATAATTTCGTTCCCATATGCATCACCAAGAATCATCGCCAATGGCGAAACCCAGCTCCCTCTCCCAGCCCAGCATGCATGGTAAGCGCTCCTGAGGGGTGAAACAGTCCAGCAAGTTATGAAGCCAGGGGATCCTGCTCTTAGGTCTACCTGTCAGGTAAGTGAGTTCCAATGCATTGAAATCATTAGTACCCAATATTGGACCATTGGATGAGACCCCAGTGACACAGTTGTAGATAATGGACCTGTTCTCTTTCCTGGAGTGAGAATAACTGTTTATACTCTTCAGATACAAGAGGCAAACCATCCCTAAACAGCTGTCTGAGTTCCCATAGGACCCCCATAGTCCAAGCAGAGAATGCTGTTACATGCTGCCTGGGATAAAGTCGGGGTTGCCAAAGACAGGTGACAACGGGCCAAGACCAATTGGGGTACCCCACCTTTAAGTAGCTATGTTCCAACATGTGAGTGTGTGGGATGTTGAAGAGAGGAGGGCGCACCCTGCATAATTGGCATCCAACGTCACAAATGGCAGTTGTCTCAGGGGCACTGGGGAAGCTGTCTGTTCGATCTATGCCCACGTGGGGACATCTCCTGCTTGCCCTCAAGTAAAAACATGAAAAAGTGGAGAGGCGAGGTAATAGCAATAGATATCAGGGACTCCAAACCCCTCCCCCCCAAAGGTTTCTTTGCACAGCAGAACCCTTTTTGCATTTCTCAAATTGCGGTGCTGCCAAATGAATGCTGAGATCTTCCTGTGCAATGCGTGTATTTTATGTAACAGGACTACAGTCGGAAGTGCTGAGAAGTGGTAGATAGGTTTTGGAATGGTTTTCATTTATACAGCCGTAATACGACCCAACCATGAGATTATTTGCTTATGCCACTGTTTGATATTCGACTCCACGTTTGCTGATAATGAGTGGAAGTTAGCAGAATATAGTGATTTAATAGTCTTGGGGATTTTGACACCGAGATGGTTGATGTAGTCTTGCTTCCATTTGATTGGGGAAATGTCTAAGTCTTCTGAGGTTGTCAGATGACAGACCGATTGCTAGGCCTAGTGATTTAGCATAGTTTATAACATACTCAGAGACCAGGCCAAAGTCCCTCGTCTCAGACATCAACACCGGAACTGACTGCCTAACCTCCTATAAGGAAAGCAGGACATCATCAGTGTAGAGGGAAATGATAGGCTCTTGACGATGAAACAGGACACCTCGAATGTCACAGCAGGCAAGAATGTGGATCGCCACGTGTTCCACAGAGAGTGAAAAATGGAGGGAAGACAATGGGCAGGCCTGCCTTGCACCTCTGAGGTCTCTGATTAAAGGGGAGACCCTAAACAGAAAGGATGGGTATCCCCTTCATCATGGACATTGGAGAAAAGAACATTAGAAAAACCGCAATGGGTGATGTCTCACGGAACTGGGCTTGTATTCAATATTTCATATTAAGGACTCAGATAGTAAAGAAGAGTGCGATAGGTCAGTGTTCATATCATAAACAAATATTGAATTCTTTATTATAATAAATGCATAAAAAATGTTTATTCCAAAATGTCATTCAATTGTTAGATATAAACCAATGTTAATACTAAAACCAGACCTGTTTCTCACATGTATCTGAAATCATCGTCTGACACTATATATACACACTGTGCAAAAAACACCAATTATGTTATATTCATATGAAGGCTTAAGTTTCCTTCAGGTTAATCTTAAACACATATTTAGTATCATTGAATTTCACTGTAGTGTTTCATTTCAAGTTTTTAGGTCAACTAGAGGTATTCTGGAAAAGTATAAACAATACTAATCTAATATTTAGATATTGAATATCCCCTTATGCCTAGTTTTGACGACAAAGTCATCTCGTTCTAAACAAAAAGCTGATGTTCATCTTACTCAGGACTAAAAAAGTTTGACAAAACACTTTTAATTTGTTGATGTGGTCTGGTATTTTCTTGATGATTTTTCTTTTATTTCTGTTAGCACCATCCTGTGATTAGTAAGTAGAGCAAATTGCTAGTTTCTTCTTCATGGTGTGAACACAGAGAAGTTCACCTTCCTTCCGAACAGAACTGTGCACGATCATTATAAATGTATCTCTATCTTTAAGTTTGGATCAAGATAGATCCCTTATCCCATGCAGCTATTCAGCCACTCGATGAAATGCAATAGTGCATATCCGTCCAGATCTCTTGGCATCTGACATATTCCTGCAAGTGTAGTGTCTGTATCCAACTGCTGCATGTGAACCAAAGAACTAGATGGCGATGCCCGAAAATGCCACTGCCGTCATTTCTTTCCATGTGTGATCACAGGTTCTAAACGCAATGCAGCTAACACTGCCTTGCAACGAAAACTGATTTAAAACTTACAAAGTCGTAATGAACAGAAAGGGGAGACCCTACCATTGAGTAAAACATGGGTCTCAAGATCCGAATATATACCTAGAACTGCCAGTTGAAATCTCAGTCTTAGGCCCAAGCACTGGGGAACCGCTGAGAGATAATTCCAATACAAGCTGTCGAAAGCCTCATGGGCATCAAGGGCTAAGAGGCCGGCTTGCATGTTTAATTTGCCTGCTATATATACTAAGTTGAGAACTTTTCTGATATTGTCATGAGTGGAACGTTGACTGATGAAGCCGGTCTGGTCCAGATGGACATGGGTGAGCAAAACCATCATTTCGGTGAGGATTTTTGAGTAGATTTTAGCGTCGTTGTTAATGAGTATAATTGGCCGCTATGAGTCAAGCAGGTAGGATCCTTATTTGGTTTCAGGATCAAGATCATGGAGGTTTCGAGCATGGTGCATGTTGACATACCAGTCTCTATAAATGATTTAAACAATTGGGTCAGATGAAGGGCAAGGAGCTTGCAATAAGATTTGTAGGATTCCATCTGTGCCGGGCTCGTGTTTTTAAGGGATTTAATTGCCACTATGTCCTCTTCTACTGATATTGGCTGTTCGAGTTAGGTGATCTTAGTAGGTAGGAGGGCCGGGAAGGTGACAGGGGCTAGGTAGTCCCTCAGACTGTCTGCACTCGGAGGGGAGGCCAAGGCCACCTCCACGTAATATTTGTGAGCCCAAGCAAGTTTATCATCTTCATTCAGAAGAAGTATACCTGAATCATCAAGTAAGGCCTGGATGTTGTTCCAGGTTCTGTGTTGAGCCAATTTGCGAACCAAGATCTTCTTGGCCTTATTTCCCCTAGTGGAGTAATATTGCTTAACCTTAAGTAGGGCTTTGGAAGTAGGCTCTGCCAGGTGGGCGTTAAGTTTGACCTTCGCCACGTTCAAGTGATGGCACGATCCGTGGGAACCCGAAAGCTTGCGTTCAGTTTCTTTCAGTCGAACCTTGTCTTCCAAGTCGCTCCACAAGCAATCTCTATTTTGCAAGTAAGATGAGGTGATACTCATGGCCTTCCCCTGATTACTGCCCTATTGCCATCCCAAACTGTGCTAAGGGTAACATCATCCATAAGGTTATTGTTAAAGTAGGTGGAGATGCGTGTCCTGATCTCCCGGCGAATAACAGTGTCTTTAAGTAACAGGGGAGAGAGTCCCGAAATCGAGAGAGAAAAAGAAACTGGGGCATGGTCAGAGACAGTGATGTGAGTAGTGCATGTAATCCATCAAGGCCATATTCTTCAGTTGCCAGATAGCTACCAATTGTAGCTCTCAAAGGAGCTGCATGAGGGCTAAGGAGCTTCTGAAGTCGATCCTGGTAGCCGCTAGGGTCTTATCTAAGCTAGGGACTGGCGCAGCATTAAAGTCCCCCCCCAATGACCACGGAGCCTTCAGTGAATGTAAGTAGCTCACTCCGGAGATCCTGTAGAATTGGTCCTGTCGATCGCTGGGGGCATAGGCTGCCACAAATGTAAAAATGTTACCGATGTATGACCCCTTGGCCCCCTAGGTACCTGACATTGTGATCACGCAGGTCCCCAGACTTAGTGAAGGGAGTGGATTTCGCAAATAAGATAGCTGCACCCCTCCTCTTAGACCTACTAGTAGCAAAGAACCCATGGAAAAAATGCAAATGTTTAAACCTTTTTTCATCAGCCCTCAAAAGGTGAGTCTTGTAAACAGACCACTGGTGGGGAAAACTCAGTGAGCCTTTCCATAATAGACTTTCATTTGACCGACGAGTCTAAGCCCTGGCCATTCCAGGTAAGTGTGGACAGTGTGAGATCCTGCGAAGGGTGGATATTGTTTATTTTATTTATTTATTTGCATTTATAAAGTGCACAAACAGCCCTGGTGCAACGTGGCACTGTTACAGAAGGCTTACTTGGTTACATAAGTGCTTACAAAAACATACATGGTAGTTACAAGGTAAGTGAGGGTAGTTACAGGACTTTGTAACAAACAGGTGCAAATGTATGTAGAGCAGTGGTATTCAAACTGTGGGTCGCGACCCCCTAGGGGTCCGCGGGTGCATCCCAGGGGGGCCCTGAGAGCTCAGCATGAAAAAAGATTTTTTTTTTTTTTTTTTTTTTTTAAATTTATTTTTTTTTTTTTTAGATTGGAAGAAATGGGCAGGGGTGGCCCACATGGGCGGGCTGAAGCATGAAACTGTCTCAGGCAACAATGAAAAAGTGGCCCACAGTTGTAAATGGATATTCATTCCTTTAGTCACAGACTGGGCCTCATTACTACTATGGCGGACCAGTAACAACGGAGTTGTGCTCGTGGGTGCTTGACAGCCCCCACCAGGTCTGACCTCAGCTCGTCGGATGCACCGGCACCGTTATTAACGGTGCCGGTGCATCCGAGCTTCCCCTTCCCATTTGAGCCATATGGGGCTCAAATGGGAATGGGGATCTACCGGCACCTTCGAAAGGGCAATTATCATGTCCGCCTAACTCGGCATGACCTAGTAATTGCCCATTCGCGGGTGCCAGACCCGGATGCAACTCCAGTGGCAGCCGTGCCGGTTTTACCGGCACAGCTACCGCCAGAGTAGTTATGAAGCCCACTGTTTCAATAGTACCCAAAGGGGTGCTTTGTGTTAAAATGTAAGTAAATTGTGATATATTCAGCAACAATGGTCAACATTACTAACTGCATAGTGGCCCCTCACCCATTATGGAGGAGCTAAGGAGCCAGCCCAGTGAAACAGTGAGCACTCCCTCAGCTGCTTTATCCAGCTAATGGAGTGCTCCTGGGCTGGCTGAACTGTCAAAGGGAAACACTGTTTCCCTTTGACAGTTCAGTTTAGTTCCCCAGCCGCACATGCTCACTGAGCCATGCAAGTGCTGGGGCGTTTTGCTTCGCCAGCATTGCATAGCTCATTGGAAATGCTGGCTGGGGCACTGCATGTCTGTATGTCCGAGGGGGAGCTCCTGCGCCTCCTCGCACATACGGACAGAGCAGCTGGAGCAGCACCCACACACAGGCCAATGCAGAAGGTACGTTTATGTTCATTGTTTTTATTTAAACATGTGTATGGATGCGTTATGAGTGAGTGTATGGTGATGGATGCTCATGTGAATGATAGAGTGATTGCTGTATGAATGTGCAGCGCCTTGCATATACACATAATCATGTTCATTGTGTTAGGACCAGTGGGGCCCAGGGGACAGGGATGGTATCTTTTTACCGGACATCTATCATTCAAAACCCTCTGCCTTGTCCACAAGGCTTTCTGGGGCCTCGGTCCAAAATACCTTCAGCTATTCCTCCGCAAATACCTCCCCTCTCGAGCTCTTCACTCCTCTACCTCCAACTCCCTCAGGGTCAGTCGTTTATCAAAGAAACGAGCTGGGGGTAGATCTCCGTCTTCGGCTGGGGCCTCCCTCTGGAACAGCGCCCTGCCACTCTAAAACTTGAGGAGAACCATCTTTCTTCCTGCACTTATCAGACCTACCCTGTCTGCTGCCTTAAACGTAGCACTTGCAAATTGCTGGCTGCACTACCACTGTTTGTTGCCTTTATTATTTATTTATTGTTATTTATCTGTTTCTCCTCTGCTTCGCACTTTCCACTTCTCCCCCCTTCCATGCACTTTTCCCCTCACACTTGCGCATTCTCAATGTCACTGGGCCTAGTAAGATCGCTGTTTTATTCTCCTCTGTTCCCCTCCCTTGCCTTGTCACGCTCTGAAACACTTGTGTACGAGCGCGATAGAAATAAAATATCAATGCATGCCCCCTGGACTCCCAGCAACAATTGCAAACTGTTTGGCTATTTACCCATTTTTTGTTAAAAGTATGCTCTACAATGCAACATTTTAACCTATTATTTAAAAAAAAATTCACAGGGGGATACCCCCCAGAACCTCCCCTTAATGCCCCTCCACTTAAAAAAGATTCACCAGCCGCCACTGGCCCTCAGACTGTGTTGGGAACGGGATGGGGGAACCGAGGGACTATGGTGGGAGCACAATGGGCGGGAACCATGGGATAGTGATGGGAGCAGAGTGGGGAGAGCCCTGGGTGTGTGATGGGGTGGGGAGAGACCAGCGACTGGGTAGGAGTGGGATGAGGGAGCCCAGCGACTTTGATGGGAGCAGGTGACGGCGCGCAATATATACTGTCCATTTGGCATTTCTGGGGGGTCCCGACCTGCCCAAATTTTGCTCAGGGGGGCCCTGGCCAAAAAAGTTTGAAGACCACTGATGTAGAGACATACCATCGCGGAGCCATACCCCATATTGCAGGGCGGTTGCTCAAAGGTAATACAAAAAGTCAATTCAGTGAGCACAGCAGCGGAGCCATACGCCATATTGCAGGGTCATTAGGTATGTGATGCTGTACCTTAAAACCGATCGCTGCTGCAGCTGCCCCAAAAGAGCTGTGCTAAGTGCTGTCTGCCATCCTTCCCATTTCTTATCCCTCCCAAAGATCTACCTCCTCCCCCAACAATGGCGTATACCTCCAACAAACAAGGTGGTACAACCAGAAATTCAGGTTCATAAGTGACCAAACTAAGTATAGGCCGCCTGCCACAGGGAGGAGCGTGAAATAAAACTGAAAATCAGAACCACAGATGCCTCCAACTAGGTAGGGAATAAATGTTCTACAGCCCAGTGTTAAGATGGATTTATGAACTCTGACCTGGTGGGCAGAGGTTCAGAAGGCCAGCCTAGTTTCTTGGAACAGGGTAACCTTCTGGATAAGCCATAACAATCAAGGCAGCATTGGTAGCGGTCAAGGCTAGGTATCAGGAGGGGTGAGGGTGATCGAAAGCCCACAATGAGCACACACAGTAAATGACACTCCAAATTACTCTCAGTCAGGTGTATATATCAAAAATAAATATACGTTCATTAAAGGCCTTTTAAATCATACACAAAGCAAATAACAGCAGTAATAACTAAACCAACACAACACTACTGTGAAACATATATACAGTCACCAATGACCTAAAGCAATAGCACACAGTAAGGGTCCACAACCTGTAAAGAAAAGGAGCATAGAGTGCAAATATCGTTTAGGCAGTCCTTCACAATTTGAACCCTAACTGAGAGGCAGTTCAATCCCTAAGATGAGTGGAGCCTTGTGCTCAAAAGTACTTTCAGTGCTGGTGCACGCGATTGTGCCAAAAAGGGGTCTCTTGCACGGGCTGTAGCGACTCAGGAAGGTGGGTGAGGCAGTGAAGAATAAGATCCCACTATTCGCGGAGGGTCTCCCCAAGAGGGAAGAACAGGATCCAAGAGTTGGGAATAGCTTGGTGGCACAGGCTACCTCGATAAAGAAGAGTGGCCCTCAAGGGACACTTGCATGTAAAAATAGATGGATGCGCCAGGGGTCGCCAGTAGGGGATGCAAGTACTCTCGACCTGGAATGGGTGTAAGATGACATTTCTTATCCAGAATATCCCAAAATGAAGAGGACCCAATGAGAGATCTGCTCACATACAGCCATCCCAGACGTGGACCAATCACGGACCAATGTGGTCCCAGTCATTCCCAGCACACCAGACATCCTGGCACCCAGGATGTGTATTCCAACTAGACATTCCAGCCCACATCCTGAGGCACACACACAAGGCATGCAGAACCCTGCAAAAGCTTTGGTTTGAGCGGGGGTTTGCATGACCAAATAAGGAATTTCTTGGGTCTGCTTGACCTGGGGAAGGCAAAGGGACAAGATGGCCAAAGGACAGAACAAAGGACCTTGTGGCGTCGCCATTGTAGGCACTGGCCACTGTCCTGGGCCAAACGCGGTAAACATGGTATGGTCTATACAAAAGGGTAAAACATATATGAAAAGTAATTCATGGAAAAATCATTTGAGGATGGCTAGGGCCTTAAAAATGAAAAAAGGACCCCAGCGCACTTGTACTGTAAGGTACTTGGTGCACTGATAAAATGTTGCTAAAGACTAGCAACAAAGTGAAAGACTAAGGGAAACAAAGTCTCCCAGTACCGACTGTCTTATGGGCATGTCAGTTTCCCCATAACAAAATGAGCAAAAACCCAGCGGAATACAGCAGAAGGCTGGGCTCCAATGGCAAATGTCAGGCTAGGATGGTCAGAAAACAGCAAAAAGTTGGAGGGTTCACAACTGGAGGCAAAATTACACATAAATGGAAATCTTTCCTAACACCCAGTAAACCAGTGAGACCTCTAGAACGAGGCACCCCAAAGTGTCAAGAGCGATCAGAGAAATTAGACTCCAAGTCGCTGCATCAGTAGGGATCACCCAGATAACCCAGGAAGGTTCGACCCTCTCTTCTTCTTCTGGCACCTTCTGACTTTGGACCATGGGCCCACTCTGGCGCTGGGTCGGACCTGAGGATCCGGCAACAGGTTTGCGGCAGCCAATGACCCAGCCGGTTCAGGGGACAGAAGCTGTTCAGTGTCTTTCATTGTGGAAATCGAGTTAGACCTGTTCTGGTAAAGTGGGGAGCCGTTGGGAACCCCATCTATATCCAATATCTCTTTCGTGAAGCCATTCTGTGAGTGGGCCAATCGATTTTGCTTGAATAAGGTCACTCCTGCAAGGTCTTGATAGAGTTGCAGGGTGGAGTCTCAAAAGCAGATCTCATCAAGTTGTCGAGCCCCGGCCAGGATCTTTTCTTTCTATTTATAAAAGTGGACCCGCGTGAGGAGGTTCCGGGTGTAGTCACGCCATTCAGGAAGTGGACACAGTGTGTCCGATTTAGGTTGATAGTTTTGTCTGTTGGAGAGTTCAAAATATGGCGGAAACGGTCAGAGATGTAAGTCTCCAGGTTGCGGTCCGGTATGTCAGTCAGGACACCCCTGATATGGATATTGTTGCGACAAGCACGGTTTTCAGAGTCTTCATATTTATCCCCATGAAAAACCTCTCTGTCTTTACGGAATTCTATGCGTTGGGCCCACTCACTTGTACGATTTCTCACACAGGGTTGTTTCGACCTCCTTTTCCGTGCGTTCAGCTTCATCTAAGTGGTTATCAATAGCAGCAACCTTCACTGCCATCTCTGCCAGGGTACCCTGTATGTCCTTCCGAATTTCGGTGAGCCATTGCAGTAAATCCTCCTACATGGCCATCTATGAGGCAGATCCCGAGGCGCTGTCGCAGAGGACCTGGACCACAGTAGTGAGCTCCTTCCTTCCACTGTCCTGGATTTGTAAAAGGGACACAATATCTGGTGATTTTTGGGGTTTCCAGATTTAGCCATGACGTGGAGCCAAAAGGTCCAATCAGCAGGGAAAGCAGGAGTGCCAGGTCGCGATGCAGCTCGCTAGTATGCCGGTCAGGGGTCCAGGAGCAGCCTCTGAGATAGTAGACTATAATGATCTAGCCCGGGTCAGCTGCCAGCCAACAACTAGTAGATGAACAAGACTGCAAAGCTGTAGTAGGTTGGAGCCCCCAGGAGCAGGACCAGCCTCAGCACAATAAACTCCAGGTGTGAAGTCGCAGGGTGCAGGTCCAAGTTCCCTAACCACATAAGTAGAAGCAGGCCCCACAGGGCTGGTTTGACCCATGGTGGGGCCCCAGCCAGTGATTGGAAAGGACCGAACTGTGAGTGGGCAGCAGGGGAGGTGCACACCAATGGGCTGGCTTATGCAGGCTACGCTTGACAGTGGGGCTCCTCAGTGCAGGCGCTTGCATGGAGGCTCCAATGAACAGACCTGTGTGGAAGGCAGCAGGTGCCCCTCAGTGTGAGCACTCAAGTAGAACCAGAGATAGGGGAGCCCAGCCCCAGAGCAGGCCAACAGCAAAAAGAAGCAGGTTAGGGAGTCCTTGTGTCTATGTCACGGAAGGGCAGCAGGAGCAGAAATGGCACTCTCCAGAGCACCATAACGGTGAGCACAGACGCCGGCACCTCAACACCCCTGCCTGGCTCCACTGGTGTGAAGACTGCTGCCCCCAACAGCACAGCACCAGGACCAAAGGGCAGGGTAAAGATGTAACCCTCGCAAGACCCGCTGTAAGCTCCGCCGGCCAGAAGCACCGGAGCCACAGCCCTGCTCCCAAGCAGGGAGAGCTGGATGGAGAAGGTCTCAGGCTGCAAGGGACCACAGTGGAGGTGCAGCCAGGAGCGCAGGAATCCTGCAGGTTGTTGGAAGCTAAGCGCCCTCCCCCGCTATAGCGAGTCTCCCGCTAGCGGACTCCAATGGCAGGGGGTCACAGCAATGCAGAGGGAAGGCTGCATCCAGGCCTGGGTCAGCCACACCTCACATCCACCACCCTGCACGCTGAACTTCACACGAGGGTCTCCACCGGCAGCTCCAGGTTTGCGCTGCAATTTAGGAAGCACAATGTGGCTGAAGAATGCTTATTCGGGTCATATTTCTCCCCGCTCAGGCAGGAGGCAATCAGGCGGCCATCATATTCCACAGCAAGTCAGGCCACGCCCCGATTATAGTCATTTAAAGTAATTGGGTACATGTATTTTTCCTGTCAATCCCGGAATTCTACTGAAGAAAAGAAAAGGGGTGTCCTTGTCCAAAAACGAAATTCCTAACTCTCTCGACTCCCCAGACCTTGTCTTAAACAGTGGGGTGCTGAATATAACTGAAGCTTTGGTTTTTGGTACTGGGGGGAGAAGTGCTTTGCCAATTGAAACCAAATGTAATTATCTATTGAAAAATACACACTCTCTCCTGAGAGTGAGTAAGTGACCTTGATAGACGAAACATTTTATAATGCTTTTGAGGTGTGGTAGGAAGGAGGGTTCTACCAATCAAAAGTATGCTCAAAAGTTTGCATGATTTCAAAACTGCTAGCAATTTTAAGGTTGCTTGGAAACTCAGTGTACAAACCACAGCATGTGTGAATTTGCTTCTCAACACAGAACCTGTTGGAGGAGTTGTAAATCTAAACCTTAAGTAATATTCGTGCTCTAGTAATGTGCCATGGTATCATTTAATTTTGACATAAAAGGTGTTTTCAGGACAAAGGGGTGAAACTGGTATTTAGCCTGTGTTCCATGGACATGAGACAACAGAATTATTATTATGTTTTTTAATTTGTTTATTTATAAACAGGACACAGGAAAACATAAGATTAGCAACCAAATACAATGCATTCCCTCCAGCTTAAGGCGTCAACATTTCCCACCTCCCTCCCCTACTTTCCCCTGGAACAGCTTTAATTTTCGGCCCAATTGGGCGTGACTGGATGTACCCTCTTCCTCGTCTGAGTGCAGAGCCCTCGCAATTAAGCGTGGTTTGTAAATCAATGCTTGAAAATTGCTGTCATAATCCAGGAAAGGCACCCAAATATTCAAGAACCGGTGAAGGGTTCCCGCCTTGGCTGCTGTGATTTTCTCTGTGATCAAAATATCCCAAAGCTTAGTCCACCAGAGCGCCATCAGGGGGCCTTCGGTAGACTTCCAGGAGCGAGCCACCGTAATCTTTGCCGCCAGCAGAAGTTGGGTTATGAGGGCAGCCCTCCTGTCCGTCCTCGGGTATGAGCCCGGGATCGGGAATCCTAAAAGGATAGATTCGGGGACCAGGGAGATCACTGCTTGGGTAATATCTTTAATTGTGGCGAGGCACTGGGTCCAGAACTCCCTGGCCTTTGCACACGTCCACCACATGTGGAAATAGGACCCTTGGAGACCACAGAGATGCCAGCATTGGGGATCCAGGGCCTGACAAAAACGGTGTAAGCGGAGAGGGGGGTAGTACCACCGTAGAAGCAGCTTGAGGGCACACTCCCGATTGGTGGTGCAGGGGGAGGATGAGTGGGTCCTCGACCAGCTACCTACCCAAGTCTGGTCCTCTATGGTGAGCCATAGGTCTGCCTTCCATTGTGTCATGTAGGAGGCCTTCATTACAAGGGGTTCTCCTGCAGCAATTTGGAGAGGGCGGAGATCTTCCCTCAGGCTGGCAAGTCTTTTGCAGTGAGTTCCAGAGGGGTCAGGGCGTGTATTTCTGCCAATCGGGTCAGGGGATGAGAGTACCAATGCCGGAGTTGCAAATAGGTAAACCTGTCTGTTTCTGCTAACTGGAATGCTGCTTTGCATTGTTCAAAGGAGCGAAGGCGACTCTCCTTGAAAAGCTGCCCTAGGGATTCAAGGCCTCCCACCACCCAATTACGAAATTTAGAAGGGCAGGCTCCTGGCGAAAAGGTTTGGGTTGTGAAAAAATGGAGAGGAAGGGCCCAGTCCCACCCGGGGTGCCCTTATGTCTCAGGGCTCAGTCCCAGGCCTTCACCAAGTGTTTAATTGAGGACAGCACACCCGGCCATATGTGGGAGAAAGCGGAGGGGAAGAGGCAGGCAACACTGTTCTATCTCCACCCACTTCGGGCGCCCCGAGGTTAGTACCCATGCCTGAATATGGGCTAGTTGTGCTGCTGTCTGATATCTGCGAAGGTCAGGGGCCCCCAATCCACCCAGCCTGGAGCTGCTCACCATGGTTCTCTGGGGAATTCACAACCTCCTACCTCTCCAGATAAACCTGAGCATCTTCCTTTGGAGCCGCCGTAGTGGCGGGAGAGGGATCGAGGCGGGCAAAGATGAGCAAGCACAGAGGAACCATGGGAGGAGATTCATCTTGCAGGCCATTATGCGACCCAGAAGCGAGATCACCTGTGAGAGCCAGCGGCCCAGATCCCTCTACAGCTCTTCGAAGAGGGGGTGGAAGTTTGTCTGGTAGACATCTGCCAGGCGGGCAGGAATCTGGACCCCCAGGTAAGGAATAACCTTGGCGCTCCATCGTATTGAGCCTTGCCTCTCTAGGGATTCCCTTTCCCCTGGACCCAGCCAAATCCCCCAGGGCCACCGACTTCGCAAAGTTGATGGCAAAACCTGCTACTCTCCCAAAGCTGTGGATCTAGGCTGTGGCCAGGCTCAGTGAGGCTGAGATGTCTGTGATGGTCAGCAGCACGTCATTGGCATAAAGCGGGATCTTGTGCTGGGAGGGACCTACTTGGAGGCGTTTGATCCATGAGTTAAGACGAATGTGTTGGGCCTGGGGCTCCATGGCCAGGGCAAAGAGCAGGGGATAAAGGGGGAACCCCTGTCTAGTTCCACAGGACTGGGGAATTGGGTCAGATAGGAGGTTGTTGACCCTCAGAAATGTCTTGGGAGACTGATAATTGGCTAGTACCAGCTTTTGGAAAATGGGGCCGAAGTGGAAGGATTCAAGGGCCAGACGCAAGAAGGTCCAGTCCACTCGGTCAAAGGCTTTAGTCGCGTTTAAGGCCAATAGAGCGAGCTGTTGCGATTCTTGGTTGGCAACGTCTATCAAGTTCAAGGCTCTGTGAGTGTTGTCGCTCGTCGACCTGTGGGTTATGAACACTGTCTGGTCCGGGTCTATGATATCGGGGAGGATGGATGCCAGGCGGTTGGCCAGGATCTTTGAGTATATATTGGCATCAAGGTTTAATAATGAAATAAGCCTATATAAGCTATTGTCCCTGCGGTCTTTCCCGGGCCTAAGGATGAGGACCGTAATTAATTCCAGCATGGAAGGAGAGATGGTCCCTATGGTAGCAAAAGAGTTAAAGAGGGCTATAAAGGGGGCCACCAGCTGGAGGCAGAAAGTTTTGTAGAATCAGGTAGTATACCCATCTGGGCCCGGGGCTCTGGGTTTGAGGCTCTTGATGGCTGCGTCGACTTCCTCACCTGAGATGGGGCCTCAAGAAATTCCCTTGCAGAGGCTTCGAGGCGTGGCAGGGCAGCGCCCTGCAGGTAGTCCCATTGTTCTACTTGGTCCCTCAGAGATGCTGCCATTATTTCTGAGTGGTGGGCCACGGCCAGTCACAGTTTGTCCTGCTCCACGAACTGGATCGTGCTGCAAGAGTCACGCAGGCCCAGGATAGTATTTTGCTTCTTGGCTTTGGCAAGTTTGTCCACCAACAGGTTATTTGCTTTATTGCTTTTAGCATAGTACCATTGTTTGGTGATAGTTAGCATGTGCACCGTGGCCTCGGCATAGTGTGCCTCCAGTCTCTTTTGTGCCGCCCATAGGGCCCGATAGAATTTCGGGGACCAGCCCTTTCTCTTGTGGATGGCTTCAGCTTCCTGGATCTCCTTCTCCATGGCTGTGCGCGCGTCTCGCCTACATTTATGAAAAGCTGCCCCTTGAGCGATCAGTACCCCTCTCACCACCGCCTTCATGGCATCCGAGGTGTTAGCTTGGGACGTGTCCTCATTCTGGTTTTCCATGAAGACATGTCATTCAAAATGGGGTCATACCGGTTCCACCGGCGGCGGGGTGGAGGATCCGGGTCATGAGCACGGAGTGTCAATGCAACTGGAGCGTGATTGGAAAGGACCCTGGGGCCAATACTGATGTCATCTTGAAAGCAGAGATATGAGGGGAGGCCAGCCAGAGGTCGTTCCGGGAGAAGGTTCTATGCACCTATGAGTAGAAGGAGAAATCCTTCTCGTTAGGATAGATTACCCTCCAGGTGTCCACGACATCTAGAGTTCGGAAGAGGTGAAGAAGGCTCTTCGCCAGTCTCAAGTCCTTGGGGGACGGGGGGTAAACGTGTCCCGTAGTGGGTCTGGTACTCCATTGAAGTCACCGCCAATAACGACTTGGCCCTCGATGAACAGAAGGAACGCCTCCTCTAGGTCCCCATAAAAACCCTCCTGGTTGTCATCAAGGGCAAAAGCTGAGTTGAAGGAGTAGAGAAGGCCAAAAATAAGGCTTTTGGCTGCGATGAAGCAGCCCTCCGGGCAGCGTAAGGAGTCCAAGATTTGTGGCCTAACATTTTTTCCAAAAAGGATCGCCGTGGCCCCCTTCTTGGTGCCATTGGAGGCCATAGCAATGTCATCCTGTGGCTGAGGTTTTCTAGATAGCCTCCAACGGGAGGGTAGGACTTCCAACCTCGACCCCCAACAGGAAGTCAGAACTTGGGGAGCCGAGATCATTCCATCAGGACTTCCCCTAGCCAACAGGGCTACAACAGTCCATAAAGGTTGGGTTGTACTCCAAGGGAAATACGGTGACATATACCTTGGAGTTGGGCATGGGCCTGCAGCAGCTCTTGGCAGTTTACATGTTCCAGTGCTGTCTGATCTTCGGGGGAGGCACCAACCATCATTTCATCCTCCGGTTCCTATGTACTCTTGACCAGGATGCACACCTCGGTTTGGGGGGCGATTTATCGGGTTCTTCCTCGGTGCGGTCAGGTACAGGGGCTTTTACCCCTCCAGGAGAACCGGGGAGTAAGATCGCTGCTGCATCGTTGAGGTGGCTGATCATTCGGGGGACTCCATTGTAAGAAAATTGGAGGGCCATTGGAAATATCCATCGGTAATCAGTCAGGTGATCTTGCAGAAAGAGGGTGAGCGGTTGGAGGGTCCTTCGCTTCTACAGTGTCAGAAGAGAGAGATCTTGTAAGATTTGAAGTGGGGATCCTTGGAATATCAGTTCATCACGGGAATGACCAATAGCGGAAATGGCTTCCTTGGTGGTGTAGAAGTAGACTCTCGTGATCACATCTGGCGTGGACTCCGCCTCCACTCCTCGCCGTGGACGTAGCCTATGAGTGCGATCCAGCAGAAGGTATGACTTGTCCAAGTGCGGGAGCAGTGATTGAAAGAAGTCACCCACATAATTAGACAAATCCTTGTCTGGGACTGTGGAGGGGACCCCCCCTATCTGGTGGTTATTTTGGCGGGTCCTATTTTCAAGGTCCTCCTGTTTGTATTGGAGGATCTTGCTTTTGTCCATCAATGCCTGAATTGAGCGTCGCATCTCCACAAGGGACAAGGTCTTCCGTCTCCACCAGCCTATGCTCCACATCAGAGACCATCTGGTCCATCTGTTCGAACTTAGAGGTAAGCTCTAACATGCAGGAGCGAAATTCTGCCTTAATGTCAGACATAAAGGCTTGGAGATCCTCTTTAGTTCCAAGGGTCCCTCTGTCTTCTTGGGGCTTTTGAGGCATGACTTTCAGGGGCTCCACCTTCTTCCCTTTATCTGCTGAAAGGAGCATAGTTGAAATGTCTGCATTCTTAGAAGGTTTAAGGTGCTCAGCCATATCCTCAGGAGTTGTCACAAAGTTTCTTGGGTAACTGGAGGGCAAATCACTAGAACACGGGCTCCCTTAGCACGCACAATATAGCTGGAAGGGGGGTCCATAAGCGCCCAAGGTGAAAGCGAGGTGTAGGGGCTCCAGTAAGCTCTGCGCTGATTTGGGTTCCCAGCTGAGGAGGAGCAGGGGTGATGTAGTGCAGGACGGGGCTCTCCGGGTTCAACTGTGAGTCTAATTGGAGGTTGCTGTGATTAGCCACCGGGGGCCCAGCTAAGATTCACCTTCTGTCCAGTAGGGATGAGGGGCCAGCTGCCACAGGATAAGGAAATATGCAAGTCTTAGCAGGCAGATGAGGCCCAGATATTAACGTTCTCAGCATGGGGGGCGCAAAATCGGGATCAGGCATGATGGATTCAGGAGGAGTGAAGGCCCCAATTTGTGGGAGTCTGGTCCAATCCCCAAAAATGTTTGGAAGTAGTGAGGCTGAAGCCAGGGGGTCTCCGGAGGATGTTGCCCACCCCCGGAGGCAAAGAAGTAGCGAGGTGGAGGGGGGTGGTGAGGAAGCTGAGCAGAAGGCAGAATGGTGGGCTGCAAGTGCCCCCCCCCCCCCCGAGTGGGCCCGAGGAAGAGATACTGCAGGTCTGGTGAAGCCTGGACCGGATGAGAAGCAGTTACCGGCGCTCCGGTGCACCGAGAGCTGTCAGGAGGCACCACGCAGGAGGGACCGTGCCAGGCGGTGGCCTTATTCTGCCCAAGCCCACCCCCCTCGGGTACCTTCACTGCTGAATCACAGGCAGGGTCCTGGTGGGAGCAGCCATGCATCTCCCAGCCCGGGGGCCAGGCAGGGCAGAGCGCGAGTGCAGGGCACTGGGGGAGCGCCGCTCCGCCGGGCTCCCCGAGGGTGGTGGCAATCTCGGCAGATCCCAGAGATGCAGCGTAGATGGAAGAGTCCACTCTCAGTGACTGTCTCGCCTGCCTGCAGGCTCCAGACAAGGTCCCTGGCGGGAAAATCCTCAATGTGGGGCTGATTTTACTGGGTGATCACTGTCGGAGAGGTCTGGCAAACGGAGAGGGTTTTTCGGGCTTGCGAGCCCCCGGTCTCATTCCGGCGGTAGAACGGCTGTTGAGGCAGCAGCTCTGTGGCAAAGCCAGCGCGTCCCGACCGCCATCTTGAAAGCGATTGGCGGTGCCGCCAGAATGCTCCCGGCTGCATTATAAGGCACTAGTAGGCATCAGGGGCTCAACCTGCCACCCTATGAGCCCCCAGTGTTTCGCAGTCGGATGCCACCGTCAGCAACGCTGAAGAACAGCAGGAACTGGCACCAGTAGCAGAAAGCTGCAGTCCTCGTGCGGAGACCATTAGAGTAGCTGCTGTATCCCAGAAGCTCCAGGCTACGCCCCCAGAATTTTTTTTTTGTATGTGAGTTTTGTATTGAAGCTTTGTTTTGTGCCACAGAGAAGGTGGGTGTGGAACCATTTAAGGCAAATATTCATTGAAACTATAATTTAAATAAATATATATTCTTCTGAACCCTGGGCTGATTCTTGGTTCATTGTTGGCACGGGGGGGGGGTGCTAAGTGGATCTACATGAGCCCTAGACAGGGTTGGCTGAACACAAATAATGTGCTGTGTGTCATCTTGATTGGGGGGACTCCCCATGTTAAGGGTACTCTCCCAATATATTGTTACATGAGCCAGCCAATATGGTGACACGCATAAGAGGCAGAGGTAAAACGAGGAAGGTTGAAAAGTGTGCAGAGAGCGATGGTGAGGTCTTTGTATGGGCCTCATCATGACTTGGCCGGTACCGCCGGCGGTATTACCGGCGGTGGTATTGGCCCTACTGCCGAACTCCCCGGCGCTAATAGCGCCGGATCACGAGTTTGGCGGTAATATTAATCCCCATTCCCCATTGAGCCCATTCGGGAATGCCCCATTCCACATTGGGTTCAATGGGGAAATTTCGCGCTAATACCGCTGGCGGATTTCCCGCCGGTGGTATGAGCACGAATTTTCAGCGGATTTCCCCCCAGCTAAGAGCTGGGGCAAAATCCGCCGAAGTCCTGATTTGGCGGACCCTTAAATCCGGCGGTAATAGCGCTACCGCCGGATTTAAGGGTTACCGCCAAAGTCGTGATGAGGCCCACAGTTAGGAAGGCCATAAAGGAGACTGGCACAGTAGTCAGGTCTAGAAATGACTAGGGAGGAGATAAATTGTTTTGCAGTATTGAACGGACGACGATGACAGATTTTTCTGATATTGAGGAGGTTGAGTCGGGCTGCAGTGGCAGATTTAGAAATGAGGAGCGAGAAGTTGTGTGATAGGTCGAAGATGACACCAGGGTTATGGGCAGAAGCAGAGTAAGGAAGGTAGTCGGAAGAGATGAGAAGAAGAGGGAGAGAGGGCCAATTTGGCTGGGGAGTAGAGAGCTTCAGTCTTAGTGGAGTTGAGCATGAGTGAGTGAGACACCATCCATTATTTGATGGCAGAGAGAAAGTTTGATATTTCTGACAGCAGCTTGTTGGATAAGAAGGGAACGAAGAAGATTTGAGGGTTGTCAGCGAAGAATCCATAAGAGGCGATCGGGGCATCAAGAGCTGCGTTATATGGAGTGAAAAGAAGTTGACCAATGACAGACCTATTGGGAACTTCAACAGTGAGGGGTTTGTGGGGGTGTCTGTTCCAAGACACCTGAAAGTGCCTGGTGCAAGGAATGAAGCAAACCAATCAAGGGCCTTGCCTCTGATGCCAAGAAGAGATCATAAGGAGGGCAGGTCAGAATGTTTAACAGTGTCGAAGGCAGTCGTAAAGCCAAGAAGAAGAATGGAGAATTGGTTCGCATGACGTGAGGAAGAGATCAAGTTACTGACAATGAGGAGAGCCTGATTGAAAAGGGACACAGAGGTTGTGAGCATCAAGGAACTCTGTTAGTCAATTGAATACTATTTAATCTAGGATTTTGGAATAGTGTGGTAGAAGAGAGATAAGACAACATTTGACAGGAATGTTAGGATCACAACCAAGTTTCTTACGGAGTGGGATGACAGCAGCTGACCTGTAGTATGAGGGAAAAGTGGCATTTTCAAGAGAGGAGCTGAAGCGGGAAGTCAAATGTAGAGCGACCCTGGGAGCTATGTGTTTCCCAACGTGCGGGACAGTGATTCCATGGAAGCACAGGAAGGGTTAACCTTGAGCAATAAGGCAAGAATTTCCTCATGGCTGGTAGGGGCAATCGAGGACATAGTAGTGGGAGAGGAGGATAAGAGTAGTGGAGAAAGGTGAACTAGATGGCGGGATAGAAGGTAAGTGGTGAGGGTATTGCGAATGGAAGACATTTTAGAAGCAAAATACAGAGCAAGATCATTAGCAGAAAGTGAGGAGCAGATGGAGGAGGGATTAGGAGGAGAGAGAGTAGAGTTGAGGGACTTTTGGAGGCACCTAGGTTGGGAGGATTGTGACAAAATGAGAGCGAGAGAGAATTCACATTTGGCAGAGTCAAGAGCTGAGGAGTAGTTATGAAGAGCAGTAAAGTAGAGTTGCAGATGGTGGGTGCCTGGACCTTTGCCAAGTGCAAAGTGTTTTCCTCATTGTTGTTTTCAGGGTGCTCATGAAAGATGAAACCCAGGGTTTTAAAGGGCAGGGATTTGGAGTGAATGTAGAAAGAGGGAAGTGAGAGGAGAAGGGGACATTGAGAGCAGCATTAAAGTTAGTGCATTCTTCTTCAGTGGATAGATGTGGGTTCTGCTTACGAGGAGAGCGAGTGGTGTAGGTCAGAGAGGTGGATAGGGAATTTGGAGGAGGGAAACATGCAATTACTGATGGCTGTAATCATGGGAGAGGGTGATGAAAACGCCAGAGTGGAGATTGAGGCAAAGAATATAGAGTAATCAGAGGAAGAAGGAGCAGTGGAGATACTGGTGGCGGATAGTTGAACGGAAATGAGAATAATATCAAGGGAGTTTCCATTTGAGTGGGCGGGTAGAGAGTGGATGGAAGAGAGTGAGTGGTTAAGGAGAAGAGAATCAAAGTCAGTGGATAGAGCAGCAGAGAGAGAGGGGAGATTGAAGTAACCAGTGACAATGAGGGTGATGATCGGGAGGGAGAGAGTCGATAAGTTGGGAGAGGCGATTGAAGAATTTACCTACAGGAACAGGTGGCCGATAGAGAGATAATATGAATGCTATAGGCAGCAGTGATTATGGAGATAGTGAATTGGAATGACGGAGAATCAGCGGGAGAAAGGGTTGTAGGAGAGATAGGAAGTTTGGAAGTGGAAAACAGACCTACATCACCACCCCTGCCATTAAGACGGGGTGAGTGGGTGAAAGTGTAGGCAAGGTCATGAAGGGTAAGGGTAGCAGAGTCTGAGGGAGTGATCGAGGTTTCAGTAGGGGTTAATCGGGACACGAGAATGTGAATGAGAAAGAAATAAGTTAGAGGTAATGCATGTTTTATTGCAAACAGTCTGAGCATTCCAAAGAGTAATAGAAAGAGAGTGAGATGTGGAGGCATGGTAATGTTGGTCCTTGAGATGTATAGAGGCGGTGGTGGTGTATGCAAGGGGAGGCAATGTAGTGGGAGTTAGGGCTGGAGAGGGTTTTGTGAATAGCGATAGTAGTGGAGCAACGAGAGAGGTGCGATGAGGAATAAACATGATGTCACATTACCCTTAGAAGGAAGTCATGCTGAAGGAGCCCTTTTGCCTCAATCTAATCTCAAAATTGCAGGACATGTGTTGGCAAGGTGGTACAGATGAAGGACAGAGCAGAAGCAAGGATGGGGAAGAGGAAGAAGGACATGGAGTGAGAATGTGTTCAGATCCAGAATCACATTATTTGACCAAAAGTACAAGGGTTTACTGAAGTAGTATTGAATCCCGGAAGAATGTATTTATGAGCTCTGTGTCAGAGTTACTCCCAGCAGTCCCGAAGAAAGACTGGGAGACTCTGGGCCCAGGGCAAGCCCCTGTGACGTAATGCTACCCATGGAGATTGAATATGGGTGACCCATCCCCCAGAGTCCACCCAGCCTCCCTTCTCATAGCCTAAAGAAAGCTCCACAGCCACCCCTCAATGAAGGCCTGCCTTGAAACCCACCTTGAGATGAATATTATAGATGACAGAGAAGGGTCCCCCTCATCAGAGCCTCGTGTGTGCAGTAAAAGCAGGGGGCAGAAACACAGAACACACCAGCGTGCAGAGGGTTGTAGGAGGCACAGTACCTGTTGCACTAACTCCCCAGGCTCGGTCTGTGATTCTGCTCGCAGAGCAGGAGAATCTTTTGCAATGCACCCCAAACATGGATGAGTCCAGGAGTAGAGTGTGAATACGGAGGGTGAGGGAGAGCTGGCACTCATGAAGAAGGGAACGCGAGCAGGAGACACAAAAAGAGCGGGGAAAGGCAGCATGGGATCACTTGGCCTCCATGATAGTATTGCCTGATTGCAAGATAGTCCCCATTGTACTCAAGCCTGCAGCCCTCTGTGACCTAACCAATCAAACCATTAGAGAACATGGCCAATGAGGGAAGCCACGTGCATTATATGGACAGATACATCATCTGCCAGCTGTTGCCATCAGATGCCTATGAAGTGTCTTCAGTTGCCAGGAATTGCCATGAATCGTTCTGGTATTCACATCACACTCACATGACGGGGCACGGATTGCTGTCTTGAACCAAGCATTGACATCAAAAGTCAGATAATTACAAGGTACAGGCATTAAATCCCCGGGTATTCACATCCAAGTTTCATTGCCTGAGCCTGGTTTGCCCAATTAGCAATTAGTGCTAGATTCCACTATTTTATGTTACGTTATGTTATGTTACTCGGACTTGCTATAGCAAAACATTTGCAATTTGCATGGCCTCTTGGCACTTTCAAAAATCAATGTCAGGTTCCATAATCCCCAGTTAGCATTGCAGTGTTGGATCCCATTAAACCCAGTCAGCGTAGCAGTGCTGGATTCAATCTTACACAGTCAGCACATAAAGGTAACGTTCCAATGTTCATATTTATCACAATGCCAGATCGCACAATACTAGGTTAGCGCAGCAGCTAGAGGCAGCTTCAGTGGGCTCTAAAGTGTGGGAGGTGGCCACCAAGAAGCAAGCGCTACTGAGACAAAGGTAAAGGCATCTAACGAGGAACATGGCCACCGACCACACACTGGAGCCCGCCGGCAAAACGCTCTAATGCTATTGGAAGTTCAGGGTTGTGTGAGGAGAGGGGTCTGTGCAGTCACTGAAAACAGGAGCCACACCATACCTGCCTAACCTCCGGATTTTTCCCTGAGACTCAGGAATTTTTATAATTTCTCCGGGTCTCCGGGGAAGACCCTGGATCTCAGGAATTTTGGTGTTCTTTCTGGGTCCCATCAGATCCTCCACCCGATTGGCTGCCAAAGACTGCTGCCGGTAGCCAATCGGGTGGAGGTTTGCGCGGACACGGAAACGGCACGAATGTGCCTCCTATCCCTATGAGCCCGTTCTTGGGGTGGGGGGCAGCTTTCACTGATTGCTTTTTTTTAAATGCTTGCAGGACTTCGCTACCGGGGCTCCCTGCCCGAGTGTGGTTTTGTCTCTGCAGCAATTACTGTAACGCTTCCAGCACATTGGCAAAAGGAATGCAGGTGAAGCAAAATAATGCGCGGTTATTTTGCTTCACCTTTCATTTCTTTTACTTTCGTTCTTTTTGCCCAGGTTAGGGTGGACTCAGCCCCATTGATCCACAGCCATCAGGTTTGCAGGCTGGACAACTCACCACTGCACTAAATAACCTGATGAAAAACAACTAAGGTGAAATGTCCAATTTCGGTATTGCAAAATTCAGGGAAAACCTTTGTATTGTTTCTAGGAGTTTACATGTGCACATTTTAGGTTTAGGTTGAAATTACCTAAAAGAAATGGTTGCATTGACCAAAAGTTCTAAAAATGCTACCACCAAAGGTTCGAACACCAAAAGTTCGAACCTTTGGTGGTAGCATTGAAAAAAAAACAGGGGCTGCTGGGGTGTCTCCTGCATCGCCCCGCTTACTTTACTTTATGCTAGTGAGCGTGGGCTGCGGGGGACACCCCCGCAGCCTTCTGTTACAACAAATAAAGAAAAGGAAAGGACCCTGCAGCGCTGGTTCCCGATCACAGAAGTGAAAGGGAACTGGCGCTGGAGGGAACCCAGTGTGAAGATGAAGGTAAGTGGGGTTTGTTTATGTTGGGGGTGTGGGTCGGGGTGTGCTGAGGGTGTGTTGTGGGTGTGTGGGTGTGTGTGTGAGAATGTATGTGTGTTCGCATGAGAAAGGTGCAAACTTTTGGTAGTTCTCGTCTTTCTCATGAGGACGATTTCAGCCACAGGCAAATCACTCGGATTCCACATTTTAACGTGTTGATTTTATGGAAGGCAAATGCCTTTTTATCCTATGCAATTTGGGTGGTTGTGAAAAGGCAATTTAATGAAATATGCATATTTCAATTTGAACTGCACATTTCTGACGTCATATCACATTACAACAGAGTTTACCTTTTTGACATGTGGGTGGGACCATGTGAAATGGGCAGAGTTTGTTTGACTGTGGGTGGGGCATACATCTCAGGATTTTTGATTTTCAAATGTAGGCAGGTATGAGCCACACTGGTATAGTGCTTCACTGCTCCTTCATCCAAGAAATAGCAACTCAAATAAACTGGAGACGTTCAACGGCCAATCATGTACTGCCAAGTATAGCCAATCAGAGGGCTGCTTGCATCGTACTCTGGAGAGCTCAGGTTTCCCCGTCAATAGCACACACCGCAGCTCCATGAGTGCGCGGCTTGCTTGCTTTCCCCTTCAGTTGCTGGTGCTTGCCTGCTCAGGTGAAGCAGCAATCGGAGTATGGAGGGCTGTTGTACAGAGGATGTGAAAATTCCATCGCCGGATTTTCCATTGTGGGAGAATTCATCTAATTTTTTCTGTCGCATTTTGCCACAAATATTATGTGGGTTAGGGTAAAAATAAAGTTAAGGGGGAACTTGAGAGGGGATGGGGAAGCTGCGGGTGTCTTCCCCCACATACATTTGCGGTAAAATGTCCTATAAAAAAACAACTCAACTCAATTCTCCCTGATGAAAACGTCTCCATGGAATCACGCAGAACCTTGCACGGGGAAAGCCAACTTGTCAGGGAACCACTGACTGCCCCAGTCTGTGGATAAGAGCGAGTGCTCGTTACCACGGACTGAGAAGACATGACAAAAGAAAGCATAGAATACAGGCTCAAGCAGGCGCATTGCAAGATCCCTGATTGGTCAAAGAGCAGGAAACACACTCTAATGTCCATTTAGCAGAGTTCAGTGTACACAGCTAGCAGAATAAGCACAGATTCTCTTAAACCCAGTTAGAAAAATGAAGCCAAATTCCCTGCGCCCAGTGATCGTAGTAAGGCCAGATTCCAAAATGCCCAATTAGACAGTAGTGTCAGATTCCATTATGCTGTAACTAAGCGCATATAACCCAAGAAGAGCAAACGTTGAGTTGCCTAAATGCTAGCATTTAAGCAACCTATTCGCCACCACAAATTAACAGCTCTCTATGGTGGCCCCCCCAAAACACACACAAAGCGTAACTAACCCAATCGGAGCTGGATACCAGGATTCGCATTACCTGAAGTTCTCTGGTCATCTGACAGGAGCTAGAGGGCACAACAGAAGGATGGGGGAAAAGGGGCAGATGAAAAACTCCCAGAAACAATGGAATCAGATTTCCAAGAGGAGACTGAAGCTCCCAAGTAATCTGGGTGTAAGAGGAGGGGTTTAAGAGCAGGATTGCTGAAGAGGTGGTAGTCGTCTGGAGCAGGAGGCGGAAACATTGAGCTGCTGTACTGAGAGACTGATGGAGACATCTTTTGACTCCCAATGCCTGGTAGTAGCGCATGGAGGCCGATGCTGAAGAAGCTCCCGAGAAGGTTGAGAAAACACATATTGCCTGAGAAGAACCCTTTAATGTATAAAAGATGCCTAAAACCTGAGAAGTTTTAGAAAGCGCCTAGAGTCTGACAGGGGCACTATAAAGCCTGAAAAATACTTAGAGCCTGAGAAGGCAATTAGATGTTTTGGAAATCAGCATGAGAGAGGTGCTGAGAAGCTGAAAGAGGTCTAGAACCTAAAAAGGGTACTAAGAGGTTTCTGAACACAGCTAGAGTCTGAGAAGGGCACCTGGAAGCGATAGCAATGCCCGGAGCCTAAATGGGACATTGATAAGTTTTAGTAACTGCCTAGAACCTGAGAGAAGAGCTGAGAAACCTGAAAGTGTGTACCCGACAAGGAACAAGAACTGTGCTAGACTTGAGCAGACATTGCAAACCAACTAGACTAGAGTTTGCAAATTTGGGGAACTTTTCTAGCTGCACTCTTAAACCTCCGCGACTTAATACAAAAGTAATAACTCAATCGTGTCGCAATGATGTGTGTAGAGAGCGAAGACACAGAGTTCCCCCACTTCGCTTGTCAAAAATGAAACTATAAAGTTCTACACGCATCCATTACTGCACCACCAAAAAAATATTGTTCAAAAGCAGTTATGTTTGTTCATTTTCAGCCTTGTTTATTTTTAGTTGCAGCCCATATTGATGACACGTGTTTCGGCACTCTAACTTTGCCTTTCTCAAATCTGGGCAATTATTCTTATACAAATTACTATCCAAACTGATCAGTAAAGAATCAGTAAAGAACCAACAAAAATTCAATTTTCACAGTTATTTTAGAAAAAAGAAAAAAATAAATAAATTCAAAAAGCATTATTTTAAAACATATCATAATGCAGAGATAAACACATTTGTCATCATAAATGTCCATCATGAGAAAATAATAAAATAATAAAAAGAGCGCACATACCAATATATTGTCCAGTTGCAAGGTAGGTGCATGCGTGGTGATTTAGTGTTCCGATGGAGATGGAGAAAGAGAGGGGTGGGGTAAATGAAATTAAAAGAAAAAGAGAGAGTAGAAATAAAAGGGGGTTAAATGAAATTTTTAAATTGAATAAGAGGGGTGGGGGGCAAAAATAGTTTTGCAATATCGTTAATGACGTTTGTCCTTCCAAGTATCATTTGTTTATTAAGTGCAAGTATTGTCTAAAATAGAGCTTACCGATCTTTTGTTGTTCATGGTTTCTCTAAATGACGTGGGTGATACAAATGGAGAGAGTCCCGTCAGACTCGTGGACGAGGTACGTCCTGGTAAGGTAAAAAGAATGAAATATTGGGAATGGGTTGGTTCCCTCATTTTCCCGCTCGCAATTCACCATTTACTGGTTTAGGGATTCGAATCTAGGCGACAAGTGCATTTGCTTTTTTTAGGGGTTTTAGTTACAAAACGAAATTATAAATTGATAAAAATTGCAACGTTCATAAGTAATCCTTTTTCTATGCGTTCTGCCATTCACAATGCGTTTTTTACATAGCATGGAGGCCGGCTACGGCACATATACACTTTCACTTCTTAACAGCAGTTCATTATATATTTGACTTTTCATTCTAGAGTTAGTGCGGCTCCATGGGCCGTCTCGTCTCTTTTGCGGATCTGAGACTGATAGGAAGGTAGCAATGGGTGGTCTCATGCTTAGTTAGAGCTTACCTGAAAAGTCACAATTCCGGCATAAAGCGTTGTGTATTTACTAGGCGTTCGCCTCCTACTGAATGGGGAGTATGTATGCTGTTACCAAGGTAACTTGTTCGTCCTACTTCGCTTTCCACCTTCTCCCTGCCGTCGGCCATAGATTGGGATACTTTGCCTCTATTAATCTGTGTCATGAGGTTACACGAAGTTTAGTTCCATGATGTAATTTAAACGCATAGTTATGCATTTAGCTTTACAAACGGAGCCCTTTTTGTTGTTGGCTCGTGTGAAAACCTAATAAATCTTTATTATTGTGTGATAAAGTCACGTGTATCTCCTTCACCCATAGTCTCATGGGAACTGTAGTTTCTGCTATATTTAGTGGCTTTTAATCCCTTCACCCATAGTCTCATGGGAAATGTAGTTTCTGCTATATTTAGTAGCTTTTGATCAGTCCTTTAACTCAGTATGTATTGTTCTTATTTTTACATTGTTAGTGCGAGTCTATGTGGACAAATATACAGGGAAATGCAATTACTTACACATTCTGTGCAAACGGTAAATGCATAGGAGCAGTTGCTTGTGTATAACCACAAAGTTTAATAAATGGTTCAACACTATCAATGGCATAGTTACAAGTTTTATTGCGTGGGTCCTTTTTGGTTCACACACTTTTTGATTATTATCAAAATTAAACATTGTTTCATTAATGAAACCAATATAGTTTTTATATGTGGTGAATTCACGTGCACCTATTTTTCCAATGTCTTATGGGAATTGTAGTTACTGCTGTATTAAGTGAATTTTTTTTTTTTTATTTGGGATAGCAGTTTATTAGCTCTGTATGTGTTGTTTTTGTTCTGATTTTAAATATATGTCCACAAATATATACGGAAAACTCAATAGTTGCCAATTTCATACAAACAACTGGTACATGGAGCACTTATTTCAGTAAAAACACAAATGTTAGTATATGATTCAATCTGTTCAATGGCATGATTCTACATTTTCGGGCATAAGTCCGTTTTGGTTCACTCTTTTTGAGTTAATATTATAGAAAATTGGACATCTCATTGTCTGTGTTTAAACCTGTTTCACTACATCTGAAATACTTGATTAACTTTGCTTCTTCTTGTCGCAATCTTAGTTCCTGGTTTCCACCTCGGCATCCCAAGGATACCTTTTTTAGACCAATAAACTTGATGTCCTGCTTGCAATCCAATTGATGAAGACTCTGCCAGTGTTCTGCCAATGGTAGATTCTTATCTTGGTTTCCAATCACTGCCAAGTGTTCTCGTATTCTTGTGCGTATTTCTCTGATCGTGGTGGAATGTTCCACCATGTGCAAGCATGCGGTTCCCACCTCTCTGGTTTTTCTAGCATGGACAATGAGGCTGAAGAAGTGGGCAGGGAAAAAGGCATTGCACAGCAGGCAGGGTCGGACTGCGGAATAACATTGTCTCAGGCAGCAATGAAAAAGTGGCCCACAGTTGCAAATGGAAAATCATTCCTTTTGTGACAGACTGTTTGAGTAGTACCCAAGGGGGAGGTTTTTGAAAAACTGTGATGCAAATTGTGCATTAAAAAAAATATTAATTCAGTAACAATGGGCCAAACTACTAATGGTGAAGTAACTAATCAAAGTAGTCCATTGTAGCATTTTTGTTTTGGGCATTGCCCTATTGCCCTATAGGCCAGCCCGAGCCCGACTGCAGGACCAAGGCAAGGGAGAGCAATAACACGGCGACCCTTTTAAGCTGCTTTCAGCTAGAAAGGTGAATGACATCACCCACCCAAAACTGCCTCTCATACGATCCTTGTAAGAAATTAATGGGACATGTCCATGCCTTAGGGGTGGGTGGGTGTGTGTATGTAGGGGTGGATATGTGTGTACAAAGGACACTTAAAAAGCCATGGGAAATGTTATGTGTATAGTACATTTAATAAAGTAGTGAACAAGATATGTTGCCTCAATATGGACAAGGCGTTATACTGATTGTGATGGACTGTTAAGGCTACATTGATCTCCTTTTTCTGTTTTCTTATGTTTGTTTTGTATGGGAGATAAAAACAAGCAATCTTAGTCGCGAATGAGGGTAACATGATGTCACGATTTAAAAACCTCCTTACTAAAAAAACCTGATCTCCAGAAGGGAGACGTTCTGAATTACAGGCCTATTACCAACAATGCCTTCCAGCTGAATATTCTGGATGGGGTTGCACATAAACAGGTAGCCCTTCACCTCAGTAATTCTCCCATTTTAAATTGCCGACAATCGGGATTTAGGGCCGGCCATAGCACCGAAACGGCACTGTTGGAATAAAAATCCAAGCTCCTCGCATGCACCGACAAAGGTCTCACCTCCATGCTCATGCTCCTGGATCTTTCTGCCGCTTTCGACCTTGTAGACCAAACTTTGTTGGTCTCCAGGCTCGAAGAAGTGGCAAACTTCTCCCCAGCAGCTTCCCGCTGGGTCGCTTTGCTTCTTCACAACAGGGCAAGCAGTGTCTGTTCTTGGACAGCAGAGGCAGCTGCAATGCCTATCGAATATGGGGTCCCCCAGGGGGCAAGCCTCTTTTACAACATTTTCACGACCCCCTTCTTTGCCATGCTGGAGCGTGAAGGGATATGGTTCATGAACTTTGCTGATGACACCCAGTGCATTATCCCGCTGTCAGGCTCCCGCGCGCAAGACGGACCCAGGTTGAATAAAGCCTACACATGCATTGATAACTGGATGGCATTAAATGGCCTGGCACTCAATAGGTCTAAGACCGAGCTTGTGATTGTGGGCCCAACCTATGGGGGCTTTCAACTTGGCGACGTGAAGATTACCATGCTCAAGAAAGTTAAATCCCTAGTGGTCATCCTTGATCAGTACATCTTCTTGGAGGCCCATGTGGGGAGTGTGGTCTCAGGAGCAGCCCATTACCTGAGACTCTCCACCCATCGGAGTCCCCTTATTACGCAGGGCAATGCAGAAATTCTAGCTAGAGCCATTGTAGGCGGAAAAATGGGCTACTGCTGCAGCCTCCCGATTGGTATAAGCAGAGCCGATACCAACTGCCTTCAGGTGACCCAGAATGGGCCTGTGAGGGTGGTAATGGGTCTCTCGAGACGTGATCACATCTCCGTAGCTAGAAGAGACCTGCACTGGCTGCCAGTCGAGGCGAGAATTAGCTTTCGCCTCCTTATGATTACCTTCAAGTGTTTACAGGGCACTCTGCCCTGTGACCTGAGGGAACTGATCGTGATCAAGGCCCCTACCAGAACTCTTAGATCCAATAATTCTAAAATGCTAGTCATCCCCAGAAGCAGATCTAGGAAGACTGAAAAGGGAGCTTTTTCAGTGGCAGCACCAGCCGCATGGAACGGCCTCCCCTTGGACCTCAGGCTCGAACCTAAACTCGAGCCGTTAAAAAAAAAAAAGCTAAAAACCTGGCTATTTGCTAAACCTTAGCTTTCCTACTCCTCTGAGACTCCCCTCCTGGTTTCGACCGATTGTCCCTGTACTTTGATTTCTTTGTTATGTTAGTGCCATCATGCCTCTGGGTCCATTGCTGCGCAATACATATAAATTATAGTAAATTAAAAGTAAAGTGAGGCCATATCTTGTCTCCAAATACGGGGCCTGGAACATTACTTTAAGAGGGACAGAATGTTCTGAAGCACGGTTCCCCTGGGAAATGCAACATTATGGAGGGTGCATAAAGGCACTGGGAGAACCCCCAAACAGACATGTATGGTTCAGGGATAGGGTCTTTATTAGGGCATTAGAGGCAATTGGAGTGGGATAAATGAAGGCGATCTTCTACTGAGGGTACAATTATAAACACATTAAATATAACATGCAAATTAAATCTTGTGGTTAGCCCTTTCCCTAGAATGCTTTACTACTTACTCCTCAGATACCCCTGAAGGTACAATAAGTCAATGGAAAGGAAGCCATTGTCACTAAAGGTCTTTTCCTGGATTCCCGTCCTAGATCCTGGCCACTGTCCAGGTTAGACTTTCCTACGGTTTCCCGGGACCTTTAAAAACTCTCCCCAGTGACAACAAGGTTTCCTGGGTCACTTCTTAACAGAACTCCTTCCTCTCTTCTTGTAGGTCTTCCAGGGAGGGGATCCGGTTGCAAACCAAGCTCACAGATTAGCTCCTTCCTTTTCTCACAAGGTAATGTCTCCTATTTATATGGTCTCTGCCCAGGCCTCTCACCATTGTCATTCACAGAGTCTGGCACTGAGCCATTCCAGTGAAACTGGTTCTTGTTGGGTACGCGACTCCTTTGGTGTGCAACTAGTTGATTGGCGTTGCTGAGATATCTCAGACTCTCTTGCTGGAGGTCCCGATTCCTCTGAAGCGGGTTCCACAGAAACTCCCAGAAGTGTGGCATGCCAGAAGAATTTCTAGGGGTCCCATTGTGCTCTGGTTAACCTCCCTGCCTTAGGGTCCTGAACCTACCACCGCCTTATCACACCTTACTCCCTTCTTCGCCAGGTCAATGCACACACTCATGCTTAAGGGCTATCATTAGACCTTGTATCCAGCTTTCAAGTTGGCGGTTTGACAGTGGTGACATTCCAACATGTGCTCCTTTCTCCTCCCACCTCTCCCTGATAACAAATGGGCTTTTTTAAAATCGTACTTGCTTTCTGGCACTTTCCCTATGCCTCCAAGGGAATTTCTGTGGTTTTCCTCTCTATCTTCCTTCTTTTTTCTCCTTTCCTTCAAGATACTTTCCTACACCCTTTCAACCTCTTCACCCTTGATCTCTCTGGATTTTTTATTGTTGTCCCACTTTTCACCACCTCCAGTGTCTGCTGCTTCCCCCCTCTCCTCAAGGATTTTCACATCCTCCAACCTCTCTTGCTTTTGTCCCTTCTTCTGGGTGGTCATTTCTTGCAATCTCTCTTGCTCTCTCGCCTCGTCTTGCACCCGTAGCTACTCCTATTTTCCCCCTCCTTCGGAGTGTTTTCCTCCTGCCCCTCCAATGTCTCTGCTTCTCCACTTGCTGCTCAGCTACTCCAAACTCCCACACTAGTATTCTCCCTGCGTGGGATTGTATAGTGGCTCTTCCCCTTTCACCGGGACAAACTTTGGCTAAGGACTTGTAGCTAGTTTTGATGATTTTACCTGCTCAAGGATTGGCTGCGCCACTAGAGCTTCACTCATCAAAGTGTGTCTAATTCAACTTTACCGGTTTTGCTCCAATACAAAACAAGCCACTAAAAGGCCTTTCTACCATCTTGAATCTGCCAGCGTTGCCCATGCAAGCTGGAGTGCACATGCCGAGCTCCAGAAGCAAGAGCCAGCCGCACCCACTTCTGATCAGCTTGACGCCGCTCTTTTGCCACGGTCGCAGGTCTCTGGTTGATTCTTCTCTGGTAGGCTACTGGTCAGTCATTGCAGTTCTAGGCTTATAGGGCTGACAGATTTCATTACAATACTTTGGGCCTGATTTTTTAAATGGGAAATAGCAGCATTATGAGACAAGAGGTGGTCACGTGATCCAGTCCCCTGGTGTGTGGGCGACATGGGGTACCGCCTCATAAGGCCCCTGGTCCCTACATAATAGAGCATATGGCAGGGGCGTTGCTAGGGGGGGGCTAAGGGGGCTATAGCCCCTGATCTTTTGGTTGTAGCCCCGGATAGAAACTCAGGAGCTACAGCCAAAAGACTAGCTAGCCCCCAGTCCCAACAGTTCCGACGTCAGCTTAGCCCCGGATCTTTTCCAGACCTAGCAACTCCCCTGGCATATGGTAGGATCCACCCCCTGAGTTGCATCCTACGACGCCTTAAGAACCAGGCAGGGCATGCTGTCACAATCCAAAAATTGTAAAGCCAAAAGTTGCTAACCCTGTCCTGGGGCATGCATGGGTGAGACTTCCCAAGCCCCGAGAGGCGAGTGGACGGTTGCCGGAGCGCAGCACAGTGTGGCCTAAGAAGACCATAGCACTATACTGCCTCAAGGAGGGGACTACCGAACGGAGGCGCTGACGAATGAACCCGCCGCAGAGACCGCTAGTAAGGTATTTTGTTTTGTGAACACCGTCCTTACTACCAGGCCTCACCTTTTTATGCTGCTGCGTGTATCGTGGGTTTATTTTTATTTTCCTGCCCTGTGACTAGAACAGGCAATTTTTCTGCCCTCTCACCGGCTACAGGACCCACGGCCTGATTTTGAGCATGTGCTAATTATAGTGGCAAAGCCAACATTCTCCCCACCAGTTTCCAGCACCACCATTCTGTGGTGGGTGGAAGTATTGGAGGGTAAATGTCATGCTTTCCAGCAGCAAAAGCTGCATAAATCTATCATTTACATAGAAACATGCGTACCAGTGGCGCTGCAAGCAATTTCTAAAAGACTGCCACCTTTCTAGTTTAAGAAGGTTTTCTTAAGCTTTCATTAAACTAGAAAAGTGGTGCTGCAGCATCAAAAAAGCCATTTTTATAAAGGGAAAAATGTGAAGCAGCCTTTAACGGCACCACACGGGTGTCATTAACTCCTCCTATTGACGTGCTAAAGCTGTGCTTTTGAGAACAGATTCCCCTCCCAGTACTTTTCTCATGGTTGCTAAGGCTGTTGTCAAGCAGTAAGTCAGGCACATGCTATGGTGCTTTTAAAGAAAATGTTCATCCCTCATGGATGAAAACTTTCTTGTTTTTGCATGCACCTCAGAATCAGGCCCTCAGTGTACATGATTTTGCGACTCGCAGTCTGGACCACCAGACTAGAGACTGCGACGTTTGTGGGAGGGACTGGTTTCTTACTTTATGTTATCCCCTGTCGTAGCTTTTCCATTGTTTGTGTTTTGTGTGCGCCCTGAGGCCTACGGGCGCGTTGGCACGTTGAAAGCAACAGAGTAAAGGACTGTGGGAGGCTGATTACCATCAGAGGCGGAAAGAGCTATGATTATAATGTATACCGTTTTTTGCTAACCATGCAAGTGTGTTATGTTATGTGCGTTTGAGTCTATGTACGTTTGTGTGCTACCATGCAAAAAAGGTTTCCTATTATCGTCCCTTAATATCATGGGTGGAGACACGTCACAATCAGGCATCAGGCGTCGAGTAAGGAGTCTCGAGGGGTATACCCTTGGGGATACTGTGACCATGCAACTATCCTTTACAAGTGCCGCTTCTCACTAGGTGCCTAGTGACATCCGAGGAACACAGGGGTTTGCATGTAGGCACAGGGAGAGTTGGATTCCAGGGCCAAAGTGCAGCATCTTTAAGCCAATCTCTAAAGAGCCACATATAACAATATGTTGCCACCTGTGAACCTTAAGGCCCACTCCCCTCATTTTACAATGTACCGCTACTATGTGCAATGTTTCCCTCTGCAATCTAGCAGGAGATGGTGAAAAATAATATAGAAATGCATTTTAATTCAAGAATCTTAAATTCGGGCCCTAAACTGTGTTTTCATGTTTGAACAAGCATAACATAATGGGCGCGTTCTGGCTGCAAAAATATCTGTTGTTAAAAAGTGGGAGCCATTTGTAGAGTATTGCATCATATAAACCAAAAATAAATAAATATTATTTCTATGTCGAGCAGTGCTATTACTTGAATCCCAGTCCATTGTGGTTTTATTCCATATTTAATGTTCTCTGCTGATAACGAATATACGTGCAGCAAAAAGGAGATGGCAATGTGAACAGACGTGAAGAGTCTATCTTGACGGAGGAGCGTGTGGCTTAAGATGGCCGCCCCGAGGGACGTTAGCGCGAGGGCACCTGAACACTTAAGCGAAGGTTATATTTTCCCAGTTGGGTTAATGCGCAGGTTGGACAAATTGCACCTTGTTGTCAAGCTAAAGGGCTCAGCGTCCTTTCTTCTTCCCTCATCTTTTAATCTTTAGATTGCCTCTCAGACCGCTCACCACAATAGTGTGCACATTAATTAGGTACAGCAGTCGTCGTCAAGCAGAGACTGCTCTGTACACATTAATAGTCGTTTTACAGTTCTCCACCAGTGTTACCACAAATGGCAAGCATTGGCAATGCCAATAGGTATTGCTGTTTTGGTCAGTGTGAGTGGGTGAATAGGATTTTATAACTGGGTGTTGGGATGACTGGGTGAAAATACTGCATAGGCAGATGGATGGTAGGATGAATGGGTGGCCATTGTTGATTGATTGGGTGGGTGGGTGGGTGGGTGGATGGGTGAACGTGGTTGCATTGATAAGTGGATAAAATTACCTGTAAGGATAGATGAGTGCGTGAAAATGGTTGTACGGGTTGGTGGATGAGTGGGTGAATATGTATTAGTGGGCAGCCTTGTCCTGCCATTGAGCTTTAAAACGAAAGCTCACTAGCCATATCCCATTTAATTGATTATGTTGCATCTGGCTGTAGTCACCAATTTACCAATTCGATGTTTTACTGTTAAAATAAAAAATTATGCCGGTCGGTCTTCCTGCAGGGTTTGGGGGGTGGGGGAAGGGCGGAGTCCTACCATTTCGGAAGTCTTATTAAATCAAGGCCCGTCCCTTTAAGCAAACAATGAAAACAGTATTTTGTGGTGTGTTGCCTGCCAACTTGCCCCATTAAAGTGAATCAATGCTTTTTTTAAAAGGGTCTTTTATTCTTTTGCCAATAAATGAGATCAACTATTGCAGAAGCCTGGTGCTGCGACCACCCCCCCGCCCCCACCATCAATAGAACATAAGAGTTGTGCGGATGCCACGACTATTTCCGCATTAATACAACATTTGTGGAGTGCTGATCCTGGCGGTTTGCCTTGCCAATGCAAACAGCGTGTGACAGATATGCTCCTCAGTGTGATTCAGGAGGCATCTGTTCCCAGAACTTTCGCCCTAATGTTGCCTCCTGATCATTGGTTGCCATCTTCTAAGCTGGTCTCTTTTTCCCATTTGGTAACGTTTTCTGGGCGCCTGCAGCTGTTTGGCTGAAGGCCACGCCCCTTCCTAGCTCATCAGTGCCTCACCAGTGAACTTTGCCCTGCTCTTTTTCTTGCTACTGAGGCTCTACAGTGAGGCTGGTAAAGCCAGATCCCCCTGCTGATACCGGCCTGTGTCCCACACCCCAAATTAATGGATTCTTCAGCACTAACACCATGAATGCTGCCTCTCCACCTCCGTTGCCCCCTCCCTGGTGCCCGCAGACCTCATGGTTCTTCAGCTCCTGCGCTTGTTGCTAGACAACCCTACTTCCTAGACCTGCTGGCCGATACACACATGTAAAAAAATATATATTGTCATGAGTTTTCTACTACTCCAGGATGAAAGCCTTGCCTTGTCTGGGGAAATACAGTGAAAACAAAAGGAGAAGAATAGCACTCGATGGTCGTCAATGCTGTAATGCTGATTTTCTTTTCAGTACTTCCCCTTCCTTCCTTTCTCCAGATTTGTCAGTGCCGATTATACCCTTTGTGCTGACGCTGGGTGGACTAAAGGTGTTACGAAGATTACAAATGTTTTGAAAGCAACAGCTGCAAGGATAGGGTACGGGAAGCATAGGGGTGACAGCTGGTGGGGGAAACTGGTCGAAATAAATTGAACAAGATGGCTGACACAGAAAAGCAAGAACTGAAGGCTTCCGAAGGTGCGTTGGTCATCAGGGTTCATCTGATTGTATCCAGACTTAGCAACACATCTTGGGTTTTCGGAGTATCTTAAAGAGCTAGATGCCATTTAATTCACATTCACAATTGGTCCACAGAGAGTAGTGTTCTTGGATATATTAGTAGACATTAATTCCAATAGACCAGCATTTTTAGTCATCGAAAAGACACATTCCTTACTACATGCAGGGCCATATCATCCCAAATTATTGATAATCACATTACCATTTTCTCAATTTTTACAGATCGGAAGAAGAATACTATCTTCCACCGAGAAATTTGTGACAATAACATTGAAAATTGTTGCTCAATTTAAATATAGGGTATATTCGGACAATTGCATTTGGTAACAAGTATTTTCAACACGTTACAATTCCAAAGATACTTCTTTCATTGAATGCATTTTAACCTATGGACCAGGTGCTTTCAAAATACAGAAAAAGATGCAATCAGACCCAGAGTTGGGTCTGATATCTAAAGCAGTACCACTCTTTGCGTATAAAGACATGTTATGTTATGTTAATGATACTTATATAGCGCAACGTCATCAAAGGAATTGGTCCCCAGGTGCTCTGGCGGATCTGCAAACAGGAAGGAGGGCGGGTAGGGTCAGTCGGGAGGAGGGGAGTGGGAGAGGTGGTGTGCTGTTGGCAGCTTCAGCTTGGTATACACCAAGTGCTGGGCTTTGGTGCAAGTATCGGATCAGGCGAGACCTTGTGTGCTGTAGGTGCTGTTTATGTGTTGTTGATGCAGTGTGGTAAAGTGCGTGCGGATTGATGGGAGAGAAATGGTTGTGTGAGTTTTGTGTGGGTTGAGTATGCAGAAAATTGAGGTTTGGGTTAGTGGGGTCTGTATCCTGGTTCAGGTGCTTCTGGTTCCGTTTGAGCTGTATCCCCGTGGGTGGGGTTGTCGCTGGTTCCTTATGGGCCTTCTTGCTCTGATGGTGCTGCGCAGATCCAGCTGTATTGTATGTGGTAGGTGTGTCTGAACCTTTTCTTTGGGTGTAGAACTGGGTTGGTACTATCTATTCTCTTGTTATCTAATGTGACACTGGCCAGTTGTAGCTTTGAATGGTTCAGGGTCAGAGTGCTGTTGATGAGGCATCCTACTGAGTCCGTCTTGGTCAGGCTGTGTATTCAGTCGTTAGTTTCCTCCTTTCAGTTAGTTCTTTGGTTTCCATGGGCTATTGTTTAGTTGTAGTTTGTGTGTGATGGCGCATTGTGCCTCCCGCTGTATCTTGATGAGCATTGTGTAAAGTGGGTGCTTAATCTGTTTCCCACCCTCTGGATTGGAGCTAATGATAAGGGACAAACATGGGAACTTCTCTTATGAAAGATAAATTCAATAAAACAAAACGTTCACAACACTTTCTGGGACTTCCATCGATAAAAACTTTCCCATGTCTGAAATGCACTTGTTGCAACAAGATTATCAATTTACCATACATTGCATATCCCTTCACTGGCAAACACATGCAACTAAAGAACACATCACTTGCATCACAAAATATGTGTTCTCTGCTTTGAAATGCTCTCGCGGCAAGGTGTATGCGGGACTGATGAGCAAGTAATTAAAAGAACACATTACTGAAGTTGAAACATAAGGGGGAAATTAGTGATTTGGTGAAGCAACGTTATAAATGATTTGTAATCCTTGCAATTATTGAGCATTTAAGTTCTTGACTATTGATTTCTATATTTTCACTTTAATTCCCTGGCTGCAGAATGGGAGTCTTTCATCTATTTCTTAATACTAATTGAAGGGTAGGGCTTAAAATTCATTGTGCCGTAACCACTACAACAAATTTTACAGAGCAGAGTGCCGGGATTGAAATATGAGAAGAGAAATATTGATTTGGAGAAACAAAGTTTTAAACAATTTTTAATTCTGTTTAATTAATGACCGACTAATTTGCATATTATTAGGCATAGAGGGGGCGATTCATGGAATTTGGGCACCAAAAAACAGGGATTTGTGCGCCATTCTGCCCGCAAATCCCCATTTAACAAATGTCAGGGGCCCAATTTAACAAATGGGGATTTGCGGGCAGAATGGCGCACAAATCCCTGTTTTTTGGTGCCCAAATTCCATGAATCAGCCCCGTAAGCTCTTGACTATTGGTTTCTGTATTTCCATTTTATTGCCTTGGGAGTTAGAACAGAAATATCTTGTTCATTTCTGGTAACTCTTTGAAGGGGAGGGTTCAAAACTGCTGGACGGTGTGGCAACCGCGGAGCGGATGCGCGTGAGCGGCAGAAAGAAGGCAGGTCAAGAGGAAACCTGTCTGCACCCATCAGTGGGCTTAATGGGCAGAGGCACAGGATTCTGCCCGTTTGTATATGTTGGATAGTTTAACGAGTTTTAGTTACACTGGGCATGAGTACCAGACCCTGCCGAAGTTATCCCTCCACCTGGCACTAATATCAAGATAATCAAGGCTGACATTATTTGTCCAGTTACGTGTAATAGACTACCGAAGGCATGACACGGATCTTATATTAATTAAACTAAGGACTGAACTTAAAAAGGAACAGAACGTGCCGCACAGCAATTGAAATGCACATTGTTGCACTGCGGATCAGAAGCAAAATATGGCAGCCAGGTTCTGGATTTCATTCTGATACAGAAACTACATTTGCTTTTTATTACTGAAACTTGGCTGACCCACGAGTGTAGCTCTAAATGCTTCCAGCAGTTACTATTTCACAAACCCATAAATTGTATTTTCATCAACTTTATAGACATCTAAGAACTGATAGTTTGTTTCTAGCTGGATTGACAGGCAGCATCTTGCAAATTATTAGATTATGTAGCGAGTTGGATGAACTCCCCACACCTCCTAAAAGGAGGAGCAAGCTACTAGGGACATGGTTGACCCAGCCGGTGCCCGAAGAGTCACCAAGAGTGGGAATGGAGCGGAATCCTGCTGGCGCGCCACCTCCTCAAAGACACGGTATTGCATCTTGAAGGATAACCCTTTGCAGCATGACACCTGGAAACTCCAACTTTCAGAATGCAACACAAGGAAGCACAATGGCCCACAGACCAAAATTCGGAATCCAGCAGGGGGCCTTCTACCGATCTACTGCCCAGGAGCGGCACAGTGATAGCGAGTAAGAAGACCAGGGCTCTATACTACCTGGTGAAGGTGACTACCAAACTGAAGCGCTCACAAACCCTGCAACAAATGAAACCAGTAGAAAGGTATTTGGTTTTGTGTGTACTGTGCCTACTACCAGGCATCACTTTTTCATGCTGCTGCATGTCCTCTGACAATGCACTCGAACACCAATACGGCGGAGACGCTACACCCGGCAGCAGAGATAGCCCAAACCCTGCAAGCTGGCACATGTAAAGTAACACGGAATGCTGCAGAGCCACTGAGAAGAAAATAGCTCTGCACGTTGTGTGCACCCTGTAAACCTCCCAGTTGTATGCCATCATTAATTAAATCAATGCAGCTATTGGGCAACACTGAGATCAAAAGAAAGAAAAGAATTATCAAATGTAACCAATCCCAGGGAGTGAGACCAAGGAACACACAAGAGAACCAATCACTGTCCATTGCACCAGAGCCACATGGGTATAAAAGGGTCCGGGAAATGTCAGTCTGGGTGTTGGACCTGGAGGAAGCAGATGTAGCTCCCTTATTACAGGGGGGAGGCAGCTGGAGAACTCCTGGAAGGACTTCTGCCAGGAGAAAGACTGGAGAAGCCTGGCAAGGTGGATAGCTGCTGATCCGAGAAGCCCTGAAGAAGGAAGGATGACCGGAAGGGCATAACAGCCCCTCTCAACCCCTTGGGGGAACTGGACAGCCAAAGCCAGGGGAATCTGACCAATTGACGGATGATACAGCTGTATCTTGAAAGACAAAAGTCCAAATTCTGTACTTTCAGGAGACCCATGCTCTTTCAGCGTTCTGCAAAGGGTTTGCTAGGAACTAGGGTGGAAACCGCTTCTACACTACATACTCCTCACAAGCTAGGGGTGTCATGACCCTGGTACACAGATCTCTCCCATTCCAGTGCAAACATACAAAGGTAGACCCTTTAGGCAGATATGTCTTGGTGTATGAGACCCTTGCAGGAAGGGAGACACTGCTGCTGAATGTTTGCAGCCCCAATGTAGACGACCCTCAATTTTATACAGACGTTCTTTATGAACTTGCCCGATACCCACTGATCCCTATATTATGGGGAGGGGATTTCAACACTATCCTAGATTTGAAACTGGACAGATCCCCCCACACTTGGAGAACCCTCACACAGGCTGCCTCTACTGTTAAGGAAGGCATGCACTCCCTTGGGCTAGCAGATTCTTGGAGGACGTTACATACTTTGCGACCACTCATACACTTTATTCCGCGGTCCCTGACCCTCTCTCATATAGATATGTGGCTCATCTTACTCGGAGGGGTCAGCGACATCCACATGCTACCTCTCACCTACTCTGATCATTCCTCAGTCAGTATCTCCCTAGCACTGCCAACATTCTCTAGGCCTCACAACAACTGGCGCTTTAAACCGCTGGTACTACAGGACACAGCATTCGTATCCAGTATTGATGAACATGTGTAATTGTTTTTCAAACAAAATGTAGGTTATGTGCTCTCAACCGGTGTGCTTTGGGAAGCCTTCAAGGTTTAAATCCGAGGGATTGCGATGTCAATGGAGTTCAGTGTCCTCAAAACCATCTGGCATAGCATAGTACAATGGGAAGATGAACTGCAGAAGTCAGAACGGGAGCTAGCTAATGACCCCCTTTTCCCCCATGACCACACTGGCACAGATCAAAGAAGCCATTGAACCTTTTTGGACTTACGTGAAGTGTAAAGTTAAATTCTTTGATACCCCAATGTTCGTTAGAAAATAGTGGGGAGGGGGACAGGCCTGGTAGACTGCTTGCTCACATGGCACGACGGGAAAGCAGCAACCAGTGCATTCCACTCATAACAAATACCTTAGGTAACCTAGTTCACACGCCTAGAGCCACCATGAGGTATTTGCTGATTTCTATGAGGCCCTATATACCAACAATGACACATGCACGCAGGAAGAGATCGATGTGTTTCTCAATACCCTCCCACTCAGTCAGCTATCACATGAAACCAGAGCCCTACTAGATCTACCGATCTCGTTGTCTGACATAACTCAAGCGATAGACTACCTACCATCTGGAAAGGCCCCTGGAACTAACAACCTCACAGCCGAATTTTACAAACGCTACAAGGAGACCCTTACATCCCACACCTCCTACAGGTCTGGCGAGAGTCCCTTGAGTGTCAGTCGCTCCCAGGAACCATACTCAAGTTGGTTATCACAGTTTTGTTAAAGCCGGAAAAACCTGCAGATCAATGTGGCTCCTATCGACCTCTGTCCTTAATTAACACAGATGTAAAGGTTTTTGCGAAGATACTGGCCACTCAGCTGATACTACTCATGCCGTACATTATTCACCCTGATCAGTCGGGGTTCATCCCGGGCAGGTCCACATGCTAAATCTAGACCACCGCTTCAACATACTGGCACAGATAGATCCTGGGGTTCAAGTGGTAGCTGCTACACTATAGACATCCAAAAGGCGTTCGACTTTGTATCATGGCGATTTATGTACGCCGTGTTGTCCAAGTGCAGATTTGGCCGGGGGCTTCCTCAGTGCATTACGCCTCCTTTATACAGCACCAGTGGCCAGGGTCAACACAAACGGGAAGCTCTCCCCACAATTTGAGCTAGGCAGAGGCACCTGTCATTGATGCCCCTTGTGGCCCCTGATATTCGCTATCATTATAGAACCACTGGCAGATTTGATAAGGTTTAAAAATGGACATTGAGGGGTCAGAATAGTCGGCGAACCGCAGATAATTTCCCTTTTGCAGACGATGCATTGGTATATATTTGAAACCCTTGAGAACACCTGATGCCCATTTTGGGCGATATCCTACATTTTGGAGAACTATCGGGATTCCAGGTGAATTGTAGTAAATCTGAACTCTTTCCCCTCACAGATGCCACCATCCGACCCAAAGAGCTACAGGGATTCAAATTAGGCTCCAGAGTCTATATGCTACTTAGGTGTGATGGTTGCAAGACAGAGCCTCATGCTACATGACTGCAACTACTATGTGTACATGGCCCATCTGTGAGCTAAGCTCACAAGCTGTTCTCACCTCCCCATTACGATAGCCGGCAAGATAGCACTCCTCAAGATGACCGGTCTTCCTAAACTCTTGTATCTCTTCCTTAACGTGCCTTTGTGGCCTGGGCGATCTTTCTTTCAGGAGTTGGAAGGCGAAATTTGCAAATTCGAATGGCATTCCAGAATGGTACAATTGAAATGGGACACACTAACACTGCCATATGACAGGGGTGGGTTTGCAGCCTCCAATTTCCGACTCTACTGGATAGCTGCACAGGCAAAATTTGTTGCCCTCTGGTCTGGCCGCCACATTTGCAGATGACTGCGGATTTGTCCCTGCAAGCATCACAGCACTAGCCTGACGCAAAATATGGAAGACGACAGGTGTAGACACCCCATACCATGAAGACTTTCCTCTTTGGAACTGTGTTCCAACCTTACCACGAGTCGACGCCGGCTCGCGCACAGCCTGGCTGCGACACAGGTTTCACACATTGGGATTGAATAACTTCATCCAAATCACCGAAGTTCCAGAGCTCACATTCACAACGTCCTCACAGTGATTGCAATACGCCGGCCTGCAAAAAATGATAGAGTTTCTTCCCGGTCAAGCCTGCTAATGATGCCCTGTTGGGCTTTGTTTTTATGGCGTGCGACAGCCGAAGTCGAGTGTCATCCCTATACGACTTAATTCAAACTCACTCAGGTATATTACACCACAATGCATGAGCTAAATGGGCAGAAGATCTCCAACTAGATGTCACTGATGACCTTTGGTCCGACATGTGCGCACAGACACGCAAAGTGTCATGTAACTCCCGATTTCAACTTATTTGCCACTGGCTCCTTCCCACAACCCCTTAAGCACTTTCTTGTGCACCCCCTACTAAAAAAGGCCGTCTGTTGACCCTTCTTGCCCGGTTAACTAGCGCCCCATCACTATCACCCCTTTCTTGGGCACACCCATGGAGAAGCTGGTAATCCCCCAACTGATCCTCCACACTGAAATGGATGGCTGCCTCCATGACCACCAGTCTGGTTTCAGGGCATCCAGATGCATGGAAACCGCTCTCCTGAAGACATGCTCTCCAACCTGGACTGTAACACTCTGTCCTGATACTCCTTGATCCTTCTTCTGCCTTTGACACAGTCAACCACTCCATCCTCATTAACCATCTCCATGATACCCTAGGCATCACGGAAAGGACACTGTCGTGGCTGTCCTCCTTTCTTTCTGACAGACCCTCCCAAGTACAATTGGGCCCTGTTCTCGTCTCCACCTCACTCTCTACCTGTGGTGTCCCTCAGGGCTCCATCCTATCGTCATGGCTCTTCGACATCTATCGGGCCCACATCATCTCTACCTTCACCCCTCATTTTCAGTATTATACAGATGACACACAGCTCTCCTTTAAGCAGCTATCCTCTTCCTCCTCCCCTTCCTCTCTCATACCCGACTGCCTGACTGCCATTCAGGCATGGTGCTCTGCCAACCATCTCTGCCTTAATGCCAGTAAGACAGAGATCCTTCTCATTGGGACCCCCTGCTCCTTGTTTCCCCCCACTCTCTGGCCACCTTCCCCCTTCACCCTCCTGCCAGGCAAAAAACCTAAGGGTCATCTTTGACAACTCTCTCTTTTTCGCTCCACACATCGCAGACCTTGCTAAGTAATCCAACCTTCAGCTCTGCCTGCTCAGAGGCACTTTACCTTTTCATGTCTTCCCTCAGAAGCTAAAAATCTTGAGAGCCCTGGTTCTCTCTAGTCTGGACTAATGCAACAGCCTCTTCCTCAATCTGCCTCTTTCCTCCCTTAGTCCCCTTCAACTTATCCAGAAGAGGACTGCAAGACTTATCCTTGGCCTCAAGCCCAGGGACCGCATCTCTCTAGCCCTAAAGTCTCTCCACTGGCTCTCAGTGACCCCTTCCCTCTTTAAATACCTCCCTGCTAGAGTTCTTTGGTCCTTTAGCTCAAACTCTCTGAAGCCAAACGTTTCTCCAAGCAGAGAGTGGAATGTAGATCCCTTTCCTCAGCAGGTTTGTCCCTCTGGAACAGCCTCCCTGCCCCCTCAGACTTGGGCAGGATCTTCTCAAGTTCCAGAAACTTTTCAAGACCTTCCTTTTCTCCTCTTCCTTCCCTCTCCCCCTCCCGTGCTATCTTCCCTTTGCCACTGTGACTGGGGAATGGTCCTTTCTGAGTCATACAGGGGCCAGAATACCCCTCCTACCAGTCCTCCCAGCACCCTTTCCCCAGACTTGCCCAACCTGGTCCACCTGTCCATTGCACTTATCCTCCCTTCCCCCACCCTTTCCCCTGGCACTTGCCATCTTGGCCCCACAGCACTTGCTCGCCGGGCACCCCCTGCAGCACTTCTCCCTTTTCCCTCCCCCTCACTTACCACCTTTATCTTGCACTTGCATGGTAGGATTTTCACAAGGCCAATATAACTGTTATTGTTTGCTTTTTGTACTTTTTCATTCCTATGTCCCCCTCCCCCGGTTTTGTCTTGTGGCACCTGGAAACACGTGTGTATAGGTGCCATACATATGTCAATTAAATAAAAAAATAAAGCATCATTCTCAAGACTGGTTATTTTGAAAGTGGCATCTTTGAAAGAAGACATCCAAAAGGTTGGTAATGCAATACTCCTAAACTCTCTGTCAAACACCTTCCAGGCCATAAAATATCAATCTGTTAAGGCGGTCTGGGCATCTTACATAGAGGTTCCTCAATACAAAAAAGAGGATGATGCTAAGAAATTTGCCAATTGTTCAAAGTTAACAGCAAGTAATTTATTGTGCCAAATGAAAGCATGTGAATTCATACTGGCTATTTAGTAATTGAAAAACATTATAATGAAAGGACTTCTACAAAAAGAAGAACTTTACATCTTGCAAGCAAATGTGGTGCATCGTCAGAGATCCTGCAGCAAACAGGCAAGCATTTAAAAGAGTGGCCTTACACTGCTCTGAAAATGCGAGGAAGGGTAGGAGTGGATGCTGAAGTGCAGTTTCATATGCATCATTGGCCACACAAGAATACATCACAATGTGATACAAATCCTAGAGTGACGAAAGGATTACTGCTCTGCAAGAGTGCAGGGATGAGTAGTGGTTTCTAAACTCCTACTCAGCCTGGCCTAGTACTTAACCAGCAGTGAACTCAATTATAAAGGTGAAACAGGGACAACATGAATGGTATACCACTTTGGGTATCGCAGACCAAGGGAATGAAATACTCTTCAGGAAGTTGTGTGAGCCAGAAAGGGAGCATCCAAAACCCCCATAGTAATTTGCTACGAAAATAATGGACATTTCCAATTATGGTGCAATAAAATAAATACAAGACTCAAACTAAAAGGACAAAGAAAAAAGTGAAAACACTAGCAACCAACACCCTTTAATGAAATACACAGGATATGCAAACTTTTGGATGAAAGGAGCACTTTGGGTATAAAGACATGGGTGTGTAGGCAATTAATTGTCTTTGCAGCAATGTTCAGGTTTACAAATGCATTTTTAATAGGTATGCAGTGGGGTCTTAACTGTAAAACTGTAACTAGGGTCCTTAAGATCAGGGCAGGGTGACAGAACCACTGTGGTGTATCCTTTATCTCCTTCTGGTCGTGCAACATCATGGAGCCGGGCTTACTGTTGCTTTATGAAGGAGTGAGTCTGAAGTAAGGCAGGGTCTGTTCATTTCCCCAAATATAAGCAAGAGGAACGGGTGCAGGGGAACTGGTTCAGAGAAAAGTCCCTGCGTCCAACAATGTGACAAAACTCATAACAGGGATTAAGACATGAACATCTCATGATTTCGAATGCTCTCTCTTGACTGTCTCTTGACTGGTGGTTACTGGTTTGTCATGGAGTATTGGGCTGTGACATCAAAAACAAATGATACTTTACACAAATCTAAGGTGGGATGGGATTGGTTAGTGAGGTAGGCGACATATAGAAATTATATATGGTTAATGCTTTCATCTGGTGGCTTCACCTGTGACCGCCGCCTAAATGTTGCAAATACAGGCATGTCAGGTTAGCGCATTACTATTGGGTCTTGCAACAAAGTGTGAACTGGCACAGAAGGTGAATAGGGACTGGTCAGCAAGGATCTTCTCAGCCTGGGGGCTCTGGATGATTACCAGCTCATTAAGAACAATTCAAGGTGATGGGAACAGCCCCAAATGTGCCGTTTGCACCAATATAGTTACCATCTCCGATCCTCTAGGCCTTGAGAGAGAACATTTAGCTTTTAACCTAGTATCACTCTTGCATCGTCTATCTTGAGCTGGATGGGAATGGCAGTCTCTGTCTTGCTCAAATGAATAGGCTTTGTCTCTGGGTCTCAGATCACGTGCGTAGAGACCATAAACTCAATTTTCCTGCTCACGTTTATGAAGATTTTCTGCTTTCTGTTTGCCGGTGCCCCATCTCTTCTGCAACTGTGAAACTCTCCCACTCTTAGTGTCCTTGGCTGGTACATGCTCGCTGGCTACACAGACAGTCTCGTCTGCGCTTTTTTGCTGGATAAGCGAGTCAGGCCTCCCCCTGTATTCTTTAGCCTTGCCTGTGCCTCCCATTTACTTCAATGTGGTTGCAGCTCCCATTTTGATTTACATGGCCACTCATGTTAGTTGCGTTCGGCATCAACAAGCAGTTTATATGTATTCTTGTGTGACTTTCGTTACTGCATAGCAAAAATCTATACATCTCTATCTAAATGGGTCATAAGCACGCTCTTCGTGTCGAGGTATAGTTTAATCTACTTGTCTGTGTAACTTAATGCAAGGATGCATATGTCCTTCATGTCTAATCCTTCTATTTCATGGTCTCGTTTGTGAGGTTATTGGCTCTTGCACAGTCAAAGTCATTCCACTTGCTCCATCGTTTGCAAACTTATTTCCTCTACAACATCATAAGGGTAGAGTCTAAACAGTTGTCTGAGTGAGTAGCGTTTCTCACATCTGCGATACAACGGTGATGTTGAGGATGGGGCCAGGAAAGATGTACATTTCTATGATGTTGAGATGAGAGAGGGACCAGTGCAACGAGGGCCACGTTCATATCTCTTTCTTCATGTCTGTGTCAAGATGGTAGAGCAGCTTCTATGGGAGGCAGACATGGTGCACTTCAGAAACTGGGAATCTGCTTGAGACTTGAAGAAAGCTTGGAAACAGGCATTGTGAAAATCCTAAGTTCAATGGCTCAAAGGTGTCAATACGGTGATTCAATTGTAGGTACAAGCCAGTTTGACTTGTTCCAACGATGTGGAGCAGTTCCAAAGAAGTAACAGCTTTTCAGTTAGAAGAAGGTTGAATCTAACGGGCAATGTAGAGTTGATGGCTTGGAGTAGATTGAGGCGGTTACAAAACAATAGAATGTCAACGGCAGTTTCATTAAGTCTTCCAGTGGCTTGAAAAGGATTTTTGACTGTTTGAGTCTGTTTGGAAGCAGTTCATAGTAGTGAACAGAGGCCACACTGTCCAGGGTCTCAGAGAAAAGGTAACTCCTTCTTCTGCCCTTCCCAGACAGGAGGGCTGTCAAAGTACACTTGCAGGAGTGCTACTTCCGTTAGACAGAGTCCTGGGTACTAGTTGTCTAGCAGCAGGCATGCTTTCCAGGAACAGGTCACTCCAAATGTTCCCCGGAGTGGGTGAGGGAAGGTCTTGATCCACGTTTGGATGTCTTTATCTTCAGCCCAATGTTTGGAGACTTGGGGCATACTGATACCCCAATACAGTTGCAGAAAATGTGTTCTTTGTGAGTCCAAAGATGATTCAACTGGGGGGGGGGGGGGTTGGTGGGTCTTACTCCCTTGTATACAAATGTTGCCACAGCAGATTGTTCTATTTCAAACTTTCTATTAGTGGTGGGGGAGGGGGCACTCCTTGCTGTTGTAGCAAACGATTTGCCTTCTGATATCAGCTTCAGAGTAACATGTCTGCAGGCAGTTAGGATGGGGCACAGGAGGTGTGTGTGTCATAGACATGCCCAAGATGGTAGAATGCTTCTCCTGGGTGCAACACTTGTCCTGGGTACTTTAAACATCTCCCTCACTCTATCTGCCTAAGATCAAAATGACGTGGGTCAATATCCTCCTGGTGTGACATCTCCATTGTGCTGGAATAGCTTCATTTGAAGCACTGACTCCCACACTGCCTCCTGGGAGGGTATGCTATCCTTCTTCTGAGAATGTGCCAAGCCTTCACAGAAGAGAACAAATGGTAACCAAAGCTGTGCTCAATTTCCTGTCATTCGGGAAACCCCCAGCCTTGGGTGGCAATACACAAAAGCCCCTGGCATCTGCACAAGTCAAAGGGAACCAGTTGATTAAAAAGGTATCATATGGGGTTTGACAAATGTATACCTATCTCCTCACAGGCCACTATGCCCAACCAGATATAGGTTTATAGTCATATCTCACCAATGCACCTGCCACCAGACCCTTGGGATGTACAGTTGCATATAATTCATTGTCATGAGAGCCCATTGTTATGGACAGCCAATGGCTGCTGGAATTCATTTAAATATCAACAGCTGTTTGTCAGGAATGCACTTGTCAATCTGTAATGGCAATGTTGGCAAACTACATGGTAGCTACTGGGGTGTCAGTAGACAGTTCCAGCAAAGATACATGCTTGTACATATTTTTCAGGGTGGATCTTTATGAAAATGAGGCCTGTTTAACAGTACTGATTTTGTAAGATAGAAAAATCAGGTATGATATTACAGTATAAAAGAAAAAAAAGCTTGGGATTGTACACACACACACACACAAACCCCATTTTACCACACTCGGTACTGCTGTACAGTGGATATTTGAGTACTTTTATGAACCTGATTGAATAAAACTACTTGAAAGGTTGTAAATGGAGTACCATGAGGCACATTAGCTATTGTTTGAGCCTACCAAACCCATGCCAGTGCTTCTACCTGATAATCTCCCAATGGTGACTTCTGAGAATTTCAAGACTCTGTCATATTTTATGTGATCATCCAAAGGAATATGACTTGGATATTTTGGGGACTGAAACAGAAATTATTAGTACAGACATTATTGAATCAGGGAAAACTACCATCCGGGTTGATCTCAAAATTAACCTCTGTTTATTGCCCCAAAAATTCATATTGCTTAGGGAAAAATATAAGTTCCAGATTTAACACAGGATTCCACCCACTACCATATTGGAAAAACACCATTCCTGTGTTTTAAATGCAGAATCTAAAGTAATGCAACACATTTTTAGTTTAATTTTCCTAGCCAACCCAGCAAAATCAATGTGTTCATTGAAAAATCAATGTATTTTACAATGGTCAAAAGATTACCCTTTTTGTAAAATAGATACCAGAAATTAAGACAACTATGTAGGGGATAGATTGATAACAGTTTTGTTCTGATTCAAGTTTACCTTCTTATTTTGCTGTCTTTGTTTGGATGTCTGTTCAAATAAATTTCTTTTTTCTAAATTAGCAATAGCCAAACCTTTTCCTAACTTAATTACCTTAAGATAACAATTATAAATTGTAAAATATAGTTATAACACTGAAATATCTATGGCCATTAACATGTTCTGAGATTTTGTAGTGTAGCTATCGAGTTTTGATTGCAGATGCCATTTTGAGTAGGGCCCGTTATCTCCGGAGCGTCTCCCTCTAAATGGAAGATGTTCTGTGATTCTCAGTTGCTGTCACTGGGAGTATAAGGAGCCACTTATACATATTCAAGAGTTTTAGTAAGGAGTTTTATTATTTTCTTTTTGAAATCCTTTATTATTTTTCCTTCATAGGCATATAATGATGTTTCATTTATTTTTTATTTTTTGTAGTGTCTGTATTTTCCCTTACATGGAGGATTTGCAGGTCGGTTGGGTAACATGTGACAGGGGGCCATACCTCTTTACATAGGGCAGCACTGTACATTCAGGTATAGATTTGTTGGTTTGATTCTTTTGAGCAAAGATCTTTTGGATTATTAGATTTCATGATTGGCTTCTTTTATTTGAGAGAGTAGCAGGAGGTGGAACAATTATCATAAAGACTACTACTTGAAGAGGTTCTTTATTCATGTATTGGTCCACATGATATTGTCACGATTCTGCTCGCCTGCCTCCCAGCACCTTTACATGCGCCTATTCCTTTATTTCCTTGTTTTACCACTGCAGTTTTGGACTAATCTACTTGCATGCTCCATTCCGGATTTTGGATTAAACCAACAGATGCATTCTGAGACATGTAGGCTGTCCAAAAGGCAGAGGGCTGGAGGAGGCATATTAAATACATTTGTTTGCAGCAAGCTACTAAGTGCTGCAGAGAGCCTGATTGCATTCACCTGTTCCAAGCTACTGCAGACTCGGCTGCAGAGAGCTGGAGAGCACTTGATTAGAATCCACTGCTGCTACTGCTGCAGGCTACTGAAGCCAGGGCTGGACTTAATTGAACACAGCTGCCAGAGTCTGCAATCGGCTCTACCCTGCTGGCCTGCTGGCTGGGAGGCCCTTTATAAGCTCACTCTGAACAGAAGCAGTTGTCAGTCAACTGCTTTCTCTGGGAGTTCATGCTGGTGCTCCTGTTACCAGTTTTTGACCTTTCCTGGAAATCCTCTTTTGGCCTTTTTGATTCCTGTTGCTGTTGCTGTTGCTGCTTGCAGCTCCCTCTCCATTCTGCTGCAGCCTTTTGCCCTGTTCCTTTGGGCTTCCACCTGATGGCTCTGCCGCACTCCGCTGCCTTCTGCCCTGCTCCTCTGGGCTCCCACCTGACGGCTCTGCCGTACTCGGCTGCCTTCCGCCCTGCTCCTCTGGGCTCCCACCTGACGGCTCTGCCGTACCCCGCTGCCTTCCGCCCTGCTCCTCTGGGCTCCCACCTGACGGCTCTGCCGTACTCCGCTGCCTTCCGTCCTGCTCCTTTGGGCTCCCACCTGACGGCTCTGCCGTACTCCGCTGCCTTCCGCCCTGCTCCTCTGGGCTCCCACCTGGTGGCTCTGTCACACTCTGCTGCCTTACGCCCTGCTCCTTTGGGCTCCCGCCTGATGGCTCTATCGCACTCCACTACCTTCTGCCATTCTCCTCTGGGCTTCCTTGCCTTGCTTCCTGCCTGTTCCAACTTCCGATATCCTATCCTGTCCTGTACCTGGTTATTTTTTCCAACACTGCTTTCTACTTGTATACATCTTGGTCCACTGTAGTGTCTCCACTTGAATCCGTTTTACAGTGTGACCCTGGGTTGGTCTCCGTTCAGATCAGATAAGGGAAGACTTCTGTTGCCTTCAAGTAGTCTGTTGAAGTCGTACCTGCCTCAGTATATGGTCTTTCAGTTTTACCCTTGCACTGAGTACAACAGTTTCCTCAACATGCCTAAGTCATGACGTTGCTGTATGACTGTTGTTAAGAGTAATCTGCTGGTACCCATCCCAAGGGCTTTCCTTAATCCCTGGAGACCCCTTATCATATTCCAGCGCACCCTTATTTCTGATCAATCCGTGTTGCCCAGTATACTTGCTTGTCTTTGCCTTTTCTCTGTCTCTTTGTTTACAACCTGCTCCTACAGTTCCTGTGAATACCTCTTTCAACTGACAGCTTGATATGTACCTTTAATCTGTTATATGCTAGGATTGTCTCCAGAATCTTCCTTAAATCTACTTGCATACAGGGAGAGATCGCCTCTGCCCTGTGCTCTCCGTCTAGACTTCTGAGAGATATACAAATGAATATGGAATTGCATGTTAGTTACTATCATTGATTCACTATCCCCAAGAGTATCATGCATGCATTTTTTGACCGATTCATTTAATTTATATTATATCTGTTGAATTGATATATTTGCTATGTGCACTGGAAGTTAGGGAAAGTCTCCTGGTGAAGGGTTTGGATGATTAACCCGAAACGCTTTGAGAAGTAGTAACATCATACTATTAACATTGGTGTTAATTAATTGGACTTCCTTATACTGGGCTAAGAATTGTTTAATTATTCACTACAATCAATAGATTAATGTATTTTATGTTAACATGTATAAGCAGTCGAAATGTTTAATTTTGAATTATTCATTATAATTGTTGAATTCTTTTTCATGAAAAATTCATGTATTTTTTTAGAAAACTACAGTGACAAAGATTTGGAGATATGGCTACAACTAAGTTTATTCAAGTTTCCTAAGTTACTGTAAGACTTCAACAATATTTAGTGCAAAACTTACATTTAACCACATTTGGCCGTAGATTACAAATTGGCATCTTCAAATAATCTTTGTTGCGGATGATAAACATTATCCTGTACATATAAATAAAAAGAGACAAAAAAAAACAAAGAAGTACACACCATTTTACTATCCATAAACTGTACATGAAAGTAAAAGGAATAAAAAGAACTCAGAGAACTTTTCATTAGAACATAACATTAAACACAAATGAGTTCCATTCTATTTGAAACCTTCAAAGGAATAATTTCTCATCTGTTAATTTGCCAACATGTGTGCTGTACATTGACAATTGCATGTTTGTGTAACATATGAGGTCTTCATTGTTGCCCCTTGTAATTGTTAATTGAATTATCCACTTTCATGTCTCCTTTTAATATTCCTGATGATTTCGCAACTTAATTATTTAGATTAAATTCTTCTTATTGAGTATACATTGCAATAACAAAACCCAACCCCAAACTCATCTTTAGGTGATCCTTTTGTCCTTGGGTTTGGTCTCGAATGAGCATACATGTCTGTTTTTTGCTTGGATGTTGTCTCATCCTGAAAATTGGATTTTAAACTACAATTCACATATTCCTTCGATCTACAATAGAGTGATATATGAGATACATTGCTGTTGTTCCTCCCTTACATCTGGTTGAAGTCTTGATATGTTGCTGAGTTCCCTTCCCAAATACATTTGCACTTAGCACATACGCCTTGTCTATCAGTCTTGATGGTTTATATGTTAATTTCCTCTATTCTTTTATGCTTGCCACTATTTTGTTTGTTAATAGGTTACAACACACTCTTGGAACTCAATATGTATGCACCAAACCAATCTTTGAATGCTAAAAGTTTACGACAGTCAGTCATTCCCCATTGCTCGCCCATTTCTGCTGTGTCTGATGTAATTAAGACCCTCTCCAGGTAGAGAGATTCAGCTTTTTGACTGGGTTCACCATGGAAGTACAAGTCATTTTGGAGGTGTTTATATAGCTGTAATAAACACAGAAAGAATATACTTGAATAGTTTCTTGGAGAATGGAAGTACTTTGCATATAGACATATTCTCATGTCATGTCTTTAATTGCTATTTACGAACACTAAATGGCTTGTTTTTCATTTTACTACTTTATGAATCATTTGCCTCAATTGTGATGTAATGTTGTGGTAGCGCTGGGAATTAAGGATATATTTATGTAGGTGTAATAAAAATGAAAGAGACTATCCTTGAATACGGTCCAGCTTTATCATTTTCAATTAGTTGTACTTTACACATGTAGCACTGTAATTTCGTTTCACTTGTTTTTCAACAACATTTAATGCTGTTTTTCAATGTACCTCTTTATTGATCATTTGTCTCGAATATGATGTAACCTAATGGTGTCTTGCTGCTCCTCTCTACGTATAGGCTAGCTCATCTATACAGTGTCATCACCACATACTGTGCATTGACAGTACTATATGTTGGATATTTCATGATTTTTAATACAAAATGTTATGTTTAATTGGAGGAATTATTGAAAAGGATTATTAAAATAGTTCCTACTAAGATCTACTCAGTCACAATGGAGCCTAAATTTGTGGCATGTCATGGTGTGCATGTTTGATTTATGTGTTGGGTTTGTTTATTATATTAGAGAAATGAGTGATGAAACCCTCAGAGATGAAAATACCAATTCTCCAGAATGAAAATGTGTACTCCTATACATTCAACTAAATCAAGATTCTTGCTTATGTAAAAATATTACAATTAAGTTCATTGCCAGTGTTCAATCCTTGCATGATCATTCTCATATTGAAGATTATTTTGACTTCCCTCTGCCTTATTATCCAGCTGCTGTCGCCTTCTCATGTGGACTGTTTTACTTTTTCAATGCCCTGAAGATGCGCTGAGGATGAAACACATGTTGACAGATGGACATTGTTTAGCAAGGGCATTATTTTTTTATTTTATTTACTTGATTCAATTTACAAAGACATTTTTACAAGAAAATGAACGTTGTTAACCGTTTACCCTCGCTCGTCCGTCAATTCCAGCTGAAGGTTCTCACAGACTTCACAAAGTTTAAAGAAGAAAGAGAAAGAAAACAAGGATTCAGCTTGGATTTAGCTTACTCCAAAATTTAAAACTCTCAATCTGGTCTTAGTTGTAGTCCTGCAGTTTCAAGTTCATGAAGAATTGGGAGACCGCTATCACATATGAGGTTTTGTCCCCCTCTATTAGTCGGTACCACCAATACTCTTCTCCACATGTTGTCGACTCTTTAAATATATGTCCCAGGTGCATGGTTCTCAATTTCGTCAGTGTTGAACATGACAGCAGTAGATGTCGAAGAGTCTCGCTTTGATCTTTCTTTTTGCAGAAGCGACAGCTGTTATCCAATGTTATTTTTCTTATCACTCTGATCTCATTTGTTGGCAAGAGATTCATTCGAAATTGCAAGAAGATATTTCTCAGAGATTTGTTAGGGAATTTTTTTAAGTAGATCGGTAAGTCATCTGGGCTCCTTGTTGTTGGTGGCTGGTGACTTATTAGTTTACTTCTGTTTTGTAAGGAAGTCGTCTGTATCCAATCTCGTTCCCACAGTTTTTGTTTTACTTTATTTGGATTTTGAAGGAGTTCTTCCTCAGAGCTGTCCAATTCTTCCAAGAGTTTTTGATTCTCTTTCACCCAGGTCATCAACAGATTACTTTTTTGATCTTTGATTTCTGTATGGATGATGGTCATTACGTTCTGACAATTGCCAATTATGATCTTCCTATATAGCATTATTGTGTTTCTAGTAACCATCGACTCCAATGATTGCAAACACAATTCCTGGCGAATAGTCGCTGCTGGTGTTGACACTGGTAAGTTCAAAGTTTTTCTCCAGAAGAGACCTTCGATGCATTTCCAGAATTCTCGTGGTATCATCAACATGGCGTCCACCCCATAGATTAAGGAGGGGACCACCTTGCCCTTATATAATTGTATCAAGGGGATTGCTGTAAATCGACAGAATCTTCCGTCTATTGCTTTGGCCTGACTTGCCAGCTTCCCCGCTCTATCCAAAAGATGGTTTTGCATTGGGCACTCTTGTTTGTTGTTACTTAGTATTACCCCCCAAGTATTTAAATTCCTTCACTTGTTCAATCTTCTCCCCCTCCAGGGTCCATCTAAAGTTCTCAGTATGGGTATTTTGTTTCTCCATAGTCATGACTTTAGTTTTAACCTTATTTATTTCCAGATTGTTCTTCTTTATATAAGATGCCAGTTCGTTTAATTGGCGCTGGAAGCCAATTTGGGTGTAGTCCAATAAAATAAGGTCATCCGCATATAGCAGCCTTGAGATCTTAGTTTTTCCTACTGTCGGTGGAAATGAGCGGATCTCCGATTCACATTCTTTGACATCCCAAAGGTATGAGTTGAAAATTGTCTGGGCAAGAGGGCAGCCTTGCTTTACTCCTCTGGATGTAGGGATTTGTTCTGATAGCATCCCTTCTCGATTTAGACAAACCCTAATGGAAGTGTCTTGATGGAGGTCTCTGATAGGTTCCAGGATACTTTTGAGACACCTTCTTGTTCTTAGTTTTTCCCATAGAATTTCACGGTTGACCTGGTCCAAAGCCTGGACCAGGTCAACAAATGCAAGGTGGATCTTACTTTTTAAGACGCTTAACAGAAGGATGTTTGGTGCCGTTCCCGCATCCTTCACGAAGCCAGATTGAAGTGGGTCTTTGTTGCCAGAAGTCCTTGCCCATTTTTGAAAATTTTCCAACAGCAACGATCCATACACTTTCCCAACAACATCAAGGAGTGCTATTGGACGATAGGTTCTTAGGTTCATCTTTGGGTCCCTGTTTAAAGATTGGTACAATAGTTGCTGTTGTCCATGAGGTGGGTATAGATCTAGTTTCTGTGCAGTTTTTTATTACCTCGTAAATGAAGTCCGCCCATTCTGCCTGATGTTTTTTTAGGTCTGCGTTTGTGATGCCACCTGGGCCCGGGATCCTTGAATTGTTCAAACGAACGAGTTTCCGCTTAATATCTTCCAGATCCCAGGTTGTCATCCATGGTGTGTTTGACTCCTCGGTTAGCTGGATTGTAGCATCCGACTTTCTTGAATAGGTTTGTAAAATGCTTCATCCAAGCTTCTTCTCCCACAAAGTTGTTTATCAGGTTGTTTTGGATCCCTGACGTTGTCCTAATAAGGGTCCAGAAGTCTCTTGTTCTTCTACTGCACACTGTTTTTAGCATTGCAACGGTGTCTGCTTGGTTAATAGTAACTCTTTGATGTCGTACCCAGCTTTTATATATCCTCTCTGCAGCTTTTACCTGTTTCGCAAACTCAGAGGAATCTGTTTTTTTTGCTTGGCATTTTAGTTTCCTTAATTTTTTTCTTTCTTCCACTATACATTTGTTGAATTCGTGTAGGTGGATTTTTATCTCACGATTTGGCCAAACCTTTCTTTTCTTTTTGTAGGCTTTTAGTAGAGGTTGATCGTCAATATTATCTTTGTTATTTTTCGGGCCCATTGGCTTGCTTTATCCTGCAAATGCTAATATATGTATTAGTTACTTCTACCACTGCATTTGCTGACAATCTCAACTTTGTCCTTCCCTTACATGCCTCGATCTCCACTGCCATATTTGGTCTGGTGTTCTCTATACAAGTCCATTTTACCTTTAAGATGTTGTGGTCGCTGTTAATTTTTCTCACAACATCAAAGCAAGGGTATTATGTTAACAGTAAAGTATTGATTACGCTACCATGTAAATTTGCAGAGGTTGAAATATGTTACAGCCAGAATGGCAATTAAATCGAAAGGAAGAGTGATTGAAAGTTAAGTATAGTGTGAGACACAGGAAATTATGCAAAGGTTATCCATTCTTTTGCATTATACTTCTTTAGACATAGGGTGCAATGTTAATATGTGTGCCACTCCAGCAGTCTCCCAAGAACAATCTATATTTTCTAAGCACCATGCAGATGCAACAGTGCATACCATCTTCTTTCCAAATGTAGTATTCGGAGTGCTACAACTTGCAGCACAGGCTGCACACACGATTTAGCAAACACCCATTAAGTGTAAGAGAGAATTCCAAGAATGGCGAATTATAAAGATATGTGAAATGGTGACAGAGGCACTTTTCTCATAATATGTAGCACAAGTAATGCATTTCATAAAGCAAATGATGACAAACACTTGCGATGCATTTTATAAACTAGAGGACTTAGGCTATGTGTATTTCCCAAAATTGTTCAGGATGAAGGCAGAGAGTTGGCTATGAAATTGGGTGAAAGCTTAGATATTACAGATATTGTTATGATTACGTTACTAAGAGTATTCAAGCAAGGCATACACAAGATTTGGGAGATTGGTGTCCCAATAAAAGAGGTTGAAGGCATTGCAGACCAAAGTCAATTACACATTTACAGTATTTTTTAATAAAATGTTGGCACAGCACCAGGACAAAGTCAAATTGCAAGAAGTTGATTCTAATATAATCTGGTTGAATAAGAATGTGACAGGATTTTTCGAATGTGGCTCATGCATTATGTGTCTTTCAGCTATGCATAAAGTTAAGAATTATTTTACTTGCAAACTGAGGGCTAAGGATATCACCAATTTTATCAATTGTTAAAGTACCTAAGATATGTATATGATAATGTGTATCTGTAAGAAATTCTACATTGGTTGCACCAAATATGAACCAGAAATAGAGAACACCCACATACTACCAGGATTAATGAGAAATACCAAACAAAGGATTAAAGAACATTGATCAGAAAATAAAGATGACATCCGGCTCCTGGGCATTGAAAAAGTAAAACAACCAGTAAAAGGTGGAGACAGAGTTGGTGATGAGACAGCGAGAAGTGAAACAATCTTCAATATGAGAACATTCAAGGAAGGATGGAACACTGACAATGAACAGACCCTTTTTATTAGTATAAACAAGAAAATTGACATAATTGAATTCGTACACTCCTGCATCTGGGATAATCATTAAGATGTAGCCATCTTTCAGAATGTTTTATAATTATTTTTTCTAATAGAATAAAAGAACTCAAGATGTGAGACAAACGTGTACTTTAACATTTTACAAGCTTGGGCGCTCTTCTGACATATTAGCTCCTAGTAGGAAATCTATGAATAATCTTTTCAATAAGGTATCAAATCAAACATAAAAATGTGCATTAATAAATTCATGAAATATACTTCATATAGTACTAACACACTGCATGTAGCAATGATACTGTAAAGATTAACTAGCGTTTCCACAGACAGGAATAGTAAGACATATTTAGATTACATCATACCCAAAACCAATGATCAATAAAGTAGTACATTGAAAAACAACTTATGAAATAGTGTTGGAAAAACAAAGGAGGATATGAAATGACTGTATTATATGTGTAAAGTACCTCTATTTCAAGATTTAGAGTGTGGACTATTTTGAAGAACAGTCCATCTTCCATTTTCATTGCTCCCACACAAACATATCCATGATAATCAGCGCTTTCACACTGTTACCTCACATTAAGGCAAATAACTCAAAGTAGTCAAGTGAAAAACAAGCCATTACAAGTTGTTGAAAATCAATGAAAGACATGAAATGACAGTATTTATATGTAAAGTACCACCATTCCAAGATGATGAGACCAAAACACATTAAAGGACAGACCTTCTTCTGTGTTTATTACATCTATATAAACATCTAAAATGGCTGGTGCTTCCACAGAGACAATTTGATTAAAAACCTAATCTCCTTATTGCAGGGATCTGCAACCTTTGGCTCTCCAGATATTTTGAACTATAATTCCAATCAGCCCTAGCCAGCATAGTCAAAGGTAAGGACTCACGGGAGTTCTAGTCCAAAACATCTGGGGAATAATGATGGACTCACAGAAACCATTAGAATACAAACCATGTTTGGTATATATGTACTAAGCAACAATAGCCTGTTGTAACCTAATAGACAAACAACAGGTGCTACAAGCAGCAACAAAGAATAGAGGAAATACAAATATAAACAATCAAGACTGACTGAGACGGTCTACGCGTTAAGTGCAAACTTCTTTGGCAAGGGAACCCAACAATATATCAAAACTGGAGGTTAGGGAGTGGTGGGAGCACTGTAGCTCAAAAATCAATTTAGTACAAATCAAGATTACAAAATAAGTGCCTCATAGTTTTTAAATAATGTCACTTTTTTCAGAATGAGATAAAGCAGATGTACATACTTGTCAGCCACAGGTGAACTTGGGTTTGGGTCATGTTATTGCAGTGCATACACAATTAAATGCACTTCAGGAAATGAATTACAAGTTAGAAGAATATCATAAATATCATTATTCATTGCCCATTCCATGTCTCCTTTTTTATAAGGGCCAACAATGGAAATCTCATATGTTACACACATCTTGACACATTAACAGACCAGAAATGATTAATTTAGATGATAGCAAAGAGAATGGAACTGATTTGTCTTTAACGTTATATTCTAACTTTACTTTCACAAGGTTATTTTATTTTAAGTTTGTATGTACAGTTAATGAATGGTAATTTGTTTCGTCTTACTCCATTTTTGTTTTTGTGTGTCTCTCTCATTTGATTTGCATGTATAAACATTATCATCAAAGGTTATTAGAAGAGTGCTTTATGATTGCATTCAAGCCCTAACATTTATGATGTTTACCAATGGGATCCATCATTACTTTAGTTAAATGACATACTGAACTCCCAGAAGAAGTGCTGAATGTCACACGTGTTAGCAGAGGCATAGGATTTAGCAGAGACATTCTGTGGTTAACAAAGTATTGGTAAGAAGACAATATTAAGACACAGAGCCTCATTACAAGTTTGCCGGTCTGGAAACAACGGTGCCGGTAAACTTACCAGGACAGTTGTTTGCGGACCGGCAAACTACGAGTCTGCTGGTGGGTGCCGTTCCACACGCCAGGTCTGACCCTGGCGGGCAGAACGGCACCCGCCAGCAGACTTTCACATAGGCACCATAATTAATGGTGCCAGTGCTTCTGTGGTCCCCATTCCCGTGGAGTCCAATGGGGATCAACATTTTACCAGCGCCTGACTTACTGGACCGCCGGGGCGGCTACATGCCGTTTTTTCCGGCCGTTTTTTCCGGCATGGTTACCGCTGGACTCATAATGAGGGCCATAGAGGTTTAGTTATGTTACAGCTACAATGGCAATTACATCTAAAAGACTCATTTCAAGCTAAGCATAGTGTGAGGCACGGGTAAAAAGACACAGGTTATCAGCTTCAATGTGACTGCTCCCTGCTATTGTGAAGAAATAATGTCTGCCCCGCAGAGGTACACGGGTGAGTAGTGGCTAAAGCGCCTGGGCAGCCCTCAAACTGTCACAAAAGTAGAGTGGTCCCCGTCATAAAGGTAAAACAGGCACAGTTCAGAAATATACCTACTTCACCTTTTGTGGTAATGTGGGCCGAGGGAAGACTATACTCTCAAGAGGGGTGTGAATGTGATTCAACACCAATCCACACATAGAAAACACAAAAACCCACTCATGTAGAAAGAACACAGAATATGCAAGATAGCAAGATGTAGCACTGTAGTTAATGAGACAGTGGTAAAAAGGCAATAAATACCACAATGTTCAAAAAAGATATGTTCTTGAGTTGCAAAAAGGGATCAATGTGACCATGTCAGTCTCTAGGGTCCAAAATGTACCAGGGGAGAGGAGAAGGGGCAGTTAACAGCCAATAATACCTTTGCAGTGTCTTGGTGGTTTGACATGGCTAACCAGGCTTCTCTGTGCTGTTCAGCGATTCGATAGGCATCAGTTTCAGTAGTCCAGTGGCAAGCAGATGTTGAGGCTAAGTCGGATGGAAGGATACTGCGGTTCAAAGTATTACTCTAGCAATGCAAATTGTGGAGGTCACCAGGTTTGGTTCGGCAGTCGAGGTTTCAACGACGGTCGAGCTGGTGACGTGATGCACATGAGTCTGTTCAGTGCGGAGGCTCAAAGGATGCGATTCAGAGAGAACACCAGGGTCAGCTTGATCGTCAACCGGAGTGGTGATGAAGAGACAGGTGGCTAGAACAGTAGTTTGAGCGATGCAAGTGCAGCAATAATTATGTGTTTGAGCCGTGGCAAGGACACGATTCAGTTGGCATAGTGTAGCGGCATACTGGTTTGAAAGAGTAGCACTGCGGTTTGAAAGTGAGTGCCAAAAGGCAGATCAGGAGGGTGCTGTTGATTTGAAACTGTTGAATGAGCTTCGAATCACAGTTTGCAGCCACTTCAGGATCTCAGGGGCAAGAGTAGCCCTTTTCTCTGGCTGCCAAACACATGGGGAGGCTGGCACACAACTGCATGGTTCCTACAGCATTGAGAGGATACCATAGAGGCTGGCAGAGAGGCAGGACTTGCTCCAGCAGCAGGTCACCCCCAATGTGCCCTGGGGATGGTTAGGGAGCAGAGCTTGCCTCTGCCTTAATCACCTAGTCTTCACCTACGTCAGAGTACTGCCTCCCCAATAGAGGTCCCATGAATTCTTCCTCAGATTTTTTAAGAAGACCCCTTCTTTTAAAGGAGAAAGCCCGACGCTGATTGGACTAAAGCTAACTAAACCAAACTGATCAATATGCAAGGAATGGGCGCAGGGTGCTGGCTGGGTGTCCATGGTATTTGGGGGTGTACATACACACCATGAGGCAAAATGATGCTAGTGTTCAGATTTATACTGTATATAGGTTCTAAAGGCCCTCAAAGGGTTAAACACCGAAAGTGGGGGCGCTGCCACATCCATTATGGTACAATACTTAGAAGGTTTGGGTTTGCGGCTTGACTTCATCTCCCTCATGCAATGTATGGCTCCTTGGGAGCTGGGAGGAAATAAAAAGTTACTTCCCTTCATTTGCCTCAACCCATGGCTGGTTCCTGTGCTTCTGCAGGAGTGAGTGGGAGAGGCGACAGGCAGGCGAGACTGGAGATGAAGATGCATTTCTTTCTTTCGTTTCAGGGAGTGTTTCCATCCACCTTGCCGAGTTAGCATCTGCCTCTCTGCAAAGCCTATTGGTCTGCTTCTGCACTGGAACATTGAACTGAACTCATTTGAGGGAATATTGTAAGCGCCTCACACTGGCACCAGAAACCTCTCCCACAGTTGCACGCTGCCCCCTTTATCGAGGCCCGGTTAGTTACACACTAGTGCTTTAAAGGTGGGTCTTTGACGTCCCTGAAAAAGCAAAACCGTAAATCCCAGCATGCACGTTTGCTGTTACATAGACGGTCAGGTCAGGACTGGATACCAGTGAACCTAATAATACACCGAGCATAGCACCACCTGGCAACTGGGCGCTAGTCAACTAATACTTAATTTGGGGGTGGTCCTCAAGGTTCTGGTATTACGGAACCAAGCTTCCCACATCAGAACCAATGCTTACAAGATGCACTACCTTAAGGCCAGTTTATATGTAGCACATACTTTTTCTATGGATTACACACAAAGCACCTGCATACCTAGAGAAATTCACTAAGCATAGATCTGAACGTCCCATCAGAAAGGTTCAAGCCAACAGTATCAGAATCCCCAACTTCAATCTGAAAAGAACTGGAGGCTCAAGCTTCCCAGTACTGGCAGCTCAACTATGGAACTCAATCCCGGATTCCTTAAGAGCCACACCCTCCTTCCACTCCTTCAAAACCAATGCTAAACTCTGGCTACACCCCAACGACTGCTGACGCATAACCCTTTCACCGGTCTCTACGCACCAATACACCTGTGTTGCACTTAACATATCTATGTTAATTCTCTTCTCTACATACTTCTGCTACTCCTATATGTTGCCTATAACTGCAAATATAAACCCTATATATGTAACCGTAACCTTACTTGTGTTGCACATGTACATACTAATGTTAACCTTCTGCTCTGCATGCTATTGTTACTCCTATATGTTGCTTTAAGCTGTTAATGTAAATATAACCCAAGATGTAACTGTAACCTCAGCTGTAAATGTAACCTAAGATGTACCTGGAACCTAAGACTTCATAAGCGCCCAGTTGCCTAACAGCCCGGTGCGCTCTACAAATAAATAAACAATCCAATAAGCACAATTTTGCATCGCCAAGCAGGTTTGCCCATACAGAATGGTGAGCAATGTACATTTCACAGAAAAGGTGCTCTTATTTTGCATACACCAAGTGGTCGAAGTGAGCAGGAACTATCCTTGACTATCTTCTGTTAGGCGCAATGCCATAGACCAGGGTTGTCCAACATATGGCCCGCGGGCCACAATGCGGCCCTCCAAGCCATTTTATGTGGCCCGCGAGGCCGTATGTTGAACAACTCTTGAGTAAAAAAAAAAAAATATTTTAAAAAAAAGTGTGCCTGTGCGTGAAACTGTAACTTCCTCTGTTGACCCCATGGGGTCAACAGAGGTAGTTACAGTCCTAAGCCACGACGTGTTCATTTGTTTATTTATGCAATGTTTGTCGGATATCCGACAAACATTGCAGAAATAAATAAATTCATCAACCCCGCTGGCACATCAAAACGCTGGGCGCTTCTGCCAGCTGCGACCAGGGAGGCTGCAAAAGGAGCACCAGCGTACTGGTGCCTGCAAAAAAGGGAAATGGAATCTCATAAGGCCAGAGGGGGTGAGGAAACTACGGCAGCCAGGAGGGCCCGCACAGATGTCTGACTTTACCCAACCCCTCCGACACCTCTGCGTACCACTGCTGAAATGCTCCAGAGCCTTCCTAAAATCAACGTGGGCTTCATTTGGAAGCAGGAACACACGGGGCCACAACACATTGAGAGATAAGCGGCCGCAGGCAGAAACTGCAAACAATTGATGCCGCCAGGAGCATTGTGTGTTGGAACAGCAGAGGGAAAGCAGGTGTGACCCCTCGACACGGCAGGTCGTAAATTATACAACAACCACATTTTAAAGCGCATAGCCATCTGAAAAGAAGAAAGGGGAATACCGTGTGTACACAGCAAGCTGAAACCTCACTGGAACACCAGTTGCACGGCGGGCATACCCCATAGAGTTCTCTTGCGCCTGAGCCAGCACAAAGGGTGACTGAAAGACCCTACCCTTTTGGACATACTACGGTTGAGCAGCAAACTACACTTAATTATGGCAGATGGGGGAAAAATGTATAGAAATAAACACACGCATGCGGAACAAACGCATTTTCTGTATCAGCTCAGGCACAATTGGAAGCAGGACGACACAGAGCTGAAAACATTGGGCGCAGGTTGGTGCACAGTTCATAACAGAGATCTGAATAAGAATAACAATGTGACCAACACATTTTTTGAACAAAACGCGGAGAAAGAATGCTGCCCCGACTCAAACCACAAGCGGCGGGGAAAAGGAACACCAAGGGCTAGCGCACAATATGTTACCCTAGTAGTGCCCCAATAACACACTGCAACCTGCAAATGGGCCTCAGTGGACCACCTGCCAATGTTTCTGTAAGTTGCTTATGAAGGTTACACATATTTTATTGAGATCCACATGGGGGGTGGGGTGGGAGCTTGACATATCGCAGATGGGAGCCCCAGTCCCTTTGCCAATTCAGTCCTACACCTTGCTGTGATGTATGATATGATAGGTTATTTATAACGTGCTTAGTACCCATGCAGCAGTGATCCCAATCATAAAAGTGAAACAGGCAAGCCCAACAGGTATAACTTATTTTCACTCTTTTGGTAGCGCAGTCTGAGGGCAGCCTATACCCTTCAGGAGAGGTGTGAGCTGATACAGTTGCAACACAAAAAACAATAGTACTGTGTTCCCAAAATACCTTAGTTCTTGTCTTTCGGATCTCAGCAGAGCCAGGCTTTTCAGCATCAGACCAGAAGTATGGGTGCCTTTGCGCTGGGCTGGGGACAAATCGGAGAGCAGCAGCGATGGGCCCCAATGATGCAGTTCTGTTTGGCAGTGGTGCTGATTTGCGGGTAGAAAACGCTGGGAACAGTAGGCCGTGTCAAGTGGACGGCACTGGAAGACTCAGTGAGCTCTGGGCCCGGACAAGGGAATGCTTGCCTTTGGCGCTGTGCAGGCTCGGCTGACACAACACGGCATATGGTTATGGCAAAGATGTCAAAGCTTCAGCATTGTCATTGAGCAGAACTCTGAGATTCAGGGGTGGTGGAGCGTCGAGGTCCAGGATGATTATGATGGTGTCAATGGGGCCAGCGCTGAGCAGCTCCGCTCAGGAGGGCCATGGACCCGTGTGGGGCCGACAGGCCAGTGTGCAGACTGCAACCGGCCTGCTCGAGCCATCCTGCTATTTATACAAATTTCGGGCCGAGCAGGGCCTAATGGGATAAAGGAACTGCGCTACAATCTGCTCTTCTGCTGGGCACTGCCTGCTGGAGCTTCCCCCAACCCCTGCCCTCTTGCATGCAACTCATACTTAGCTGGCAGGGGAGAATCTGATCTCAAGGGCAGATCTCCCAGGGTGCGGCTTACCCATTGCACATCGGATTTGCTGACCCCTGCTATGTTCCCAAATGCGGGATACACGACTGCATTATTTCTGGTAGTGGGGGACTGCGTTCGCGCTCTCCCCCCGATTTATTGGTGAAAGAAAAGGTAAAGTGTGCACTAGGCCTGCTAGGTTGCATACTTTAAGATTGTGCTCACATTGCGTTTCTTCAATTAGGTTCACCTTTGGGTGATCGCTTTTCCACATTTTATCTGTTGAATTGAATTATGCTTCTTTCATTACCACAGAAGTAATGTGTATTACAGAGATAAGCTGCCATATGTATTGGGCACACTGCACATGCTCAGGTAGCATCAATCATGCTTTGTACAGGACAATGCTGGCCTAAATTGGGAACAGCCAGCATAGACAAGCTGCTACAGAGGCATATTTTGGGTACAACAAGCATGACAATGTGTTACATCAGTGACAGTGCTGTCTTACACTGTGGACACAGTGATCATTAAAATGTGTTGTGTTGTAAAATGTTCTTTTCTGCTGTTGGTGACATGGAATTTTCATGTTCCCCTTTAGAACTGATTGTAAACTTATGGCTTTTTGGTCACGTTTCTGCTGTAAAATTCACCATTTCAACCCCATATTTGAAAAAAAATTCTTGGGGGGGAAACCCCCCCAAACCCTCCCTAGATCCTTGTAGCTACCTCGCTACTCTCGGTCGCCCCGCCATTTCTGAAAAATATTAACACAGACACTGAAAGAAATCACAAGCAACTAACCTTTGATCACTGCCCATGACACCAAAAGCTATCTTTGGGACTGCATGGCTATCACTGCCTGTGATGCTATTGTGTCAAAGGTCACACAATATCGCTTTTTAATATACTGCTTTCGTTGAGGTTGTTGACTTTTGGCTCACCGGCCCACTGGGTGACAAAAAGTTAATACTTCGGCCCCACATTCAAAAAGGTTGGACAATCCTGCCATAGACGGTAAGAGAACGCCACTTGTTTGTTCCACATGCGGATCTGAGCCTGTAGCTAAAGGTGATGTGCTAGATTTCTGAACTATATTGCCCTTTGCTTCCGTGTTTTTCAAACACCTGCTGGGGACATGACGCCCAATTCCCAAGCTGCCAGACAATACTGCAGCCACAGTCATTAGTGGGCATCTTTTGCCTTTAAGCATGATTAGCGCGGATTGCGGCAGAACAGCTGTGTGTGGGTAATTGGCGAGTGTCTGGTGCTCAGCATATCCCTTGATAGGCGTGCTTAGAAGAGGATTAGAAAGATGAGGGGTGCACAAAGCTGCAGGCAGTGGGGAGCCATGACTGAGAGTAATGGTGATCGTAAGATGCATTTTCTTTCAGGCTTGATAGTGCAGATGTAAAAAGCAGTGCTGTGGGTGGAGTGGGGAGGCAGGACAAACGGTAGGGGCGGGTGGAGTGGGTGTGTGTGGCAGGGCGCATAGTTCCACTACTTTTTTTGTCTTCTTTAACCAATGCATACACTTTGTTTCGTTTATTGATCCCCACTCGCATCAGTGCCCACGTCTAATGTGTTACATTCCCAAATGCTGTGCATGATCAAAGACCACAACACTGCAATGATGGCACACGGCTTAGCAAGGCAAGGCCTTATTTAAATATCTGTGTGTAAACTCCAGCTGCAGGTTTGAATCCCAGCAGCCTGGACCCTCCCTCCCTCCCTCCCTCCCTCCCTCCCTCCCTTCCTTCCTTCCTTCCCAAAGCATAACGTTAAAAAGAGATGGGTGATAACACCCGCAAATCACAGAGAAACAATCCGCTTTGTGCTGTGACCTGTGTAGTGGGAAATGCTGTTAATTTTTTTTATTTTTTTTTAATTTTCATTTAGTTTGAACAAACTTTTGAAAAAAACTTTTTGCTTAAAAAGATAGTTTAAAGAAGATAGAAATACACATACTAAAAAAGGAAAGACACAAAGCTTATTGACTTTACTTGCAGTGTCTCTTTAACCTTATTTTGGTCTTAGTCCTTATACATTGTCACTGGGTTGCAACTATTTTTCTTAATTCCCCTGTATGTTGTTGCTTATGATTGCTGTTAATTGTGTTTCTTTAATACACGAGAAACGAGTGGCTGTCTTGAAGGAACTGAAGTTTCAACCATGAACATCAACACATACACCCATGCAATATGTCTTGTAATTTAAAAATGAAATGTTTGCATCAGAAAGTGGTGCATTTTGAAAATAATGCAGAACTGTATATTTCCAGTAGCGCACAGGTAGCAGATAATTCCCATATCATACCATTTCCCCCGTAACCTTGATAAAACTCTCAGCTCACATTGGAGCGAAACGTGTGATCTCAGTCGAATTTCCAATGAACTTGCCTTCAAAGTTGCAGATCTTTTAGCAGCGGGGCTATGGTTCGATGAGTGCTTTAAACAGGGTGAAAACAAGTCGGGCGCCCTATAGCACCGCAAGTGGGGTTGTGGCAATAATAAGGGGCATAATCGTTATTGTTCACAATTTTGTTAAACTTCATGACTTTGGAGGTGCCACCTCGGCAATGCACATTCATTGTTTTGATTACAAATCCTGCCTCGCCTAGAAGTGCACAGGCAGGCGTGAACAGTTCCAGGTTAAAGCACTTAAGAGTAGATCAGGCGCCCCTCCCTCCGTTCTGGAATCTGCAGGTTCGGCCTTTAGACATAGATCCTATGTTCCTAGGATCACACCACTTTAGTAGTGTGGGGAAGCTGTGCGTGAAACCCAAGTCTTCTAGTCCCAAATTATACAGCTTCTCCTGAACAGTTTCAGAGTCAGGGGAGAAAGGGCGAGGCAAGAGAGGCTCCCAAGAAGGCCCAGCGTGAAACCCCCAACCCTGCACAGTTATTCTAAAAGAGGTGGTGCTAATGGCAGATCTGAGTGTTCTTCTGCTTAGCTACTACTCTGGAGGCTACTAACCAATCACTGACACCAAGCGGTTCTGGAGTAAAACACAGGGCACATTTATTTCAGTGTCAACTTCCAGGCATCCCTAGCAAGCGCCTGGATCCCACAACTTCTGCCATTCCTGGGGATTACATCTGGGGAAGCACTGGGGACACTACCGGCCATAGGTCCTTCCGGTTAAAACCCTATGTGGATAGTCTTTCTTACAGGAAACTCGTCTTTCATACGCATTCCCGGGATGGAACAAAGCCCAGGCCAAACTGCAGTGCTCACGGAGTCGGTTGAAAGAGCTCAGCAAACCCATTCCAAGCTTCGCAGCTGGGAGGTAATACTTGAGGTTGCCAGCACTGGCATCATTCCTCCTCAGCTAGGATCACCCAGTAACTTCCCCCATGCCCATATGTAGTGCTGCTCATAAGAAGCCATTTTACCCTCCGACTTACATCCAACCTTTTAAGTCCCCCAAAGACACATAAAAGAAACAGGTCATGCACCTCATCAGACAGGTGGACCTGGCTCCGACGTACATTTCTGCAATCTGTTTTGCATAGCAAACTATGCCTGGTAGAGGCCAGCCCCAGGAATTCCATGAATTTCTCCACAGTCCTATTGATCCTTTGAGAGGATCTCTCGACGGCCTCCGCAGGTGTGGCACCTCCACGGTCCCCTCTTGGACTTCTCTCCAACCATACTGTCTCCATTCCATCCAACAGCAGACACATAGTCTTAATAGTCTTCTGCATGTTGTGCAAGAGGCTACTTCATCCTATCACTGTTACATCATTGGCCCTGAGGTCGATCACTGGAACATCTGGGGCCAGACCGTCACTCACATTTATCTTAAGCGGTGGACAACAGGCAAGCCCAACACATTCCTGGGGCACCCAACCAAACTATCTTTGTTCTTTTAAAATCAAGGTTGCCACCCTTCAAGCGCAACTGGAGCACCCATCTCTTTGCACAAGCGCTAAACAAGTGCCCGTTTACACATACTATTACATCTGCTGAAAGGTAATCGAAAAGAGGGGTAGATACTACTACAAGCATTTCATTTGTTCAGCCATACTTTTATTGCTTTGTGGTCACAACAGTAAATGCATGTTCTTATCACTTGGGCCACCTTCTTACCAACCAGTATCTTGCTGCATTGCCTACGTGCGGACAGAATATCATTTGAACCTGTCTGAAGACAGCCTGCCTCTTCCTATGTGTGTCTGTCCTGCGTGATAAACCCTCCCTTGAAGGCAGTCATTGCTGCCGAAACCTGAAGGAGTACACTAACCATCCCACCTCTTTGTGGCCCGTTTTGCTAGAGAGTGGCTCATACAATTCTCAATTGGAACATGGTCAAGGGGTCCCTATTTGTATGTGGCAGCAAATAAACCCCACCAGCAGACCCGAGATCTAAGTGTCAGCGCAACTCTTTCAGTGTGCTCTTCCCACACCTTACAGAATGCTCTATTTTGGATTCTTGATGGTAACAATGGCTCTTCTTCACTAACTGTGATGCCACTTATCAGCATGGCTGGTCCATTCATATACATTTTACTAAGTGCCACAAGCTCGCAGATGTGCATTGCCCCAAACAATGCAAGGGAGGGAAAAGGCCACTCTGAATAGCACTGCCTCAAAGCCGTGGGAAGATGCCCCTGGCAGCGTTCCAGTCATTCTGAAGTTAATTGGGAGCCTTCCATCTTCCCTTCGTCCTTCTATTCTTGCCCATTCCTTTAAAGCAGTCGGCACTAGGACGCTCATGGTGCTATCCTGGTCACCTTTTAGTTTACTATAAAATGCCAGTTCTGCTAAGTGGCTTGTTGTCCAGCTAGGAGACTTCCCATTCACTTTGGCAAACGAACCACACTCACTATCCTGTCTCTCAGAAAACCCACTGCCCTAGCCCATCTGTTCTACCATCCTTCTAAACATACGGTAGTTCTGCTGTTACCTAGACTTCACTCACGCCATGATCACATGCTCCCCGGGTCTCAAAACATTGGGTCCACAACACCAGCGTTCACCTCGGCATCTAGAAGGGCACCCATTCTTCTGGACCTGCGAGCATGCCTTCTGGAACTTTTCCCACTGGAAGCGAGAGCATACATCAATCAGCAGGAGCGTTGATAATGGTTTCCCCATTACATCGCAGACCATCACTGCGAGTACCATGTCGTCACATCTTTTACAACACATGCCAGTGAAAATATAGATGGGGGTTTGTGTATGCATTAAGGTAGGGGGGTGCTGCGGGGGTATCGCCCTGCATTTTTTTCAACTGAAATTTACTGTAAAAAATTAAATGTAATCACATTCGCAGTGATGGATGCCATATTATCAAGTAGATCCGTTGCATGCACCATCGTTAAATTGGCAAAACGCATTGTCCCTAAAGTTATTCTTTAAGAGGTTCTCGAAATTGTTGTGGTACATGCCCAACTGTGTTAAGTGGCCATTCCCTTCCTTTCACCACAGCGCGTCCTTAAATCGAGGGGTTCCACCTTTCTCTCCTGAAGGTCTGGGCCCTGTTGGGCCATGATATTATCTGCCCTTCAGCTCCGTCAGTCCAATCCCTGCTGGGCCCTGTCCTTTCCTCCCATAGCTTTCTGGTCCCATGCCATTTTGGGCACTTGTTCTATTTTAAATCTGAAGTTCTTGTCGTAATCCAGCCGGATCTCCTATACCTTCCATGCTCCTCAAGAATAATATCTATTTACAAAAGGACGCCCCCAGTTTTGGAAATTTCTCTATCACCCCTACCAATAAAAATGAAAATAATTTGCCCAATTCTCAATTGTTTCCTCAGTCAGACTACTCTTTCTTTCCTTTTCTTCTCGTCTGCTCACAGTAATGTCGGACCCAGCAGTGTCCAGAGACAGCAAAGAGGTGTCAAAAAATTACCTCGCCCAAATATGTTCCTTCACTTGTTTCAGCAACTGCCAAGCCATAGTAGACCGACCCGATAACAGGGTTGATCCTGATATCAACTTTACCTTTTCCCATGGTGATGAGTTGCTGGGACCTTCTATTGATGATGTAACATCCATCACTGCGAAAGAATCCCAGTTAGGGGCACACTTGGTGATGCGGCTATTGGAGGCTCTGTGGGCGCTGATGCACAAGGTGCAACCAGAGTCCATTTTGTCACCACCAGAGCCAAGAATTGGTTGGCAGCTGCTGTTGGCAGTGGGGTGGCAATGGGTGTTGGCTCAGCCGTGCTGGGAATATTGATGATGTGCTGCTGATATATGGGCATATCCAGGCGGTGTTGAGCGCTAGATCTGCCTCTACACCTTCTTCCCACCTTTATGCTAGTGACACATGTCTGGGCGGGATCCCAATACGATCTTACCACACACCCTTGGGAATGTCATCCACTTTCCCAATTTAGACCAGTTTTGCAAAACCTTGCACCACCATCATCATCATTTCATACATTATCCTAACCATCGCACAGTGGATTGCTCCTTTGTTGCATGAGCCAGAGTCTGACCTTTTCCTCTGAACGATCCTACTAATGGTACATCAATCCGTGCCCCCTCTTGGTGGAACTCTGCTAGAACCACTTTAACTTTGGGCGGCCTCCGTGCCCTTTTCCTTATCTCTGCAGTGAATTATTGTTGTTGGTTGTGGGAGGGCATCAAGGCCCCTTAAAAGCTTCCCAATCTGGCCATTTATTTCAAACCATCTCATGGATCTTGGCCCAAAACTCCAGGATTTGCTTGGTCTCCAGCTCCATTTCACTCTGATCTTCCACCATCGTGACCTCCCTAGAAAACAATATTGGTGAACCTTGGCTCAAACCCATCTTACTCTTCATTTCTGCAATGAAAATCAAGTTATCAGGTATAATTTCCTTTCCAAACCATATCCTTTCTGAGCTGGTCCTATTACATACATTGGACAACTCTGGAAACTCATTAGGGAACCTTAACACTTATCTCCAAAACCTACCTTTCTGTTCTTCTTTGCTTGTGTTTTCCCACTCTTTTGCAAAGATCACTGGTGAATCTGCAGGTGGAAAACGGGAAGGGGTCATTGCCCGGTCTCCTGTACCTTCATTCGTGGTCCACCAAAGGGCAGATGTTCCCCCACCCCTCTTAACTGATCTCCGTTATGCTCCTGCGTGATCCCTAAACTAGACTCCTCCGCTTACACTTACCGATCTCCTGCCTTCTCTTGTGAGCTTGACCTAGGACCAGCTCGACACCAACCTACTCTCTAAGCTCTGCTCCTAAGAAGAATGGGAAATAACCAATTATTTTGATCCTATAGCATTTTGACCCAGTTTATGATATTCAGGTAGGTACTTTTCCACTGCCTTGCCCTTACTGGGCAAAAGGTGTCCATCACAATTTGAATGATATTATTTTCCTTGCTCCACTACTTTAAAAGTCTTGCAGCCTCACTCTATTGGCATTCTCCTCCGCCCTGACTTGCTCTCGGAGTGATCCATTACTATGCACACTGCTCAGCCTTGACTCGAACATGATGGCGAACCTTGTAGAAGCACTTTGATACACCTGTCTTGAACACCAGCATTTCAAACATCATTCTTCATGGGTCCGGGAAGGAAACATTTTTGGATCCGATGGAGTAATTGGTGTCATAGCCATTTTATCCTCACATTTCAACATTTAATCCATCACACAGCCCTTCACACAAACCACACTTTCCTAGATAAGACCGGCTATTCCTGTTCCTAACAGCCAGAGGATTCCAGCAGGAGGAGCTGTACAAGACAAATCTTATAAGAACTGAATATAATATCATCGGCCTGGAGAGAGAAAACCCCCAATGTGATGACTAATTGCATGAAGCTGCTGGCCATTACAAACTCATTCCAGCTAATGCAGAGACATTTTATGAAACCCCCAAACTTCGCAATCATTTCAATTTGTTATTGTAACCCAACCAGTCGCTCTTTTCCTGGCAAACTTACGGCACACGTATTTATGATGTTTAGCCTCCAGTAGAGGAGACACGCAGTGAATGGACAGGAACTCATTCGCCCAAGTGGCTCCCTACCTAGCTCTGGAGACTCTATGGTTCCCGTTACTTCTTTCTTGCACCTTTCAGGAATCATTTAATCACAAAAGAGGCCAGAGGGGAGTCATTTCAGAGAATGCACTAAAGACCTCAAGTGATTCAGTTCAGTTTCCATAAACATAATTTCCCCGACACCATTAATTTCATTACTGCCAAACAAGAAGCACCTAGGCTCATTTCCTTCCAGGTGACCAAATCAACAGGAATGTGCCGTTCACATTAGGGGAACAAACGGTTCCTTTAAAAAGTGGTGCCAGTGTAGGCTAGGTAGTAGAGTAGCTAAATTGTTAGCTGTGGAACTAGAAACTGCAACGCTCCACTCCCTGCTTCAGGCCCATCCTTTGGAATGGGCAGTCTGTGCCATAGCCCAGGGCTCAGCACTCATGGGCTCCTGCAGCAACCAGCTGTCACCTGTGTTCGAAGTAACACACATTCAATGGTACAGGGACTTCACTGCTTGCAGGCAGGTTCTTTTATTCTGACTATCATCCCAGGGAGGCCATGCAGTCACCTCCCAACCCCGCTATGAACATCTGGAGACAAATAACCCACAGTGGGACTTCATAATCACTTGACAGTTTTGGTGGAGCACTGAAAGTGGAAGCTATTTACAAGTGATAGTTCATTTAATGAACCATTACCTTAGACAAGAGTTATAAATATTTTGGTGGTAAGAAATACAAAAGGACCGGCAAAGCAACAGTTAACTGGCCAAATGTATGCCTTCTTCCAAGACTATTGAAATATGTCACCCAAAAAACGTTGAAAATATCCCCTTATAATGTATTCTCATTTGACACACTAAAATGCCTTTCTTTTTTCCCCTAGGTTATCACATTATCCTCACATCACATATAAAGGATGTCCTTGTCAGACAATGCAAAACAGATGTCTATGTCTTAAAAGTACGACCACAAAACCCACAGGCCATTTATTTAGCCTTCCGCTGACTTGTATTCTGGTATTGGTAGTCCGCCATTCAAGATGTGGGAAAACAACACTATAATTGTATTGTTTTAGCATAACATAATTCTATAACAATTCACATATTTGGAAGAGTACTTTATTATTATGTGTGCGTTTCAAGTGATCTTTATGAAACAGTATTGTTGAAAGCAAACATGGGGAAAGGAGGCGTGGGCAAGTGAGTCATGATGATTTGCCATGGCTCTCAGAAGAGAGGCAGTTGCTGCCTGGAGAGTGGAGAAACTGTGTGCCCTTGCCCTGCGCTAATTTGTTAACATTTGAAGACCTGTGAAAATGCTTACTGCCTCAAGACCTACCAAGCATAGAGGCTCTATTTGAATTACATGATTATTCAATCCTTTAGTAGAGGCACACTCCCCTGTCTGCCTGCGGCCTAAACCCTGCTCTGTCATCCTTGGAACCTGCGGTCTCAGGATGAGACATAGGTATGTATGTAGCTCACCCTATGTTTTGAAAAAAAATAATAAGCACTGTGTTGTAGCTTGCTTTGTCGTGTCGGTCATGATAAGTGGAATGTGGTGAGGTCACTATGGAAGGTTGGAGGTTAGAGTGTTAGGACTGTTGTATGTCAGCTGGAACGCGATGCTGGTGGGTGTGGATGGCCAGTGTTATGTCAGAAACTAACCTTCATGTAACTTACCTGGTATCTTGGAATAAACGTACCTGAAGAAGTACTTGCGTAGTAACTTAATTTACCCACATGGTCACATCATTTTGGTGACAAGCTGGTTCTCCAGAGGTGTTGCAGCAGAGGGAGCAGCTTAGGAACATACACTGCCCTCCATGTCATCAACCACGCAGGAGCCTGCCAGCATCTCGGTGGGCTGGCGGAGGTGCCAGCAGGAGGACATTTGCAGTTGAAGGCTGACAGGCCGGGCGGTGTCAGCAGAAGCTATCTCAACAGAGTCCCCCAAGCAAGCTGTGACAGAGGGCGCTGGGTGGTGCAGGAGCCAGCTGTTTAGTCCTTGGTGGCTGGAGGCCGTGGTCCAGTGCAGTAACAACTGCGGGACACAGCAGTTGGTAGGAGGCAGGAGGTAATGGTTGCGTAAGCCTGCGTATTGGCGTTGGCATAACCGGAAGTCAGCGATGAGGTAACCCATGGCGAGTGGCCGGCGGAAGGTGCTGTGAGCTAGTTAGAGTGTGTAGGTTGCGATGGAGCGAGAACGTCACTTTGGGAGGTCTGCTTTCCACCACTGTTGGGGAGGAACTGATGAGGTCAGGCCCATCATGTTATCAGGGAGAGTTTGGCAATGATTTTCAACATTTAGAACAACGTTGCCATAGTAACCCTGCGCATGCCAGCGTCAATCAGCTCGGTGTTGCTGGCGGAGCTCTGCACTCTGGGAGTAGTTCAAGCCTGTGCCTCCTACTGGAAACAACAGGACACCAGTTGGCTTACCATGGCCACTCTACACATTGATTTATAAGGTAAGCAAAAATTGCTTTCTATTTTGGACGATTTTTACCTTAAAAAACCTCTCAAGACTTTCAATAAATACCTCTTTGCCAATATTACTCTCTCTTTCTCTTTCCTCCCATTCTCCTGGGGCACCTTTTCACATCCAGTCAGTTTATAGATTTATCCAACAGTGAACCATTGCAACTATTTTGACCACTTATAAGACTAAAGAAATAGCATAATAGGACTTAGTGAAACCAAGGGTGAGTCAATTGCTTAAAGATGTTCACAATGTTCTGAATCTGCAATCCAAGTGAATCTCGCACTGTATGATGAAACCATATGTGAAAAATGTTTTTGATTGTGTATTCATGTGCATGTAAATTGAAGAACAATTGCTTACAATTATGGCTTTATTGTTATAATTAAAAAAAAATTCAGGAAAAAATCATTAGAAAGATTTACTTTTTTTATTCTTAATTTTAGAACACTTTACCAATGAAATCTCTCCTGATGAACGACTGAAATCAAACGGGGAAACACGTGTTGGGAGACTAATAGAAGTGTGGAAATCAGAGAGAATTCAACATAGCCTTTTGAAACTATCTCTTGAAAAATGGTGTGAAGGAACACCCTCTGAAATAAAAAAAAACTCAGTGATACTGTTTGGAAACAGAACTTTTGTCAGAAAATTATTTGAATTTTGACTCACCTCATTAACCAAATAAATACTGCACCAAGAAATTATTACTTAGAGTCGAACACTGGCTCCACCGACCTTCTTTCACTGGTTGGCGCATTAGAGGATTACCCCAGTTTATTGGCAGTACTACCAAACGGTGTCATCAGTTTAACTCAGTTTTGGTCTCTCGTGCGAAAAGGCCTCGAATGTCGGCAAATGCTCAGGAGTCAGTACCGGGGGACATCTGCAGAGGTGTGACGGTGGACATGGGGCTTGCCGCGGATCCTACCGTTTGCTCAATTTGTACTACTGGTGAGTTCTACAGTGAGGTGTTCTGCCAACACTGTTGCCGTTTTGTGGAAAACCTGAAGGTTTTGGATCTGGGTTTGATGGAATTCTACATTCTACAACTCAAGGGACTGCATTTAAATGAGAACTAAGGTAGCTGTGTGGGAAGGCTTGTGTTTATATTTCGCTGTTGGTTGTATGTTGTGGCCTTTGGGGGAAGTTAGTGCCATTTGTGTGGGTTGGCTTAGGCGGCTAATGTTAATGTCAAGGCCTGTTATGTTATTGCCGGGAGGTCATTTGAGCGTACATATGGACATTGTTTAATGTTTTCTTTTGCAGGTTGGACTTGGTTGTGTGTTCCAATGTTGTTGTGCATTTGGACATTTGTTGATGCTTTTCCTTTGCAGATTGGACATGGGGACTGGTAGACCTGCGGGTGTGGGGAGCATTATCTTGGGGTTTTGGTGGACCTGCGAGTCCAGCAATATGTGCATTATCAATTACGTGTGCTCTGCGTATTTGTTGTTTTAGTGTTGTCGTTGTTGCCCATAGGAGGATTGTTTTCTCCCCGGTTGTTATAGGATGTTGCGATATGCCGAGTGGATTCCGGAGGGGGTGTGTGTGTGTGTGTGTTTGTGTGTGTGTGTTATTTGGAGGTGCACAGTTGTGCATGGGGCTTTGGGCTACAGCTGAAGTGTTGAGGTTTAGGCTTCACCTGGAATTGGACAAGCACTGTTTGCGGTGTTGGGGCTGTGGGTTTACAGCCTGACTCTGGGTGCACTTTGTTTTGTGCATGGAGATGTGGTTACCGCTGGTACTTTTTGAGTTTCTTTGGTGTTGGGGCTGTCGTTTCAGCTGGGTGGACTTTAGTGCAGTTTTGGGGATGTGGATAGTAGCTGGGATTTTGGGGATGTGGATTTAGAGCCAGGATCTGGTCGCACTGCATGGTGCATGGGGCTGTGGTTGCAGCCAGTAATTGGGTCATTTCTGTCATGCTTTGCCATGTGTGCAATCAATAACTTTCGGACGTCAATCGTGGGCTTTGGACTTGTTGGGCTCCCGGTGTGTATGCCGACGTATGTCAGGTTTATGTGTTCGATTGCTTGCTGTTTGGTTTCCCCGGTGGAGTTGAGTGAGTCTTTTTTTTCCTCCATGGTTTGGTTGGGGCGGGGGAGTATGTCTGTAGGAGCATGTGTTTTTGGTGTATGAGTCTTTGTTTTGGTTTCTTGGGGTGTGTAGTGGAGAGTAACACAGCATGTGCAGAGGTAGGTTGCTGTTTCAGGCTGCGTTTTCTTTGTGGCATCATGTTTGTTTCCAGCTACCATACATTTTATGGTTATCATGTTTGTCGTCGCCTTTAATGCCTGAAATATTTTTTTCATTTGCGTTTGTTTTACCGGGAAGCGAGGTGGATGATGTTTTCTTCAGGGTATGAGTTTCCCGTTAGTGTTTTGGAAGTTTGGATTGCTATTTCCTCAGTGGTGTATCTGGTTGAGGTACTGGAACGTGGGGTGTGAGTAATGGTTTGCTTGTGCTGGATTCTTCTATTGGGTTGCCTGCTGGCCACTTGTGTGCTTAGTATAAGAATGTATTGTCTGTCTGAGTGAAGTGGGTCGTATGGTTTGCTTTCCATGTGATTCATTTCTTTTGTGGTTTTGTGGGTAACGGGAGGAGGTGTACTGTAGCTGGCTCTGTGGTGTGGGTCATGTTAAGTGGAATGTAGTGAGGTCACTGTGGAAGGTTGGAGGTTTGAGTGTTAGGAGCGTTCTAGGTCAGTTGGAAAGGGACGCTGGTCTGTTTGGATACATAGAGTTTTGTCAGGGTCTAACCTACATGTAACTTACATGGTATCTTGGAATAAACACACCTGAAGAAGTACTGGCGTAGTAACTTCATTTCTCCTCGTGGTCACATCAGATTGCTTGGATATCCGTTTCTTTTGACAGGAAATATATTCATCATCTGTAGCTTGTAAATTAAAAGCATGTTGCTAGTTTGGACAAAATGGCCAATTATATTCACCATAATAGTACAAGCAACCAGAAAACTGCTGAAAAAGCAACACTTGACATCTGTTAACAAAAACAAAATCACATTTGTTTGCATTACATTTCAGTCAGAGGTTGTTTTCAAGCCTAAATTGGAAAATGAATGGTCACAAACAATGACAGCTGGGGAGATGTGTTAAAGTGCCCGAGTTGCAGACTGGTCTCAAATCCCAACTTCACCACTTAACCAAAGTGTGTTCTCCAGGGCAAATCGTTTCATCTCACTAAGGTTTATCTACCAAAATTAGAAGTTCTCAAAACGTATTCAGCTCACACTGTCTGTAACTTCAAAAAGTCTCATTGGTTTGCCACATATGTTGTAATAACAGTGACCATTCAAACACTGGTCAGCACACACTTTAGGTCTAGGTGTCATATAGACACATTTTTTTAAATTTAACTGCCTAGGATCCCCCTCCTGATTTAATGATTCCTCCTGTGGTGTCACTACATTTGCAAATCAATTGCCCCCATGAATGTGTTATCACTCAGGGCCCTGCAGATTCTAGGGTGAGGCCTGCCTGGCTTTCCCCCTTCACCACAAAATCTGTGATCCTGTTCAAATTACTATCTCTCTGTGCATCCGTACCATCTTCTACCAACATTTTAAGTGCTTATAAACTGCTCAAACGCCAGTCCTGTATAAACAACTCAACATTTACAGGGGAAGTTAAACTACTGATAGGGTTCTCTCCAGAGATGATCATATCAATTGAAGACATGATGACCACAATTTAAGCAGTTGCAAAACTGTTTACCCTACAAAGGAAGCATACTTTATGTAAAGATGCATATGGAGTGATGATAACAAAACTCGATTTTAAATTTCAAACAGTAATTTATCTTAACTTTCACTTAAATAGAGGTGGGCAAGGCCTGACAACCACATCCGGCTGTGAAGGACATCTGACAAGTGCAGGAGGGGTGTGGCCTTTACCGGGGTCCGATAACAGTCAACGGCACCTCAAACTGCAAGGGTGTGTGGGGGCCAGTCCTGAGGGGATTGAGCACTCAATGGCACCTCAAGGATGCGGGAGGCCCAGCACCAGCAAAGAAACCAACCAGGTCCTGAGACCTTCTACTTCCCTTTTGTGGCACCTACCCGGGTGGGATCGGCAACCCTTATTCTCCACCGGCATGAAATTCCCCATGAATCAAGCACCTCTACCCTGCTGCACCACGGGAGCTGCATCAGCAACGCCTCCTGGGAGTTGGAGGGGCAGGTGCAGCTTTTGACTAACACTCATTGAAGCCATTCTGCACAGACATTGCTTTGTTTGTAAAGCATTTGGGATGCTCACAGCAACTGTGATTTTGCATTAGCCTGTGCATGGCATGGACAGAAGCATAGCAGGAGCAGTGCAGAGAAAGGAAGTCCACTCAAAGGTGGGGATTGGGGTTTCCACTGCCAGCCCCAATCTCAGGCTGCAGTAAGAAACCCAGTAGGGCGAGGTCCACTTGAATCCCTTGTAATCGACACTCTTTACGGAGGTAAAGAGCATTTGCTGGGAATGTGCTGTTACACCACATCAGAACACTGCGAAAGTCAGTGGAATAAAAATGAAGTTTATTGTTGTTCATGCGATTTCAACGATTCAAATCATGAATGTATGGTGCTTTGTTTCCCATCAGGAACAATAAAGAAAACAAGACATATTGTGTCATACTGAACGAAATTATCATTTAGCAATAAGCCCAGGCTTGAGGTGAGCAGGAAATTAAAGTTTATTTAACACACATGAATTAATGACACCAATTTATGAAGACATTTTAACATTGTTTTCTCTTTGATTGCTTTGAACCTTTTAAAGTTTCATGCTATGCTCCAAATCTACATAAGCGGGTGTGAAAACTAGGCGTTCGTGAGGTCCCACCTGGGCCACTGTGCACAGTTCTTTAGGCCCCATCTCAAGAGTAGCAAGACAGGCCAGAAACATTCCAGAGGAGGGCAGCCAAGATGGAGTGCGGTCTGCGTCAGGGAAGGCGGGGCCAGGACTTCCATATGCATGCACTGGAAGAAAACTGAGAGGGGGAATATTCAAAAAGACATTTAAATAACTGCAGGGAATGAGCTGAATAATAGTTTAGAAGACGGGGGCGTGAGGTAAGACGTTCAGCAGCAGGCACAAGAGAAGCCTTTTCACAGCAACAGTGGGAAGGACATGCAAATGTTTCCCAGCAAGCCTGGCCATTGCAAAATGAATACCAGAATTTAAAAACCATAGAAACAGAACAACAACAAAAATGTGAAAGCAATCTCAAAAATTTATATTATTATTTTTTTTTTTTACAAATGTCAACGCAGTGAACTCAGTTGGACAGGGCTGTCCGCATTTGCCATCAATATCAGTGTACCTATAACGCTGTGCACATACCTATGAGATTAAAGGGTTATAATACTGCCTAGTTATTGATAATTTGGATCTATGTGATCACTGTGCAAAAAAAAGATACCAAATCCCAAAATGTCTATTTCTTTTCTTTTAGCACATTTCAACACAATTATATGTAGGGGGGGCTGCAGTCCCCCACCCCCATAAACCCCTCACATTATTTATTACACTAACCCACCTCCCCACATTTGTGCTGAAATGTGTAGTAAAAATGTCGGCATTTTCGGATTCAGCATTTTGGGCACGAAATTATGGGGCAATACAGATAATTTCGAGGTGGCAAAAATACTTCATTAACTTGGTGATGGTAACGCATTGTCAGTAAAAACTATGGAAGGTTAAACCTTCTTAAATGTACTGAGCAGTCCTTTCATCAAACAAACCAGTGAAACAGTACCACCTACAATGACTCTAGTGGCTCTTTTACTCCTAATCCAATGCTGCCCTTCCTCTACAATGAGATATTCCTCCAGCTAGAGAGGACCAAAGCCCCACTGCTCAGCACATGCATGAACCCTTGGCACACTCCATGCATGTTGATATCTTGTTATCGCCTCGCCCAGCCAATCAGCTTCTAGAACACTAGCCATTTAATCCTTGCCCATGGTAAAGATCACATACAAAGACAGACAGTGTGGGGATGTTGCTGGGCTCTATGGGAAGACGAGGGGCTACCGACTAGCAGTACAGGAGTCACTACTGTGAGTAAACCGTACTTAGCCGCAGTCTCCTCCCCCCCCTTTCTTCACACTAATGGGAAGATAAAAAAGAGCCTTGACCAACTGGAGAAAAGCAGCATCGACATAGGACGGAGGACCATCTGATTAATAGCTTGCAAACAATGCATAAAGCCAGAAAAAAAACATATGAAGTGAAGCTTACACCTGCAGGGACCCGACACTAGCGTCGTTGTCCTGGCTGCACCCACAAGCACTACCTTCAAGAGTGGGATGACCCCAAACGAGACAACATTCTAAAACGCAGTGACCTACACATGTCTGAGCCCTCCTTTTGCATGAATGGGCCACCATACATGACAAAAAGCCTACATGTGCGGCAAATGTCTGTTGGGCTCCCTAGATAAAATAGGAGCACTCTCATCTCATGTAGACTAAGGAGAGCGCTATCTCCATTGGTTGATGAGGACGGAGCGTAAGCAGGCAAGACAATCCACTAGTTCATATGAAAATCCTACATTTTTAACAGAGAGGAAGGCACCATTCAGTGGGCTACCTTTACTTCTTAAAAAAACAATACGTTGTGACAAAGAGGGAGCCTATTCACTGCCCTTCCCACTCGAACAGACAACAAGCAAGAAAGATCACCTTGCGGCACACCACTGTAAGGTCTCTGGATAACATAGGTAGAGAAGTCCCTAGGAGCCAGCAGATCCAGAACAAGAAAAAAAGAAACCCAAAGGAAATGGAGCTCCGGAACCTAGCTGAACAAAGGTAGCCCACCATAGAAGTCAACTATACAGTTCTTTAAGGACAAATGCTCAGAGGTTTTGCAGGAAGCCATTGTTGCGGGATAGGATTTAAATTAATTATTCCGAAGTGACCCCCTTTCACAGGCTCCCCTGGAAGACCGTTTTCCTGTTCTTGTGTTGCTTTTACGTAAAGGCATTCTGGCCACTGCTAACATCTCAACAATTTTTAAAGTACCTGACATGACTGTACGCAACCTTTTCTGGTGCCCTGCTGCTAAATTCAAAGATTGAGGTGAGGTTTTGATTTCCAGCAAATCTCGTTTGGTGTGTACGTTCACCGAAGGAGGGAAAACCGGCTTTGCTGTAAGAGGTCACAACTAAAACTAAATGGACAACCCACAGATACCAGGATTTAAGTGAATCCACTGTTCTTCCGCAGCTTGAAGAGGGATAACAGGAGTAAGGTGTAGATTAATTGGATGACCTAACTAATGTGAAATGTAGTACTTCAGAAAACCTTAACTAGAAACCAGGTAGGATTCACACTAAGCTGACATTCCATAGAGACCACCATATCTGAACCAGAAGCAATAGCTACTCAGAAGGTTCACCTGAATGTCCCTTCCAAGAGAGTGGCTGACAGAGTGATGAACTTGGAGAACTCGGGTGCAGTGGTGTCCCACCAGCTCATATGTGATGACAACTTGACCCTGACCCCTTTGCTTATAACTATACAACATTGCAGTGTTGTTGCACATGGAGAGGGAGAATTACCTTCAGCTTCAAAACACAAGCTTCTAGTCTTCTTGACACCACAGGGCTGTGGGCTCAAAGGTTACCTGGGGTGGCTCACCCTCTGCACTTTGAATAAGTAGTCATAATTCAACCCTCAGGATCCTTGACCTATAAGTGACGCTATATACATTTCACCACCCTCGATCCCTGAGTTAGGCTGGTCTTGCTGGACTCTCTGACTGCATTCAAGAGGTGAACAATGCACAGCCATATGGGCTGGGTCACGTAGTTCACACAACATGCCATAAGGCCTAGTGCTCTACGAATCCACCAAGCCAAAGTTTTCTGATAAGACCTACAGAAATACTTTTCATTGGTGCCCAGTAATGTTCTAAATAAGGTTAGTCTCAGCGAGGGGAAGGAGGATTTCTTGACATTCTTTAAGAGGGCCAGGTAGCATCAAGGGATGTAACAAACCAGAGAGGATCCTAAGTACCATGAGGAGACAATACTCTAAGCAAAGTGCAAGAGGTAAGGTGGGTGTGAAAACCCCATATCTATTAAATGGCCGCTGTAAATTCCAATGGAGGAGATATTAGACCAATGGCAGGACTTCATATTGAAAAAGCCCACACGCCGCCACAAACATAAGGAACCACCTTTGACGTTACCAGTGCAGTATGTTTAAATACGAATACTGCAGTGTCAGAGCACAAAGCTAATATCCCAGTGGCAAAACCCAAAGGGTTTGTACCATAGCAACCATTTTAAAGGACCCCTTGAAAAGAACAAAATTGAACTAGCGCAGGCTTCTGGCTAAACAAAGGCTATGTCTCATCTAATGGACCTCAAATCAGCTGACTGTGCTCCGGCTTCTGAACTTTCCTTCGAGGTCTGCTGGCACAGCATGATCAAAAGAAGGAGAGAAGGGAAGGACTGGGGTAAGGGGCATGTCTGAATCCTTGCCTGATAGACAACAAACTCCAGCGGTCATGAGGTATGCCCCTTCAGAAGTGTAGGAATTGAGACTCTCCCACCCACCAAAGGTGCAATGGTCTCTAATCACTTGGGACATGTGTGGTGGGGAAGAGGGATTGTTTTTCTAGGATGGGATCTGAGGAGGTGGGCAATTCCTCAGAGGGTTTCCGCAGGTTGTGCCTAATTCTGCTGGTCGTCTCAGCCAGATGGGCCTTCGGTGCTGAAAACAATGAAACACGAGACCACCACAATTTGTCCACGTGCAGTGGACTCCTTTGACTTTGGGAGAGGGAGAAAGGCAGAGGCATGGTGGAAATAAAAAGGTGACTTAGCCGCACCATTCACATCTTGCATATGTTTAGAGTCTCCTCTTGCAAATATTCCTTTACCATCACAGAGAATGTGCTGCACTATATTTTGTGTTTTCTGGATAAAGTAGGTTGAGAGCACAGGTATTTTGTCACCTCTCTGAAAAATTTAGGGACATATTTTGTGCAGATGTGTATGCTTGGTCATAATAATTTTGCAACATTAAAGGACATTTGTTTTGGTACAACCTAGATGTCTCTGCAATTCTTTCTAGGAAGTGGAGGGAGCCCATCCTTATATTTCTCTATGTCCGCACAGATTGAGGTTGAATCTAGAAAAGACTGCACCAAAATTAAAGATTCACGTGGCGTTGCCTAGTAGAAACTCATGCCCAGACTGTGGATTAATTTGTACTTTTCATCTTCAAGCAGCCCAAGCCACACAAGAGTGAAGGCGCACCGACAGAGCTTCATCAGTGTGGAGCCTGTATTTTTTGTTCACCCACTGTGGTTGAGGGAGGCAGTTTCCCTGTCTGGGACCAGTGATGCTCCTGTGAGAGATAGGCCAGCAGGATACATATGCATTGGTGAGTTGAGGACAGCGTGGTTATTGTTGGGTGTCTTCTGAAACCAGGAACAGAGTCGAAAATAATCATATTTTCGAGGTAGATCATAAGGTGGCTGCCTTTCAGCAAGAGAGGCCACGGTAACATACCTACATCCTATGGATTTGGACCAAGGCCCACAGTATCACGACACTTGTATGATATGGATACCCTATGCATTGGCTTCCATAATCCCAGGTTCATCACATGAACAAACAATTTTAGAATTTTCGTATGGAATAAGGAGAGGGGGTTTAAGAAGCAAATGTTTGTGTTTTAACTCTAACGAATAGATTTACTAAAAGTGGAATTTCTGCAGATGACATGAGCATAGGCAGATAACTTTGCATGCACACATTACCATTTCCTGTGCAACAAATCTGAAGATGAATAGAGCATTGTTGTTTAGGTGCAAACTGGTTTAACCCAAGAACATCTTGCAAGTATAAAGGGCATCCATTACATGCATGAAGCATGTTAGCAAATGGTGGTCAATAGTTGGTGGTCATGTTGTAACACAAACACGCAGGGAGTGGGCCGGAAGAAGGGTGGTACGCAACACACTGCTGGCAGAACGCCAGTGTATAAGATGTTGCAACACACACATGGCAGAAGGATTGGGATCCAGAGTGCAGGTCAGAGCGTCGGGAAGATGGGAAACGGAAGGGGTGGGGAGCTCGTTGGAGCATCAGAAGGAGGGGCGGGGAAGTGAAGTGCATGGAGACCCTAATAATAAGAATGGGACGTGGTGGCATGGGGGCAGAGTGTGGCCTCATGCTGACAGCCAAATAGAAGGGCAATGTGGTACAAGTGGTAAGCGGGCCCAGGTCCATTATAATACGCTCCTAACATCTTCAAAGAAATTGTGGAGCCAATTGTACTAAATCTACCCACTATCTGGGCTCCTTTGTGTTTCACCAAGAAGCCTAATACTAATGTTATAATCACTCCAGGTCATATGTTTTCTAACCTCAGATTTGATGGACATGTCTATTTGTTACACCACCACCACCTGGTAAAAAGAAACAGGGGTCTGGAAGTCTTTATTTTGGTACACCAAAAAGGCAAAGAAAGAAACCATTGAGCGACTGAGCTGCAGATAAGCAGTGTTATAAGGTCTTGTGGAAATTAAAAACTACAGTGTTGAACAAATAAAATAAACAGTAATATCATTGCTGCTTGCGGCTCTCAAGAAAGGGAAGACACTCCCACCACCAACTTAGTTTAATGATTTTTTGTGCGCCACAGGATCTGGGTACAAAGACCTGGCTCCATTTTGGGTTCAAAACAAGCTGGTCCTCTGCTAGCGTAGTCATTATGGAGTAAGCAAATCACACTGAACGTAATCATGTACTGCCCTGCAACCACGTGCACAGATTTCATTGTGATTGCTACTAGAGTCCTAAAACCAGCAGGGATTAGGTAGTCCTCATTTGTGGAATTTTCCTGGTGGCTTTTCTTGCATTCTTAAATTCATCATGCTACGTCTGCCAAGCATAGTGCTTGAAACAAGTAAACCTCGAGCCCTGCAACGCACACGGTTGCTAATAACAGGCCAGTGCCATCTTTAAAATAGAAAACTAAATATTCTAACGTTATACACCTCGTCATTAAATATGATCATATGTTCATGTTAATTTGAAAAGAGGCCCTTCTCTGTGCACGAGAAGAACACGTTTGTCTAAGGAATTGGACTAAGACACACAGCATTGCTGTTGTATGATATTGATGCCCCTGACATTGTAAGACAGCGTCCATAATGTCAGGTTATTCTCATTAACGAACCATTTCAGAATAACATGTATACACACTAAACTGAATGCAATAGGCGTGCTAAACTTTCTAACGTAACACAACCAGTCACATGCAGGAGGCCTGCCATGTGCTACCCACTCCACTCTAAGGGCATATCCGAGCATTCGGAGGCTCCCAGTGCCAAACGTGTACTTGGTTGGCAATGGGCGATACCACCCTAGGCGTATCCTAGACATCTTTAGCACCAAGTCGTAAGCACTGGCTGAATCAGCGAGGGACAGCACCGGGGTGCGCCCCAAACTCTTCCGCATGTGTAGCGCACTGGTGGGACCTGAACCACACAGTCACCCCGGGTGGTAGGGGTGCCAGGTATATCCAAAGCAGATCCGCCGGTGGATTCATCCCAGCCTGACTTGCCAATGGCACGGTTCAAATCACATCCTCACTAAATGTTAAGCGGGCAAATCAATTCTCTAAACATTAAACAAGGCCCCTCTTTTCAGAGACCTTACTGTTATGTCAGCGAGCAATACTGCTGTCTAGGGTGGTGTCTGCATTTGCACTATTCATGCACCCTTCGAGCCAGATATTTCTGGGGTTCACCATAGTAAGGATTATGAGCCAAGCAGTTCATATTATATAGACCCGGTTGACTTATTTGCTATATTAGATTCAAATAAATAATTTCTTGAAAAAAAAAAACAAGATCAAAACTATATTAATACCGTATGTATTTCCTGGACCTTTACACACACCGGGCACCACCTCTGCTACTTTAAGGCTGAAGCTATTATTCCGACCTCTTTATGACAAATCTAACGCACCGTGCCCTTAATGCAATCCCATGCTAACTTTCATGTTTCTCTACCAGGATTCCGTTTGGTTGGAAGGAGACTGGTAGAGCCTGTGACTGGCACAAACACATGTAAGCGATCATTAATGAAACATAAACTGACCTTTAAGTTCCAAAGTCCTTTCTTTCTACCTCGCCGTGCCATATCTCGGCTGGACCTGGAGCCTAGAGTCGGGGTGATAAGGGGCTTTCAAGGAAAGCCTTGAACAAACGTGAGAAAATGTGTTGCGTGCGCATGGAAGAGAAGTACGTGGAAGGGGTGCCTAATGTACACGAAGCACGATAAAGTGTGAAACCACCCTAGAAGTTGTGCCCAGACTGGAGAGCCCTTTTTATTTAGCGGTTAATCGCCAATCCTATCAGTTAGGTGGTGCCATGCTTGCAGGCAATACAAACAGCAAAAAAAACATTGCAAAAACAGCTCAGGTAGCAGAGGCTAATTGACGCTCCTCTCTATTCTGTTAGAAAGCAAACTTTTCAAAGTACGTAGCGCGTGGATCCATTTTACAGATTAACGGACAGGGACATTGGCGGATGCATACATACACGCGTGCTCTCCTCCCTCTCGCCCTCCCTCCCCCACCAAATAAACTGTTAAAACTATTTAAGAAGTTCCTTTCCCAAAGGAGCTAAACGGAGCCATTTTTTTTTACAAGGATCATGTGGAAGATTATGCATAATACTGGTAATACATATATAAGAAGATACCGTTATGTAAAAATTGAGGGTACTTTTCTGGCCACAGTGTTTAAAAAATATGGACTGCGGTCCTCTATTTGCTTATCACAGAACACAGACCGAAGCGTGAGGTGTTTTCCTTTTGGTGCGAGTACAATCTTAATGGCAGTTACTACAGTTTTCCTAAGAACCTACAATTGAGCAGGCTGTTTAAAGTCGTCTTGGTATGCTACAAGATGGCGGGCCCAGCGGTTCAGGGTTCTTCTGTTTTGCTGCCGTTCCTGAACTTCACCACCATGACCGTTATATTATCCGGGCAGCCTCGGTAGAAGGACTGCAAGACTATGCTCTTTGCTCCAAAGTGGGGCTCATCGAGGCGCTCCTTGATGAACCGAACGGCCTCCTCGTTGCTGAAGGCGTCCCACAGGCCGTCAGATGCCAAGATCATGAACTCTGGCTGCAGTTTGTCTAGGTCGAAGGTCAGGATATCCGGGTCAGAGATGACGACATTCAAGTTTTTCAGCGGGTAATCGCCCAACGAACGTGACATGGCCAGGATTCCTTGAACGCGCCAGGACCCGTTGAAGCTGATGAAACCACCTTAAAAAAAAAAGAGAAAATACAAGGCATTATAGTTCAAATTTCTAACCACACTTCTGACAACCTGCAGAGAAATCCACAAAACAAAATGTAAAGTCAAGGGATATTTACAAGCACAATATAGACCAGAAGGCAGCACATACATACAACATACAACAATATTAGTCTAATTCAGAAAAGTGCAAGGCAGGATGCAAGTGATTAAGTGCCCATCCATCGCCTCCCAACACCAACAGATCTATCTCTCCTTGCAAGTCCCTGATTCACATAAGGGGCTCCTGAAGAGTGTGAGAGGAATAACTGTAGCACCCAGTCTTTCTACAGCATACATAAGAGGAGTGTCCCCCCCAAAATAGGTATCCATTGGGGTACTACTGATCCTGGGAGGCTGTGTCCGTCCATTAGCTACGTAGGGACGAGTATCAACATTTGAAGGACATTTTGTCACAGCCAATGTAGGAAATGGTCCAGAACAAGGCAGATAGGAGCTCTGGCAAAGTGTGTCTTGTGTTGTCTTGCCATACCGCTTCCGTGTCGGGAGGTGAAGGGGCTAGCCCAGGAAACGCCCAGATACGTCAAGGCAAGCTCTTGCACACTCACAGCACGTTTTGGGCAATGCAAAACAGCTAAAGCCTCACATACTGTTTACCAGCTGTTCAGATTGTAGACATTCTTTTGCTAGGGCCAGTATTGTCACTAATGGAAAGTGCTCATTCTTGCTGAATCACTATCAGACATGTTTTCAAATTTAAAATTGTGGGCATTCTTATGTTCCTATAATGCACTTGGCTTCTATGCAAATGAATGGGCTTTGGTTCTATGAAAATATAATATTAGGGTATTTATTGAGCACAGACCTAGATTCGAGAAGCAACGGAGCACTTTACAATCATGGGATGACTACAAATATTCTGGTATTCAGACCTCTGACCCAAGACCCTCTCACTATTGGCATCCGGCAAGTTTCACTATTTATATTTCTACCCTAAGAAGACTTATCACATATTTTGCCTTTCTCTATAACCTCTTTGCTGATGAAACTCAAATGTTTTTCCTTTCCCATGTGGGGTGTATTGAAAGGCCCCAAACGGAAGTCTCTTTCACACGAATAGCAAGATTTTAACCACTGAAACAAAAATGGCCCAGCCTTTGTTGTTGTTTTTATAATAGAATTAAACAGCCATGTGGAAAGGGCCCTACCTGTCATTACCAATGGACAAGCAGCATTTTAATTTACAAAAGAAGGAGGAATCAAAGATCTCTGTCATACGGAAAACAGGATTTTTAAACACTGAATACAAAAACGGGCTGCAAATGTGTGCGCAAATAAAAACGGTTTAAAACAAAAAAGTTAAGGTGAAAAAGATATCATTGCTCACAGAAAAATGACAGGAAAACAAAACATGATGTGTGGGTTGACAAAGAACAATGTACATTATGTTCCACCCAAAATACTCTAGTGACATTTGAAGAGCCACTTTGTCGTCATGAAATAAATGTCAACCCAAGGCAGACACTTTGGCTGGCTGTGGGAAAAACTTCACAAAGACATCTCCCACTTCCAGCCTGGATGTCCCCTCTCCCACCTAATGACCAACCGCAATAAAATGTCCAGCTAAAAGGCGTCAAAATTCAGTGTTCTCCAGACCTGTGGGCTCTGAAAGCATTGACTCCAAGAAAAGTTACCGCTTGGCTGGAGCATGATTAAAATCTGTGAAAATGGGGGCACCCACTTTAAAGAGCAAGCTTCCAACACAAAGGAGACTGATAAAGGCACAGGCTGACCCAGCGAAAACAAATGGCCAGAAGGCAGAAAAGAGCCATTTGGCCCACATGAGTCACAATTAATGTCAAAGGACTATAATCATTTAGGCCTTCGTCTCAGCCATCCTAAGGCGGTACATAGGGTTTCATCTATGTACCATTTTTAATGTAATTTTCAGGCGATTTTGGGGTTATAAAATGCATCCATGTGCGACTCATGGAACGGTAATTGCTATCTAAGATGTGTTTCTGGCTGATCTGAACATTTTCCAACTGTGAGAGTTGGTGAGCGGGTGGAAAATTAAATGAAGGATATACTTCATAACGTACATATTCAAAACTATTATGCTTTTTATGGAAATGGCAGAAAGGTGCCACATGGGCGTGCTACATGAAAGGGATTTGGTTGTCGGCCCATCTAATTCCCCATGATTAGCTGAAACAGAAAATATGTTTAGTATGGCAGTTGCTAGTGCTAGTAAAATAATTAAGTTGTGATACATAACCAGTTTTTGCCAAAAAGCTGAAAGGAGAACAAAGGGGTGATTACAAATGGCAATTTATATGTTGCTCCAGACCCCTAAACCAATCCTGACTTGGAGGCTGGGTTGGGAGGAGAGAGAAGGGTAACTGTCCAATCCTAGTGGCAGGAATTATTGCAGGGTACCTCCCCAAGATTGTAAAATTGGTGTTGTCATCACTGTTATATAATGGGGACTACACTAGAACAGGGGACACACACAAAAAAACAGACAGACAGGAGACAGAGACGGCTGCTGAAACTTACCATCTGACAGCTGTAAGGAGAAACCAGAGATTGCTGAGAGTGCATCTGGGTGGAGCGGTCTATATCTAGGAAGGCCTCAAAGCTGACTGGGTCGTATGGTGGAGAGTGGGAGGTCATCTTTGAGAGTGGAGTTACCAGACCCCTGTCCTATCTTTCCAGAGTGTCCTGAGATGCAGCTGGCTTTCCTGAACCTTAAACAGAGGCGTGGTATGCAAGTAGAACTGAGCCCTGGGAAACCACAAGGTGGGGGAATCTGCTTGCCTCAAATCCTTTCCCTTCATAGAGGGGGGGGGGGACTGTGTAGATCCTTAGCCTATTTAATCAAAAATATTAATTTAATTCCCCATTCGGCAGAACCCTACGGCGTGAATTTTGTTAAAATTTTAAATAAAAAAAGCTCACTTCCCAGTGTGTGCTGAAAACTATAGCTTATAAATTAATTGGGTAATCCTTGTTGTCCAGCTGACCCCGACTTCTTTAAGGAAGAGGGGTATTAATCAGTCCAACCTTTTTATCAAGCAAGGGGGGGGGGCTGAAAAACAATGGGATAAATCACCCTGTGTTTATTTTAAACCAAAGGTTTGGGCCAAATTATAATTGCCATATGTATTTTTACCAAACTTGAAATCCCACGTCTACCCTTTTAAGCCTACAGGAAAATCAAAATCGCACAACATTACATAAGTACCTTTGTTATTGATCAGTGTAATTATTTTGTCAAGTGAAATTTGCAGAAAGTTAAGAATTGTGAATGTGTTATTTTTAACTCACTTTTGTGATTTATTTATGCTGAGAGAAGTTGATTGTTTTGTGCCACGGATAAAGTGGTTTTTGAAACTTCCATGCTAAATTCTAATATTAAATAAATACCAATATATTAAGGGGCATGATATGTGTCTGAGATAGGACTAAAAAAATGATCTGTTAAAAAGTTTGTTGCATAGCCACACGAGTGTGGAGGGAAGGAACTCCCCATGTTGAGGGTGGCATCTCAATAAACCCCTACACCTTCCATCAGGCCATCCATCTCGGATTACCAACTCACTGCAATCGGTCACTGGATGCCTATCCATTGCCTCATGTTGAACTTTCATCCGTCTCCCATCTTCCAATACATCCCTTTTCCCTCCCCTCTCCTATGTCCTTCCCTCCTGACCACCTTACTCCCTTGCCCAGGTCTTGCAACCTAAAGGTCCTCTTTCATAGAAACCTTTGCATGCAACAATTCATCACTGAAACTAAATTCATCAATTTCTTACCCACCACTCGAAGAAAACTCTAAACTCCACCCTCGTGCTCAGCAAACTCCATTACTGCTCACAAATCCTCACCAACAGTTGCAAAAAAAAAGTATATGGCCCCCTCGGCACGATTCTGCGCAGTTTGGTACGGTTTCACCAAGGTGGGTTAGAGGGGGCAAAGTTATAGGCGGGGGTCCCAACATTTTGGAAATTCTCAGACACAATCGACAAAAAACTAGAGCAAGGAGCGGCAGCTTGGTCCCGAAAGCGTGCTTTTGCAAATTTGGTGTAAATCCATCCAGTATTATTTTTTTAAATGGCCATAAAATAGGAAAACAAAATCAGTGATATCTGGGTCTGGTCCGCAGACTCATTTCCTGAGTCAGAGTCCACGGACACCCCCTGGACCAATCAGAGAGCAGCGTGACGTTCCTGGGCATCACACGTGCCCACTGATTGGTCAATTAAAACATGAGGTATATCAAAACTTTTGAAACTTACGCCATGTTGGATCCTCAAACAGCACCGGTAGTCCACGGACATTGCAGTAAAAACATTCAAAAATACAACATTGCACTTGTCAAATACATTAAACAATCTCTGGGGAGGTGAGGGGTGATGAGGATGGGATATCGGCATAAAAAGCAAAAAATCAGGTGTATTTGCTTCTATGAAGTCCAAAGACATCTCAGATGTTCAGGGGAATTCCGATAATGTTAGGAAACTTGCCAAAAGTTTCACAACATCCATGCATATTTCTGCATTACAGTGTCAGTAAAAATCAGTTTTAGATGGCTTATAATTTTGGCACCACTCAATGAAACTGCATGAGATCTTGCAATACCATTTTGCACCCGACCCTGAATGGTTCTGCAAAGTTTGGTGCGGTTTCGCCAATAGGGAGCAATATTAGAGGGGTGGGGGTTGTCCCAAAATACTTGAAAGGCTTATATACATTTTGTGCTGTTTGACGGATCTGCACAAACGTTTGCAAAAAGATTTTAGACGCAGATTTGAATGTTTTTGCAAAGTTTGGTGGGAATTTATCAAGAGGGGGAAAAATTAGAGGGGGTGTCAACATTTTTAGATGATTTATAACATTGTTGCTTTTTGACGAATCTGCACAAAGGTTTTCAGAAAGATTATAGACCCAACTTTGAATGTTTGTGCAAAGTCTGAATGGATTTTGTCAAGTGGGGGCTAAATTATAGGACTATTTTTTGTATGCACATTTTGACACTTTTCAAAAAATAAAAACATGGATGGATTTACAGCAAACTCGTGCTAGGAGCATTGGCAAGGACCCAAAAGCATGGTTTTGCAAATGTGTCCGTCTTTTATTTATTGAAAGTTTCATAATGTAGGTACAAAATATAGTGATATACGTTTGGTAACTGAGGTATAGCCTGTGGACACGGGCAGTGGCCACATTATCCGGGTCATGGCCAAAGGTCACTGTTGTTTTAATATCATAGCTGCTTAACAGAAGTGCACTAATCATGAGCTGCCTCATTGAGCTCCAAGTTTTATTTCTATTTTTGTTTAAAAAAAAAAAAAAATATTAAGCAATATTGTGTTTTTCTCTCTCTACGGGCTGCCAAAATGTGGGAGTCTTGTATGAATCATGCTGTTGATTTGCACGTGTTGACTTGTAATTTTGTATATCTGCTCACGCTAATGATGTAACAACTGTAAGCTTTGCACAGGAATATTCCGCCAATTTGTATATGTATATTTTGGATTTGTATGTATTAACTGTAGTATATGTCCACTCTTATGACGTATAATTGTAGGTTTTGCACACAGACACTTTATTGATTTGTACCTGAAGTTTTATATGTGTACTTGTTTTTTTATCTATTAACTGTTTTTGGAACTCGAAGGACAAAACCGAATAAAAGTATGTTTGACTGACTGTTAAAAGAGAAATGATTAATAACTTATATACAGTGATGTAATACCATGAAACATTTTCACTCGTAAAAAACTATGAAATTCAGTGAAAAAACGTTTTTAAAGGGATGTTATGGTTAAATTGCACTAATAAAAGTCAGTGAATTTTGTGATGTCATCTTTGATGTCCTGGGTGTTAGTCTTAGCAGTGCATGGTGATGGCGCCAGTTATGGTTGCTTAGCTTACCATAACTGGTGATTTTCTGGGGTATATAAATATATATATATATATATATATATATATATATATAGGGCCCCCCTGGCGCCTTCTGCACTAAACCACAGGGCTCTGCCTCCCTAGTGCCTTTGGCACCCAACCCCCCCCCCCCCGAGGGGCTCTCTTCGCTTAGACCCTCCCCCGCCCGTGGCGACTGCTGCACTTTGAACTCGGCAGCTTGGTCGCTTGTAGGGATACTCCACCAAGGGCTTGGTTCGTTCACCCCCGACCCCCTTTGGTGAATTGGAAAGTTGGACAGTATACCAGCAGAGTTGGAAAAATGTGGGACGGAATGATGGCAGACCCATATCTTTAGGGTATGCAATGACCTCAATTCAAAGAGTTATGGTACCGTCACTTATCAATTACACAACTTCATCACACAACTTAATCAGTTAATGTCAGTTAAACTTCAAACGCCTTAGGAATTGCATTTTGCACAGCATACCAATACAGTTGGCTAAATGTGGAACAGAATGACACCAGACACATGTCTGTAGGATATACAATGACCCCAATTTAAAGAGTTACAAAAACAGTTAGATAAAAACATTACACAAAATCATCACATATGATTTTATATTATAGGGTTGATATACATATTAACAAGGGTGTAGTAAACAAAGTGGGACATAGACATAGTCCAGCGATAAAATAAAACCTATATATGAATTTTGGGATGTCATCTTTGATGTCCTGGGTGTTTGTCTTAGCAGTGCATGGTGATGGCGCCAGTTATGGTTGCTTAGCTTACCATAACTGGTGAATTTCTGGGAGTATATATATATATATATATATATAGGACCCCTCCTGGCGCCTTCTGCACCCAACCCCAATATGTATGATACATTACTCACCGTAATCTTATTTCTGATGCTTGTATCTGCTTAGATTCACATGCTGTGCATAGGCTGACATCTAGTGGAAGCTGCAGAGATTACAGTTTGTTTTTTTAAACTCATAAAGGGGCGGCGAACTAGGGCATGCCAGTAATACTATCCCTAGTGTGACGTCCACTGTACCCATGATCCCTCACGCATGTAGGACCCTCAGATTGTATTTTTTCTGACATGAGGTAGCATGAGGAGTAGCGTGAGTACAGAGTATCCAAGCAGAAAAGATAGATAAGACTACAAGTATCCATGCGCCTTCTCTCAGAGGGGAGGAAGGGTGGGTGCATGTGAATCTAAGCAGATACAACCATCAGAAATACGATTACAGTGAGTAATGTATCCCTTCTGAGGCTTGTGGAATCTTCTAAGATCACATGCTGTGCATAGATTAGCGAGCCGTGTTAGAAGAAGGAGGTGGGATGTGAGAAGGGTCATGAGCGAACAAATGTCTTAGAACCGCTTGTCCCACTTGAGTATCTGTCTTGGAATGAGTGTCAATGAAGTAGTGCTGAGTAAAGGTGTGAATAGAGCTCCATGTAGCTGCTTTGCAAATGGTGTCAAAGGGTACATTTGCAATGAAAGCCAGAGTGGCCCCAGTACCTCTTGTAGAGTGGGTCCTTGGCGTAAAAGGCAGTGTTTTATCTGAAAGGGACTAGCACAGTTGGATACATCTTACTATCCATTTAGAGATGGCACCTTTAGAGACGCAATCTCCTTCTCTGCCTAGAGCTACGGAGATGAACAGTTGATCAGTCTTTCTTAGCGGTCTGGTCTTGTCTCCGTAGTAGAGGACTGCTCTCCTCACACCTAGTGTGTGGAGTTTCACCTCAGCAACGCTTTTGGGTTCTTGGAAGAAGGCTGGTAGTTCAATGGACTGGTTAACATGGCATTTTGAAATGAACTTCGGTGAAAACCTAGGGTGAGTGCGTAAAACCAGTTTATCCTTATGATCAGTAAAGAAAGGATCCTGCACTGACAGAGCATGAATTTCACTGACCCTTCTTATGGATGTAATGGCTACTAAGAAGGCAGTTTTATAGGTCAGGTGTTTGAGGCTAGCTTTATGCATGGTTTCAAATGGAGGGCCCATGAGTTTAGCAAGCACCACATTAAGGTCCCAACCTGGTGCAGCGTTAGAAATTGGAGGGTAGAGTCTCTTTACCCCCTCCATAAAGGCCTTGACAACTGGCACTTTCCACCATGACACCTTGCTATGGGAGGTGGTGTAGGCAGTCAGCGCCGCCCGGTGTACCTTGAGTGAATTCAATACCAACCCTGCATCCAGTAGGTGGAGCATATAGGTGACAATATTGGAAGGAGTATAATCAATTGGGTTGATTTGTTTATTCTGGCACCAAATAACAAATCTTTTCCACTTATCAAAGTAACAGTGCCTTGTGTTAGGTTTTCTTGACTCCTTTAAGATATCCATACATCTTTGCGGGTAAATTGAGATGGCCGAACTCTATGACTTCAGGAGCCATGCTGCCAAGTTAATCGAGTTGGGCTGAGGATGCACTGTTTGCCCTTCGTGCTGGGAGAGCAGGTTGTACCAGGTTGTACCAGCATGGGAGTCTGATGGGGTTGCACACCACCAGTTTGCGTAGGTGTGGAAACCATTGTTGTCTCACCCACATAGGAGCAACTAGGATGAGCGTCATTGATTCCCTGTGCATCTTGTTGACCACCTTCCTCATCAGAGGGGTTGGTGGAAAAGCGTAGGCAAACCTCCCTGACCAATTCATCCATAGAGCATTCCCCTTGGAGCCTGGCTGGGGGAACCTGGATGTGAAGTCTGGGCATTGTCTGTTTTTGCCTGTGGCGAACAGGTCTATAGTGGGGAAACCCCACTGAGAGAAGAGATCTTCTACAACCTCTTTGTGTAGTCGCCATTCGTGTTCCTCTGGGAGGGGATCTCTGCTCAGAGCATCCGCTAGTGAATTGCGATCCCCTGGAACATGTTGGGATGACAGGTAAATGTTCCGTCTGAGTGCCCATTTCCAAATTTTTTGGGCAAGCTTGGACAGATTTACGAACGAGTGCCCCCTTGTTTGTTTAAGTAAAACACCGTCATGCTGTCTGTTAGGAATTGCACTGACAGGTTGGATACGAGGGGGTCGAATGCCCGAAGCGCTCTGAAGACTGCCAGAAGTTCTAGCAGATTGATATGGTTCTGAGCCACTGTGTGAGACCAGAGATCCTGAGCTGTGTGGTGAAGGTAGTGAGCTCTCCACCCTGTCAGGGAGGCATCTGTTGTGACGATGGCTTGTATCTCTGGATCGTAAAAGGGTTTCCCCTTTGTGAGATTTTCTCTTGCCCACCAGCGAAGACCTTGTACTAGTGTTGGTGAAACGACCACTAGATCATCCCACTGACCACTTGCTCGAGACCACTGTTTCGCGATCCATTCCTGCATGGGTCGCATGCACAGGCGCACGTGGGGAACCAGGTAAATGCAAGATGCCATAATGCCTAGCAAACACATCGCTTTGCGTACCCTTATTTGGCGACCGGACTGATAGAGGAATTTGCAACAACAGATTTCAAATTCTTTCCTCTGATGGAAAGCCAACCCCTCTTGGGTATTTAGGACAGCTCTTAGGAACTGTTTTGAGGTGCTCGGCATCAGGCTTGATTTTTTCTCATTGATTGAGAAGCCCAATTGGAAGAGGAGGTTGATTGTTCTTTGAATGTTCAATCTGCAAATTACAGGGGTCTCCCCTGTGATGAGCCAGTCGTCCAGGTAAGGGTCTCCCTGCTTAGGTGCGCCGCGACCACCGCCAGTACCTTGGTGAATACCCTTGGAGAGACAAGGCTATTCCGAAAGGCAGCACCTTCTCTGCGCTGGGAACATGGAAATATGAAAATAGGCATCTTTCATATCCAATGTTGCCATGTAATTCCCCTTTTTTAGTAGGGAGATTACCTCGGAGTGTAGTCATGCAGAATTTTTGTGGCTTGACATGCTAGTTTGCAGGGCGCAAGTCTAATACTGGGCGCATCGTTAGATTTTTTTTGGCACAAGGAAGTAGGTTGAATAAATACCCTTGTTTACCTGATTGCCCGGGACACGTTCTATTGCGTCCATTGCAAGAAGAATGGTGATCTCCTCGCGGAAGATTCTTTGGTGCTCCAAGGAGTGTACTTTCTGTCTTGGAGGATGGTTGCGGGGGCGTTCTAGTAGCTCTATACAGTATCCTGCGGACACTGTGGACAGCACCCATCTGTCCGAAGTGACCCCTTCCCATGCGTGGGTGAAGGTGGAAATGCGCCCCCCTCCTGGGGATGCATGGGAAGGGACCCGGAGCGGAACATCACTGTTTATTGGGTGGCGTACCACCTCTACCGAGGCTGCTTTTACCCCTACTGTGGCCCCTGCGCTGACCTCTGGTGAAACCCTGAGTAGCCTGTAGCCTGGGATTGATTGCTGCCCCATGAGGTTCCTTGATTCTGATAGTAGTTGGAAACCTGGGAGCTTTGGCCACGAAAGCGACAACAATTATTATTTCCCCTTTGACCTGAGGGCTTCTTTGTTAATTGGCCAAGGGATTTTAAGGTGTCGTATTCGTCCCTAGCTGTCTTTAGTGTCTCCTCCACTGCTTTCCCAAATAGGATGTTGGGTTCTATCGGCATGTCTATGAGGGTGGCTTGGGTCTCGGGCTTGAACCCGGATTGTTTTAGCCAAGCATTGCGTTTTATGACTGTGCCTTCTACTATTAATCTCCCTGCATTATCTGCTGCATCAATGTTTGCCTTAAGGATGCATCCAGATGAAGATCTTCCTTCTGATGCAATGTGGGCCAACTTGCCCTTTAGTGGTTCAGGTGCAGAGGCTATTAGGGCAGCTACTTGTTCCCATTGGTGGCAATTGTAGCTTGCTAACAGGGTGGTGGTGTTGGCAATACGTGCCTGGTATGCTTATGTGGATGCCACTTTCCTCCCCAGAGTATATATTTTCTTGCTGTCTTTGTCAGGGGGTGCTTATGAAGAAGCTAGTGGTGTGCCTGCCCTCTTTTGGGTGGTTGTTAATACCAATGAGTCGGGTTTGAACTGACCTCTTATGTATAAGGGATCGGAGGGAGCGGCCCGAAATAATGTTTCTACTCGTGGTTTAACCAACCTAGTAAGATTAAGTGTTACCAGAGAAGGATCAATTCTGCGCTGGATTGATTTCAATATGGGGATAGCTTGGGCAATGGATTTTCTGTCCCCTAGGATTTCTTCTGCAAAATCTCGATCTTCTTGGACACCCTGTGTGTCTATTTGAAAATGGGCTGCAGCTTTAGCTAGTACCTCATTAAGTAATGGTTGATTATCAACCGGTGAGTCATTCACAGCGGGATCCTTCGGAATAGGGGAGTCAAGACTGTAGGATTCTGCCTCATCTTCCTCTTGCTCTTCCTGGTCCTCCTCATCCCCATAGTAATCAACCCCTGTCTGATCTTCCAGCATCTGTATTTCTGACTCCTCACCATATGGCTGGTAAGGCTGAATTATTGAAGGGTCTGAAACCAAACCCTGAACTGGAGTCTCAGAACGGAGCCTCTTAGTAGGGGGTTGAGGGTCTTTGGATACCGAAGGGGCAGAGGTAGCTGTGTATTTTGATAGCTATGAAAATAATTAGGGTCCTTTTCGTAGAAGTCTACAAAAAAGGACATCCTCCTCATTACCCTATCAATGTCCTCTGAGTTCCATTGCTTGGAACTGGGGATAACCCTCTCTTGCTGTGGCTCGTCATCCATGCCCATATCCTGAGGAGTGGGAGGAACAATCCTTTCCTTGATGACAGGGTCAGGGACCATGGATTTTTCTTTCTGTTTTCCTTGTGAACCTGATGTTCTGAGTTTTTGATGTTGTTTTCCCCCCTTCCCATGACTAGAGGAGTGTTTCCCTGAACCTTTAGGGTTTTCTGAATGTTTCGACACCTGGCGTCGAGATTCGGTAGTCTTGTAAGAGGGGCATTGAATCTCGGAAGCAGACGTCAAACGTCCTATATAAGTAGACGTCGAATGTGCTACTTGGGGGAAGAGGTCGGATTCATCTTCTGACGACCGGGCCTCAATGAGTTTTGGTAATGTGGCACCCTTTGCAACCGTGGATGGTTGCTGTGTGTCGTGAGGCGAACGTGACCTAGAACGCCCAGAGGACACCGAATCAGCGGACCGCTGTTTCGATGACTTCTTTCGCTGATCGCTCGACATACGTGTCGAATCTCGGCTGGGGTTAATGTGTTTGTTCGAAGAGGTGTGTGTTGCGTTCTTGCCGCCGGGTTTTGGCCTCATAACTGAACCGCCGGTCAGTCCTCCAAGGTCGGGGGCTTGCGCGTGGGTGCCTGAAGTCACCCCTGTGCCCTCGCCGTCCGATAAGGCGGCGTTGCTGCCATCGTTGAAGGAACCCACAGTGTCCATGGCCTCTATCTGTCTGGCGTAGTTGGCCCAGCGCTTCGCTGAGCGGTCCTTGAGTGTCTTGGCCTTGAAGAGCTTACAAGCTCTACAATTAGCCTCGGGATGGTCTTGTGGGAGACACAAGTTACACGTATTGTCTTTGTCTACCCAGGGAAACTTACAGTTACACTTTGGGCAGAATTTAAAAGGAGTACTCTCCATATGTTACTAATTGGCAGCGGGCGGGTATATGTAGGAAACGAGTGTGTGTGTGACCACCCCCCACTCTCCCTACTTGCACAGGACCGAGGCCAGAGGCCTTCCGAGGTCCAAAGTCCGTTGTGTAGTCTTGACTCCTGATTCACCAACGTCGATCTTCGGCGTAGGGTCGGAGAAAACGGGGAAATATAGTAATAATATTGATAAATGGCTAAACCCAAGGAAACTTCGCAATATGCTTCCGACAAGTATGGCGGAAAAAAACAATCTGAGGGTCCTACATGCGTGAGGGATCATGGGTACAGTGGACATCATACTAGGGATAGTATTACTGGCACGCCCTAGTTCGACGCCCGTTTTCGAGTTTCGAGAAACAAACTGTAATACTCTGCAGCTTCCACTAGATGTTGGCCTATGCACAGCATGTGATCTAAGCAGATTCCACAAGCCTCATAAATTATATATATATGTATATATATATATATCCTTGTATTCCTCACAGAGTCCTTGTCAGAATAGGGTTCTTTGTGTCACTTCTGGCCACCGGGCATCAGTGACTAACTGATGAAAACAGCTATTGTAAAGAACGAGATCTTGAGGGCCCTGTTTGATGTTCTCAAGCTGGTTTTGACCATTCGAGACAAGGTTGGGTGATTGAAAGAGCTCTAAAAATGCGTTTTCGAACTCTAAGAAGTCGTGCAAAATGGGCTGGATGAACAGGAACAGGTGTTGTGGCTCACTGCTGCTCTTAGAATCGTGTTTTCTTGCCTGAGAGCAAAGACCTTAAGCCTAAGCACCTGTAGTTCCTCATGCAAATTCTGGACTGGGTCCATGTCGGGACTGGATGGTAGGTTTCTCAAACTGTCAAGCACCTGATTGAGGGTGCACAATACCTGAAGACCTTGATGGCGTCAGGCTCGCTGAACTTCGAGAGTTCCAGGGTGGTTTAGCTGAGCAAGTGATGCTAAGGACCCAGCCCTTTCTCTCCCTGTGATTGCAAACAATCAGGGATAGCGGTGCGCAGGTGTCGTACGGCTCTGCGGGGTCACAGCCCCTGGTCTATCGGGACACCGTGGGACTCCCTCTGGGATGTCACCAGTGTGGGTACAGGCACCAGCCCCTATAAGGTTACGGTGCGCGGGGAGCACATAACACTTTGTCCATGTCTTAGATTAGGCTGTCATTTAACACCCAGACTCCTCTGTGGGAAATCCAGGAGTCTTGCTGGATGCATATAAAACTAGCTTGGCATATTAAACATGAGGAACATATATCAGAATTTCTGGAAAAAAAAACTCTTGGGGAGAATTTTCATCTTATTGATCTGACCAAATACTGTTAGACATGGGTTCATCTACTCCGTCACTCATCGGGAAGCTTCCAACACAACTGTTTTATGACTGAGATGAATTAGATGTTAAAATTATGTGGGTAATCTGACGCCCAAATATCTATCATGGGAAGTGTGACAAATCAGAAACGCTGAATACAAAGTTTCCATCTTGTCCACTTGCACTCTGCAGAGAGAAAACAATCCAAATACAGGAATAAGCACCATGCTAATGAATAGACCCTGTTGCATTAACTTTTGACTACATAGCTGGCCTAATTGTTCTAGGTCGAGCACAAGTAACAGTGGAGGTAGCAGGAACCCTTGTCAGTGCCATGGAGGACCTTAACTTGTAGGGTCATAACTTTGTTGATGTCAATGAAGAAAGAATTACTACATATACTGCGTACGTACCAGACACATGTGTCTGTAAACTGACCGTGATAGAGGTCTGGCCACAGTGAAAGACAGGCAATGCACTCACATATATTCTTTCAGTGTTGGCCAAATGTATGTCCAAGCTACTTGTTCAGGTCACTATCTAAATCAGCCGGCATTATAACCTCCCTATATTTGCACTCATTTATCTTCCCCAGACAAATCCCCAGTGGTCATCATACACGAGTTCTCCAATTGTTACAGCTATAATTAAAAACAAAAGTTCAATCCACATTAACAAGATATATCCAATGGTGCATTAAACCAATAAACAACACCTTGAAAATGTACCTTCCATCAGCACTCCGGATGTGTACAAATTGTAAAATTATCTTGCAGTCATTGTGCACAGGAGTTTTTACCAAAGATCAAAATAAACCTCTTAAATGGCAGAAAGTCGTGCACTCCCTGAGACAGGCCTAGCAGACATTCATGACGAAGCTAATCCGCACTTTGACCCCAATCTCTGCATACAGTTGCTGATAATATTCAGGAAAGGCCGGCATATCCCAATCTTCTCCGGGTACATGTCAAGTGGGAAAGCTGGAACATATTTAGCCAGTCACCATTTCTGTCCATTCTTGCATATGCAGCCCAACTACCAGCATGCACACCATTTTCATGTGTGTTGGCCATGTTCTTTTTAGCTTGCTAGCGGAACCATAAACTACCTCCGGAGCTTTCTGCCGAATGGGATTTGTTAGTGTTGTACTCCAAAGAAAATCTCAGGCTTGCTAACCATTATCTCATGGCCATGTCTTAAAATAGCTTATTGTATCTTTATGAATTACAGATTCTTGCCCTGCTTTTTGATAACCAAGTTCGGGCAATCACTCCTCTCACAGTAGACTTCAAAGATTCACCAAAACGATCGTGGCTCTTATTCCGAGAAACAGGTAACATTCAGGATATGCCAATAGCCACCTATTACATGTCTAACTTTGCTTCTGAATTGTAAAGCACATCTTAATAAGCTTTGTGGTTCAATAAGGATCAGAAACACTCTTCCAGGATGCATTGTAGGACAGAGTATTGTGAAGGATTTCAATTTGCTCCTGCTAAAAGGCCTAACAACAAACCTCATTCGGCTAATACAGGGGTCTGCAACCTTTGGATCTCCAGGTGTTTTGGACTACTATTCCCATGATCCCACTTTATTGACTGTGATATCTAGGGCTACTGGGAGTAGTAGTCCATAACATCTTGATAGCCAAAGGTTTCAGACCCATGGGCTAGTCCATAAGATGCGACATCCAATTAATGCAAGGAAGGACAAAGGGCCCTTTGATGAAACAGGCCCCCAAAGTGCACTAACCAGGTGCTTGCATGAGATTCTGAAGCCCTTTATCAACCTTGTGGTTTGCTTGTGCACAATGTGGAAAAAGGCGTTTACAGTATTTCACCTGTATCCACATACTCTCCCAGACGTTCATGGTCTAGGTGAGGTGATGACCATACACCTGTTGCAACTACTGGGGGTTTTACCAAAAGGTCCCCACCTCTTTTACATGTCGTAAAGTAGACGATGTAGATTACTGCAGGTAAGTAGACGCACCAAACCCAGATCTGCTGCACTGCGCACACACCAGCAGAACATACGGGCATATGCGGTATATCTAATCACGGTGCGGACCAGCCTGGCGGTGGCATCACCCTCACAAAGCATCTGGCCACCAGTTTGGAGCAGTTCGTACTTTGGCAGCTACTGAATGGCATGTGTCATCATTTCTTTCCATGCTGTGTAACCTCCTGAGACAAGCTAGACTGGCAGTCATAGCATCAGCCGGGCTCTCCCTGATGGACTGTCCCCGGGGAGGTGAAGGCAAGATGGCGATAATTACATTAATAACGCAATAAACATCTACAAAGTGCTTCGGAGAGCATGTCTTGAGTTGCTTGGCAACACTGCCAGACACCTAGCGTGCAGAGGTGAAGGAAGATTATGAAAGGAACTCCAGAAACACTGATCATAGAAACATAATTAACTGTGTAAAACGGAGGGTTGTCAACGAACTTCCATGCCAACAAGAAACATAGCTGGGAAGGTCATAACATGGTGGCCATAATAAAAGTTATACTATGTATAGTTATATAAGGGATGGGGTACCCCCATCATTAAATTATAAGGATATTGCACGTCACTGAACACGTCTGGAACTACATGCCTTGTGTCTTTATTGGTCAAGGAACGTGAAGGTGGCTTTCAATATCCATATAATTCGTGGTTGGTGGCACTTTCTCTCTTATAATACCTGCTGTAAGGAAACTATACAATACTGAGTATCTAGCACGGCCATTTCAATAAGCAGATTAACAAGATCATTCTGATTTTCCATAACTCAATTTTACCAAATGGACTGCGTGTTGACCTGTATGTGTTGTTTATAGTTTGCTTGTGAATTTTTCGACAGCTGTGAAAGTGGATCTTACAATGCATTTTTCTTTCACTTTATGCAGTGAGGAATGGCCACAGATGTGCTACCAAAACAGCTGATGGATGGTACCGTTGCAAGTAGTTTTCCTAACACGTTTAATTAGGTGAAGAGGTCAGGTCGCAGCTCACACTGTAGCGTGAAAAGAAATGAGGTGATTGTGGCAGTCAAGGTAGACTCTGCAAATAAACAAGTTCAAAGGGCTCTGCAGCGTGGCTCTGAGTTGTAGTTTTTAGTTTAAGATATTTGAGGGTCCTTAAGCACTATTTATAAGACAAAACTATTGCGCTGGACTACAGCTAGGAGGGGGATGACATGTGAGGTTGGACACAACTTGTGGGTCGGGGTTGGCTTGGTTATTTACCCACCCACTGACTCCCTATGGCCTTTCCAATCCCTACAGCCATTCCCAAACACTACAGGCCCCTCCCTACAGTGGCAAATCCAGGGTTTTCCTCCTCCAGCCCTTTGGGGGAGTCACCTCTTTTGAGGCTAGGAAGGGGAGCCCGCTCAGTCAGACCCTCCCTAGGGGTTTGGGCAAGCGGGACGTTACTGTGAGTGACTCCCATTTAGGGGATTAAGACTCCCATTTCCATGGTGAACTCCCTACACACGAGATATCATCTGCTCATATGGGAGTAAGTAATGTGGACAATACTTCTATGTATTTGCCTCAAGAGAACAGTGACAAGATATCCAATTGTTTAACTCATGGTAAGGTTGAACATTCTACATGCTTGACAAATTGTGTTGAACAATATGCCCCCTCTCGTTACAGGAACGATAATAGAGGACCAGTGACCCTTGATTGGAGGAGGAGATTCCCAACTCTGTGGCAAGTCCTAGACGTGAGGACATCAGCGAGGGGCGCAGCTGCACAGAGCAGCAGAGCAGGCTTTAACAAGGAAGGAAGCGGACACCTGAGGGAGACACTGTCTGCCACACACAGCAATGCGCGAGGCCTGAGAAGCATAGGTCGCGCAAAGTGAACCATACATGGATGTGCAACCATGGACAGGGCATGGTGGGCCTGACACCCTAAGACAGACATGGAGTCCAGGGACAAAGGGAGGGTTGGGTCCTCCTCTCTCAGACCAAGAGCCAACCAAAGAAGGAGAAACCATACGCAGAGGCGAGACTCCAACGTGAGTATGTTGTGAGAAACCTGAAGGTGTCTCCCTAGCAAGCCCCTGGGGATCTGTCATCAAGGAGGCCAGGACACGCCCATCACTATTGGATCCAGTCCCTGGGGGTGGACCTGTGAGGGAGGATCACTTGGATGGGGGTTCCTTGGGGAGTGGGACATTGACGGATGAGACACGGTATCCCCCTACCTTTAACACCTTTTCCCCATCCTCTCACATAGGACATTCTAAACCACTACCCACCCCTTTTCCACCGCAAACCCTTTCACACAACACAATGGACTAACACTAGAGCCGTTTACCTGACATGTCCCAATACCAGAGTCAGACAAAGTCAGGCAATTGATCAGAATCACACACACCCGATGACCCTTCGCCTTCCCCACATGGATAAAAGGTGGAGCCAGAGAGCACAGTATGAGAAAGGCGAACACAGCAGACAGTACGTTGAGACGGCTACCACGCGGCAGTTCATGAGAAGGAGAAAGGCAGCGGGAAACGAGAGTGTGGCGAGGAGAGGAGTGACCTTGCCCTTTTTTCATCCCAGGCCCTCAGAACCTTCGTGGAGGAGAATCTAAGACTGCACAAGTGTCCTGCTGCAGGTGCCAATGGTACACGGGGCAAGCTTATGCTTCTAAGACAGAACAGAGGAGACTCCCGCGTCCGTGGTCACGGCCTTGACTCCAGAAGCTCAAAAGCCAAGCGGTTCATCAAAGCCGGTGAGTCGAGGGGGGAACCGATAATAACCGGGCTGTGTTGAGTGACAATCGCAAGAGTGCCAAGCTTCAAAACAAAGCCATATTGAACTTTAAATGAACTTTTAAAAATGTGAAGAGGAGACAAGCAGCAGAGGGAAAGCGGCACTGAGTGGGTGCTAATACGAGAGACTCTGGTTGAGCCCCAATATGAGAGAAACTACCGAAACCAGAGGGTCGTAGGAAGGCTGCCAAAGGAACTCAAAATAGTCATACTTGAGGGTCGAACAAAAGCACTGTACAATCGAAAGACTTTGATCCTTACATGGGTTAAAAGCTAGGGAACTGAGTCCCGAACGGTAAATGAAGAAAGGGGATATGAATCCGCAAACATTTGAAACCAGTAGAATGTTTTGAAAAGGCAATAGTGAACACGGAGGAGGGATGCCGGAGGAGAGGGACGAAGTCTAAAGGTCCTGAAAAACAAAGTGTTAAAGTGAACCCAGAAAAGGGAGAGCCACTGATCTGTTTGACAAAGCCATTAAGATTTGTGGATCAAAATTGAGAAGGGTCAGCCCAGAAGACTGCGACCCAGGGGTGACACCACATCACCCCATTTGAACTGTGGAATATGATTGATAAGGGTCAGACCAAAAGAGGGGGACACAGGGGCGAACCCATCGCCGAGTGAATATTGGGAGCAAACTTTCATTTGTTAAAGGAATTTTTGTTTTTGGTTATCTGAACACTTTAGGCCCGAAGGCAAGAGCCGTTCTAAGGAAAACACTTGGCCTTGATGGTCCTGAGAACTGTCACTGGAACTGTCGTCTCGTGCTAAAGAAGCCCGAGACTATACTGTGCTCCACCAACTTGACCTTACCCTGTGCTGAAAACATGGGGACGGGAGACCCAGGCTACCACCTCCTGACTTATCATTTGACAACACTCCTTTCTTTCTTGAAACTTTTGTAATTAGTGTAAGGAATTGGCAATAGGCTTTTTTTTAGAATTTGCCCTTTTATTTAACTTGACGCCAACTAGGACTGCCTTATTATCATTTTGATAGTAGACACCCGTCCCCATCTTAGATTTAGGTTTAAATTAGGCATTTCTCCAACCCGCATACCATTTTCATTGTTCAATAAACACCTTTGAACTTCAATCACTTGTGTCTGTCTTACTTGTTGCCACCATGACTTCCTCACAACGTAAACAAAGAATGGAGCCATGTTGAACAGCAGAGTAAGCTGTGACATGGAGAGAGTCCAAGGCCGAAGGGAGATGCTGCCGTCCTGATATAGAGACGTGTGGGGCGCTAGAAGCCAAAGCTGTAGTACTAGCAGCCCCTTTTACATCAATGTTAAATTTGACTGATGGCCATGCCCCTTTTGTGCCCTTAGTACCGCCCCTTTTGATATCAATTTGATAAGCCCCCCAAAATGTTTTGAAATTTTGAAATAAATGTTATATCATTTTGATAAGACCCCGATAATTTTGATATACATTTTGTATAAAAGAAATATACATTTTATATCAATTGGCAATACATTTGATATACATTTCTGGAGCAGTTGCGCAGTGAGCTCTGAAGACAAGGACTATGATTCTAGGATCGTGCTGAGTGAGTTAGGGTTATAAATGCGCTATATATAGATGCCAACATGAACTAATTAAAACAATTGATAAAGGCAAGCTTATACGGGAAATGCCGTCCCTGCGTCTAGGCTAAAGCACAAGCCATTGGATCTGACGGCAACAGCAAACTAGGTATTCACCAGAACCTATACAAAAGCACAAACCAGTGCCTCTGACAACGCTTGTCAGTCTGTAGCACACCTATACAAAACACCAAACGGATGGCTTTTACAGCACTTGTTGGCCTTTTATCAGAACTATACAAAATCCTAAACTGCTGGTTTTGATGGTAGCATCAAACCGTGCCTTAACCAGAAGCATGACAAAGCCTGTGCGCGTTCACCAGACCTATACAAAAGCCCAAACCGTCAGCTTTGACAAAGCATGTTTCTATTTAAATAACGAAAGCAACTTGCACCATTAAACTTTGCAATCCCCATGCCTAGACAAAAGCACAGCCACGGCCTTTGTCAGCACCCAATAAAAGCACAGCCTTGACACTTCTTCAGAACCATACAAAAGTCCAGTCATCAGACTTTACCAGCACCATGCCTATACAAGAGTCATGCCTGGCAGCTTTGGCAGTGCCGGCCCTTCTCAGTCAAGCTACCCACTATTTGTAGAAAAGCGCTTTTATTTGGAATGCAATATCACTAATTAGAAAATACACATCTGCCTACAGCAGGTCTAGACAAAAGTCCAGCTATCAGACTTTGTCAGCACCCTATCAAAGCACAGTCATGAAACTTTCCCATTCCTATATAAAAGTCAAAACGGTTGGTTCTGCAATGACGGTCCTTGAAGGAATGCGCAGGGGGGCTTCAACGCCGAGATCGTGAAGCACGTTTCCAAAGATTACTCTTGGCCGCACGGCCGTGGGGCATGTCTGTGGAACGGCCTGGGGATCTAGCATGTTTAAAAACTCGGGTTTTGCTGTTGCAGGATGCGGCTTAATTATAATAAATGCAGTTTTGCCTAGTTTAAAGGCATGATGTTGCCCCCTGCAGAGTTTTCCCATAGGCGGGGGGGGGGGGAGGAGGGAGGGGTGGGGGCGTCAACCCACAGCCCTGTGCTCCTGTCATGTCCATGGGGTTTAAGCAGGCATTTGAATAGGCAGGGAGAATTGAGAGTGTCACGCAAGCCTCCCCAGAGTAGCACATGCTCACAACACACAAATTAAGGAGACAATATCAAGCTTTTAAAATGATGGATCATTCACGGTATCGCCTCAGGACCGTGCACTCCTCGCTTTTCCTGTCGCGACCAGAGCTTTAAACAGTCATTTGAATAGGTGTGACGAATTGGCAATGTTACGGGACCCACGGCTGAGTATCATGCGCTCATAAGACACAAGGGAGACAATGGCCTCATTAGGAATGAGGGCCGGAAACAAAGGTGCCGGTAAACTCACCTGCACCCTTGTTTCCTGACCGCCACACTACAAGTTTGCCTGCCGGGGCTGCTGCGCCAGACAGGTCTGATCCTGCCGGGCGAAGCGGTCCAGGTAGGCAGACTCATCACAGAAGCATCAGAACCATTAATAACGGTGCCGATGCTTCCGTTAACCCATTTCTGTGGAGTCCAATAGGACTCCATGGAAATGGGGACTAACATTTTCCGACACCCAGCTTCTCGGTTTGCCGGATCTTGTAATGTCCCGGCGGCACCGGGAAGCTAGGTGCAGGTAAAATGTTACAAGTCTGGCGGCAACCAGCTGGTAGCACTGGCAGGGTTACCCCTGTACTCGTAATGAGGCCCACTATGAGACTTTTAAGATGACATAGCGCTAATGGGGTCAGCTGAGGGCATCAGGGATCAAAAGACCTACAAAGCCCCTTTTGCAAAAACATGTAACTCAGCTTATAAAAGAGGATGCAGATCCCCTGTTTGCTACATCGCTTTGGTTGCATAACTGGCTGTGAGGTACAGCGCTGGGGCCCCTGCTAAGGTGATTAGCTAACACAGACAGTCCCCTCCAGACTCAGCTCCCAACCATGCAATTTGTTTTTAAAATGGCAAACATCCGTGTTAGGCCTACCCAATCTATAAGGCTATAGTTGTGGGGTTTCTGAATAACTATTAACTCTTCAGGTGACAGCTTTTAAGGGCCCGGGTGTTAGGCGGTACTGACAGTTTCCCACTGTGCGAAAGATAGCTCCAGACCACGAGCGTGACATCTGAACCGTAAAGACCTGTCTCTCTCTCTGTAGGCCTTGCAAGGTTTCAGGGTTTTAGAGGCCTTTGCGAGCAGCAATGGGACAGAGCTAATTACTACCCACTACCTGAATACCATGGAATTGTTTTCAAGCAATGTGTCTGCGAATATTTTATTTTAAATAGCTGCAACGCAAATGTAATTTACAGTGCTCTATTTCGGTTCAGTGACGCAGTATTTGAAAGATTTGGGTTTGAGAGCTTTAGCGATTTCAGGTATGGCGGGTTTAAGCTAAATGTAGCCAGCGACATCTTTATGGGAGGGGAAAGGGCTACCCGTCCAGGGCAATCACCTTGGAGGGGGCCCCACAAGGCTTGTCAGTTTGCATTATTCACCAAACTTAAATATCACAAAGGCAGGATATTTTATGGCTTGCCACTGCAGCTCTAAACCCATCGCCTCTCTGTTGCTGACGAGAACATTCTGCACTGATCAAGTTATCCTACAGTGCTGTCTGTGCTCGCTGTGGTATAACTAGTTTGTGCGTTCACTATCGCACATCCTCTGCAGCATTCTCTCACTTCTGCAGAATGTATTGAGCATGTGCAATAGGAAAAGTGTATGCTGTGTCCCCAGTAAAGTTGTTATGTGCTAGAACACTTTGTTGGCAGAGTGAGGACCATTGTCAGACCGCAGGACCTCACACACACCCCAGCGTGGGAAAACCACTCTGACCAGGAACCTTTGCAGCTCTAAGAGCATCGGCGTGTGAACAGGGACCAGCCTGAATTCATCAGGAAAATGGGCACAAAACCACGATTATATTATGGTAGCCCTGACATACTTGGATCATATCGATAAGATCTACATGGATATGTTGGAAAGGACCTAGTGGACGAGGTATGGCTCTTCTCACTATTCTCAGGGTATGTCCCGCAGTGAAACGTTTGCAGGTAATGCAATTTTCTATGAAGGCGGTCACATCTTCTGCTAAATCAGGACAAAACCACTCTTCCCCAATGTAAGCAGCAAGTACATCCATCCCCATGTGGGTAGGATGGTGTAGTTGTGCAAGTGCAGTTTGTAATAATGATAGTGGAATCACTAGCTTTCCTGTACTTTCCTGACGCCATGGGGCGGCTGACGTAGCATCCCCCTTCTTACTCATAATTCCTTTTCTTCCCTTGGTGCCCTTCCCTGTAACTTCATTATGCAACACTGACAGCGTGCTGTACCCTTCCTGTAACACCATTGTGCGCACACAAATGTGTGTGGGATGGAGTATCAAAGTCTGAAATCTCAAACAAAATTTGCTGCGTACTTTGCTTCTGCATCTGTTGCTTCATTGCCCCTGCAGAGGGGTTCCTCCCCACTCGTGTGGGCCTGGAGCTTCACGACTGCTATGTCTGTTGGGAGTTGAAGCACCTCTATGAGGCTGCCCAATAGGGGCGCGTGCTGCACTGGCGGGTCGTAAGCACATCAGAAGGCCCTCTGCTGCCATTGTGACAATCCAGAGTGTACTGTAGACGTCACAGACAGAATCTGACTACACTGTCACTTCCTGGTCCTGGTTCTGCACTAATGCCAACATAAGAGCCACTAATTCTGCCGCTTGTGCTGAAAAATGTGATGTAATCGTGCGCTTTCTACTACTTCAGCTGTCCCGTCTATCTTCATTTTCACTACTGATGTCCCTGTGTGTCTCTCCCCTGTGGCCTTGTCTATCAAAGAAGAATCATCAATGTAAAGCACTTCTCCCCCCTCAAGTGGCTTCTCTCACACATTTGGAAGGCTCCATGTACTGCTCCATGTATGTAGCAAGACTGAGACCCTTCCTATTGGGGCTCCTGCTCCCTCTTTATGTCCCTTACTCTGGCCATCCTCTATGGGCTCTCCCCCTTCTCCTTCATCTGAAGTCAGAAACCTTGGAGTCATCTTCGACTTCTCTTTTTCCTTCATCTCTGATGAAGATGCCTCTGGGCCAGGCGCGCTCTACAAATAAAACAAATACAAATCCCTCATATTCAGGACCTTGTCAAGAAGTCTCACTTTCAACCCCACCTCCTTAAAGTAATTCTTCCTTTCCTGACTTTTCCTCAGAAGCTCAATGTCTCCAGAGCTCTGGTTCTCTCTAAGGAAGATGCTATTGCAGTAGTCTAGTCTAATCTACCCTCCTCTTCTCTACGACCCCTCCAGCTAATTCAGAATAGAGCTGCAAGACTTATCCTTGGCCTCAAGCCCAGGGACCACATCTCGTCAGGCCTAAAAACTCTCCACTGGCTCCCAGTTGCTGCTAGGATCAAATTCAAATCCCTCTGCATCATCCACAAGGCTGTCGGGCCAGGGGACCACGCTATCTACAACTTGCTCTTACTAAATACTCTCCCTCTAGATCTTTCTGTGTGCTAAGCGCTCCGCTAAACAGCGAGCTGGTGGCCGATCTCTTTCCTCAGCAGGCTACCTCCTATGGAACAGCCTCCCTTTTCCTCTTCATCTTGAGCCGGATCTCAAATCCCGGAAGCTCCACAAGACTCCTTTTTACCTCCTCCTTCCCTTCCTCCCTCCTCTGCTAAATCCCACAGTTGTTGAGATTGATGATCAGGGCCCTTATGTGTCCTCCCGGGTCCTGACCTCCCACACCCAATCACCTACAGCCTCCACCCCCTCCCAGCACTTTGCCTCGGCACCCACTGGCATATGTCATCACATGCCTGCACTTACTTATTTACCTATGCAGTTACAGCTGCTCACTCCCTACCACTTTCCTCTTGCGACATCTAGCACTTACCCCCCTCCCTCATTCCCCTCTCTCTCTGCACTTGCACATTTTGAATGCTCACAAGGTCAAAAGATGTACAGACTGCTGAAGGTCAAAGAGTGCCTGTTGAAAGTCTATAATATACAGTGGACACTGTTGAAAGCTGCATCCACTGGTACAGGCCAAAATCTATGGTTAGTAGCTTGTTAGCGTTTTCAAATATTCGGTGCACATGGGTGAAGGTTGTGACCAATGTCCATAACTGAAGGCCATGGGTAGTACCCATTCATGTGTTAAAATATATTTGGCGATGTACACTGACCATGGCTGAAGCCCATGCTTAATGCCAGTTACTATTGTAATATAATTAGTGATGTCGTCAGTGATGTGATATGTGATGTCTTCATTGTGGTCAAAGTCTGCGCAATTTCCAGGGTTCTGTTGCACCAAGTTCTCACCTTAACGTCCCTGTAATACAAAAGTAGATTGAGCGGGTTACAAGAACTAAAGGCGTACACATTACATCACTGACTAATACACAAGAGTGCATCCCTTGGACTGGTCATGCTTGCAGACTTGATGCCTTGCTTCAGAATTGAGTGCAAGGGGCATCGGCTGTCCCGGGAACACCCTCTCACTCTTGCCACACATACACAACTGACAGCTGTCCAATCAAAGGTCATTTAAGTCTCCGCACTTAAGACTGGGCAACCCCTGCCAACGTGGCTTCAACACTTTTATATTTTAGTTCTCGAAGACTTTAGACCGGAACATGCTATGATATCTCAGACAATCATAGTGATTGTTTCCTATTAGCCACTGTTACAGCGATGACAGGGATCAACAGAAAACGTCAGACACAAAATATCAGTTTTGCCTCCTCTTATTCTACCCCAGTAGACGGTTGGGAGAAGTACAAGCCAACTACACATCTAAGAGGGATGCGTCTAAACACACCAGTGCACAGATGCGTGAGGGTTTACAAAGTATCTTGATTTAAATAGGAACTGCTGTCCAGAGTTCATGTTTCCCTAATGTAGCACAATGTCCAAAGGAAAGGATGAAAAACTATTCTTCCCCGCATGGGTAGCTTTTCAGGCTGCACTCGGTCATTCTTCTCTCACCCCAGCAAAGGGTGGTAGTTCCATATGCAAACAGCTTGATGTTGCCTTGGGTCCTTTGCAAGCCCATCACATGATCTGGTATGCTGTCTGGTTCAATGACAGCCCCACTACAGGCTCTGGGTTGACTAACTCTTGTTAGGACCCGGGTATCTGGCCCCAGTCAGGCTTGAGGTCTCTTTCTTCGGTCTCTGGGCTATGACCATATCTCGGGCATGACCCCGGAAGCCCTATGAAATGCCATCTCTAGTGGAATTCAAGATTGAATAACCTTCAACCCTATCTGTGGCATCCACACATTCCAAGGATGGTGTCAGCATGGAACCCTGGAGTATGTGAGGTCATGGGTTGGACAGCAAGGTGGTGGTTAGGAGAGGAATCCGAGAGAGGACATTGGGGCAGCACAATTGGACTTGGAAGTGTATTGACAGAATAAAGCAATAGAGCTAGCTCGTCAGTGTGATCCTGCCTTAACATACTGCCATGAAGGGCTCACAGCGTGCCTCTCTGAAGCTTTAGCCACGATGACCACACACAGCGAGAGCCGTGGGATGCCTAGTCTCCACCCCAATTCAGGGACGAGCAGAGCACATGTGAGGAGAGAAAGCGCTGCCACCTGCTCATCCAGTGAATAAAAGAGGCCACACCAATGATTAACATTTCATCAATCACAAGTTCCACAGGAGCAGATTAGAGTTACAAGCGAGCGCACGGCCCTCCCTGCAGGGGTGTTGCTAGGTCTGGAAAAGATCAGGGGCTAAGCTAATGTCAGGACTGGCGGGATTCGGGGCTAGCTATAGCCTTTTGGCTGTAGTCCCTGAGCTTCTATCCGGGGCTACAACCAAAAGACCCGGGGCTATAGCCCCCTCAGGTACCCCCTATAAACGCATGTGCCTCCCTGCACTACGCAAGCTTCCACACCCAGCGTAGGCTAAACAGAGGCACGTCAGAAAAGAATGGACTCCAAGCTGCATACAGGCTACTCCAGGAATGAGGAAACCCAAAACGAAAACGAAAACGAAAAAGGGGAAGAGACAAAACATAAATCAACAAGTTTCAGATGCAACTAAGGATGGCAATAACCTAACACCATTGCCAGACATATTGTGGCAAACGCCGGCAAACAGCTCCAGTGGCAGGTGATGCCCACACATCAGCAATACATTGCATGCACTGCATCTCCAAACCGCATTTTTTCCTGGAAGAAGGGGTTTAAAAATTTTGCAGAAGGAGCTTATGCACCCAACTACGCAGCTGAAAAAAGTTAATCCACATACACTGCTTGTGGATGCCTGGACAAGATCAATTTGAGTACCTTCCACCATTCATCAAAAACGAATCCCTTAATATGCATCAAAATGGTTGATAAGCGCTGTGAGAAGATGGGTGTGATCCTCGAACGCTACCACTGTGGGAAGAGAGCCCAAGCAGAAGGCAGATGAGCTGAACAAGATGCAACAGCTCTCTGATGACGTGTTGCAGCATGCGCATTTGGCTCCAATTTAAAAGGGGGGGCCTCAGTGACTATTTCATGCCCGAGTGTAGGGAGAGCAAAGTGAGGGGCGCCCTATGGGTAAGCTGTAATCCCTCTCTGGATGAGGTACTCCAATCGGCCAAGGAAGTGAAGCACGCCAGCCGTTGTGCAGCGTAAGGACCAAACAGAGAATCGAGCACAGTCGCGTGCAGGCATCTTCAGAGGTGCAAGAGGTACAATCCAAAATTGCAGAGAAGGACACTTCCACCCAAAAGGAGGGGCTTGAAATGGAACAATAACATGTGTTTAACAGTGAAGTCTACCAGGCCACAAGAATAGTGTGCAAGAAGAAAGAACACATGGCAAAATGCTGTTGCAGCACTTCCATCGCAAATTGCTTAAAAATAAATGTGCGAATACCCAAATTAATCTGTATTTATAGTGGAAGACGAAGGAAAAGCCCAGGGCATCTAAAAGAATAGCAGGCAAGGTCATGTATATGCTAGTAGACTCTTGGACAAAATATACGTTACTGGCGGAAAATAATGATACCTGTATTCCATAACAGGAGATTCCTGGATGATAGAGACATTAAGCTGGTAGCTCAAAGGAGGTAAACACATTGAACTAGTGAGTTGGTTCCAAGCAGAGATGCTATTCAAGGACCGCCTCTCTGATATTAAGGTGTTTGCACCAGAAAAGACTGGAGATAGGATTGTAAAGAAGGAAGGTCCTGGGAAACACCATTCCCAATAATCCCCCTCCCATGGATCACGCAGGGCCAGTGTCCTTCCAAGGATGGTGTCAGCAGGGAACCCTGTGATGCGTGAGGTGTTGAGAAGAAGCAACAGGGTTGGGAGAGGAAGCTGAGGGAGGCTGGTGCATCAGGACATCTGTACTTGAAAGTGTATTTGCTTAAATCCAGCTCACTGTTGTGACCCTGCTTCACCATACTATCCTTTTCCCTTCTCCTCCTCTCCTCCTCCACTCCCTTTTGCTCTCACTTCCTCCGATCGCTCCTGGATTTGTCCTTCCTCATTTGGTCTTCCTCTTCTGGTTCATTGCTAATTTTCTCACTTTCGGTTTTCTTCCTCTAACCTATCCTTTACGCGCCCTTCCACCTCCTCCCTCCTGTTCTTTATCTCCAAACGCATCCTCCTCCAACTTGTCACACACTATCGAACTCCTTCCTTCTATGTCTCTTTTCATCATTGTCCTCACTCCTCTGACCACTATCTCCAAACTTTCACTCATGCTATGCTTGCTTTCTCACAAACGCCGTCCTTACTCCCTCGGCAGCTGAATGTGGGCGGCCCTTTTTACAATGTGCAGCGAGTGTTCATGGATCTGTAAATAAGTTGAGTGCAATTCCCTGGGGCCATGTTACTGCGGACTTATGGGAATGGCCTTCTCAATCTTCCCTTTTCTACCCCATTGATGCAGCTCATAGCGTCTTTACGAGTGACAGTTGATCCATGGACTGACCTCAGGGCATCTGCTATTAAGAGGTCAGATAGAACTAGCCTGTGTCCGCCAGAACTCACCAAGTCCCCTCTACAGGCGTAGGTCTCTCGTCTAATCACCATCCTTCTGATCTGGACTTTATGGGTTCGCTGGCTCTGCATAAGTGTGCTCGCCTGAACCCCAAGTCTGGCAAGTTAGCGAGTAGTCCCATAGACGGTCTAACAGGCCAATAGTTTGCAGTCTTCATTTGCGGCGTGCTGTATGGTTGCTGGTGACCCCATCTTGGTCTGATCCTCACATACTGGGTTGGGGTTTGGCGTAGATTAGCATGCTGGGGAGGGAAGCTATGGAATGGAGATACTCATTTACACCTCCAGTGGGTGCTTCACTTAGTGGCCAGCTTCCCCAGGTCCCTCGGCTCTCTTCCCTGGTCTTCCAAATGCGACATTGTCACGCCACGCACTTAAAATACGCATTAACAAAACGAATAGTTTCGTTTTTTTTATAGGCACCTGCCAAGCAATGGAATCATCTGTCCAGGTACTCCCGCTATTTGCAGGCTCATGTCATATGATCATGAAGCAACTCATTTGTCAACTATTGTCATGATATGCTCAGGTGCTCGCGTCATGTGGCTGTTAATTGCCACCTGTTATAGTAACCTTGGCATGCCCATTGAGACGGAGTGGGGAACTGTGGGCCAAGGAGAGCCACAAGCTGCATAATACAGCCCCCATCACCGCTCAGTCCCTTTTGGTCTACCCTATAACACATGAAGAACAAGTGCTTGAGCAGGCCCTATGATGTGGAGTGGACGTCCACCACGCGGCTTTCTGAAATCTGCTCTCTTGTTCCATTCTCTACAAAAGCAAAAGTGTGGTTAAACTCATGGTACAGGAGCGGAATCACGTGGACCATGACTCATGACACCACCAGGGGACAGCTCTGCTTGAAATGAAGAGAATGCTGAAGGAGCACACATGAAGTGAAGGCAGGAGCCCATGACAGTGGGATGACGATGGGCCGATGCCACGGTGAGACTGTGGTTGGACTAGGTGGCCCGGCCACGATTGGAGTGTATGCAGGAAAAGGCACTACAAGTAGAGCAAGAAGCCCAAGAGTGGAATAGGCCCAGGAACCGGGGTGGGAAGGTGGAAGAGTGGAGTCGGCGGGGAGGGGTGTAGGTGAGTGGAGAGGCTGTGCCGGTCCTCTCTCAGCAGCTGAGATTGGCAAGGCTGGTATTAAGACGGGCTACACCGTAGTCAGCAACAGTGAGAATTGTTTTCATGTGCAGGGGTGACATATATCCCCGCGGGCCCACATCGCAGTCAAAGAGTCGGTGGGCATTGCATATCGAGCAGGTGCCAACACAAATTGCACCCGGTGGTGAACATTCAGAGATTTGCAGGATATGTTCAGGCTCAATCATTACAACTGAAGTCTTCAGTGGAACGTTAAGGACAGAACAAAAAGGCACCCGAACCCAGTGAGTAAACACCCGGCCAGGGGCAGTCCCCCCTCCCCCGAAGGTGCAAATGTTTATCTATCATTCCAGCTTAGCTGGGGGGGGGGGCACCGCCTAGGAAAACAATCTTGCCTCAGACAATGGCACGCCTTGGCAAGCGGCGTCCTCGATTGTGTCCCTTTAAACTCCTCACGCCCCCTGCCCATTCTTAAGCTTCTAAATGTGGCCTTTGACTCTTCCGAGTTTACCACAAACCCAAGAGGCGGAGATATTTTAGGGTCTGCAGCAATCTCGGTTGCGTTCTGATAATGCAGTAAACCAGTGAGGCGAGTGTGCAGCAACCGGCCTGGCTGCTCCGGAATTCTTAATGTACAGACTGGGACTGGCCAATAGGGCAATCTCCGAACCAAAAGCACAAAATGCTGCTAAGGGACAGTTTTTTGGGTCAAAGCGGGCCATTTGTATGCTCAGCGTGGGCCAGTTTGAGGAGTCACTTCACAAAGTGTCGAGTAGTTTTGACCAGTGTTGCTGAATACATGTATTTAAAATGCACACTTTGCATCACGTTTTCTCAAAAAACTCCCCAAAGTCTGTCACAAAAGCAATGAGTTGCCATTTGCGACTGTGGACCACTTTTTCATTGGTGCCCGAGCCCCGATACCATTTATTGTGCGACGGTGCTCGGCAGGTACCTGTAGACCGCGGGCAGAGATTTCGCCTGGCTGCGGGGAGAGTTTAGGATCTCGCAGTAGCGGCAGTACGCAGACAGTCCGACCTCGTCTTCCTTGCCAGTGCCAGGCCTTGTTCCCGTCTGCCACCGCATACTATTGCACCAAGTGAGAGGAGTGAACAAAGGGCGACTTCGGTGCACCCACAGAGCTCTGCCTGTGCTCCTACAGGGGGGAAAGGCGGGGATGACGCAGTGCAGACCAGGAATGCGGGCCACTAGCAGCAATGTGCGGCAGGGCCACTGCAGTGCCGACCGAGGACCACTGGGAAAGTTTGTTGTGTGTAATGGCGAAATATTGCTGCAGCTTCAAGGTGTACTGGCAGAGCTGTGTAGGTTCCGGGGACTGAAGTAGGCAGCAGTCCTTCAGCATAGTGTCAAGATACAAAGTTGGACTTTTGTGAAAGCCACCATTTAAAAACAAGCACTGACTCAGCCAACAGTTTAGGCTTTGACATGACTTTCTGTTTTGCTAGGTATCCCCAACACATGCAGTCCACTCGCATCGTATGCCATGCATTCCTATCGCATGTCCAAGTGCCCACATTATATGCTGCGTTCTCTCAACACATAGGTACCCCAAAACTCGTTATTCCCTTTAAGTGCTACATACTCAAATCCCATATTAGGTATTGCCATGAAATGACTGGGACTCGCATACTATGCCAAGTACTGACACATTCTCAGCAACCAGATAATTTGGCCATTGCCAAGTACCATCCTCAAAGGTCCAGGCACTCACTCTGTTGTGAGAGACTGGCGTGAAACGCACACACACTCATTCCATCCTCAGGGACTGCTATAATATGACCAGGTACTCTCCCAAGGCCACACATATTCAAGTGCCACCATGATGCAAACGACTGCCATCAAATACCCAGAATCCGACCATACATTTTAACAGTGTCATTAACTGCCCATGGACTTGCTCCATTGCCAACAAAGAATTGAAGCTCCCTCTTCCACTGCAACATGAGCAAAACCTACTCAGTAGGTCCAGCCCATCAACCACAGACACAGGTTTCTTCAAGGCCATCCCGAATTACCACCACCACCACCACACAATCACCATACAAAATGGAATGAAGCACACAAACAACCCACCATCCTGAGTAAGACAACCAGGCCAGGACTTTCCCCTATTTGGCAGCTCATAGAATGAAACCCTACTGGTGTAATCCTTCAGCCGTCGACACGGCGCTTAAAAGCCTCCTAAATTTCCTTTTCCGTAGCTAACCTATTCAATTTTTCAATCTCTTACCACCTTGCACTACATTCACCAATCCCCATGCACACTGCGGCTGAACACCACACTAACCATTGTACAGCCATGGAGAGCTCTCCATGCACAGGCTACAACGCCTCTAACCCTACAGCACACCCTCACTTGTCCTAGACCAATGGATATCAATGCTTCCCAGTGCTCGCAGCTAATCAATTTTGGCCTCTCCCTTCAGGATGGGCATATGGTACCGAGCCACCTCATCACACCATTTCGCCTTATTTGACGAAATAGCCATTTTGCCACATTTTGTTAAGGGAGGGCTGGTTAAGGGATTACATATTTATGTGTTTTAGGGTAGTGGGGGGTGGAGAAATGGGAGAGAGGAATAGGGGGATTTCCCCACAAAAAACTCTGCAATGAATGCAGTGAAACGGCCACCGCGATGAGGTGTCTCAGAGCCTGGGCAGACACCCATGTGTCAATGCCACAAAATGCCTAGAAACAGAAGGGCACACAGGATTCTATTACTCCTGGCATTAATCAATAAACCGATCAGGTTTGACACCTGGCTCTCCCTCTCCTCAGTCCTTTCTTCCGCACCACCTTCTCTTTTAGAACCATGCACCAAAATAACGCCAAAATGGCAGAAGGTGAACTATATCAGATCACCCCATTACATTGCAAAGGAATGTCATCAAATGCCAAGGTGCTTTGATCATTGAAATTGGTGGCCATCAACTGCCTACGTAGATTACTATGTCTGCCTCTTTGTCAAGTAGTACCATCACCTATCCAGCTACTCGACTCTTTGCCAAAGTTTCCCAGGCACTGCACAGATACATGGCTCACTACTTTAAGGAAGGCATGGTACCACAAGTATGACGCTGACAAAAAAGGTACAATTTGTAAAACATTTATTCAATTTTCATGGTTTGGAAATGCTCGTACTTTGCCATATAGCTAGGATGGGAGTAGTCTCTACCACCAAATAATAAATAAAACATTCCTACACTAACAAAACCTAGCGCCTGCCCTATCTCTTGTACAGAAAGTGTGTAAAGGAGGATATGTATGCAAAGGAAAATCAGTGTTAGAATATAAAGAATAAATATGGCTGAGTCATATGATCTCCCCACGTTGGACAACACGGAGTAAGGCGGTCCCCGTAGAGACGATTACACACTCTGGCTCAGGTTCTCAAAACAAAGGCCGTTCAAAACGTGGACCGAGGCCCACCTGGCCTTCCACGTTAAAGTCTCTTTTTCCAGCTTTCAAAACACAGTTCAACAAAAAGTTCACGCTGGTCTCCCTCGGTCGGGCTCAGACGTCTCAATGCAAAAGTTCAACAAAGGTTTATATTGGTCTCCCTCAGTTGGAATCAGATCTTTCAAACACAGCACTTGTAGGGGTTCCCTTCCCCAAGCTTAGTTCACATACTTTAGGGGTTCCCTTCCCCAAACTTAGCACACTTCCGGTCTCCCTCAGTCGGGCTCTGACCTTTTCCTGATGTCGAAGACTTTCGAATATGCGTGGCTTTTACTATAGACCTGCGCAGGACCACTTCGACTTTCCTTTCAATTCACACTCTCGTGTTATTTGCCCCAGTATCTCTTGGTCTGGGTAGTTCGATGTCATAAGCACACAAGTTCAACATTCACCTTTTACTTTCCCCTTTTTCCCCCCTGGGGTTAATTTTGATCGCTCCACTTTTACAGTCAATTCACTTTATCTCTTCATAACAAAAACATTTCACTTTTCACAGAGGAATGCTAACCTCCGAGCGAAGCAGAGGTAAGATGCATAGCGTCCTGCAGATGCGAGAGAACTAGAAGAGACGTGTTACCGTCGACAAACAGGAAGCCAGAGAAACCGAAGCTCTATGTGTGGCGTCCAGAAGCAGAGAAAGGAACTAGTTACTTACTTGTAACTATTGTTCTCCAGCATGAGTCTGGCATAGATTCACATGCTCATGAATATTCCCCATCGTCGGGATGAGAATCCTCAGTAAAACAAAAAACTGTTTCACTGTCACTTACAAACTGTATTTCTCCTGTAAACCTTTCCCTGTCCACTGTGTCATACTGCCCGATCCAATGACAGTCCTCTCCCTAAGCCCCTCCTCTGGCAGCCATCTTCAGATTTGGTAAGCATGTAAAGTTGCAGTATGAGCCGCAGAGGGGACGGAGGGAGGGTTTGCATGTGAATCCATGCCAGAGCCATGCTGGAGGACAATAGTTACAGATAAGTAACTTGTTTCTTCTCTAGTATGGGGTCTGGCATGGATTGACATGCTCATAAACAACAAATGCATAGCAGTACAACATTACACAACCACAGGAGGTGGTAAGGCTCCACAGAAGCAATCAACTCTTACCTGTGGAATGGACTCACCTCAAGCCAACAGGTTGCGTAGCACTGCTTGGCTGACTCTGGACTCCCCCCCTGAAATCCCTGTTGATAGAGTAGAATCTCGTGAACATGGGCATGGACCTCCACATAGCTTCCCTGCAGATGTCCAGCAGGGGCACACCAGACAGGAACGCCATTGTCGCAGCGATTGATCTGGTGGCGTGGGCTCTCGGACAGCCAGGCAGCGGTCGATTCGCAAACCGAGGACAGTAGGTGATGCAGCCGGAGAGCCACCTTGAGACAGAATCCTTGGACAAGGCCTTCCCATGTTTCACAGGACCAAATTTCACGAATAGTTGTGAAATCTTCCGAAAACTCTTTGTGCGTGACAAGTAGAACTTCAGGCAACAAGGAATGTTCAGCGAGTGCAAGGCCCTTACAGCCTATGACAAAGGCTTCAGGAAAAACACATGCAACACAAAAGGCTTGTTGAGGTGGAATTCTGACCGAACCTTCGGCATAAGAGAAGGGTGGGTCCGCAGCACCACCTTCGATTCGTGGAAAGTCAGGTATGGCTGTTTGCATGAAAGGGCCGGGTTCTCACCTACCCTCCTGGCAGCGGTGATGGCCAAAAGGAAAGCTGTTTTCCACAAGAGGAACTTGAGGGGGGCCTGATGCATAGGCTCCAAGGGGGCCCCCCATGAGCCACGTCGACACCACGTTGAGTTCTCACGCCGGGGCAGGAGCCTTCACCGGTGGGAAAGATCGAAACAGCCCATTGAGGAACTCCTTGATGAGTCGGTGAGACCAAAGTGAAGATCTTCCTGGAGACCTGGTGTAGCGGGAGATAGCCGCCAGATGTACCTTGATAGAGGCATGCGCTAGCCAGCATTAGCCGATAATAGCAAGTATGGAAGAATCTGAGAGGCTGTAACCCTGAGAGGGGTAATCTTCTGAGAATGGCACCATGTAGCGAAACGCTTCCACTTGTGATTGTAGCACTTCAAAGTCGATGACACCCTGGCTTTGGCGAAGACCTCCCTACAGCACTCTGGTAACTCCTGCCCTTCAAACTCTAGAGCTGCAGGAGACAAGCCCTCAGGTTCAACGATCCAGGGTTGTGGTGAAGGATTGCAAGGTGCACCTCGATCTCTGGTGAGAAGATCCAGAACCACTGGTAGCTTGCCGGAGGCGACGCTGACCAGCTGAGGTGGTCTGGGTACCAAATCTGCCTCGGCCACAACGGGGCAATGAGTATCATCCTGCACTGGCATTGTCTGAGTGTGTTGAGGACTCGTAGCAGGAGTGGCAATGGAGGAAACACATACAGAAACAGGTCTTGTATTTGTACTTATTTTATTTAAGCGCGCACCAGGCCCAGAGGCCTCTGGGTGCGAAAAACTTGGTAGGCATATTTACATAGATTACACAACATATACAAAATAAACAACATAGCGTACATTTACAGTATAGTACACAGGTGAACACAATGAGGAACATAACTTAGGCTAAACAAAAGTTTAGATTAGGCAGAAACTCAAGGTGATTGCTACAGGCAGAAGGCTATATTAGATTTGAGCGAAAAGCCAAGATTTGGTTTTCAGTTTGAATGAATTGAATGAAGGCTCAGTCCTGATAGTGGACGGAAGAGTGTTCCATAGCTTAGTGGCCAGAACAGGGAAGCTCACGCCCCTGGCTTTTTGGAGTTTAACTCTTTGCAAAGATAGGCTCTGGGTTTAACTCTTGGCAAAGATAGGCTCTGTCTGGGCAGTTCTTTGGGGTCGAGAGGAAGTGCGGAGGGAAAGGCAGTTGGAGAACCAACAGGAAGGAGAACACGTCCCCCAGGCTCCTCGGTTGATGTAATCTGCAGGCAAACTTCCGGCATTTGGAGTTTGTCGCCATCGCAAAAAGATCGATCTGTGGCCTGCCCCACTTGACGAAGCTCCCACTTGTGGCAGGAGCGCAATTCCCTGTTGAGGGAGTCTGCAATGGTGTTCTTGATTTCTGCTTGGTGAAGAGGAACGAGGAACATCTTTTGTCTGACGGCCCAGCACCACAGGTCCTGCACTTCCTTGGCGAGTACTGGGGATCGAGTGCCCCCCTGTTTCCTGATGTAGAACATGGTGTTGGTGTTGTCCGTGAAGATCCTCACCACTTTGCCCTTCAGAAACGGAAGGAATGATTTAAGGGCCCAGAACACTGCCCGTAGCTCCAGGATGTTGATATGGAGATACGTTGTCTCAGGCAGCTACAGGCCTCTGGCGTGCAGACACTCAGCGTGGGCTCCCCAGCCTTCCAGGGAAGTGTCTGTGGTGACCGTCTCCTGGTATGGGATGTTTTGAAAACCCGTTCCCCGGGCAATGTTGGAGCAGATGTCCCACCACCTTATCGACCAACGGAACTCGTTGAGCGGGATCTTGGCCATGAAGCTTGAGGGCACCTGTATCCAGCGAGCGTACAGGAATTCCTGAAGAGGTTGCATCTGTAACATGCAGAGCTGGATAAGGTAGATGCAAGACGACATCATGCCGAACAACGACTATATGGTTCGCAACGTGACAGACTTCGTCAACAGCCGCTGCACCTTTCATTGAATAGTGCTACCCTCTCATGTGAGGGCGACGACAGGCAGGATACTGTAATGAGTCTGGCTCCTCGGAACAGCGCGTTCTGCGATGGTGTCAAGCAGGACTGTGGATAGTTGATAGAGAATCCCACATCCGTCAGCAGCTGGATGGCCGCATCTGTGGGTCCGATGGCCAACTCTTGTGAGCTGGCCCGGATGAGCCAGTCGTCAAGGTACGGGTATACGTGTATATCCTGCAGACGCAGATGGGCCGCCACTGGTGCCAGGCACTTCAAGAACACTCTGGGGGCCGACTTCAAGCCAAAAGGTAGGGCTTGAACTGGTAGTGCTGTCCCTGCACTACAAATTATAGAAACATTCAGTGTTTCCTGTGAATGGGGACGTGGAAGTAGGCGTCCTCTAGGTCCAGCAACGTCAAGAAGTATACTTTTTCCTGTTGGCCACGCACCTGAATTTTTGGAACTCGAGGTATTTATTCAGAGGTCGCAGGTCTAGAATGGGCCTCCAGCCCCTGCTCTTTTTTCTGACCAAAAAGTATCTGGAATAGACTCCGGAGCCCCGGAGTCGCTTGGGAACTAGCTCTATCGCCCCTTTTGGCAGCATGGCCATACCTGCTCCAAGAGCTGAGGATGTGCTGCTCCTGATGGGCCACCAGAGGGATCAATGGACGCCTGCACTGAAACTCCAGGTTATGTCCTTGGGTGAGAGAATCCAGCACCCATCTGACGGTAGCGATCTTTCTCCACTCATTGATGAAACTAGTCAGCCGGACTCCCACTGAGGTGTACGGGTGGGGGCCGGAAGTCCAGGTCAATTCAGGCTTGCTTTAACACCAGTGTCCAGCCCTGCGGGTGACACTGTCCTCTGCCACCGGAAGCCTGGGAACAGCCTCTGAAGGCTTCCTGAGTCGTGGCTCTTGTAGGCCGACGGTACAGTGAGGTGAAATATTATGAAGACCTGTTCGAGCTTCCTCTAGAGGAGTGAAAAGAAGAGTGCTGCTGCTGGAGGGTGTCCAGGAACGCGCCATGTCCATCACCACAGCCGCCTTAATGGCCTGTAGGGACTCGTCGACAATCTTCACGAAAATATTATCTCTGTCGAAAGGCATGTCCAGTACCTTCGCTTGGACCTCCTGGCAAAAATGTGTGGCCTTCATCCAGCCTTGGTGATGAAGGCAGAGAGCGTTCCCCATCTGCCGGAACCCTGTGTCGGCAATGTCCAGCGCAACTGTGATTGCGTGATCCAATGCTACCTCCCCTTCCTGGAAGAGAGCAATTTCCTCCAGGTTTTACCAGAGTTCCCTGTTGTACCTGGCTGGTTAGGGTCGGCAGTGCATTGGCAGCCTTGATGGTGAATGCTGTGGTGTAAATCACCTTCCTTCCCATGGCGTCCATCTTCTTCCCCTCGCTGTCCTGAGGGAAAGAAGACAAGGAAGGGTTAGCCGACCGTTTCCTGGCGGCCGCTGAAACCACTGAATCCAGTGATGGTTGCAACCTCAAGCACTCGGGTGTGGATTCCAGCACCCGGTACTTCTTCTCCAGCCTATCCCGTTTGGCCGGAGCCGTGCAAGGGTTCTTCAAGAGGGCCAGGCCCTACTCCCACACTTCGTCCAGAGGGGCACTGCCATGATTGTCTTCCTCTTGGTCTTGCGCCTCTGGTACAAGAAACCCTCTTTCCTGGTTTCTTCAGGCACAAGCTGGAATAGCTCAGAGGCTCTGATGATCATGGAATGGAACAACCCCACCTCATCCGGTGGGGACGCTTTAGGCTGCGGGGGCCCGCCGCCCGCTGCGTCAATATCGTCGTCGCAGTCCACTGTCGTCGTCAACGTATCCATCCCTGTACCCGTGTTTGGATCTGCTGTGGGAGAGGAGGGCTGACGCGGAAGTGGAGGCTGAAATGGGGTATCGGATGACACTTCCTCTTCTTCGCTGGCGGCTGATCAGGAGCCTGGGGGACCTTTGGCACCGGGCCCTGTGGCATCCTCTTCTGGCTCTCCGACACCAAGGTGTTGTGGGTCGACAGGATGTCCATAGATGCATCCCTTGGCTGAGCTGACATGATCGGAACACTAGACCCTGCGCCGTCATCATCCTCCTCTTCCACATCCTTGTGGACTGTGTGTAAGGACTCCATGGTTTGGTCCATGTCTAGAACTGATCCAGGGCCTCTTGCACCCCCCTTTTTTCCACCCCAAGGGTCCAGAACTGGGTTCTGAGATGGTGTCCCCTTCTCTGGCATGCCAGCAGACTTTGCCAAAGTCACTGCAGTAGTTTCGTGCCCCAGGGGCAGTGATTCCTTCTGCACTGTGGGGGCCATCTTCACAGGGTCAGCCCTCTTCGCCTTTGTGACCGCCACCAGCTCTATCGTCAACGTCTTATCCTGTGCCGATTGGGCCTTCTTGGGTAGTACAACCTTCTCCTCTGTCAGCAGCTTCTTGGGCTTCTCCCGCAGATTAGCCGGGTTCAACACTTTCCTTTTTGAGGAGGAGCCAGATTGCCGGCTGGCAAAAGAGCCACAGGGTGATGTTGCTTGCTCCCTGCCAACCGTGTGCCCCGCTCCCGCAGCGACCCATGGTGGACCCGGACTTGCGGTTCTTGGCCTTGTCTTGGGCCCCCATGGATGAGGTGCCCTTAAAGGATTTAGAAGACCACTCCTCGGACCAGCAGGTCCTGGGTGAGGCATGACCCTGCTCGGAGCACGGGGCAGAGGCCTTGGCGTTCAGCCATGCCGCAAGTCTACTGTGCCTATCCATTGCCTTCTTTGAGAAACAGAGGCATATCTCGCATTCTCCTTCCTTGTGGTCTGGATGCAGGCAGAAGAGGCATTGCAGTTGCTTGTCTTCAACAAACACGTTCCATAGCCCACACTTGGTGAAGGACTTGAAGAGGGATCTTCCTTCTCCTCTGTCATGGTCAGAGGGCGCGAAGTAGGCCCGATGGCCTTCTGGAAACTTTGATGATTGTCGCCCGTGAGGGGCGTTGAAATTCACCGACAATGGATCCCCGCTGTCGGCAGTTGGAGAAGAGAGCACATGGGCTCTTTTGGAACAAAAATAGAACCCTGTTCCGTCAAAAACATGGAAAAACATAGAAGTAGCTTAATGAGCAAACTCGTGCACTCCCAACACTGAAGCGTGCAGTAAAAATCTGAAGGTGGCTGCCAGATGAGGGGCTCAGGGAGAGGACTGTCATTGGATGGGGGCAGTATGACCCAGAGGACAGTGATTGGTTTAAAGGAGAAATACAGTTTGTAAGTGAAAGTGAAACTGTTTTTTCTTTTACAGAGGATGCTCAGCCCGACAGGAAATATTCACGAGCATGTGAATCCATGCCAGACCCCATGCTGGAGAAGAGAGAGAAGCAAAGACCAGTGGCGTGACCACAGGAAGATCGTGGTGGACCAAAGGTCCAAATAACAGTCCCGAAACCGTGCCGATATGACGAACTGGACCGCCATCCAATACAAACGGAGGGAAGAGAGGCTAGTGAAAGGACACGATTAGGAGGAGAAGACGCCCATCCTCAATAAATGAAAACCATGGTGACGTTAGCCCTACGAACAGAAGGTAATAAGGATAACGGGAGACCCAGGGGAGTGGATGAAAACCAGTATCATAGGAATGCCATCACAATCAAGAGAGAGAAAACAAAACAAGAGTGATTGGGAATCATTGCTGGACTGCTCATACTTGTCTTAGTCCAGAAGGAAGTGTTGCACAGCCGGTACAAAGAGAAGTAAAAAAATAAATGTTCTGGGAATAACCAAGCTCTTAATCATTCAAACCAGGATGGCCTAAGTGAAGTAAAATAACTGGTTATAAGCAGGAAACCTGAGAGTAAGCTGGAATTGGGAAAACCATATCCAGATAAACAGCAAAAGGAAATCAAAGACTATGAACTATTTAGGAACATAGGAAATAGCCCACAAGGAAATGACAGTTCTGTGATACGTTTACCAGGGGAAGAGAAAAGGATCCACTCTTATAGAAGAAAACAAGAGAAGACTCCACAGTCCAAAATTATAATAGATGAACTGTATGAACTGATAAAAGTAATCGCTAGAGACCATCTGGAGATCATCTATTGAAAAGTGGCTGAAGGATAAGTCAACACACATAGGGAGAAACTCTTCTGTTTTTGATTTGTTAGAATTAGTGGTAGGGTCAGATAGGTTAGAGTTGGACGGTGGACAGTTTAATTGCAAGACATTCACAGACGAATGCCGAGCACCGTATCTTGAAGGATAGAGAAAGAGTTGCTTTATTCCTTTTCTTTAATAAACCTACCAGTGAAATGTCTAATCAGAGTCTGTGTCCTTCTTCTGACCTACCACAGCAGAGACTGGAGAAATTGCAAATGAAATAACTTAAAATAAGCATTTTAAATGCAATCATACATTTTGGCTTACACCGTGGGCATAGGGCTGCATGCAAGAGTATCACTAGAGGGCTCCCAAAACTCTGTCCAAGGGCTTGTCTTCATTCTGAGTGTGGAATTCCATTAGGGATCATCAATAAAAGGGTCAAAAGAATTACAATCAGGACGTACGGACATGTGCTGCAAGGCTTATTTAATGTTGGTGTTGGGATGTGCTTGTAAGGTATGTATGTTCAGGATGAGCTGAGAGAATGTTGATGTGCTGCAATGGAATGTATGGGTGTGAATGTGGTGTCCAGATTCTATTGAGAGGCAGTTGAGAGAAGTCAGCCAGGGTGATGGGATCCAGTGGTTCGCTTTGTACCATTTTAACAAGTAACTGTGAATAAAGCTTACTTGGAGAACCTACTTAAGTGTCAAGAAGATAGCTTCCCTACAGTTTGCCCAAAAAAGAACACTTCTTTTAATGTCCAAATGCACAATGCCTCTGTTGTGCTCTCCTGTGCTGCCCTAGAGTAATTAAATATTACATGAGTGGGCTTTCAGGTCTGACTTTAAAGCCAGTGGCTTTTCAGCCAATTTACCTGAACAGTGGGCTTCAAATTGTAGGTCTGGATCTCTTGGGTAGGTCCAATGGGGATATTCAGAAGTCATGAGGCTCTTTTAAAAGGGAGGTTGGTGACCGCTTAAAAAGGAAAGAAATAGCAATCTTCACATCTTGGGAGGGATTCTTTGGAAGCCACTGCCCTGGAACATTGTGCTGCATTTGTGCTACTGGGAGTGATGATTTTCAAAACCTTTCTCGGATCAGTCTTTGTGATGAATTGTCATCGTTGAAGGGTGTGAAAGCACACAATAATAAAACAGTGCAGACAATTCCATCTCTTAAAGGGAAATCTGCTAATCAGATTAGCATTTCATAAACTCTGTGCCAACATCATAGTGTGTACTTGTGTCCTGCTGCATCAGTGCCCTTATTTGCAGCACCTGCTCACCAGGTGGCACAGAGCAGCTTCAGAAGTCACAGGTGCCATCTTTACAGCCACAAAGACACCCAAGTCTCTGAAGTACAGGGGCTGCATTTAAAATATGCACCCCTGATCCAAAAATGACATAACTCTGAAGATGTTTGTCCTGGTGGCACATACAATTGGACATATAAGCCATACCAGAGTTGCGGTAGGGTGGACAACATCTCTCAGTTATCCCAGCCACATTAAAATTGATATAGCACATGTATCTGCCCTGTGGGCCCAGTTCATTTGTGGAATGGTTATTTGTATTCCCCAAGACGGGCTGCAACCTGCCCTAGTGGTAGCAAGGAAATCTGGTGGGGTGCCTCCCTTGGCTCCTTTGTAAGAGCAGGGAACACCCTGCTCCCTGGGACAGCCACTCCACAGGACACTGGCCTGGCAGTAGAAACCAAGAGGCACCCCCATTCAAAGAAATCCGGGTCTCACATCAGGGAGCTTCATTTCTAAAGGATGTTGATCCAATTGAGAAGGAGAGGGGCAGTGTTAGGGTAAGCCAGACAGGGATATGTACTGTTTTGGGAGGCTTCTGCCATCTTCATTCTCTTTGCCTCCCTTTCTCTTTCTGGTCTCCTCCACTTCCTCTGGAGCAAAGCACTTTGGGTGTGACATCATAAGGGCAAAGGGCACACATTTTAAGAGAAGGGATCGGACCCCTAACGAAGGCTAGCTTTAGTCCAATCACGTGGAGATGAGTGCCTATAAAAGAAGGGGTCTCCCACTACGTCTTTGAATAATCTTGAAGCATCTTTGGATCATCACTTGAGGAGATTTCACTGGACCCTGCTGAGAGAGTAAATCTTTCTAAAGTCCTCCAGTTTTTGGGTGAAGACAGCTGTTCCAAGGCAGAGACTGTCTATGTCCCCAAACCATCCTCAGTTACCAGTGGGGGTCATCTTCTGCTGGAATAGGACCTGCCCCTCTGCCAGCCACAGCGGTACCCAAGACCTCACCATGTTGGAGGACCCCTGGAGTTGTGCACCAGCCACGCCCATGTTGGGGAGCATGAGAAAAGGACACATCTTGTCCCTGAGCCCCTGTATTGGGAATCATTGCACCCCAAGAGTCAAGACAGCCGGGAGCCTAGTGTTATTTTTCACTGGACTGCTCAGAGCCTGTTTCAAAAACTGTTCATAACATTTGAACCAGTATGACCCTCCGTTGCTGCCTTCTAATCCCTCCTGATCTTTGCAAATGGCCAAGAAGTTTGGTTTGGTGCTTCTGAACCACCAAGAGCTATAAAAATAGGGTACTATTGACTGCTAACGGCCCCATTGGTCAATTTCTGGGCCATAAGGACTGGGTAAACCACCTTGTATTTGTATTTATTTGTGGCTTATATAGCACTTTATGTCAACGATGTCAACGCGCTGAATAGAGAACACACATTACAGTACAATACAATGCAGGGTTAAAAACTACAAAAAGGTATTCATGGTTGTTGTTCTAAGTGAAGAAGATAGGTCTTAAGAGTAGTATGAAACAGAGAATAAGAGGTAATCGAACAAAGAGATAGGGGGAAGAGCATTCCAGTGAGAAGGAGCTAGCAAAGTAAAATAGCGAAATTGTGATTGGACAACGGCGGACGAGGAACTTATGATAATAGAAATTGAGACTGAGAATGAAGAACATGTGCAAGAGAATAAAGAGAGACAAGAGGAAAGATAAGCGGGCGCAAGGCCATAGGGAAATTTAAAGACAAGAGAGAGAAAGTTACATTTGAGATGTGAAAAGAAAGCCAGCCAAGAGAAGACAATGGCGGAAAAATTGAGTCACGAGGGGGAAAGAAGGTGTATATGAGACAAATGGATGCATTGAAAACAGACTTTAAAGGGGCCAAGGGAGGGACATGGAGTCCAAAGAGAGTGGAAGAGCAATATAAAAATCGTGAAAAGACAGGTGAAGAACTCAAAAGCTTGGTCGCATCAAATGTAGGAAAAGGCAGAGATTTGCTAATGTTAAACAGATGATAGCGACAAGCACGTGAAACAATAGAGATGTGATGAGAAAAGGATAAATCAGTATCAAGATAAAGACCAAGATTATGAGCAGAAGATGAAATAGGTAGTTGTGAAGGAGGACATTTGACAAAAGAGGGAGGACAAGGAATAGTATTGGTGGGAAAAAAAGAGAACCTCAGTTTTAGTAGCATTTAAGATGAGAAAATGATGCAACATCCAGGATTTAATAGCTAGAAGACGAGAGGTGATATTGATATGAATAGAAGATGAAAAGGAAGAAAAAAGACAGAAAAAATTGGGTATCATCCACATAGAATTTATGGGATGTACCAAAAGACGAGATGATAGCAGCAAGTGGAGATGTATAGAGAGAAAAGAAAAGGTCCTAAAAGAGAACCTCAAGGAACGCTGTGAAGAAGAGGTAGTGTGTCAGAAGAGCACCCAGCCCAAGATACTGAATATGTTCGGTTAGATGAATATGAACAAAACCAAGATCAAACAGAACCAGAGAACCCAAAAGAAGAAAGAGAAGATAGGAGAAGAGTGTGATCCACAGTGTCAAAACCCACCGATAAATCCAACAGAATCAAAATAGAAGAGTGTTTAGAGTAACTAGCAGAAAGCCGGGAATCGCAAACAGAAAGGAGTGCAGTTTCAGTGGAGAGGAGGAAAGCCAGACTGAAAACAGGGAAGAATAGTTCTTTCAGTGACAAAAGTAGAAACCTGGCAATAGGCAAGATGCTTGAGAAGCTTAGAGAGGTAGGGAAGAAGAGAAATGGGTTTAGAGTAGGCAGAACAGAGGGGTCAAAGGAAGATTTCTTTAGAATGGGGAGAAAATAAGCATGTTTAAATGAGCAAGGAAAGGTTGAAGTAAGAAGAGAAATATTAAAGAGCAGTAAAACAGGAAGCTAGCGAGGGATAACTAAAGAAGGGATCGGAGGGGGACGGTAGGGTGGGCACGAGCAAGTAAGGAAGTCTCAGAACTAGAGATCTGAGAGAAAGACGAGATAGCCGAGGAGATTGAGGACAAGCAGACAGAGGAAGGGACGAAGGGTGCTTGAAAAGCGTCCACCTTTGCAGAAAAATAGGAAGAAAAATCAAAGGCTGTTAGAATGGAGTTAAGTGAATAATCAGGAGGGGGGAGAAAGAAGACGAGATAGCGATTGAAACCGATGAGTAGATTGAGATTGCAGAAGATCAAAATAGTATGAACTTTTAGCTGAAAGAAGAACGTCATCTTCTAGTGTGTGATAGGAAGAGAAAGACAGCTGATCGCGTCAGAAAAGGAGCTACGCTAGCGCCACTCGAGGCAGAAAAGTACTTGTCGCATAGAGCAAAGGTGGGGGGTAAGGCATGGTTGAGATGGTTTCCGAGAACCCTTTTTGCTCACAAGTACAAATCCTTTTTCAAGAATTGTTATTTTTGCTTGCCTTTCACCCCCGATTCATTACCAATAGTGCTGCATCTACTACCTTTGCTTATTCTGTGTTATTTCCTTAGGGGTGGGTTTTATGTAGTGTTTTTCTAATTAGTTATTATTGTACATGGTGTGTCTGATTAAAGTATATAGTTTTATAGAACCTTGATTTGACATTCCTTTATTATGTACTTGTATACTTCCCTGTTTGAGTTGTTACTGTACCACATTCACACCCCTCTTAAGAGTATAGCCTTCCTTCGGCTCACGTTACCACAAAAGGCAAGGGAGGCATATCTCTTTATTGTGCTTGTTTTACCTTTATGATTGTGTTGGCTCTTCGTTTGTACAAGTGTGAGGGCTGAGTGGGCGTTTTAGCCTCTACTCATCCTTGTACTCCTGCAGGGCAGAAGTCAATTTGTCACATTGGTTTGGGATTGGGAACAGATTGTGCCTATAGCATAGTCAGACAAAATAAGAGTGTACATTTAATGTTAGTTTGACTGCAAAGGCATATTTTTGAATTGCTACAATGAGGCTCACAAGAGACATTGCACAGCTCCTGGGTACAGTGGCGTGCACAAGCCCTGTGAGAGTTTGGGTCTCCCATATGGTGTGAGGTTAGGAAGACTAACTGCTGAGAAATCTCAGAACAGTGTTAGGAGATGGAGGAATTTAATTTGTGTGGGAAACTCAGAAGAAATCTAGTGGGAATGGAAGTATCTCAGGTGGTGGCACCCAAGGACAGCCTCTGCACTACACATCCCTAAATACATTGTCCAACCATCTGATGTGGGGAGTAAGCCTTTGAGGCATTTATACATCTGCCCTTAAAATCACAGTGTGCATAGGCAACAGAACAGCCCCAACTCAGGGCAAATCTAAGTTGGACACATGTGAGAATACCCTTGAAAAGTGTCAGATAAGAGTTACACCAGTATTTAGGGGCATGAGTGAGACCAAGCCTGGGGAGCCTGGAAAAGCTGCAGACAGGTACGTGAACACCCGTGTCCACATAAAAGCTAATGCATATGCACCTAAATCAGAGGCAACTGATTATAAACACAAGGAGAGAAAGGACAGAGGTTCTGACCCTGCATCCAAGAAAGTTCCCCAAAAGGGAAATCTCAGACCAGTGGTAGGTCAGCGCCCACTGGAAAGCAGAGTGTGGGCACCCCTAGCACTGAGGCCCCCATGCCCTCCACAATCAGGGGTGGTTTTCAGTGTGGAGATTTGACACATAGGGAGGGGTATCCTGCCTGCAAGGCAAAACCTGAGCAGACCCTAGTGACTCTGGGTCCCCTGGAAGAGGAGACCACAGGCAGTGTGGGCATCTTAACAGATAAAGTCCCGCTAGGCATGGGAGTGGCTGAATGTCCCCTCAATTTGAGTGGGAACGGTACCCGTCAGAGGGCCCCAGTTCACACCAAGACTCTGAAATTTCTGGATTGGGGCTCCAGAAATGTGGAAAAGTCTTGCACCTTGAATGGCACGGTTGCTAGTGACATAGCTGTCAGCTGACTGGTGAAAGCAGGGCAGTACTCGGAAAAATCAAACCTTCAGGTCTGAAGTACTATCCCTTGGACCCAATAGGGCTTAGTCAGAGGGATGAAACCTCTGGGCACTGTGTTGCAGTTAAGAACTACATTCCATTACAGTATCTGTTGGGTAATAGATTCAGGCATAGTCATGGCAGTTAGCGGAGCAGAAGCTCTGGGAGCAGCACAGGAGGAAGTGCTTGAGGGCTGTTGCCCTAAGGCTTCCTCAATGAGAAACTGCAAGGGACAGGCATCTCCGGTCCTCTGAGGAACCTACTCTTGGGAGAAAGGGCATAGTGACCACTGAGGTGTTTAACATGTTAGCAACTGGTTAAGTGATCTCAAGGTTGCCTACTGGTATAGAAAAGCAACCTGAAAGGGAGGACAGGGATGTTTCAGATCTCAAAGGCCTGCCAGAACTGAGTGAGTTGTCCTCGGCTGGCGATATTATAATTATTCTTTTATTACAAGCTTAATTCTTTTATTACAAGCTTAATACCAGTGAGGGGTTTCTAAGTGCAGGGTCAGGATTGAAACCTATGTTGCGCTGTGTTGTCTTGCTTCCAAGACAAATGTGTTGCCGCTGAGCTTATCATCCTCCCCATACCGAATGTTGTTCCACTCTAACCGGCCTGCTGAGGCAGACCACGGAACAGGTGCAGGGCAGAGGTCCTGAACAACTCCAAAAAGGGGAACAGGTTCACAGGGAAAGCCCTAACCTATTCTAACCCCAGGAACCAATGCAAGATGAAAGCATGGGCCAGTTCAAAGACAAGGAGCCCAACAATTCTGGGGCTGGGTACATCCAGGAGTTGGTTGTTCACCCAGGCCCCAGGAGTTGGTCTCTGACAAACCTGCTGGCCACTTAGATGTGTCTGGGACATCTAACAGCTTGTCAGATTATTTCTGTAATCCCTGTGTGGATTCAGAGATGGAAACTGTGCCCGCAGTCCAGTCCTGCCTATGTATCGACAGAACAGGAGAGACACAACAGACCCCTTTAAATACACTAACTGTGGTTGGGTGGTTGTGTAAGAAGAAAGGTTACTTCTCTTAGATGAGATTCCACCCCAATATGTCATAGCTGACAGGGGACCCCAGGTCATCTCTGTTGCTATGCAGACACCACAGACACCTCAGCAGGCCACTGTCTGCCAAACCATTTTTGAGCGCTAGAGAACTTGCTTAAGAAGGGCCCCCAGTTCTAGAGCTCCCAGACTATGGGCAGGGAAATAAAAGCCAGACAGGCCCCTGTAAAACTGGAGTTGGAGTGGACTCAGTGCAGCTGAGCCTAGATGTTTCTGATCAGCCCATTACCTGTTTTCATAGGTGGCTGATGGGATAAGAGAAAAACGGGCCCATGGCTGAGACAGACGAATCCAGAGTTTGGGCATTGGGACATCTTTCAACTGGGAGTTAAAATGGACATGCTGCTTGGGTCTGGACCACAACATGCTAGTGCAAATGGCATTTTCTCACCTTGAGGATGAGTCTGGCCCTTAGAAGGGTATCAACCTTTTTGGTTGGGAAGCATGGGATGAACTGCCATCTAGGAAGGGTGTGAAAGCCTGGCTTTTTTGATTTTTTTAAAATAATAAAATTATGCAGGTTATTCCATCTCTGAAAGGGAAATCTGCTAATCATATTCCCCTTTCATAAGCTCCAAGCCATAAGCCTAGTGTGTACTTGTGCCTTGCTGCATCGGTATCCTGATTCACAGCACCTGCTCTGCCAGTGGCACAGAGCAGGTTTAGGGGTCACAGATGCCCTCTTTACAGATGCAGTGACACCCAAGTCTCTGCAGCGCAGGGGCTGCATTTACAATATTCACCTGTGTTCCAACAGTGAAATAACACTGAAGACGACATCGTGCAGGAACATAAAACTGTAAATATAAGCCATATCCGAGCTAGGGTATGGCGGCCAGCATCTCTCAGAGCTATCGGAGCCACATTAAATTGATATCACATATGTGTCAGCACTGTGGGCCCAGTTCAGCTGTCGAAGGGTTATGTGTATTGCCCTAGGTAGGCTAGACACTGCCCTACTGGCAGAAAGGTAGCCCGGTGGGGTGTCTCTATTTGCTCCCTTGTAAGGGCAGGTAACAATTCTCCCTGTACAGCCACTCCACAGGAAGCTGGCCTGGGAGCAGAAAACAAGAGGCACAGCTTTTCACAGAAAGCCAGACCTCACATCGGGGAGCTGCATTTCTGAAGGCCTTTGAACCTATGGAGAAGGAGAGGGAGCCAGAGTTAGGGTAAGTTAGAGCGGGATCTGCAGATTTTTAGGATGGTTCCACCTTCGTGATTCTCCCTGCCTCGTGTTCCTTTTCCTGTCCCTCCACTTCCTCTGGAGCAAAGCACTTTGGGTGTGACATCATAAGGGCAAAGTCCACACAATTTAAGAGCAGGGATTGGGCCCCTAAAACAGGCTAGCTCCAATCACATGGGGGCATTTGCCTTTAAAAGAAGGGGTCTCCCACCACTTCTTTTCATTATCTGGGGAATCATCTTGAAGCATTAGATCATCACTTGAGAAAATTTCCCTGGACCCTGCTGAGAGAGCAGCCGTTTCTAAAGTCCTCCACTTATGAGGTGAAGGCAGGTGTTCGAAGGCAGAGACCGGCTCTGTCCCCTAACCAACCCCAGGGACCATTGGGGGAAAGGGGGGAATCTGCTGCTGGAACAAGACCTGCCTCTCTGCCAGCCACAGCAGTACCAATGACCTCGCCGTGTTGGAGGACCCCTGCAGTTGTGTGCCAGCCTCTCCTGTGTTTGGGAGCCTGAGAACAAGGACCCATCTTGTCCCCGAGTCCCTGGAGTGGAACTCACAGTAACCCGAGGAGTGACTTGCTGCTGGAGAAAGACCGCCTCTCTGTCAGCAACAGCGGTACCCAGGACCTCACTGTGTTGGAGGATTCCTGCAGTTGTGTGTCAGCCACCCCCTTATTTGGCAGCATGAGAAAATAACTAATCTTGTCCCTGAGCCCCTGGAATGGGACTCTCAGCACCCTGAGAGCCAAGACAGCCGGGAGTCGAGTGTGTTTTATACGATTGAACTGCTTGCAGTGTGTTTCAAGTTCTATTGAGCACATTTGCAACAGCAGGACCCTCCGTTGCTGCCTTTTACTCTCTCCTGATCTTCGCACAGCACTAAGATGTCTGGTTCGGAGCTGCTGGACCACCAAGAACTGCAAAGAAGGTATTACTGACTGATACCTGCCCCCTGGGTCCATGATTGGGCCTTAGAGACAGGTTAGGTCACTTTGAACACCTTTTGTTCACAAGTACAAATCCTTTTTTAATAACATTGTTGTTTTTAATGAATTCATCTTTTATAACATGCTCAATACTGGAGACCAGTCTCTAAGAGTGGGACCATGATTCAAACATGTGTTGCTCTGCGTTGTCTTGCTTCTAAGACAAACGCATTGCCCCTGAGCTACCTTCCAGGCTTAAATTTTGCTTGCTTTCACCCCTGATTCATTACCGAGAGTTCTGCATCTACTATCTTTGCTTATTCTGTATTATTTTGTTAGGGGCGCAGGGGGTTGTGTTTGTTTAGTTATTATTGTATATGGTATGCCTGATTAAAGTGTGTATTTTTATAGAACCTTGATTGAACATTCCTTTATTTTGGACTATTAAACTTCGCTGTATGTTTTGCTGCTGAACAACATTCACACCCCTCTCAATAGTATAGGCTTCCCTCGGCCCACGTTACCACAAAAGGCAACAGAGGTATATCTCGTGACTGTGCCTGTTTTACCTTATCATTGTGCTGGCTCTTGGTTTGCAGAAGTGCAAGGGCTGAGTATGCATTTTAGCCTCTACTTATACTTGTACTCCTGCAGGGCAGAAGCCAATTCCTCACAGTCCTCTGATTTTCCCCTTGGATTTGTGAGAAGCCTGAAAGTATTCTCACTCCTATTCCCCATGGGCACTCTGTGCAGGTCGCCAGGGAAAGGCCATCACTTGTGGATTCTGACCATGGGGGTGGACCAGTGAGGGAAGATCACCTGGGTGGAGGATCTGTGGGGAGAGGGATGCCCTTGGGAGAGACATGGTACCCCCTTTTCCTACTAATGACCAATCCAACCCTTTCCCCGCTTTCATGGGGTACTAGGAACCAATTCCCCCAACTTCCTCATATATAGCTACTAACAGTAATGGGACAAGGAAGAGGAAACCGGGAGTAATGAAGACTGGGTGCTTTAACCGCTCTGGTACTGGGACAAGGAAGAGGCCTACTGAGAGTAGTAGAGGTAAGGTATGTCCCCTTAATGAAGGTCAGGTAGGGCTGATTGTACATTTGCATCTGCAACTTATTAAAAGGGATGCAGGTGTATAAAGGCCCATCCCGAGAGAAGCAGAAAGGGAAGCTGGGGGGTTGATCGAGGAGCAGTAGCAGAGAGGCCAAGAGAAACAGCAAGGAGCTGTAGGTGCACGGAACGCCTGTGGTTCAAAGGTGTGAAGCACGGGAGCTGGAGCTCTGAGGAACCGAGCGAATGCTGTAAGGGGAGCCGTGCCAGGAAGCTGCCCCTGTTTGTAGAGTTCACAGTGCTCGTTCTCCTATGGTCAGGAGCTGACCCAGGAGCCCCTGAGGGGCAGAAGGTGGAGCCCAGAGGCGGAGAAACAAAGGCCAAGAGATCTACACTACAGGAATGCCGAAAGATGCAACTGGTGAGTTTCTATGAGAAAGGAAACCCAGTATGTGAGTTTTTGAAGTTACGTGGAGAATTACTTTGTATCGGAGTGGTCGCGTGCATGATGACCCACGTTTTCGAAGGTATCCGATGGGAAGCCTTATTAACTTCTGAATAAGTGAGAATACTTTGTAGCGGAGTGGTCGCGTGCACATAAAGACATTTTCGAAAGTCTGAGTGCTGGCCATCTTACAAATGCAATTTACAAAGACTTCTAACAACAAAATAAAATTAAATAAACGTTTTACAATTGTTATGAAAGTCTGAATGCTGGGCCTGTTATTACAGGCATTCTACAACAAGATATAACACTGAGTTGAATCGAGTGAAGAACTTTAACACTATTTGAATTTCGAACCAAGTGAAAAGCATATCAAACAGACCTTCAACTGTTACCTATTAAGATCATAAATGAAAGAAGCCTTTGAATTCATCATGTACCAAGCTCAAAAGTGAATACAACTTTAAATACAAGTCAAATTTATATGTCCAATTTACAAGTAAATAAAGCTTTGAATCCAATAACTCAATCCTTTTGAACTTGAAACTAAGCAGAACCTCAGCAATACAAGTGAGTCAAACATATACGTTGGACTCCAGAGTGAATGGAGCTTTGGAGGTGAACTTTAACAAATGAATAATCTGCAACTTTCAAGACCAACTATATCCAGAGGCCACAAGTGTGGCACAGACCTTTAAGAAAGCTGAAAAATATCCTTACACATTGAAAGTAAATCTCGGTGAAGAGAAACCTGATGTTTAACCTGCTCACTGACTTGATGACGGGGTCTCAAGATATTTTGTGTTTTGAACTATGTTTTGAAACTTGGGGAAGGGAAACCAGAGTTTTGGTTAAATCTATATCATTTTTTTAACTTAAGGCAAATCCTGAGAATTGCATTTTATACTTGGGGAAGGGCTGAAAGAAAGCTGCGAGCTGGACAGAGCTCCGAACTCCGTGAGGAGAAGCATATGTTTTGGACACAGACAGGTTCCCAAGTTGAACTTTTGGACTTTGACTTTTCATAGTTTTGGTTTGGTAGGGAAATCCCACCATCGTCTGGGGCAAGATAGGCGTTTCTCCAACCTGGCTTTTAAGTTATCAAAGTTGTATTGTTAATTCAGAATCTGTTGTCTGTGTCGCACTCCAAGATGCCTTCACAGATTAGAGAAGGGTACGCTTGGCAGACGCTGACACAGTTAAACACTTTAGAACAGCCTGCGAAACCTACAGCTTTTAGACGATATTCACTGCGTTTGAAAATACAATATTTACCTCCTGCTTTTCATGGGGAGAATACACAAAGCTTTATTGTGCGGGCCGGGTTTGCTTAATAGATTTCCTCATTCAATGCAATTTGGGGCTGGCACGGATGCTGCGTTTATTTCAAAATGCATGAGTTGCCACTGCAAAAGGGACAATACAGAGCAAGACACATCAGTGCACAGCAGGCTGCACAAACAAGGCCAGCATTTGAGGTGCCTCATTTGTCAGCGCTACTGAGTGTGATTGGCTGAGTAGCCAGAAGGATTATTTATTTAGGTAACCTAGGCAGATGCACTGGTTGAGAGCTTATTAAAAGGGTGCAGTGTGGTGGAAACCTTCAGATGGGGCGGATAGTGAGACGGGCAAAGGGACTGGATTTGGAAGTTGTACATGGTGGCCTTGTGTAGAAAATGGCAGCCAAGTTGGCAACTGGGGTTATAGAAGCAGGTCTAAGGATGGGTGTTAGGTTGTGAGGTGTCGTAAAGTAAGCCTGAGGAAGTTGACCAGGGGCCTCGGCTGAGAGACTGACAGACAGGCTAGTGCTTGAAATGAGAGGTTGTGTGCATCTGGGGAGGTTTAGCGGGGTCCGAGTGGCAAAAGGAAGGCCTTTTCTCAGTGTTAAGCAGTAGCACCGGGGACAACCAATTAGAAGTCTACTCAATAGACCAGTTCCCTGCGGACAAGACGTGGTCAACTGTATCGACAGCAGCAGTGGCAACAAGAACGATTAATATGCCTCAGGCACATTTGTAGTTTTCGCAGTGTGACAGGTTGAAGCATGGACGATGGCAGTCTTTGAAAGCACAAGTCCAACCACCAAGGGTGGCAAAGGGGAATGTCCCCCTCAAATGTTCCCTTGTTCCACCCCAACTTTTCCTCTCATAGTCCTTCACTGCTGCGGTATCAGACTCTTGGTAAATCAGTGGGCAATCATGCTGGCCCCACAATTCAGTCCTTATCTGTCAGGAAGGTCGGTAATCTCCTCTTCCTCCTGAGACTCCCCTTCCTCCCCTTCCTCCTCACCTTGAAGTCTCCGACGTTGAGTTAGCGTTGGATTGTCCTTAGTTCGAGCCTTCCCTCCTTGTTTTTTTTTAAGAGAGGGACGACCAAGGTAGGACGCCACAGTGACACCCTTTGGGTGATCTGTGGCAGCCCTCCTCAGTCGCTGTACAAATGGGGAAAAAGCCAAAGGCACAAAAAACCCCGGAGGATAAAGATCTTCAAGCGTAGTGATGTAATGGACTCTCCTGAGGATGCAGTAGAAGGAGGAATCGGGAACGAACCAGAACGATGAAAGTTCTTAAATAGTAGACTGTAGAGGATGAGGCGAGGCAATCCAATTGGCAGACAGAGGTCGGTACACAGTAATCATCAGCAGACTTAGCAGAAAAGGGCTGGACGAGGCAATCCTTGAAAACAGACAGAGGTCGGAATCCGGGAATTCACAGAGAGGCCAGAGGGGGGTAACCGGAGGGACAGCGAGGAGAAAGAACACAGGAGGAAAACAAGAAAAGACGGGAAAAGAATAGACGGAAAAGATCAAGGCGGAAGGGGGGGAAGGAAATAGATTGGAAAGGAATAGAACAAGGGAGAGAGAGAAAGAAGCCGAGAAGAATTTACCGGAGCAGGTAAGGAGCGAAAGGACTGGAAGAGGGAAAGAAACTAATGAAGCGGAAGGGAAAAGGTATTAACTTCGAAAAGTAGCAGCGGCGCAGGAACAGGACGAAACACTGTACGTTGCAACGCACCTGAACCCGGAAGTGGAAAGGATTAAATACCGGTTCAGGTATGTCGCAACGACGACTAGACCTGCACCTCAAGCTCAAAACAAAAAACGTAATGGAATCCGCTATGGCGGTCGCAGCTTCCACTTCTTCCAAAGCCGCAAGTTTCCCCGCGGCGTGACAGTATGCCCCCTCCTAAGGGTCTCCCCACCGGGTTTATTGGGATGTCTGGAACGGAACTGGCGCAACAGGAGAGGTGTATTTAAATGGGCTTTGGGTTCCCAGGTATCTTCAGACTTAGGGTAACCTTTCCAGTGTACTAGGTATTCTAGACGACCCTTATGAAATCTAGAGTCACAAATTTGGGATACCTCATAAACGTCTCCAGTGGGGTCTGAGGGGATCTGAGTGTTCTTCCTTCTTCGGAACCACCTATCTTCTATGAAGGTCTTCAATTGAGAGGCATGAAACACCGGATGTACTCGACTTAGTTGTGCAGGTAGCTGTAAGCGAAATGCTACAGGGTTGATCATTTGTGTTATCTTGTAAGGTCCAATAAATCTAGGGGACAGTTTAGATGGGTGTACCCAACGTGGTAGAAATTTAGTGGACAGAAGTACCTTAGATCCAACTTCCCAATTCGGTACTGGTCTCCTGTGTCTATTTGCTTGGGATCGGTTCCTTTCATTTGCCTCTAAGAGTCCTTGGCTAGCTTTGGTTTGGGCTTCTCGAATATTAGATAGGGAAGCTTCCACAGAGGGCACCGAGGACTCAATGTTGACCAAGGGAAGAAAGGTACGGGGATTATACCCGTACATACAGAAAAAAGGGCTAGAACCCAAGGCAGAGTGGCAGGTGTTGTTATATGAGAATTCGGCCGTAGGAAGCAATTGGACCCAATCATCCTGCTGTTGGTTGACAAAACACCGGAGATACTGCTCTAATGTACCATTAAGACGTTCAGTTTGTCCATTTGATTGTGGATGAAATCCCGAGGTCAAGGCCCTTTCAATGCCTAATCGCTTGCATAAAGCAGACCAGAAATGAGAAGTGTACTGGCTGCCACGGTCTGAGATGATCTTAGTAGGCATTCCATGTAGCTTAAATATGTCGCTCAAGAAGACTTCTGCCATGCGAGATGCTGAAGGTACACCCGGTAGAGGCGAAAAATGTGCCATTTTGGTGAAAGAATCGATTACCACCATTATACAGGTACAACCCTGAGACACTGGCAACTCTACAATGAAGTCGGTCGAGATTGTGGTCCACGGACCTGTGGGTATGGCGTCGGATTCTAACAAGCCCAAAGGCTTTTGTGTGGAATATTTGTTACGAAGACAGGTAACACAAGACTGAACGTATTGTCTAGTCTCTTCCTTCATCCGAGCCCAGAAAAAATATCTCGATAAAAGTTCTTGCGTATTCCGAATTCCACGGTGGCCCGCAATCTTGGTATCATGGCACCAGGATAATGCTGTCTTCCTTAAAGACGTAGTTGGCAGATACAACTTGTCCTTAACCATATATAAACCTTCCTTGATTACATAATCGGTCTTGACGTTATCCTTTTCTGCTTCAAACCTCCCTCCAGAATCGTCCTTAACTTGTTGCAGGAATGTGGACACTGCTCCGATTATCCGAGATCTTGCAAACATCAATTCAGTAGTAGTATCTTGTTCTGACAGGTAATCACCTCGTCGAGACAGGGCATCTGCCACTAAGTTTTGTTCACCCGGGATATAAGTAATGTTGAAATCAAATTGGGCAAAAAAATGCGCCCACCTTGCCTGTCGTGTGTTGTAACATTCGAATTGACGCAATACCTGCAAATTCTTGTGATCCGTTCGAAGTGTAAAAGGGTGTTCTCCACCTTGGAGGAGGTGTCGCCACTCTGTGCAAGCTAATTTCATAGCCAGCAATTCTCTCTCTATCACAGAGTAGTTACGTTGGCTGGGGTTAAGTGTCTTGGAATAATAGGATACTGGATGTTCCTTCCCTTCATGCTCTTGTAGTAACACTGCTCCGATTGCTGCAGAGGATGCATCAGTTTCCACGATAAAAGGATGGAGCTGGTCAGGTTGTCTTAATATGGGAGCTGAACAGAAGGCTTGCTTGAGTTGTTGAAAATTCTCTTCGGCATGCGAAGACCACCGGAAGGGAGAGGAAGACTTTTTAAGGAGTGAGGTCATCGGGAGTACTTGTTGAGAAAAGTTGGGTATAAACTTCCGGTAAAAATTCGATAACCCCAGGAATCTTTGGATGTCTTTCACGGACTTAGGAGACGGCCAATCTAGGATGGCATTGACCTTCTGAGGGTCCATGGCAATACCCTCAGAGGAGAGTATGTATCCCAGATATGATATGGACGTGGCCGAAAACACACACTTTTCCAATTTGACAGAGAGATGATTTTCTTTGAGTCTGTGAAATACCTCCTTGACATGAGTGTTATGCTCTACTTGAGAGTGGGAAAAGACCAATATGTCATCAAGATAAATGATGACAGAGTGTCCCAGAATATCTGAAAAAAGTCTGTCCATGAAACGTTGGAAGATAGATGGAGCATTTACCAGGCCAAAGGGCATCACTTGATACTCATATAAGCCAAAAGGTGTCCTAAAGGCAGTCTTCCACTCATCTCCGGTTTGGATCCTAAGTAAATGGTATGCATTGCGTAAGTCTAGTTTAGTAAACACTGTGGCCGACTGGACGGCATGAACAATTTCAGAGATGAGAGGCATAGGATATCTGTCCTTGATGGTTACCTTGTTTAATCCTCTGTAATCGATACATGGTCGTAGTTCTTGCGTGTCTTTCTTGGGAATGAAGAATAGGGAGGCACCAGCAGGAGATTTAGAAGGTCTGATTAACTCATTGGCTAAGTTCTTGTCTAGGTAATCTCTCAAATAATGTCTTTCTTGCAAAGTCAAGGGATACATGCAACCAAAAGGGACTAAAGCCTCAGGGTGCAAATCAATGCAACAATCCTCAGGTCTGTGAGGAGGAAGCTCTAATGGAATCTTCTCTGCCACCACTTCAGCGTAACTGCTCAAATAGGATGGTAAGCAATGTATGGACTTCGATTCCATCCCACAGGAAGTCTGTATCGTAGAAAAGTTTGGTTTCGGCAAACAGCTTGCTTTACAGAAGGTTGAATGAAAACTCAACAGGTTCCTGGACCAATCAATGGTAGGGTTATGACGACGCAACCATCCAATGCCTAGAATCAAGGGGAAATGAGCAGCTCTGATGATATCAAAAGAAAGGCGTTCAGTATGTTGCATGATACGCATGGTGAGGACTTCCGTAGAATGGGTAATAAGGCCTGAGCTCAAAGGTTCGCCATCAACTCCCTCCACCGTTTGATCCTCGGTCTTAGCTATCCGAGTCAGTCCTTGACTCTCTGCCCAGTGGGTATCGATGAAACAATCCAGAAGAGCCTGAGTCTGGATTGAGGTCTGGCCATACTGAAGAGTGACTGTCATTGCCATAAGACGATCATCGTCAGAGCATTCCAAAGAGGTGACTGAGAGGGTAACAAAGGGACTGGACTCCTTCCCTCGGTAATATGTCCCCAAATTTACCGAGGGTACTCGTTTCCCGAGCGTCTAGGAGGCACATCAGGACATTCTCGCAGCAGGTGATTAGAAGATCCGCAGTACATGCATAGGTTTCCTTCACGCCTCCTCTTTCGTTCTTCTGCAGATAGAGGAGAACGGGTAGTGCCTATCTGCATAGGCTCTTCACGCGAGAGACGAGTAGGAGGAAGGGGTGCTGAAGAAGAAGTAGCTGGGGGCATCGGAAGACCACTCTTAATCTTACGTCGCTCAGCTCGCCGTTCAGACAGCCTGAAATCGATCCGAAGTGTTGCAGTGATAAGATCGGCAAAATTTAAGGGGCGTTCGATACGTGCTAGTTCATCTTTTAGCTCTTCTCGCAGACCCCTCCGAAAGATGGCGTACTGAGCTTGTTCTTGCCATCCAGCCTCCGCAGCGATCTGTTTAAAGGAGGTGATATAGGACATTAAGTCTGCATTCCCTTGTCGGATGTCCAATAGATCCTCGGAGGCTAAAAAAGTGCTCTCTGTTCGAAGGAAAGTTTGTTTCATCATGGTCTTGAAAGCCTCATAATCCAGAAGCACTGGATCTGTTCTATTGACCAGAGGGGTGGCCCAAGCCAAGGCATTGCCAGACATATGGGTTATCATAAACCCAACCTTGGTATGGCCAGAAGTAAAGGCATGTGGACGAAATGAAAAATGTAGGTGACAAGCATCTAAGAACTCTTTTAGCCTTTTGGGTGTCCCATCAAACTTCCCAGAGACTAACGGTAATGGAGGCAAATCGGTTGTCGGTAGTTCTCGCTCTGCCATCCTCTGTTGTAGAACTGCATTAGTGCCCTTTAAATTCTGGACTTCTAGGCTCAAGTTTTGGACGGCTGCTACCAGTTCCTGAACTTGCTGTGGAGTGGCCATGTCTAGATTTGGGCGTTGCAAACTGTCAGGAAGGTCGGTAATCTCCTCTTCCTCCTGAGACTCCCCTTCCTCCTCACCTTGAAGTCTCCGACGTTGAGTTAGCGTTGGATTGTCCTTAGTTCGAGCCTTCCCTCCTTGTTTTTTTTTAAGAGAGGGACGACCAAGGTAGGACGCCACAGTGACACCCTTTGGGTGATCTGTGGCAGCCCTCCTCAGTCGCTGTACAAATGGGGAAAAAGCCAAAGGCACAAAAAACCCCGGAGGATAAAGATCTTCAAGCGTAGTGATGTAATGGACTCTCCTGAGGATGCAGTAGAAGGAGGAATCGGGAACGAACCAGAACGATGAAAGTTCTTAAATAGTAGACTGTAGAGGATGAGGTGAGGCAATCCAATTGGCAGACAGAGGTCGGTACACAGTAATCATCAGCAGACTTAGCAGAAAAGGGCTGGACGAGGCAATCCTTGAAAACAGACAGAGGTCGGAATCCGGGAATTCACAGAGAGGCCAGAGGGGGGTAACCGGAGGGACAGCGAGGAGAAAGAACACAGGAGGAAAACAAGAAAAGACGGGAAAAGAATAGACGGAAAAGATCAAGGCGGAAGGGGGGGAAGGAAATAGATTGGAACGGAATAGAACAAGGGAGAGAGAGAAAGAAGGCGAGAAGAATTTACCGGAGCAGGTAAGGAGCGAAAGGACTGGAAGAGGGAAAGAAACTAATGAAGCGGAAGGGAAAAGGTATTAACTTCGAAAAGTAGCAGCGGCGCAGGAACAGGACGAAACACTGTACGTTGCAACGCACCTGAACCCGGAAGTGGAAAGGATTAAATACCGGTTCAGGTACGTCGCAACGACGACTAGACCTGCACCTCAAGCTCAAAACAAAAAACGTAATGGAATCCGCTATGGCGGTCGCAGCTTCCACTTCTTCCAAAGCCGCCAGTTTCCCCGCGGCGTGACATTATCACACTTTTTTGTTTGGACCGGTGCACTGATAATGTAGAGTCCTCACTAACAGCTTCTGTTTTCTGTGGTGCCAGTTGAAAGAGCTGCATTGAGTCACTGTGGTGCCAGGTCGGAGAGCTGCATTGGGTCACTGTGGCGCCAGGCCGGAGAGCTGCATTGGGTCTCTGTGGCGCCAGGCCGGAGAACTGCATTGGGTCTCTGTGGCGCCAGGCCAGAGAGCTGCATTGGGTCTCTGTGGTGCCAGGCCGGAGAGCTGCATTGGGTCTCTGTGGCGCCAGGCCAGAGAGCTGCATTGGGTCTCTGTGGCGCCAGGCCGGAGAGCTGCATTGGGTCTCTGTGGCGCCAGGCCGGAGAGCTGCATTGGGTCTCTGTGGCGCCAGGCCGGAGAGCTGCATTGGGTCTCTGTGGCGCCAGGCCGGAGAGCTGCAATGAGTCCAGGGCGGTCATGAACAGTGGTCGTACAGCAGTCTCTCCTGCTTGGTTCTCAACTACCTTAACATTATATCTGTTTTGCGCTGAACTGCAGTTCCGGGTCTCTCTGACTGAAAAGGGCGAAAGACAGGTGAGCCATCCGAAGTTTTAAGCCAATTCTAAACCACAGTCTATATTTGATTGTCCTGTGGAAAGAAATAGTAAAATAAACCATTTAACAATTCACAAACTATTTGCTTGCTGCACACGACAAAATAAAGTTTTGTTTTTTTGGTACAACAGCCTGTATGCTTTTAAAACAGGGACGAAAGCAGGTGACTTTAGTGGAAATACAAACCTAAGAATACTTTACAAACACATCAGTTAGTCTCAATTCACTCGTGAATAGCACAAACAGCACCAACTCCTCCCCTGTGTATTTTAGTTTTCATTGAGGAATCCCAAACATCGGTACTAACAATGGTCGGTGCCATCCCGCAAGCCGGCTCTCACAATGGAAAATAAAGCAGGTGATACCCGTGAAGAGGCAGAACTGGGGACAAAGGCAGAGTTCACAGCAATATCCAAGCGTAATTCCTTGCAATCGGCGGCTTCGAAAAGCAAAGCTTGAAACAGCAGTGAGTGCAACCGTACAGCACGAGCACATGCTACTGGCATGAGGCATCGTTTCATCTTTTCGTGGAGGAAATTGCAGCACCCGTCATTTTATTTGGGCAGCGTGACATGCACATATTGCAGGCAGCTCGGGCTGTGCGATGTCCCACGAATATGCAGCAGATCCAAGCCAGCAGACTGCCTTTGCATTCTGGTATCTATACTTCTGCATCAGTATTAGCATAAGCAGAAAGCACAGGCACAAACAGTGCCAAGACCTAAAGCAGGGAGGGTGTGGGCAGAATGAAGCAGGGAGGGTGTGGGCAGAAACGGTGCCAAGACCTAAAGCAGGGAGGGTGTGGGCAGAATGAAGCAGGGAGGGTGTGGGCAGAAACGGTGCCAAGACCTGAAGCAGGGAGGGTGTGGGCAGAAACGGTGCCAAGACCTAAAGCAGGGAGGGTGTGGGCAGAAACAGTGCCAAGACCTGAAGCAGGGAGGGTGTGGGCAGAAACAGTGCCAAGACCTGAAGCAGGGAGGGTGTGGGCAGAAACAGTGCCAAGACCTGAAGCAGGGAGGGTGTGGGCAGAAACAGTGGCAAGACCTAACGCAGGGAGGGTGTGGGCAGAAACAGTGCCAAGACCTGAAGCAGGGAGGGTGTGGGCAGAAACAGTGCCAAGACCTGAAGCAGGGAGGGTGTGGGCAGAAACAGTGCCAAGACCTGAAGCAGGGAGGGTGTGGGCAGAAACAGTGCCAAGACCTGAAGCAAGGAGGGTGTGGGCAGAAACAGTGCCAAGACCTGAAGCAGGGAGGGTGTGGGCAGAAACAGTGCCAAGACCTGAAGCAGGGAGGGTGTGGGCAGAAACAGTGCCAAGACCTGAAGCAGGGAGGGTGTGGGCAGAAACAGTGCCAAGACCTGAAGCAATGAGGGTGTGGGCAGAAACAGTGCCAAGACCTGAAGCAGGGAGGGTGTGGGCAGAAACAGTGCCAAGACCTAAAGCCGGGAGGGTGTGGGCAGAAACAGTGCCAAGACCTAAAGCAGGGAGGGTGTGGGCAGAAACAGTGCCAAGACCTGAAGCAGGGAGGGTGTGGGCAGAAACAGTGCCAAGACTTAAAGCAGGGAGGATGTGGGACTCACTCTTTGCATGGTGTGAGGGGCAATGTCGCCTTCACAACCCCTGTAGAGAGTCAGTATATAGTGGTAGTAAAGTAGCTGACAGCCGGCGTTTGCTTTCCAGCCACTCGTCCTTTGCACTCGAGGACTTGTGGAGCCCAATGAATGGAAACAGCAAAACAACAAGTCAACTACCAAGGCTGGATGGAGGTCTCGTGTATGCTCTGGGATCACCGGGGTCCCCCCTTCCTGCCTTCCCCTGGTCAAGGGGAGTCGGGAGGTGATAGGATGCACCACATGTTTTCCTACCTCCTCGCTCAGGCACCTCGCAGGGAGTTAAGCACTGAAATGCATGAGCGCCCTTTTCCAATGCAGACCGCCTCACTCCCGCATCGGACCAGGCAGGTAATAATGTGAATAGGATGCTGAGGCAAAGCATCCGCAGCCTATTGTTATTAAATGCGCTCTGCCGCCACAGGCGCATTTAATAACAAAAGGGTGCCTGCCACGCCTTCTCCCACTATGTCAGCTTGGGGCACAAGCTGACGTGGCAGGGGGCTAATGGTGCCCTGGGGGCATGGCACCCCGGGCGCCCGGCCCTGGGGATCACCTGGTAATACAAAATGATCCGCTGGGCGTTGGTTCAGTCTCAGTCAATCTTTCAGGGCTTCCATGTCAAGCGTGAGATACTGCATCCATCCAAGTCCCAGCCTCCAGACCCACATCACCAAGACAGTTCATTCCTTATGGTCTTGCACTTAAAATCTTTACATTCCACCTGAGAACATGTGCATTCTGTCACGGAACCGGGAGGGGGTGTGTGTGTGGTGTGTGGTGTGTGTGTGTATTTAGTGTAATTAGATTTAAAAAGCTGGCCACTTTGCTACCATTACCTGCTTTTGGTTCTTCAAAATGTTCTTGCTCAGCAGTCTTTGACGGTTCAAACAAAACATCAAGATCATGTGTCCGTGCACCAGGACTACGGCAGTGTCGCACACTGTGCTCCGTAAGTGACATAGGCATCTACTAGGGTGGGTCACATTGTCTGGCCCGATATCACTGAATGGGCTCCACCGGAGGAAACAGAGGAGTGAAGGTGGAACCCGAGTTCTATTTGATGGAGGGAAAAGGAGAGGGACCTTTACAAGTGCACTTCAGGACGAAAATGAAGGTGAAAAGACAGACGCTGAGGGCCCCACTCAGCCTAATGCCACTAAGAAACAGTGGCTTAGACCTGAACAAGGAGTGGAGCCTGTGGTGGGGGAAGAGTGGTGATGAATAGATAAGCAGGTAGTCCACAGTACAGGTTCAGGTGAGGTCTATGTACTGTGCTGGTGGCATCTGTCGTTAGTTACAAAGTCACAGAACTTTTTAACTTCAATAAAACAAGACATTCCTTACCCAGTACTGTATGAACCAAGCATTGGAGGCCTGCAACCCCAGGAAGGAGTAGCCAGGTTCCCCACATGCCCACAGGTCAAGGGATTTGACCTTCTACCAGTCTCCAGATGTCCCAAGCCACCTCTTCACACTTGCTCCTGTGAAGCGAGAGGTGGAATAAAATGGCAACTATACATAAATCACTCTAAACATGCCCAATTAACCCTTTCCTTTGTCTTGGGAACCTGATCTTAGCTTGACACATCCTAGTAGAGGCCTACGGACTACATTAAAGACAAAATAATGATTTCAGCCATTTCATTGGTTTTTGCCTTGCTCCCCTATCTTCTCCAATGCCTCCCTAAGGCATTACTGCACCATCTGCTCTCTCTCTTTTAAACCACTTGTCTCACTAGGACGGTGGTATCCAAACATTTTAATACAGAGTCTACCCCACCCGCTTGAATACAAATATTGTTTCGGGCCCCCGCACAAGGTATAGCTGCTTATATAATCTATTAAAATCGTAATTGTACAAAAATGTCGACCTGAGAATTGCGACGGCAGAAAATGCCGACTTTCTTTTTATTTTAAACCTCCCTTACACCACATATATGTTTGGGGGAGTATGGGATATTATAGTAATATGGGGGACTGCGGGGGGTCTCCCCCCGCATATCTATGTGGTGCAAAGAGGGTTTACATTTTTTTAAAAGTCAGCATTTTCGGCCGTCGCAATTATGTGTGGTCTCAGTGATCACATAGATCCTTAAAATCAGTTACAGTAATGATATGATATGATATGGCATTTATAATGCACCTATACACAAGTGTTTCAGTAACCCGTTTTTAAGGCGTTCCCCCCACAGACATCTTTCAGGCTCTACAGTTTGTAGACCAGTGCTCTAGGCTCCTTCTCTCCAGGCATTGAAATAAACCTGTGCTCTTACTAGATCAATTTACAGATTCATCAAGAAAGAGAGAATTGGCTTAGTATTCAGCAAACACTACAAATTCCACTGAACTATGATCATCCTGCTCTTTGAGAGGTTCTGACATTACTCTGAGAAGCTGCAGCAAGCGTTAAATGTAATGGTATGGACACTTCCTGCTATTATTAATGTGCAGTTACAGCATCAACTTGTTTGCCATTTAACTTCTATGAAGTATATTAAACAGATCAAAAAATATTTAGAACCAATACATGTTCTGGAAAAATGTGCACTGCTGCACTTAGCATGTGGTCGATTAATAGTGTAAAGAATTACAAAAGATGTCTACTGTACAAGAAAATTAAATTTAAATATAGATGCCTGGAGACTCCGTCACCCTCAAGACAGGCAATATACATTCCAATCTGGGCGTCATAACATTTATTCCTGCATTGATTTGCTCCTGACAACTGGTTTGTGTAAGCAAAACATCCTGGTTGGGAACATCAGTTCTATGTTGATTTCAGACCATGCCCCTGTATCAATTGAGATGTCAATGTCACTTCTAAAGCCGAAAACTAGTTTCTGAAAAATGACTGTTGCATTACTTGATATGGAGGTGTTGGATAAAATGACGAAGGAGGCAGAATTTATTGTTAAGATGAACTGGACAAATTAAGTATCTGTGGAGTCTGTATGGGAGGCATTTAAATGCTACATAAGGGGTATGTTGATAAGCTTCTCAAGTATGAGGCGCAGGATGAGGGAAGTGGAGGTGAAGTTACTAGAGGAATACATTTTAAAATTGGAAGAGCAATCGATGATAAATTCAACCGTGGACCTATGTTCTGAATCAAAACGCAAGAAATACATATTAGAAAACATGCTCTCAGAAAGGGCAGATAGGCTTCTCTTCAGGACAAGATATACTAATTATGAAAGTGGAGAGAATGTGATCGGCTGTTGGCTCATTCACTTAGGGTCATGAAAAATGAGAAATCGATTAGTGCAATTGAAGGCTAGACAGGTGTTCTGACATGCGAACCAACAGAGATCAATAAGGTGTTTAGAACATATTATAGAAAGCTTTATATTTCAGATGAGAAAATGAATACTGACGTCCTGAAGGATTACATTGAAGATTGCAACCTAAAGAGAATCGATCATGCAACGAGAATTATTTTGGATGAGGAACTTAGTGTGGAAGAACTGAAGAGAGCTGTGTGTCACCTAAATGTAGGTAAATGTCCAGGACCAGATGATTCACCAGCTGAATTGTACAAGGTTATGCTGGATGTAGTATACTTGTGATGCTGCACTTGTCAAGGAGAAAAGGGTTGCTCCCACCCACCACTAGACATGCGTTGATTTCACTTTGTCCGAAAGGAAAGGCCCCCCACGAATCTGGGTAGCTATAGACCAATTAGCTTGATTAAACAGACAACAAAATATTTTCTAAGTCAATGGCTATGCGACTGGAGAACTTTTTGCCTCAGATTGTGGACCCTGCTCAGGCAGGTTTTGTTAAGGTGAGGCATGCTTCTGTGAACATGCGCAAGCTGATCCTGACACTACCTGAAAGTCGAAAGTTATCTTCAGATGTGGTGGTCCTATCTTTAGAAGCAGAAAGAGCATTTGATCGAATTGACTGGAACTTCCTTGTGGCAGCTTTGAAAGGTTACGGCTTCGGGGAAAATCTGATACAGTGGATACAGCTGCTGTACTCAAAACCTGCAGCCTCTGTAAATACAAATGGTTTGTCTTTAGATGGTTTCGAACTAGGGGGGGGGGGGGTACGAGGCAGGGGTGTCCACGCTCCCAGTTGCTGTTCATCCTTGTGATGAAGCCTTTAGCCGAGAAGATCAGAAGGGATCCAATGATTTGAGGAGTTCAGTTTGGAGAGGCTGCGCAAAAGTTATGGCTATATGCCAATGATAGGTTACTATTGGTACAAGTTGTAGATACATCAGTTCCAGCGGCAATTAAACACGTGTCCATGGTTTCTCAGGATACAAAATAAACTGGACAAAATGGGAAGCAATGGCTGCATCAGAGGCATGTACCAGTCAGCAGCTGAGTAGATATGGATTCAGTTGGTGCCCAGACAGAATGAAGTATTTAGACATCTGGCTAACTAGGGATGTGGATCGCATGATGGAAGTGAATTTGAAAATTATGATTGAGAATTTGAAGAAAGATCTAGAAAGATGGACTCAATTGAAGATGAGTCTATGGGGGAAGGTAAATGCAATTAAGAGGACTTCTGCTCCACGTATTATTTACATCCTGAGTATGGTCCCACTATTGGCTAAGAAAAAGGAAATGTAGAGAATAGAGAGCATGATTGAATCTGTTTTGTGGGATGAAAAACAACCCTGTTTGAAGTTGTGGTAGCTGCAGCTCTCTTGTGACAAAGGGGGATTGGGAATCCCAGACTTTACAAGTTATCTGGCTTTCACAGCGAGACACTTGAATCCTTTCATTGAGGATTGAACGGATGTGTGGACACAAGCTAAGACAAGTGGGTGTACGCCCCCGTCACCCAGAGCGTTCCTGACATCTGAAGATGTGAGAGGATGCAAATCATTCCCACCAACCAAGTTCTTGAGAGAATGCTGTCGCAATCTTGGGAAGTTGAACAAAGAAGTCTTTTGTTCTTCAAAATCATTTTTATGGCTGAACCCTAAGCTCACATTGGAATGCTGTTCTGCCCAAATTGGTTCCTGTGCGGTGTCCGGTGGCTTGGCAACCTATTTGCGGATTAAGAATTGATCACTTATAGTAGTCTGACTGTAGAAAGGGGTCTGCAAGATTGCTCATAGGCAGAATACAGAAAGTTGAAGATGGATGTTGGTGAGAAGATAGCGGGAGGGAACAAAGATCGTGCAGACTGGTTGACGGACTTCAAAGTGGATGGTCATATTGCTTCAAAAGTCTATAAATATCTGGCAAAATACAAAGAGGTTAATGAAATTCTGCTTGATAAATGGTCAGAAGCAATTGGATCTAAAATGAGTGCACATAGATGGGACAACTAGTGCAGAAATGTGAACATGACATTGTTAAACCTAGGGGAAAGAGTTCAGCAGATCAAAATTCTGAACTGAGTACACTGGACTCCACTAAAGCTTTATGAAGAATTTGCTTGTTTCCGAGACATGTTGTTGATGCAAACACAGAGTAGGTTTGCTTGAACATATGATTTGGGAATGTACAGGTTGAGGGTTTTCTGGGATTACATCACGTTGACAATTAAAGTTTTGATGCTAGATGTTGATTATGATTTTTCTACCAATATCTTGTGCAAGATTGGTCTAATAGAAGATATGTCATTCCCGGAGAGGTGTTGGTTCTTCAGGGCTTCATTATCTGCGAAGTAAATTGTACTGCAGCAATGGAAGAGTGAGAAAGTGCCCTCGGCCTCTGTATGGTTGTAGGATCTACATAGAATGTCTTAACCAGAAAAGGTGATTTTGCACAGAAATAAGAAAAGCAACCTTCATGAGGAGATTTGAGGGAGGTTTGTGGGAGTTGTAAATAGTTGGACTGTTCACCAAACCAATACAGGGGAGGAGAGGGGCTGTATGTTTATAAGTATATTGTTTATGTTAGTCAATTGTAAATTAATGTTTTCAATAAATATGTGAATACAAGAAAAGTATATTCCATAAAGAAAGCATTCTCATTTTCAACGTGCATGACATGTTATGGTCCATTGTGGGGTATTTTATGTCCTCAGATACAAATGTACAGACACAGGGCAGGTTGGACCCACAGGTGCAAAAATATAAAAAATCGTTGTTGAAATGGCAGAGACAAGGGCAGCTTGTCACTCGCAACTGCCAAACATCAAAATGCTGTTTCACAGAAATAAAAATACAAACACTAAATGGGCCCTGTATTCAAGTGACTAGGCCAAAGGCCTGAAACTACACCCCACTATATGTGACAGATGCCTTAAAATGCAGCTTTGCTAACAGAGAGCTACCATGGAAATGTGTGAATTCTCTAGATTGGAACAATGAACACATGGAAAACAAATCTCTATTGCCAGAGTAATGAGACTAGATATGGTCATGTAAGGTTAGACATTGATGGCATGGTGCAGAAGCAAAATGCATCTCGTGTGATGTAAGACATCGAAGCAAAATGTATATTGTGGAAAGAAAATGTATTTGAAAAGCACAATGTCTCGACATCAGAGTTGACTTTAAAACTTGTGATAGCCCCCCTTTTGATTCAAAAGTCCAAGCACTGCTTACCCCCCGTCTGCTACAATTAATGGACATCTGGGAATTCCCTTTAAGCTCGAAAGGCAGAGCTTGTGCCTGACCAAGGCTTATTGGGGTGAACAGATGATCACTGAGTCAACAAAAACTACTGCTAATGGATTGTGAACTTTGAATAATACACTGAATTAAATTCTGTTTTGTGATGTGGGCCTGAGCTGATAATTGACATGTTACAGGTGAATGACGCATGATCCCAAGGGGCAGGGTTATACCCATCTGTTCAGGAAGATATGAATACTTATTCAGGTCCTGGGCATTGAAAGAATATTAAGTGCTTAATTGCAGGTTCTGTCAACAAGTGGGAGATAGCCAGGCCTGGACAAAGATCTTATGAAACAAAAACATGCCAGTTAATTGAAAAGAAAATTATGTGCATCTTTAATTATGGTTACATTGAGAGTAAATGCAAATCCATATTTTGTCCGGTACCTCAGGAACAGTGACTCCTACTGGGATGGTTTAAATATTACCAAAAAGCTTAGGAAAAGATCTGATGATACAACTCCTCTCAATTTTTTGAACTTTGGGAACCAAAGTAATAAGCTAAAATGTGATTGTAGCTTCCCAGAAAATGTTACAGATCAGAGAGTCGAGAAGATGGCAGCTTATTGAATCTTATACCCGTCGATAAAATCGGAGGCTTCTAAGTTTTTATCCTTTTTGAATTAATTGCACAAATCTGCCATTTGCACCTGCAATCCCATGCTGACATGAGACACTGTGCATTGGGACCGGCATGATTAGACAAATTCAGAAATGTATAATTTGTAACACTCATTTATAAATTGAAGGAAAGTGTCATGTGGAAGATTTTAACTTCATATCTGAAGTTGTTTAGAAATGCAATTCCCGATGGTTGGAGCCATAACTCCATGAAATGAATCATGTTAACTAAAGGAACCAATCATTGCAAAGGTGCTAGGCCTTGTTTAAGGGGGATGCCAATGCATGTCTAATCCTAATCATGAGCCAATAACTGGCATCTGATAATTTAGATATTTTGGGGTGTGATTATGGGTTTAAAGGAAGATGCACAATGGAAAAGGGGATCGCTTTACAAAATGAGGATTGTCTGTCCAGAATGAGGAGCTGACTAAAAAGAGGAGAGATCTTTGAAATGATCTGCACTGTCTCAGCTGACTGGAGCTCTATACAATTATTGGAAGGGAGACAGAAGGAGGTGGATGAGACCAGGAGAAAGACTAACATCTGGAGGGAACCAGGACAGAGGGATTGATGCTGGAGGCTATCCATAACTGAATCTGCAGGGGCAGTATTACCAGATCCCTATGCTTCCCATGAGATGACCCTGCAGCCTTGATGACATTTCCTGCACAAAACCCAGAGTGATTTAAAGTATGTACCTAATCCCAATGGAACAAACCATTGGTGGGGGTCTTGCCAAATTGGTATCTTTTCCCTTATAGACATTCATTGGGAGGGCATCCAGTAGTAGATCCCTAGCAATTGTGATTTATTAATAATTGAATTAATTCCCACATAGTCAACTGACACGGGAGTGGTCTTGGGAACCTCAAAATTCCCAACATCCATCCAAGTGATGATAAAGATGTATTGAATTGTGTGGGAGACCAGCCACACCCGCGTGGGACACTATAAGGTGTTGTTGTGCCAGAATTTTGTTAGACCTGTGGAGGGAGGACAGAAATAAAGAGCGCTGTCCACATCTATTCTTTTGCCCAATAGAAAAGCATCACAGTTCATTTAAAGCCAGACCCTTTTCAATTCATATGGGAATGTAAAATTGTCCTGTCATCTCCAAGTTGCTGAATGATTCTGTACATTAAGAGTCTTGTGAGCTACCAAATCGTTGGAAGTGTTTATTCAACCTGTGTTTCTCTATACATGTTAACGAGGGAATAGAAAGTAAAAATGAAAAATGCACGTGTCGTAGATGTTCTGCAAATTATATTCCCAAAAGTGAATTGTGTCCTACTTCTTTGTATTGAAGCTTTGTTGGAAGGAACACTGGTGAGCCACAGAGTAAGGAGGCATGCATTTTGATACGGATAACAATAATTGTGCCTACTAAATAATAGATATTTATGTACGTATGCTGCTATGTACGCCCCCTGTCCTGCTCTCGTGTTTGGTCGCAGGCGCTTTACTGACGACCACCATATCACACTACTACGCTTACTCGCTCCTAGACACCATCATTCAACTATAACACAGCTATGCTATGGCACATTCGGCCCAGCTGTTCTCATACCAACATGACCCCACAAACACCTCATTATCCTAATAGAACACAGCTAGCTGAGCACATTCCGGCTAGCTTAGGTGTCTCCTCAGGCCTAACGCAGCCAGAACTCAGTCTGGGTGTCCACCCTCCAGACTGAACACATCCAACTGATTCCTCAGCACCACACCTACAGTTAGGAAGCAGCTATCATGCAACAACCACAGCAGCTGCACACATATCCGGTGCGCCCGTGCACCATGCATAACACTCTCTCTCTCTCTCTCTCCCTACTGACTTGAACTGATGTTCCCGAGGACATTCAACCTACCAGCGCTTTGAGGTCATACCAATGACACATAAGGTGCTATATAAATGCCAAGTAACATAACATATATTCTTTCTGCACACCGGCTTGGTTCTTGGATTGCCTACTGTAGAGGGTTAAGAGAGAATAGTGGTGTTGTATGTATTAAAAACAGTGTTCGTGAAGAACCCACAAATATTTAGATATTGGCGTGGCACTTTTGATTGGGGGGTGGGGTGGGGAGAACGAACTCCCTGCATTCATTGTTGCCCCATAAATATATCCTACACCATGAGCCATTCGAAACACACTACTGCTTTGGGAATGTTAATTGTTTCGTCTTTTTGTTCTGTCCACGTGCCCCATTTAGCTTATGTGCTATAGTTCAAAGCAGTATACGTTTGATGCAATCTTTCGGTCACAACAAATGCATTTTAAGGTGTTGCAAATGCAGTACTATTTGTGCAGTGCTGCCCCTAAATAGGCCATTCCAGTTTATGTACATTTGGCCCTGCGTGCCCCCTTCAACATTGCATTGGTGGTTTCTCCCCTGGTGAAAATCTTTCATTACATGTTTAGGAGGGGTACCGAGCACTCCAGTTGAAGAGTAGCCTCCTCGGGATTTAGGAGAATACGGCAAGGAGACCGTACAGACACCAGCTGGAAAGGAAGAAGGGGTCGGATGACTGAGCGTGAGGATGGGCAAACTTGAAACAAGAGGGTTGGTTCAAAACCGAGTGACAGTGTAGAGCAGGGATCTGCAATCTACAGCTCTCCAGATGTTTGGACTACACCTCCCATGCCCCACACCATTGACTATGCTGACCACAGTTGATTGGAGTGTAGGTCTGAAACATCTGGACACCCAAAGGTTGCAGACCCCTGGTGTAGAGGAAGCATGAGAGGTGTTTCATGATTTGTGGGCTGAAAGAGTCAGAGCAGGCACAGAAGGAGCATAATGAGAAGAGGAACGGGGGGAGTGGGAATGGTCAGACAATGTGGAGAAAGGATAACTGTTAGGAGAGATGGAAAGAAAGGGGAAGTGTGTGAAGATAGTGGAGGGACAACAGGGGTGTTGAAAACAGGGTAGTAAGGATGTCACTGGTCATAAGTATGGACTGTACAGGGATTTGGTCTTTTATAGATAGCTTGGGAGAGAAAGTAGATGCACGAATCACCATAAAAGAAATGTGGTCTGGACATGGTTGAGATGAGGGCATCCTGGCATAGTTTGAGACAGGAAATTCTGGGGAGAAACATTTCCAACATTTTGGGATCTGTGCATGCATGAGGGTTCATAAATCACAAATCACATACGAGTGGGCTGCACCCTCACACGACTTGGACACAATACAGGCTAGCTACCATTAAGGCCACCCAGTATCACTCTTGGGAGATGGCACAGGCCGGAAGTCTTAAATGCACTCCAATCACACTGCTGGGAGAGGGCACATGTTGGCATACCTAAATGTAGCACAGTGGCATGGCTAGAAGAAGGCATTGACTGGCAGATCCACCAGTGCAGCCAAACACAGGAGTCTCAAGATGTAATCCATGTTTCATGCTCTGTATTGGATTTGATAGCACATCTCCACTGGCCATTGTATGCTTATGGCAGCCCTATAAGGTCTCGTTTGAATGTTGTCCCTGATGGAGATTCACGTTGACCAATTACAATTTTTTTCTAATGGATCATTTTGCAGGACGTGATTTTGGGACTTGGTACTTACAAAATACCACAAGTGAAAAGGGCTTAGGACCGTTCTGCTAGATAAATAGAAATACCACCGTAAGTAAATCGAGAGCACACACCAAAACCAGGAGTAATTAGTAACTGGAATGTGGCAGAATACCCCGGCCCCCGTAGCAATTCAGTAGCCGTCCACATGCTGCGTAAGGACCCAGCAGAAACCACCTGGAACTGGACGAGCAGTGAAAGCGCCATCACATGCGTCCTCAGTGGACTTGGGGATCGATTGGGGAGAAACGACAATCCTTGGGAGCCAGGAATCCTCTGCGTTGCGCCCTAATTGGATCAGACCTGAAAACGAGATTAAGTTGTGTGACAGGTCCGTGTAGGTGGGAAATCTAATCCACTCCTACTTGCTCCTGCTTTGATTCAATCAGCTGTAAATTGAATCTGCAACCCGGAAGTGGCTTTGGCAAGCTGACTTTATTAGAACACAATCTATCAGTAGACTTTAGCGGGCGAAACTGTGAGAAGCTTGTACTTGCTGGCAGACACCCTGGCAGTGGTTTCTCGCCGTCTAATCTCTAAATTAAAAGGGTTTAATAGACGATTCAGCATGTTTGATGGCGCAGTGGTTAATGCATTGCCAATGCATCAAGGCTGATAGAAGTAACCGTCTTGCTTCGCTGCACGCTTCAGCAAATAACATTCAGAAGAACATTTTAACGGCACAACTCACGTTTAGCCCATTAAATGGGTTTCTAATGCAAATGTCTGAACAACAATATACACTGATACGACCAATACACGTCTCAAAATGTAGACACTTTGTGTTAATAAAACATCCATGAATATATCTTTGATGTTGCCAGCAGAGGCATTGGTCCGGTACAAGATAGAGCAATGCTCTGCCAAAAATGGTCTTGGCGAAGCGTCGTTCTGTGGGGCCCACAGAGGCAAACAATAAAACAAGTTAAGGAAGTTCTTATTTATTTATTTTTTCATTAATTTCAGCGCACCAACCCCTCGTGCATCTGGGCGCTAGTTACAGACAGTGCATACCTTAGTGAAGTGCAAGAAAAATGCAACAGGGTTACAGAACGAATTTGTGTCTGTATACACACTGGCAAAGCATCACCTCACGGTACAAGGGGCGACTTCAGACATGCAAGCAGGCATAAGGTACAAAATAGGTAGGTGTGTGTAAGCAGACTGGCAAAGCATCACCTCACGGTACGAGGGGCGACTTCAGACATGCAAGCAGGCATAAGGTACAAAATAGGTAGGTGTGTGTAAGCAGACTGGCAAAGTCTCACCTCATGATATGGGGGGCTACTTCAGGCATGCAAGCAGGCATAAGGTACAAAATAGGTAGGTGTGTGTAAGCAGACTGGCAAAGCATCACCTCACGGTACGAGGGGCGACTTCAGACAAGCAAGCAGGCATAAGGTACAAAATAGGTAGGTGTGTGTAAGCAGTCTGGCAAAGCCTCACCTCATGGTACGAGGGGCAACCTCAGGCATGCAAACAGGCATAGGGTACAACATAGGTAGGTGTGTGTAAGCAGACTGGCAAAGTCTCACTTCATGGTACGAGGGGCAACTCCAGGCATGCAAACTGGCATAGGGTACAAAATAGGTAGGTGTGTGTGTAAGCAGACTGGCAAAGCCTCACCTCATGATACGGGGGGCTACTTCAGGCATGCAAACAGGCATAGGGGACAAAATAGGTAGGTGTGTGTAAGCAGACTGGTAAAGCCTCACATCAAGGTACAGGGGGCTGTAACAGTCACATAACAAGCATGGGGTATAAGTGTGAATGCAGAATGTGGCTCGTACTTTGCTGACATTTTACTATTAGAATTGTTATTATGACAGATAAAATGTGCAGCAGAGCATTGCACGTGTGTGCTTGAATTACTATCAGGCATATGTTTGTCTAATCAGTGGTCATTCGTATGATATCAGAGGCCCTTTTATTTTTTTGCAAAGCAGCCAGCATATGACATTCAAGACATCCCACATTTTGACGATACGTAGCTCTGTCCCGAATCCCTGACCATATCCCTGTGACAATTTCGCTCCCACCCACCAAAGTGTGGAGGGGCCTTTCCCATAGTACATTTTGTTCATTTCCAGTACTGGATGTTTCAAAACGCACCCTGCCTTCGTATCGCTGTGGTGTAATTTTTGGAGGAAACAGAAGTCAGCAAGCACTGATACAGTTGTTCGTTATCGCATTACATGCTTTTGCTGCCCTCTGCTGGCGCAATTATAATATTATGCTAGCTAATGGACACGCAGTGCTAATCTGAATCAAAACGCAATTTAAAAAATAAAGTATTGACACTGAAAATAGTTTTCGCTTTTGTGCAGGCATGTAAAAGGCATTTACCAATTACGGCCATAGTGGTATTAACTGACCATTGATGGTAGCAGGTGCAAAATGGTGGGAGGTCCTGGGCATACAATAGCAGTACCTGGCAAATGCCTAATACTTATAAACAAAACTTTTGGCTTTGCCAATACATGTTTGCCAGGACTTCAGTGAAGGACACACATAGTGCTTATAAATCGAGTGGCTGAAAGCAGACATGGTTAAGACATTTTTATAACATAAATAGCGTCTTTACTGCTCCATTTAAGTCAATAACTCTGGGAAGATTGCTTTGAAAAAACTATTGAAGGCACTTCAAGCACAACGTTTGATGGTTAGGCTTGGTAAAGATAGCTCAAAGACATCCAGGAGGATGTGTTTTGTATGGGAGGGGCATGAAGTGGGTGTGACTGGCCATAGGGATTAGAATGGCCATGGGCCGGGTGGGTAAATAGCCAAACACCTACAGCGTTGTGCCCCTTCTCACATGCCGTTTCCTGCCGGGGGTCTCTGAATGGGCAACATGAGTGGAGTTCCACCCAGAAAAGTGCAACATTTCAGGCATTCGGGGCACTGGAACACTGCATGGCCTGATTACCCAGAAGAACCGGATTTTCAGTCAATAGGGAGGGTAGAACTCTACAAACATTCCAACATCCTGGTCCTTTACACATCACCGGCACAGCACCACTTGCAAAAAGCGGGCACAATTCTAGACATTCTGTTGGGGTGGGCAGTGCAGAATATAGTGAGAGACCTTGTTACAAAGAAGGAACCACAGTTGAGAATAAGTCAGATCCAACGTAGAACACAATTTAAGAGTCTGATCGTGCATGAGCTTTGAATGAAATGATTTGACTTTACTGGAGGAAAAGTTGAACTGATATTAAACTAGCACAACGGAAACATATATACCCAACTCCCATGTGTATTTATTTCTCAGTAGGTCTTGTGCGGGAAAATAACCACAATGTATTGCAAGAGGCTTCACTGACCTGATGATTATTAATGAAGACTGAAAAGCACCTAGCATTTTATGTGTATTGAAATATGCCATTTTCTCCTTATAACCCGCCACTGGTGCTTGATAGGTGGGGTGATCCCATCCCTTTCCTCCATCTTTTTACTGGTTTAAAGGTGTTTTTCTTTTTTTATATTTTTTATTGATTAAACAAGTTAACCTTTAAAAATGTTTCAAATAATACAAAATATTAATTCATCAGACATAAACCAGTAAAAAAAGGAATAATGTTATAAACCATTACATTTCAGAATAAATCTTTAAGAAAAAGAAGAAAACAACAAATTAAAAGTAAGTCATTTAAAAGTACTATTTCAGCATCTATTTTACATTTATAGCACTCTCAAGGCCAAGAGAGTCCAGAAATGCCACCACCGCATTAACGGTAGAGGTAGCATTAGCAGACAAGCGGCAATGCCAGATGAATTCAATTCTCTCACACCTCCTCCTATTGAATTTGTGTACGTTTTTAATCCACATTTGTAACAGGGCTGGAGATTCCAAAAGCAGATGTTGCGTTTCTCTAACCATACAATTCTTGCAAACCTGCAAAATGACTCCGCTTCCGTAGCCAAACCATATCTCAGAAGCGTCCCTCTAGTCCTTATTAGATTTAACCGGAATCTCAGAAAAGTAGAGGGTGCCGCCCTACTGGCATACACTAACAGATAGGGGGCCAAACAGCCCTGCTTTTTATGGTCAGAAATAAGATGACATACGAAAGGGTGCGCATGAAATTCTGGTACTGTGTGTGCGCCCAAGCAGTCATAAATAACAATGTTATCACCCAGCCCGGGTGGTCAATCAGATCTTTCTCTGAACAGCCAACCACCAGCAGTGATAAGTGGGCGAGCTCTTTTCATTCTACCAGGGCAACTAGGCTCCTCCCACCGATGCCTCACCAAACAACTCCCAGAGTGAATTTGGGGTCTGGACAAGCATCTTCCTAAAAGATTACATATATTGCCACAGTGCTCGGGCCTTAAGGGAGACAAGTCCTCGATCATATCTAATACTTGAATGGGGGACAGACGAAGGGAGATGCAACACTCCGCCAAATAAGGGCTTCCAAAGTCAGCAGATATTCAACTAAAGCAGGATTGTAAATCTCAATCCCATATAGGAATTTTGGGATAATCTTACCTTTGTAATATTTCAAAGAAGGTAAAAGAGAGAACTTGCCGAATTTGGCATCCATATGTTGCAGGTGAGTTGCGAGTTTTACCGCTTTGGGGTGTAGCCATGCACGAATAGGAGTGAGTGATGGTTTAGCTGTAATGTGGAAACCCAAATAAATAAAAGAATCGATCCTCTCCACTGGTATGTCTTGCGTATGCCATTTATAAGGTGCGGTCCTGTGCCTGTTAGAGATTTTCCATTACTTTTGTCTTAACAGGATTAACCTTCAAGGCATTCTCACAGACAAATGTAGTAAAAGCATTCAAAATCGGCTGAAGGCCGACAGGAGTAGTGTCAAAGATGAGAAAGTCATCGGCGTACCCTGTCCACACCACCTTCGGGTTTTTATTCCATCACTTCTGCCCATATTTCGGTCCCTGTCACACATCAGAGACCACCCAGGTGATCTCCCACCTTTGCGGCATTGAAACATTTCTCAAGCACACAGAGGTCAGTCATTCCCCACAGTTCAGTGTTTTTTATTTAATCTACTGAATCGCATCGGTCTCCCACTACATCATTCATTCAATGACGCCGTAAAACTTTACACAGTATTAGGCTACCAAGGCCTGCACCACATCCAGAAAGACTGAGCAACCGCCCCCATCACTATCCCCTTCCCTCTCCTTTCGCAGGATTCTGTTCACACTCACCAATCACAGTCTACCTCGGACGTGACCCATCCTTGGCTTGGTAGTCCCAGTATTGCTGTGCTGCTGTTTATTCAGTCTGAGATAATAAGTGCTTTCTAAGACAACAAAAGCCTCCAAGCTTTATGAAATGGGTTCATTTAACCACCTTACAAATTTATTGCATGGCCATACACTACAATTTGTAGGATTTTATATTAAACCTACCCTCAGGCAAATTCGCCCTTATCTATAGGCTCCTTTGAACTGACTTTTAACCTCCTGCACAATTCTTTCATGTTCTAGACTTATAGGAGCAGCATTTACCCAAGCTTTCCCAGCCACTACACCCCCTCCATTTATCTACAGCCATAGTGTTGTCCCTGTAAACCCTCTATTTGTCCCCCCATTTATTTTCTTGTAGTCCCTCCGCTTTCTCCTAAATTGCAGGCTACTGTCTGTAAACCCCTGGCTTGGCCACAATATATCAGTCTTTGGACCAGTCAAGGCACTCGAGAGACTTGCCGCTGCATGCTCCATTATCTGCTATAGATAGAGTCGCACAGGCAAATAACATTATAAAATCTATCTGGTGGGCTTATCACAGATCAGCAGATAATATTTTGGGGTTTTGACTGGATCGACCATTTATTCGGACTTACCTAATTAAGCATTAATGTGTACGGTAGTAAGTAGGGTGGGTGAACTTACTTTTAGATGCGGCCAAATTGGAGGATTCAATTAGGCTGACATTGAGGAATTGCAGAATGGCGCTGACTTTAACCCAATCCCCCATTCCAACCCATGGCACCGCTGATGGGTCTTCCTCCCATGTACAGTAGTAACGCCTATTAGGGCACACGGAAAGACTTCAGTTTGGGGTGTACAATAGAAAAGGCGCACCATGAATAGAACCCGCGATGGGTGGAAATTTCACCTTCCTTTGTGCACTCCGCAGTATTGTCCACCAATCAGACAAGAGGCCCCGTATCACCCATCCAAACACTGCATCCTATTCTGCCCCCATCAATAGACAACACATCCTGCTCCCCTTTTATCTGTAATCTTCATTGGGATACAACAAAGAGGGGGGAAAAACAAAGCGAGGAGCCACTATCCAATGAGGGTGTACACCAAACAGTAGCAAACGGGCACACATAAGTACATATAGACTCTGGCGGCTGGGTAGGCATGGACACATTCAAGAGTAACAGCCAGTATTGAGTCAATGTCCTGATGAAGTGATTTGCATGAAGCACTTCATTGTGAAGGGTCGCCTCTATGCAAGGGTACACTGCTGTGACTGTGCTCGTTGGTGAGAAAGAAATGCAGAAGAGCAAGGTGCTTGAGGGTTCAATACGCGGCAGCTGGTGGAGGGAGAGCTGGCTGATGTCAGGATGTGCCGGCGAGCCTGTATATCCTAGGAGTACCCTTATACTTCTTCCTGTAACTAGGAACAGAGCAAGACTTCTTTTGTACTCTGGGGGTGCTCTTGGTGCCACTTACTCTGTAACAAACATGCTAACAAGAGGCTCTCACTTAATCAGATATTGTACAACTCTTTGCTACAAGGTTTTCTGCATATACACATTTACTATGGAAATGCATAATATTTCTGGAAATTAGTACACCCAGGAAGGTAGCCCACACATTTGTGTATGTTTTTACAAAACAATCTTGCGTGTGTCTAATACATTTGTTTACTTTTGCAATTTTTGCAATTGTATAGCACGTGCAAGCCCTTAGGCATCAGGGCGTTGTGGAGAACAGGTTACATGAGGCCAATTAGGCACAGAAGGCGGTTACAGGTTACATTGATGCAGTGTTTATATTGTTGCACATAGTCATAAAAAGTATAAACAGTGCCTACATATTGCTGCAAGGGTCCAGAAGTGGTGGGAGGCCTAAGTCGTTCAAGTTAATTGAAGAGCCAGGTTTTGAGGGCTTTACGGAAAGCTCAATCTGAGCCTTATGATCTGAGATTGAGTGGGAGGGAGTTCCATTGCTTAGCTGCAATAACTGGGAAACTTGAGCCACCTGCTTTAGCACATTTGATGGTGGCGTGATACAGTCTGTGTGCATAGGGTGTTCTGACGGGCCTGGTTGATAGCGGTTTGGAGAATCTTTGAGACAGGTAGGGTGGCACTTAATTGTAGATGCATCTGTGGGTAATGGTTAGGGTCTTGAAGAGAATTATTTCCCAGATAGGGAGCCAGTGTATATTCCTGCGGGCAGCTGATATATGTTCAGCTTTGGGGAGGTTGAGGGCAGCTCTTAAGGCATTATTTTGTATGACTTGCAGTTTTTTTAGATTGTGGGATGAGGTGCCGGCAAATAAAGCATTACAATAGTCTAATCTAGCGCCCACCCCGTTAAGGAGTTTTGTGGTGTATGCAGCTGAAGAGGCGATGGCGTTGGCTTGTTTGGTAAGTGTTAGCGAGGCATCTAGATAGACTCCCAGGGTTTTTACTGAGGGTGAGACTGGGATTGGGATGCCATCGATAATGAAGATCAAGTACTCAGGGCTCAATTTGTTAAGAGCTGTTGGGTGTCCTATGATAAGGAGTTCTGTTTTGTCATTGTTCAAGCAGAGGCCGGGGGAGGCCATCCATGCTTGAATAATGGTGATGGTTGAGTTTAGCGTGGTAGCATCTTCCGAGTAGGTGCCATTGAGAGGGAGGAGAATTGGTGTTTCGTCTGCTTAATTTGTATATGCAATGTCAAGGGAGTCAAGGAGGTTGAAGAGGGACTCGTGAAAATGTTATAGAGTGTGGGGGAAACACATGAGCCTTGGGGGACTCCGCAATTGATTGGTGAAGGTGTTGCACCAGCATTCTCAGAGAAGACTTTCATTCTTCTACCTTCTAGGAAGGAGGTTATCCATGATGTTGCTTCTGGTGAGAAGGATGCTGCTTGGGTAATGTGTCGGCAGAGTATGCTGTGGTCAACTAAGTCAAACGCTGCTGACTGGTCTAGTAGCAACAAGAGGGCAAGTTTACCCATATCCCTGATGTCATCCATCTGATTTTTTAAATCAAGGAGGGCAGATTCAGTTCTGTGACCAGGGCAGAAACCGGATTGTTGGATTCTGAGTATCTGGTTTGTTTCTAGATGTTGCTTTATTTGGACGTATGCTGCTCTGTCAAGTATTTTCAATCAAGGTTATTGACTGTTAGGAGGCCGAGGATGTCGAGAGCATGGGCTGGCAGGGATCAGGCATTGATGAGAGCTAGTTTGAGCAAAGAGCTCTTGGCGGCAGCTGATTCTCTGTGGTCAGAAGTGGGTGGGGAGGCTGGGTGCCCATGCTGGATGGGGGTGCACAGGCAGTGGCAGTGGGCATACGCATAGACTGAGTGGGCATGCAGGCATTGTCAGAGGGCACACAAACAACGGGAAGGGTAATGGCAGGGGCAATGGGTCTGTTACCATTGGGCCTACAGGCATTGGCATTCTGCGTGCCGTTGATTGTTGTGTAGACGCTAGCATTGGTCAAGGCACTGGCGTTGGGCAAGTGGACATTAGTAGTAGACGGACAAGTAGTTACAAGAGGCATATATGCATTGGGGTCGGGCATACAGGTAATCACAGTAGGCAAGCAGGCATTTTCAGTGGGTAGAGGTAGTCTAGGGGCCAGGCTTGAGGGCTGTATGTGCATCAGGGGCAAGTTGATTCTATTTGTACAACATTGGAAGTGTTGTGTGTGGTGTGGGGAGAATCTGGAGCCGATTCTGAGGTTGATAGATACCGGGCAGCTGAAATTGGGGCTGTGGGCGTAGAGGCATTGTGTTAGTTGCATGCAGCCTATTGGGGTTCTGGAGCCAATTCTGTAGTTGCGTGAATTCCTGGCAGCTGATATAGGGGCTGTGGGCAGAGAGGCATTGTGTTAGTTGCATGTAGCCTAGTATGGTTCTGGAGGCGATTCTGTGGTTGCATAGATGCCGGGCGGCCTACTATTGGGGCTGTGGGTAGAGAGGTGTTGTGCTAATTACGTGTGGCCTAGTACGGTCCTAGTGGCGATTCTATGGTTGCATCGTTGTGTGGATGCCAGGGGGCTGATTTTAGGGCTGGAGGGCCAAGACACATGGGTTGCTAGCCAATGGCAGGCAGCGTTCGGCGGGGTGGGAGGTAGGTGTATGGTACGACGTCCTTTCATCGTGGGATGTTTTTTGGCTGGGTTTTTTACCGCATTTTTTTTTTTAAAAAACCCTTCGAATTTTTTTGAAAAATAATTGTAAAAAAATCTGATGTTTTTTTCGGTAAAAAAAATCGCGGTAAAAACCCTGCGAAAAAACATCCCACGATGAAATGACATGGAACCAGGTGTATTGGGTGAGCTGTTTGGGACAGTCGTGGTGAGAAGGGTATACTCTCGAGGTAGGATGGAGGGCAGGAAGGTGGTGGGGGATGGTGGAGTATGGGGACAATGCAGTTGCCATGCTGAGAGAGAGTGTGATTGCCACTTTCCTGGTGAAGTGGGTGCACGTACTGTGTTTGTCCGGTGGGCAAATGAAGGGCGGTCATCGTAGCCAGCTGAAGCGACAAGTGTGGCGGCTCCATTCTGCAGCGCTTAACACCTAGGGGTCTGGGCAAGTCGTACCTCACTGGGAGAGACTCCCCATTAGGGTATAAGGCCTCCCATTCCTGTGAGAAACTCCCTAGACCATCCACCATAGTGGCATATATGGGATTGTCATATGTAAAGAACATTGTAAGTTCCAGGGACTTCACTGAAGACAAAACTAAAATATTACATTATACACAAAAAGGAGGATCTGTCTCTTTAAGGAGAGATGTACATTTACCTGAGACGAGGAGGCTGCTGGAGGAGAGTACACAGAGCACAGGTGAAGCAAAACCAGAGAGAGACAAATAAAGCCAGGGAAAGCCCCCTGACGAGGTGATGCCTGGAGGTGGCAGAGCCAAAGAGAACACATGACATTCGTAGCAGTCCTGGGAAGCAGATGGAAATGCTGGAAGACTGGCGTTTCTAAGAAGAGAGCACCATAGAAAAGGTGAAGCCTTATCCTCACGGTGGCATGACCATGAGGTCTTTGTGGTGAGCAGTCTGCTCATCAAACAGCGCCAAAACCGCTAACTAAGAGTACACGAGAGACCCTATGACCCGTAGTCCAACGCAGTCACATTGAGAAAGAGTACAGAGTGAGCGATACCAATGCCAAGAATAAACACGAGAAACGGAGTAGATGAAGAGAGCCTGAGCGAGGGCTCAGCCCTAAAGAGTTCCCCTGCAAATATAGAGGTAACAGGGAGAACAGGAGTACTGGGACACTGCTAGGGCATCGTTATCCAAGAGGAGAAATTCGTCCCAGTGAAATTGACAAGATACTAAATATAATACCAGTAAAGTGGGACTGTGTAAATGTAATAACGAGAAAGCCTGAGAGAGGCGATATAAAGGAATGGACACAAAGAGAAACTCGTCCCAGTGGAATTGACGAGACCCTAAAAACAAAGCCAGGAAACCGAAACCGTGACAATGCAAACACGAGAGTAACGAATAAGCCCGAAACATAACGAATTAAGAAAAGGGTACAAAGAAAGCTTGTAGAGGTAAAATTGACGAGACAATACATATAAAGCCCTTGCATGAGAACTGTGTTAAAGAAATCACAGGAATAACAAACTCGAGAAGGAAAGCATCAGGGAAAGGACACCAAGAGAAACTCGTCCCAATGAAATTGTCGAGTCCGTAAATATAAAGCGATTACATTTGAGCTGTATTAAGGTGACCCAGAGAGTAACAAATAAACCTGAAAAAGAAGGTATTAAGAACTGGAGACACATACCCTGGGAAGAAGGGTGGACATCTAAATGGGAACTGAAGTCAAGTGAAGAAGACCAGAGAAGAAGTAATCAAACTGAGCCATGCTAGGAAAGTGGAAATCTCACAGTGCTTCAAATGATACCAACTTAAAAAGGCCAGAGATACAGATATCAGAAAGGCATATGTGCCTGGAAGAGAGTATAAAAAAGTGAAATACAGAGCCTTGTGGAGCAACTATCCTAAGAGGGGAGAGCAAACCAAAGTACATTACAAAAGAGCTACAGGACATTGTCCAGAAGGTGACAAGAGACTGAAGATATCTTTCTGAAGAGTACTATGGAATAAGTAGAGACATTACAAAAAGAGAACACCACAAAAGGGAGATACTTTTTCCTAATATACTTTAAAGGCATGGTCCAGAATTTTTTTTTATTGTCCCTACAGGTCGGCCATGTTTTTTTAAGCCTAAGTGGCTCGATTTTAGAAAACTTTCCTATGGATCTTACCCGAGTTTTCGTCCATTAAACGCAAGCGAAAACAGGCACCAGGGAGCCGCCATTTTGTGATAATCCTATCACTTGCTGCATCGCCCTGGCTGACCTGCTTCTGCGGCACTAAATCAAATCCCCCGCCCCTGAGCCTGACATTATCAAAACATTCATATTCCCCGCCTCTCTCCGTGACGTTACTGTGCTGCGTAGGCAAACGCGCCAGTAGTCTTCTACGCGACTCCACACAGAACCCGGAAACCAACACAGACCATCTCACAACACAGCGCGCCACAATTTCGGAATATGAAACTGTACTTTAAAATCAAACAGCAACACGGTACATTTGGTAAAGTACATTTATTTGACATTAAATGTTTAGAGAATATTCAGCAATTGCCATATGAACTCCGAAAGCCTAATATTTTCTTTTATCTGTATCCGCAAATCCGTCTAAGTTAATATTGAGTCACGCGCTGTTCCTTTATGGTACACAGGGTGTTGCTTTTTGTTAAAAGAAGCACTTTGGAAGCACAGTGAACCGCAAGGCTGTTCCATCAACTAGGCACTAGTCCACCGTAAAGGTTGATATGTTGCTTCTAGCCACTAGTACAGCGTAAGGGCATGTGGGCCCTTTGCGATCATCCAATAATATGGTTAACGTGCTCCAGTTGTTCACACAAAGCTGCAGGTTTCTATTGAAGAATCCGTCTGCCGGTGTCTCAAACCGATGACCGCAGAAGGGGAGCAAATACCTGTTATGAAAACAAAAAAATTATAATTAGTCTCGCCAGCCGATCTTCATTAATATTACTCATTTTATTTATTACGGCCGATCAGAAACTATTTGCTTGCAAGGATAGTTCGGCTCTAAAATCAATGCCAACACACAATGAGAAACAACAGTTAGTCTACATGCGTGTGGAATGATATGATATATGATATGGCATTTGTAACGCGCCTATACACAAGTGTTTCAAGGCGCGACGAGGCAGGGGGGAACAAGGGCAGACAGACAACGATCCTACTAGGCCAGGTGTCTTTCAGAGCGCGCATGGGGAAGGGGAGAGGGGGGTAAAAGTGCTGTACATGGTTAGTAGAATACAAGATAAATAATAGGGCCAGCTGGTGGCAAGTGCAAGGTAAATGCCGGGAGAAGGGGCTTAAGGATACAGAGACAGTCCCCTTAGTGCAGGTAGGCAGTGCAGGGAAAAGTAGCTGGGCCAAGGACAGAGATCGGTGAGAGCAGTGAACCTGCATGCCCATGTGCCCACCACAAACACGTTTTCCTTGCTTTTCCTAGCTCTTCATTCATTCATTTATTCATGCATCCATTCATTAATTCTTCATTCCGGTATAAAAGCGTCTAAAGATTTACTCACATTATATTTGAAATTTCCATTGTGTCTCTGCGTAATCCAGTCTGTAAATCGGACCGTGCTCTTGACAACGATTTTTCGTATACTGAACTAAAATGAAACTCGGTCTAGTTTCTGAATTTTCTGCCTTATCGTCTCTTATGTTATTGCGCACCCCCTTCAAATGAAGTTCTTTCGGCATGGTCCCTGTCTCAAGGTCAAAAAACAATAGACCCTTATACTTCCAGTGCGACTTGTGGGCCTCTTCTGGGCGCGAGCTGAAAATCAAAGCCGCTGTCCTTCGCATTCTTTATTTGCAGCATCCCGTAGTAAAGGCATCTGTGAGAACTTGAAGTTTAGAATCCCTCTCTGTAGTGCGCCACAATGTGCAAATGCGAACTGGCTTCTCTCCCAAATGCCACGGCCCGCTTGGCGCGTTCTAAGGCCCCTAATTTTGTCCCCGTTGTCTGCAAGCTTTACAGCCCAAATGGAGACATTTAATTTTTGGCGGAAGGTCAGGGAAAGTATAAAGTACCACAGGAGTTGAGTTAAAAGTGAGATTTATTGTTTGTTTGTTTTATTATTTGCAATACGCAAGCCTCCCCTCCGTTAACAGTGCGCAACAGTGCGCAGCTTTTACATTTACATGAGATGAGACATGAGAAAAATATATACATACACATATATGAGGTGAATAGAGAGAATTCAAAGATGACACCCAGCTTGTTCGCCACCCATGATGGTGAAGGTAGGGGTTAGGGTTACAGGTACACTGTACAATAACATGTATTTACAAAAAGACAATCGTATTGCAATTATTTAAACCGGGATTTGTACTTCTGGTGGACATGGCACAGTTACAATGTTCGGGGCAATGGATCACTGCTCTGCACAGAAACGTCCAAAATTCCATATCTGTGCTTCTCTAACACAGCAACAATAAGGCCTTTCACAAAGTCGAACTGCATTTCATCATAGACTGGTTTGATCACCCATTGCTTACTTCGTTTTGAAAACACCTTAGTGTAGCGAGGCATCCTTACTTTACCCCTAGTCCTAGATTGTTCACGTCCGACATTGCTGTTATGGGCCAAGACCGCTAGTAGAGTGCGATGTTTCATGCCCCGAAAGCTAAAATGCAAGCGCTTTGGCCTGTACTTTAGGCACATATTGTGGAACACCTCCAAATCTCCTGTGTGACAGAATTCTGACAGTCCTCTCAAATCTCTTGATAGAGTTTTGTCGAAAACAATCTTCTCAATGGCTTTGTGTGTCGGTGAAGATGGAATCAGCCACTTCTTCTTCCTTGCCTCCTCTGGGGACAAAGGGTCATGTTCACATTGGTGGAAATGTGGGTTTTCTGACCAGCGGTGAACGTTGGTACAGTGGTACATCAGTGACCGCCATTTTTCAAGTAGCATTTCTACTGACCGTTCATAAGTTTTTGAGCTCCACCAAAGATGGTTGGTGATAGACTGGGACCACTGCAAAATACTTTCAAAACCTTTTTTTTTTCCTGCAGCCGAGATTTTCTTACTGATAGATTTAGCAAGATGCCATATGTCAAATTGATGATTAATAAGCGGGAACTGCTCTCATTGTCTTGGCAATTGAAACGTGTCTGTCCGTGGCTATGAGGTCGATGTGCATTCCCCTTGATTGTAGATATTCCACTGATTTTATAAATCCTAGTTTCTCCATGGCCACTGAGGATGTACATTGTGTTACCTGAACGACCACCGAACTCACAATTTTCTTACTATCCATGTCCTGAAAGTGGTAGGTGCAGTACTTGGCAGAAAATCCAGGGCTGTGACACTGTCCATCGCCGGCTAGCCTGAAACGTTTCCCCTCAAATGTACTTGCTAGAGACAATTGTTCAATTTTCCAAGCATCACTAATGGCCGGAAACAGATAATCACCTTGGTATATGTAGTACAGCGATTTAGAAATGAAATGGAGTCCCACAAACTGAAAGAAAGCCTCTAACTTTCTAAAACTGGAGCCACTAAAAAGTGATGCAGCTGCACACAGTAGATTGCCTGCTGGCATTTTCCCCAGCATCGTTTGTGCAGACCATGAGAACCTATGATTTAATCGACAGGCAGCATTTATTTTGACGTTACTGCCTTTTATTTGACGAGTTACATTAATCAATGGCTTCCCACATACTTTCCCTCTAACTGAATGCCCACATTTCAGCATACTTATAATTTCCATCAAACAACTGTCGAATACAATGTATTTGCTCTCTTTCATTAGACGGTCATCCTGCGTCAACGTTGTTTCGGCCTGTGACGTTGCAGAGATTTCAACACATTGGAAAGTAATATCGCTGCTATCAAGTTCTGATTCGTCTATGGATGCTGCGGCTGGTTCATTCTCTGTCATTTCGACATTTGCTACTTCAAAATTGATGGGAGAACACAACAATGTCCACATGTTTTTGGGTGGCAATTTTTTGGCGGGTGTAGATTGTGTGAATTGATCTGCAACTACTTCAGAGCTATCTTCAATACATTCAATATCATCTTCTTGTGGTGGTGCGGTCGCACTGTAGCAATGGTCCAATGCAACTTTGTTGTATTCTCCAAACACAGTTAATTCATGTTCTGGCCATTGGACATGAGCATCTCGAGCCTGAACACGCCTCGCCTCAATTAATAGTTCCTCCATAGTGTACATGGTCTGGCAAGCAACATCTCTCATTCGCTTCACTGTCTGTGTATGTATAGTTCTGACACCCACGGGTAACTAGAGGAGAGATTGGAAAAGGGATGTTCAGTTTAAACACAAGATAAAGTGTAGTCCAAATGACTGGAAAAAAACATACAATAGTCCCCAGCACAAACATTTTTTTAAAGTTATGAACTGTTTGTAACTAACCTTTTTTTGGTTTTTTTTCTTTGCAACTTTTTTGACTCGACCTTCAACATCTGCACGCTGTAGCTCCGATTCGTTTCCGCATGTCCTCCCTTGCTCTTGTGCTGCAACGACTATATTTTCTGTATCCGCATAGACAGCACGGAATGAGGCTCCATCGTCTCCCTGAAACATAGTACTTTCATTACTATGTATCAAAATATTGTTAGCATAAAACACACGTGAGGACGAACACACAGGTACATCTCAATAGCCAAACACGATTTAAACATTGTGTGTAACAATCAAACGACAAGTATTCGACCGGTGATGATCTATTTCGATGGAGCTGTCAGTATCCATACCTCTGGCTCTGCATGGACTGCCATGAATGGTTGTATTGGAGAGGAGGCATCAGCATCTCCCTGAAACACAGTACTTGTATTAGTATGGTTTTCAATATTGGAAACATAACACACAATTGGGGTCGACGGCACAGGTACATATAAAGAGATAACCACAAATGATGCATTGTCTAAAACAATCAAGGAAAATATAAATATGCAGATTTCATCGACTTATTTCTCCGATTCCTTTACATCTGCATCATCAAAATGGGATGTTGTGATTGTAGTGGAAGCTCCGTCGTCTCCCTGAAACACAGCACTTGCGTTAATAGGGAAGAAAGTATAGCAAATGGAATCACGTTATATGATCACGCATGATGGAGCTGTCAGTATCCATACGTCGTGCTGCTGAAGAATATCTATGGATGTTGCAAATGTAGTGCGCACTTCCGAAAGCTGTTGCGCCGATTCGTATACGCATGGTCCCGCTTCCACTTCCCCTGGAATTACTTGAATGTCAGGCTCCGCATCAAGTGCAGGGGTTGACGCTCCATCAACTGCCTGAAACATAGTACTTGCATTAGTGAGGATTACAATAGTGAAAACATAACACACACCTGGGGTCGACAGCACAGGTACATATCAACGGCTAACCATGAATGAAACATTGTGTAGAACAATCAAACGACAAGAATTCCAGCTCTGATGATGACGCTCGATGGAGCTGTCAGTATCCATACCTCCTGCTGGTGAAGAACATCTAGAAATGTTGTACATGTGGCGGACGCTTCAGCATTTCCATGAAAGACAGTACTTGCATTAGCATGGATAACACTAATTATAACTGAAAACAAACACCAGTGGACGATAACTAAGGTGTATATCAATTGGAAAGCACTAACCAAACATTCGGTAAAATAATAAAACGATAGAATAAAACTATTACTTGACATGCATAAAACAAGCGGATTAGCCTAGTAAGATTACCTGATACGCGCTAGAAGTGGTTGATAACTGCGACCACGTCAAGGATGTAGAATGTTCTTGCTTCAGATTCAAGGGATCATCAAGAAGTTGTAAAGGTAAATTAATGATTGATAATGAAATGCCAATATTAAAAATAGCCATGTAAGGCGACAGAATACTTGAAAAATGCTCAATACAGCACAGTTCCCTGTTCCCATATATATACATTTCGTTTGTGGGTTATGAAATCGAAAAAGAATATATTGATAAATGTCATTATTCAAAAAGCTATACACTCATATCAATATCGAAATTATTACAAGGGATAGAACACCTACAATATCAATTAATCCATTCGGCTACCTACACACTACCGCAAGGCCTAAAGCTAAATCCGGACACTTGACTCACTGGTGGCGGAATGTGGACAAATAGAGTGGGAATAGCGTTTGAGCAATTTCCGTGTCGTTCGCCGTTTATTCTTCTTTGTTACCCAAGATGTTGTGTACATGTCCAAGGAAAAGTGCCGGCTGCAGATGCAGTATCGATCACCCCTCTTGTCCTGTAAGACTTGTTGGACTCTACTTTCCAGCTCATCCAGTGGATATCCGCAATGTCTGACCCATTCTCTTATTCGATCAACAGTTTTCGGGAATACATGCATTGTAATGCCTTCAGATTTTGCATGGGTCTTCGTAGGGCAACCGCTAATCGAACAGGCAGGCATTGTTGATAAATCTGAAAAGTAAATATCGACATTATTATACAATCTTCATGAATAAAGATTTGATACAAAAGTAAATGAATCATACAATGATCAATGCAAGGTTTGTTTTGGTCGCCGGAACTATACCAGTTCATTATGTGCGGCTTAGTATTTGCATAAATTGCAGAAATGTATAAATGATGTGACTAAAATCTGAACATGTGACTCGTCCCTTGGATGTTCTGTTTTGCACGAGAAGGAAACATGCTTACATTATAGACTGGACCCCCGAAGGATGCAATTCGATGACAATAGACAAAGATGAAAATAAATAGATCTATTGATAGCATAGCAATGGAAACTCAAGTCAATAGCAATGAGACCAATGAACATAGCACTATTGTGTACTATACTCGCAAATAGATAGAAATTTAAAAATCTGCGAAATATGACTAGGATACATGGCCTTACCTTGACCAACAAACAGTTGGATTCAGCAAGCAGAGCAGTATGTTGCAGGAGAATAGATGGGTGGCCACAGGTAGCACACTGATGGGTTTGCTCTAAGCGGTCACAGAAGTTCACGGATAGCACGACGACGAGCAGATTAGCGTAGATCTCAGTGGTTGCCAGGTAGCACGTTCAGGAGTTGACTTGCAAAGCACAAAGATGTTCTCATGAGACATATCAAGTGGTTTATAAAGTATTAGAAACAGGGGTCTGTTTGTGAATGAATGACGTATGTATGTCGTGTTATTAGGGGGGCGGCCTGCTTGAAGGGGAGGCCTGGCTGGAAACACGGGGTCTGAGGAGACCATGTGAGCGATGGCCCCTGGGCGTGGGATACCTTTTGAAGTGTACATGCTGTTTGGCACCTTGGCCGTTTGCGCCCGTGACAGCCCCCCATGCCAGCGCTCATCCCCGGGTGCGAACCGCCTTTGATAGAGGGGGTGGGATGGATGGGCCTGGGGCGTACAGATAAGCCACAGGAAGACTGCTGAATGGAGACACACTTATGTGGATTGCAGGGCGGCGGCCTGCTTCAAGGGGAGGCCTGGCTGGAGACACGGGGTCTGAGGAGGCCATGTGAGCGATGGCCCCTGGGCGTGGGATACCTTTTGAAGTGTACATGTTGTTTGGCACCTTGGCCGTTCGCGCCCCAGACAGCCCCTTCACCCATTCGGAGAACAGATGTCTGACGTCCATCCTTGAATGGAGACACACTTGATTCATTTAAAAAATCGAAACAACCGTTGTTAAAATATATGTGGTGTTTTATTTTGTATCTTATTTTCATGACACAAAAATACAAGACTTTAAAGATTATACAGGTCAGGTTGCAGCACAGCGAGAGAAAATCCCCTGTACTGACCGCTGTCACTCGGGAACGTTTCTCTTATGGCACGAACGGCACAGGCGGGTATCACTCTTCGAACGCGGTGTCCAAGCCTCCCGTGGAGCCACCATGTAAAGGAACGATAGGCCACCAGCCTGTACCACCTGTGAAAAGGAATGAAACAAACTGTTTTTAAATGACCAAGATAAGTTTAATAAACGTTTGTTGTCAATGACAATTCTTGTAATTAATGGCATTCTGCACGGACAAATGCTATCTAGACAATGCACACTATTGAACGACTTTCATGCGTTACTATGATATGAATATATAATTTTGGATATAGTAGAAGAACATGAAATAGGAGTGGCATGACAAGCAGAGTATATTTACTCGTTACTCGGATTACGAGGACGAACAGTTGCGCGAAGTTTGTGCATAAGCACCATCATTATTCTCAACACGGCCCGTGTGAGGCAGGCTGCCCTGAAGTCTGGCAGCTCGGTGATGCATTGCGGTCGTGGCTCGCCTTCCGAAATGTAGGCCAGGCATCCCGAGTTTTCTCGGCAGCAGCAGTTCTCGTCTTCGGTTGGCATTAGCTTGCACCGATTGCATGTGCACCAGGTGGAGACGCTGTCCATGCAACTAGGCCCAGGCTCTTCATCTGTTGAATCGTCCTCCCAACTGCCGTCCGAATCCCCATCGTTTTCGCGTGCTTCCCTTTCCAGTAGTTCCTCCTCGGTATACTCGGGCTCGTACATGTAGGGCATTATTGTAGCCATTGTGTGGTAAACAAAGTAAAATAATTTACAGAGGTGGTACAGGTGTTCACACGGGCTACAAGAGGCGAAGGTAGCTGACCAGAGCACAGAAACGAGTCACAGAATACTCAAAGTAACACAGGGAGAGGAATGGAATCGAAAATCTGCTGCTGTGTGTTGGGAAACGGTCTGTTTATACTTATTGAGGAAAGAGGCGTCCTGCCATTTCCATGGCGACACGTCATTAGCTGAGGCGCAGCGATTGTTGACACGAGACGTGCTTTGGCGTTGGGAAATGGGCGGTACGCGTCTGCTGATGACAGGCTCAGGGGTGGGGATTTGATTTAGTGCCGCAGAAGCAGGTCAGCCAGGGCGATGCGGCAAGTGATAGGATTATCACAAAATGGCGGCTCCCTGGTGCCTGTTTTCGCTTGCGTTTAATGGACGAAAACTCGGGTAAGGTCCATAGGAAAGGTTTCTAAAATCGAGCCACTTAGGCTTAAAAAAACATGGCCGACCCGTAGCGACAATAAAACATTTTACTGGACCATGCCTTTAAGTTATTTTTTTCTATAAATAGTGGTTGTGTCAGTTAGAATTAGTTTTGGACAGAGGACACATTCATTTCAGATTTCCTGATGACTCACAAGCACCTTGAGATATTTATATAGGCAAGGAAACCCCTCTAGCAATAGAGAAAGATAGGCCTTATTCTTATTATTTTAATGTCCTCAAGTGTCTGCATCCTTCTTCCAACCCACCACACCACCTGAAATAAGAACATTGCATCACTGCCCAACTGGAATAATGTATTACAGTTGGACCACGATGCTACAATGTCCACTGCTATGGCCAGCCCTAGCAGAATTCAAGGTGCCACGAGAAAGTAATCAAGGCTGTTACTAGCTTTTTAAAATCCTTTCTTCTAAACTAGTTGCCTGTGACACTTCACAGATAGTAATAGAAAATTAACTGTTCATGGCAGTATGTTATTTTGTGCATTGCTTGAGTGTAGCACAGGAGACCAAGAGTTACCTATTCTAAAGCCCAATGTGGATTTTAAATGCTGTCTTGTATTGAGTTGCTCAAAATATTTGTTGTGCAAAACATTGCAAGCAGTATTTTATTTTTAATCACTCAAACAGATTCTACAATAAATGGAAGACATCTTGCATCAAAGTAAGCAAGAAGCCAAGTACTGAATGGGATGGCAGTGTGGCCATGTACTGTAAGGCATATAATACACCCTACTTTATGTGAAAAGCGTATTGCAAGTAATCTCAGAGGTCTGTGACATAAAAAGAACGAGATTACGGAGGTCCTCAGCGACATGCAATATCCTAATAGTGTTATAAGGATATTGCAAGGTACGTTATTTCGTATATTATTAGTTCCTGCCACTTTATGCCCGTCGCTGTCTGACGTCACACATGAAAAAGCATCACTGGTGGATCACCACATTAATGTCACCATCCCTCCGTTGGGGGTGGAGGGGAGAGAGAGAGGATATGATCCAAAGGTGGTGCTGCTCCAGGTGTGGCGTTGTCAGCCAAAGACAGCCTCCACCCAAACGTTGTTCAACTATCGCAGACCTCTAGCATCCTGTTTGGGAGAGCAGTTAAACGCGGGTGACAACTCCAGATTTCAGTACAATTTTCTACCACGTTTCTTTGAGTTGCCATGTTGCACCAGTGATTCAGAACAGCCACACGCATTCATGCTGAGAGTTTCTTCTCCATAACAAAACAATGTGTGTGGGTTGTGCAAGGTTTGCTTTGCACAAACTTTACAAAAACTTTACTGAAGAAGTAAAGTGAACCTGGTCACCCGTTGCTTTTTCAATATTTTGGCCGCTTTATTTACAAACATGAGCAATTTGCTTATTTGGTAACATTCACTTCCGATTTTCAAACAATGTAGTGGGCCAGGTGATGGAAACACCATTGATCGAAAACAATAATATTAAGATATAGCTTCCGTACAAACATGCTTCAATGTTCTCACCAGCTCGTTTAATCCTCTTCCGCTCCTTTAGTTGGTATGGCTTGTGATCATGTGACAGAGGAATAGCGTTCCCGTCCTTGTCGCACAGCACTCCACGGGAATCCCCAACATTTGCCACGGTAAGATCTTTATCTGAGAGCAATGCAATCAAGCAAGTTGTTCCTGGAAGAACAGACAAGTGTGATGTAAAGTAACCAGCCCCAGATACAAATGGAATGTTGTAGAGCTGCGTTTGATTGGACCGACAATAAAAAAATAACACAAACAGGAAATTATACATTAGCGTTCACATCCCCTGAAACACCTCCCAAGTAATCCCAATGTTGCATCACGTGATCAGAAACGTTTTTTGTAACATTTCAAAAGCAATTTAGCAAGGACATTCCTCCTTTCCTGCAAATGACTGCTCTAACTTTGGTGCTTTCTGTGGCCCTTTGTCAATGAACGTCTACAGCAACCCAACTACTGGGATCACCTTGAACAATACAGACTAATGAAAGAAAGATAAGCAAAGATTAAACGGTTGCAATTAATGTAGGCTAAACAATGCACACTCGCCACTACCATTGGCGAGTGAGAATTCACTCTTGGCGAGTAAGAAAGGGTGTGCTGCGGGCATATAAAATACTGCCATTCATGCCAGCGGACAAATGACTGCTAGGGCTGGGTGGTAAAATGCCATTTGATATTTTCATCAATCAATTTTAATCAAGAGACACATTTTAGGTGTCCTATTGAGGGACAATTCAGGAGACATCCTTTTTATGATCTATTTAATTCAGACAGTTTTGACATAAGTAAAAAAAAAAGCATTAAAGGGGAATGGAGACAACTGTAAGCGTATCAGAAGCCATGGCATGCACACATAAACAAGCAACATGGTGTACTGTTAGAAAGGCTGGATGTAAAGTGCATGCTACGTGCTCTGCACCACAAAGCAGTCGCCTCAAAGACCAACTCTACTCCATGTGTTAAGATTATGCGTACAAACATCTTTAAATATAGTCAATCTGGTGTAGTTATTTGCATAGCCACTGGTTATTCAGAAAACCTGGCCTGCCTGGTGCTGTCAAGGGCCACACTTGGAAACTCCTAGCACAGATGCACACAAAAGTAAAATAACAATTTGTGTAAAACATAACATCAGAAGGCAGCATTCATAAATTTTATTCAAGAACAGGATGAAGGGAACATTCTGATCAAATACTTAGATATTCTCTTTGATGTGATTACCTTTAGTCAGGTCAGCCCTGTTGAAAAGGAGCTTTTGTTCTGTTTTTCCAACGGCTAAGATATTGTTTTTAGATATTGCTAGTTTTAAAGCCAACGGCTCTAGAAGGCCCCCCTTTTGTGGAAATGACCACTCTGCGGTCTTGTGCTTCGATAACGTTGCAAACTGTTGCCAGCCTCTCATCCAGAGTACATTTTAATCTCTTGTAAAATCACACAGTGACGTATGTACACATTTTAGTGTCATGGCCCACACATTTCCGGGAACTTGCACGCGTGTAAAGGTGTTCATGATATCAGTTGCCACTCCCAACAGGAACCAGCTGCCACCATTCTCAATCTTTGCTTAATTACTTCAAATAAGGAAATCATACCTGAAGGTTTATATTTAGATGCATAAATACGTTGGCTAATTGAGATTTTACATTAATCAGTCATTTCACTAATGTAACTCAAAACGTTAGAAGGCATTGTATGGCGATATACCAAAATTACCAAAAAAGGCCTTGGCACTGGGGGGAAAACCCATGGCAGTTAGTTGTACAAAAATACATTAATGCAAATACGTGTGGCTATACTGGTGGCAGTGTGAAAAATCCACAAAGTGTACTTTATGTCTGTGCTCCAATTAAGATTTTGAGGGGAGAGTATTGAAAAGTAGGAGTACAAGAATATTTCAGAGAGCCAAAAGGCATTTCACATCGTCTAGTGGGGTATTTTTAGGAAAGTAAAAACACATTTTAATTTTAAAGACAGGTATTTGTATTAAACATACTCTTTTTGTTCCCAGTTATTACCATAGATGAAAATGTGATATATCTTCTGCTACCTCTTCAGATTAGGTAACAGAATGGTAGAGCTCCTGTGTTCGGCATACACTGCTGATGTCTCGAGTCTGCACACATCAGCACAGCAGTGAAGATTGCAATAAGGGACTGACACCTGCATACCAGTTACTCCCTGTTGTTGTTCTTAGGGAGTAATATTGGCCGCCTACTTGGAGGGCTGCTTGCTTTGCTGTGCTGATGGCTTATATAGGAGCCTGCTCGTGGCAAAGAGACATTGGTTTCAAGTCCGAATGGCGAGACACAGAAGGCCAATTTAATTTGGCAGCTATACAAAGATTTCTGGAGAAGACCCAAAAGGACACAGGGTCCTGTGGTAAGTCAGACATAGGAGGCGTTTCAAGGGTGTTCATTAAAGAAAAGAAAACCTGATCTAGCCCTAGCTCAAAGTTCAGTTCTTACACTTCTGTTTTTTCCTGAATAAGAGGTGGCTCGGGGTCGCCATGAAAACTCTCTCATTAATGTCCAAAACTTGGTGCAGTTCATACGGATTGGTAGTCAGCATTTTTCCTAGCTTCCTCCTCAAAGTTTCTGGTTCTAGTGAATACAATGCTCTACTCAGTTTGTCACTTATTGCTCTGTTTGAACTATCGGCCCTTCATGCCTCAGGCTTTTTCGCTTGCTTTCCCCTCGTGGGACGGTTCTGTCCGTTCCTAATAGGCTTGTTGGTCTCTGTATTCAGGCTTCTGTTATGATCTCTCCTCCCATCTGTGAAGTCCTCACTCTTGTCCCTTCTTGGGTCTACTCGTTCTCTTGCTTTCCCCTTCTTGGGATATTGGTACTTTTATCCCCTTGTGGATTCTTTTCTGTTTTGACCCTCCTACGCCTTTCACGGTATTAGCCCCTTGTGGGTTTAGTCATTATCCTTCACTCCCCTGTGGGGTACTCTCATTCTAGGTCCCTCGTGAGTATTTCGCTTCTCTAGGTTCTCCCCTTCCCAGTGCGCTTTCACTTGTAACACCTTGCAGATATTTTGCAACTTCGGCCTCTCCGGACACCTCCGGCATGCCTCCGCCCTCCACCTGCTTCCAGTCTCCAGCCACGTACCTGTTTGCATGCGGCGAGGCATTGCGAGTAACACAGCATCTCTTCTGGTGGTGAAACCGTAAGTCCGATTTGCTCACTGTCGGGTCTCCACTTGTGGTTCCTCCGGTCGGTCGGGTACCGGTCTTCGGTGTCTGCTTTCTTGTACGCTGGGGTACTGCACATGCAGCAGTTTCTTCTTTGCTCCTCTCGGCAGCTCCGGTCTCTCCGCCCCTCGCATGGGCTCGTCAACGTTCTGCAGGGTCTCTGCCCACCATGCCTTCAACGTGGTCCTGCGACCAGCTGCTCACCAGTCATAGATTGGGCTCCACTTCCATCTACTTGGGCCCGAGCATTTTTAGTTCCTACTTACTGTGAGAGAGAACTGTATTGGTCCTGGGCTTCAGGTAGGGGGATTCACACAAATAGTCCGAAACTAAGCCAAACCTGTTCAAAGACCTCTGTATATTATTACAAAGATCTACTTGCATGCATTCCAAAGATTGCTGATTCATCAGAATAGGCAGGTATACAAATATCTGCTTGGGGAAGTCTTGTCCCCTAAGGTGGGGTCACCCCCTCTGAGATCCTGCTTACTCTGTCCCCTTGGGAGTATATTGCACAGAAAGCTCACCTACGTATTCTTAGAAGGGGTGGCTCCCCCTGGCGGAAAAAGGGAGGAATTCCCTGGATTCGTCTGAGCCCCCAGACAAGTAGAAGTGATTGTCCTCTCACGCTATGGACGATTCCCAAGAAACTGACGTCCATTCAACATAGATCGTTAATGTCATTACCAGCGTCGAACAGAACTGATAGAAACCGCAGTCTTGAAAAATGAAATCACGGTAAGAATTTGACTTGAACACTAACGTCGAGTGGGGGCAATTAATCGGATACTGTCCCAGCTTTTCGGAAGAACGTGCTACTACAATACTGAATGCAACTCAAGTCATTTATTGCAGCCAACCTTTTCTAAAACTATTTTAAATCATTTTCTGACTTTAAGTCAATGCGAGCGTGTAGATAGATAACTTCTAAAGAAACACCAACACGACACTAATGTACAACGTGAGGCAAGTGTTGGATATAGATGTAAGCCTACATAAACATACACTCCATGTACGAGCGTGCTGTGCATTTCTTTATTGTTTATGTCCTCTCCCACTTTTGATGTTCCCACTTCATCAACATTTTCATATATCATCCATGTTCCACTATTATTGTCGTTCATTTGGTGCACACTGCTCAAAGCACTATATGACCTAGGACAAATTCAAAAGATAAAAATGTAATACAAAAATGAAAAATGAAAACGTAGTGTAATAATGGACTGGTGTTGAGAAAATCTCCATCATAAAATAGAGAAAGTTCCCATGCTGGGAAGTAAAAAAAAAGGAAAAGAAGAACAGTGCTCATTGCACAGCACTAGACCAGTGTTGGAAAAGATACCAGAAGTGCACTATTTTAACAATGTGTCCCTCCTCAGGGCCTCATTATGAAAATAGTGGGGCTGCTAAAAGCAGCTCCTACTATTTTTAAAATAGCACTCAATTACGAGCTGGGATTGCATCTCCCATTTCCTGCATGGGGCACATAGAAAGCACTGCATGGGGCAAGTAGGGGCCAATTACAGCCATGCAGTAATGTAACTCATAAATCTGAGGCAATACCATACCATGGGTCTCACTACGAGTTTGATCGTAATTCGGAAGTAAATCTTCCGAATTACTACCATAGGTCTCATTACGAGTTTGGTAGTAAATCTGCCAAATTACCACCAAATTCAATTACCGTTATCACCCCTTGTTCCTGTGGAGTTACCACAGGATTAGAAGTGGTGGTAATTCACAGAACCACCGCTGGTGGAATTACTGCATGGTAATTCCACCGGTGGTGAATCCGCCAAAAATGATAATGTGGTGGTGCGGGAAAAATGGTGGTGACGGAATACCACCACATTTTTTCCTGTATCCCCAAACCTGACCCATATTTTCACTGTTGCCACCATACTGATATTTAGGCCCTCAGTTTGAATTCAGAAGATTAATTAGTTACCTGTAAATTTGTGATAATTGCTTTTCAACCTTTAATCAAGGAAGAGCCGAGATGTTTTTGTAGAGGACTAACAAACCAGAATTACTGACGAAAACATGAACTTGAGGGCCATATTACATTTAATGGTCAGACCCCTAGTACTCGTTGCTGGATCCATGGCAGCTAATGGCAGAAACGTCAGCTGGTGAAAATAGTCACTGGCAAAAGTGCCCACCTACCACCACCGGCAGACAGCAGTTGTGATGCTCAAACAAATCGGTTGTGTACCCACTTTCTCCAATGGCTATGAACACCTAAATGGCACTACGGAGGAAGCGGATAAGTGAAAATAAAAATAAACAATTATTAATTGCCATTGACTGGTAGAAGGTGCTTTTCTGGGGCCTGTTATAACAGTTTTCCTGTAAGGCAGCGATGCGCAACCGCAAGGCTAGTAGCAGTGTAGGGAGGGGGATGTGAAGTGGGTAGCCACAAATGACCACCGCCGCCAGTGGAGGCCTTTCTACCGAGTGGTCCTCTGGACCGTTGTTTAGAAATGGCTTGTTGGGCAGTAAAACAGGCCATGCAGCCCTTCTAACCCCACCCAGGGGCATGTGACTTGGTACAGCAATCTTACTCTGCCTGGACATTGACCAGTGTAACTACCTGCAATCCTAGTCAAGAAAAAAAAGATGTAGTCCCTAAAATACTTTAGTGTCTTGTAGGAGCTGGTCAAGTAAAATGCTTCCTTTTTAGAATGTTGGGGGTAGGAGGTAAAACAAAATCCAAACAGCGAGAAAAAAAATCAATGTCCAAACCATTAGATAAAAAAGAAATCAAGAATTTGAAAAGCCATCAAACCAGATTATCATAACCCTCCACATGCATGTAGTGATACAATATAGGTTATCAAAATATAGAATAGGATCCAGATGTGATAGATAAGGATTAAAGAAACAGCCTGTTGCTGATGTGTCACTTAAAGATTATAAAATGATGACCAGGCCCAACCCCCTCCGCTCAGTGCCGCCCACAAAGTACCAATGCATTGTTGATAGCTGGATAGGATGGCTTCACTCTGCCTGCAAAACCTCCAGAAAGGGATCCAGCAAACACGGGGAAAGGGAACCAAGCAGGTGATACTGCAGTTAGAGGCCACAGTTACTATGCTGTAGAAATACGTTCAGTGGTGGCTGCCCCCACTGAGCTGTTGCATCAATCCTATGCTGGAGATGAAATGGATCTTTACCCTCTGTGCATAGTAGATGGATACCCACAAAAATGTTACACATACATTGTTTCTGCAGAAGCACTTCAGGTCTCAGTCATTCAGGTGCTCTTATTTGTTTTTTCTGTACTGGCTTTTCAAGATGTGGAATTCTCTTCAGGTAAAGAACCTGGATGCATTGAATCATTTGGAAGGTACATCTCAAAACAACCTTGCCGGATAGTGTGTGTTGGTATCTGGTCCTGCTGAAGTTCCTGTTTTCAGTAAACTCTTTTTTCCAGATTTTGTCAAAGCAGTTATTTGTGTGGGTGTATACGATTGTGATAACTTCACGTGCACAGAAACAGGAAAACAACTCCAACTTCTTAATGTCAGTACATCTCCTGGATTGAAGGAGTAGCCTTGCCCACCCACTGGACGTTGTGGGCGGTCCTTTTGCCACCATTATTATATCCGAAAATGGGCTCATGTGGATTATCGAAGAAAAGAGTCTATTTACTCCCCTTCACCCTAAAACTCACCCATTGTAAGAAGCTCACTACTTCCCATCATATCTGAGTTCACATCTATTGTATGTTCTTTTGTGATCAAAAGAGCATTGTTCCTCCTGCACATAAATAAAAATAAACTAATATTCTAAGGATTTCTTTACAGGACTTGGTCACGGCTATCACATGGTATAGGGAGCCGCAGGAAACCTTTGTCACATTGCCCCACTGACGAGGCAAACGTCCTCTATTCTGGTACAATGACTCATAGTACTACAATTACAGGTATTTGCCCGAATAATGATAGCATTCCTCCCTAAATTGGGGGATCCGGATTCAAGATGAAGGCTAATCCTTGGATACAAGAGACTGTGGGTATTGAATAAGGGCCAGACCATGAACTTACCATGCTTTTAGCAGGCCTACATCTGAGGTGCTTGGAACTATCCAGCAGTGTTTAGACATTAACAGGATAACCAAACTATCTATCGTAAGCAAGCCTTTCATAAAACACCAAAAGCCAGAGATTCCTCGGTGCAGAAAAGGCCATGGTGATTACTGTGATGCTAAGTAGCATCAATTACCCTGGGCTGCCCCACTGGACCCAGTGCACAAAACCACATCCATGGACCTGACGGACAAAGCCTATATCCTTTTTGGTTATTGTGATGGAGACAGTATTCAGGGTTTACTGAACTTGTCATGAGTTCAGCTATTTTGCTTGGGTTCTGTTACGAATCACAAGGTATCTATCGTCACTGCTTCGATGGGGAGAGCCCCTTCCCATGAGGCTAGGGATGTGAGGCCGCTACCCGATAGTCCCCCTTGGAGTGGTATTCATTGGGTGGATCTCTTGGGGAGGGAAATCGTCCATGGGACCAGTGACGATCAGCTTAGGAGAATGCAGTATTCTCCTCCTTCCTTTCATCCCACTGAGTACCCTGTGGTCCCTGACACCTCTATCTGTGTAGAGTTGAGGAAACCAAGTCAAAAGAGAATACTGAGATGAAGAAGAGTGCTGCTGAACTCTATGGTGATCATCAGCTTAGTACTGTGATGAGGAAGAAGGGTAGAGCAATGAGGAATGCCTATAGTAACCAGAAAAGGCAGTCTAGTTGCTGGAGAATGTCTATTGGTTAGCCAAAGTACAAATTAGAAGAAGTACTAGACCATTTGTCAAGCCTGCCCGAGAGGAACCAAGAGCAAAGTTTGAATGCTGCAGATGGAGATACACGAGAAGAAGCTGTAGACCACAAAGACGGTGAAACAGAGCTGCCGTCTCTAAGGGTACTGCCAAGAAGCGGCAGACCAGGAGAAACCAAAGCTTAACCAAGTACACAGAAGACTTGGGACCCCTCCTTGAGGGAGGCCACACACCCCGACTCACTGAAGCCAAAGCAGGGACATGGACAATAGCAGGAGCTGAGACAGGAGGATCGGAAGGTCGCCCAGAGTCGGAAGAGCCTGAGCAGGACGCCACGCAGCGGGAACCCAGAAACAAGGTACGGGTGCTGCCTGTGGTCCATGCAAGGGTCTGAGGACCAAATAAGGGGAGCCTAAAGAGGGTTGGGGATCCGATACAAACTAAGGCTGAAAATATATGGTCACGTACCCTAAGAGAAATATAAGGACACAGATATATGCCGCATCAGTAGACAGTTGGCAGGAGAGTAAACCAAGTATCTTGGAAGGCCAATATAAAGGGGTCTGGGACCCAGGCAAACAATAGTGTTAAACCCAAAATAAATGGGTTGGAGACCTGTGAGAAATACAACAGCAAAGCCAACATAAGAGTGTCTGGGACCCTGACAATATTAAATAGAGAGAGAATAAAGGCGGTGCCTGGCAGAAGCCAATATCCCAAGAGATAGAAAGGGCTAACAAATGCACTGTAAAAGCTGAAACAAACTTTAGACAATATCCTATGTGGATCAGTAGATGGTAGGAGACTACACCAAGTATGTTCAGTTGGACAAAGAGTACAAGAGCAAAGGACCACAGAGGCAAAGCCAAAATAAACTGGTCGGAGACCCAAAAGAAATACAAGGGCAAAGAAAAGCTGAAACAAACTTTATAAAATATCCCATGTGGAACAGTACTTGGCAGGAGAGTACAGCAGGTCTGTTCAGTTGGACATTGAGTGAGACAGGGGTAGAAAACACGCAGAAATAACACACCAGAGTCTGGGAGAGGCCCACAAAAGCAAAGCATACAGGCCAGGGGCCCATAGAAGTCAAAAGAAACACATAGTCAAGGGGCTGATGCCCAGAGCAAGTTGGGGAGAGCCAGAGAGAATATAAAGGGTTCTGGGACCCACATATAGGAGAAAGGAGTTGCAGAACAAGTCGGGGAGATCCTGAGACAGCCCAGAGGGATCGGGGACCCATGTGAAAGAGAAGAAGTACAAGAAGCTGAAACAAAGGGTCGAGGGAGCATTGCTAAAGGAAGAACATTTTTCTGGAATTCTGAGTTCTATAGTCAAGTCTGGCAGGATAGTGCACCAGACTTGGCGCTACAGTTTTGAGCTGAAGACAAGAACAAGGGGAAGAAACTCCCCTTTATTTCTCCCTTCGATTCTTGGGAACTGTGTTTAAAGAGTCGCTCGTGTTTTGACAACCACAAACTGAATTTTAAAGAGGCTGTATTCAGAACGAGAGAAGCCTCCTTCTGGATCAAGAAAATGCCCAGTTCTCCTTAGTTTAGTGCAAGGGGCGGAAATAGGTTTGTACACAGGACGGTAGACATTATACTTTTGACGGACATCCCGACAGTCCTTAGTGCTTGATTTGAGGGAGGGAAATCCCTTTTAGTAGTAGAGCTAGATAGCTTTTTCCTTTTCCTTACTTTTATAATAGAAGTCTTTGCCACCAAGCATGCCACCACTGTGTCAGACTCATTCTTCTGCACCCTTCCAGTTCATATTTTTTCCCAGAGGAATTTTAAGCGCAGTTTGTGTGGCTAATTTCTTGATGCTCGTGTGGCTGTTTATTTCATGTAGGATGCAAAATGTAACTTTATTTTCAGCCTAAAAAAATACTTTTTCAAACACGCTCACTGAAGAGCTTTGTGTTTTAGTGGTCTTTCATGGATAGTGGTTTGCCATGAACTCTTACCATTCAAAGATTTCCAGTCCAAGTGGTGTTTATCAATTTAGGGGAGTATGGATGGCTGCATCATGCATGCATGCATGCATGCTTGGCACGTGATAGACAATTCCACGGCCCTACTAATCTTTTAAGAGGTGCATGCTAGCCAGGCGCAATTTCTCCTTGCTACTATGCAACTCACCTCAAAGATACACATGTATATATATGAATGCCTGGCTCACACATGCTTGAAGATTGACCGACTCTGCATCAGTCCTAGAGACCTTTCAGGAGGTACAGGTGTGTCATGCATACCCCATATTGTAGTACCACACACCCCAATGATACCAATGCTACAGACCCGTGCTTTGTACATGGTTGAATTTGCACTTGACCTACAGAGGTGCAGCTGTGCCAGGAACACTCCAATTACGCTTGCCTACTAGTTTATATACTGTCTTATTTGGATAATAGTCACAGATGCATATACTTCAATTTCCTCTTGCTAACTCCCCATCTGGGCTCATGCAACCCCATTCTCTATGCAGTGTTTTACTACATAATTTAGCTCTGAAACCTACCACTCACACCCCCCACTTCCCCAAAGAATCACAGTTCTGAAAGGATAGTAAGGCATATCCGGGCTATCAGAAACATTTGTGGACACCAGAATCTCAAAGACCGGCATATCCAGGTTTGCCTAGTCATATTAGCGGCACCAACGCTTTGGAACACACTAACGGCTCACATCAGAAATGAGCAATCACACCAGCGTTTCAAGAAAATGATCAAAACCTGGCTCTTTGACAAATTCGACTAAGATCTTAACCAAAGTTGTCAATGTCTCTGAATTTGTTGTAACTGAATGTTTGTATGTAACCAGCTCCCTAAGATTGTAACAAGTCAAGCTCTTAAGTAACCAACGCCATGATACCTTTGGGTTTGGGTGTGTAACAAATACAATAAATAAATCAAATAAATTATACGGAGCAGCACACGTTGCATTTCAGTTGATGGGTGATGCAATGCACACCAACACACGTAGCAGGATGTGATCACCTCCATTCCTGAACATAAGGAAAGGATGAGGGCTGCCCAAGTATGCAGCAGTTAGGGCAACGGGTACCCTGATACCATGGTTAGCAACCGGAGGCGATAACTGGAGCGAGATCTAAAAGGAATTACCAAGTGTTAGCCACATAGTCATCAATTGCCACGGAGGACGATAGAGCTGCTGCCCTTTAATGTCTGAAGGCAAAGGTGAAACTAGATGGGAGCTTAGAAGTGTTAATCTCAGGGGGGTGAAAAGAGTCAGAAAATAGCACCTGGGCAGGAGAAGCAATCAAATCTAATTTCAGGACAATTCTATACCCCAAAAACTAAAAAATAACTATTGGCAAAAGCGTGAAACTTCAAAGAATATCCTCTAGGATACTCTGGAAGGTAAGAGACGGGATTGTTCTTAATGTTTTACTTTAAAGTCCCGAGTCAGAAGCGTTTAGCACTGGTCTCTGAAAAAGAAGGGGATTGTTGAAGGCAACGATTTAATTCTACTGCACAAGCAGGACCGGAGCTATCCAAATGAAAGCTAATCGGAAACAAGCATCTTGAGGTGGAGTAGCAGTGAATGCTTACTGCACACTGTCAGATGCTGTCCTGGAAAGGAAGCAAGTCTGACTTCAGGTCAATTAGGCATGATTTGGTGCAAATCTTGAAAATTCCAATGGAGGCCCTGGGCTCTAGGATCCAGAGATAAACGAATTAAGGGACAGTGCACACACAAAGATGGATCCAACAGCAGTGCCATCTAGGCTGCTACCCAGAGGTACACAGAGCCCACAGTCCAAATGGACTATAGGCTCATGCATTACAGAAGGCCCTGGCCGTCAGGAATACAGTCCAATACTATTGACTAAAGTACACGGGCACAAGGTTTGCTAATGGGATCATGAAATAACAAGAAGGGAGGGAGAGGCACATCCTCGCAAAAAATAAGGGCTGTGATCCAGAAATGAAATGAAAAACCTACTTGGCAAGCCTCTACCTTATAAAATAGTGCTGTCATTTTAGGTGCGTGAAATAAAATCTTCAATCTAAAATGGGCTTTTACATCTCAGAAAATGTTATTTATTGATCTTAGCAAGCCAAAAAATAGCCATAAGGAACATAAAAAGGTCTGTTCACACGACACCTTCTAGTAAAGCATGATGCTCAGATACCGGTACAGGTTTATTACTAAAAATAAACCTCTAGGCGAGTGAAACCTTAACATTTTGACCATATTTTCTTTTAAGAGCAAGTGTCTTTGGTGTAAAAGCGATTGTCGGCGTAATGCTCAGTAGGATCTGCTGTCCTGTTGTCAGTTCACGCAGAACAGCCATGAAAGAAATGCTTAAGAAATATTACACGGGCAGGGGGAACATTACCGGGCCATATAATGTTTGCGACTATAGTTACAGGCCGGAGCAAAGGAAGGGCCTCAACAAAGCCCCAGGCCATTACCAGGCCTGGTAATGCCCCCGTGCCCGTGTAATATTGCTATTAGCACCTTGTACCGGGGTACTAATAATATTTTTTCTCGAGTTGGGAAACGGCATGGAAACCGTTTTGGAACTCAAGAAAAAAAGGAAAGAAAATGGCCACCATGGATCGGGGAGAAGGGACAACACATATGCTCTTCTACCTTTCCATGGCAGGCATGAAAAATATATTTTACAAAAAGTAAACAAATGAAAATGGCTGCCATGGAAGGAAGCAAAGGGACTTCACATAGCCCCTTCTCCCTTTCCATGGTCGACATGAAAAAGATAGAAAAAAGTAAACAAAGAAAATGGCGGCTATTCAGAGAAATGGAAGGAACTTTGTGGCACGCATCTCGTATCAGGAGCAGGGAAATCTTTGTGGTGCAGGTAACGACCCGGCGAGGGCCAATCAGATTCATTGTTACACTCTGATTGACCCTCACTGGACACTAATTAAGAATATTTTTATTAATTGTGCATTTGTAAGGTGCTTATACATCATGTACATTGTGTTTCAAGTGTCCACAGGCTAACAGAGAGAGAGGACATGGGAATGAAAAACAGAATATAACAATGAAAGATAGAGGTGGACCTACTTGGCCTTGTGGGCATTGAGAATGTACTAGTGCTGAGAGAGAGAAAGGATGAGAGAGTGAGGGGGCTAAGTGTTAGTTCTCCCGAGAGGGCAGTGCTGGAGAGTGAGCAGCTGTAAGTGCCTAGGTGAGAGTGGTCAGCTGTCAATAAATAAGTGCAGACCTGTGGTGGCAAAGGCCAGCGGGTGCCAAGGCAAGTGCTGGGGGCGGACAGAGTCTGAAGGCGATTGAGTGTGGAACACCATGGCCCAAGAGGACACATAAGGGCCCTGATCACCAATCTCAGCAACTGTGAGGGAGGAAGGGAAGGAGGAGGTGACAAGGAAAGTCTTGAGGAGCTTCCGAAATTTGAGGAGATCAGGCTCAAGATGGAGAGGAAGGCTGTTCCATAGCAGGGAGCCTGCTGAGGAAAGGGATTTGTCACCAGCTCTCTGTTTAGCAAAGTGCTTGACACACAGAGAGTTGGTGCAGGAGGAGCCTAAAGATCTGGAGGGAGAGTATTTAGTGAGAGTAAGCTGTAGATAGCATGGACCCCGGCCCCAGGCAGCCTTATGGGTGATGCAGAAGAATTTGACTTTGATCCGTGCAGCAACCGGGAGCCAGTGGAGTGTTTCTTAGGGCTGGAGAGATATGGTTCCTGGGCTTGAGGCCAAGGATAAGTCTCACAGCCCTATTCTGGATTAGCTGGAGGGGTTGTGGAGAAGAGGAGAGTAGATTAAGGGAAAGGCTACTGCAGTAGTATAACCTAGAGAGAACCAGAGCTCTACAGACAGAGTTTCTGGGGAAAGTGAGGAAAGGAAGAATTCCTTTTATTTTATTTTATTTATTGTTCACTTGTTAGGTGCCTGAACAGTAAGTAAATACTGTTTCAAAGTGCCCACAGGGCAAAAACACAAAAATATTAAAAACGTTGGAGGGAAAAAGGAGAAAGGACGAACCTACTATGCCTTCTGAGTATCCCTGTCAAAGGGGTGCATACAAGAAATGTAAATGGTGTAGTGTGCAAAGTGCCCAAAACCTTCTCAAATCTTCGCAATATATATACATAGCCCTGTGAAATACAATCTTCATCAGATGACTACATTACACACCAATGGCATAAAGTTCAGCATCCACACAAGCTAAAGCACAGAAACTAGGACTGCACCATATCTCCTATGTATACATATAAACATAACACACTAACATACCCTCTGTTTAGGAAAGTGTATATGTGTAGGAGCTGCATGCAGAATATGTTTGAGCATAGTGAGTGGAGAGAGATGCATTAGTGGAATGGTCCCAATGAAGAGTGGCAATAGTTTGGATATTGTGGTGAGAGTGGTTTTTAGAGTGGCTACTAGGAGAATAAGATTGTGCACTGTGTTGCCGTTACTTCTGAAATTAGATTCTACAAAGAAATACAGCAAATGGCCTTATCAATGGTGACAAGGGAAGAAAGGGGGATTTGCTTACGTGCCCCAGAAATCCTATCATAATAAGAAGTAAAACCTTTGCTGTTCCTGCTGCTGTACATCTATAGAATAGATTTTAGTGATGACGCTCCATTTTATGAAAATTGAATCCACTGACCTAACATGAGCCACCACAAAAACCCCAACACAAAAACCTAGGATAGGCTGTTTTTGATCTTAATATTCTATTTTATTCAAAATACCTAATCAAACCCAAACGTGGTCCCCTGATTTTATGCTGGGGAAAGCACACACCTTAATCTTTGCAAATAAGAGCAGACCACTTGTCTACAAAAAAGGAAAGCACTTGCCTACTTTTGTCTCACTATTATTTACATTAATGCAAAAAGATCAATTCCTATAAAGTAAACTTTGAATAACTATTCTTGTACAGCAATGTGTAATTAACATTCAAATTATCACTACTAGTCGGCTTCTGTCTTCTCAAATACTTTCATCTGCAATTGACAATATATATATTTCACTTTATTTTCTCTACTCCCACCGTCAAGTATTGTGACCAGGAAAAAACTGCAAAACATACATTTCTATGTATTTTCCCCAGCACCTTGGACAAGTGTTGGCAGTAGAGAGCAATATTATAGTATACGGTGGATTGACATAGAACTTGCTTATTCTCATAGCGTAAGAGAATGTATGGTTGGTTCCTAGTTTGGGAATGCATGTAATATCAAGAGACTAATGCTGGACTACATTGTCTGAAGACCTGGGTTTGGAATAGAAGCTTTCATTATTGGAGGACGCAAGCTCTTGGTTCATTTAGAATGTCACACTAGCATGAGAAGATCATTTCAGATGTAACCCTCCAATCCTAGTTGACATAAGAAGTCTGCTTAAAGCAGAGTCCCTTTTCTGAGCATTGTTGTTCAGTCGAATGACAATGGTTATTTAAATTGACCTCTAAAATGAACAAACTAATTCCCTTCCCAGTTCACTTTAAGGATTTAGCTTCACCCAAGAGATCCGTTATTTACACTATGGCAGGGGATCTGCAACATCTGGCTCTCTAAATGTGTTGGACTACAACTACCATAATTTCTTGCCATTGACTATGCTAGCCGTGGATGATGGGAGTTGCAGTCCAAAACATCTGGAGAGACAAAGTTGCAAACCCCTGTACTTTGGCTTACACAGATTAAGAAGTTGAATATTCATCTGCATATATGTGAATATATGGTATGCCATTTCACATGCCCATCTTAAAATATGCCTGTGGAAACACAGGGATTGTGATTGTTTGGTTTATGCAGAGAACAATGTATATGCATTTTGCACTCAAAATTGGACTGCATTCTATTTTTAAATATACTTCCCCCCATATTTCCCCTAACAGCCCAATCCCAATTTAGTGGCCTAGCTGGTAAAGGATTTCTATCAGGGGTTTAACTAGTTCTAGCACCACAGTGGTGATTTGGTGCAGTATAAAAGGTTCCATGTGATAATATCCCTGCGAAAATGTCACCATACAAGAATGGCGCCTTTTTTGCGGCATTACCCCATGGAACCTGTGGGAGCCACCCCCACAACCTGCGTGTTTTTTTAAAGGGGGCGGAGACACCCCCGCTCTCATTTACCCCGTATATTATGCCCATAAAGAATGTCGCCTATGCCGTTTCCCGGCGACCATATGGATGGCGACATTATTTATGGGGATAATATTACCTGATACCGTATAAAAGCTCAATAATTAATTAGTATTTCTTATTGCATAGGGATTGTTATACTTAACATTGAGTTTGTTATTTAAATGCCCAAGGCAGGTCAAACATCTATAGCTCCAGGCAACTTCACCCAGTCACCTAGGCCATCTGTCTGGCCTTTCAAAATCCTTCTCAGGAATTCTGGTTCTATTTTGTGCAAAGTTTCTGCATCATGGTCTCTCTGGACAAAAGGCCTTCTTGATGGGAGCTTCCAGCTACCTGCAAGGTATCATCATACATCAGGACTTGTCCATTCGAGCAGGGTCCCCAGTTTGCAGGCTTGCCAAGAAACCCAGACCTCTCTCTATTTTCTATGGATTTGAGGTGAAGTAGCTGATCATGTTCACCAATGATGCATCATTTGGTGCAACAATATTTGTTGGGATGGGGTCTTTCATTGGTTCTCTTCCCATATGCATACTCAAAATTCCACTCCCCACTCTTTGGATTGCTCCAATTTCTTTTGTCATGTGATATTGTGAGATTGGGCCCTCTCCCTTCTAGAGTTTGGACTCAAATTATTGTTTCTCTCATAATTTCTGACATGAATTTATCCCATAGTGAGATGATTTTAAAACAGCAGGATATTCCTGTGTCTGTCACATACAGCATCAGCATGTCACGAGAAAGGCACTGAATTATGCAAATGTATATAATGGATATTTATTGATAGATCATGTTTAGATTCCAAATCGGTTTTTGTTTTCTAAAACAAAGCATTGGGTCGTTATGGTCAAAAAGGAAATTACCATTTGTGCGGTCTAAATGAACATGGTCATTTCATTTTAGTTTATTCTCTGTGCACTGCAGTTTCCATCTAAGCTTCATTATTAACTAGAAAGGCTGCGTTAGGCTACAAGCGATGAAAACAGACCCGCAGAGATGGTCATTTGTTACTAACCTCGAAGTCCAAAGTTCGGCCTGTGCTGAAACGTAGCCCTTTGATGTACAGCATTGTGAAAAACGGATCCGTCGGAATGTGACCAGCTCTTATCCATAAAAGTGGGGAGAGACCACCAATAGTCAATATTCTGGAATGCAATCTGGTTTATTTCCTTGTGTTTTTTTATTTATTTAAGATTGGCATATGCTCTGAGCGCGCGTCTGTGTGTCCAGTTTAGCGTAATAGGTCATTACTGATTGATGAGAGGCGTTGCTTTGGGGGATGGCTGAACTATGAGCTTCTATCTTGCCAACCGGGCTTAAAAGCGAGGCAGGCCACTACCAGAGTTTCACTGTATGTTTGAGAGATGAGAATGCATGCTTCAGCACGGTTTCTGTGTCATTTGTGTAACTTGGGTGTGCAAAAAGAAAGAATGCCTTTTTACATGTCATATTTGCTCACACATGTTGCTCGACGAAAAGCAATCCATTACCCAAGTTGTTCAATGAATCGCATTTGTATAAAATGCCTTCCAAAATCATACTGAAGATGTCAAGGTATCCTATCATGTGCTGGGATGGATGCTTTATTGAGAATTATGAAACTCTCCCTCAAATCTAGTATCAACCCAAGCAAGTGGAATAACCAGCAGAATTCTACCAGACATCAGCTACACAATGGATAATACAGCCAAGCCTCGAAGGGGCTAAGCACACTTAAGTGTATCCAGCTGCACCCCCCCTGTATCCGCAGCCTGACAAATGAAAAGAATAAAGTCTGATATTTGACTGGGAGATCTGTAGACTTGCTTGTAGTATTTGTTTATTTATAACGCGCAAACCATCAAGCCCGGAGGCATCAGGGTGCAATTTGTACAAAGTTACAATAATGCACATATACAGACATAGAAATTACAATAACAGAATACTAGCAATGTTTCTATATACATCAATTACAGTGCCGCTGAGGCTTAACAGTGGATATACCCAGAGGGTGTCCAGAAAATAGTAAGGAGGTCAGCGGGCCAGAGCATGTAAGACAGGAACTCAGAACATGTCTTAGTGCTGGTCGGCATTGGTGTTCACAGTGTAACACACTCAGGCAACTAAAGGGGGTGAGTTTAAGATTGTGAAACTGGAGCCTTGAGGTGTGTCCTGGAATCTGACAAATCAGATGGAAATCCTGCTCTATAAAGGCAAAAGAGAAGGCAACTACAGAGCATCTGCACGTGCCAAGCAGGGGAGTTGCTAGGTCTGGAAAAGACCCGGGGCTAAGCTGATGTCGGAACTGTTGGGACTGGGGGCTAGCTAGTCTTTTGGCTGTAGCTCCTGAGATTCTATCCGGGGCTACAGCCAAAAGATCACGGGCTATAGCCCCCTTACCCCCCCTAGCAACGCCCCTGGTGCCAAGTGCATGTAACGTGAACATCTAATGTGCTTTCGCGAGAAAGGACAAGTAAACTACAGCACATAAGATTTAGAAATCTTAAACAGGTGTGTAACTAACTTCCGGTAGAAACTCGCATGCATTTGATTTCTTAGCCAACTGTTGTCACCACAATTACATATGAACAGGTCAGACATGAAGAATCCAGCGTCATCATTGTTCATGCCGTGCCCAGGGGAGGCCGGGATACAAAGCCAGAAAGAGACACATTATTCCAATGGATTGAGTGAGCAGAACTTTTCATTTGTAAGAGAAAAGGACTCATTTATTTCTTTATTTTGCAATGTAGCGCACCCAACCAGGAGGCATCTGGGCGCCTTATTCAGACATTGCTTATGTCGGGAGGCCCTAAGCGTGCAGCATGAACACCTGCTGCAGACAAGATGAAAGATCGGATGCGAACAGTGGGTTTGAAAGATGCATCAAAACTCTGGAGGCACAGGACAGCCGTAAAGTAAATATAATATTTGAAAGGCATACGTCCCTTGCAATATATGAAAACCGGGCGAACATGTGCACAATTAGGTCAGTGCCCTTCCCTTTGATACCATTTTATGCTTTTAGAACTTACAATGATTAACATTTGCTTGATCAGGTGATGACGAAATATGAAAATTCCAATAGTGAGCAAACAGTAATAAAAACATTTAAAAGGGCCCTGCATTAGTTCAGGTGCTCACTTTGTGCAAAAGGCACAGGAACCTGAACAGGTGAAGGCATTCGCACTTAACAAAGACAGGCTATATAACTGGGAAACACAAAATCAATAAGCCCAATTGCAACTGCCTCGCAAATGCAAAGGATGATCAGTCAGGCAAAGCAGCGGTAACGCCGCAGCAATGGATGCGATACACTCTAGCAAACGCGAGCCCGCAAATTCAAAGTGTTTACTTTAGGAGTGTGCACACTGTGCCTATAGGGTATTAGAATGTACTATGCTTCCAGGCACTGCAAATGCCCTTTCGTGCCATTTCAGGTAATAAGCATGACACATCACCTTGTCTCGGGAGAATAGCTCACGGGCAACGTGCTCGCCGTGGCAGCAAGAAACCTCTGTGTATTAAGCGCGTTATAAATAACCAATCATAACAAACCTTATATGCAGATATTCATGTTTTAAACATGTACAAGTACAATGGGCCCTGCCACCAGAATTCGGCTCTGGAGAAAAAACTACTGGGATAGTCTTTTGAACGAATCTATGGTCTTAAGGAGCCTTCTCCTGCAGCTGGTGTCCCTTTGTTTTCAGGGCTCACTGCTGTAGTCTTCAGGTCACCTTTTATAATTATCTTTAAGGTAATGCCACCCTCCCCTGCACCCCCCCAGATCCTTGCCAGTAGAACCTCTGCAAAAAGAGCAGCTGCCTGCCCTCCATCATTCTGCTCCTGTGGGAGTAAACTGGGATTAGCAGCAAGAAAGGATAATTACTGTTTTTTTGGTTTCATTCACACTAATTCATTCACAAATGTGTTGCTTATTTTTGTTACTTCCATTTTTTTAAAGGACCCTATTATGCGTTTGGCCCCGGTACTTAAATGTTTCAAAATATGTTAGGGCTATGTGTTAGACGTGTGGCCCTGCAGCACTTCATAATTGTGAGGATTGCATTTGATGGCACACCCTCAGAAGGATATGGTCACATGCACAGTACTGCACATGGACATGTTTCCTAGCTCAATTCTGTAGCAGAGCAGTACTTCTGGTGAGACTATAGAAGGAATGGCTTCAGATTGTATTTACGCATTCTTTTTTCTTTTTTTCTTCTTTTTTTGGAACAAATGTATTATTTTCACACAAAATGTATGCATTCTTGACTAACGTTCTTACCTTCCTCTCGCGTGTAGTGTTCCCCAGGGTTCCTCTCTTTCTCCTCTCTAATCTTTATGTTCAGACTTTGTCTGTTTTTTATGGATTATATTTTTTTTACATATGCAAACAATATTGTCTGCTTGGAGGGGTCTTCGGATCCCTCGGCTAATCACTTTCAAGCATGTATGCATGCAGTGGCCAAATGGAGGGCCTGCAATTTTTTTTTAACTTAATTCTGGGGAAAACCAAGTTATTATGGCAGTTGGATGACTGTTGGGACTGAATTTCTATACTCTGGCCTGGTGGAAAGATGTATAGAAGGCCAACCTATATTGTGACAGGGAAAACTCTGGGAAGCTGTAGCCGAACTAGTTTAGGTAGCAGTGTCAGGCAGTCTAGGCTAAGTTCTTCAGAGGAGGTGAGCTTGTAAAGGGTCCACAATGAGGTCAAACAATGGGCATCACAAATTAGCCTTGGACAGAATGTATAAACATAGTTATTTAATTATGGCCGAAATCCACTACAGAAAAATGAATACAAGCAGGTAGACTTAACACACAATATTATCAAACTAAATACATATATACATTAACTGGGGTGCAAAGCATAATACAAATCAAATACTCCTGCAAAGGAATGGATAGACAAACAAGTTACTTACCATGTCTGGTAATGTTCTTTCGATTGGGATGTTCCTCCGATGTATTACACATCTATGACAGGTAATGTCCACAGCTGTGCTGCTTGGGAACATTTTTCGGCAGAGGGCGTGCTGCGTCGATGATGTCGATCGGTTGTCCCTTGAGGGCCTCTGTCGAGGGTTGACGTCACCGGATGCTAAATATAGGACGCACGGGGCCCGTAGCCTCAGTTACAGTTTTTTTCCCAAAACGTGTGGCACCAATCTCCTGCCAGTATGACTGCAGAAAGCCTTGCGGAAACATAAGCTTCAATCGCATAAGAAATTATTACTAGAGGGGCAGGCTGGGAGGGCGATGTGGAATACGTCGGAGGAACATCCCATCGAAAGAACATTACCAGACAGAGTAAGTAACTTGTTCTTCAAGGGGATTGTGTCCTTCGACGTATTCCACATCTATGACAGACTCCCAAACCAGTACCAACTTATGGAGGTGGGAAAAGAATTTACAATTTAGAATTTTAGAATGCCCAATCAAATGGCTGAATAAAGGACTGACTTACCAAAGGCCAAATCCTGCCCATGGATGGAGTCCAGGGAATAGTGTCTCACAAATGTATGGACAGAGGCCCGTGTGGCTGCTTCACAAATATTGCGAATTGGAATGCCCCTCTGTAGAGCAGTAGAGGCAGCCACGCCCCTAGTAGAGTGAGCTCGTAAGCCTACTGGAGGGTCCTTTCCTGCCAAATGGTAACACTCAGAGATCATCAAAATGATCCATCTGGACAAGCTCTGTTTGGAAACAGCCTGACCCAAGCGCCTTCCAACATAACCAACAAAGAGCTGATCGTCCACTCTGACCCGGGACAAAGATAGAAACTCAAAGCTCTCCTAGGATCCAACCTATGGAGCCTCTCCTCTTCCTTAACAGGATGTGGAGGAGGACAAAATTCCGTAAGAACCACCTTCTGGCTCAAATGAAATTCCAACACAACCTTTCGGAAGAAAAGAAGGCCGCACCAGAAGGACAACCCTGTCCTTATGGAAAACAGTAAAGGGTGGCTTGGCGGAAAGTGCCTACAACTTGCTCACTCTGCGTGCTGAAGTAACTGCAACTAAAAACACAGTTTTAAACAACAACAGTCGCAACAGACAAGAATGTAAGGGCTCAAACGAAGCTCCCATTAGGAACTTTAAAACCAAATTCAAATCCCATCCCAGCACCTGGAAAGGCGATGTTGGAAACACATTAGTTAGCCCTTTTAGAAACTGAGAAATCAAAGGGATCTTAAAATAAGAACATTCCTCAGATGAGCGCTTAAATATGGACAGCGCCACCAGGTAACCCTTAATGGTACCCACTTGCAGGCCCTTGTGGGCTAAAGAAAACAAAGACAAAACCAAAGGAATGGAACATTGGAAAGGATCCACATTCTGTACCCTGCACCAGTCACAGAACTTTCTCCAACGGCAACGGTACAGGGATTTCATTTCGGGCCTTCTGGCCGAAAGCAACACCTCCATCACGTCTTCGGGGAGGTCCCAATCCTTATAACTCAACCTTCCAGATACCAAGCATGAAGGCTGAGAGACTTGACCTCTGGATGGAGAACCCGACCCCCCTCCCATGAGAGCAGATTGCCTCGGTAGGGAAGACGGCGCGGAGGGCAGATGGACATGTCTAGAAGGTCCGGGTACCACGCTCTCCTGGTCCATGCCGGAGCAATGAGGATCATTCGGGAACCGAACCTCCGTAACCTCTGCAACACTTGCGGAATGACGGGGACCGGAGGGAACGCGTACAGCAGTGGGAAGGACCACTCCGCCTCAAACGCATGCCCTAAGGCTCCTATTGGAGGAAATTCCCGCAAGCAGAATCTTTCGCACTTCCGGTTGACACTGGTGGCAAAGAGATCCACTTGTGCGGTTCCCCAAAGGGCAAAGATCTCCAAAAGAACTTCATGAGCCAGCTCCCACGCGTGCAAGACCGTGCTCTGCCTGCTCAGAGCGTCCACCGTCGCGTTTTCGTCTACGGCCAGATGAACTGCCGAGATCGAAACTTCCTTCTGGATGGCCCAGAACCAGAGCTACATCGCCTCCCTGCACAAAGGGAGTGACCCTGCCACCCCCCCCTTTTTTGTTGAGGTAGTGCATGGCCACTGTATTGTCCGTCATAATCAGGACATTCTTCCCCTGCACAGACGGCAGAAAAGCCTTCAGGGCTAGCGTGACGGCCCCCAGCTCTAACAGATTGATGTGGAGTCTGGACTCCGACGGAGACCAACGACCGCTGGCTGTCAACTCATTGGCATGAGCGCCCCAACCTGTGAGGGATGCGTCCATCACGATCATCACCTTCGGCCATGGTTGCCAAAATGGTGCTCCCTTCATCAGATTGCCTTCGTCGGCCCACCATAGAAGATCCTGGGCGACCAAGGTCAGAATCTGAACGGGATCCAACATCCTGCCGGAGAACTGCGACCACTGCATTTTGAGAGCCCACTGCAGGGATCTCAACCGCAGCCTGGCCTCTGGCACAAAGAAAATGCAGGAAGCCATGAGGCCAAGCAACCTCAACAATTTGAATGCCGAGAGACTCTAGGTACGTTGGAACCTGTTCACCATCTGCAGAATGTGATGAGCCCTCAGCTGGGGAGGCGAACACTGCCCCAGGGATGTGTCGAGCACTGCTCCGAGGTATTGGAGCCGTTGGGTAGGTGTCAAATGCGACTTCTTCAAACTGAGGGAGAAGCCCAGCTTGTGAAGCGACTGGCAGGTGACGGACAGATGATCCAGGGCTTGCTCGGGAGAGCGCGCCCTGATCAACCAATTGTCCAGGTAGGGGTAGACGTGAATCCCCCCCTTTCCTGAGACACGCTGCCACCATCACGATCAGCTTGGTGAAGACCCTCGGGGGAGGTCAATCCAAACGGCAGGACCCGAAAATGAAAATGTGAGTCGCCAACCGCAAACCTCAGGTACTTCCTGTGCTAGGGATGAATCGGCACATGAAAGTAAGCATCCTTGAGGTCTAGAGACACCAACCAATCCTGAAGTTGAAGGGCCTGGAGGACTTGAGAAAGAGATACGAACTTGAACTTGTCCTCCTGAGGAGCTTGTTCAACCAATGCAAGTCCATGATGGGTCTCAACCCCCGGTCTTTTTTCAGGATAAAAAAATAAGGGGAATACCATCCCTTGTTCCTCTCTGCTACAGGCACCAGTTCTATGGCGCCTTTCTCCAGCAGGGATAGGATTTCCTGTGCAAGGAGCGGATCCGGACGCATCAAAGAGAGCTTACCCAGTGGATTGTCGCAAGGCCTTTACCGGAAGGGAATGCAGTAGCCGTGAGTTATGATCTCCAGAACCTACACATCCGTAGTAATGGCTCGCCATTCTCCAAGATGCTGCGCAAGTCTGCCCCCAACCGGTAAACCACGGGACATGGCCTCATGACTGAGCGGCTGCGGCAGTGCCTGAGGGCAAAGAGGCAACTGTCTGAGCGGCTTTGGCATCCTGAGTACCTTGCTTTCCACCTCTGGTACTCCTACAGTGGCCCCTTTGACTGGAAGCTCCTCTCGATCTACCAAAGGAAGAGTAGTACCAAAAGGAACCTCTGTTAGGAAAGATTTCGTAATTGTAGGTAATTTTCCTTCCATGTGGCAACCCCTAAACTTTTTGCTGTTTTTCACCTTGTTCTTGACTTTGCCAGAGAAGTGCAGCCTTCTGCTGCACTCCTCTGGGCTTTCGCTCCTTTCTTACGGGGAAACTGACATGCCCTTAAGACTGTCAGTACCGGGGAACGCTGTTTCCCGTAGTTTCTTTTATCATGTTGCGGCTTTCGTGCAACATGACACAAGAGGGCACTGTAAGCTAAGTTACACCTCTCTTGGGTCTCTAGCCTTCTACAGGCCCTAGATACTCGTTTAGGACTGTATCTGATCGGTGCAAGTGATTCAGGGACGGGAATGGTGGCAGCGATCGTTTCTTGTGTTTTGAGCTCCTTTTGGCGTTCTAAGCGCGTTTCTCGCGCTTAACCCAAAATGGTGGCCTGGCTCCCAAAATGGCCAGACCACGAGGCTCCTTTGTCCTGTCCGCTGACCGTCTTGCTCCCTTCACCTTCCCCAGGTCGAGCCGACCCGGGGCCTTCCTTATTTGGGCATGTACTTTCCCGCGAAACACTGATGCTTTCGCGGGCTTCTACATGTCTTGTGTGTGCCTCCAGGATGTGGGCTGGGATGTCTGGTCCCAATACACATCCTGGGTGCCAGAGAGTCTAGGGTGGTGTGAATGCCTGGGACCACCGTGGTCCGTGATTGGTCCACGAATGGTGTGAGTGTTGATGAGCGGATCTCCCATTGGGTCCCCTCCGTTTTGGCGCGAAGGGAACCGTGGATAAGAGGGGGCTGGAAACACCACTACCATGTCGATCTCCTGAGTTCTCACGAACGAAAGAATACAGGAGCCAAGTATCCTGCAACCAAGAGGCTGGACCGAGGAATCGCTGGTGACCCGCTGAAGGACTTCTCCTCTGCACTGCTGTCGCCTTGTGAAACCCTTTTCACCTTTGATCGAACCAGAAGGCCTGTACTGGTACTTCGACCCTTGGAATAGCGGGAACAGCTATTCTCGGCATCTTCACCATCTCCTGCCAGTAAGCCTTCGGAAGCGTCTCTGGGCCATCCAGCTGACTGACCAGCTTACACGGGAGTCTTGCTCTCTAACCGCCGCCAGGTTGTGTAGTATTTCGAGTCCTTGTCACTCTCACACGCTTCGTACACTTGGCGTTCCTAGGTCTGAAGTGAGTAGTGTACATTTGGCTCAGATACACACGGCCGCTCCGTTGCCCTGCTGTGGTAACAAACTGTGCGGGTTTCTTCGATTGGGACGTCTTTTTACTCAACACGACGACGAGGCGTTCCCTGCTCTTCTGAACCTGCCAGCTGCTGAAACTGACAAGGAAGAAGCCTGGGTCTGCTTGCATCGGGGACCGGTGAGTAGCATAGCTAGGATCTGGTCGCCCTCCTGCAGGAGCCCATTGCTTTTCCCCGCAGTGTCAAACAGCACCCTTTTCCGTACTCGCGCTCTGCTTCTGCCCACTGTGGAGGCTGCGCTTGAGTCGCGGAACGTGTTCTTCTTCTTTTGTGCACTAAACTGAACTGCCTGATTTCCCTCGAAGAGCTTCTCCTTTTGCCCGTTGGCACCAGCGCGTGCAGGTACTTTTGAGCACAAGGCTCCACTCTTCGCAGGGCTCGGTCTTCCATCTAGTTAGGTGCCTCTGAAGGCGAACTGGGTCTAAGCATTATTTCGCACTGCCTGTCTTCCTTCCCTTTTAGGTGGACTACCCATTTCGTGCATCTAACGCTTGAGACTGTCGTATTTGTATATATATTGTGTTGATATGGTATGTGTTGGTTTACTATCGTTATATTGTGATTTTCTCGCTACGGTCATTGTTTTAAAGGCCTTGGAATAAATGTGTATATATTTTTAATATAACAACTGTTTGGAGTAGTTTGTAAGTGATCTTGCTTTGTGTGCTCATTGCGGGCTTTCAGTCACCCTCACCCCTCTTGAGACCTAGTCTTGACCGCCGCGATCGCTACCTTGATTGGTCTGGCTCGTCCAGAGGTTACCCTGTTCCAAGTAATTAGGTTGGCCTTCTGAACTTCTGCGCCACCAGGACAGAGTTCAGAAATCCGTCTTAACAACCTCCCCTCCATTGCTGTCCACTAGGACAAAAAGGCAGAGGTTGGCAAACTGCAGCGCTCAAATACTTTGCTGCAGCTTTGGAGGTCTGCAACCTCTCAAGGCTCTCGTCAGCCTTGCTGCCAAACAGATGAACACCACCAAAGGGCATGTTCAGAAGACGGGATTGCACATCAGGAGAAAACCCCGACCTCCGCAACCACGCAAACCTGCGTATCACGGTGCTCACAGACATGGACCGGCTGACACAGTCTGCCGTGTCCAAACACGACTGAAAGGCCTCGCACATGGCATCCTTGCCATCTTGCACGAGGGCTAGGAAACCATCCTGTCCTCCTCGGGAATATACTCAGCCGCCAAGGACGCACAGTTTCACAGAATGTGAGTGAATCTCGCCAAGTCACAAGTGGAGTTGACAGCCTTCAGTGCCATACCCCAGCCGAAAATACCTTCTTTGCCCAACCATCAAGGCGCTTATCGTCCCTATCAGGAGGGATGGTAGGGTACGCAGCCTGCTTTGAGGAGGTCGTAGCCGCCTGCACCACCAAACTCTCTGCAGTAGGGTGCGTCGATAAGTAGCAGGGGTCACCACTGGATGGGCAGTATTTTTTCAGAAGCGACTTACTAACTGCTGGTAGACTCTCGGAGCAGTCCAAGCCGCTGCCACCCTCCTTTGTAAAGCCATGTGAAATGGCAACACCGGGTCAGTTGGTGAATCTTGATCCAGGATGTCCGTCAAATCATCCTGAGTAAAATCAACAGGTGGCGCAGACCACCCCAAGTATTCAGTCACCCTTGACATTAGACACCGATAGGAGGAATCCGCATGCGCCCCAGGCTCAAGGCGGCCAAACTCCACCTCCGGAGATGTGTCAAGACCACTAGCGTCACACAATGACTGACGGAGTTCCTCCATCTGACTATGCCCAGACAAAAGATCATCAGGGACATCATGAGGCACAACCACCTCATCAGACAATTCCTCAACCTCTGAAATATCCTGCAAAGGTTGGAAAAACTCCAATCTAGGAGTAGGAACCGAATAAGGCTGAAAACCAGGCCTCACAGACTTACTGAGAGCCTTCCCTGGAGGTTCCAGAGCCCGCCGGGGCACCTCCGGCAAATCCTCCAGGGAATCGGCGTCAACGTCTACTGAGGAGCCGACTGTGTCGATAACCTCTTCGAGGGTGGAGCCCCGAGAGTGTCCCTCAACGGACACGGCGCAGATGGCGTCGACAAACTCTTCAAGGGCAGATCCTTGAGAGAGCCCCTCGATGGACACGGCGCTGATGGCGTCGATGCCTTCTTTGAAGGCTTCACAGGTTACAACGGTCTCGATGGCATCGAAGACCGGGACCTGGACCTGGCACGGCTATGGCGATCTCCCTTGTCCGATCGGGACCTCTATGGCTCCGGATGATCACGCCGACCGCCTGAAGGCGTGCGAGAGGTGGACCGAGCCCATTCCTTTCCGGCTTCTTTCGAAGGCGCGGACGGAACTACGCTTTGCGACTTGAAAATCGCTAACATCTGCCGGCAGAATGAATCCCATTCGGCCGGCGACGAAGACTTGGTGGGACAAGTCCACCGTCTAGTGGAGTCCTCCTCTGACGAAGACGGGGAAGGCGACCGGTGACGGCGCTTCCTAGAGTGCCTCAACGAGGCAGACGAATGGCGGGAACCACTCCTAGACCGAGATCCCCTAGACTTTCGCCGACACGGAGAGTCACCCCTCGAGTCATCGGTCGAAAGCCCAGCGGACTTCGACTTATGGGGCTTGGACACCCTACCTACCTTCAATTTCTTCTTATGTTCCCGCAAGGCCTTAGGCGTCAGGGACTGACACTCCTCGCAGTCGTCGGTGGCGTGGCTTTTGCCGAGGCATCAAAGGCAGATGTCGTGCGGGTCTGTGATGGACATCTTTGACCCGCAGTCCCAACACTTTTTGAAGCCCGACTTCGGGGTAGTAGAAGACGAAGACATATTCGAAGAGAAGAATCGAGCGTGTTGAGATTCTGAAGCAAACACATTGTGAGAAAAACAGAACTGAGGCTACAGGCGTTGTGCGTCCTATATATAACATCTGGTGACATCGACCCTCGAGGGACAACGGATCGACGTCATCAAAAATTTCCGAAGCAGCACAGCTGTGGTCATGGATGTGGAATACGTCGGAGGACACAATCCCCTCGAAAGGTAATATACACAAAAAGGTCCACAGAAATGATCCCTAGCTAAAATTGTCCAGCCATAAATTGCCTGGGGCCTTCTGCCCAATTGTTCAGGATACAGTTCTACAGAATTTAGGATGCAGGAGAAAATTCTGGTAGGGTTTCTGGGGTCCAGTTAAGGGTTCTTAGAGTTAGGGTTCAATGTAGATAAATGCCCAGAATTAGCCCAAACAGTCAGAAGTCTTGCATAGGCAAGTTATGGCAAAGCCAAAAGTGTTAGAAATAGGTTTATTATAAACCCATTGACTTATAATGGGAGTATAGAGGTAGGTTAAAATCTCAGTAACTTACCCGCCTTACTCCGAATCTTCCCCAGACTTGGCAGAACAAAGGAAGGTTGTCTTACGTTGCTTTTCCTGCCGAGATCTGCGGCCCTCGATTCCCAGGGGTTGCTAGTTCAAGAATAACTCTGGTTGGTGTTTTTTGCTGGTGCAAGGACTCTTGATCAAAGAATGCAAAGAAACTCGGTGCAACTCCCCTCTCGGGACTGGACTCGGGTCAGGTAAGCAGTTTTCGGATGGTGCACACTGCGCTCAGTGATGCAACAGGACTCAGTAGCCGCGGTCGGACTTTCCGGTCTATCTCGGGTCACCTTTGTGTTAGGATGTTGCCATTCTGCAGGAGGGAGCCTTGCAGTGGGAGCTGATGGTCCACCAAGTTTCAGGGCCAAAACTTTGTGCGGTGAGGTCGCTAGCACAGTAGCCCAAAAACGAAGCTAGTCAGCCACAGGACAGTTCCAGGGCACTTCCGAAGGCAGTTTTTGTGCTGGTCACCTAGCAGACATCGGGAATGGATGTCTCTCCACTCCTGGGGTTGAAGCGCCTTCGCAGGCCTACTGAAGATCACGAGCAAGACAGGGCTCCACCAGGGCTGCAGCAGAAGTTGGTTGCCAGGCCTCCTTCAGTCAGGTTTCAGGTTTCTTCGCGGGTCTCGTAGCTCGACAAGATACTTGGCTGCTTAAGGTTTTTCCAGGATCTCTGAAGAATGTGTGCAAGAGTCCTCTTATCCTAAAGGCCAGGTAGGAGCCGAAACTCCCACTAGCCAATAGAAGGACTAGACCACACACATGGGAACATTCATGCATATCATTCAGACACACAGAAACCAGAATGTGGATTGGAGTCAGACTGACTCAGCCCACATTCTGCCTGCAAACACACATCGCCCTCCAGTAGTCCGTCTAAAGCTGCTGCTTTCTCGTGCACTGCACGTCCTTATAAGGATCTTCCTGCCTTCTGAGGCCAGGAAGAAGGCCAAACAACAAGACGGAAAAAAAACAGGCGAAAAATCTCGTGGCACGGCCATGTTTGACCAGTAGCCATAGTCAGTAGCCAAACATGATAAACACAGTAAACACGGTAAAGCTAAAAAGAAATTCCCCAAAAAGTGGGAAAAGCCACTGCTGCCACCAGCCCATCTTTTAAGCACATCTAGAGTAACCAAAAAATTCTTTGCGTGTTAGTCTAGGGCAAAACAAACATGTACCCCATTGCACTGCAGTGTATGCTGCATTGTGCAATGATAAAAAGTTACCACAAGTCATACAAAAGTAACCACAAGCAGCAATATAGTAACACGACTAAGGGAAACACTGTTTCCCAGTACTGATAGCCTTAAGGACCGATTCGTTTCTCCATAACATGTGAGCAAAGACCAGTGCAGCTGCAAAGAGTACAGGTCAGATTCAAAAATAAAAAGCAAAACGTTTAGGAGTTCCATAAAGATGGAAGGAAAGTCGCAGTTAAGAGAATCTTTCCTAACCATGACCTACATCATAATGGACCGCTCCCTTTCGGCCTACATCTCTTAAAGCTCCCCCACCCCCATCTAATTCGTACGCAAACCTGGGTTAGAATTAGATCAAGGCTTTCTCTTTGCCCCCATATCAGCTCAGTGACGCGATCTTCTTAGCACCACCTTCACCTGCTCGGCTGTTACAGCACTGGTGCAGTTATGCTTAGATCACGAAACTGCACCTTCATTTACCCACATTTGATGATATTTGTCCAGTTCCGACTAAACCTCACTGCCTATTCATCCAGTTTATGGTCCTCTTCAATCCCTTCCACGTTGTTCATGACTGTTTTTACTCTACTGGTCCCTCTCATTTCTCCACGTCTTGTCAAACATGCTGCCTCTCGTTCACTTAGTTCCTTACGACAACTTCTTTCGACTGTCCCTCGATACGGTCTTGCTCGCAAGTTCTCAGTCGTGCCTCCCACTGAACGGAGCTGGCTCCCACTAAAAATTCACTCTATGAGCAGCTCTTCATTTTTTCGGAACCATTTTCTCCTTTCTCCAGTAATTTTCCTGTCAGCTTTTTCTACTCCTGCACAAATCTAGTGCCAAGACGCAACTCACGTGGTGTACGAGTGCTATACAATTCAATCAACATACTACTAAGCATAACATACTGTGGCAATGTAGTCTATAACACGTCTAATATAAATGCACTGACCGCACACTCCCATCCATAGTAACTCGGTTAGGCATGATTTATGGCACAAGACTTCCAAACACATTTCTTGCAACGGGAACTCGGGCAAGCATTACTTATTTTTTATAGTTCATTACAAACTTTCCTGGCACACTGGGCATTGGAGAACTCTACGTTTCAGCTGCAAGGGCAAACAGATCTGCTGGTATTCAGCATTTTCTGCTGAAGGTCTCAGCAAGATTGTCCCTCTAGTGTGCAATGGGGGCACCAGGCCAAATGGTTACTGGGGTGGGATGCAGTGCAAGCAGAGCTTTCTTGCCAATTTCGAGGGGCATTGGGATTTGGAAATTTGAAGGTCAGTTACTTAGTGACGAGAACAGCCATTTTAAATATGATGCTGGATCAGGAGGGGTAGGGTATAGTGGAAGCCTGCCGTTTCCGAGTTGAGCCCTGGAGTTGCTGCTAGGGAGGCTGTCCATGAAATATAGTAGTGTGATAGTAAATCGTTCCTTTTAAGTCTACAGATCACAGCGGTGTGATAGAGAGAATACGTTCACCTCTATACGTTTGCAGGCACCATAGCTCCCACATCAGGAAATGGGATAAATGGATTTTGAGGATAGATAGCTCAAGGTATTGATGTTGCCAGCGAAGGCTAGGTTTTCGTTGAGTGTACATCCCCGCTTTTTTTATAATTGTTTTTATTGCTCATGTAGTAGCAGAACACAGATTAGTTGAAATTGTGCAAAGGTAAATGCAAGTTCTGTTGTGTGGGTGATTCCATCATGCAAGGGTTCTGAGTCATGCAGATGGGCAGTAGTCATAGCTATAGATTCTGACTAACATTTCAAGTCAGTATATTGTTCTACCTACATTTGGAGGTTTTGAGCAATAAAAAAAGGATTGTTAGGAGATTAAGAATAGATCTTGATTTTCAAACATGGGTATTTGGGTTGTAATCAGTACTTCTTCATAGATGCTAGTTGACAAACCTTTCACATTGTAGTTCAACAAGCAATGCGTTTGGCACCAATGCTAAGGCTCCGGCATATTTGCTATTCCCCATCTTCTGGTGGAGTACATTTGCCCGATTTTAGGTAGCATGATAGGTTTCTTTTCTGGAGCACTGTGACTAGTTGTGTTTTGTGAAGGATCATAGTGAACACACAGAAGAGTTCTGGAAGGGCAAGACTATGGCTTTCACGCCCCCCCCAGTCGGGGGGTGAAAATTCGCAACCTGAGATTTACCAGGGTGCAAATAGTTTTCATTTATTTCCCTTCCAACGAGTCTTCTAGCTCCAACTCTCTGCAGATCTGACGCTTCTCTAAGTAGAGAGTGGGGGTAGATCTCTCTCCTCTGCAGGAGCCTCCCTCTGGAATGGTCTCCCTGTCCCTCTCAGGTTTGAGCCGGATCTCCTTAAATTCCGGAAGCTCCTCAAGACCCTCCTTTTCTCTTCTTCCTTCCCTCTCCCCCTCCTCGGCTGACACCCCCGTCTGCCGCAGTGACTGGCTGCCTGGTTCCCTCTGAGTTCGACAGGGCACCAGGCCCACCCCGCCAAGTCCACCCCTCTCCTCGGAACTTAGCATGTGGACCCTCACCCCCTGCACCTCATGGGATCCCTGGGATTTCCCTCCTGGACTCCCCTTAGCACTCGCCTAGTCCCTGTGGCCTTCTCCCGCCCCCTCTACCTCCATTTCACTTCACTCTCTCCCATCTTTACTCTGCACTTCCCTTCCCACCCTAGCACGCCGCATTTCGCGGAGTCCCTCATTCCCCCACCCTGACCCTCGCACTTCTTGTTACTGCACTTGCATGATCAGAATGTCACATGGCCTAATAGAACTGGTATTGTTATCTTTCTTCCTTGCCACCCCTCTCCCCCTTTTGCATTGTGGAGCCTTGAAACACCATTTGCTGTATAGGCATCTTACAAATCTAAAATAAATAAATATACTAGTATACCTGCGCAATTGACATTTGTGGTGTACTGGTCAGAAAAGATGTATGCAACTTGCAGCTCCTCTCTTTCACTCTTCTTTTTTTAAAGTAAGGGCTGTTTATCACAGGATCTGCTTTTATTTTCACTATGTATGTACATTTGCTTTTCTCAATATATGTAAAAAGACAATAGGTTTGCGTTAATAAAAGACATTACATTTAAATTACTTCCACAACAAAATGCGAAACGATTTATTTCCCTTATAACTATTTCCAAGAATGGAATATCGTTATCACTTTTTTTTTTTTAAAGATAGTTGTTCTTGCATCTAGTAATTAACAATCATTCAGCATAACCAGAACACAAAAAAGCAACACTTGTTTTCTACAAGAGTTCGGCTGCCCTTGACCCCTAGGCTTCAACTTATTACACGTGCAGTAATGCCCTTCGAACAATCCAGCCAAAAAGGTTCCATTTTAAATCCACGCGTCACTGCCTCCTGAAATGTGCATGCTTGCATCTTGAGGATCTGAGCATTCCAATGAAAACAAACAGATGGCAGAGAATGCAGCAATTATGAGAACATGTGTATATACGCCTGTCTGCGAAGCATAGGCTTGTGTCAAGTCTCATCACGCAGAGACTCTTCTAAGTGCGGCTGCCAATAGTTTACACCCTGCCAAGGTTCTCTTCCAAGCAAAGCATAGCTAAACACAACAATCTTTGGCCAACTCCTTATTCTTCCCTCTTCATTAAGTGGCTCCTTTATTATTTTTGCACTAAAATAAGTTGTAATTTGCAGGTGTGATATTGCCTGATATTTTTTCAGTGGCCTTCACCTGATGAAATTGTAGTTTTGGGCATCGGCAGAATTAAGGTGGATTTGCATCCGGGGAAGTGCCCTAAGTCAATTAGGTGGCTGGAAACACAGACGAGAACTGCCAGTGTCCCATCTGCTTTCTACCAGCTGCCAGAGGCCCTTACCCAAGTGCCGCCTGTTCTTTTTAGGTGTCTCATCAAAAGCCGCCTCTGATCCCCAGCCGCAACTCATCCTCCAACCGCCCCCCCAAACCCCTATCCCACCTACCTGCTGGGGCTCCCTGCTCGTTTATATCGTGGGCCACCATCAAAATAAAAAATAAAAAGTGGCTTTTTCCCTTTATATTGTCTATGGCAGAAGACGTCTTTCTTTTTTTCACGGGAGATTGGGCTCGCACAATAAATCTATTTGCAATCCGGACAGCGCCCCAGGGTGAGAATAGCTGCACCCCGCCCCCTATCAGGGGGCATTCTGGCCAGAAACGGCCCCGATCCCTCACAGAGGCAATCCCTTCACTTGGGCCTGCCTAGGCTCAGGCTGGTGGGCCATTACAGGCACAGTATGCCCCCCAACGCGGGTCCGATTCCGGTATTGTGTCTTTCAACAGCATTAGAACCAATGCAAGTACTTGTGTTGGTGCTAAACCTATTGGAACATTTCCAATCTATGTTAATGCAGAACGGTGACAATGGGCCTCATTACGACTGTTGCGGTAAGGCAACAAATGCGCCGGTAGTGCGACCAGCGCCGTTGTTGCCATGTCGCAACATTACGAGTTTGCTCGCGGGTGCCGCTCTGGATGCCTGGTCAGACCAGGCATGCATAGCGGCAACCGCGAGCAGACCAGGATGGTAGCAACGGTACCGTTATGAACGGTACCGCCGCTACCATCCTCCCCATTCTGATTGAGCCCTATGGGGGCTCAAATGGAAATGGGGACGTACCGGCTCCGGGTCCCGCAAAAGGGAATTATCGGGTTCTCCAAGGTCGGAATGGCCCGGTAAGTTCCCTTTTGCGGGAGCCGGACCAAAGTTTGGGGGAAGCCATGCCCTTATTAACGGCATGAATACCTCCAAACTCGTAATGAGGTCGATTGTCTTGACAAAAACACCACTGTTTTACTTTGCTTTTCTATCCATTGTGGTTACTATTACTGCTCAACCGAACACAGTAAATTCTCATGCAGGGCCGGGCTCAAAAACCTGCTTTGTTCTCTTTGACACTTCTTTCAGTTTTAGTGCTGGAGACCTGTCACTGGCTAGCACACAGAAGGGAAGGAACGGAAAGCATTGCTTGCTGTTAGAAGCACCAAGCATCACGTCAAACTGAGCACGTAGGGGTTTCTTTTTCCGCCTACAAAACGTGGACCTCTTTGACACAGGTTAGTTAGATGGAGGATAAACGATTTTTGAGAGTTATCTTGTTATGTAAAATATTGTGTATTGAACATAACTAAATGACTGCCCGTTGATACCAACATTAAGGATACAGGCAAAATAGCAAAGCCAAGAAGGGCTGGCAGGACAGGCCAGGTTTTTGGCCCATGTGGATCACTTTATGTGCACAAAGCACACGTTTGCTTTCCAAGAGGCAAGATGAAGCTGAAAAGAGTATGCAATGACATTACACAATGTATAATAATAGACTTTACAAAATCACAAGTCAAAGTCCGCCCTGCAGAATGATGGAGCAACAGGAGGTTCAAAGTCTCAGCAAGCCAAGGTGGGGGGGCAGAAAAGAACACCAAGGGCTCCAGCTCCATTAGACAGTTTAGGGAGACCATTTGGCACAGCAGGCCAGCGAGATAGGCCAGTGTCTACTGCTGCCTCCGCTGTAAGAGGAGGGGGACACACTGTCCAATGGGAAGACGGTGTCTGGTGGCAACACTCCAAAGTCATGCGGGTGGACAAGCACACAGGATGGGTTTGCTTTTACATGGATGTGGAGGCCAACACAATATCCTGTTCCAGACAGAATCCTGCTCAGGACCTGGCACTGCTAAACTCAAGAATCTTTAACTTGGAACGTATACTTGAAATCCTTAGGCCAGAATAGGTCAACACCGGCAAACATCCGGGGCACGCAAGTCATTTGCATGACGGCGTCCGTTTGAGTTCAAGACCCGAGTACCTTACGAATGGCCCGGAATGGTGGTGCTTTCAAGAACCCACCATGATGCAAAATGTTAATAACAGTTGATGCGCAGTTGTTCCGGTTGCCCTCCTCTAGCCCCTGGCATGCGTGATGGCTCACCTTCCTATTGCTGCAGCATGCTGCAAGCACTGTTTTGATGTGCCACGTTTTCCTTTTTCTCCGTGCTTAGGGGAACCCCTTGTGGCAGCTTTGAAAGCATTTTCAGGCCACGTATAAATGGCAGTCTCGCCTGCACCCGTTATAGAAGCAAGCCTAGCCTTCTTCAGCGGCGCTTACCGCTGCTTCTAAACTAACTGGTTCATTTCTTGGATTTGTCTTAATAAAAGGCAGTTTGGGATTTTTTTCAGGCTGCTCTCTCATGACACGCTTAGCCCCGCCAGTTGGTCCGTTATGTCGAATCAGTGAGCCCTATTCAGGCAGCTTATGTAATTTGTTTTGTTTTTTTAATGATTTATTTATAATTTATATGCAAAACAAATTAAGAGAGTATGTACAAGAGAACAGGACACATTATAAACGTATAATAAATACATCAATATAACTCATCATGCATAAGAGAACAGGATACAACATAAATCTATATTACATCAACAGATTCCATCTCCCAAAAAAAAGAAGAAATACAAATTACATGAAATCATTAAATTTTCCCCAGATTTTGCCATACACGGTCAATTTGTTCTTCAATTTATAAATCATCTTTTCTATTAGCTTATGCAATTTAACAAGCATTTATACTATGCCAGATACCACTGTAGTGGTGTGCCCATAGAAGTAAGTCCTGCGCATTCACTTTGGTGTCCGGGCCTGGGTCTGCGATGGGAAGAATATGGGAAGTGGGTATATGTTATGTTTAGTAAGTGGTGAATGATTAGTATAGAATCCAGGTTCTCTTCTAGAGCCACCGTTAGGTTACAAGGCATCTTCTTTACCGCCATTTACTTAACCACCAGCACTTCCCAACAGTTCCCCCTGTGCAATTGCCAGGGTGTTTTGCAGCATCACCTTGGGTAACAATTGGGGAAAGCCTGTTCTGCTTCTAATGTTTATTCAGGAACGTTGTCCAAGGTGAGACCGGTGCCGACATGTCTGCTTCATATTGGTGCTTTCTTCGGTCATGCTTGAAGCAGGTGTTGTGCCACTGAATGTGGAGAAGCACAGCTAATAGTCAAGCAGGGCATAGGGTCATTTCTCAGGGAATAATGATTTCCGGATTTCACAGAACTGCTGATACTTCGATATAACTGTGTGGAATATGGAGGTTATATGGAGTTCCGTGAGGATTCCAAGATCCCCTTTGGGAATACCACGTGCAAACATAACCACAAGAATATGGAATATGATTTTGCTGAAAGCACATGTGCAACTACATCAAATCCCAGAGGAGTGAGCATTACAACAGTGAGTGTAAACCAGACCACAAATCCACCTACGCAGCAGAACGGGTTCTTTCAAGGACTTGGTTGCATTTGAGACCAAGAGGCCAAACACGGTAATAGTCACAGTTTCGAGGCCTGTCAGGTTTGCGCTAGACACTAGGTTGATGTCATGAGATTCATGACTTGTTGAAGACAGCGTTTATTAGTCACCATTGAGGCATATCTTGTCTTCAACGTCAAGAAGCCATAAGACAAGCATTCATAGTCATAGCTATTGCATTTGCGTTGTTGTATGGTTTTGTGCAATAATTGTTTTTTTACCTTGACAATAATGAAGTAGATGTATGTACTCTTTTATTAAGCACTGATCACTTTGGGGTGCACATAACCCAGTCAAACACAACTTTTTAATTGACATTGTCTCTATGTTTTTTTAAGTATACATTGAGTATAACTTTTTGTACGAATAGAGAGAGTAAATTGAATCTTTTTCTCACTCCTCATGGCTGAATCCTGTATTAAGATTAGGCATAAGCCCACAATAACATAAGGCCACTTAAGAGTGTGATTACTTCGAGCATACTCGTGCCAAACACCACATTCTGCGTTTGCTTTCATTCAAGTGCTGAAAGCAATGTGACTTGGTGGTTGCTGGTCTACATTCTGGGGAATGTTAAGCCATGGAATTTGCAGACCTCTAGAGCCTTGCATTCACAGAGATGGGTGGCCCCTTGTGCCCATCAGCTCCACGCCGAACTACACAGGAAAAGGGCCAGATAGCAACCCTCTATTCCTTTATAACAGCCAGCAACCCAAGTCACAACATGGACAATGTCTTAGAATGAGTTGTAGTTGTTCTGATAAGGAAGGTTTGTTTAAAGAAGCAAAGGCTCTGGGTGATCAATTAAGGGAAATGTCTTACCTCCATCGACTTATGCAACAGTCGGCAGAGAAAGCTTAGTATTCTCACTGCAAACATATGATGCATCTATCTCGTAAACCTGTGGAAGAGGTGCACATGGAGTGTCGCACAACATTCTCCAGACAAGGCACAGAAATCAAGAAACATATTTGGGAGAACTGGAAGCTGATCGCGGCTTTTGGTTTGCCACAGGGGCTCTAACATCGAAGACACATTTGTGTCATCCTTCAGTAATGAATGCACAATTTACATCAACTCATGGGCTGCCATCCGTAGTGGGACACTTCGGCTGTGGGGGAATGTGGTGTGTGGCTACGCTACTTACCCCATTGAGTATGAGTTTCCCAACTTTGTTGGAGAATAATGACCCGTACCAACTGCAGAGCTTTCATCTACTTGATGAGATGATGATATATGGGTAGGACCGCCAGAGAGAATTCAAAGCAGATCATCCAACACTGATCGCTCATTCGGCCAAAGTATCTGAAAGCTCCCCTCGTCAATCACGTCATAAGATCTGGAAATTCAGCGTATAATCTTGGTGGGTTGTCCTGGATGCTCTAAAACGACAAGCATGTGGCACATGCATGAAATGATGTCTTTCTAATTTGGAATTAAAGTGGATTTTACCTACTGAGTACTGTTTTGCTGATGTCATTTGTATTTAAATGTGACATTTTGTTGCTTGTTGACCACTACAGTTTTCCTTTTTGTATCCACAAATGGATGTTTTTGCTAATGTGCGGGCACGTACAATTCGCTAGGGACGTATTAATGGTGAATCTAATGTACCCTTTACTTTCCTCTTTTCAATTTTGTAATGGACCTCAAACTTTCGTGGGTACATTAAGAAAATGTGGGGGCATTGATCTCTCTGCCTTTCATGGGTACGTCGCTGTGCGAAGGTTGGGGGAGATGCCCCCAGCCTCACTTCATGTATTTATCTGTTCTGCTCCAGGAAGCTGCTGGTGCTTTTACATACTCCCTCGTATAGTAGGCGACTTCGACCTTGTAATTTGCCCTTAGGAGAAGTTGGCTTTCAGACAATTTTAAGAATGTGTTGACACCTTTAACTGTTTTTACATGGGTAATTATGACACCTTTTTCTTTTCTGACTCGGTGATGCCAAACAGGGACTGCCGCAGATATTACATGATTTTGGTATACATCTATACCACAGGAATGACAGAAACGTTGTGACCATTTTCATAACCCCCCCCCTTTCCTTATTATCTTTTTAACTTTCTTTCTGCAGATATGGAGAAGGGTAGTTCCAGCCTTTGAATGAGCTGAGCCGAGTTGCACTTTCTCTTGACTGTACATTAAGATGATAACTATTGGAACCTGGCACACACATTGTATTTTTGCCCTATTTTTTACATATTGGAATATTTTGCATAATATGGAAAGTATGGTTAGATATTGTTGCATTCACTCATCATTGTTAAAGCTCTGATATAGACTAGTGTCCATACACGTGGGGCATTATTTGTCGAAACAGTAGGCCTACATTATTAAGTGGATAAGAAAAAAAGGTCGGTGAACTTTTAAATAATCCTGTCAGACTACTGGCAAGGCTTTGGCTCTTTGGAATCCTGACCGATACATCTTTTAGGAAGAATTTGTTTCTTGTGATTTCTAATGATAGATTTGTTCTTGTTTTGTTGGATTTGAATAGAATGGGACATACATCTGCACATGAAAGGACCCTTTTAGGGCCTTCTCAATGACAACTTAAACTTAAAGTCATGTTCATGAATTGTAGATATATCATTGTTGGATTAATTTATTTATGTTCCCTTCATTCATTAATACATCCAAATATTTTTCTAAAAAAACGCAATTCATGTGTATCAAATACACTGTGTATTAAGCGTTATCATTGTGAGTAGGAGGAAAACTGTGCTAAAGATTCCCGACCTTATTTCTGGCTTGCTGTCGCCATAAGCTTGGGAATGTATGCGTTGCCTGCTTGGCTCCATCATCCAACGCTGGTGTCCTGCTTTAACCGCAGAACCTTCTTCAACATGAGGTCAGCGTCACCAAAAGATGTACACCAATGCTCACTTTCTTCTCTTTCTATGCTGTAAATGTTCTTTCCATTTCTGTTTAGGGTATTGAGCCAGCATTATCCTCCCACATACATTGGGGGCAATCATTTATTTGAAAACATTACTACTGCTAGTTCATTCGCGATAGGAACTGTGTCCACATGCTCTTACATTAATGCCCCGCACAGTATCCTAACATGTTCTGAAAAGCACCATTAACTTATCCAAACTGCACAGTGGTTGAATGGATGAGCCTAATCATGCTTCGGAGCAGTTTTGCATCGTGTCTAACGCACTGGATACAATGCAGTGTCAAATTAGACTCACTTAAATAATTGTAGAAACAACTACTGATATATATTTACATCATGCACCTCTTTAAAAAAAATAATCAAAGAGTACACCTGTGTGACATGTGTTTCTGTTTCAAATACAACAAATGCTATATATCAAGTAGCTACTGATAGATGATGTATTTGTCTTAATTTGTATCTAAGTGAATATACTGTAACAGCGCCACGATGCCTCCGGCGCTTTATAAATCCAAATGAATAAATAAATAAATAAAGTGCAACTGTCACAAGGCCCCTCAGGGTGAGGGGAAACTCGATGGATTCCATCCCTCTGATTTTTTAAAAGTTAGATCACCAATTTGTATTTTTTTGTTCAAAAACTGTCCATTTGCATAATACAGTCTATGAAGCAGATCCCAGCGAACATAATTTGAAATCTGATATCTTTGCAGAGATGCGCCATTTCTTTTTCTTTTTTTACAGCGCGAGGGAACTTGAGTACATTAATCAAGTGCAAAAATGGAAGAAAAAAAATAGGAAAGCAAATGTATGAAAATTACCCAGCGCCATCTCGAGATTTATGCACCAGTAATGAAAGATGTCAGCCGAAATGCTGCTGAGTCTAAAAGCTCCTGGAAAATGTTTATAAATCAAACTCCGTATAATTAGGAGAGGATCCTTCGACCTAAGCATCGCTGGCAACAAACTGAAAATGTTAGTTTTTCATCAGGTAGTAAATATCAATTAAGAAAGCACTGATCGATTATTTCTTTTCATAATGCGCCAAACTTGCACGGCAATGGGGCTCCAGGGCTCTAGTTCAGATGGCATCCAATCAATCACAAGAAGAATAACAAAGGAAGAAAACAGACTCATGGCGGCTGGCAGCAACCCGAACAGCAGGAGTGTTTAATGAGCTGGTTTAAAATGTTTTAAAAAAGCAGAGATGAGAAGGGTTCTTAAAAATCTTATCAAATGTAAAGTGATTCAGGAAACTTGAAGATTAAATGCAGGAGTGTGCAAGCAAAGGGATATTTTTGTCCGTTCCAAATGAAATTACAAAGGATCTTCCATTTACTCTGCATAGTGAGAAAAAAAGATTGTGACCCCCCCTAGGATGTTCACATATTCTAAACCAAAAATGTCATTATATTCCAATCTGTGGCAGAAAAATAGACACATTTAACTGGATTAAACCAATAGCACGAAAACCTGCATTTATCCACAAATGATTCAAGATTTAACACCCACATGGGAAAAGTCACGTGAGTGTATACAGTGTGTACCATGCAAAACCTCCTTGAGCAGCAAAGACTTCAAGTGCTTCCTGAAAGCAGTGGCTAGCATCTCAAATGGCTTGAGGGATTTTATTCCATTCCTCTTAATCAAATTATTCCCCTCTGTGACACATAAGGGCTGCCTTGTATCGACCGCCCGCTTCACATCATGCCATAACACCTAATTGGGATTTAGTTCCAGGATTTGAGTTCTTCTTCAGTCGATCCTTTACAGATCTGCGTGTATGCTTAAAGTCACTGTCTTGCTGTATGACCCGCTTTGGGTTGAGCGCTCACAGTAGGTCCCATCCATGTCACAGTTCCCTGCCACTTAATATAATAGCACTAAATCTTGAGGCTCAAATGATGTTGCCCCTTTTTCCATTGCTACCTTGCTACCCTTTCTTTATGCCCCTCCCAAATACCTCTTTCTCCTCTTCATCCTACTATCCTCAAACAAATATCTCCTTGAGCACCTCAACTATATAGTTTCTACCCCAAAGGTCATTGGAGACTGAATATTTAGTCCTACTGTATCAGTGGCATGATAAAGTGACTCTACTCTGTGATTCTCTGGTACAAAGCAGAACTCATGGTTGTGTCAATGATGGCAACCCGTCCAGGTCCTCAGGTGGCAAAGCACCCCATACCATAACACTGCCACCACCTTGTTTGCCAATGGAGGAGAGGTTCTTCTGATCTATCACAGTATTTGGTTTTCACCACACACAACATTTCTCATGGAGTCTAAAAGGGTCTACCTTCCCCTCATTGGCCAAGAGAACATTGTTTGAGAAGGCTTGTGGACCATCTATGTGCTCCTCGGAAAACCTCCAGTGGGCAGGTAGTGTAATTAAAAAAAAATAACTAGTGTAGGGGTTTCCATCCAGGTTATCCTTTCATGTACACCCTTTTTCTTCATTTATTTCCCCCCCTAGTTGAGCCATTAACACTTACATTAGCAAAAACGAGAGTGGAATACAGGTCTTTGGATGTTACTCTGGCATTATTTGTGATCATTTGAGATGATTTTCTGGTTCGTTCTTGGAGATGTTTTGCTAGGAGGACTGATCCTGGATTGTGACCTTAAACTTTCGTGGAGACTGACATCAGATTGGTGGATCCAGAAATGCATAGAAATGGTTTTGTAGGCCTTACTTATTGGACTAATGAGAATCAACAACTGCTTTTCTGATGTTGTTAGAGATTTCTTTTGATCATAAAAATATACTTTTCCACACACTGGTACTCTGAGGACCAAACACACAAAGTGTATTATTCTATCAGGGTGACTATTGCACTTACACCGCATACCTGTGTTGTGTGGCCTAGGGTCTTCCTGGTGGTCCACTGTGGCTGTCTGCATCCACTTTGTGGCATGCGGAATGTGTAGAACCTACACACCTCAGGTCCTAGGACACACCACCAGACACAGAATGAGGCTCACACCTCCCTATTGGCATGGTAGCGAGACAGTGCAAGCACTGGAGGGAAATGTCCAATGGTAGAATAGAATTACTGGCAATAGGGTCTCGAATTGTCGGGTAGCAAGCACAACAGGGCAGGGTTTCAGGCAGCGAGGTAGGTATACCCGAGGGAGGAGAAGGGAAAGAGAAAGACAATGGAGCCCAGGGGCAGGGAAACAGAAGCAGAATTGGGGAGAACAATCAGGTAGGCAGAGAAGAAAGAAGCAAGGCAGCTTCAGAGTGCTGAGATGTGACCTGCTCTTCTGGTGGTTTGTTTAAATAACTGCTATAGCAGAAGCAGGCGAGCCACTTCCCGCATTGCCCATTGTCATAACAACCAGAAAGATGTCAGCTAAAGCAGAAAGCCGCCCGTGGGCCGTGATGCCAGTGAACACTAAGCAGCATGACGGTGCCATACTGCATTCGCCCCTGCCATGGCCGCAGGATGCCCTGTCCCTGCCAGAAGACATGGGAGCGAGCCATCCCGCCGTTGGAGACGCCAATGCAGATACAGACGCCACTGCTGGGTAAGGGGTGGGGAGTGTTGAAGGGTGTGTCACGCGGGAGGCAGCGTGATATATCGTTATAGGATGCCACATTCCAAACTCATCTCTGAAGATCGACACAATTGTTTAAATACCTTATGCTAATGATCATAAGGTTCAGAAAACTTTCCCGAAAATGTATTTTTTAGGGGATTTGATGCAGTGCCACCCACCATTGAAGTCTGTAGGGGTATTTTTATTATATTTTCAAACAAGGTGACCTACCGTGGCAAGCGAAGTTTGCAAGTAAGTAAATGTAGTTAGCCAAGACCAGTTTGCACAAAATTGAATCTCAAACATAAAGCATATTTGTACAGAGCACAAGCATTGCTCATTGACTCATCATTGGTGATGATTAACTCAAATCTTTTAAGACTAATTATAAGCCTCACCACAGCAGGCAATATCCAGACAAAATGGTGTTTCCTCGAAATATTCACACCTCTACAGATTCCTTCCACTTCGACATGCAATGCAACCATAGACATGGGCATATACCGCATCATATGTCAGGTTGAAATACAGGCACACATGTATGAAGACTGTGATTGTTACAATTTGGTGGAATTTGTTGGGTTTCACTGCACCAGCTAAAACCTGCAAAATCAGTGAAAATGCTTCTGCATCGAGGTTGTGGTGGCAGCCGATGTTGTGCACTCGCATGGAGCACTGCGTACAGCACTAGTATGAAGTCACAGTGTCAGGTTAAAAAAATGGAGCTAACGCATTAATGCAGTGACTCCAGCCACAGGCCAGGCGAACGACAGATGACTTTAAACCCAAGTAGGTTCTAAAAAAAAGTATTTATTCAGTTTAGAACAAAGGAGCGGAAGTAAGGATGTGGGAGGAAAATCTGTATAGCGGTGGCGTTTAAGGAGATCAAAAAAGGTGAGAGGCATTAAAAGAAACCCTAATATACTGCAGGACCATGCCCTAATGAATAGCAGTTTTTGAGCAGGGTGGAGTTGACATGAAGCAATAGTATAAGGTCACACTCAGTTCTTTGAGGTCCTACAGACTCCGCTACCTTCACACAGAAGTGGCTAGTGTACCGTGGTACTCGTGTCATTTGCTTGATTGCCGTCCAGGTGACAGTTGATCTCTTCTGTATTTCCCTGGTGAATGTAGTCTGCAGTCATTGTTTTCATGCACAGCCAGCTCAGGGTGGTTTTCAACGGTTTCAGCTATCTAAGCCAGTCCCCAGCTCAGATTGATCAAGAGCCTAACCATAGGCCATGGCTTCTCAGAAACTCTCTGGGTGTGGGCTCGCCACAAGCAAATCCTACATATCTTCCTTGGTGGGTTTGGCCATCCCACCAGAATCAGGATTATGGCTCCTGACTAGCCTATTTCGCTCTTTCTACCCATCTGGTTCTTGTCAAGCAAGACTTATTTATTTTCCTAGGTGGGCTTTCTAGTGACACCAGAATCCGGACGCTCCCGGTTAGCACATATTTATTTTGCTTCTCTTGGGGTGTTAAGGCTTCTAGCCTGACCCGTCTCTCTACCCAGGCTAAGGCGGCTTTCCACTTCTCTAGACCCTGTGTCAGGCCGCGCCTTAGCACATGCCCCACAGGTCTTGCTGTCTGCCCTCCCATGCCTTTTCTAGCCCATGTCCCACTTAGCGTTGCCAATTGTGATTTTCTTCTCTGGACCTCTATGTCCACTTTGGTTCTCACTCGTCATCTGTTGCCAACGTCTCCCTGCCTCTGACAACATCCTTCCTCTCGCCTCATTTCTCCTCTAACTTCCTCCTGTTTGACATCATGTTCTTTCTTCTCTGCCGCTCCTCTAACTCCTCGTTGATATTTCCTCTTTAATCTGCCCAAATTTGTTTTTCCTCCAATGCATCCTCTGCCTGCGATATCCTCCTTGCTTCCTGGCTCACTTGACACACTTCCTAGAAGTTGGCCTTTCCAGGCTCCTTCAAACTGGAGCTGCAGCTGCCGCCTTTTATATTCAGGTTCATTGTGGTATTAGATCAATGAGGATCTTACTGGGGACATTTGGGTGCTGTTGTCAGTGGAAATATATGATTGGTCGGCTGCTGCTGGCAAGCCATCCTCTTCCCAGGATGTGCCTAATCGTATGTATACAGTATTTTGCTGTCCCGCACCTCCACAGGCAAAGGCTTTAAATGGGGACTGGCCATCTTGGGATTAGCCGGCCTTGTCATGGAGTCTGCCCGATTCTCTCCCCATGGGTAGTGTGCACGTTGCTGGACTGACACGAACCGTGGTCTTCAGCCCTGCAACTTTTCACAGATCCCTCTGTCTTCCATCAAGTAGCCAATACTGGATACAATTGTGATTGCATCCACGATTTAACTTGTAGACCACGCTCATTTGACAACACTCACCATAATGCTGTGTTTTATATTTGTGGCCTGGGCTCTGTGAAGGCATTATGAAGCAAGACACAGATTCAAAGTTCAAACAAAAATAGTTTAATAATTTAAATGTTAGGATGGTTGAAGGTCTAACTTGCCCTATGTTAAGGTGGGATTTCCCTACCTAAAGAAACTAAGAAAAGTCTGAGTCAACTTAAACTTGAAATTCTGTGTGTCGAAAACCTATACTTGCCCTCACAACTAAAGCTAAACAATGTGTAGGGATATCAGCAACACAAGACATTGGACCTCATTACGAGGTGGGCGGTAAGGGGTTAACGGCGCCGGTAAAGGGACTAGAGCCGTTAATCCCTTACCGCCCTATTACCAGGTCTGCTCACGGGACACGCTGGTTTTACCAGGCGACCTTAGCGGGTCCTGCGAGCAGCCCAACATGCTAACAACGGGCCCGTCATTAACGGGCCTGTTGTTAGCATGCTCCCCATTCCCATTGAGCCCTATGGGGGCTCGAATGGGGATGGTCCGGGTTCCCTGAATGGGGAAATACCGGACCCTCCAAGGTCGGAATGGCCCGGTATTTCCCCATTCAGGGAACCCGGACCCAGACCCGAGTTTGGAGGCAGCCATGCCCTTATTAAGGGCATGGCTACTTCCAAACTCGTAATGAGGCCCATAGTGTTCCAAACAAAGTTCCAAGCTTCTTTCAGATCTGGGCTTACTTTCAACCTCCCCCATCCCCAAGTTCAAGACAGTTTCACAAAGTCTTGGGGTTCCCTGCCCCAAGAAGACAACACAGTTTAAGGATAAAAAAAGGGCCTCAAGGCAGCACCAAAGTTCATAAGGTCTTCCCCAAGACGTCACCTTTGCCAGCTTGCCAACTTATGCTTAGTTTCCGTCTCTCAATATTCAAAACCAGTGTCAGGTCAATTTTACACTCCTCCTGGTTTATTGACAGCTCATACATATTTATTTCTTCTGCTTCACTTCAGCAATCTCTTTCATACATTTGACTTTGCTCTCAGTACATTCCCTTGGCTTTCACAGATAGGTTATCACCGGTCTAGGTTTAGTTGTCAAACCACATGGTCCTCCCATTACAGGTCACGCACCCGGTAACCCTATGCTTTCTTGCCCACATAGGTTCTCTTGCAACTTCACCTGTGTTCTGATTCACATTCACTTGGCTTTCTTGGTGCCAGCATTTTGGCTTTGACACAATGCGTTTTCCTCTTTGCCAGTCTCTTAGTTGAAAATGTTCTTTCATACAGTACACTCTGTGGTGCTCTCTTTCCTTCACCACATTGTTTTCACACTCTTCCGTAATATTCATTACTTGTTTTTCATTGTATTTCATAAGATTCCTTACTTGCTTTTCATTGCATCTCACACAATCTCACTTTGCATTCATAGGCTTGTCAAAAGCTTGCCATTAGTTTGGTATTCAATAGTTCACAATTCTTATTCTTTCATTCACAGTTCATCTTGTTCGTTTTGATCACTATAAGCCTTCCCTTTGGGTTCCCTTTATTTCGTACATCTCATTTAGTTTGTTCGGCAAATGCTATTGCCCTTTTCCAGCCCCCAGGAGAGCCCCGGTCTGAGTGTTCCATTTTGTTCACTCATCTGTCCCTGGCAGCTCCTTTGGGCGGCTCCTTTCCTCTTATTCCGCTCAGCATACAGGTTTTTGTAGTTTTGTGAGCCCCACTCGCATTCCAGTGTTCTTTCTGTGAGTTGCCATCAGCTCCGCTCACCTTTCGTGGACGCTACCGGTTGCTTGCCGCAACTGCTTTCTTCTGTGTGCCACATCTCCTGCGGCAGGCACCCGATCAGGGAGGCTCCCACCACTGCAATCTTCCCACGGCCTGCCCGGCCTCAGCACCAGAGTTTCTCCTGTGAACTTGACAGCATCCAGGTTTTCCAACAGGACCTTCCTCAGCAGCCTCCTTCTCCACAGGGTTTCTCTCCCTCCAGGCACATAACACTCGGCTCGGCTTTTCTCCTGCTGGTCACTTCCCTGAAGGTCACTCCACCTTTTATGCACCTGTAGCCACCTAACGGGTTGCAGGTGTGAATTCTCACGCTCAATTGCCTGACCACAGTTAGCGGAATTCGCTGGACATGCCAGACCCTCACAACAGTCTGTTTGCCTCTTCCTCGTCTCAGTACTAGAGTGGTGAAATTACATTTTAGTGTGTACCACTCCTAGACGCCTCTTCCTCATCCCAGTACTATAATGGTATGAATGAGGGGGAAAAGAGGGGAGGTGATCGACAACAGCCTATAAAGGTAGGGGGGGTAGGTTGATTATTATAAGGAAAAGGGGGTACCATGTCTCACCTGTGGACATCCTCTCTCCAATCCCCAAGGATCCTTCACCAAGGTGATCATCCCTCACATCTCCACCCCCAGGGTCAGGATCCAAAAGCAATGGCATTTCCCTGGTCCCCTGAGAAGAGGATCCAAGGGGAGTAGGTGTGAAGATACCCTCATGTTTCTCACAGCTCACAGATCCTATTGCTGTCTGTGTTTTCACACTTTTGTTTTCCTTATTAGAACAGTGACAGGTGAAAAGGGAGTGGACCGAATTATGAGTTCTCAATATCCAACAGTGTCAGGGGGGATATTGGAGGCTGAGAATTGAGAAGAGGCCCAGGGGTGCTCCATATAACACCTTGGGGTGCTCTGATTAATTTGGCCCCTTCTCACCCAATTTCCCTTTACCTTCGAATTTTGATTTTGTCACACTGTTCACTCCATTGCTGTGAAGTGAGATGAAGGACTGGAACACCCCAGGAATAGCCCAGGAGTCAGATGCTTCATCGGTAGGGCTATTTGCCTGAGGCAATTCCCAGGCTCTGTAAAAGCCTGTTTGAGGGAATACTAAAAGTGAATTGACCAAGGAGAACCAATCGTCACAATCACCTTGTTGCCTTTATTATTTATTTATTATTCATCTGTTTCTCCTCTTCGTCGCACTTTCCACTTCTCCCCCCTTCCATGCACTTATCCCCTCCCCCTATCCCATGCACTTGCTCATTCTCAATGTCACGGGCCTAGTAAGATCGCTGTTTTGTTCTCACCTGTTCCCCTCCCTTGCCTTGTTGTGCTCTGAAACATTTGGGTACGAGCGCAATAGAAATAACATATCAATATCAATGTCCAAGAGAGCCCTCTGGATGGGGGAGGGGCGCAGGGGGGTAAATGCAGAGAGTATTGTCAGTTTCTACCTTGCAAGGTAAACATCAAGTTATTTGTGCGCACACACTCAATGCACACAACACCAGAGCGCACAAACAATGAAAAAAAGAGACCAACGGCACACCTGAGAAGCATATAGCACAGTTTCAAATCTTTATTACAGTCTGAAGCTATAGGATTGGGGTTAGTAACATGATAGGAGAGGACTTCTTCACATAAGTATACGCCCTTACTGGATTGCTACTATGCACCATCCTGCCATTCTGAACCTCCCTGGGGATGCAGGATGGGACAAATGCCTAAAGACACAGGTAATGTGTCTATAATAGCAAACGAACTAAAAGGTGTCTAGGAGGGAGAACTAATCTATGCACAATCCTACTCTAAAGGATCTAGAATCAATATCTCAGATTCTTAACTTGACCCAGCCCCCGAATGCCGAAAGTAGAGAGGGCGCAGCTCACTTCTTTTGTGTGATCACAGTCCCAGAGATATAGCACCTTGCACGCTCCTTAGTGCATTTACAGCCTCGGGGTACAGCCCCAAGCTTGCCTCTTAAGCACAATTTTACTTACAGGGATATAGTGCCCAGCACACTCATTTGTGTTTTTGCATAGATGTTGCTTTGGCCCATGGGTTGCATTCGCAGGTTCTTTGGAACCACCAAAGCCTACCAGCAAGACCTGTGTTATAGCATAGAAGATGTACTTGAGCAGTCGAGTACCAGTAGCAGCAAGGATGTATAGAGTAACATTGCTTTGATTAACGTTACTTTGCTTTCAATTACTCTTCAGTTCAGATGTAGACCTAGGAGACAACCGCCGGTGCACTGTCAGGCATTCACAGCTCATCTCTGACACTCTCAGAATAATACATACATCACATTTACCAAACATTTTGAGCCATCATTTGTCACCCTTCTACTAGCACGCAAGGAGGACTGGTGACAATACGCTCAAAATAAGCTATAAAAAAGGTCTTCCCCTCCCGTGCCAGCTGTTGCCAGACTGAAGTAATTATTGCCCACCAACCGAGTGTCGCCCTCTTGGGCTGGAGCCTAAGCAGGCTGTGGGTTCTCCTTTCTGGTTCCCGGCCCAAGATAGGATCCGAAAGCGCAGCACCGATGTCACAATATCTCCTTTTCACCTTCTGTACTGAATCTGAAGTTTACGGTGTAGTCTTCAGTGGTCTTATGCTTTTTCTAACCCCTGGGGACGGGCTCTCCCTAGCAGCTGAGAAGTGGCTCTCTGCCGGCTCTAAGTGCTTCTTCCTTCTGGCTCTGCACCTCCTTCTCCTTGAACCACCATTCTCTGTGTGTCAAACTCTAGCCCTCCTGTTCCCTTTACAGAGTTTTGCTTTACCTAAATTACCCAATAAGTTATGTGATTGATTAAGCTGGCCTGTCATGGGCACAGCCTGGTTAGAGCACTCTTTGCCTATATTTTCCTCACTTGTTTTGCGTTTCCCTCTGAGCGTTTTCAGGTGCAGTGTTGGTTAACACCCTTATAAACATGAATTAACTGATTGCCCCGTTTAACAAAGATGCAGACCTGCAAAATATTCCGTCAATCAAAAATATTTCCACAAACCACTGATACATATTTTCCACTTTACGGCAAACTATGGGGGTTACGGAGTAAGCAAGCACATCAATTTGAAGGAACTTTAAGGTTATTTGCCATCTGCATTTCAGGCACATTTTCCTCAGGTGCATTGGTCAATAAGACGCACAACACTGCCCCTCACAGAGCTGGCAATGATGCCAGACAGGGTTGGAAAAAATGATCCCCCAGATGCGATTAGAAATAATGGCCAGCAAGCAGAATTTACAGTATTTTCGAGGAGGCAAGAGATCAGTAATGATGACAGGTGCCGCGGGATTAAAAACAATTGTCCTCAGGCAGGGTGAGCAATAAAGATGAGCAGTTGAAGGATTTGCTAAATGGTCAACTGGCAGACCATTAGGGATAATGATAGCAGGCAAGGCTTTAGCAATATTGACATTATGGAATATTAATTACCACTATTCTGGGTTGCCCTTAAAGATCTCATGCAGGGTTGGCAACAAGTAATGCTCATATAGCTCAGATATTGTAGTGCTCTGGCAGCTTGCCCGCCCCCACCGCCGCCTGCCTCACTGGTGTAGCCCGATCATCCGTCAATTCCACGTGCAGAGCTCTGGAAACTAACAAATCAATACATTGCCGCAGGCGCATTCCCCTTGGAGACAGCACAACTCTCCAGCCACTCTAAATTTGAAAAGCACAACTTTCCAGACAATCCTCCACAGGCTCATCCCGAAGAGTATTATACGCATGTGGTACCCCATCGACCTCTTATAGGTACATCATGCCCATACCCACTTCTCAAAGCCGCGCAGAAATAGCACCACCTTGCATCCATACCTCTGGGTGGACATGTCCATTATCCCTCCACACACACATGGGAGGGGAGGAAAAAGAGGGACTAGTAGTTTAAAGGAGGGTGGAAAAGGGGGAGGATGGATGTAGGGGGAGGAGAGCTGGAAGAAAGGACAGGTGATAGCAAGGAGAGGAGAAAATCAGACAGTAAAAGAAGAGTTCTAGTTGATAAAGTGACAACTCTGGAACTAGATGATCTGGGTTCTAATCCTGGTTTCGTGGACCTGAGTAAAATTGTTAGATCTTTGGAAAGTCACTATTTCCCTGGGCGCTTGTTTGCTCGTTTGCCAAATCTGGGAGGACACAGAAAGATGATGAATATCAAGTGCTTTATTACCAAAAAAAGATTAGCCAATAGAAAACTGTTGTGGTCTGGTGATTAACTTGTAGACATTGTAACACGATTATCTTGATCCTAATTACAGCTTCCTCACTTGTGTGATCTTGGGCACGTCACTTAAGCTCCATCTACTCAACTTCCTAATTTGCCAAACATTGGAGTGAATAACAGCATAATGTACTACAATAAATGTAAACTATTAGTGTAGAGAGTGAGGTAGATGTAGTTTAGGTTTCATAACATTTTACATAACGAACAAGCCCTTTCAGACTTCCAAATCCAACCTAGACAGGAAGTGGTTGACTTTGGAATCAGAAGATCCAGTTGTTAACCATGGCTTCTCCATTTGATGAAAACCGTTTGAATCGGGACATATTGGACCCCCCTGTGCCTCAGGAACATTTGGAGTGATTAAACATAACTGTTAAATAAACCTATTCACGAGTGATGTGGTTCAGTGGCAAAAATCATACATTTTGGAATCAGAAGGACTATTCTAATTTAGGCCATGATTGTGGTGTAGCATTGCTGCTTGAACCATTATAGACTCATTTCCAATCCCTGTAATTTACCAATTGTGACTAATGATTTGTTAATGGAGTCTGCCTTTAGGTCTGATAGTTTCGGTAGCTAGGTGCTGGCACCCATTATCTATCCCAGAGTATTACCATGCTGCAGCCTCGGTTTTAGGGACATCATTTTAAAAACCATACATTGGCCCATCATCGGGGCTGAAAACCATATCCATTCCTGGGGTGTCATTGAGGGGACACAGGTTGTGCAGTGTCATTTCAGCGACCCTTATTTTAGTGAAATAATGCCACTGATTCTCAACTCGATATAAGCATTTGTCCAACATTGTGCGATTTTGGAGACACAGATTTCCCCCTCTGCTTCTGTTTTCTTACCTGAAAAACGAGGACATGCTCAGTAATAAACCAAACACCAATACAAGTGGTTATATGAAATCAAAACACAAAGGAGATTTGATCACTTCCCAAGTAGCTGACTTTGGTACTGAAATGTGTGGACCCTATTCTCGGCTTCCCTACTTGACGAACATGGTTTGATCTTGCACAAGTCAGTTCCCTCATCTCCCATTTTATGTCTTATGCTCTTACTTTTCTCATCTGCCAATGTGAAGGAGCCAGAATGGAGACATGCAGGGGGTGAATCAGACATTACAACTCTTGATAGCTTTTCAGTTTGTATGTGAGACCTTTGGCTCATATAATGAGGTAAGCAGGTGTACGCCTCTACATCTATGCAGACGATATGCAGATGATTTTTCAAATTGGCAAGGATGATAACCTTGTAGGAAATAGGGTGAAACTGTGCCTGGAACAGGTCAACGCTTGGATGTGTCAAAATAAGCTTATGTTTAACGTCCAGAAGACAAAAATGCAGATATGCTCAGCACACTGGACTAACCCCAGGCCGGGTAATTTTGGGCCAGGAGAGGCATCAAGATGGATGTCTCAGTTCTGGCTTCCCTCCCTTGGGTTATGCCCCTCCCTTCTTCAAAAAGTTAAGAATCTAGGAGTGTGGCTCTACTCCTCTCTCTCTCTCATTGGAGAGCCAGATTTCTCAAGTTTCCAGTGCTTGCTTCTTTCATCTGCAGACTTTGAAACGCCAGCTGGATTATTTTTTCTTTGCACATAAAATCCGAATTATGAATGCTTTTATATCTAGTAGGCCTGACTTTTGTAATGCATTATATCTTGGCCTACCTAGGAATGCTGTATGCAAACTTGTGAAATGGGGAGTCTGCTTGTTTGCCATTCAGCCTGCCCTCCTGTTGAACTCACCCAGGGGTGTTGCAAGGTCTGGAAAAGACCCGGGGCTATGCTAATGTCAGAACTGTCGGGACTGGGGGCTAGCTAACCTTTTGGCTGTAGCTCCTGAAATTCTATACAGGGCTACAACCAAAAGACCAAGGGCTATAACCCCCTTGCCCCCCCCCACCCCCTAGCAACGCCTCTGAACTCACCTCTGACTGAGCTACGGGGGATTAAGAACTTGTGAGACTTTCGCCATAAAGTAAAGATCTTCCCGTTTCCACCATGAGAATGAGGGCTGTTAGGGTATAGGGGAATGGGTCTCTGTTGCTTCTTTTTGGGGTCACTGTACCCACTTCTTAAGCACCTTGATGCCTCCCTGTGAGGTGATTGTCTGTGCTTAATAAGTGCTGGACCATACCATACCATAGCTTGGTTGCTTATTTGGTTGCTCTCATGTGATATGTGATTTTGTGATCATTTGAACCAAGGATTCGCCAGCACAAAATATGTCCTACAATGTGTGAACATCCGCGCAAAGCTGGTTGCTGCATATTTTGCACACCTGCAAAGGTGGAGGGTTTAAAGTGGCCATTTTGTGGTCAGGTAGTTGAGCATACACTTGTGCTTGGCTCTCCAGGAAAGCAATTATACTCGGTGCAAGCGTGGACATGCTGGGCGACCATGGGACTTCTATGATGTAATCACCAGAGTACGAGGAATCGCTCCCTGCAATAGCCATCCTCCTGACACTACCACCCTCTTGTGAGCCCCCCACCATTTGAAACATGCAGTATTGAGCGGCACATACCAAGGCCTGCTTTGTTGGAGTGCAAGTTGGGTGTAAATAGCAGTGGCTGAACCAGGAACATTAATTCACCAAAGTGCCAGTGGTATCACACGTATGACATCACAGGAAGTGATGTCAAGTGACATTTGGCCTTGATAAAATCACATGAAGTGACATCATAGGATATTTGATCATGATAATCACAGGAAGTTATGTTGAGGTTTTAAAAAAAAGAAACTACAAAAAAAACTGTTAATAGAGAAGAGAACGGACTATTTTAGATACCATTTAATATTGTGCCCCTCATGTTGCCTTATATGCTACTCGTGGGTTTATTAGATGATAAGGATCAATACAGATTCAAGACTGCGTTCATATGCCAATATCGGCGCATTTTCTCAGTTTCTGCCATTGCAAAATGCTACCAGAATGTGGCAGTTGCATCCTCCTTTATAAAGATAACGACATCTGACGCAATAACTGCACATACCCGTTATAAATATACGTCACAAACTGACATGTCATGGTATCGGTATTATATGCCAAGTGCAGCTTCAAGCATGCAGTGCCATTTTAGGCCTTTTATAGCATAATATGTAAGATACAGCCAGGCACATCAAGGTGCTGTCATTATATACCCAATTCAGCCTCTATTTCCTCATATGCCCGATATGTACAGGTACAGCAGACCTCTCAACTCACACAGTCTACTCACTTGCCGATTCCCCAAACGATTCATACATTTAAGTGCAGCCTTAGGTACACATGAACCACGCCGCGGGCAAGCTTCCGGGTCACCAGATCTAGGGTGCAGTGCAGCTTGACAGCTGATTCTCCAAATTCCCCGACGGCCCATATGCTGACAACCATGGGTTTAGAGGTCTGCGTTTGCGGTTTTGACTATCAGCTTCGACAACATGTTGTGCTCTGCCATTGCTTCTCTTTCTTGTTTTTTCTCTTTTCCCACAAACACTGAGTCCTCAACGTCTTGCTGATGCGCAACGGTGGGGACGAGGGTTTCCCACACCGTGTCCCACCTTTAGCTCCTCAGTAGCTCCTTCGGACTCTACTGAGCTAAGAGAGGGGACTGGGCTGGAAAATACAGAAAGAAAAGAGGGTTCTCACCGAAACCCTCTTTACTTTCGGTTAGGCACTGTTGCATGTCACCCCTGTTGGAAGACATGGCATCTCCTAGTGTCGTTGTCTTGGTCACATGGGGTAACCATGTCACCAAGGTAATAAAAAGAACGAGCTGCTTCCGGCTCGTCAGTCGAGCTACAACTTGACTCCGGTGTCGTTCTTGAGTGCACCCTGCTGGTGCAACACCGCGTGCAGTAGGCACAGGGACGGGGCCCTGCACGAGGTCGGCACCCCTGCTGGGCAACGCCAGCCTACTTCAAATTGATAGCCATGTGACCATGGCTGAGGGTGCCACTCCGGCCTGGGTTCCCCCAGAGCCGGGGCTGCAGTGAGCTGGGAGCCCCCAGCCACGTGGTCTGCTCCGGTGATCCGGGGCAAGCTGGGTGCCCCCCGCTCCTCTTTTTGCTACAGGACTGCAGCTTTGGTAACACATGTCGGGTGATCCCGACACTGGCTGAGGCCCGCCCGGTGACCCGAGGCGGGCCCCACAACAGGCACTACAACTGCTATCCCTTCACCAGGTCTTGGAAAGGGCAGTGCAGGGTGTGGCAATGGCTACCAAGCTGGTACCTCTGGTGACACCCAAAAGACGTCCCTGGGCTGGGCAGTGGAGAGTGTAGGGTTCCCTAATCTCATGACCCACTGACCGGGACTCTATTTAGCAAAGCCGGTAGCAGAAAGGAGGGCGACTCCGAGAGTCTTCCTGTTACCACCTGCGGAAAACTATTGACTGCTTTTGGGCGTCCCTTGCTGCCGGAGTCCCCAATTCCCCACAATTAAGAACTCAAAAGTATTCCAGAAGGCAATTAAAAGCACACAGCAGAATGCGAGCACCGAGCATATCAATAGCTTGGTGTTTATAATGAAACGTGTGCTGAGCATTGTGTGCTTTGAATAAGATTAGTCTAGGCTTACACGGTCCTTTGCATAAAGCAGTGTTCTACAGGGTGGCGTCATTCCAGTGGATGATGGACTACACTGCTCTCTGTTGGTTCTCTTTCTGAATTTGTATAGTTAGCCATTCATCAACGCACAACTGCTTTCTTGCAGACTTGGCAGCAAACGTGCTTTCTTCCAAACTCTCTTGCAGGCTTTTAAAAAAGAAGCCACCCCAGACATGCTGCCCAACACTGCAACTCCTGTCTGGACTATTGGTCTTTTTTTACTTTCTCGATCTGCTTCTTTGAAAGTCACTAATTTTGCTTTCAGATCCTGCACAAAAAGCAATACATTCTCTTTTGGGGTGGAGGGAATACAAATTACATATGTATGCGCGAGACATCCAACAGCCAGAAAAATGCAGATGGCGTGCACGTGGGGGGACTGGGAACCAAAAGATGCCGAGGAAATAATGTTCAAAGTGGCTCCATATTATACTTTTTCAGCAAGCCCAACCCTGTTCCTATGAGGAAATGTGTAAATAAAATAGGTTACCACACAAAGGAGGCCCAGGGCGCAGAGGCCTACCGGGAAATCGCCAGAGTTCCCTATAGGCCAGTCCAGCCCTGCACTGGCGCTCTTCTTCTTACATTATCGTTGTTCATTAGCAAAGGGTTGTAAGAAATGTAAAGCTACTGCTCCTTTTAGCCAGACCGTGGTTATTTGTTAAATCGCGTTGAGAGACAATCACAATGTACAGCGCATGCAAAGAACGAAATTAATACACAAAACAAAAAACAAACCATTTTAGAGGGCACCTTTGGGAAAGGTGCTTTGAAACCGACCACAACTAACAAATACCCTGTCAGCCGCTGGTGCATCACAGGCCTGCCTCAAAACAACATTCAGGAGCATGTAGAAATGCACCTCCTATGCCATCCCATGTGGTGTGCCGAAAGGCAATCAGCATCCGAGTGCCATTTGTAGCAGCTACGCAGAGACATTTCACATAGCTGTAGTTTACAGGAGACCTAAAAAAGGTGGGGCTCGGACCAAGGTCTCCCTATGGAGGAATTTAAATCAACAAAACACAGCGCCCATGGGAGACACTTCACAACCCAGTTTTGCTGACTATTCCACAACTATCCTTTGCATCAACACAACCCATCTCCAATCATACCTTACGTTTCCTTTCAGGGGCAACCCAAACACACATGTACAAAAATACATTTTATTCGATTTCACAAATAAAAAAACAATATCGTATATGTTCACCAAAAATAAACAAAATGTAGACTCAAAAGTTGTGATAGGGTTAGTAAAGTGTGCCTCAATTGTCTGTAATGTAATACAACTTTCTTTTTGTGCATCTTCACACCATTGAACATAGTGGATTTTCTGGACTCTGTGCCATGTACCTCATTAATGTACCATTATAATTTCCACCATCTACATCAGTCAAGCCTAGTTGGCACTCACAAAAAGTCGCATTCCCTCTAGGTAAGGGTACAATGGGCCTGTGTATTTATTCTCGAAAATTATGGCTCCTATCCCTGACTCTTTGTACCAACTAATGGGGAGAAACGTGACTTACCCTACTGTGTTAACGTCCCTAAGGGAAAGATCAGAGCTCATTCTCTGTGACATTGGTGTGAATCTGGAGACCTTGGTCTGTAATCCTATGAAGGTCAAAAAGGCCCTACTTGATTTTGACTGGATCCAGATTACTGATGCCTTCCATTCCTACCCTTCTCTGAACCATCTGGTGCATGAACATAGATGTAGAGGCTCCTTATCGAAGATTCTGGCTCAATTCCCGAATAAATTCTACCGGGGAATTCTACTTAGGGCACGATGGAACCTCCTACCTACTGGGGAAATCCAACTAAGAAGGTTGCAAATAACGAATGATGCCTCTAGTTGCCGGTTCTGTATGGGAAAATTAGAAACTCTTTATTAACTTTAATAAAAGTCTGAAATTGTAGACTCCGTGTTATAGAGGGCATCTGTGAAGGACTAACTGTTGGTCTGCTTGACTAGTTTGTAATCCTAGCCCTGTGAATATGTCGCCATAATGACCTAAATGATAAACTGTGTGTATGGAACTTAAAATGCTCTAAGACACCATAGTTTAATTGTTGATATATTTGATCCCCTCCTCACTTTAGGTGTGGTAGGGGCTAAGATATACTATTTGCTTTATTTGTACTACTTGGTCTTCAATCTACTGCCCTTTTCCCTTAGGACAGGTTGAATGCACCAATTGAACTGTACCTCTAATTGGTACTGTATTATTGCCTCACTGCCTTGGTTGGAATTTTTAATATTACCATTGTTCTTATTATTCCACTTACAATGGTTAAGTGAGTTTTTCTCTTTTTTCCCCTTTTAAAAATGACTATTTTTTTAAAATATGATTGTGTTTTTATATTTGTTCTGATTCCTTTACTTGTGTATTTCTAAAGGTTTAATTAAACCAATAGCAATAAATAAATAAATAAAAGTCAAAAGAGAAAAGTGCATACAAGTTGTTGTGTTCTGCTTGCGCCATTGCACCACAGTAGCCAGCACGTTGTTGGGGTTGGCTATAACTACCCCATCATCTCTCTCGAAGAAATGAATGCAGTGGTGTAAAGATAATAAGAGCATACTTGCATTTTATTGAAGGAAATCAATCAACAGGGTACTGTCAACAACTTTAGAGATCGTTTTGGAAGTCTACGTTTACTGTGGTCAAAAAGTCTCTATTTAAACATAAAAGCTTCCGGTGAAGAAAAGAAAGGGTTTCCCATGGAAGGAGTCAGTAAAGCTACCAGCAATGTAGCTGGGTAGGAGACAAAGGTGATCTGATGCTTGGGTTTAGTGCAGCTGTAGATGACGACACAGTGGCGGCTGGTGAATTTTTGAACTTGAGAATCATAAATATTTGAGACTAAAATGCATGAGAGAGTAAGCGCAGTGAGGGAGCCTGAACCAAATAAGTGTTGTTTGGGGGGGCAGAGGGTCGCTCCCCCAAGAAAATGTTTAAAATAATGGATTAAAATGGTGCGTTTTACAACACTTTCTGGTGCCCCAAATTGAGGTGTTGCTGCATTTACTCAGAGGCGTAGGCAGGATTGTCGAACAAGTGGGGCCTGAAGTTTATGTAGTTAGGCCCACCGAAGTGACATTAACATTTGTAAATGCCTACACAGCCCTGCTGAGTGGAAGCAAATCCATTCTAGTCAAACCCTCTCTCTTGCCTACTCTCTCGCACAGCTTCCTACTCATCTACAGGCCCACTGGATACAAGAGACACTTCCCCAACAGCATATGCGACTCAACTGTGGCCACTATAGTTAACCACCCTGCACTCACCCTTCTGGTTCGACATGCCCAACAACTCCATGACTCTACCCCTGGTCGACAGCCTAGAGGCACTCAATGTCACCCAGCATATCACAGGACCCACACACACTGCTGGCCACACACTTGATGCCATTTTAAACTCTTATTACGACCTCATCTCCACCCCTCAACCCTGCATCTGGACAGACCACTCTGCCATACCTTTTTATCTCCTCACACCGATACCCCCCCCCCAAGGCCTCCTCCACACCTACTTCTCAGAACAAGTGCTGGAACAAGGTCAAGGTACTAGCGGACCTGGCCATGGTGCTGCTACACGCCCTCCCACCACTCCCAATGACAGATAGACCCTTACCCATAGAACTCTGACTGCAGGCTAAATGACTCACTCATTCTCCTAACCTCTTCCAAGTCTGCTCCCTCCCGCAATGGACCTACTCCCAAATAGTTCACCCCCAACAGAAGACTCTTAAAAACCAATAACCGCTCACTTGATAGCAAATGGCGAGCTTCCCGCACTGGGCAAAGCAAGTCAGTATTTGCCGCCCCCACCACAGAAATTACAAATCAGGGATCCGAAAGGCCAAAAAAGCCTATTATGATAGAAGGATCCTGAACTGTCGTAGCGGCAGCAATGAGCTCCACAGGGTCATCACAGAATTCCTGAACCCCCACCTGCTGGGGAGCAGGTGCAAGTGGATCTAGGTCACCGGGCCTAATCACCACCCATGTTATTAGCCCTGCCTTTTTCTTCCTGCTCTTAACTCTTAGATCAAGGGCGTCTCCCGCCCCGGCGTCTGAAGCGAAGGGCAGACAAAGAAAAGGGCAATTCCGGTTTGGACCAGGAGGACCCAGTGCAAGACAGCAGGTAAGCATGTACCAACATATGTTAACAGGCTAGCCCACCCTCTCTGGTCCACCTGTGATGTTCCCTTGTGCCCCCCTTTCTCGCACACAGGTGTTGCCCATTTTGCTTGATTCTTCTACCCTGCTTCCCCTCTCCCTCCAGCCTACTTCTGCAGGAGTCTGTCCTGATACATTCTGGTTTCACCATCACCATCTTGTGGCCAATGCTGGATTTGACTTTTATGGACTTCATTGATTCACAGTGTGTCACCCTTTCTCAACTCTCATGCTGGACTTTCTTTGCATCTTGTACTCCTGGTGGTGTAAGTGATTTCAACCCGGCACTTCACCTAAGTCAATGCCTAGCGTGGGATGCACAATTGAAACCCTTAATTATTTATTTATTTCTATAAATTCTTTTATTTCTGAATGATGTACCCTCTCTTTGACTCCCCCCCCCCGGTCCCACTGAAGCAGGCTGTTTTGCACAGTTAAAATATTTATTTTAAGTATTTCACAATATAGATATCACACTACTTTAATGGTTATACAATAATCACCAATGGGGTGATGTCACAATAAATCTCTTTAATTACACGGAGTAATGACAGGAAAAATAATGCAGCACAGAATAATACTTTGGTGTGTGTTCAATCAAAATGCAATGTGATTACTCTTTCCCCCTGCACACTACTCAATCCCCCCAATATGCAATATAAAGAGATGGAAGGAGAGAAAACAGGTTTCAGGAACACAGAATTCAACACAGGAGTATCAATACCTATTTCCCCCCCAGCAAACACAGAGAGGGAAACAGGAATGATTGCAAACTTGTCAAAATGGTTTAAAGTTGGCTTTGAATGGAATGGTAAAAACACTGAAAATTGATTTAATTCACTAAAATGGTTTCAATACTAGTGGGAGCCGCTTTGTATGGTTTCAGATAAACACTAGCAATGATTACTGAATAATAGGCAAGTTGAAAACTTAATTCTGAGATCGGATGCAATGTACAGCTGTTTCACACGTGATAGATTTGAGCCAAATGAGAAATTTGCGGCAAACTTTTCGGCGCGTGTTAAGCGCGATTGCAGAAGAACACTTAAATTTCGTTTCTAGCATACACATTGAAGAAGTTATGAAGGTTTTTGTAGAGGTTGTTTTTTTTCAGAAAGTCAAAATTACAAAACAAGAATGCGCTTTTTAAAATTAACAAACAAGGTTTCTTTACACTAGGGGAGACGATGAAGATGCAAACTACACGACAGCGCAGCCACCACCCCAGGATATCACTGGTTTGGCCTGCCGAGACGCTTGCCTTTATTCAGACAATATATCAGCGCAAAGATGATTTTAACACTACTATTACAAAGGACTATAGGGTAAGAGAAAGAGTTCAGGCAAGAAAAGGATTTCTACAATGCAGTTCTGGATATAATAGAATGGGTTTGGATAGGATGACTTATGGAAAATACATTTGCTAGTGACAATCCTATGCGAAGGATATGCTCTACCAATGTGTGGAATGGACCGGTCTGGGATCTGGTCAGGGATACTTTCTGGACAGGAATCAGCTAGCACACCGGAATGAACTCAAGGTGCTCTGGTTCTGCAATCAGCAAAGCACTCTGGACACTGCACGGTGGGACTGGACTGTTTCTGACAGGTACTGTTTCGCAGTTATCTGGTCACAGCTCGGCTCTATTGGGTTGGATCTTTGGATTCTAGCAAGAATTCTTAGCTAGAAAGCAGCACAGCACAGCCAGGCTGTTCTTGGGTTCCCCTTAGAGATCTGGGGTAAAATCTGGTTTCAGGATTTTTAAAGGCCAAGCTGAGAATGGTTCAGCAATGGAAATGGGCCTTTCTGCTTTCAGAGTTCTGGAGTCTGGAATATAGATTTCTCTTGCAAAGAGCTCCACCAGCAATCAGTTGGTGAGTGAATTTGTGTGTGTTTCTAGGTCCTAAGCGGTCTCTATTTATGTATTTCCTAAAGGGGTGGGTATGCTGAATACTACTAGGAACACCCCTAGGTATTCTATTGGTTTGGGTCTTTCCTCTCCCTTGATTTGAGAAGAGAACAGATTGTCATCATGACGATATGATCCAGGGAAAACCTCCCCTTAGAGTTTGTACATGAAATCTACTTTTCCTATACTGAATATTTACAATTTTACAAATTTGACAGCAATAGCATATTTATATCACAGATTTTGTGGAGCAAGTATTCATCCGAGCCCCGTCACGGTGAGAGCTTGGGTCTAGATTTGGCAATTTTGCACACTTTTGGTCTGGTACCCCAATGTCAGATTTGTCCACACATTTACACATATGTGTGCATTATATCTGGGCATAATCATATGAAGTTTCATGTTTCTGGCATCAATACAATTGCTACAAAACCACAATTTCTGCAGTTAGGTCCCTGAAAATTCGCACAGTCCTTTGTCAGTCCTTATCAAAAATATACTTTTCTGTGCTTTAAAAATAAACAAAACTGTCTGTTCCCGCCCCCAAAGTTCCTAGTGGCTCAAGAACAATCCCCGCCTCTTTGCTCTGGCAGGGGCTTCTGTTGACACTTGCATCTGCATATTCTTTTCAGCCAAGGGAGCCCTTTCTCTCTCCCAGGAGCAGCATCTCAAATCCCCTCCCCTCTTCATTAACACCTGAATGTGAGTTCCTGGGCCAGAGAGCAGTAGGGAGGTACCTTTTGTTTGGGGCAGGCTGTGGAATTTGCTTTGTAGTTCTTTGGCTGGCATCAGGCTGACTTTAAAAATCCACTTTGTTGAAATTTTTGTTTGATGAAAATAAACTTACATTTTCAAGACAGGCAAACAGAACTCTCATTCCAGTCTTTAAAACATAGAAATTACATAGCTGCAACTGATATTGCTTTTGATAGCAAGTCACCAAATTCCAACCATTTGATTTTAACTGCACAAGTTTAAGTTTCCAATACAATTAAATGACAGCTGTCATACAGGCAGCCGGTGGTACTGCGCCCATATTTAATAGATTTCCCAGGCAAGCACACTTTTCAATGTGGATATTCTTGGTGATAGATCCTGTTTTTCCTGACATTGTGTGCTCCCGTTAATTCTTTAAATGAAGTGATGGGTAACACCCAGCAAGGATGTTGGATATTTTCTGATGTTTGGAACCATTATTTTGTATTTTTCAGCAACCAAGGAAAAAGGGATTTCAGAGCACTTCTGGATTTCTTTGCATTAAAGCACTGCCTTTCATGTAGTTTCCATTTTCACTCTGTGGGCAGCCCAATGACACATTTCAGCAGTGTGGTCTCCTGTTCCACCACTGACACAGGCAAAGTAGATTGGCAGCCATCTTTTCTGGTTTCACAGCACAATTTTCATAGGTTTAGCGCGCATAGGGCTTTTCGCAGCCATTTTGCTGGTTCTGGTACCATCAGAATGCAGGGATGTCGCAGGGCAGAGCCTAGTGGGTCAGCACATCCCACAGTGGCCCTGAATCATGCTGTTCCCATCTTCTTGTATCCTGCATTGCAACATTATGTGTTTCTACTGACTTCTGCAATTGTATTCGCTCTCCCCTCTTGCTTCTCCACTCTTTTTGACTGCATACTCTCTGTTCTCTCCTCCTCTCCCTTTCTCAATTTTTCCCATCTCCTCCCCTTACTTTCTTCTATGCACTTACTCTATCAGAATTGTCCCTGGACCTAGTATGATAGCAACTTCATCTGTCTCCTCCCCCCTCCCCTTACTTTCCCCTCCACCCCACTCGGCCCCACAACCCCCCGACCTCCACTACACTACTATCAAAAACCTTGCCTGCACAATGGACACGGACCTAACTGTCTCACCATATCAACAATGCATCCAAAGCCTGTCATTCCCACCTCAAGCTTCTGAAACACATCTTGCCCTACCTCACCTACTCCAACTGACTGCAATTATGTCCATCGTCATGTCCAGACTTGATTATGCAAACTCCCTCTACCTGGGTCCACCGGCATATCAACTAAACAAACTCCAAAGAGTCCAAAACTTGCCTGCCAGACTGCTACTCGCATTGGAACGAAGTGATCACATCTCAAAAGCCCTCTGCACCTTACACTGGCTGCCAATTGGACGTACAGCCACCTTGGAAATCCTGTGCATTACTCACTGAGCGGGGTACAAAACAGGCCTCAAATACCTAGAAGGATGCCTTACCACCCAACTTGCACCCTAACGTGAAGCACAGCCCTCCTCCTAGTGGTCCCACCCTGCAATTCGCCCAGGATCAGAGGGTTGGCCTACTCAACCATGGCACCAACCTTGTGGAACTTAACTGCCTCCATGCATTAGATACAGCCAAGATTACATGACTTTCCCGGAAGGCACTCAAAACCTGGCTCTTCCCGTAAAAACTCAAGTGAGTGCCTTGAGCACCTGACTTACCACCACGTCCAAGAAATGGCTTGGTAACCCTTCAATACGGGCCCTTCAACAGGCCTCAACAGGCTCTCAAACCAGGAGATATCGATCCCCACCTTTCTGGAGCCAGTGCCCTAGACATGAAACCTGAATCGTAGTAGCACTCATTTACCTACGACATGACTGAGTTGAATCATTGCCTCCTTCCAACAGGCATACATTAGGCTCTGGGGCCAAGAGATATCCTTCTCCAATTACCTGGATCAACTGTGCTAGACTCGCAACCCAAGCACTAATAGTACTCATGTACCTATGCCATGACTGGCCTGGATAGTCTCCCCCTCCAGATAGGCACCACACCATCAATGATGCCCATCCTCGCTAACCGTACCCATCTGGAAATTGAAGCAGCACTTAGGTTCCTGCGCCATGAGAGAGCCGATTCAATGCCTTCCCCCACCAGGTATACACCAAGCTATGAGGCCTAGAGATATTGGCCTCCAATTATCTGAACCAACTGTGCAAGACTCATAACCCAAGCACTAATGTCCGGTCATTTGGGCCCAAGACTATTTATTATGGCAATCCCATTCTGCGCATAGATACGCCCAAAAAGTGCTTCTGCACAGCTTTGTGTCCCTCCTCTTATGCTAATTCTCCCTAGCAGAACTCTAATTCAATAGATTCGGCTTCTAGGTGGCAGTGCCACCTAATGGCCAACACTAAAAAGGGCTAGCATCGGCCAGCTAAGGAGTTCTCGACTGATGCTGAAGACGCGCTGCTTGCGGAAAGCCATGATCCTGATCTCCAGGATGGACTCAGCCGACCTCTGGCACCGATGTTTCTTTCTCGACAGCGAAGTACAGCTACAATTACTCCGACTGCAATTTTTTTTCCCTTCCCGAAAAGACAAATGATTGATGGCAGGTAATGAGGTCCCTGGAGCATCCTAAATGTGTTTATGCCAGCTGACATGCCTAGTAAATTCCTGTTTCTATAGTGACACTTACACGCTCTGCTTAGCACCTACGAATCAGCTCGACAATCAGGAAGACCGAGGAAATATAATGAGCCAGAACAACTATTTAGTTGAGAAAAGTGCTATTAAAATGAGGCAAATTACTGCACTAGAAGTGATTGAAATCAGAGCCTCCGTACCCAAGGCAGACCACCTGACCCAGACAGCAATCCTCCTTAGTCTACCCCTGCCCAGGAAAAATAACCTCTGGGCATGTTTCTCCCGTGCGGGATTCTTCTTTCCGGTAAATAAGCCCCTGCTTCCACTACACAAAAACCTACTTACTATTAGAAATCGATGCGATCCGTTCCCATATTGCAAGATGGTTGAACAATTATATTTGAATTATCAAGTAACATCCTTCAGATGATATACACAAACAGACATGAATTTTTTGGGTGCACTATTATTTCTACCGATGGACCGTTTTCTTTACTAAATAAAATATGAATCCATTCATCCGTTTTTTTTTTGTTTTTTTTTTCCAAATAAGCATGTTAAGGCAGGCCGTGCAATAGTTCTGCGTGGAATAAAGTAGAAGAAATTAGCAGGTCTACCGAATGCTCAACAGAACAATAGTTAGTTAACAACATCACTTTTAGCCAAACCCAACAAAGTAAAAAACACAAGGGTGGCCTTTTTTTGTTTTACGCGTAAATTGCATGAGGGGAGACCGTATTTTGGTGCACTTAAGTGTAAAACCTAGGCAAAATGGCCCTTACACTACATAGAAATGCCTCGTGCAAATAACTGCAGGAGGCATTTACAACAGAGTCCTTTAACATCCAACTGCTTTTACCAGGTAGTAATATCAGGTGGATTCTATAGGAATCCATCGCATTACCACCAGTATGTTATGTTATCCATTTTTGTACAAAGTACAGCGCATCTTAGGCCAAAAGGCTACTTGGCGCTAAAAGCTTCCAGAACAGAGCACAACAGATAGGCAGAAAGCTCAAAATACAGGGTTTTTAAAGAGTGATGGAACTGCAGCTCATCAGCAGTAGACCGCAGAACTAGATGTAGGGCATTCCAAAGTCTGGAAGCCGTCACTGAAAAGGCCCGGCCACCAATCCGGACATATCGAAATCACAGTATGAAACTGGGTTATGCAGCCACATTTGTCAGCTAGAGCGACAATGAAAATCTGGAAGATTGGGAAGGTGGCGCTAAAAGTGTTCACTGCCACTTTTTCTGATTCGCTGGACCCAGAAAATGTCTCCAAAAGGTACTGCTCTGAGAAAACCAAATCCTGAAAAATGTGCAACTTCTAATGAAGTTAATGGTCTTGGTGTTCCTGTTATTTGAGAAGAAATAGATATCAGACCTTCATTGGGCATACAACCTCCTCCTCATCCAAGCACATATTCATAAGTATATATATTTTTAATAAAGAACATTCTCTCATTATATCTTTCTTCCTCAACCTTGGACATTTTAGTGAGCAACATTATTAGTGATACCTGTATCAAATGGACATTTATAAGAACATTGTAAGCATTTTATTGTGGGTGCGCCCACCACACCTAGCCAAAGGGGTGCAGGAGATATGGCCATAAATAGTGTGCACACACGAACGAGCGTTCCTTTCGTGATACGATTTCAAGTGTGCATTGCATAGCCACTTGAGAAAGACCAGTTCACACAGAAGCAATTTGAAACCTAACGAAGATTTATTAAGGCGTAGTTGATGCCCTGAAGGAGTTGAACTCCGAAGTGCATTGGCATTAAATTAACTACGCACTAATCCTACCATTTTGCTTCTTTGAATATTAAACCTTCTTAGATTTTGAATAATTTCGCAAAGACTAAACATCTTTATTGACTGTTAACTAAAAATCACAGCTCTAATTCAATTTAAGTATGACCAAAGTTATTAGAATCCAATTACTTTAGACAGAACTGTCAAAGCTCATTACAAGCCTCAATGAGAGCGTCAGACTTAGCTGGACAGAACTATCCAACTTTACTTTTGTATACTGTGTTGACACAGGGTCCAGGTGTCATAGGACCCTAGATCAGTCCGACGGCTCCAGAAGTGCGATTACCTAACCAATTAATTAAAGGCATTTATAAAAAATTAAAGGTGGTGCCCACCTCTTCCCACTCATCCATAAATAGTGTGCCCCCACTGGCAATGTTCCTACCAGAAGTTGGGGAACCCGTTTTACCATGAAAAAGATGTCTCAAAGCATTTCAACATTGTGCCAACGTAGTGTGCCAACGTAGTGTGTGGCAAAACTAAAGTGTGGAGAGAAAGAAGTCTTTAATTTTACATTATCTGTGACCAGCAGGCCAGGAAAAATGTGAGGACCTGCCTGATTTGACAGCTGATGAAAATGGGGATATGAATGAATATGAGAAGTCTGTAAAGAAGACGAGAAAACACTATGAGAGAAAACTGAGCACTATTCTAGAGCAATACAAATCTGGGAAACAGATGCAGGAAGAGGGAGAAAGCATAGAACAGTACATTACGGCTCTGCAGAAGCTAGCCAGGATGTGCACATTCAATCAACAGCTGTAGGAAAAGTTGAGAGATTAATTTATGTTAGAATGCAGAAGCAGTAAGTGCAGGAAAAACTATGGGCGGAATATGTTCCACCCCTGGAGACTGTCCTATGCATGGCTAAGGAGGTTAACACACTGAGAAATGTGTGATGACTTTAAAGGGCAGAGTGAAAGAGATTACAGTTAAAACTGCCCCCGTTAGTACACCGCAACCCAGTGGGGAATCAATTGCAGTCGTAGGTAATCAGAATGTGAGAAGGAGATGGAACAGCGATAACAGGGAGTCCAGATACAACAGTTAACACAAAGATACAACAAGTAGAGACAACAAAAGGAGTCCTGCCATGGAGTTTCAACGGGGACGAGGCAGACAACGGTTAAGGGGGATAGCAACTCCAATTGGGCCAATAGTCCAGGGGCGCTTAGAATAATTTGCAGAAATTTTAATGGAAAGGGGCATCTGGCTAGGTGCTGTAGAAACAAGAATACCTTCACTAACTGGATTGAAGATGGAGAGTGATGAAGGTGAGGAGTGTGTTTCAGCGGTAGGAATTGAAGAAGGAGATGTGGATAGTCCAAAAACTGTCATTCATCTAAATGGTGTACCCGTTGTGATGTTGGTTGTATACGCTCATTCCAGAGGTTGAATGGAGAAATGTTGACCCAAGTATTTACATTTGTGATGTCATCTTTGATGTCCTGGGTGTTAGTGTTAGCAGTGCACAGTGGAGGTGCGAGTGATGGTTGCTTAGATTACCACAACTGGTGAATTTCTGAGGGTTTTTCGATTTTACTTGCAACCATAACGTCCCTTTAACAAAGTTTTTTCACTGAATTTCATGGGTTTTTACCCATGCACCCTAATTTGCTGCAACTTCCTAATATAATACCTACCCCCAATATAGCTGCATTTCGACCGATGTACACAGTTTTTACTTAAAACCGTGGCATTTCCCACCTCCTAGCAACATTTTTAACACTTCTATATACTTTTTGCAACTCTTCCCACTGATTTTGTGTTCGCCGATGTTCGCGAATGTCCGAAGTCATTGCAGACTGTCCAGACAGTGTGAGGTGACCTTGTGTTCGCGCGTGGCATGATGCCGACTTCGCAAACAGTTTGAAACTGCATTTCCATCTGATCTAGGAAGTTTGAAACTGAAAATGTACCCTTGTACAGCTCATACGCCTATTTTTTACTGATTATCCATTTGCAATCTAGGACACAGCACATGCTTGGGAGAATATTAGCAGAACTGCAATTTATCTTCAAATATGGCATCAGCTATTGCCATTCCTCCTGCCAAGGAGCCACCACCACCACCACCACTACTACCACCAGCTGGAGGGCCTAGACAACGGAAGAAGTGCAATAATTCAGAAAACAATCAAGGGGACCAGGAAGATGAGATAGAGGAAATGCCTACTTCTAGCACCCAGAGGGAATCATGGGTGTGGCAGTTCTTTACCATGGTTAGAGGTGTAGCAAAGGGTAAAGCTACCAAGGTAAATGCAACGTTGTACTCAGTTGCGGACAACCTGAGCAGTACTCCTACGGGACCACCTCCATGCACCATCCTTTTTCAGGAACTAATAGGCTGTCTTCCTGTACCTCATCTTCCTCAACCAATACTGCCAACACACATGCTACTCCTGTGGGGCACAGGATCCCACCATCTAACTTGAAAGCTATAAAAGAGGCTGGTGATCTATAGCTTTCGAAGACAACTGTACTCTGTATATACTGCTACACACCACTATGCAGGGGGGAGCAGTTTCAAAGTGCTTTCAAGGCTGCAATCAAGGAGCATGAGAAACACTGCCCCCTACCTTAGATTTAATGCACGGCCAACATCTTCCAATGTTCAACTGCCCCTCCATAGCTGTGTGTGCTACCCCTTCCCTTACTTCCCTTCCCACCTTACTTCCTGGTATCTCCCGCAACAACAAAAAAAGATATTTAAAATTAAATTAAAAAACACCAAAAAGGGTCCTTTAGGAAAACACCTTTCACAGTTAAAAATAGAAGTAAAAATGTATAAGCTTATAGACTCCATCACTTTACATGTTTCAGTAAAGTAGTTAGACTCAATAAGATTCTCCAACATTCCCATTAGCATGTTCTACTCTGCTAATGGACATAATAAACAATAGTATACTAGAAAAAAGAACGAAACACAGAAACATTTTCTGTCCCAAATACTTTTCTCTAGCATACAATAAGGACCATAATCCATGGATATCCGCAGTCTCTGCAGCCCCCTCTCTATGTCATGCTTTGTTTTAAAAAAATGGATTGCACGTGCACTCCATCGCACAAGACAGCCCTTCTACCCCTTTTTAATATTATGTTTGTACCACTCCCTCATTGCCCGCTTTGAAACAGTCACACATATATCCACCAATTAGTTAAAAAAACTACATAGAACCCTATCAGCATATTAAAATTCCGAACACCAATTGTCACCTAAAAATGTTGTACAAATCTATTTCCCTTGCTTATCCAAGAAAATTGTACACACAGCTACTATAAATGCACATATGCATTGTGCAGTAAATGTAGTGCATGAATGGAAAGATGAATAGGGATTACCTAATGCTCATAGAAGCCCAGAAGGAAAGTACCAATGCATGCCAAAGAGGGAGGCCACTAACAACCTTCTGAGGCAAAGGAGTCCAAAGGGTGTGGTACACAGCCGCAGGTGGTACACCCGCAAGGGCAGTGCTGAAGGGTGGAGGGGTGTACCAGTGTCGACTAGATATAGGGCCTGGAACCTGTGGGGTTTATAAGGGACCAAGCCACCAGTGTCAGTGGCAAGGGTAGGAGTTAGCAAGGAAGTGATTAAGTAAAACAGGAACACAAAAGCACAGTTTTGAGAAGTTTACAGAACTTAAGGAAGTCCAGCTCAAGTATAAATAGAGGCACAGACCGAAGACAGACATGACTCCCGCTCTTTGTTTCAAAAAGCATTTAACAAGCAGAGTATTAGACTTACAGCAGTAGAGCACTGTAGCAGTGCGGTATTTAGGGAAACAAAGTTTGACATATTATAGTCCTTGCAGTTAGAAGGACCCAAAGTACACATTTTCGGGCTACAGCAATGCCATCCATGGGCTTCAGGCCAAGGATAAGTCTTGTAGCCCAATTCTAGATTAGCCGAAGGGGGTATAGACAACACATGGGGAGGTTAATGAAGAGGCTGTTGCAATAGTCCAGCCTACACAGTATACCAGGGCTCTACAGACGTTGAGCTTCTGGGGGAAGGTCACAAACGGTACACTGCCTGTAAGGAGGTCAAGCTCAAACCATGGGCTTTCTTTACAAGCTCCAAAATGTAAGTAGTAAAAGAGAGAAAAGATTTAAAAATAACCCCAAGGTTGTTGGCCTCACAGAATGGTAAAAGTAGACAGACCAAAGACAGCAGCCTCAGGGTAGGAGAAAAACAGGGTACAGTTGTCATAATAAGAAAGAGTTCTGTTTTACTGGCATTGAGACAGATATTAGCCACACAAAATTCCTTAATAGCGGTCAGACACTCAAGGATGAAAAACGAGGACAACAAATTAGTTCAGGGAAGTTTAAGGAAAGCGGAGTGTCATTAACATAAGACTGGAAATAAGAAAAGAAGACAGACAATAGGTCAGCCAAAGGGAGGAAATAGATATGCAATTGACACAATGATGGGGTAAAACCCTGTGGTACTCTGTACTCCACCACCTCACTGTGTACCTGCAAACAGTCCAGTTGCAGCTGGGAAGGGGTGGTTAGTCAGGAAAACAGATGAGCCAGTTTAGTGCCTGGTCCATGATGCTAAAGGTATAATGTATCCCTTTAATAAGGATACAATGGTTCACCGTGTGAAAGGTGGGCGAGACATCAAGGAGCACTATCCTCAATTGTACTACAATCATAAATATCATGTACGCTATTGATACAGACATTTATTAGCTGCACGCACTGCCTCAATGGTGGTCAACAATCAGGGATAAAAAAAAAACGAAGACAACAAATTAGTTCAGGAAAGTTTAAGGAAAACTGTGCGTCATTAACATAACACTGGAAATGAGAAAAGAAGAAAGACATCAGGTGAGCCACAGGCAGTAATAGATATATAATTGCCACAATGATGGGATAAAACCCAGGGGTACTCTACAAGTAACCGTTTAATAAGGATATAATGGTTCACCGTATGAAAGGTGGACCAGAGATCAAAAAGGAGCACTATCAATTGTATGCAATCATAAATACTATATACACTTTAATTATATGATTCCACCATGTTACAAATATTGTATACTCCCCCTGCATTACCTTTAATTACTATACACATTACTATACTATGAGTTCCAGTGGCCTCAACCACCACAATAGATTTGAACCATATAACAAGTACACAGAATACACCTTCAAATAGCAAAACTCACCCAGAACCCCCGCCACCCATATAATGTCCTACACACCCCTTTTTTACCTCGAAAAATAGCTCCTTATTATCTTCATTCCACTCCTCTACCCTTTTCACGCCCTCGTTCAGCAATCAAATAACCCTAAATGTGTTTTCCAAATTGTTAGTTATCAGTCAGCACTGTCCGCAGACTAACGCAGCGTCTGCGGACTGAGCGGCTCCCACTTTAACCTAGTAAAACTCCATATCATCTTTATTACACCCCTCCAGCCCGTCTTTCAAGCACCAATTAACCCCAAATGTGTTTTCCAGACTTTTCCCCACCGCGGTTTCTGTTAAGACCGGCCGCAGTCCACGTAACCAAAATGGCAACCATTAAAAAAATATGTTGCACCTCATGCCTTTCCGCAATCTAATCAGCGGGCACCTACGATGTCCATGAACATCACGTCATCCCCTGATTGGTCCAGGAGGGTATCTGTGGACCGAATAGCGATGTGAGTCCATGGACAGGACCCAGATATCAATTTATTTTTACCTAATTTTTTTAAAAAAACAACTGGATGGATTTACACCAAATTTACAAAAGCACACTTTCGGGACCAAGCCACAGCTCCTGGCAAAAATCTGTTGAAAATCTGGTCAGGGTTGCGAGTGTGAGCAAAATCTTTTTTCCAATGTGTATGAGAATTTCCACAAATGTTGGGACCACCCATAACTTTGCCCCCCTGGATGAAACTGCCCCAAAAGCAAATCAGAATCATTTGGAGGGGGACAATAATTTTATTTGCAATGTTTAGTGAGGATTTGTCTGAGGGGTGTGGGGGGGGGGTTACAGGGCCTGTAATATATGTATATATACTTTTTAATAAATAGTTGTTCCCAGTTTCCACGAAGTGTCCGTGTGCTCATATACTGCACGACACTATAGATATAAATTAAGTAAATATTCTTGATACAACCTTGACTTGAGCGTCCCTTTATCATTGGGTAATAATTCTATTTTTGCTGTGTTGCAACTAACCAATGATCCACAACCTTTCGGAGAAAAGCCAGCCGTTCCGTCCGCGCTACAAAAATTGGAAAAGGAGGTTTATAATTTGCTTGTTATTCCAATATGTTTGGATCCCTTCTTGTGTATTAGAGGTGTGGGGCCGATTGATGGTTTAGAAACCGATATTCATCCCTGGACCACTGGTGCCCCAGAAGCTGATGTGTCACATCATGAATGAGGATAGGTCACCCAAACACCCTGGAGAGGCGACCTGGGTTGCAACCAGCCACATCAGAAGTCACAAGCAGGTGGGGTGGTGAGGAGTCAAACAAGTGACTGATTGCAGAATCACTATGTTTGTGAACGGGCAAGGCACATGGATTACAAACAGTTCACACAGTAACTAACTGAAAACAGTCACAGAGTGTTGTGAGGCACTCGGTACATCAGCCACAAGGCGATTTGGGGGACAAGTTAGAAGAGGCGATTTGGGGGACAACCTGGGCCAGGGGAAGTCTATAAAAGGGAGCTGTGGGCAACTGTGGGTCGTGAGACATCGGCCAGGCAGATAACCCTGTGGAGAATCCGCCACATAATGATCCAGGGAAGAATATGAAACAAGGCATACAGCGTGGTGCTCTATACAGGTAGAAGATGAGGCGTGAAAAGGTACTGAAAGAGTTGGAGGATGAGGTTTCATGTGCCTTAATTCTTCATGGAAAGCTTTCTAATGGTTGTACTCTCGCGGCAAAGTATTTAGAATGCAACATATGCAGCATTCTTTTAAGATAAATTAAAATAAAATGAATATGTCTTCCTGGGGGATGAGGATGCTTGGCGGGTGGCATGAGTGTACAGTCTTTGCTTGGTGGGGGTGGGTTGTATTAGGCAGGTGCGTGTGTGTGCGTGTGCGTGTGCGTGCGTGCGTGTGTATGTGTGTGTGTGTGTGTGTGTGTACACTCTTTATTCACTCTGGCAGAAGAAGGGGGTGAACCCATGAGTTTAAGTACATGTGTATGCTGTGACAACTTTTCTTCCTCGTGCTGCTCTATGCTCAGACTGACTCTGCAACTCACTACTGCTTCGCATAGCTACTCTGGGCTGTGGCTCACTCTCGTGCTTTGCGTGGCTACTCTACACTGTGACTCACTCTCAAGCTTTTTATTGCTACTCTGTGCGTAACTCTCTCTAGTGTGACGCAAAATAGTTTATTCTGTATTAGTACCCGGCAAGGGCGCAATCAGAATGAAAGAATCATTCTGATTGGCCCACGCCGAGGCATTACCTGGCTGGGAATCCTTCGGCAAGGATTCCACAGCCGCCATCCCCCACCAGTGACAAAGCAGGGTAAAGGTAAGTGGGGTGGGGAGGAGGGAGGAGAAACAAAAAAAAATGTACCATAGTCCCCGGCGGGGCATAGCAGCCCCTCAGCCAATGAGAAGGCTCGAAGCAGGGCCATACCCGCTCCGAGCCTTCACGGCTGAGAAGCTGCCTTCGCTCCCCGCCGGGGACTCGGGTACGTTTTTTGTTTTTGTTTCTCCTCCCCCCTCCCCACCTCACTTACCTTTACCGTGCTTTGTCACTGGTGGGGGATGATGGCAGCCTCCAGCCATGTGGAGACTCGAAGCAGGGCCATCCACGCTCCGAGCCTCCACATGGCTGGAAGCTTGCATCGTCCCCAGCCGAGGACCCAGGTACTTTTTTTCCCCCTCCCTTCCTCCCCCCTCCCAACCACAATCCTAACCCCTCTTAGTTTCTTGTCTTTTTTTTTTCGGGAGCAGACGCGCTGGGAACAGAAGTGTTCCCAGTGCGTCCACTCCCGACGGCCACCATGGAAACGGAAAACTGACTGTGTTCCCTTTACCGGTGGCCATTTTCTTGGACTTTTTTTTTTCTGTCCCGAAACGTTTCAGGACAGAAAGAAATGCTTTTAGTACCCCGGTCATGCAGATCTTGCAGGCCTGTGTACTAAAAGCAATATGACCCTCGCGGTGGGAGCATTACCGACTCAGGTAATGCCCCAGGGCCTTCGGTTAAGGCCCTTGCTTCGCTCGGGCCTATAACTATGGGCCCAAGGGCATTCCTGAGTCGGTAATGCCCCCGCCGCTCGGGTCATATTGCTTAAATGGGATTACCCCGTAATAAATGTTTTTAACCAACTAATCAATCACTTGCTGAACTTGCCGTCTGCCATTCCTCTGGCAAAGATGCTTGCCATGGTTTTTCTTCTTGTTACAGATCTAAAGCGAAGTCAGCCTGATCAACCCATGAGGAACAATGCAACAGACATCATCCACATCAGAAATAAAAGCGTTCCAGTGCTACCGAGCAACTCTCATGCCAGGAAGAGCCAGGACAGAGCCACCCGGAGAAAGGAAGTGGATGCGAAAGTGATCTGTGATGGCTGTGGCCATATTACCCCACCGTTAGTGTGGATTGCACGAATGCCGGAACACGAGAGTTGCAAGGACAATTACAAACTTGCTCTTGGCCCTTTAAATCATCAGCGGCTCCTACAGACATCCAGGAAGAGGAGGTTTCATTCTATAAAAACCCCTTTTGGCGTAGATTGTGCATGGAAGAGGATGCAAAAGTGGTCTGCGGTGGATGTTGTCACATTACCCCCTCTTTGTGTGCATTGCACAGAAGCAGAAACACGAGAGTCAGCGTTTGCAAGGACAATTACAAACTTGCCCTTGGAACTTGAAATCAGTGCTCCTGTGGACCTCCAGGAAGAGGTTTCATTATTAAAAAAAATCTGGTGCGGAGCACACGCGGAAGTCGGTACGAAAGTGGTCTGCGGTGGTCCGCGGGTGTGCCGCTTGAAGCTGCTTTCATATTGGGGCCTAATTCCAGTCAAGTGAGAGTACACAATTAAGCTTGCGTTTATTTGCTGTTTGCTGATAACTTATTTTAATGTCGGCTTTGAAACCCACATATAATTTGTGCAGTGGTTCTAATCCGCAACTTGATTCAGTTCGAATGGAGGATAAAAAATTGGCTGATTCCAATTCAGATTCTACTGAAAAAGACACAAATCCATCCATAACCAGATCCTCAGAGGCCCATGTTTCCTGTAATAAAACAGTGTCCTGTTTTTTCAGATATGCATGCTTAACTGGGTCTCTAAATGTTGTACTGGCACTCGCTATATTCCAGCTAATCATGGCCACAGATTGATCTACAATAGGGACGTTTCTGCAGTTCTAGGGTAATGTACCTCCTGATCCACTTCCACTGCCTTTTCCCTACCTGTTTCTATAGGGACAGTCTCAAATCAATCTATTTCCTCAATGGGTGAAAGCACTTCAAACCGGTTTGATGTTATAACCGGTCCCCTCCCCTTGAATACTTCCTGTCCCATAGTGACATGCCTTAAGTAGTCCCACCTCTTGTCCCATTCCCTGATGCTATTCAGGGTGTTGGTTCTCTTATCGGTTCTCTTCAAGGATACATTATAATGACCTCCACCTATGACCCCGCTGATATGGGTAAAGGAACGCAAGTGGGACAAATTGGCTCTCCCGGTTAAGGTTATCCCCCCGCCCCAGTTACAGCTGGGTTTCAAAGAATTTACCAAGTAAATTAAGGCAGAAAGTGTGACAATCACACAGTCCCCCTTTATGTTTTTTTCTGTTTGGCCAACCCATGAAACACGTCTGGCCATTAAAATAGACCAGGAATTGATTTTAGGCCCAGCCAGGTGTGTATTTATCCAATGGCTCGCCTTATTAATTAATGAAATAGATTATTTCTTCTAATCTGCCCGACAAGGGCGAGACATCAGTGTTTAAACCAACCAATGGGGCTGCAGCTGGTGGGAGGTCAATAACTGTATGACTACCCTCTCCCACTGTCTTTCTTATATTTCGATCAATGGGTTGAACGATAACTCTACATTGATGCAAATCCACTTCCCCCACATGACAACTTTACTGGCAACATGTGGGGTTCCACCCCTATCTGTGCTGTTATGGGCTTTGTATGCTCTAAACCTCTGGGGGGGATACCCACCATAGTAAGGCCAGAGCCTAGTGTGGCCTGTTTTAGCTCTCGTCTTAGCGCGAGTAGGTCCTGCTTTATCCCCCTCACAATATCATCTGAAAAAGCCAAGGAGGTATTAAATAATGTTTTAATAGATGTGTACCACCAGTCAGGGAACTCAGTTTCCTATCTAGAACATCCTCCAGTAGCTTTATGTCACTGAAAGCTGACATAGCGCTAAGATCCACAAGTGTGCCTTGCGACACTGTGCTGTCTTCTTCCACCTCTATAGTTCCTGTGTCCTGCTGGCCATTTAATGTAGTGGACTTCCGTTTATCCAAACTCAGTGACTGTCCCCTCTCTGATAACCCCCGTTGCTCACTATCAGTCAATGGCAGCGCCACTTGCGGCACTATCACTACTTCCTGGATACAGCCAACAAGCCCCGCCCCACTGTGAGCAACCGTCCTCTATTGGCCTCTCTGTGTCCAGGATGCACTCCTGTATCTTACCCACCATCTGTTTTAGGTTGACATTCAGGGTTGTTTGGGAGCCTATTGTTGTATTTGGTAGCCCCTCACTTTTCTTGCTGTTCCGAACAGTCTTGCTCTTTTTAATCTCCCTTTCAGTGGGCTGGCTATCTTTCGCCTTACGCTTTACCATTTTGTACCTGGGCACAATCTCAAGGGCAGTAGTCAGAGACGTAGCCAGGTTTGCCTAACGAGCAGGGCCTGAAGCTAATGTAGTGGGGCCCACTAAAGCAGACATTCATAGCTGTAAATGCCCACACAGCTCTGCTGAGTGGGCATTTACAGATTTTGGGTGGGCCTTGCCCGCTCAGGTCGTACCCAGTCTATGCCTATGGCAGTAGCTATATTCAGGTGATAGAAAACAGCCCCCAGAGATGTAGGTCAGGCTCGCAAGAAATTCATATCTAAAACAGAAGCCTAAAACCTCACGGCTGCTGGCAAATGCGAAACATGCTAAAAATACATTTACAAAGCTGCAGTGAATATCCACTAAATGTCCACAGTGATTACCACACTAAACTAAGCAGATTTGGGGTGGCAAAAATGCTATACAACAGTCCACCCACTGCTTAATTACGTGCTAAAAAACACCTCTAATATAAAACCAATTCACTGCTCAAAGTAAAATCACTGTACAAGACGCTTATTCTGGGTCAGAACCCTATGCAAAGTACAAGGACAAACAGTGCGGACAATGGAATAAACGCAAGTGCAAAACAGAACCAAAGTGCAAGTGTGCTAATGCTGAATTATAACAGTGAACATCTATGTGCTCAATGTATCGTTGTAACTCTTCATCTTTTGAGCCCATACAACAAGACAGTTATTGCCGTTCTTTTAGCCTCTGGATCAGGGCCGGTCTTAGGGGCAGCAGCGCCCTGGCCAAATTGCCCCCCCTCCCCCTGCACGCCCCTGGTCAACAGGGGGTGGGGCCAGGAAGTGGCACATTTTATTTTTTTTAAAACCTCCTCACTCCGGCGAGGAGGTAATGATATGAATAGGGTGCATTATCGCCCTGTTGTTGCTGAATGCACTCCACCACCCGGAGCGCATTTGGTATCAATGAAGTGCCTGCCACGCCTTCTGAGGCACCTTTTGTTGTTGAAGGCGCCCGCGGCGAAGGGGTGCATTTGGTGACAATGAGGTGCTGAGCACCCTATTGTCATTGAATGCGCCCGCAAGCGCATTTAATAGCAACAGCCCGCCTGCCGTGCCTTCTCCCGCTATGCCAGCTCAGGAGAGCCCTTGAGACTCCCCCAAGCTGGCGTGGCGGGGGCTAATGGCGCCCTAAGGCCGGGCCTGCTCGGGATCCTTCCGCAAAAATGTCAAAATATCACAATGGTCTTATTTGCAAGGTGCCAAATAAAAGCTACAAAAAAATACACACACAGGCCAGAGTACTTTGGGCACGCCACGTTGCCTTGAGGGAATGTCTTAGTCCGACTCCTCCCGACCCCCTCAGTCAGTTCTTTCTTAATTCCTACGCATTACGCCTCGATACTCCTTGCTACTCGATCTCGGTAGGTCTTGACGGATAGAAAGATTTCTCCAAATGCAACCGTTCTTTTCAGAAAGGGCAGGAGCCGCATGGTCAGCGTTACCATTCGTCAACGTTGCAGTCAAATACAGCTTTTGCGCCAGTCCTTAAGGAAGCCTTTCCCTTAACACAGCCCTTTCCCCGCCAAACAATATGAAAGCAAGTGGCTCTAGCAAAGTGAACTCATCAGCAGTGTTACTGCAGACAGGCCCACATAACTTTCAGATAATTGCTTCAATTGAATTAGGCTGATAACGTTCAAAGTTAATAGCCTTAAAAAGGCAGAGAGGTCAGCTGCAGAATGAGCTCCAAGAGCCATTCGCCTCCCATACTAATCGTATCCCTCCTTTTCAAAATCTGCCTCTCCAACACTGTGCTCTGCTGTCCTTCCTCCACCTGGTCTCTTGGACTTTCTCCAACTCCACCAATAACCTGACCCCTACAACCCACACGTACTGCCAATTATGCTGAGGCATTAATGTGCCGAAATCGATTACATCCTTCTGAGCCTGAATTTATACTTTTGAAGAGTGCTGATGAGGTTCATGACGACCCACTTTGTATACCAACTATAGATACTGCTCCTACAGCACAGGGTGAAGGTCCCCTGGCTTTAGATACAGTGGCTACATTGTTACCATTATGTGGGAAGCCATCTCAAGTGAGACTTGACTCTACTGTCTTAGATGCATCTTTTTTAAAGCTATGTAACGAGAGTGAGGGAGCACCTAAATCAGTGACATTTCCACCCTTGCCAACCAATACAAATTTGTGACCAGGCACTATTACTTATTTTTGATATTAATGGAAGAAAGACCTCTGAATATTAGACACCAAGAAATGTCCAATTACAGAGAGATTCACATTTCTTTCCCTGTAAATTCTTTAGGTCCAACTTCAACATCAGCAGTACATTTGGTGTTGGACTTGATTTTAAGATTATATGATAATATTAAGGATATTACACATGAAAATTCACACAAATTGACATTGATTGAAGGTAAATGAATGTTACCTCCTGGTTTACAATGTGGAGAATTCTAATCCTAATTTTCGGGTTCCACACTCTACAAGTCTATGGGGCTCATTACATGTCTGGCCTAACCGTGCCGGTACTACTGGCAGGTTGCTGCCGGACTGGTAATGCTTTACCGGCACCTGACTTGCTGGTAACCCTGGGGGATTACAACCCCGGCGTTCTGGAAAAGCAGGCAGCGGTAAATTGTTATTCCCCATTCCCATAGAAATCTATGGGAATGGGGAACACGGAAGCACTGGCACTGGTAATAACGGCACCAGTGCTTCTGTGACGGTCTGCTTACCAGGGCCGCTGTGTCCGACAGGGTCCAACCTGTCAGGCACATCGGCTCCGGTATGCAGACCTGTAATATGCCGGTCCGGAAACAACGGTGCCGGACTGGCGCCATTGTTTCTGGACCGGCAGGCTCAGAATGAGCCCATATGTCTCTCTGTTCATGACATGATATAGCAAATACTCCAATTCCTCTGTGCGTTGGTCGAAATGATCTGAGTCGTTCTCCTGATTTTATTGACACTACTCCTCCTGGATCCCTATTAATTGGCAACAATGATCTGCAACATGCTAATGAACATTCTTCGGCAAACCCGGATTTGGATCTGGATTCGGCGGACCTATCAATTACTAATGCTCAATTTGAGCATAGTCCAGAAGAAAATGTGCTTATTGATGGGACTAGATGTAAAAAAGAATTTATAAAAAATACATGAACATTGAAAAAACTAAAAATCAACAACACATTAATGCTAATAAAAATAAATCATCTACGAAATTTCTAAAATGCTTACCATGGGTAAATGAAATTATTGATTTAAATGACTTAAAACGGGCCATAAAGGCTCCAGACATTTCCAGAAGTAAAGCGAAGACCCCAAAAAATACGTCTTGGTTTGAACAAAAGAAAATCACTACATTTTTTGTATCCCGTGACATTCTATCCAAGTCATGTAATTCATGAGATCTAGAGGTGGATTCAGTTGAGGTTTGTTTACAAAATCCTATGATGATATGTAATAAATCTTTTTCCATAATTCTCAATGCTAGAGAACGAGATGTCTGGGTTCGGGTTCTAAATGAGATCACGCTGCCCCAGATATTATGTTCGGAATACTTGAGTTTAAAGAATCAAAGATCTGGTGGCTCAAAATAGTTCAGAAGGCCCAAGTTCTGTAAATTATTCTATATTGATTATTAACAAAAAATCTGAGCAATCCTTTATAACAAGTGTATGTGAAGGTCGCTCTATTGGTTTTAAGAAGATCACTGAGGTGAATGGCTCTTGACAACTGAACCAATACAAGTTGCTCAATATTTTTGAAACAATAGCAGCTTTATGACTTATTAATATAGGTGATATTGATATGATAGAGATACTCGATGGCATGAACATACTACCTGCATATTTTTATTAGCATTTGGTAGCTAGAACTGTGCAGGACCCAAAAATACTTTTTTATATCTATTGGTTTTGATTTCCTTTGTTAATTCGAAGAGCTTGTCCCAGTTTTTGGCTACCTCTCTTTTATATGTCCATCAAAAGATGCATTGACCAAGCCTTTTTTAACAACTAATGTAGCTTCCAAATTTGATACTATCACAGCTCCTATTTCTGGCTTTCAAGGTGACCTATTAGTTCACTCTATGGTTTGGTCTTGGCTGCTAGCAAACATGAATCCAACTGCCAGGATACAAAATATACCATTGCTTCTTTGATAAAAACAAACTTAATTTCTTGTCCTGGAATTCATTCGACCTCCAAACTCGGGTCTGGGTCCATGGCCCCTGAATGGGGAAATACATCCCCATTCCCATTTGAGCCCCCATAGGGCTCAATGGCAATGGGGAGGAAGCTAACAATGGACCCGTTAATATTTTCACTGATTTCACAGAGAGGAACAGACCAGGCTGTCTATGCAGCCATTGTGCATATTCTTGCCAAGGACACCAATGGAGAGACCGTTTCACATTTGCAGAAGAGATAGGACACCTGCATGTGTAAAAGCTAAAGATCCTCACAAATGTGAGCAGGAAATTTAAGTATGTGATCCCTACACATGTGTTCTGAGACTGGAAGACAACGCCTATTCATTTTTACCAGACGGGAGACCACTGTTCCCATACAACTGTAGACAGTCGATACAACAGTGATACCAAGTTGAAAGCTAAATGTTCTGTTTGAAGGCCTAGAGGATCGGAAAGGGTAACTTTGCTGGACCCAGACAGCACCTTTGGCGCTGTTCCCACCACCTTGAATTGTTGCTCATGGGCTGGTAACTTTCCAAAGTGCCAATGCTGAGAAGGCTCTCATTGACCAATCCCTACCCACCTTCAACACTAGTTCACACTTTGCTGAAATACACACTAGTAATGTGCTAACGTGACATGTCTTTATTTGAAGAATTTAGGAGGTGGTCACAGGAGGAGCCACCAGACACTGTTTAGCCAATTAAATGACTAACCCATAGATTTCCGAAACATAGCCTACTGTACTAACCAATACCATACCACCTTAGGTTTTTTGCAGCGTGTCATTTTTTTGTGATGTCACTCTGTATTAACACTCCATGACAAGCCTGTAACCAGTGAGAGCGCATTGGAAATCACGAGATGCCCATGTCTTAATCCCTGTTATGAGATCTCTTAATAAACAGTGAGCTTTTGTCACATTTATGGACTTTTTTTTTGTAACGTTTTTGTGTGAGGGGACTTTCCCCTGAACCAGTTTCTCTTGCTTGTATTTGGTGAAATGAACAGACTCCGCCTACTTCAAGTAGTAGCAGAGGAGGGTTTGAGACCCCGGCGAATACTGTTTTTTCCTGCCGCAGCCCGAAGGGATGCGTTGCAACCCGCGAGATCCGGATCATTAACCACGCCTGGAAACTGAGACAGTTGTCAGGAGCTCCCTTGGTGAATTTTTGCCTGCTCCCAGTGGGACGCCTAGCAGACCCTAAGGCAGAGTGGCAGATTGTGGGAGTGACGGTGTCCGAGGGCTTCAGCTGATCCACAGAGTGTGAGTATGAGCCCAAGAATCTGACAAATATTGGGGGATGGGAATTGTCATGCTGTGAATTGTCTTGTGTTATTTATGAGAGAATACCTGTTTCCAGGTGTTATCTTAGGTTACTGATGAAGAGATGAATACCTGTGTCTAGGCGCAAGCTTAGGTTGCAGAAGGTGGTACCTTATTGAATTTCACAGAAAATATAAAAAGAATGAATAAACAGAGATTAGTGGTTATGCTATGCTACTGTGTAGAATAAGGACCATGCCCCCAAGTGGGCATTTTCAGAGATGAATCCCCTGTGAATGAAAAGCAGATTGACGGCCATGGGTTATTTGTGTTGTGGTGTTTTTGTGTATTGTGGGTTTGAGATGGCACTCAAATTGTTTCAAATGCATAGTGGCTGGTGACGTCACAAAGAGGTTGTGAATAGGACATAGTTTAGTGGTGGAAGGTTGGCCCGTAGTGGGACACAGAGCTGTTGGTGAAGAAAAAAGGCGTTGTTTTGTACCAGGGCACTGTGGTGTTGAAGCTTTGGAAAATGAAATAATTGCTTTACCATTGGGTTGGGCTCGAAGAGCACCTGGAGAGTTTTGGCTCGGCCTTTAAGGGTGGAGATTAGAGGGTGGGTGGTGTGCAGAAAGATGCCTGGTCAGTGTTGGTGAGCCGGAGAGACTGGTGGAATAGAGTGGAGGTTGTTTTATTCAGGCAAAGTTGGTTTATTGTTGACAAGAATTGCAAAATTTAAGATCGCCTCTGTTTGAAGTGTACAACAATTCCGATTTGAAGTTAAGTATCGGCAGTCAGAAAGTGATGTGCCATCATGGGGGACACTCCCCACAAATATCTGTGCAAGTCCCTTTCACGATAACAGGATACAATATTCAAGTATAGCTGCAGAATGGACTCCTGATACCGAGGGCAAAATGGAGAGGCCATGACCCTGGGAAGGCAGTCTTTTAAAATCTGTGTTGCAACGCATGACTGGGTATCTGCATGCTGCATATAAGGGAACACAATAAAGCAACAGATTAGCAATATTGGAGTTATGAAAGATGTTTGAGGGCAAGGAAGAGGACCCACCCAAGAGGGAATGGATACTCGGCCAGCATGATGCAGAGGCGAAGCATCCACGGCTGCTCCTCCTCGCACTCAAACAGCTGACCCACCGACAAGAGGCCAGGTGAGGCCAGGGATTTCACCCCTTGAAAGAATTAAAAGCAGCAGCAGGTTATACTAATCCTGTGTATGCACCTCCTGCTTATGGTAGCGAAGACACACTTAGTGGCACTAAGGTGGAAAATAACAAAAAACGGACTATGACTGATGAACACAAGGAGCGCAGCGGGCTGCAAGCAGAGTTGGCTGGGGGTGAAGAAGTAACCCAGGGAAGTAAAGGGGACAATGAGATGACAGTCCCACCAAATGAGTGGGCGTGAGGACAAATAATGCTTAAACTAGACAGAAGGAATGTAACAGAGCCCAGAGACCTCGAGGGGGAGGCTGAAGAACGAAAGAGGATAGTGGAAGAGGACAAAGGTGGGCAGAGCTAATGGAGGAAGTGAAGAGAAGAGACACGGAAGCAAAGAAAGTACAGGAAAAGTTGAAGAAGTAATCAGAGAAAGTAAAAGAGAAGAAGAGAGGGGAAAGGGAAAAGAGGAGAAGACAGAAGGAAATGAAGGAGAAGGCGACAAGGAAGGCTGAAGAAAAGAAAGGCAGGTGCAATTGAGAAGGGAAAAGAGGAAAATGGAGATTGAGAGAATTGTTAAAGAACGTTGGCGCAGAGAGGAGGAAGAGAGGGACAAAAAACAGGAGTGGGACACGGCAGAGATGCCTTAAGGAGGTGGAGGATATAATGACAGTTTCTAGACTTTCAGATGAGGAAGCAGGAATAGGGAGGAGGATTGGGAAACTACATAGCGGCTGGGGGAGATAGCGCTGATGCCCCTAAGGGAAACAGGAGCATATCGGGGTCCCTACCAAGGGGGGGGCAAGGGGTGACTCGCTGGACAGAGCAGTGAGGAGGCAACAGGGAAAAAACATGTTTAGATGACTTAGCTTTGAAGACGAAGGGGATGAAGACAGTGATGACATAGGGACAATGGAGTCAGACAAGGAACTAGAGGAGAGCGATGATGAAGGGAGGAGGCCGTATCACCCCTCCGAGGGGGTAAACCCACAGCGGCAGACACTGTGGAAGGAAGAGCTGGATGTAGAAAGGGGAAGGCCAGAGCCTGAAGGGCACACCAAGCACTCCAAAAGCAGATTGCATAGCGCAGACGAAGTTACTCCATATGCGCTGAGGTTCAGAGTGTTACCAGGACGGAAGAGAACTAGCATGATGGGAGCTTTTACAGTCACAAAAGATATAGGGAAATATGACAAGAGTGTGGGGCTGACGAAATGTCTGCTGTTAGAAGAGGGTGGCGGGAGACCACAATATATATTGTGGCAACAGATGGACAAGGATAATTTGCGGTGTATGTTCCCAACGCTGACTGCAGGAGAGAGAAAATGGATCTATGAATTAGAGAGGTTGACAGCAGGGACAACACCAGCAGTGGGTGACATGAAGAGCTTACTCTCAGCCATTCTCGGGGAGGTAGCTGACGCTGTTTGGAAACATGCAGGGTGCCTCAGAGTGAAAGTGCACAACACAGCGCATGATCTAGCACCTTTTAATAACTGTAGGACAGCTGTATGGGAGGCCCTGAGAGTACAGCACACAGACGCATCGGACACAACCGCAATTATGGCACACAAAATGCGTGAGGATGAAGACCCACTTCAGTATATTCAGGAGAAACAAGAACATTGGCGTCTCGAGAAGCGTGAACCGTAGGACAACACTGTGGACTTCTTTTATCACATATTAAGTCAGAGACTATCAGAGCAAGTGTAGAAGCAATTGAAAAAAAATAGTGGAGCTGGAGGTGAAGCCGTGGTCAGAAATTATGTTGACAAATTATGTTGTCAGTGCTCCAGATAGGATTTTGGCGTGAGACTATTTTACTGCCAATTTTTAGAATTAGAGTGTAAGTCCAATTTCAAGAGAGTACATACGAGTTTCCTCCTTTACAGGAGAGTAAAAAGTGTCTGACACCTATCCAATTGTGCGTAAAATCAAAACGGTATTCAAAATCATTAGTGACCAAGAACTTGTAGATGCGTACTACCCAGCTTCATCTTCATAATACTTGGACATTAAAACTCTGTTAAAAACTACTACAGATCCCAGGTAGTTACATCATAAGTCTGTCACTCTACCAACATCACTTCTCTTCCTCTTGGGCCTACTGTTGCTGCCTGGCACTACCTGCTAGACAGCTCCTTCTGTCCCTTAGTCTGGGAGGGGGACGAGTGTTAGGGAGAATTCTCAGAAATGTGCTAATTCCTCTCTACCTTAGAGACCCCCAGCACGTTTGCTAGACTCTAGGACTTTTTAATTTAATTTTCAACCTGGAGACAGTGAGACCTTTTTCCCACTCTCTCATGTATTTTTCTGTGATTTAAACACTGTTTCTTTTGGTTATGACTTTCTGATGCTCTGCCTCTCACCCAGTGTTGATATGCCACATTTTGAAATCTGTTGCTCTGTCACTCTGCCTTTCCCATCTTTGCATTCTATTATTGCTGTTCCCCTCCTATATCTTGCTGTATCGGTTGATATAACTCCTCTTCCTCTCACATGTCATTACTCTGACTATATCTGTATTTTCATTTTCTCTGTTGTGGTTGCGACTCCTTTTGATTATCTTTCTTGCACTGCCTCTTATGTTATTGGCCTGCCTTTGTCTAGTCTTTCTTTTCTATTTCCAGCTTTCCCCGCCTGCTGCTGACCTGTATTTTCTTATGTTACTGGGGGTCATTACGAGATTGGAGGTAGCCGACCTTGGAGGGACCGGTAAGTCCCCATTGAGCAAACCAATCCCCATTCCCATTTGAGCCCCCATAGGGCTCAATGGGAATTGGGAGGGCACAAATAACGGGCTCGAGAATGGCAAGCCCGTTATTTGCACCCTGGTCCCTTAGCGGGACCCATAAAGGACGTGATGTCCGACCACACGTCCCTTACAGTTCCCGCTAAGGGACCTCGGAATTGGGCGGTAGGGGATTACCGGCACCGGTCTCCTTACCAGTGCCGATAATCCCTTACCTCCCACCTCGAAATGACCCCCACTATCTCTAAATATCTGTTTTGCTCTGCTTCTATCCCTCACTCTATTTGTGTATTCTATTTTTTACCTCTTTTTCCCTTCTCACTTTCTTTGTTGTTCTCATGTAGCTTTTTCGTCTCTCTCTTCCTGTTGCTCGAATTCCTGTTTCGGATTTCTAGTACGTTCTCTGTTCTCTCTGCCCACTTTGTTCTCCTGTATTGCTTCGGTTCAGAGTTGCTCTTCCTCTCTTGTTTTTCTGTTTCTATTTTGACATTGCACCAATAAATATTCAAGAAGTTGTAAATGCCTTTTCTATTTACAAATGTAGTTCAGCTTTGCTATTGGGTGCACCTTTTAAGTGTGTGCAAACCTTCTTTTGGCCATTAGCCTGCGAATTAAAGAGTTAGAGGTTTGTCTCACCAGATTCAGCACATACTTGAATGCAGATGCTTTACCTGCATTGAACCCCATTACATGTATAGCAGCCCAGATGAGATGCGTGTGTTCTGAGCATTACATGTATAGCAGTCCTGATGAAATGTGTGTGTTCTGAATCACTGAACATTTAGTAGTACTTTTGATAAGTCGAAAGCTAAGTCAGCTCTGTTCACAAATGAATGTTACCTGCATCTTATACACATACCTCTGATGAAGACGCATTAACCCACCTATCAACAGGATTTGAACTAACAGGTTACACAATGATCTCTGCAGCACGGCTATTGACCCACTGAGCTACCTATCCCAACAGGCTGTTGACTCTGAAAGGCACACAGGGTTAAGATACTGGTAGTGTCATGTGAGGCTTGCCTGACATAACTGGCGTGTCAAAAGCTCTCAGCCTGTTTGGACTATCCTACATGAGTCAGTAGATTCATAATGAGGCTTTGAAATGTGCTAGATTTTTGCAGTGGGACTCAGTAATACGTCACGGGAGAAGCAAAAGTTTGGAAAAGAGGAAGACTGAGTAGGAGGGATTGAAGTACATGACAGCAATCTCATCTTCTCGCACTGCCCGTCAGTGTGCCTCACACCAGCTCAGGAGGATGGTGGGAAGAGCTCAGGCACTGTTCTTGCTGATAAATTAGCCTTCTTTTTCTAAATATAGAGTAATCCTGGAGAGGTACCGGTACGATCTGTGCCACTGAAAATATACACAGTACTACTTCTAACTGTATCCATTATACCTGCTTGCAGTTGGTGGTCAGAAAGGGAGTTAAAGTAAAGTTCAGACCACATGCCCAGCTATTCCTTGCTCTCTAAGACAACAAACTATGTACAGTTGCCTTTCATGCACATACAATCTTAAGACTAAAAAATACACATCTTCATATAGAACACCATAAACCGTTCCTTCTTACAAATTCCAAACAACTTCTTGCTGGGAGGCTGTCCTGAAATTCAAGACTTCAAGAACCCCAAGCCATTAAATGCAATTGATGTGCTTCTGTGATGAAAAGAAAACAAAGTATGAAATATCCATGCTGCTGAAATTGCGCTGCATCTATTAAAGTGGATTAAAACAGGAGGCAAATGAAGCAGAAATGCAGCCCTTGTTAAACAATTTTAATTTTTCACAATGATACATGTGTCCTTTGTTAAAGTTTTATTACATGGCACACACCAGCCAGGGACTCCTTCCCCGACAATGAATGTGGCGTAGAATAAAGCGCTTTTTATTTTAAATTAACCACGGGTTCTTTTATTTGAGTAGGCCTCCAACCCGTCTCTCAGCCAACCTCCACAAACACCCCATGTCACAATGGACCAGGAATCAGGCCTGAGTATAGCAATAAGATATTTATTAATTTATTATTTAATGGAAAAGGAAAATCAAACAATTTACAGCCACTACTGTTGTGGTACACAATTGCGCTAATCCCTACAAAACAATTCAGGGAAGATATACTGTTACAATTCTCACAATCTTTAATGGTAACACAGAAAAAAAGCAATTTTTAGAAAGATAACACCAATGGTTTAGCACTCCCCCATGCAACACTCACCCCCAAACATTACTAACTTGATTCCTTTAAATGGAAGGCAGTGGCAAGGAGTAGGGATAGAGAGAGAACATCGGATTTTAAGTAAAACCCACCACCCATTGGGAGGCCTGCTAAGAAAGTGAAACCCTGTTTTGGGAGCAAAACGGCAGAATCGGATTTTGATCATTACTCACACAGCTTCTCACAACTGCTATGGGACAGAATAAAAAGAAATTCGTGTTGCTACACTTGACGAGATAGGGAAGCTTACAGATTACTAATCAGCACACCAGGGCAACGTGGAAATAAAGTAGAAAAATCGATTTTGGGGAGAAAGCAAATGCAAAAAGGAAAAAATACAAACGGCGAATGGAAATTCATTTCACTCGGGACTTACAATGACAGGCAGCTCAGGGAAGGGGAATAGCTCAGAATAGGCAAATCAGTTTTTATTGACAGGGACAGACATGACAGATAGACTTGTAGGCAAATGGGATTGCTCTCAATGGGACTACGGCTTGGGGTTTTAATAGGACAGATGCAACTAGGAATTTGTGGGGTAAGGCGCACAATACACGGGCAAATTCGGTTTTCAGTTACAAGGAGACTAATTCTTTTGAGGCAATACTTTAGTGACTATAATTATTAAAGAAAGACACCAGGGACAAGGAGTACTTGTGGGACCCCCCGCCACAATGTTCGACATGCGGAAAGACTGCCCACATATCCTTAGTGTGTAGAAAGAGAGGGGGAATGCAACAGAATGGGGGGGTTATATACCCGCCATCATACAATACTGAGCCACCTGACTATTATGCCCAAGATCACACTCTGAGGCAGACATATGTGCTACAAATGGTACCAGTACAGCACGCATCAGCCCACTTGCAACAGCCCATGACTAATACATCGCAGGCACGGGTGTACACACAGCCACCGCAAGCAGCATCACAAGCACTGATGCAGCAAAACACTGTAGCCACGAGACACATGGATACCACAATAGAAACTCCTGCACCGAGACTAGGGGGTGTGACCGTAGTGGGAGGGAATCCTTCCACAGGGGAAGGGATGAGTTTGTAACCACAATAGGACAGCCCACAGACTGACTTGAAGTGTTCAATCCTATCAGTTATACTCGACTCGAATGAGGAACCACTTTCTCTTTTCTCGTAGATCCCAGGGTGAGGGGAGATACCCCATGCCAGGTATTGCCATAAACACTCAAGGGTTCTCTGGGACTACAGATTTGGTTCCGTTGACTGACAAATTGTCAATTCCATTGGAGAGCATGACCTTACTGTGCCATTATTATATTCTCGCCAGACACCAGTTAACATAATGTGAAGGGACATGAGTAAACTTAACATGATCATTTAATTCACTGAGCAAGGTATAGTCTGTTCTATCCCAGGAATTCACTATATGAATGCACAAGAATGCATTCATGCATTCTGCAGCCAGACTGTATTTAGGGGGTGCCTCTAGATCCCAAGCTATTTCAGTATAGGGTGGAAGTGCTACTAGCATGGCTTCCAGGGATACAGGGCAAGCTACTCCACTTTCCAAACAAGGTTTTGAGCAGACTAGAAATTCCCTTAGACGAGGAAGGGGGACAGGTATTCCCACTAGAATTGAAGACAGTTATAGTAAAGTACAAGAGAATAGTTATACACTGGACTGATGATACAGGAAGAGCGTGGAGGGCAGTAATTTAGTAGATGAAGGGCACAGACTGACTGACTTGACAGACAAACTGTTTTAGGACGAATATTCGGATATTGAGTCAGTGTTCTTTATGAGCATTACTTACTGGGTGACAATTGTGAGAAACATAAGGGTATTCTCTCCCCTAAACCCCTTGGATCCTCAAAGCAGTTGGCCAGAGAAAAGCCATTGCTATTGAATCCCGACCCTGGGGGCAGAGAAGCAAGGGAGGATCACTTAGGTGGAGGGTCCTTGGGTAATGGAAGTGGAGTGCCCTTGGGCGAGGCATTGTATTCCTTCTTTTCTGTTAGTAACCAACCCACCCTTCTCCCATCTTCATGGGCTGTTATAAGCCTGTCCTCCTCATTGGATACTTGAGAGTACTGGGACAAAGAAGAAGGAGCAACTAAGAGCAATGAAGACCATGCACTTTCATCCCTCTTGTATTGGGACGAAGACTATGCCTGCTAAAAACTGTCAGGGTCAGGCATCTCCCATTAATTGTTGTCACTGTAGGGGTGTCACGGTATTGTTTTTATGGCGGTATGATAACCTTCTTGCCAAATTACGGTATATCATGGTTATCGCGTTATGGCAGGTGGAGGTAACAAATCTTAACAAATATTTTCTTAAAGGTCATAAATTGTCAGCATCTTGAAACTGGTCTCTACACATTTTAGCTGATCCTCCAGGAATCTAAGGCGGCTGCAGATTTGGTCTTTCATGGTGCTCACTCGTTGATCGCCTTGAATGAAGAGTGACTAGTGAAAGTGTTAACATGCACATTTAGAACAATGAGCTTGCTGCTCAGTCACAGGTCATCGCTTTGAAAATCTGCCTCAACCTGCATTATTTTGGAACCACATGGCACTGGTATCATGACCCCTCGATGCAATCGGTCATATAAGTTTGTTTTGATAACGCTTTATCCCATTAAAGGGAGAAAAGTCACTCATGTGAGGTCTGAAAGCCCATGTCATTGTGTTTCTTTTGTCAAAATGTCATAGCCAACACACACTCACCGAAGGGTTGCATATTGATCAAATCACTATAGCTTGTTTACCATCTGCCTGGTGTATTATAAAGGTCTGATGTTGGAGTCACCACTGACCATGTAATCTTAACAGGACAGCGTTCAGTGGGCGCTATTGATTTCTTTCTTGATTCTTGCAATACATGTTCATTTACCTTCTTAAAGATAGTGGCACAGAAACTTTTTGAAAATGACAGTTAAAATACATATCAGCACAAATATGGCCTAGACCACCACATCCCCATCATTACCATTTCCCCCAGGTCTGAGCGCATTAGGACCCTTGTCATGTGAGTTGAGACAGAGGAATGCATTCACGGGTGGTGTCACAAATCGAGGATAGACCTGAGAAATATCTCACGCCCATTGCTCTGGATACTTCAAATTGAATGTAGAATCTGTCCTGCCTTTTTGAGTCAGTGCCATATGCAGAAGGCAGGTGAAGGAACAAGCGAAGCAACAACCCTAGTGCCAATGTGTAAATCTACACGGAGGACAGTGGGGGGTGGGGAGGAGTTTATGTACTAGCACAAAGCACTGATAGGCCCAGTGTTCATACAGTCTACAGAGCTAACGTTGTTTGAGGACATGCATCAGAAGGGCATCCAGTTAATTCCCCCCTTTGAATTCTGGGATGTGTAGTTCCCCATTTTCAAATTGGTGGGAAAACTAAAAATCGGTTGATCTTTAACCCGACTCTACTGATCACAGAGAAAGAGCGGTCACAGCCTCAAATCTGCATTTACTAATGTGGCCTCACTTTCCCTAAGCTCTTGTCTGCCAAACGCCACATCCCACAGTGCAAGATCCAGAATGTGCAGAACTTGCTTACAGCAGCCTTTCCAAATCAGGATGAAAAGCTCACTTAATAGCTGCAGGCCCTAAAACGGTATACCGGTATAAATAACGTGACGGTTATTATAGTTCGATTAAGCTGTTCATGGTATCTATAATGGTATACCATTATACCGTTACATCCCTAGTGGTCAGGGAAGGCTAATGGAATACTCACATCTGCAGCCTGTCAAGGGGCTACAGGTGTATAAATGGAGACCAGCCTAGCAGTATGAGAGGAGGAGGAGACCACAGGGAAGCCTATACATGGAACAGCAGCAAGAAGGCTGGTGCAAGTGTGGCGAGGGAGCTGGGACTCTGTGCAAGAAACCAAGCGTTACGAAGGTAGCCGTGTGGAGAGGCTGTCCCTTTATGTTTGTTCAGAATGCTTGTTCCCTTGTGATAAGATGTGAACACATGGATGTCTGAGGGGCAGGTTGCGAGACCCGAGGAGGAACAGAAGGTTGCCTGGTCACGACTGCTGTGAAGCCTTTTAAAACGACCAGTGTTTTTCTTTCCATTGAGTAATTCGGTGCGCAAGCATTACACGGACCTAAGCAAGAAATACATTGTATCGGAGTGGTCGCTTGTTTGAAGAAACAAGTTTTCGAAGGTCTCCGGTTCAATCCATTGTTCGAATTTAAATACCTAAGAATACTTTGTATCGGAGTGGTCGCGTGTGGGATAAAACCCGTTTTGGAAAGTCTCTGAAGGTTAAACATGACTTTCTGACGTGAATGATGAACATAATATATACAGGTTGAACAAAAAGGCTTTCTGAATGCAAACCATCTGCTTTGTGAATATCTGAACATGCAAAACCCATGCCTTTTGAAGACTTACATTTTCACATACTATATTTAATGAATATCGAACTGAATAAAAAAAAAGAACAAAGGCAGGCTGCAACTATTGAAGACTAAACTGAATACAATATTTGTTTTCTTGAATACAAAACTTAGTTGAAACCTCATAAGAAAGCAGAACTGTTGCATACTAAGTTCAGAATTAAAAATGGAACTTACATTTCAAACGAAGACTTTCAATGCTGAATATAAAAAAATGAATGCTTCTTTTCCTACAAGTAAAAACAATTGTGAACTTTGGATATTGAAACCAAGCTAGAAGTAATTTCAACACTGTCACAATGTCCACATACAAAGGGGGCACAAGAGTGACCACAAACTCTAAAGAGAAAAAGGATATTTTGTGCTGAAAATAAATCTTGGGGAAGGGAACCCTGAGACTTGAACTTGTTATTGACTTGCGACCAAGATTCTTTTTGGTGCTTGTAATTGTGTTACTTGGAACTTGGGGAAGGGAACCCCGAGTACTGGTTAAACTACTTTATCCTGAACTCAAGTTTGAGACTTTTTGTTGGAATTACTTTATACTTGGGTAAGGGAGCTGAAGAGAAGCAGAGAGCTGGAAGAGGCTCAGAACTTTATGTTGGATACTGTTTCTTTTGGTTGCCGACATCCCTACACACTGTATATATTAGTTGTGAGGGCAAGATAGGTTTTGGACACAGACAGATTCTTTAGTTGGGAAAATCCACCCTAGCATAGGGCAAGTTAGGCCTTTTTCCAGCCTGACATTTAAGTTAATAAAAGGTGTTTTATGTAAATATTGAATCTGTTGTCTGTGTCTTACTTCATGATGCCTTCACATAATTCATTACAGAGAAGTCCCACAGAGGATGGCCCTGATGAAAAAGGCGCCACTGTCATTTCTCGAGGAAGGCCTAGCACAAGTATCAAGCGTATCATGGACCAACAAACCCATATGACGTTTCAACAGAAAGGAGTAGGAACAATTCAAATAAAACTCAAGCCAGGGGTGATTCTACCGAGGGTAAAGCAATGCACTCTAGAGAGGAAGACAAAGGCATCTTTGAGATAATTTCTACGGTAGTGCAGCAGGGAATCATAGAGCCATCAAAATCTCAATGTAACACGGCTGTGCACCCAGTGAAGACGGGGGCGGGGGGATTGTGGAGTTATATTCAGGATTTGCGTCCTCTGAACAATATTGTTGAGGCAGTTTCCTTTAGTTCCCAACCCAGCAACAATATTATGAAGTGTTCCACCAGAAGCCACTCATTTCATGGTGATAGTCTTGATGAATGCTTTCTTCTCTATCCCGCTTCACGAAGAATCACAAGATATGACTTTGTTTCAGTAAAGAAACTGGAAGTGGAAGCACACAAGGCTGCCACAGGGGTATTGTGAATCCTCATATATTCAATAGGGTCCTTCAAATGGACCTGGGGAATGCCCATTTGGACTGCACAGTGATGCAATATGTGGACGACAACTATATGCAGCAGGTCAAAGGAGCAGTGTCAAAAAGACCATGTATAGCTGTTGACAGTTTTGGCAGAAAAGGGTTACACAGTGGACAGGGCAAAATTACAGTACTGCCAAAGAGAGGCACTATACATCAGACAGTTAATAATCCAATAGGGTAGAAAGGTGACTCCTGAAAGAGCAGAGTTGATTATGAGAACAACATCGCCAAAGACGGTGAGGGAGAAGCAGCAATTCTTACGTCTTTGCAATTATTGCAGTGCCTGGCTGTTCGACTACAGTACATACACTAGACCTCATTTTAATGGGCTCAGAGGGGCGGCAGCAGAGTAACATGAACAGCTGAGATGACAGAAGCATTTGACAAAGTAAAAGAGGCAATATGCACAGCCCCAGTTCAGGGAATTCCTGATTACAGCGGAGAATTGTATTTGTTCTCACACACAAATCGAGTAGTGAGGACAGCAGTGCTCACACAGAAAACTACCTTAGGGCAAAAACCTATAGCTTATTACAGTAGGCATGTAGATACAGTGATGAGAGGCCGCTATCCTTGCGAACAAGCATTGGCTGCTGCTGCCTTTGCAATAGAGAGATCATCAAGTATCACAATGGGCTGTAGTAACACTCTCTACGTGGAGCATACCCTTTTTGCCATTCTTGAGAAGCCCAAAAGTACATTGACCACAGAGAGCCTCTGGATACAAGGTGATTATCTCAAACCCAGCGGTGAAAGTAGTGAGGTGTAAAATTGTCAACCCAGCAACATTCATAGAAGAGCCAGTAAAAGAGGGACATTATGCACATGACTGTACCAAGTACACAGAATATTTTGACATTTAAAGAGCCTGGGAAAATGCCCTTGGTGGTAGGAAAGTACTCTTTATTGACGGGTCCTCAACAATTGACCAGGCCTCAGGGGAATAACATACTGGGACAGCAGTTGTGAAATGAAGACAGAATGGGACTTTTGAAGTAGTGACAAGCGGACAGCCTTAGGGGGTTACAGTGAACTTCGACTCTGCATATGTGACGTCAACAGTACATGCAGGACTGTCACGTTGGAAGAGGCAGCGCTTTCGACATGCTGAAGCACACCAGTGCAGCACGCGCGCCAATTGGATAGACTCAGATGCACTACAGCTCCCATTAGCCATTGCGGTAGTGAAATGCCAAGGCCACACTAGGGGGGAGGATGTGGTTTCCCACGGCAACGAATCAGCAGACACAGAAGCAAAAATAGCAACATATTTTCTAAAGATAAAGGAGTTCAATAATGGACCAAAAATGCACGCAAGCGCTTAGCATGATACTGCAGGAAGGGTATAGTTCATTTCGCATTACCCAAATAATAGAACTCCAGGGACGAGCACAAGCAGAAGAGAAGGAATTATGGATAAGAAGGGGCTGTTTTGATATCTCCCACAGATGCGATGTGGCGACAAGAGAGTACCGGAAAGCCAGTTATTCCCCTCACATTATTGCAGATAGCTCTATACAGCTTCATTACCCAACCCATATACGTAAGGAAGCTCTTGCAGCACATATAGCAGAAGATTGGTTTTGTCCCAACATGGCAAGCAAATTGGCCCGTTTATGAATAACTGGAATGTCTGTCAAAAATTCAATGTGGGGCACAAGTTGCGTGTAGTGAAAGGAGCAATACTGCGCCCTAATGGACCCTTCCAGCACCTACATATAGATTATGTGGATACGTTTCAAAATTATAATAGCTATAGGTACATGCTTGTAGTAGTGTGCCCATTTTCCCGCTGGATCGAAGCTGGTCCATGCTCACACCTTGATGCTCTTTGTGCAGCGAAATTCCTCGCCAGAGAGGTGTTTCCAAGGTGGGGGCTGTGCGAGGGCCTGTGGTCTGATAATGGACCTCACTTCATATATGAAGTGTTTGAGCATATCAAAGCCCTGCTGGGGATTAAGCATACACTTTCCTGTGCTTATCACCCGCAAACTAATGGAATTTGTGCGCGGCTCAACAGCTTGCTCAAAGAAAAAACAGCAAAAGTAGAAATTACATTGACAAAGGGATGGCTCCATTGCCTACCCATAGCATTGTTTGCATTGCGCAATCAGCCTGTATCTGACTACCATTTAACACCTCAATGAGGTGGTGACAGGATGATGCATGCACTTCCCACTTGCTCCTCCCACTAGAGTGCTGAAGGACGCCCATAATGCTGCTATTGTTCTTGGTAATTAATTGTACAAATATCTTGCTTCGATGATGACTAGTGCTTCATTTATCTCTCAACAGCAGGGTGTCAAAGTAGGATGATGAAGATGACACATCAACAGAACCACACAAACTGCTCAAAGCCCCTCTTCTTTACTCAGGAGTTCAGGTTTTGTTGAAAAACTAACAGAATGAGGCAAAAGCTGCGTTTTGAGGGACCCTTTACAGTAGAGCAAGCAACTGATAAGGCTGTTAAATGAGTACGGGAGAAAGCTTGGAATCATCTGGGAGACGTCATGCCCTGCTGAGGTGAGGCCCCCCCCCCCGGGCCCAAAACGTACACAGTGTATTGCAAGAAGAAGAAGTGGAACAGAGACAGATTCAAACACATTCTAACACCAGAGCTAAATTGAGTATACAGAAAGCTAGTTTGGTCCCACTGTCTCTTCTTACACTAGGTAATCATCGCACCTGTGTGAAATGAGTATCGACGAGTAATTGTACACTTGCACAATTAAAGAAAAAGCACTTTATGAACTCATAGAATCTGAGTACAAATGGTCCCAGAACAAATCTTTGTTAATGCTTTTCTCATTTACGTCGCACATCGTTATGCAATTCTGACAAGAAGTAGTGTGTCTATTATCGCCTTACTTAGTAATCCTAAAACTCAAATTATTTTTGAGAGACTCTTTATTGCTGCATTAGGACAATACTATGGCAGCAGAAACTGACCGCATCAACAATGGTAATTTCGAAATGTATGAGTTTTGGTAACCGTTTACATACACATATGCAAAACATGGACACTGCAGCAAAAATCTGCATTGTATTACACACACTCTGAAGCATATGCTAACACATCCCCTATTGTCAGTGTAACTAAAGCTATATTTGAGCTGATCAACAAGGCTGCTCGAGAAGTAAAAAGGCTTAGGCGAAGCATGTACTGACTTTGAATGCAATTGTGAGGCTCTGCAGATTTCAGCGGCAAAGTTACTGTGTTGATTCCCAAATGGGACAGTGCCGATTTATCTGCACCTGGTGGATGGATCAGGCCAGTTTCACTGTAGCAGGCTTCAGGACACAGGAGCACAGCAGCAAGGCACCTGCAAAGTTTGTCACCACGGCTGCGTAACACGGTAACCGCGGGTACTCCGGTTCGGGCACTCTCTCTTTACTCCCGACCTGGGAACGCCAAGTGTACGAAATTCGTGTGTGAGAGTGCCATGAACACAGAAGTTGCGATGTACCATGTTTCAAGGGTCTCCTCAAAACGGTGGCGGTATCAGAGCAAAGGTCCAGTGCAAGCTGGTGAGCGCACTGGTTGGCCCAGGGACACTTTGAGTATGCTTACTTGCTGAGTTTGGTGAAGGTGCCGAGAATAGGTGGTCCCACTATTCAAATGGGTCGAAACGTCTTCGCAGACCTTCTAGTTCGGTCAGATGCAGAGGGGTCCAGTGGGATGGCAGTGGACTTAGGGTGCCAAACCTTCCAGCGGGTCACCAGCGGTTCCTTGACTCACCACCTTAGTTTCAGGATACTTGGATCCTATCCTTCGTTCAGGGAGAACTCAAGGGATCGACATGGTATGGGTGTTTGGAGCACTCTCTTATCCAGAATCTCCTTCGCGCCAAAACGAAGAGGACCCAATGGGAGATCTGCTCACATACAGGCACACCATATGTGGACCAATCATGGACCCTGGTGGTCCCAGGCATTCACAGCACACCAGATTCTCTGGCACCCAGGATGTGTATTGGAACCAGACAGTCCAACCCACATCCTGGAAGCACACACACAAGGCATGCAGAAGCCAGCGAAAGCCTGGTGTTTCACGGGAGAATGCATGCCCAAATAAGGATTGACCCGGGTCGGCTCGACCTGGGGAAGGTAAAGGGGCATGATGGCCAAAGGACAGGACAAAAACTTGTGGCCTGGCCATTTTGGAGCCAGGCCACCTATTTGTGCCAAACGCAGTAAACATGGTTTTCCTGGCAGGAAAGGGTTAAAAATCTATGAAAAGATAAGCTGCTACCAGCCCTGTCCAAGGCACAACTGCACTTCTCCTAAACCTTCATGGGTGTCTAGGGCCTTTAGAAATGACAGGAAGACCCAAGTGCACCGTACTGTAAGGGACATTGTGCACTTGCAACATGTTGCAGAAAAGTTGCAACATTGACAGGGACTAAGAGAAACAAGGTCTCCCAGTACTGACTGTCTTTCAGGGCATATCAGTTTCCCCATAACAAAGTGAGGGAAAAGCCAAGGGGAGTGCAAAAGGAGGCTGTACTCCACTGGCAAAGTCAGACTAGGGTGTAAAACAGCAGCAAAATTTAGGGGGTACACAACTGGAGGGAAAACTTCACATAAATGGGAATCTTTCCTAACAGAAAGGAGGCTGCTTGAGTAGTGGTGCAGGAGGAGAGTAGCATTAGGAGAAGAAATGTAGTAGTGGGAGGATGAGTGTTTTAGTTGGAAGAGGAGTGTACTCGTGGGAGTAGTAGTATAGTAATGGGAGGAGATGTGTAGTAATGGAAGGAGACGTGCAATAGTTGGAGGAGGAGTGAAGTAGTGGAAGGAGGAGAGCAGTAATCAGAGGAGGGGAGTAGTGAAATGGATTAGGAGAAGTTGGTACATCAAAAGAGTGTTGGCGAGGAGTAGGACTGAAACATTGATGGGCCTGAGACTTGGTGGAACAAGACAGTCGGGAGTGGTAAAAGGAGAAGCAGAGAAGAAGTGAGTGGACCTTACTGATCTAGACTGAATACACAAGTAAGTGCAAGGCACTATCCAAACTCCCTTTCAGAATACCAAACTATTGCTAGAATAGGGACAGTTAGGAAGTCCCTGAGGGAGTGCAAATATAATGCTTTCAGGGAAACCATCTATAGAAGGGATGTTTATAGACAGTAGGGGTTAACAATCTAGAACTAACCAGGGTTTACAGACGCATGCGTTATGGTGCAGGTTTGTGAGCAGACTATCGAGAGGGATGAAGCTAAGCCCCTCAAATGAAAATAAAAACCCTGGAATTGTACTCAAACCTCAGAGTGTTTTCTGTGCCGTGTGTGACAGATCATTAAGTGCTGTTACATTACACAGACCGGGAAAATACATGCACTAAGTGTGTGACAATCCAAAAATAACATATGTACATGTATAGCATTTTGCATATTGTATCACACATCTTACTACCACCACACAACAATACCTCACAATGTCAAGTCTGTGCTTATCGACATTTGCTATGATGTTTTATTTTACTCAATATGAGACTAAAACCCGTATGATAGTTTAACATTTATATCCTATTAAACTATCATACAGCTGTTATATATCAAACTTTATAGCAAATGCAAATAAAGCACAGACTTTCAAAATGCACCATCGCCTATTAGTCACATCGCCTATTAGTCACACAATGACATACATCGGATTGAAAACTACATCCATACTAATGTCAAAATGTTTGCGAATGTTCGTTTTCCATTCAACCACACTGAGCAAATTCCGCTGTATATTTTCTTAGCATCAATATAAACTGTGTCCCTTTCCACATACAACTATCAACATATGGCAATGCCAAACATGTTACGCATCCCCACCTCTCTCCCTCCACACTAATAGCTTTTGACAACGACACCTATGAGCCAAAACTAAAAACGCACATTTGGCTGCGTCCTGCTCTGCATAAATATACAGCGCAATGCTCATATGGGACTTATATACACGAACAGGAAAGCACATACCTGAACGCACACATAAGGGGCACTCTACTCCTGCACCATGTGACAGGAGAAGCAATGAGGGCAGTCGCCTCAGACTAACAATCGCACGTGCATCAGTCATAAAGGGACGAAATACATTCTGCGCAAATAACTCCAGTGAATATATTTAGCAGCAACCCCTTTTTTTCCACCTTGGCTGTCACGAGGTGTGAGTGTGCACAGAGGTTCCACATTTTGCCCTCCCTCCCCCACGACAGCCTGTTCTGTGACCACCGAACCTACACGAGGGACGAGGCCTCACTAATCATTGGCACATCATCATTTGCCAATCCTGGCCTTTCCCATTTTCATTTGACCTGAACCTATCTACCTAACTACCTATACGTGAACCTATCTACCTAACTTATTTTTATTTATTTTTTACTTTTGGTTTATTAAAACCTTTCAAATTCAAAACAATACAGAAGTTACAAAATAATGCATACAATTAATCAAACAGTTAATCAAAAAGGAGAACATCACATCAATAATTCTGGTTCGATGTGTAAAATGAATGTGGTAAATATAATTTGTTTTTTATATAGAGCTTTAATCTAAAGCGCTTTACATAGGACATATATACATTACCATTGTGATGCATTACATACATTACATATTTACATACATTTCTATTGTAATTCTCGGATACATTCATATCAACAATTACGAGGGGTGACCATAATTCCCAGATGTATACTTGTGACCCAGAGCATAGGGCGAGCAACATAAAAGAATGATAAAAAATAAACTAATATCCTCTGCTAGGAGTAAATCGTGGTATTACTCCCACATAGCAATGAGCTTTAAATATTATTCCTACACTTGCGGGATTAGATACAATTCTACCCAGATACTTGATCCTTACTTCTAGCAAAGCAGGGCAGGGCAGGTTACAAACAATGCTTTAGGGTTTCAGTCACTTGGTGATCGCAGAAGCGACAATAGGGGGACGGATGATCAGTTTTATTTCTAAGGTGCAACAATTCTTTAGTGAGTATTAGATTGAGACTCACTCTCAGAAACTGCTGCCTCCACTTTGCATTGGGAAACTTGACTAGGTCTGGTGCAACACCACATCTTGTTTTTAGGTATAGATGCCATATCATAATGGAATTTGTATCTTGTTATTTCTTCTAATGTGTTTATCCAATCAGAGTCCCAAAGTCTCTTTTTTACAATTTGAGGCGTCTGTATCATCAATTCTTTTGGACAGCCAAGTTCTCTCAAAGCAGAAGTACAGATCATGATCCATCCCTCACTTATGCTGCCCCTGTTCTCACTATAGACTTCTCCCAAATCTTGGAACCAGGATTGCGAGGAGGGAGCGAATACCGTTCTGAAGAGAAAGCCTATTCCACAGCACTCTAACCTTTACTGACATCAAGCCTAACTCGGATCGAATCACGAATGCTGTTACACAATTCGGAAACCTCAATTCTCTTCTCCAAATTAACAGCTCTGCACGCTCCAGATCAGAAAGGTTATACAGGGGGATTGTTTAGATACTGTAGATATTTGGTACAACTTGTGCACTGTAGTACTAAATGATTGGCAAGATGAAAAATCTACCATATTTGATGAGCAATTTCTTCATCTTTGGCACAGACATCTCAGCTTTACATTGTACCAATGTCTGCATTACGGCCTTGCTCTAATTTGCAAACATGGAAATGCCTACGTAGATGAATTGTGACAACACTTCCAAGGCGGTACCATCAATCCGTCATTTGAAAGCTGTTTTCCCTCTGCCTGAGGAATATCACATTTTTGTTTTAGTGTTGTTAATGATTAGATCATTTGTTATTGTGTAATTTTTAATGATGTTAGAAATCTCTGTGGACCAATGATCTCTGCGTAGGCTAGCCACAGGAGTCGAAGACTTCCCAAACGTGGTGTTGCCAACGAAGAAGGCTCTAAGAACGTACCTAGATCAGAAATATATATGTTAACGAAGCACTGTGCCAGCACGTACTCTTGTCTTAGTCCACAATGTGTGGGAATGTTTCCAGATAGAACACTATGACAAATCAGAGGATATCGTCCCTTCTACTCTAGGGGAGACCTTCCCCAGGGTGCCAAGGCAGTGAGTACATAGTGCAATAATCCCCCAGGGGACGGTATGCAGCGGGAGGATCACCTGAGAAGGGAAGCCCATTATGGGACTGTGGACGATCACCTTCAGGAGACTCAGTATAACTCGCATCTGCAGATGCAACTGATATGTTTTTTTGTGGAACCAATTCATCCATGCAGAATAAAGAGCAAACCAGTATTGACTTATTATATCTGAACCCATGTACTGAGACGAGGAAGAAGACTGAGGATGAAGATCACTCCTGTAAACTGAAGTGAGAAGTCTAGTTCTTATGGGAATCCCATTGGTTCAGAAAAACTCCCTTTCCAAACGCAGGAGTTTAAATCTAGTACAGCTGAGAGACAGGAGGATCCTTCCGGGTAGCTGTGACCGGAGAAAAGAAGCATTCAGTCAACGCGAGACCGACACAGAGACAAGACGCAGTCTCCCAGGGAAGGAAAGAGAATGAACGTAACCTGGAAGTCAGCTACTCTGAAGCTTACTTACTCAAGATATGCAAGGCCATCTTACTGTGTCCACAGCAACACCGAGGCGAGGACCGATTGCAAGAAGGACACGGAACGCTGTGAGCGAGAAACCGAAGCGAGAACAAGCCTGAGGGCTCTAGGCGCCTCAGGATGGAATCCCACAGCCCACAGGACGCAAACCGAGAATGAAGGTACAAAAGCTGGTGGGAAGTAAGAAGAGGTGCGGGGAAGCCAAGAAAAGCACAGAATGGACCGAATAAGGGTCAGAGAACATTTTGGCCTAATACACTGAGGGAAATATGGGAAACCAGGTGAGTAGTTACCCCAATCAATAATGAATACATGGAAAATGAATTCATTTTAAGTAAACACAAGATAAAAGAAACGCTAGCTTGGCAGGAGACTGAACCAGGCTCCTGTGGACAGCAACTGCGAGGCTGGGATCTGCATACAATTGAAGTAAAGCACATAAGGGAGTCAGGGACTCCACATGAACGTAGGTTTGAAAAGGAATGCTGTGGTTTGCAGGAGAGTAAACCAAACGAGCCTGAAGGTGCATTGCGAGTCTGGGACCCTCAACCAAAGGAGACACTAAGGGTAAAAGGGTCTGGGACCCCAAAGATAATCAGATATAACATGGGCTAGAGACCTACATGAGAAAGAAGGAGAATACATGAAATAACCGGGTCTTGGCAGGAGAAGCCAAGACGCCTCAAGTATTGCGAGTCTGGTATTCGCACCCAAACAGAACACCGGAACCAAAAGGGTTTCAAAAACGGAGAAACCTGTTGTAGTATTGTTTGGAAGACCACTTTGTGTTTTATAAGAAGAGACTGAAAAGACATTTGCCCTTTTTAAAGGACTACAGGAAGGGAGCAACCCCCTAATATTGGAACATAATTTCTTTAACATTATTATTTTTGAATCTTTTGGAAGCCCAATTGGCTGAGAACATTTATGTTTGCTTGATGAATGCTATTTTCTTTAGAGTGAGATCATCCTTGCACCAATTTGTTAGTTTATATAGTGAGGGAAAGAAATGACTGGGACAGACGTTTACTATTGGACATCCTGAGTGTTTTCATTAGGTCTTTTGAGTTAGGGAAACCCCTCCTAGATTTAGGGATAGAGAGGCCTTTATCCCAACGTTTCTTGAGCAATAAAAGTCTATACTCGAAAACATGACACTGTTGTACCGAGCATTACTTCCGTTACATCTGTCAGTTCACACCACCCATAAGGTCTAATCTAACTTGCATACTGGTTTTGGTGTGAAGATGAATTAGGATGTTCAGCCGGCCAGAGGGAAGACCCCAGATGGATAGTTTCTTCCATAGCAGGCCCTGATGTAAAATCCACAAAGCCCATATATACTGTGGGAGCATTGGGTTTACGTGTTTCCTGCTGGAGTACATTTCTAAGCAAACCATTAAGGGGCTGGACCCTGTTCCGTCTAAAGCTCAGCTGATATTTTCTCAAATAATCATTTCTGATGGCCCAGACTTCAAGTTCCTTTAAGAGTAGGGCAGCAAAAATGTTGTTGTTCATGTTTAGTAGGATTATCGGCCTGGAACTACTGGGGTCACACCTGTTGCTTTTTTTAAATGGGGACCTCTAAAGATACTTTGCAGGTCTTTGGGCTGTGTCTGATAGTTATAATGCAATTAAAATATGTGTATAATGTTCATGACCACAACTCTGGGATTTTTATTCGGACCAATTTGGATAGGCCATCAGGGTTGGTGCTCTAGAGGTATTACACCCTTTAATCATAATTAAAACATCAGAAGGTCAAATACAAGTGACCATTCTTGTTCCAATTCAAGGTGTTACCTTCTTGAGTACAATCCGAGGAAACCGAAACCCATCAACGAGTCTTCGGGAGTATCATTGGCAGGAACAGAGTTCTCAGGAGGACAAACAGAGGTCCTTTGGGGCACACCCCAGAATCATAAAGGGCTGGTCCATCGTGCCAAACCCCAATCATCTTCTCTCATCAGTCTATTAGACGTTGCTTAATGGTCAACACCAGATCTTGCCAAGAGCCCCGTCTTTTCTGCTTATGACCTTAACCATGCCTTCCTGAAGATAAGGGAAAACCCATTATCATTGTCATTTTCTTCACACTTGAAAATTCAGGAAAATAGAAAACCCTTTGAAACTGTAAACCATAAGAAAATAGAGAAAAAACAAACATTTTTGTGATACAGTTCCCGGTCCAGTTCTACGGGAGTGTGGTCATGGAGAGTTGGGAGGGACTACAGAGAAGCTGGGAGGGACTACAGAGAACAACTTCATTGCGGATAAACATTGTGGAACCAGCTAGGAGAAGGGAGTCATTCTCCTAACCCCACGAGAACTTTGTGTCATTGTTTATTTTCTGTTGGGTTATGGAGAACCCAGAACCTTTGTGTAACCTTTACTTTGAACAACCTGAGAAGCATTTGGACACTTTATATCAAGTAGAAGAGAGTTATTCTCCTGGATTATGAACAGTAGCTGGACTTTATGGTGTTTTGGTGTAGTGACAGGGATAGAGTAGGAGCCTTTGTGACAAGGCCATTGTTGCCTTTTAGTTTTGACTCTCAGACTTCCTGATGAGCACCCAAATGTCTTTAGTTTAGGTAGGGAAATCCCCTTAGAGTTAGGGAAAGCTAGGCTTGGTTTTTCATTTATTATTATATAGCAACCACTATGGCACCACTTTGTCAGTCTCTTCATTCCTTGCCACCACAGGTGCTAATGTTAAATAGTTCACTACAGTGTAGTGTTCACCAGCTGAGGAGTAGGATATCTTTTTGTATTTCATCTTTGATTGTAAAGATATTATGGGTAGGCAGCAGTTTGCCAATCGATATAACCATTACACTTAAGGCAGCAGGGGGTCAGACGTACGTAATAGGCCCCAGGATACTTTTCCACGGAAGCACAGTGACAGGGTTTCACCTGTATACCATCCCTGCTATTGCTAATGAAGATCAGGTGATCTGTTAATGCCCGAGAGATGCCAACAACTGGCCCAGTTGCAGCTGGGATCAAAAGCAGGCACTTTCCACAAGTCTGCCAAACATGGGGGAGCAAGGCGTCCTTCTAGTATGAAGAACACCACAGTAGCTAACATACTAGAAAATCTGGAGAAACCAGTGAGGGGTTATACCAGGCACCTCCACCATTTAGCTCTAAAAAGCTACGGCTCTGGATAAAACATGGTTTAGTACAAGGATGTTCAGGGTATGTCGATACAAAATTGACAGCAAAGTGTGAAACGTGTAATTTTAATTTCCGCTTTACCTTCACCTTGCAATTAACTTTTAATCAAGACACCTGAAAGGTTTTGGCGATGTAGCAATACAATTATATTAAAGTAGGCTGCACTTTGCTATTTCTATAACGAATAAAGCCAATGCTGGCATTGTGTGTCATGAAGCAGGCTCAGCTATGCATAATGCAATATTAGAATAATAATGGCACAAAGAACATGTTTTTATAGCTTGTTCTATTTGATGTATTTATTTAAAGGATTTTCCCAGCAGAGCATGCAGAATGGACTTGGCTGAGGTGGCTGGGAGTGTGCATGGGCTGCAAGTCTTTTCTGCTGCGCCCTCATCCACATACAGTGCAACGGCATTTGGCTTGCAGAAACAACTATTTAATGTGAAACTATTTCACTATTTTGTGCTGACGCCTTTCTAGACATGAATTGTACTATTATTGACCATGTCTGTGGCGTTTGAGTGCTGTTCCTCGGGGATGTTGAGAAGGCTGAACTTCTGCCAGTCTGTCCTTAGGAATGTGTACGTTTAAGGTCATTACTTATAGAAACTGTTGTGGGAACGGCTCAAGAGCTAGCTACGTTGCTTGACTTCTGATTCGTGTGATGATGAGATACGAACGTTTACGTGTGAATTTTTTTTTTAAACGAGTGCTACAGCTCTGACTGCAGACTGCGCTTGGCACACGATACATTTTAAAGTTGTTCGTTTTGTGAGGCAGGCTGTAATTCCAGAACTGTCAAGTTTACCAATCCCTTGCGTGAGAAAGTAACCCATTTTTATTTCTTGGAATTTGTATTGCTAAATTTAAAATGAAAGGCTGCGTGGGGTTATTGGCGTGGGCGATTGATCCCGCAGGGTGATAGTTGCCTGCAGGGGAGAGGACGTGGGACATACCTGTCCTCAGGTGGCCCCTTGATATACAGTGGAATGAGGTCACCAGCTGGGAGTTGGAGGATGTGAAGTCACCTCAGTACCTGCACTTTTTGAACTTTTCAGTACCTGCCCGTCTCAACGCCTGAAAGAGTACCAGTACTCAACTGTGTTATGAGGTGAAAAGGAAAGCTTTCCATTTCACTTAATAGCAACTTAAAGGACTGAGCTCCTGCAGCCTTTGCAGCCTTTGCTGGGGAAAGCAGTGCCCTCTCCCTCCTCCTCTCTCCACCACCTGCAGTGCCCATAATGTCTCCTACTGGGCACACCCTGCAGAAGAAAAGGAAAGACAAACATGCATCCCCTAAGCTCTCAGCACACTAGGCGCAGAACAATGCTTCACTAACCAGGCTTCAACTGTTACCATTGGTGTACTTTGATGGAGCAGGGGTTGATTTGGAAAGCCTGGGAAATTAAAGATATATCTTTGTTATTAGCAGTGCCTATTTTAACATGTAAATGTTTAAGCAATTGGAGTTCTGATTGAACGTTTTCGACTGAAAACTCGCACACAGCTCCAGTAACCTACTGAATTTCTTATTAGGCAATGCAAGCGAGCCATAATAAAACTCCCCTTCTAAAGCTTAGTTTACAGCTACGATATCTGCTAGTTTGATACACCAAAAAGAAAGTCATTTAATATAGATGATCAAATTGTCTTAACACAATGCATAACGAACTGGAAGTGGATCTCAGATACACTGCTTTACCAAAGTGTGTGATCCTTGGCACATAATTTAATCTCACTGGGCATTGCCTGCAGCAACAGGGTGTGCCTAAAAGGGACTTGTGCCCAAGGTGCCGTGCCAAAATACTCAGTGCTAAAAGCACTGTCCCAAATGTCCAGCTGTGTAGCTTGGTGTGTACCTGCACTTACTTTTTCCCATGTAAAGCACTGGAAGTCACTGCATGTTGATGTACTACTAATTAACTCCTGATTGATTGACCAGGTGAGCAGATTGGAAGAGGGAGGTTCTTCCTTATTGCAGCTTTTTGGAAATGCTCCATATATACTGATTTTTAACATCTCATCAAGCCTTACTTTAGTGCCTTTTCAAGAACTGGCAATTTTGCCAATAGAGCCTTCATGCTTGCTTACCGTGCCTGCGCGCTCGCCTAAACGGAAGATCCTAACTGTTAAGGAGGACAATTCTTACTGCCACTTCTAACCTCAGCAGTGGCTAATCCTATGACTAATACCTATCTAAAAACTGTAAGGGAGGCTAACAGTCTCATTAGCGAAATTCATCAATTTCTGGGTACAACTTATGGCCTTGTTTTCCTGGACCTCTGGGGTAGTAAATATGTCGTGCAGATCACAAAAGACAGCAACAGGGTCCTAGGCTCTGGCAATAGTGACAAGGACTTAACTAGGGGATCTACCTAGACTGCAGCTAGTCAGACAGCTTGGAGAACAGAATAGCAAAATGCCCCTGGTTCTGGCCTGTGAGAGTCTTTGCCCACTTGTGATCACAGGGAATCTCAATTCTTGCGACAATGCCTTCCCAGGGACCATTACAGATTCTGTTATGGACATCATCGCGTCCTACATTTAACCCGCTGGTCTGACTACTCACCAGTTCCCACGTAACAATACTAATATCATTTGCTGATACCCCAGAGACTGTTTCCAGTTTGGAGAGAGGTTTGTCAACAGTGATGGCAGTTTGCAGGGACAATTGCTCTCTGATTGGACTGCAAGACAGTTAAATTCTGGGAAGGTGACGAAGAAGGGGGGGGGGCTCTTGTAGTCCATCAGGGGACTTAAGAATGTGCTGATGCCGGGGGAATTTGCTGGGGTCACTGGTCTCCTCTGGCATTCATTTTCCCCCTTCCTGTTCTTCCCCTAGCCCCCGTGGCCTCCTCTCGGCCATGCTCCCAGCTCCGTCATCAATGACCAGGCGGTGGTGGGAGGGTGATAAAGGGTCCCATGTATGCAATTGTAACTTTGTCCTGTCTGAGCTGGCGTTAATTAAAAACGTACTTGTACGACTTCTGGAAGCCTACGGGAAAGGAGGGCCTATGGGGTGGGAGGGGCTCTAACCACCCAAGTGGGAACAACGGGGGACCCAAATGTTTTGCTGATTGCACCATCGCTAAATCCAACATCCTTTATGTTTGTTCCAACTTTGTTAGCTCGGGGGCATTAGCGGCAGAATTGAAAGTTGTACAGTGGGAATCGTCCTCTCAGTTACAGTACCCCTGGCCCCTATGGGCCAAAGAGGCCGGGAATTCAACCCAAACCCACAAAAGACCATCTCATGTTCACCCACCCAGACTCCCACCAAGAGGACACAAAGCGGGCTGAGCTCCAACGCCACTAGGGGAAAGTTACCCAGTGGAGCCGGCCATGCTCCATCAACTTTGGCTCCCACGTTTCTAACTCGAGCAAGGGGGAAGTGCCCCATAGGGAAGGGTCTATATACCGCCATAGGATTCCCATATTGTCCCCAATAATTATGAACCCAAGAAAGTGTTGGCGAATAAGTGCAATCATTGGCTCTGGGTGGCGCGAGGCTGCCTGTTTGTCACACGGGAGAAGATTTTAAGGTGCACTAGGCTGCCTTATCAGGGGGAAGGAACTTACCATTATGTGCAGATTGATTAAATGGAACCAAGCTTTGGGAAAAATATACTTGGCTTTGTCAACATATGTCATCCCCCTCATAATACCATCAATGAAGTTAGAGCCTACGCACGGGGGAAAAATGGGAAATACTCCATTATGTCACCCTCATATGTGCGCCCCCGCAGTCACTGCGACTTAGGGGGCGCACAAAATACTGACTCCCATTACTGCCCCCAAGCAGAGCGGGTGATGTGGGGGTGTCCCCCGCTCTCCTTGGGGGCAGTAACGGGAGTCGGGGGCTGCAGGCGTGTCCCCCACTTACCATTGTGTTAAGCGTGGGGACAACAAAGTAAAAAAAAAATATAGCAGCTTCGACCCACAAGTGGACGGAACTGACGCCGCAAGGATAGCAGCGAGTCGGCGGTGCACACAGAAGTGTGTCGCCATGAAGGTAAGTGGGGTGGGGGTGGGGTAGGGGTATGCGGGGTGGGGCGGAGGGTAAAGTAATCTATTTGATCACTGCAACGTGCCATAAATGGCTTAGACATTTTCATCGGCGCAGTGATCACACAGATTCCAAAAAACGGGCCTTCAATTGGATAATAGTTCCCGTCGGTCTGTACTCACTGGTGCAAACTCAGTCACTTTGGGGAAAAGGGTAATGGGGTAATTCCCACCAGGCGAAACCATGGTTGGAACTGAGGAGATTGCTGACCCACCCTATTTAGGTGAAGGTGCCTTCAATGGAAAAAGTGGATTGTGTAATCTGTTGCTAATGTTCGTCTCAGGAGGATAGCTCAGGGGCAACGTGCTCGCCTTGAAAGCAAGACAACACAGAGCAACACAAGTTGGATCCCTGGGTCTGCGCTTACAAACCTCTGGGTATTACACGCATCATAAATAACATATTATATGAATGTTAATATTGATGTTTTCTTATTTGTGTCATGAAGTACTTTTATGTCTCCTTGACGGCAATAAAGTTATTGATTGATTGAAAAGAAAAAAAAAATGAAAAAATGCAAAACAGCAAGTTCCATAATTAAATGAAAAAACAAGACAGTATTGCTTTCTTACACATAGAACTTGGCAACTGAAGAGCTCTGCGTGAACGTCATTAGGCTGTCCAAAGTGCCTCACTCAAACATTTCAGAAATGTTGTCCGTTACTTGGCCTAAGCTTCAGTATAACCTTCAGAAGGTTGAGGGAGTGCGACCACTGGCTAATCCCGGACCTATGCGAACATGAATTGTCCAGAGATTCACTGATTGCCATGCTCCTTCAATGTTCTCTTTGCAGTGTGCCATATATGCAGCACAAAGCTTCATGTCATTGTGGGAGCCACGTCACCGCCCCATTCCCATCTTCACCTGGGCCACTCCTGGCAGATGCATCCTGGGATGTCAGTAACACAGATCCCACCCCCCACTGTCACTGGGAAACATCATACTGGGTGTATGTGGGGACATACACCCAGGTTGATGTTCAGGGACCATACATGGGGCCTTGACTACAACTCCACCACCACTCCAATTCTTGCCGAGGCCGCGCCTGGCACAAGCAGTCTGGGTCTTATAGTGGAGCCGCCCCTCTCAGGCAGCCTTCTCTCCCTCAGCCAATTCCTGTTAACAACCACGGCAGATTTCACTTCTCCCTGCCTCTGCTCATGCATGTTATTTTAAATCCCAAGATCATGGTATAAAAGCTTTATAGACACTAGATCATTAGGAGTCCTTTAGACCAGTCCTTTAACTCAGTCTTCAGGATCCATAGGTCTATAAAGCACAGTTAAAGTCAACAGTCTGCTTGCAGGCTTCAGAAGACCAGGTTAGACTGCTTCAGGACGGTTTTACAGATGTGATCACATTCTTTTCCATCACTGAGCTAAGTGTCTTGATTCCCTGGTATGAGGGTGCAGTACAAATGAAAGAATCACAGGTTATCAGATTAGTAGTCACGTGTGGTTAGTCATGGAGTTATCTATTCACTTTTGAGTATTCCATGATTGGTGCTGTTCTCTTTGTCATTGTACAATGGTTCCTCTCATTGGTCATTGTGACTGGAGTTGGCCATTAGATGGTGGAATTGTTAGAGCCTATTTTCCTATGTTGCCAAGGGCTTCTGTCCTGTGATGCTTGCCAGACATACAGTGAATTGCAGAATTGGCTAGAGCTGGCCTCTCCAACCCGCCAAATTGCACAATTCAGTTTGCTTTTCATAATAACTTCAATCAATATCTATGAGAAAGATATACATACAATGAATTGCAGGGAAAGTTATTTTTCCCTCATGTTAAGTATGTCAATGAGACCAGACCTAAAATGTACAGTTTGCCGCCTGGAGCATAAGGGCATCTTCTAGGAAGGGTGATTGGCTTTAAACACATAGACTCATTTGAAGCGGCTCACATTGAAGAGTGTAGCTTGACTCTCTCTCAGCCTCTCAACATCCGTAGGTCCTTTCCTCTAGCCCTGGGCTGAATTAACAGCTGAAGCCTTGCTCCGCTCAGTGATCTCTGTTTCTGCAGGGGTCAGAAGGAGTGGAGGGGGATGGGGGGGGCAGCACAAGGCTCCCAAGTTGGTTTGAGCAACTGAGGACAGCCCAGGTAGCTGAAAGCAGTTGAAGCAATTGGAAAGTGCCGACACGCAACTCAGAGGCAGTGCAGCCCTTTCCTACCCTTCCCTTCCCTTCCCTTCTCTGGCACTGGCTGCACATGCAGTCAGACCTGCCAAAGGGGGACTGCATTGAGTTGGTGCGGTCTAGCGGGTAAGTCAGCATTAATCAACTCTGTCTTAGCTGCTCTGAAGATCAGAAAATCTTTTTGTATTAATGTTTTATTGGTTTAAAAAACAACAAAGAAATTAAACCTTTAACATACCAATCCTCTGTTATTAGATCATCACATTGTCTTCCTTACATTCAATACATTCATTTAAAATATAATCCTCTAATGTAGTCAGTTATTACCTGCTTAAAATTAATTTCAATACAAACACAGTATAGTTAGAGGAGGAGAGAGGGGCTACAAACCTCAAAGGAGAAAATAACAGGGCATCTATTTTTTTTCTCCATCAGTTTTCCATCATTTCATATTCACTAACCCTCAATTTCCACAATTGTTGTTAGCATACATTCCGAAATCTTCATCACAGCAATCACAAGACTGGTTCTTTCCCCCAACAGAACCCATTCCCACCACTGTGAAGGCCCCAGTGTATCACACTCATTTACTTTCCCCTCTAGGAAACGACTTCTGACTTCCTTTATTGATTTACACACTGTTACCAAATGAAGCAAGGTTTCTATGCCTCCTACTTCGTTACAGAATCTACATCGGGCACTTCTAATCCCAGGCATTTTCCTCACCCATTGCACCTCTCTTGTATTTAGGGCGTTCAATCGGCATCTAAGAAGGAGATCAGGATATCTCGGCAATGGAAATTTTGAAGATATATAATGAAGACAGTTTAAGCCTTTTCGCTCTAAATCAAGGGGCTGTCTCAACCTATCCTGCTCCCATCTCTCCACTTTTAAAGACTTCCTCGCTGCCATAAACCGACATGCAGATCGTCAAGTAGAGTTGAACTCTGTGGGCAAAATAACGGTCCCCTTGAGGGCCACATCCAAAAACTTGTGCAATCTTGACTTTTTTTTCAGGGAGGAGCTGGTACCACGAGTAGCTGGACCTGTCAATAAGATCCGAACCCCACAGCGTGATGACACCCCTCCAGGGACCTTGCAGATGTTGGAAGCATCTCCCAACATGTTCCCGTGATCCCTCTCCTGAGAACACCCCATACTCCTCTTTTCTCTACACTCCAAGTCGGGACAGGGGCCATCCACAGGGAGTTTGGGGAAAAGAGGACATTTTCACACATGGACCCGGCCTCCATCACCGCCCTATACATTATTTTATCATTTTGGTAAACCTGTATGATACTATTTGCATAGACGTCAAAACCCATACTGAAATATTACATTCTGTTTTTGCACGCCTAGACTCAAACCCCTGCCTTTCCCAGTTGGGGCTGCTGACCTTGGGATTAACACAGCTGCCTGAGGAAGTTACCATAATAGTGGAAGAAGCCAAGTTTGGCGCATCACCAGTCCAGTACTACAATAGAGTGGGTACCCTGTAAAGCAGATGAAGTACTCTGTCGCATGGTAGAGTCAGTTAATCTGAAAGGTGAAGGAGACTCTGCAATAATTATCGTTGATTCTGGGATGTCGGCATAGGCCTGTGAAAACTAATAAGAAGAAATCAAAAAGCATGAAGTCTGCCAACATGAATATAAAGTCTTGTAGGAACTTTTTGCGGAAGTTACATCCAAAGTTATCGAGGAGGGAAAACCCTTGTTGAAGCCTTTGATTCAATCAGAAATGTCAATCTGTAATGTTCCCAAAAATAAGTAGAACGCAGATAGCGAGGCTAACGTTGGCATGATTTTGGATAATGGGGCCCCTTTTTCCAAGACTGAGACATCCAGTCACATGTACCTGTGGGACCATGTTAATCCCACAAACAAATACGACTCTGGCCTCCGCCCCTACCAATCAAACGGTTTTGACCCCAGATCCTTTACCTTTTGCCAAAATTAAATCAGCTACACAAACTATGGCTTAATAGGAATTACTTGTTCCTCACATCTGGAACAAAGGGTCCATCATTCGCGAGTTTATTCTCCAGCCATACCAGGGTAACCACTACCCCTATGCTTAATTATTCTACTCAAAAGGACACCTTAAAAATCAACAAAAGTGTATAAAAACCACCTTGTGAGGAGGCCGGCTTGAATTTGAAAGTAATATTGGAGTTTATTCTGCCGGAAAGGAATAGAATACTGCTTAATCCCTCCAATGTGCTGGCCTGACTCTATGAAATTCCTAAACTAAGACTAATAATATCGTGGGATATTGACATCGTGGAGTTTTTAACAGACGATCAACCTGACATTGTTTTTTTGTTGATTTCCCTCAAGAATCATACGTGACACAATACTGACGGAAATACATGCTTTTTGGGCCATGGGCTACCACATTTTCCTGTCCAAATCCTGGAATTGCCCATCTACGACTATGTTCCCATGTAACAACTCTGCCCCCCTCTACAAGATTGTGACGGTTTAAAAATCACTTGTGGAACAACGGGAGAACGCCACAGGTGAAACAAATGTGAACTCCCATCAGTGGGATTGGTCTTGGCTGTTCCAGGTGTTGGGTAATCATTTGAATGACTAACAACCCAATTTCTGCCTTTAGCCACCCATTGGTTGTAAAGGTTGCCTCGTGGAATACACAAGGCCCCCAACAGTTGTTTATAAAGGCGCCATTTTGTTCAATGTCTAGTTGTTTTTCTGCTGGATCTGAATTTCAGGGTGTAAAGGTTTTCCTTGCCGGCTTTAACGCCACCTATGATTGAAAGGACTGTTGCTCACTTGCAGAAGGGGGAAGAGGAAAAGACTTCTAGTAGAACACTCTTGGCTAGAAGAAAGCACCATGCATTGTACAGTATTCTGTGTAGTAATTATAGGACAGCGGTAGCCACCCTATAGATAAAGTGACAGCCATCATCCATAGAAAATGTGAAAAGTCTATGGCTAATAACTTTTGAGCTGGTGGACGAATCAGCGTGACATTTGACATTCCTAATTTGGGGGCTAGGGCCTAGAAAACTGGATAATTACGTGCCAATCCATGCAACAATTCAAAAGATATAAAGGGTCAAGAAAGGGGGTGTTTTTCATTTTCTCATTCATTTTCCGAAGGGAAAATGTCAAATTTTTACTCAAGCACACAGGCCAAACCACTGTACAGATTTTCTCCATATAGGAAACAAGTGCACAAAGCCCTCAAAGGAAATCCTTTGTTGGTTTGATGTACATTTGTCTAGTAGTTTCTTTTGTTTTTTCTTTCATTTGAGTAGAACGCGTTGCCCCTGTACCTAAAATGTTATCTATTTCGCCCATAATGCACTGCTGGTGCACAGCTTTTTCACTTCTGAAAATCTTCGGTTTACGCGATTCAACAATCAAGTTCTCAAATTGATTTTGGAAAGTGCCCTAAAATTATATAAGAGGCATATGTAGGTCAGTTTTGAGATCAGGAAGCATGGGGGCAGGCTAGGAAAGGATGATTTGTGAGGTTTGGGGCTTGGGGATAGTGTAGTTTTGTTATTTCTTTTTTGAGCATTTTTCCGAGTTAGAGAATCAGCACACAGCAATAATAAAAAAAAAGAGGAAATACTTCAAAACTATAATATATTCAGATGAGGCAATCACTGTAATTGTTAGGGGAAGAGGAGTATTTTGAGTTAATTTAGAAAGCAATACTTTTGTTTTAAATATAATATTTGCTACAGGAATTGCTTCCCAAATTAACTTAAAATGTGTGGGAGGGAGTTATTAGGGGCCATTAGTTGTTTGGGGGTGTTAAAGGAGTAAAATAGGCTTACATTTGCTTAGTTATTTTAAATGAATGCAAGCAATAAAAGTCTGTGGGAAGCCGATGCTTGACAACTATAGCCTTTGTTTTGATTGGACAAGCTTTGCACGTAACTTAACATTGAAGATCTCAATTTACTTCGAACGTCAGCAGGGAAAATATCTATATTATCACACCTCCCTCTTCTTCATCACAGTACATAATTAGTAAACCTACCTGAACCCCTACACCCCTCTTACTCATCCCCACACTGAAAAGTAATCTTATCTATATACCCCTACCTCACTCTTTGTCACCTGTCCCCCACGTCCACTACTTCACGCTTCCTCTTCACAGTAACGCACTACTACCAACTCACCCTTTCTAGCCACTGTATCCCACTACCAGCACAGCACTCTTTAGTGTCACAGAACCCCACTACCACCACGTCACTTGTCCTGGTCACAGTACTCCACTACCTCTATATCACTCTTGCTTATCACAGTACGCCACTACCACCAACACACTCTTACCCATCACTGTATCCCACTACCACCACTCTACTCCTTCTCATCAACGTCCAGCACTACCATCATCTCACTCTTCCTCATCACAGCACCCCACTACCACCCAGCCACTCTTCCTCATCACAGTACCACAAAACCACCAACTAACCTCCCCATCACACTCTTCCTCTTCACAGCCCTCCACTACCACATCACTCGTCGTCATCAAACTACCACCACATCACTGTTCCTCGTCATAGTCCCCCGTTGCCACCACATCACTTGTTCTTGTTGCGTATCCCACTACCACCAACTCTTCCTCATGACAGTACCCCCTACCACCAACTCACTCTTCCTTGTGACAGTACCTCACTAACACCCCCTCACTCTTCCTCGACACCGTCCTTCACTACCACCACCTCACTCTTCATTGTTACAGTCCCCCACTACCACCAACTCACTCTTTCTCTTCACAGCACTCCAGTACTTCCTCATCACAGTCCACCACTAACACCATCTCGCTCTTCCTCATCACAGTATCCCACTACCACCAACTTACTCTTACTAATCACAGTCCCCTACAACCACCATCGCACCTTTCCTTTTCACAGTACCACACTAACATCTGTGGCGACAAGGGATGATGAGAATGACCAAGTGGGGCCATGATGATTTCTATACAAATTATAACCTATCTAACACAAACTATATAACAGGGTTTCCCTACCTAAACTAATTAAACTCAGCCAAGTGTCAGGAAGTCTGGGGAAGTTAAACAAAAAGGCATAGTCTTGGTCAGGGTCCCTACTCTATTCCTATCGCTACAGTAATCAAAGTCCAAAAAGAATAGTCTTCTTCCAATCCAGGAGAATGACTCCCTTCCCATGAATGCAAAGTCTTTTGACAAAATGATAGTCAAAAAAAATAAAATGCAAAAAAATGTTGGCACACAAAATGCAATAGGATTTCCAAGGGGCTAGGAGAATGACTCCCTTCTCGTAGCCGATTCCCCAAAGTTCAGTGTAGACTATAACCTGGCTAGAGTTTCTCTATACAAGGTTCCAAACAGTTTACTTTTCTTATTTATCTTGGCAAGTCTCCACTGAGATGAGGAAGATTTTCCCTGCGTTCCTTTTGACTTATCAGTATCACACTCTTGTGGAACTGCACAAGGATCTGTGCAACAAAGTGGTTCACGACTCTCATATTCTATTTACTGTTCATTCCTCCTGGCCCTCCACCGTATTTGAGTTTCTTCCCTTTACCTTCTCTTAAAGAATGCTTCACCAGAGGCCATGGGTAGACTCTCCTTCTTACAGCTTCTTCTTCTTCTCTTGGTTACGACCTGGGCCAATCAACTCCTGTTACTACTACTACTACTTCTACTTCTTTCGGCAACCACCTGGGCCGGTTTCTTCTGCAGCTGGTTTCTCTACGCAGACATTTGCTGCTAATGTCGGACCACTCTGTCCACCCAGGACAGGTCACGCCCGCTTTCCTTCTCTCTGCTTCTGCCAAGCTGGCTTCCTGCTGACTTGCAAGACGCTTCTCGGGCGTCCCACTGCCTGTCTCGGCAAGATTGGAGACTGGCTTCGCTGCAGTCTCACAGAGCCGAAGTCCAGTCTTACAGGCTACGAGGCGACCTCCTTGCGCGCTGGGTTCTCCTTCCGATTGTATAACGGCTCTCTCAAGTACAGAACTCAACGATCTCAAGACTGACGGATCAGAAAATGACAAACACAGTCTTTCTTTGCTGTTCAGTTTAATTAGCGGGGTTGGCCCCAGCCTAAGGTCAGTCCAATGAACTACAGCTGGTTGTTGTTCTTATTTAGTGGTAGTGGTTTTGAATTCTGGGTTGCTTCTGCCTTTGTCTCAGCAGTAGGTTCAAAAGTATTACCATAACACATAATTTCAGACATAATCCTAAATGCAGGAGGAATTTCTGACCCTGATGTGAGTTTACATGGTTGACAGTTAAAGGGGTAGTATCCCTGACCTGTGTCATCCCCAGGAGGGAAGTTCCTCTCCATGAGGCCCTCCTCCATATTACCACCCCTAGGGACACTATTGGTTAGTGGCTGCAACTCCCCAACCTCATGTCAAGGGGCTCCACCCTGGGGAGAAGTGACGCTATCTGAACGATCGTCACACACCACCTCACTCTTCCTCATCACAGTATCCCACTACCACCAACTCAGTCTTCTTCGCCAGTCACCAACTACACAACTTCAGTCTTCCATGTCTGAGTCCCAGCCCTAGCTCCACCACACAATTCCTCGTCACAGTATACCATTACTAATCCCTTATTATCTAGTGAACACACAAAAGATTAAATACTTGATAAACCAGATGTTGCATAGCTGAAGAACAGATATTGATAACAAATGATCTGATATCGGCTGTTATCAGAAAAAAGACTATTACAGGTGGTGGGTGGTATAGCATAAATAAAACCTTGAAATTCAGTGAGAAAAACCTTAGTTGAAGTGACATTAAGGTGTCAATTTAATGCAAGAAATCCCCTGAAATGTGCAGGTGTGGGAAGCTATGCTACCCAAACTAAGGCCTGTGGGAATTCCAAGAAATCCAAAAGTGTTAACTTCTTTCAGGATTCTGAGTCAGAAGATCATCAGGCTTTAAATTTAGAGGGAAGGAACAAAGATTCAAGAATGCGTTTTTAAAATTGTAGGTTTGGAGAGAGGCCAATATAATAGAAAAACGTAATGATGGACAAATGTATGCACAAATCGGTGAATTAAAAAGTTAAGAAAACCGGATTAAATGATAAAGCACGTTTGAAATTGGCACCCTTTCCCTGATTGAGTGCTTTGGCCTCACGTTGCAGGGAAATGAATGCAGCATTGTACTGTAGGAAAATGTGGGGTGCCTTTGATATCTGTCTGGACTCGCTATGCAAGGGCTGCAGAAAAACGTGGTGAACCTCTTGTCTAAGCAGGTGTCCACTAGCATTGTCAAAAGAATAATTCCGTTGCTACATATTTTCCTTCTGTCCCAGACCTTGCTCCCCTACAGACACAGTGTCAAATATCTTCTCTGCTCCAGGATTGCAAAAAGAACTTCCCTTTGTGCACAGGGGAAACCTTGCACCCCGAATTCATTCTGTTCCAGCTTCCTACTTGTGGGGTCCATATCTCCTAAAGAGACAGTGTCCATAAATTACCTCATGCGACTCTCTTCTGCACTATGACCGGGACTAAGCGGGGGATGTGGGGGACCAGGGGGTTGACGACCATGCAATCCTCAGGTCTAACATCTAATAGGTCGGGGATGTGTATGGCTCCGTTGGTCAACCCATCAGATGTCTGTAGAGTAAGGCAAGGGACTTTGTAACAGCACATACAAATTAAGAATGAAACTATATCAACATTGCATAAGCAAGGTTCGAAATTGCTGCAAGCGGGCTATTTAGCTCATGCTTCTACCATAGCTTGAAATTAACAGATAACAGGAGCTACTTTTGGCTCTTCAGACCAACAGTTGCCTTACAAACACGTACATGTGACAATAACAGAGTATTTGAGAATGATAATAAAGAAGAATCAGAATGCATCTAATACACATTTTAGGGCTGGGCGATATATAGAGTTTTAGGAGATATATAGATATATTTTCAAAATCGATATAGGATGAGACAATATCGTTAACACCGAGATATATACATTTATCTATCCATCTACACATTATTACATATACTACAACTTTTTATTTACATTTTGCCATTTACACAGATGTGTGTATTCTCAAACAGGAAGAGGGACCCTGTATTTGCACTTTATTTTGATCCACTTCTTATAAATAAAGGTGCTTGTGACCTCTCACATGTATTTGTCGGCTTACAACTGAGCATTTAACCCACATAAACAATTTCAAGATATATTTCGTATATCGCCATTTAGCCCAAAAATATTGAGATCGAACCTTCGGTCCATATCACCCAGCCCTAACACATTTGAACAAAATTGATCATACATAATGGGGAAAAAAAGTAAAAGTAGCATCTCGTGGTAGCTCCCGATTCCCCTGCGATACCTCCTGTCTACAGGGTGATGCCCATCGCTTAGGAGCTGGTTTTAGCTGCTGCCCATTGAATCTTAATTCAACAGTGAGTAATGTGTGGTGGATTCAATAGTGGATAAAGAATCATAAGATATATCCAGAGAACAGAGTAAGCACAACATAGGGTAGACTGTCTTAACATACATTTCCTGGTGTGCTATTCAGAGTTGGTCCAGTAAAACTATTGTCAGGGGCAAATGAAAATAATTTTACAAATATGGCACAACATTCTGTGGATGGAACTTGGTTTCCAAGAGGAAACAAACGCATACCTCTTGGGAGTATACCGGCAGGTAACAGATTCCACAAAGGGGTGCAGATGCTATTGCAACTATCTACCCCGAGAACCGTCACCCTCTCTGGGAGTAAAAGATGAGAATGTTAGACCCCCGGGGAAAGGGAAGGACCTTAAGTTGTAGAGCAAGGCCTCTGCGACTTGCAGGAACGCCCAAGGGCACACAAAAATACCAATCGGTATGGACTGGGGCAATACTCCACGCACCCCAACTCCTCCAATCCTAGTTCCCCTTTTTTACTTTGTTTGAAGCCGAGGGCAGCTTGACTTCTTCGGGTTCTACAGATTTCCAGATACAAGAGTTCCAATAGGAATTTTGCCCAAAAACCCCAACCGGGGAAAACAGCAGAAAAGGGATATCTCTACCACATACAAAACTTAGGTATGACCGCTCTTTGTTGCTAAAAGGAGAAAAACACAGCCCTGTGAACAGGCAGGAAAGACAGAGAAAAGAGAGTGGAACACTGTGAGCTTGGGTGGAAGCCAGGATGAGAGTGCTGGAGGTGCCATAAAATGAGCCTGATCCATGCACAGGCTAAAGGGGAGTGCTGATGAGAGAGGCTGAGTAAACAGAGGATGGTGGAACACTGAGCTGTCAGTCGCAGCACAAGTGGGTTCAGGGGTACATAGTGGTGAGTCTAATTTAGCAGGGGATAGAGACTGGAATGGCAAACTTAATGCAGAAGATTGCAAAGACACCATGAAAACATCTCGGGGGCAAAGGGGTATTAGCAAAAGAGGGCAAAGATATGGAAAGCATACCACTCCAACAGGATAAATCTCTACCAGACGCCAACGACAAACATAGCCAGTAGCGAACCACGAGTGAGAAAGAACACTGATCCACCCTATTTTCACACTCAAATCTTCGCTCCAGAAGACTTCCTATCCAAACAGTCAACTGTGGTGGCCATCCGGGAATGCAATAAACCAATAGGGTTTACCCCACTTTCATATTGGCACCCACGAGCAGAGCATGTCGGATGCACCGGCACCATTCTGAATGGTGCCGGTGCATCCAACCTCGCCATTCCCATTGAGCCCTATGGGGCTCAAATGTGAATGGGAAGCATTTAATTACGGCGCCCGCAAATGGGCAATTACCGGGTCTGGCAGGGCCGTAATGACCCGGCGGTAATTGCCCATTCGCGGCACCAGAAAATTTTGCACGTTTGGCAGCAGCCTGCCGGTTTTACCAGCAAGGCTACCGTCAAACCTATAATGAGGCCCAGAGGCTTTTATCCAACCCCTTTTCTTTTAATAAAGATGTCTGATGATGTGAATATTACCACTTTGTGTCTGTGTCATTTCTGAATCCTCACAACTGCAACAGCTCATTTACCCTGGCATTAAGCGACCATTTGCAATTTCCTAAGTAAGTGGGTGCCTGAAATCATGGATGTCATTTAGATGAAGTGTTTCCTGCATGAGTTGCCAGGTTCAATGGATGAATCAGGTTATAGGAGAGAGCATCCAACTTCCATTAGGAAAAAATTCAGTTAGGAAACAGGCATATTATTGGGCTAGAGGACAATACCTAATGTTTCACTTTTTAAACTCGTGAGAGGATGGGGACCCATGGCCAAGCTTTTTCTAGAGTGTTGCAAGTGCAGAGATTGGGAATCTGTGAAGTTTGAGGAAGTACAAATCAAATTAGGAGAGAAGCAAAAGAAAAATAAAGATCTACGTGGCAGGAAGAAGTCATCACAAACAGAAGTATACAAGGTAGGGGAAGGGATCATCAAAGAGATTGGAGAGAACATCTACAAAGGTGGTTCCACACTTTCTAAATATGCAAAATATTGCCAGTGTTGGAGAAAGGTTTCCAACGTCATCAGACTTTTGGAGTGCTTGTATATAGTGTGACAGGGTGTCTGCCACAAATAACCCTGCCCTGTCTGATAGTCCAAGGACGTTTATTGAACTTGATACAGCAGTTGGAATGGCGTAGGTTCCTAAAAAGGGATATTTAGGATTGACTGTGTTCTCAGGGGTTGAGGGCTTGGTACTAGGGCCGTCCCTCACTCTCTCAACTTCCCCAGTCTTTCCGACCTCCCTTACCCAGGCGTTCGTAACGGCAGGTTAGTAGGTAGCAGCAGCTGACCCCTACTGTCTCTTGTTTTTTTAAGACTACTACTTCTTACTTCCACGCAAAAATATTTCTCAGGCAGCGTGACTGCATTTCTGGTTTGGAGCGTGTAATGGCTCACAGGGACCAGTTGCTCTTTTAGGCCTATTTGACGGCGTTTGTCCAGTTCAAACCCTGGTGGTTTAGTGGATTTGTTTAATACGCTCAATCCCTGGTAGTTTAGTGGGTTGACCTCCCACTGTGCCGGCTCCATTCCTGGACACTTTGGTGACCTGAAGAGTCTCTGGGGATACAGCTCCCTCCCTCTACTAATGTGGCCATGCCCATGGTGGCCCTGTAACAATAGTGAAGGGATATTACGGAAGGAGTCAGAGGAGATGTGGATACAGGTACATGGAATTGAAGAAATTAAACCTAAAAATACCTTATTTTCCTCATGCTGCTCCATGCTCTCGTCTCTACTACAAGTACTACGACCAGTGCCTAGCACTACCACCTCACTCCCACCACTACTCCGCTACTACTTCTTACTTCCACGCACAAATACTACAGAGAACCCTCTCTCTGGTCGTTTCTGCACTCCTGTGGCACCCTCCACCTCTGATCTCTCAGACGTCGTCATCCGTCTCCTGTCCTCGCCAAAATTAACCCACACTAAACCATTCCGACACACTGACTTAATACCTCACCCCTCTCAGGATTGAATACTTACCCTGTCCAATCACTTTCCCAGCCCTTCCTCTGACACACCCCCTCGAAGAAACTGTGGGAATTGAAGAAATTAAACCTAAAAATACATGCATGGAACTCACTGAGATTATACGCTGGTTCGGTACCTGCCCATCTGGCCACAGCTGACTGATCACACCGATTAGAGGGATAAATTACCACATATTACTGAGGTAGGTCTTGTGTGGTAGGGCAAGAGGGGAAAGGTAGAATAAAGGTTTGGGTTCTGCAGGGGAGCATAACAGGTGTTACTGAGGGCTGACCCCCATAAAAACAAACCACTGTGGTAAAATGCGGTAAATTGTTCCATGCGGCCAGATGTCACTGATATGGCTGGAACAGCAGCAGCTCATTTGTCCGAGCCTTTCACAAATGGAAAGCCACTTGCATGATTAGGGCTCTCAGCTGATCCCTTAATAGTTGTTACCAAACTAGGAAGCAAATCTGTCATTCGACCTGGTAATAGACAATGTGCGATTTAAAGCGATGGAAGTATGCCACCACTGAGGCCCAGTGCAACAAGATGTCATTTACCCGGTGCGTTGAGGGACTACATGCTGCACTCATCGTGTAACACCAGCCCGTTAAGTGCTATGCCCTTTTCATCCAGATCCGGTCTGGTCTCCTTGCTGGTCTTTCTTGGGGGATGGTCGTAAGGTGCATCTTTATCAGGGAGTTTATATGCATAGTCGGTACAGGCAGGAATCTCCCTCGATTAGCTTGTGTTATACGATACATCTATAGATGCATAGATAGTAAAGATGTGTGTGCGTGGGCTATCATGTCTATGCACACGTGTATGTAATTTAAAGCACGCACACTGGACTGGGCAGCCAGGGTGCCATGCCACCATGCTTTGCAGAAAAGTAGGAATGTGCATGCTTTGGGTGAGACTTCCAGCCGGGACATTTGGCGAGTTCGGATCTAGCTGTCTGGTTAAGGGAGTGCTTTTTCTCCAGCTTCCAGGGGGATTAGTCACTCATCTAAATCTGAATCCTCAACTGAAAAGGCCTTTTCATGGAGGTATCTACGACCGTGTAGCATAGATTCGCAATAGCCTTCTGCCTTTACTAGAAATGGAGTGCCTAATAGTAATGTAGTATGTTTAGAATAATAATTCAACACACAATCTTCTAAACTACAGGCACTGGACAAGCTGCTAAATACAGATATCGAAAAGGGCATTTATTGTTTAGAAATGCTTTTTTTTTTTAGAAGGATGCAGCTGTACTGAATAATTTCGTACCAGCCAAAGCTGTAATGGGGAGCTGAGGAGAATACACCAAGGAGTACAAAAAAAGGACTTTATCATCTCTGACCATACACAGATGGCAGCAGCAAGTGGATTAACTTGGTTCGCATCCAGGTCCCCCTGCTGTCCTTATTTTTCAGTAAACATTGTGCACAAACTATTGTTAGGAACTGGATGGCAGTCAATTCGTAGGTCTGGCACGAAGAGCTTTGATGAGCGCAGAGTGCTGAGGGTCAGCGAGACACAAACAAAGGACTGATAATGTTAGCAGACTGACCCGGTCTGCTTGGCCCAGAGTCGTGCCATAGCAACATCTCTCCCCGCCTCCCACACACCCACCCCTCGTCGCGTTAGGGAAAACCAGTGTAAAAACATAGTATCCGTCCATTTTCTTTAAAGTAGGGAGGAATGTTAGGGTGCCTGTGCTGTGATCCACCACAGGAACTATGACCATGGATTACCTCCTGCTCAGAGAAAAGGCTTTGAAGTCCCAGATTACTGGAACTGCACAGCACCACAATCAACCCAGTACCGTGCAAAATGAAGGGTAAGTCCCAACAGTATCCGCCTTCCTTCTTCCCATCAAAAACCTACGTTCCTTTCACTGCAATGGTTCTGATTGGCTAATTTTAGGTATTTCTTTGTGATGTCTCAAATCGGACCCCTGACGTTATATTGAAAAAAATATTAATACTGTGCCCATCGCTACGGAGGTACTCTTATGGCACTGAAAGGTATCTGAAAATGTGCCGTATCATAAAACATCTACGGGGCCTCGTTCCTAGTTAAGTGGTATTTCAGCAGTAAATCTGCTGAAATACCACCAAAATCAGTTATAGTTCCCGCCAACTGGTCCCATCGGTTTACCACAAGTGGTGGTAAGGCAGTGTTAGTCCCTATTTATGGAGTCCACACGACTCAATTGTGGATTTTGTGGGGAATTAACACTCAGCAATTCCCAAAACGTGTAATTTGGTGGTGCAGGAAAAATGGAGGTAATTGCGTTACCACAGGCAGACTTTGAGAGACTCCAGGAAATAGGATAACGCAGCAGGAAGGTTACCCCTGGTACAACTAACCTTGTAATGCAAAAGAAACTCCTGGTCTGCTTGTGCAGCTGGTCTCAATAGAACTCAGAAAAAAGATACAAATCAATGTTCAACAAGTTTATTCATCAATTACAAATAAGTTAATCACCAAAGACTTTCACCCAAGGATGCCAATGCACCAATCCATAAAAACAAATACAAGACAACTCAGATATAATGGCACATGTTAAAAACTTTACAATAAAAAGACCCTAAAGTGCAGCAGCGCAAAGATAAAGTGTTAAAGTGCTTTGTAAACTACTCCCTGTAAACAACACAACTCATAATGTGCAACTAATGCAACCTTCCAATGAGTCTAGTAGAGACCAATCTTTATTTAATCTGCCCAACATGTTTTGGTCCAAGAGACAGCCTTTATCTGGGGAACTTCATGAGGGCTAAAAATCATTAGACTAACTCGGTTCCTAGCTGTGTGCTAAGGTGATTAATCTTGCTGGAAACCTGTCATTTCCCAATCTCTTCAAACTCTATGCTGCTGTGAGCCTTGCAATCTATACACCATTTTCAGGGTCAGACCTATGCACTGCACCCCGAAAGGTTGCACACTCTTCACCCTTCTTTTTTTTTTCTTGAACCATGCCAGACTTTTTTATTGTACAGCTTGACTTTGTAGGCCCCTTAGCATTCGGCCTTACACCATGGAGAGGTGCCCAGCCAATTGAATGTAGCTGACCTGTCCTCCCTGTGAATATAAACCAACAAAAATGGATTTAGGTTTTGCCAGCGATTTATCTTTTGACCTTCCTCTTGTATTTGTTTTCATCATACTGAGAAAAACATAATTGCTGTTTGACAGTTTAATTAACTTCTAATGGCCCCTATACTTATGTTTTTTTTCAGTATGATGAAAACAAACACAAAAAGGGGCATATAAGTGAATGAGGAGGACGAGCCAGTAGTGTAAGTAACCAGGTCATGTATACAACGTCAATACAATTTGGTTTTCAACTAATAGGACTTACTTAACAAGATTAAAAGTTGAAATCGGCCCTCATCTTGTTATTTTTCGCTGATTCATTGCACAAGCCACAGGTGGCCACCTCATGTAGGCACTTATGAGGGAAACAAGAGGGTTGAAAGAAGTACTGGCTTTTCAGTTCTATAAAGTAAAGTAGCCTGCTGATTAACCTCTTAATAGCTATAGAAGCAAATTCCCACGCCCTAAACGTGCTCTACGGCATGCTGAGGAGGTGTCAATGCTTGCCTTACCCTCATTCCAGAGGGAATTGAATTGGTATTTAAGAGGTGAACTAATTTGAATGATAAGTCGTGCGACACAGCTCTGAAGTTAACGTGCTACTGGGGGACTTTAAATGAATTGTGCCTTAAAAAGACAGGGCATCATTACAAGTGCAGGGAAATATGGTGCATTACCGCCGCATTACCAAGTGCCGTACTACAACTTTGGTATTGAGGCAGAGGAAAAACTTCCAGCAAAATGTTGGAGATAATTCTGCCACCTTATTGCCAAAAATCAGAAAAATCTGTGTAATTACCACCAGCAGTAATTCAGTCAAAATCCACATGGAGTCCTTTGGACTCTATAAAAATTGAGACGAACACCGTCAAACCACCACTTGTAATGCAGCGATAATTCCACTGGACCAAGTGGCGGTAATGGTAATTCCGTTTGTGGTATTCTGGCAGATTTACCACTGGAATACCGCCAAACTTGTCATCAGGCCCACAGTCTTCATCATCTTTGCTTCTGCTTTTTGACAGTTCAAAAGAGATTCACCAAGTAGCCTTTCTGATATGTCCTATGCTCCACCGCTGACCAACAATGAAGAATTGGGTGCCCGCATGGATCTTGTGATAAAATACCCATAAACTTGTGGGTTATCAAGTAACAAAATGCAAGTTGGCCAGACTGATGTATATCACCTGCCATTCACCCTCCATGTGAAAGTGTCAGGAATGCAGAGCATGGTGCAAGAGAGGCAGAGTTAAAACACCCAGAGCCTATAAAATTCAAAAGAGAAGGAAGAAAACTAACAGTCAGGTGTCAAAAGGAGGGGTTTAGGACAAGCAAGATTGCTGGAAGGCCGGAAGCCATTGCCTGGAGCTGGTGGGGGAAGCATAAGGCTGCTGAAAACAACCTCTAACTTCCAGTACCACTGCCATGTAGGGAGGCTGATGATGGAAGAATATCCTGAGAATCCCAAGAAGTACCTAAAGACTAAAAGGTGCGGAGAACTCTGAAAATCAGTACGAATCTGAGAGGTGGTAAGAACACCGAAAAGTGTATAGAATCTTGTGGGATGTTAACATTTTAGATAGTGCTTAGAGAATGAGATGGGTGTTATGAAGCCTGAAAGATGTTTTGAGCCTGAAATTGAAGTGACACGTTTTACAAAGTGTCATATTCCTTACAGGGTGCTATGAGACCTGAAAGATGCTTGGAACTTAAGAGGGGCATTGGGATGCTTTGTAAAGCACACTGAGCCTGGTAATAGCTCTGATGTTTCGTAAAGCACTCAGTCAGAGGTGTTAGAAGTGTGAAAGATTTAAAAAGCATAGGACGTTGAGAATTTAAAAAAGAACCTAAAGCCTAGGAGAAGTGCTAAGAAACCTGAAAGTATGTGAACCTAAGCACATCCGAGAATTGTGAAAGATTCAGAGAGCCATTGAGAAACCACATACAGAAACCAACCAGAGACTGGCAACAATGAGAAAGGAGTAAAGATGTGACACTCAGAAACTAAGCAACTAATTCATTCCGACACAATGAGGAGAAATTCGACTATATACGAGAAACTAGGTTTTATAATGACATTTGAGACACAGTATGGTACAAGTTACTTACCTGTATCTCTTGTTCTCCAGCATGGGTCTTACATGTGTTCACATGCTCGTGAATATTCCCTGTCGCCAGGCTGGGAATCCTCGGTAATACAAAGCAGTTTAGCTTTAAGCTAAAAACCGCGTGTCGCTTATGTAGCCTATTGCGGTCACTAAGGGTCATACTGCCACAGCCAATGATATCCAACCTCCTTAGCTCCACCCGTGGTGGCCATATTCAGATTTGGTCGTGCACGTAAAGTGGCAGTAAGAACCAAGAAGATCCAAGAGGGGAAGGAGGGAGGGTTCGCGTATGTATCCATGTAAGAAACATGCTGAAGAACCAGGGTTGCAGGTAAGTAACTTATAACTAAGCCAGCATGGGGTCTTACTATGGTGCACATGCTCATGAAAACAGCAGTACACTTACACAACCACAGGAGGTGGCAAGGCTCAACAGAAGCAACAATCTTACCACTGGAACAGACTAACCTCATGCAAATAGGTTGCAAAGCACCGCTTGTCTGACACGAGACTCCTCCCTGGAATCTGTCGACACAAATTGAGGTAATTGCGTTACCACAGGCAGACTTTGAGAGACTCCAGGAAATAGGATAACGCAGCAGGAAGGTTACCCCTGGTACAACTAACCTTGTAATGTAACGCAAATCTCATGAAGGATTGGCTAGACCTCCACGTAGCCACCCTGCCGATATCGATCAGGAGGAACCCCTAGAGAAGAACGCTATTGTTGATGCAATGGCTCTGGTTGAGTGTGCTCTCGACCAACCTGGCAACAGTCTGCTGGCCAGGTGACGGCAATGTATGATACAACTGGAGAGCCACCTGGAGATTGAAGCCTTGGACAGGGCTTTCCCATGCCCCACAGGTCAAAAATTGATGAATTGCTGAGAAGTCTTCCAAAAGTCCTTTGTGCTTGCCACATAGAACTTCAAGGCACGTGCAATGTTCCGAATGCAAAGATCGTTCAGCAGATGAAGAAGGGTTTTCAAAGAAAACTGTCAGAACTAAAGGTTTGTTTCAATAATAATCCGATGGGCCCTTTGGCATAAAAGTAGGATGAGTTTGTAGAGTCACCTTAGCTGAGTGGAACGACAAATATGGAGGCTTACATGAGAGAGCCTGTATTTCTGCAACCCGCTTGGGAGAGTTGATAGCTATCAGGAAGGTGGTCTTCCAAGACAGAAACATCAAGGAGGCCCGATGCAAAGGTTCAAACAGGCCCCCATTAGTTTTGATAGTACAACATTGAGTTCCTAAGCAGGGGAAGAAGCTTTCACCAGAGGGAACGTTCTGAAAAGGCCCCTGAGAAACTCTGTAATGAGCCTGTGTGACCAATGGGAGCGCCTGCCCAGAGCAGGGGTGTATCAGGATATGGCAGCTAGGTGAACCTTGATAGATGCATGGGCAAGGCCAGACATGGCCAGTGAAAGCAAGTAAGGAAGAAGCTGCTGCGCGCGCTGTGATGCACATCAGAGAAATCTTTTTTGACTGGCACCACACCATAAATCACTTCCACTTGTGTTTGTAGCAGGCAAGTGTAGACGGAGCCCTGGCCCTGGCTAGAATGTTCCTGCATTATGAAGGCAGCAAGTAGTGTCGAAACTCTAGGGCTGCAGGAGCCAGGTTGCCAGGCTCAGAAATGCTGGGTCGTGGTGCAGGACTAACCCTCCTTCCCTAGAGAGCTGGTCTGGAGGAGGAGGCAGTTTGATGGCTGGAACCACCGACAGACGGAGGAGGTCGGAGTACCAGATCTGCCTGGTACACAGCGGTGCAACGAGGATCATCTTGCAGTGACATCGTCAGAGTGTGTTGATCACTCTTAGCAACAGAGTAAATTGGTGAGAATTCATACAGGAAGAGTCCCCCCAAAGGAAAAGAGAAGGAGTCCCCCAAACTCCTGGCTTGAGGATATCTGCTGGCAAACCTTTGACACATGGTGTTGGCCGCTGTCATAAAGAGGCTGATTTAAGGGTGACCCCACTCCTTGAAGAGACCAAACACTTGTGCTGGCTGAAGCTCCCACTTCTGGCAGGCCTGCAGCTCCCTGCTGAGAGAGTCCGCGATGGTGTTTTGAACACCTGCCAGGTGAAATGGGACGAGAATCATTTCTTTAGCTATGGCCCAGTGAGAGAGAAGGGTGGAGCGCGCCCTATCCTCCTTCCTGATGTAAAACATGGTGGCAGCGGTGTTGTCTGTGAAGACTCGTACCACCTTCCACTGGAGTGGAGGCTGAAAAGATTTGAGGGCCCAGAAGTGTGCCTGTAATTCGAGAATGTTGATTTGCAACTCCTTTTCCTCCGGTGGCCAGAGGCCTCTGGCATAGGATTGGCTAATGTGAGTGAGTGCCCCAACCTTCAAGAGAGGCGTCAGTCGTGACTGTTTCCTGATACGCAGGGATCTGAAATGGAGCACACTGCGAAAGATGAGGGCAAAGTGCATCACCAGTGGAGGGCCTGGCAGAATGCCTGATTGGGAGCAATCTTGTCGGTCCACGAGCCTGTGACCTGTTCCCACCTGGCATCCAGGAATTCTTGAAATGGTCTCATCCTCAGCCTGCACTGAGGAACCGGATGTATACAAAACGGCATCATCCCCAAGAGGGACTTGATGAACTGTACTGGTGCTATTTTGGCGAACAGCCACTCAACTTTCCCCAGGATTGACTTTTATCCTGTCATCCGACAGTTTTGCCAGACACCTGACAGTGTTGAGGCGTGAACCCAAAAACAGTGCATTCTGAGATGGCACTATGCAGGATTTGTGATCATTTATGCAGGATCCCAAAGAGGTTAGGGCCAGGATAGTTTCAGCTGTATGCCATACTGCCAGGTCGTGAGAGCGGGTCCAGATTAGCCAGTCATCCAGGTATGTATAGACGTAGACACCCCTGCAGGGAAGAAAAGCTGCCACCGGAGCCAAGCACTTATAGAACCGCAGGCCCGTTTCAGGCCGAATGGCAGTGCCTTGAATTGGTAGTGTCTTCCTTGGAGGACTGACCGGAGGAGCTCTGTGTTTTGGATGAACGGGGATGTGAAAATATGTGTCCTCCAAATCCAGTGATGCAAGGAAATCCCCTCTTTCAAGCTACTCGAGCACATGCAGAAAAATGACCATCCTGAACTTCTGGGATTTCAGGAACTTGTTGAGACATCTTAAGTCTGTGCCCATCTACTTGCCCCTATCACGAAATGTGTGAATTCTTTGTTTAGGGAATATCCTAGTACCGACGATGTGAAGCAGGCATGGATCACTCCACTTCTTAAGAAACCATCTCTAGACCCCCCTCTTGGCGAATAGGTACCGTCCTATCACCAACTCCCCCTTCCTATTGAAAGTATTGGATAAAGTATCTCACCAACAGATTCACGCTTTCATAACTAAGAATTGCATTCTAGGCCACAAACAATCAGGCTTTCGGAGTACACACAGTACTGAGTCCACTTCGCTGGACCTGAAAACCAACATCTTGCATACCACGGAAAAGGGCAAGACCTTGCAACTGATGCTGCTGGATTTAACAGCTGCTTTTGACTTGGTTGATTGCTTATTTCTTGCCAGCATATTACTTAAACGGACTTCCTTCTCGAAGGACGCAGTCAATTGGATTGTCTCATTTTTGTCTGAGTGTATGGCCAAAGTCTTCCATGGAGACGCTGCATCAGAGGTCTACATGTTACAATGTGGGGTGCTGCAGGACTCTTGCCTCTCCCCTACGTTGTTTAACCTATTTATGCTCACCATGGTTTGATCTTTTGGTTGCGGAGGGTACACGCTACGCTAACGATACCCAGTGTCTGTTCCCGCTCTCAGGTAACTATATAAAAGACTTGAGAGTTATCAACGGTATCTTCAATCTCATTTACTGCTGGATGGCACTAAACGGACTAGCCCTGAATATTGCCAAGACTGAGATTATGATTCTAGGCACAGGCCCCAAACTGTGTCTTTTAGACGCAGCCTATACACACGTTCAAATTACAGATTGTCTTCTTCCCACTTTAAAAAAGGTTAAAACTCTAGGAGTCACCTTTGACCAAGGGCTCTCTATGAAACATCACGTTGGCTGCTTGGTTTCCAACGCTTCCTATTACATCAGACTCCTGACACAAATAAGGCCCTTCCTAGACACACCAAGCTGTTGTCACAGCTGTCAGAGCCATCATTGGTAGCCGTCTGGACAACTGGGCGAGCAGTGTGTTGGGTGTAGGTAAAGATTAACTGAACCATCTGGAAATGGTGCAGAAAAATGCAGTAAGAGCGGTAATGGGACTATGCAAATCTGATCATGTGTCCTCATGCTCAGAGAGCTGCATTGGCTGCCCATCGGCAACAGAATCCAGTTTCACATCCTCTGCATAGCACACACCTGCCTTTATTGCCAGATCCCTTCTTACCTGGCAGATCAGTTGAAATGGCTCCCTGACAGACACTGCCTGAGGTCAAACAACTCAGGGCTACTTTGGGTTCCGAAAGCCATACTGCCACTTGTACAGAATGGCTGTTTCCCCATGTTCTACCCTGCATTTGTGGAATACCATTCCACCTGACATCCGGCTCTGCCCGAGCCTCTCTTTCTTTAAACGAAAGCTGAAAACTGTCCTTTTTTAATAACTCCACCACAGATGATGACCCATCTCAGTTCCTAGGTCTACCCCCGATACTCTCGGCTATTTCTTGTTGCACGTTATTTGTTGTCCGTCATGTTGCAGCGCTCTCATGCCTCAGGGCCTTTGTCTACAGCGCTTTAGAAATAAATTAAATAAATAATTCCAGTATGGGTCTCCACTCTCTGGACTCTTTCTGCATCTGAAAGTATCTGGAGTATACTTCAGAGCTCGGAGTGATAGAGGGACAGACTATTGCCTCTTTGGCAACATGGCTTGGACTTCCTTGAGGAGCTGGGCCACATGCTGCTGCTGCCTTGAGATGTGAGGGATGTGCGGGCATTTGTTTTCAAACTCCAAGGTGTGAACATGTTGGATAATATTGAGCACCCATTTGTCCATGGAGATGTTGCGCCACTGGTGGACAAATTGAGACAGCCGGTCTCCCACCAGGGTGCGAAACTGGGGGCATGGGCCCTAGGCTGGGTCAGACTTCTTTGGCTGTTGGAGTCCTGGCTGCTGGGGTGCGACAATGTTCAGCACCTCCCTTGTAGGCTTGGGAACATCATCTATATGATTCCTGTGTGGTGGATCGCGATGACTGATGGTAGGCTGGACTGAGAACTTTAGAGGTTCTGGAGACCTTTCCCTTAGTGGAATGAAAGGACTTCCTCCTCATCTGAAGTGTGCCCAGTGAATATGCAGTCTCAGTGTCAGTCTTGATAGCCAGGAGAGACTTGTCCACTGCCTTGCTGAAGAGGTTCTCCCCATCAAATGGCATGTCCACTAACCTAGCCTGCACATCCGGACGGAAGCTAGTGCTCTTGAGCCAGCCATTGTGGCGTATAGCTACTCCATTCCCCATTTGCCAGACTCCAAAGTCTGCAACGTCCAGGGCGATGGTGATAACATGGTCAGAGGCCACCTCACCCTTGTGGACGATGGCTAGGGGCCCTGCCTTCTTGTAATCCGGAAGGAATTCAAGTAAGGGGACTAGCTTGTATCAAAGCTCTCTATCATAACGAGAAAGAATGGTTAAGGCGTTGTCTGACTTTATCATGGACGCTGTAGTTGCAGTATTGTTCTTCCCAGCAGCATCTAACTTCTTCCCCTCCTGGTCCGTCGGGACTGTACAAGATGAAGAAGCATTCGCTGATCTTTTTCTCGTTGTCGCATAGACCACAGAGTTTGGTGTGGTATGGGTCCTGAGGCATTTGGGTGCCGTGTCTGGAACCCTGTACTTCTCCAAACGCTCCTTTGTGGAGGAGCAGAGTAAAGGTTTTTCATTGCCAGCATGCCGTCTTCCCACATGTCGCCCAGTAGCGGAACAGAGGCTGCCATCTTTATGGAGGACTCAAAACATTGAAAAAGAAAACCTTCCTTTATTTTCTCCTCGGGGACACAGTTAAACAGCTTCACAGCCCGGAGGATCATGGCTTGAAAGGATCCAATCTCATCCAGAGGAGCGTATCTAGCTGGCAAGTCTATGTCTGGAAGCTCGACATCCGCTGGGACGTAGTCATCATACTCATCGATCCCTGGAGTACCATCCGTGTCTGGGTTGGTGTCAGTTGTATCTGTACCTGTAAAATCAGACTCCCCCAGAAAATGCATGTGTGGGACAGGTGGCTGCTGTGGAACAGCAGGAGCCGGAAGGGGTGGTGTCTGGCAAGGCTGGGACGATCTTGAAGGATTTACATCTGGCGCTGGGCCGGGTACCACTGGACGGCTGGGAGCCACTGGTGGAAGACGTGGCTGTATATTTGAGACGTTTGAGACTAATGTCAGGCTCTAGGAGCCATAGACGCCAGTATGGGGACATGAGGCCATGGGCTAGAGGTGCGAGATGGACGCTTATCCTGTGGAGGTGATTGCGGATCAGGGTCACCATGGCCCCCTTCTGAGCCTGAAAAGACACCCTCTGGGAAATCATCATCTGACAGAGTGGAAGGCAGAACCATCAGAGCATGGGTGAAACCCTGGGAGGCCTCATCAGAGACACAGTGAGGAGTTGTGCAGGCCGGTGGGCCTAGGGAGAAAAGAGTGCTGCAGGCAACATATTAGATTCCCTAGGAAAATAGGGAATCAGCTGGGCTCCTGGTGATGTAAGCATCGGGGCACAGCCCCAGCAGTGGCTGTGGAGGTCTTGGAGGCAGGGCCACACTGGAAGCACTCTTAGTTACTGTGGAGATGGTAACCATTGCCGCCGACGAGGCCGTCAACAGGACGAAAACCGGTACTGCTGGCTTGGTGAACGGTGTCGTCGACGGGGTCTTCGTGGACGAAGTCAACGATGGCTTGGCCATAGACAAAGTCATCTAAGAGGACTTGGAAGACGAAGAGGGAGTAGACTCTTTGGGTCTGTTGGCCCTAGCTGAGGCATGACTGCACACAGACGGTGAGCCAGAGGCCCTTCCCTAGTTGATCCTTGTCACAAACCTTCTAGGACGGTATCACTGCGTCTTAAAGGAGAAGGACTGGGAGATCGGACATCTATCCGCATCTTGGTCTGGATAAGGCAGCAGATGCACTTCTGATGGCAATCTTCCACAAAGATGTTCTTCAGTCCGCATTTCAAACAGGCCCTGGAGAAGACTTTCTTCGATGCGTCCGCTGTATCACGTGTAATAGGCCCAAGTCAAAGGCTACACGATTGTAAGATCCGACGTACACGGGATCGCTATGGCAATGGGTCCGCGTTGCCGCAAGTCACAGAGTGAATGATGGAAAGATTTTAACAAAAATAGGGAAAATTCAATGATAAATTGGAGGAGTGAAACTCGAGGACTCCCGACACAAAAAGATGTGGTAAAAATCTTAAGAAAGCCCCCAGGGGTGGAGCTAAGGAGGACGGATGCCATTGGCTGGGGCAGTATGGCCCAAAGTGGCAGCAATAAACTAAATAGGCAGCATGTAGTGTTTAGATAAAGGCTAAACTGCTTTATATTACCGAGGATTCCCAGCCTGATGACGGGGAATACTGGAATATTCACGAGCACGTGAATCCATGTAAGACCCCATGCAAGACATCTATATGCCTCTGTTTTATTAATACCACTTTGCCACAGTCACCTGGAGCTCACAATGTTCTCTATCAGATCACCTTCAATTTAAACATCACGGGGCACCTCAAGGAGGCCAAGTCCCTTGATGACTCTTCATCATTGCTTTAAAATTGACATGTGGTGACAGCGCTTCCCTGGGCAAAGGGACACTAATGCCCAGGTCATGACTCCCAGCAAGCTTTTGAAAGCAGATCTAAGGTGAAGGGAAACCTTGTGTGGACTCTTGCTAAATGGGCAGGGCCATCTTCCCTGTGATGGCCTTTATAGTTTCCCAAGGCAATCTGTTCTAGACCAGGTGTGTGCTCATTCATCTAACAAACAAACAGGGTGCCATGCCCTGTTCATTTGGGAGAGGTTACCCCCATGCACAAGACATTTTGTCTCACTCACAACATGGATGTCCTGTCAGGCAACTGCCCCCTTCCATATTTGCCTGACACTCTGGAATCGGAGCGCTCTTTAGGGATCCCCCTCCTTTAGTGTGCAGGCAAAGGTTTTTAGAGTTTCATATATTTGTCCCCCCAAAGGACTCTAAGTGCTTGTTTTAATATAAGCTCCTCTTTCATTCCCTTCTGAGCTAGAACACTTGTACACTAAAAGCAATTTTTTTCTGAGATCCAGAAAGAAGGGGTAAGTCATGGACATATTGGTCACAATACGAACAGAATATGATATGCACCAGGTAGTACTATTGATATTTTTTTCTATCGCGCTCGTACACAAGTGTTTCAGAGTGCGACATGGCAAGAGAGGGCAGAGGAACAGGGGAGAACAAAACAACGATCTTACTAGGCCCAGTGACATTGAGAATGCGCAAGTGCATGGTAGAGGGGGAGGTGAAAAGTGTGTGGAAGGGGGGGAGAAGTGGAAAGTGTGGAGCAAAGGAGAAACATATAAATAATAATAAATGCATAATAAAGGCAACAAACAGTGGTAGTGCAGCCAGCAAGCGGCAAGTGCTGGGTTTAAAGAAGCAGACAGGGTAGGTCTGATAAGTGCAGGAAGAAAAAGGGGCTGGGGGGCTGTATGGGTAAAGATACAGACTCCAGTGCAAGGGGTGAACCGGAGGGAGTGCGGGAGGGTGGCAGGGTGAGCAGGTACCTGAGCCTGGAGGACAGAGTGGCCAGGTGCACAGTGCCAAGAGAGAACAGATCAGCAGGGGAGAGGGCGAGCGAAGGCAGAAGCAAAGAGGAAGGTCTTGAGGTGCTTCTGGAACCGGGGATGGTTCTCATCAAGTTTTCGAGTGGCAGTGAGGCTGTTCCAGAGGGAGGCGCCGGCTGAAGACAGAGATCTACCCCCAGCTCGTTTTTTTGAAAAAGGACTGACCCTGAGGGAGTTAGAGGTAGAAGGGCGAAGTGCTCGAGAGGTCACAAACAGTAGGTCTTCCTTGCCCAGTAGGTGGCCTCTTCTGTGGAATCCAGTGGCTAAGGTTGGGTTGGTCAGCAATAAGCTCTCAGTAGGATAGGTCACCTGGCTGGTATTTTCCCAAGAACCTGTGTTCGTTTTTCAGAGTTTCTGGGCACTGATATAGTTGGGAGGAATGCGATTTAGTAGGGGTTCAACTTAAGAAAGGGTGATGTAGTAACAGAGGGAGGAACAAAGCAGGCTCAGGATTCTATGGTATCTAGTCAAAGGATCTAAAACAAAAGGATTGAATACAATAGGGTCGACTCAAAAGGACCGAAAAAAAAGGACGAATGCCTTTTTTTTAAATCTATATTTTGTTTGGTTTCTGTATAGGAAAAAAAAGTTTTTTACATCAAATACAGGAGTATTTTGTGTAAAAAATAAAATAATTAAAAAAAAGTTCGACCTTTTTTTTCCGGTCCTTTTGACTCGAAACTATTGCATTTCGATCCTTTGTATTCAATCATTTCACCCATAACCGGATTCTATATGTCACTCACAGTCACAGGATTTTTAAATGCCACAGCTTATTTGTTTGTCTTGGTCTTGACCTTTGTCTGTGAATCATGTGGTGACTTTAAGACCTATACCAGGGCAAGTCTTGCATTGCACCCCTCTTTCTCCAGGGGTTTCTCCAGTGCGTCATCAGGCAACAATTGTAAATTCCCTTCTTGCCCAATGGGTTCTTTTTTCTATTTGTGTATAGGAATGATTCCCCGCACCTGGGTATTTCTGGGTAGGATTGTATCGCACTATGCCACTTGCATCCTCAAAGGTGAAGATTCTATGGTTGTGTTAGCAACCTTCCAGCTGTCACCAACAACTGGGACTTGAACCCCCAGCTGGTTTCTCTCGGACTGCTTTTCTCAAGGCCTCGCCCGACTACCTTTGGGTTCATGTTTCTAGCACACTTTCCTCGCTGGCCTTTCCCTTTAACGTGGTGTGTTATACGCTGTGGCTTAATTGGCACAGCCACCTCTTGTTCTGTCACCCTCTATCTAGATGGTTTCTTTGGTTTGGCCAGTGCAGGTTCTGACTTGCTACTTTCGCTCTACACAATGTAACACAACTTATTCTCTGCAACAGTCTTAACACCGACTCTATCAGGAGGATTGAGTTTATTTTTATGCAGGTCCTGAAAGAGTAAAAGCCTCAGAATATTCTGATTGGGTAATCTGTTTTCCAATGAGTGACTTATTTCATGATTGGTTCTGCCCTAATAGTTCAGCCTCCTCCCCGTGTGTTAGGCTCTTTTTTCACTTGATTTCAGGCATGATGCAAATTACAAAAATTGGGATTGGCCATGTGACAGAATATCAATTGGCGAGTGTGTGAAAGCTCCTGCTTTTTTGATTTTTATTTAAATAAAATGCTGCAGGTAATTCTCTTTCTGTTCTGCTGGACCCCTTTCATTAAAGGGGCTATGCCAAAAGGATAGCTCACACATTCGCCTTTGCTGTTACCAGACTCCTGACACCTACAGCCCTAGTTCTGCAGTGGTACAGAGCAGATTCAAGGTTAACATGTGCATCCCGGACAGCTGATGAAACACATATTTCCTGCAATTTGATATCACCTCAGTGTCAGCTATGTGAGCAGGGCAAGGTATGAAGTGGTGTCCAGGCTGACTGGCTACATAGTTGGTACGTGGAGCAATAGCTGGGATGCTGCCCCTTTCGATCTGGCAGGAAGGGTAACACCTTCACCTAGGGTATAGGAACCCCCACTAGGAAATCTCTTGAGAAAGGTGCTTCAGAGGCAACGCTGGCATAACGTCTGCCTCAAACTTGTGTACTAATCAGTGGATTCCCTTTGAAGCCAGCAGGAATGGGAAGGAATTAGAGTAGCCAGAGAGGGGATGTAGGCCTGGATAAGGCCCTCCCATCTTGGCGTTTGTTAGGCCTCTCTTTTCCTTTCCAGATAATTTCCTCTGGATAAGGTACTATGGGTGTGTTGTCATAAGGCAAAGGGCACTTGTAAGGTCAGCGTTCCCTGCTGCCAGCTGTTCTAGCTTAACGTAGGGTGGTCTGGGGGCATCAGTGCACCAATACGACGCAAACTGCGCCTGCGCTGCAATCCAATACATCTCAAGGTTGGGGGCTGTGAAGCCACCTGTTTCGTAGGGTAGGGTCATATCGGTCTATTTCTTCCTTACGGCACCAGCGTGCCATAGGAACTGTGCAAAGAGCCCATGAAGCCGAGCAAAGTATTGTTTCCCGGGCCACTTGGGGACATTTGCGAAAATCTAAAGAAGCTTTGGAACCAAAATCATCTTTACCAAGGATAGTCTGCCGGCCACAGTGATGGGAAGTGGCCGCAATCTTGTCAGTTTAGTCTCCAAATACTCTACCGTAGTCGTATAGTTATCCGCCAGCAGCATTGGCTTGGTCCTAGATACCTGAACCCCAGATACCTAATTCCCCCAGGTGACCAGCGGAATGGGAACTCACAGACCGGTTGAGTGGTGTTCATGCTGAGCGGGAAAATCTCAGACTTGCTATAATTAATCGTGAAGCCCGATAAGGTTCCTATTTGGATCACATCTCGCAGTATCGGATCAAGGTTCGTACCCAGGTCTCTAATGTACTGTAGCATATCGTCTGCATATATCTCCGGTCTGTCTTTCAACCGAATTCCCCTCTGAGCGTGACAAGCTCTGATCCTGTCAGCCATCGGCTCGATGACCAGGGCAAAAAGGATAGGAGAGAACGGGCAGCCCTGCTGAGGGCCCCTGTTTAGTGTGAATGGGGAGGATCTACGAGGGTTGACCAGCACAGATGCAGTGGGGTGAGTATATAATAATTTGATATACCTGATCATTTCAGGTCCTATGCCCATCCTATCCAGAACCTCCCACATGTATTGCCACGAGACCATGTCGAAGGCCATCTGGGCATCCAATGTGACTTCCACTGCCTCCGCTTATGGGTCAATTCTAGACATAACATTAAGGAGCCTTCTGATGTTCAACAAAGTTCATCCGCCAGGGACAAACCCACCTTCATCCTCATGTATCAGATAGGCATGAGAGGTAAGAACCTATTTGCCAAAATGTTCAAATATTTTGGTATCTATATTCATAAGGGACAGTGGCCTATATGAACCGCACTCTGGGCTCGGATTGCCAGGTTTCAGGAGAATGGTAATGGTGGCATCACGTAGCCAGGGAGGAAGGATAGACTCATGGAGTGACTCATTTCAAACCTCGAGAAGATGTGGGGTGAGGAGTGAAGTATGCTCCTGATAGAACTCTGGGGTAAGTCCATCTGGACCAGGGGCTTTCCCTTTCGGGAGCTCGGTTATCACCTTCACTATCTCCTCTAGGGTGATCAGCCTTTTGAGCACTTCCCTGGTTTGGGGACAGACAGATGACATAGGAATCTCTGCCAAGATTGAACGGAGAGTGCATATATCATGTGGTTGCCTGCTGAGTATAGAGTGCGATAAAAATTTGAGAAAACATGTAGGATCTCATTATGCGCCCATTGCTGATCACCCTGCTCATCAATGATACATTCTACCTGGGTCTGCCCACTTTCAGCCTCTGGTCAGTCTAGCCAGTGTCCGACCCGGTCTCTCATCCTCTCCGTACCTCCTCGCCGCTTTCGGGCAAGTGAAATAACGAACTTCCCTAAGGTCATGTGACTCAAAGATTTCCAACTCCGCTCATATCCATGCTAGTTTATCGTGACTCGACCATACTGTGCCCTCTTGTTCTAGACTTTTCGGTTTGGCTTCAGAGCGCTCAAGATCTCTCCTAATCACTTTCAGAATTCTTGCTTCTCTGGATATGAACATTGCTTCTCTGGATATGGACATGCCACGGATATACACCTTGAAGGCCTCCCATCGGATTCCCACTGATGTGTCGGGTTGGTCATTGCATATAAAAAAGGATTCAATATCCGATCAGATCTCCGCCTTAAACACAATATCAGATAGAGCCTCAGCTTTGAAGCGCCAGGCGCTACGGGGTAACAGTGGTGTCCCCATCTTCAATTAAAGCGTTACTGGCGAGTGTTCGAGCCTGTATTTTGGCATCTTTAATCTTGCCCATCAGAGAGACGGACACTAGGAAAATGTCCATCCGCGAAGAGCTATCGTGTACAGTAGAGTGATAGAAATATTGCTGCGGATTTAGAGTCCTCCAGACATCTTGCAGTCCAAAAGATTGCATGTGTGTAAGCAATCTGCGGTCCGCCTGTGACAGCGATCTGGGGGCCGTTCCCATTCTATCCCGCACCATGTCCAAGATCAAGTTCATATCCCGCCCATATGATTGGAATCCCAATAAATCCCATAAAGATGGAAACCACATCATCAGAAAATTAGGGGGTGTCAACATTCGGACAATATGTATTCACCAACAAATATTCAACACCAATAATTACACAATGCAAAATGACGTATCTGCCTTCAAGGTCAACATAACTCTTTTTTAGGGTAAACTTAACCGATATGTGGACCAGTGTCAAAACCCCTCTCATGTGGGATAATTCGGGAGTAAAGAATCTATTTGGCCTCCAGGTTGGCGCTATACCCGTTACAGCACCTCTTGTGGCATGAGTCTCTTGTAACAAGAGTATCTTCGCTGCATGCCTCAGCACGCACGTAGGAATTCTGCACGCTTTAGTGAAATTCCCCAACCCTCTGATGTTCCAAGACATCAATTTGACCTCCATCTCACAATTAGGGGGGGATCCCACAATTTCCACACTGGTACGGTGGAAATTACATCTGTGTTACCAATGTGTATATCACAAAAAAATTGTATGTTAATCCCAGAGCTTTTGCGCATATGCCACGGATCTGCAAGCCCTAGCACCTCCTCCAACCCTCTAATGTTCCAGGCCATCTGGGTAGTCTCCTTCCCGTATTCTAGGGGGTGTCCCATGTTTTCCACTCCCTTACACCCAGCACTATGTCTGTATCACCCATGTGGTTATTGCTCCCTGTGTACTCTGCTGCCACTCGTTTTCCTGTTTTAGGTGAGCCATTAAACTTCAAACCTTCCCTTTTGATCCCCCCCAAATCCCCCACTGCCCACCCCAACAAAGTAGTGTAAACATCCCACACTCCCCCCTTCTAGTCGGCCTGCCCCAACTTGGCCATTTCTCCTTCCCGTGAATAAACACAATAATAGCAATTGCTGCAGGGTCAAGCAATGATTGCTGAGGCCCACTTTTAAATTGCAATATTACACTGTGCTTTTCACCAATTGCTATACCACAAATAGACTTCTGTCTGCTATACCAAAACAACCTTAATAAGAGCATATTTGTGAAGGGTTGACAGTAATACATTAAACAGTTAGGTGGTGGATTGTCATCGGGCTGTCCAACAGCGTCCGGGAGTGGGACCTGCTCCTCAATGAACTTAACAGCTTCCTCTGGGACTGTAAAGAAGTAAAGCTTGCCACAGAATTTAAGCTTCAGTCAACCTGGGAACAGCATGGCGTATTCAATATTGCGGCTACGTAGAAACTTCTTGACCCCAATGAACTGGTGCTGCTCGTTTTGTACTGTAGTGGAAAAGTCAGGGAAAAGTCAGGGAAAAGTCTGATCACCTGGGAGCCCAAGCGTAGCTCCCCTCTCACCCTGGCCAGGCGAAGATGGCCCTTGACCCAGTAACTATCTTAGCTATAATACGCCTTGGGAAGTCCCCAGGTCTCGGTCGGGGGCTCAGGGCACGGTGCGCTCATTCAACTGAGAAGGGGGGGAAGACAGCGCAGGCGACCCCAGGATATCCCCGATGAGTTTCTCCACTGCCTGCTCCATTCCCGTTAGGGCGTCTTCCGGAACTCCCACTATCCTAATATTGTTCATCCTGGAACGGGACTCTAAGTCGTCGCATTTCACCTTCACTGCCTTCATATCTTTGACTAGTACTGATACAGTGTTCTGGAGGCTATGCACGGTGTCCTCCGTCGCCCCAATTCTAGTCTCGGCTTCAGTAATGCATCTGAATTCTTTGGCAAGCTGTGACCTCATGGAAGCAACATTAGCGGTGATATTGTCCAACTTCTCATGGACTGCCGCAAACCCCTTACCCCTAGCTTCCATCATACGCCTGAGGTCCGGAGGGGGGGGTCGACAGGGGTTGGGAGTGTTCCACTGTAGAGGTAGTTGGAGGTTCGGGGTTCCCCCTAGCAATGGCTGTAGTAAATCTGTCTATGGCGCTAGTTTTCTTTGCTCCCACCTACGCCTCTGGTCACTGGCCTTTGGGAGGCACACAGGAAGCCACCCCGCCGCAAGCAAGAGTCTGCCTCCGCCCAGGGCCATGCGCCACTCCGATGGTTCCAGCAGCCTCAGCCAGGTGTCCAAGGGGTCGCGGCAAGTCCTAGCACGTGTCCCGGGAACCGGGACGGGGTCGCATGAACTCCAACGTAAGTCCCTTGGAAGCCAGCGTCGACACACAGGCTGGCCGCGATACGCCAATAAGGGCGGGCCACCTTCCCACCACCAGTCGCGGCCACCAATCCTCCCATGTCTGGGGTCCCAGATGCGAGCACCCGCTGCCTCCACTCACGTCTCGCGGAGCTGCAAGTGCCCAAGGAGGGCAGTCCCACAAGGCAGCGGAACAGGCCACCCACAGCCGCCACAACACCCTGTTGCCACCACACCGCAATGGACCGTGTCATCCACACCAGTCCGGCACAGATGCTGTGCCCCCCGGAGGGGTCCCATCAGGCGGCCGCCAGATCCTGGGAAATGGAGCGAGGATTTCCCGCTGTGTACATGGCTCCACAGCTTGACTCCGTCTTCGCAGGTTCTTTCCCCAGACCTCAGCAGTGGTGGCATTCATAGATATATTCAGGGGCTCATTACATACGGATGAGTTCACTGGAACGGTGACACGACAGCCGCAGGCCCGGATCTCCGGACCACCATTGGACAGTTTACTCCCCCTCAAACTCTGCTGAGATCGTATCTAGGCTCACCGGCTCGGTTTTCACCCAGTAATGCTGCAATGCGTAGCCCCCGATGTGAGCTGGCTGTAGGTGCAAAGATTTAGTTATTTTTAAGCAGAAAAGCCGGTTATTTTCATGTATATAGCATGGGCCTCAGCAGAGCAGTGAAGGTTAGACCTTCATTCGTTAGCACTCAACAGCGCCCCTTCATTGTGTGGAACATTGCACCATAACTCAGGAGAAGAGAGGGATTCTCCTGGGACCAGACCAGTCCTACTTTATTCTTTAGTTTATAGTGCAAGGGACAGAAGTAAGGTTTTCTTGACACAGGATGTTGGACACTTTTACTATAACAGGCATCCAAACAGTCACCTTAGATCTTTAGTGGAGGCAGGGGAACCCCTCTTAGGAATAGGAAAAGATAGGTTTGCTCTTGCATTATTACTTAATAAAAGTCTTTAGCCGCAAACATGCCACCTTTGTGTCAGAGTCCTTCTTCTGCACGCTTACTGATGGCATCTATTTGAACTGGCTTAGCATCGACCCGACCACAGCTAAAGCACCAAGAAGACTGGTTCGATGCTGTTGATCCCCCAAAGACAGGAATAACGTACTTTTTCCCTGTTACACCTTTGGGACTAAGGTGACTTGTAGACCCCCCACCCCTTCTCTGCCTTGCCTTTGTAAGAGATTCTTGACACTGTGCCAATTAAGTGTCTGAACACCTCTGCTCATCAACCCAAAGCACCTTTCTACAACAGGCTGTATTCTCTGTGTTTTCTTTAAAGGGGTTGGCTAAGGTGAAGGAGGTATACCTTTCAGGTTGGGCCTGTTTTACATTCATGATTGGGATCTGTGAAGGCATCATGAAGCAAGACACAGACAACAAATTCACTTTTCTTAAAAAAGTATTTTATTTTAAATGTCAAGATGGAGTAAGGCCTAACTTGCCCTATGCTAAGGTGGGATTTCCCTACCTAAAGAAACTAAGGATAGTCTGTGTCAGTAAGTTCAACTTAAAAGTCTAAAACATATACTTGCCCTCATAACTAAAGATATGCAATGTGCAGGGATGTCAGCACCAAAAGAAACAGTGTTCAAAATAAAACGCAACACAATTTCAGGATATCTTGGGGTTTCCTTCCCCAAGTTCAACATAGTTCCAGGATACCTCGGTGTTCCCTACCCCAAGTTCAACCCAGTTCCAGGATATCTTGGGGTTCCCTTCCCCTTCAAGTCTCTTGACTTTCAATAATACTTCCAGTCTCACTTTCTAATCCTTTAGACTTCGTAACAGTTCAAACGGATGCTTTCTTTCACTTCAGCACTTATACCACACGCCTTTGTCTCTTGGCTTGTCTTGGCTCTTTCCCAAGTCGGGCTACCCATTCTCTGCACAGTTGTCAGACCACACGTTCCACCAATTACAGGTCACGCAACCTAACCCTTGGCATTTTACGATGCTTGTGGTTTCTCTTGGTTTGCTCCAAAACAAGAGGGTGGTTGCATAACCACATCCAACCATATACAGATTTATGTCAATTTTATGTAAATTAATGTATTCTGTAAAGCCTATCCGTGTATCCTGTTGTATATATGCAACTCTGTATCATCCTTTTTATTGTCTAGTGTATATTTGTAACTTCATTGTATCATTATTCTGTATTCCATGCTTCTTGTTTCTGTAACCTGTAAGATTAGCGCCCTGATGCCTATGGGCTTGGTGTGCTCTACAAATAATAAACTAAACTCAGTCTAGGCAGTTAGTTGTTGGACCACATGGTTCACCCATTACAGGTCATGCAACCGATGATCAGTGATACTTGATTATTAACCTTTGTATCTTCTCTGTCAGCCTGTATTGAATTCCATTAAGTAATTTCACATTTATTTAACAGTGCCTTGGTTGTCTTGATATAATGTATACTTTAGACACTCTGTCAAGCCTTTCTTCAACACAGACTCTCTCTCTCTCCCTATCTGAACCTGTGTCAGTAATCACTGTTTGCAGTATTAATCTCCTTGGCAGTCCTTTGAGCTTTGCCACAACTTGTATATTGGCAGTCTTTTGAATGTGCCACAACTTGTGTTCTCATTCTTCTGTGGTTTATATCCTCTTCACCTCCTTGTTTTCACATTGTCCATTCAAGTACAGCAACCTGTGTTTCACACTTGCTTTGCACTTTGTTCATCCGTATTCATTACAGGCTTTCACTTTGTTCGTCAATGATTCTTAGCGGTTTTCACTACTTTCACAATAGCACATCATTCGTTTTGCACTCATGCTGTAATTTCACATTATTTCCATATCTTCTCTTTAGTTCGGTATTCAATATATTTGATTTTAATTCACAAAATACTTGGCAACTTTCTCCTAATTCAACTCATTTGGGTTCCAAACGCCGCTCTTATAAGTTTCAGTTTGTTCGCTATCAGAAAATGTCCAATTCCCGGCCCTGGAGCGCACTCGGTATGAGAAATTCCTGTTTCACACTCACCGGGGCTTGTCTGCTCCTCCGGGCATCTTCCATCTGTTCTCCGGCTTCCCCTTCACTCCCGGGTATGTGTTGGGAGCTCCAGCAAGCAGCGCTTGCTACCTGGAAACGGCGCAGCGGTGGCTTCAGCTGGGAACACGTGGCATAGGGGGGTTGCAGGCGCACCGACCTTCTCACAGCCTGTTCAGGTTGAAGTGCCTCTCTCACTACTCTGCAATGAACAGCGTCCTCTCCAGCAGCCCCTTGCTTGGCAGCTGCATCCTTCTCACCAGGCAGATTCCCCTTTCCACACTGCTTGGCTCTCCTTTTAAGTATCTATGGTCTTTCAATGAGTTGCAGGTGTGAGTCATTTGCCTGGCCACACTTGTACCAAATAACTGGACATGCCTGACCCTTCATATTCATCTTCCTAGTCTCAGTACCACAGTGGTGAAATTGACTAGAAGTGTACATCACTCCCAGTTGCCATAACAGTGTGGGCTTTGTAGGCCATTTAGCCACTACTCATCCCTGTACTCCTGCAGAGCAGTAGTCCTTTCGTCACAGGCTTTACCCCAACACCTAAGCCTGGTTTCGTGCAGGAGCGGGTGCCTGAAGTTGAATGGCATATCAAATACATAGTATTGTGCAGATCTGCTGATTTTCTCCTGGGAATGATTTTCTTGATATTTCTCCTCATGGAGCATTGCTAAAATCTGAAAAACTTGGCTGCCCCCCCTATTACCTATCAGATAAAGCACTCTTCTCCCAGGGGAAAGAAACCAGGCGCTTTTTACCTTTGCCTGCTGCTGATCCCTTAGATTTCCCGGGGGAGGGCTGGAGGAGCTCTGGGGGATCCTCCATGTTCCACCTACAGGTGTCGCATCACAGAGCGGGTGGCTTCTGCTGGCTCCAGGAGTTCCTCATTCTACATCACTGGCCGAAACAGAGGTGACTTTCACAGCAGACATCAAGACTGATCCTCACTAATGCGCTCCGACACAGCTTTGTTAGGCATTCTGCCATGCACCTACCAGACAACCAGAGGCTAAGCCAACACAGACCCATAGTCCAATCTACAAGTGGAGACTTCCATTGTGCAGGAGACCAATCAAACATAACTTCTGGTTCACAGGAAGACATGGGCTCCCCCCAGCAGCGTATAAGCCCCTCCATGGTTCTGCGCCCGTGCAATGGGCTTGGCTCTGACAGCTTCCCTGGAAAGGTCCAGTCTGCCCAACAGATGGTGAAAATGTGCCCACTAAACACATGTAGGAGCCAAGCCACAACCACAGCAGTGGACTGGCCTACAGGAAAGTCTGGCGTTTTCCCCTGTGGATCTCTGCACCCAGGCCTGCTTTTCTGCTCCCCTCATTCTCTCTCCCATGCATCCCATCGACTTGGTCCACCTCTCCTCATCTGCACCATCCCTATGAAGTAAAGGCGCATGGGACACATCTGCTTCAAAAATCACTATTTAGACCATTCTCTCTACCACTTAGGGGAGTTGGACTTGCTGGCAGGAGTAATATGGGACCACTCTGAAACACATTTCACCTTTGGTTCCCTGTCCATCCCTACACAGTAATGAATCCGGCCATCTCACGACAAACGAAGGTATTTGAACCTCCACCCTATGTGCTTTCCTGCTCACATGCATACAAGCCCCCAAGGCCTTGCCACAAGCAATTCAGCAATACGTTTTCACAATTTCACTCCCTTCCGTGCATTTATTTATAACAGAGAAGGTAGAATCCGGAACTTTGCTGTAAATGATAGCAGCGCACTCCCTCCCCATCCAGCACTTCATTTCTGATGGCCGCCTACACATTCTGGCAGCGGTAATAATGCAGCCCTTCCCTTTTTAGCAGTAGTCAGAATGTCAAAGTCTAAGCAAACAATGAGCTCTATTATAATCGTCAAACAATGTTAGTGTTCAGGAAGTGATATTAAATACGTGCTATGTTGCAGAGATATAACGCAAATACCTTCCTGCACGGTTGGATGATTTATAGGCCAAAATGGATAGTATAAGCTATACAGGAAAATACGTAAACATGTCATAGATAAGCTATCGAGACTAAGTGGCAAACTCACATGTACACAGACTACTCTGTAATTCCGAGTCGGCTTGCCTCTGTTTTTTTTACCTGTATTTCACTACTGTTTTGTTTTTTGTAACCATGTATCAAGTTTCAAGCGCCCAGTTACCGGAGGGTTAGGTGCGCTTTACAAATAAATAAACTAATCTAAACAATGAAATAAAACTTCATGAGGAGATAGGGAGAGATTCATAAACAGAACTGCGCTCATTTTCCGGTCAAATCTACTGTACGCCACATCCTGATGCCCGACTAAAAAATATCTCGCCCACATTAGACAGTGGCAATGCTCCAAACAGGAAGTACATTCAGAGGTGGTGTCAAGTGCCATCAAAATGACCTTTTCAGACTTAACCATAAAAGGAAGGACATAGGACATGGAAGATGAAGAGGAGAGAACCTTTTGTGAAATCCATCAAACAAGCCATCAAGCTGAGCTCAAAAGGGCAAAGAAAGGCTACTTGATATATAGGATTCAGACTGCAACAGAGCCCTCCAGTATCGCCCAAGTAACAGACCCATAACGACCACAGTGTAAACCACAGTCGTAAGATCGCAAAGTCTTTTTCAAGGTCAAAGTAGAAGAAAAAAAACAGAGCAAAAGTAAGAATAACAAACATTGCTATTACCTTTAATTACTCCCCCTCATGTCGGTCATCATTCACTTGTTTCATTCCGATCATTCCACCCCAAGTGAAGCTAAAAGCCCAGAATATCAAGCCCCCAAAAGAGTAAATAGAATTCCATACCATAGGGGGGTGCAAGGATACACATCAGTATGCTCCCCATGAATATTTCAATCAATTCTCCAGAACGGGTATTGCTCCTTGTAAAACACGCTATTAAAACCCCAGATTCAAAAAATACTTGCTGGCTAGCCGAAAGACTTTCCTAACTATGTTATGCTTTCAAATCCAGTAAAGGCAGAAGACTAACCAACTTCATGATCATTTATAGACTGTCACAAAGAGGATGGAACAGAACCCAGTGCAACTAGAATTTGAAATATCCATACAATTAAATTGGCAAACAGAAGAAAGTTGAGGCCCTTATGAAACTGAGCACTACCCACAACAAGGATAATAACCTGTATAAGGAGTAAAGACTCTCCAAGCCACACTCTCCCTGCCAAGGTTTCATTTGTGGACAACATGCAAGCCTGGAGGACCGGGCAGTAAGAATCTCAGGGAGAGTGGGAAACATCCTATGGGACATAGGGGTTTCCTTATAGTACAGAATGAGGGAGCTTTCTAGACCCAAACACTGTAGGATGGGTCAAACAATGTGGTGCATCACCTGCTCTGGAATGATCAATGATCCCAAGTCCAAAAGTCCAGACCCTGTTCTACAAAGCAAAGCTCCTGAGTGGTCCATCTCAGGAGAGTCTTCAAAAAAGTGTCTCATGGTCTCGGGGAGTTAGAGCGTCTGTGTGCAATTCTTGTAATTGTGATGAGTATGGTTCACCAAGACCCTTGTAGTGTTTCTGTCTCTTTCTTTGCCTGGATCATCTCCGGGGATGCTAAGGATGTCCTCTGACGGTCTTTGGACCACCCGTATCTTCAAGGGGCTGCAGCGGGCAGGTGCGTTGTTCCCCCTACTATCCTAGGGTCACCTGGCTTGGTGACCCACCTGGGACAAGTTGGGTGGTTATCTGCACCCTACTTGGGTAATTCTCGATAGGAGTTTCTACCCACCATCTCGATACTAATACTAGGGTCTCGAGGTAGTACTGATGGTATGTTCACTACCCCCCTAGGTTAAATTCACCCTTTCTTTCTAACATTGCTGGCACCACACGCTCTGCCAACTTTAAGGGTTAGAGCGCCTCTTAACTCAGTCTAATTTCCCCTCACTAAATCACATGACTAGAGACCAGAAACAGAGAATATTGGGGAATGAGGAGGAGCAGGAGGCAAGAAGATCATGTCCTGGGACTCCCCAGCAAAGGGGTAAAGCCATAACAGGTATGAGAAAGGGAAGAGATACAGGAGAAGGAAGAAAACTCTGGACATCTTGAAGAGTTTGCACAGAGGTGGCAGCTGCCACATACTGGAAAAATGATGGCCCACGGATGCTGTGAGCAGGTGGCGCTCTCACTTTGGTTATACTGGGCCCAGGTGAATGACTATACCAGAGTACTGAAGGTGCCTCTGTGTAGGCCTCAAAGCAGTGCTGAGCAGTTGGTAGAGAATCCACAAGACCCTGTTTCTCAAGGAGTGATAGCGAAGATGCTGATGTGCTTTTGAAGCCAAAAATCCACTGTTCTTGGAAGTCCCTGAACAAACCCAAGAGGGAACGATAGGCTGCATAGGGACTAGGCCAGGTTGAAGACAGTTCCTGCAAGCCCAAGTACACAAGTTAGGACTGATGCTGCATGCTGGAAAACAGTAAAAATACCCAAGAGTACGAGAAGGATAGCTCAAAAACAGAATTCTAGGAATTGTACTCAAATGCCTAAGTGTCTAATACAGACTGTGGGAATAGGAGAGCACAGCCACTCAATTCCGTGAATGGTAGTCCAAGTATTAAAATGCATCATAATAATAATAACTGATGTACGTGAGCTCATACACTGCTTTTGGTTAACAATTATATTACAAATCTGTCCATAAGCAGAGTGAAAGACGATTCAGACATTGCATTCTGGGAGACAAATTTGAAGGGTTTACAAGAGACTTTGTGAAAGAGACAGACTGGAACACTTTGTTTCTGCATCACAGAAATAAAAATAAAATCCCAAACGAGATAATAAGAGCACCTTCCTGACAGGATCATGAAAGATGTTTACTTTTGAAAAACTCAAAAACTTTGTAGAGTGAAATTATAACAGTTTAAGAGAACATATTTCCCTGGCTCACGAAATAAGGTTTTTGAATCCGATCATCAGGTCTCATACTTCCCACAGAAAACAACTCCTGCAAAGACTTGAGACAATATATCTATTGTATTCAATTGTGCATCTAAGGATGGCTGACGTATCACAGAGGCTTTACTTAAGAACTTAGCAGATGGGCCTATGCACCTCCATCACATTCTTACTATTCAAGCTCAATATGCAGAAGCTATCAGACTTGCATAGACTAAAAAGAACCAAGCTCTCAAAAAATGAACACAAGTACAAGGGGGACAACAGGTTACAGATAACGTATATCAAGACACTTTACTGCAGTATCAAGATGTTATGTCAGGTTGGATAGCTTACAAGTAGAGTATTTGCCTCATGTGGATCCAGTCTGTACTTTCAAAGTTTGATTCCTGCTGCAAGCCAAGCTCAACTCATCATCAATCTGGGGTTGAAAAACTGAGCACCTTTAATTAAACCAAAAACACCACCTGCTCTCAATTTGGGAGAAATCCAGCATAACGTTCGACATTAGAAAGGATTATTAGAGGTTATCAACTGAGCCAGAGTGCATCTAAATGTTGCTGCCTTAGACGTTTTTACAGACTTTGAGAGGATAATCTGCATAGCAAGCTGGCAGATGTATGGATGGGATCAGAATATTGCTCCGCAATTAACCTGAGAAATGTAGCTGGCAGACCAAGCGACAAACCCTACAAGGAATAGCAAATTATACAAACATCCAGGTTGAGAGCAATAAGACTGTCAAAGATAAGGAACTGGATTCGATAACACCATTGCCTGAAACTGGAAAAAGGGGTGGAGTTATCGAAATCAAGGAGGCCAACTCTAATTATGGGACTTGACAGGCCAGGTGTAAACCTCTCAAACGGGAAACCATGACAATCACATATTTATTCTTGGGAGAGAAGGAGCCAACCATTGTGTCCAAAAAAGCAACTCTCACTACAGAAATGTCGATGGACTCTACACCCAGATAAAGCAGCCATCTGTATTCCCTAGCAATGAATGGGGGATGTGTTTCTGTAATCGAGAGTTGAAACAAAAAGAACCAAATAACCTATGGATATCAGCCCCATGGGAGACTACTATCTAGATGGAATTATGGAACTCCATACCTACAAACCTAAAAACAGAACCCTCATTCACATTATTCAGATCTAAAGCTAGAAACTGGCTTTCCTCTAAGTAAACTAGCTAGCCTTCAACTAACAGCTTCATTCTAACTATATATTACCACTGTATCACCTAGCAACCACTGTATTTTATTGATATAACCTGATTATATGCTCCCTATTTTTACTGTATCTTTCTGCTGCTTTATATTCCTACGTATGTACCTAGTCATTGTAACTTTGCACTAATGTAACTGAAACAATGTTCCCAGATGTCTGAGGGTTAGGAGCACTATACAAATAAATAAATACGAATGCAAATATACCTAGAAGACCAAGAAATCTGATAACACAACCTTGCATCTAAGGAAACCGTGGTAGGCAGACAGGAGATTAGCAGTGATGCCCTAGTTATGAGAACATGCTGCCTTGGCAATGCCTTTCCTAACTTTCACCAACCCCTGCCCATCTGGAAAAAGATTCAAGTTACAACCAGTGAAGATACTACCCCAAAATAAAAAGATAAGGATATCAGCAAGCCCTACTTGGAAGACAATCCTGAGGTTTTTGAGAAGTGTCTGAAGGAAGTGCCTGCAATGGAGCATCTGATAGGCTATTTGGTAAGGTGTAGCATTACCGTGTGGGGAAGAAGACCACAAACTTAATTTGACTTTCCCACACCTGTTGATAGTTCAATGCGATTCTAGGGGTGAATATTTGTAGTGAATGGCCTCAAGCTAACCTCACAAACAAATAAAAGGAGCGTATTTGTTGCTTGCAGTTACTGGTGAAAGCAGCCGTCTTTGGAAGGCCAGGAGGCAGAGAGCACTGACTTTTCACTAAACAGCTCCAGAAAGTAATGATAATGAAATTAAGATGGACCCTTGTAGTTTTAGAATATGGCCTCCGTAGACGATGTAACTCTAAGTCAGAAACAGAGAAAGTTGGGAAATGAGAAGCCAAAGGCCGGTAGACCAATGAGACCAATGAGACCAGGGAGAATAGTTTGCAGGTTTCACCACCCATAGTGTGAAGTGATGAGAGGTATGTAAGAGAAAAAGACACAGCAGAAGGCTAGATGCTGTAGAGACTCTGTAAGAGAGGACATTGGCCCGGTGAGTGCCATGAGAAGGAGGTATTCTCACATTGGCTGGGCTGGACCCAGGTGGAAGACTGTACAAGAACCAAGGTTGTTAGGGGGGATTTTCTGGCCCTGGAACTGAAGCAGTGTGAAGTATGCAGAGAATCTATACAATAACGCTGCCGAAGTTATAAAGATGGCGGATATCCATGAGAGATCCTGCAAGCGCTGGGAAGATGTGAATGGTATCCGGAGAGTATGACTTTGCACCATGAGAAGCCAGCAACATTGGAAGTTTGAAAGCAAACACAAGTGGGGAAAAAGAAAAAGTAGAAAGAGTAGGCCAATTGGAAGAGAGACCCTGGAGCTAAGAGTACATCAGTTGGGTCCGATGCTACATGTTGGGAAAAGTATACAAGCCTATGCCTACTAAGTTGATGCATTTGGATCTATAGGTGGCTGTGAGATTTGTTACTGCATGGGAATTGTCTCACCCTTTTGATTCGAAGAAGGGTGTGTGTCAGAGATGCATCCTGGCACCTATCCTCTTTAATCTTCACATTAATGATCTTGAGGGTGAACTTGGCTGCATCCCAGATGTTCCCATTATTTCTGGATGCTGCTTGACCGGACCCCAAGAACCCTATAATGATTAGTGAATATATATACCTCTTTCATGCACATCTGGTACAGATGAACCCCTCTTCCGTGCCCCACTGTAACCCACCCCCACAGTATATCTGTTCTGTTAGCTCTGAAAAGCACTCCGTTATGTATCTGTATTGTTTTATACCTCTGTATAGGTTGCAGTGAGCCTAGCAGCCTTACCTATACTGCTGGCCACGCTGCGACCTACGTGTAGTTTTGCAAAACGCACAGGGCTTTTACTTCCGTTGTCGGCTTTTTAGCGTTGGCACGTTTTGGCTGGTCTGCGCTGGTCTGTGTCTGGACACGGGCGCACCTCTCGGCGAACCTCTTGCTCTCGCGGTTCTGGGGAAAATCCATCCTAATCTCTTTCTAAATTTCTAAATCATGGGGCTTTAACCGAATATTATGCTGCTCTTGGCAGCTCAAAAACCTAGGAGGGAAGCACTGGTTCAAAGCTTTTTAGCTACACCACAATACGAAAACATAATCCCCCTAACAAACAACGTAAGCGGCATTGCAAATACTGAGGAGAGGTTACTCCACATATCACCAAGTAATAACCACACTGACTGCCCCTCCGGAGAGGAAGGGTACAAAGTTCCAGAATCCACACATGAGGCCAACTTTATAATGGTAGAAACTGGCTCAAATCAGCAAAAGAATACCACACCCCTAGTCTTTCAATGCTGTAACGTCACTAAGGTTGGAATCGCTAACTAGGATACCATACCACCAGCTGAAGTCAGGGGAGGCCTAACCACTAAAGATATTACACAAAGGCCCGCAAGGCAAAAGTAAGGAAATTCAGTAACAACCGCCCATCCACTGAAACTGTCCCTGTTGAACACCCGCTTGCACTTGAGATACACAACCACATTGTAGACAATGTAGACATCATGTGTATTACTGAAACTTGGTTAAAAGAAGGAAACAGCCGAAGCATAGATCGAGCAACTCCCCAGGGTTATGACTGTTTCTGTAAACATCACCTAAAGGCCCAAGAGGGTGGAGTTGCAGTCATAAGCAAAAAAAAGAGCTAAGCCTCGTAGTTGAAAAGAGAATGTGAAGGATGTGAAATCGTTGACGTAAAGATGACTCACAATACCAACATTTGCATTCATTTAATACTAATCTACCGTCCATCATCTGACATGACCTCTTTTAATGAGGATATAACCCATCTTCTGACTCCCTTTAACCGGCCCAATTGCTCCATGGTCTCACTGGGAGATCTGAATCAGTGGAAAGGGGACACAAAGGATAAGGACGCTAAAGCAAGCATTTGGGCCGACCACGCTATCATAGATTGCATGTTAAATTTGCCAGAAAAAAGGGTCCTTTTCGAGATCCTCCTAAAAAAGTCCTAAGCAGAAATCTGAATAAAATGAAGTAAACCTTGATCGCCTCTTCTGGCCAGGACCCCCCAATGAAAACTGGATGAAGTCTATAAACTTCACATCTCCACAAAGCTAGACAAAAAAAGCCTCTCTCAGATCAAAGATCGTGCGTGATCGCCCTGACCAGCAGAACTGATTTACCCCAGTTTTAAGCTCCCTCAAAAAAGCCAAAAGAAAGGCTGAGCGAGCCTGGCTAAAAAACAAAACCGTGGAAATAGAAAGAACTGGAAAAACCTGGAAAAACATCAATAAACTAAAAATATCCAAAACAAAAAAAGATTTTTTTAATGAGCAAATTGAAAATGCAAGTAACAGCACTAGGAAACTGTTCAAAATCTACAAAAAAAATGGGAAAAACATGATGCTCTATCTTACCTTTTCGTCCCTGAGAGAGCGGACTTCAACAATGTACAACAAACCTTTCTAGATAAGGTGCTGTCAGCCCGTAATAAAATAAAAAATTGCCAGATGTCCACAGAGGAACCCCCTGAGCAAAATCTCAGAAACAATCAAACAAGTGGAAAAAAAATCCCACAGTTTAGTGATGAGATGGAGAAAATATTGGCCAACGTACCCCTCATCTCCTGTGCGGGTGATCTTATACCAGCCAAAATGATACTGAATAACATTAAAATCTTCTTCCCTTTCCTCAGGAGGTTTTTGTCAATGCATCTTTTGCACAAATAACAGTCCCAACCATCATCAAGAAAGTGGCCGTAACCCCACTAATAAAGAAGCCAGGGCTCAACCCTAAAGAAACAGCAAACCAATGGCCAATTTCAAAAACCCCCTTCTTGCTGAAAGTTCTAGATAAAGTCACTGCCTCGCAATTGCAGGCCAATCTGGAGTCATCATCTGTGTTTTACCCAAAAGAGTCGGGTTTCCGGAGCAATCATGGGACAGAGAGACCCCTACTTTTGCAAACCCGAATGTTGGAAGGGCTGGACGACAGCAAAGCAGGGCTACTGATCCTATTGGATCTCACAGCTGCTTTTGATTTACTCGACCATACATGCCTTTTAATAACCTTTTCGACAACGGGGAACTGCTCAGACTATGCCATTGAATGTATAAACTCCCTTTTGAGCAACAGATCATCAAAAATTTGCTGGGGAACCACTTCCTCAGAACCAACTTGTTTGTTTGTTTATTTATGTATTTTGCTTGTTTATTTATTTATAATGCGCTCCAGACCCATAGGTTACCGGGCGCAGCAACAGGTATATGCGAGACTTACAAAGTTACAATGTTACATGAATCAAATTACAAAATTACAATATTACATGAATATACAATTACCGGTTGCAGTATTTACATGAATGTGCAGTTGGCAATATACAGAGTTGGCAGTTATAAACATAGGGTTACAACACATCTGAGTGCATTAAGTAGGGCAGGTGTCTAGACGTTGTTAGCGTTAATGTGTTTAATAACTTTAAGTAGAAACGAGGTCTAACAAGGGGCATATGCCTTTCACCTGCTCTTTTTAACATAGAGACTAACATATAGACTAAGCCACTTTTTAACATGTACATTAAGCCACAGGGCCCTGCTCTGGCAGCCAGAAATCGGCCGAGCTGAGACTTCTCTTTGATCGGCCAATTTCTGCCCGCCCGAGCTGGGCCCTGCGCACCAGCCGGTCGCTGTAGTCAAAAATCCTGGGATTAAGTTCTCGGCTTCCCTTTCCCTGCTCCCTCAAAAAATCTCAGTTTGTCAAGGGGTTTACTTTAAGCTACACGCTCTTCACAAAGTTCTGCCCTTTCTTCCCGTGGGACTTTGCCCACTGGTGGTTTTGTCACTCTGGTTATTTTTATTTTTATTTTATTTTTTACATTTGTAGAGCGCTCTACAGCCCACGGGCATTGAGGCGCTTAAAACGGATCGTAAGAAGGCATATTTAAGGGTTACAAAAAGCCGCCCAGCAAGTATTCTTGAAATTACATGTTACAGAACACATTGGTACATACATTAGCAGCAAACATCCGGACTGTTAGGATGTACACGTAGGGCCTGCAGGTTTACACGAAGAGCTTGGTTTTGATGGCCTTACGAAAGGCACCATGGGATTCAATTTGCCTAAGGTGTGGTGGTAAGGCGTTCCAGTGGGTGGCAGCCATGGTGGGGAAGCTGGTGCCACCAGGACGTGCTTTGTTAGTTTTTGGAACAGTAATCATGTTGGCATTTGCTGTTCTGGCTGGGCTGGTGGTGCAGGGTTTGGCGATCCTTTGGACAAGGTAAGGTGGGGCCATGTCATGGAGGCATTTGTGCGTCAGGGCAAGGGTTTTGAATATGATCATTTCCTTGACTGGGAGCCAGTGGACTTGTTTTCTGAGACTTGAGATATGGTCCCTGCATGAAGTACCGGTGGCGTCCCTAAGGGCATTGTTCTGACCCAGTTGTAGTTCAGCAAGGATTTTCCCTGATGTTCCTATGAGTAGGGCATTGCAATAGTCAAGCCTTGAGCCGATTATTGCCCTGGCGATAGTAAGGCAGTTCTGTTGGGAGAGATATGGCCTCACGGCATTGAGCAGTTTGGAGTGGTAGGCTGCGGCGGAAGCTATGGCATTGACCTTCCTGCCCATAGTCAGGTTCGGATCTAGGTAAACACCAAGGGTTTTGACTGTTTGAGAGACTAGGATAGGGATGTTGTCAACAGTGAAGGAGCTGTATTGCTTGTCCAGCCTGCCCAGGGTGGACGGGGATCCAATAAGCAGAAGTTTGGTTTTCTCAGTATTGAGGCATAGCCAGTTTTCTGCCATCCAAGATTGGATAGTGGCGTAAATGGAGTTGAGGGTGTGAAGGTCGGACGTGTAATCACCCGAGAGGGGGATGAGCACCTAAGTGTCATCAGCATAGTTGGTGTATGAGATGCCCAGGGCGTCCAGAAATTTGAAGAGGGGCCTTGTGAAGAGATTGTAGAGGGTGGGGGCAATGCAGGAACCCTGTGGGACGCCGCATTGAATGAGGCTGGGATATGCAGAGGCTGTGTCGGAAAAAACCTTCATTACTCTTTCTTGCAGAAAGGAGGTTATCCATTTACAGGCCCTGGGGGAGAAATTAGCTGCGGTGACGAGATGGTGGCATAGGGTATTGTGATCAACAAGGTCAAAGGCAGCAGATAGGTCCAGAAGGAGAAGTAGAGCAGGTTTGCCTGCATCTCTAAGATCGTCCATCTGATTCTTAAGGTCAAGGAGGGCCGTTTCGGTGCCACGTCACGGCCGGAAGCCGGATTGCCGAAGCCCTAGTAGGTGGTTGTCCTCCAGGAACATTTGCACTTGCAGGTAAGCTGCGTTGTCCAAAAGTTTTAGTAGGAATGGGACAGTGGTGATAGGTCTGTAATTCTCTGGGACCGATGGGTCTAGGGCGGGTTTTTTGAGGAGTGGTCGGACCCACGCTTCTTTGAGTCCAGCTGGGACGTGGCCAGACTGGAAGGATGCGTTGATGAAGGCGGTGATAAAAGGCACAAGGGGGACTGCACAGTCCTTAATGACCTGCGCAGGGCAGGCGTCCCCTTTGCAGTTAGATGGTTTGATAGACGTGAGGAGGGCAATGACTTCAGACTCAGTCATGTCCTTAAATTCAAAAAGAGGAGGTTGGTTGGTGTCGGTGGCTGGTGAGGGTGGGCTGTGGCTGTTGGCTATGATATCGATAAGAGCCCTTTGGTGGGCCAGGATTTTGGAGTGCAGGGTGTCCAGTTTCTCGAGCATGCCCAATTGAATATTGTTGCACCAAGCTTCGTCTTTAACAATAGTGGGAGGTGGGGGTTTCAAGCTCTCTGAAGATGGCAAAAATGTCTTTAGTGGCGGATTTGGCGTTGGCTATCCTTGTGTTAAAGGATATGGCTTTGGCCTTGATAATGGCTGTCTTATATTCATTAGACAATGCCTTGAAAGCAGCTTTAGTGGAATCTTTGGGGTTATTCTTCCAAGAAGTATGTGCAGCTCTCTTCTTTGAACGCAACTGTAGGAGCTCCTGGGTAAACCAGGCGTTCGCACGTTTGACTTTCTTTGCTTTTTTGAGGGTTAGTGGGGCTACCGTGTCTACGGCTAGAGTGATGCTCTTTTTAAAGTCATTAGCAAGAATGGTGGGGTCATTGCTAAAGGGGGGAGCAGTGCAGGCACCAGAAGGTATGGAGTGAGGTTTTCCCTGGTGAGCAATTTAGAGCTTCTAGAGAGTGAGGCAGGAAGAGGAACACCCGAGTGGACTACTGCAATTCTTCGTAACTGGGAGAGCCGGCTTATCTGCTGCAGCGTCTTCAGATTCTTCAGAATTCTGCGGCATGGCTTACCACAAGGGCCTCTTGGCCCATCTCAGTTTCAGGCGTTATTAAATCACTGCACTGGCCCCCGGTGGCCAGCTGGATTAAGTTCACAGCCCTGTGCATTAAGCACTATGCCTTTTATGGTATTGGCCCTGAGTTCTTGCAGGTGAAATTTCACCTTTATGTGCCGGCTCCCTCCTTGAGGTCAGCCAATACCGCTTGTATTTTGGTTCAATGTGTTAGACGCAATCGTGTGGGGGGCCGCTCCTTTTGTGTTGCGGCTGCACAGTTGTGGAACTCTCTGTCCACGCCTCTTCGTATTACTGAGGACCATCTCAGCTTCAGACGGGCTGTGAAAACCTGTCTTTTTGCAGCCTAATCTTTGGAATTGCTCTGCGGCTTTCTCTTTCTGTCGTTGTATAGTTCTGTTTAGCGCTATGATGCCCCTTGGGGTGAGAGTTTGCACTTTATAAATGGTTTACCCTAACATAACACTAGGTGAACAACCAGAAAATAGGGGACTTCACCTCACTAATTATGCTGATTATCGTGTGGTTATTCTAGACGAGGAGCCTGTATTCCTGCACATTCATTACAAAATGTAGGTTTAGTTTGCTCCCATGAAGGGCTTCCTCCAGTAAGTGGGAAGACGCTGTAACTTCTGATGAAAGCATTTGTGGACCAGATGTCATAGAAGACATGTATGTCAGTCTAAAACAGAAGTGTTTACGAACTCGGACACCTTGATCAGTGTTACGCTTTATGCACTTTAGGCACTGTGGACCTGTTCTGATGTTTTCGGGCATGGTAACACTCCTGTAGTTTGCTGAGCAGTGGAAACGTTTGTAACAAGTGTTTTTAACATGAGGGCAGCGACACAAAATCCTATATACATTGGTGCAGTGCTTTTATATCTGAAAATTGTTGTGCATGAATGTTGAAATCTGTGCTGCCCTATTATTTTCCGGTTTCATGTATATTTTATTCTTTCTATTGGCACCATTATTTTATCTTGTATGTATGCACATGGCCTGCTTTTATGTATTTTTCTATTTTATTTCCGACATAAAGCAAATTGAATTGAATATACAAACTACCAAAGTGTCAAAGACTGAGAGAAGGGGAGACAGACACTAGATTCTGAGAATTGCAGTTTAAGAATAAAAAGTGTGTAAGAAAGACTGACAGAAGCTGAACTCGGACGCTCTATTATATTGAACGTAGTTCTGTAAGAAACCATCCCCCAAAAAGGTTGAGAAACCTCAGACACTGCATTTTAAGAGACAAAGTACAAAAGTGTTTGCATTACTTTGGCAACGAGACCGATTTGAAAGCTTACACAGTGCATCTGGGAAAGGAAAAGAATTTGCCAACGCTGTAAGAGGCTTTTATAAACAAAGCAATATCCGGACAAAATTAAGAAAGAGGTTTTCTTTTGGAAAACTAAATAAAAGCTTTGTAGAGTGAAATCCACCTCTTTCGCCAATTCCCCAAAAAACACATAACAGTGCACATAAACGCTCTGGACCGATGCCCAGCGAAACAGAGTACAATTACACGAAGCCCTTTGGGGTTAGCCCTGAACTGGCTCCAGAAAGCAGTTGCATAATCCTTCCAAACTGAGCACCTACGCTCCCACCACGCGAGCTTGATCATACTGATAAATTAGCCCTGCGTACCCACCGCACCAGGTCTCAAGGCCATCAAAGGCAAAAGGGAGTGACTGACCACCCCGTCGCCTGTGACAGAGGGGGTCGGAGGACTGAAGGGCTGAGCCACCAGGACACATGCCGACTTAGAATTCTAATCAATAATTGACAACAGTGCAGTGAAATGGGCAAAAACCAGGAAGTTAATCATCATTTCTGGCTCAAATCCAGGTGAACATGTAGGTCACAGTAAAAGTGTGCAGAAGTGGGAACAGTGTAATGTTCACTTGATCACACATAGCACCTCTCCCCTAGTTATTCTTTCTGCTGAGCCCTTTTTCTCTACAATGTTTGGTCCACTAACCACCGCATGGACTGGCACGGTCCCTCCATTTTGATAGTGACTGGAAACCACCTTGACGAGCCACCCTTACGGTTGTAGCTGTGGGTTTTCGGAAGCCACTGTTCTAACTACCATTTCTCAAATGAGCCCCTCTACTTCAGCAATACTGTATATTTGTTACTGTTACATTAACTGGTCACCTTACGCACACGAATACCCGTGCAGTCACGAAGCCCTCCATCTCAGGTCCTGTTCTGCCTTCCCCTTCTGACCTCATGTCCTCACTCCCTCAAGCAGCACGGCAGTGGCGCATACGAGGGCATCTAACGCGCTATGGTCATATTCACCCATTGCAACGTTGGCAGCTGCCCTGGCGTCTTGGAGACAGTCGACGGAGACGCCGGCTTTTTCCTTTGCTTCGTCACGCCCTCAGGAAGACCCGGCAGCATTTTGAAAACTTGGGTCATGTGACAAGGAAACGTGCTACATCATCGGTCACGTGATGGGTCATGTGACACTCCCAGGCACCTTTAAAACCGGAGAGGGAACACTCATTCAGTGCTTCACAGCTGACCCAATCAGGCACTGTTCAGCGTCTTCCTGTCTCCACATCTTGAACCTGGACTACGGCCTGTTCTTCTTGGATTCCTCTGTCAAGCCCTTGGATATTGTTTTGCTCTGCTGTTTCAGGAGCTTTGAACTGTATTTTTGAATTCCTTTGGATTAGCCCCTGGTTACGACGAACTTGGCTGGCTTTTGACCTTGGAACTCTTAACGGACTGTTTTCGGATTTCCTCTTCTGTTACCTTTTGGAGTACCCTTTCCATACAGGTCTTGCAGTGCCTATTTCTACAACAATCTACGCCTACCCGCTGCCGCCTGCTACACTCTGCAGCCACACGGAACACCTCCATTCTCATCTTTGTTCTTCCTGTCCCCAGACCCTTGGTAAGCCCCTTGATATTTGTTACCTCGATATTCATAGTATTGTTTGCCATTGTACTGACCCATTGCTTGCTTTACAGCGGTCGAGGGGTCACCGGTGTTCCTGGTTCCTGGCGTTCTTCGGCACTCAAACAACCTGTGGCCTCAAGGATTGCTCAGGAAGTTATTTGTATCTTTCTGAGTGGTACTTGTGGACAGAGGCCCCATAATCTTCACGACCATCAAGTCATAACAGTTGCTCTTCTTTCCCAGCTATGAAACACACCCTCACTAATAATCAAATGCCAGGTACCAGACTCAAAGGATCATGCTTACACCTGTTTTAACAGTAAAAACCAGCTCAGGGCCTCCAGTCAAACGCTTAGCCATCAAATACATCTCTCTGACATATACAGATTGTCACAAAACAAAAACAGGCGTAGCCAGCCTCTGTGCTATGCTGAAATAGAACATAGTGTCCGGGGAGGGGTTAGTAATGTGATCGGTTTGTGGTGTAATTGCCACCCAGAAGCCAATATTTTCAAAGACTGGGGAGGGTCTGTCTGGCTGAGTCAGTCTTGCAATAAGTCGTTGCACCCGCACGGGATCAATGCATCTGGCCCTGTGCTTTTTGACTGTTTATGAGGGGTTTTCATTCCCTTTACTTCTGGGAAAAGGTACCTTTGTCAGGAAGTCTGTTCAAAGCATATTCATATGTGCCTTCAATTCCACTTCATACATGCCACAACAAGCTCTCGCATCTCAAACGTTGATCTCCCATACACACTTCTCTCACAAAACCAGCATGAACACCCGTGTGACCATCAAACTCTTTCTAAAGTGCTTACTTGCCCTTGTGACATCAGGGGCCAGATTACAGAAACTTTGCACCGGTGCAAGTGCAAAGTTGCACGGTATTAGCACTAGGGCAAAGTTTGCCCTATTTTTTAAATCAGTGGCACACACTAGAAAACGAATGCACCATGACAAGGGCAGTTTGACATATTAAAAGCACCAGGGCAAAAATTGCCCTAGTGCCAAAAAGATACATCTTTGATACATTTTGGTATCAGGGCAAAGTTTGCCCTAGTGCTAATACCAATCCGTATTAGCACTAGGGCAAACTTTGCCCTGGTGTAATAAAGTAGTGAAAATGCATCTTTTTTGCACTAGGGCAATTTCTGCCCTGGTACTTTTAATATGTCAAACTGCCCTTGTCATGGTGCAGTCGTTTTCTAGTGTGTGCCACTGTTTTTAGAAATAGGGAAAACTTTGCCCTAGTGCTAATACCGTGCAACTTTACACTGGCACCGGTGCAAAGTTTCTGTAATCTGGCCCCAGCAATGCATCTACCAAAATACGGTGGCGCAAACAGTCCAACAACGTAAGATGTTTTACAAAGGTTAACTAACTGTATTGTTTCTTAAGAACCTTTAACATATGATGGTTTCCGGACATTGTACTTTCAACAATGTTAAACTAACAATTAAATCAATGTTCGCTTACCCAACATATGCTAAGAATGCACCACTCAACTTATTGACACATACTCAAAATCCTTTACGATAATAATATAGCATTTAGTGTATGCCAAAATGCCTGAATTGCACTAGTTCAGGACAATCATACAGACAAAAACTGGGGGATCCCCTCCAATGTTTGACTGCACTCTTGTAGTAAATACGACAGTACATTCATGTATTAATAGTCATGCAGCAACAATCATCACGGCTTGACTCCTTCAGAAAAAGGTCTTGGCTTTCATTCACAGGGCTTCGTTGCAAGGATGTCAGAGGCAGAATAAGCGGCCAATGCATTTCGGACACCTTGTCCATCATCATGCCCGACTCTACAAGTAATACCGAAGTGGTCATCATTAAGTATGTTGAATAGAGCACCACCTTGTCTGCCAATATAATTATAACTATACATACCTGTCTATAAGAGAACCAGAATTGCGACCCTTAAAATCTATATTGAAAGGTGATGCATATACAATCAGAAACAATGTGCACTGTTATTCCATATTATGCTATCCTCAAAATATGAACATCTTGACTTCCTAGTCTTATTAAAAACAATCTTATTGCAGCAAACAATGTTCACTGGAAATGGATTGCTGGAAAACAGTATGTTGTAGGATGTTGCCTAGTGTATACAGAGAATCAAACACTCAAAACAGCTCTCAAAATATCCATAAACCATCTATAAAAGAAAGGACCGGCTAGGTAGTTAACCCACCCTCATGTGCTGGCATTGTGCTCATCACAGTGGAGTTACAGCAAACCTCAGTAAATGCAGACAGCTTCTTTTATTAATTAGACTTGTAAATCGAGAATAAACTGGGAACGTGTGACGCCATCGAACGTGATGACGTCACGCGTGGTGACGTATTGTTCCAATGCAGTAAGTAACACAGTCAAACTGTCACCATTGTGACATGTAGGTAATATAGTGAAGAGCAGAGCATTCAAAAATGGAGTATACATACAAAGAAACAGGGAAACAAAGAACACAAGCATCTAAATACAATGGTCACATCCTTGAAGTATGAAATGATGATAATTCAAAATCACATTTGGAAAGAAGTATATACACAGAGAAACAGGGTACATAAAACTCTAAATGCAACAGTCGCATTTAGGATGGTTTGGCAATTATGCTAATTCGAAATCAGTCAATGCATTACGCATGGCGACGTCTCATCGTTGTGATGTGTTGCTCTTATACATCTAGTGACACAGACAAGCCTGCTACATCGTGACGTGTAGGCAATGTATTGTGTGCTAATTAGTACAGGAAAAATGATAAGTCAAAGAATGTGTCATATTTAAAAGGAGGCACGTAGAAAAGGAAACAAAATGCAATTGTCACAATAACAACAGTTTGTGGCAATGTTGTACATTCCAAGATTACCATTTCTCATCAATAATCTCTACATTCTTAAGAAATATATGCTGCCCCATACATATATATCCGGGTTGGAGACACAGTTGTACAATATCATAGTGAAATATATGCTGTAAAAAGTGAAAACAAAATTGAACCCGTCGGGAATAAGGGAGTAGAATCTGGTGTTGAGGAAAGGTTTCCAAAAAGATGCCCTCACTTATTCCTGCACTTGGACACCATTCCCTATGGAAGGACTCATGCCACCTCAAAGTAGTATGCCATGCTTCTCCAGTCAGGAGCATCGAGATTCAAAAATAAGAACCAGGACCCATGGTTAAATCTTTGAGACAAACATTAGCCTTTGACATGTACAATCCAAGCGTTTACCTACTCGGTCCTATCATGGATCACTTCAGAGGTAACACGCAACATTCATTTCATGTATCTCTGGACAGGAAGGAGTGCACAGAAGGAGGAGATCGTTGATCTGGAAGCAGCCAGATAGACGGGCGTAAACAGCTGGCTGAAGAATCTCACTGGTACCTGCCCAATTAGGAAGGGGACATCCGAGTGTCATTGGTTGCCACTTTGCTGATTATATTTATATTGTATTTGCTGATTGGGGCATCTAATGGATATTAGCGCCAACAGCAGCAGAGACGATGGCAACAGTGCAAGGTCAGTGCGGCCCAAGGGGAGAATTGGGGCGAGGGGGCGCAAGTGTACAAAATAATCCAGTTGCTAGCACCCTGTCCCACTATCCCCACACAACACCAGGTCTCCAGCAGCATGGCAGCCTCCATGAATGCCAGTTGACTTGCACTGCTCCCTTGGCTGCCATCTCTAGCTTTTGCTGCATGATCTTGATGCTCTTCTGGGATTTCCCATCTGGGACCATATAGCATTCCCCCTTATCCGGCCCGTCAGCCACATTTCTGCCATGCCTGCGTCGTAGGCTGTAGTCCTCCTATTGTGCTGGATTGCTTGCTCAATGGATCCATCCCCAGCAGGGCCGAGTCAAACAGCAAGATCGCTTTTTGCTATCTCCACTGCTGCCTAGGGAAGCCAAGAGCAAGTCTCAGCCAGTGTGCTGCAGTTCTGGTTTTGCCTAGTGGGAAGTCTGCTACTGCTTCATTCCTCCTTCTCTCCCAGGCAGAGGACCTAGGAATCGCCATATTATCAGAGGGCTGCCACACTCCTATCCAGATGTTCACAGTAGGTGTTTCTCAGGTTTGTTTTATGCCCGCGCATAGCGGCACATTCTTTGACAGATGAACGTGCATCATACACCTCTTTCACATCAAGAACTTTCAATATGCACTGAACCAATTCCTGCACTACTCTCCCCTACACTACCTTCGCCTTTTGCTTCTAATGCTTTACTTTACCCATTACTCTCATGCCATCTGCTCCGGGTCATTGGCACGTTTGATGAGCTTATCAACTTAATCCACAATACACCGTTGGTGAAGATTGCTGTTTGGCAACGCTGCTCACAAGTCCCGTGCTCGAGCTCCGTGCCTATGTCGTCGACATGCATCAGAGATGTCTACTGCCTTGCACATGGTAACGGTAGAGTGCGTAACAGCACGGCTCGCCACGCTTCTCCATAACACGGCATCCACACATAAGCAACCAGCACTATCAACGCAAACCGCAATGCACACCATCAATCAAACCCACAGGACCCTGGTCCTAATCCATCTAACATGCACTATCTGACACATTGCTGACCTACCCCTTGACACTGGTGCCCCAATGGAGGGTTTTCTGTCAGCCTTTCCAGCATCTGCTTCATCATCATAAAAATAATGACTCTGCCTGAGTTGTATAATGTAAAGCCCTGAAGCAGAACATGTAGTGTCAGGATATTTTCAAGTGTCCTTCTCCAAAACCCTGCTGCAAAACATTCTGTAATCTCCTTGCAGAACTGTGCCATGTCCACTAAACGATGTGTTGCTTTCCACTGATGGTCAAGGTAAGTGGTACAGACATGTAGCCGTATTAAGGTCCTGGCCAACTCTTTTCCAGACCTCAGAATGGAATGCATTACATTTGCACAGTTCTGTACAGCCAGGGTTGCATGTGCTATGGAAAGAAAAGTAGCACACAGTTTGTGGACTCTTAGGTTATTTGTCCACGTGTCTATCAAACACAACCATTTAAAACTGTATACCACGTGGTGGTAGAACATAAATCTGTACTGCAACAATTTAAAACCAGTAATGGCCAATAGGCTTAAGATGTCTATTGGCATTTCCAGCGACAGTCTTTGAACGCCGTCTGATAGCTGGGGTTGTGCTTTCTCAGATCTTGGGAATGTATGGAGTGTTATCTTTTTGTGGCTGACTTAATGTCAGCTATGGGGGAGCGCGGAGGCTTTATCTGCCCGCTTGTGCTTGTCGCAGGAGATGGCCACGGCACTGAGTCTCACTCACTGACTAATTGACCATGCACTCAAATCATTCCATGCTGTGGGTATTCTTCACTGCCTTGCAAGCAGAACACAGAGCATTGGCATTTTGAAATGCAGTACTTTTGCCTAGTCGATTACCTCAGCTCTCCACCATACATGACAACAGTTGGCAAACTGGCGGCTCCAGCTTCAAGGAGCCAAAACTAAAAATCTCAGAGCAGGTAACACACACTATTTATGAACTGCTGATGCCATTATGTTGCCTGGGTGGTGGTGGGAGTGGATAAGTAGTACCACATTAGAGTCCCAGCAGCAGCCAAGCCAAGAGGCTCCAAGGCTGGAAGGGGTGCTTCGTAGGTGAATGGCAACATCAGTGGGCCAGAGCTTGCATGTGGCCAGGACACAAAGGCTAGTAAGATGAAAGCTTTGTTTGCTTGGACCTAGAGAAGATCAGTCCTCTCCAGAAACAAATATGGAGATGCTTTTTTAAAATCGTAGCTGCAGGACACATCCAACTACAACATCGTGCCCAGATTACCAGGTTTGCACGGAATAAGCAAACAGAGCCCCTCAAAGCGGCAATATAGGGACAAGGAGAATGTCATCTAACAGCAGAAACTAAACATCAAGAGCTCATACTACAATTACGAGAAATAATAGCCTCAGCCTGTGTACACCCAATTGTGCCCGCCTCAATGTTACAAAAATACTGGTAGAGGGAATACCCACATTGAGCCAGGGGGCCAGTTTATAGCAGCGAAATGCAGCGAGTCCAAGTGCTATTCCACCTATTCTGAAAAGTACGCTCAAGCATTTAGGGATAGACCAGGAAACAGGCAGGGAGAGATTCTGAGCACGGCATTAAGGGCCACAGAAAACTACTCAACAACTGTTTGAGAGAGTTATGAAACTTGTTGTAAAGTGGTTTTAGGAACACACCAAAACTATCATGGGGAGAAAATAGTTTTAAAGCAGTGAATGGTTGACTTACCTCCTTGATTGCAAAGATGGGCAAGGCGGAATCATAGGGTATCCCTAGAAGAGACCATTAGGATATCTGGGGCCTCCCGAAAAGTGGTGATCATTAGGACCACAATACCAGTGGTCTAGAGTCAGAAGAGAACTGAAAATCCCGAGCAGAAGATGTGGACTGGTGGGTCCACACCGTATCCGTAGAAGAGTAGGGTTGGTTAAGATCAGAGCTACTCATGTGGCAGCAAGCCACCTGCTGCTCTTAAGATAATTTCCTATGTCCCTACATGGCCCGTTGCAAAGCCAGGCAATACAGCGAAGGAGCTACTAAGGAGCCTGCTAAATGAGTTAATTGCTTTTCTGCTGAACATTTGATGTGTTTATTTTACAACAACTTTGAATTCAGGATCAAGGCAGACAATCACTCTGCTGCAGTCATGGGTAGTAAGTGGAATCAGCTAAACGAATTAAAAATATAAATATATATCCCATGGGGGGCTTCGATAAATAAATGAAAAATAAGCATTTACAAAGCCATCTGTTTTGGCTTTTGAACTGAATTTGTGTTGGAACCTAGGCAGCACATTTAAAGGTGCAGGGTTACATGAGCAGGTGCTGTCAATCCTCAAAAAACCCAGTAATGCCAGTTCATGTCTCGTGAATGGTATAGTCACCAAATATAAGGTGCAGCACCTACATGCCAAGTGCAGTCTCAAACACCTCAGTAATGACATCCAATAACAGTTAATGCCTCACAACGCATGGTATTATAATTTGTATTCTTGTATAGTGCATCACGCCAGACCCCACCCTCTTCTAAGCGCTGTAATAACAGGTGTTATTATTCGCTCATTTTATGCTACTCCACTTCCCAGCCTCGTAAGGACAAAAGGCAAAGTCAGCCCAGCTGTGGGATCTGAACTTGCAAAGAGCAAGCTGGTCCCATGTGAGAGGCAGTAGGTACTCTACCTTTGAGTTATCTATCCACACAGCTCAGATGCTTACCAAGCGTGAGCTACTATACAGACTCAGTCGTGCATAAGCTACCATCATATGTCAAGTGGCACCTCAAATGCCACAGTAATGCTACACGATGGCAGCTAACTCCTTTGCATAAAGTGGCCCAACATGGTTTCAAATGCATTTTACTACAATCGTTTTCTGAAAATGTCTTTGTGAAATTGTCCAACTCCTGTGAAAATTGTTTTTTTTCCAGTTTTTTACATATCATTAGATTTTTCAATAGTGTGGGTGGCTCAAATTACTTTATGTATTGCCACAGTTTCCTTTTCAGAATTATTCCTTCTGGCGAAACTCCAATGCATCCATCCTTTCATGTATTGCTATTGTTATTTGCCCACTTGCTCTAGAACGCCAGTGCCAACCAAAATTCCATGACTAGAACTGCTCAAGAATTGAGGTATTAAAACTTTGGGCGGCTTTGTGTTTTGGGCACTGATCAATGTGGCCTCCGGACGAAGACCAAACACAGCATTTTGGCCCATAGAAAATGATTGTGAATACCCATGGTACAGACATAATCAAACACATAACTCAGAACATAATCAGTGGCAGTGTGAAGTAAAAAAGATCACTATTAGTGTACTCGCATCATAAGCATATAACAAGTTTTTCATGCAGAGGACGAGGACATATTTCTTAGAAACGGCTGCCATATGAGGAGGTGCAACCAAAGGATGTCAATTTGACTGTGGACTTTTATTCTAGTCAGAAGATCCAGGAAGTGGAGGTGAATTCTATTATTCTTCACATGATAGCAAGAGGTTGAACCTAAGAGCCATCAGAACCTCTTTTAGACAACAGAGCGGGGAACTAGCACGTCAGAGTTTCCACAATATCGGAGTATGTCAAATTGTGAAGGTTCCAAAACACCTAAGCACAAGTGTGGAGATTTCAAGTTTCCAAAATGAATAAGAGGTTCACTCAGATACATTAAAAATTCATATCTAATCAATCAGCGGTTATCCCATACATTGTGAAAACCAATAAGTACAAAGATAGGAGTATTCACGCTTTATGAACCCCGTCCAAAGGCCATACTCAGTGTGATGGGCCCTGAAAACACAGTTAAAGGCTTGAGCGCAGCAATGACGTTTAATGAGTTTTAAAGGCCCAAAACACTAGCTTTTCCAAGGATGGGATCTATAAAAAGGTATTAATAATTATTTCACTATTGAAAATATAAAGTACATATAGCATAGTCCGGCGGTCGCCGCACAATAGTTAAGTATCAAGTTCTATAGGAAACCCGAAAATTGAATTGCTAATACATTTTTTCACTTGCACAACGGATTTGGCTGATATTTTGCAAACAAGTTTGTCACGGCCGCCCTCCTACCACAAGACTGGACATTTTGGGAAAGATTTGCTAAAAAATGAAAAAGTTATTAAAAAAGCAAAAAAACAGTGTTTTCGGCCTACCCTATTATTTTCCCCATAGAGAAAAGGTCCACATTTCTGCACAGCACACTGCAAGAACCGCTCGATGAAATTGGACCAGGTACAAAACAACTTGAGAACAAAGCGTTCACTCGATTTCTGAGAGCAGTCAGTGGTTATTCTGTCCATTAGTTGTTAAAATATTTGACGGAGAGGGGGGTTGCCCTTCAGAAATGAAAAGCAGCAATTTGTTCACAAGATTCTATCGCTAATAACGTTTGACTTGATGAATGGATTTGGATGACATTTTCAAAACAAAAGGTTTGTCAAGGGCCCCTACAAACTGCAAATTATGGGAACAACAAATGTATAAAATGAAAAAGTTATTAAGAAAACAAAACACCACAGTTTCCCATTCATTTCCCATAGAGAAAACGTGCAGTTTTTGACCAGCCATAGCATGAAAACTGCTTGGAGGATTTGGACCAAATGAGAAACAATTTGGGCATAAAACATTGACTTAATTTCCTTGACTGGTTTGGGGGTAAATCCATCAAGTAGTTTTTAAAATATTCGACAGAGAACATGGTGCCTCCCCTGCTCTTTAAAATCTTTTAACGGTCTTGGTGCTTTGCAGGAGAGATGCTGAGAGAGGCTAATAACTTGACTTGCTGGATGGATTTGGATATTTTTTTTTTAAACAAAATGTTTGTCAAGGCCCCCCCTGAAAAATGAAAAAGTATTTTAAAAAAACATTAAAATACTTTTCAGCCTACTCCCATTCATTTTCCCCATAGAGAAAAAGTGCAATTTTTGAACAGCCACGGCGCGAAAACTGCTGGGCAGATTTGGACCAAAATTTGGAATGAACTCCCCCACGACCTTACAGAGTCTAATAACATTATCAACATCAGAAAGAGACTTAAAACTCCTATTTATGTAGTCACTCCTAGGGGAACACTGATTGTTTTGAATGACAGCAGTTAGATGCCCTAGCCATAGGCTCTATATAACTACCAATAGCAAAAGCAATGAGGCTAGAGGTTGTGGAACAGAAGACTCCATGTGAAGTTGGGGATTTGGGGGTGGGTTCGGGAGCCAGTGACAGGTAGAACATTTTCAGTTTATCAGGGAAAGACTGTGTGAATCTCACGAGATTACAGCGGCAACGCCACAAGACACTCTCAGCAAAAAGTGTGCATCGCACAAAGGGATGAGTGATAGGGAATCGTCCAAAAAGACCACACAAAAAACATATGGCATATTTGTCTGAATTTTGGCTATACAAAAATCTCGTAAAGCCTAAAAATTTGAACAAATATGCCATACAATACATTACAGTGAAGAAGTGCAGCAGGGGCTGCGGGAGTGTCCCCCACACCCTTCTTCACTGTAATGTGAGCAGAGTTGCAGGGGTGTCCTCCGCTCCCGAATGAATAAAATATTAACATAAATAAATAAATAATAAAAGCAGACCCTATGGAGCCAGTTCCGAAACACGCAACTGAAGGGAACAGGCGTCGCAGAGGGATGTTGGTGACGGCGGCACACAAGGAGGTGTGCCGCCCACAGGTAAGTAAGGGGGTGGGGACAGGGGCAAAGTCTGAAATCTTCAGGGTATAGAAGACCGAAGGTTATTTTCGGAAAAATAACTTTCGGTCTTTTCTCCCTTGAACATTTTAGCTTTGATCTTAACAACCAAATCCGAGTGATAGGGGGTAATTTGAGAGAGTTAGGGAGGGAAAAAGCGGTATCACGGGAATCGCTGAACCACCACTCTACCACAGGAAGTTGTGTTTTTGGAAATGATTGCTGTGAAATTATCACGGGAATACAGAGTTAGAAAAAAAGGTTTAATATCTACAGTGGTCCTCAACTCGGATAATGAGATGGTGCCTTTCCTATAGAGAATCACCTACGTATGAACATACCTCATATTATGCTTAACTAGCCAGGGTACACAATGATGTACAAGAGAATCTACATGTATTGAATATCTGACCTATGTACTAATATTTCTCTAATTGTGTTGTTTTTAACTTATGAAGGAGCAGTATAGCCTAATAACCAATTCAGTTTATAGTTATAGTTTAAATGACTAATGAATATAATGAGCTATGTAGGATGAACTCAAGAACTCTTCAATGGGCTAATTAGACTCCTTTTAGCTGCTATGGAACACAGATGATGCGACGTCTAACTTATACGCTTAACCAACTCTTTCATAATATATGGACTGATTAAGATATCTATTAAGTTTGACTCAATATTTGGTTAATCAGTGTACGTATGCATACATTTCTCTCCCCATAGGAAGAGAATTACTTATCAATCCCACGCATCTACAAATATAAAAAAGATTGGAGCCCTCGGAAATATAAAATTAACAATATGCTCACACAATCTAACAGAGTTAATGTGTCATTCCAATTTTAGTAACACATTTAGTACTAAATTAGAATGAACTCAAATACATTAGTGATGCAGATTGGGCAAACACAGGCACGTTACCATGGGAAACACGTATTTCGTATCCCAAAAAATGGCTCATTTCGAGATTGATGTGCAGCAGAAAGTAAAGACGGACTTCGGGAAGCCTGTTACCATGAAGATGGAAGACCATTCTTTACATTAGAGACGCCACTTGGCGCTTCGCGCATCAGCTGATGCGTTATGAACGTGGACAAGCACAATACAGTAAGAAACCATCTCAAAGTAGACGTTTATCTTTCTAATCTCATATTGACTAGCGTGCGTGCATTACTTGTAGAGCGCTTACACAGATGTTTCTTAACATCGCGTGAGCACCAGAATAGAATAATTAGACTTGGCAAAATGCAGGAACAGTATTATTTTCAAGCTAGATGCACACAGAAAGAAGTGCTTTATATTTGCATTCTGAAACTATGTTGTAAGACTCATTAAAGTAACGCAACTCTCCCAATTAGGCAATAGTTTTGACAATATAAGATATTGTAAGTTACTATGTGACAACTAGACAGCTAATCAAACGCATTTATCATACAGGGATTAAACCCAGTTATTTGGCAACTTTCTACAATAAGTTCAACAGGGACATTTAATCGGAAGGTAAAGCAACTAACCAGTTACAAAATTATTAATGAATAAATATTAATACAGCCGATTGGGTCAATTTACCTTCACTAATTATGTTTTGTTTTATCATTTCTCTATTCAAAACTCTCTTTTGAACCCTTTAAACATCCCCTTCACCAACCCTACTCTCTGTGCCTTTATGTTATTTTATTTATTTGTTCATGTACGTTTCCAAACATTGAAATGTGACTTACATTGAATATCTTAAACTCACATTTTTTGTGCTATATGACTGAATTATGTAATGTACATGAATTGGTTTTCGTATTCTATTATTTTATACTTAGAAGAATAACATATACCATGTAATCAGCCCTGATTTGTGTCATCACCAAGGGCAACCATGAATAAACGGAATGTGTGACAACCCTATTTTGGCGCAGTCTGTTAACTGAGCATTTTCTCAATATAATATCTACAGTGCCTACATATACTGGACAGGGAGCAATAGGTATTTGGTAACAAACGGTGCAACAATGCCAGTGGCCATGGCTAGTAGGCTCAAAAGAAAGATATTGGTGCAGCACATATAGAAGGCCATGGCTAGTGAAATCTCAAGAAACTATGAAACATGTTCGGCCGTGACCACCTCCTTGGCTGAAAGCCATGGCTAGTGGGCCCAAAAGAAAACTATTAGTACAACATGTACAATGGCCATGGCAGAAGACAATGGCTAGTGGGCTCTGAGGAAACTAAGGTATAGCAAAACCCTCGAAATTCAGTAAAAGACCATTTGTTAACAGACAGTTGAGGTGATCAGATTTAACACAACAAAATCCCAGAAATTCAGAACTCGCATTTCAATTAAGTCCACCTCGAACAAGAAAACGCATCAGATGAACCAAACAGTGAAAGGGGGTAATGGCCAGGAGAAGGCAAGGGAGGTAAAAGCAATTGAGAGGAGTGGGGGGTGGGAGGACATGGAAAGAGGAGGGGGTACATGGTGAGTTCCTGTGCAGACAATGAAGAGTTTGGGATTTTCTAGCATTATCGGGGAATACCCGGCATGGGTAGTTCACTGTATGTGTAGTTTGTTGCCATTATCGGGGAAATATCGGGGAAGACCCGCAGGAATGGTGAGAGTGAAATAGAAAAGAGGAACTTTACACCTGGAGTGATCACATCTCGTAGGCAATGGGTCTACGTGCCGAAGGCTATGGCTAGTACGCCCTAAAGAACCCTATTGGTGCAACATGTACAGAGGCCACATCAAAGGGCATGATTAGTGGGTCCCAATGAAACCTATTGGCTGTGGTCACTGGCCATGACTAAGGGCCATGGCTAGTGGGCAGTGAAGAAAACTATTTGTGCAACATGTACAGTGGCCATGGCCAAAGGTCATGGCTATGCGGCCCTAGAGAAACTATATTATAACAAAGCCTTTGAAATTCAGTTAGGCGAGAGTTAAGGTGATAAAATTTAACGTGAAAAATACATAGCAACAAAACCTTTGAAATTCAGTGAAAAAAACCTTGGCTAAGAGAGAGTTAAGGCGATCTGAGTTAACGCAACAAAATCCCTTAACTTTGGCCCCCTGTTGCACAGCATATGATCACAATGATGGTGACATCACTGATGGTGTGACCAATTACATTGTGCGTGCCATCACTGATGTCACTGGTTTGATTAATATCAAACAATGCAAGTGAGCAAGGTCATGGGGATCTGCCTGCTGAAAAACGAACAACTCAATCCTGGGTCTGTCCCCTTGTGCCCCTCCCGTTTACGCTCCTTACTAGCTCCCCTGCACTGGAACTCCCTAACTCTCTCAATTCGTTCTTTTCCTACTTTCCCCTCATTTCCCACCTCCCTTAAATCTCTCCTTCTCCATCCCTGCCTCGAATCTCCCTCCCCTTCCTGCTCCCCCTCCTTTCTTTCTCCTTTCCCTTGATACCCTCCCTCCACTCCCTACCACCCCTCTCTCACCCTCCCCCCTCCTCTCCTCTCCCACACATTCCCACTGCTTTTCTCTCCCTATTCCCTCCAGTCTTATTGCTCTTCTTAAGGGTTTGTTAAATTATTGATTCATTCTGTAATTTGCTTCTACCGTTATATTGTTATGTTATGTTATTTGTATCAAGTTGTTCAATTGTGCAGCACTTTGGTGTAAAGCGCTATATAAACTAATAAATACAAATACATGTTTTGGTAGACACAGAATTATCACAAAATCTGTAAACTGCAGTTCGGATTTATTTTGAGTGCAGTAAGTGTCAAGAATACACTTGAATTTTTAGGAACATAGGACATTCAACATTTAAGACATACAGAGTATAGTACCTGGGTTGAATAATTCAAATGGTCAATATTTGAAAAACCAAATTCTTGAGTTTGAACACTCTCTACAGGTTCCTTGGGAAGGAAGCTAGAGAGTTTAGTGGAGTCATAATCAGATACATAGCCCATTTGGTGTGGGCGCAATCAAGGGTTGAACAACAACATATATAAGATGTCAACACGACAGTGTTTCGGCCATTTTGTGATGAGCTAGGTGAGCTCTAATGGTGTAGGCCTTCATCAGGACAAGTGTTTCTTGGGAGAGGAGTATCCTATGTGGTCTGTTGGAATCAAACAGATGGAAAGTATGTCAGGATATGGTTGGTCGAACAGTCTAGCAGTAAATATGTAGGTAAATACTAAAAACAAGGGGATGCCGGTGCTTACTTGGTCCAAGAAGCACAATGGCTTGAGGCGTGGAAGTGTCCAAGTACACTTCAGGAAGATGGAACCTTCATCTTAAACAAACGCGGTCATTCCTGTTTAAACAGATAATGGAATGATCAAGAGAGATAAAATATGTATCTTTCCACGTTGCCTACACCATTAGAGCTCGCCTAGCTCATCACAAAATGGCCGAAACACTGTCGTGTTGACATGTTATATATGTTGTTGTTCAACCCTTCATTGTGCCCAAACCGAATGGGCTATTATCTGATTATGACTCCACTAAACTCTCTAGCTTCCTTCCCAAGGAATCTTTAGAGAGTGTTCAAACACAAGAATTTGGTTTTTCAAATATTGACCATTTGAATTATTCAGCCCAGGTACTATACTCTGTGGGCCTCATTACGACCCAGGCGGTAAGGGGTTAACAGCGCCGTAAAAGGTGTCGGCGCTGTTAAACCCTTACCGCCTAATTACGAGGTCCCTTACCAGCCGTTAAGGAAGGAACCCGCAAAGGGACTTTTGAGGTAATTACGGTACCGCAATTTGCGGTACCGTAATTACCACCTTCCCCATTCCCATTGAGCCTATGGGGGCAAAAATGGGAATGGGAAGGGCCAATGGTGAATGGGAAATTACCGCCCCACCAACCTTGGAATGGGGCGGTAATTCCGCCATTCACCATGGCGGAGTTGCTAAAATACCGACGTCAACCATGGCGCTAAAAGCGCCATGGTTAACGCCAGGGTTGTAATGAGGCACAGTTTGTCTTAAATGTCGAATGTACCATGTTCCTAAAAATTCAAGTGTATTCTTGACACTTACTGCACTCAAAATAAATTTGAACTGCAGTTTACAGATTTTGTGATAATTCTGTGTCTACCAAAACATGTGGTGACAGACCCAGGATTGAGTTGTTCGTTTTTCAGCAGGCAGATCCCCATGGCCTTGCTCACTTGCATTGTTTGATATTGGTATACTCGCCTTCAAGTATGTGTGCATATGTCATACTTACACAGTACAATGTATTCGACCCTTGTTTCTTTAAACTTAATGTGCGGTATACAGTTATGTAGCATAAGTAACTGATTTTGTTTCAAATTAACCAAACTTCAAATTCTTAGATTATGTATTATCACAATGCACAGGAGCACATACATTCTTTTGTATGTGATTATTTTTGATAAAACTGGTGATTTAGAAAAGTATGTATTCACGTAATGTCATTACTGTGAATGAGAATTGAACATTTAAATGTGAACATTGACTATTAACACTTACCAATAAACATGTTGCTACTTACATCTATTCTTTTTTTTTTTAAATACTACATATACTTATAATATGTTTGGAATAACTGAAATAGATTTACCAGAATCAAATACTTTCCCTGCAATGAAGTATTGTAATTGTTTACTAATTCATGAAATTCAAACCATTTGTACAACATTAGATACGTTTATAAGTACATACATTTATAAATTGATAGGTATTACCAATGAATGCACCACATGTAATCATGTCATACTTCTGTATCAGTGTATTGTTCCATGTCATGTTTTTATTATTGTGAAGCGTAATGTAATACAATATGTATCGAAAGAGGTCAACACAAATATTCCAACTTATTTAATAGAGTAATGTTACATTTGATGTCATTATTTATCTCATTTATGATGTAATTAGTGATATCAACAGTGGTGTCATCAGTGATGTCATTATTGTGATCATACGCTGCGTAACGGGAAGCCTAGTTAAGGTGAACTTGCTCGAAATGAGATTGCTGAATTTCAGGGGTTTTGTTGCATTACATCAGATCCCCTTACCTCTCCCTTAACCAAGGATTTTTTTCACTCAATATATATAAAAAATGAACTGAAAAAACTTTAGTTACGGTCCAGTTAAGTTGAGTAGATTTAACGTAACAAAATCCTTGAAATTCAGCAGATGTGTGAAGTCATGACCAGCTTAACTCGGCACGCCTCCTTCCTTTCAATACCGCCAAGCATCTCTTAACCACTCTTCTCTTCTCTAAACTGGACTACTGTGCCAGCATCCTCTTTGGTATCCCCAACTATGCATTCTGCCCTCACTATAAGATCATTAACTTTGCTACAAGGACTCTCTTTGAACTCACTCACTTCACACCTACTTCCTCGTACCACCACCAGACTGAATGTCTGACTATGCAAAACCGGGCCAGATTTAAATGTGTACTCCTGGTTCACACATCTATCCACGGTAAGGCACCAACATATCTATGTTCCTCTATCCAACTCAACAAGCCTTGCTGTAATCTCTGATCTGCTTCCTTCACTTCCCTTGCAGCTCCTCACACTCCCTGTGGATCCTCTTGCTTCCGCTCCTTCTCTCTTCTTGCTCTACTTGCATGGAATTCTCTTCCCCTAGAGATCAGAGAAAAAGTCCACACGGATTTGTTCAAAACCAAACTAAAAGCCTACCTCCTTACTTCTGAGATACACTCTTAACTTACCTTTCATCTGCCTGCTAGCTATCATTTTTCCCGCGCCTCTAACCTGCCTCTGTCCCTCTCTTATTCTGCCTCCACTTTAGCACTTAACCCATCATGGTCACATCCCAAGCACAGCAGGCCATACCACCTACCTGCACTTAAAAATGTCCAATGTTTGTTGTCCTTAATCTATGTCTCCCATTGTTTCCATAGAGTAAATTACTTTGTGGAAATTACTTCAAAATTAGATATGTATTTGTGGTTAAATAGACAAAAGGGGGCGCAGGGTAGGGATTGTAGTGTGAGGGGAAGGGGGGAGAGAGGTTTGGGGGACAACCCTGCCATAAAAAAAATGTCAAAGTAGAATTTCACAGTCATTTCATCGAAATAAATGACCACAAAGTTCCATTTACTCCCCTCCAAAACCTGGTCAGAATATTTCTCACAAACTCACCCCATTCTACGAAGCTGACTGCTTCCCATCAAATCTGATTTCTTATCTATTGAACTTTCTTTTGTGCTCAAAGGAGCATTGTTCCTCCTGTATATAAATAAATAAAATAAATACATTCCTCAGGTTATGATGAGGCAATAAAGGCCTGAGGTGGGGGGCATTGCTGGCCGGCAACGACATTGGATCCAATGTACATTTTCATGGGCTTTACAAGGACCTTAATGACCTGCCCCCCACAAAGGCTGTTGTTACTATTAACAGCCCGACCCGATGTTCGGGCTGCTCATAGCTTTATTATTTAAGGTGTGAAACGGCACAGTGGCCATTTCTCAAGTTAATAAAACTTCAAAATAAAATGGCAACCATGGAAATACTCCTACTCCCTTTTATATTTCCATGGCAGTAAAAGGAAGAGTACTGTAACCATTCCCAAACCTGCAGCTGCAAGTGTCCTCTGGTATGCAACAACCTGGTGTGAGGCCTGTCTTTGTTATGGGTGTGCTTCTTTCAATCATGGTTCCAAGGCTGTTGAGTATCCTCAGCTGGAGGAGAGGCGCTATTCCGCTTTCCAGAGGTTCAAAAGAAGGCAGCCTTCCTGCCTCCTTTTGTCTTACTTAATGAAGCCAAGACAGGCATTATGGCCAAGCATTCGACTAGCCTTTCCATAGTTCAACTGAGCTCACAAGGTTGACATGAGTATGATGCAATTTTGAGTCGCATCAAATTGGTATCAGTCACCATACTAAACACCAGGTATGGCTTATTCTTAGACATTACCCTGCCACCAGATGGATATGCACAAAATGATCATGTTTTGGGATCAGAGGTGCAGGAGGTAAATCCAATCTCTGTCTGCAGTGACCTTGTGTAACAGCAGCTGTCAAACAGGACACATGTGACCTCTGAACTTGATCTGTGTCACAGAAAGCCAGGTGCTATGGATCAGTAGACTGATGCAGGAGGGCATATATGTGTACTATGATTTTGGCACAGGCCTTTATAAAAGGTGGTTCTGCTAACAAGACCAGCCTTTCTGTGAAGAATTATCCACATCATTTTATTATGTTATAAATATCAAAAAGTCATGGCTTTTACGCCATCACCAGGAGCAAGCCCTCACAGGGCTATATTACTTTTCATTAAAGTAAATCTTGTTTTGCCATAATTAACAATGGTCATGCCGATACCAGCATTGGAACACTCCACGATCCATGGTAATCATACCCACTTAATTAAATATTGAGAATGTAGCAATCACCCTCACATCCATTGGTGTACAGAGCCGGTAATGTCATACCAGCCTGAGCTTAGGGGCTAGTTACCCCTAGTCATCGGTCCGGTACAATCCCAGAACAGGAGGGGAGTTGAGGGGGAGATAGCTATTTGCAACCTTGGATTTCAGCTGCAGTGCAAAAAGTTGAAATGTTTTGAGGGTGGGAGGTTTGACAGGCGAAGAAGGGCTGTGTGCTTCTTGTGTATACTAAATCGACAGTTAAAAAAAGGAAAACAAGATGGCCACCACCATAGCAACTAGAAAACAAAGTCCCTTTTCCATTTTGAATGTGATGGCCTAGTGCAGACAGGGGAAGAAGCGCCGCAGCTTGGGCCAGGCTTCCAGGTAAATCGGAGGGGATGGTGGAGAAATTTGGGTATGATGTGGGCGACGGGGAGGGAGAGACACCAAGGTGCCGAACAAAAAAGATGGCGGCACCCAAGGGAGGGGTGGGGCGGCTGCTGGAACGTGGACAGGGACAGGCATTTTCTGCCTGCGTTTCCAGACACCTGAATGGCTGAGTGCCCTTCTCCCAGTGTGAATAAGGTGTAATGAGAATAGCTAATTTGATCATCACAGGCCATTAACATTCATTATTTAATTTACACAGTAAATATCTTCTGACTTGACACCACGTAGTTACAAGCAACACTAATACTGAGGCTTTACACGCTATGCACTGTCCAGCAAATTTGAAAAAACACAAGCCAGCAGAAGACACTTATGCAATGTGAAATTGCAGTCAAATAGAGAATTCACTGTAGAAGACATTTGCGCCTGCCCCGGTTATGTGCACTCCCCACTAGCCATTGGCTAGTGATAGTTGACTCTTGGTGAGTAAGAAATGGTGTGTTGTAAGTATGTTTAGAATTGTGGTGGCAAGTGAAATATTATAGCTGGCTAGTAGCTTTCAACTTGAAATGTTCCCCCCCATCAAGTTAAATGCTCATAACAGTTTTGCTTGGTTTAATTACGTGTAGGATGCTTCCAAATGTAGCTTTAATAAGCCGAGGGGCTATCTATAGCAGGCAATAACTCTGCCTCACCGGCAAACCTACACTTTTTACTACGCACATAAATACTTAACTTTTCTCCAAAGTGATCAAAAGTAGAAGAGCGGCTATGCCGCTTCATTCTAGTCAGCTCAATAACATTGATCTTTGGAGATTCTGAAAGTTAACAGCTCACTGGCATTTGGACCAAGAGAGCGCCTGCCTTAGCATTTACCAAACTCAAGCCTAAGGGAGATGTGAACTAACAGTTAAAATCTTATAAGAAAAGAGTGGTTGTTCAGAAGATGGTACTGGTATGTCATTCTTGTGGTGAAAACCCCTCTGAATGCTGGAAGATGTGTTTCAGTTCAAGCAAACTACTCCTGTGGAACAGCTGCAAAGAATAGACAGTACAGCAAAATCACAGAACACAACAAAAATTGAAACCTACAGAGGGAGCCCCTGAATTTAGGCAATCCAACTGAAGAGGATACCTGTAACCTACAGAGAGGGGCAGCCTTATGGCAGGGCGGGCCGGGCGACTGCACGTGGGGTGCCATGCCCCCCCAGGGTGCCTTTAGCCCCTGCCACGCCAGCTCGGGGGAGTCCTTCAAGGGCTCCCCCGAGGTGGCGTAGTGGGAGAAGGCGCAGCATGCGCCCTTTTGTTATTAGAAACGCCCTATTGAGGTGATTACCTCCCCGCTCCGACGCGGGGGCGAGGCGTTTTTTCATTGCAATAGGGCGCTCATGCATTAGCAGGAGCGCCCTATTCCAGTGATTAACTGCAAGGCGCCGAGGCAGGGAGAGTTAGAAAAAAATGTGGCGCTTCTAATCCCCCCCCCTGCCCTTCCTGACCAGTGGCACGCAGGGAGGGGGGGGGTAAAATGCCCAGGTCGCTGCTGCCGCTAAGGCCGACCCTGCCTGCAGAGGGTGACAAATCTGCACAGAACACAAAATAATTGTAACCTACAGTAGGAGCCCCTGAAATTAGGCAATCCAACTGAAGTGGATACCTGCGAGGGTGGAACGAGGCCCAACCGTACCTGAAGGGGACAAGGTCAATGGATATATAATTAGGAAAAGTGTGCCCTTTATAATGACATGTTTCTGCAGAGCTGCTATGTGACCAAAGTAAAACCCGAAGGTCACAGTTCCGAATTGTCGCAGGAACAAATGATCATTCTCTGATCGATAAATGTGCAGCGTTAGGCTTGCAACACCTGCCATTTACCGTAAGTACTATGAAACTGCAACACTGTGGACGGCAAGTGCTATATGAAACCACACGTTCTCATTATAGCTTAGACAAGCACCAGCATGGTCAAGCAAGGCCGTGAAGCTTGTGGGGTGACTCCAGAGATTTAATTAGAGGACTTATCGCTCACAATATAAATAGTGACTGGTTTACAGAGGCTCTGTACATCTCTGCATCGCAGAGTCAGCATCGACATCCACAAGACACATCTGCTTAAAAATCCCCTGCAGGATTCAGCATTGCATTTGACAAATGGTTCTTTCGATAATCGCAATCCCCCCAACGCCCCGGCATGCAGGTTTTCTGGGGAGCAGACGCATATCAGTAACAGAATCATATGTCAGGCTGTACAGTAGCTAATCCCAAGGAGAGCCCTGACAGAGAGCTCTTAACCCTCCCTTATAAACACTTACATGAAAGAAAATGTACCTGCTTTGTAGTCAAAATAAAATAAGACAGTTTTATGGCGTTAACCCTTCTGAATATGTTCTTCTGCCCAGAGCCTTTCATTTGAGATCTCAGGTTGGAGCAGTACAGCATTTGTATGTCTGGTGGCTCCCATGATACCTCTGCAACGTGTGTGTTTGTCACTTCCTCCTAAACAGGTGGTCATCAAACTGCTAAACCGAAAAGAAGCCATGACTCAAAAATGAAAACAATACCATTTAAATAACTGACTAATATCTGCCATGTAGTTAAGAGTTCCAGGTCTGTGTTACATAAGAATTACTACCCTGATAATATTTTGCGTTTCCGGACAATCCCAGGTGGCGTGGGTTTGCAAAAACTGGTGGGCAGAGGCCACTTGCAGAGAACCTCTACTCAACAGTGCCACAGTTGGTGCTAGGGACCATCCAAAGTGGTCCATACCACCTGCTTTGAGAACATGTGGGCGTTTTCTTTATGGTTGGTAAAAAGCAGACGGTACTAATTACAACAGTTGAACAATACAAGCACCCCTTGAAGGTAAGAGGTGTACCGGCCACTTTTACTCCCTTAAATAGATAAAATAATGCCACAAAAAAAATCAAAGAGTAAAAGTTTTCCCAACAGAAAAAAAGGAAACAATGCCACCCAGTTAGCTCCTTAAATAAGTTGTGACCAGCAGCAGCATAGTAGTAGCTACAGGAAGCTTTTCCAATATTATCACTGCCTGATCTAGAGTGGATGTTTATGGTAAATATACATTGTTTAATTTATTTGCATGAATTACTCAGAGTAAAAAAAGAACAGATTAAAACATATCTGTTTTAGTGTTTAAATAGATTTTTACATGCCTCAAAAACATACCCCTTTGAGAATAATTTGTACTCCCTAAAAACCGTTTTACTCCAAACTCCCAGAAATTAGAACCACAAATTCCCCCCCTGGAGCCTTGAATAGAAGGATTCGTGATACCATCATCAACTTTCAAAGATCCCTGATTTGACGTTTTTTCAGTTCATTATTCACTTTTGTTGCAATTTAAAATAGCAGAGAGAGGCAGCATGCACAAAGGTGCACTACGCCTTGCATAGTCTGCAACAACATTAAATGCAATCCATTGATTTCGATGCTGCCGGGATCTTCAAAATTGTTTAAAGCTGCTGCACATTCCCCTATCTGAGATGAGTGAAAATGGAGCATAACAGGAATGGATGGAGTGAGTGGCAGGGAAGGAGTTATGGGGCTATGCCAACGAAAGAAGGAAAGCTAGAGAGAGGGAAGGAGTTGGGCTAGATCGATCAAGAGAACATCTATTTACATTTTGTAACTAAATCAAACACACAAATCCTTTCATTCCAATGCATACAGGTGTGTCGCAGCAGCGACAAATGTTTTATCCATTGGTAATAGGTATAGGGTTATAGCCTAAATAAGCAATTTCGTCTGGAGCAGCATGAATGAAATACATTGTATTGAAGGATACGTTTAAAAGTTTAAATAGCAGTGCTAATTGAAATTGGCAAATGGACCAAAATAATGCATATTATCATGACAGTGTCATGCATGTTTGGCACAGTGTGGCATGCACTGACTAAGGGTCACCTGTGCACAGTGGACAAAGGAGAATGCAGAGAGGCTTTAGGTGACAAAATCTCCTTAATGATGTCAGTCTTGTAATTGAGTGTGCATCTATATGTTCTATAGAGACATTTCTGAACCCCTATGCAAGATACCTGGCAGGATACCTAGAAATAAAAACATCTGGGACACAAACAACGACTGCATAAAACTACAGTAAAATCACTGGTACACATGATCGACCCACCATACTATATCGAGCAGTGATATGGAGGGGGTGTCAAGACATATTTGTGAATAATTCGTGTAGAATTCTGGGTTGCCAATGGGAACCCCAATTCAATATGCAAGATCCTGGTTGCTTGCCTTAGCTAGAATAAGAGCTGTGGCTTTTTACACGAAAATTAGAAATTACCAGGATATTTGTTCGGGGGAGAAACTGAATGAGATGGTGAAAGTTAGAGGGAATGATATTGAGGTGGATTATGGCAAGTGTTGTGAATTCTTTCCAAATCAGGATGACTATACATTGGAGAATGACATTGCTGTTAAGTGACAAATGGATGAATTAAAAAAGAAGTGTGAGGAGGGAAACAAACGGGCACATCGGGCACATCTACAAAGCAACAGTATGCCCCAGGAATATTTAAACACCTTCCCAAGAAGATGGAGATCCAAATGTACATGAAGCGATTCCCTAACTGGGCAATGCACTGAAGGTTCATGGGCTTCCGTTTAAACCCATTAGAATCTGGAGAACCAAGGGAACCACAAAAGGGTATTCGCCAGTAAGAAACAGTATGTAAACTATGTCCCAGAAACACAATTAGATTGAAAGTGCTCAATATCAATTAGCACCCGGGGCGGGGGGCGCGGGCAATCAGGTTCTGTGGATTGTGGGCTGAAATCGGTAATCTCAGCCTGCGTTCCACAGAACCCGCAGGCTGCCTTCCCCTGTTGCGGGCTGCTATCTTCCCCCACCGACCCTGCCCTCCCTTAACTTTCTTTTAAATATCCCAACTCCCCATCCCCACTTATCTGATTGTAGCGGCGGCGACGCCACCGCAGCTGCTTCCCTTTTCTGGCCTTCATGGTCATAGAAGAGAGGTGCCGTATGGAGGCCGGCCTTCTATAACCATGGCGGTCATTTGGGTTAAGTATTTTCATTTATTCAACGGGACGCATGCGGCGTCCCATTGAATTTATGAATATACTTATTTTGAGCACCCTCCCCCGGGTTACCGCTTTGGTAACCCGGGGTGCTAATAGTGTTATCCCCCCATTCCAAGGGCTGGAATGGAGGGTTATTGCTATATTGACCGTCTGTTCTTGTCAATGGAAAGGGCATCACTTCTTGGGAGGTTTCAGCGTGCAAACACCATAATAGAATCAGATTAATTTTGATACAGATGTCATGCAGGCTGGTGATTTCAATAAATATTGCACTATTGGAGTTCTGGAGGAGAATTATTTTACATTAATGTGTATTAAAACACTTTGCAACGCTTGTTTTAAATCATAACATACTTATTAAAAAAAGAGAAAGCTATATTTTTTATTACTAAGGGAAAATAGCACATTATGCATAAACAGCAGCCAATTGTGCCAATAAACATAGGCTCTTTGTGCAAGAAATGCACTAATTCCCAATGTAAGGCATGTTGGGCAAACAAAATGATGGCATGTGTTGTGCCTGTAAGAGAAGGACCACGATGAGTTTGTTTATTCAATCACCAATAATATTTGTAAAAAGGTGACATTCACCACAGAGCTGGTCTCTATGGCACATACTTTCTGGGGCGCGAAGGCCAACAGCCCCTGAGACAATGGCAGGCTTCTAACTCTCCGAAGCTCACTTGTGATGGGTAGTTATGTCTGTGTTGGCAATGCAGATCTAATACTAACACGTTTGGTGCTTTTCACCATGCTTGGGCCTACGTTCCAAAATGGCTGCCAATAACGAAGATGGAGTTCACACTCGCCTTTACGATATAGCTCCTAATGCATGCATTACGCAATCATACACTCTTCTGTGTGTAGCGCCCCCCTCCTCATGCTCCCTCGATGTGCGGTTTACAGTTTGTTCCTCATTCGGAATCGCTTAGGGGGGGTGGGAAGACCCTGTCTCCTTCCCAACATTAGGTATCCCTTTGGCACTCCACATAAGGTGGTGTGTGCCAATCTCTCAGACTATAACGTTTTAGGAGAGATACTAAGTATCTATCCCTAAGAACTGTAGTAACTCTAGGATAAAGAAAAAGAATCTCAAAGGAGAACCCTAAGGGTCCCCAGCAACACTGCCCATAAGGAGCTGTGTTCTGCAATAGTAAAGTACAGATGCCATAGTACAGGTAGTATACAAAGAATAGAGTTCCAAAAGACAGAACCCATAGGAATGAATGAGTGAAGAAAGGCTCCACCCATTCAGGATTTTAAGAAAAAAGACCAGAAGTCCAGCAGAAAGTGCTGTGGGTCTCACTAGGAGAGGGGATGAAGCATGAAAATGATGAATCTCCCCAACACTCACTCCCCCCTTACTGGGGACAGGAGAATCTAATATACTCCTGGATGGCCATCTTGATCCAGTCGGTCATACTTTCTGACCTGTGTTCAATAGTGAAGTCAAAGCTTTGTAGGCTTATTGACCACCTGAGCCACCTTAAGGGTTGCCGGTCAGTTTGAATCCTGAATGTAGTTCCAAAGAGGTATGGTCTGAATTTCTTCAACGCCCAGACAATAGAAAAACATTCACGGTCAAGTTTTCTACCAATAAAGCAGATTGGGTGCTCCCTGCCTTTGCTATCAAACAGACTCAAGACTGCTCCTATCCCTGAGTTGGAAGCATCAATCTGGACTAAGAAAGCCTGAGTATTATCTCCAGCCCTCAGCACCAGAGTTTTACAGAGGGCATCTTGCAGCCCCTGGAAGGCTTTTCACAGTCCTCATTCCATTTGACCTTTTTATGTTATTTGGGAGAGGATATGGTATTCAGAGGAGAAGCTATGGTCCCATTGCTTTCAATGAAGTTCCTGTAATATCCTCTTACTTGGGTTTGAGTAGTTGGAGTAGTTGGAGTGGCCCAGCCTGCACTTTGCTGGCTAAGGGCTTGATATACCCTCCTCCAACCTCATGACCAAGGTAGACCACTTTACTCTGACCAACTTGGCATTTATTTGCTTTGGTGGTCAGATTGGCCTGTTGAAGGGCCTGCAATACGTCCCAGGTGGAAGAGGAAAATACATCGTATTGTCCATGCATTTAAAGGCAGCTCACAGTTTTGTATGCACTCATACCAAAACACACAAAAAAAGAAACGAAGAGTCTGACTGATAGGAATATTTTTATATGTTTGTTACTGTGTATGACATTGTATGAATTTCTTCTGCTGCTTTTATGAACAGCTTTTGCCAAAGGAAGGGCAAAGCAATAATTTTCAAAAACTGTACACGTTTAGTGCATAATTATTTTATTCATGAATAGAAACCTGATGAGATAAATACGACTCAGTCGTTGGTAAACCTGACCAATTAGGGCATGCCATAAACCCTCAATGACAAGCCTGCAGTACCACAATCAGAGCCCATCTCTGATCAACATGCAGAACACCCGGCAATGCCTGATAGGACTTACTGCTGCCTCGCACCTTGCGCCAAGGCATCCCTGCAGGAACTTTCCAGCTGCACTGACACATAGGGTTCCAGACACTGGACAAAGCAACAGGAATGCAAGTGCCACCTTCATAGCACTTTCTAGCCCTGACACACGTCATCCAAAATGAGATTCACACAGCACACATTCCAATATTGCACCCTGGCGCTGGCCCAAGGCCACAGTGAAGCCAACAGCGCTTTGAGGCTACACCAGTGGCAGATGTGCTCTATGCATATATCATTCAGGATATTACATGATCCTGAATGAGGCGCCAGTCAGAAATTGAGAGGATAGAACTGCAATAACATGAGTCTTCAGAAGCGTGCGATAGATATCCAGCCTGGGAAGGAGCGATCAGATCAGATACTGTTAGATGGAATATTTCACAAAACGAAGGATATTTATGTTGAAGCTGGATCTGAGAGGTGTTGAAGTTTGAAAGGGGTCGGAATAAAAAAAAAAGACTAGAAGTCTAACAAGGTTGGGGGTGCTGTTGAGCCCTGGAGACCGGGCGCTGGAGTTATCTGGGACCCACAGTGTGGTTTCCTGGCAGGGGGTTGGCGCATTGCGGGACCGGACTGCCCAAGCCACACACCACTTGTACCGGAATCAACACATTTCCACCCCTCTTGGGGGTGGGGGATGAGCACCACGGGCAGCAATGGCTGCAGGTAAATTGGCCAATATTGAGGAATTGAGCAGCAGTGACCCAACTCCTGGGGATCCGTTGCCTTGGCTGCTGGGGGCTGTCAGGTCTTGGTTGGCCCATAGTGGATTGAGACCGGAACAGCACTTTGTGGATCCTTGCAGTGGCAGCGGAGGAGGGGGAAAACATCAACATGCCCTGCATCGGGGAGCATGCTCCGGGAGCCCGCCGAGGCATGCTAGCGGCGGTAGGCCTGCTAGGTCCACTCCTTCATCCCCCACCAACCTCCCCTCATCCCCCCACCCTCTCCTCCATACTTTCTCTGCACGGAGGACACTGTGCCCCACCATGTAAAGTAGCAGCAGGCATTGGACAGCACTAGCCTGCTTTACTTGTGTGGTGATACCCAGGCTTCACCACAACCTCGGACCTTGCTGCTCCCTCCCGTGGGGGCCTCAAGTTGTGCACCCAGGAACATTGCCTCCTTCCTTGGCTCTTTGGCGCAGACATACTTTTGGTGCGTTTGTTGGTCAAATCATTTCTGTCCTCGATGCTTGCAGTGGCCTGCAGACATCACTAGAGCCATTGGCCTGCCAACCTCTGGCCCACCGTTGTGCCCCAATATACCCCTGGTGGGGGCGGCTCCCCTCTGCCTTCACCCCCAGGTCTGAAGCATTTTGACTCCTGCTATGCTTGGATCTGGTGGCCTCCTGGACAGCATGTGCTGGCTCTCTTGCTGCTAGTCGCCGCCCTAGTGGTCCATCACGATTGACAGCCCTCCGGTGTGTCGCTGGTACCGTGTACTCCTGTGAGGCCCCCGAACTGGGCAAGGCCTTGCTGGTGCAAGGGGTAGCTTGAACTCTTGGTCATATATCATGGTCAAAGACAAGAACAAAAAGACAGGTACCCAAAACAAAATGGACCAATACATGGTGTCCACCCATGGAACCTCCAGATCTTCCCCCTTGGATACCGGGTTGGTGGACAACGGTGCTCCTCCAGAAATCCTCTCTTTGGCAGATGTTATGAGCACCATTACAGACTCCATGAACTCCATGGAGAGGAAGATTGATGGGCTCAGTTCTAATATCTCGCTGCTTCATCATGATCTACATTAACTTGCCTCCAGAATGGGTTAGGCGGAACAGCGGATTTCGGACTCTGAGGACAGTATTTGTGCTATGAAGCAGCATCTGTCCACAGTCACCCAGAAAATGAAGGCCCTTGAAGATAGAGTTCAAGATGGAGAGGGACGCTTGTGCAGGGACAACCTTTGTATAGTGGGCCTGCCTGAAAAATCTGAGGGTCCCAACATGAAACTTTTTCTGGAATCTTGGCTAACAGACTTCATGAAACCTAAGAGACTCTCAAATTTACTTTCCAATGAAAGGGCGCACCGGGTCCTGACAGGCCCCCTGATCCACGGGGCGCCGCCCACAATGTGATAGCCCAGCTCCTCAACTACCGGAACCTAGATGCCCTGCTGCAGATGGCCTGAGTGAAGGGTCCTAAAACAAGCCAAAATCTCTTTCTTCCCTGACTATGTCCAAAGGGACCGCCACTCATTCCACAGGATCAAGAGACCTCTGCATGCACACAGGGTCAAGTTCGCCCTCTTCTTTCCAGCACTTCTCAAAATACATCATAATGGGACTATCCAGACATTTGCCGATCCTCAAGCTGCGTGTACATGGGCAGAGACTCACCTGGGAAGAGAACCCAGAGGGCACAAACGAGGGGGAACTACGGTGAAAATACCTGATCGACTATGTCCTTCCAATGCATCACAATCTCCTTCGCCTGTGTAGCCCCCCCACCCCCTCGCCTTAGTGGACGCCTCACAGTCATTGTGGAGTGCAGACTGAAACCTCCTGAACTGAATGGAATGTGTGTGAGAGACGGGCCTCAACGACCGGTGGGGGGTGTCTGTACTTCCGCTCCCTATATGGTGGAGGAGAGGTACAGGAGACCCCAGCCAAGATTCTCTATTCGGTAGCAATGGTCGAGCAATCAAGGCCTAGCTTCTCAGGAGGTGATGCAGGCTGGTTCTTAAGTACAGTGTATTCCCCAAGCCCCCACAAAGGAATATCCACACTCTGTATTGGTTAGAACACAGTCTTTATATAATCAATAGTTAAGGTTATGTACATTTATCATAGTAACTCACTTTGTACTCCGGCAAAATCTACAATGGCAAATATTTACAATCCTAAAGTGGTACCACCCTAGATCTCATTACAGTTCATTAACAATACTGCACAATGTCATGCAGACCATTAGAGTGAAACCAGCAATAGAGAGGAGAGAAAACAAGATGGTTGAGCAGTAGGCAGAATACTGGCCCCTACCACTAGGCACAGTTCTGTGTGGAGATTCCCCCCCACCTGGGCAACCTGTAAAACAAGATATAGCACACGCCCAGTCCATATACTGCTCGGTAAGTCTTATTCTCTCCTATAATGTTTTTACCCCCCCAATGTACCTGGTGGAGTCGAGCTCCTTGAAGAGACGTCGACAAACATCGAGGAACTCGCTGTTCGGCGACGGGGAATCGACGGCCCTTCTTGAATGCCTTCCCTTTCAAGCGGGAGGCACGGGGCGTCGAACGTCCGTCGACAAACGAGGTAGAACGATGTCGATGAGGCGGCAGCTTCGTCCAAGCGGTGCTCGTCGGCGTCGGAACGTCGGCGTCCTGCAAGGCGGAGGTGTGCGGGGCACCTCGATGACAATAGTTCTGGACCGCAAAGATTGTAGAGACAGAGGCCCAGCAAGGGCGTCGAGTCGTCCGAGTCTTTGAGGTCGTCGGGTGGCGGGAAACCCACCGGCAGGTTTCTCCTCGGCGCGTTGGTCGTCCTCGACTTTCTCCGGCAGGATAAGCGGTCGACGATGCGCTCGAGAGAGTCCTTCGATTGAATGTTCTTAAGCAAAGGAGCGGACGGCTACAGTCGTCGGCGGCACGGCGTCAAGTGGTTCCCACGGCTGGGCAACACAACTTCGACGGGCCTCCAGCGGTTACACAAACCTGCGAACCCTGGTCGACGGCAATGGACTTCGACGGCGTCGATGTCCGGGTGCTTCCCCTCGATCTCCTCAGCGGTCCCGTCTCGGGTCGACAGCCTTTCGAGGGTCTGTCTTCCAGGGCGCTTCGGCGAAGATGGAGCGGTGCTCGATGGTCCCTCGGAGCACGGGAAGAGGGCGCCTTACCAGGTCCTCTCTCGGGTCAGCCCTCGACGAATTCGTCAGCCTTCGGATCGGTCGAAGCAAATGCCACAGCAAGTCTTCTTCTTCCAGCTGGGCGTCGAGGATCAGCAGTTCCAGTTACTCGTAGAGTGGAGACTCAGCTCCCTGGCTGCTTTAGGAGCACAATGGTCGCTTCTCAACCAAAGGTCCCTTCTGAACACTTTTCCAGTGGTGAGAGGTCCCCAGATATACTATCCTCTCTCTCATCCACGCTGCTGGCACACACTCAGCAGCCAATCATACTGCAGGGCATTCATGCAGTCAGTCAGCCAATCAGGCACACAGTGCATTCAGGCCACACTCCTCCCTTCCAGACACTCACAACAAGAAATGTGGATTGGGACAAGTACCCAGCCATTCAACACTACACACTGCATTCAGGCCAGTTTCGGGCAGGGCTGTCTCAGTCTTTGTCTCTCATGCCAGAAACCAGACAACCACAACAAGAAGTGTATATTGGTCACACACTCCATTCACCCAGGTCCCACCCACAGGAGGTACCCACAACATACAGTCACTGGGAAGGCTCCAGTCAGTCTAGCTGGGCCTTCACAACAATACCATACATGGAACTTCCACCCAACAGCCAGTCAGGGGGAAGGGACAGAGACAGGGCTTCCCAGGACTTTGGGAAAACAAGATAACAGGCAATAGAAAGCAAGAGGCCACAGGGGCCATCTTGTTTCCTATCAGGAATCAACAGATCCCAATGGCAGGGCCAGGGTATCCCAAAATGGAGGACACCCAGAGCACCTGTCAAATTCAGCACGGAGCTGCCACCAGCCCATACCCTGCTCTGCGGTCACCCACAGGTGCCCAGAAACATACACTAGGGGCACAGGGTTGTACCCCAACCCATGGGTGCCATAAGGGTATCCCATGGGTCTGTTCACCAAACCAAAAAAGAGAGCTGCACTGCCAGGAGTCCCACATGGACTCCGGGGCAGAAAACATAACAGAACACACGGTAAAAACAGTAATAGGACAAGGATTCAGAGGCCCTGTCCCTCAGATGCATTTCCAGCATCACAATGTGCTGCTCCTGAGATGGGTAAACGGGCAGGTCATGAATGTTGCACAGAGGTGATCTGGTCGCACTGGCCATGAGGGAGAAGATGGAACGATCTCACTTCTTCCTTTCTTCTTTTCTTCTTTGTCACTTGGTCTTATTCTTTCTTTGGACTGGGCTCGAGGAGCTCTTGACACTGTATTCTCTCTCCTATTATTAGGTTGGCGACTATTCACTGGTCGACAGTCTTGATGCGCTCAACCTTTCCCTTCACATGAATGGTCCAACTCACTCTAAAGGGCACACCCTAGATGCTATCTTCAGCTCCCATGACCGGATACATCTAGCCCCCCCCTTACCACTCATCTGGTTCAACCACTTGGTCATCCCTTTCTCAAGCCTCTCCCCTGCCCCCACCCTCCACCCCGCCACCTCCCACTACCGCAAATGCTGGAACAAACAAAAAATCACCCCGGACCTAGCCGAAGCACTGCTTCTCAGATCCCCCACAGCACCTCCCCCGATGAATCATTAACCATCGACACCTTCGACGCATGGCTCAATACCTCACTAATTCCGATCACCCCCTCATGCCCCTCTTCCGCACGCCTTGGACCCTTTCCCAAATGGTTTACTCCTGAACTGAGGAATGTCAAAAAACTAAACGCAATTGGCAAGCAGAAAAAAACTTTCTCAGTAGATCCACCTTCACCTTGCACCATTGCAACAACAAAGCAGAAATCTGGAAAGCCAAAAAAAAAAACACAACAATCTGATACTCAACAGTCGAAACCGCAGCAAATAACTCCACAGAATCATATCTGAATTCGTCAAGCCCACTTGTACCTCTGCCCAATCTACCCCAACACAATCACTCTGCGACTCCCTCTCCCTCCACTTCTACACCACTGCTCTCGACAAAACGGCTTCGCCTAACAACAAACTGTCCCTCCTCCCCAGCCCAAAATACCGCCCAAACCAACAACCACTCTCCGGCCGCCACCGCAGCCCCCTCCCTACCCACCTTTAACTCCTTCAAACCAATCTCCAGATAAGAATGTATTGACCTATTATCTGCTCGCAAACCCTCTGGTTCCCCCCTAGACCACTGCCCCGCCTCAGTCCTCAAAGAAATATTCTCACCCACCTGCGCAGGAGAACATGCAAGAACCATCCTAAATGACTCCCTCTGCTCTGGAATCTTCCCCAATGCCTTCAAAATTGCACATGTCAAACCCCTTCCTAAAAACCATCCCTTGACCCCCAACCCCAAACATCACCGTCCCATCTCGAACACCAGATTCCTTACAAAACTCATCGACCGAACTGCATACTCCCAACTAAACGCATTTGTCGAATCTAACAACCTCCTTGACCTCGCACAATCAGGCTTCAGACCACGACATGGAACCGAAACCACTCTGGCTTCAATCTGGGACAATCTTAAAATCACTGCAGATTCTGCAGGATGCGCTGCACTAATTCTCCTCGACCTGTCTGCGGCCTCTGCCACAATTAACCGCTCAATCCTCCTTGACCGCCTCCACTCCCTAGGAATCCGTGGAACCGCTCTCAAATGGATCGCCTCCTTCCTCAACAACAGGAAACAAATAACCCTCCTAGCCCCTTTTCTCTCAGCTGCTCGCCCAGTTAATACTGGAGTACCACAAGGCGCTTGTTTATCAGCTCCCCTAATCAACCTCTATATGTCTACCCTCCCTGGAATCATATGCCTGCACAATATCCTGTGTTACAACTACGCCAACGATAGCCAAATCATCCTTAAACTCCTCAACTCAGACTCCAACTCTCAGCCCGACCTCGCAGCCTGCCTCATAGATATTGATCATTGGATGACCACAAACCACCTCCTCCTAAACCAGACTAAAACCGAAATCATGGTGTGCAGCAACACTGAGCTTCTCCCGCGTCCACTCTCTTGGCCACCTTCCATGGGCCAAACGCCCACCCCCTCCTTCCCAGTACAAAACCTTGGATGGACCATGAACTCTGACCTAACCCTCTCCCAACAGATCAACAACCTATCTAACTCTTGTCACTACCATCTCAAAATTCTCAGGTGCATTTTTCCCTACCTCTCCTTCCCAAACAGACTTGACGCTGTTATGTCCATTGTAATGTCAATACTGGACTACGACAACTCCCTTTACCAAGGAGTCGCAGCATACCACCTTAATAATCTCCAAAGAGCAAAAAATGCTGCTGCGAAAATGGTACCAACCCTGGGTCCAAGAGGCCACACCTCTCCAGCTCTCAGAACCCTCCACTGGATCCCAGTTGGGCAAAGGGCAACTTTCAAGACCCTGTGCATCACTCATCGTGCAGTGCACAAGACCAGCCCTCTTTACCTGCAGGATAAGCTACAACTTTACCTCCCACCCCGCACCCTAAGATCAAGCTCTTCCCTCCTTTTAGTGATCCCAACCACCAACTCCATCAGGATCGGAGGACCCTCTTTCTCAGCATTGGCCCAGAGTATGTGGAACTCACTTCCACCTCACATCCAACACACCCAAGACTATATGACCTTCCACAAATTACTAAAAACATAGCTCTTTCCCTAACACCAACGACAGCCCAAAGTTATGTCCGAACTTCCAATGACCAAACACACAATGAGACTATCTACCATGTGTCCCATGACCTGTGATCCTTCCCACAGCTTTTTTTTAAAACGTATTTTATTGGTTTTGATAGAAAAAAGAAAAAGAAAACGTGCAATACAACAAGAAATCAACATTGGTTTGAACTGGGGAGGAGACGGTGAGGGGGAAACAAGGGGGGGGGAACAAACAAATCAACAACAGTCTTCATGTTGTAGCAAACTTACAGTGGGCGGGTGGGTTAGGGGCAATGACCCAAAGTTTCAGGAAGCAAGAGGGGTCAAACACAGGGGTGGTTCCACCAATGCCGGCATCCGAGCAGTGTCAATGCAGTGGTGTGGGACTTCAGGGGGGTTTGTAGTCAGCGCTGAAGCGTATGTCTCTGAGGAGGGCCTTCCATGATTCCAAAGTGCCACCTTCGGTTTCGCCACTGTTCGTGATTCCCTCCTGCCAGGCCCTGGTTTCAGCTGTTGTCCATCTCTCGAGTTCTTTGAGCCATCTCTCTTGCCTGGGGCCCGACGGCGTCTTCCAGGCCATCGCTATTGTTCTTTTAGCCAGGATACATGAGATGTCCATTAATTTAACAGCGTGCTTGGATTTGCTAGGTCTGGGGTAGGTCCCCAGGAGGCACTCGCCAGGAGTCCATTCGTATCTTGTCATTCCGGCGTCCATGCAGGTCTGTTTGGCCTTGGACCACAGTGCCATCGCCTTGGTGCAGGTCCAGAACATGTGAATCACATCTGCTTTATCATTCCCGCACCAGGGGCATGCAGGGGAGGATGTCTTATTGAAGGAGGCAACCCTATGTGGGGTCATGTATGTCCTGTAAAGAACGTTCAATTGGATCTGGCCAAACCTGGTGTTCCTGGATACTTTTTTGGGAAATATCAGCGCTCTTTCCCATTCTTTATCTGAAATCGGGGTCTCAAGGTCCGCCTCCCATTTTGTCCTCAGATCTTCGCATTTAGGGTTGGTTTTATCACATAGTCTGCTGTAAAGCCTGGAGACAGGTCTCCAGCCGTCCGAGAGGTCATGCATCTCTTGTAGCAGAGGGTCAGGGGAGGGCTCCTCCGGCCATCCGGTCCATTGTTTCTTAGCAGTTTGTTTGAGGCGATGGTACCAGAGGAACTGGCCCGGGGGAATTCCATCGGCAGCCTTAAGAGATTCGAAATCCCTGAATTCTCCCTCCTCATACATGTCGCTCCATGTGTAAATGCCGGCCTCTTCCCACCTCCTTGCCGTAGAGATGTCTGCAGCCGTTCGACAGGTGTCTGCTAGGATGGGATTGTCCGGAGAGTATGGGTGTCGTATTCGCCTGATGCAGCAGGACCTGGCCCATATCTTTCTTCCCAGGTCAATCACCATGGAGGGGACCGGGGGTTGCCATGTAGGGTGCCATAGGATCTCCTTGGGGATCACATTGTCCAAGGGTTGCCTCAGCAGTTCGGTCTCTGCTGAAGGCTCATCCGAGAGCCATCTCGTTATGTGACTCAGCTGGGCAGCCAGGTAGTACAACTGGAGATCCGGTAACTTTATTCCGCCTTCTTTGTGTGGGAGAGAGAGGACGGACAGCGACAGTTTATGCCTGTGTGGGCCCCAAAGGAAGTCCCTGATGATGGCCTCCAGCTTCTTGAAGAAGGACGGTCTAATGTAATGGCAAATGTTTACGAAGAAATACAGGAATCGGGGGAGTACGATCATCTTGACAATCGCTGCCCTGCCCACCATGGCCAATGGGAGCTTGGACCAAAACTTTATAGAACTTCGGAGACTCGTGATGGCGGCCTCGGTGTTGTGTTCATGCATGAGTAGCGGGGTGTGGCTTATGTTGATCCCCAAATAACGGAACTGGACCAGTTGCCAGCTTATTCCTATCTCTGGGAGATTGTTTTCCGGAATGTTGCGTAAGCCCGCCAAGGGGAAGGCAGAGGACTTATTCCTACTAAAGCGGATCCCTGAGTACTTCGCATAGTTGTCCAGTATCTCCAACGCGGTTGGCGCGTTAACTTCGGGGGAGCTTAGGTAAAGAAGGACGTCGTCTGCATACAAGGATATTATGTGGTGTGCATTGCCCACCTTAATGCCAGCATCGAAAAGCTGCTGCCTGAAGTATAATGCAATCGGTTCCAGGCCCAGTATGTACAGCATGGGTGATAACGGGCAGCCCTGCCTTGTTCCCCTTTGTATATCCCAAGCCGCTGAAACCACTCTTCCCGTTCTTACTCTCGCCGTCGGGAAATTGTAGAGGACCTCAACCCACCTGATGAAGCCCCCTCCAAAGCCAAATCTTCTCAGGACCTCCCTGATCCACTCCCAGTATATGGAGTCGAAGGCCTTGATGGCGTCGAGCGACAACACCGCCAGGTCCTCGTCCCTGTCATATGTTTCGGCCATTACATGCTGCAACCTCCGGAGGTTAGCAGTGGTGTTACGCCCAGGAACGAATCCGTTCTGATCTTCGTGAACGATGGAACCCACCACCCTGGCTAGCTTGCGGGCCAATATGGATGTGAGGATCTTGGCATCGTAGTTTAGCATAGCCAGAGGGCGATAGGACTCACAGTCGGTGGGCGATTTGTGTGGCTTGAGCATGGGGACTATTATGGTTTCCTTCATGGTGTTGGGGAGAATCCCATCCGTGTGTGCCTCCTGGTAGACCTCGTGGAGAACTGGGGCAAGGATGGACTCATACGCTTTATAGAACTCAGGTGGGAGGCCGTCACTGCCAGGGGCTTTGTTGTTGGAGAGGGACCTGATTGCCCCTTGAACGTCCTCAAGAGTGATCTCGGTTTCCAGCTCCTCTCTCTGCTCGAGCGAAATGTGGGGAAGTTCTATCTCCTCGAGTGTGTCTATGATGTCTGCAGCAGGAATCTGGGTCTTGTGGGTATACAGTTCTGTGTAGAATTTAGCAAAGGCTTCATTGATCCCTAGCTGAGTCGAGTGGGATGACCCATTAGCGTCCCGTATCTCCACTGGGAGATGTTTGGGGTGTTCCCGTTTGCAGAGCCATGCTAGTAGTCTTCCCGGTTTGTCCGATTCTTTATGAGATCTGGCGGTGTGCGTGGCGAAATCAAATTTTTCCAGTCTTTCCCATGCCTGCTGACATTCTGTGCGGGCTTCCTTCAGCTTGGTCTCTGTCTCCATAGAGTTGTCGCATGTGGACTCCAGTCGGGAGATCTCAGCTTCCTGTGCTTCCAGGGTTCTCCGCAACTGCCTGCGAGTTCCGCCGGCTCTCGATATGATTTCGCCTCTGGTCACCACCTTCATTGCTTCCCATAATGTGCCCCAGGAGGGGACCGAACCGATGTTGTTCTCCAAGTATTCTTCCAATTTTTCGGCAAGGGTTTCCCTGAACTCGAGGTCCGCAAGTGCCGCGGTCGGCATCCTCCACATGGGGATCGGGGGTCTGGGGCCTCTCATTTGCCATAACATGGTCAGTGGGGAGTGGTCGGAGATCGTCCGCCCCAGGTATTCTGTGGTTGCTATGTGTGGGGTAAGTTCCTTATTGATGAACAGATAGTCAATTCTTGTGTGAACTCCGTGTGGAGCTGAGTAGTGGGAGTAGGACCTGTCGGTCGGATGGTGTTCCCTCCAGATGTCCACTAAGTTGAGTTGCTCCAGAGTTTCCCTCAAGGCACCGGATGTGAGGCTGCTCGGGCGTGGGGGGGGCAGCGATCTGTCTGCACTCGTGTCAGCAACACAGTTGAAGTCCCCTCCCCATATGAAGGTGCGGTCCCGGTACCGAGTCAGCTTCGTTATCAATGTGGCGAGGTACGCCGATATCCCGTGATGAGGGAAGTAAGAGTTGATGAAGCAGACTGGGGTTTGTTCCAATGTGCCCCAAATCGCTGTGAATCTCCCTTCTTTATCTTGTTCACTTCCCTCCATCTGGAAGGGGACGTCCGGGCTTATCCATATTAGCACCCCTCTGGCGTATTTAGAGTAGGGGGACCCTCTAACAGTCCCAGCCCATCGGTCTGCAATTTTAGACATGGCCTCCGTCGTGAGGTGAGTCTCTTGAAGGAGTGCAATGGAGATTTTCTTCCTCCTGAGGTAGGACTGTATACGATTGCGCCTGAGGTATGAGCCCATGCCCCGCACATTCCAGGTCATTACAGTAAGCTGTGCCGCCATCCGGTTCGAGTTTCAGATTTGGTGTGGGACTCTGGGGTCCGACTCCACTTTAGTCTTGTTCGGGTGGGCTGCAGGGGGGATACCACTGCATTTCGTTCATCGGTGTCATGTCCCAGACCCATCTCGGTCTGCGTTGGCAAAAGAGGCATGAAGACTGTACAACTAATAAAACTAACAACAAAACTTAAACTGGTGCGCCCAGCAACTACAACATTGTCGCGGTGCTCAGGCGCTCTCGAGCCGTCGGAGCCCATCCGGGAGTCGGGCGCGAGCTGGGTCAGGCGGGTGCCCAGACCGGGTAAATACTACGCTGGGGGTGGGGCAAGGGCCTGGCGGCAGAGCCGAACGAGGCCGTTTCCAAGTGAAAAAACTGTAGTTGGATTATCTTCTGTATTCCGGTCTCACGTGCGATGTTTCTTACATGGGGGTCGCTGGGGGGTTAGGTCTCGGTCTGTGAGTTGTCCTTGCCATCCGCCAGGTTATTATCCTCAAGCCACATGTTGGCCGCATCTGGGTTCTCGAGAAATACCACTCTCTCCTTGTAGACAACCCTTAGGCGCGATGGATAAAGTAGTCTATATTTTAGGTTCAGTTGTCGGAGCCGGGCTTTTATCGGGACAAATGAGTTCCGCTCTCTTTGTACCTTCTGCGTGTAGTCCGGATAAATGGAGATTTTGGAGTCTCCTCGCTCGATGGGGCCCCCCTCCCTGGATCGCCGTAAGATAGTTTCTCTGTCCTGAAAGTTCAGTATCTTAGCGATTATGGGTCTGGGGTGCGATCCGGGGGGAGGGCGCCTCTGAAGGGATCTGTGGGCCCTTTCGACAGAGAATCCCTGGGTCAATTTGCCGGCCCCTATTTCTTGTAGCAGAAGGGTTTCGACGAAGGATGTGGTATTTACTCCCTCGTTCCCCTCCGGGACCCCCAGGATCCTGATGTTGCTCCGTCTGGCCCGACCTTCGGCCTCCTCCGCCTTTTCCTCCAAAAAGGTGACTTTCCTCTTCAGGAGGACAACCTCGGACTTTATGGCTGTGATGGCCGTGGAGGCTTCCTCTGCCGACTGTTCAACGGTCGCGACCCTCTCCGTTAAGTTGCGAGCGTCTTGGCGGATCAGTTGAATATCGACTTTGAATTCGTCGATCTTGGAGTCTATATGCGTCTTTAGCGAGGCTATAGCATCAAGTATCTGAGAGTGGTTATCGGCCGCCACCTCTTCGCTCGACTGGGCAACTTCAGAGGAGCTGGCCTTGGAATGAGTGGGGGTCTTCGCCCTGGTGGAAACAAAGGAGTCCATGGTGGCGGCTCTGGTCTTGTTCTTGGCGGCCATCTTGGGGCGATGGTTGCGGGTGTTTTAGGCCTCAAAAGTTAGTTCACTTGTGAGATCACTGGTGGGGCCCTTCACCTGGCCAAATATCGGGCCGTGAGCTGTGGTCTGCCCCCGTGTGTGATGGTGTGGTCCGTAGAGGTGGTCTCTAGAAGAGCGGAGCCTCTCTTTTGCTGCTGCCTCTCCCCGCCGGGCCCTGGAATCCGTTGGGGGAGGGGGTACCCCTCGCAGGCACCGCTATGCTGTGCGGGGCGCCATCTTGGATCCAGTAAGAACGGGAGGGGGGGAGAACCGATTCAGGGCCACCGGAGTCTCAGGGGGGTCCAATTTGGTGGGCCCAACAACTATTCAGGTGCAGGGCTGCTTCGCCCAACCGCTCGTTCCTTTTCAGAAGTCGGGGTCGCACGCGAGCCGGAGAAAAAGGATCAGGAAACGGCGTCTCGGCCGGAGCTCGGCGGATCAGCTACCGCTCGCCATCGGCGCCAAGCCACGCCCTTCCCACAGCTTAAGAAGGATCGATACAATGGATAAAAGGAATAGATCTATGAAACAGATGGATGGAACGGAATGAATGTTGTGGATGCATGTATGGAATGACGGATGAAGCAAATAGATGGAGCAGATGGAGACGATGGAATGAATGGAACAGATAGACGCATGTGAAATAAAGGGATTGAATATATAGCATGGATGCATGTGGAATGAATGGAATATATATATATATATATATATATATATATATATATATATATATATATATATATATATATATATATGATACATTACTCACCGTAATCATATTTCTGATGCTTGTATCTGCTTAGATTCACATGCTGTGCATAGGCCGACATCTAGTGGAAGCTGCGGAGTATTACAGTTTGTTTTTCGAAACTCGAAAATGGGCGTCGACACAGGGCGTGCCAGTAATACTATCCCTAGTGTGACGTCCACTGTACCCAAGATCCCTCACGCGTCTAGGATCCTCAGATTGTATTTTTTCTGACATGAGGAAGCATGAGGAGTAGCGTGAGTACAGATAATCCAAGCAGATAGACAGAAAGGTAAGACTACAAGCAATCATGCGCCTTCTCTCGGAGGGGAGGAAGGGTGGGTCGCATGTGAATCTAAGCAGATACAAGCACCAGAAATACGATTACGGTGAGTAATGTATCCCTTCTGAGGCTTGTGGAATCTGCTTAGATCACATGCTGTGCATAGATTAGCGAGCAGTACCAGAAGAAGGAGGTGGGATGTGAGAAGGGTCATGAGCAAATAAGTGTCTTAGAACCGCTCGTCCCACTTGTGTATCTGCCTTGGAATGAGTGTCAATGCAGTAATGCTGAGTAAAAGTGTGAATAGAGCTCCAAGTAGCTGCTTTGCAAATGGTGTCAAGGGGAACATTTGCAATGAAAGCCAGAGTGGCCCCAATGCCTCTAGTAGAGTGGGCTCTTGGCGTGAAAGGCAGAGTCTTTTCAGAGAGTGAGTAACACAGCTGGATACAGTTAATAATCCACTTCGAGATGGCACCTTTAGAGACGTGATCCCCCTCTCTGCCTGTAGCTACGGAGACAAACAGTTGATCTGTTTTCCTTAGCGTTCTTGTTTTATTTACATAGTAGAGGACCGCCCTACGCACATCAAGGTGTGTAGTTTCACCTCAGCAGAGCTTTGCGGGTTCTGGAAGAAAGCCAGAAGCTCTATGGACTGGTTTACATGGAATTTTGATATAAATTTAGGTGAGAACCTGGGGTGTGTACGTAAAACCAGTTTGTCTTTATGGACAGTAAAGAAGGGATCCTGCACTGACAGAGCCTGAATTTCACTGACCCTTCTTATAGAAGTAATAGCTACTAAGAAGGCCGTTTTATAAGTCAGGTGTTTGAGGCTGCTTTTATGCATGAGTTCGAAAGGGGGCCCCATGAGCTTGGCTAGCACCACATTAAGGTCCCACCCTGGCGGTGGGTTTGAAATAGGAGGGTGAAGTCTCTTTACTCCTTCCATGAAGGCTTTAACTACTGGTACTTTCCACCACGACACCTTGCTATGGGAAGTGGTGTAAGCCGAGAGGGCTGCCAGGTGTACTTTCAGTGAGTTAAAAACCAATCCTGCATCTAGCAGGTGGGGCATGTATGTAACAATGTTGGAAGGAGTGCAATCAACCGGGTTGATTTGTCTACTCTGGCACCAGATAACGAACCTCTTCCACTTGTCAAAGTAACAGTGCCTTGTGTTTGGTTTCCTAGATTCCTTTAGGATGTCCATACACCTCTGTGGCAAATTGAGATGTCCAAACTCTATGACCTCAGTAGCCATGCTGCCAGGTTCATTGAGTTGGGTTGCTGGTGCACTGTTTGACCTTGGTGCTGGGACAGTAGGTTGTACCAGGCTGGAAGTTTGATGGGCTCGCACACCGCCATCCTGCGTAGGTGTGGGAACCACGGTTGTCTTGCCCACATGGGAGCAACTAGGACGAGCGTCATCGATTCCTTGTTCATCTTGTTCACCACGTTCCTGATGAGAGGAGTTGGTGGAAAAGCGTACGCAAACATCCCTGACCAGTTCATCCACAGGGCGTTCCCCTGGGAGTCTGGTTGGGGGAACCTGGATGCAAATCCTGGGCATTGTTTGTTTTCGCTTGTGGCGAATAAGTCTATAGTGGGGAAACCCCAATGAGAGAAGAGATCTTCTACGACCTCTCTGTGAAGAACCTATTCGTGTTCCTCTGGGAGGGAGTCTCTGCTCAGAGCATCCGCTAGGGAATTGAGCTCCCCTGGAACATGTTGCGATGACAGGAAGATGTTCCGTCTGAGTGCCCATATCCAGATTTTTTGGGCAAGCTTGGACAGATTTGGCGAGCGAGTCCCTCCTTGCTTGTTCAGGTAGAACATGGCTGTAGTGCTGTCCGTCCGGATTTGCACTGACAGGTTTAGTAGATGGGGCTCGAACGCCTGAAGCGCTCTGAATACTGCCAGAAGCTCTAGCAGGTTGATGTGGTTCTTGGCCACTGAGTGAGACCAGAGACCCTGAGCTGTGTGGTGGAGATGGTGAGCTTCCCACCCCGTCAGACATGCATCTTTAGTGACTACTGCCTGTACTTCGGGATCGTAAAAGGGTTTCCCCTTTGCGAGACTCTCTCTTGTCCACCAGTGTAGGCTTTGTACCAGTGTTGGCGAAACGACCACTAGATCGTCCCACTGACCACTTGCCTGAGACCACTGTTTCGCCAAACATTCCTGCATGGGACGCATGCGCAGGCGCGCGTGGGGGACCAGGTAAATGCATGACGCCATCATGCCCAGTAACCGCATTGCTTTGCGTACCGTTTTTTGTTGACCGGACTGATAATGTGGAATTTGCAGTAGCATATTCCGAATTCTTTCTTCTGAAGGAAAGGTCAACCCCTCCTGTGTATCCAGGATTGCTCCTAGGAATTGTTTTGAGGTGCTTGGCACCAGGCTTGACTTCTTCTCGTTGATTGAGAAGCCTGATTCGTGGAGGAGGTCGGTAGTCCTCTGAATGTTTGTCCTGCAAATTCCTGGGGGTTTCCCCCGTTATGAGCCAGTCGTCCAGATAAGGGTACACTGGGATTGCCTCCCTGCGTAGGTGTGCAGCCGCCACCGCCAGTACCTTGGTGAATACCCTTGGTGCTGAAGCTATCCCGAAGGGCAGTACTTTGAATTGGTAGTGGCGACTGTCCACCTTGAAGCGCAAGTACTTTCTGTGCGCTGCGAGCATGGAAATATGAAAATAAGCATCTTTCATATCCAAGGTTGCCATGTAATCCCCCTTTTTTAGGAGGGGGATTACCTCTTGTAGCGTGGGGCTTGACATACTTGTTGGCAGGCCGTAAGTCCAAAACTGGGCGCATTGTCAAGTCTTTCTTTGCCACAAGGAAGTAAGTTGAATAAATACCCTTGTTTACCTGGTGTCCCGGGACGAGTTCTATCGCGTCCTTTTCTAGCAGAATGGCGATCTCCTCGAGGAGAATCTTCTGATGTTCTAGGGAGTGTACTTTTTGTCGTGGAGGATGGTTCCGGGGACGCTGTAGTAGTTCTATACAGTACCCTGTGGATACTGTTGACAGCACCCATCTGTCTGATGTGATCCCTTCCCAAGCCTGGGTGAAGTTTGAAATGCGTCCCCCTACTGGGGTTGCGTGAGAAGGGACTCTGAACTGAGCGTCACTGCTTTGGTGGAGGCGTGCCGCCTCCCTTGCTGGGGCTGCCTCTGCCTTTCCCACGACCTCTCCTATTACCTCTGCCATAACCCTGGGTAGACTGTTGGTTGTTGTTCCACTGTGTACCCTGCCCCTGGGAATAGTTAGATCCTCTCTGGGAATTTTGGCCGCGTGGGCGACGAAAATTACTACTCCCTCTCTGGTTGGGGGGTTTATTGGTTAACTGGCCAAGGGATTTGAGTGTCTCGTATTCGTCCTTGGAATTTTTCTGTGCGTCTTCGACCGCCTTCCCAAACAACAGATTGGCTTCCACCGGTTTGTCCAACAATGATGCCTGAGTTTCTGTCTTAAAACCAGACTGCCGTAACCACGCTTGTCTCTTGATAACAGTACCTTCTGCTATCAATCTGCCTGCGTTGTCCGCGGCGTCGAAGGTTGCTTTCAAAATGCAACCAGACACGGCTCTACCCTCTGCGGAAATCCGAGCTAATTGGCCCTTTAACGGTTCAGGAGCAGAGGCTATGAGAGCCGCGACTTCTTCCCACTGATGGCAGTTGTAGCTGGCCAACAGGGTGGTGGAGTTAGCAATCCTTGCTTGATAGGCGGACGTTGAGGCTACCTTCCTGCCGAAACCGTATAGTTTTTTGCTCTCCTTGTCGGGAGGAGCTTCTGACGAAGACAAGGGTGTTCCAGCCCTCTTACGAGTGTTGGTAACAACTAGGGAGTCTGGCTTCAGATGTCCTCTTATATAGAGGGGGTCAGACTGAGCTGCCCTGAAAAGTTTTTCAACCCTGGGATTGACTGCTCTGGTGAGGTTTGGGTTCACCAGGGACGGATCTATTCTCCGCTGAATGGATTTAAGGATAGGGATGGTCTGGGCAACCGGCCTCCTTTCTCCCACTAACTCTTCTGCGAAGTCCCTTTCCTCCTGCACACCGTGGGTGTCAATGTGAAAATGTTCTGCTGCGCGAGCGAGAACCTCATTTAGGAGGAGTCGGTAACCGGGGCTTCGTTCTCTACCGGGGAATCTACTCTGTATGTTTCCGGGTCATCCTCTTCTTCATCCTGGTCCTCATCATCCCCATAGTATCCCGTCCCGGTTTGCTCTTCTATCATATCAAACTCTAGGTCTCCACCAAAGGAAGCCTCTCCTTGATACCGAGAGTATGGTGTTACGTAAGGTTGTACCTCGAAGGGTTCAGACCTCATCGGGGTTTCAAACCGGGCCTTCTTACTCGGGGGGGATAGGATCAGTAGAGCCTGAGGGTGTGGCCCCTTGTGGATCATACGAGAGGAAATGTTCAGGATTTTTATCATAAAAATCAGCCAAGGAAGACATTCTTGACATGACCCTATCTATGTCTTCACTGGACAATTTTTTGGAACTGGGAATGACTTTCTCAGCCAGTCTATGGGATTTATCCGGAGTAGCCTTGCTGGTTGTGGACCTATCAGCAGACCTGGACTTGTCTGTCTGTTTAGGGGGGTTGGATTGTCTCACAGGTGTGGAAGAATGTGCAGGTAGTTTCTTCTGCTGTTTTCCCCCCTCCCCGTGCATAGAAAAATGTTTTCCCTGTCCCTTAGTGGCTACGGAGTTCTTCGACGCCTGGCGTCGAGGATCGGGAGAGGTGTCCCTGTCCTTCGAGCGTGGGGCCTCGCTGGTTTTAATTGCGGGCTCCGCCTCCTGGAGCGCGGCCTGGGGGTGGAAGTCGTCTTCGTCTTCCGACGATCGAACTTCTGTTAGCCTAGGGAGCGAGGCACTCTTGGCAAGAGTGGATGATTGCCTGGCGTCATGCGGCGATCTCGATCGAGAGCGCCCAGAGGACACCGAGTCGGACCGTTCTGTCTGTGCCTCTTTCCGAGAACTCGATGTCGTCGAGTCTCGGTTGGACTTAGTGTGTTTAGTGTGTGTAGTATGTGAAGCGCTTGCGTCGCCGGGGGTCTTCCCCATAGCCACCCTGCCGGACGACCTTCCGAGGTCAGGGACCTGCGCTCGGCTGTCTTTCGACGCCGTAATGCCCTCGCCGTCCGAAAGTACGGCGTCGCTGCCATCGCTGAAGGCGCCCTCCGCTGCCATGGCCTCCTGCCTGGCGTGGTGGGCCCAACGCTTCATCGAACGGTCCTTAAGTGTCTTAGGTTTAAACCTACTACACGCTCTGCAGTTCGCTTCGGGGTGGTCCCTCGGCAAGCAGAGATTGCACGTGGAGTGCCTGTCGACCCAAGGGTATTTGCGGTTGCACTTGGGGCAGAATTGAAAAGGGGTACCCTCCATACGCACCTTGAGGCAGCGTGCTGATAAGTGTAAGAAATATATAAGGTGTACCTATATACCAAGAGTGTAGAGTATGTACCACCCCCCACTCTCCCTACTTGCAGGGCCGAGGCCAGCGGCCTACCAGGCCCGGGCCGAGGCCAGCGGCCTTCCGAGGCCCAAATCCGTCATGCAGCAGCCGACGGTCGATTTCTTCTCCAGCCGGCGTCGAGTGTCGAAGTTCGACGTTGGGGTGGGGAAGGATGTCAATAGATTATTATAATTTTATAATTTTAGCAAAAGTATGGCTAAGGCCAGGGGACTCTGCAAGATGCTTCCGACCAGTATGGCGGAAAAAAACAATCTGAGGATCCTAGACGCGTGAGGGATCTTGGGTACAGTGGACGTCACACTAGGGATAGTATTACTGGCACGCCCTGTGTCGACGCCCATTTTCGAGTTTCGAAAAACAAGCTGTAATACTCTGCAGCTTCCACTAGATGTCGGCCTATGCACAGCATGTGATCTAAGCAGATTCCACAAGCCTCAGAAATATATATATATATGAGTGGATAGAACAGATGAACTAGAGAGAATAGACAAAATCAATAAAACTGGTGGACGTAGTTGATGGGAGGATGGAATTGACCGATAAATGGAGAGAACCGATGGTATGGATATTGGATGGAATGGAATGGATGTACATAATAGATAAAAAGACAGACCGATAGAAGAGATTAATGACATGGATGGAGTGGATGGATGCATGCAGGGCAAGCCGATGGAACGGATGGCGTGGATGCATGAACTGGAGAGAATAGACGAAAATCAATAGAACTGTTGGATGGCACTGATGGGTGGATAGAGTGAATGGTTGGACAGAGGGGATCAATGGAATGGATGCTGGATAGAATGGATGAACGCAAAAGATAGACAGACGGATAGAAGAGATATATGACATGGATGGAGTGGATGGATGCATATGGGGCAAGTGGATCGTATGTATGGCGTGGATGAATGCAAAATGCTTAAAAGGTATGTATAGAAAATTGACAGCGGATGTAGTTTGTTTGTTTGTTTGTTTATTTATTTGTTTGGTAATGCGCACCAAACCCTTAGGTAGACGGGCGCAACAGAAACAAGAAATCTTAAAACTTAGTTACAGTGCAAAGGTAGCAATACATAGAGCAGTAATTGCGTTAGGAGCCAGCTACAAGGTAAAAGATACACTAAATACAAAGCAGTGGTCTTGGTAGGTCACGGAAGCATTATCTAGAGTGTCAGTAAAAACACGCCTACATATACACTACGTGCAAGGTTAACCAAGCTACGGTGTGGTCTGGTGGAAACAAAGGATCCTGTAGGGGATGGAAAGGTGGAAGTGTAGTTCGTCAGTTAGGTGTCATTAGTGTGTAGCTAATTAAGTATCTTGTGTCTGAATTTAGGGTAGGGTTGTACTAGTCTGTGTTCGATGGGTAGTTTGTTCCAACATTGTGCAGCTTTGACAGGGAAGCTGGTTCCTCCTGCTGTCGAACGTTTGAACTTAGGAACCTCCAACATAAATGAGTTGGCGGATCTCGTAGGGCGGGTAGCTGTTCTCCTAGTGATTTTATCCATTAGGTATGGAGGTGCTAAGTTATTCAGGCATTGGAGGTGAGGGATGCTGTTTTTGAGGAGAATTCTGTCCGTTATTTTCAGCCAGTTAACCTCTTTCCTGAATTTGGTAATATTCTCTCTGTAGGGGATATTCAGTGCTGCCCTCCGGACGTTATTCTGCAGTCTTTGAGGTTTGTCTGTAATATATTTATTTGCTCCTGAGTACAGGGCATTACAGTAATCTAATCTTGACATAAGAGCACTGGCTAGTATGGTACAGCTCGCTTTCGAGAGGTAAGGTCTGGAAGCTCTGATAAGTTTGCAGATGTACGTTGTGGATGAGGCAAGGGAGTTGGCTTGCTTTCTGAGAGTGAGAGGGGAGTCCAAATAGAATCCTAAAGTTTTAACTACAGACATCACCTTGATAGGGTTGTGATCAATGTTGAAGGATGTGTAGTTTGGGCTGAGTTTTTGGATATTAACTTCAGAGCCTAAGATTAGTAACTCAGTTTTTTCGTCATTCAGGCCTGAATGAGGATGTATATTTTGTTCACCAAGGCTGAGTCTGCCTCGAAGTTGCCCAAAAGGGGTATGAGGATTTGTGGGTCATCTGCATAATTAGGGTAGGTGACACCCAGTCTATCCAACTTGTCAAACAAAGGCTTGGTGAAGATATTATACATAGTAGGGAATACGCAGGAACCTTGTGGGACCCTGCAGGTTATTTTGATAGGGTCGGCATAGGCTGAAGTAGAGAAGACTCATGGTCCGGTTGGCTAAGAAGGATTGGACCCAAGTTGTAGCATCATTGGTGAAGCTGGCGGCAGTTTGGAGGTGGTTGCATAACACTGCATGGTCCACCAAGTCAAACGCTGCCGAAAAGTCCAGTAGGAGTAGCAAAGCTATTTTTCCATTGTCCTTTAATTCTTCAATTTGAGTCTTAAGGTCTAGCAGCGCTGTTTCAGTGCCATGGGGACGGCGGAAGCCCGATTGTCGTGAGCCAAGTAAATGGTTGGCTTCCAGATAGTCCTGAATTTGTATGTGAGCAGCTCAATTTAAGATTTTAAGAAGAAATGGCACAGTGGTGATGGGTCTGTAATTGGTGGGGATAGAGGGCTCCAGAGTTTGTGTTTTTAGTAATGGTAGAACCCAAGATTCTTTAAGGTTGGCTGGTACTGTGTTAGTTTTAAATGAGGAGTGTATCAACTGCATCCTTTGTTATCTGTGCTGGGCACATGTCGCCTTCACAGTTAGAAGGTTTGAGGGAGAGTATTATTTTCTCTGTTTCAGTAATGGAGATAGTCTTGAATCTAAAGGGTGTGGTTGTCCTAGGCACCAGGGGTTGACTAGTTTGTTGGTTAGTGAGTGGTAGTGAAGCCTTTTTTTTTAGCAGTTATGCATTGTAATTATGACATTTTATTCAATAGGGCATTTTGTATATTAGTACACCATACTTTATCCTTTGGGGCATTGTCTACCAGTTGGATTGGGGATTCTAGTTCTAGGAGGATGGAGAATAATTCTTTAGTGTTAGATTTAGCTTTCTCAATCCCATCATTGAAGGCATTCTTTTTGGCTTTAGTTATTTCTTTTTTGTAAATTTTTGCAAATTCTGTTAGGTTGTTTTTGTTCTTTTCAGAGGGGGAGTGCCGCCAAGTAGATTGGAGTTTCTTTTTTTGTGATCTTAAGGATTTAAGTTGGGGGGTGAACCAGGCATTCAGGTGCGCTACTTCCCTAGATTTGCGCAGTTTGACAGGAGCAATCATGTCCAGTGCCTTAGTCATAGCATTGTTGAAGGTATTTACCAATGCGTCGGGGTTGTCATTTTCCATTCCAGAGATGGCAGGGAGGAGAAGGGGGATGAGTTTTTCAGCAGTAATATCCTTCTTACTTCTGGTGGGGAGAGGTGGTGCCATGTTATTAGGCTTGGGGCTGAGGAGGTCTAATGCGGCAGAGAAGTTTATTAAGTGATGATCTGTCCATGATTGTGGGACAATATTGGTGATGCTGAGATTGCAGTTTAGTTTGGATACCCAGTCAAGGATCCTTCCTTTGATATGCGTTGGTGAGAGGACTTTTTGCGTGAGGCCATAGTTGTTTAGTAGGGTTGCAATAGATTCAGCATGTTTGTTGTCAGCATCATTAAAGCCTAGATTGAAGTCTCCCAACAGTAGTGTTTGAGAGTAATTTTTAGTGTTGTTGGCTAGAAGGCTGAGCAGAGCCTTCTAGTAGTGAGCAGAATGGGTGGAATGGAGTGGACGGAATGGATGGGGTAGTGAAGTGGATGGAGTATATTGGATGGACAGAGTGGATGAACTGGGTGGAGTGATGGATTAGATAAGATAGACAGAATGGAGTCCCTGGGTGCATTGAACAGTTGGGAAGGTTGGAATAAATGAAATTAATGGAATGGATGGAGCAGATGGAACACATGGAGCAGATGAGTGGAATGGACGAAATGGATGGAGCAGATGGAGTGGAAGGAATGGATGAATTGGATTGAGTAGAGGAAGTGGATGGAGTGGATGAAATGGACGGAGTGGATAGAACCAATAGAGCATAGGGAATGGATGAAATAGAATGGATGGAATGGGTAGAGTGGCTGGAATGGGTAGAGTGGATGTAATGGGTAGAGTGGATGCAAGGGGTAGAGTTGGATGCAAGGGGTAGAGTTGGATGCAAGGGGTAGAGTTGGATGCAAGGGGTAGAGTTGGATGCAAGGGGTAGAGTTGGATGCAAGGGGTAGAGTTGGATGGAAGGGTTAGAGTGGATGGAAGGGTTAGAGTGGATGGAAGGGTTAGAGTGGATGGAAGGGTTAGAGTGGATGGAAGGGATAGAGTGGATGGAAGGGTTGGAGCGGATGAAACGGATGAAGCGGATGGAGTGGATGAAATGGATGGAATAGATAAGAGTCGATGAAAAGGATAGAGTGGAAGGAATGGATAGAGTGGACGGAATGGATAGAGCGGATTGAATGAATAGAGCAGATGGAATGGATGGAGCGGGCCGAATGGATGGAGTCGACGGAATACATGAAATGGATAGAGCAAATTAAATGGATAAAGTGGATGGAAGTGGATGGAATGAACAGAGTGGATGGAATGGGCAGAGTGGATGGAATGGACTGTGAATGTAAATGTTAACAAGCCCCACACGTGTTTCACTATGTACCCTGCTTTCCTGTTCCCCATGCTTTTGCTTTATATCCGTATCCCCCACTCCTGTCACTGTAAGCCCAGGCCCCTGTCTCTATCCTTGCCAACCTGTTCCAAGTGCCTGGTCTCAGGCATTTCAAATATAACAGTCATATCACATCACTACGCTTACTCTCTACTATACACCATCACTCAACTAGAACACAGCTATACCCCTGATTAATTCGGCCTAGCTGTCCACATACGAAAACGACCCCATGAACACCTCACCACCCTATAAAACGCAGCTAGCCGAGCACATTCCGGCTAATTTCTCACATATGCGTCCTTCAGGCCTAACGCAGGCAGAGCCCAGTCTGGGTGTCCACTCACCAGACTGTACATATCTAACTGATATCTTCAGCACCACACCTAACGCTAGGATGCCGCTACCACCCGGCAATTACATCAGCTGCAACCATATCTGGTGCACCCACACACCTTACAACACTATCCTTCTCTACTAACCAGAACTACGGTTCCCGAGGGCATTCAACCTACCAGCGCTTTGAGGCCATACTAATGATATTGTCAAATCCTGAGGGCCACGTGGATTAGTATACCTCCGTCCCCAAGCACCAGTACTTGCTGACCGGTATTTGGAACCACAGATGGGGGGAAAACAGGAAACTCCAGGTTCCGGGTGGCTGCAAAGAAAAATACTAGGTTAGCTAATGGCTACACGGTATTCACAACAAGCACAAACAAATAATAACTAAGACCTACCCTGGATGTGAATGATGAGTGTGAGTTTTCCCCCCAAGGGTCAGATGAGTAGTGCAGAAGGGAATAACGGGACCACGGGATCTGAAGGGAAGAGGAGAGGATTTGATTGAAGGTGCACAGTTCTTGACAAAGTTCCAAGAGTTCAAAAGGTAACTGAAGTTGTATCAAGCGCCAAATCCAAAGATCAATCCATAAACAATCCCAGAAAACAGTTCAAAGTTCAGATAATCCAGTTATACAGGTCAGAAGAAATCCAAGCGCCAAAGTTTAAGGGCAATCCAGAAGAAAAACGAAGTCCAAAATCCAAGAAATTCGATAAGCATGAAGTTCAAAACACAGGAAGTCGCTAAACGCCGAAAGATCAGCTGAGAAGCAATGTGTGCAAAGGCCAAGCCCCTTTTATTGCAGTCTTCCTGATTCGTTGGCCAATCGGGGACGATTTCCTGGTCACATGATCTTTCACTTGGTCACATGATCCATTTTCCTGGTCACGTGATCTTTCACTTGGTCACATGATCCCTTCTTCGTGGCGATCCGCGTCGAGCGGAGGACCGCAGTATGGAGTGGTGATCTCCTCCGCGCTTGCAGTCTCCAAGGCAATCCCCACTGTAGGCGTGGAAATCGATGCCAGGGATGCCTCAGAGTGTAGCGTCCCACTAACGATCGAGCAGAGGTGATCGCGGGAGGGTTCCATGTTTCTCTCCGCCGCCTGCATATCACCCGGTCTTGATTGGATGAGTCTGAAAGCATGACAGAGCCCCCCCCCCTCAACGGCACACGTCCTCGTGGGCTATGGGGGTTGTTCTTATGAAACCGGGCAACTAGGAGTGGAGCATGTACCTGATCAGCGGGTTCCCAAGATCTTTCTTCCGGGCCGTAACCCAACCAGTCCACTAGATAATAAAGACGGCCCTTTGTGAGACGGGATCCAAGAATATCATTAACCTCGTACTCTTCAGAAGTACCTTTCATTACAGGAGAAGGAGGTAGGATGATACGAGTGGGAAGAGGACATGGTTTGAGAAGAGAAGTGTGGAACACAGGGTGTATTCGCCAAGTAGTTGGCAGGGAAACCTTGTAGGCTACTGGATTGATGACTTTGGTGATACGATACGGCCCCACGAAGCGAGGAAGCAGTTTACGACAACCGGGTACAGGTAGGTGTCTGGTGGAAAGCCATACCCGATCCCCAACTGCATAAGTGGGGGCAGTAGTTCGTTTCTTATCAGCAGCCCGACACATAGAAGCCTGTGCTTCCTGGAGATGTAACATGACTTGGCCATGGATGTCTTTAAGATGCTGTACACATGAGGAAACAGAAGGGGAGAGTAGTGGAGGTACATCTGGAATAGGAAGTATGCGAGGATGCTGCCCATACAAGGAATAAAAAGGTAAATAGCCTGTGGATGAGTGGGGTGCATTATTGTAAGCAAATTCAGCTACATGCAGTAGTTTGTGCCAGGATTGTTGATGTTGTAAAGAGAGACAACGAAGATATTGCTCCATGGTTTGGTTGACACGTTCGGTTTGCCCGTCAGTTTCAGGATGGTAAGAGGACGAGAAAGACCTAGTTATCTCGTAAGGGACTGCCAAAATCGGGAAGTAAACTGGGAGCCCCAATCAGAAATTACAATAGCAGGTAACCCAAAAAAACAAAAGATATGGCGGAAGAAGAGGTCAGCCAGGGCAGTTGCTGTAGGTATATCGGTGCAGGGAATGAATCGGGCCATCTTCGTGAAGGAATCAATCACTACCCAAATAGTATCAAACCCACTAACTTTAGGTAAGTCAGTGACGAAATCCATCGTAATTGTATGCCAGGGTTTAACTGGAAGAGGCAATGGTTGTAATAGGCCTAGAGGACGACCTTTTCTGTTTTTGCATTGGGCACAAACCGAACAGGAAGATACATAAGCCATTGTATCTCTGTTCATGGAAGGCCACCAACACCAACGTTGGAGCAAGGCCAGTGTGCGCTTCTGGCCGGGATGACCATTTATGGGAGCATCATGAGACCATTCTAATGCGATGGAGCGAGTGTCTGGTGTTGGTATGTATAATCTGCCCTGTATATATGGTAGACCTTCATACAATTCTATCTCCCACTCTCGTAGTTGCTCTGGACGTAACTCGACCCATTGTCGAACTAAGGTTAGTAAGTCTTTAGTTGGCGTACAGAGACAGATGATGTGTTTGCTGTCCAGAAGTGTCTCCGGAAAGACAGGCAAAGAAACGCCCCCATGAATGCGGGAAAGAGCGTCCACTTTGCCGTGGGCTATGCCTGGTCGGTGCTTAATGACAAAGTCATATGCTGCGAAGAATAAATGCCAGCGGACTTGGCGGCTATTAGTGCACTTGAATGTGGCCAAATCCTGAAGATTGCGATGGTCAGTATAAACCGTGACCTGATGTTTTGCCCCAAGTAAATGGTGACGCCAGACTTGGAATGTATCTTTAATGGATAGAAGTTATTTTTCTGTGACTGTGTAATGGATTTCAGCCTGAGTGAATTTTCGGGAATGAAAGGCAACCGGATGTAGGAGACCTGTGGAGGGGCATGGTTGAGACAAGACAGCTCCCAGAGCATAGGAGGAGGCATCAGCTTCAAGAATAAAGGGGAGATCTGGATTGGGATGCTGTAGAATAGGAGCTGTGGTGAAAGCTGTTTTGAGAGCTGAAAAAGCATCTTGTTGAGAAGAGGACCAAACAAACGGGATACGAGGGCTAGTGAGTTGAGTTAATGGGGAAGCCAAGGCTGAAAACTCTGCAATGAATCGCCTGTAGAAGTTGGCGAAGCCAAGGAATGACTGCACTTCTTTAACAGTTTGTGGAATGGGCCAATCTGCGACTGCACGGATCTTGGTTGAATTCATAGCCAAACCGCCAGACGTGATGTGAAAACCTAGGAAGTCTACTTCCTTGGCGTGAAATAGGCATTTTTCTGGTTTAGCGTAAGGGGAGTGTGTGCGCAGCCGGTTCAGGACTTCTCGTACATGAATGACATGATCTTGGTGTGATTGAGAAAACACCAAAATATCATCCAGATATACCACCACATAGTTATCTATGATGTCATGGAATATTTCATTCATAAACCTCTGGACGGTTGCGGGTGCGTTACATAGCCCAAAGGGCATGACAGTATATTCGAAGAGACCATATTTGGTACAAAAAGCTGTTTTCCATTCATCCCCTTTTCGGATGCGTATGATATTATACGCTCCTCGCAGATGGAGCTTGGTAAAAATAGTGGCATGTGTGAGACGATCTAGCAGTGGAGTGATAAGGGGTATGGGGTATCTATTCTTGATCGTAATGTTGTTCAGACGGCGATAATCAATGCAGGGGCGAAGATCGCCTTCCCTCTTGGGTACAAAGAATATAGGACTAGCTGCAGGAGACTGAGGGTCTGATGTGGCCTAAACGTAAAGAGTGTTGTATGTACTCTTTAAGAATCAGGTCTTCAGATGCTGAAAGGGAGTATATGCGTCTGTGAGGCACAGGGACCCCTGGTTCCAAATCTATCGGACAATCAAAGGGACGATGCGGGGGTAAGTGTTCAGATGATTTTTTATCAAACACTTCCAAGAAGTCATGATATTGTGAGGGTTTCTGGGCCGAAATCAGACATACCACATGCCTAGGAGGGTCAACCTCCATCTGTGAGTCTTGTAAAGACAAATGAGCTAATGCCCCGAGTGCTTGTGCTGGTGTCGTTGCCTGCTCTGGGGATAACAAACAATGTTCCTGACAGTACAAGGATTCGAAAGAAATGGAGCCCAAGGACCAGTTAATGAGTGGATTATGTGTGCGTAACCAGGGAATACCAAGGATAATACCATATTGAGGGGTAGTTATCAAGTCAAAACTAAGGATTTCCTGGTGTGTGTCCTGCAATATGAGAGTTATGGGTGCCGTCTGTTGCCTGATAGGTCCCGAAATCAACGGAGAACCATCAACCGCTTGTACAGGTTCTGGATGCTTTTTATTTTGTAAAGGGAGATTGAGGGACGCGGCCAAAGCACTGTCAACGTAATTACCTGTTGCACCTGAATCGATGACCAAGTGTACCTGATGTTTAACGTTGTCAGAGGAAAACAAAATTGCCGGAAGACACAAAGGCCTGGTTGAATCCGACAATGAAGGGGGTATGTACGATTGTACTGGTAGGCTCGTCCGCGCCCCCTTATCTAAGGACGAGCCTTCAGAAAACCAGTTGGCTTTTGTTTGGGTCTTCGGGGACATTCCTTGACAAAATGACCTGACACTCCGCAGTAAAAACAAGCATTAGCGTTTTTTTTAGAGAGCGTCTTTCTCTCTCTAAGGGTGAGATGGGACTACGTATTCCCCCTATTTGCATGGGTTTGCTAGTTTGTTCTGTAGAGTTCGAGCTTAGGGAAAATACAGGATTCGTTCTCTTTATTTCAGTGTTTCTTTCATTGAACCGGGCATCAACTTGTAAGACCAAGTCAACCAATTCAGGTTATTGAGTAGGTAAGGTAGGTATGACGGACAGGGCGTCCTTCAAACGTTCGCTGAGACCTTTGTAGAACACAACTGCCTTTTTTTCTTCTGGCCAGGCAGTTTCGACAGACAATTGGTTGAATCGTGTTATGTATTCTATTAAAGTGGTTTTTCCTTGGGTCAAATCTAGGAGTTCGAGGTCCTGTGTTTGTGCTTTATGTCGTGTGTCAAAAACCTTAGTCATTTCTACCACCAGTCTATCAAAATCATACAAAACGGGACTATTATTCTCCAATAGGGGATTCGCCCACGTAGCGCTTAAATGAGACAAAGTGAAAGCTGCCTTAGTAGTTGAATCAGGGAAGGCCTGTGGTCGACATAAAAAATGTAGTTTACACTGATTTAGGAAAGTGCAAAATTTACGTGGGTCACCCTGGAATTTCTCGGGGGCTGCCAAAGGAAATGGGGTAGGGACGTAGACTGGGGCTGGTGCCACTGCTCCTACAGGTGGTGCAGCCTGTTCGGTTGCATCTCCAAACTCCTCATCTGGTGGTAAGGCGTGTCTTTCACTTTGTATGGCATCTAACCGCTGATGAATAGCCGTGTTAGAGGCTGTCATGTCAGCTCTTAAGACAGTGATTGCTTGTACAAGCGCAGCCACCGGATCCCCGGCGGAGGCATCCATAATCCAGTGGTAAAAGGCTTCTCAGTCTGTCAAATCCTGAGGGCCACGTGGATTAGTATACCTCCGTCCCCAAGCACCAGTACTTGCTGACCAGTATTTGGAACCACAGATGGGGGGAAAACAGGAAACTCCAGGTTCCGGGTGGCTGCAAAGAAAAATACTAGGTTAGCTAATGGCTACACGGTATTCACAACAAGCACAAACAAATAATAACTAAGACCTACCGTGGATGTGAATGATGAGTGTGAGTTTTCCCCCCCAAGGGTCAGATGAGTAGTGCAGAAGGGAATAACGGGACCACGGGATCTGAAGGGAAGAGGAGAGGATTTGATTGAAGGTGCACAGATCTTGACAAAGTTCCAAGAGTTCAAAAGGTAACTGAAGTTGTATCAAGCGCCAAATCCAAAGATCAATCCATAAACAATCCCAGAAAACAGTTCAAAGCTCAGATAATCCAGTTATACAGGTCAGAAGAAATCCAAGCGCCAAAGTTTAAGGGCAATCCAGAAGAAAAACGAACTCCAAAATCCAAGAAATTCGATAAGTATGAAGTTCAAAACACAGGAAGTCGCTAAACGCCGAAAGATCAGCTGAGAAGCAATGTGTGCAAAGGCCAAGCCCCTTTTATTGTAGTCTTCCTGATTCGTTGGCCAATCGGGGACGATTTCCTGGTCACATGATCTTTCACTTGGTCACATGATCCATTTTCCTGGTCACGTGATCTTTCACTTGGTCACATGATCTCTTCTTCGTGGCGATCCGCGTCGAGCGGAGGACCGCAGTATGGAGTGGTGATCTCCTCCGCGCTTGCAGTCTCCAAGGCAATCCCCACTGTAGGCGTGGAAATCGACGCCAGGGATGCCTCAGAGTGTAGCGTCCCACTAACGATCGAGCAGAGGTGATCGCGGGAGGGTTCAATGTTTCTCTCCGCCGCCTGCATATCACCCGGTCTTGATTGGATGAGTCTGAAAGCATGACAGATATATAGAGCTCTATATAAATGCCAAGTAACATAACATGTTTGGGCAAGTACTGGTACTTCCAGTTGGACCGAAGTATGGGGTGGAGGGCGGTTGGGTGTTTTTTATGCAGCACACTACGTTGACGTAAAGATACAATGGTTGAGGTTTGGATTCCGGGTATACTTGGGGTACCGATTTAGGTTTAGACACATTTCCCTCTCCGTGACATGATGGGGGCCGCTAACCTGAGCAGGAAACTTAAGTTGATGTCCTGGAATGTAAATGGTTTGTGTTCCCGGATTAAACCGGGCCTGGTTCTCCAGTTTGTGGACAGGTACTCCCCAGACGTGGCTTTCCTCCTCGAAAAACACTTGGCAGGTTCAGACTGCAATTTTTTCAGGTGAACTATTTATAGAAGCGCAACACATGTAGGCTTCTTTCAGGGCTCCCGAGGGGTGCTGGTACTCATTCACAAGTGGTTGCCCTTCCGGGTCCTCTACGCTAAAAAGAACCTGCAGGGTAGATTTGTCCTAGTGGTGTGAGCATTGTGAGACACCACCATTGGTATCCTGGCCATCTATGCCCCTCTGTCGCTGTCCATGGACCTCCTAGACACCATTCAGAGTTTATTATATTACTCTCCCATCAACCCATACTGTGGATCTTTGGTGGGGGAGAGGGAGATTTTAATGATGTCATGGACCCATCTATCGACCACACTCACCTGCGGGGCAGGCACCCAGCTATACCCACGAAACTGCACACCTTCATGACTGTGTTCGACCTGTGTGATGTGTGGAGATCGGTTAACAAACACACCATGGTCTACTCTTTCCACTCCAGGGCACACACCTCTATGTCTAGAATAGATTAATTCTTTCTTCTGCAACTGCAGGCACATCTGATTAGCTAAGCCAGGTTCCTGATGAGAGGGGTCTTAGACCACTCCCTACTCCTTATTGAACTGGAGAGCGGCAGACCCAAGCATCGGACGGGGTGACATTTCAACACTTACTTCCTTGGCTTTCCTGATATCTCAGAAGGGGTTATGTTCAAAACCGAGGACTATTTCACACTTAACACTGGGTCAGTTGACAGTCTAGCAATACTCTGAAGGCTACAAAGCAGCACTGATAGGCAAACTGACGTCCTTGATTTTGGCAAATTGCAGCTACGAACCTGGGCACACTTGCCATGCATAGTCTCCTCCTGCCGGCTCGAGAAACATTGTGGAATATCAAACTGGATAACGCCCGGCAAGTGCATGGTACTAGTTTAAGCTACTACACTGGGGATAAGACTGGGAAAATGCTGGCTTGGTTGGAGCAGCTCAATAAAGGGAAGACACATCAGGTTAATATTGGATGAGACCGGGGATGGCCATACAGAGGATTCGGAGATTGCAGAATGCTTCGCGCATGCTACGAAATGCTATATCAGGCCCTTGTGAGACCTGAACAGGCTGATCCTGGCCCTCTCTGTGACATTGTGCTTCCTCGTCTCTCTGCAGAACAGTCGACCAGCCTGGATGCAGAGATTACTGAGGAAGCGGTCACAGAGGCCACCTTGCGGCTTCAATCTGGGAAAACCCCAGGCACCAATGGGTTCCCAGTGGGGATATGGAAGAAGACAGGTGGCCTGACAGTTCAACACTTGCTCAAACTGTTCCTGCACAGTAGGGAGGAGAGTACTCTGTCCCCGGATCTGAGGCAGGCCATTATAGTTGTCATACTGAAGAAAGACAAGCCCCCTACCTTGTGCCCTCCTAATGACCTTTTTTCTCTTCTAGATGGCGAAACCAAGATACTAGCTAAGGTGCTCACAAAAATCAGCTGTTGCGGGTGATCAACTCACTAATACACCCGGACAAGTGTGGTTTTCTGCCAGACAAATCTACCTGTATGAATATCAGGCGCCTCCATCTGACTATGGGCTGTGCTTCGGTCCTCCCTGAACCCCTGGCACTTCTTGCCATAGACTTTGAAAAAGCAATCGACTCAGTCTTGTGGGGGCACTTGTGAGAGGTGTTGGCAAGGATGGGCTTCGGGGAGCAATTTACACAGTCGGTCAAACATTTATACAAGGCTCCTGTCGCTGAAGTTAGGCTAAACGGGGCAAAATTTAGACCCTTCCCCCTGGGGCAGGGAACCAGACAGGGCTGCCCACTCTCCCCTTTTGTTTACAAATGCTGTTGAACTGCTGGCTCTACAGCTTCGGATGGATCCAACATGGAAAGGTTTTCGTTGGCCCACCTGCCACGAGGATAGGGTCTCGCTTTATGCTGATGACCTGTTGATATTTCTGGGTGACCCAAGGGTCTCTTGTCCCACTGTAACTCAATATCTCAGAAATAGAAAAGCAGTTAGTGGTAGAGCCGGATCATTAGGGTTAGTTGTCACAAATCAATAAAGGGAGGCCACCTGGTGATTCTCCCTGACTGCCCCTATGATGTCTCATGGACAGGCTTGTCTGGGGTTCACATTGGTCTTGATCCCCTCGAGTTTCTTTCTTGCAATCTACACACAATCACAGAGAGGTTTCTGCAGGATGTGAGGCATTGGCACACTCTCCCAATAACACTTCTGGGGAAGGCAGCGCTATTTAAAATGCTAATTTTGCCTAGATAGCTCTTCGTCCTCCAGAACACCCTCCTTCTGGTGGCCCGGACCAAGGTTGTCAGAGTGGACTTGGCCCTTAGGAACCTGCTGTGGAGTGGGAAGCCCAGGATTGCTCTGTCTACGCTACAGCGTTCAGCACGTGAGGGAGGCATAGGGTTGCCGGACATAGCACACTACTACTGGGCATCCCAAATGGCGGTGATTAATGACTGGCTGCAAGGGGACCCGGCTCTACCCCATGTCAAGGCTGAACAGGCATGGATGGGACAGGTCACGCCGATCCAAGTACTCTACATGGTTGGTAATGACCCGGCTCTACCAGCAATAACCAGACATGTGATTAAGGTTTGGGGGTCAGCACTTGGGAGCACTGGATGGGGTGGTAGACGGACACTGGCCCAGCCTCTGTGGCAGAGCTCGCTCCTTCCCGAAATAAACAAAATTGGTGCATTTGGTACTTGGGTTCGCTGTGGTATTATAACCCTTAACCATATACTATACGAGGGGGTGTGGTCCCCTTCCCCACTCTAGTACTCTCTTATGGGCTCCCTGCGGTGGAAACCTTTCACCATATTCAGGTCACCCACGCACTATGTACCCAGTTCACCAATATGCATGTCGTCACACCCTGCTTCCCCCTGCAGGCCAACATTCTGGCACAACGAATAGACAAAGGTCACAAGTGTCCTGTATCAATGCATATCCTTCTCGTCACAGGAATTGCCTGATCTGCAGTGCAGGTGGGAAACAGAGGTGGGGGTTATACACCCTGAAGACTGGGCCTTGATGTTCCCGAGAGAGGTAGCGATTTCCTACCAGTTTCGTTTGGTCCAGCTGAAGATTTTACTTGGAATATATTACTTGCATACCCTGCTCTTTGGATACAGTTGGGCAGCCCACGAGCGATGCCCGAGATGCGACTGAGCAGATGGTACCTTTTTCCATATCATATGGGAATGCCCGCTAATACGCAGTTTCTGGGACAGACCTCTGACTAGGCTGGCCAGGGTGGTGTGGGAACCCATGCCTGTTGAACCTAAGCTATTGTTGTTGGTAATCTGGTGTGCCCACTCCTATGGTCGCTATGACAAGTTGGTGATATCCGTAACAGCCATTCTGGCTAAGAGAAATATAGCAATGTTGTGGGGCAAGCCAGATATACAAATGGGTGTCGGATCTGGATGGCTGCATGTTTTATGAAAGAAGAATTGACAACGCACAATGGTGCCTGACCAAATTCCAGAAAATATGGCACAAATGGGAGGAAGCGGGTGATGGGGTCCTTCAAATGGAAGAGGTGTGTCTTTTGCTTTGTTTGTGCTTATGTTTTGGCCCGCTCTGTACCTTGTCCTTTCATATGCCTGGAACTTTTTGAATTGTGTCAATCATGGTGCTGCTTTGGTTTTGTTTGTTGTATGTTTCAAATCATTAAAATTGTGTTCTAAAAAAAAGTCTAACAAGGTCAACAAAGGTGGGGCTTTGAGTTTTTGTGTCATGTAAGGTAAAAAGATGGAACACGTTGCTTGACTGCAAACAATCAAGAGGCAAATAAAAAAGTCCAACTACAAACCTGATTACCAGGGTATCCTGTAGGTAAATAGGAGAACTATACAGAGCAGTGTGGGAAGGTGAAGCGATATGCACGGCTCGCCCCGCGTTCCTCTATTGCTCTCAGGGTTCTCTCCACCTTGTTTCCTATGTTAACTGAAAGTTCAAAGAGGCGAATGGAGAGAGAGTGAGTGAGTGCAGCACTAAACATGTCCTCCATGTAACTCTCACCTGGTATCTACGGGGACGGCATTCAGCCTGTTCTGACCTCTTACGACCTCAGACCCTTCCCTGGAGGCTATTCGACTGGAGACTGGGCCTGAAACACAGGATTGGTAGAGTTTAACTCCCTATTGTCTCTGTGTGCTTGAATCCCTTCTTCCCCGGGGTCCAACCCTTCCCTTTGATCCACAGCTCACCTTGTTTTCTTGGATAGTGTGCTCTCCGTCCTGCTTTCAGCGCAGAGGCGCGTTGATTGATGGGGGATCGTTGCTGCCTAGTTACTTCACTGGCAAGAGTCCGACAGGTAAGTATAATGAGTCTTTTGAACAGTTTTCTAACTTCGTTCCTTTCCTTCCTTAGATGATGGCCGGCGTCCGGGGATGGCGGCGTACTGCTGAGATGAGTAGCGCTGAAGGTGAGTGAGAGCGCGATGCACCCCTTTCGTATTTTTATTGAACCAAGTTCTTTTTCTGTGTCTTAGGTGCCGCGACGTTGTCAGCGTGGATGCCGGTTATGAAGAACAAATGCGGTGAGTAAGCGCGGTATGCGGCGCCTCTAGATGTTTCCACGCTAACCTGGAGTGTCTTTTCCCTCTTGCAGATGGATAAGAAGTTCTGGAGACAGAGTTCCCCCAGAACGGCTGGTATTCAGGTAAGCGTTTGAAGCTCGTACAGTATTTAAAAATAAGCGAAGATTTGCAGAATGCTTACTAATGCCTTTTTTCTGTTCTTTTCCATTTTCCTTAGGGAGCGGCGTGCCGGGATGGGAATGACACCGCCGAAGATGCCCGCAGAACAGAAGGAGCGACGAATGATGGGCAGAAGCGCTGCAAGGTAAGGCTGTTCCCAACGGTGTTCTTGTTCTTGCAAGAGCTGAGCGCAGAAGAAAGATGCAGGTCTACTGGAGACCGATCCGAACACAGCGAGTGTCACGCTGCAGGTGCAGAAAACACAAAGCATGTTTCTAAGCCTGGGCGTGGCTTAAATAGTCTCTGGGTATCCCAGGTGTCTCTGGGCTGAACCACACCCAAAAGACTAGACTGCATATGCAGTTCTGGGAACCAGAATATGTGGGGGCATCCATCTTGTCCCCATCAATGCACTACAAGTCCAATCCCCAATGTTATCCTATGGGAGTAAGTAAGTCTGGTGCCACAAGCGCCAAGTCTGACTCCAAGTGGGTCTTTGGAGGGATGGAGAGGCCCTTGAGGGCCATGTAGGTGATTGTGCTGGCTCCAGCCTGACATCTTGGAGGGCTGGGGACATGAGGGGCAGGAATCATGACACTCCACTCCTAAGTGCCAAAGGCCTGTGTGGGAGTGCTAGATAAGAATTATTTTTTCTTTTTCAAATAATTGCAAACTAGAAGTAATTGTGATGATGCTTGTATTAAGATAATAACTACATCTTGTCTGCCAATTACCAGTATCTGTTAACTTTATTTTCATTTTTTTTTTTTTTAAACAGCCTGGACAGTCCATTACATAACACAAAATTGCAGTATTGCTGCTGTAAACACTGCATTGTGCCCATGCTTTACAGTAAAGTTTAGGCTAGTGCGTCTAAATCTCAGTGTCAACTAGATTTCATTTTGTTGAGAAAGATGCATTATAGTGCCGAGTGAACACTTGTGAAAATGTATATGATCACACGGCCAAATGCTTTTGATGGCAAACCTATTTCTGTGACCTGCTGGCTGCACACACCTCTGTAACTGGTGCTGAAAGCATAAGCTGCCCCCCCCCGCCCCCCCAGCGCCACCTGACTCGCTAGACGATGTCTGCCCCTCTCCTCACTGCCACCCGGTACATCTGTACCTCTCTTATGTGCCCCTCTTGATCCAATCTCTCCACTGTGTATCAGTTCTGTTGTTACCTCTGAAAGGCGCTCCATTATGTATCTGTATTATTTTACACCTCTGTAAAGTGCTCCATTGCTTCTTGAAGCCAGGTCCGCGCTCAATAAATGCCATAATTATACTTCTTGACATTCTATCTTATCACCATGTTGCTTTATACCAGCTACCCTGAAAGGGAGATGGCCGCAAACTACACTATTCCACCTAGTTTGCCCAGCTCTCTGACTGCTAAACCATCCACTCTGCTTAGTCTCTTACTTTCTTTCCTCTTACATAATGAACAGACAAGGCTAACTAGATGTTTACGCAAAGTAGTAATTAATAGTTCCATTCAGTCTATATATCTACAGGTCTACTGCAATACCACACACTGTAGGTAGCCGCCAGAGCTTGCTTTACTCTATGATTATGATAGGGTTTTAGATTTACTCCTGTTAGAGAGAGGCAGCCAAACTGTTTTCATATAATTGCTATCATATTTATTTGTTTGTATCCATTCATGCAGCTAAACTGTTACATTTTGCAGGTACTCCTATAGTGGTTGAAACTTTTATTCACCCACTCATAGTCGTGTAGGGTGAGTCCCAATACAGGGGATGTTTGAAGTTATTTTTTTATTACATTTTCTTTGTTTGCAGTAAATACATTTTCAGTTGTAACACTTCATGTATTTGATTCTGCCCTGCCATACATTATTATTAAATAACAAATGATATAACTAGCATATCGCTATAAGGTGGGGTGCTAGTCTTGACTTCTTTGCACCTTTATTGTAGGCTCTTGTCAAGACGGATGGGATATTTACATTAGTGTTCTTCATGAGCCAAGCGGAAGGACTATTTGTCTTGCGCAACAAGTGCAGGCCATCCTCACAGAGTCCCAACACAACATGGGCTGACAAATCACAAGCTTCTTCGTGCAGACCAGGTACAGAAATATCAGCAGAGATAGTCAAAACTCACATTCGTAACCGGCAGAAACGTCCGGTGCACCCTCACAGCACTCCGCAGTTCCTGCTGCTGTGTTATCAATTTTCTGTGGTGTACATAAATTACCATCTAAAGATGGAAAATGATTTTTGGTGTGACCTAGCATTAATCAGTCATTGTTCTGATGAGCCTCCACAAAGAACAGCATTAAGGAGATGTTTCACAGCTGGAGTTGGTACCTTTTGTGACAAAGTTCTCTGCCTGGTGACATCTACTTGGCTGACCATGGTGGCTGGGTACCTCCCCAAGCTAGTGGAGGATGGGCAGGAAGTCATATAGGAAGGATCCCCACTTTTAGTCCCCATCTCACGGCTGCGTACAGTCACATGAGAATAGTTAAGAATGTGGTTCCCTAAACCGCAATAGCTTCCAACACTGATAATTGGAAATAATATGGAACTAGTAACATAAGCCTTTCCCCATGGCCATAAACAACCATTTTGTGAATTCTTGTATAGGGTAGTTCATAGCCACTGCCCCTTTAAGAGAGCTGAAAACCATGGAAGGGTAAAATACAAGGGAATAAAATCTCTTAATCGCGGGAAGTGGACACCCACTCAGACATCAAAAGCACAGTACATTTTTCTCTGGCGGCCACTAGGCAAGCGTGTACACATCTCACATTTCTGCAGCACTCACCAAGCCTGTCCAAAAATCAAGGGCCCACTACACTCGGGTGAAATATTCACGCAGCACGTCCTCTGCAAACACCAACAATGCAATCGCCTTCAAGCAGCACAATCACAGAGAGCTCTAGCTGGGAAATGGTGGCCTATCCAAAGGTGATTGCATCCTACTAACCTTCAAGCAAAACATCTGCAGGACCCAGGCTCACACAAAATAACCATCATACGCTAGGAGATTGCCAGGAACAGCCAGAAGCACTGCAGGAAAGGAAACAGTCATCTAAAATGGTGTGTCAGCCTTTTAAAGGCTTGGTCCAACACCAAAAAGTACAAACCAACACTTGAGTGACCAGTTATAGTCAGCCGCCAATCAGTGGCCAACACTCATCACCATCCACAGGTGAAGGCCTTCAAATGAAGCCTAACACCAGGGGACGGGTGGCAGGGGTATATATGCGCAAGCTCTCAGGCAATGCGGATCCTAGGGGTAGGAGCGGGCGACAGGAACTTGTAAAAGGTTGTAGTGAAAGGAAGGAGTTTGAAGGTGGTTGGAGAGAAAGCAAGGTGTGTGCAGGGGAGGTTGAAGCATATAGTGGGAGATAAGAAAGGTGGATGTGGAGATAGAAATGATAGAGGTGGTAATGGAACATCAGGTATTTAGCAAAGACATAGCTAGTAATATCAGAAAGGAACAAGATCATGCTTGGACGAAGGCAAGGGTTACAGGCAAGGGCTGGATCTGAGAGGGCCAGGCCCATAGTGGGAGAGGGAATGAGCATAAGGCGTGTTGTCGAGGAAGGGCAGGAGGAGCGATCTAGAGAAGGAAGAAGTAAGTCTCTCTCCATTACACCTGTAACAACTGGGGAAGGCCAGCCCAGTTGCCTGCGTCTGGGAGATGCACAAGGAGAAATCCTTAAGACTGAGTCACAGGGAGACCACATAACGTGGGGAGGTTCTTTCCATACAAGCCATTGTGACCCAATTGGAAACTTCTGAGTAAAGGTTATCCTCCCCCTCTGCTACGTGTAACTCTGCAAAATAGTGCATTCTGGAGTACTTGGAGCCAAAGTGTCTCCTCTGTTGGTGAGGGGTCATTCGTAGGGCAGTGCAGGGGGAAGTGTATCACCCACACTCTGAAGACCACAGAACAAGTGGGTTTAGCTCCAGTATTGGTGGTTGTGGTTGGCAGGGGCTGCCCCAGTTGCTGCCACCAAATGATGCACCAATTATTTTTGTCCCTACAGATGAACTATGACGTGTCTGAACCCAACTACTTTGGCCAATGCAACAATACCCCTCCTGAAGCACTAATCTTTTGGTTGTATGCCCTCCATTTGGTTTCGGCCAAAACGACCGAATTGAAACGACCTACCCAACCAAAATTCACCAAATGTTTGACCTTCTAAAAGGTCAACTTTTGGTTGGGTAGGTCTTTTCAATTCGGTCTAGGGCTGCGGGGGTGTCCCCTGCAATCCCTGCTCACTATACTGTGAGCAGGGGTGTCCCCGCAGCTGTCCTGCAATCCCCCACATTTTTTTTTTTTTTTTTTTTTTTTTAAAAGGCTGCTTGGTTGTCCCACGCAACCCCCCGCTCACTATACTATACAGTATACTAGAGACCCCCGGAGCAGACCTGACCAAAAAAAAAAGGAAAGGACCCTGCAGCGCCGGTTCCCAATCACGCAAGTGAAAGGGAACAGATGTTGCAGGGACAGAGCGAGACGGAATGCAAGGTAAGTAGGTGTGTGGGTAGGGGTGTGTTGGGGGTATGGGTAAGGCGGTAATGTTCAGGGGAGAAAAGACCGAAGATTATTCCGGAAAAAAAAAACTGCAGTCTTTTCTCCCTCGAACATTTCCGCTTCTGGCATTCAACCCCAAATCCCCAATTGCAGACAAATATCTACCTTATCTGGTGGGGTGGGAGAGCTTCTTAATGATTGTCAATAGGAGTACACAGGGATACCTCCTTGAATGATGGAGATTTTACCCACACTCACCAAGAACTGTGGGGAGGCCTTTGAAGTCAGAGCCTTGGTTAGATGGTATGGACAAAGATATGAGTGCTGTGTGGAGATGTGTTGTTGCACAACAACGGAGCAAACGTACGTATAGTTCAACCAGTTGTGATGCACTGCCTCCTTTACCATACTATAGCTGCAGAATGGGTGTGTCTGAATAGAGTTGCTGGAATTCTGCCTAACGACGAGGGAATGTGGACATGGGTATTGAGCGAATGTGTATATGGCTTTTGAGCGAGGCACTGCCTGACCTTAACATCTCCAGTGGCTGCGGAATTGGAGTGACTAAAGGGAGGGAATTTGGGTTGTTTAACCGTGACAGAAATGCTCGGGCCGAAATGACTGCACCCGATCTGACTGAAAATACGCATTTTAATACGGTAATTTCTGCCGCAAACATATATATTGCCTGTGTGCCCCCTCTCTGAATCCACGTATCTTGGGGACACCCGTAACCCGCATCGCCCACCCATCCCTCTCCCCACTTACAGTTTAATTCAAGACACTTGCGAAAGCCACCCTCTGTCTCCTGTTGGAGGTTGAACAAGGGTAGCCTTGTTCAACCCCAATTTGTCTCCTCTCCTGCAACACTGGTTCCTTCCACTGACGTGGATGGGAACTGGCACTGTAGGGTCCCCTTTTATTTTTTTTACTTTATTCATCGGCAAGCGAGGGACACCCTGGCAAATCCAAATGCCATTGTAGCGAATAAGGGAGCAACCCCCGGACCCCGTTGTTCGTTACAATAGTACCGTATGGTAAATATGTTCGTATTTTCCACCTGTACGTCATTTTTGCTCAGCCGAAATTCAAACATATTTGCCATACGATACTCAAATAATCTTCAACATACAAGACAACCTAGAAGAAAACACCACACTAGAGAATTGTCCTCGTGATATATTCAACTGGATGAACCTCAACCACCTCAAAATCAACCCAGGCAAAACAGAGATGATGATTGTTTCAAAAAAAGGGAGGAGACATCAGCTACATCCCCTGGCCAAGAGAGCTCTGCACCACACCAGTATCATAAAAAACCTAGGGGTCCTGATGGATAACAACCTCACTTTAGAGCCACAAGTAAACGCTTTACTCAAGAAATGTTTCTTCCTCCTGCAAGCAGCAAAAAGGATCCTTCCGTTCCTGTCGTTCGCCAACAAAACACTTATCATCGCTCTGATCATGTCCAGAGTAGACTACGCCAATAGCCTATACCTGGGCATGCCCGAACGACTTCTAAAAAAAACTACAACGCATACAAAATGCGGCAGCCACACTCCTCCTCAAGCTACCTAGAAGATAACACATCACACCCGCGCTAAAAATACTTCACTGGCTACCATTAAAACAGCGAATAAAGTTCAAGTCCATGTGCATCACGCACAGAGCAATACACAAACAAGGCGCAGAATTCCTAAGCGATAAACTACGCCTACATCAACTGACAAGAACACTGAGATCAAGCACCGACATCCGCCTGGAACCAAGACCCTATGACAGAAGAAAACTCGGAGGATCCTCTTTCTCTCACCAGGCACCGAAAACCTGGAATGACCTACCTAAGAATATACGGAACACAACAAACCACCTAGCATTCAGGAAACTCCTCAAATCATGGCTCTTCACAGCGTAACTACAACAGCGACGCACTAGAATGCCCAACCCGCTAAACAACGATGAATAAAAACACCAACCTCGGTCACTCCCAAAATGGACCTACACGGAACCCAAAGAACGGACCCCACGACAGACCATAAATTATTAAGGGAAACAGCCACAAAAGGAGGTCCATATAAACTGATCACACACCCAGTCCGAGACGAAAAGCCCCTTAAATGACTCATCCACTGCCTCCCAGCCGTACCATATCCAAACTCCCAGCAGACACATTTAGATAGAAAGTTTGTAAGAGGAGACCCCAGCACCTGCTCCATCACCCAAGGAGGAGAATAGACACCCAACCCACACTAACCAATCCATCCGCAATAGAACACCTACAGAGCTCGCTAGAATAGAACGGCGAGTGCATCGCACCAACTAAAACCCAACCCACAACACTCACTCCATCAGAATTAGAACACTTACAGAGCACGTTAGAACAGCACAGGGAGAGCCTCACACAAACCTAAAACCCTGCCAGGGGCAACCCCTTCGCCCATCCTGTTGAGATTGTGAGGATTAGGGAGCGCCACGCTCGGACAGAGTTCTGAATGTTAGCATGTTAAACTTCATATAACCCACTAACAAAAAACTCAGCATCTCTGCAGACTTATCTCACTCAAAAATCTCACACAACCATCTCTCACACAACAACCCGCACGCACTTCACAACACTGAAACAGCACATAAGCCGCACCAACAGCACACGAGGACTGACATCGATCCGATACCTGCACCAAAGCTCAGTACCCGGTGTACACCGAGTTGAAGCTGCCAACAGAACACCATTCCTCTCACTATCCTACTCCCGCTTCAGCTACTAACCCATCCCACCTTCTCGTTTACAGATCCGCCAGAGCGCCTGGGGACCAACTCCGTTGGTGACGGTGCACGGTACAAATACCTTTAACATTTAACATACAGAATTTTGTATAGTCATTTTGGGTTATTCCAAGGGAGTGACCAGATATGTAGCTTAAGGATTGCTGCAGCCTAGTTCTGTCTTTTTAACTTGCAGCGGATGGGTTGAAAGCATTGAAGAAAAATGGACATCAACATTTTTGTAAAAAAAAAAAAAAAACCTGCAGGGGACATACTTGAGGTAAGTGAAAGAAGCAATTAGCTGCATTATGTGCCAAGTACGTTAAAGAAGGTATCCATTTTTATAGGCGACTGAGTTGCTAATAAAAGGACACGACTGATCGAATTAATAATGTACACAACTGTGACACAACACGTGCTATAGGAGACCGTGAAAATGCAACGGGATAAATAGATGCAAATGATTGGATGAGAGGAAAAGGCCAATCTTATTTAAATATCCTGCAATTAAACATACAAATGGAATGACCATATGTTCTACTTAACTATGTGCAGCTGTCGAAACAAATTGCTATTAATGTACGTTGCACATTTCATCTTGCAAATGTGTGAGAACCCTCAGAAATGTATAAAAATAAGGTGTAAGAGCAAGACCATGTCGCCACCTGTGGACCCACCAGCAGCCAGTGAAATTCTGCCCCTATCAGCAATTGTTATCAATGTGCTGTGGAAGGGAGGTGGTAGATGGGCAGTGAAAATGTCACTTTGCCTATGGCTGCTAAACTCTCTGCATTAGTCCTGATTAGCAGATTGCCGATTATGCTCTAGCTGTCACTCGCACTATTAAATGCCAGGAGCAATGGTGATAAATGTTTTTTTTTTGTTTTACTTAATTGAATAGAGTAATTCAAACATTTAAAATAATCTATTAAATAATTAATAAAACATGTTACAATAACGTATTATAAGACAAGTTGTGAATTAAAATAACCATTGATTTCAAAGCGGCAGAACTCCAATGTAAACCTTTATTTACAATATGACCTCATAGCAGGTGATGAGTAGTATATCTCCATGACAAAATCACAACTAACAGGCCTTTAAAGGTCCCATGTACTTTGCCGTCACTCAACCATTGCAGAGTAACTGCATCATCTTCAAAGAATCTGCCCGGGATGGCTGCCAGGGGACTGGGAGGGGTGGGAAAGCGAAAGGGGAGTCAAATATCTAATCTGAATAGTCAGATGGATTAAATGAGCCAAAACATTTTTATTGTCTACATTTTATGTCCCTAACAAAACAAATACATATATTATATATTTATTTTACAGTCCCGGCGGAAGCGGCTAAGTAGTTATGGTTAAGTGCTCAACTCATAGGAAGAGCACTTTTGAGCGGCATATAAATCACGGGCAGCCTCTGGGTTAGGATGGAAGAAATCCTACAGACATAGGGCCTCATAACAAGTATGCCGGTCCGGTAACACCAGTGCCGGTAAGCCTACCTGCACCGTTGTTACCGGACTGGCACACTACGAGCCTGCGGGCTATTGCCATCCCGCCTGCCAGGGTCAGACCTAGCGGGCGGAGATTTCACGGAAGCACCGGCACCGTTATTAATGGTGCTGGTGCTTCCGTGGTCCCCATTCCCATTGAGTCCTGTAGGACTCAAATGGGAATGGGGAATTGCATTTTCCACCGCCTGACTTCACTGACCGGCAGGGCTGTAATGGTGTTTCTGGCAAGTCAGGCGCGGGAAAAATGTGCAAGTCTGGTGGCAACCTACCGGTTTTACAAGCACGGTTACTGCCAGACTTGTAATGGGGCCCATAGAAACCATTCAGTCAGTCATTGCGCCCAAACTCCACAACGCCATAAACGGTCAAAAGAAACACCCTAGCACCCAATCCTTGTACAGGGCTGTGTGAAAAAAGTGCCAACTTCATTCTGCAATCATTGAAAGCTGTTCAATTCAAATTTCAATTGTGCTGTGGTGAGTATTATACAGGGGGACAAAACACACCGTTCCTCCTTACAATTAAGATATCTCCGGTTCCGGAAGCACCTCAAAACCTTCCTCTTTGCCTGCGCTTTCTCTCCCCCTCTCCCCTGCTAAAATTACTGAAACTGCACTGAATCTGCAGCTGGGCCATTCACCGTTCTCGGTCCTTGGCCCAACCACTCTGCCCTGCACTGCCTCCCTGGCAACCCCTGCACTGCGGGCCTGTGTCTGTATCCCTACAGCCCCCCTTCCCAGCACTTGTCTGCAGTTACCTCGTACTTGCCACCAAGCTGGCCTCTGTTATTTATTCCTGTATGCTATTAACCCTGTACTGCACTTTCCCCTCTCCCTTTCCCCCTTGCACTTTCCCCTCCCCTGTACCCTTGCACTTGCGCGATCTGAATAACACCTGGCCTAGTAGGATCGCTGTCTGTCTCCCCTTGTTCCCCCCCCTTGCCTCGTCGCGCCTTGAAACACTTGTGTATAGGCGCGTTATAAATGCCATATCATATCATATAGAAAGCCTGGAAAAACAGATGCCACTTTGATATAGTGAACTATTTCTAGAGTGCACCAATGCCACAAGTGGCCTTTTGGCACTCGTAGCTCATGTTGTCCATGAGAGGACAGTCAGTAGTGTCAAATACAGATGAAAGCCTCATTTTACAAAGAGCACTTTTCTTTTGTTGGACTACTGACCGCCTGGCACTCTCCAATCCAGTGTAATACCCTCCCTATGCCAGTAGAAATAGTAAAGCCTGCCCAACCTTCCATAAAATGCAGGAAGGCCATCTTTTTTAGCTTACCTTCCGATTCCTCCTTGATCTGCTTTACAAACCAGGTACATGACTCTTGTGCCCACAACTCCCTATTTGTATATTTTTTTTCTTCACATCTTGGCACATTTGCACCGGTGTGCTGTACACAAGTGAAAATCACAAGGGGAAAAAGATACACATCACTAGGTACAAAGTATAACAAGGAATAAGAAAAAGTAATGACACAGAGGAATAGTTTTCAACAAATCTATGATGTTCAGCCCATCCAATCCTTTGTGGTAGGTCAGCTACAGCTGTTTAACAAGGTTACCCCAGCTGCTAAGGTAAGCTTTCCATTGATCCAAGCTGTTCTTACAAAGGGCGCAACCCTTGCTGTCATTTACACAAATGTATTGCTTAAAAGGAAAATTGTCTTATCCTTATTGATTCTGATCAGAATAAATATTTCCACTGGGCACGTTTGGTACCATGGCAGAAGTCAAGAAGATGGTACAAAGATACTCCGATTTTAGTGCCACGCAGTCAATCTCCTGCCTTTGTTTTGTTAAGAATTATTTGTGTAGTCACCCACAACACACTGAAATGACCGCTCTCATCCTGGATCTAGGCATCGTTGCCGTTTCAACAAGCAGGTGTAGAGGTCTTTCCAAGGGGAAAACTTTACCTCCATCACTGTTGCCATTGACTCTTAATGTATATATGTTCAGCTTTTTCCTAGATTTGATTAATGGCACACTCCCCAAACCATTTCCCTATGCCAATATCAGCTCTTTACAGACTCATTTAGTTGGCTTCCTCACTATTCGGATCTCCAGTTGATTTTCACTCCGTGCAGCTATAAATTCTTCCTAACAATGGTCAATCAGTTGACGGGAGAAAGAACATATAACAACATTCTCATGATCTCCACTCTTTCGTATCCCACATATGCTTCTAACAAGATGGATGGTGTCTCCTGAGGTAAGTGTATAATCTTCTTTCATAGGTTACCACGTATTGCACTTATAGTGCAGCACTACTCTCTAGGCGCGAGTGTTTAGCTCCATAAGCTAAGACGCGGGTGTCTTTAGCTTGAAACCTCACTTCTTTAGCACTGGAAATGTGGCTACCCATTGTTCTTGTGAACCACAGTAGTCCTTGGCCGCTGCTTCTGCTCTCTTTACATTTGAAATGTGCTTCTGCCGAGTCAGTTTCTCTCTAAAGGTTATCCCCCAGATGTAAAGAGAAATATTCACTTTTTCAATTTTCTTACTCGCCATACAGATTTGTTTTCTTCTTCATGCTTTGATCAGTGGTCCCAAATCATGATTTTTTTATTTGGAATAATTGTTCTTGATTTTTACATCTGATGTTTGCTGTTACAAGAAACCACTACAGTCCCACCCTGCCCCGTCAATGATAACCAGCTCATCCACACAGTGAATAGGGTTTGGCCAGTTTTGAGCATTTTCTTTTTTCATTTTTACTAGTTACGGTGTTAATCAGAGCAAGAGCTAATAAACAACAGACTACCCATCTGCCATTATTAAATCTCCTTGTTTCTGTTGTTCCAAAACATCTCACATTTGTGGAGCCTGGCCAGCATGGATAAGCCTTATTTGGTCAAATGCAGACACGCATCCTAATTTTACTCCCTGTCCTCCAACACTCTAGACTTCGATCCTCCAAGGGTATTTCCACTAACATCGCATTGAGACTATAACAATAGGAAAAGACGCTATATAAATGACAAGTACAATACAATACAATACAATTTGTGACTGAGAATACAGTTATATCATCCTTCACACCTCTTCCTGATTACGGCCTTACCTACACATCTTCCCATTATGTTTTTAATGAGAGATAATGTTCTAGGCTGACAACAAATACATTTCGTTAAGGCAATTAGAGATACTTATGGAAGATTTTTTTGAGCAGTCATATAAGGCACAGCAAGACCATGACACTGTCTAGAGTGCCACCAGAACTGTTGTATGACCTTGCCCAAATATCACTTTACCTAGTGGCAAACATTCCATCATTGGCATAACCAGATCTTCCCCCTCCTTCCAATGTGACAGCGTGGAGTTTCATTGCTGCCTTGCTCTCAATTGCTACACTATGCAGTGTTGTATCCCACTGTGACAGAATGCCATTTGTGAGGGTTATTTGCCAGAGCTGTTTGGATTATTAATAATACGATTATGCGGTTACATCTGTCTCTGAAAGTGAGTTCTGCTAATCAGACCCCCTTTCATAATACACTCATAAATAGGTATCTAACAAGATGGATGGAGTCCATGTCCACTGCACACTGACTAAGTAAACAGCCAAATATTTGGAGATTTTTTGACAGCTTGGAATGGACATAATTAGTTGGTATGATATCAATATAGTTGAAAGTAAGGCAATATTGTATTTAAGTAAACCCTCTTTTATTCAGTTCAATAGTCTTGAGAACCATGGCTCAATGTGTTTTGGGAACAATCCCTCGACAAGAGCAAAATTAACAAAGTCTCGAGGTAAGGCTTTAACTACAGAATCCCAACAGAGATGAATAATTCAAGTTAAATCTTATAAAAGTGGAGGCTCTCCAACTGAAAATCTCCAGCAACCAGGATTTGCCTTTAACAGTGGGTACTCCTAATCCTAAATTAAATTATATACATATGGGTTCCATGAATCTGTTGGCAGTTGATTTTAACGAAATATAAGCCATGTCTGGTTATGACATGGTCTCCGGGAATCCACAATTATATTGGTGAAAACATTTTCGTGTTGTTGTATTGTCAGCTTGGTGTCTAGTGACCTTCCAATTAGGGTCTTCTAAGTATTGACTGTCTGGGAGTGAGTTTCACTCAAATCAGACCATTTGGGCTCTGCCACAGCAAAGTGATTATCTTCCCTGGGAAATGTTTGCCACCTTCCAGGAAGACAGTATGTGGCCGCAGTGGGCTGGGAGAGTCCAAGTGTTTCAATGATCATGCTCTGCCAAGTCAAAGGAAATCACACCAGGGTGTTAATTAGCAGACACATTTTGATGTAGGCAGACAGGAGGAGAGGGCGGAGTTACTGACAGAAAGAGAAGCACCAGTCGAGAGCTGAGTTCCAGCATCTCTCCCTGTGCACTTCCTGCAGATTAAGTTTGCTGTGTCTGACATCACCAGGCAGGAGACTCTGAAACAGCAGCCATGATTGGAAGGCTAGACGGGAACCAATCGGCTGTGGAAGATTGCCTATGTAAGGGGGTAAGACCACTCCCTCTGCTGGATCATATATGGAGCACTGAAAAAGATGGATTACACCTGGAACTTTGTTGGGGGACAGTCTGCTCTAAAGTCATTTACCACAGAGGTGAAGAAATACTTTCAAGTAAAGGGCAAGCCTTTTCCTCTACTATGCCAGAGGATATTTGGGTATCTGCTAGCTGGAAAAGGCCTACTGCAAGCTGACACATTGGTCCCAAGACCTACTCACCCCAGGTGACAGCCTCTGGAAACCATTGTGGCTGAGGAGTGCAGAAAAGGAATTACCTTGCAGCTGGAGACCCTGGACAAGGTCCCACAGTAACCAAAGAACCAAGGAACCGAACCCTGACTCTCTAAGCATCTCCAAGCTGCTTTGATGCTGGTTTGGGCCCCTTCGGATCTAAGCTGCTGTAAGGGAACGACAAGAGTCATTTCTGACCTTGACGGTCCACTGCATCACACATCTGAGTTTTGCTTGACGCCAAAGCTCTGCTGTCTCTGCATACAAGACCGCTGAGTCTTTTATCACCTCCAATGCAACACCAACTCCCTATTACAGCTTTGTTTGCCCCAAAGCTGTTACCACTGCAGCACCTCAATAGTGCAGCACCTCCGTGGGACAGCCGCTGGGCCTGGGGATGGTCGACCCACATGGGAGACAGGCGACTAAGGCCAGAGACGTCACCCCCAGCTGTCCAGGGCACACCATGACCGCTGAGGGGTTGGGGAACAGTCGACATGTGCGAGGCAGATGCCCAAGGCCAGGGGCAGCACCCCTGGCTGGCCTGGAGCTCTGGCCAGGGCGTGTTACAGCTCTTCCCACCGGGGAGGGATGAGGACCCTGCTGGGGTTCCCGGGACCGCTGTTGGGATTTGGGATGGTCAACCCACATTGGAGACAGGCGCCCAAGGTCGCTGGCAATACCCCCGGCCGTCTTGTAGCTCTGGCCGGGCCGTGTTACAGCTCTTCCTTCTGGATGGGGACCTTGCCGGAGCTCCGTGGGACAACCACAGGGCTGGAAGGCGGTCGATGGAAGACAGGCGCCCAAGGCTGGGTGCAGCACCCCTGGCTGTCCTAGAGCACTGGCCATGCCGCGTTACAGCTTTTGCCTCCTGGGAGTGTGAGAAACCTAAAGGTGTTTCACCCGCTAGTCCCCGGGGATCTGTCATCCAGGTGGCCAGGACATGGCCATCGCATTTGGATCCAGTTTCTGGGGTGGACCAGTGCGGGAGGATCACCTGGATGAGGGGTCTTCAGGAGTGGGACATCGGATGGTGAGATGTAGTATCCCTGTCCCTGTAACACCTTTTCCCCATCCTACCAGGTAGGATACTTAGGAACTAACCCCCGGTCCACTATCCCGACACAAACATTTTCTCACAGACTGCTCACCGTGAGCGAGAATGGGCTAACACCAGAGCCGTATATCTGACATGTCACAATACAATGGTCAGGCAAGGTCAGGCAATTACTGATCATTACACACACCTGACTTCCATCAAACTTCCACATACGGATAAAAGGCGGAGCACAAAAGGACACTCTAAGCAAGGCAAAGCACACGAGGAAGCAGCAGTTTCGAGATGGCAGTTTAATACGAGGAGAAAGACGGCGATACCAGAGAGGGTTGCAAAGAGGTAAGTGCCCTTGACCTTTTCAGACTGTTACTTTCGTGAGCCTTGGAAAATAAGAAACATAAGACCTGGAATTAAAGTTGAAGAAACCTCCATTGTTTGTCTGAGGTACCCGGGGCTCTCCCACGTCGATAACCAGGGCAGAGAGGAGCGTTTGCCGCTGTGGTACTGTCCTTGGCTCCTAAAACAAAGCAGCGCCAGTAAAGTCAGCACCACCAGTGAGACGAGGAGACTCGCACCAGACCGGCCTGTGTTAAAACCAAGGCTGCAAGCAGCTACATGACCCGAGCCCGAAAGAGGGGGATCAAAAGTAACAATCATTTTATAAAAGACAGTCTGAGCCCGGCTAAGGTGGATTGAAGGTGAAGAGTGATTCATCTGAACTGAGTACTCGTGAGAGGAAAATAACTTTCCATTTGTTTTTGTACATCAGGCCCTCTGAATCAAGAGACTTTGATAAGTAAAGAGACTTGGGCACAGCCATTGCTTTTGGATCCAGTTCCTGGGGGTGGAACAGTGCGGGAGGATCACCTGGATGAGGGGTCTTCCGGGAGTCAGACACCGGATGGGGAGACGCGGTATCCCCTTCCCTGTAATACCTGTTAGGATGCTTAGGAGATCAACTCCCCTGCCCCCTTTTCCGGCACAAACCCTTTCTCACAGATGGCTCACCGTGAGCGAGAACGGACTAACACCAGAGCTGTATACCTGACATGTCCCAATACAATGGTCTGGCAAGGTCCGGCAATTACTGATCATTACACACACCCCACTTCCATCACACAGATTAAAAGGCAGAGCACGAAAGCACCCTCTGAGCAAGGTAAAGCACACAAGGAAGCAGCAGTTCCAAGATGGCAGATTAATACGAGGAGAAAGACGGTAAGACCAGAGTGGGTTACAAGGAGGCAAGTGCCCTTGACCTTTTCAGACTGTTACTTTCGTGAGCCTTGGAAAATAAGAAACCTAAGACCTGGAATTAAAGTTGAAGAAACCTGCATTGTGTGTCGGAGGTACCCTGGGCTCTCCCGTGTTGATAACCAAGGCAGGGGGGAGCATTTTCTGCTGTGGTACTGACTTTGGCTCCTACAACAAACCAGCGCCAGTAAAGTCAGCACAGCCTATGAGTCGGGGAGACTGATACCAGACCGGCCTGTGTTAGAACCAAGGTTGCAAGCGGCAACATTGTGTGGAGAAATCTAAAGAGATCATTGTGTGAATCATATGTAACAAGCAACGCGAATATAATTGAATAACAGAGTGACTGAACTTTTCAAGCCAAGAAATATACCAGAACAAGAGTGGTCCAGCGCCACGTGGGGGCTCATTCGAAGGTCCCTGTTAGGTATCCAACTGGTTGGCAAATGTGAAAAGGGGTTGTGAGATCAAAGTGGTCCTGCAACGGGTCAAACTAAACCCTGTGCACATTCGAAAGTCTTCGATAATTAATACAAACTGAAATTGGTCCGTGCCTGGCTGAGGGAGACTAATTGTGTGAGAGGAAGGATCTGAGCCCGGCTGAAAGGGATCCAGGGTGAACCGTGAGTCACGCAAGAAAGAATATTCTCTGAACATTATAAAGGGGGATCTGAGCCCGAAAGAGGGGGATCAAAAGTAATGATCATTGTATGAAAGGGGATCCAGGGTGAACAGTGATTCGTCTGAATTGAGTGCTTGTGAGAGAAACATAACTTTTAGTTTGTTTTTGTACATCAGGCCCTCTGAATCAAGAGACTTGGGTAAGTAAAGAGACTTGGGCACAGAAGGCCCTAATGCTGGTAATTGAACTGTGTCCTCGTGCCGAAGAAGCCAAAGAGTGTGCTATGCTCGAGAGAACCACCTTGTCCCGTGCTGAAAACGTGGGGAAGGGAGGCCAACGCCCTGAACGTCCTAACATATCATTTTGAACACTTCTTTCTTTTCATAACATTATACTACACTCATTGTATTTAGAGGTAAGGATTGGGAATCATTTTTTTTAGTATAGGCCCTTTTATTTTGACAAGACTCCACTAGGACTGCATTAATATTATTTGATGGTCGTAGCTTGCTCCCATCTGTAAATTTAGGATTAGCTAGGTGTTTATCATACCATTTTTGAAGTTCAATAAGCACCCTTGAACTGTGGTCACTTGTGTCTGCCTTACTGTTGATACCATGCTTTCTTACAGGAGGGACGGGAACCCCGCCGGGGCTCCCTGGGACCCCTGCTGGGCTTGGGGACTGTCGAACTACATGGGAGACAGGCGCCAGCTCTGGCAATAATGTGCCCCATAACCGCTGCTGTGAGGTTGGTGGTCGACACACATGTAAGGCAGATGCCCAAGGCTGGAAACAGCACCCACGGCTTTCTTGGAGCTCTGACTGGGCTTTGTTACAGCTCTTCCCTCCAGTGAGGGATGGGGACCCTGCCAGGCCTCCCTGGGACCGCTGCTGGGCTTGGGGGGGTTGACACATGTGCAGCACCCCGCCCCTCCTGGAGCTCTGGCCAGGCTGCGTTAAAGATTTTCACTGCAGGGAAGGACAGAGATCCTCAGTCTCTCAGTTGGGGACGGTCGACCCCCATGGGAGGCAGGCAACCAAGTTGGGGGCAGCACCCCCAGCTGTCCGAGAGCTCTGGCTGGGCTGCATTATAGCTGTTCCCTCCTGGAAAAGACGGTGGCCCTGCTGGGTCATCAAATGACCGCCGCTGGCCTGAGGGAGAGGTCGACACATGTGAAAGGAAGACACCCAAGGCTGGGGACAGCACTCTGGCATCCTAGGGTTCTGGCCAGGCTGCATTACAGCTCTTCCCTCTGGGGAGGGATGGGGCCCCTGCCGGGGCTCTGTGGGACCACCACTGGGTTTACGAATGGTCAACCCACATGGGTGACAGGTGCCCAATGCCGAGGGCAGCACCCCGGGTGTCCTGGAGCTCTGGCTGGGCTGAACACCCTGCCACAGCTCCCTGGGGCCACGGCTGGACTTGTGGATGGTTGACCCACATTGGAGACAGGTGCCTAAGGCGGGGCGCAGCACCCGCGACGGTCCTGTAGCTCTGGCCTAGCTGTGTTACAGGTTTTCCCTCTGGGAGAGATGGTGACCCTTCCAGGTCTCCCTGGGACTGGCGCTGTACTTGGGGACGGTCGACCCACATTGGAGACAGAAGCCCAAGACCGGGAGCAGCACCCCCGGTAGTCATGGAGCTATGGCTGGGCTGCCGTACAGCTGTTCCCTCTGGGGAGTGTGGGAAACCTGAAGGTGTCTCCCTAGCTAGGCCCTGGGATCTGTCATCCAGGTGTCCAGGACACAGCCATCGCTACTGGATCCAGTTCTTGGGGTGGACCATTGAGGGAGGATCACCTGGATGGGGTTGTCCTCGGGGAGTGGAAGTGGGACACTGAATGGTGAGATGCGGTATCCCCCTTCTTCCAACACCTTTCCCCCATCCTACCATGTAGGGCATTCAGAAACACTGCCCCACTCCCTTTCCACATGAACACTTTAGCACACCACAAAAGATGATGGACAAACACCACAGCCATTAACCTGACATGTCCCAATACAAGGGTCAGGCAAAATCAGGCAATTAACCAGAATCACACACACCTGATGGCGCTTTCCCTTCCTCATAGGGATAAAGGGTGGAGCACGAGAGTACAAGATGAGCAAGGTAGACCGCACGACGAAAGGGCTCTCCAGACACGGCACTCCAAAAGGAGGGAAAGGGTGACGAGAGGATTGACAAGGATAGAAGCGACCTGGCCCTTTCCGACCGAGACCTGCGAGACCTCTGTGAAAGGAATCGTAAAACCATAAAGTGTGTTGCAGCAGATGCCAATGGTACCCGGAGCATGCCTACGCTGATAAGCAGGATAGAGGGAGATGCCTGCTACCGTGGTACCGGCCTTGACCCCAGGTATACTGAAAAGCCAAGCGGTTCATCACAGCCGGTGAATCAAGGGGAGAACAGATAAGAAACCAAACAGTGTTGATTCAAAGTCACAAAGTGGCACATTGAGGGAAGTTCAAAGAACTGTACATTTTTAAGGGGAAACCAGCTGCAGAGGAGATAGGCACCACATGGGTGCTGACTCGAGAGACTCTGGTTGATCCTGTGTTGATTCAAACTACTGATACAAGAAGGCAGTAGGAGAGCCGCCAAGAAAGTTCAAAGTGGTCATACAGGGGTCTAGCAAAATCCCTGAACAGTCGAAAGTCTTTGACCAACAAACCATTGAAAACACAAGGGACGTGAATCCCGCATCAGAACAAAGTAAAATGAATTGTGAAATGGCAAGAGTGAACCGGGAGAGGGATGCCAATAAACAGGGGCAAAGTCTAAAGTCCCAAGAAACAGTGTGTTGATAAAAGTGAACCCGGCACAGGGATGTCCACAGAGAAATGTTTAAAAAGACATTAAGATTTGTGAAGGCAAATGAGAAATAATTTGGAATATAAGCCAGAGTGAACCCGACGGGAGGGAGGCTGATATTCAAGAGGGGTCTGCGCCCAGAAGAGGGGGACTCAGGGGTGAAGCCATCACCCAACATAAATATGGAACAGAACTCTTTTTGGATGTTATTTTGGAAACCAATTAGGTCCTTGGGGCAAGATACTTTTCTTTGGTAGAAAAGAGACTTAACCACCAAAGGTCCTGATACGTGAAGTGGAACTGTTGTCTTCCGCTGCGAAGGCTCGAGACTGTGCTGTGCTTAGGAGTCCCGCCTTGTCCCGTGTTCAAAACGTGGAGAAGGGAGACTCCCGGCTAACACATCCTGACTTATCATTTGTGAACACTTCTTACTTTCTTGTAAAACCCTATCCCACACTCTTTTTGTATTTAGCGTAAGGATTGGCAATAGGTTTTTCTTAGTATAGGCTCTTTTATTTGACCCAGCACCACTAGGACTGCCTTATTATTATTTGATGATCGTAGCCTGCTCCCATCTTAGATTAGGTTCAGATTAGGCGTTTTTCCACACTACCTATACTGTTTAATAAACACCCTTGAACTGTGATCAATTGTGTCCGTCTATTATTGATACCATTCCTTCCTTACAGGAGGGATTGGGGCCCTGCAGGGCTCCCTGGCACCGCCGCTGGACTGGTGGACGGTCGACCCACATGGGATACTGGCACCCAAAGCCAGAAACAGCACCCCCGGCCACGCTCATTACAGCTGTTCCCTCTGGGGAGGGATGGGTACCCTGCTGGGGCTCCCTGGGACCGCCGCTGGACCTGGGGATTGTCGGCTCACATGGGAGACAGGTGCCCAAGGCCAGGGGCAGCACCTCCGGCCAGCCTGAACCTTTGGCTGGGCTGCGTTACAGCTTTTCCCTCCAGTGAGGGAAGAGAACGCTGCCAGTGCTCCCAGGGACTCCCACTGGGCTTGGGGACGGTCAACCCACATGGAAGACAAGGACCAAGGCCGGGTAAACATCCCAGCACATCCTGGAGCTCTGGCATTGCCACTTTACAACTTTTCCCTCTGGGGAGGTATGGGGACCCCGCTGGTCACACCATGACTGCCGCTGGAATTGAGGACAGTTGACTCGCATTGGGGACAGGCGCCCAAGGGCAGCACTCCCGGCCATCCTCTACCTCTGGCTGGGCTGCGTTAAAGATTTTCCATCCAGTGAGGGATGGGGGACTCTACGGGGATCCCTGGGACCGCCACTGGACCTGGGGACGGTTGACCCAAATGGGAGACAAGCGCCCCTGACTGTCCTGGAGCTGTGGCTGTGCTGCATTACAGATTTCCACAGAGAGGGACAGGGACCCTGTCGGGGCTTCCTGGAACTGCCGCTGGACTTTGGGACAGTCAACCCACATGGGAGACAGATGCCCAAAGCCGGGGACATCAGCCCTAGCCACCCTAGAGATCTGGCTGGGCTGTGTTACAGCTTTTCCCTCCAGTGAGTGTGAGAAACCAAAGGAGGTCTCCCTGCTCAGTCCCTTGGGAACTGTCATCCAGGTGGCTAGGACACTGACATCGCCTTTGGATCCAGTTCCTGGGGGTGGACCAATGCAGGAGGATCACCTAGATGAGAGGTACCTGGGAAGTGGAAATGGGGCCCCCCCAGAGGAGAGGCGCAGTATCCCCTTTCCCATTTCCCATTTCCCTAAGAACTCTCCATGTTCCATGTGCTGCCTAGGAGCTTTGCCTCCCCCCGTTCCCTTTCCTACACACACTCAACTGCATTGAAAAAGCGCTTAAGGGGAAGACAGACTCCTCGCACACAGCCAGTGCGTGTGACATGTCCCAACATTAGGATCAGGCAGAGTTAGGCACCTAACCTTAATGACTCGGACCTGAATCCTGTTGCCTTTCCCCACTGGGATAAAAGGCCGAGCATGACATCACATTTTGAGCTAGACGAGCCAGAAGAGAAAAGCAATCAGAACCATATGCAGAGCGGCAGGAGAACTGATCCTGTGGAATTGAAACGACCCTGGAAGCAGGGCAGGAGGGACCAAGAGGGGCAGGAAAAGCTGCAGACTTTGAAAGGGAAACTTTCTCGCTAATGCGCAAGGTTATTAAGGCGGCACCTCTTTCGGGTGAAATGATGGAGTTGGAAGGAGGCGAGCCTTGCCGTCCCGATGACCTTGATTATAAAGGAACTCCTGATAAACTGTATCAAACACCACCGGTGTGTGAAATGAGAAACCGGTTTGCGTTAATGAGGGAAACAAACAACAGTGTTGAAAGGCTTGCTGGGTTTTGTGAAACAGCGAGCGAAGATACATTGTAACCAGAGTGAGAAATGCAAAGGCTGCATGTGTGATGAGAAGCCACGAGAGAAGCCTGAAACATTGTGATTGTACTAGCCGAGTGGTCCAGTAATTGCGGATTACCTTATCGAAAGGCTCTGCACCCAAAGTCAAATTGTTAAAATTGGAAGTAAGATAATTGCGAAAACTACAAACTCCAGAAGGCCTTAGATGGGGCCATTGAAAGTGAGAGAAAGTCAAAGTGGTAATACAAAGGTGTAAGCAAAGTCTTGTACAATCAAAAGTCTCTCGCTGCACCACAGGAAACCAGGCTGCACCTCACTGAGGAGGTCCAACAAGGCCGAAACATGTCTGGGGTTGCTTGGTTTTCTGTGCAGAGGGGACCTGGCCTAGCAGTTCGGGCTGGGCTGCTACCTTCGGTGGCGGCAGCTGCTGACTGATTTGCACATGGCTGGTCCCCTTTTGCATTGGCGCAGACGGGCTAAAAAACGGTGGTGTGGAAGGTTGCCCAGAGCAATTGCCAGTGGTTTAGATTCATTCGAAACCTTCCACCCATCACTTTTATGGTCAATCAAAAGTCTCTGACAAGTAACAGATCCAGTGAAAAACTAAGTGAACTATCTTGTATAGGCAAATGTGAACCCGAGAGAGGGATGCCAAGTTGAACAATGCTCGCGCCCGACTGAGGGAAGCCAAAGAAAGTGTTTAAAGTTTAACTGAAATTGGTCCGAGTGTGGCTGAGGGAGACTAATTGTGTGAGAGGAAGGATCTGAACCGGGATCCGGGGTGAGCCGTCAGTCACCCGAGAAAGGTAGTCTCTGAACATTGAAAAGGAGGATCTGAGCCCGAAAGGGGGGATCTAGGGTGAAGAGCAATCACCTGAATTGACTATTTGTGAGAGGAGAAGAACTTTTTTGTTTGTTTCGTACATCAGGCCCTCTGAATCGAGACACTTTTAATAAGTAAAGAGACTTGGGCACAGAAGGCCCTGATGCTGGTAATTGAACTGTGTCCTCGTGCCAAAGAAGCCAGAGAGTGTGCTACACTTGAGTGAACCGCCTTGTCCTGTGCTGAAAACGTGGGGAAGGGAGGCCAACGGCTTGAACATTCTTACATATCATTTTGAACACATTTTTCCCCTACACTATTTGTATTTAGAGGTAAGGACTGGCAATAGGTTTTTTAGCATAGGCCCTTTTATTTTAACAAGACACCACTACGACTGCATTATTATTATTTGATGGTCGTAGCTTGCTCCCATCTGTAGATTTAGGATTAGATAGGCGTTTTTCAAACCCTTAGTTGAGTTCAATAAACACCCTTGAACTGTGGTCACTTGTGTCTGTCTTACTGTTGATAGCATGCCTTCCTTACATGAGGGATCGGGACCCTCCGGGGCTCCCTGGGACTGCCGCTGGACTTGGGGACAGTCAACACACATGGGAGACAGGCGTCCATGGACAGTGACATCACCTCTAACTGTCCTGGAGCATGGGCAGCACTGCGTTATGTTGCAGCTTTTCCCTATGGTTAGGGATGGGGACCCCGCTGGGTAGCCCCATGACTGCTGCTGGACTGTGGGATGGTCGACCCACGTAGGGGACAGGTGCCCAAGTCCAGAGGCAGCACCCTGGCCTTCCTTGAGGTTTGGCTGTGCCGTGTTACAGCTTTTCCTTCCAGGGTGAGATGGTGACCCTGCCAGGGCTCCCTGGGACTGTCAATGGACTTGGGCACGGTGATCTCACATAGGAGACAGGCGCCCAAAGCCCGGGGACATCGTCCCCAGCCGTCCTAGAGCTCTGGCTTGGCTGCGTTACAGCTTTTCCCTCTGGGGAGGGATGGGGAACCTGCTGGGGTTCCCTGGGACCGTCTCTGGACTTGTGGACGGTCGACCCACATTGGAGACAGGCACCCAAGGCCAGGGGCAGCACCCGCGGCGGTTCTGGAGCTCTTGCTGCACTGCATTACAGGTTTTCCCTCCATTGAGGGATGGGGACCCCACCGGGTCACCCCATGACCACTTCTGGGCTTGGGGACAGTGAACCCACATGGGGGACAGGCGCACAAGGCCGGAGGCAGCACCCCAGCCATCCTTGAGCTCTGGCTGGGCTGCGTTACAGCTTTTCCCTACAGGGAGGGATGATGACCCTGCCAGGGCTCCCTGGGATAGCTGCTGGACTTGGGGGCGGTCGACCAAAATCTAGCCCTCCTCGGACAGGGGCATCCATCGGCCAATCTGCCTCCCGGATCCCGGGTCCCTGCAACTACCAGGCCTCCTCTACAGCCTGCCATCAGTCCACAAAGACACTTCTCCCCCCCTCCTCCACAGATCCTCTGTACCTTCCAGTCCTTCTCAACAACAGGATCTCTGGTCCACTGTGTCTCCGCCCGCCCTCCTCCTCAGACCGGAGCTTCCACTGACATGTCCTCCACCTGGGTCCCTGATCCCCATTACTCCGGATTACAAAGACTCTGCCCCCCTCATCCACAGGCCGGGGTGACCATCGACCTGTCCGCCATCCTGATCGTGTCGGATCTATTGCTGGGCCGCCTCCTGCTTCCTGTTAGTGCTCTACCTTCACGGGTCGGGGTCCATCGACCAGTTCCTCTATCCCGGTCCAGGGTTGGATCTGCAACCGGGCCTCCACCCCCTTCCTTACCTGCGTGGAATCCATCAGGATCACACTCCCAGCACGCACCTGATTGTGCCCTCTCTGGCTTCCAGCTCACCACCTACCACACAATCCCTGCTGCAGAGGCTCCTCCCGCTTCCTCATCAGTGCAGGTTCAGCCAGGAACACACCTGCGTCTCCTGATTGCGCCTCCTGGCTCCTTCCCTACCACCTTCTGTCTGCTCCTGATCTGACTCGCCCCAGTCACAAAAGCCACTTCCAAACAAAAGACAGTACTCCGCTGATTGTGGTTACCTGGCCTCTTCAGTACCACCTGTAGACCACTCCTGATCGTACCTGGCCCGGTCAATAAAGCCACTACTTACTTATTAGCTGTTACGGTCCCCTGACCTGGCTTGCTCCCTGTCCCTGCTTGCCAACCCAGCCCCTCCACTGCCTCTGTCTACCTGTAACCACCAGCTTCTCCAACTGCACAGACGCAACGGTCCTCCACGACTGCTCTCTGAGGATCTCCTCGCCAACCTACGCTCTCTCTGCTCTCAACCACCTTCAACTTCACCTCTTGCTCTGCTACTCCCTCCAGCACTATTCCTAGTCTCTTTCGACCCTTCCTATTTGACTCCCCTTTACACCTTCTCCCTCTCCCCCTTCCTTCTCCCTCCACTCCCACCTTCCCTCCCCTACCACTTTATTCAATCACCACTCCTCTCTTTTTCCCTCTGTTATGCGCTCTGCCATAACCCTTTCACTCTGCCCTCATCACCCCCCTCACCTCCTTCCCTCACCTCGCCTTCCCCTTCCTTTCCTACTCTCCTTCCTCCTCAGGTGCATTCCCTTCCTTAATCACCTCACCCACTCTTCCAATTCTTCACAAACCCTGTCTCTGTGCTCTAATGCTCTCTACCCATCCCCTCTGTTCAGCTCTCCAGCCTCATGAACATTGCTCTCTGGAACGCCAGATCCCTCTGCAATAAGACCGCAGCAGTTTTAGACATGTTCTTTCATCTCAACCTTCACTTCCTATGTCTAACTGAAACCTGTATCCCTCCTCACAACACTACTGTCCCTGCTTCCCTTACCACCTCTTCCTCCTCCTTCTCTCATATCTCGCGCCCTTCTGGCCATGGCGGAGGTATTGGCCTCCTCTTGCATCCCAAATACCTTTCCTCTACCTCCCCTCCATCGAATTTCTTTACAAATCATTTTCCTCTCCTCACCCCATCTCCTTTCTAATCATTTATTGACCCCCTGCCCCTCTTTCTTCCTTCTATGATGACCTCAATCATCTCCTTTCTCTCATCTCTCCCTCTCCCTCTCCTCTTACTGTACTTGGCGACTTTAATCTTCACCTTCCATCTTTTCACGACGCGACCTTCGCAACTTTGATCCCTCCCTTTTTCTCGACACTTGCTCTTCTTCTCTCCCCTATCTCCAAGATTTCTCTTCACTATCGGCCAATGAAGCACTTTCTACTCTCTCCTCTTGCATCTCCTCCTCTCTTGATCTACTTCACCCCCTTTCCTTCTTCCATCCAACCCGGAAACCCTCTGAACCTTGGCTCTCTTCTCAACTTCTCTCCATCCGGCGTCTCCTCTGATGGCTTGAGAGACTCTGGCTCAAATCTCCTTCGCTTTCCAACTGAACCTCATGTTTCTCTTACCACTCTCTTTATGACTCTTGCCTCTCCTCAGCAAAACGCTCCTACTACTCCAACCTTCTCCAATCCCAGGCCTCCCACCCTCGCCGCATCTTCCAAACTCTCTCTCGCCTTCTCTCTCCTGATCCCTGATCCCTCAACCTCTTCCACCCTTTCTCCCTCCGACTTTGCAAACTTCTTCTCTTTCAAGATCCTTGCCCTTCAGCAAAAAAGCAATTGCTCTTCTTACTCCCCCCTCCCCCTTCTCCCTTCTCCCTTCTCCCTTCTCCCCCTCTACCTGCATGACTGACTTCTCCCCTGTCTCCCCATCTGACGTCTCCATCCTCCTCTCCAAAGCCCACCCCTCGTCTGCTCCAACTGACCTTTTCCCTTCCCTCTTTATACCTAAGATGTACCCTCTTCTTATTCCCTACTTAACTTCCTTCTTCAACACCTGCCTTTCCTCAGCTATCTTCCCCTCTGCTTTCAAACATGTCACTATCATTCCTATTCTGAAGAAACCTTCTGCTGACCCCCTGCTCAGCTCTAACTTCCGTCCTATCTCACTTCTCCCATTCCTCTCTAAGCTTCTCGAGCGCCTTGCCTACTCGCAACTCTCAACCTTTGTCACTAATCTCTCTCTCCTTCCTCCCTCCCTCCCTCCCTCGCTCCCTCCCTCTCAATCTGGCTTCCGCCCTAAACACTCTCTTGAAACTGCCCTCACTTACATCCTTAACTCCCTCCTCTCTGCTCGATACTCTAAGCAATCCTCTGTCCTTATTCTTATTCTTCTAGACCTCTCTGCTGCCTTTGACACTGTCGATCACACACCTTCTCAACACTCTTTCTTCCTTTGGGCTCAAAGGCTCTGTTATTAACTGGCTTTCCTCTTACCTCTCCTCCCTTTCTTTTACTGTTTCCTGGGGAGGCCGCTCCTCTCCTACCCTGCCTCTGGAATATGGAGTACCCCAAGGTTCGGTACTTGGCCCTTTCCTTTTCTGACTCTACACCTCCCTCCTTGCCCCGGTTATCTCCTCATTTGGCATTTCTCACCATTTCTACGCCGATGATACTTAGCTGTCCCTCTCCTTCTCTACCGACCTCCACCTTAAACTCTCTTCCTGTCTTACTGCAATTAAAAACTGGATGTCTTCTCTCTTCCTTTCCCTTAACACTGATAAAACTGAAGTAGTTTTCTTCCTCTCCAACTCTCTTCCCCCTCCTTCTCCTCCTCCTTTCATTCATTTTCCCCATTCTCATCGCCCCATCTCTGACCACGCTGGCAAACTAGGCATTCACTTTGACTCCTCTCTTACCTTTTCCCCATCATATCTCTCTCACCTCTCGTGCCTGTCGCTTCCAACCTCTTTAATATTCGCAAAGTCCGCCCCTCTCTCACTTTCCATGCTACTAAACTCTTCATCTCCTCCCTTATATTCTTTTGCCTCTTCTACTGCTCCTCCTCTTTGGACTTCCTACTTCTCATTTTGCCCCCCTTAAATCTATCTACCACTCTGCCGTCCACACCCTCTGTCTCCATCTCTGCTTCCCTTTCCTCCCTTGGCTGGCTTCCCTTTCACTCCCAACTTAAATTTCAATTTCTCTGCCGAGTCTTTAAATCTCTCATCGGTCTTGCTCCCCCTTATGTCTCCTCCCTCCTCTCTTTATACACTCCCTCCCGCTCCCTTCGCTCTGCTGACCACTTCCTTCTCTCTGTTCCTCCTTCCCCTTGTGCCACATCCCGTTTCCGCTCCTTCCATCTCCTAGCCCCCCTAACACTGGAACTCCTTACCTCTCTTAATCCGCTCTATTTCTACCTTTTCCTCATTCCGCACTTCCCTCATACCTCTTCTTCTCCATTCCCGCCATGAAACTCCTCCTCCCCTTCATGCCCCCTCCCCCCTTGCCTTATCTCCTTCATCATCTCCCTCCGCTCCCCCCTATCCCCCAGTCTCACCCTTCACTTCACCCCATCCGTTTCCCTCCTCCTCCTCCTCCTCTTCCCCTCCCCTCCCTCTCTGTTCTACTGCACTACTCTCATTCTCCCCTTCAGTTTAATTGCTCTACTTACTGTTTTGTTGGTCTGATTCTCAATTGTAAATTGCTTCTACGGTTACTGTTATAATGTTAATTGTCATATGTATCCTGTTGTTAAAATGTGCAGTGCTTTGGTTTCAAGCGCTATATAAACTAAATGTATATGAATACAAAATGGAAGATGGTTGCCCAAGGCTAGGGACAACCCCCCCCAGCCGTCCTAGAGCTCTGGCTGGGCTGTGTTAGTTTTTGCCTGCAGCGAGGGATGGGGACCCTGCCGGGGCTCCCTGAGACCATGGCTTCACTTGTGGACGGTTGACCCACATTGGAGACAGGTGCCTAAGGACGGGGACAGCATCCCTGGCTGTGCTTGAGCTCTAGCCGTGCCGCATTACAGCTTTTACATCCAGGGAGGGAGGGTGGGATTGTGACCCTACCGGGGCTCCCTGAGACTGTCGCTGGACTTGGAGACGGTCGACCCTCATGGGAGACAGGTGCCAAAGGCCAGGGGCAGCATCCCCATAGGTCATTGACCTTTTGCTGGGCTTTGTGACCGCTTTTTCCTCCAGTAAGGGATGGGGACACCCTGCCGGGGCTCCTAGGGACTGCCGCTGGGCTTGGGGATGGTCAACCCACATGACAAACAGGTGCCCACGGTCACAGACATCACCCCCAGCCATCCTAGAGCTCTGGCCCTTCAGCGGTATAGCTTTTCCCCATGTGGAGGGATGGTGACCATGCCAGGGCTCCCTGGGACTGCCGCTGGACTTGGGGGACGGTCAACCCTTTTTTTCCGCCCAGGTAACCAGACCCACGCGTGTTAGGTACCGTTTTCATCAGGACACCTGTAGGAACGTGGGAAGATAGGACATATGTTGTTGCCGGCGTGTTTCTGTGGTTTCCTGGTGGCAAATGTCTGAAAATTTTGTTTTTTCACCTACATTTTGGACTTAGCTGGGTCTTGTGGGTATTAAAACCTAGGGCGATTTGTGCAAGATAGACCTCTTTGGATTGACGTGGGTGTATTCTTTTCAGAAATGCATGGGGTTCCCCATTTTCCTTGGTGGCTGCAACACCCCAGGCCCAAATCTGTGGGTTGTCTACAAGACCAAAACCAGTAAAAATGTGGTCTGCCCAGGCCGTTTGGTGTAGCAGTGGTTTAGCCTTTTCCGTTTGCACCCTGGTCCGTGCACCCACACATGTGAAGTACCGTTCTTGTCAGGACACCCGTTGGAACGTGACAAAGTAAGACATTTGTTGTTTTCTCTTGGTTTTGATAACATTTTCATACTGCACTTTGTTACACAACCCTTTTATTTCCCAAATGTAACCTACATTTAGTGGCTGCTTTAGGCACTGTACACTTTTGTAACCTGCGCAAGTCACCTATACTTCAAAAGGTCTGCCTGTGCTCTTTCAAAAAATGTATGCTTGCCATTCTTCACCATATTTGTTTTCTTTATTTTTAAATGCTAAGTACATCTGTTTGGGCCATCAGCATAAAAATCCTGTGTACCATGGCTCAGTTTTTGGACTGTCGTATTGCTTATTTTGTGAAACATTACGAAAAATGTGTGATTTCCTAAGTAGAAGAGTCGGGGGAATGTAGCAATGCATTGCTTTTCTTAACATTCACAAAAGCGACTACCTTACAATTCCCAACATGTCTCACACCCTTTTTTTGTGTCATTTTTCCCATTTTTTTCCAAACTCTGGGATTTTTAGGTACATAGTTGTTGCCTGACCTGCGCAAATGACCCCTTCCTCAACTTGGAATTTTGTCTACTTTTCAGAAATGTATGCCTTTCTGTTTTCCCATTGAGCTTTCTTACCCTCCTCTTCAATTCTGTCCAAGCATGTCTTATTGAAAAAAAGGGGGGAAAACTGCCTACCTCGCACATAACTGATGGTAACTTTATGACAAATATGTTTTTTTGTTTCCACACAACCTGTTCTTGAAAGCTTGGAAATTGGCAAATTCAGAAAGGCAAACCATTTGTTCCTAGCTCTTACAAGATATAATCATAATCACAGGCTTTTTTGTACATCATTGTATTGTCATTTTCTGAAAAAATTCATAATTGTATCCGTTATTTTTCACACACACTAGAGCAAATTAGAAATGCTTGGTGGCGTTATGACTGCCTACATGTGGGAAGAAAAGGGTGCAAATTTGGCCAGGATATCACTTGTAACAAAAAAGTAACTACAAGGGATTGAATGCGACATACCAAAGAACAAGTTACTCTCTTACCTGGTAACGTTCTTTCGATGGGATGGTCCGACGATGTTTTCCATATCTATGACGGTAATCATCACAGCTGTGCTGCTTCGGAAAATCTTTCGGCGTCTGAGTCCTGAGTCGATGACGTTGATACGCCGCCCTCGAGGACCTCCTCCGACGGCCGACGTCACTGGATGTTATAAGTAGGACGCACGACGCCCGTAGCCTTAGTTGTAGTTTTTTCCCAGAACGTGTGGCACCAGTCTTCTGCCAGTCTGACCACACAAAGCCCTGCGGAACCGTAAGCTGCAATCGCATAAGAAATTCTGTAGCGGGGAAGGCAGGGAGGGAGCGATATGGAATATGTCGTCGGACCATCCCATCAAAAGAACGTTACCAGGTAAGAGGGTAACTTGTTCTTCAAGGGGATTGGGTCCTCTGACGTATTCCATATCTATGACAGACTCCCAAAGCAGTACCAACGTAAGGAGGTGGAAAAAAGAAATGTAGAAGATAGAAATTTAGAATGCCCAATCAAATTGCAGAGTAAAGGACCGCCTTGCCAAAGGCCAGATCCTGCCCACGGATTCAATTGAGGGAGTAGTGACGTACAAAAGTATGGACCGAAGCCCAGGTGGCTGCATCACAGATGTCACGAATAGGAACACTCCTCTGCAGGGTAGTAGAGGCAGCCATACCCCTGGTAGAATGGGCCTGCAAGCCTATCGGAGGGTCCTTACTCGCCAAGCGGTAACATTCAGAAATTGCCAGGATAATCCATCGAGACAAAGTCTGCTTAGTAACAGCTTGTCCCAAACGCCTTCCAGCGTAACCAATAAAGAGTTGATCGTCCACTCTGCCCGGGACATGCGTGAAATATAAAAGCTTAAAGCTCTCCTAGGATCCAGCCTAAGGAGCCTCTCCTCTTCCTTACCAGGATGCGGAGGAGGATAAAATGCCGGAAGAATAACCTTCTGGCTTAAATGAAATTCTGACACCACCTTCGGAAGAAAGGAAGGACGAACTCTAAGGACAACTCTGTCCTTGTGAAACACAGTGAAGGATGGCTTAACTGAAAGTGCCTGTAACTCACTCACTCTGCGAGCAGAAGTGACCGCAACTAAAAATACAGTTTTAAGAGTTAACAGTCTCAAAGGGCAGGAATGCAAAGGCTCAAATGGAGCACCCATTAGAAACTTGAGGACTAGGTTCAAATCCCAACCGGGCACCTGGAAAGGTGACGGAGGGAACACATTAGTGAGCCCTTTTATAAACTGAGAAATTAAGGGAATTTTAAAATAAGAACACTCTTCAGATGAGTGCTTAAATATGGACAGCGCTGCCAGGTAACCTTTAACGGTACCCACTTGCAGGCCCTTGTAGGCCAAAGAAAGCAAAAAAGACAGAACCACAGGAATGTCACAAGAAAAAGGATCCACATTCTTAATCCTGCACCAGTCACAGAACTTTCTCCAACGGCAACGGTACAGGGACTTTGTTGCCGGCCATCTGGCCGAAAGCAACACCTCTATCACGTCTTCAGGGAGGTCCCAATCCTTATACCTCAACCTTTCAGAAGCCAAGCGTGGAGGTTGAGGGATCTGACCTCTGGATGGAGAACCCGACCCCCCTCCCGTGAGAGCAGATCGTCTCGGTAGGGAAGACAATGTGGAGGGCAAGTCGAGAAGGTCCGGGTACCAAGTCCTCTTGGCCCATGCCGGAGCAATGGGGATCATCTGGGAACCGAACCTCCGTAACCTCTGCAGCACTCGCGGAATGATGGGGACTGGAGGAAACGCGTACAGCAGTGGGAATGACCATTCCACCACGAACGTGTCTCCTAAGGCTCCTCTTGGAGGAAATTCCTGCGAGCAGAACCTTTCACACTTTCGGTTGACACTGGTGGCAAAGAGATCCACTTGAAGGGTCCCCCAAAAGGTGAAGATCTGCAGGAGAATCTCCTGAGCCAACTCCCACTCGTGAGAGATCGCGCTCTGCCTGCTCAGAGCGTCCGCCGTCTCGTTTTCTTCTCCGGCCAGAAGAACTGCAGAGACAGACATTTCCTGCTGGATTGCCCAGAACCAGAGCTGCATCACCTCCCTGCACAGAGGAAGTGACCCTGCCCACCCCTTTTTGTTGAGGTAGTGCATGGCCACTGTGTTGTCCGACAGAATCAGGACATTCTTTCCTCGCACAGTCGGCAGAAAAGCCTTCAGGGCAAGTCTGACGGCCCTCAGCTCCAACAGATGGATATGGATTCTGGACTCCGACAGAGACCAACGACCGCTGACTGTCAACTCGTTGGCATAAGCTCCCCATCCCATGAGGGATGTGTCCGTCACGATCGACACCTCCGGCCAGGGTAGCCAAAATGGAGCCCTCTTTCATCAGATTGCCTTCAACGGCACTCCACAGAAGGTCCTGGGTGACCGAGGGCGGCACCTGAACGGGGTCCGACATCCTGCCAGAGGACTGAGACCACTGGAGCTTGAGTGCCCATCGCAAAGATCTCATCCGCAACCTGGCCTCTGGCACCAGAAGAATGCAGGATGCCATGAGGCCGAGCAATCTTAAGAACTCGAACGCAGGGAGACTCTGGGCATGTTGGAACTTTTGCACCATCTGCTGAATGTGATGATCCCTCACCTGGAGAGGAAAACACTGCCCCAGGGATGAGTCGAGCACTGCTCCGATGTACTGGAGCCTCTGAGTTGGCATCAAGTGGGACTTCTTTAAGTTGAGGGAGAGGCCCAGCTTGTGGAGGGAGTGGCAGGTGACGGACAGATCATCCAGGACTTGTTCGGGAGAGCGCGCCCTGATCAACCAATCGTCCAGGTAGGGGTAGACGTGAATCCCCCTTTCCTGAGATGCGCTGCCACCACTACCATGAGCTTGGTGAAGACCCTCGGGCTGATGTCAATCTGAACGGCAGGACCCGAAACTGAAAGTGCAAGTCGGCAACCGCGAACCTCAGGTACATCTTGTACTTTGGAGGATCGGCACATGAAAATAAGCATCCTTGAGGTCGAGAGACACCAACCAGTCCTGAAGTTGAAGGGCCTGGAGGACTTGATAAAGAGTAACCATCTTGAACTTGTCCTTCCTGAGGAGTTTGCTCAAACCGCGCAAGCCCATGATGGGTCGCAATCCCCCGTCTTTCTTTGAAATCAAAAAATAAGGGGAATACCATCCCTTGTTCCTCTCCGCTACAGGCACCAGTTCTATGGTACCCTTCTCCAGCAGGGATTGAATTCCTGCGCAAGGAGCGGATCCAAACTCTTCAAAGAGAGGTTCCCTGGTGGATTTTCATGAGGCCTCTGCCGGAAAGGAAGACGGTAGCCGTGGGCTATGATCTCCAGAACCCACACATCTGAAGTAATGGCACGCCATTCGACAAGAAGCTGCGCCAGCCTTCCCCCAAACGGCGCACCATGGGACATGGCCTCATGACTGCTGAAGCGGCTGCAGCATTGCCTGAGGGCAAAGAGGCAACAGCCCAAGCGGCCTTGCCACCTTGAGTACCTTGTTTTCCACCTCTGGCACTCCTACGGTGGCCCCTTTGACTAGCAGCTCCTTTCGCTTTACCAAAGGATGAGTAATAACGAAATGAACCTCCCCTCCATTGCTGCCCCCTAGGAAGAAAAGGTGGAGGTTGGCGAACTGCAGCGCCCAACGACTTCGCTGCAGCTTTTGAGGTCTGCAACCTCTCAAGGCTCTCGTCAGCCTTGCTTCCAAAAAGATGGACACCATCAAGGGCATGATGAGGAGCCGGGCTTGCACATCAGGAGCAAACCCCGAATTCCACAACCACGCAAACCTGCGTATTACGGTGCTTGCCGCCATGGACCGGCTGACGCAATCTGCCATGTCCAAACCCGACTGAATGGCCTCACACATGGCATCCTTGCCATCCTGGACCATAGCAAGAAAACCATCCCATTCGTCCCCTTCGGGAATATGTTCAGCCGCTAAGGAAACAGTACCACAGAGTGTGCGTGAAACGTGACAAGGCATATACGGAGTTGGCAGCCTGAAGAGCCATACCCTCTGAAGAAAACACTTTCTTCGCCCAACCATCAAAACGCTGGTCGTCCCTATCAGGAGGGATGGTAGGAAACGACGCCTGCTTTGCTGGGGCCGTAGCCGCCTGCACCACCAAACTCTCCAGAGTGGGGTGCTTGGTCAAGTAGCAGGGGTTGCTACTGGCTGGGCGGTATTTTCACGGCAAAGACTTGCCCACTGCCGGGAGACTCTCCGGAGCAGTCCAAGCCACCGCCACCCTGCTCTGTAGAGCCATATGGAACGGCAGTACCGGGTCAGTTGGTGGACCTTGGTCGAGGATATCTGTGAGGTCATCCTGAAGAAAATCCCCTGGGGGAGCAGACCACCTCAAGTACTCGGTGACCTTTGACATAAGGCGCGGTTACGAGGAGTCGGCATGGGTGCCAGGCTCAGGCCTACAAAACTCCACCTCCGGAGAGGTGTCCAGACCACTGGCCTCGTGCAGTGATTGACGCAGGTCCTCAATCTGACTATGTCTCGAGATAATCTCATCTGGCACCGTATTAGGAACCATGCCATCATCAGAGCCATCATCCACCTCCGAAATGTAATCAAGATGGTGAAAAGTGGGCACAGAATGGGGAACAAAGCCATGCGTGGCCTTGGCCAGAGCCTTTCGAGGGGGCTCCACCGTACCCCGGGGTACCCCATTCGAAACAGCCTCGAAAGGCGTCAAGGGAATCGATGTCGACGACAAACATGGCGCTGACAGCGTTGAAGGACACGCTCAGGGCTCCGCCCTCGAGGCCTGTGTCGACAGCCTGGGCGCCGATGGCGTCGACGACTTCCTCGGAGGCGGAGCCTTGAGAGAGTCCCTCGATGACCTCAGAGCCACAGGCGTCAACGTCTTCTTCGAAGACATCACAGGTGCACACCATCTCGAGCACATCGAGGACCGGGACCTGGAACAGGCATGACTAGAACGATTCCCCTTGTCCGAGCGGGACCTTTCCCGCGAATCGTACCGACCACACGAGCCCGAAGGCGTACGAGCAGTGTCTCTAGTACGGTCACGCCCGACCCCACTCGGAGGCACGGACGGACCGGTGCCCTGCTATTCAAGAATCGCCAGCATTTTCTAACCGAAGGAAGCCCATTCCTCCGGAGTCGCATGCTTGGTGGGATAAACTACCCGCCGATGGGCGGAGTCCTCGGACGAGGACGGGGAAGGTGACCGATGACGGCACTTCTGGGAGTGCCTTGAAGAGGCAGAGGAGTGGAGGGACCCACTCCGGGACCGAGACCCCCTAGAATTACGACAACGATGCAGAGAGTCGCCCCTCGAATCGTCTGTAGAAAGCCCAGTGGACCTCGACTTCCGGGGCTTGGACACCTTACTGACCGACAGTTTCTTCTTGAGCTCCCGCAAGGCTATGGACGTAAGCAACTGGCAGTCGACACAATCATCCGTGTCCAGAGGCAGGTGTCATGCGAGTCCGTCACCGACATCTTGGACCCGCAGTCCCCGCATTTCTTGGAACTGAGGCTACAGGCGTCCTACTTATAACATCCAGTGATGTCGGCCGTCAGAGGAGGTCCTCAAGGGCGGCGTATCGACGTCATCGGCGCAGATGCCGAAAGATTTTCTGAAGCAGCACAGTTGTGGTGATTACTGTCATAGATATGGAATACGTCGGAGGACCCAATCCCCTCGAAATGTCCAAAAAAAGGGATCAGCACTGGGAGCGAAAACACTCATCAGTTAAGGCGTTAAAGAGACGAAGAAGGTATACATGTCAGGCTGCACTGGTTTCATCTTTACGATCTTAATCACTGTTAGTTTAGAAGTAGTGTGGAGCCCAGTGGCTTTTTCCCTATACTCCTGCAGAACAGTAATCATGTTGCCACGGCTACCCTATTGACTTGCCAGCTTTCATAGCTGTAAGGAACAACGGCCGAACCGGGGAGTTTAAACAAGGGAATTCAGCATGAGTGACAGTTTAGCAGAGACAAGATTAACACCCATTCTGGTAGATCAGTAAGGCACTGAGCAGGAAAGTTTAACAAGATTGAACAATACCGTTAACAAGAATGAGAAGAATGGATTATTTGGCTGCAGCAGGCTAAGTTCTGCTCAGTTAAAAAAAGGAGACACAGATGCAAAAATTATTATCCATTAATGCAATGTGAGCATAGCGTAAAGGCACAAAGGATGAACACAAGGTAAGGTATAAAGTCAAAAATAGGGTTTAGGCAAAAGCCAATACAAAAGGTGAAAGGAGGAATTATGAATGAAGAGCAAGTCAGGCAAACTCCATGGAAGGAATTCTAGTTTCTTTGCTGCATGAAGTTGTCCAAACTCTGAAAACCTGCAGAGAGATCACCAAATCATATTGCAGTAAATGCTTGTACAGACTAATCCTGAATATCTATGTTTAATAAGGGATATCGTTGTCTGTGCATGTAAGATTCGATAAAGTGCCTACACACTGGCATCTTCAGAATAAAATAGTTAGAACACTAAATCAGATACAAATCACAAGAGATGGCAATTAAAATTGGCTGATGAACCCACTATGAGTTATAAGGAAACCTAAGAAAGAGCTCTAATCCAAAGCTGAACTGGATCTTGGAGTGGGGCAAAGAGACAGGACAAAGTAATCTAGAGGATAGAAATACAAGAAATGCAAAGAGCATGATAAGGAAAGGATAGAACTGCTGAGAATCAAACTCAACTAACAGAGCTATATTTGCCCCTAAAACTAACACAAACAAAACTGGTTGTCCTACATTAGACTAGCGAATGAAATAAAACAAGGAATCGGCAAAAAAGTCTTTAGGCTAGAAACCACATGAAAAAACAACGAGCACCGATCATGGAAGCAAGTTTCAGGCTGGTAATGGCATCAAAGAACACAGGTATTTCACGCTCGAAATGGAACCAAAAAACAGAGCGGTAAACCGGGAGGCTTGCATGCCAGGATTCAACCTGGGGGTGTGAGGCCTGTAAGCTAAGCTTTAGGTTGGAAAATATGCAGTGCAGATTCACTCTTAATCAGGAACAAACTGGAAAAACCAAACCAAGGTCAAGTAAGGTCAGCAATTACAAACCGGTCTTTTGGCAACACATGTCCAGGAGTGTCAATTGCTAGACTACAGAGATCCACAGTGAGAAAGCTTTTAATGAAGGAGGGTCACGGGTGCAAACACTTATCTTTTAGCTAACCTCCGGAACGTAGAAGTCCTCCTCCTGCCTTTGTTTGGTGTGATGGAAAGCAAGACTGCAAAGACTGCATCTGCCTTTTGACTGGAGATTGGTTCTGTAATCTAACAGTGGGGCATGTGGACAAGTACCCAGGGTCTTGTACAGTGCAGGTGCAAAATGGACTGAAGTCAGAGCTAAGTAAAGACTTGCACAGGTGTAGATGACTCATACTCTCACAGAGTGAGGAACTCCAAGGACTATAAGCACCATTCATGCTCTACAGGATCTAGAACCACATTAAGGATTTCAAAATGGGTCTCCGGAGTTTTTCTTTTTTAAGATCAGTACCAGGACACTTGACCAGTTCAAGAGCATAACAGGCTGAGGAAAAGATCCAGCAAGGCTCTTGCAACCACCAACAGTAGTCCGTGGAAGCTATTGTGACAAAAGCTTTACAAGTTCCTTGAGAGGGGCGTGGCCAGCAGCCATGGAGTAAGACATCTCCTTTGTGTGCTCCTGCCTGATCCGATCCAAAACAGAGTTTATACTTATCCACAGAGACACAAAATTGATATCGCCCTCCTGCAAGAGACCCATCTTACAGCAGATAAACAAGAGAAAGTTGCCAGGAAATGTAATGGGCGGGTTGTGGGCTCCCCGTATTTGGCATACATTCGGGGAGTACCGACTTGGATAGCTCCCTCATTGCCTTTTAAGGTGACCCAGGTTAAAACAGATCTTGAAGGCAGGATGATAGTGGTGCAGGTGCTCTTTGAAAATGTAGACATCTGTATAGTTAATACATGTGCTCCCAACCATAACACTGCATCATTCTTCCTGACACTATACCCAAGACTTGGACCCTATAGAAAGGACGACATAATATGGGGAGGAGACTTCAATTGTACTTTGAATCCACTGTTGGATAGATCAGATAAAGAACACCAAAAACCTGCCCCATCTGCTAGGTCCCTGCAAACACTCTTGACATCATATGACCTGATAGATATCTGGAGGACACTCCACCCAGACTCAAGATATTATTCGCATTTTTCAATACCACATGCGGTCCACACTAGACTGGATTAAAACATTTTTAGGCAAAGAACTGACAAATGGAATAGTAGCCACCAAATACAAGAGTACAGTATTGTCAGACCATGTCCCTCTTCTACTGCAGTGGCAATACAAACCTCCTAGACCTCGAATCCCGACATGGAAACAGAGAAGCAAATCTCTACAGGATGCCCCCTTCCGGAATCACATCAGGGGTAGCATCAAAGAATATTTGACATTAAACTCTGGCAGTGTCTCCAGAGTAGGAAGATTATGGGAGGCCCTCAAAGTGGTCATCAGAGGCACAGCCATAGCCAAGTCCGGTGGCATTTCGGGCCATGCTTTGTAGAGAGCTAGTCTCCACCGAAAAAGCATACAGACAAGGAGACAAGGTAGTGGAGGAAACAGCACTCCGACCGAAATGTATGGAATACTGGGAAAGACTATGCAAGCATAACTACTCGAAACACATCGAAAGACAGCATGCAGAAGGGGACAAACCGGGTCGAATGCTGGCCTGGCTGTACAAAAGGGAGGAACAAAGGGCACCCATTTATTCCATAAACACGCGACAGGGCGCTATGTGCAATACCAAAGAGGGTATCAACACAGTTTTTCAGATTCTATAGCACCCTATATAACGAAGAGTCCATGACCCTACCAGCGAACATAGACAAAATGTTAAATGAGAAATACCTCCCTAGGCTCGAAGACGAGGCAGTTAACAGCTTAGACGCCCGCATCAGAGTGGAAGAGATATTTAGCAAGATAAGATCTTTGCCATCAGGCCAGACTCCTGGTTTGGATGGCTTGCCTAGCGAGTTCTACAAAGAATTTACAACTGACCTTGCCCCACACATATTAGGCACGCTAACAGAAGCATATGATATAGGCATCCTCCCTCTTAGCTTAAAGGAGAGTTCCGGGACTTTTTTTTTATTGTCCCTACGGGTCGGCCATGTGTTTGTAAGCATAAATCGGTAGATCGTAGGAAACTTTCCTATGGACCTTACCCGACTTTTCGCCCCTTATCGCACTCGAAATCAGCCTCCATTTTGTGATAATCCTATCATTCCGCCGCATCGACCTGGCTCACCTGCCTTTGCGGCACTAAATCAAATCCCCCGCCCCTGAAACAGACTTTATCAAAACATTCATATTCCCCGCCTCTATCCGTGACGTGACTGTGCTGCGTAGGCAAACGCGCCCAGGCGTCTTCTACGCGACTCCACACAGACCCCGGAAATCAACACAGATCAGCTCACAATACAGCGCACCACAATTCGGAATATGAAACTGTACTTTGAAATCAAACCGCAAGATTGTAAATGTGGTAAAGTACATTTATTTGACATCAAATGTTTAGAGAATATTCAGCGATTTGCATTTTTATTTGCTCATGTTCCAAAAAGTTCGTATTGAGGAACGCGATGGTCCTTTGCTGTACACAGGGTCTTAGAGCATCTCACAATACAGCACCACAATTCGGAATGTGAAACCGTGGTTTAAAAGCAAACGGCAAGATTGTACATTTGGCAAAGTACGTTTATTGGACATCAAATGTTTAGAGAATATTCAGCGATTTGCATTTTTCTTTGCTCTCGATCCAAATTAGTTCGTCTTGAGGGAAGCGATGTTCGTGTGCAGTACACAGGGTGTTGGTTTACGATAAAAATAAGCTCTTCTGTCGCACTGATAATCGCATGGCTGTTCCAACAACGAGGCACTAGGCCACCACAATGGTAGGTATGTTGCATCTAACCGTTAGTACCGCGTAAGGGCATACTTGTACTTGGCGATCGTCCCATAAAATGGTCAGGGTGGTAACGTTGTTCACGCGGAGAAGCAACTGGCGGCTGTAGAAGCCGTCCGCCGGTGTCTGGTACTCGTGACACAGACAGTAGTGAATGATGTACCTAAAAACATAAAAAATGAAATTAGTCTCACCATCAGATCCTTATTAAAATTATTCATTTCATAGCGAGGACAGCGCTACTGGGTGTACACAAGTGTTTAAAGGCGTGGCGAGGCATGGAGGGGGGGGGGAGTGCAGGTGGAGAGTGGAAGGGCCCAGGACTGAGGTCGCAGACAGTGGACCAGTTGTAGCAGGGGAGAGGGAGAGAGAAAGCAGAAGCAAAGAGGAAGGTTTTGAGGTGCTTCAGTAAAAGCAGATGTTTCTCCTCAAGATAGTGCGCGGTAGAAAACAATATGCCACATAGAACGAACAAGTACAACTGAACCCGTCTTTAAAGCCACTGTATAGTAATGAAATTGCGGTATAAACTCATCAAAAGTTACTTACATTATATTTGCATTTTCCATTGTGTCTCTGTGTAGGGCAGACCCGAAACACCACTCCTTCTTTGCCGACGTTACTTCTTCTAATGAACGTGGCTCATCGTTTCGTTTCTGAAATTTTATTCATTATCTTTTCTTAGTCTTTCAGGATGGTCCCGGCCTGTCAAGGTCAAATCACAATAGAACCTTATATTGGGTCGTGGGCCGTTCCGCCACCCGAGCAAAACATCAAAGCAGCTGACCTTCACTTTGAGCGAGCACACATTTCTAGTTAGCTGCAGTTAGTTTTAGGGACATCTTGTCTGCGTGCCTTTTTTTTTATTGTCCCTATGGGTCGGCCATGTTTTTGCAATACGGAAACATTCTATAATTTTTGTAAAAATGATTTATATTACTGTTTGGTTTAATTGCAATGGGCCTGCAACATGAGGAGACTCGAGAGAACAGACAATCAAATTACAATCATTTAAACCGTGATGTGTATTTCTCAATGAGCTCTGCTTTAGGTGGACATGGAACAGAGGCAATGTTGGGTGGCAATGCAGTTGTCCCCTGCATAGGTTCGTTCACCACTCCATGTATGTGCCTATCGAGGACATCTACGATAAGTCTCTCAATAAACTCATATTGCATATCCTCAAACACTGGTTTGATCACCCATTGTTTACTTCTTTTAGTGAAGGCCTTATTGTAGCGAAGCGTCCCTAAAGTTCCGGTCGTCCTACTTTGTTGACGGCCAACATTATGGTTATGTGCCAAGACCGCTAAAAGAGTCCGATTTATCATGCCTTCCATGCCAAAATGCAATCTTTTGGGCCTGTACTTGAGGCACATATTGTGGAACACCTCCAAATCTCCTGTGTGGCAGAATTCCGTGAGTCCCCTCAAAGCTTTTGTTATAGTTTTATCAAATACAATCTTTTCAATGGCTTTGTGAGTGGGTGATGAAGGAATCAACCACTTCTTCTTCCGTGCCTCCTCTGTGGACAAATGGCCATGTTCACATTTGTGGAAATGCTCATTTGTCGACCATCGATGTACGTTGCTACAGTGCAACATTACTGACCGCCATTTTTCCAGTAGAATTTCCAACGACCCTTCACATGTTTTTGAGCTCCACCAAAGATGGTTGCTGATTGACTTGGACCACTGTGAAATACCTTGCAATTCTTTTTTTTTACCTGCAGCAGACAATTTTTTATTGATTGATTTTGCAAGATGCCAAACGTCAAATTGGTGATTTATATTTTTGTACTGTTCTCTCATTGTCTTGGCAATTGAAACGTGTCTGTCCGTGGCTATCAGGTCGATCACCATTCCCCGCGATTGTAGTTCTTGCAATGATGCTACAAAGCCAACTTTCTCCATGGCCACTGAGGATGTACTTTGTGACACCTGCACGACCACCGAACTCACAATTTTCTTACTTTCCATGTCCTGAAAGTGGTAGGTGCAGTACTTGGCTGAAAATCCTGGGCTGTCGCACTGTCCATCACCGGCTAGCCTGAAGCGTTTGCCCGCGAATGTACTTTCCATTGACATTTTTTCCATTCTCCAAGCTTCGCTGATGGCTGGAAATAGATAATCGGTTTGGTATTTGTAGAACTGACTTTTCGCAATGAAATGGATTCCCACAAACTGAAAGAAATACTGTAACTTTTTAAAACTTGAACCACTAAAAAGTGCGGCCGCTGCACAAAGTAGATTGCCTGCTGGCAGTTGCCCCAGCATGGGTTGTGCAGACCATGCGAACGGATGATATTGTGTACAGGTGGCATGTATTTTAAGGTTAGTGCCTCGAATTGCACGAGTCACATTAATCAATGGCTCCCCACATACTTCCCCACCAACCGAATGCCCACATTTCATCATCATAATAATATCCATCAAACAGCTATCGAATACAATGAATTTGGCCTCTTTCCTTATACTTTCACTCTGCATCCCAGCTGGTTCGGCCTGTAACGTTGAGGACATGTCACTCGCATGAAAGGTACAATCTCTGATATCGTCTTCCGCTATGCTGAGTGATATTGATGGTGTTTCATTGTCGTCCACGTCATTCTCTTCCATTGCAACATCTGTTCCTTGTCCGGAGATGGGAGAAAAAAACAATGTCTTCAACTTTCGCGCGCTCTTATTTTTTGCGGGTGTGGATTCTGTGAATTGATCTCCGACTGCATCCAAACTACCAGGAGGACATTCACTATCAATGGCTGGTGGTGGTATAGCTCCGTTGTCAATCACTTCATATTCTTCCCATTGGCACGATGCATCTCCAGTCTCAAGTCCCTGCCAAAAGGTTTGACAAGCAACATCTCTCGTTCGCTTCACTGTCTGTGTAGATTTAGTTCTTACACCCACTCGCAACTAGAGGACAGATTAGAAAAGGGATGTTCAGTTTAAACACAACTTACAGTATTGAACTATTGACAGTGAAAGACAACATAATATAGTGAACAGGACACTAACCTTCTTTTGCTTTCTTTTCTTTGAAACTTTCTTGCCTCGAACTTCAACATCTGGACGCTGTTGCTCCGACTCGTGTGTGCATGTCTCCACTTCCTCTCGCGCTGCAACGACTATATTTTCATGATAAGCACATCCATCACTCACTGAGGCTCCATCGACTCCCTGAAACATAGAACTTTCATTAGTATGTATAATAATATTGAAAACACAAAATGTACTTGGGGACCAATACCCATACGTACATCTCAATAGCAAAACACGAATGAACGCATTGTGTAGAACATTCAAACGACAATAGTTCACGCATTGTTGATCTAGTTAGATTGAACTGTCAAGATCCATACCTCGGGCTCCGCATAGACTTCCATTGATGATATTATTGAAGATGACGCTTCAGCAACTCCCTGAAACACAGTAATTGCATTAGTATGCTTTTCTATTTTGTTAAAAAGAACATAAACTTTGAGCAGGCGTCAACGGCTCATCTAAATAGACCTGCACAAATGATCAGTTGTCTAAAATAAATAATGGATATGTAAATATGATTCGATTTGCTCGATCGTTGGAAGTGTCACCACCCAGAGATCTGCATCAACTACTAGGGGTGATGTTCTTGTAGAAGAAGCTCCGTCATCTCCCTGAAACATAGTACTTGCGTTAATAAAGAAGGAAGTATAGCGGATGTAATCACGTCATATGATTTCGCTTGATCGAACTGTCAGTATCCATACCTCGAAATGCATAAGAACATCAAGGGACGATGTAACTGCGGTGCACACTTCTGCAAGCTGTTGCGCCGACCCGTAACTGCATGCTCCCCCTTCTACTTGGACTAATGCTCCATCGACTCCCTGAAACATAGGACTTTCATTAGTAATGAACACAATATTGAAAAAAGAAGACAAATAGGAGGGCGACGACAGAAGGACATATCAATGGCTAAAAACGAAAGAAACATTGTGTGTAACAATCACGCTACAAGAATGCAAGATCTGATGATCTCCATCGATGGAACTGTCCGGAAACGTACCTCGAGCATCTGAGTGACATCTACGGTTGTCGTCAATGCGTTGGACTCCTCAGCATCTCCCTGAAAGACAGTACTTGCATTATTTTGGATAACAATAATTATAACTGAAAACAAAGACTAGAGGACGAGTACAAGGGTGTACCATTAGGTAAAATAATTACACGATCAATTAAAACTATTGATTTACATGCCTAAAACAAGTCAGTGTCAGAATAGCTAAGTAAGATTACCCGATAGGCGCTTGAAGTGGCTGATGACTGCAATAACGACACGGATGGAGAATATTCCGCCTTCATATTGAGTGGATACATAAATGGGGAAATTATTGTTAGCTAATGCTACACACTACCGCAAGGCCGAGAGATAAATACGTAAACTTGACTCACCAGTGGAGGGATGTGGACGAATAGAGTGGGAATAGCGGTTGAGAGCAATTTTCGCCTCGCTCGCGGTGTTTTCTTCTTTATTAGCAATGATGTGGAGTACATGTCTGGGCTAAAGTGCCTGCTGCAGATGCGGTATCGATCACCCCTCTTGTCCGCAAAGACTTCTAGGACTCTACTTTCTAGCTCAGAGGCTGGATATCCGCAATATCGGACCCATTCTCTTATCTGATCTATTGTCTTAGGGAAAACATGCATTATAGTACCTTCAGATTTGTTATGGGTCGTACCCCGGTGCGAACTGCCTTTGATAGGGCGGGGGGTGGATCGGGGCGGTGGTCGTGCAGACAAGACACAGGAAGACTCGTGAATGGAGACACACTTATGTGGATTGCAGGGGGCCGTCCAGCGTGAGGGGGATGCTTGGCAGGAGACACGGGGTCTGGAGGTAGACATGGGAACAACAAACCCATGCTCTATAGACCACTTTGAAGTGTACATGGTCTTTGGCACCTCTTGGCCTTTATCGCTCCCTGACAGCTCCACTTGCCAGCAGCTCAAGTACCCCGGTGCGAACTGCCTTTGATAAGGCGGGGGGTGGATCGGGGCGGTGGTCGTGCAGACAAGACCCGTTTGCCGCAGGGCCTCACCAAGGAGAGGCCATCTAACTGAATGTAAGAGGATGGCTGCAGGATCTACTACATGGAAGGCAGGGGGGTGAGTTTATAAATACCTCACCCTCCCAGGAGAATATACACTAGATTCATTTAAAAAATCAAAACAACCATTGTTAAAATATATGTTGGGCTTTATTTTAGATTTTAATTAAACATAAATAATAAACATTACACATTGTAAAGTTGAGGTTGCAGCACATCGAGGGAAAATCCGCGGTATTGTCCACTGTCACTGGGGAAATGTTGTCTAATGGCAAGTACCGCACAGGCAGGTATTACTCTCCGAACGCGGTGTCCGAGCCTCCCGTGAAGCCACCAAGTGAAGCAACGATAGGCCACCAGCCTGTACCACCTGTGAAAAAAAAAGATGCAAACTGTATTAAACTGACCAAACTTTCTTATCAATGTCGATTCAGGTAACACATGTCATTTTTCTTAGAAAAAAATTATATCTAGAAAATGCACTATATGGAACCAATTTACATGCGTTCCAATGATATGTAAATGTAATTTTATATGTGGGAGAAGACCATGAAATAGTGGTGGCATCACTGACATCACAAACAGAGTATACTTACTCGTTACTCGGATTACGCGGACGAACAGTGCCACGAAGTTCGTGCATAAGCACCATCATCATCCTCAACACTGTCCGTGAGAGGCAGGCTTCCCTGAACTCTGGCAGCTCGGTGATGCATTGCGGACTTTGCTCGCCTTCCTGCTGACTTTGCTCGCTTTCCGAAATGTAGGCCAAGCACCCGGAATTTTCACGGCAGCAGCAGTTCTCCTCCTCAGTTGGCATTAGCTCGCACCGATTGCACGTGCACCAGGTGGAGACGCCGTCCATGCGACATGGTCCAGGCTCTTCATCCGTTGACTGGTCCTCCCAACTGCCGTCCGAATCCCCATCGTTTTCGCGTGCTTGCCTTTCCAGTAGTTCTTCCTCGGTGTACTCGGGCTCGTACATATACGGCATTATTGTGGCCATTGTGCGGTAAAGATAGTAAAATAATTTATAGCGGTGGTACTGGTATCTGTTCACACGGGCTACAAGCGGCGAAGGTAGCTGACCAGAGCACTGAAACGAGTCACAGAATACTCAAAGTAACACAGAGAGAGGAATGGAATCGAAAATCTGCTGCTGTATGTTGTGAAACGGTCTGTTTATACTTATTGGGGAAAGAGGCGTCCTGCCATTTCCATGGCAACACGTCAATAGCTGAGGCGCAGCGATTGTTGACACGAGACGTGCTTGAAATGGGCAGTACGCGTCTGCTGATGTCAGGCTCAGGGGCGGGGGATTTGATTTAGTGCCGCAAAGGCAGGTGAGCCAGGTCGATGCGGCGGAATGATAGGATTATCACAAAATGGAGGCTGATTTCGAGTGCGATAAGGGGCGAAAAGTCGGGTAAGGTCCATAGGAAAGTTTCCTACGATCTACCGATTTATGCTTACAAACACATGGCCGACCCGTAGGGACAATAAAAAAAAAGTCCCGGAACTCTCCTTTAAGGGAATCAATAATTATACCCCTCCTCAAACCAAACAAACCACTGCTAGAGTGTAGTTCGTACAGGCCCTTACCCAAGCTCAAACAGGACAGCAAAATCCTGACTGCAATGCTGGCCAATAGATTAAAGAAAGTAATCCATTCTTTAGTGCACCCAGATCAAACGGGATATGTGCCAGGCAGGAATATGTCCTGGAACCATCTGCATCTGTATCATGTGATGGACAGCATTGCATTCTGGGAAACTCCCAGTGCGATAGCGACGCTGGTTGCCATAAAAGCATTTGACTGCATCAGGTGGGATTGGCTCTACGCCACATTACGTAAGTTTGGCTTTGGCCAAACGTACATACGATGGGTGCGGTTGATATACACCAAACCAATAGCACGGGTCAAGACAGCCAAGCACTTCTTAGAGCCCTAGGAGCTGGGGAAAGGTTCCAGGCGGTTGCCCATTGTCCCCATTACTTTACATTTTAGCCATGGAGCCTGTGGCGGCGTACTTAAGAATAGAATATAACAAAGCGGGTATAACTATCCAAGGAGCGTGCCATCTGATATCCATGTATGCCGATGAAACGCTGATATATGTGCAAAACCCAGAGGATAACCTGGATCTTATCGTAGAGGCATTGGCGCACTTTGCGCGGATCTCATGAATCACAATTAGTGCAGATAAATCATCCGTTGCCCCTAGCAGGATGTGTCAAGGTATGGCATGATAAATTGCCAGTACTGACACTGCAATGGAGCCCACACACTTTGATGCCTCGATATCAACATCTATCGTGCCCCGATGAATCAACACAGCAACAACAAGCCCGTAGAGGGAATGCGAAACTCAATGAAATTCCAGACTAAGTTGCCCCTGCCATTGATGGGTAGTGCCGCATTTCTAAAAATGGTGGCCCTCCCCAGGCTCCTGAACTATTTTGTAAATGTCCCATACAATATACCCAAAACCTTCTTCAAAATTCTGGATTCTCTGTGTAGGGGGTTCCTGTGGCAAAATGGTAGATGCAGAATAGCACTGGCCTCCTTACAAAGGCCTTATGATGAAGGCAGTATCAGGGTGCCAGACTTTGAACAGTATTATATTGCAGGGCAACTACAATTCGTTGTAGGATGGTTGGCTGATGAACCCACTCCAGACGTCAAACTACTTCAACCCACAGTATCAAACCTCTTTCTAAGGGAGCTATTGTGGTGCAAAAGGCCCTGCGCTAGCCAGGACGCTCACCTGGTGTCATTGGGGATTCAACTATGGGACAGGGCGCTGGCGCTGATAGGATTTAAAGACCCATTCTCTGTACAGTTCCCAGTGGTTTCAATAGTTTCTGCTGCATCACAGGCACTACTAGGTGTACGCACACATTAGGAATCCAGAGGCATTGCCCCAGTAGGAGACCTGATTCACGACACCGCCTTCATACCCTTACAGGAGATGGTAGATACTACTGGCCTCCACCACGACCAATACATGCTGCATCACGCCGTTGTGAGCATGATCATACGCAGATGGCCTAAGTACTGCGAAATGTGTGAAAAGTACTCAGTGGTCGACACCCTGTATGACGTATCTGAAGGCGGACATGCAATATCTAGGATATATGAGTTCCTCCTGACCAGAGGGCCACCCTTAGACTTAGCGGGCCGGATTAAATGGGAGGCGCACCTGGGCGCCCAGTGCCAAGATAAAGACTGGTCGGAGATCCTAAGGTATCACAAGAAAGTGTCCCATAACGCAAGGCTGCAATTGATACAATTGTTCGTGGCAAAGAGCATATTTGCAACTGCTTAATATCTCAAAGTTTCCCAGGGCGACTGCACAGAACTGCCCTAGATGTGCTGCCACAGACGCAGCATATTACACATGTTTTGATCATGACCTACAATAGGACAATAGGGGAATACTGGGAGGGGGTGGCAGTAAGAATGAACTGGGGAGGCCTCCCATTGTACTTAAAATCACCTTCTGCTTGCCTGCTAGGATGCTTCACACGCCCCAGTTCCACACGTTACGCAAGATGAAAGACCTAGCGTGCATACTAGCCAAACGCAGGATAGCCATGGCATGAAGTCTTCGAGAGGCCCTAACCTCGAAGACTGGTGGCGGGACCTAAAAACAAAAATCAGCACTAGCCGAAACGGAGGCTTGGAGGTGAGCGATACACTTGAGTCTATCTGACACTAATGAACACATTATAGCATTGAATACTGTGACACAGAAACTGTTAGCACCAGACAATGAGCAATCAAATGAGGCAGGCACGCATACAATGTCACCACAAGCGAAACGACCTTTGTGACCCACTGGGATGATAAGCTAATCACTGGTACTATTGGCAACAAGGGGGAGCAGGAGTTGGGGGGACAGGGGGCTTGGATGGTTGGAGGATAATGTTCTAAGGTATTCGAACTTCATAATATCTGCTTAACTTACTAAATATGTTCAAGATTATAATAGGTCACTATTGCTGTATATGTAAACGAAATTAATAAACCCTGTTTTCAAAAAATAAATAAAGCTTTACAAGTTCCTTATATTCCTTTTCTTGATGCTCATGGTTTACCATCTCGTTTCCCTGCTTGAGTAAACTCTGCAACATGACTGAACTACATCCAGTTCTTTTAGTCCCTCATGCACTTACCCTCATCACAAACTCATCTCGCAATTCTGGCACAATGTTGTTTCTTTTGATGCCATAAGAATAGAATAAAACGGTTTCCTTGCTTTGCTACCTTGCCAGCCTTCTTGAATGGCTTCCTGCTTCAGTCTGTTCAGTGCTTCTAAACATAAATCCCTAAAGAATCCTCAATAAGCCATTGAAAGGCTCTTGCGCTCCTTATGGCCAGGAGAAAAAAAGCCACTGAGTAACTGCAGAATATATGAAGCTGATAATAATGTGAATTCTGCTGTTGCAATTGCCAGTGAAGTAGCCTTGAGTTTGTCAAACATCAGTACTCCTTAATAGCCAGAATTGATCCCATTGAAGCAAATGGAAGCAATTCTAATTTCATTCATCATTGAAAGCATATGGGCATCTTTCATCTTCGGTGCCATATTAGTTTCTGTCTCACAATTAATAAGGTGATGTAGAATGGCCTCGCTGTCATTGAATTCTTGGAAGGACTCCAGATGATGAAACGTCTGTCTTCTGCAATGATGTGCTTGATGGTGAGCTTGGCTCTTGCAATCAGACACAGCTGCAGAACAAGGTTTCATCGTTTAATCTTCTTGTACTAAACAATATGTGACTTGATTGGCATGATAGGTACGGTTACAAATGGCAGGATTTAATCACAGATGCGCTTCTCCGGTGGCAAACGCATTTGGGCCTCCCGACGAAACAGCTGAACAGCTGTGGATGCTTAAAGACTTCTTGAAAATCTATTTATAACGAGAAGTACTTAAATACTGAACACGTATTTCTTTCTTGACATTGGATTCTGATAATTTAAGGCTATCATTAGGAGGAAATGCCAGCAAATTCTCCAACTCATAAAAATTCACACCGAGACCATATGCTTAGCAAGCTGGTCAATGAGTTGAGTGTCATTATGGAACTCATTTCTTTGCCCTTGATCACATTGTTTCTTTAAACAATTATTTATGTTTTGCTGCTGAAGGCAGAGTGGTGGGGCATCCTAAATGGAGAACGTCCACATCTCCAAAACAGAGGTGGTCCACATCCTGAAATGTTTGAAAGTTACATCCTTTTCTTCTGAATTCTGTTACAGCAGGGTACCCAATCTGAGTCTCTCTGTCCTTGCCACCCACAGTGCATCACAAGACTTATCATTGCTTCTCATGAAAGAGGATCTGGCTCCCAAAAGCTCAAACGTGTCATTGTCACGCCCAGACTGAAGAGTTCCAGTGCCAACTTCTAAGACAAAGCACATTGGAGACCCATCTTAGGGCACCTCTGTGGGATAGGAAATGGGAGCTTGCCAGCATTTGTAATGCAATGATGAACTTGTAAATGTGCATTTAGTGTGCATGTAGTGTGCCCAACAGAAACAACATGAAGTCTGTTGGATCGTGTGCCGATTCTGGTTAATGTGTGAAAGAGCAATATGGTAGACACACTGGGGGTGGGGCGGTTAGTATATTTAAACCTGTTTGTGAGACATTGAATATGGTGACTCTAGGGAAGTAAGCAGAGTGTCAGCTGAGGAGTGACCTGCCACAACCGTTTTACACGTGCAAAGTTGCTACATAATATGGTTGCATGTAGAACTGGTACTAGTAGAAAAAACAGCACGGCTGCATTCAAAAGAAAACAAATTATTAACCCCTCCCCCCTTAAGAAAAAGAGGAGCAGGTGCAGATGTGATGTGCTCCTGGGGCAGTTGAAGTGTCAGTCCACTGGCTTTGGACCCGACTGACTAACGATAGATCAGTCTGAACGGAAGTAGTAATGGATGTGTGCTACTGAGGAGATGGCACAGAGCAGATGGGGGAACACGAGAACTTTTGGAAACTAATTTCAGGTATGGGGTCCACAAATGGCATGGTGCGAAAGGTGGGGCTTCTTCACCACAGCTACAAAGGGTTCTGGATCTTTGCCTGGATGCAAAGACCAGGCTCCTTTACGCAGGGAGTCATCAGGTTTCATTTTTATTATAATTCCTGAAGTAATCAAGGGACCTGCAACTCCTACTAGACCCCAACAAGTGAGGGAGCATTCCCATAGGAACACTGAACCAATGGTGGGGAAATCGGTACAGTAGGGCCCAGGGTGATGTGGGAATGTGCAGTGCACATAACACAGACCATGCACCCGACTCTGTCCAAAATAGACCAATTTATTTACATCGGGATAGAGCTCAGCATGAGATCGAAGAACTTGCATTCAAGCTTGGAATGGGCTCACTGTAGGATTCCTCTTTGCTGTGTTTCAACCACCTACTTAATTATTGGGGAAAACCGTACATGATAAGACAGGGTGGGGCACTGAAACACCTACGAACACACCAAATGGGTCCAATCAAGGTGAGGGTGGGGGCAAAGCTAGGAGAAACGAGTCTGGTTGGCTTTCCTGCGCATTGCCAGGAAAGAAAATAAGAGAATGTCAATCCACCCAAATGTAACTAATGGTATCAGACCCTCAATCTTTAACCAGAAAATGTTCAACCAAGCAGAACATTTTTCACCCCAGGGTGATGTGGACTGGGGTTTCCTGATTCCAGAGTTCACTTTCATTGTGCACCACAGTCGCATCATGGTCAAAATGTCCCATGCCTGTCTGGATTACTAGCCTAGATGTGGGTGGAGGCAATGAGCCATTTAGAACAAATAGTTGATTTTCTAGGGTTGTTTATAGCGGGAAGATGTCGAGTGGTTCACATTGGAATGGGCGATCCAGGGAGTCACTATCACTGCTATAAATATCGCTGTTTTCTGTTTTGCATACATAGGTCTGTAAGGGAAGTTGGATGGTTACAGATGGCAGGGTTCCTTCCATCACTTCATTTCCTTGCCATTTTCTCTCCCAACTGTGGAACTATAAAAAGGCAAAGCAACGTGACTTCATGGTTGTACTACCGTGCGATAGACGTTCATGGGAGTCAGAGCAGAAACATAGTTGTGGTGCTTGTTTTAATTCTACCTAAGGAATGGAATAAAATGGTACAGGAAGGAGGAGGGAAAGGTGGGCTATGCAGCCACTATGCTGGAATAGTCCAAATCTTTCCTTTCCAGCCACACACAACAAACACATCCTTCTCCTCTCTACCATAAACATTGTATGGGCAGTTCCTCCAGATTTGGCTCGGTCACCAGTTCTATTCAGCATATTGAGGGTCACAGTGGCTCACATCCTCGGCAGCTACCACCCGCTGTATCCCAATGGCACAACACCTCACCATAAGTGGCGCCTTGCCTAGAGCACCTCCAACCATTTCTGCAAGTTAAATAGTGGAAAACGGAGGAGACGAGAAGTAGGCCCAGTGGCCCCTACCTCTCTTCCATTCAGAAGGTAAACCAAGGAAACTGTCCAAAGAGCAACAGAGGAGACAACCTCGGAATAATATACACAGCGAGATATACTTAAAGCCTCTAGTTAATGTTTTTATGAAAGAGTGGCTCCTACTACATGAGTATCCTACAGGGGAACCATATCTCTTTGGGGCCCATTCCCTAAACCATATTAAAACTTCATCTGCTGCATTTACGAAATGAAGTACTGCGACACTATCCCTGCAGCAAGGAAGGAAATCCCTGTACTAGATGCTGATCAATACATATGTCAAATCGGTGTACCTAACTTAGACATGGCCGCAGCTCAGGTCATGATCTAGGAACTTGCTGTCCTAGAAAACATGAGGTACACTACCTTTGTGTTACAATGGTGGCGTGCACATAATTCCTATAATTAAGACCTATAATTCCTAAATACCTAATGGCGTGTTGTCAATGTACAAGTTCCTCCCATATAACTACCCAAAGAACATGTTATGAGAAATCATCTAAACAGAATAAGGTTTGTGTTTGACTTAGAATGGTGCCTTTAGACTGTGCGATACCTTTTTGTGGTTTTATATGTCAAAACTTCTCCAAGATTTTTCTCGACTTTTTTTTATTGTAAGCAATTTGGTATTAATTTCATACAACTTGCTGTTAATAATTCATATACACTGTTGTGTGTCCGCTTTGTAGTCAGTGACCTTTCTCAAATTGTATTAATTTCATTCAGTTGTACTCTTGTTATCCGACATTACTATTCATCTCTCATTATTCATTCAACTCTTGAGACGTGTTTCCCCATAATAATTCTTATGGTTCATCGGGAGAGCCTGAGTTTGCGTTTTCTGGTGGCAATCCTAAAAGAAATTCCTTAATATTTTCACAATGTAATGTACTCTTAGTATTTTGTAACCTTAAAGGGTAGAAAAGTGAGAAAGATCTGATTGTCTTTCTTCCACAGTGCATGGTCCGCCTTGTACTTTGGTAGTCCAGGAATTAAATACGATGCCTCTTAATTGCCATAATTCTGCATTAGGTAGAAATCCTCACACCACGGTTAAATTACAAGCCCTTTCCACAACCTGCTATTACTCTGACAACTCTCAATTTGCAAAGCAGTAAAAACAAACTAACTGTAAAATAGAACAAACTAATGTTGCTGCTGTACAATCCAATATGGACTTCAGTACCCATAATGCCTACGATAGTGGGACGAGGAAGACAGGCTCAGAGTCCGTGAGGATTAAAAGTGCTGTTAATCAGAATGTGCAGTCTAGTTGTTACAGGCCAAGGAATTTGAGCAGGACATTTAAACTCAGGAACCAGTTACACCTGAGGAAAGGCGATGTGGAAGGAGTAGTTGAAGAAGAGGCCGTATTTGATGCAGGAGCTGCCGTAGAAGTTAGAGAAGAATACAAGCTGATGCTGACTCGATGACTGGTGGCAAGCAGCAGTGCAGAGAACACACAGTGGGAACCGGCGTGTGGAGAAGAAGCACAGCTAAGCGGGAGACTTGCTCCCAACTCAGCATATGGTGTTTTGGTGTGGAAAAATCTGCAGATCGCCGGAGCTGTCAGAGCTACAGGGAAGAGTCACACAGTCCACCAACGGCACGCGGGAGCTGGAGACAGTGTGGGCAGGATGCAGGAGGCCCGCCGCAGCAGCTGACCATGAATAGGAAACACTGCAGAAGACCAGTGAGTTGGCTGGATGCTAACACTGACCCCAGGGTGCTCCAAATAGGAAAATCATTAAAAAATACAATTTTGAAGATCAAACAAATGAAGAAACATTAAAGAGGTGGCAAGGGAATAATTCTCCTTACGTGGGATATAATTTGGAGAAACCTATAACCCCCATTGCCAACCGTCAAGAGGCTGTGAAGAAACCTATTTCTAAAAAATTCAAAAAAATGAAGAAAAAAAAAATCACTGCGTATGTCACTCTACAGTGATGTACTGTTTTGCATCCCTTCAGGAATTGCTCCTTTTTACAAGCCATTGATGATGGATTAATTCGAGTAGGCTGAGAAGGCATGCACCAACAAAAACCCGATTCATATAGTGTGAATAGGAACTTGGGTGAGTGAATATATAGTTTACATTTGTACCAGTTATGGTTGCTATAAAGTGTAAGTAATATAGACAAAAAGACACATCAGAATGTTTGGTTCTTTTCAGATGTCTGGAGCCGGAGGCAATTCGGCTACTTCTAGGAATACTGGAAAAAATATTGGGTGGCCAAAAAGAAGTGGAAATTGTAAGTTTGTATTGCCATGTATGAGAATATGAATAGACAACTGAAATAAGTAAATGCAGAGAATTGAGTATCGTCTCTGTTGATCCACAGGGTCTTAAAGTCAGAGATACTGGTGGAGGATTAACTCCAACTACCTACTCGCCATCCCTTGAATTGATACATGGGGGTGAGTAGGTTTGATGTGTTTATTGATGTAATACACATGTGACAATATGGGTCATTAACAAGAAGTGATATGGATGACACTGGATACTGATGGTTTTTATGTATGTTTTTTTTTAGATCTGAAATTGGCTTATATCATTCCAAATATAAGGGCAGACTTATTTGATCTTGCCCTACATCCTGAAGAAGGTCTCGAAAAATCAAAGACAGTCAGTTCTGTTATATGTGGACCGAAACACGTGTCGACGATTATGTGAACAATCTGGGTAACTAACAAACCAGATAAAAATATGACACCTGAAAATGAGGATTAGGCTGTAAACAATTGTGACAATAATTACTTGGAAATGTTTGTATTAGTAGACCAATACATAATGTATAAAATGCCATATTGGTGTTAGAGATGAATGTATGAATGATTGAGTATGGGATTGAGTATGGAAGCTGGATACATGAAATATATGGTGATGAATTTAATTTTTGATTTTAAAGAAATACATACAACGATGTACTATATGTTTATTGATTAAAATGTGTAATATTTGGAACAATCTGTGTCATCCCTATCTACTGGTCCACCCTTCTGTTTGAATCGTATATACTTTACCTGAAAGAACAGGGATTGAGTGCAGGTACACCCCTTTATTTAGAACCTTTATTGAACTGAAGACAGCCAAATATTCCTTGTATAATTTTGTTGTGTGCATTAGTGCGAGGGTCAGGGACATTTTGGACACTAGGTCACTTTTCTTTAGCTTTAGTTTGCTAGGTAGGTACATCTTGTTGAATTAGGTAAAGAGAGGCGTTTATCACACCCCTTTTTATTTAATAAAAAATAGCAAAACTTGAGAGAAATATACCTTTGTGTCCGTCTCGCTTTTCTGACCCCTCACAGATGACCTCTCCGGCTCCTCTGTCTGCTAAACAACTAGCATTTCAGTGCCACCTCCAGCCTGGTTCCTGCAGCAGTCAGCAGAGGTGAGCTACCTCCCAGTGCACACAGTTCTTTGCTGGCCCTGGTCTGCCCAGTCTGCCACTGTCCGCATCAGAGCCTCTGCCAATCCCATGCTCTCTTGTTTCATTGTTTCAGGCCTTTTGCGTCTACGCACCAGTCTGCAGTTCCCTTCCGCAGGGACTCCAGTTTCGGTTCTTTGCTCCCAGTGCCAAGATGCTCTTGTTGGTGATGGTTTGCGCATTATAAATACTCATAACATAACTTTTGCCATAAAACTTGCATTTAAAGGTAGGTCAACCTAGTGAAACGTACCAGTATAGCGGTCAGTGGTGTCCTGATCTAACTTGGCAGCATGAGGGAGCCTGTGGATGGAACTGCATCCTGGTAAAACCAAACTTCTCACCGCATGCCAAGACAAAAGCAGCCCTGACAGCTTAAGTGATAAAGTATTAGATTATGAATCAACCACTGAAGCCTGAACAGGAGCATTTTATTGGACTACTATCAGTCTTGACGTCAAGGCAACTATGTTCTCCAAGCTAGATATGTGCTCTGCCTATCACCAGATTGATCTTACCACAGAATCCAAGCCCTGAGTGTACTTGTCACACCCGGGGGAGCATATCAATTTGTCCGCATATCCATGTATCACCTATTCTGCAAACTGAATGACCTGCTCAACTTTTAAAGTGATGTACCAAATCAGACAGCACTGGGCCAGGAACCCAACATCCCCCAATATAAAAATATTTTACTAAAGCAGGATTAATGTAATCCTTTCTGTAATAAAGTTGAGTATCCCATGCACACAATATTAGCCATGGGGGCACTGCTCAAGCAGGACTTTACCAAAGCCATTAGCTGCATGCCTGCTTCTATGGACAAAGATGAGTAGCTGTCTTTCCAGGGTCTTTGCAATCTTTACACGAAGCTTGTCATTTTGCATCCAGAACCCCTATGACAGCAGAAATCAAGTGCTCAGTTACTGAGCGGGAGGCATGGACTTGTGTGGGGCGTGCACGCTTTGGACTACACATCTGGGATTCAATTTTCTCCCTCAGGACAGATCATCACCCGTTTGTGCAAAATACTGTCAGCTGGTGGCACTGCCAAGGCATCACCTCAGACTGGGTATCAAATCATTTCACATTCAGGAATACTGGTATGTATATCATCATGCATTCAGGAATAAATATGTCCCCAGAAATCTCAATTATCTCACAGACATGGTTCCCCTGCCTGATATCACAGCTATCCCGGAAAACAAAGAGGTGATGCCTTCCATCACAGAGCTCTGGCAGGTTGGTGGTGATAATCCAGAGGAAACAGGGGTGTAGGAAGAAAAGGTGGTGAGGTCTTTAAAAGAGTCAAATCCATGGTGTGGGAAAGCTGTTATGTATCCAGCACGATAACTAATGACTGCATACATTTCCATTGAACTGAGAGACAGCAGCTGGGTAAGATGATCTTAAAAAGAGACGTGGTCATCCCGCCTAATGGTATCAGGAAGAATAACATTTGCAGAGCGCATGTGGCAGTGTGATCACTGAAAGAGCAGTCAGGAAGACCTTAGGTGGACGGGGAATGATTACAAGATAGACATTGGGTCAGGTGTGATAGCAGCTGCTACAACAGTGACATTGGTCACAAGGTATATAGAACCTGTCTCCTACAATTAGAACCTCCAAAGGCAGCATTTGACACCATAGGAATATTTGATAACCTCTACAGTGATTCATGTTTTGCATTGTTGTCCATGAGTTACTTGTCCAAATTGCCTGAGGTCAGGTTAGTGCTGCATGCCAACACTGCAATCACAACATCATTTCTTGTCTTGAGAAGAATTTTGGGTGGGAGGGCCACCAAAACCATTGTGACTGAAAACAACCTTCTTTAAAGCCGATGGTATCAAGCATTGCTGCTTCAAGCTAAATCATTTGTAAGTCAACAGCTTCATCTAGCGGTTCAACCATGTGCTCTCAGAGTGCATCCAAAGAACGCAGAGCTGTCATGATAATATGCAGTGAAGTCTCCATGTAATGGGGCGTTTCCCATTCGGTGTCACAAGGTGCCATGTTTCTATCTTATGAGGAGACACAAGTAAACTGGGCCAGTAAGCAAGCCCACCTAATTAGCTGTAAAGATGGAGATACCAACATCGTGGCTATAGATGTCACAGCCAGATATGCCTATATCGACAAGGCTCAAGTTGACGTCAACGGCTGTGAGAAACCTGAGGGGATCCTCACACCTTCTCCCTATGGATCCTCTTCTCAGGTGGCCAGAGAAAGGCCATTGCTTTTGGATCCTGACGCTGGGGGTTGGAGAAGCAAGGGGAGGGGGTGTAATCACCTGGGTGGAGGGTCCCTGGGGAGTGGGGAGAGGTAGACCTTCGGCGAGACATTGTATCGCCCATTCCCTTATCAAAATGAAACCTCTGCTCCCACAACCTTTATAGGTTGTCAGCCTCACACTGTTAATTCAGATAAATGTCAGCCAAAGAGAGGAGAAGACAAAACAAAGTTGTGAATATTTCCTTTTATGCAACCCTCTCCAAACAGCACTCTGGTACTGAGACAAAGAAGAGGGCTATGGAGGAGTTCAAATGGATTAGCCAGGCATATCCCTTTAACTATGGTCAGGCAATTGGACTAAGTGACCACCACCTGTGGTCTCTTAAGACCGGTGGATATACAAATGTGGGCTATTCACAAAAAAAGGGGAGACGCACAGAAGGCCGGAGCGTGGAGCTGGCTGGAGCTGGAAGCTGGCGGACCAGAGATACAGGAGCCAGAGACGCGAGAGTGAGAAGCCATGTTAGGCAAGGACCAGAGATGCTGTGGTCGAGTCAGGCCCAGAGAAGGTTGAGAAGAACCTACGTCCATCCATCCATGTTGGGGGCAAGCTGGAGCTTTTGAGGCGCTGAAGAACACTGGTCGCTGCAGACCTCAGGGAGACCAAGTGGCACTCTCACTGACCTCCGCTAGAGAAGAGCAGAGACTGTGGAAGCTGGAAAGGCACAGCGTGGAAAGAAACAAAGGCGATGGGAGCTGATGCCTAAAGCCGGTGAGTGCAGATGGGAAACACTCATATCAGGGTGCTCTGAAAACCTGAAATAAACCTTTCTTGAATGTCAAACATTTTGGAAACCTTCATAAGCACTTCTGAATACTGAAGCGAGTGCTTATAATATTGAAATGAATTGAAGGTGGTTTCAGGGGTAAAACCGATGGGATTTGAATATTGAATGAATTGAAAGCATTATTGAATACCGTACAGAATTAAAGCAACATGGAAGTATGATTGAATAAACATTTATGAATGCCACACAGAGACAAAGCAAATAATGAGCATGTTTTGAGTGTTTCCCCTTTTGTAATGGCTTGGCAGGTGAAGAACGATGGTCTGGAGGGTTGCCCAGAGCAATGCCAGAGGTCAAGATTTATTCTAAACCTTCCAGCCATCAACTGTTTTGTTTTGCTATTGAGTGGAATAAAAGCAATGTTGTGCAGCTGGGCAAAGACCACAGAGTAAATTGATTGAAATACTCGTGTTGGCAAAGCAAGTAAAGTCCCAAGAAGGGTGTGAGAAGAGAAACAAGGAGTCAAGGGTCTTCATATCAAAAGGAGCAAGGCAATGAAAATATACATGGAAAGACGGGTAGTGTAACAGACGTGCGTTGGTGGACCAGAGAAATTACCCACGGTAAGAGGGTTAGGGAGGATCCAAATTCTTTGAGACCGCTTTTGTTTTGAGCTTTGTACTTTCTATCTTAAACGTGGGGAAGGAAACCCAGAGAGTTGTGTGGAACTGCTTTAAACTTGGGCAGTGGAGCTGAAAACTAAACCAGGAGCTGGAAGAAGCTCGGAACTTTATTTGGAACACAGACAGACTTCTGTTGAACTTTCTGACTCAGACTTTCCTTAGTTTCTTTAGGTAGGGAAATCCCACCTTATCATAGGGCAAGTTAGGCCTTCAACCAGCCTGATATTTAAGTTAATAAAACCTTTTTGTTTGAATTTTGAAACTGTTTCTGTGTCTTGCTTCATGATGCCCTCACAAATGGTGTCAGGTATGGGACGCTGCTCAACCGATACAAGTTGAGAAACCCTTGAAAGTGACAATTACTAGAGCCCCTGATCCACCATTCATTAAAATGAACCGAAGTAACAACCGGGAGGAAGTGACACAATCAGGGGAATTAGATAGTGGGATCTCTAACCAGGAGAATGACTCTAGAAGAGTTGAGACGGTCAATCAACATTTTTCCACCAACCAGTCTTCTTCCCAAAGGTTAGAGGTTAAGCGGTCCACTTCAGCTGAGCCAAGACCACTATACTTGGAATGATCAGGAGAATGTGGGACCCAAACCCTTCTCAGTTCAAGAATAGGAATAACCTTTCATCCTTTAGTAACACAGGCCCTCCTTCCTATATGAAAAACAGTGGAAGTGAACAGCTACCATCTTTTCTTTCCCTAGAAGGGGTAGGCCCAGTTGGAAAAAAAGGTTGTTTCCTAACACATCTGGGTAGAGCCTCCCTCTAACATGGTATGTATGGTATAAGAGACAGAAAGAAAGACTTGAAAATATGGCCTCTCATGTGTGAAAATAGACTGGATTTTATACTATTGAATTTTTCATCCAACCCAATTAAGTTCAAAAGGGGTGCTTGACCTAAGAAGTTATCGGGGAAAACCCTCACAAGGCAAACCCAACATATTTGATAAGATCCCAAAAGTAGAGAGAAGGCGGGATATGAAAAGGAATAACATCCTGGGAGAGACTACAAAACTTTCCAACTCCTTAACACCAAAGGAAAAGTCCAATCCCCTCAAAGTAGGAGACAAATATGTCACCTCCTTTCCTGCAGAACTTACATTCCATGAGTAACAAGGGAAAGTTCAATCCACTTCTCCATTGGAAATCAAAGAAGAATGGGCGATTTCCACTTTAGATCAAAAACCATGTAGGAAAATTGGTGATTCCATAAGACATTGTCCTGTAAATAGGATGGATTCCCCCGTCTTTACCATCTAGGAAGAAATAAATTAGGGAAGAGAGAACCAAACCTTTTGTTGCCAATGTCCCCTACGTCCAATGTAGAGATGTGCTCACAGAGGGAGAGGACATGGGAGATTTCCCTTTTAACAAAGAGGAACAAATACCCTCTGCCCCAAGGATACCCACCAATAACCTGTTACAACTAGAGTCATTGAATGGTTATGAAGGTAGTGGGGCCAAGTTGAACACTATGAGGAGAGGAAGTGAGGTCTCTCTCCTCCAGCATCATTAGATGTTGAGAGCTCCTGTTATTCCTGCGGAGAAGTTGACCACCTAAATGAACCAAGTCCTTTGGATCTGTAAATGCCTTCTAGTTATCAAGAGTTGGAGACCTTAGGAAGATCAGGTTCAGATAATCTTGGGATAGGAGCTGGGAATGGAAACCTTCCCTCTACTCTACCCCCATCTCCTACCCAAAACCAAAGATGCTTTTCTTGTAAAGGGTCTCGACACGGCGCAAGATATAGTCTGTTAAATCTAATTGATTTCCCCACCACACTCTCTTTAAAAGAACCCGGTCAGGATAAACACAGTACGACAGAAAGGATTGAACCATCTTATTCCAGTATAATTTACACCCAAACACGGCTCAAGTTAGTGGGGTGGGAGGGGGGAGGACCGAAGAGTGCATTCTGCAATGTAATGTTTGAAGCTTAATCATGAACGTCCTAATTGTTTGTAATGTTTGGAGTGTTGTTTATAAAATAACAAAAAATATATATTTTTTTAAATGTACACCCAACTAAAAACGAATGGTGAAGAGAACCCACAGAAAGAACACCCGAAAAAGAAAAGTAGTAAGAATAAGAAACAACCTGACATATTCTTACACACAGGAAATGCAACCTCCTATCGAGTCCCTGTCACCTTAGAAGGGATAGCCCTTTGGGTCCAACTAGATAGTGGGAGTGAGAGTTGTGCCCTTCGAGTGGAACTACTTCCCCAAAAATGGAGGATAATAGGTGAAAAGAAAGTGGGCTATGTGCATGGTTATTTGAAAATTACCCACAAGTCCAAATAACCATCACCATCTTGGGTATATAATTATATCTTGTAGTGGCTGTAATTCCCAACTTATCAACCCAATTAGTCCTGGGGGCTAATTTGGCCCAATTCGATCAATGGATTTCACAGGTGGCCCAAATTAAATTAAAGACTCTTAGGGCTAGACTTCCCCACCCAAAGAAACCAGAAACGCCCAATTCTGAAAACCAATGGGGAAGAAGAACAAGTTACTTACCCCTGGTAACATTCTTTCGACTGGATGTTCCTCCCACGTATTCCTCATCTTTGATATTTCCAATATTGAGCTTTGCTGCTTCGGAATTCTTTTTTCAGCAGTGTCGCTGTGCGTCAATGCCTGTCGACTCGATGTCCCTTGGAGGCCTCTGTCTCGAAATCAACGTCACCGTAGGTATACGTAGCACGCGCAGCGCCAGTTGGCCTCAGTTCCGTTTTTACAAGTGAAGCATTAATCTTGTGTCCGACAGTTTCTTCCGCCTGAGAGAGCGTAGACTGCAACCGCAAGGGGAATTTCTACTGCGGGGTGGGTTGGGAGGGGTGATAAGGAATACGTGGGAGGAACATCCAATCGAAAGAACGTTACCAGGGGAAAGTAACTTGTTCTTAGAATGGATTGTGTCCTCCCACATAGTCATTATCTTTTATACACTCCCAAAGCAGTTAAAGTAATTTGGAGGAGGGAGTAGAATTTAGTATGACCTACATTTTTTATGAGTGTGTATGCACTGAAAGTAACACTGCTTTGCCAAATGCAGATTCTTGACCCGAAGAAGAGTCTAAACTATAATGGTTAGTGTAGGTGAGTACAGACGACCATGTGGCAGCTGCACATATATCCCTTATTGTAACTTACCTCTGTAAAGCAGAAGAAGTTGCCATGCCCCTGGTGGAATGAGCTCTGAGGTGTCCTGGAGGATCTTTCCCAGCCAGTTTGTAGCATTCCGATATTGCCGGTATAATCCATCTGGAAAGAGTTTGTTTGGTAATAGCCAACCCCAATTTGTAACCTGAAGAGCCCACAAATAACTGGTCATCCTGTCTTTACCTTGTCATTCTGGAGATGTAAAAGCTCACCGCACGTCTAGGGTCAAGGCTGTGAAGCCTTACCTATTCCTTCCCAGGATGTGGTGGAGTGAGATGAAACTCAGACAATTTTGGGGAGAAAAATGGGCTTCACTTTCAGTACCACTTTGTCTTTATAAAAGATAGTTTAAGGAGGCTTGCAGGATCAAACCTGTAGCACACTCACCCTTCGGGCAGATGTAATTGATACTAAAAATATCTTTTTTAGAATTAGTAGTCTCAATGGACAGGAGTGCAAAGGCTCGAAAGGAGCGCCCATCAAAAAGTTTAACACTAAGTTGAGATTCCAAAGTGGGACTTCAAACAGCATTGGAGGGAAAACATGTGTCAGTCCCTTTAAGAATTGTACTATTAGAGGAATCGTAAAGTAAGTAACTTCCTCTGAAGTCTGCTTGAAAATAGAAAGCGTCGCCAAATATCCCTAAATGGTAACAAGCTAGAGCCCCAGATTTGCCAGATGTAATAAAAAGGATAACACTAACGGTGTATTACATGTAAAAGGGTCAACATTCTAATCTCTACACCAGCTGCAGAACTTATTCCAGCGGCATCGGTACAAAGATTTAGTTGCTGGACTTCTGGCCGAATGCAAAACCTCCATTACGTCATCCGGGAGGTCTTAATCCTTGTATCTTAGCCTCTCAGAAAGTATGCGTGAAGGTCAAGCGTCCTGCTATCCAGATGGAGAACCCGACTCTCCTCTCACGAGAGAAGGTCCTCTCTTTGTGGATTAAGTATTCGAGGGCAGATGGACATGTCCAGAAGGTCCGGGTACTACGTCCTCCTGGCCAAATCCGAGGCAACTAGGATCATGGATTTCCTGAACTTTCTCAACCTCCTGATTACGCGAGGAATCACGGGGGGACTGGAGGAGACGCGTACACAAGTGAAAATTCTCAGTCCACTACAAACGCGTCTCCTAGAGCTCCTATTGGGGGAAATTCCCTTGAGCAGTACAGTTCGCACTTCCGGTTGGCACCGGTCATGAACAGATCCACTTAAGGGGTTCTCCAAAGGGTGAAGATCTCTTGAAAGACTTCCTGAGCTGGTTCCCACTCGTGGGAGACTGTGCTCTGCCTGCTCAGCGCATCCGCCATCATGTTCTTCTCTCCGGCTAGATGAACTGCCGACAGAGGGATTCCTTCTTGTATTGCCCAGAACCAGAGCTGTATTGCCTCTATGCACAGTGGTAGTGACCCTACGCCTCCTCACTTGTTGAGGTAGTACATGGCCAATGTGTTATCCGTCACTATCAGGACATTCTTTCCCAGTACAGATGACAGAAAAGCCTTCAGCACTACTCTGATTGCCCTCAGCGCTAAAAGGTTGATATGCAGTTTGGACTCCAATGGAGATCACCGACCGCTGATTGTCAGATCGTTGGTATGGGCTCCCCACCCCGTGAGTGAGGCGTCCGTCACTACTGTTATCTCCTCCGGCCATGGTTGCCAAAAAGGTTCTCCTTTCAAGATGTTCACCCGACAGGCCCACCACTGAATTGATTGATTGATATTTTATTTCTATTGCGCTCGTACACAAGTGTTTCAGAGGAAGGCAAGGCAAGGGAGGAGAGGGTAGGGCAGGGGAACTGGGGAGAACAAAACAGCGATCTTACTAGGCCCAGTGACATTGAGAACGTGCAAGTGCATGGGAGAGGGGGGAGAGGTGGAAAGTGCGAAGCAGTGGAGAAACAAATAACAATAAATAAATAATAAAGGCAACAAACAGTGGTAATGCAGCCAGCAATTTGCAAGTGCTAGGTTTAAGGCAGCAGAGAGGGTAGGTCTGATAAGTGCAGGAAGAAAAAGGGGGGGCTGTATTGGTACAGATACAGACCCCCAGAGCAAGGGATGGCCCAGAGGCAGTGCGAGAGGGTGGCAGGATGAGCAGGTACCTGGGGGCCCAAAAGACAGAGGGTGGCCAGGTGCACAGTGCTAAGAGAGAACAGATCAGCAGGGGAGAGGGGGAGCGAAGGCAGTAGAAAAGAGGAAGGTCTTGAGTTGCTTCCGGAACCGGAGCTGGTTCTCCTCAAGTTTTAGAGTGGTAGGGAGGCTGTTCCAGAGGGAGGCCTCAGCCGAAGACAGAGATCTACCCCCAGCTCGTTTCTTAGAAAAACGACTGACCCTGAGTGAGTTGGAGGTAGAGGAGCAAAGAGCTAGAGAGGGGAGGTATTTGCAGAGGGATAGCTGAAGGTAGTTTGGACCCAGACCCCAGAAAGCCTTGTGGACAATGCAGAGGGTTTTGGATTTAATCCTTGCATCCACTGGGAGCCAGTGGAGAGATTTCAGAGCTGGAGAGATACGATCCCAGGGCTTGAGGCCAAGGACAAGTCTCACAGTCCTGTTCTGGATTAATTGCAGAGGGGGGAGAGTAGAGGCAGGTAGATTTAGAAAGAGGCTGTTACAATAGTCCAAGCTAGAGAGAACCAGAGCTTGAGATACCATGAGCTTCTGGGGAAAGGAGAGGAAAGGCAGAGTACCTCTGAGGAGGTGCAGTCGGAAATTTGACTTTTTAGAGACCTCAGAGATGTGGGAGGAGAGGAAAGGGTGGAGTCAAAGATGACCCCGAGGTTCTTAGCCTCGCAGTTGGGTGTAGGAGGGGGGCCAAGGGAGGCCGGCCAGAGAGTGAGGGGAAAGGATGGTGAAGGTGTGCCGATGAGGAGGATCTCCGTCTTGCTGGAATTCAGACAAAGATCATTGGCGGCACATCAATCTTGAATGGCAGTTAGGCAATCAGAGATGAGAGAGGGAGAGGCGATGGCAGAGGGCAGCCTGAAAATGAGTTGAGCGTCGTCAGGGTAGCACTGGAAATTTGAGCAGAAAATGGCAATGCAGTGGGCGAGAGTTGCCAGGTATTGGTTGAAAAGCCAGGGCGAGAGGTTAGACCCCTGGGGAACACCACAGGTAGAGAGGAAGATAGATGAAAGGAAGGACCCAAGTTGGACCTGTGAGGGTCGATCTGAGAGGAAAGAGGTCAGCCAGGCCAGAGCCTGATCAGTGATACCCAGGTTTTCACAGAGACGGTTGAGCAGGATGGTATGGTTGACCGTGTCAAAGGCAGAAGAGAGATCGAGGAGGATGCGGACAGAGGGAATGTTAGAGTCAAGGTTGGTGAATCAAGGTTGGTGAGCAGATCTTCACAGATGTTTAGGAGAGCAGTTTCCATGCTTCCGGCAGCTTTTCCAGGAGTTTGCCAAGAAAGGGAGTAATGGAAATTGGGCGATAGTTAGCTGGACAAGAAGGATCAGCTGTGGGTTTCTTGAGAAGAGGATGCACAAAGGAGTGCTTCAGAGGGGAGGGGAAGGATCCAGAGGCAAAAGAGTGTTGCAAAAATCAGCAAGGGCCAGAGCGAGGGTGTCAATGTAGTCCTTGATGGTTTTAGAGGAACAGGGATGAACCTGTTTTGAAGAGGCTTTCATAGATCGGACTTGTCTAGCAACCTCGTCAGGGGTAAAAAGAGGAAAGGACGAGAAGGATGGTGGGAGGGTGGCTAAAGGAGGGTCAGCAACCACAGATGGAGAGGGAAGAGGAGGATTGTGGGCGGAGAGGGTGGACAGGATGTCCTGGGTTTTTTAAATGAAGTGAGAGGCAAGGGCATTGCAAAGAGCCTGGGAGGCAACAGGAGGGGTAGAGACTGCAGCAGGCTTGGCCAGCTCCTTGCAGAGTTCGGCCGAGTTGTTAGATGCCGCAGAGATACAAGCTTGAATGTGGACTCTCTGCTTGGTGAGGACAGAGAGTCGGTATTGCCTTTGTAGCAGGCGACAGGCCAGTTTGTCAGAGGATGAACAGGAAGTCCTCCATTTCCTCTCAGCTGCCCTACACTTACATTTAAGTGTAGCTAGGTCAGAGTCATGCCAGGAATTGCACTTGGCTTTGGACTTCAAACAGATCCTCATGACAGGGGCAAGAGCTTCAAGCGTATCAGAAATTGAAGAGTAGAGCAGAGACAAGGCTGTATCAGGATGAGAGACAGCCAAAGGTGGAGGGGGGGAGAGAAAGTGGCAGCAAAATCCTCAACTGACACACGCTTCATGGGCCGGATGTCTGAGAAGGTAGGTGGCAGTGTTGGGGTAGGCTTGGCTAGGGGGGAAGAGAGGGAGAGATGAGATGAGAGGAGGGAGTGATCGCTCCAGGAGAGAGGAGTGGTCAGAGGGATGGAGAGGGGAAGGTTCGAGGCGATCAAGACATCCAGTGTGTGCCCTGCAGAGTGAGTCGGGCCAGAGGGGAGGATGGACAGGGAGAGGTAGTCGCAGAGGTCACGGAAGAGTACAGAGGAGGAGCAAGGAGAGTCTAAATGTATATTTAGGTCACCGAGGAGGAGTAGTTGAGTGGTAGAGGCCAGGAGGGAGGAGGAGAGGTCCGCCCACAGAGAGAAATTAGGTGATTTGACTAGGAGGCCGGTAGATGGTAACCACAGTAAGAGAATGGGTAGGCGAGAGAGAAAGCCTACAGACAAGGCATTCAAAAGAGAAGTAGGTCCGAGCGGGAATGATAGAGGCAGGAATCCACTCAGGAAAGATCAGGGCTACTCCCCCACTGAAGATCCTGTGAGACTCTGCTTGGTGTTTGTAGGAGGTCTGACATCCTTCCTGAGAATTGTGACCACTGAGTCCTGAGAGCCCATTGAAGAAATCTCATTCTCAGGCGAGCCTCTGGCACCAAAAAAAATGCAGGATGCCATGAGGCAAAGCAACCTTAGAAAATTGAAGGCCGATAGTTGCTGAGCATTCTGGAGTGGCAGGTGTCGCTGAGATGATCCAAGGCCTGTTCTGGGGAAGGGGCCCTGATCAGCCAATCGTATAGGTAGGGGTAAACGTGAATTCCACCCCTCCTGAGACTGGCTGCCACAACCGCCATCAGTTAGGTGAACACCCTTGGGACGTAGGTCAGGCCGAATGGCAGAACTCGAAACTGATAATGAGAACTGCCAAAGGCGAACCTCAGGTACTGTCTGTGCTTGAGATGGATTGGCACATGAAAGAAGGCATCCTGAAGGTCAACTGATAGCATCCATTCCTGAAGCTGGAGGGCCTGAAGGATCTGAGAAAGGGTTAGCATCTTGAACTTGTCCTTCATGAGGAATTTGTTCAAGTCTCTTAAGTTCAAGATGGGTCTCAATCCTCCGTTCGTTTTGTGGATTAGAACATACAGGGAGTACCAACCCTTGTTCTTCTTCGCTACAGGTACTGGTTCTATAGTGCCTTTCTCTAGCAGGGTTAACATCTCCTGCATAAGAAGCGGATCTGGAACTTTCAAAGAGTTGTTCCCCGGTGGATGACAGAGGTTTTTACAGAAAAGGGAGGCAGTAACCTTGGGCAACTGTTTCCAATGCCCATGCATCTGAAATAATAGCCTGTCATTCTGTCAGATGCCGTGACAATCTGCCTCCTACTGCAGTCTTGTGAATAAAGGCCTCAGAGGGGTTTTGAAGCAGCTGACGCAGTGGCTGAAAGTAAGGCAGCCGCTGCTGTTACAGTTTTAGTATTTCTTCCCCGTTCACTGCGGAGAACCTTCTTTGTCCTCTTTGAGCTGGCTGTCCACTGCCCCTTCCAAATGTGGAGTAGTGAGGAAAGGACCTACCCCTCCAGGGTGTACCCGTGGGGTGGTTTGGAGGTTGTCCGATTGCAGCACCAAGGGATTTGTCTGCCACCTTTGAAGTTTGCAGCTTTTCCAAACTCTCATCAGCTTTCTTCCCAAATAAATGAGTGCGGTCAAAGGGCATGTTGAGAAGCCTAGATTGTACGTCTGGGACAAATCCTGACTTCCTCAAATAGGCAAATCTGCGCATCACTGTTCTTGCCGCCATAGCTCTGTTGATATTGTCAGAGTTGAAACCAGTCTGCAGGGATTCACACATTGCATCTTTCCCATCCTTGACAATATTTAGGAATCCTCCAGGGATATGGTCAGCCGCCAAAGAAATGCATTCCCAACGGGTGTGTGTAAATCTTGCTAGCGTGCATGTAGCATTGGCAGATTTCAAGACCATACTCCCGGCCCCAAAAACATTTTGGGCCATGGCGTCTTAACGCTTGTCGTCCCTATCCCTAGGTATTGTAGGATAGGCAATTTACCTACTTGTGGAGGTGGCCACTTGAAACACAAGACTTTCTGGTGTTGGGTGCTTGGACAAGTAAAACGGGTCAGAGCTTGAAACTCTGTACTTTGCAGTCAACTTTTTATTGATATCCGGAATGACCTTGGGTGCTTCCCAGTTAGCAGTCACACGCCTTTGTAAGGCTTGATGAAAAGGTACAATTGGGTCCTCTTATGGCCCTCTGTCCAAGATATCGGTAAGATCGTCTTGTTCAAAGACGGTTGTGGTGAAGGTCTTGACCACCCAATGTACTCCATAACTCTTGACATCAGTTGCCTGTATGTCACTTCTGCGTGGTCACCTGGGACTGACCTGCCAAATTCAACCTCTGGTGAAGTGTCTATTCCACTAGCCTCATGAAGGCATGTCTGTACATTTTTCATACGTGAATCTTCTGAAATCAAGGACTCAGGCACTGATGGTGTTCCATTTTGTAACTCAAAAGGTCTGGCTTCATCTGAAGATTCTTCTGCATCTTCATAAATAGAAGAGAGGGATTTGAAAAAATCAGATTGCGGCAAGTGCGTATATGTCTTTTCCAGTGAAGTTGTCATGATATTTTTGGTCAGGGGAGCTGAAATCGTCGAGAACGTCGACCTCAACGGCTTCGATGGCTGCGTCGATGGCCTAGACGGTTGCGCCGATAGATTTGGCATATGAGGCGCAAGGAGTTCGACGCTCGAAGCATAGATGGCTTCTCCAAAGTTATCTGCGCTGATGGCGACGATGACGCACCTTTCGACCCTGATGGTGTTGAATCTTTTAGTGTCAATGACATCGATGTCCAAGTCCTCGAGGGGACTTTTTCTCGACTCAAGGGATTTTGTGATTGTTCTTGAGGAGTCTTATCCGCCGGGTCAGAAGACTGACAGCTCTTGTGCTTACAAGGTCTTTCAACTGGAGCATGTGTTTTGGGTGAAATCAAGGGGGGAAGCCTGCGTTCTCGAACACCTTTAACATCCGTAATCGAAACTCTTCCCACTGGACCAGTGAACTAGATCTACTGGGGCAAACAACCCGTTCCGGTGAGGAACTTCTAGACAAGGAAGATGGCGATCTATGGTGCTGTTTCTTTCGATGTCTAGAGGTCGACGAGTGGTGTTAACCACTTTGTAACTGGGAACGTTTGTTTTTTCTTCGACAAGGAGAAACTGTTCTCGACTCGTCCAAAGTTTTTTGCTTTTCTGACGCAGAGGAAGGGGATTTTTTGGTCGTACCTGCCATCAGCTTCCCTCTACGCTCTCTCAGGAGCTTGGCTGTCATGGAAAGGCAGTCTTCACACTCTGACAATGGATGAGTTGACCCCCAGGTACCACAGGCAGATCTTGTGAGAGTCCGTCACAAACATCTTCGCACCTCAGTCACAGCATTGCGCTGTGTGCTCTACCTCATCTCAGTGATGTCAGTGTGTTCTATGTGTAGAATCCTTACGTAGAATGCCCACCGCGGGTAGAGGAGCAGCAGAGAGCGGAGGCTAGCTGTAACAATACATCCTTCTTACCATCATCATGTCTATGGGTCTCATTACGAGTCTGGCGGTAACCCAGGTGGTAAAACCGCCTGGTTACCGCCAGACTCGTATTACCATTCTGCCTCCGTGATTCCTGGAATTACCGGGGCATCACAACCCCGGTGACACGGGAATTCCGGAGGCGGAATGGTGTTAATCCCGGGGATCATGGAAACACCGGCACCATCTCGTGATGGTGCCGGTGTTTCCTCGTCCGCCTGCAGGCGGGCGGTGTTAAACCCGTCAGGTCAGACCTGGCGGGTTTGACGCCTCCGCCTGCAGGAGTTGTGATCACCCGGCATGGAAACAATGGGGGCGGCAGATTTACCGCCACAGCCGTTTCCATACCGGGTTGGTTGTAATGAGGCCCTATATCTCCATTTCCCACTGTTGTGCAAATTATTTTATGTCTCCGCTCTTGTCAATGGTGTAGATAGCAGATCAGTAAGTACATTAAGAACATGTAACTCAACCTAAACTTGGATGCTTTTTTAATAGATTTTAAAATGAGGTTTATATGCCAGCATTTTACTAGAATATTGCACCCGATGGCCAAAGCAAACAATGTGTTCCATTTAATGACCACACAGAGAACAATCACGGCACATCTGGTTAGTGGCCTGCTTTGGGGCTTAGAGCAACTAGAAGAAAAATAAGTGGGCATTCCTGACAGTAAGGAGGAAAACGTTGTTTTAAGAAATGACAGCTTTATGCTGCCATCATTTTATGCCGATTTTACTTTTTTCCAGGGACGGTAAAATGATCTCTTTTGTATTCAGGTTATCTCTGAAAATCCCACTAATCGGGTAGTTGTACACACGTACCTCTCCATCATTGTCGAGACAGGACTGCAGGTGCTTCTAATGAAAGGCTATACATTATCCACTCGTTTCTTTGCAGTCATAAGCAAATCCCACACGGCAGATTTCTATATTTAACATTTCTGAAAATGGCCATATTTCAAATGGCCCGACTGATGCCCTCTAAGTGACGCACTTGTAAGATCCACAAGGCGTCCATAGGTTTCCCAACTTCTTAAAAGCTTCCGAAATAGTGAGCGAGTGGACCTATAAAGGGCACACATTATGGAGCGAATCTTCCCCAAGTGCAGAGAATGTCAGTCTGAGTTGGAAACAGCAGAAACTTCAGAGGCAAGAGTAGGATATTCAAGGAGATTAGGAGGGGACTTGCGATCATCAGAGAGCTGATCTTTGCTGTCCTGCTTCCCTTGTAGAAACGGATTACAGGCCTGCCAACGGTGGGCTCGTTGTTAATCATTATGCTAAGAGAGGCAGTCCTGGGAGTACAGCTGTGTAATCACTGCTTAAATATAGCTGGTTAGATGGATGATCTATTACTATTTAAAGAATGAATGGAAGGTGTTAGGAAAGATTTCATCTATGTGTAATTTTCCCTCCATTTGTGGACCCCCAAAAAGTTTTGCTTTTGTGTGGCTATCCTATCCTGACTTTTGCCACTGGAGCACAGCTATCAGCTGCGCTCCCCTGGGGATTTCAACAGTTGTTGTGGAGGAACTGACACGTCCTTTAGGCCGTTAGTACTAGGAAACTATGTTTACCTCCGTCTTCGACTATATTGCCCTTCCTGGGTAACTTATTGCAGTGCACAATGTACCTTTCTTTACTGTGCGCAGGGGTCCTTTTTGTTTTATGGCCCTAGACACCCTTGAAGGATTTTTTGATGATTGTACAAGTGTGCCTGGGACGAACTGGTGGCAGCAGTTACTTTTTATAAGTGTTTTACTTCTTTTTTCTGAATCACATTGCATTTGCCGCGTTTGGTTCAAGACTGTGGCCAGGTCCGAAAATGGCCGAGCCACAAAGTCTTTTGTTCTGTCCCATGGACATTTTGTCCCTTGCCTTCACCCAGGTCGAATAACCCTGGTTTTCCTTATTTGGGCAAGCAGACTCCCGCAAAAAACCATCTCTTCCGCGGATTTCTGCATGTCACATGTGGTGCCCAGGAAGCGGGTTGGGACTGTCTGGACCAAATCCACACTACTGGTACCAGGGTGTCTGCAGTGTCTGAATGACTACAACCACCGTGGACCATGAAAGGTCCACGACTGGGATGCCTGCATGAGATCAGATCTTCAATTGAAAGTCATCTATTTTGGCACAAAGAAAATCTTGGATAAGAGAAGGGACTCTGCATCCATTCCAGGTCAATCACCTGAGCTCTCCCCGAACTACAGAAGGAGCCAAGTATCCTGTACAAAGAAACAGACTTGTTGAACCACCAGAGACACACTAGAAGGTTTTGCCACTCTTCGCCCCTCTGCTGTCTCGTCGGACCCCCGTTTTCTTCATCGATCAAGAAGGCCTGCCTGGGTGATTCACCCCTTTGGAGTAGTGGAAACAACTACTCCCGACGCCCCATGTTTACCCACCGAACGAGCCCCTTTGGAAGTGTTCCTGGGCCATCCAGTGAACTGTCCACCTCTAACCTCAGGGTATCCTGCAGAATCGGCACCTCCTCGAGTTGAAACCAAAGACTTGGGACATCACTTGCGTGTAGTCCTGTGCCATCTCCCACCAAATAATGTAGGCCTAGCTCCTCTGGGTCCCAAATTAGGAGAGTGTGTAATTCCACACACATCTGTGAATCCCACATCACTACCTGTTGGTGACGGACGCTGTAGGCATCTTGCTGACCGCTCTCCTGTGCCATGAAGCCTGTTGCACCAGTATTTTCTTTGCACCTCCTTCGAAAGCTGAGAAAAGGCAGCAGTCCCGTCACAGACGATCGTTCTATCCCGCGGGCGCTGAGAGCCAGAGTGCTGCGAAACTGCAGGACTCAAGCCTACTAGTGACCTCGACTAAACTGGCAAAGTTTGGTCCGGACTGTGCCGAGGGTCGGTGAGTACTTGCATCACTTACTGGTGGCCCCTGGCACAACCAATCTCTTTTAAGCACGAATATCCCTAAAAAGGTATTAGCTTTTGGCTGGGTTAACCTGCGCTCCCTAGCTATTCTCACCTTTTGAAAACTGTTCTGCCGTCAAGAGCAGACCCTACTCTAATAGTGGGAACCAATTCTTCATCTCCTCAAGCCCCTTCCTGACTTGCTACAGCTCTTCCATGAAGACCTGCTTTTTGTTCTGCCTGTGCGATCGCGCTTTTTTTACACATAACTGTACTGTTGAGCATAAGGCTCCCCACTTCTAGGGCTGCACTTGAAAGTTTGGGAACGACTCTGAAGAATTGTCTAATGCTCCTAGTGTGTTAATTCACCCCTCTCTTTACAGGTTGTGGCTGTGTTTTACCCCTTTGTCGCATTAGGAAAAGTATTGTATATATATGTTATATTCTAGAGTATTTTGTTTGTTAACTGTTTTCCTATAACTACAGTTTACTTGTGTCAATTGGTCCGGCCTACAATAAATGTATAGCTATTATTCATATAGACTTGTCTAAGAGTAATTTGTGGTTCGTTAATGTGTGTGATCATTGTGGGCTTCCGATCACTCTCACCCCCTCCTGGGACTTAGTCTTGACCACCTGCCAAGCTACCTAGATTGGTCTGGCTTGTCCAGACGGTTCCCCTGTTTCACTAAACCGAGGATGGCCTCCTAAACTTCTGCCCACCAGGTCAGAGTTTAGAAATCCATCTTAACAGAAGGGAAAACGCAAACATTGAATTAAATGAAGAAAAGCAAAACGTAATGAAGATATTGGCACTCACGGCGCACATTACCTTTCCTTTTAATTCGTCAACTGGAGTGCATTTTGCTGCATGCCTATTTATGCATTTGGATACTATCCCTCAAAGGCCTATGGCACTGAAACCTAAGATTACACTATGTGATGAATCCAGTGAGTTGGTCCATTCTCTGCAAGCGGAAGCCATCCCCTTTGAAACTACGGAAGGGAGACAGCTATGAAAAACCCTCCCTAGGGGACAGGGAAAATGGGAACCCACTGGAATGCCCAAACAGAAACAATATCCCTCCTCCCCTCATTTCATAGTCTGACCTATTTGTTCGATAGATGGGTACTTATCAGGGCAACTATGGAACGGGTCTCTTTAAGGTGAAAGGATCGGTTTCTAACCTTCATCTGTTACTGTGTTTTGATGGAAGCAAGGACCAACCACATTCTCCCCTCCATTCCAGGGATGAACTTAAAAAGCACTAGATGTTCAGAACAGGGTAGAGCATCCACTGTGGAGCAGGAAGTGCAAGCGTGCAGAGCCACACAGAGGAAGAGTTATGTCTGGAACAGATGCCGAGTTGGGGGGGGGACAACAGACAGCACAGTGGTTGCTCTAGCTTAAAAAAGGAAGAGTCCCCAAGTGCTACAGCACTTCCGAGACAGGAAACACCACCACCAATGGCGAGACATACCGGCATCCAGAATCACAACTAGGAGCTGCAGACTGCATCAAGCTAGAGAGAAAAAGTCCCATAGATGGCAGGGCTAAAGAAGCCCTTAGCCCAGAAGGGGCAAACCAAAGAATTACCCCTGGAAGGGGGGGAATGAGACTTAAGCACCCACAGGGCCTGAGAAGCCTGTAACCCAGAAGGGACTACCTGAAGAATCAACCCACGAAGGCGCCAACTGAACCGGGCAGAAGAAGCTTGCCACCGATCCGATGGCCACCCCATGAGAGAACCCAGAAGGGTTCAGGAGCAAGTATAGTTGAACTTGGGAATGCCGAACACCCCAGGTCAAGTTGCCTTATACCTGGAGATGGGATAAAACCCAGAAAGAGACAGTTTTGAGAGAACATTTAAAGACATTTTTGGGTGGAGAATCATGACCTTCGCTCTGAACTATAAGAGACATTTTGTTTTTGCTTTGGGAAATCCCGTTCCCTCAAACTCTCAGAGACTTTAAGCATCATTAGAAGGGGTCAGAAACCAGCCACCGCCGAGTTCCATGGGTGAAACAACCCTAAACTAAGCACAAGATCATTTTCTATCTTCTTTATTTCACGTTACATTAGTGATTTTATTGTTTTTTAGCATACACATCTTGGTGATAGGGTTCAGAAGAGGTTTTTCTTTGCACTTTCAAATAAGGTCTGGCTCAACTATGTCCTCGTGTCCATCTCCTATGTCTGACATACTACAACTGTGTACATATTATTTTTCATAAGCAAGTAGTTTAGCCTGGCCTGGTTGTCTGCATGGAATCCCTACATTTATTTGCAGCTTTACCTGGGAGTGTGCTTAAATGGTCTACATTTTAAAATCCAGTGGCAAGGCCATGCAGGCAGGACAAATCTATGCAAGTATACATATAACTAAGATGTTGCTAAATGTGGTCATGGTTCACATGCCTGGATTTCCAGAGGCAAGATATACCAAAAAACAATTGTCGATAGCGACTGGTCTCTAGAAGTCAGAATGTGCTATCATTCCTCCAAGTGCCCATAATGAAGAAGGTCAGATATCATAGGGAATAGGACTTTGTACCCTCCAGAGTGAGACCCTAACCGGTGCTCATCGAGTCTCATACATCATATACTTCTTTTCTACTTGCTACTTCAGTCAAGGAAATTTCTGCTGTGGGGATAAAGGAGCACCCGAGACGGAGATGAGGACAGAGGCAGAGAGCAGCCACTATCACAAGTACAGGATTGATGCATCCAGGCACCAGAAAGAGGTGACATCACCTCCTTCGAAGTGCAAATTAATTTCTTACCCTGTGCCAGTATCCTAAGTGCCTCTGTAATGGTTATATCCAATCTGCGATGTTCATACCTGCGGCGGTACAATTGCCATAGGAGGCTTGCACTTGAAATGTGTGCACCACTGCCCGTCACCAGTAAATAATCCTTCAGGGGCACATCTGCTTCTATGACACCTGACAGGACATTTTCAAGACTTCCTGTTGGCACGGACACTGAAGGTCCCTATCTGTGACAATGCCAAACACCACAGCGGTGTAGTGACCTTGTAAAATGGTATTTTGATTGCCTTGACCCTGAAAAGCTGAGGAACATATGCAAAGAGGCTAAGGAGTTAGAGGGATGAAAGGAACAGGACTAGGAGCAAAATGTCACCTTGATTCCTGTGGAAACAAAATAAATATGGCTGCATACTCTGCTTTAGGCGCCCATGCTAGAGTAGGTCAACAACAAGGCTAGCTACTAGTACAATCAAGATGTCTATTGTTTGCACTAAGCAAGAACAGAGAGCTAGCACACTTCCACATTTAGAACCAAGCAGCCTATAAACTTTGGAAAACAGGCTATCAGTTATGGACATTTTAAGTCCTGGTGTGGACCAGAGCCTGCAGATGACTCTAAATCTAACAGTGTGGTGCTTTGGAATGCTATCACCTAGAGATATGGACATTTCACCAAAGAACCTGTGAATTAAAACTTCGGCTTGGACAGGCAATTATTGAGCACAAAGTATGACCATGTTCTTCATCAACCACATTCCACTTCTGAAAGTTTACACTAGATTGCTTGACAAGGTCTTCAAATAGGTGAGAAAAGGACTTCTAACTGAGCCCAGTTTACTGATTTTGGAATCAAGAAACGCCCACGAAGAACACATGACCCTGACACTCCAGACAGCCAATGACAGACGTGAAGCTCATATTATGGACTTGGAGAGGAGAAGAAGTCTACAGCATGACATTCTGGGAGTTGACATCTGGAGAACGTTCATGCGAACATTGAACATCAAGTCTTCATAGCCCCAAATAGAGGAGATAAATGGAGAGATAGACTGCATGCAACAGGAGAAGCATATTTTCCCAAGTGACATGAGACACAGGGGCCTCCCCCCCAAGAGCTGCTGATGAACTGATCTGCTACCAGTGCAGGACAAGTGACCACCAGGGGAAGAGGCCAAAGGTAACTTGCTCTCTAGACTTGCGATGCACAACAGAAAATAAATCATTCTATCCATGAGAGTCATTTGCTAGGAGAGAAAAGGTAACTACAACAATAATAGCATTTGCTTAGTCTGTGGAGGTGTTTGCTAGGGCTCAACCCCAGCACTTATTTCTGAGCAACGGCACTTACTGCCTCAGGCTTAGCATGGTAATAATGTGGAGTTTGGCAATGCACTATTTTGAGTCAGTCTCCCAACATGTAAGAAGAGTGTGCACTTCCCATGTGTCACTGCATCCTGGGGTGACTCGCTTATTTTTTAACCGGATGTCCCACACCGCTCACACAGCAATGCTAGCTTTTATTTTCAAAAATCATTATTTGGAAGGGGACTATGCTGGCAGTCATTCTGGCCATGATCGCACACTGTTCTAGTCAGCCTGCATGAACATTGCTTCAGTGCTCTACTGTAATGACTGGCGAACTGCCACAGTAGTGTATGTTGACAACAGGAGTTACCAGCCGGCTGCACCACCAAAGGGGAAAGGCAAGGGAAAACGCCATTGGAGAGGAGTACCCATCTTAGAGTGCCAAAATATTTAAGAAGATCGTGTGCAGTGGGGCAGGCAAGTTCATTGGTTCAGTAATGATTTTGACTGCACTGGTCCATTAATTTACTATAGGGGCAAAGCATGTTGGCTCTATTTTTTGTGAATAGGTGGTCAATGTGTTTCACTTGGTACGTATAAAATGTAATTCAAATTTTAACTATGATTGTGTTTAACTTAGCATTTAAACATGTGTATCCTATTAAGACATGAGTATGTTATGTTGGTTGGTATTTGTAAATCACACATCTGCCGCAGTCCTTCCCTCAATCACCCCTAATAAGCCAGTGGGAATTGCAGCTTTAACCCCATCTATGTAGACAACATGGGGAGCAACTTTGTTTAGTGGCAATAGTGGTCGGGGTGCGGCCTGTCCCAGTGTGTCACGGGCATGCTTGAAAATGTTTTGGTCCTGGCACAAATTAAGCATGCAATATAAATAATTCTACATTGTATTGTTACGCCTAATTTTAGATCATCTGTTGTAAATGAAGAGCCTTGTCTTAGCAGCTTTCGTCTATCTTGATTCTACTTGATCTTTACACTGCTTTTGATACTGTTGATCAGCCTACTCTACTATCTACTCTTTCCTCCTTGGGTATCTCTGGCTCTGTTCTTGCCTGGTTCAAATCGTATCTTTCTCATTCATTCATACATTAATTAATTAATTAATTAATTAATTAATTCTTGTCATTTGGATAGCGCCTTTCACCATAATTATGATTCCAAACGTGCGGTTGTTTGAACACCCTCGGAGGGACTGGAGTCCAAATTTTGGTGCTATTATATGTGTGTGCATTTCAGCCATTATAATTATGTGAGGGTGGCCAAGACCCTGCTAGTCACCCATGTCTGAATGGCGTGTGGATGGGCGCAGCCGAGGTAAACTATGAATTCTCGCTTGGACTATTGTAACAGCCTCTTTCTAAATCTACCTGCCTCTACTCTCCGCCCCCTGCAACTAATCCAGAACAGGACTGCGAGAATTTTCCTTGGCCTCAAGCCCTGGGATCGTATCTCTCCAGCTCTGAAATCTCTCCACTGGCTCCCAGTGGATGCAAGGATTAAATTCAAAACCCTCTGCATTGTCCACAAGGCTTTCTGGGGCCTGAGTCCAAAATACCTTCAGCTATCCCTCCGCAAATACCTCCACTCTCAAACTCTTCGCTCCTCTACCTCCAACTCCCTCAGGGTCAGTGGTTTGTCAAAGAAACGAGCTGGGGGTAGATCTCTGTCTTCAGCTGGGGCCTCCCTCTGGAATAGCCTCCCTGCCACTCTAAAACTTGAGGAGAACCATCTCTGGTTCCGGAAGCACCTCAAGACCTTCCTCTTTTCTTCTGCCTTTGCTCCCCCTCTCCCCTGCTGATCTGTTCTCTCTTGGCATTGTGCACCTGGCCACCCTCTGCCCTTCGGGCCCAGGTACCTGCTCACCCTGACACCCTCCCGCACTGCCTCCGGGCCACCCCTTGCACTTGGGTCTGTATCTGTACCCATACAACCCCCCCCTTTTTCTTCCTGCACTTATCAGACCTACCCTGTTTGCTGCCTTAAACCTAGCGCTTGCAAATTGCAGGCTGCATTACCACGGTTTGTTGCCTTTATTATTTATTTATTGTTGCCTTTATTATTTGGTTATTGTTATTTATCTGTTTCTCCTCTGCTTCACACTTTACACTTCTCCCTCCCTCCATGCACTTTTCCCCTCCCCCTCTCCCATGCACTTGCGCGTTCTCAATGTCACTGGGCCCAGTAAGAACGCTGTTTTGTTCTCCCCTGTTCCCCTCCCTTGCCTTGTCGTGCTCTGAAACACTTGTGTACGAGCGCGATAGAAATAAAATATCAATCAACAAAACCCATCTGGGGTGACTTCATCAACATGAGGAATGTGTCAAAGAATCGTTCTTCAAACTCTGGGGATGTGCGTTCCTGAGCGGAACCCGACAGCGCAACCTGCTTGTAGGGCTGCGCTCTTCCTGAGCATTGCCTGCCCTGCGTGTCATTAGCCTCAGCGTAGCGCCCTAGCCCTAAGGTCCCCGTACACAAAGTGCCCCAGGTTGCCTGAGGGGTGACCATGGGGGACCATGTGGGACCATTCCACTCTCGGAGTGAAGTCCGGCCTGTGATGTTAGTTCGAGTTGCGCTTACACACATGGTGCCATTTTGTCCGGCTGCGCCACCATTTTGTCCTGGTCCAAACCACCCTGGGGTTGCGAGTCTGGGGTCGGAACTTGATTTGGCCTCCACCTGTTTGCTGGACCGCACAGTTCCGGACCTCCTCTGAACCTCAGGCATGGGCCTGGCAGGCTAATTGCCTTCGGACATGGTGCCATTAGTGCTACTGCGTGTAGCCGCCCCCTTGGGCATAGGCCTGGTACTAGGGCTGAGACCCTCAGGAGATAACCAGTACAATAGCTGACTGGCCTCTCAGCAGTGGGACCAGGAGGATCCTTGGACCCATCGGCCGTTAGCTCGATGAGCCTCGGTGCCCTGGCTGGTGACAGGACCTGAGTGGCCACACCTGCTTGGCTGCTTGCTGGGAACGGAGTAGCCTTTGTGGGGTGCTTTGGTGAACAAAATGCCTACCTTGACCTTCGTCTCCCTGCGCACGTACTCCTTGATGTGCTCTTGAGGGGACCAGGAAAACAGCTCCCTCCACCTCGCAAGCCGGTTCTTGAGTGACCAAGGAGTAAGGGTGTTGCACGCTGAACAGCCGTCCCCAGCCGTGGTCCTTGCCCAGGCAGTGGAGGCAGAGCGCTTGCGGGTCCGATGTCACAAGGGCACCTACTAAAGCTTACTGAGGCGCCATGTGCCGGGGAAGGGCGAGGCACCGGAGGCCGGTTCATTAAAGTACCTAGGAATTAAAAGGAAAATATTTGGACCAAGATCCCAGGTGAATATGTCAGGCACGCGTGGAATTATGAGGGGAAAAAAGGGCCTCAACCACAGCGCTGGTGAAGCAGGTCTGCTCCCATCAACACGGAAAAGAGAAGGGAGGTGTGGTGAAACTAAATTTAAAGGGGAAAAGACAATTTTTATGGTGAAAAAGGTTCAGTTTCGTTCCCTAGCAAGGGACGCCCATACAGTATGGAGGAAAGGTGACGTAAGAATAAGAGAGTCCAGGGGAAGGGAGTCATTGCTCCTGGCTGTGTGTGAGGAAAACACGGTCAGCCCGACACCTGGAGAAGGGAGGCATTCTCCAATAAGCCGAATAGTGAACAAACAACTATGGACATTAAGGAATGTTGATGTTTTAACCAGAACTTTACCTTTTGAGTTTGAATTTTGAGTTTGAATTGAGAACTTTACTGCTTTTTTGGCATTTCAGTCTGGCACTTCGTTTTGTGCCTTGGAAAGGGATTGAGGCCTGGGGAAGAGAGTCATTCCGTTAGGTAAAGATCCCACCTAAGAACTGGAACTGTCTAGAAGAAGGGAGCCATTCGTCTGGACCAAGAAGATCCACTACCTCTTTAGTTTAGTTATAAGTGTGTGGACTTATGATTCACACTGAGATCTTGACAGTTTCCTTCCATCTTTAGTTGAGGTAGGGAAACCTCTCTCAGCGTCAGGGAAAGTTAGCTTTTCTCTTTATCTTCATTACTAATAAAATGTTATGCCAACAACCATGCCATTTGTGCGTTAGTCTTCTCCTTCTGCACTCTTCGATTTCCCCACCTCACCCGCCGGAACCCTTCCATAATTTGTTATTAATGCATGGAAGCGGAATTCTAAATTCGTCTCTGCAGGAATAGTCCTGTTTACACCGGAGTGTAATCATCCACCATTGCTTGCCACAAGGTTCTTTGTAGTTCCAATATGGCCGCCCGGCATCTCCCTGCCTACACCTATGCCTTGATTCACAGCAGGGCCAGCTTCTAATCCTTATTGGCTGCCTGCATATTTTTGAAAGCCAATTGTAAGCCGGCAGGCTTGAAGATATAATTTCACCCTCACCAACAATGCCTCCTCATCCCGCGGCTGCACGCTTATGGACACTCGGTAAAACCCCAACCTGCATCTAATCCGACTCTTGCCCTCCCGAACGTTCTTCCCATATGGTCTCCGTGGCCGCTGATGCAACGTCTCCCTCCTAATGCACAACCCGCGCCTCTGCCAAACACAGCGTAACTTTGTAATGTGCTTGGATTTGATTGCTGTTTCACTTGTTTGTAATTTCGCCGCACGGAGCCTAACCTGCAATCAATTGCTCTTGTTATCTAATACCCTGCCTATGTATGCGTGTTCGCCTCCCACAAAACTCCTGCTGCTAAACTTCCTTTCAGCACTTACTCATGATTCTCTGTACCGTGTGATGCATGCTCTTAGTACCAGTATAGTATGACGTGTAGCCTTACATCCTAACCCTGTTGCATAATGCCCTATATACCACTGCTAGCGCACTACAAATGCTGTCCAAAATGTCTTGTATCTGTTGCATATACTTAATAAGCATTTATGCCAATTCAATTCTGCTGGCTTCAATACTGGTATTTTAATGTGACTTTCCATTGAGTGCTACCCAGTCCGATAACTAGCCTGCTTTGCAGACCACTGTGACTATATTGAACACAGCCTACACTGCCCATGTTGCTAAATCTAGACCACTGTGCCTATGCTCAAACTAACTTACTGTGATTATCTTCATTTTAGCCTGATGTGACCATATTGAACATCGCCTACTGTAATTATGCTGAACTCGGCCTACTCTGCACACACTGAACCTAGCCCATGCAAACTACTTAGCCGAGCCTGAACATAGACTATTGCAAACTTATCACACCTACTCTGACTCTAGCCTGACCGAGCTCTTGCCAACTAGACTTAGCTTTACCCTACCTGATCCAATCTACTGAAGCCAGTATTAACTGCCGTACGATGTATGTCAGCAAAACCCTGCTGTTATCTGTACCATTGCTGCTCATACAAATAATCTTGTTAACCATGGATCAAATTAAATATGCACCTTGTCTCACACTGAACAGAAATACTAGGCTTCGAGCTAGACTCCCTTCCCGCTACGAACCTAAAATGACTAGCAACACCCATTTAAACCGCCGTACTGACCCTAAATTTACCACTCCGCATATGGCGCAAGCCCACATGCAAACTATTTCAGATGCCAAAATGAAAGAACATATACCAGTAACCTTGAAATCCCAGAGATTACCCAGTACAACTAAGATAGCTGGAGCACTGATCAATGCCAGATCTGTTGTGGCTCATGCCACCGAAATAGCCGATATTCTAACATCAGACAACCTTGACCTCCTAGCGGTCACAGAAACCTGGCTGCATGAGGCAGCAGGCCCAGCGCTCACACTAGCGATACCAGAAGTATATCAACTCTTAAGAATGGACAGACCCAATTCTAGAGGAGGTGGCTTAGCTATCATTGCTAAAGCTAACCTGGACTGGACTTAAGACTATCCACGTTACCCCCACTAAAATCTTGCCAACTACCAGTGGCGTCACCAGGAATCAAAGTTAGGAGGGGCACAGAGGGGGCCAAAGACAAAAGTAGGTGGGGCACAGAAAAAGGTAAGGGGAGAACATTGTCACTGCTCGTCTTAGGTAGGGGTGGCACAAGGGGGGGGCACAGGGATTCACAGGGTGGGCCTAGCCCCCCCAGACCTCCCCCTAGCAACGCCACTGCTAACTACTCTCTGCGAAACTGCCTATATCCCCATGCTGTACTCTAACCATCTACCTTATATATAGGCCAGCAGGACCCTTAGGCTCATTTGAAGAGGACATATCTAGCCTCTTAGCTAACAATATAAAAGACTCATCTAAGTTAATTATCTTAGGCGACCTTAACTTCGGATACAATGATCTGGATGACAAACAAGCTCAAGCGATAGCTACCATGCTTGATGAACATGGCCTCATCCAAAAAGTCCTCTCCCCTAACCATGATAAAGGCAGGACTCTAGACTGGGTAGCTACCTTAAACTGCCCAACAACCATCACCAAAATCACACCCCAACCTTGGACTGACCATTACCTAACAGACTTCAGCTTAACACTCAACAAACAAATAGATGAAGATAAAATTATGGCACCCTCTCTTCCCACTAGATTGAAGTAAAACATCACACCTGATAACATCCTACCTCTCCTCCTTCCTGTGATTAATGCCCTGCCAAGCAGTTCCAACCCAGACACTCTGGTGGACTCCTATAATGACATTATGGCTAAGGTCCTAGATATCATTGCCCCACTTAAGGTACGCAAGAGTAAACAACAGACTCACCTTAATACCTGGTTTACCCCTCACCTAAAAGTACTTAGATTGGAAAAAAGGAAGTTATAAACTACATGGCAACATTCCCCAACGGAGGAAAATAAACTTTAACTAAAACTCTGTGCCAATAATTACAAGAAATAAATTATCCAAACAAAAAAAGAAGTCTACAATGATAGAATTTCTAAAGCATGTTCCAATACCAAGGAATTATTTGTGATCCTTCGGGAATTAGAATCGCCCATACCTCCACCGGACAATGTACCTAAAGACAAGCAATGGTGCATTAGCATTCAATATGCCCTAGCAAATCAAATAAAAACTTTGCAAACTAAAATTGCAGCAAAAAAAGCTTCTCTCCCCTTTGTTGAAATACCAACTACTACCACTCCTAATGACAAGCCTGATTTAGCTCCATTTAAATTCTCCAAAGTCTCCATTCAGGAAACTGAAGCAATCATTACCTCCCTAAAACCGTCAAACTGTAAAGGTGACAACTGTCCGGCCCAATAATTAAGGATGCGGCTAGAGATTTAGTCCCTTTTATTTCTAAACATATTAATGCCTCCTTTTCAGCTAACACTGTCCCAAGTAGCTTAAAAGAATCCTGGGTTTTACCCCTTCTCTTCTAAACTTTAGACCCATCCATCCCCAAAAACTACGGGCCTATCACAACGGTCCCATTCCTCCTTAAGACAATAGAGTGGCCTAGCTTCAAATTCAGAAACACCTTGAGACCAACCAACTTCTAGGTTCCCGCCAATCGGGTTTGAGACCCCAGCATGGCACAGAGACAGCATTAATAGACCTTAACGCTCAAATTGACGAGCTTAACGACAAAGGAAACACAGCTATGCTACTCCTCCTTGATCTTTCGGCAGCATTTGACTTGGTGGACCATGCAGTATTGTGCAAACACCTAGCTTTGGCTGTCCACTTTTCAAGTGAAGCTATAGCCTGGGTCCAGTCCTTTCTAAATCACAGAAGTATGCAAGTCTTCTCCACTTCAGCATCAGCAGACCCAATTCAAACATGTGGCATCCCTCAGGGCTCATGTGTCTCACCACCATGTACAATATCTTTACTAAGCCTTTATTTGACAAATTGGATAAACTGGGTATTACCTACACAAATTACGCGGACGACACCCAGAACCTCATTCCCCTTTCGGGCAATTTCACCTCAGAAACAGCCTTAGTAAATTAAATATACATCCTCATTCAGGCATGGATGGCAACCCATGGCCTCTGCCTAAATGACGATAAGAGATCATGATCCTGGGCTCAGCCAACAACCTAAAAAAACTTGACACTAACTATAGCACCTTTAATATTGATGGTAACATAATTACAGTCGCCAAAGAAGTGAAGACACTTGGCTTCTATCTGGATTACACACTAACTCTAAAAAAAACAGGTAAACTCCTTGGCCTCATCCACTGCTTACACTGGCAAACTCATTAGAGCATGTAGACCCTTCCTCTCATTAGCAAGCTGCATTATCCTAGCTAATGCCCTCATCTTATCAAAATTGGACTATTGCAATACACTGACTGTACCGAGGAGCCAACAAATATAACATCAACAAACTACAGACATTGCAAAATAATGCGCTCAGAACGGCCCTGAACCTCCCCACCAAAGAGCACATATCCAATGCTAGCAGAAACCACCACTGGCTGCAAATCAGCAATAGGATCCTCCTTAAAACTGTGTCATTAACCTTCAAATGTCTCAACAACGCAGCCCCTTGATACTTGAAGGAAAGAATAATCAAAAAAACCTCTGCACGACCTTCCAGGACATCCAATTCCTACTGCCTCCAAATACCCAGATTCAGACTTAAAAAACAGGAGACAACAGCTTCCCCGTAAAAGCAGGCCGACAATGGAATGCACTCCCAGTTGAGCTCAGAAGGGATCAGTCTTATTTCAGTTTCAGATGCAACACCCGCACCTGGTTACGCCTTAACGACCACTAGACTAATGAATGCAATTGTATTCTCTGTACTTGATATATATATATATATATATCTGTAACTAAACTAAGTATTCTTGTGATGTTGTGTGCCCAGTTACCTAAGGGTTTGGTGCGCCCAACAAATAAACAAACAAAAACAAACAAACAAACAAACTCTTACAACAGATTTAGCCCCTTGTTCTTACTCTCTGCTATTTAACGACCATTCGGCAGCACAGTGTGTAACCTCAATGTGCAGTGAGCATTTTTCCTTGATTTAGGTTCTGTGGAGTATGTCGAATGCAGGTACAGCCCCCTCCCAGGGGCTGCCCCAAAGTATATGCTAGAGGAACTGAAAAAGGAAAGCTAAGGCGATGACCCATAGTATACTTGGCTTCAGCCTAATACCTAGTAACATCGTACCTCAGATGGAAGTGCTGTTACAGACCAACTCCGCAAAGCCAAATTACAATATGGTGCTTTCGAACCACACAAAAAGGATATTGGAGTTGAGGAAAGAGTGAAGCAAGAAGCTACTATTTGGGCCAACTAGATTTTTTCTACAACTGTTTTGAAAGTCGATGCAACATTTAAATGGGCAGGCGATACAGTGGTGTTAGCTGCAATTGGGTACACCGTGAGGTAAACTAATAAACTAACTTAAAAATATCTCACTGCCCTGCCAAGAGCAAAAGTTACAAAGTTTTGTTTTTCTGAATCTTGCCACTCTACACAAATGGCAGGTGAAGTTGTTAAAACAAAGAACATAAGGTAAAATACTATGAAAGGCACGTGGGAAAATCTGTCACATCTAACCTGGAGGGAGATCTCAAAAGTAAGCAGACTACTGCAAAAAAAAAAGAAAACATCATATTGTAACTAAGAGCTCCATGGGCCCTGTGTGTTAATTTGGCAATCTTTGACAAACCACACTCTTTGGGTCATATCCTCATCTAATGAATACTAGTGCCAGAGGAATGATCAGAATGCGCTGTAAGTCCTTCCATCGTGTCTCTTTTGTAGGGATGAGAGAGGTAAAAGACTGGAAATCCTCGCTCTGTGATCACCGAAAGAAAGGCTTACGTCATTGTTTCCCCACATTTTCTTTCTCCAAAAAAATCCCTGCGGCTGGACTATAATCTTTAAGAGGCTGCAACTGGCTGATGTCAAATATCAGAAATATTCTTCGTCATCATCAAAGCTATCAATACAGATGTTTTGCACGAAGACAGCAAGTCGGAAGCTGGGTCGCCAAGACAAAACATGATGTCACAAGCATTGAAACAGCAACCAACGAAATGCGCAAATGTTTGAAAATCACGAAATTGGAGAACAATAGCCCCCATCAATATCACACGTTGCACTACTCCACACATTTATGAAGCCCTCCTCTCTTTCGCAAAGAAGATCCTGAAGAGCTATGACGCAATGTACGGCCATCATGGACAGTACATTGCGTTAGCCTCCCACTAGCGCTCCCTCACCGGAGTCCAATCAGCCCTCTATCGTTCTTATGAAAAAACTTAAGTCCTTCAGACAGAGGGTACAATCAAATCGTCTAACCTCCCAAAAAAGGCATGCCCCGCATCTTTCGTAAAGGACCACACCACCAGTCTTGCTGGGAATTGCAAAAGGCCTTCCAACAGATGGCCCTTGCAGTCCTCCTTAACAACCCACACTTGACCCAAAGGATCCTGTCCACTGACAGCCCGTGCCAAACCTCCTGTGTAAGAGCAAGATTTTAAAAGCCGAGATTGAACAACTACTCCTGGATCATGCAGAGAGCTAGGGTCTGTTACACGATAAACAATTCATCCTGCAAATGGAATTAAATAAACTTTAATTAACATTAGAAATACCCTGTCACGTCATTAGGAAAGGGATCCCCTGCGGTACAAATTCTCCTCGACATATCAGATGCCTTTTATAGTGTTGTCTAAAACAGACTGATGAATTGATTAGGGGCATGGATTGGAGTGGAAGGGCTGGGGCGGAAGTGGACCAGTTTCGACAAGACCATTGCTTTCGCATTGACCAAATCAAGATTGGTCACAGGCGGGTACCCAAAGGTTTTGAACTGACCCCTCTCCTTTTCAATGACATGTCCTCCTTGCTGAGGTTACTTGCGAATATCAAATTAAATTTCCAAATGTATACTTGGACCAAATACGTTTGAGGAAAATGATGGGCGATCGTTTTATATTTTTACTAGCAATACAACTGAAATATTGACGATGGGTAAACCCAAGTGGGAGTACCAATAGTCTTCAATGACCCAAATCACTGGTGGTGGAGTGAAGCCCCATTGCCAGAAAAGAAAGCAAAAACTGTGCATTATATATTCAACGACAACTCTCACACCCCACAGCAGTCATAAAAGAAGCGCGAATCTACAGACTAGGATACACAGGCGTGCTCTCCCCACCTAAGGAATCAAGCCCCGACTACCCTCCACGTAATCCATCCAATTTAGTTTGCCACACAAAGGGAAAAGCCGGGCTGTCCACATGTTTCCTTGCCATGGCGTCACTAATGTACAGACACAATTCAACACAATGGCTAGAAGGTGACAACGGCGCTTTAAAAAAACACTGCAATAAACATCCAAAACAAGTGTATTTCCATATCCGTTTCGAGCAGGCAACTAAGAACACCCTTGAATGCACCAGTGCAACTCTGATGAGGGCCAGTGTTAACTGAAATGACGCAGCAACATTAATGAAAAGGCAGCAAACTGGGGGCCCCATCAGGCCCACTTCTCCCATCCATGAGCTGTTCAGAATTCTGTAGAGCGCCTAGTATTGGGAAAAATACAGCGGCAGCATATTTTATTGCACTTTTGAATGTGAAGAGCCTGCCCCCGGCCCCCACGCAATGACTAAATGCGTTCAGTTTGTGAATAGAGACGGCTTGCAGTACAGCACGTCCTCATTATCGAAGGAAAATGTCACTGCCAACTCTTGCCGTGCACCTTTTGCTCTTTGTGTGCCCTTTGTCGTGGCTATCTTGTTATCGCTCTAGCTTTTGTCAGCCGACAATACCTCTGTGCACTCTGAGTAGCCTTTCACCTACACATAAAAACACCCATTAATATAATAACAGACCCAGGAGGTTTTTATTTTAGAAAAAAAAAAGACGTCGATTGCCTCGACATTTCTGATTGCCTGCTAACTGAAGGCGCATTATAAAAGCACAGTAACGGGGAATTTTCCATTACCTCCACCTAAGGGTTTCTTCTAAAGTGAATCGGATACATGCTCTACGGGCGCGGAGCAGACCATTGGGGATACATGGACGGCACTATTGGAAGCGCAATATAGGTTCAGGAAGAGCACACGATTCCCTAAACCAGCGGGAAATATCACAACAAAATTGTGGAAACTAGCCAGCTAGGAAGATCAGTTGATTGATTTTGGACACCAGTCCACAAGTATTTTGTTCAAGCACTATATGGGAGAAAGGTGATATATAGGCCCTGAAGAAGGCCTGTGTTCTAAAAGGTCGAAACATGTTGGCAGGATTATACTAATCAGCAATAGAAATTAAATAAGGACTGGAAAACAGAAAAGTCTACTGAGATTTCTCATATGCAAGAATCAGAAAAGATTGCACCTGTTAATTAACAGTGACCTTATATTTGTAAGGAACTGAATATCTGTCTATGCGCAGTGGATAAACCAAGAAATGTTTTACTTCATGCTCTTGTCGGACTTGGGTGGGAAATGGTTGGAATGGTTAATGCGAAAGCTTGAAAGCTGTACAAAACTCAAAACAGCCAGTGCTTGTAGCGAAGTGCAGGTACTCAACAGGGGACCGGGTCGGCCGTTCAAAAGAACAAGCATTGGCAATGCCAACAGATTGGGCCTTCGTGTAGGCATGAGAAAGGCACTTGCCAGGTACTGCCATAGTCGTATTAACTGGCCATTGATGGTAGCAGGTGCAAAAAGGTTGGTGTGCCTAGGCATTTAATAACAGTACCTGGCAAAAAAGCTGGCCTTCGGGCAGGAGCGCCCAGGGCGCTACTAGCCCCCTGCCATGACAGCTCTGGGGATTCTTTCAAGGTCTCCCCCGAGCTGGCATCATGTGTCGTGGTTTATTACTCGGTCACACTCAACTCAGGAAGTTCCTTTCCCCCCAATGAATGTGGCGCACAATAAAGCCCTATTAGTTTTGTGAAGGTTCAGTTTGGTAAGGCCTCCAACCCGTCGCGCACCCAACCCCCAACAAATACCTGGTGCCACAATGCACTAGGAACTAGGCCGGCGTGTAGTAACAATATACATTTGTTAATTTATTTAAACCAAATCTGACAAACAGCCAAAGATCAGCCATCTATGCTGTGGCAACACAAGAACTAAAATGAATTCAGTAAATGCACAAACACAGAGATAACACTGAAATATGCAGTCACAATACAGAAAAAGAGCAATTCAAGACACACAATGATTGCTAATTTGGTTATACTTTTCTCCCAGCAACCTCCACCCTCCAAACATCAATTAGACTTGACCCCTCTGAATCGAAGGCCAGTGGCAGAGAGTGGGAAGACAATGGGAAAATCGTTTTGGGGATTCTAAACACAGATGCAACATGAGGGAAAGAAAAGCAATGGGAAATTTGTTTTGCCACACCTAAAAAAAACAGGCAGATCTTTGCGGTTTTTGTCAGAGCACAAAGGGAATAAGGGGGCAATTTAATTTTGCACCCTGCACATTCTCGTGGAAACAGGGTTTTGTGATTCATTGTTTTGGCAAATTCTTATGTCTATACCGGCTCATAACACACTGGGAAGAGCGTGTTAGTTTGGAATGCCAACAACACCCATCCCGTGATGTGTATAGGGGAATTAATTGATTTACTTTTATCAAATATGCTAGGATCTAACACAGACAAACAGGATATTTTGCTATGGGGAAATAACTAAAACAATGCTTGAAAAATGCAGTGCCTACACAACCTATGGCTTCGGGGATAGTTTTACTTACAGAAGAGGCCTTGGAATGGGCATCAGGTAACAGCAGAGCACCGTTGGGACAGCAAGGGTGTCAGTCAAGGATTGTCTCCTTTGAGTCCTCAAAGGGGTCCCAGTCAGCTTCTATGTCTCCTGGTTCCTGTCTCGCTTTAAGATTTAGGCCTCTCTGCTAGGATGTTTCTCACAAGAGTTCAGCAGCAGGTTGCCTCCCGGAATAATCTACCTAGCCCAGTTCTAATGCAAACCGGTCTACTTATAGGGCAAATGACATCCCAAACTTGTCATAATTCCCGCAAAAGGGATTGGTTGATTTTCTCTACCCACCTCCCACCTATGTGCTAATATAACAAGGAGATGGGGGAGTGAGTTAGGACAGCTGTGGGAGGAGAAAGCTTAGTCATCTCAATTTGACAGGGGGCTCAGCCAGTTTAAAACTCAAAAATCTATCAACGTGGCAAGTACCCTAAATGTTCAAATCTTTACATATATGAATATATTTTTAAGAACTACATTTTAAGGCAAATCAGATCATGCTAATCTGAAGTCAGCACACCCTTCATATGCAGAGATACAGTTTCTCTTCATTTACTCAGGAGCTGTATCAGTGACAAATATGCCACTTCATAGTTTTCATGATACTTATTTCCTTCACCCCCCACCCCAACTTTCAAATCTCTCAGAATCAATGGAAGGCCCAAACCAAATTTTCATTAATAACTTTAGTTATGTTTATCACGCAAAAATAGTTTTAGCACGGTTTAAAGGGCGTTACTGTCACCTTTAATAAAAGTCTGGAATGACAATTGTGCGTCTACACTGCCCTTTCTATGCAATAATATGTATTTTTACATTCACTTAAACTGCAGTTTTTTCTTTATTCGTTTTCAGTTTCATTGTCCTTAAAGCATGTGACAGCCAGAGCCTGGCTCATGTTAACATTCGCCTCCCCCCTTCAAGGCCTGATAGCAACTTTAATGGACATTTTATGGGAATTGTGACCTCAAGGTCACTTCTGTTGAAAGAACAGACATGGCCTTATCTGTCTTTATCATGGTTTACATCTAAGACATGTATTCCTTTCTGTATTTTTAAGTAATGGTCCTGATTGACGGTTGACACCCAAGCCCCTTTCTTCCGGGCAGCAGAGGAAAGGTCTTGGAGGTTAAGTTTCATGTTTGGAGAAATGACCGGCTCATGTACCCTGCAAGCCATGGCATTTTAAACTTCCACTAAATGCAATTTACATGACATTTTATAAGGCACCTGGGCCTTATCCATATGTACTAGGTTTTTTTTAAATTTCACAGTTTCAAAATACCTGATTATCACTTCTGGATTGTCCATTTGTATAGGGCAGTTACATGACTAAGCCATGTTCAAACTTTGAAAGTCTAGTGAGCATTTCTCTTAGCATACTGTCATCTGGATGACGGAAAAACAAAAAAAGAATTATTTTATTTCTTGTAAATGCAATGAGCTTGGTTTAACTTTAGCTGCCTGGAGCACAATCTGGTACTACATTGAAGATAATATACGCACTGATGTCCCTTTCGGTACAAGAGCATGCCTCCATGGATTGAGTAAAATGGCATTATCAGCCACATGTCTTTCTTTTCCTTGCTGAAATGCATTTCGCATATCGTCGCACTTTTGATTCCAGCCCACATTCTTTCTTTGGTGATTTAGGCCTGTTTTTTGGTTCAACAGGCCTCATGCCTGGCATCACCATTTCTGTGCTGGCCTTATATTTCAATGGGCATTTATAAATCACTCTGGCCTCTTTATTTCTAGTATTCAAAGGCTATATTTCACCCCACGTATGGGAGATGGTGCAGCAGGCACCCTACTGAAATTAAATTATCCCCACTCTTGTGGGAAGACGGGAGCAGGGTGCTTTTAATTACCTCCCTGCTCCAGTGCAGAAGCGGTAGTAGTCAGTAGAATACAGCACTGAAGCAATTTTGTTTCACTGCTGTGGTGACGCTGCTTAGGCCGGCCCTGCTGGCAAATGCCTAATACCTAAGCCAAAACTATTGGCTTTGCCAATACTTGTTTTTAACAGGTCTTCAGTGAACAAAACTCACAACGCTTATAAAAACAGAGTGGCTGAAATCATACCTGGTTGCCATTTTTATTACACCAGTAGCGCGCTCATAGCTCCAATTAGGTAATTACCTCCCAGAAGACGGCTTTGAAAACCCCTGGCAGGCACGTGAGTGCAGAGTTTGATAAGGCTCGATTAAAATGACCTCAAATAGTTACCCTGAACAGTTGTTTTGGGTGGGGCGGGCCATGGACTGGAAGGTAATGGCCATAGGGATTAACATGACCATGGGTAGACAATGGGTGGGTAAATCACAAACAAACACCTACAAGCTATGTGTCCCTCCTCATTTGCCATTTCTCCCCATCTCTACTGTAATGCAATAGTTTCGATTTAGAGTCACCTAATAGTCCAAACTAAAGAGGAAAATGGTAGCCTATATGCGGCTACCCGAGCCATCACAAGTTTGGCCTGAGCCCTTAAATGCAGTGGTAAATGCTATTACCGCCGCATTCAAGAGCTAGCCAAATCACGAGTTAGGTGGAAAATTGCATTTTTACCTCCAGCTTTTTGCTGGAGGTAAAAAGGACAGTTTTCAGTACTATTACCGCTGGTGTAATTACCGCCGGCGGTAATAGTGCTCCTCAATCTATCAACGGGGATTTACCGGCCCCCGCAACTCGTGATCCGGCGCAAATTGCATCAGACCGAGTTGCGGTAGCGTGGTTAGAATTGGGCGGTATCCCAGCGGTATTACCAGCGTGATACCACCCAACTCGTGATAAGTTCCATTGAGCTGATAGAGCAAGGGAAGGAGGCTGACTAACAGTGCCGTTTCTAGATATTACAGCACCCAGGGCCACACATAGCACAACCATCCCAACTTAATTAAAAAAAATAAAAGACTCCAATATTTAAAAAAGCCAGTTTCATAAACAAAAAAACGTATTGCAGTTGTATAATCTATTTTTCAATTCTTTTGCTCTCAATTGAAAGTATATTAGACCCAATAAGACTCTTTAGAGCCATTAAAGATTGTAATATGTTTTGTAAATTAAAAATTACTCAACATCCTTTCAACAATCAGCAACTGCAACAGACATCGTCGCGACAGCCCGCATATTTGGAAAAAACTTCTTTTTATGGTGAAAACGTTGCGAGAAAGACATTTTTTTTCCCTACAGAGAAGTCCTAATTGTTGACTTTGGCAATGCGACAATTTAGTCTAGTAATGCACAAGTGAGGTGTTTTTTGGAGCCGAGAACACTGCGAAGAGAAGCACTTTTAGGGAGTCCTAATTTTGACAGATAAGGCACTGTGAGGTTACATTATTTGACCGGGTTCATGTACTCCATGGATCACCCGGTTATAATCACAACCTCTTCTTTAATCTGTACCCCATGTCATTGCATCCAGGACCCCTCTCTCATTCCGTACCTATTTTAAACTGGGTGAAAAAACATGTAAATTGAAAGGATTAGCATCAGTTGAGTAGTTGTAAAAAGGACACAATTTCCATGTGTTTAGCAGCAAACAAAAACATCATTCTTAAATTAATTTCTTTCCCAAAAAATTGTTCCTCAACTATACACCAAAGTGAAATGGGCTATTGACACACAGGTTACTGGACCCATGCTGTGTTAGTTGATATTTGTATAGCGCCTACTGCCATCGGTATGGCCTTGAAGCGCTGTGGTGGATGAACGCCCTTTGGAAGACTGTAGTCTGTGTTGACCTGGGGGAGGATGAAAAGGGGGGGCGTGTGCGTGTGTGTGTTTTAGTTACTTGGTAGTGAGTGGCTAAGTCTCTAAACAGTAGCCCATATTGCAAAGGCGAGAGGATGGGTGCGTATATGTAATTTGGTGGAAATTGGTGCTAATGGTTTTCACTTAACCACAAGCACAAATAAATAGAAAATGCAATAATTTCTATGTAAAGTAATCTTTAATTATAACCACGGAAATAGGATCTGCACAAGTGCAACTATATCCTGGGAATTCTCTAAAAGAATACAGCCATCAGTGGTCCACGTGGAGGAGTGGCAACATTTTTTCTTTATCACCATGCTGACTAATGCCCCTCAATGTGTCTATACACCAAGACCTAGACTCTAGAGGATCCTGGTATGCTCTTCAGAAACTAATAAACTTAGACGATTTGGGGACCTCTGGCAGAAAAGACTATCAAAATGACTACTTCACTGCAGGAGTGCAGGGATGAGTACAGTCTACTATTCCCATTTAGCCCCACACTACTACTAAACCAGCAGTGATCCCAATCATAAAGGTGAGACAGGTCCATCCCGACAGGTATATCTCCGTTTCCTCTTGTAACATGGGCAGAGTGCAGGCTATACTCTCCAGGAGTGATGAGAGCTAGCAAAGAAGCACCCAAACAGCAACAGAACTGTTATCCCAAAATGAAGCCAATGTCCAGTACTGTACACAAAATAGGAGACTTGAATTCAAACGACTAATACAAACATTACTAAGCCACCCCTGTAAGAGAAAACACAGAATATGCAGACTTTAAGAAGAAAAAGTCATTCTGAGTTTGAAGACAGGGAAGAGAGGGAAATACTTTCAGCAGCCACGTTCAAGTAAGACGTTTTAAAAAAGTTAAAGAGTGAGTTTTTAAATGTCACTGGTGCCCATTAATACATACCCTGGGAATAGAACCACCACACATACCTTTTAGAACAGTACTTAAGGCTTGATGGCATTGAGACAGGCTTCAAGGTGCTATACAAATAGTTGAGTCAGCACTGAGATGGCGCTGCAGCAGTAATCGGCTCTTATCAGATGCAAAACAGGCAGGCAGTGGTGGAGTCAGTGTCTCGAAATAGTAACTTCAGATCAACAAGATTCAATGATCCAATGCACTTCTTCAAGGGAGATCTGCTCGAAAAAGGCTGGAGCGCAGGCAATAATAGAGTCAGAGGCTTGAATCAGATCTCATAAGCGATGTGTTTCAAAGACAGCTCCAGGTGGCATGCAGCAGCTTGAAATCAATTTGGAGGCGTTTAAATAAGCTCAAAATAGGCTTGTGGTGGGCAACAGAGCTTAGAACAGTTGTTCGAATACTGGGTTGCTTGGGGACCCCGTCCAGGATCTCCAGAGATAAGGGGGTCCTTGTTCTGTACTTCCCAGCCAGGAATGTTGCCAGAGTGCAATTGCGGGCGTGGTAGGTCAGAAGCAGGAGACAGACCATAGTTTACCATTTCAAAAGAAGTTTATGAGAAATGAAATTAAAAATGGCTAATTTTCTCTATTCTATGGGTTTCCCTACCTAACAAAACTAAACTAGAGTGCTCATTGTCTAGTCTCAAGTCCAAAGGCAAAGCCTGCCCTATTCTGTCCCTACCAGTTATGCTAACCAACTAAAGACTAGGAGAATGACTACCGTCTACTGGGATTGCTTCTCAGCAATTTAGAGTCCATATCGTATCTTCAAACAGCTTGTTGCTATTTCTTGCAACAGTTCATTCAGTTATCTCTGGGGACATTTCCACGTCCCTTTCTTTATTTCTCATTGGCTTCTCAAGCTCCTCTCTCTGGGTGTAACAGCACCTGTATTTCCTTTTCTTCTATTCCTTTCAATGATGTCTGACAGTTTATCTTTGGCCAACACCAGTTTCCCCAGTGGTGTTCTTTCACTCTTCTAGCTTTTTACACTCTCTTTTACTCTTATTTTCGAACTGGGGTCTGTGTGATGTACCCAGTGACCTGGTTCCTTAATTTCATAATCCTTTCCTTCACTGGGTCGAGTAGGCTGAGTTCCTATGTGTTCGCCACTTTTGTCAGGCTTTAACCGTTCACTGGAACAAGTATGTTGTGCCTCTGAATATTCTTCACTCTTCTTAGGTTTTAACCATTCACTGGGACGAGTAGGCTGTCTCTAATCGTTATACGTTATTATTGCTCTAAGACGAATATGATGCAACCCCTCGTTTTCTGTGCCTCCTTCCCTGGGTTTCCCGCTCACACCGTTATCTATAGTGTAATCGGGCTGCGTCATTGGGTTGCCATCTTTGTTTCTCTGTGGCTTGTCATGGTGGCTCTTGTGCCTGTTCCTTTTCTTTGACATCCTTTTGCGTTTTCCTGTGTGGTTTTGACGTCAGAAGGGAGTTTGACTTGTTCTCCTTTCCCACCACCACTTTTCTGATGTGACTCGCTGTGAGGACTTCTTTCAGGCAGGTAGGCGGTCTCCATGGTTAGAGGCAGCCTCTGCACTTCCCAGCCACGGATTCCCTGGAACATCTCCTGTATTCATTCTCGAGCTTGCAGACTGCTTCTGGTCTGTGGCTTACACAGTGCAACTTGGGCACTCTCTTCCTCCCACTGTTCATCTGCGTGTCATCTAACCAGCTGATTCAAATCTCCCGGGTCCCTCTCTTTCATTCTCTGGCTCTTCCCCTTTTTATGTTGATGCTCTAGGGCTTCCCTAGTTTCATCATAGTCCTTTTTCTGTGTCGATGATATAATCGTTATATCTCCTTTGAGTTTCTTCATCCCATTACCTACCAGGTACTTATTTTTTACTATCCTTGGGGCTTTACTCATATCAGTATTTGACAAGTACTTACCTTCAGTAATGACTTTACAATAACAGATGTAGGAGGATTCTGGTTTTCTGTCAACTAACAGATTGCTCAGACTTCTGTTTACGATGAAAAGCGAGTTCCTCATCGGAACGGGAGTCCTTGTCCCCGGGGGCAGGATTCTCTCCCTGTGATGTCCTGCTTGCCACCACCCCTAGGGAAAAAGTTGCGTAGCAGGCTCACCTCCGCAGCCTCACAAGGAAAGGCTAGCCTCTGGGGAGAAGTGAAGGAATCCCCCGACTGTCTCAAAATGTTCATTTCTAGGTCAGACAGTGGCTATAAATACATCCATTAAGTAACAAACAGGATTCACACAGAAATTAATAAATCCTCCTGAAGATCTAAAAAAGAGAAGTGAAACACATCAAATTATATCAAATGAGGAGCTTGAGATTGATTAATATAACCTGACTGAGCAGTGAATATTTTGGGACAGATTGTATTAATCAATCTCAAGCTCCTCATGTGATATCATTTGCGGTGTTTCACTACTTTTTTGGAAACTCTTTAGGAGGATTTATTTCTGGAAAAGTTAAAATTGCTATTAGCTACTGTAATATATATTAATGGCATGATTTTAATGAAAAGTGACATGGAAGGAAGGAAATTACAAAACATAAACCTGTGCGAATCATGTTTGTTACTTAATGGTTGTATTAACAACCACTCGGTCTTAAAAAATTAATCGTTAAGTCACATTGTACTCATGAATCTAAGGAAACAGACAAAAAATATTAACTCACTACATTGGCTATTAATCTTATAATCATGGTAGGTTCATTGTAAATTATTTACCTGGAGTTTCTAATGTGATACAATTGTCGGTGGAGCAGAGGTCGCCACTGCCCCCGCAGCATACTGCTAAAATTACTGCTTCGCACACTGGCTTCAATTTTCTTCCCTAAAACCAGATTTTAATTCAGCTGTACTGTGTTAAATTACTGTACGTTGAAGTATATTTTATAAATAATTATAATGATTGGACAAATAATGTCTCTAATAAGCACTGCTCACTTCGGAAAGATCATGATATCCAATATAATGTTTAGATACCTTCTTGTACCAAATTGTTCACAGGTATATAAACAATTATCAAAGGAAGAGGAGTAAATTAAATATTCAAATCAAAGAGCCCCAAAGTTGTGTGTGGTTATTCTTTATAAAAGAAATCATCACATCTTCACCATTTTACAAATTGTAATATCTACCAAATCATAAATATATATATATATATATATATATATTTACACACACACACATATAAGGAAATGTATTTGAACCTCTATGACGTGTGGTCAACTTTTTGATCCATGATGGTTTGCATTGATGTAATAGCAACTCTATTTCCCCCTCACGGTAGTAAACATACTTCAATTCCTGTGCATTTAATATTAGTCACTAAGTTGCATGTATGTTCCTGTGCCCATTGATTAGTCTATGGATATTTAAACGCCTAATTCTTTACAGCTCAGATATGTTGTTGGATTCCTGTTTTGAATGTATGTATTGTATTTCCAATGAACCATTTACCACATATACAAATTACTGCATAAACTAATAAACTAGATGATGTGCTTTACAATTGATGAAATATTTGATTTCAGTTCTGTGTCCATTTATTAATTGGATCTCTTTGGTTATGTCTATCATATGGTGGCATATATTGCAGCTGCCACATTTGAAGTTTCCGTTAATGTTCAACCAAGTACTGTTCAATGCTTCTTTTTATTATGAAAACCCTTGCAAATAACATGTTTTGTTTCTTATTCTTTATGATATATGAGACTCTTTGTCCTTCAGAGAACATTGTACAGCTTTGTCCAGCAAAAGTATCTCAGAAGGTTACGTAATGATTTATCCAGACTCCCGTTTTCTGAGCTATATGTTATACGTTTACATTCAAAACTAAAATCAGACATTCAAAATAAATTCTAACTGTCTTTTCAGTTATGTTTCAAGTCAACTTTCTGGTGAAGCAGGTCATTTCTGGTGATGTTTTTATTCTTTCATATACTTTATTTACAAACGTGACTGAATAAGCCCTATCTTGACATGTTATCATGGTATCCTTGGCAATTTTTTCATATTCCTGTTGATCTCTGCCGTTTCTCTTTAGTCTGAGATATTCACCACATGGAATATTTTTGATGACATGTTCCATATCTATATTTATAGAAGTGAAAATGTGTGGGTGTGTGGCTGGGGTTTGTGGCTTCGGAGAAGCGTTGTTCCTTATACAATTTCTCCCTCTTTCACCAGTCTGCACCAAATAGTGCATAGTTCCCTGTTAGGACCCACCAGACATCACTGGCCACATGAAATTTGGACACCTCACCCCATTCCCTGGATTTTTGCGCAAGTAAAAATTTGTTTGTGGGTTTGTTGCTCGGCAAAGCATTTTTCCTTACACAATTCCACACTGTTTCACCAATCTGCACCGACATTTGCACAGTTACCTGTTAAGACCCTCTGGACATTACTGGCTACATAACATTTGGACACCCAACCCCTTTCGCCAGATTTTAGCACCTTCAAACGAGACTCTTGCCTGAAATCAGCGAAACATCAATGTGGTCGTAAAAGGACCGGTCCACAACCCTAGAACGTACGGTGTCTGGGACATTTGCACCGCAATGCACTGCAATGAAGTGCACCACACCAGGGTGAGGCACCAGGCGGGGAGAGAGCAAAGTAGGTCCCAGTATGCAGCAGCACACCAACTCTCGCCTCCCCCAACGTCTGCTCTCGGGTATGTCAACCAGCCACACATGTCCATTCTCAGTGCAGTTTACTTCAGAGTGCAAAGCACATCAAGCGATAAGCAAATCAGAACAGCGACCTAGAGGATCATTGATTTTCAACAATTGATGAGAGTTTTGTTATATCTGTCCACAGAACCCCTTCGGAGAACAAGTACTTTTTGCTAGTATTCTATATAGATATTTTCTCTGAATTTCCCAGAAAATTCATTTTTTAAGACGTCCCCACAGAGTGTCTACCCACTTAAAGCACAGGCTAGAGATCAAAAATGTGGATCCCTGTGCCACCGACTCAGGATTCCATGAGTTCAAACGCAGTAAAACGAATTCAAATTGGGAAAAAAACAAATGAACATACAACTTATCTTTCTAACAAAAGTGGGCAAAGTATCATGCACACCTTGTAGCCAAATCAGAGCATTGAAATAGAATGGGCGGCTTCCCCTTTCAATCTGAACCGTCATCCATCCCCTCCTCTGATGTTTTGCTGCCTCTTACAGCTTAGTCATGGAGTTAAAGTACAGACACTGTACTACTCGTATAAAAATTGACCATTGAAGGCAATATTGAAGGAAACGGTGTGAATTAGGAAGACCAGAGACAGGTAGATCTCATTGCCACTTAAATATCAAAATCTTAACCTACATCAATAAAACAGGACATTGTCATCTCCTAAATTGATGAATGCATGCAATACATATTCTGCCAACAGGCTATCAGTATTTTAGTGTTTTATTTTCTGTGTCTATTGTCTTAAACAATTTAGGGACCACAAATTCATATGTACGTTTAGTTTTTGGTACTTAAGTACCATGTTTTTGGAAGTGGGACGACAAGTAGTCAATTTTTTGGTGGCTTGGGTTAAATCACGTCTGCACTGAGTTATTAGACACACAGAGATCTTAATAACTTTGCTCTTGATTTCCTTTTCTTTATGAAGGGTGGCGGCCCTACCCTTAACTGAGGGACTGCAGCTAGCAACACTGATGTTTTTTCCCTACACTTCAGTCATTTGAATTCATTTTTGTACAAAAGGTGTTGGGAGTGTCTTTCTTAATAGTCTGATGATGATAGAACAAAGGTGAACAAGCACAAAACTTGGTTACCCTTCTTTGTTCCAAGTGATGGCTATCCGTCCAATGTTCTACAAAAACGGACAATGTTTGGTTTTTATATACACGCTTTATTAATGCTGGTTATATAGACCACATACAAATGAGTGTCTCTAGTTTTCTTTGTTTTGAGAGTGCTGTGATGAATCCTGTGGAGTCCTCACAGAAGCCCTGCCCGAAATCTCCTCCCAGGTAGCCAGGGGAACGCAGACGCTACCTGATCCCCCAACCCTGGGGGTGGTGTTAGCCGGGAAAATCACCTTGGAGGAGAAGGGCATCAAGGGAATGGGATGGCTCCGTTAGGAGGGATGCAGTATTTAACTTCTTCAGACGGGGAGATTTCAATGATGCCAGGATATTTAATGGCTTGCTGTCAGAGTAAAAAACAGGAAGAGTATCCTCACAGGCCAGGCTCACTTCCAGAAACAATATTATTAGTTTCTTAGTTTCCTAGGTAGGGAAACCCACGTTAGGTTAGGGAAAAGTGATATCCTCAATGAGAGTCTCTATTTAGGAGAAAACACTTTTAGAGAAATAAATGTATCTATTTAAAAATCATTTGAGAGTGGGGACATTTGCAGGTCCACTCATATAGAGCAAAATGTGTGTTTTCATGGATGAAATTACACCCAACAGTTTGGAAAGGTTTTGTTATATATTTATGCATATGCAAAGTACAAAACAGCTTCACAAAGCAAAGGAGCGTTGTGCAGGTGGTAACAGCTCAGAGGCTGTTTATATAGAGGCGCTAAGGGGCAGAGTAGGGGGAGAGGATGACAGGTCACGTGACATGAAATCTACAGAGACAGGAACTTAAAAACAGGGGTTGGTGATGTGTCACGTCAAGGATTGTTTCATGCCCAAGGTTTTTTTGAGGTGCCAAGTGCTGATCAGGAGTTGTCGGAACATACGAATTTGATGTTCTTACATGAAGAACAGGAGTACGGGGGTGAGTTGGGCACAGAGGGTGAGAGTTCCTGGACTTTGGAACTCCAGCATTGTAGCTAGAAAGGTCTATTTGTATAGCTTCATTATATTGTGGCATCTAATGCCCAGCCTGGCTATTGCCTGGCTCTGGGTGGACAGCACATTTGAGGATGTTGGTGGGCCTTGCAGAGGATACAGCCAGACTTGAAGATTATCAGGGCTAGGAACTGTAGCACATGTAAATTGGTCACCATGGGAGTGACGCTGTCACATTATTTGGAACCTGTGATGAGGGGGGTGGCTGTATGGAGGTCTTGCCAACTTCAATACTGGAGTTGATGAGGTTCTCATCGACTGCTTCGAGGTTTGCAGCTTGCAGGAAAGGCATGCTATTCATGAGCAGTGCTAGCTGGAACCAAGCAAGTCAAGCTTTTCTAGGATTATGTGGAGTAGTTCAGGGGGATGGGGTCAACATGCATGATAACCAACATATATATATATATATATATATATAGATTATATATATATATATATCTATATATAGATATATATATATATATATAGATATAGATATATATAAGAAGTGCATGCTCAAAGTACATTTAATCAGTTTATTCGGCCATGAGGCCATCAAAGTACATCATTTCACACAACAAATTACTGATTTCATTAACACAAATTACAAACCAGACTTTTCAAAAAAGAAAATAGAAAGAAGGAAAGCGGCCGAAACCCCAAAGCAGATCCCAGAATCAGCAACCCCTGACTCGGTTGGACATTAGCCAGTGGGCCGGGTTAACAAAATCTCCTCCTCCATTGGTGTCTCCCCAAAGCCTTGTACCCAGCGGAATTGCATTAGCTCCAGAGAGTAATGAGCTTAGAGACTTAATTTCCAGGGAATGAACATTAGTGTAATGAGGGTGGAGATTGATTTCAATCATGCTATGTACAGATAAAAGGCATCTCATGGCAACAACCCAGTATATCATCAGCCATTCTTGTGTTCCTCAATTCAATGCATATGAAGTCAAATGCGGACCCACCATTATAACAGCCTTGTACAATTTCAAATATCATCCCGGATTGGTGATGGACATCCACCTACTGCTCGAAACCAATGGGTGCGTTTATTGATGAGATTCTCTAGATTCTCACTGGTTGGGGCATTTTGGGAACTCAATGCAAAAATACCTGGCCCCTCTTCCAAGTCCATTTCATGTTGTTTGGTGCCAAGCCCTGCCTATACTGGGATCTGGGATACCCATGGCCAGTGCCGAGAGGGGTTTGGTTTGATTTGATTTGGCGTGGCCTATCCCCTCTCCTAACCTACCGCCCATATGCATAACTCTTGGCCCCCAAAACTGGCCGCCCACGTGTGGCATGATATGGTGCGAACCGGAGTTTATTCTGTTGAGGGATAACTGCCTGGGTCTAATGATGCCTGCCCCTTCTCAGTCAGGACACTGGAGTGACCAATATTGTCGCTGGTTATATCACGCAGAATCGGCAGACCTCTGGAGTACAATGGGCCTTTTCCACTGTTGGTTGGGGGCCTTCATTCTGGGTTTGCACTCCTGCATATACCTTCCTCTTTGTCCATCAAGCACGAACAGGAGCAGCTTTTTTAGATCAGTTAATTCTGTTAGGACAAGATTACATTTGAATTTACATCCTATTTAATGCCCATCTATTTGGTTGGGGGTGAGAGCAGGGGTATTGGACAGGCCAGGAGTCGAAAGGGTACAAGGGGAGAAACTATACAACTGGATGCCATTATCCACACACATCGCCAGCCCCTCATGACTGTGAACTATTAATGAGGCGAGGGGACCAGACCTTGGTAACAGCGATAATGCCCTCCCCCTCCCACCTGGTAAACTCTTTGGCAGAGTGTTAAGTTCTGCCTTCTGGGCTACATGATCTACAGGGATTTAGCTGCAGTTGGCTCAAAGGTATTTGTGGCATAGTTTAAAGAGGGGGAAGTGTCAGAACCTTCTATACAGTTCTCCAGAGGCTTGTTTGTGATTTTGGGGGATACGGCTATGAGGTTAAGGTCAGTTTGCTCACAGCCACCTGGGCCATCCTTGCCATGAGGAAGGCCCCCTGGAAAACTGAATAAATCCTCGGGTCTGGGACCGTGCTGGTAAAGGTGTTGGTTGTTTGATTAACTAATACGCCACCCCCCAGGCTGTGGATGAATATTCTACTGCCATTACCGTTAGCGTTGGGTTAATTAATCACAGCATTGCAATCAGTGTTAGAATCTTTAGTAGCACCCTGGCGGGGGTTGGCAGCCAATCAGGTGGCTAGGAACACAGGCTTGAACTGCCGGTGAAAGCCTGCGTTCCATGTCGCCCGACAGCCGGCACCTCAGCAGCCATCTATACCCCCCCACTCTCCGTCGTGTTTAAAAAAAACATTTTTTTTTAAAAAAAAAGGAATTCCCTCCCACACCCCAATTTACCTTATTTCAACTGCGGCGGCACTCGCCGCCTCAGCCGCACCTTCCGCTCTGCTCACAACGGCTGCCATGGAAAGGGAAGAGGGGCTTCGTACGGAGCCCCACTTCTCTTTCCATGGCAGCCATCTTTGTAAAGGATTTTCCTTCATACAATGGGATGCTGTGCACGTCCTGTTATACGAAGGAAAATCCTTTTTTCTAGCACCACAGGTTACCCCTTTGGCAACCCAGGGTGCTAATAGCCATAAGTCCCTATTCCAGGCTAGTTCCCCAGGGCAGCCAAGTTATTCCCAAGGAAATAGTGAATCTCTTTGATGAGCCTGTATGTGTCCCCTGTTAACTTAACAGGGCTGCATGGCTGTGCCTTTGAAATGCCAAGGGCTGATTGTAGCATTTTCTGTTTAACAGTTAAGATTTTTGCCTGGCGTGGGTAAATACCGGAAAGCTTTGTGGCAGTGGGGAGGGGAGGGGCAATCTGCAGCTGCAATTACAGCTAGACCGTATTCAATAAAATCAGAAATGCAAATGGAACTGACAGTTAAACTCTTGACAGCAAACAGTTAGCAATTCAGTATGCCCCCCACCCCCTCCTCTCCTTCTCCCAGGTCTCTGTCTCTTTACTTCGCGGAACTCTTCTCTTGCTGGATGTTACTCTGCAGGACACTGCAGAACAAGGCTAATAGCCCTCTTCGTCTGCGGGCGTCAAACACCCCGCTGGAGCAGAACACCCAGCCCCTTATCCCACGGGCTTGCCCCTGTGGGGAGTGATAAGTCCTTTAAAGCCAGAGCGGCGTGGCCAAAGAAGGAAACCGCAGCGGGCTAGAGAGAGCAGGTGTGCCGACAAGAGCCCCCTGCAGGAGCACAACAAGAGCACCCTTATCCTGCGGGCTTGGTGTGATGCTGGAAATGCATCGGAGGGACAGAGCCTCCGTATCCTTGTCGTTTACTGTTTTTTATAGTGTGTTCCGTCGTGTTTTCCGCGCAGGAGTTCATGTGGGACTCCTGGCGGGGCAGCTCTCTCTCTTTTGGTTTGGTGAACAGACCCATGGGATACCCTTATGGCACCCATGGGTAGGGGTACCAACCCTGTGCCCTTAGTGTATGTTTTTGGGCATCTGTGTGTGACCCACAGAGCAGGGTATGGGCTGGTGGCAGCTCCGTGCTGAAATGACTGGCCCTGTCATTAGAATAGGTAGATTCCTGATGGAGACAAAATGGCCCCCACAGCCTCTTGCCTTCCATCACCTGTTACCTTGATCTTCCCGAAGTCCCGGGAAGCCCTGCCTCTGTCCCTTCCCCCTGACTGGCTGTTGGGTGGAAGTTCCGCATATGATAGTGTGGGGAAATGCCGACCAGACTGGCTGGAGCCTTCTCAACGACTGTATCTTGGGGGTACACTTGTGGGGGGGGACCTGGGTGAATGGAGTGTGTGATGAATATACATTCTATGTTGTGGCTGTCTGTTACGCTTCGGCAGCACCACTCTCGCCAATCTCCCTCCGCATTTACACCGGCTCACACAGCCCGGGGAAAGACATTGGTGTGGCAGCGTTATCGGTTTCCATGGAGACTATATGGATGCCGACATCGGCCATGTCAGCTGACACATTCCATACGGACAACGCGCACACCGATGCTCCGCCCCTTGTCTTCTTAACTCGATTCCTCTCGGGGCTAGGTGCTGCTAATTGTAGTTTACACGTACCCCCATGCTATTTTCCTTCTTTAACCTTGTAAATTTGCTTCTACCTTCCAACTTGTTTTCCCTGGTTCTTCGACATTGCCTTCAACTCGGACTGCTTACGGATTGCCCTGTGGTCTTTGGTTGTACACGCTGTTACGACTCGAAACGTTTCTTGGATTGTTGGCGGCTTCCTGTCAGAAGTCGTTTTCCTACGCTCTGTAGCCTTTTTTGGTTCCTTCCTCAAGGGCTGCAACGGAGCGGTCAACCCTGGCAATTTAGGGTTCACTTCCTTCAGTAAGTGTTCCTTCATTTCAAACTGTGCTCATTGCTTCTTGTGATGGTTTGTTCTTGGATAAACACTGCCTGCCCTCGCTGTGAAGAAAACTACACGTTACCTTGGACATTGTGCTGGATTTGTACTCTTATCTTACAAGTGCAGTTCAGGACGCTTTCCAGTTACATGCACCAACCCGTACCTAGTGCGTCCTTCGTGCCGTTCGGGTGTATCCTACCTCACTAACATCCCTGTTGATTATTTTCTCCTGTCGTTGTGTCCTTTCCAGCAGGATTTCCTTTTTGCTCCTTATCCATGTCCTTCCAGGTTAGTCATGCATTCTCTAGGGTTTAAGGGTAGTCCTTTAAGTCTGTTAGTTCCTTATTGTCTTTTGCATTGTCCTTCTAGGCTCTGTACATACTCTGCTACTCCAACCAACTTGTTATTCAGGTATTCATTAATTGTTGATTGTCCTTTCAAGTGCTATTCTCATTTGTACCGCGTATAACCCTTTCTGTGGTTTCTTTTCAGCTGTTGGTCTAGCGGTGTGTGTTTACCCCGCTCTTATTTGATTGATACCTCTGTGTCATATCATCACAGCAGAGGGATACATCATAGAAAAGAGCCCCTCTTCTTGAGGAAGCCGGATTCACTGAAATCAGGGTAGCTGAGGTTAAGACTGGTTGCTCTGAGAATTCCACCACTTCTGTCTTTGAGGTCCGGTTCTAATCTTCTGATCCTTGGTGTGGTGAGTAACACTTTCTAGTATCTGGTGTTTGACACAATGGTTGAGACAGCCCTGCCCGAAACCGGTATGAATGCAGCTTGGAGTGTTGAATGGCTCGGTACTTGTCCCAATACACATAACTTGTTGTGAGTGTCTGGAGAGAAGTGAATGGCCTGAATACCTTGTGTGCCTGATTGGCTGCCCGCCTGCATGAATGCCCGTAATCTTGATTGGATGCTTGAGTGTGACCCAGCGGAATGAATGGGAGATCAACAGTATATCTGGGGACCTCTCACTGCTAGGAATGGTGTTCAGAAGCTGAAGTCCACTACGGCGAGTAACTGGAGTAACTGAAGCTTGATCCTGAAGCCCTGCTGGACAAGAAGAATTGCTGTTGCTCGCCTTCACAATCTGAAAGCTGCTGTGCTTCAAGAACTGACCCAGAGAGGACTTGGTAAGGCGCCCTCTTCCCGAGCTACGAGGGACCATCGTGCACAGCTGATCTTTGCCCAAGCTCCCTGGCAGACAGACCTTCGACAGGCTGCCGACCGATACGGGGACTGCTGCAGAACTCCAAGGAGAAGCACCCGGACTGTTGTCCGCCACTGTCGACGACCGCCGTCGCCGATTGGAGCCGCCGTGCTCCCGTTGCCTAAGAACTTCATTGATTCAAGGCTGCCGTATCCTGCTGGAGAAGGCCTGACCGCCGACGTGCTGAGGAGCATCCACCGGTGGGTTTACCGCCACCCAAAGACCACAGAGACATCAACGCCTCAACGTCCTTGTTGGGCCACAGTTCTTCAATTCTTTGCGGTCCAGAACTATCGACACCGAGGTGCCCCGCACGCCTCTTCCTTGCAGGACGTTTTCGCTGCCCCATCAACAAGCACCGTTAGGAACGACGCGGCCACTTCACCATCGTAGCTCGACCTGTACTCCGTCGGAAGTTTGACGACCGTGACTCCTGCCTGAAAGGGAGGACATTCAAGAAGGGTTGTCGATTTCCCCCAACGAGGAACGCTACAACACCAGGTGCTTTGGGGTGGCAGAACTATTGGAAAGTCTAGTGGGAACAATATATAGACTGGGCTTGTATCTTTCTTCTACAGGTTGCCCAGGTGGGGGGGATCTCCACACAGAGCTGTGTTTAACGGTAGTTACCAGTATTCTGCCTGTTGCTCAACCATCTTGCTTTCCTTCCTCTTACCAGTATTCTGCCAGTTATTCAACCATCTTGCTTTCCTTCCTCTATCTACTGCTGGTTTCCTCTTTATGCTGATCTGTGTGTCATTCCGACCGTATGCACTTTTAAAAGATCGAGTAACGTTAGTGGTACCACTTTAGAACTGTACATATTTACCATTGTTGATTTTCAGAGTACAAAGTGAGTTATGGTGATCATGTATATGACTTTAAATATTAATTATATAAAGACTGTGTTGTAACCGATACAGTGTGTGGACATTCCTTTGTGGGTGCTTGTGGACTACACTGTACTTAAGAACCAGCTCGCATCACCTCCCGAGAAGCTAGGCCTTGATTGCTCGTCCATTGCTACCGTAATAGAGAATCTTGGCAGGGGTCTCTGTGCCTCCCCTCTACCATATATAGAGAGCGGAAGTGCAGACCCCCCTTCCTGTCTTTACACTTGGGATTTAATGAGACCCATGAAATGCATGGACGTTTCTGGTACTCCATATTTACATATACTCTTCTTTATTAATCAGTCCAATAATCTCACTAATATTTATTGACGTGAAATGAAGATCGTTTTTCTTCCTCTATTTGTACAAAAAAGAAGATATGCAATTGTTATATGCAATATTCAATTGAACAAATTCCAGCACAATGATTTCCAATTCAATGGGCCTCTGCGCTTTTTCTTCTCCGCAGAGTAAAAGGCTAATTATACCCCTTTCAATGTTGCTAACACAGCCTAAGAATTAAATTTGTGTCTTGTAGTGAATCCATTAATTAATCACTTTCCATGGAAAAACGCTTACTTAGCACAGCGGTCTATCCCGATCGTTTCCTACTTTTAATAACTTAATTTATCAATTTTAAAAAACACTTTATTGAAAATGTCTATGATGCATGCAGATGTTAAAATTCAAAGGCTTTCCTTCAATTTTTTCCTTAAAATCTTTTTACACCAGTTTTCCTGTTATCCGACTGCTTCCTTTTACAGTTGGACTGGTGACAATAGCGTGCAACTGCAGTCCCCCAAGATCAGAATACAACCAACAATGTTAGAATGTTCACACAACATAAATAAGAATATAGTTACTGTAAAGGGGAATTATTTCCATAGCTAGCAGACATACTGAAAACCTGTTGAGATTGTGGATTCCGGGGGCCAGAGGTAGACACGCCTTCGCAGCCCTAAATATGGCACCTTAAGAGCTTCCGGTTGCATCACAGCAATGAGAGAGATTACAAGTTAGATCTCATCAGGAAGCAGCCATGTCTTTCCGGTCGGTGCAAGCATGAGCACTGATAGGCTAATTCAAATGTCTATAGAAAACATTCTGTTTCTGTTAAAACAGAGCTGACATAACTGCAAAATGGCGAAGAACTAATGCAGGTGAATTAGAAAATGTCACTGCATGAAATGAAAACTGGTTGGCTCCTGTTGGTTTATTGGATGCCCGTGCACAGAAGGATCACCCTGAGACCTTATATTTCAAAGAGCATCTCAAAGACTTTAAAGGAAACTTGAAGCCATCTTTCTTCTACCACAAAAAAACATCACAACCCATGTCTTCAGCACATTTCATTAAATAGCATCAGAGGTTCCGCAGCTTATGACAACCCACAGACCTGTAGGACACACGGACACCTTAGGTGGGGATGCACAAAAACCAGAGAATATCAGGGGCCTCAAATTAGAGCATAAGAAGCAAAATGGCCCACTGCCTGATGGCAACCCCTCTTGATCGTTTCAACTTCAGTCTTGACTGCACTCGAAATATTCAGCCTCTGGTGTCGCTTGCCTAACCGCCTAGTAGACGGGCTGCAGACACTTATTTTCTAGGCTACGTGGAATTAACAGGCAACTATAGAGAACTACATACGTGAGAGTGGGAGGCGGGGTCTAATTAGGCTCTAATATCCTTATCATTTTAAGCCAAATCCTCCCCACAATGGTACATCAACTTTGTTGACAGGCTGGAGATGGACCTCCACTGTGAGTGCATATACCAGCAAGAGCCCTAGGTGTGCTTGTATTCACTCCTATCTTTGGCATCTGCGACAATATCACTTATTCCATCTCGAATTGTTTTATTGTGTTTTGTGACAGGGTTGTTATTTCTGAATAACACTCTGCGCAATGTACCTGGAATGGACTCACTCATTTGTGGTGTTTTAAATAGCGTTTACATTTTGCACAGCCTTGTTACAGATATGATGCTGATGTTTTCTGTAAAATAATCATGTGACGTGGGAGTCTGCCATGCTGCTGCTATGCGCGTTACTGGCAGGGATTTATTTGTAAGTGCTAAAGGATATAATGAGGGGAAGTTACAGAAGTCAGTAATAACACAATGTGGCAGGGAACAGCTAAAGGCATTCGGGATTCAGGAAGAAAATGGGCATAGAAAGCTACTGGGTCACCTTGAGTACGTGATGCAGGGGAAGTCCAGCATGAGAATAGAGAGGGGTGAAGCACCATGAGTCAAATGAGTCCAAAAGTCAAATCCAAGCATTTGTAACAAGATGGTGATGGTAGAAACAGTAGTGTATCAAGACAACCTCCTACAGTGGTGTGATGTAAGTGGGTGGCAGAAGGAAGGGGGGCAAGTGAACAGGATACATAAATCCAGGCAAGAGGGGGTGGGGGGACCCCACCTTGTCCATGAAGGAAAACCAACCAGAGGGTGAGAATATCCAGAGCTGAACTAATCAGTTTGCAGGCCATTATACACCTGATAACTGGAGGAAGGGACCTATGGCATTGTATTTATGAGAGTAAGATGGCAAACTGTATCCCTGGGAGGGACCAGAAAGGGGTCTTGGTGCTATATCCTAAAGACAATTTGAGAGACAAGAAGTGGGTTAGGCTCTATATCCCTCAGACTGCGTTTGAGAGCCAAAGCACTGCGTTGGTTGAAATCCTTTCTTCCAAAAGGTATAAACTGTGTCAGTTTGGAGGGATTTGAGAACTGTCACTCCAAGAGTGGATACCCCCAATTTAATACATGTATATATGGAAAGCTTTCTCAACTTACTGCTGAATTTGGATGTAGGGTTTTATAGCTAGGCCAATGATTCTCCATTTTATTTCAAGGTATCTGGAGATGGGTATTCAACGTTACGCTAGAAGAGATGTTGTCCTCTATAAGAGACTAGGTGAAAACTAAGTGTCTCAGCCTTAACAGTAATAAAACTGAGTTCTTCTATCATTAGTACAAGGTCACAGGACTAGAAACATTGGGTCAAACCCAAGCCTAAATCACTGAATCTCAGCCTCTACTCATTTGTCCACAGGTTGAAACTCTAAGAGTCAATTTCAACTCAGTAACAAAGTCTCTTTCCTAATTCTGGGGAGCAGCAAAGAGGTGACTCAGGGTGCTGGGTGCCTCCCCAAAACCAGTGAAGGAGGGGCCCTGGAAAAGGGTATAGCTTTTATTCAACCCACCAGTTTTTTCAATGTCATTTTTACTGAAATGTTTACTTAAAAAAAAAAATAATTAAAATATGTAGGATGGGGTACGTGGATACAAGGGGTGAGAAGGGGGAGTGGAGATGAACATAGGAAAGGGGGGCTGGGAGGGGACACCCCCAAATATATAAAAAAAAGACATTTGAGTTTTTTCATTGTAATTTTCTCTGTAACAATTACATCGAAAACAAAGTATGTCGGCAAAGGGACATAGAACCCTGGGGAGGTATGGGGAGGTTCCCCTGGTCATCCTCACTTAGTCCCCATCATGTAGTAGGGGAGAGTGAGGCAGATTTCCAGCTCCTCTGAGGGAAATCTGACTTTTTGATTTCAGGCGCTCAAGTAAATGGATTCGGCCATGAAAGCCAGATCTGCTAAACAGCCTCCATTTCAACCAGTGCTCTGTGTTTTGAAAAATGGTGGTGGTGGGTTTCTACCCAGATGGCCTGCTGACCATTAGGTGTATATGTGAATTTACCTATATATATATATATATATATATATATATATATATATATATATATATATATATATATATATATATATGAAAACCCATGTACACCTTTTGTGTTGCATTAGTATTTGACATGTCAGCAGCTGTTAGGACACACAGTACCTAATATAAAAGTATGCATAGCAAGAACACATCCAGATGCAGAAGCCGAGCCATGTAGGTTGCCTTTTAAAAGCACAATTGGCCCTAAGGGATTCCATTCACATCATACAGTTATCTATTGTTACATCTCACCCTATTTATTATTTGTATATGTGCTTTGTCTTTTACTTTGGGTATATATTTTGATTGTAGATGGGTTGCAAACATTGCACAATTCCTCAAGTGTGTTTTTCAGATGCTGTCTGCAGGCTGCAGCTCAAATGTTTGTTTTTAAACTGGACGTTTTTTGTGTGCATACTTATCTTTGGGAAGATTTCCCTACAATGTGCAGGAAGCACTCTTTGCTTCCTAGTTTCTGTTCAAACTGTGCAGGAGCCAGAGGTCTTTTGTGCAAGGTGCGGGTGGTGAGGAAACTGAGTACAGACCTGGGCTGAAGATATAAGACTTAAATGAACATTATGTGTGAATGAGGGTGTGTGTGATGTATGGGTGGCTAGGTGCGGGTGTGAAGGAGTATGGTGTATGGGTTGTATGAGTTGGCTGGTGAATGAGCAAGGGAATGTTGTGTGTGAATGATCAAGTTAACTTTGTCTAAATGTGTGTGCACTTGTGTTTGTATCGTGCCTGGGTTGCCGATTTTGTCGGGACAGGGTTGGAAGGAACTATGGCATTGCATTTGTTTTACGAGACATCTATATATATAAAAGTGAAAACTTTTGTTTGTTTGTGGCAGGTATCTGGGCCCAGCAGGCTTGGTATATTTGGCACTAGGGCCGTCCCTCTCTCTCTGGGCTACCCCGGCCTTGTCCCCACCTCTCTAACCCAGTCGTCCCTATCGGGATTGTTAGTAGCACTAGGATCAGTAACCCCTATCTGTCTTTCGCTACCTGGGCTCCACGTGTTTTCCCTAAGTCGTTGACTATCTGACTCCCTAGGGATCTTCTAACTTTCCCTCTCCCACCCCGCTTAGTAGTCTCAGGGAGTAATTAATGGTGCATTCTTTTGCCCAGTGTCATGCTCACACCTTTCACACCTTTTCGTACCTGATCCTTCCCTGTAATGATCACTTAAGCTGTTTTCCCACCACATCACTGTCCCTCAAATCTCTCACTCTGCCTTTCCATCTCCACCCTTCAAACTCATTTATTTTCCTACTCCTGTTCTTACTATCGCTTATACCTCCAACTACCCCTCTATCTCCATTATCGTCTCTTTCCTCCTTCTCCACTCTAAATCCCTGCTTCTTACTATTCCTCTACTCATAATCTCGGTTTCACTCTACGCCTATTGCTACTTCTATTCTCCCACTCACTGTCACTCTTCCCACTCTCCCTCTACTACCGTTCCTATTCCGATACTGTCACTTTCACTTTACTACCTTTACTTCTCCAAGACACTCATGGATATGGTACCCTGCTCATCCCGCCGCTAGCACCTATTCAGACTGTAAGGAAGGCATGGTATCAACAGTAAGACAGGCACAAGTGAACACAGTTCAAGGGTGTTTATTGAACTTCAATTGGGTTTGAAAAAACGCCTAGCTAATCCTAAATTTAAAGACGGGAGCAAGCTACAACCATCACAAATAAAAACAGTCCTACTGGTGCCTTGTCAAAATAAAGGGGCCTATACTAAAAAACCTATTGCCAATCCTTACCTTTAAATACAAATAGTGTGGGAAACAATGCTATGCAAAAGAAAAGTGTTCAAAAAATGATACGTCAGGATATTCAAGCCGTTGGCTTCCCTTCCCCACGTTTTCAGTATGGATAAGGTGGCACACTCGAGCTTAACACAGTCTCTGGCTTCTCTAGCAAAAGGCTGCAGTTCAAGACTCCAAAATCATGGCCTTCTGTGTCAAAGTCTCTTTGCAGTTCAAAGTCTCTTCTTTCAGAGGGCTTGATGCAACAAACAAATAATAAAGTTCCTTTCCTTTCAGGATTTTCCTACATACACTTTTCTCCAGTGATTTACTGTTCACCTCGAATCCCCCTGTGCCAGGCTCAGATCCACTTTAACACAAAGTTGGTATTTCACATATAGACCATTTTTGTAGGATTTTCACGTATCCAATTTCTCGGGTGAATCACTGTTCACCCCGGATCCACCTCTGCCAGATTCAGACCCGTTCTAACACAAAATCTTCAATTGATCTCCCTCTGTCGGGCTCTGACCAGCTTTATCTACTTTGCCATCAACTTTCTTTACTGTCTCAACATCGAAGAGTTTCGATTGTGTACGAATTTTGCTTGACCCGTTGCAGGATCACTTCGATTCACAATCCTTCACCACTCTTTCACTTTTGTCAACTCTCAGCTGGACGCCTTACAGAGACCTTTGATTGAGCAGGCATCCGGTTCCGAACCACTTGGTCAAAGGTATTGTATATCTTTGTTTCAAAGTTCAATCACTCATCTGCAGTTCAACTTTACTCGCGTTGCTTATCACACACATTTCATACAATGTTTGTTCCAGCGCTGGCCATACGATGTTGCCACTTGCAACCTTGGCTTCACCACAGACTAGTCTTGTATCAGTCTCCCCAACTCACCAGCTGTGTTGATTTCACTGACGCTGCTTTGTTGTTGGAGCCAAGGACAGTACCATGGCAGCTGGCGATTTCCCCCCCGGCCCCCCTTGATTATCGACGTGGGAGGGCTCTGGGTACCTGCGACACACAATGCAGGACTGCCTCCTCAGCCTGGTTTCCTGGTTTTATCCTTTCTATTCTCGAGGCTTCATGAAAGTAAAAGGTCCTCATTGTGATCACCTTCAGTTTTGCCGTCTTTCTTCTCGTGTTAAACTACCATCTTGGAACTGCGGTTTCTTCGTGTGCTTTGCCTCGCTCAGAGTGTGCTCTCATGCTCTGCCTTTTATCCGTATGGGGAAGTGTAATGGCGATCATGTGTGCGTGATGGTCAGTAATTGCCTGACCCTGCCTGACCATTGTATTGGACACGTCAGGTATACTGCTCAGGTGTTAGTTTTCTCTCATAGTGGGCTGTCTGTGAGAAAGTGTTTGTGTTGTGAAAGGGTGGGGGCTGAGTTCCTAAGTATCATACCTGGTAGGATGGGGTAAAGGGATTACAAGGAAGGGGATATTGGGTCACACCATTCGGTCTCCCACTCCCCGAAGACCCCTCGCTCAGGTGATCCTCCCACACTGGTCCACCCCCAGGAACTGAATCCACTTGATGGTAAAGTAACAGGCTTCAATTGTTAAACGTTAACCGAGTATAGAGCGGTTTTGGCACCACTCTGGTCTTTTTATCAGATGAGCTAAACCCAGTGGACTTGCATGGCTTCTGTTGGAAACCAGATTCCATCACGTACTTGAGTGTTTCTACTTGGCAGGTTTGGTGAATTTGATGGGTGTATGCTGTAAGGGTGTTGAAGAAGGAAGCTGACTGTTAAGATGGATTTCTGAACTCTGACCTGGTGGGCAGAGGCTCAGAAGGCCAGCCTAGTTTCCTCAAACAGGGTAACCTTCTGGACAAGCCAGACCAATTAAGGTAGCTGTGGCGGCGGTCAAGACTAGGTCTCAGAAGGGGTGAGGGTGACTGAAAGACCTCAATGAGCACACAGAGCAAAGGGCACTTACAAATCGCTCCCAGTCAGGTGTAGATATAATAAAAATACAAATGCATTTATTTCAAGGCCTTTGAGTTTCAACAAACAAATCAAACCACAGTAATACATTTAAGCCAACACAACCCTATCTAAATACACATATACAAGACCAATGGGGTCTAAAGGGTTAATGCACGAAATGGGTCCACAACCTAAAAGGGGAAGGAAACGGGCAGTGTAAATAGTCTTTAGTTCCTTCTGCATCCAACGCACTCCTAAATATGAGGCAGTCCAATCCCTATGAAGAGGGGAGCCAAATGCTCAAATGTACTTGCACTGCTGGCACACGTGGTAGTTCAAATGGGCAAAACGGGGTCTCTTCAACTCTATTTATAACTATTTTTATGATTATTTGCAGAACCTGGAAAGCAATATACCCCCGATGAAGAGAATCGCTTCTCGAAACGCCTTGGGTTTAGTTTTATTTCCTGTTGGTGAAAATTTTAAATACATAATAAGGATCAAATATCTCTTTGACTATTGAATAGTGAAGTCATGTTTTTGAAATGACCTTGTCCTAGATACTGATCAAAGCATAAATTACACAAATCAATTAACCTAGAGATCTGAATGAAAATATTTGCCTCATCCAAGTCACAGATAGAGTGCAGGGGACGCGAGTTCCCATAATTGGCAATGTTTGTTTACTTCAATAACTAATTTGATTTGCCCTGTATTCTGTTAGTGGCAGTTTCTTGCATTAAATAATCCAATTTGTACTGGTCCTTAATCAAAGATCCGACCAAAGATGGATGTGATGTTAGATTAGGTAAATCCCTTGCTTAACAACCTCTAATCATACCAAAATGGCTTATGTCCGAAATGTCCATTATACGTTCACTGTAATATTGCAAAAGACATTTGAATATAGATAATGTATATTTTGGTAGTTTGATCTCTAGCCTTGGGGATATATTCAGGATAATGTCTTCTCCATGAGTGTCCTGAACTGTGAGAATCATCTCCTAATTCAATTTAGTTAGGCTAGTTTGGCCTATCATCCCCCCACATATCTGGTTGGAGTGCCTCATATAATATGTTTATAAAAACAAATCTGGTCGTATTTAACCAGATTTAACCAGTCCGTCTCCCTTTGATATATCCATTGCTTGTTCATATCAGTTGCCCAATATAGACTGCCATTATGTTTGCTAAATGAAAACACTTACCAGTTGTTCTTTCAAAAACTGCCCTGCTTAGGGCACACTATATTTTCTCCTTCTACAAATTGAGATGACATTCTCAGTACTTAAATAAAGTGGGGAAAAAAGAAAAGTAATTCAAAAAGATCCGAGATTCTCTCCAAGCCCCAAATACTTGTGCGTGATACAATGCTGCTATTTATTTATTTTTTGTTTTGTTTTTTGGGCACTGTTTTTACCCAAGAATGATACAAACATACTAACCCATTTCCTCCTGGCTCAGTGTTCCCTTGTAGAGAACACAAAGCTGCAAATGTATCGAGATCCAGCATTCTTTTTGCTTCCATGAAGGTTAGAGAGACTGCCAAGCAGCAGGTTCAAACGTTAGTGAAGCAGATGATATGTGTACTTCACAGGCATGGACGTCATTTGGGGTCTCCAGGGGTCACAGATGCGGCCCCTGGGGACTCTCTTGCAACCACACCATTTAAAAAACCAAACAGGAACCGGGAAGCCCTCGCATCTTTCTGGTTCCTGTTTGTGAGCAGCATGGAGGAGCTGAGGTGGCCCGCACAGACGGTACGAAACTGCAAGAAAAAGTTAAGAAGGCGTTTTTATTTGTTTGTGATACAATGTGTATTTTGCATGTCTGAAGTGCGTGTCAGATGTATGTGAATGGTGGGTGAATGAGAAGTGATGTGATGTGTTGTGTATTTTTTAATGTTCTGGGTGGGTGTGTGAGTCTGTGTAGAGAATGCAATGAATGGATGTAAGAGAATGTGTGAGTGACTGGTGGGTGAATGCGAAGTGATGTGTGTTTTTGAGTGTTCTTGGTGGGTGGGTGGGTACGTGCCTGCCTGTGTAGAAAATGCAATGGGCAAAGGTAAGAAAAGGTGTATGAGTGAGTGATTGGTGGATGAGATGATGTGCTTTTGAATGTTCTGGGTGGGTGGGTGTGCCTGTGTAGAGAACGCAATGAGTGCATATAAAAAAAGGCGTGAGTGACTGGTTGGTGAATGAGTATACATGTGGTAATGTGTATTTGAAGGTCCTGGGTGGGGGTTGGTGTGTCCTGGTGTGGTAAATCCAGTGCGAGTGAATGAGAGAGCGGAAGTATGGCCGAGTAACCAGTGGGTGAAAGGGGATGCATGTTTGTGTAAGGCCCCGGGAGGCTGGGGATCACTGGAGCACTTTTGCCACATCCTTTATTGACTTTGCATGCTTAACTGTCTTTTTGGGTATAGCCAAGTTCATATGTGTCATTGCCAGGCTAGATTGGCATTTTGGTGCAGTCAGTCTAGCCATTGCTTACTGTGGCATTAAATGTATTACTCTGCATCTTTAAAAAAGCAAGATGGATAAGTAGTGTTACCTCGCTAGACTGATGTTTTGGTGTATTGTGCTGTATATTTTTTACTGTAGCTTGACTTTTTATTAACTAAGCATCTATGATGAATCAAGCATTAGTGTTCTTATGGGTCTAGACTACCTTACATTGGAACCAGTTTGGACAGGTTTTCATATTGTGACATGTCACTTTTAATGACCAAACCAACGGGGGTATGTTCTTACATAGGAGCACTGGCATACATTGGCAAAGCCAATTTTGTGCCAAGGGCCAGTAATGATACCATAAAAAGAAATCTTTAAGCGAACAGGAGTATGGTCTTATATGGGAATACTAGCATGTGTTGGTGGAGCCAGCATGGAAATGTATGGGCACAGCCAGCATGAAAAATGTTTTTATACTGGCATATATTGCAGGGTCCAGCATGAAAATGCAATGGGACATGCCCTGTGCACTTTTGATGACTTGCATCTATTGTATTTCTTTGCATGATTTACCCTACAAAACCGCTTGTAGGCCTTTTACCCAAATTGTTGGCCTTTTACCCACATTTTCCCAGAATGTGGGCTGTGTAATACACCATTTTAACCCATTATTGTAAACATTTTCTCTGGGGAGGGAAAAGAATTCCTCCCCAAACCTCTGCCATTTTTGTTAGTTCGGCCTCCCGCTATGCTCAGTCGCAATCACATACTTGTAGCAAATATTTGCATCCTTCAATATTTACACCTTCCAAAAAAACAACTCACCAGCCACCACATATTTGTGGACCAGGCACCACCCCCCCTTATTTCTATGGTATGTTAAACATTTAAGCTCTGACTGAAAAACATATTTACCTCTTTCACTTGCAGTAGTGAATGCCCTTGCAACGGCAATCATCATGGACATTGCGCACATGTGGTGGTCTGGACCGGCCTGCGGTGTGGCGTGCCCTGTGGTTTGTTAAAGAGCTTGGGTGAGGGCCCAAAGCATGACTCGCAGGGGAGCTGCCAAATTGTGCGCTACGCCATTGGGCACCACTGGGTCTGACAAAGGGGTAGTGTGCAGTGCACGCCTTGAAGTCTGCCAGTGCTTCCACGGGTGAGAAGCAACTCGTGGGTGTTTTCAATTCATAATACCTGTGTGGTGCCATGAATTTATGCGTGCAGCAATGATATTACATTAAATGGTGTTTTTTTAAGTCCTCTGGCACCCTGTATTACGCTTAGATAATAAACACTATGGGGATCTTGGGCTATTGAAAGAACCTTTCCCAGGTATTATACTCCAGCAAAAATAACATTATCAGGTGCTCTCCCCTGGGTGCATGCAGACCAGTCTAATAGGCTTCTTCTATCTTAGTGCCAGCTGAGTCATAGATGCATTTATAACCAGGGGATTTTGTTGATACTAAATCCTGGTCAATGATTTAATTTTCAGGACTTGCTCGTGCAGCATTTTTCTCCTGGGTAAACAGCAGTGCAGTTTCATACACTAGCTGTAGCCTGCGTTAGAGATTTCGGTTACCCTGTTACAAATACTGCATTATGTATATTTTACATATAAACCCCACGTCTAATCTTGAAAATTACATTCCCCAAATGTGTAATTGTGGACAAAGCATGCCCCCCTCTGTGCCTCGGTTCTTATATCTGGCTAAAATGGGAGCACCTGGAAACACAGGTGCTAGACTCATCTGAAAAATCTGAAGGTTGTTTGCCATCACTTTCTGTGATTTCATTTGGGGCGGGTCGAATTACATCACTTCTTATGATGTCATCTGGTGGTCAAGTGTGGTGTAACGTCACTTCTGCTACCCCAGGCATTTTGGTGAAATGACGTCCCTGTTCACACGCAGTGTCATGAAGTAACAGGAATGGAGAAGTAGATTCCAAGGTGGAGGCCGTGCCAGATAAAGGCTTGGTCAGGCACTTAGAGGCCATGGTAAATTCAAGTGACCCTAACAAAAACAGCCAAGCCCAGCTCACCATCAATTTCAGAACACAGTTGCAGACACTAACAAAGAGCCCAGCCCAGGGGGAGGGAATAAAGCCCTAAAAACCCCAGTGGCCCCAGTCTGTCATGGTGGGTTGTTAGACAAGGAGGTTAGAGTTTGGAGGTGGCTGGCAAAAAGAGAAAATTGGAGTTTGAAGAGGCTGAAGAGACAGAGGACGGTGGAGAGATGGGTGAGAAGAGGGGGAATGAAAAGGCTGGTTAGCAAGGGTTGCAGGATCAAAGTAGTATTTAGGAGATGGTAACATCAGTATGTGAATATATCGAACTGGTGGTGGTTCGAGGAGGATGAAGTAACATTAGAAAAGGAAGGTTTTGTTAAGGAGAAGGAAACATTAGAAAGTGGGGTCTTCTTGTGAAGGAAGTGCTTTTGGAGAAGGATGGAGACCACCTTGAGAAGAAGCTAGGTGGAATACCATGGCTGCGGAAAGTTCAAAGTAACTACTGGGAGAAAGGAGGCGGGACTGCCAGTGGGAGGGATCGGGAAGAGGAAGAAAACGCTGAATGTAGAGAGCCGCAGGAGATAGCAACCAACCACTGCAACCTAGCCAGTGTGGTGTGTCAGAATTAGGAGACGGAAAAGGAGGCATGATTTTCTAAAGGTTGATTCACTCTTCCGATTCAAAAACTGTGATGTTTCCCTAACACTGACACCAAGCCCTAATCTATTCAACTGAAGATAAAAAGGGGTGCTTGTGAGGGCGTCAAGATGGCCAAACATAAAATGAAGTCCTCGGTCTAGAAATCCTATTCTAATCTACTTTTTCTCCCTAAAGAAAAATAGAAAACAACCAAGACAAACTGTCCCTTGCCTAAGGGAGAAGAAGGGCTGCTTGCATCTGACCGCGACCTTTGGGTCTCTTTGCAATAGTCTGATTTCCTATGTTCACATGCCAAAACAAAGTTCATGTACAGCTCGAGTGCACTCCCCGGGGTTCCAGCTGGGCCTCTCTGGTTCTCCTGGACTTGTGGGTCTCACAGTCCTCCTCTCTTCTGGAAGTCTTTATTATTCCCCCTTCCCACGGCCAGGGTTTCTTTCAGTCTCTTCCTTCCCCACTGTAGGACTCGCTCTTGCTTATTTCCCACTCTGGGCTCCTTGGTCATTCTCCCACACTGCAGCTTCTCTCTGTCTCTTTGCCCACTGTGGGGCTTCTTGCGGTTTTTCTCTTTCCACTCTGGTGTTTCCTGGCTCTTTCCCCATCTCAGGTGTTCTCCCCCAACTCTGGGGATTCTCTGTTCCTTCCCCACAGCAGAGTTTATTTTTGTTTCTTTCCTCACTCTGGGGAATCTCTCAGTTTCTCTCCCCGCTCTGGTCATCTCTGGCTCTCCCCCACAACAGGGCTTCCTTCGATTTCTCTCCCCACTGTTTCCTTCCCTGGCCTTGCCGCCCTCATCCCATTTCTCAAAAGCTACTGTGTTGTTGTAGTTGACAAGCCGTGCTCCTTGGAAGGGATAAGTAGGCATATTGTCCCTTGTCTCGCTTAGGAGCTGCTTACACAACTCCTCAACTGTGCTCTTCTGCGGTGGGTGTCTCTGCCTGGTTCCCGCTCTCCTGGTGCAGGAGCTTGAGGTCGGTTTCTCTTCCGAGGACCTGCCTGAGCCTGCTGAGGTACTCTGTGCTCGGGCTGATCCAGCCCATGGCTCTGGTTTCTCACCTGCCGTGCTGCATCGCAATCTCCTAGTGAGGCCTCTGGATGCAACGCCATGTCTGGCCTTCTGTCTCACAGAGTGTCTTTCTTCCCAGTCTGCACTGTGCGAATACTACTTCTCGATAGGTTCTTCATCTGATGTGCTTCCAGTAAGCTAGTATTCCCACTGATATGCCGTTTAATAAAAAGAGCGTGAAATGAAGTTTGGGTCAGAAGCCGAGCCAGTCACTGTTAAAGGTTGCACAATATTTCCCGTAAAGGTGTTAGTGTCTAGAGAAAAGGGATGGAAACTCAAGCCTCTCTCTGGGGTTCCCTTGTCCCATCAGGGAGAGTCACCTGCAGATGGATCCTGCTATCTTGTCCCCTAGGGGGTGTTAAGTGTAGCAGGCTCATCTTGTCATGTCTCCCGGCACACACTAGCCTATACATACTACAGGTATACCAACTAGTCCTCACCTACCTGATACAGCGACCACCCACCACCGGGACACTGGTGTTTCACGAGCTCATGCACATAAGCAGCGGCGACATTCCGCCACACAGGGGAGATTCATTTTCTGCAATCAGGGAGTTTTCCGACCCTCCCTCCACTGGCAGCTGCCATGGAAACTCCCACATGGCTGGCGTTGCCGCCCGGGTGCACGGGGAGTCCTGCGTCATGTGACGAGGCGTCCACAACAGCCTCGGTCAACATCGCGAATCACGTGACGCGCTCTGTACGTCTCCCCGTGACCCGCATCATGTGACTTCAGTGCGCAGTTAAATGGATCGGAAAACACGTAAACAGTGCTTCACAGCTGCTTTTCGTAAGGACTGTTTGGCGTTTGAATTACTCTTGGATTATTAGGTACTACGACCACGGAACGTTAATCGGATTGCTTTTTCTTGTCCCCTGTACTTTTTCCTCACATTGGTTACCTGCTGGAACATTACTTTGGATCGTGTTGTTTCTACTGGATCCCGACCTTGGATCTGTTCACTGGACTGCACTAGGATCATCCTCTGTATTGAACATTTTCGGCTCTTGGCTTCTATTGGTTATCGACCTTGATTCTGGTAACTGGACTGTTCAAGGATCAACCCGTGTACAGAACATTCTGGTTCAGGTGTTTTCCCAACTACCCCGAGTGTCGCTGGTATCCTGTCCCACGTCTCTGCTATTGGTCCCCTGCTGGTGATTATTTCCATTAAGGCCCTTGTCATCCTTACACTTAGGTAAGCCTTGCTACGACTTGTCCTTTACACTGCATTATTGTCCATTTGCACCTGTTGACTAATCATACATTGCCTTACAACAGTCAGGGGGTCCTTCCGGTGTTCCTGGTTCCAGTTTGACGACACTCTACACCTGTGGCCTCAAAGATTGCACTGGTAGGGATTGATATTTCTACCCGTGTGGTACTTGGGGACGGAGGTATCATTAATCTGCACGACCATCAAGAACAGAACACATCTCCCTAGTCCCAAAGTCTCCTTGGGGAGAGGTGACAAACTCCTGAACTTCATCACATCAGTCAGCCAAGGAAGCATCTGGTGGACCATGTTAGCCCTGAGCAGGCACATACATCTGCAGTACAGAGACAGGAGGATAGAAACAAAGGGGACCTACAACAAGGCAAGAAAAATACTCCTCTCTGCCACTTCAAGAAGATTCTCCATGCTACCCCGACTGGCTGGAGGACTGTGAGTAGTGTTAGTGTTTGGAATACGGGATCCTGGAAAGAAGCACCTAGTCAATACAAAAAGAAGGGGATCAGGAACCCTACAATCTATTAAACATGAAAAACAGCAAAGGGGGTGACAAACCCCTTTTAGACACTGAGGACACACAGGATGACTGGAAATAAATCAACTAAGTCCCAAAAACTGCCAAGACGTAAACAGGACCACAGAATCAGGCAATCCTAACTTATTTGTTAAAAACACTGTTTTACGTTGATGTGGCTTATTCTGTGCACTTTAACACTAGTACAACAGTTGAGACGGACATTGTGGGTCTTGGGTACATCATGATACCAGTCATTTTGTGACACACTGCCATATGAACATGGAAGCCCAAATGAATTTTTTGGTCAGCTGAACTAGTTATTTTATTCAGTTGTTCAGACAGGCTTATTTGTATCTTTCTGACACACATCTAAATGCAATAGCCAGGGCAATAGTGAGCACCAAGTTAAACGTTGGAATCTCATTATACAGGGCACACCGAAGATGTTGATTTAGCTGTCTGTAATATGTTTTTTAGAAAGCTCAGAGTTCCTCCGGCTATCATTAAGTCACGCTCTGGCACTCATTTCAGCTATTACTTCCTAGTCCACACTGTTTTCCCATCCAGGTTACAATTACAGTCACTTGTGCAGTTCTGACCCTTTGTAGCCTTCATCATAACCTGTGCATGTATTCAGATCATAGATTCTCTAGAGTTCTATGTTCGAGTAGGCCAAGTCTGGAACAGCCTTTCGATTCAATTGTGGCTTGAGCACACATGAAAAGATTTAAGAAATTCCTCCAAAACACTTTCTTTAAAGTAATCTGAGCATCTAATTTCATTTATTGATGCGTCACAGCGACTTACGTGCAGTGACAGATTATTCCCGTATCGTAACATCAGCCCTACAGTACAAATGGTTCCTCAGTATTTGATAAACTATTAAATAAGTGAACTGGGCACTATTATCCTGGAACTGAGAAACAGAGACCAAGATCCCAGCTAGATGGACTATGCTTTACCCACGACCCCCTTCCCTTAACCTTTTGCTTAGATTTTCCAGAAGCAACACCTTCATTCACAAAGAAACCCCCAAATCTGATCTGATGGCATTACCCATTCTTACCAGAGTAAATTCTGTTTGAACCATATATCTTTCTCTGTGTGTTCTGTTGGTCACCACAGGTACTAAGAGTGCTGCATCTAGAATGACACCTAGGTGTTGCCACCTCTTGTTAAGCTCGGGGAAGGTATCAAGAACAGCAGTCCACGTGAAGAGTGGTTGTGTGAGGAGGCAGCTGTCACGGGTCGTGATCTTTGTCTTGCATGCACATAGATTTCAGGTGGGTTAGGGTCATCGAACAGTCTATTTCAAATAGGGACTGAATATGATTGCCGTCATCGATGTTAGAGGGGATTGGAGGATATTTGGTGATTACCAAGGAGGGGAAAACACTGAAGGTATAAGGTGAAAAGAGGAGAAAGCACAGAGTCCCTGGACCCCATAACGAGTTGGGCAGTGAACTTGATAGAGTGGGAGGAGTGATTTGTTGAACCTGTTCAGAAAGGAAAGAAATACAGCACAGCATCTGTCCTTTGACCCTCACTGGAAACGGTTGCCTCATTGGGGCTGGATGGCCTACTTAGTGAATGATGAAGTCAACTTCTCTACCAAAGCCAAGCTGATTCTGGAGGCTCATCCAAGTTACTGATGTTTGCCGATTTGATAACTTGGTGCGATTGAAATCAGCCTTTACATCTGCAAGAAGGTAAAGGCTTACGGAAAATACAGTGGCCGCAGGCGGCGTGGTCTTGCAGTGTGTTTTGCAATTAAGATTAAGTAAAGTGATAGTCTACTTGCTATATTTTATCCTCAAATGTATGTTGGGTTCTATTTACTATCACCACTGAAATAAATATATTGTTTTAATAACAACATTTACTTCCCGATGCTAAAAAGCACTTCCCACATATTGTACAACTCATATTATACAACTGGGTTAGAAACCTAACAAGTCCTGGAATATTTGGGAAAAGTGCTGGATGATGGTCTATGAGCACCAGGAAATAAATACTGATAAAACATGGTATTTATTTCAGGGACATTAGTGGTCAATTTATATTGGGGGGATTTTGTTTGGGTGTTCTCTGTAGTGTTGTAACTCTCCTAAGATTAGAAACGTCACATCCCCTATGCAAGATATGCTGACTCATGTCTGAGTCACAGTCCACAAGCTGCACTGCACACCACAGCACACAATTCCATATACTCAGTATGTGCAATTTTAGTTTTGCCTTTAATACACACTTGTATAAAGGAGTGAAAGACACGTTGGTGCAAATTTGCCTCACTACAAAAAACTCTTAATGGGCAAATGCAAAAACAAATATGCTTAGCTGAACGCCCCCAATATCCTAGATCAACAGTCTATTGGGAATGTTCTAGAAATATTTCCTAACTTGTTAAAGTAGACGGTATATCTATATGAATATCTAAGGGAAGTGCAGATTTTTTTATAATTGTGAAACCCACTTTAAATGTAAGTGTACATCCTGTGGCAGATCTAACAAAACACATGCTTAAAAAAGCATGTTTTAAAGATTGATACCTTTGTCGGATCGGATAAACAGCTAGAAGTTATAGGTTTGGTCTACAACTAAAAGGGATATTCTTCTCTCATAACAATGTAAACAAAATGTGTCAGGAAGGGTTCAACTATAAGGTGTCAGAGTTATTAATAAAAAGAGGATTCTGGTCTCCCTCAGGATCTCTAATTTACTACACAGTCACTGAATGAATTAATGAATTAATTAATCTTTATTTCGAAGAACATTAACTTCATAAAAACTTGACAAAACTTTACAAATTAAAATAAAATACGTTGAGTTATAGAACATAATAAAATAAGCAAGATGCGTACAGGCGTAACATTTAAATCATTGCAACCACAATCATTCGAGCAAGTTGTCTGCAATGAAATGTATTGTGGCTTCTAAATACATGTACACAGCCCCGGCAACCGCTTTCGAGAGCAATGATAATATAAAACTAGTTGCTTCTTTTACTGAAGTGCAATTTGACTTCCTTAAAATTGGTATTTAAAACCGTGACCTGGGTTTGTAGAAAATTGGACAGAAAAACTAAAGATGAGCCAGCGCATGGGATAGAATAACATTGCATGGGCATCAGATATTTGATTCGGTTCATGCGGTCCTGTCCCTTAACTAGGGACAGTAAAATGCTTGTCCTCAAGTGTAGCAAGAGACTACTCTTTCATTTGCAATGAAACCTACGCATATAATCAGCATTTTGTCCACTGCAACCATAGTCATGGTACCTGATGACTGACTGCTTTTTGGACTCAAGATGGCCACCAAGTCTGTTCTATACTCCATATATTTTTGTCGCACCAGTAGAATATCAGCTTCGGAAACATTTGCAGGAGCAGCTGAGTTTCCTAACAAATCAAGGCTCCAAAATGCTTTTTCCAAGGAGTTCAGCCAAGCGATATTCCTGCAGGTATCTGAAACTTTCACATCCTTTAGGATCCCATGTGTTAGATGATGCTTAGTTTGGGACCATAATCCTGTCCAAAATAACAAAGGTTTAAAGTTTATAAGATAATTTATATAGTATGCTCTTAGTTCCCCATGAAGCAAATATATTGAGAAACTTTTTGTTGCCTCTGAAACATTTTGGAGGAATCTAGTCTCCTTAACCCGAATCAATTAGACTTGGGACAGACCCCACACTTCTGCACCATATAGACATGATGCAACAGGTTTAGCCCAGTAAATGATGAGTGTTGGATTAATAGTTAACCCACCCATCTCTAGTCCAAACCTACGCAATGCACCACAAGCCTTAGTATGTTTCTGCGTTGTTTCGAAGATATGATCAGACCAATTTGCACTACTATTGAAACTCACCCCTAAATGGGTCATAGTCACTGGAATATAGTGGCCAGAAATCTCTTTCCTCAACCCACAATAACATGGATATAGCACCAGGTTCACATCTTTATCATGATCAAAGTCACAGAAGCAGAAAGACCAGCGTCTCTTTGGACAAACCAACTTCATCGTGTCATAGTGCCCAGCTCACTATTTGTAATCCAATCAAGGAGGATAGTACCTGGCCAAGTTCTTCCCGTTCCAATAATCTAGCGTTCAACCCCCACTAAAGGATATGCTGCACCCCTCCTTATCAGTAAATGATTTGGTGACTTCGCAATAAGCAGGTATTTGTCCTTGTTTCTACAAATACATACAGTGCCCTTCTGACTAGCAAGAGATATATGCCCTCCCTACTATCAAGGGGGGTGGCACCCTTCTCACACTCAAGGATTTTGCTTTCTTCCGAAGCCCATCCTCCCCTGCCTTCTCGTCTCATATTAGCATGCCCGGGCTTCTGAGTCGACTCAGGCCTCCCTGGTCCTCAGTCTCCAGCTCCTCCTTCCCCTGTTTTCACACCTGCTTCCCATTTCCATGATATTCTGAGAAATTGAGTAGTCAGTTTGTTTACAACTATTCAATCCTTATAAGCCTCTTGCAAGGTACACAACTGTATTTGTATTTGAGTATTTGTAAGCGCCCACGACGGACGTAACCGTATAAAAGCGCAGTTGAAACCACATACATATAGAATGTGAGTAGAGAAGGATGAGAAGTCAGCAGGTAAACTGTATTGTTGCTATTTAAACAGGAAGGTTTTTAGGCCCTTTCAAAACTGAGCAAGTGTCTGACAATCCCCAATCTCCCGCGGTAGACTGTTCCAGAATCTGGGACCGAAGACGGCAAATCTTCTGTCTCCTATAGTAACAAATACTGACTGGGGGATACTCGGCAGCAGTTGGTCCCTTGACCTGAGGGCTCTCAAGGGAATGTGAGGACATTATTTATTGCTTAGGTATTCCGGAGCAAGTGCCTTAGGCACTTAAAAATCATGCATGCTACCTTAAATTTAATGCGGTCCTCGACTGCCGGCCGGTTCAGTGTTTTACGAAGGGGGGAGACATGGTCTGCTCTCCCCAGCCTGAGTGCTACATTTTGGGCCTTCTGGAGCTTTTACAGTTGTTTGGTCGGGATATTCATCAAAAGGCTATTACAATAGTCCAAATGGGTATTTGTCATAGGCCCCACTTCTACTGCATGGTCTTCTTTAGGAATAAATGGTATAACCCGTTTTAGCATCTGCAGAGAATAGTAAATAGACTGAACCTTTGCCCCAACTTGTGCTTCGCTGCCCAGGTTCTCCTGCCACAGGCATCCTAAGTTCTTAATCATAGTAGCAAATTGAAGCTCCTACCCAAGGATACGTGGGGCAAAAGATTCTCTTGCAGCCAAATCCTGCTTCCCAGGTCCGAATAGGATAAGCTCAGTATTGGCTGCATTCAGCTGAAGTTGATTTCTTGACATCCATCTGTTTATGTCTTCTAGACAATGATTAACCCTCGTAAAGGCCTGCTCAATATGGTTAATTTTGATATAAATGTGTGTGTCATTGGCATATAAATGGTAGATCATGCCATGACTTTTCACAATATTCAGTACAGGTTGCATGTATAAATTAAACAACAGGGGGGATAGTGAGAATCGCTGTGGGACTCCACAGCTCATTACAAAAGGGTCTGTGATATAGCCACCAGATTTCATCCGTTGACGTCTATCTAAAAATTATCCAAACCATTTCAGAGCCTGTTCAGATACATTTCCCAGCATTGTCAGACGTTCGAGTATGATGTTGTGATTAACTGTGTCTAAAGCGGCTGACAAATCCTACATCACAAAAAGAGTGAGTACCCCTTTGTCCTCACTCAGTTTTGAAATGCTGGGTTTCTGTTCGAGACACATGTTCCTCCTCAATAAATGAAAATACAAACCACTTATTTATCCATTTACTTTGATGCCAATGATATTCAAAAGAGTGATCTACTTTTAGTTCAATTATGTATTTCATGTCCATACATTGCATAAACATACACTTATTTCGAGGTGAAGACATTTAGCAATTATTAAGTGGAAGCAAACAGATTGTTCAATGGTGCCCACTCCTTACCTAAAGCTGGCCAGCTTATAAAAATGTTCAATTGAGAGCCCAGCAAATATACTGGGCGACAGTATACTCAACATGTGTTTGATGCAAAACGAAGTTCATGGAAGAAATCGGATTCCACAAATCATGTGGGGCTGTGATACAACTAATGGAAGCCAGAAAGATTGCACAACAAGTATATGTCAGTATACATGCTATATATGATCTATGCCAAGCATAGGTTGGTATACTGTCACTACAAAAGTGAATGCTAACTTAGGTGGACAGTTAGGGGACACTATTTTGCGGGTCATCTTTCTGTGACCCCTTTTTCCACTCACGTTTCCCCCTCCTCCTTTACTGTTCATGAGTGGTTGCTTGTCTCCCTTCCTCCCATTGCATGGGGTACACCAAAATTACCTAAGATTTTAGCAGTAAAGTGACCTGTTCCATAGGGAAACTACATCAGATTACGTTTACATCTGTAGTGGGCCTTCATTGTTTAGTTAATCCCTAGCTAGACTGGTTTATAACTAGGCAATGGGTTCTTCAATTATTAGTAATTTAACCAATCAAGAAGAACGCAAATTGGTTATGTCAAGTGACAGAAACAATAGAAATGTAGAGTAATCTCAGTTTTGATGTTCAATACTCCTATAGACAATAAGCTACGTCAGTGGACTGATTGCTTACTGGGCACATGTTTGATATTCTGGAGCAAGACTTGGCCTTTCATCTTTGTGAGGTCAAGAAAATGAGCCCCAGTCAATACGTTTTCAACAACTACAATATCAAGGGACAAGAGACAGACAAGTCTGCAGGAGAACTGCATACACAATTTAATTGCAATTAACTGGATCCCGATTTGTCAAGGAAAACAACATAATCAATTACAAAGCATTCCCAATTGCCACACTGAAAATCCTTTATTTTTATCCAAGGTGCAAGAACTTTAAAGACTCGCCAATAATCGTGAACAATCGTGAAAGGGGCGAAAGGGGTGAAAACGGAACAGACAGGCTACAAAAGATTCAACAAGAAAATTATATCACTTTCATCTTAATTCCCTGAAAGCAAACGCACATTTTATGAAGATACCTTTCCAATAACAAAGAGTCACAGAAGACAGCAACCCTATATTCAAATGAACTTACTGCTTGTACTTTGTAAACTTGAAAAAAAGAAAGTATATTCTCCAACTCCATTCAACTTACAGGCCGATTCATGGATTCAACGTGCGCCGAAAAAACGGCGCACGCGTGCGAAAACGTGCGATTCGCAGAGAAACAGCGAAAATCGCAGTGCAAGTGCGATTATCGCAGTGCAAGTGCGATTATCGCACAGAAAACATCGCACATCTATTCATGGAAGTCCGTGCACGCACGAAATGTGGGATGTGCGCTGAAAAAGTGTGCGGCGCACTTTGGCGCACAGGTCATCGAACGCCGTGCGATAAGGCCACAGCGAATTCGCACATAGCGCGGCGCACATAACAAAAGTAGGCGTAACACGGGGCGTCACACGCAGAATGGGGAACAACTTGTGAAAATGTGGGCGTCACGGGGGAAGTACAGGAGGCAAGTGCGCAGAACGCCCACACGCTCGCCTACAACACGTATTCATGGAATCGAATAGGGAGAAACAGCGCACGGCCAAAGACGCGCACAGGCCCATACATGTCCGCCACACGAAAGCAGACGGTAGAGTCCCTGCGCAGGAAAAAAATGTGCGCCAAAGTCCTACACGCGCGAGAAGGCCCACACGCGATCGGGCCTGGGGGAGCGTGTGCGTGTATTTCAGGGGTGCGTGTGAAGTTCCACACGCGATTGGCCTGGGCGCGTGTATTTCAGGGGTGCGCGAGAAGTTTCTCACACGCGATTGGCCTGGGCGCGTGTATTTCAGGGGCTCGCGGGTGTTTACACACGCGATCGGGCCTGGGGGAGCGTGTGCGTGTATTTCAGGGGTGTGCGTGAAGTTCCACACGCGATTGGGCTGCGTGCGGGTATTTCAGGGGTGCGCGAGAAGCTTCTCACACGCGATTGGCCTGGGCGCGTGTATTTCAGGGGTGCGCGCAAAGTTTTACACGCGATCTGGCCTGGGGAAGCGTGTGCGTGTATTTCATGGGTGCGCGTGAAGTTCCACACGCGATTGGCCTGGGCGCGTGTATTTCAGGGGTGCGCGAGAAGCTTCTCACACGCGATTGGCCTGGGTGCGTGTATTTCAGGGGCTTGCGGGTGTTTTCACACGCGATCGGGCCTGGGGGAGCGGGGTACGTGTATTCCAGGGGCTCGCGGGTGTATTCACACGCGATCGGGCCTGGGGGAGCGGGGTACGTGTATTCCAGGGGCTCGCGGGTGTTTTTACACGCGATCGGGCCTGGGGGAGCGGGGTACGTGTATTCCAGGGGCTCACGGGTGTTTTCACACGCGATCGGGCCTGGGGGGGAGCGGGGTACCACTCACCGTCGGCCTTGCGTGTAGAAGAAAGCGTAGCCAACACCCGCTGTGAAGTAATAGCGTGTGAACCCCAACGGATGGAAAACACACGCACCGCACGAAAAGCACGTACAGAGCAGTGTAAAGGCACGCGGGATCTCCAAGCCCTGCCAGGGCAACGCCCGTGCGCGAAACGCCACAGACGCGCTTACGCTGTAAGGGCCTTTGGTCCAATGAAATCGCGTACGCGTGCTGACGCGCTTACGTGCTAAGGCCCTTTCCTCGAATTTCACGCTGACGTGCAGGATTTTCACGTGCCAAATCACTCCATATCAAGCTGGCCACGCGAAAACACACGGAAGACCACGCTCCTGCCCAGAAGGCCAAATCACTGCCCCCCAGTGCCCCGAGCAGCCTCCCACGTGCCATCTGCTGCTGCCTGCCTGCCTGCTGCCACCGTACCCTGCCATTTGGTGCCTGCACATCAGCCATCTGCAGGGGTCCAGTTGCTGTGTCCACCCCTGCCGGAACAGAAGACTCCCGACTCGGATAACATCGCTCCACAGCCCAGCCCCAGGACCCAGTTGCCCACCCACTCCTGCCCCTGGGGTTGCCATGTCGGGCACATCAACATCTGGCACCAGTGGCAACCCCCGGCCAGAGGGGCAGAGGGGCACCAGCTTCACTGCCACCGAAGTTGGTGTCCTGGTGGAGCAAGTCCTGGGGCAGTATGATGCCCTCTTTGGATCGTCCCGCGCCAACAAGGAAGGACGGGAGAGGATCTGGGCCGACTGTGTGGTTGCCATCAACGCGGAGGGGGTGGCAACCCGCACCATCCAGAAGGTCAAGAAGCGCTGGGAGGACTTGAGGTCCAGGACCCTCATAAAGGCCCGGCGCCTCGTGGAGAGGGGCCAGGGCCGCATGAGTTCCATCCAGATGAGGGTCCTGGAACGCGTACACCCAGTGCTCCACGCCCAGGTCCTTGAGAGGGAGACCCGTCTGGAGTTGAGCGGTAAGTGGCCAAGCATTGCTGTGTGAGACAGGGCATGTTGCAGTGTGCTGGTTGTCTGATACTTGCCTGCATGTGTGACATAGGCCATGTACGCATGTATGTGTGCAGGGACATCATGGTAATGCATGTGCGACCAGTAATGTGTGAACCGCACGGTTGTTGCATGCGTTGAAATGCGACATGGGGAGCCCTATGCAGATTGCACACATGAGAGCATGGCAGTCTCTGTTCCTGGACATGGGTGGGGGTGAGGGATGGGTGCTGATGCCAGGTACATATATGGTATCCATGTCTGTGTGCCTGACCTGCGTGTCTGTGACTTGTGAATACCATGGATGCATGACACATGTCTGACAATTTACAGATTCACTGATGCAGCCTAGTCATCCTTGTATGCACTGTGATTGGGGTGTACGGGGCCAGATGGATGTGACTGAGGTGAAGTGTGTGCATGTGATAGGCATGACCCATGATGCATGTGAGTACCATTACATTGTATGTTTCGAGAGTCCATTGGACATGTATGGAAATGTCCATGGCATGCACCATGACTGTCACTGTGAGTGTTTTGCCTGGACTGACACATGTGTTGTGGAGTGACATGATGGAAGTGTACTTTGACAGTGGCACTCATCTGCTATTGCTTCCTGTCTAGGGGACCATTGTACAGTACCCTGATGCTTGTGTTCTATGTCTCCCTCTACGCAGCGGCTAGTGAAGAAGAGGGCGGAGACGGCGCTGTGGAGCAAGGCGGCAGGGATGCCCCCCACGGCTGCAGCGGAAGGGGTGGGTGAGCCCCCACAGGGGCCTGCTACGGCAGCAGACGGTGAGGAGCCATCCAGGTTGGTGGTTTCCACAGAGGAGGAGGAGGCCGCCACTGAGGCGCATATGGGGCCTGGTGGGGGCATCCCTGCTGGTGCAAGTGGTGCAGTCCAGGGGCAGGAGGCAGCACAGGTCACCGTGGAGGGGCCTGTGCATGTCGCTGTCCCCGAGCCTGTGGGTGCACCACCATGCACCAGCAGGGATGCCCCACCCCAGGCCCGTCCGCAGGTAGAGGGGATGTCCATGTCATCTGACTCCCCTCCACCTGCGGACGAGGGGACCCCTGGCCGTATGGAGAAGGTCCTGATTGGGGTCGCGATGCGCACGGCTGTGATTTGTGATGCCGTGCGTGCTTCCCAGGAGGAGCACGCACGTCATCACGAAGAGCACCGTGCCGACGTGGCCCAATTGGGATCGTCCATGTTCGGGGGTTTCCTGCATGTGTCGGCCAATCTGGCGGCCCTCTCCTCCTCTGTGGAGACTATACGCCAGTCGTTCTCCTTGCCGTCTTCCGGCCCAGATGCCACCAGGGCCCCCTGTGGACCTGCCCCGACCAATGCAGCCACCTCGGTGGGGATCCCATCCCTGCCACAGTCGGGAGTTGGAGGTCCAGCAGGGGTGGACACACCAGCAACTGGACCCCAGCAGATGGAGGATGTGACGGCATCATCGGGCAGGGCACGTGCACGACGGCGTCGGTGGTTTCCATCAACCTGGATGCCGTCGTGCTGGCACAGGCAGTTGCGTCGGAGGCAGTGGCAGGCTCGACGTGGGAGGCATCATGGCTCGGGGCCATCAACATCAGGGGTGCAGGCATCGGCCGGAGGGCAGGAGAACCCTGGAATGGGAGTGGCTTCCGTGTGGGAGCGGTTGGGCCAGCAGATAGGTGCGGAGTGGCAGCAGGCAGAGGAGGAACGGCTCACAATGGTCAGGGCGGAGAACTCCATGCGGAGGGTGCTGAGGCGGGCTGAGTGCCTCGAGGGTCTTCACAGGGAGTTTGAGCTGGACACTGCATTATCCCTGCGGGACCTCGGGGCCAGGGAACATGCCCGCCTCCAAGCCATTGAACAGGAGTTCGATGATGTCCTGGCCCATGACAACAACCAGTGAGCCGTCGGACTAGCCCGCTGCCCTTGTAAATAGTTATGTAGTTAGTGTAGGTTTCCTTTGGTTTTTTATTTATTTTTGACCTTTTGGACAATGGGCCACATTTTTGTATATAGTTTTATTTTATTAGGTAGTATTTTTATGTAGGTTTCATTTCTTCAGTTGGGATCATGGACCCTGGTTTGTGTATCTGTATATAGTTGACTGTTGGATTTTTTGATTTTTTTTTTTGGATTTACCCATGGAGCAATGGTTTTTTGTTTTGTTTTTACCTTGGATTTACTTTCTTGAACTGTGACTTTCGACACCTTTCCTTTGGATTATGATTTGTCGTTTTTCATTATTTTACGGACATGCTGCTTTTGGTTTTTGATTCCCATTGTCATTTGTTTATTTTTGATTCCATTTATGCTGTTTTTAATACATTTTTTTCATCAAACTTCAATGTGTAGTATCATCTCATTGGTATCATGCATATCATGATATGGGTTTTGAGATTCACTGACACCCATTGGGTGTATGTGAGGGCCATGTGTTCATTTCCAGACTTGCTATTGGGGTTCTATCATGTCATTGCCATTTCTAGGTGGGTGGATGCAATACTCGAGTGGGTGTTTTGCATTTGGAGGCTGACCATAAGGGCCAGGGATCTAGATTGTGATGACATGTTGGCTGGGGGGCATGTGTGGGGGCCTGCTGGCAGGTGCCCCTCAATGCTGGGGGGTGGGGGTGGTGGGGAACATGAGTTGGACATGGGTGGGGGCCTGCTGGCAGGTGCCCCACAGTGCTGGGGGGTGGGGTTGGTGGGGAACATGAGTTGGACATGGGTGGCGGCCTGCTGGCAGGTGCCCCACAGTGCTGGGGGTGGGGGTGGTGGGGAACATGAGTTGGACATGGGTGGGGGCCTGCTGGCAGGTGCCCCGCAATGCTGGGGGTGGGGGTGCAAGGGGACATGAGTGGGACATGAGTGGGGGCCTGCTGGCAGCTGGCCCGCAATGCTGGGGGTGGGGGTGGTGGGAGACATGGGTGGGGGCCTGGTGGAGGGTGCCCCTGCACTGCTGGGGGTGCAAGGGGACATGAGTTGGTGATCATTAGTGCAAGGAGACATGTGCCTTTGCTGGGGGGCATGCCCATGTTGGGTGGGCTGCCTGCGGGACATGACCAGGGACGCAGGGTAGTCCCCTGTGGTGTGGGCTGCCTGCAGGGGCCGTGGAGGGTGTACAGGGAACACCTGGGAGGACCCACACTGGCAAATCACATGTAGGACTCCCCGGCACCCCTGAAATACACGTACCATGCTGTAATCGCGTGTGAAACTTTCCGCGCACCCCTGGTATACACGCACACGCTCCCCCAGGCCAGATCGCATGTGAAACTTCCCGCGCACCTCTGAAATACACGCACCCAGGCCATTCGCGTGTGGAACTTCTCGCGCACCCCTGAAATACACGCACCCAGGCCATTCGCGTGTGGAACTTCCCGCGCACCCCTGTAATACACGCACACGCTCCCCCAGGCCCGATCGCGTGTGAAACCACCCGCGAGCCCCTGTAACACACGCTCCCAGGACATTCGCGTGTGGAACTTCCCGCGCACCCCTGAAATACACGCACCCAGGACATCCGCGTGTGGAACTTCCCGCGCACCCCTGAAATACACGCACGCAGCCCAATCGCGTGTGGAACTTCCCGCGCACCCCTGAAATACACGCGCCCAGGCCAATCGCGTGTTGAACTTTCCGCGCACCCCTGAAATACACGCACGCAGCCCAATCGTGTGTGGAACTTCCCGCGCACCCCTGAAATACACGCGCCCAGGCCAATCACGTGTGGAACTTCCCGCGCACCCCTGTAATACACGCGCACAGGCCAATCGCGTGTGGAACTTCCCGCGCACCCCTGAAATACACGCGCCCAGGGCAATCGCGTGTGAAACTTCCCGCGCACCCCTGAAATACACGCACGCAGCCGAATCGCGTGTGGGACTTCCCGCGCACCCCTGAAATACACGCGCCCAGGCCATTCGCGTGTAGGACTTCTCGCGCACCCCTGAAATACACGCACACGCTCCCCCAGGCCCGATCGCGTGTGAAACCACCCGCAAGCCCCTGTAATACACGCGCCCAGGCCAATCGCGTGTGGAACTTCTTGCGCACCCCTGAAATACACGCACCCAGGACATTCGCGTGTGGAACTTCCCGCGCACCCCTGAAATACACGCGCCCAGGGCAATTGCGTGTGAAACTTCCCGCGCACCCCTGAAATACACGCACGCAGCCCAATCGAGTGTGGGACTTCCCGCGCACCCCTGAAATACACGCGCCAAGGCCATTCGCGTGTAGGACTTCTCGCGCACCCCTGAAATACACGCACACGCTCCCCCTGGCCCGATCGCGTGTGAATCTTCACGCGCACGCATGTTCCCGACACCCGTAATACGCGTTCCCCGCTTTTGCCAGTCCGGTGAACTGGTACAGTGTTGGCGCAGCCCTTTGCGATGGTTTTGCGATCTTGATGGCTTTTCCTTGCGCAAGGGCGTTCTTGGGGGCGTAACTGGCGCTGCTGCAGGGTCGCTGCGCCACTCTGCGCGACGTCTGCTTTTGGAGGCGAGAATCCATGAATACGCTGTGCGCGGGAATTGGTTTTATCGCACGCGGCTGGCGCAGACATTCGCACGGGCACGCTGTGCGCTAGCCGCGTGCGACACTTTTGAGAGGAATTACATGAATCGGCCTGACTATGTTTCAACCGCACTCAGACTGGTTATCATGAGGCCAAATACTTCATCATTGAAAGTGATATTTTTCACGTGCTATGAAATAGGTGTGTTTTCTTTTTAACAAGATTCCTATCTAATGGTTCATTTTTAGACGGGGCAGTTATCTGGGCAATTTAACAATTCATCTCATCTCTGTCGATTCCTTCTCAAAGTTCACATTTCTTTCTGTACAATTTTCTATTTATGCATACCTTTAGATGTGGAAAGTCCTTAATAAACCAAAAGAGGCTTAACATTTGCTTTGGTTTTCTAAAACTTGAAAGAACTCACAATGCAGTGGTGTAACACGGCCCATAGTCAAACCACAAAGAAAGGAGCACACTTGTTTGTGGACAGGCTAGGCTTTTCCACGGCAGAAACATAATCAATAGCACCCAGAAAAGGAAGATCGTGCCTACAATATAAAGTGTGCTTTCTCTCTCGAGAATGTCTATGCAAGTTATTAAAAGCAGTGGACAAAGCTGCTGTTATTAATCATGCACTGATTGTACACCCTTCACAATATGCATCCGACTATAATACGCCTGTCTTGTTCTGCAAATCTCAAATGCTTTTTTGTGGCATTGCCCATCTTTTCATCTCACTTTCAAACATTTTATTCTGATTGCTATTTGTTTAGCAAACAAATTACCACATTACATGGAGGATTGCAAGAGTTAAGCCTTAAGGAGGTATGCTGTGCTGTCTAGATGTACAGAATATATGAACACACCATACCCATCGCCAAGAAGCACTTTTGTCTGCAAGGTGCACTATAAAAAATAAATGGTCACACTCACTCACCTGCTTCATCATAGGACCCTGTGAGTTTATGCAACATTTCACGGTCAATTGCCAAGATTTGTTGCTCGAGGATGCTCTGGTAGGACAGTACGCTGTTCTCCTTGTCCTTTTCATAATCTTGTAGATGATGTTTAAGAACCTCTGGGAGATGAGTCTTAACATACTCAGCTGCTGACTGCAAAAGAGCAAGGACAATATTTGCACTTATCACAACATCTCATAAGTTATCTCACATACAAGTCTAGAACGGTTTTCTGTTACCAATGTAAATGTGAAGAGATATTGCATTAAATTGAATACAATGATAGAAACATATTTGCAGTGATGTCTCAAGGACTCAGACTTCCCTTGAAATATCTTGTGCAGTCTATGATGGTCTATTAGTGGCCTTTTCTCCTAAATCACAATTTTTAATGCTCTCAGTCAATTACAAACCAAGGGTAATACAGATGTAAAGCTTGCAACCTATTCAATATTTCAATTTTACAACAATCCAGCCCAGCTCATTCACGAGCTCAGATAACAAATGCTATCCTCAGACATCTGTGCTTGGCCTTCCAGAATCCTGGAAGGGCAGACTCAGCCCTTCAACCATCCATGTGCAGTAAATTCAGTACATCACATTTATCAAAAGCACCATCCACTATTCCTGCGCTTAAAAGAGGTTGGGGGAATCCGGCATGTATCAATATGTAAAATGTGAGATTATTACTATTGCAATTAAAATAAAGAGTAAACGTTATGGCTGTCATGTTTGGGTATATTAAAGGAGAAGCAGAAGCGCTCATGTACCAATGGAACCAGATGTTAACAGCAAAACTCGCCAAATCCCCCAAATAGAAGACTAAAACGGGTGCTTTACTAGCCAAAGCAAAACGAGAGAGAAACAATACAACGCTAGAAGAACAGTCTGTATGTGTGCATGCTTTTGATCATGTAACAGCTGTGCTGTGGAGTAAATAGAAGAAAGGAGTAATCATGGGAGTAAGAGGAGGAGTCCGCCTACACCAGGGAACTACATCCTACTGCAGGGCAATGACACAGCTAGGGGGCAGAAGACACTGTGGGGGGCTGAAGATGCAGAGGGATGCCGCTTAACAGACACAGTAGCAGTGGAGAAAGCATGGAGACAAATACCCATACCAGACGCTGCTGAGACACGCAGCCATCAGAGACTACAAGTGGGGAAGACTACAAAATGAGGAAGTACCACCTTAGGGTCAGGCAGAAACGTAGGCTACAGTGTGGTGAACCCTAGAGAAGAAGCGTTAAGAACACTGGACTGGAGAGAACCCCAGGCCACGGCGCCACCCAGTAGCCAACCCTGGAAGTTCACATCTCCAGTTAAGAGTCACTGTGGGTATGCCAATTAGCTATGCATTGCTTTTTTCTACAGAAAGACGGGTTTTAGGGCAAAAGCATGCCCATGATCTAATTGCATTTAGACAATGCATTTCTTGCTGGCTTTGAAGCGGAAGTGAGCTTCCAGGAATAGCTACTGGGTGGTGGCGGTGGCATTTGTGACTTAGCTGAAATGGCATATTTTTAGAATGCAAAGTAATGCAATATAGAAGGCCCAAGGCCTGCTGCAGACCGTCAGAGTTCTCAAGTAGCTCTTTGTCAGATCTGAAGAGTTATCCTCTCTTCTTGCCATAGTTTACGGTCAAGCTGTCAAGCTATCATTGCTGTACAGTCATCCTCCATTCCCCAGAAGGGGTGGTACTGCCGACTGGACTGTGTGCATTGCTATGCTTTTAACCTCAATACCAAGAGGGTCTACACATTTCACAAATCCACTCTACGGAAGATGCCTTATAGTCAGCACCCCCACTTTGCACCCAATGCATTCTTCCTACAGCTCATTCACTAGCAGTCTGATTTACAGCACAAGAGATTGCAGGTTGTTTGACTAAACTCGCCAATGTTTTCCCTCCATTTAAGTAAGCACCCACGACCAGAAGCTACTGATTTAGTTGTATCATTTGTGAATGTTTTAGAAATAATTGGATGGCATTTAAGCACGAATGTAGCCCAAAGGAGCGGAGGATTGGGAGGGGAGGGCAGAGGGGATGGGAGTGTCCGACGACCAGTAGGAATGGAAGATCTAGGTAGAAATTGAGTCAGGACGGGAGTGATTGAAGAGAAGGGGATAAGTTTGTTTATATAATTCGAAAACCGTTTACTCAAAGTACAAAGGAAACAAGAAAGCAAACACTGACAGCTTTTACAGAGTACATGGGTATGAGGAAGTGGTAACTATCATTTATTTTTTATTATTAGTGCTATATGGTGGAAATTTAACCTTAAACATAATAAAAATTAGGTTCAACACATCATTAACAGCATCAATTATAAAACATGTCATAATACTATACAATCTGATATATTATCCATTTAAAACCAAAACCACTAAGCCATAAGCTTCCTAAAATCATGTAAGTAAGAAAAAATCATAAAAGCAACTCCATCTGGTCTATAAACAATTATATCACAAATACATACCGATATGTATTACAGATGGTTATTCATTCACTTAAATGTACTCCTAATTCTTTTCCATATATTTTAAGCAGAGTTAGATAGTCCAATCGACTGGGCAGATGACAGATATGACCAAAACTGATTCTCCTTAATTGACCTCATAGCATGGACACATGTTCTATATTGCACCACACAGTGGTATTCCAGAATACAACATGCTGTTAACATAGGATCAGTTGTTTATGTAACTGAAGCACAATGTGCATATCCTCGCAGGATATGGAATATCACGCCACACACCAGTTTTCGCTAGTGAGGGCAGGCAATTAAGTCACAACTGCATTATAAATCGTCGCCAGGTCTTTATTCTGTATAACATTGCTTAACTTTGAAACGATCAAAACGTAAACGATTGCCTTGTATATTCAGATAGATTTTTGAACGTAGCTAGATGGTTGATATTTTGCGACTAGTCCCATTCAAGAGCCATTTTACAAAGCTCCTTTTTATTTAGCCAATAATTATTTTCTAAGTTAGGGAGCCACTTTACATTTTCTAATACACAAAAACCTCCCATTATGGAGTTTTCCTCAGTGGTCATCAGTCTTGAAAGCCATAAACTTTTTTTTTGATTTTCTAGTCAATCTATAACCAAGGCAGCCCCCCACCTGCAATCCTATTGCCTCTATTTGGACATTGTTGCCCAAGACTAATATTCTGCACCATAAATTACCCTCTAGGACCTTTAGCCAGCATTGCTCTCATATGGGATTGGGGGTGCAGGATACGCTGTTTAGGTTCCTGGACAGATGGGAAGTGCTTGAGGAATTGGAAGGCTTTATGATCTCAACTGAATTGGAATAAGGATGGGCCGAGTCTTCAATGTAGAGGCAACGTTCGACAACTCTGATGAGCAACAGCAGGTGGTTTGCATCTGAATGATTTTCTTTGCATTTTTCCTCATTTCAAGTACATAGACTGGCCACATATTTGCAGTGGTGAACTGGCCTATAGGGAACTTTCTGGTAGGCCTCAGCACTCTTGTGTGGGGTAAACTATTTTATTTCCAAATGTCCTCATAGGAAAAGGGTTGGGCTTGCTGCAAATGTGTATTATAGGGCCACTTTGAAAATTATTTCCAGGGCTCCATTTGGCTCCCAGTCCACCCCTGGTTATCTGGCCTCAATATTAAGGCCGTTGCAGTCCTCTTTCCCTTCTGATCATATTAGGATCGCGTGTTGGTGCTTAGCTCATGGCCTAATATGTCAATTTCACTGTGGCTGCATGTAGGCTAGACATTTATTTATTTATTGTATTGGTATCCTTTGCCCAGGTCTGCATTTCTCTATGCCATCAGCTAGGAGTGGTATACAACGGTTTCCCATATTTCTACCTATCAATGATTGTATATAAGATGCATAGCATCAAATGCCTGATGAGTGCTAAAAGTAGGAAACCGCAAAAAGAAGTGCCTAGCATGAGCGTTAAAACGAATTCCCAAGACAAACAATATAAGACGTTTACTCATGTAAAAATGGTATTGAAACAATTGGAACATGCGTCAAACTCCACAAACAATGAAATCTTTTATTATTCTGACATTTTTTTTCTGTATGTACAAAGTGGCTACTTCCATGACACCCAAACCCTGTCCCAACTTAGAAATGTGGACTTTGAGTGGCAACTTCTAAATATGAACATGAAGTGTGAATCTAATAAATGAATGAGCTTTCTTTGACAATGAGCGTGGGGACGGTACATTAACAATGCACTAGTATATTAGGTAACGTTACGCCAGATTCTAACAGTAAGACGTTTGCTCGTTTTGATTTCCCGTCTTCGATCCCTATCTCTGCCATGCGTTTACAGGAACTGGAAATATATTACATTTACACAACGGGTCAATATCAATTATCTTTAAAAACATAATTGCATCATCTATACAGCTAGGCTAGAAAAAGAGCTCGGACAGTCATTCAGACAAATAATAGCAAGAAACGCAACCTTTAAGAGTACTTCTTAAATACATGCTCTTTAAAAAAATAATAATAACCACGTTATTCACATGCAACTGAAATGTAGTTCTACTGGGGACTTAGCGAACAGTGTTTTTACACCAGAGTATATTTCCACATGATAATACAACAAACGCCTTGGGGTACAATCACCTTCCCCACCAACCGCCCAACACCCCAAGGAAGGAAAAATGCAATATTTGCAGATCATAGGCAAGGTTAGTTCTGCAAGGGCAAATCACAAGAAGGGGAGGGGAGACTGCATTCCTGCGTGTTGCATAGTAGTAGTCTGGTTATGTTGCTATCAACATCTACCGGGAGCTGCAGTTGACTGCCCAGAACAATTGGTGCCATACAAACATACCTACATGATATCAACTCTATGTTTGGAAATGTGTATGCAGGAGCATTAAGACATACCAAAGACATTAAAAGCATAACATGGACCTATAAGATTAAGAAAGGGTAGCGCGTGCCTCTCATGTGTGCATGAGTTCCTTGTTCTCTAGAGGTGGCTCCTCACTGGGTGGTGCCCGATATCCATGGGACGCTTTAAGCTCTTGCTTCTCCAAAGTTTATTTCACTCTCTGAAATCAAGATGTCACATCTCAAAGGCGTGTCGCCATGAAAATGCAGTGTAAATACTGAATTGAATAGTAAAGTATGTTAGCATGCATATAGATAATCTTATGTGATCAGGTTAGAATTCTTTCCAAGTTTTGGGATAAGTGGCCTTGTATGGTCACAAACCAATCTCAGACTGGCCAACAGGGCAATTCCTGAAGGCCTGGCCCTTTAGGTCAGCAAGGGACAGTTCTTTGGGCCTATATGGGCTTATTTCATGACTGCACAAAGGTGAGTGTCCAACAATATTACCTGCCTAAAGCAAACAAGCTCCAAAAAGATAGAGTAATAATATGGTGGTACATTTGGTCGAGACAAACAGAAAATCAAGACAAATCACACACAAATAGTGATTCATGAACGTGGCCCCCTTTATTTGCTGTACACAGTGATTTTTTGTCCCAGTCCCACCTCACCCAAATAATTAAAGTGGTTTTAGAAGGAGCCCTCAGCATAAAAGCACAACCGATAAATCTGCAGCTGTTACCAAAAAATATTCTGGCAAAATTGAACAGTGTTTACATGCATAGCGGATTAGGTGCTTTTGCTTTGCAAAATAAATTTTAACAAGAACATACAAGTATACTGGTCAATTAACAACTGATGAACAAGGCCGACAAATATGTTACCTTTTGCTAACTTCTGCATGGAGTATACACTCATTCTCATTTGCTGCCAAACATATAAAAACTACACTTCTACTACTGGCTTAACATATTCCTTTGCACGTGAATAAGGTTCTGCTTCCCTCCACATCCTTGTAACACTGATTAGAAAGCTGGATGTAGCTAGATACCATTACCACAATATGCTCTCCCGTGTGGTGGCCTCCATTACACCCAAGGTATCCTGCACAGCTCCCAGGGGTGCCTCGCATTAAAAGCAGGACCTTTCTCAGTTTTCGAGTGAGATTGCATTAAATGCTACTGTGACAGGTTTCGTAAATGTTTATTCCAAACTATCAACTCTGGCAGGCTATTTATTAATGTAGCACACCACTGACTCCTCTATTCCCATCAGTGTGAACGTGCATTTACTGACATGCCTTGTAGTTTATCTCTTCGTACAGAGATCTGGCTAATCCAACAATAAAAGACAAGCCTGGAATCTACTGAAAAATAAAACCAGGGTTGATTGCCCGAATCGAGTCGAAAGGGTTATTGCAGCAGACCATCAATTGGCTGTGCCATGCAGTGCAAATCTCAGGGTGGAATAGACAGTAACTGAGCTGGTGGAGGTGGAGGCACGGTCGTATGAGCATGCACACTCATTCTGAGGGTATGGTGATTTGGGTAGGCTGGCAATCGTCTGTGTCTGGTGTAAGGGTGCAGAAGGAGAAGACTGACACACAGGTGGCATTGTTGTTGGCATACGCATTTATTAATGAAAATAAAGAGAAAACCTAACTTTCCCCAACTCTAAGAGGGTGTTCCCTACCTCAACTAAAAGGGGATCGGTGACACCCAGACAACTCCTGCTCGCCTTAGTCGATGTAATGGGGGGTTGGGATTTTTGTACTGCACTCAGGCGAAGTATACTGTAATGTCGCCACAATTCCTATTATAATAATTCCTGGTGCTCTGTGTTAATATTTTTGGGTCCCATACCCTGGTAACAGGGTTCATCTTGTTCCCCCTCTAAGAATCAGACAGCTTCTGTACCTTCTGGGCTGCTGCCGGATCTTCTCTGCTGTTCTCTGGCCATTCCGACAGCTTTTCTCAAACGTCTGCTGCTTTCACGCAGCTCGCAGCATTTCTTTTCTTCTTGGGCAGGCTGCACGCCTCTCAGTGACCGCTTGTTTCAGAGGGCTTCTCTCGCCTGGGCCACTATCCTTCTGTGCACGGCGGACCTGGTATGGATGCCTGGATTCTCCCTCTCGCTTCCCAGGCAGCAGCTTCCCTCCTTTCCAAGCGGAACATCCTCCTCGTTGGCCGTACCTCCGGGGAGGGTCTGACACCCATGTGAGTCCTTCTTTACTTTTTATCTGTAATGGATGTTGGAATCTAGAGTGCTCTTTCCAATTCCATGAGGGCTTGACATTCCTCTGGGCAGCAATACTATTTTCATTCAAGGGGAGCTTGACAACAATGTTTTTCCTCAAGGGGGACTCAGCATAAAAAGTTGTAATATATTTAATGATTAATGTGCACAAAGGTTTTAATGCACTGCAGTGAATGCTCATTGAAGTATATATACACATCATCAAAACCAAGAAGGAATGCTGTGGTACACACTTACATGTTAATTTAACATACTACAACCGAGCAGAAACTAATTTGAAATAAACTAATTAATGATACAGTACTTCCACTTTACAAAGTATTGAAAGTAACACCTGGCTTCCTATCTTTGCTTTGAAATTATGTTTCCTCCTTCTGTGTGTGCTGTGGAAGACGACCTTGGCTGTATTGCTGAATCTATGAGGAGTGGGGACTTCAGGAACTTTGCCTTTAACGTTGTGGACCCAGGGCTCTCATGTAACCTTTCTGTTTGTGGTCTCCTATCAGTTTGCAGTAAGATGTTCTGCTTGTGAGCTGGATGCCACTTCCCATCATGCTAGGTGGGTGCTTCTGTGAAGGTTTGCTGCACCCCGATGGTGTTTGTCAGAGAAGCTTTTACCTACTCTTGCTTTTCTCACCATGGTTCTCTAGAGATCCTCCCTCGAGTCTTGTTCTGCCCTGTCTGTTCCTCATCTGTCCTTGCTGTCCCCTAGAGTTTGCTTGCTGTCTCGTTCCTCCACCTGCCTTTTTACTCCCTCCCTAACCCTGTTTCAAGGTGGTCTTCCAAGACACCGCGGTCATCCCTCTGAAGGTCTATGTGGTAGGTCTCCCTCTCTCCTCCTCTTTGAGAGTTTAAGCCTTTCCCCCTCTCTGTGATTTTCTTTCTTCCCTGTATCTCCCCATTCTGCCTGTCTATATGTTTCTAATTCTCTTTCAAACATTGGTCATCTCCCTCCTTTACTCCTAAGCCTTCTCTCCACTTCTAAGGCTTGGACTTGTCTTGTCCTCAAGGGTATCATTCCTTCTAGACCCTCTCTGGTATCTTTTAGTTCTGATCTCTTTCTCCGACTACTCCACAATGTCGCTCTCCAAAATGTTTTCTCCTACAGTCCAACTACATGGTCCTACCTGCCTTCGAATTGTCCCTTCTACTCTTCAGCAAATTTGCTTGTTTCCCTCACAGAGTGGCTGTCTTCCACTTTCCTTCTTCTTACATTATCTAATTCTATTTACTTCATACAATTTATATCTAGGCTTTCCTTAGACACCAGGCTCATCCCCCTGCCTGAGCCCAGGCCTTTCTGTATTCTAGTCTTCTCTTTGGCTTCTCAGGAGATACTCCTCATTTCACTTTTGCAGGGGGTATCCTTCTCTCTCGGTTCATATACAATGTTGTTTCTACTACTCAATCCAAGCTCCCCCTAGTGCTCTATTTCAGACTCCTAACAACACTTCTCTTTTTCTTCCTACTTAAAACATAATGCTCCTCAAGCTTCAATAAACATTTTCTTAAGCTTTCCAACTCTATATCTTTCTTTACTATGAAATAAAATTTTAATTAACTTTAATTTTATCCAGATAACCTGAACTTTCCTTACTGGTCCAGTTCCATACCTTTATGGAGCCAACAAGACTCCTCAGATCAAGCAACGAAATCCGCCTGGAACAAAAACCATACCTTAAGAAAAAACTAGGGGGCTCCTCCTTCTCCCACCTAGCTGCAAAAACCTGGAACAACATTCCGAGAGAAATAAGAAACACCAAAGACCACCTACAATTCAGAAAACTAAAAACCTGGCTCTTCAACATCACAGATCCAAAATGAAAAAAACGAAACACTCAAACAGGAAACACAAATTACAGAATGACAGAATCTAGGATGACACTAACAAACATCCAGAACTGACTAAGGGAACCTCCTACTATACCAAGAGAGACGATGCTAGCTCGAATAAGACACAAGAGACACCTCATGAGCACAGAATCAGCATCCCTAGCCAACTCCAGCAAACAACCCCACCGGTCCCATAATCCCTACCTGGTATCATATTTGAATAGAGTTCTGTGAATGTTAGCAGTTGCCACACTTGAACTTAGTTCTGGACATCAGCATGGACCGAGACCGGATGTAGTTGTGAATGATGACCGGTGCTGCGCCTGGACGTGAATGCAAGCTCTGGCATGTGCCATGCTTCGAAGGGGCTGTGAGCGGTAGCCTGAATGAGCAGCTGGATAAAACGATGAATGCCGACCATTGACACATATGGATGGAGTAGCGTTGGCTGACCAATGCTGGGTACCGACTAGATTGGGAATGCTATCCAAGCCAGATTTGGATGGACTCACAAATGACCGCTTGCCCCGCATACAGACAGGTTGGACGGAGATGCCCGGGCCGAACTCGGACAAGGATATGAATGTGAGTGGGCGTCATGTGTGGAAGGGACTGTGTGTCGGCCAGTCCCAGATCTGGATGGAGATGCAGAGATGCCCTCGCGCCCCACCTGGAGAGAATATGAAAGTTTAGCGCCTCGCTTCCAGACAGCAATGCCAAGTAACCAATCCACTAACTATTTCACCCTTCTGCATACACTTCTCAAACTCTAACCAAACACAACCACAAGCCTGTAACACAACAATCCGCACAAACTTTACTACACTGCAACAACAAAACAAACCACACAGACTGGCACAACAGCACACGACTGCCAACCAAAAAACACCCCAAGCCCAGCCAACATAGTTAACCCGGCTGAGGCCGCCAACAGCACATCATTGCTCTCTTGCACTTTTCCAGCTTATTCCCACTAACTTACCCCACCTCCCCTTTTTTCAGAGCCGCCTGAGTGCCAGGGGACCACTCCAGTGGTGATAGTGCATGGTACAAATATCCTTTAACATTAACAGCAAAATGTATTTCTTTCTGTATTATAATTTCGCTCTCCTCCAAGGGTAATACATCTCTTTCCTAAATCTGCATGTCCCCATGCTTCTCTCCACTACCATGTACCAATACCTGATTGTGGGTCTCCTATGCTTCATCTTCTGGCAACCAGGTTTTCTGCTTGGGGCCTGCCTCCCCCCTACCCCCCCCCCCATTCCAATATTCCTGCTGACAGGTCTCCCAAGGGCTGACAACCTCTGTTATGGTTTGCTTTTTAAAGACAGTTGCCCCTCTCCTTTGAGAATAAATTGTAATATTTGTCCCAGCTGGGATTCTGGGTTGGGTCTTTCTACTAGCTGGTCTTCTTCCAGTGTACCTGCATCCCTTAAGGTTTGTGGGTGGGGGGCAGGGGTGGGGGTGTTCGTCTCTGGGAAGGCAAATTAGCTTCTTGGGGTTCAGTCTTTTGTTCTCCCATCCATCCAGTTTTTGGTTCTACTCTTCTCTACTGTATATTCTCTGGTGGGGTAACTATTGGTATCCATCTGGCTGAGGGCATCTTCAGTTCTCCCGGAAACTCCAAAACTACACCAAATACCCCCCTCCCCAAAAAGATTTTCTGACTGAATCTCTTCTACTCTGTTGTTGCTCCCCTATCCTAGCCCTATAATCTTCCCACGATCAACTGTGTTGGTAGTATTATGGAAAACAAATGTGTGTCTGGTTCAGTTGGTCTTGGCTCATCTATCATACCTAGTTGTTCTCCATCCCACTGCTTACATGATTTGTTGTCAATCAGCCATGGTATGCGAGTAATTGTCGATGTACCACAATGTTTTCAAAAGTGAGTGGCCGAACGTTTTAAGACATTTTATGCCCTTGTATTTATAATTCTGAAGCAAAGTTTGTTAGGATTATTAAATAACTCAAAATATAAAGTGTCAGGAGGTTTGTGTCTCATAGTGCCAGGATAATAAGATTAAAAAAAAAGATCCGTTTTTTAACAAAAGAAGGTTTCCCCCCCCCCTCTTGCTGCAAAGGGGTGTGCCAAGTCGAAGGTCAGTCTCAAAGTTCCAGCAAACAGTTCCAATAATCCAAATCCAGTGCTGGGGCAAATCAAAGTGTTCCAAAGTTCTTTTCACTCTTAACAAAAGTGCAGGTTGAAATAAAAAGATTTACTGCTGAAATAGGATGTCTTCGGTCCTCAAAGCGTCAAATCGCTGGGGGTCATCCTGTGCTTCGACCATAAACTCAGGCTTCCTCTTTCCTTCAAGGAAAACGTCCGGATTCGCTAATATTGGGCAATTGCGAATAAGCAAATGGAGTTACTTCTCGTGTTGAGTTCAATACTTTGAATGGATTATTCCCCCAAGATTATGATTCTCTATATAGTGCACGCCCCACAGACTGCAATATGATTGATTGTTCCTGTCATTCCTAGGCCCGAATGATGCGCGTTTGCACATCAGGTAGCCTGCCAAAAATGCAAAAGTCATCCCGGGTTGTATCCCTTCAATGACAAGCGCGCCTAGGAATGATGTCGGCGGCACACAGCGGCAGGTGAGTAAACTACACGTAAATCGAGGAAATTCTCTATATTAGCTGAATAGGCGAAGATAAATTGATATTATAATCTGCACCCTAATATAGTCTTTTTTTGATCGTAGGTAGAAAAGGATGACTACAAGATTGTCATCCATGTGACATCTTCATTCCAGGTAACTTGCTATACCTCGGCAATCACCTAAAGGATAGAAGGTTAAATTGTCATGATTTATTCACTGCTTTAGTAATGTGACTTTAAGGAAGTTAATTGTACGCAATCTATCCCATCTGAGTAGAAACATTATATGTTCTTCTCCATTTAGATTGAAATGTTCAGCACGCAGACAGGTAAACATGTTTTTATAGATTCTTTTAGATGTCTTTCTCCTTTGGATAGCTAAGTGTATGAGGTATTCACAACAAGTATTCTCTTATGTTTCCTTGACTTCCCCTGATTGATATGAAAATACAAACCTTGTGGTATGTACAATATTCATTTTTTATTTATTCGACACAAACAAATGTCTGTATCTTGTATAGTTCGAAATTATTTTTGCTTTAGATATATGCATCTAGCCCTGAAGACGGAACACGTTCTGAAATGCATTGATGTACTCTGTTAAGACACATATCTGAGAATGCATACTGCCTAGCAGACCATTAAAATCTGGGAATCATACGGATCTGAAGAGTGATGCATCATTATTTTGAGAAACACATATGAACGGAATCATTACAGTAAAAGTGAACATCTGCAACTTATTTTAAGGGCTGTACATGAGCGCACCACAAACTGATGCTTTTCTGGTTCTCTCTGCAATATCATACACCTAGGTGCATAGGTCTTCGTGGTACGCTCCAAGACAATAGCTTGAATATTGATATAAACTGTGAATGGAATTACCATAACAATATTAGCGGTGCAGAATGTTTCCACTCAATCTATACTTTTTCTACCCCCAGTGTTCAAACTAAGTGCGGCCCGTCTCCCTTCCCCTTTAATCGGACCCATCTCTCTGCCCACTTTCCCATTTGACCCTCTATGGGGATGGGTACACCTAGGTATCCCTCCCATTCAGACACTTCTCTTCTTCCCTGCACTCCACTCCAGTCCGGCCTGCGGCCAGTCCTTTTTAGTTGTGTGTGTTCATTTCATGGTGCATGGGTGTTGTTCGTTCGTTTTCATCCCATTCACAGTTGAAAAGCCAGTTTTTTAAAAACAAATTCTGAATTTTAGATGGTCCTTCATAGTTCGTAATTTTCTGAGGAGGGAGTTCCAAAGTTTTACGGCTAAGCAAGAGAATGCTGATCCACCAAGTTTTTTCCTAATGTATAGTTTCGGTTCAAGGCAGATGTCGTCGCTGGATCTGAGTGTTCTACTCGGCTGGTGGGTGCTGATTTTCCTTTGTATGAATTCCGCTCCAAGGCCGTAGATTGCTCTGTGTTATGCACATTGTTTTGAAGGTGATTCGTTTTTAGCATCCTTCGCGCTGGAGTGATGTAGTCCCTTCGCGAGAGTATGAGGATAAGTCTGGTGGCTACGTTCCGTATCCGTTGCAGTTTCTTCATTAAATAGTCTTGGATTCCGAGGTATAAGATGTTGATGGAGTCTATCCTGGACATGAGGGAAAGGATGGGAGTGTTTTGACTGTGAAGGAGAGGAATGGTAGAATCTTTTTGATTGTGAGTCGATGGAAGAAGTATTTCTTGATTATCGTGTTTACTTGTGGTTCTAGGGTTAGCGCGTTATCCATTATGATTCTAAGGTTTTTGACAACTGGACGGCGTGGAAGATGTTCCCAGTTCTGTGAGCCATTGAATGTACTGGTTGCTTCGTTGGTTGTTGGATGTAATCATGATTTCTGTCTTGTCCGGGCTGAGTTTGAGGTTGATAGTGTTCATCCATTGGTAGAGTTCTTTGAGACATTAGCATAGTGTTCTCCTATTGTTCATTGCTGGTTTTTTAGATGATTTAGGTTTCATCTGCATAGTTGTAGCAAGTGAATCTATGTTTTTTTGATGAGGCTGTTTAGTGGCGTCATATAGATGTTGAGGAGAGGGGACAGCGAGGATCCTTGTGGTACTCCACAGGTGGTGTCCCACCGTGCGGATTTGAATGTTTTTATCCATACAGTTTGTTCATTTAGACAAGAAAGATTTAATCCAGAGCAGCTCTGTATCTGTGATACCTATTTCTTACCGTCTCTTGATGAGGATGTTATGGCAGACTGTTGAATGCTGCAGAGAAGTCGAATAGTATCAATGCAGAGTTTGTGTTGGAGTCTTCATTGGTCTTTGGGTCATCCCATATAGGGAGAAGTGCCATCTCCATCCCTCTCATGGGTGTGAAGCCAACTTGTGCCTGGTCCAATAGTTGGTGATTTTCTACGTGTTCCAGTGTTTGTTCGTGGACATAGGTCTCTAATAGTTTTGCTACATAGGGAATGTTTGATATCGGTTTGTAGTTTGAGAGGTCTTCCACATCGCACGTTATGTCCTTGAGGAGTGGTTCGATGTAGCCAGATTTTAATGCTCGGGGTACTCTCCCCATTGAGAGTGATAGGTTTAAGAGGTTTAGGGAATTCTGATGGTGTACCTTGTGTAAGGATTGATTTATAGATGTCAGGTGGTCAAGGGTCCACTTGCGAGCCGGCCGTGCTGCTTTTTTCACCAGGCTAAGGAGTTTTTCTCTTGACATTTAGGTGAAACTCTTCAACATGTTCTGTGGTTCCGGTATAGGTAGGGTATAGTGCATGGTTTGGTTGATTGGTCTACTTTGTATGATCCTGTGTATGTCAGTGATTTTGTTCTTAAAATGGTCTGTGGGATCATCACATAATTTTTGTGAAGGTAAAGGTGCTTTATTTCATCAAGGGATTTCTCATCTCATTTACAATGTTAAATAGTTCTTGAGTGTTAGTGGCTTTGGTGATCCGGTCATCGTAGTATTGGTTTTTGGCTTTAAGAGTTTCCTTTTTGTATGCTCAGATTTGTTTTTGATAATTATTCTTTTAAGTTAGTCGTAGTTTTTCCTCCATTATTGTTCTAGTTTCTGTTTTTTTGTTCATTGCACTGAGGTGGGGCGCGAACCATTTTGCCACGGCTTTCTTTCTTGATGGAATGAGGATTTTTTCTGGGAAGATGCTGTCAATTGTTTTGGCAATCCATTTCTGGATTAGGTCTGCTTTTTTGTCTAAGTCAGTTGTGTTCAAGGTTGCACTCTGTGGTTTTGAGGATTCTAGCTGTTCTTCTAAGTCACTGCTTTTGACAGTATTCCAGTTTCTTTTCCAGATTGGGGGGGAACTCTGGGGCAGTTTGGATGCTTTTGATGGTAGTTGGATCACAAACTGTATAATGAGGATCTTCGCTCCATAGTATTTGTATTGGTGGCGCAGTTGTGATCAGTTGTTTATTGGCAAAGTTTGCATCAGGAGTGTGTCCTGTCATGTTTCTCGCTCCTTTCACCATCTGTCGTAGTCTCATTGTCTCAAGCTGCTTAGTTAGTGATTTCTGCAACTTTGCGTTCTCTTCTTTCAACCATATGTTGGAGTCCCAGAGGATGATCAGGTGATCATGTTTGATGGCCAGGATTTTGATGACTTTTATGAAAGTGTCTGAAGGGGGCGTCGTAGGTCGGTGGTCTATAGAGGAGTATGAATCTGAGGTTTGTGGGTCTGATGTCAGGTGAAGGACGATGAATTTGCAGTTCGGGATGTTCAGCAGGTCAGCTGTTTTTAATTTAAGGTGTTAATTGTAGGTTACTGCAAGTCCTCTTTCTCCTTTTCCTTTTTTGTTTATATGTATGTATTTGAAGTTGTTGGTTAGACAGCTCTATAAAGTGGCTTTGTACTGTCATCTAGCAAGGTTTCTGTGACGAATAGGATGTCAATTTCACAGTTGTAGAGTAGATCAGAGATCTCTGTGGCGTGTTTTGATCTTGCGCTCATTAGATTGCAGTGAATTTTTTCTTCATAGTGTACTCTTTTGTTCTCGCTTTCGTCCTTGTGTGGTCTTGTTGATTAGTTTCCTCATTATTCACAGAATTTAGAACATGTTCTGTTAGTTCTGTTTTGTGATTGAGTACATCAGCTAGGTTTTGTATTGGGTCCATGACTTCTTCTCGTTCTTCTTCTATATCTAGTTGCAGTTGCTGCAGGTCCCCTTGGATTTTGGTGCTTTTTGGAATGAAGATGTCATTTCCCATATTTTTCCTTACGCATGTTTCTGCCTTTTTCCTGTGCGGTTCTGGTATCCTGCCGGTGTGTAACATTTCTGGTGTTCATATCCTGCTCTGGTGAGGGTCCATAGCGAGGTATGATGTTGGGTATAGTAATGTTTGTCTTGCTTTTGAGTTTGTTCTTTTCTCTGACGCGCTTATGTGTACTCCGTTGCTGTGTCGGTATTTGACAGTGTGGTGTCCTGATATGGTCCCATTTCGATTATCCTTTCTCATAGTTTTCTCTTGCATCTTCCTGTTCTGTGGCATGGCATATTCTGATCTAAAATAAAAATTTAAAAAAGTGTTTTAGGTTCCCCTTTTAGTCATGGTTTTCTTGGTGGTTTCTGTTGCCTGTGGTTGACGGGGCTTGGGGGGGCGGGATGGGAGGTGTGCGCGACTCAGTCAGGGTCCGTTAGCTTGCAGATTAGGTTGAGGGAAAGGTCCTAATGGGCAGCGCTTGGGGGTGGTTCCTGATTGCGTGCTTTGGTGGCCTTACCCTTAGGACTATCTGAAGTATTCACTCCTCCGGCTATTAGTCTGCTGACAGTTTATAGCTACCTTTCTACTTTTCTGCTAGCTACCCCCTATAAATCCCTAGATTCGAAACACAGCAATAGTGGTGGAGCACCTTAACTGAGGCCTCATTCTAGTGAGAGACCTTGTTCTGGAGCGCACATGCTAGGGGGAGACCAGAACCAAGCCTAGCATTGGTGGGGGAGCACTCAGAACTGGAACACAGTCCTAGAGGGAAGACACCCAGAGTTGGAGAAACAGTGCTTGGAGAGACACCCAGGAATGGCACAAAGCAGCCAAGGGAAGAACACCTAGATCTGAAGAACAGAAGCTGTATGGCGACCCCTAGAGGTTGCACAGAGTGCTGCATGTGGAGAAAGTAGAGGACACCTAGACGTGAGACACCTGATAAGTGGTAAAAAAAAAAGCACACAAGCAAGTAAAAAACACCTAGATTTGGGACATCTGGCAAGCGAGAAAAAAAAAAAACCTACCTGTGGGACACAGCAGTAAATGGAAAACACCTAGAAATTGGTAAACAGCAGTGATTGGAAAACGATTTACTACCTGGCTGACCTAGGTGTGCTATTTTATGTAGGTAACAAAGGTGGTATGGTTTTTGGGAACACAGCAATTGCTGTACTCCCCACTCAGCCCACACTTGCCTTATCAGTCACTGCGGGATGATGGTGGCAGACTTCCCAGGCAAACACGGCCTAGAGCCGATTGTTCAGGAGCGGCCCTTTGCCTTGGAGTCCTTTCCTGGTGACTGCCCGGGAATAGCTGCCCTGAATCTCCCACTCAAGAGGGTTGTTGCAGTCACATGGTGTGAAATTTGCCACCAATAGGATCAAGGCTGGGCGGGACAATACAGCAAAACACACTTCGATTAGTCAAGCAACACAGGGCACTCGCCCCTTGCTGAAATATGCAAATGTGGGGGCTGCTGCCTCAGGCTCCTTGCAGGTTAGCCGAGATGCGCGATACGAGATACAAGATTTAAAACCACTCCCATCACAGAACTTTATTTAGGCAATATGCCTATCAAAACAGCCTCTGCTGTTCTGGTCACAACAGACCAATCAAGAACAGCTAGGTCATGCAGTGGGTGTTGGCAGATGTGGGATTAGCCACTGATGCAAAAGCTCCAGCTCAGGTGAGCAGAGAAACCAAGGGGGAAAATGCGGCAATATGGAAGTAAAACAAAAACACGATTCAAACAAGAGAGGGTCTTACCCAGGGACAGGCCCATCACCAACAAGAGTACTGCCAGCAATCTTAGACAACTCACATCTCACTGATGATACCCAGCAGGGCACAGAGTCTGTGATGCTGTGGCTCTCTAGACACAGATCAAGCGGTCCACATCTGGATTCCCGTTAATAACCTAGCGTGTAAACCCAAGTCTTTCAAAATTTGACAAAAACCTAAGAGCTAACTTGCAGTCATAAATGTTTGGACTGTAAAACCAATGTTATTGCAAAATCCAAGATTTAACTTGTGAACTTGTATCATCTATCAACATTATAATTCCAGTCATCTGGGGGGAGGTCTACCAGTTCTGAAGACAATCTTGGACTCATTAGATGAATTATTACTTTCTTATGTGTACTTATCTTTCCTTTCTATCGTCTTTGATCAAACAAGCATTAGATTAGATTCACAGAGATGCAAGGGTAAAATGGGCAATGAGAGCATGTGAAAATAAAATACAACACCTTTAAACTATTACATTTCAGCCAACAATTTTTTTTAGAGTTCAAACTTACTACTTTTCTCCATTTCCAGCCAATATGTAGATTAATTGATGTCAAGAAACAGTAGAAAGCCCCAATTATCTTGGCATACAAGTGCCTAGATGTGCAAGGTACTCCTCAGAGGGCTTGGACGCCCAACGAGAGAAAATAAAACATGCCTGGGGTGCCATGAGGTTTTTGTGCAGAAGGGATGTAAAACTAGCATTTTGGTCTGGAAAGCTCCTTTTTTTGATGGGACCAAGCCAGATGTGTCTCGTTGAGTAGAGGTGTCGTAGGCTAAAAAACAAACGGATGGAATGGAAGACTATCCACGTCAATTGCATACTCTCATGATATCTTTTCGATACATCAACTCTAAAATGTTAACGCTGGTTTGATGTGCCCATCCTCTTTCAGCTATTATCCCAACGAAGAGCCAACAGCATCACCCATTGCACCTTTTGGAATCTTTCTTCCCAATCACAACTGGGCCTCTGGGACTGAATCATCCTTAGGAGGGAGAAGTAAATCCCATTCATATTACTCATTCACTGACTACACATGGGCTATTCCATGCTCAGTTTCTTACACCCACGAAACAGCGGTCGTTTCATGACTTGCTATTCTGCAAACTATGCATTGTTGATTTTGTAAGTGGTCCTAACTGTTTGCATGGCCAGTTAAAAGATACGTATTTATATCAGTGTGTGTTGAGCACAAACCCACTCAATGAGCAACGCCTTTTTACAGAGGGACAGCTCCATGCTATTCCTTACTTTCATGAATGTAGGCTCATCTTCCGTTCGTTGGCCTACACCTTGTGCTAGCCTGCACCTCAGTGTGGACCCTCATACGTATGTGGCCTGTGTCATGTGTGTTCACGTTTATCTGAGCAAACTCTAGCCACGTGTCAGTTTGCACCACAGGGAAATCAGCGTTTGGGTGCAAGTGAGGTTATACTGCACATTACTTTCACTGTGCAAAGGCGCGGTATGCATGCCTATGCAAGGAATACGACACAGAGTCTTCAGGATTGTTGCAAATGCATAGATCACTTCCTGCCTTCATTTTAGATGGGGGAAAGCATAACATGTCCTAGGAGCCCATAGAGAGAATTAAAAAATGCATGATGTTTTTGGAAAAATGTGAACACATTCAAATTGTGTGGTTTGAAAAATATACGTGACACTAACATTCACAACCACAAGGTCTCGATGATCTCTCTGCCACTCCCCAAAGATTTTCACATGGACATTAATTAGGGTTATAATAAAGTGTGCTTACTGTTGCCCGTTTCCTTTCCTTACTGCCTTTATTTTCCTGACACACTTACATTTCAGATTAAGGGTCCTCTAAAATTAAGTTTACTTTGTAACTTGTGTTCGGTCTTCAGAGTGGAGGTGGGGTGTCGGGGTTGTGGAGTGGAGGTGTTTGCACATTTTGATTGTGGCACCAAAGCTGGTGTTCGGGGGCTTTGGATGATGAGAAGAAGAGCATTTAAAGACTGGAGGGACTTTCCAAGGGAAGGTCTGTGCAGTCTGGACACTTAAGAAAAATTACACATGTCTGAACCTGGGTCCCAAAAATATACATGTCTGATCTTTGGCATGAAAGATTGGATCCCTCTCGAACTTAGTTCAGAAAACATGACCTTTCTTGGGCTCACTATGAAGGATCGGACCTGTCCAGGCTTTGGTATGGAAGATTTGATCTTTCTGAACCTCGGTCTGCACAGCCTCACCTGTCCTCAATGTGTGAGGCTTCAACATGAATAAATCACACTTGTCAAATGTTTGGTATGAAAGTTCAGACATCTGGAATTTGGAAAGCAGGGCCCCATGGGTCTCTTTTGATTTAGAGTGCATAACCAACTGGACTTTGGTACGGAATGGGTCACCTGCATAGATTGATATGGAATTTCTGATCTTTCTACATTTTGGCATAGTACACCTCACTTGTCTGCATATGGGGTCCATGGTCTGACCTGACGAGGCCTTGTCATGAACATTCTCAGCTGCCTAGGCCTAGTATGGCTGCTCTTATTTGAGAAATCTCTTGTACGGATGGTCTTAACTGCCCTAACTTTGCTGCAGAACTTCTAATTTACCAGGCCCATGGAGGCTCTCACCTTTCCAATTACTCGATCCCCTTCCTGCAGTGTCATGGAGTGCCAAGGGCAATGTGCCATCTCCTCTTGTTATGTCATCATAGATGTAATGTCACCTCTTGTGATATCAGCGGACACCATGCAAAAGAAACATGTGCATTGTCTCCGACACTAGTCACTTATAAACCCAGGACTTGTGTCCTTCCCACTAGCAAGCATCAACACCAGAGGAGTGGAATCTGTGTCGCCCTCTATTCCACTAACAACGCCCCCTTTTCCTGTGAACCGCCTACAAGGAAGCTGCCACAATGGCAAAGGTGCACTATAGAGGGCCACTTTACAATGCAAGTGATATGTGCAAACGATATGATTTTGCTGAAATGATGGTAGCCATCATCTTCATTTACCAAATGGGACAGAACCCTAATACCATGAGGTCTGGGGGAAGGATTATGTAGAGAAGATCACAAAATATTAGCGAGACTTTTCCGGCAGAGGGCATGATCTTCATCAAATTCAGCAATTTTACAAAGTTCTCATGGGTTAAAAATGTCACAAGATACGTGTGACTCGCTAATTAGGGGTTTGCATTAGCATCCAGGTCATTGTGTTTGCTTATATTTTAAGTATGGGTGTTCACTTGCAGCAAAACAATGCAAAAAGGCGTAATGAAATGTGTCTTCAATAGTGAATATACATGAAGGATTCCAAGGGGGGCATCCGCATTGCAGCCCCATCAAAGGCGTTCAGGTGTCTGGGGCCTCTGCAGCACAGCTGCACAGAGAAGAAATCTGTCACCATTCATGAGTGTAAGCAGCGCCAAAGTGGCTTTGACGAAGTGGAGGCTGCCGTCTCTTGAAGGTGAACCTGTTTTTTTTCCTAAACTGTTTTCAAGGAAGCACGAAAAGAGCTGACTGGGGTCCAAAGCACGCATTTTGCAGTAACACTCAAGTATGAACTGCAGCAAACGATAAAGCAAAAACTTCCCAGAAGTGATGATTGGATTATCCAAATAATACATGGAAAGCACATGCGGCAGACGTGTCATGTTTTGGTTCGTATGGGTCACTTTAGCGACACCTATCGTGGCAGAAATGTCTGGTGTGAATAGGCCTATGTGAGAAATGAGTAAGAACACGCCCACCTTATTGATGTGTCATTAGTGCCTTCTTTTGTAGCAATTGTGATGGATGAACGTAAACATTCTGTGTGTGCTTCAGTTGCAATTGGTTAACATTGCTGTCAGTTTAACGAAAGGAATACCTGATGTCCAAGCCCTGATAGAACATTATTAGATGTGCCCTACTTTATTGGTTTGAAGCGCATGCCTGATTTAAGTTCCCTTTAGGATCGGTGAGATTCCACCTACATTAGGGAAGCAAGTTCTCTTTATGATCCATCCAGAGTCTATCCAGAATGTATACCCAGACGCGAATAATGGTGTAGAGACGAATACAAGATGTGTGCTAAACAAAAGAGAAGAAACATGAATCTCTAGGTTATCAGGTTCCATTAAGTCTCATTAGTACCCGGCACGCATAACAATGGAGAAAACGAACGCACCGATTGGAGCTTTTGCAAGCCTTCCCTTATGTAAGTCTGTTCACGCTGTACCGTCCCTCACAAGCCACTGCAGGCCATTTCTTGATGTCCCTCTGCTTCTCGCCTCGGCAACCTGTAGTCCCTTCTCCCCTTCCATTGTGGCCATTTTCTTTGTTTACTATAGTCTCCACGGAAAGAGAAACCGCACTACGTTTTCTGTCCACTGTAGCCATTTTGTTTTACTTTTAAAAAAACTTTTTTACAGCTGCGAAAGGCAACGCATCTCGCAGCCGGCGGAAACGGAAAAAAAGAAGATTAGTACCCTGGTGTAAGGGGCCGGGGTACTAATGGCCCTGAGACTGTAGGCCATTACTGCATAAGGTAAGGCCCCCCGGGGCCGCTACACTCGGGCCTTGCGGTGTGACATGGCATTGTTAATGGCAAATCCAACTGGAGTATGTTCTTACGTGGAGGTAGTGCCATCTATTGGCAGATGCAGTGTGTACATGATTTCTTAAAGCAGGGGTCTGCAACCTTCGGCTCTCCGGATGTATTCGACTACAACCCTCATTAGTCCTAGCCAGCATAGGGAACATGGGAGTTGTAGTCCAAAACATCTGGACAGCTGCAGTTTGCAGACCTCGGTCCTATAGTATATTTACTACAATTAAGCACAAAGCCAACAAGAGTATGTTCTTGCATATATTGGTGCAGCCATCATGGAATGTATGGGCACAGCCAGTGTGCATTTTCTTTATACTGGTATATATTGTGAGCAAAGGCATCATGAGCATGTATTGGGAAATGCTCCTGTGCACTGTTGTTGACTTGCATCTATTGGATTTTTTAATGATTTACCTTACAAAACGAATTAAACCATCTGGCTTTTTACCAATTTTTTCACTTTAAGTGTGCTGTAAACTGCACCATTTTAAGCCATTATTCAAAAAAGGTTTTGGTTTGGTTGGTTTGTGCTTCTTCCCTATGCTCGCTCGCTTTTGCAAATTTGCAGGAGTATTTAAACCCCTCCAATGAAAAAATTTTCATCAGCCACCACTGCGCCTCTCCCCATTGCCCAAAGCTGGAAGACTTCCAGGCCTCCACCCATTCGGATTTTGTGGTCAAAGCTATGGAATGCACCATGTACAAATTATCTGCAATAGTACAGGGAAATACTCAAACATACCTTGTGTTAAGTATTTCAATCGGGCGACACACACCGTACCAGGACCTTTGCCCCGAGCCTTGGAGGTAGCACTCTATTGAGATGCCTTTCTCTTTATATTCTACGAATTCAATTTGAGATGGCACACAACCCGCCTCACACGCCCTTTTTCAAATACCCCGGGTCACAATGGACCATGAACCAGGCCGGTTGGTGGGAATGCAATATTGATTTATTTTTAAAATTTCTAAGAAAATAATACACATTTTAATATTGGGCAGCAATCACCAATGGGGTGATAATTACAATGAAAACTGAAGCAATACTCTTGGTTAATCTCCTACAAGAACATAGACAAAGCACAAAATAATAGGAGCACTTTTTCTCTTTGGGTAGATAGCACCAGAGTTAAGATTTCCCCCTGAAATGCTCTTCCAAACCCCTATGAATCGAATTTGGAAAATGACAGAAAGAATCAGCAGGGAGTTAGGGGTGTTGTGAAGCAAACTGAATCAAAATCCCACCTTCCCTCATAAAATAAGAGGCAAAAACTGATTTTAAAGCCCTTTGCAAATGGCATAAAATGACACTCGGAAATTGACAAATAATTAATGTGTGGTTAAATCTATGAGGCAAATATGATTTCTCACAATAGCAGGAATATATAAACACTAGCAATCACAAGGCAAGTTCTCAACAAAAGGCATACAGTTCAAAAACATGTTGAAAGTAAGAACACGATGCAGCCGAAATCACACGTTGGAAAGTTGCATTTTTTCTCAATTGCCATTTTAAAATGGCACAAACGTTTTTTATGAAAAACGGGTGAAATACTCCGATTTGGAATGCGTTTTCTGGGCTGGGGATAGATGCACATAATAAGGACAATATGGGAATGAAAGGATGGTTGTAGCTGAAGATTTGGAAGAGATTTGCCATATAAAAAGAGGTTCGGTTTTGGTAAAATGAAGCTGTGAAAGAGAGAAAATCGGCTGGGAAAGAAAGACAAGTTTTACTTAAGCTAAATTATCAAGGCTAGATAGCGCTGCTTATGAAACAGGTTAAGTCGGCCGCATTAACCTGCTCCACGCCGCGTTTCTCATAGCTTGGAAATTAATTAAATTATTCAAAATATTGCTAATGAGTTACAGAATGGGGTGAATGAAAGAATGGCGCCAACACTAGAAAGTCACAGATAAAATGCACAGAGAATTCTGACAGTAGGACAAATTACCAAGGCATGGATAGGATTCTTAGAGAGTGGAATAAAGACTAAAGGGTCAAGATGAGGTAGGCCATGTATTTCTATGGAATGGGAAATACTCACAGTCCACGCTTGAGTTGGGAATTTTGGGACAGTCAAACAGGTTCTGGTAACTGCACGGCTCGGGTCACCAGATAGCGGCAGACTCTCCTAGCAGAACAACAGCTGGGCAATTCTGGTCACTGGATTGCACAGGTACAGCTGGATGACAGGAGTATGGCGGGTCTGCAGTTAGTGGGCAACAAGCCGCTCTGGTCTCAGGATGCCCCCCCAAAAAGTGTACCACAGTTTTTCCCCTGGTTAATGGGATTTTAGTGGGATTTTCCGAATCTAGGCCTTGCTGGGATAGAGTCAGCTTTGCTTTGGCCTTGCAATGGAATCTGGCAAGATGGATGTAGAAGATCAGGAACGCGAATTCAGGAGAGAATCTGTCTAGAGTTCTGTCAGCCACCCTTTATATAAAGCGTGGTGACATCATAGAATGATATGGTAGGGCAGGCTTAGGCAGAGTACGCCCCTAAACAACTGGATTGGTCAGGGGTGATTGTTACCGCCTTCCTGTCAATTGATTGGACTTTTAGAAACCTGACATCAGCTTTATGATGTGGGTTTACTATGCATAGGATCATCCCACAGTTACTTTAGCTAAAATCATTCTTCACCTAAATCGCACCTTTATGGAATTTTGGCATCTTTACAAATTACCTAGGCAGATTACATATTTCACACTGAGTTTGGCAGTCCAACTCTACAGTTCATCAGACTTTGTTTCGCCCTTCTACCAGTTCTTTGGACTTTTTAGTGAGAAATATATTACTTAAAATTCTATCATTTTAGTTTTGTGTACATATTATCATAGGGCATATCTCTGTTGATTTTTAACGTTCCATCATATGTCCTTTCCCCATGATTCACATTTTTCTGTCATTAGTGTCCCATACATGCTATTGACAGCTAAGATATCTTATTTGAAAGACACGGAAATTACATTTAAACTGTACAACTTTTTACATTTTTGCAAAGTCCTGTTGCAAAGATACCAGTCTTAATATTTTATTAATAAGTGTTTGGAAACAAATGGGTCAGGCCTTTGTCCTTCACTTGGCCCATTTTTTTCTCAGCTACAGCCAACTGTCATGTCAGTCCAGGGTGGGAATGGGGGTTTCCCAGTTTGATTGAATGTTTATTGCGCCTTCTCCACTTCACAGGTTGGTGTCCCAGAATTTCTATTGTAAGAGGCCTTAGCCCAGACAAAAGTCTGCCAAGGTAGCAATTATCACCCATGTGTGCCCTAGAATCTACTGCAAGGGGCCTTCTGTTGCTAGCAACCCCCAAGCAGAAACCTGTTAGGGCTGATTTCCCCCATGTAGCCAATGCAATTTAAATCCTTATTTTATTTATTTTTGTTCTGAATCAGAAGAAAGCCTGTTGAATAAAACCTCCCATATATGTTTCACAGCACAAACCCCTTTGCTAGAGGCAGGCCCTTATCCAACATTCACTTTTAAACAGGTACTTTTCTTATTTGCAAAAGTACATTTAAACATGTGGTGACTGCTGGAATTTTCTTTTCAAATTCAGTCTGTCTCTTCCATCTGAATTCTCACATTGTTCTGTAGCAATAGTTCGTTTCTTGTATGCAGCAATTTGTTTGAAACACAGATGCACTTAAATTGATGTAGGCCCAGAGAGCTGGGGTTTCTTTGAAGCATTGATCTTTTTGACATTTTGTGACTCAAATGTGAAGTCTTTTCTGCGGCTGCAAATTAAGTTTCTTGTGATTTTATTTCAGATTTGGCTGGCACAGCCTGTCATTCAGGGATCATGCTCTCTTCTGCTGAAGCACAATGTGGATATGGATGGACATGGCAGGGTCTTTTTGATAAAAACCATGCAATAGTTGAATATAGCATCAGGGCAGCATCCTTTTCAATGTAAAATATTCCCTTTTCAATGGGAACTTTTTGCAAGCAGCAGAGCAGCGCTGCTTTGATTTGCTTCTTTTGCGTGCACCCAGAACACACTGGCACCTTTCTTGTGTGCCCCCTGTTCCAACTCACCCAATAGGGGTTTGGCAAGATGATGCAGCCATCCTTTTGTGGCTGCAACATGCAGTTTTGATACAATGGTGCCCTAAGGAGCCAGCGCAGCCATTTTGCTGTTGACTGCAAAAGCGCAGCTTGGTTATGAATGGGAATTCTGCTGAGTGCATCAATGTAGCCCACACTTGTCATGGTTATCATGTATACAATGTGTAGAGGAATCAAATAAGCTGCTTGTTATACATAGACAAAAGCTTTTGGAATTGTTCTCGCTGCCTTAAACCGTTTCCATAGGGGATTCAGCGTGGAGGAGAATCATGATACTAAGAAGATGTGTGGGTAGTCTTCATAGAAGAGATTACATCACAGATGTTTCATTTCTATGCTTTAGGTACAACTGATGAAATCTTGATTGCTCCACATTGACTTGACATGTTTTACCTTTTAAGTCTTTTTTCCAATATTTCCATCTTTCATTGAGTATCTTTAATGATAATTAAGTTTTCATTGAAAAAAGAAGAAAAGTTACCTGAAAATCTAGCCGAGGTTTTAATTAAGTGTTTGAGTGGCATCTGGAATATTGCAAAGTGCTTGCAAAAGCAGCAGGCATTGTGATGTCACAACGCAACTGTAATTAGGTATTTGAGTTTCTTGAGCGTTGCCATTTTCTTATTACCGATGAGTAATAATGTAACTGCCATACTGTAATAAGGACATTATTTACAGGGTTTTATACAGATATTGCAGGCTGCCGTCTACAATAAAATGTTAATGGCACTCAAGATATAAACACAAACCGAAATGCAACCCAAGAGCAAAGATGATCCATTGAAAGGACAGGGCAATTATCTTAAGACACCAGTACAATTGAACGCAAAACATGGGAATGCTTAAGATGGTTTGAAGAACTCCAGATGACTGCTCTGAATGCTCCAATCAATGCTTGTACTGTGCCCTTAGTGCCAGCTTGCTAGTTATCTGATGCTGCCAAGTGAAACACTTGCACAAATCTGATTGGCAAAAAGTTGTTTTCTGTATTAACACGTGGAAGTGCTTAGTGACCGCCTCTCAGTAAGTTAGAATGCCTGGAACACAGCCAATAGCTTCTGCTATTAACTACATTAATCAATCAGTATTACAATTAAAATGCATACCTTAAAGATACATGTGTTAGGTACTATCAAATAAAACCACATTTAATTTACAAACACGTTTTGTCCATTTAATTTACTCACTATTAAACGTGGGTTTTTTACTTCACCACTACAACTCCAAAACCTATATTGCTATTAAAACTATGTGCTAATAGCCTTACAGATCTTAATAGGGGTCAATATGATATGATATGATTGGTTATTTATAACGTGCTTAATACCCAGAGGTTTCTAAGCGCGGACCCGGGAATCAAACCTGTGTTGCTCCGTGTCATCTTGCTTCCAAGGCGAGCACGTTGCCCTTGAGCCAGGGTGTGAGGGATGGTCATTGTCCTGCGATAATGGTCTTAGCCTTGGTATATGATGCTATATTAAAAAAGATTGTCACAAAACCCAAATAAAGTGCCCGTCAGACAGTTACCTGGGGCTTATTTTCTAGGTACAGTTAAGCAGCATGCTTACTTTACTAACCCGTTGAGTGCCATTAGGATGTCCTATGTGTTTAGCCATAGTTTATTTGTAAGGCGCCAACTGAGGAAAGAGTCACTTTGTAGCATATATGTATATGTGCCATAGAAAGCGTTCTCGTTTTCCCACAAGGCAATCATTTGAGACATAATCCCCTGCTAACAACCAGTGACATAGGAAGGGTCAAGAGAAATAGTCATTCATTCATTTTTGTGTGAGAACAAAGATTAGTCCTTATACGGGTCCCAAGAGAGAACGCTTCACACGTTCAACCAGACTCACACGGTACGTTTCTGCTTTACACGGTTTCTTGTGGTACAGAGGCCATATGTAAACATGGAACAGCCCTGGAATAATGTTTTTACCGAGATGGCAAAGTGTAAAAGTGACGAGGAACGTGTGAGGAAGTCTGACAGTCGGGTGTTAGACTGCAGTACTACACAGCTGCTCCAAATGGATGAAATAATAGGTTGGCCAGTGAGCCCCGGTGTCTAAGAAACGAGAAGAAAAAGCCAGCTGTGGCTGTAAACTGCCACTTCCTGGCTGGAGCAGAGGCACCGCTGGGGCTGCCATCTTGTGCTTTTGTGCTTCTTTCTAATGGGGTTTCTCAGTGAGTCAGCGAGGTGCTGAAAGGGATAAGCAAGAAAGAAAGCCAGGTGGCTGACATTGTTGACTGCTTGGCGAACCTCCCTGCTATCAACTCCCTACCGTCCCCCTATTTGCAAGCAGGTTTCAGATGTAAAAATATGATGGCAAACACCTCCTACTTACCTTAGTCAGCGGTAAGTATCGGGGAGGCAGGTGCACCAGATCTGACCTAGGGGGCCGTGTGTCGAGGGAAGGCAATATTGCTGCCCAGTGGACAGAGCGATCACCTTTTCACGACTTGAAAGCAGCCATGTTTAGAAAGGTGGGGGGGGGGGCATGAGGAAGGGCGCAGATCTGTTTTTGGCGTCAATATTTAGGCATGATGAAGTGTTGCCAATCATAATGGTACATTTCAAATATTTAGAGGTTTTGGGAATAAGAAAGTTCCATTTACCTTGTATGAATCTTTTATAATGCGCTTAATACCAAAGCCCCGCCTCTAACCGCTGGGCTTGATTCAAACCTGTGTTGCTCTGTGTTGTCTTGCTTCCAAGTCAAACACGTTGCCGCTTAGCTATCCTCACAGCACATTACATGTTTATATAAACGTTGTGATGTAGCGTGATCTTCATTTAAGAAAGCCGGTTGAAATTGCTTTATAGCAAAGTTGCAAACAATGGACCTCATTACGAGTTTGGTGGTAAAACCGCGGAATTACTGCCAAACTCACAGTTACACCCACTTGGTGCCATGGGTTTAGCACGTGATTGCAAATTGTGGAAGGGCAGTGTTAATCCACCTTTTTTGAGCCCATAGGACTCCATGGAGATTTTGGCACAATTACCGCGAGCAGTGATGATGTCACGGTAATTCCACCAATTTTTTACCGTACATAAGGATAGAGGTAAATCCTCCACTTCAAGGTCAATCTTGGAATTTAGCAGTATGGTAAAAAAGAGCGGTAATTCAGTTGCTGCCCAGAAAGTGGAATTGATTGAATTACTGCCACTTTTTTACCACACTGTTAAACTCGTAATGATGCCCAATGTGTTTACTATGGCTTATATGTACTTTTGATACTTCTAAAATGGGGCATGTGTCGAGTAAGGCTGCAGTTAGAGTCTATTAAGGCAAGGCGGTATCACAGGCCTTGCATGGGGGAGAAATCTGGGGGATACAGTTGATGGCCAACATGGACCCAAGAGAAAATACATCTCTAAAGAGGCTCTTGGGTGTCCCTCACTCAAGGTCTAACATCATGATGCACAAAGAACTACATATGCCATTCGCCAGGGCCTTAGTGGAGCACAATGCTGCAATCTGCTGGGACATACTAAGGAAAAGTGCCACCCCCTCATTGCGCAGAGATACTATTGAGGAGTTGCACAAACATTCCTTCAGGTACACAAGAGGTTGGTTAAATTTTTTTTTACAGACTGCGGGAAATCCGCCAAATGGAAGAGTATGCTTAAAAACAACAGTGGCGAAGGATAAAACCACAAAGCGATTGAATGTGGCTTTTGGAATGCCTACAGTGACCAGGTATGCATGCATACATTACCGGTCCCCTGGTACAGTCATGGATCTAGACGTCATTCCTAGGAGAAAGGAGAGGCATACGATAAGTAGAATTCAGGGTGCAAAATGTGCACTCCCCATTAGCCACTGGCCAGTAAAATTTTACTCTTGGCATGTAAGAAATAGTGTGCTCTGTGCATGTATATGCTATATGATATGATATGGCATTTGTAACGCGCCTATACACAAGTGTTTCAAGGCACGACGAGGCAGGGAGGGGGGGAACAAGGGGAGACAGACAACGATCCTACTAGGCCAGGTGTCATTCAGATCGCGCAAGTGCATGGGTAGGGGGGACGGGAAAAGTGCAAGGGGAAAGGGAGAGGGGAAAGTGCAGTACAGATTTAGTAATGAACAAGATAAATAATAAGGGCCAGCTGGTGGCAAGTGCAAGATAAGTGCAGACAAGTGCTGGGAAGGGGGGCTGTAGGGATACAGAGACAGTCCCGCAGTGCAGGGGTTGCCAGGAAGGCAGTGCAGGGGAGAGTGGCTGGGCCAAAGACCGAGATTGGTGAGTGGCCCAGTTGCTGATTCAGTACAGTTTCAGTGATTTAGCAGGGGAGAGGGAGAGAGAAATCAGAAGCAAAGAGGAAGGTTTTGAGGTGCTTCCGGAACCCGAGATGGTTCTCCTCAAGTTTCAGGGAGGCCGGAAGGCTGTTCCAGAGGGAGGCCCCTGCTGCGGAGAGAGATCTCCCCCCAACTCGTTGCTTGGAGAAGCGGCTGACCCTGAGGGAGTTGGAGGCGGAAGAGCGAAGTGCTCGAGAAGGAAGATATTTAGGAAGGGAGAGTTGAAGCTAATTTGGACCCAGGCCCCAGAAGGCTTTGTGGACAATGCAGAGGGTTTTGAACTTAATCCTTGCAGCCACAGGGAGCCAGTGAAGTGGCTTCAGTCCTGGAGAGGTACGGTCCCTGGGCTTGAGGCAAAGGACAAGTCTCGCAGTCCTGTTGTGGATGAGTTGCCGAGGGCGGAGAGTAGAGGCAGGCAGATTTAGATAGAGGCTGTTACAGTAGTCCAGCTTCGAGAGAACCAGGGCTCTGGAGACAGTGAGCTTCTGGGGGAAGGAGAGGAAAGGAAGGATATCTCTGAGGAGGTGCAGCTGGTAGTGTGACTTCTTAGAAACGTCAGAAATGTGAGGAGAGAAGGAGAGTGTGGAGTCGAAGATGACCCTGAGGTTTTTTGCCTTACAGGTAGGAGCAGGAAGAGGGCCAAGAGAATTGAGGCGGAAAAGTTTTTCCCCTGAGGAGTGGCTACACCAGCCAAGCCTCCTGTAAAACGTGGCAAAATGCAGGGGAAGCAGGGGGGGTGAGGGGGAAAAAAAAAATCACACATTGGTCCAAAATATGCAAATCTGAGGACAAACAGGTGGAAAATAGAGAGCAGTTTCTTATGTCCTGGTATCGCAGACACCTTACAAGAGGAGAGGCTCTGGGAAGGCTATGAAGCTTGGATATGAAGGTTACCTGAAGACATAAGTATTGGGAAGAGCGCTCTACTTTATGAAGTGACTTCTGATTCATTCATTTATAGAATTCGTTTCATTACTAAGGCTTTTTAACTTTGCTGTTAGTTTAAATACCTACTTACTTTTTATTATCAAATGAATTTACTATGAACTGTAGTTTGTATGCTTAATGAATTGATTTTCCAACAAAGCATTAAAAGTTATCAGGCATGTTGGTGTTTCATACTGTATCTTTACATACTTCCTTGAAAAAAGGACATGCTTTTTCCAAACAAAAAGTGAAATGCATCAAAAAGCCTCAGCAAAAGCCGAGGAGAAAAGAAAAAGAATAGTCTGCATTGTTTTTAAGCATTGGTGAAAGAATCTTAACTCTCATGCTTTATTTTCCTTCAGTTGCAGAGAAGCAGTGGCCAGCATTGAAAATACTTTGATTCACTTGTACATTTATTTTAGCCCATTTATTTCATTTCCGTGCTTCACGTTCGCCACACTTCCCCCGCCGCTGCTACCTTTATCGAGAAGTTCCATTGGCCGGTGTGACCATGCCCGACTCTGGTGACTGGGCAGAGCGCAAGAGCTTTACGAGAAGCTGCGCTCCCACCTATCGAGACCCTCATTACCCCACCTCTCAGCCTCCCATTCTTTTACTGACTCGGGCTTTGCCACCTGCCAGAGGGATGCAGGTCTGTAACATGGATCCACTTGCCACTCTGCAAGGGATGCTGCTGCCGCTATCCCATCCTGGCGGCAGCCTGGGCTTCCAGATCTGCAAAGATCTAGAAGTTGATCCAAGTCTTCTCTCAAAAGAACCCCTGAGGGACTTCATGTAGGTCCTCCTTGCCGGGTCACGACATTGAAAACCTTTCCCACATTGTCTTGGATTAGAGTTGGGATAGTAAATTATACCCTCCTAGAAAATGAATGGGAAGCGGGATACCATATATACAGCGTTTTTCATTTACTCTTCTTACTTCAGATTTAAAAATATTAAATGTTGGCAGTGATATGCTTCTGGGGTACCGAGTCACCTGAGGGTACTAGTGAGAGAACATTTAGGCTCTGACCGGTGTAATCCCTCCCAAAACCACCCTTGTCGATGAATCCCAATGGCTGGCACCCAACCTTTGTTGCTGGGCCTCACTCTCGTTCTATTCTAATGGTACGTGGCCTGCTCGCCCAGGTGGCCTTTGCGATAGTCAGGGATCTGACCCTGTCAAGAAGGGATGGGGGCTCCTCTCAACCTTGGGTTGAAGGACTACCAGCGATTTCCCTAGGGCTACTACCACTCCAGAAGCAGGGTGTAGCAGTTAGGAGGGCCACTGCCCTGGTCCCTTCTTCTTGTGCCTGTTTGCATGAATTAAGTACCACGTTTTCTTGTCCCATGCCTGTACTGCACAATGCCGACCAGTCTATTTTCGGTCCCATAGGATCTCAACATCCAGAATGCCTAGAGGATGAAGAAAGTACAAGCAACCTCGGGGGTATATGCTGGGATAATGACAAGTCCACTTCAATCCCAGAGCGCACAGCAAAACCCGCAAGGACAAACAAGTTACCAGCAATGGGGCTGCGGAGAGGATCCCCAGCAAAACTGGCATCTTAAACACACCAGACATACATCATGGGAATTGGAATAGTGGCTGAGTACAGCAGTCCACTGTTGCCTGGAGTTAGTGGACCTGCATACAACAGTGTTCAGGGTTTAATGCCACTTTTATGTGTTTGATCACCGGTAAAACTGCCCCTGGGAGGAAGGGAAGATAGCGGTTGGCCTGGAGAACCAGGTGAGGCAAATAACCAATGGACAGGGAAGAGGGAAAATAAAAAGGAGCACGGAAGGCGTGGATTATTCGGGTGAGGGCAAGGGCAGAGAAGGAGGGCCAAGAGACCAGGTGGAGGATGGGCGGTGTAAAGGAGCATAGAGGAGCACTTCTGAAGGAGTGTGCAAGGTGAGTTATTTGTTGGTAGGAGAAAGCAGTACTTGGGTTTGAGTCTGCGTGCAAGGTATGCTAGTGGGGCTAATAGAGGGAGAGTAGGAAAAGAATAAATCTTAGTCGGGGTTACGCTTCTCTGGAGTTGAGGAACACCTAGGATAGGGAGGGAGCGGGCTGCACTAGACGAGAGAGAGAGAGAGAGAGAGAGAGAGAGAGAGAGAGAGAGAGAGAGAGAGAGAGAGGGATGGTCCTTAGCAAGCCCTTTCATGCATCTTATAATAAAAGCCTTCAACTGTCTTTGAGAGTTGCTCTGTTCTTCAGGCCGTCTGTGACAACTGGTAAAGTAAGCATGGGCAAGGGCTCATCGGTTAGCCTGTTTGCCAGGCTTGCCCCTCCTGCCACATTTTGCTTGCACGCCTAGAACGATGGGGCCATGTAGTCTTCTTTAGTTTACAATTCCCCACCTGATCCCGGTTATGTCCCAGCACCCAGATTCTTCGGCTGGTCCTGCTTGCAGTCCCAAACCCCAACTACCTGGCTTGTCGGGGTTGCAGCAGCAGGTCCTAGTGTGTCTTGGCTGTCCCCTCTCTTCACCCATCAACCGCCACGCTGGTCATGGCAGGCTGTCCTCCTTCCCCCAGTAAAGTGTCCCATGAGAAGAAGCACTTCTTGTTCTTAGTTCGCCAAATAACCAAATGTGACTGCTGATGACGTCACATTTAATTGCGTGCGACATTACAACAGACATTATTGATTGTGGTATGTTTGGCATTAATAGGAATAACTCTCCTTCCTAATAATGGTAGCCCCATGGAGGTGTAACATAGATTTCCTTACCAAGGGCACGCCACTCAGAGATCTCATGTAAGGCACTGCAGGTCTGCCCTTCAAAGCATGTGAAATGTGCTGTACCAGAGGAAAGGCATCACAACTATCCTCTCCCTTCTACCAATCCCACATAAAACAAGCATTGTCAAAGCCAACAGATCTGGCGCGTATATAGGCATACGATGTGTCAGGTACTGCCATTCTGCAAGCACAATACCTCACTCCAGAAGACCACCCTGGTCAGAAGCTACAGCGCCTATGCCTTGAACGACCAAGTAAAAAAGACTAAGGAGGCCCTCAATGCTGAGGGAACATACATCCACTTGGAGGGAAGTAAATGGCTTTAGGAAATCAGCCTCGGAGGTTGAGGGCATGTGTATGGTAGATATTGAAACCAATTTCACATGTCTACCAAAAGAAACCCAAAAATAAAACATGAAAATGCATCTGCATAGAGTGTCTTTGTGTTGTGTACTACCTTCCAAACACACAGACTCCCACCACCATCTCTCATATGTGTGCCCCTCCAACTCCTAACTATTACCACCAAACCACAAAAGGAAAAATCACACACATATTCAAAGGACATACAAGGGTTATTTGGCCAAGCACACCACATACAATCTCATCAGAAAAAATGAAACGTACTTACACAATGTGTTTGTGTAGAGGTGGGAATGGGTAACCCACCTCACTGCAGTAGTCTATGTATCTGTTTTTTCTGATGCCAGATACCTCCAGCTCACCTCGAGTTCTCCCTGTGGCTTCAAACACAGTTTACAAGAGTGAGCAGAGGTGCTGGGGAGGGTTAGGGTGGGTGCGTTTATGAGTTTGGAGGGTGGCTGGAAAAGTTTGGATGGTGCTGGTGTGAGTGTGTGTGGCAGGGCGGGAACGTTGCTGGGGCAAGTTTGGGTGGGTCGGTGGGTCAGGGTGCCGAAATGAGTTTGGGTTGATAGGTTTTGGAGAATGCCGAAATGAGTTTTGGTGGGTGGGTGGGTGACGGAGTTTGCAGAGATGAGTTTGGGTAGGTGGGTGGGGGGTGTCTGCAGAGATGGGTTTGGGTGGGTTGGTGAGGTAGTCTGCAGAGATGGGCTTGGGTGGGTGGGCGGGGGAGTCTGCAGAGATGGGCTTGGGTGGGTGGGCGGGGGAGTCTGCAGAGATGAGTGCGGGTGGGTGGGCGGGTGGGGGAGTCTTCAGAGATGAGTGCGGGTAGGCGGGGGAGTCTGCAGAGATGAGTTTGGGTATGAGTCTGCAGAGATGAGTTTCGACTGCAGAGATGAGTTTGGGTGGGTCGGTGGGTGAGTGTGCAGAGAAGGGTTTGGGTGGGTGGGTGGGTGGGTGAGGGAGTCTGCAGAGATGGGTTTGGGTGGGTGGGCGGACGAGTCTGCAGAGATGGGCTTGGGTGGGTCAGCGGTGGAGTCTGCAGAGATGAGCGTGGGTGGGTGGATAGGGGAGTCTGCAGAGATGAGCGTGGGTGGGTGGGCAGGGGAGTCTGCATAGATGAGCGTGGGTGGGTGGGGGAGTCTGCAGAGATGAGCGTGGGTGGGTGGGCGGGGGAGTCTGCAGAGATGAGCGTGGGTGGGTGGGCGGGCGGGGGAGTCTGCAGAGATGAGTGTGGGCGGGGGAGTCTGCAGAGATGAGTTTCGACTGCAGAGATGAGTTTGGGTGGGTGGGTGGGCGCCGTGATGAGTTTCGGTGGGTGGGTGGGCGCGCGAGGGTGCAGAGATGAGTTTGGGTGGGGTAGGGGACGGTGCAGAGATGAGTTTGCGTGGGTGGGCGGGGGAGGGTGCAGAGTTGAGTTTGGGTGGGTGGGCGGGGACTCTGCAGAGGTGAATTTGGGTGGGTTGGCGCCGTGATGTGTTTCGGTGTGTGGGTGGTCACGCGAAGGTGCAGAGATGAGTTTGGGTGGGGGAGGGTGCAGAGATGAGTTTGGGTATAGGGTACAGAGATGAGATTGGGTGGGCGGGGGAGGGTGTAGAGATGAGTTTTGGAGGGTGCAGAGATGAGTTTGAGTGGGTGGGCGGGGGAGGGTGCAGAGATGAGTTTGGGTGGGTGGGCACGTCAGAGTGCTTAGATGGGTTTGGGTGGGCATGCAGGGGAGGGTGCAGAGATTAATTTGGGTGTGAGTGCGGGGGAGGGTGCCGAGATGAGTTTGGGTGGGTGGGTATTCGTGGGAGAGTGCCCAGATGAATTTTGGAGAGTGCCGAGATGAGTTTGGGTTGGAGGAGGAACAGTGCTGAGATGAGTTTGGGCGGGTGGATTCTGGGGTGGAGAGTGCCAAGATTAGTTTGAATGGGTGGGCGGGGGAATGTGCCGAGATTGTTTTGGGTGGGTAGGTGTGGGAGACTTCCGAGATGAGTTTTGGTGGGTGGGCAGGGCAGAGTGCTGAGATGGGTTTGGGTGGGCAGGCAGGGGAGATTGCCGAGAGGAATTAGGGTGGGCCGGCATGGGAGGGTGCTGAGATGAGTTTGGGCGAACAGGGGAGGGTGCTGAGGTGTGTTTTTGGGGAGCCCTGAAATGAGTTTGGGTGGGGAAGGGTGCTGAGATGCATTTGGATGGATAAGAGGGGTAGGGTACTGAGATGCGTTTGGGTGGGTGGGGGAGGGTGCTGAGATTTTACTGGAGGGAACTGTGGTTGTTTGTTCTTAAGTACAAAAAAGTTCCCTGCATGCAATTTAGTTATCTTCCAGAACAAAGTGGAAATGCAAAGAGAAATCACCTTTACTCTTCACTTGAACAATCCGTTTTGGGCAAAGTGTAAATGCTTCCTGCAAATTACTCTTGCTTGTAGAATTTACAATGGATTCCGCCTGCTTTTATCAGGTCAGGAAGACTCCACAGCAATTTATTGGTTTTCTGCCAGCATGAAAATACATGTTATTATGTATGATAGCACTGAAGACTTGCTTAACGATGAGGCAATATTGTCAATGGAAGAGCTGTATTAGCACCTTAATTTGTCCTTTCTTTCAGAAAATAATTGTCACTATGGCTGCTTATGTTATCTGGAAGGCTGTACAAAACATTTTAAACCAATAATTCAATTTCTCTTATCTGTTAGGTTGATACGGATCCTGAAAACTTATTTATTGAGTTAGATTAATGGAAATATACCATATATATATTTAAAATAGGCTTATTGTAACTTTTAAATGAATATTTTTTTGTATGGCTGTGATTTTAATTGCATTTAAATGGTTTTGTAAAATGTTCTTAAACTGTGCTTAAGGTTTGTACAATAACCAAATGCACAATAAAGAAAAAAAAGAAAAAAGATAAACCTGTTTTTTCTGGATATGGAAGGGTTTTAACTGCAGGGCATTCAGATTACATTTTAACAGGCAACCAATATCGAGAGCTTTTTTCTCCAGAGATAAATGGTAAGGGACAGGTGAACAGTACAGATTTCAGAAAAGTGATCCTTTTGATGCCTAGTCCAGGAAGAGGAGGAAGGCTTGTTTTCCCTTTTAGTTTTGCCCTTTATATGGCACTTTAGCACTACTTTTGTGAGGCAAAATCAATGGTGTAGTGAATGCTTGGAGAGTGACGACATTGTGGAGGCACACAGTCTGCATATGTATTTAGGCTGCTTAGTTTTTTCCCTCAGGTTGTACTTTAGTAATAGGATTCGTGTTGGGCCATAGGTGGCGCATTAACTTCAATGTTTTGGATCAGAGGCACTCTGAAACAGCCACTAGATTTGGTAAAGGTGAGTCATATAAACCAAGCTGGCAAATACATTTAGGACAGTAACAAATCTGAGGCAGCGTTTCTGGTATAACGAGAAAAAAAGAACAGATACCTCTTCCCCTAATGAACACACGAACTCGACCCACAGGTCTTCCATCTTTACAAGGCACTAGTCCCGTGACCAATTTGAAACTAAAGTTTAAGAACATTTGAGAACCACACTCTTGGCATGCCGATGAAGAGAACCCCCACACAAATACATTTTTAAACCTCCACAGCATGTAAATATCCTGGGATGATATCATGCGGCGCGTTCCTTCTGCGCGCTTCCCGACGAGGAGCTTTTGCTGCACCTCCTACTGGGACTCGTCGTTCCTTCAACTGTTCCTTTGTGTAAAGATGGACAAAACTGGTTTAATCGGTCACATAGTCCAACCTGACCGTAGCACAAAATAAAGTGTCAGACAGCAGTTTTGCAGATATGATCTGTGCATGTCCAAGTTGGAGAGAAAAGAAGGATTGCCAAAAACACACGTCAATAATATCTAATAATAAACTCAACTGAACAGGCCACTTGTTAGACTAAAGGGAGGAAAGGCATTGCAAGTGTCAGCATAAGACCTCTGTAGAGTTCAGGTGCAAATAAAACTGCTTCTAGAGGTTGAGGTTTGGCGCCATTAGTTTTGGCTAATACTAGTGACACTGCTTAGATTTGGCAAACAGGTGGCTCATTAGTGCTACCTTTAGTTTTGGTTCAAATGTGGTCCTTTGACGTTTTGGCTCGTGTGATGCTTTAACACTCCAATGATATTGCTGTGGATTTTTGGGATGTTAGTGAGGAGGTGGCTGGGCCCAGAGAAGTGCATGAAAGCTGTACTCCACACAGGCCAGCCGATATATGCCTGGGACCTGGGAGGAAGCCTGAGCAGTCAAAGAATGTATTTTTAGCAAAGCCAATGCGGATTGCTTTGCCAGTGCTTACTTTTGGGTCTCCTCTCCTGCACACCAGAATGTAAGATTGTAATCACTTATGAGGGGTTCTGAGTAACACTATTGCAGCACAAATAAGCGTATTTATGTGGCATATCTTCTGCATATTAATGGTCAGCATCAATGAAACGTGTCTAACCTGCATGGCGGGAACCTTTTTGTTCTGAAGTACAAACAACCGTTGTCTGCTCCAGTGAAATTTAGGATTTCTATCAAACGTGACCCTCTTTTTATTCATATACCGTGTTTTGGTTTATTTATTAAGTGCTGAAACCTGTGGGCTCGAAAGCGCTGTAGGAACAAAAACTCGTTAGAGCGCATATTTATCAGTTCAACAGGACATATGTATCCAGAGTAAGTGTACCATAAGGGTTGCTCTAAATTTGCCTAGGTGAGAGTCAGCCCGGGGGTGCAGCACACCCCTCCGTCCACCTACCCAAACTCCTCTGATCAGCTTCGACAACCCACCCCCAGCACTCTCCATAAACTCCTACCAGCAAGCATCCCGGGCCACCCACCCAAACTCATCCCGACACCCTCTCCTGCCGACCCACACAAACTGCATTAGGGAAATAAGCATTGGCAAAGCCAATAGCTTAGATTTTGTAAAGGCATTCAGCATTTGCCTTCAAGGGCCAACATGTGCCCAGGCACACTTGCATTATTGCCCTGGTATTTAGACCAGTGATGGGAAGCTGTGCTTTATGGGCTTCGGGAAGCGCACACACACACACAACAGTATCCCATACTTTAGAGTTTACTTTTGCAATGCATTACCTTTCACAGGGAAGGAAAACACAATGCAGAATGTTTGGGAGTGTCAGTGGGGTCCCCTCAGCCTTGCACTATGTAAAAGAAAAAAAATCGACAATTGACAAATTATAACTGTCCCACCCAGCCAAATGTTTAAAAAATATATATTTGCTTTTATCACACACTCAATATTTGGGTGGTAACTGGAAATGTAGACAAAAGGAGCAACCTTCTTATTTAATTATTTTTAAACTGCAGCTTTGTAATGCTCTGCATTTATACACAATACTACATTCGCACCTGGGGAAGGTGGCTGGAACAGCAGGCGACGATACACGTTCCCCACCCACTGTTCCAGCCACCCGGGGCTTTTTTTGTTGTTGTCCCAGTTTCCTCCCCAGAAAACAATCCCACTCCTTCCCCACCCCCTACGCACTTAACTGCAGGTCCACCACACCTCTGGCTCTGGCGGCCATTGAAATGGAAAGGGGACTTAGACTTTCCCTATGGTGGCGTTCATAGTTAATTATTTTTTTTCCCCTTTCGGAGATTGGCGTCGCTTACGCCAACCAATTTCCCGAGGGGAAAAAAAGGCCATTTGCACCCTGAATGGCTTTCGGACTCAGGTGGGGGCTAGGGGGTGGACGTGGCCGGTAACAGCCCAGATCCCTCGCCAAGGCCTGAGCGAAGGCTCGCGCCGGCTCAAGATGCATGCAGGGGGTGCTGCCGCTCAAAGGCGCCTCCCGGACCCAGCAAATAAAGGGCCCCTTGCCTCCAGCTCAGTGTCATGTAAATCTAAGTATTGGTCTGGGCAGTGCCTATTAAAGAATCCTGCCACACTGGGCGCAACCCTTAAACACACTTTACAATAACAGCAGGGCGCCCAGTTCTGTTGTTCAGCTGATACTTGTTCTTGATAGGCATTTGTAGTCGGTTGGCGCAATTAGTGATCGATTCAGGACTCCTCACTGAGGGGTTCGTGGTGCGTCACTAATCGCAACCAAAAAAGCAGTGAGTAGTATTAGCAATGACAGAGGTGAGCGCTTTGAGTCAGAGGAGTCTCAGGCAGGGTTCAGCAAGGCCCCGATGGCGGTGACTCTCCAGTCCCTGCCTGCTGCAGCCAGGGCCCGAGGCCGCGTACCCCGCTGCATTCCAGGCACCCAGCAGCCACACGCACCCCCAGCACGCTTTATATTAAATAAGAGAATAATTAATATGATAAGGTGAGTGACCCCTAAGCTGATGACGGCTGATGACGGCTGCAGAAGCTGGCAGCCCCTTCCCAGTGCGGTCAGAATGTTAGGAAGGGTGGGTTGCACTGCAAAATCTCACAGAGGCCGCTGGCAGACCTGGGGCCGACACTGGCTGGCAGGCTGTTACCGGCCTGTTTGCCCCCGCCGGGACATGAAAGCCATTTTGCGGCCAGGCTATTTGGGGAAAGAAATAGGGTTGACTCATAACATTCCAAGAAATTACCTGGGCTATATATGCAGCGGATTCGCATCTAAATTTAAACAGATGTTTTCCGGATTTCAGTACAAATAAGTGCGATTCATTGCTATATCCTGGATCCACTCCCATGTCCCGTACAGAGCAGCGCCGGTATCCAAGTGGACTCGTCCGATAGGTTTTCCGTGAAGCGGGGGACGCGGGGTTGCTGTTCTGCTAACGAGAATTCCAGAACACGTCTGATATTCTTAATAAACAGCAAGCTTACATTAATAAACCTAAAGAGTCAGCGGCCTTGTTCTTTTCCAACCGTTACAGTAGTCAGGCCCGCTGACATTTTCACTTTGCGCATTTTAATTAAATGCTGCAAAGTTAATGACCTGGTTGATTTGGCAAGCTTGATTTCAGTGAAATTATGATTCTTTCAAAAAGGTTCATTCGTCACTCGAAATTTCAGAATGTCAGCCCAGTTCACCGCGCGCCACTGCACGCACGCACGGAACATGGCAAGGTACTGCGTGCGCGCTTCATGGAGGGTGGGCTCAAAATGGCCGCATTTACATAAGAAAACCTATGGCGCGGAAAAAATACATGTGAATACAACAGTCAGCATATTGAGAAAGCCATGCGAGAATTTCAGGGAATTAACCTCTTAAGAGCTGCAGCGTTCAACAACAGCACTGGCAATGCCCAAAGTTTCAGTGTTTACAGTTATTTATTGAATTTTAAATTAGGAGTGCAGTAAACACGTGGAATCTACTTATCCAATAATTCAATCAGCATTGGATATAATCGAAAGACTTCTCTTCACTGCAGTGCAGAGAAGCCCTTGGACTATGTAGAATGACTGTTACTTAACCAACACTATGTTTGTAAATTGTCGGGTAAGGATGGCGATTTTAAGCGTGAGGTGAAAGATAGTTGACATGGGAGAGCTAGGATTCGTGGGGGTAGGCAGAGAAGAGCTAGGGGGGTTGGTTGGCTAGACAAGGAATGGAATAGGGAAGGTGGGGGTAGAGTGGTGTGGGGTAGTATGGGCGTGAGGTAGGATGAGTGGGGTTAGGCAGAGGTGACCTACAGTGGGTGGGTTTTTGGGGATATGCAAGTGTGAGGAAGGGTGGGAGGGCGGGGATGAATCAGGGAAGGTGTGGGTAGTGTGGGGTAAGGGTGATGGCAGAGTGGGGTGAGGTGGGAATGTGTGGAGATCGCGTGGTGTATGACAGAGGAGTGACGTTGGGTCAGAGTAGAGAGGTATGGATAACGGGGTTAGAGAGGGGTGAGAAAGAGTGGGTGGAGACAGAGTGGTGTGGGACAGGTGTGGACAGGTTGAGGGTTAGTGAGGGTGTTGGGGGGAAGTGGCGGAGGTGGTAGGCCAGGGTGATAGATTGGGGCATGGGGATTAGATGTATGCTGGCGAGGTGCGGCATGGGGATGTGGTGGTGAGGAGGAGTGGGTATATGGTGGTGTGTAGTGGAGTTACTGTGTGGAATGTGGTGCGGTTGTGAAGTTGTGGAATGATAGGGTGTTGTGGGGGTGTGTGGTGGGAAAGTGGGGTAAAGTGTTGATGTAGAAGTGTAGCGTGGGAGTGTGGTTGTGTCGGGGGAAGTGCAGTGGAGTGGTGGTGTCGAATTGCTGCCTGCAATTGTGGTATGGTGTGTGGAGTGGTTGTGATGCGACATGGTAAAAAAACCGAACCCCGTCAAAAGAAGTCCAACATAGCCTACACAATGTCAGAAACTGCTTAAAAACCAGCCCACATAAAAATGAAGTAAGCAACATTCATTAAAAAAAACACATGGATTACTATTTTTACAACTTACAAGTGCTCATGAAAAGAATGCAAAGAATTCAGCTGACCACCATGCAGGTCCATATGGCTAAACTAAGTGGCTGGATGAGACAGACTAACCCGGGCAGCAGGTTTGCTCTCACTGTGGCAGGGTCTCTATTCATGTGTTGGCTAAAATATACAAGCACATTGGTTGATGTTTTCCTGCAATAGAGTGGAGTGCCGATTGCCAAGTGATTTCTCGTGAGGGCATCTCTACGTTGTCAGTGTTGTGGTACTGCAGCCTTCTAATGTTATCAATCGCTTGTTATGGCAGAAAGTGTCAGCCAATGTCCTCATAAGAAACCACATTAACCCACATGAGGGAAATTATATTTCGCTGGTTAAAAGGTGAGCAGTGAAGTGCCATTGGCAGAGTGTTCTGTCTTCGCGTGTTTCCTCTATGTAAAGTAAACACGTACTGTGGCACGTGGAGGCACAATGCACAGTTTGTGTATAAGATGTGGGAGAAATATACATCTGGGAGAGAAGTACAATACTTCGTATATGAACAATTAAACAGCGAATAATATCACCTATGAGAAAGGGGAGAGGGACAAATGGGACATTGGTTTAGCAGCGATTTACATAAAATCAAAAGCCATTTGGTATGTCTGTGATAGTGATTGAAGCATGAAACCTTTCTGAGCATGCAACACACACTGGACTCTCTGCTCATTTCATCTGTCACAGCACTCACCCCAGCAGTGAAATGTCTGAAAAGCACACAGCATATATACCTATTTGGGCGGCTTGGGCTATTGAATTAGATTCTTTGGGGCTCATTACGAATGTGCTGGTCTGGATAAAATGCTGGTAATACCAGCTGTGGCATTTCTACTGGAACGGCACACTCCGAGTTTGCTGGTAGGGGCTCTGATCCACTAGCAGGCCTGGCCTGGCCGGTAGTTCAGACCCCTACTGGCAAATAATTGCTGCAATAACGGCACCAGTCTTAACCCTGCCAGTGATTGCGGCAAACCCATTCCATGGAATGGAACTTACCATCATTGATGGCACCTGTAATATCCTGGTGATACCAGGATATTAGGCAACCGTAATGGTAAGGCAAGTTTGCCGGTAACCCGCCAGAATTACCAGCGTGCTACCGGGAAACCCGTAATGCGCCCCTTTGACTGTTACGTGTGAACAGAGGAGTAGGATTTCGCTACATGCTTTACAGAGCTTGTTCAATCATTCAGTCCCCTTGCAGTCTCTCAAAGTGTACACGCTCAAGGCGGCACCGCCCAGCACTGATTGCTGCCAGGTCCCTCCCACGTGGCAGTGCACACCATGTTTCCCAAACAAAGCAGGCACAGGTCCACATTGCCGAGCCTAAGCCTCTCCCTCTCACACGGGGATGCCTGAGGCCATGAGGATTCCGATTGGTCAGGAATCAGTTATTGTGCCACCTAGATGTGAAAGACCTGGTACGCATAAAATTAGTTCAACTATTGCTAAACGCGCGTTAGGTGATATATTGTGAAAGGAGACCAGAAATAATCAATGAGCCAGTAAATTCATGGTGCTGTGTGTATTGCCAGTTGCCATGCCAACCAGATATTTTAATTACAGCAGCTTTTCTCTGTCTTTCCTCTGTAGCACTGACTTCGACCATACGGTGCCTCTTTGTACCACCAAATTGGGCCAAAACCAAAAAGGATGGGTCATTAGGTTGCAGGTCTTTTTATGCCGCCACAATGAATGCTGTACTCTGAGAATTGCTGGGCATGCATAGTGAGGGGCAAAAGACCCAGTCGCGCAATTTCATGGCATCGAATCTGGGAGCCAATCTATTTTTTGTGAATTGCAAACACGCAAAGCTCAAATGGGTTGAAGTAAATAACTTCCATGCCAAAAAATACGGACTTCAATGATTAGATTGGGGGTGTTAGGATGGAAAAATCTGGGCGATAGCCGGGCAAGGGACATGAATGACATGCAGCAAGTTTAATAATGCTTCTTAGCATCTGGAAATGATATTTTAAAACACACTGACTTGCTGACTACTATTTTTGGAGATTCTTTTTAGCTTTTTCTGGCCATAAGAACACCCACAAAGTCTCACCTATATCCCTTCCTCCGGGCCCACCACATGTGTCCGTTTCTGCAGAAACTGCAGCGTCAGAAGACACACCTTTGCTCCTCTCTTTGATGCTGGTGGGAGTTATGAGCGAGCCCAGTCCGCACGTGCGCCTCTGTTCCTGTTGCGCATGGGGCGGATCATGGCAAAGGAATGTGGGCGGTGCCCTGGTTTCTGTGAGGTCATCTGCTCAACGCGCAAAATACACTTGCAACACAGATGCACGAATGGCGCCGATTAGTAAGGGGCATCATTTTACCGGATGCCTGCAGGCTTAGTCTGTCCTTTGATGTACCAGCCTCCCCATTCACACCAACATGTGAAGAAGGAAAAGATGTAGGCATATTTCCACCTGGAGCCGATTTCCCGATCTCTGCCCTGCTTTGTGCACAGGATTCACATCCAAATGGCGCGGGATATCAGATCGCTGTGGCGTCCCCTATCTCAATAAGTTGGCAGAGTTCCAGTAAGGTGTACGTGAATATAGTTGGTTAAACGAGCAGAGGTTCCAGTGTACCAGCTATTGTGCGGATGGGCGCACGCGGACCAGCCACTGGCGTGCACCAGTGCACCTGCTGCAAAATCGTGAAATCCCTCTTTAAATTTAAATGCCCCTCTGGTGTTGGCCAACCAATCAAAGATGGACACCAATAATATCCATCTTAAATATGTTTATTTATATCTAAAAACGAGCCCAGTTGTCCACAAAGCAAGAACTCACCCTGACAGGCCCAACAGAAGATATGTGGGGGGCCCATGTCAACATGATGGTTGGGGGCCCACCCTTGCTTAGAGCGGAAAACAGTCTGGGGCACCCGCCGGGTGCATATATTATAATGGAGACAAATACAGCGGGTGTTAATAGCAAATTGTTATCAAGAGATACCAGACCAGCAGGGAGCTCAAACAATAAATGCACACCGAAAAGCTGTAAATCCTTCTTTGTCAGCAAGTGGCTGATGTGAGGAATTAGTGTGAAAAGGCAACAAGGTGAGAACACTTCGGGACACCCTGAGGAAAGTGATCGCCAGAAGGGCTCTAGCAAACGCAGCTTGTAAGGCGAGAGCTGTAAAGCACACTTAGTAAGCCCCAGAACCTAAGTAGTATATAGAGCAGTGGTATTCACACTTTTATGCTGAGCCTCATCTTGAGTAAAAACGTTGCTTCTGAGCCCCCCTTGAGTAAAAAACATTGGTGCTTGGCCCCCCCAGATGCCATATATGTATATCGTTTCTATTAAAATCAGTCACTGTTCTCCCTTTTGGAAGAGCCTTGCACTGCTGCTGGACTTCCTTGGGTCCCTCTAGTGGGGGCCCCCACAGTTTGAGGACTGCAAACTGGCAACATAGGGGGAGTTTTTGGGGGTCCCTCCTGATGCTTAAGGCCCTGTTCATTTGAAAAGTTTGAAAGGCCTGGATGCCGTCACTGTTCTGTAACATGTAAAAATGCATTGCTTTAACCCACTTTTGTATGTTGCCTTGCTTGTGTGAAGTGCTTTGTATGCAGCTTCAATACAGGGCCTGCTGCACTTGTGCCAGTGTGATATCGGCTTTAAAGTTATATTAGTTATTCTCTACATCTACCCATTTACCTTGACATGAAACAACATAACATTGTGCTTTTGCTATTCTTGTGAAGTTTCAAAGCAACAGAAACGTTTCATCCACTAGATTAGACTCTCCTGAGTGAGTGGTAATATGAAAACCCACTCCAAACTGACTAGGCAATGCCCTTCCTGGGTCAATGGCCCCAGGCATACGATGCAACTCTTCACGATCTCAAAGACCATCCATAAAGCTGGTGCATTCTCTCTGCAGGGGTGCAGTCCCCTTGACCCAGTACAACCATCATTTTAGGGATTTCGCTATGGATGATTCCACGATATCAAATGTGCCTTTTCATCAGAACCAGTTTCTAGCAGAGCCCCTCGTCCATTAAGGGGCATGCGGAAGATGGAGGACCGGAAGTGCTCCTTCTTTCCTCCATTTTTCACTCTCTCGTCGGTCTTAGACACGACTGCGAGAGAATATACACCGAGGAAACAATACAACGAATCTTGTTGTGTAGAAACATATTAATGGATTCATAAAGCAGCAAATTATTTGTAAGCTTGGTCGACTCTGTGATTGAATATTTGTAATTCTGAGCACTGCGATCCAAGGGAATTGAATTTTGAATAACTCATCAGCCGCCGCCTCCGTAGGCCCCGCATAAAAGGATCGGAACGGCTCTCGCGAAGCTGTGAACATTAGCTGTCATAACCCTACCGTGACAGGGACCATATTGAGCGCCTGGGGTACAACAATGCAGGTTTATTTACTGAAAGTTTATCAAAGTGAAGAAAACAATCAAGTGTAAAATAGGGGACCAGAAGGGCATCTCCATCGATCTTCATGCGCACACTGCCAAATATGCATGCCACAGATGTCTGGCGATGGAGGTTATACCAAGGGAGTAAGAGGGGGGCATATGCCAGGCTGAGTTGACAACCTCATTCAAAATGACAAATGAAGCAGGAGGCAGTAAGCCAGAAGAAAAAGAAAGTGTATACATTAGATTGACTTCATTTTTTTTATTAAAAAAAAAGACTAAGTAAAAGAGCGCCCCAGAGTCATTATGCCTTGTTCAGTGTTCACAGATGTAACACTATACGGTAGATTCTTGGGCATTATGCGCAATGTACAGCAATAATACAATCGCACGGCACCCCCATGTTGTTTACACATGAGGGGTAATGTACCCTTTAAACCATCATAAAGAGGTCATATACACCCTGCGTGATTATAACTTTGTGCAGTGATAACGTCACCGCAAACTGATACGGAAAGTGATTCAGCGGTGTAAAAAGTTAATAAAACAGAAAAACATGGCAGAAAATATAAAGTGCAGGTTACCTTCTACCTGACTTAACCAAGACTAATCTAATATGGGATACATTACTCACCGTAATCGTATTTCCACGACGCGCACGATCCAAATGCAGGAAAGTGCGCGTACAGGCTGCGTTTATTTCCTGTTTCATGGCCACGCCCCCAGCACATCGCACTGGCTGAGCATGTGCATGGGAGCCAGTGGCTCCCCATTGCACATGCTCAGTTCAGTGCAGCTGAAAAAAAAAAAAGAAAGCGTTGCTCTTTCTTCTTCTGCCACGCATCACGTGCCCCCCAGGCATGGTGGCACGCCCCACAAGGGGGGCGCGCCCCACAGATTGAAGACCTCTGCCCTAGTGTGACGTCCACTGTACCCATGATCCCTCACGCATCGAGGTCCCTCAGATTGTATTTTTTCTGATATGAGGTAGCATGAGGTGTAGCGTGAGTACAGCTATATCCAAGCAGATACTTATCAGACAAGCTCATAAGCATCCATGTGCCTTCTCTCCAAGGGGAGGAAGGGTGGGTCGCATGTGAATCTAAGCAGATACAAGCATCAGAAATATGATTACGGTGAGTAATGTAGCCCTTCTGAGGCTTGTGGAATCTGCTTAGATCACATGCTGTGCATAGATTAGCAAGCAGTGGAAGAAGGAGGTGGGATGTGAAGTTTCATGAGCGAATAAGTGTCTTAGAACCTCTTGTCCCACTTGTGTATCTGTCTTGGAATGGGTGTCAATGCAGTAGTGCTGAGTGAATGTATGTATAGAGCTCTGTGGGATGTTTCAACCCACGCATCCAAGCCCTGCAACATCGCCGTGCATTACTGGCAGCGGAAACATCAGAATGGCCATTGGAAAGCATGCTGCTTGCTCAAAACCATCCAAAAATGCGCAGTAAAAATCTGAAAAATAGGCTGCCACCCACTTTTGCCATGTCAGGGAACACAGGAGATCACTGCCTAAAACCACCAAAAGGATACAACTTCTTGTTGGGTGTTCTACATTACTCTACTGAAAGAATCCACATCAATACAATATCAGCAAGAATCATATGCTATCAAAGTAAAATCCCCTTTTAAAGATAGACAGTTGTCAAAATGGGTGCAGTACCGGTGTTCGCCACCGACCGGCGCTGGCGATCTAAATTCTGACAGGAGACCTGTATTTCAGAAGCTAAACAGTAACCTGAGTTAGCTGAGACTTCAAAAGGCTTGCTTGTCTATGAGAACTCTTCACACCTACTCTTCCCAGGCCCTACACCAAAAGGCAGGAAATTGCATGGTCCTGTTGATTAAGAGGGAGGACATTTTCCCTGCAGCCCGGAGGAAGGAACAATGGGGGCTTTGGGATGAATAGAACATGCTGATTTGAGGTGTAACTGTCAACACTGCTCTAGGAAAAACAAGATATGTGACCTCTGAGTCAAGCCAAGCTTCTAGGAGCGGGGACAAACCAATGGGTGTACTGAATTGGAGGCAAATGTATGTTTTATTAAATTGCTTATAAAATATTGTATCAAGCTGACAGAAATGTACAACTTTGGGATTCTTAATATGACAAATGCACTCACAATTTGAGACTAAACTGAAATCTGTACGATGTTCTAACACCAAACCCCGGGATTTATTAATATTGTAGACGCTGTGTTTATGATAGAAAAATGAAAACTTACTGTAATATGCCCAGAGAGGGGGTGTACCTCTTTGTAAGATTTGGTGCAAAACCAATATTGCAAAACCCACTAAAATCGTGAATAAATTGTCATTTCTGAACCCAAGCTCTTAGAAAGAGCAGGGTTGAACAGAGACCTGTCTTAATTAATTTGTGATGTACACATGTATTCTCAACAACTTGTGTATCTGTGAAGCAGGTTTGATTATAAAAAAATGATTTTCTTGAGAAACCAAAGGGGAGTGTTCTTTCCTTCAGCCATAAAGATGATACCTGATGACTCATTCTGACTCACTACTCCCTTCTCCAGTCAGAGGACAGTAAATCCTTTAACCTATCAAATCCTTAGTGGGTTGGGCATAGAAAGCCAGCCTCCACAGCCCCTTTGGAAAAACATAAAAAGAACCATTGAGACCCAGATAGGAACACTCACTTTCCACTTCAACTGATTTCTTGCGAAGCACTTTGCCGGAAGACTCCAGATCCAGAAGGACCACAGGCTCCAGAACAGACTCCAGATAGACCCCAACACCAGACTCTAGAACCCAACTCTAAAACCTTGGAGAAAAGAGGCCTAATCCACAAGCTGAATCCTTTTCAGAGGCCCCAGAATCCAGCAACCTGACCAAACTATTCAACAGCCTTGCAGTGCTGTTCGCTTCTGGCCCAGAACCCCGTGTCAGAACCGAGATCCAGAGAGCAGTGCTGTATCCAGACCGACCAGACCGCTGTGCAGTGCCGAAGAGCAGACCAGAGGCCACGCTGTGAGCAGAACCAGTGCCAGAGACCGTCCGGTGGCGAGAGCGCAGTCCCAGGCCCATTCCAGTCCAAAACTAGGAGTGTGTAGCCAGCATAGAAATGTACAGAAGCAATCTCTTAGTTTAAAATAATCTTATTCAAACCATTTCATCCTGTCAAGAACTGCAGAGAAATTGTGTGTTCATTCTGTGATTTCAATCTGTAAAAGCGTCATCTGTCATTCTGAAATCTTGATTTCACTTCTGAAAATCTACCTCCGCAAAAACGTCCGTATCTTTGGAACCACACGTCCTAGAGATTTAACTGTCATTTAAAAGCTAAGATCCTAAGCTTTCCAACAAACCCAAAACGACATCCCAACTCCTTATAGTTTTTCAGTAATCGCGCTTTACGCACTCAGAAAAAGTGCAGCGAATTGAAAACGAGCTCAATTTCACCACATGTTAAAAATAGCTGTCTTTTGCTTGCAACTGCCGAATTTCGTTTTCCACCTGATAATCACTCATGAATCATTGCTACTTTTGACCTGTACCAATTCATAGTAACTATCGCCTACCCTGAGTCTCCTTTAGTGAATTAACATCACTTTTAGAATATTTTTCACTTCATTGCAATCACATTTAAAAGTATTTTTGCCTGTTTAAAAGCATACCGGTTTTCTCTAAGCTTGCTGGGGGGAACTGGAATTTGAACTGCATTTTGATTGTATTCCTGAAAATTTTGTGCTCTCCTTTCCATCTCTTTATATTGCATAAGGGGGGGAGGGAGTGTCACAAGGGAAAAAGTGATCATATTATCTATTGTTGAAACCATATCAAGTTTATTTCCGTGCTGCATTCTTTCCCATCTTGCTTTCCTTGAACCATAAAAGTATTCTCTGCTACCTTATTCTTTCTATACAAACTCCTAAGTGATCAAAGAATTGTGCTATTGTAATATTACCCATTGTTGATCACCATTATATTCATAAGTGTGTTATCAAATATTAATTTATTCATAAAAGTGTGATATATATATATATTGTTTAATTTTTCCAATAAACTTTTTAATTTGCAAAACACACCTACTTCTTGGCTCAGTGAGGTCAGGGGGATTCAAAGAGAGGGGTGTTATATAAGGGTTCATCATCCAGATTTAAGAACTTGATATAAAAATATATAAATAAGGGCTTCCATTGGGCATCCCAGACTAGGCATTGACTAAGTTGGATTGCTGGATTGAAGTCACTTACAGCTCCATGTAGCTGCTTTGCAAATACTGTCTAAAGGAACATTTGCAATGAAAGCCAGCGTGGCTCCAGTACCTCTTGTGGAGTGGGCCCTGGGCGTAAAAGGCAGTGTCTTATTTGAAAGGGAATAGCACAGTTGGATACATCGGACTATCCACCTTGAGATGGCGTTTTTAGAGACGCGATCTCCTTCTCTGCCTGGCGCTATGGAGACAAACAGCTGATCTGTCTTTCTTAGTGGTCTGGTCTTGTCTACATAGTAGAGGACCACCCTCCTCACATCTAGTGTGTGGAGTTTTACCTCAGCAGAGCTTTTGGGTTCTTGGAAGAAAGCCGGTAGCTCAATAGACTGGTTAACATGGAATTTAGAAATGAACTTAGGTGAAAACCTCGGGTGAGTTTGTAAATCCAGTTTGTCCTTATGTATAGTAAAGAAAGGATCCTGCACTGACGGAGCTTGGATTTCAGTGACCCTTCCTATGGAAGTGATGGCTACTAACAAGGCAGTTTTATAAGTCAAATGTTTGAGACTAGATTTGTGCATGGGCTCAAAGGGGGGGCCACATGAGCTTAGTAAGTACCACATTAAGGTCCCAACCTGGTGGTGGGTTAGAAATTGGAGGGTGGCGTCTCTCTACCCCTTCCATAAATGCTTTGACAACTGGCACTTTCCACCATGGCACTTTGTTATGGGAAGTGGTGTAGGCTGATAAAGCTGCCAGGTGCACCTTAAGTGAGTTAAACACTAAACCTGCATCCAATAGTTGGAGCATATATGTGACAATATTAGAAGGCGTACAATCAACTGGGTTGATTTGCTTATTCAGGCACCAAATAGCGAATCGTTTCCGTTTGTCATAGTAACAGTGCCTTGTGTTAGGTTTTCTTGATTCTTTCAAGATATCAATACATCTCTGGGGTAAATTGAGATGTCCGAACTCTATGACTTCAGGAGCCATGCTGCCAAGTTCATTGAGTTGGGCTGAGGATGCACTGTTAGCCCCTCGTGCTGGGAGAGTAGGTTGTATCGGCACGAGAGCTTGATGGGGTTGCACACCGCCAGTTTGCGTAGGTGTGGATACCATGGTTGTCTCGCCCACATAGGAGCAACTAGGGTGAGCGTCATCGGTTCCCTGTGGATCTTGTTCACCACTTTCCTCATCAGAGGGGTTGGTGGAAAAGCGTAGGCAAACATCCGTGACCAACTCATCCATAGGGTGTTCCCCTTGGAGCCTGGTTGGAGAAACCTGGACGCAAAGTCTGGGCATTGACGATTTCCGTTTGTGGCGAATAGGTCTATAGTTGGAAAATCCCATAGGGAGAAGAGGTGTTCTACGACCTCTTCGTGTAGACGCCACTTGTGTTCTTCTGGCAGGGGGTCTCTGCTCAGAGAGTCTGCTAGAGCGTTGAGTTCCCCTGGAACATGTTGAGATGCCAGGAACATTTTCCGTCTGAGTGCCCATCTCCAGATTTTCTGTGCAAGTCCGGATAGATTTGGAGAGCGTGTCCCCCCTTGTTTGTTAATATAAAACATTGATGTGGTGCTGTCTGTTAGGATCTGTACCGACAGACTTGTTAAATGGGGTTTGAATGCTTGGAGGGCTTTGAACACTGCTAGAAGTTCTAGCACGTTCATGTGTTTCTGAGCCGTAGAGTGAGACCACAGGCCCTGAGCTGTGTGGTGAAGGTAGTGCGCCCCCCCGCCCCGCTAGTGAGGCATCTGTTGTGACCACTTCTTTTATTTGTGGATCGTAGAAGGGTTTCCCCGTGGTCAGATTCTCTCTCGTCCACCAGCGAAGATTTTGTACTAGTGTTGGCGAAACAACCACTAGATCGTCCCACTTACCGCTTGCCTGGACCATTGTTTTTCACCAACCACTATTGTACGGGACGCATGCGCAGGCGCGCGTGGGGAACCAGTTAAATGCAAGATGCCATCATGCCTATTAAGCGCATTGCTTTGCGTACCCTTATCTGGCGGACGGCCTGATAGTGTGGTATTTGCAGTAACAAGTTCTTTACTCTCTCCTCTGAGGGAAAGACCAACCCTTCCTCTGTGTTTAGAATAGCTCCTAAGAACTATTTGGAGGTGGTTGGCTCCAGGCTTGATTTTTTCTCGTCCTTTAATAGAAGTGCTGTAATTTCCTCTAGAAGAATCCGTTGATGTTCTTCTGAGTGTACCTTTTGTCTTGGGGGGTGATCGCAAGGTTTTTGAAGAAGTTCTACACAGTAACCCCCTGCTACTGTTGACAGCACCCATCTGTCTGAGGTAATACCCTCCCATTCGTGGGTGAAGTTGGAAATTAGTCCTCCTACTGGATATGCATGGGAGGGTACTTGGAGCGGAATGTCACTTGCTCTGAGGTGGCATGCCATCTCGAGCTTGGCCTCTGCCCAGAGTACCACAACATCTTTGTTGTCCTCGTGGGTAGCCCTGAAAGGATTGTCCTTGGTTGGTGCCATAGGAACCCTGGCCCTGGTTGTATCCAGATCCCCTCTGTGAATTCTGTCCCCGAAAGCGGCGAAAATTAATGTTGCCCCTCTGCCCAATGGGTTTTTTCCTGAGCTGGCCTAAAAAACTTAAGGGTTTCGTATTCATCTTTAGCAGTTTTTAGTGCATCTTCTACCGCCTTGCCAAAGAGCACATCTTTTTCCACCAGCATATTAATTAAGGTGGCCTGTGTTTCTGGCCTGAAGCCTGATTGGCAAAGCCATGCATGTCTTTTAATGATAGTGCCCTCTGCGATGATTCTACCCACATTGTCTGCTGCATCAAAGTTTGACTTTAGGAGACAAGTAGACACCGCTCTACCATCTGCTGCCACCTGGGCTAATTGGGACTTAAGTGGCTCAGGTGCAGAAGAAAGTAATGCTAAAACCTCATCCCACTTGTGGCAGTTGAAGCTTGCCAGAAGTGTAGCATTATTTGCGATGCGAGTCTGGTAGGCTGCAGAAGAGGCTACTTTCCTGCCCATTGCGGAAATCTTTTTGCTCTCCTTGTCCGGAGGACCCTCGGAGGAAGCAAGGGGAGTGCCTGCTCTTTTCCATGTGGTGGTAACCACCAGGGAGTACGGTTTTAACTAGCCTCTTATGTAAAGAGGGTCGGGAAGGTGCAGGTCTGAACATTTTTTCAACACGTGGGTTAACGCGCCGTGTGAGGTTGGGTAGCTCTAAAGAAGGTTGGATTCTGCACTGGACAGACTTTAATATTGGAATAAATTGGCCTACTGTTTTTTTTTATCTCCCAACAATTGCTCAGCAAAGTCTGTCTTCTACCATCTCCGGGGTATCTATGCGGAAGTGTTCTGCCGCTTTTGTTAGAACTTCGTTGAGTAGGGGTTGGTTGTCTATAGGGGAAGTCTACTACTGGAGGATTCTGATTAATGGGTAAATCGAAGGAGTAAATGTTGGTCTCCTGGTCTGGGTCTTCATCGTCCCCATCATAGAATTCATCTAGGTCCTCATCCATAAATTGAGGATCAGATGCATCAATAAACAAAACATCCTCCTGTTCTTCATCTGGATGAACTTCAGGGTCATACAGATCTAAAACTCTGCCCTGAGTTGGGACATCAGTACAAACCCTCTTAGAAGGGGGTTGAGACACAGTGGGTCGGGAGCTCGAAGGGGCTGAGGTGGGTGGGGTGGTCTGAAGGTTTAAAAGCTGTTCAGGGTGCTTTTCGAAGAAGTTCGCAATGAAGGACATCCTACGCATAACCGTGTCGATGTCCTCTTGCGGACCAATCTTTCGAGCTTGGAATGACAATTTCAGGCTCGGAGTCGGGCAGGACCATGTCTTCATTGGTGGGTGGTGTCATGCCTGCGCCATGGGCGCATACATTGGCGATCAATACGGACCTTATTCCCTATTTGCGAGACTTTGGTGCTTTTCTATTTTTTCCAACAAACTACACTTACCACAATGCACTTGGCGATAACCATCTATTCCTGGCTATTCCTATTGGTCATCATCGGAACTACAATCCCCAGAAGCCCTAGGGATCAGCTCTGCTCCCACCAGCTCAGGAACAGAGAGGGAGGAGGCAGATTGTTTGCAGGTGTGCTGATCCAGGTGCGACCAATTAGCCTGCCTTTGTGCTGGGCAGGGCGGTATATAAGCTGCTGCCTGCAGGGGCTCAGTCTCTTGCATTAAGAGTCCTTCCAGCACCTTTTTGCTTCGAGCTACGGATCTTTGTATGCAGTTCCTCTTTACTCCTGCTTTTGATCCAGTGCCCTGCCGGGCTCTCTGCATAGCAGCCGATCACGCTCCGCTGCTACCTTCCATCCTTGCCTTCCTGGATCCAGCCTTGCAGCCGATCACGCTCCGCTGCTACCTTCCGTCCTTGCCTTCCAGCCGATCACGCTCCGCTGCTACCTTCCGCCATTGCCTTCCAGGATCCAGCCTTGCAGCTGATCACGCTCCGCTGCTACCTTCCGTCCTTGCCTTCCAGGCTCCAGTCTTGCAGCAGATCATGCTCGGCTGCTACCTTCTGCCATTGCCTTCCAGGCTCCTGCCTTGCAGCCGATCACGCTGCGCTGCTACCTTCTGCCCTTGCCTTCCAGGCTCCTGCCTTGCAGCCGATCACGCTACGCTGCTACCTTTCGCCCTTGCCTTCCAGCCGATCACGCTCCGCTGCTACCTTCCAACATTGCCTCCCAGGCTCCTGCCTTACAGTCGATCACGCTCCGCTGCCTTCAACCTACAGTATGAGTCCGCTGGGCTTTCAGTCCTCCTGCAGCCTTCTACAGTCAGCAGCCCTACTCCTCTGGGCTCACTCCTTTCTGCCCGGCCCTTCTGGGCTCTTTGCCATGCAGCCTGCTTCACTCCGCTGCCCTAAGCCCTTTCCCTCTGGGATTCCTTCCTTACAGCCCTGCTCCTTTTGGGCTTGCTCATTGCTTCCCTGCTTCTCTGAGCTTTCAACCTTGTACCCTACCGTCCTCTGCTATCCACAACAGTTTACCTACATTATTTACTTTCAGTTATTGCTGTCCCCCTGTTTCCTGTCTGCTGCGCCCTTGCTTTCTTTCTCGTTTTCAACCCTCAGTTCTTTATCCCTATCCAATCCTGTTATGCGGCTTTCCCTTCATTTCCTTCTGCTAGTTGCTATTCAACTTCCTTTTCCGTGGATTTGTCTGTTAGTGTCTTCTCTTGTACTGTTTGTAGACCCCTTGTTCAGAGCTGGTCTGTTGGTTTCCGTCAGGCAACCTCTGCCCCTTCCCTTGTCTCGTTTCTGCGTTACAGACACCCATAGCTGTTCTAAGCCATGAGCAAACAGCGTGGGCCTCTGTTATAGCAAACTGTGCAGAAGGCTAGAGTTTTCCTAAGGTCCGTGGAATACTCTTTTCCTATATCTGCATACACCCCAAGAGGGAATCCATTCTGTACCTTTTTCCTTGCTACACTTGCCTACTCTTTGTTCTCTTTTCTTTCAGCTGTGTGTGTACTATTCTGTCCACTTTACTTTGGCACAAGCACCCAAACCCTTCCTGGGTGTCCTGTGCCACTCTTAATAGAGTGCCATCCGTGACAGGTGGGATAGGCTTAGGCCGAGGGTCTTTAGGTCTCCCATTGGATAGGTCTTTTGTAAGGGAGGTTTTATATGTCTTATGGTGTTTGTCCCCACCCTGGTTCCCAGAGAGTGAAACTGACTTTTTGGGGCCTGACGTCTTACTAGTTGAATAACGTCGAATTTCGTGTGTGGGGGTGGAGGTTTCGTTTGCGATGAATGACCCTCGGATGTTGTTTTTCGCGAGGCACCCTTGCCGTCTTTCAATGTCTTACCGTCTTTTGACGTTTTACCATCTTTCAACGCCTTAGTCTTGTCATGCAGCGATCTGGATCTAGATTGCCCAGAGGAAAGGGATTCAGTCAACCGTTCACGGGGTGCCGAGCGTTGTAGAGTACTCGATAAATCGGACGAGTGTCGACTGGGGGTTGTGTGGTTTGTGTTGTGTGTAGTTGGAACACTACCGCCGCTGAGTGCAGTCCCCACAACATGGCCTCCGGCTGGTCATACGGGGTTGGGGGCTTGCGTTTGGGTAGCGACCGTTACTCCAGAGCCCTCGCTGTCCGAAAGTGTGGCGTTGCTGCCATTGCTGAAGGCTCCCTCCACCTCCATGGCCTCGAGTTGCCTGGCCTGGTGGGCCCAGTGCTTAGTGGAATGGTCTTTCAATGTCTTAGGCTTGAAGAGCCTACAGGCTTGACAAGACGTCTCAACGTGATCTCTCAGGGGACACAAGTTGCAAAGGAGATGTTTGTCTACCAAGGGGAACTTACGTTTGCACTTAGGGCAACACTTAAATGGGGTGTTCTCCATAATACTGGGTAAATGTGATGGCAGCTGGGCGAACAAAGTGTACGAAGGGGAGAATATGAATTCTACAAATGGCCTCCCCCTCTCGCCCTACTGTCTGGGCAATGAGGCCCAGGGCGGCCTTCCAAGGCCGTTCGGTCCGTCATGATGATTTTCAACGCTAGTCTTCTTTCTGATTCTTCTGAGTGGTATTACGAAGTTGAATAAAGGATAGAAAGATAAACTATCTTAATTAACAAAGTCAATGGCTAATTTGCCGAAAGGAACTCCTCTATACGCGTCCCTCTAGCATTGCGGAAAAAAATAATCTGAGGGACCTCGACGCGTGAGGAATCATGGGTACAATGGACGTCACACTAGGGATAGTATTACTGCCACACCCTGTCGACGTCCCTTTTCGAGTTTCGAAAACAACAACTGTAATACTCTGCACCTTCCACTAGATGGTGGGCTATGCACAGCATGTGATCTAAGCAGATTCTACAAGCCTCAGATAGATATATATATATATATATATATATATATATATATATATATATATATATATATATGTATATATATATAAATGAGAGGGAGAGAGAAAGAGAGAGAAAGAGAAAAAGAGAGAAAGAGAAAGAGAAAAGGGGAAAGAAAGAAAGAACGAGAAAGAAATATAAAAAGAAAAAGAGAGAAAGAGAGACTGGTTATACAAATCCACACTGTTTAGCCCTCAGCTACCAAATTTTGCATGGATTCCTCTAATTCACTCCGTAGACGCCCTCATTTACTGATGCGCTGTCTGATTCACTACAGTAGGCACTAGAAGGAGGCACAATTTTGAAAAGTGTCTGAGGCAAAATGTTTGAAGTGTTGGTTATTACTTTGAAATAAAATAAAAATGCTTTAATAAACATTTTAAGGGAAATTAAAACATTTTTTTTTATCACGCCACCCCACACATGGGAAATGACAAAGTTACAGTTTATTTAAGTTCATATACGAGAAGAGAGCACAATCAATCAATCTTTCTTGGACATTTTCTCAAATGTGCTGAAGCCATTGAATGACTGAAGCATGCCTCACAAAAAACGGACATCACTTGGAAAAGCTTCATCTGATGCAAAGGGAAAATCAACATCAAGAGCTTCTGAAACAAGATCAACTCTCTCCAGGGTAAATGAGACACCAGAGCAAATTGGAGCAAGACTTGCCAACAAGAGGGCAAGAGCAACATCCTCCGGGGAACATGAAACACCACTCGATCAGGACACGGGCAACGCTGGGTGCCCCAGCTAGTAAGCTTATAAAAATAGAACCCTGACCGGCACGAACATAATATAAGCAATCGTACGAAGAAACTTAGAGAGAACACCATTCCATGCATAGACATCCTATGACAAACATCTTACTGGAAAAAATAGCAAAGTATGGCGCCATGAAAAATATCCTGTAAGCATACACGCCCTATTGATCAATAACAGAAAATAATGTACCATATACATATACAGCAAACTCCGAATTTACAGGATAGAGAAACATAACATTCTGAAGTGCAACTTAAATATACATAAAAATCTCTCAATAGCCTGGTTATCAAAATAACACAATGGCAATACAAATTGTGCAATAGTCAATGCACGTCTTAAGATATGCCATGTGCATATTTTGTATTCTTACGCATCATGTAAACACAGGTTGTGCTCAAGCTCACATTTCATTTACATGACCTACACACATACACATATGATTCCATTGCATACAGTCATTGTTCAGAACCTTCTTCGCTTTATATCTTAAATACATTAGGAAATAAATCTCATTGAGGTGATAAATCCACCTCGCAAAATACCTTGTCATCACACTGTAGATAGTCATATTGAAAGGACATCAACAGAAGGACTGACTGTAAATGAAACTTCCTTTCTCATAGACAGTACCTTAAGTTCAGTTCCTTATTCATTCTCCCCGGGGTCACCATAGTCAGTCTCTCTCCCTTTGTCACAAGTGCTCTAACCTCAATTACTCCAAGGCTCTGAAACTGTAACTCAGGGATTGACTGGCCAAATGATTCAATGTTAAAAACGGACACAGCGAAAGCTAAAGCAGTTGTTAAGTATGGCAGTTGCATTTTTGGGATCGGTCGGAGTAAGGAACTCAAAGTTATGGAAAATGCTTTCACTGAAGGACTTTTAGCTCTCCCATAGCAGGCTCCTCATTTTGCAGCTCACAGAGAACTGAATTTGCCGTTTATCGGTGATGCCTTAGCATGCGCCTGTATTAACCCTAAAGCTCTGCTTTCTAAACAAATCCTGCTGAACGTTTGGGCTAGTGTTAGAGCCTTTAAAATTCAGTGTCTAAGAGGTGGGAAAAACTCAGGCAAGTATCAAGTGGAGTCGCAGAAAATATGGATGTTCCTTGGGAGAGCCATAAAGCGACTGTTCTAAAACAATCACTATCTAATCTACGTTTTACTAACAGAAATCAAACAGAAATGGTCAAATCTACTAATCTGCTAATCGACATTTTACTGGGAACAGTGGGCACTACTCCTTAACATTTTTTTCTGTGTAAGACTATGGGCGTAATTCACAGAGCGTTTTCCAAAGGGGGTTTGCCATTATAAAACGCTTCTGTGAATTAGGGCCACATTTTGTTTTAAATACCAAAGCATGTTTTTCAGGGGTCGAAGTGAGCGGGAGCGGTTGGGAGCGGTGCTCCTCTACAGTTTTTAATTAAGTTTTACAGCTCCTATACTTTTATTTAAAAAAGAAACCGTTCCGGAACGGTTTCGTTATAAAAATAACAGTGTAGGAGGAAGTTGAAACTTGCACTGAACATTCCCTTAAACAGCAGGCAAATGTGTTTGGGGGGTTTTATTGTGTGTGGGAGGGTGCAGATCAATGGGGTTTGTGAGGAGCGGGGCAGGCTAGCAGGGAACATAGTTCCACTACTTCTTTCCTTACACTTCGACCACTGGTTTTAATTGTTTAAACCAGAATAGAAATAGAGTCTGGCATAGAAATAGTTGTGAAAATAGACTTCCCATTTTGCCCTACATTCTACGAAACACTGTCATTTTCTGTTGCTCTGCATCACATTCAATCCCAAGGAAACATGATGCAACGTCTGATTGATAAAAGGTTTCCGCCACCTTCAACTGGCTCTCATTTTTCTTTTGAGTGCTAACACTGAAGAAACTGCACAGGCATTTAAAATCCCACTGGGCCAATTCTTAAAGTTTGTTCATTGTTAAACCGACTGGAATGGGCACTCTCCTCACTCCAGTAGGCAAGGGGGTTTTACTGTTGCAGGTTACTATTTGCATTCCACACCTTAAGCTTGTTGATGTGGTACAATTCAGGCAGCTTACAGCGATCCGACTCATGTACTTTAGAAGTTAGTCGATAGACAACTTTGGTGATTGTATAGGGGCCATACCATCTAGCCAACTTTTGTTTAGTGTGGGTGGTAACAGGACCATGCCTTGGTCTCCCACTTGAAAAGTATGTAAATGGAAGTCTATGCTGTATTCTCTTTCCAACAATTGTGTGCTTCTTGTAATTGGTTTTTCACCAACTGCCGAACAATTGCCATGCTTTCTTGCGTGATTCTGATCATGGGGTGATCATTAGTCTGGCGGCTTTTGCCCCGCCCCACTATTCTGGCAGATGTCTAGGACATCTCTGGGGTTTGCCCATACACCAGTTTTAAGGCACACAGTGCCCATGGAACAAAGTCCTCCCAGTTCCATCCATCTTCTGAGACTAGTTTCTAGAGGATGCACTTCAGGTTTATTTTTAAGTATTCCACTAAACCGACCACCCGGCAGCATGCCCCCAGTTCCCCACGAGAGTCGTTTTCCTGTAATAGAAGAAGAGAGGAGGGAGACCCACAATGCATGTGCCCAGCTGTGTGAGAACAGCCACACAGTGCAGCCAGGTGATTGTGGCATTCAGATGCAGCCGCCACCGGTTCTCCTAAACCAGAAGGTACTTGTGGAGAAACAAAATCCCCTCTTATACATGGAATTTATCAGCGGGGCGGCAACTAACACAAGCAGAGACATTGGACTTCCCAGGCTGCCACGACCATTCCGTCTTGGGTCAGCGTGATGGACGTGGAAGAGGTTTATCCCGCTATTTCTGAACTCACTGGAAACATCACTGCCTGTATGGGGAAGACAGGGCCAGATTAGCCACGGAAAGGGCACCAATCCAAACAGAGAAAGAGGGTTATAAGCAAGGAAAAGTAAGCAGGAAGTGTGGGTTGTTTGGGTGAGGTCAGCAGAGGTGGAGGACCAACTGACGAGCAGAAGGGAGGGAGGAGCACTGGAGTGTGGAAACATTTTCTGGAGAAGGTGAGGTATTGGATAGTGAGTGAAAGTTGTACTGCAGTCTGAGTGTGTCTTAGTGTGTCAAGCGTGGTGAGTATAGTTGGTGCAAGGAGTGATTGTGAAGTGAATGGTACAGGTTGGAAGGAGGGTGGCTTAGTAGTAGCTGGGAGAAGGGAGTAGTAGTGGTTTGGAGGGAGAACAAGTGGTTTGGAGTGAAGAGTGGCTGTTTGGAACAAGGAGTAGTGGTTTGGAGGGAGGAGTAGTATGGAGACAGTAGAAGTGTGGAGGAGGCAGATGCAACATCAAATGGTGGCGGCAAGACCTATGAGTGAGGATATCAAAGGAACAGGAGATTGAAAGGAAGAGCGAGGTGAAAAAGTAGCAAAGGGAGAGAGTGAGAGTGGGCGTGTTAGGTGGATCTGAGTTAAGCAGAGTATTTGTACGGCACAATCCAACATCCTGGTAGAAAACTAACCACTGGATAGAGTAGGGATAGCTAGGAAGTCCCTTAGGGAGTTTTAGTTAGAAAAGATAGTTCTGCTGATAGGTCCTGTGAAAAACCTAAAACCTAACCACTTCCCTCTACCCAAAATCCTCTACACAGGTGGCCCACGGAAAGGCCATCGCTTTTGGATCCCGACCCTGGGGGTGGGTATGCGAGGGAGGATCACCTGGGTGGAGGAGACCCGGGGAATGGAAGCAGAGTGTCTTTAGGTAAGACATGGTATGCCCCATTTCCATTCCACAATGAACCCTCTGTCCATGAAGCCTTTATAGGCTATTGTCAAACCCCCACCCTTCCTTATTTACCAAACAAACCTGCGGTAAAGCATCCCTAAAAAGGAACCGGAAAAAGAACATCTTCTCTTATGGGCAGACCAGACCCACATTCATCTACTCTGGGTAGATCAAGCAATGGTCAAAATACATCCTAACCTTTACCGAACTTCATAGATTACCACTCTTCCCCACTGTCACATATCCTACATATATCCCATTTAGTTCCCTTTGAGACTGGGACGAGGAAGAGGCAACTAGGAGGAATGCACACTTCCACCTATGCAGACCACTTTGGTACTGGGACGAGGAAGGGGACTGTAGCACACCATTCTGAAAGTCAGGCTTGTCCCAATGATAGATTTAATTGTCATCAGGCAAAAGACTTGCACCTGTCACTGCAAAAGCCGGTGAAAAGGACGCAGGCAGCTGCAGGAGAGCGGGAAGGATGCAGAGGTTGGAGAGAGCCGTGAAGGACTCCAGAGCCCTGCAGATCTCCGAGCCGTGTGACCCCAGCTGGAGCTGGGGGACACAGAAGCTTCCACTTTGCTGCAGGAGGCAGCACAAACTTCAGAAAGAGGCGAGCGCGGCTCACTGGTGCTTCCGATGTGAGAGAGGAGAGCAAGCAAAAACAGAAGAAAATCGCACAAGCACCCCGAGGAGCTGCCACAAACCAGTGAGTTGCAGGGAGAGTGCACTCGTACCGGGGCGCTCAGGGGGCTTAATCTGGGACAAAGAAGGGGCCGAACAGATAAATGCGTATAATTAATCTGTCTGGAGACCCGATAGACATTGTTAAGTGTCGAGAGAATTATCAAGCATTGAATACTGAATTAAAGGAATGTTATGCACAAGTGAAATGAAAATACCACACGAATGGAGAGAAAGTGATGTGTATTTACGAACAGAGTGAAATTAAGAAAAAAGCATTTATGAACAATGTAGGGGTATTTGAGAGGATGTCGGTGATGCAGTTGGTGTCTGGTATCCAATCTAACATGTGTCCCTTTTCGTGCGTGGGTAAGCAGATTCTTTTGGTAAAGCCTTGGTCTTTCATAGAGTTGGCTAGGAGGTCTACCTGGGTGTCCAATGGGACCTAAGTTGAAATCGCCCATGATGAGGACTTTGGAGAGAGGTTTCATATTATTCGCCTGAAGAGATGTAATATCATCTTCAAATGTGGACAAGGCGCCTGGGGGCCTATGGATAATATGTAGGGGGAGTGTGCAAGTGTGTGTGAAAGTGATTTTTAACGTGAGGATTTCGCTTGCAGTGAAAGGGAGTTCCGTCTCGATTCTTATGTTCAATACTTCCTTAGCTATTATGGCTACTTCACCTCCTTTCGATTTTATTCTATCCTTCCAGAATATGGAGTACCCCTCAGGTATGGCTAGTGAGAGGAGAAGGACTGAAGCAGTGTGGAGCCATGTTTTGGTGACTGCGATGAAGTCAAGATCATTGGTTTTTATAACATCGGCAATGTCCAGCGCATGGGCAGTGATAGATCTGGCATTGATAAGTGCTCCTTTTAATGCAATATCATTGGTTGTGGCTGGGACCTTAGGGATGAAGTGAGCTTCAAGGAGTGGATGAATTTTTACTGTATGTGCCATTAGGAGGGTTGAGGTGGGAGGTTCTTTTGTGGTGGTTGGACTGGCATTAAAGTGGGAGGTAATCACTATGCTGGGGAGACTGTAGGCCGTAGGCTTTTTTGGCCATGGATGCCTAATATTTGTGTCTTGTTGGGCTGTAGGTAGGAACGTGGTGATAGTCAGTTTTCTAATGAGACCCACAACAGATGGTGGAGGGCTAAGTTGATGGATTGATACCTTTGTCACTGTGGGGAAAAGATATTCCCTGAATCGTCCCACTCTCCATTTCCCTCCACTGCTGCTGTAAGCAATTATCAATCTGTTGCAATCATTCATTTAGTCAGTGAATTGCCAGATGGCGAACAACTCTTGACAATTCATCCTTGATCTCTTTTTTGAGTCTGTTGTGAAACAAATTGTCCGGAGTCATTTTGTACCCTCTTTATCACAGTAGACACCTTTCTGAACCTTGTGAGATAAGAAAGCTCAGCTATATATCTATATAAATTAAACAATGCTCCCACTGCATAAACTCAATCTATCGATCACCTCACGAAACACCACCCCTTAACTGTACACCCAACCACCCCAAATGCATTGCTGATCCCAACACCCAAACATGACATATACTTCTATGTCCAGGGTGGCACCTTCTACGCTGCTAAATCGCTAAACCCATTGGTATGCAGATGCAAGCTTCTATGTTAGGTGCTTCTATACTACATTTACTACCCTAAGGTGAGAGGCAGATGGAGGTGATGAGGAAGACGGGGGAGGTTGGAAAAGAAACCAGGCAACTATGAAGAAAAGCATGACCTGGCTGAGCTCGAAATCACGTAGCACAGCGAGAGAGGTATCGAGTCAGAGTGTTTTCGACCAATCACTTCCCCAGCCTGTCGCCAATTAGCTCTTCACAAAGTCACCTTTTGACCCGTGGGGTGGCCCTGTGTAGCGAGTGGATTCACTGCTGGACTTCATCGAAGGAGGGCGTTCACGACATTCTCTGCATAAAACGAGTCCATCAGTTATAACCACTCTGCAAATGCGCTGTCAAAGGCAATGCTTCATCGATCTGGAAACTGCATCAAGCGTTGATGCAGTGCATCCCCCTAGAAGATGGAAACCGAAAGCTGAGCCAGCAATTTTCCTGCTGGGTATTGACATTATAAAGCAGACGTCTTTCGAAAACGGCCTTATAATATTGTGACGAACAACCTTATGCTTCTCGGGTTTCATTTTTTACTCAACACACTTTATGCAGCAGGAGAATTTGTCACAATGATATGTTTTTTATATAGCGCTTCATGACAGATACCTTTAAGAATTGTAATATTTTCATAGCTGTTCATTGTGCTTAGAATGATGATGGGGTTAGTCAGCTACACAAAGATTCGCACCTGTGACTGGAAGCAACATACAGGTCTTACTTAGAAGCAAGCGTGTAACCCTCTGAACGATCTTACCAATGCCTTTGACATCAATGTCAAGTATTGACATCAGAAAAGACTGCTATATCCAGGGTACGACAAGAGAAAACATTTTTTTTTTAAAGTAACCCAAAAAAAGAATTAAGGAGAAGGGAAGCAAGATACTAAAATGTGGGAGGCTATTGTGGAAAAGAGGGTCACTGTGAGGTTAAGACCATTCACGAGGATCGCCCATCCAACCCCTCGAGACAGCATATACACTATGCTGCTCAGGGACAACACCAAAAGGTGTTACGGAGAAGTCACCAGCAACCCATGCTGCTAACTAATTAAAGAAAGGAAGGTAAGGGTAAATATCCTAGAGAAACTAGAACCTGCACTATGCCTACGTCAAGTGACCAATAAACCCGACCGCCAGGCCCGGGTTCATAGACCAGAGACCCTGCACAGTGGCACGCAGTATGACAAAAGGAAAACAGTCTACAAAGAGATGTGCCCCCCCCCCACGCCCCAACATAGACAGAGTCCAAGGGATTGCACACAGGACAAAGTTCAGGGGTAAGCCATGAGGTCCAAGTCCAGTGAGGAACAGAATACTCATCCTAGGACAGTTGACACTTTGGTTCAAGACGTGAGGAGTACGACACAAGAGAAGGCAGATTGCATCCCCCTAATGTCAAAGAAGGAAAGAAGGAGAGCGACCCTGGCGGAACCCACTCGTGGAAGCCCTCCACACAACCAGGAATCAGAGGGAACACAGAAAAGCAGCTAAGGCGAACGCGTGCAAGAGGCCAATGGCATAGTCGATTGAGGCTGTGTCCTACACACAAATGGGAAGAATATGTGGCAACAAAGTCCTGGGGCAAATGCTGGGGTGGAGCAAGCAGGATTTGGGGTACCGGTATGACAACAGAGGGAATAGGCAGGGACACAAGGAGAAAAAGGACACATCAGAGCTCTTGAAGTGGAGACTTGTTGTGAAGCAACTGATCTAGAATTGAGTGGAAATTCGTTTCCCACTTCGTATACGGAAGCAACAAGACACCATGTCAGTGGACGCACGCAGTGGTCCATGGGAATTGCATTACACAACCACTACTAATGCACCTCTGGTCGACAAGCCACCGGGGCAGGCGCCAAGACCCCACGGCAACAGTGCCGTTTGACAGATATGTCCCTGCATAACCGTTCATGTTAATCTTAATTTATTTGTAGAAAAACACACTGCAAAGCATAATTCCTGAGCGGCCAGTGAAACAAAACTAAACGGGTATGGGAAAATAGAACAGTTTTGGCTTGTATGTAGGCAGGGTATGGGCATTTTCCAGTCACTACCATAATGCTACTGCCTAGCCATAATATGGCAACGACAGCCAAATAGAGTTAGTACCTGGACATATTATGGCAGTGGCTAGCAAATGCCTATTAAAAGCCTATACAGCAGCAAAAACGTATGGCTGTGCCAATGCTTGTTTTTAACAGGAAATGAGTGCAACAAACGGATGTAAGGACATGCGTATTTGTTATAAAGCAAGTTGCTGAAGGCAGACTTGGTTAAGCTACTTGTATTACGGCAGCATATATTTTGCAGCAGCAATTAAAGCCATTACATTTCAGAACACTGCTTATAAATAATATTATAATAGGCCATTTCAGCAAATAAGTCAAACATGCCAAAACACCACCCAGTAGCCATCCTTGGATATGCACCTCGAGTTTAGAGCCACTAAGCAATACATTGTGGGTATGCAAGTTAGCTGGAAAGCCCGCTTCCCGCACCAAAGAATTACTTGTGTCTGTCTTTTGGGGACACGCCATTTTATACACAGCTTCATCAACCAAAGACAGACCGCTCAAGGATGCAGACCAACACAAACGCATTTCATCCTCATTTGAGCTCATAGGTACGATACAGTCTGACATCCCACTGACATGCCATTGGCATCCCCATAAAAGCACATACCTTGCTTAAAGACCTTCCTGGAGGGTGGGGGTGTATTGGATGGAGAGGGGCAGCTAGGGGTAGCAACTGCCATAAGGAGAAGCATGGCCACAGGCGGTCAATGGAGAAAAAAAAATGCCAAACACCATTCGCAGGTATTCACCCCTTCTGCCCAACGGGCAGACACCCCCCTGCCCCTTGTGAGGCTAGGGAGGTGAGCCCGCTCCTGAAAACCCTCCGTAGGGGTCGAGGAAAGTGGGACCTCGTTGGGAGGGACTTCCCCCTTTGGGGACAAGGATTCCCGTTCCAGTGAGGAACTCCCTAAACCACCTACTATAGCCGCATACATAGGACTGCTTGTTATAAAAAAATAATGTGACATCTTTTCATTTGGCTGAAGGCAATGCAAAGAGAAACCCACATGGAAAAGAAAAGGAAGAAGTCTCTAACAAGAGACGGATATTTAACTGGGACGAGTCCGATGAGAGGAGTAGAAGAACTTGCCTTGTGAAGGTGCAGCGAAGGCGTGTCGCAGAGCCTGCGACTTTCAAAGAGGCAGAGAATGCCAGTTACAAACGCCAGAGGTCCGGCATGTGCCAATGCGAGGAAAGCATTGTGAGGAGGAAAGAAGGAACGAACAAACTATCCAGTGGTGGCGTGACCATAAATGAAGCGTGGTGGGCAGGATGTCCCAACAACGATGTCAAGATCACCATTGCAGGAAAGTTAATAGCTTCCAATCAGGGATGTTATTTCACCAAAATGCCAGGGACAGCGGAAGTGGGATTACACAACCCTTGACCTCTGGAGACATAACAGGAAGTGATGTCAGTTGACCCCACGTGAAGTGGCATCAAAGAAAGTGATGGAACACAACCTTTCACCCCTAGACAAAACAGGAAGTGGCATCACATAGCATTGTTCCTAAGTACGCTACAAAAAATATGGTTACAATATCACTGTAATGTGATACACATTTCATACAAGAATGGATCACCATATGTTTAGTTAATATCAGTGTGTACAGGCCCATATTACCAAATTACTGTGAATGCAAGCAGACGTCCAAGGCCAAATGATAATGATGTGCTGTTACGTAGCACTTACGCTTAACCGCTTTATATAGAACAAATATACATACAACATCACCCAACCTGTGTTGGTACTCATTTATCAACCTTAGAAGGATGAAAGACTGAGTTGGCCTTGCTGGGATTCAAGCCTTTTACTTACTTACTTACTTACTTACTTACTTACTTACTTACTTACTTACTTACTTACTTACTCACACACACACACACCCCCCCCACACACCCCCCTCCCCCCCCCACACACACACACACACACACACACCCCCCCCACACACACACACACACACACACACACCCCCACACACACACACACACACACACCCCCCCCACACACACACACACACCCCCCACACACACACACACACACACACACCCCACACACACACACACACACACCCCACACACACACACACACCCACCCCCCAACAGTGAGCACTGGCTATCGTAAAATGAGCAATTACATGTCTGAATGTTCTGTCAGAAAGCAAATTACACTCTGCAGTGGATACCATTAAACTGATAAATTAGATTTAACAGCAGGCCAGTTCATCTGCAGGTCTGGTGCAAAGTTGGCCACATGTCAAGCCTCTGTGGATCTACTTTTCAGGCTTCAGAGGTTGGCAAAATACATACCATTGGGAGGTATCATAACTGTGTAGTAAAGAATTTAGAGTAGCGCAGGGAAAGCAGTGCACTCACATGGCATTCCGCACTCGTTACTTCATACATGCAAAGAGCATACCATGGAGACAGGAAAGATAGACACATTAAAACAAAGCATTAATTGTGGCACAATTAAATCAAGCGCCACTTTATGTGCTATTGTCAAACATTTCTACACTGTGCACAAGATTTTAGGCACAAGGATTTTGTCAAGTGACCGAGGGTCCCGAGAAGCAATGTCCTGTGACCATTGTAACAGACACAACAGCAAAGACATGCTAGAACTGCAACTTTTTAAAAGCAAAATATATAGTTCGAAATGGATGCTTATTCTACTGTAAATGCTTTTTGGAAGTTGTCATCTGCATTATGAATTTGAGGTGTTTCAGAACATACTAAATCAGTGACTCGCCCCCTGAAGTGTGACTGAAATAAAATGTAATAAGTCTAGCAATTTTTGTATAGAATTATTTCATATTCTTTCTTATTTAGGGTCACTGCTCAAAGTGTTACACTTGTGGAACCCGCTGTTATTTTTAAGCTGCCTGAACAAAAAAATCCAGCCACTCCAGAAACAAAAAGCCACATGGTGCTGGCCACAGCCCAGGAGGTTCATTTTCTGTTTTAAAAAAATGTAATTTTATTTTTAGGGGTAGCAAGGGAGACCCCAGGGATTGCAGGTGCAACCCCTATTGACCCCCAAATGACGTCCCTGCTTCCGATTATCCTTGCCAGTGTACAGCAGGGACCCGACAAGGAATAGCGAATGCGAAGATGAAGAGCGAGAAGGCATAGCCGAGCGAGAGCCGAGCACCACCACCTTCCCCTTCATACAGAGAGGTACCTGGGAAGCGCGATGCCACTGAGGCACCATTATTGATCTGAAGATACTCGTCTCAGTTCTAAGGACGAAAAAGCAAAGATGTGACTAATTGGAATTGTAAAAAGAAGAGAAAACAAGTGATGAATAACCCAGCTGGGGAAGAGGGTTATTATAAGAAGAGAGAAACTCATCCTAGTCCGGAGGATGATATATTAAAAGGGAAACCAGCTAAGAAAAAGAAGTGAAAAGAATATACAAAAGGGTGTACAAAATGGAGATGAGGCGCGCACTCTGGTTCCCAGCCAGATTTACCTGCTAAAGCAACAGTTAGTCTTCTCCTCCAAACGTTTTCTTGACACTATCAATCATCAAGGAGGCTGTTTTCCTTTTCCTTTTCAGGTGTGTTTGTTTAATTCTCATTAAAGTCTAAGGATTCTGGTACATGTAGTCGCACAATTTTTTCAATGCAGGTGACTAGGAACCAGCTTGTGCAACTACAGCTACCAGAATCCTTAGAGACTTTAATGAAAATTAATTACACACCTGAAAAGGTAAACAGCCTCCCTGGAGATTGATAGAGTCAAGAAAACATTTGGAGAAGACTAATTGTTACTTTAGCAGGTAAATCTGGCTGGGAACCAGAGAGCGCGCCTCATCCTCTCTTTTTTCACAATGAATATACAAAAGGGGTTTACCCAACCCAGGTGGGGAATAAGCAGAGAGTGGAAACAAATCCCCTGGGAGGAAGGCACGATATCTTATGAACAGGATAAAAGAGGAAAAAGTTCAAGACTGAGAATTCATTGCCTAATAAAGGATCAATATAAACCAAAGTTAGAAAATCCTGACATTAAAGACTGGGAAGAGCCTGTAAGGGATGGCAAGAATGTGAGGAACCACCGCCAGAGAAAACACTATAAATACAGCACAAAAACCAAGAGTGTCTTAGAAGAACCACAAGAACTGATCTTAGAGACTATCCAACGAGACGATGTGAAGAAATACCTGTCCCACAGAGAACAGTTCTAAATAAAGAGACTATCTGAAGAGAAGGGAATACCAGGAGAATAAGAGTCTCCTGATCTATTTGATTGAGTTAGATGTAGTGGTAGGGTCGGATAGAGTTAGTTTGGATGGAGGGCACATTTACTTTAGACTTCCTGAGAACTGACAAGCACCTTTAGATAGTTCCTTTAGATAGGTAGGGTATTCCTGCTAGCAATAGGGAAAGTTATGCCGTTTATTTATAGTTTCATTAAAGATATTGAATAATGTCCTCAGCATGTCCGACTCCTCCTTCCAACCCACCACCCCACCCACACCCCATCTCTCTCCTATCTTTACTTCCCATGCTAATAGCTTTGGCTTATAGGCAGTGCTTACATCGCCACCAAACCACCTGAAATGGGCAAAAAGAACTAGCTTTTTACTATGAGAAGTCGAAGGGCTAGAGCAGTAGCACATCGGAATCGGATGAAGCATCAATTAAAAATGCAAATCAAAAGCAGTACAAATGATTTTAAACAAGGCTCAAGGCGAGGGCACACGTGAGAGGATGGCATCCACCCACTTTTTTCAGAGAGCAGATCCCAACCGCCCCTCCCCCTGGATGTTAGTGGAATTAAAAAAAGCTTGCTCTCTTCATTAGCTATAGTGTATTAGGTTGCTAAAAGGGATATTCTAACAAAGAATGTAAGGATTAGGCAACGAAACACCCACAAGACCACACAAAGGTCTGTTCAGGAAAACCCAGAAATATCTTATTAGGATTTTGCCAGCTTTTCTGTACCCAAAGATGCCCACCTTTTATACTTCTGAAGCAACATTATTATTTTTCTAGTGTTCACAATGAATCTTGCGAGAGGCAAATCTGCATTTGTCCTTTGTCCTGTGCACTCTCTTTGATTAGGGAAGACCAATCGAGCGAAATCTGCATATTTCACCTAACATCTGTTCACCTTGTGCGAAGTCACTTTTCATCACATATGTTAATGAGTTCTCCACCCCCTTTTTTTGGGACTCATGCTCTGAATAGAAAGTGGACCAAAGAACTTTGTATTTTTTTACTTTAATTTTCAAACATTAATTTTGGAAGGTGTTTCAAATTTAAAGTGTTCAATAAGTTTGCATCTGCCTAGTATTGCCACCCTAGAGTATGGCTGGACAAAGTGTTAAACTCTGTTGTGCCAGCCGTGAAATCTGTAAAATTCCAATCCGTTTCACCAACCCTCCATATCGAAAAGAGTGGCACGAAGTTTCTTGTGTCATTGTGTGAACCCAGAGTAAATCTAAACAAGCACGCAGTTTCTCGTCTCATTGCACACACTTAGCACGAATCGAAAAGAGCGGCACAAAGTTTCTCATGCCGCTGTGTGAACTGTCAGGGTGTGAAAGGAGGAGACCGACTCACAGAGGGCATGCTTTTGGGCAAATAATTTTATTCATTAAAAAAAGAAAGAAGGAAACCTAGCTATCCCTAACTCTAAAAGGGGTGTCTCTGCCTCAACATAAACGGAGGAACTGTCAGGATGTCTATAACTACTACTTTTATCCCTTACACTTATAAATGAACTAAACTGGATCAGTCTCTTCCGAGTCCAGAAGAATGACTCCCTTCTTCTAGATGTACACAGTTCACAAGTAGGGGGAATGTCTCCCTTCCCCTGGCCTTTCTCACGCCCCGGATGAGCCCCCTCCAGTCACTCACTTGGACAGACCTGGTATTTGACTTTACCAGGTACTGCAACTAAGAAGAGGGCTCGTTGGAGGACCTTGTCCTAATGCACAATTGGGTCCTTGGCCCCTGGGTCGGCTTGACCGATTCTTCACAGTATTCTTGGTACACTCTCCTGCCAGGAATACTGTCTCTCCTCCAGTGGGTCCTTGACCCTATCATTACAGGGTCTTATCCTTGGCTCCTAAACCCCTTCACACTGGTTTCTCTTTCTTGGGCCCTCAGCCCCTTCACACAGGCTTATCGGTTCCCAGACACTGTATCTGTGTTTCTCCTTCTCGGGTCACAGACCCCTTTGCACTGGCTTCTCAGGACCCAGACCTCTATATATGTGCTTTCTCTTTCTCAGGCCCCAGACCCCGTTACATTGGCTTCTCGAGTGCCCTTGGGGTCCCCAGGCGACCCCCCCACATTTTCTGTATGGGCTCCCAGGTCTCACCTCGGTTGCGGGACCACGTCTTTCGACTGCTCTTATGCGTGGTTTCCTGTTAATGCGCTGTGCGTACCCACTGGGCAGTCTTCCTCTGCGCTCTTCTGCATCAGAATCCCCAGCCTCTTCCGGTCTTCAGTCTTCATCCATGCAGGTAGGGATGCCGTCTCTACTTCTGCCACATCCCGGTCAGTAGCTGCAGGTTCAGCTCTTTCCTCTGCGTGGTGCTTGCCTTGCTTACGGTGCATCCGGGGAGGAACTGACAATGTTGTTAGTCCTTCATAGGATTTGTCATAGAACCTAGCATGGCTAGTAAACCCATGTCAAGTTTTGGGTGCCACATGTAAAATATGGTTCGAAAATAAGCCAGCACCCAGTTTCTCATGTCACTGTGTGAAACTAGCATGGATTGGGGAAAACTGCACAAAGTTTCTCGTGTCGCTGCGGTAATCGAAACACAGCTCAACATTTCTCATGGCACTGCACAAAACTAGCACTATCAGGAAAGAAAAAAGACATGCTTAAGTTTCTCGTTGCACTACATGAAACCAACATGAGAACAAAACATCATGCTCTGTGCAAAACCGCACAAAATGTCAGTGGTAGCAGAATCGTAATGCTGATTTTGCGGAACAGGCGAAGCAGATTCCAGGCGAATTCTGCACTTTTTTCGCTTTGTGGGTGGAAATTTCGATCACCCCTAATCCTGAGCCTAACTATTCCCAACAACAGCGAAGTATGGTCTTAATATGGGTTGGTATTTACATAACATACTAAGTACTGCTTTAAGATGCTGAGGTGGACATACCAGATGCCAGGTTACAACATCAAGGTCAAACACCCAGGTACCGCCATAATTTGCCAAGTATTGTTACTATATGAGCAGCTAGTCTGCGTTATGTCAATATGCTTTTATACTTCATGAAACCACCACCGTAGTGGTTTCAGAGCTGCTTATCGGTGGAGTGGCAAACTGCACTCCTAAATGGAAACTACGTACGATTTCCTTGTAGCTTTCATTTATAATCTGGGTGTGGTACTGGCTGGTGGATTGATGCACCAAACCTCATGGAGGGGGACGCAGGGATTAATCCTGTATGCATCGGAGAAGGTTCTTCCTCTGCAGCCCCCGAGGTGTGTGATCCTCTGCCTCTTCCAGCTCTCCACAGGGAGAGCCACCGGCTGTTGGCTCCATGTCGGCCCGGAATGAGGAGGTGGTGCCTCCTCATCTCACCTTTCAATTTCCTGCGACAAGCCTTGCTGCCTCCCTCTCCCAGACCACAGGGTAGCTGGCCCAGTCTTCCCATGTAGCAATAGCAACGATGATGGAGACCTGCATTACAGGAGTTGTTCTGTGCGAGACATTTCCCCATAAAATTGTTCTACTGTACCAGTAGGTTAAAGGGCTGCAGTACAAGGGTTGATCAGCTATGTGAGTAGTTCGTTTCCTTTGCAATTTAGCTGCCCACCTGAGGTCGTGATGCATTTTGGGTAAATGTGAATGGTGAAAGTTAAATGGGGATCTCGAAGAGCATCTTGTATGTATAAACAATCTGCAAGCTTCCTCCTGCGACCCATGCTACCTTCCATCGAAACACATTAAGAGGCCGATTCATGGAATAATTAGCGCGGCGCAAGTGGGCAAAAACGTGCGATTCGCAGTGGAATAGCGAAAATCGCAGTGAACGTGCGAAAATCGCACGAAAAGCAGCGCACGTCGATTCATGGAAGGCCGTGCGCGAGAAAACCAGCGGATGTGCGAAAAAAAAGTGCGCGGCGCACGTTGGCGCACAGGCCATCTAACAGCGTGCGCCAGGTCACAGCGAAAATCGCACAGGCCACAGCGAAATTCGCACATAGCGCGGCGCACGCAATAAAAGTAGGCGGAACACGGGCGTAACACTCGGAATGGGGAACAACTAGCCAAAACGTGGGCGTCACGGGGGAAGTACAGGGCACAAGTGCGCGGAACGCCCACACGCTCGCCTACAACACGTATTCATGGAATAGAATAGGGGAAAAAAGCGCACGCTCAAACCAGCGCACAGGCACAAACACGACCGCCACAAGAAAGGAGGCGGTAGCGTCTCTGCGGCTGTAAGAAATGTGCGCCAAAAGGTGCGCCAACAAATAGCACCTATATACTGCCATGATGAATGTCCCATACTGTGGCCCTCCAGGAAAAATGACGTGCAAAGGGGTACCCACAAACACGGACACCCGCTGACAAAAAATACGTGTTACAGGGGTTCGCGTGAAGTTCCTCACGCGATCGGGCCTGGGGGAGCGGGCTACGTGTATTACAGGGGTTCGCGTGAAGTTCCTCACGCGATCGGGCCTGGGGGAGCGGGCTACGTGTATTTCAGGGGTTCGCGTGAAGTTCCACACGCGATCGGGCATGGGGGAGCGGGCTACGTGTATTACAGGGGTTCGCGTGAAGTTCCACACGCGATCGGGCCTGGGGGAGCGGGCTACGTGTATTACAGGGGTTCGCGTGAAGTTTCTCACGCGATCGGGCCTGGGGGAGCGTGCTACGTGTATTTCAGGGGTTCGCGTGAAGTTTCACACGCGAATAGCCTGGGCGCGTGAATTTGAGGGGTTCGCGTGAAGTTCCACACGCGATCGGGCCTGGGGGAGCGGGCTACGTGTATTACAGGGGTTCGCGTGAAGTTCCTCACGCGATCGGGCCTGGGGGAGCGGGCTACGTGTATTACAGGGGTTCGCGAGAAGTTCCACACGCGAATAGCCTGGGCGCGTGTATTTCAGGGGTTCGCGGGAAGTTCCACACGCGAATAGCCTGGGCGCGTGTATTTCAGGGGTGCGCGGGAAGTTCCACACGCGAATAGGCTGGGCGCGTGTATTTCAGGGGTGCGCGGGAAGTTCCACACGCGAATAGCCTGGGCGCGTGTATTTCAGGGGTTCGCGGGAAGTTCCACACGCGAATAGCCTGGGCGCGTGAATTTGAGGGGTGCGCGGGAAGTTCCACACGCGAATAGCCTGGGCCCGTGTATTTCAGGGGTGCGCGGGGAGTTCCACACGCGAATAGCCTGGGCCCGGGTATTTCAGGGGTGCGCGGGAAGTTCCACACGCGAATAGCCTGGGCGCGTGTATTTCAGGGGTGCGCGGGAAGTTTTACACGCGAATAGCCTGGGCGCGTGTATTTCAGGGGTGCGCGGGAAGTTTTACACGCGAATAGCCTGGGCGCGTGTATTTCAGGGGTGCGCGGGAAGTTTAACACGCGATTTCTGCACGGTACGTGTATTTCAGGGGTGCCGGGGAGTCCCACATGTGATTTGACAGTGTGGGTCCTCCCAGGTGTACCCTGTACACCCTCCACGGCCCCTGCAGGCAGCCCACACCACAGGGGACTACCCTGCATCCCTGGTCATGTCCCGCAGGCAGCCCACCCAACATGGGCATGCCCCCCAGCAAAGGCACATGTCTCCTTGAACTAATGAACACCAACACATGTCCCCTTGCACCCCCACCCCCCAGCACTGTGGGGCACATGCCAGCAGTCCCCCACCCATGTCCAACTCATGTCCCCCACCACCCCCACCCCCCAGCACTGTGGGGCACCTGCCAGTAGGCCCCCACCCATGTCCAACTCATGTCTCCCACCACCCCCACCCCCCAGCCACCAGGGTCACCCTCCACCAGGGCCCCACTCATGTCTCCCACCACCCCCACCCCCCAGCACTGTGGGGCACCTGCCAGCAGGCCCCCACCCATGTCCAACTCATGTCTCCCACCACCCCCACACCCCAGCACTGTGGGGCACCTGCCAGCAGGCCCCCACCCATGTTCAACTCATGTCTCCCACCACCCCCACACCCCAGCACTGTGGGGCACCTGCCAGCAGGCCCCCACCCATGTCCAACTCATGTCTCCCACCACCCCCACCCCCCAGCCACCAGGGTCACCCTCCACCAGGGCCCCACTCATGTCTCCCACCACCCCCACCCCCCAGCAGTGCAGGGTCACCCTCCACCAGGGCCCCACTCATGTCTCCCACCACCCCCACCCCCCAGCACTGTGGGGCACCTGCCAGCAGGCCCCCACCCATGTCCAACTCATGTCCCCCACCACCCCACCCCCCAGCACTGTGGGGCACCTGCCAGTAGGCCCCCACCCATGTCCAACTCATGTCTCCCACCACCCCCACACCCCAGCACTGTGGGGCACCTGCCAGCATGCCCCCACCCATGTTCAACTCATGTCTCCCACCACCCCCACACCCCAGCACTGTGGGGCACCTGCCAGCAGGCCCCCACCCATGTCCAACTCATGTCTCCCACCACCCCCACACCCCAGCACTGTGGGGCACCTGCCAGCAGGCCCCCGCCCATGTTCAACTCATGTCTCCCACCACCCCCACACCCCAGCACTGTGGGGCACCTGCCAGCAGGCCCCCACCCATGTCCAACTCATGTCTCCCACCACCCCCACCCCCCAGCCACCAGGGGGTCACCCTCCACCAGGGCCCCACTCATGTCTCCCACCACCCCCACCCCCCAGCACTGTGGGGCACCTGCCAGCAGGCCCCCACCCATGTCCAACTCATGTCCCCCACCACCCCACCCCCCAGCACTGTGGGGCACCTGCCAGTAGGCCCCCACCCATGTCCAACTCATGTCTCCCACCACCCCCACACCCCAGCACTGTGGGGCACCTGCCAGCAGGCCCCCACCCATGTCCAACTCATGTCTCCCACCACCCCCACACCCCAGCACTGTGGGGCACCTGCCAGCAGGCCCCCACCCATGTTCAACTCATGTCTCCCACCACCCCCACACCCCAGCACTGTGGGGCACCTGCCAGCAGGCCCCCACCCATGTCCAACTCATGTCTCCCACCACCCCCACCCCCCAGCCACCAGGGTCACCCTCCACCAGGGCCCCACTCATGTCTCCCACCACCCCCACCCCCCAGCAGTGCAGGCTCAACCTCCACCAGGCCCCCACTCATGTCCCCCTGCACCCCCACCCCCCTGCCACCATGTGCAGCCCCCACCAGGTCCTCACAATCCCCAATCATGTGCGTAATGGTCAGCCTCCACAGCCAAAAAGACCTACCAAGTAACCCATTCACCCACATGGAAATGGAAATCACATGTTACACCCCCAATGTACATGAAGCAAATGAACCCATGTCCGTCACACACATATTTTCAAATTGAATGGGAAAACACACAACATGACATGCATGAAACCAAGGAGATGAAACCACACAGTGAACAATGGAAAAAAAAATGTATTGAAAAAAATACAAATGCCAAAGAAAGAAAACTAACTACAATTTAAATGTGAAAAAATAAGCTGCATGTCCGCATAAAAACACAAAACTAGAAAATCAAATCAAAAAAAATGTCCAAAGTGAAATGTAAAAAGTCTCCATGCAACAAAGAACTATGTACAAAAATAACAAGGGTCCATCATCACAACTGAACTAAGGAAACCTCCTAAAAAACCTACCTAAATATCAACTATATACAAAAAGTGGAGCAGTGTCCGTCGACTCCAAATAATAATAAGAACGAAAGGAAACCTAAAACTAAAGAACTATATACAAAGGCGGCGGGCAAGTCCAGCGGCTCACTCTGTGGTGTTCCGGGCCAGGGCATCATCGAACTCCTGTTCGATGTCCCGGAGGCGGTCCAGTTCCATGGCCCCGAGGGTCCGCAGGGACGACGCCGTGTCCACCTCCAACCCCCTGCGGATTGCCTCGAGGCACTCGGCCCGCCTCAGGGCCCTCCGCATGGAGTTCTCCGCCCTGACCATTGTGAGCCGCGCCTCTTCCGCCCGCCGCCGCTCCGCACCTATGGCGTGGCACAACCGCTGCCACACGGAAGACACTCTCTGTCCTGGGTCCTCCTGCCCTCCGGCCGATGCCTGCCCCTCCGATGTCGAAGGCCCCGAGCCTTCATGGCTCCCACCATCTTGCTGCTGCTGCTGCTCTGCCTCTGCCCGTGCACTGCCTCCTGCTGCCTGCACATCCTCCGCCGGCTGGGGTGCACCTGTTGATGTGGCCACCCCTGCTGGACGTCCGACTCCCGACTGTGGCAGGGATGCCTCCTCCACCAGCCTGGCCGCACTGTCAGAGGCAGCTCCACAGGGCACCCAGGTGACTGATGGGTGGGAAGATGGCACAGAGGACGACTGGCGCGTAGGGGGTCCAGTTGAGGAGGGGGTCGGAGCAAGCCCCATCAGACAGCGGAATCCGGTCTGGGTGACCTGTCCCAGCAGGCTGACGTGGTCAACGAGCCATTCGAGATGACGTGCAGTCTCTCCATGAAAAGACTGCAGGTCACCTCGCATGGCCCGTTGACGCAACGCCACACCAGCCAGGACAGGCTCAACCCGGTCCCGGATGGCCACGTCCGCAGGCAGAGGAAGGCCAGTTGACGTCAGCTCATCCCCTGCCTGAAAACGGGTCTGGACGTAGGCATCCCTGCTGGTGCAAGATGATGCAGGGACAGGATCGGGGACAGGATTGCACACAGGCACCTCCGCGGCCGCCTGTGCTGCCTCCTGTCCCTGGTCCTGGACTGCACCACTAGCACCAGTGGGATCCCCACCTCCAGACCCCGTCTCTGGTGCTTGCGCGGCCCCCTCCTCCACCAAACCCCCCACCAACCTGGATGACTCTGTGCCATCTTCCCCTGTTGGGCCCTGTGGGGTCCCAGCTGCCCCTTCTGCTGCCGAGGAGTCCAACTGCAACCTCCGCCTCTTGGACCTCCCCCCGGCAGCTGCGGCCTGGGACGCGGCACCGGACTCCTCACTCCCCGACGAGATGACAACACGGGAGGGGAGCCGGGCCTTGCGTCTCCGGCTGGCGGTCGGATCCCCGCCGCTGTGCTCCACAGCACCTTCTCCGCCCTCTTCATCAGTTGACGCTGCAGACAGGGAGAAACAAAACACAGGCATCAGGGCACTGTACAATACACGCATGACAGTTGCACATGAGTGGCATTGGCAAACCTCAGACATGTCATCACAATCCCCAACACACATGTCATTGCAACTGGCACACATGAGCCATACCACAGCCATATCGCAACTGCCACCACCATCCCTACACATACAACAGCATCAGCAGCCAAAGGGGAGCCATACATCACATGCAACACAGGAAGTGCAACACACATGTACACACACCACCACACTTGCATGCATGTCTACACCTCTGCCAAGTGTCGCACTGTTCAGACGGGCATCCATGTCACATCTGCCAATCAGGCTTCCACATACCGCTGTCACATGCATCCATGTAGCATCACTGTTGCACCTTTGACAAATACACACACATGCACATGTACACAGTGCTCATACATGCAGCCGAAAACAACATACATGCCTGACATCACGGACATGTCTACTTACATACACATTCATCCAAACATGTGTGCACGCACAACTGCATTTGCCATGCAAGCCCACACACACAAGCACCATCCATGTCTCACACATTACAGCCCTCGCATGTGTCAGCCCCACGGCCCTGTACACCCCCACCCATACTCCACCCCATACAAACAGATGTGCAACCGGCACAATGGGGAATGATCACCACACGCCCTGCTCACAACCAGGATGCATGTACACTCACCGCTCGACTCCAGACGGCTCTGCTTCTCTAGGACCTGGACGTGGAGCGCTGGGGATATGCGTTCCAGGACCCCCATCTGTTCTTCCGACAAGTGGCCCCGGCGCCCCTTGGCATCCGCTGCCTTCAAGAGGCGCCGGGCCTTGTTCAGGGTCCTGGACCTGAAGTCCTCCCAGCGCTTCCTGACATGTTGTAAGTCCCGGACTGCCACCCCCTCCGCGTTGATGGCAGTCACGATGTCTGTCCAGATCCGAGTCCGTCCTTCCTTGTCGGCGCGGGAACTTCCAAAGAGGGCATCATACTGCCCCAGGACTTGCTCCACCAGGACACCAACTTCGGTGGCACTGAAGCTGGTGCCCCTCTGCCTCTCTGGCCGGGGGTTGTCAGTGGTCACAGATGGTGTTAGCCCCGACATGACAACCCCAGAGGCAGGAGTGGGTGGGCAACTGGGTCCTGGGGCTGGGCTGTGGAGCGATGGGATTCCAGTCGGGAGTCTTCTGTTCCAGCAGGGGTGGTCACAGCAACAGCACCCCTGGCTGATGTGCAGGCAGCAAATGGCAGTGCACGTGGGCAGCAGGCAGTCAGGCAGCAGCAGATAGCAGGTGGGAGCGTGCTCGGGGCTCTGGGGGGCAGTAATTCGGCCTTCTGGGCAGGAGCGTGGTCTCCCGTGTGCTCACGCGTGGCCAGCTTGGTACGGAGTGAATTGGCACGTGAAAATCCTGCACGTCAGCGTGAAAACCGAGGAAAGGCCCTAAGCGCGTAAGCGCGTCAGCACGCATACGCGATTCCATTGGACCAAAGGCCCTCAGCGCGTAAGCGCGTCTGTGACGTGACCCGCACGGGTGTTTCCCACACTGCACGTGATGACAGAGCACACGTGGAAAGACTGCACGTCAGAGTCTCATCGCGTGTGATTGGTGGAAATGGCCGTACACCGGGATACAGGTGCGCTGACGTGCTTGCGTGTGTAAGTGTCCGCGCACACCTCATATACACGTACATAGGCCAATCGCGTGTACACGCACTTTTGTCCAATTACACGCGATGAGACTCTGACGTGCAGTCTTTCCACGTGTGCTCTGTCATCACGTGCAGTGTGGGAAACACCCGTGCGGGTCACGTCACAGACGCGCTTACGCACTGAGGGCCTTTGGTCCAATGGAATCGCGTATGCGTGCTGACGCGCTTACGCGCTTAGGGCCTTTCCTCGGTTTTCACGCTGACGTGCAGGATTTTCACGTGCCAATTCACTCCGTACCAAGCTGGCCACGCGTGAGCACACGGGAGACCACGCTCCTGCCCAGAAGGCCGAATTACTGCCCCCCAGAGCCCCGAGCACGCTCCCACCTGCTATCTGCTGCTGCCTGACTGCCTGCTGCCCACGTGCACTGCCATTTGCTGCCTGCACATCAGCCAGGGGTGCTGTTGCTGTGACCACCCCTGCTGGAACAGAAGACTCCCGACTGGAATCCCATCGCTCCACAGCCCAGCCCCAGGACCCAGTTGCCCACCCACTCCTGCCTCTGGGGTTGTCATGTCGGGGCTAACACCATCTGTGACCACTGACAACCCCCGGCCAGAGAGGCAGAGGGGCACCAGCTTCAGTGCCACCGAAGTTGGTGTCCTGGTGGAGCAAGTCCTGGGGCAGTATGATGCCCTCTTTGGAAGTTCCCGCGCCGACAAGGAAGGACGGACTCGGATCTGGACAGACATCGTGACTGCCATCAACGCGGAGGGGGTGGCAGTCCGGGACTTACAACATGTCAGGAAGCGCTGGGAGGACTTCAGGTCCAGGACCCTGAACAAGGCCCGGCGCCTCTTGAAGGCAGCGGATGCCAAGGGGCGCCGGGGCCACTTGTCGGAAGAACAGATGGGGGTCCTGGAACGCATATCCCCAGCGCTCCACGTCCAGGTCCTAGAGAAGCAGAGCTGTCTGGAGTCGAGCGGTGAGTGTACATGCATCCTGGTTGTGAGCAGGGCGTGTGGTGATCATTCCCCATTGTGCCGGTTGCACATCTGTTTGTATGGGGTGGAGTATGGGTGGGGGTGTACAGGGCCGTGGGGCTGACACATGCGAGGGCTGTAATGTGTGAGACATGGATGGGGCTTGTGTGTGTGGGCTTGCATGGCAAATGCAGTTGTGCGTGCACACATGTTTGGATGAATGTGTATGTAAGTAGACATGTCCGTGATGTCAGGCATGTATGTTGTTTTCGGCTGCATGTATGAGCACTGTGTACATGTGCATGTGTGTGTATTTGTCAAAGGTGCAACAGTGATGCTACATGGATGCATGTGACAGCGGTATGTGGAAGCCTGATTGGCAGATGTGACATGGATGCCCGTCTGAACAGTGCGACACTTGGCAGAGGTGTAGACATGCATGCAAGTGTGGTGGTGTGTGTACATGTGTGTTGCACTTCCTGTGTTGCATGTGATGTATGGCTCCCCTTTGGCTGCTGATGCTGTTGTATGAGTAGGGATGGTGGTGGCAGTTGCGATATGGCTGTGGTATGGCTCATGTGTGCCAGTTGCAATGACATGTGTGTTGGGGATTGTGATGACATGTCTGAGGTTTGCCAATGCCACTCATGTGCAACTGTCATGCGTGTATGTGTCCATTGTACAGTGCCCTGATGCCTGTGTTTTGTTTCTCCCTGTCTGCAGCGTCAACTGATGAAGAGGGCGGAGAAGGTGCTGTGGAGCACAGCGGCGGGGATCCGACCGCCAGCCGGAGACGCAAGGCCCGGCTCCCCTCCCGTGTTGTCATCTCGTCGGGGAGTGAGGAGTCCGGTGCCGCGTCCCAGGCCGCAGCTGCCGGGGGGAGGTCCAAGAGGCGGAGGTTGCAGTTGGACTCCTCGGCAGCAGAAGGGGCAGCTGGGACCCCACAGGGCCCAACAGGGGAAGATGGCACAGAGTCATCCAGGTTGGTGGGGGGTTTGGTGGAGGAGGGGGCCGCGCAAGCACCAGAGACGGGGTCTGGAGGTGGGGATCCCACTGGTGCTAGTGGTGCAGTCCAGGACCAGGGACAGGAGGCAGCACAGGCGGCCGCGGAGGTGCCTGTGTGCAATCCTGTCCCCGATCCTGTCCCTGCATCATCTTGCACCAGCAGGGATGCCTACGTCCAGACCCGTTTTCAGGCAGGGGATGAGCTGACGTCAACTGGCCTTCCTCTGCCTGCGGACGTGGCCATCCGGGACCGGGTTGAGCCTGTCCTGGCTGGTGTGGCGTTGCGTCAACGGGCCATGCGAGGTGACCTGCAGTCTTTTCATGGAGAGACTGCACGTCATCTCGAATGGCTCGTTGACCACGTCAGCCTGCTGGGACAGGTCACCCAGACCGGATTCCGCTGTCTGATGGGGCTTGCTCCGACCCCCTCCTCAACTGGACCCCCTACGCGCCAGTCGTCCTCTGTGCCATCTTCCCACCCATCAGTCACCTGGGTGCCCTGTGGAGCTGCCTCTGACAGTGCGGCCAGGCTGGTGGAGGAGGCATCCCTGCCACAGTCGGGAGTCGGACGTCCAGCAGGGGTGGCCACATCAACAGGTGCACCCCAGCCGGCGGAGGATGTGCAGGCAGCAGGAGGCAGTGCACGGGCAGAGGCAGAGCAGCAGCAGCAGCAAGATGGTGGGAGCCATGAAGGCTCGGGGCCTTCGACATCGGAGGGGCAGGCATCGGCCGGAGGGCAGGAGGACCCAGGACAGAGAGTGTCTTCCGTGTGGCAGCGGTTGTGCCACGCCATAGGTGCGGAGCGGCGGCGGGCGGAAGAGGCGCGGCTCACAATGGTCAGGGCGGAGAACTCCATGCGGAGGGCCCTGAGGCGGGCCGAGTGCCTCGAGGCAATCCGCAGGGGGTTGGAGGTGGACACGGCGTCGTCCCTGCGGACCCTCGGGGCCATGGAACTGGACCGCCTCCGGGACATCGAACAGGAGTTCGATGATGCCCTGGCCCGGAACACCACAGAGTGAGCCGCTGGACTTGCCCGCCGCCTTTGTATATAGTTCTTTAGTTTTAGGTTTCCTTTCGTTCTTATTATTATTTGGAGTCGACGGACACTGCTCCACTTTTTGTATATAGTTGATATTTAGGTAGGTTTTTTAGGAGGTTTCCTTAGTTCAGTTGTGATGATGGACCCTTGTTATTTTTGTACATAGTTCTTTGTTGCACGGAGAGTTTTGGCATTTCACTTTGGACAAAATTTTTTGGATTAGATTTTCTAATTTTGTGTTTTTATGCGGACATGCAGCTTCTTTTTTCACATTTACATTGTAGTTAGTTTTCTTTCTTTAGCATTCGTATTTTTTTCTAATACATTTTTTTTTACATTGTTCACTGTGTGGTTTCATCTCATTGGTTTCATGCATGTCATGTTGTGTGTTTTCCCATTCAATTGGAAAATATGTGTGTGACGGACATGGGTTCATTTGCTTCATGAACATTGGGGGTGTAACATGTGATTTCCATTTCCATGTGGGTGAATGGGTTACTTGGTAGGGCTTTTTGGCTGTGGAGGCTGACCATTACGCACATTGTGAGGACCTGGTGGGGGCTGCACATGGTGGCAGGGGGGTGGGGGTGGTGGGAGACATGAGTGGGGCCCTGGTGGAGGGTGCCCCTGCACTGCTGGGGGGTGGGGGTGGTGGGAGACATGAGTGGGGCCCTGGTGGAGGGTGACCCTGGTGGCTGGGGGGTGGGGGTGGTGGGAGACATGAGTTGGACATGGGTGGGGGCCTGCTGGCAGGTGCCCCACAGTGCTGGGGGGTGGGGGTGGTGGGAGACATGAGTTGGACATGGGTGGGGGCCTACTGGCAGGTGCCCCACAGTGCTGGGGGGTGGGGGTGGTGGGAGACATGAGTGGGGGCCTGGTGGAGGGTGCCCCTGCACTGCTGGGGGGTGGGGGTGGTGGGAGCCATGAGTGGGGGCCTGGTGGAGGGTGCCCCTGGTGGCGGGGGGGTGGGGGTGATAGGGGACATGAGTGGGGGCCTGGTGGAGGGTGACCCTGGTGGCTGGGGGGTGGGGGTGGTGGGAGACATGAGTTGGACATGGGTGGGGGCCTGCTGGCAGGTGCCCCACAGTGCTGGGGGGTGGGGGTGGTGGGAGACATGAGTGGGGGCCTGGTGGAGGGTGACCCTGGTGGCTGGGGGGTGGGGGTGGTGGGAGACATGAGTGGGGGCCTGGTGGAGGGTGCCCCTGCACTGCTGGGGGGTGGGGGTGGTGGGAGACATGAGTGGGGGCCTGGTGGAGGGTGACCCTGGTGGCGGGGGGGTGGGGTGATAGGGGACATGAGTGGGGGCCTGGTGGAGGCTGCCCCTGCACTGCTGGGGGGTGGGGGTGGTGGGAGACATGAGTGGGGGCCTGGTGGAGGGTGCCCCTGGTGGCGGGGGGGTGGGGGTGATAGGGGACATGAGTGGGGGCCTGGTGGAGGCTGCCCCTGCACTGCTGGGGGGTGGGGGTGGTGGGAGACATGAGTGGGGCCCTGGTGGAGGGTGCCCCTGCACTGCTGGGGGGTGGGGGTGGTGGGAGACATGAGTGGGGCCCTGGTGGAGGGTGACCCTGGTGGCTGGGGGGTGGGGGTGGTGGGAGACATGAGTTGGACATGGGTGGGGGCCTGCTGGCAGGTGCCCCACAGTGCTGGGGGGTGGGGGTGGTGGGAGACATGAGTTGGACATGGGTGGGGGCCTACTGGCAGGTGCCCCACAGTGCTGGGGGGTGGGGGTGGTGGGAGACATGAGTGGGGCCCTGGTGGAGGGTGACCCTGGTGGCTGGGGGGTGGGGGTGGTGGGAGACATGAGTTGGACATGGGTGGGGGCCTACTGGCAGGTGCCCCACAGTGCTGGGGGGTGGGGGTGGTGGGTGACATGAGTTGGACATGGGTGGGGGCCTGCTGGCAGGTGCCCCACAGTGCTGGGGGGTGGGGGTGGTGGGAGACATGAGTTGGACATGGGTGGGGGCCTACTGGCAGGTGCCCCACAGTGCTGGGGGGTGGGGGTGGTGGGAGACATGAGTTGGACATGGGTGGGGGCCTGCTGGCAGGTGCCCCACAGTGCTGGGGGGTGGGGGTGGTGGGAGACATGAGTGGGGGCCTGGTGGAGGGTGCCCCTGCACTGCTGGGGGGTGGGGGTGGTGGGAGACATGAGTGGGGGCCTGGTGGAGGGTGCCCCTGGTGGCGGGGGGGTGGGGGTGATAGGGGACATGAGTGGGGGCCTGGTGGAGGGTGACCCTGGTGGCTGGGGGGTGGGGGTGGTGGGAGACATGAGTTGGACATGGGTGGGGGCCTGCTGGCAGGTGCCCCACAGTGCTGGGGGGTGGGGGTGGTGGGAGACATGAGTGGGGCCCTGGTGGAGGGTGACCCTGGTGGCTGGGGGGTGGGGGTGGTGGGAGACATGAGTTGGACATGGGTGGGGGCCTACTGGCAGGTGCCCCACAGTGCTGGGGTGTGGGGGTGGTGGGAGACATGAGTTGGACATGGGTGGGGGCCTGCTGGCAGGTGCCCCACAGTGCTGGGGGGTGGGGGTGGTGGGAGACATGAGTGGGGGCCTGGTGGAGGCTGCCCCTGCACTGCTGGGGGGTGGGGGTGGTGGGAGACATGAGTGGGGGCCTGGTGGAGGCTGCCCCTGCACTGCTGGGGGGTGGGGGTGGTGGGAGACATGAGTGGGGGCCTGGTGGAGGGTGCCCCTGCACTGCTGGGGGGTGGGGGTGGTGGGAGACATGAGTGGGGGCCTGGTGGAGGGTGCCCCTGCACTGCTGGGGGGTGGGGGTGGTGGGAGACATGAGTGGGGGCCTGGTGGAGGGTGACCCTGGTGGCTGGGGGGTGGGGGTGGTGGGAGACATGAGTGGGGGCCTGGTGGAGGCTGCCCCTGCACTGCTGGGGGGTGGGGGTGGTGGGAGACATGAGTGGGGGCCTGGTGGAGGCTGCCCCTGCACTGCTGGGGGGTGGGGGTGGTGGGAGACATGAGTGGGGGCCTGGTGGAGGGTGCCCCTGCACTGCTGGGGGGTGGGGGTGGTGGGAGACATGAGTGGGGGCCTGGTGGAGGGTGACCCTGGTGGCTGGGGGGTGGGGGTGGTGGGAGACATGAGTGGGGGCCTGGTGGAGGGTGCCCCTGCACTGCTGGGGGGTGGGGGTGCAGGGGGACATGAGCAGGTGTGCAGGGTAGTCCCCTGTTTTGTGGGCTGCCTGCAGGGGCTGTGGAGGGTGTACAGGGAACACCTGTGAGGACCCACCCAGCCTGATTGCGTGTGATAATTCCCGCACACCCCTGTAATACACGTACCAAGCCAAATCGCGTGTGATAATTCCCACGCACCCCTGTAATACACGTACCTGGCCAAATCGCATGTGAAACTTCCCGCGTACCCCTGTAATACACGTACCCTGGCCAATCGCGTGTTGAACTTCCCGCGTACCCCTGTAATACACGTACCCTGGCCAATCGCGTGTTAAACTTCCCGCGTACCCCTGTAATACACGTACCCTGGCTAATCGCGTGTATAATTTCACGCGTACCCCTGTAATACACGTACCCTGGCCAATCGCGTGTTAAACTTCCCGCGTACCCCTGTAATACACGTACCCTGGCCAATCGCGTGTTAAACTTCCCGCGTACCCCTGTAATACACGTACCCTGGCTAATCGCGTGTTAAACTTCCCGCGTACCCCTGTAATACACTTACCCTGGCTAATCGCGTGTTAAACTTCCCGCATACCCCTGTAATACACGTACCCTGGCCAATCGCATGTTAAACTTCCCGCGTACCCCTGTAATACACGTACCCTGGCTAATCGCGTGTATGACTTCACGTGTACCCCTGTAATACACTTACACTGGCTAATCGCGTGTTAAACTTCCCGCGTACCCCTGTAATACACGTACCCTGGCCAATCGCGTGTTAAACTTCCCGCGTACCCCTGTAATACACGTGCCCTGGCTAATCGCGTGTATGACTTCACGTGTACCCCTGTAATACACTTACCCTGGCTAATCGCGTGTTAAACTTCCCGCGTACCCCTGTAATACACGTACCCTGGCCAATCGCGTGTTAAACTTCCCGCGTACCCCTGTAATACACGTACCCTGGCCAATCGCGTGTTAAACTTCCCGCGTACCCCTGTAATACACGTACCCTGGCTAATCGCGTGTATGACTTCACGTGTACCCCTGTAATACACTTACCCTGGCTAATCGCGTGTATGACTTCACGTGTACCCCTGATATGCACGTTACCCGCTTTGCATTCCTTGTTTGGCTGCCCTGTAAACTGGTCCAGGGTTAGCGCAGCCCTTTGCGATGATTTAGCGATTTTGCTGGCTTTTCCTTGCGCGAGGGCGTTCTTGGGGGCGTTACTGGCGCTGCTGCAGGGTCGCTGCGATACTCTGCGCCACGGCTGGTTTGGGAGCATGAAATCCATGAATACGCTGTGCGCGGAAATCGGTTTTATCGCACGTGCCTGGCGCAGTCAATCGCACGCGGACACTCTGCGCCAGCCGATTGCGACACTTTTCTGCGAAATTCTATGAATTACCCTGTAAATGTCTGCCCCGGTCTCCAAGTCCGCTCCACGCCCCAGCCGTTTGCCTTTACAGCCTAGGCAGTGGCAAGAGCAAGTCTGTTGTGACCTTCTGGGACAATACGAAAATGCTGCACTTGAAAAATAGCCAAAGTGAAGGTTATATTGGAGGCAGGGCTGCACAGAGTGCCAACAACAAGACAGGCTTCTGGGAGCACCAGTTTGGCCTTAAAATATCTAATCTGACCCCTTCCAAAGGAAGAAACGAAGAGGCAATCAGGTCAGAGGGTGTGGTGAGACGGGGGGGGGAGGGTGACAAAATTGCATGGGCTACCGTAGTGCCCTCCAATCACTCACCTTTGAAAGGCTTTACTTTCAATTGGTATTGCTGTAAATTGACACATTAACGGTGGAAATCCACCTCGTGTAGTGGTGGGGAGGAGGTGGGTGAGTGGCTGGAGCCATGGGGGGCAGGGCTACGCTGTGGAGGGATGGCACGCAAGACAGAGGTTTTTAAAACGTGTAAATAACATGATTAAAACACGTCTTTTCATAGAGATAATTTGAACCAATTGAAGCTTACAATTTACGAGCATGCAATAACTGCACTATATGATGACCTGCTTCTAGTCACTTTTGCATACAACATGCATCATTATGCTCCCGTTTTATTTCTAATCGCCCAACATTCACCAACTCTAAAAGGGACATGCAAGCAGCCACGGCCACTCCCGTTTCCCACTCACTGGTGTCTGCAGCCATTGAACCTTAATCTCACTGTAATGTCTTGGAATGCGAAAACGATGGAAACGTTAATCTCTGAGCACAGGGCACAATTATTGCGGGGCAGTGTTGTATGGTGGCTCAGGCATGGGCTTTTGGTATCCCTGATAAGGGTAAACCTGTCCCTATTCCTGCCCTGTCCCTGGGAAGGAATAAATAACGGGTGGGTGAAAGCTGCTTGCTTCTTCGGGCATGGGCACACCTGTGGAATAGAGGTAGCGGTAATGCTTCAGGAGATTATCACAGAACACCCCACTGGATGCTGATGGCATGTAGCAAGAGTCCAGTGGAGAATCACGTGCAACAAAACAAAAGGTGGCACCTCTTGGGAATGAACCAGCGCGTTTCCACCTCCCAGCAATGTCACATTCAGGCCAGAAAGCCACATGCTGGTATTATGCAACACAACCCCACCAGTCAACATTATCTATTCCATTCGGGAGACACTAGTCCAGTCCTGGTTTTAACTTTGTATTCTGGAACTTGTAGCTCTGGATTTCCCTCATCATAAACTCAGGGCTACAAGTCGCAGAATCCAAAGTTAAAACCAAGACAGGACTAGCGTCCCCCAGATGGAAAATGTTGACCTGTATGCACGACAAAAACGCAATTAATGACGACTAATAGAAATTAAAATGCCTTGTGAACAATCAATTTTTACAGTTAAAAGAATTGAAAATGGAGCCTTCTGGTTGCGCCTCTTTGGGCTGCAGTTCTTAAATTCCAGGCCAATGAACCCAATAGCCTTAGTGTGGCCCGGTTCCAAGACGACGGTTTAATAATAACATTACCACTTTGAAAAAGCCTTGGCAAGCTCACAACTGCCAGAACCCTTGACCAAGTGCTCCATTATCTTATTGGTAAGGATTAGAAAAAAAGGTGAACCTGGCTTTCCCCCTTCCTGTGCTTTCAGACCATTCAAGGGCCTTATCTGGTTAATAATTATTCCCTGCACTCAGATTGACTGCTTAAATATATAGTGCAGGCCTTCGAGAATGCTCTCCAAACATTAATCTGGCGTTATCTCGCAGAAGCAGCCTAGGCCCCTACCTCGGAGTGGATAGCTTAAGTGTGTTTGCCATCACAAGTGATGTGCTGCATACAATACGCCAGCGAGTCAGTGTTTATTCAGGAGCACTGCATTTCCACACAGAAGCAGCACCCCTACTCTGAGCCTTGTACATAGGCCAATCAATATATTGAAACACAGCTAAATTAGTGTTAGGGACTCGGCAGCCCTTTCAATTGCCACCATATTTTAAAAATCAGATCAGTTTGTTTTATGACGTGAGAATAAAGTGACAGATTTACATACTTCCCGATACTTGACCATTGAGTACCAAACTTATTTGGCTAATAGTAATTGTTAATACAAATATTCTATGCAAAGTGCTTTGGAGAAAGAGCTTTACAAATAGTTTATTAATGACAGATTGTTATTGACAGGTGAGAGGCAGAGGTAAAGGCACCCCCATGATCCATAAAAAAACCTTTCCCATCAAACTTTCCCATCCCCAGGTTCTTAGAAAGCCTACTGGTCAAACGGTAGCCATCACCATCCTACATATCTCAATCCAGGATCATCATTCGTCTCTCGGGTGTCTGCAAGGCCCTCGAGGACACCTTTGCTGGCACCATCCTTCCTTCATAAATAGCATGGAGGCGCTCGCCTTCAGACAGCAGGTATCTGTTCCTGCACACAGTACAGGTCACACTCTTGATTTACCGCTCATCACTGACCCAGACATCTCACAATGAATTGCCATCTGGCAAGGATGTGAAAGCCCATGCTTTTTAAAATGTATATTAATACAATTATGCAGGTTAATTACATCTCTAAAATGGTAACCTGCTGATCAGATTCCCCTTTTCATAAACTCTGAGCCAAAAGCATAGTGTATACCCGTACCCTGCTGCATCAGTATCCTGTTCTGCAGTGCCTGCTCTACCAGTGGGCACAGAGAGAAGGTTCAGTTTTGGACTGTTTTACTTCGCAGTTTGGTTTACTACTGAACCACACTCATAACCCTCTTGAGAGTATAGCATTCCCTCAGCCTGTGTTACCACAAGAGGCAAAGGAGTTATATCTCTGACCTGTGCCTTCTTTACCTTTATGATTGTGTTGGCTCGTTGTTTGTAGAAGTGCGAGGGCTGAGTATGCGCTTTAGCTGCTACACATCTCCTGCTCCAATACTCTGCCATTTTGGCATCCCTTTTTCCATCAGCCTTCCTTCCTCACCTGTTGCTCATCCCAGTCTCTCCAACTTGCTGTCTAGTAGACTTTGGAAAAAAGTCTGTCGACACCCTATTTCCCTATCCTGACCCTAATTGCTCTGCACTTGAGGGAGACCTCAAGAACATACGGTCCTCCACGCTTAAGAAAATAACCCCCACCCAAAAATATTGTTTTAAAAAATAAAACACAAATGGTGCCAGACCTACAAAGTTGTGGCGAAAGCAGACTAACTCTCCCACCTCGAGGCCACAAAACTAATCAGGAACACAAAAAAGTCTACTTCTCTAAAATATGCAAGTCTCATAACACCTTGAAAGAAGTTCTCGAACTCTCCCACATTGATAACTCTGCAACCCCCAATCAACCTCATCCACAGGGTGTGGAATGCTCTTCAAATTCTTTAACAATGAAGTCAACACTATTCACCTTAACATTTCCTCCAAACCTCGTACCCCCACTTCCTCCCTGGAGCCCACAATTCAGCAAACTCACTGCTTCTCCCACATCTCCCCTTTAGATCTCCATTGCCTCCACTCTAAAATCAGAAATGTAGACCGCCTCGACTTCTGGCCTTCTGTCGACGACCGCCTCGAACAACAGGCGGTCTCCTGCTGGAGACAGCAACAATTCCAGTGCACCTGATCAGATGGTTCATTCCGTGCAACCTGCTCCATCGCAAGATGGTTGATGCTGTATCAACGCCTTTCCATGCACTTCAACAAGACCCAGCCTCAGAGCTCCCTGATTGGCTTCATGCTGAGTTATTCTTGACCACAGGCCTGTAAGGAAGGCATGGTATCAACAGTAAGACAGACACAAGTGACCACAGTTCAAGGGTGTTTATTGAACTTAACATAGGGTTAGAAAAACGCCTATCTAATCCTAAAACTACAGGTGGGAGCAAGCTATGACCATCAAATAATAATAATGCAGTCCTAGTGGTGTCTTGTCAAAATAAAAGGGCCTTTACTAATAAACCTATTGCCAATCCTTACCTCTAAATAGTGTGGTTAACAATGTTATGAAAAAGAAAGAAGTGTTCACAAAATGATATTTCAGAACGTTCAGGCCGTTGGCCTCCCTTCCCCACGTTTTCAACACAGGACAAGGCGGGGCACTCGAGTTTAGCACAGTCTCTGTCTTTCTAGCACAAGAATAGAGTTCAAACATTAGCATCAGAGCCTTCTGTACCCATGTGTCTTTGCCTCTCAAAGTCTCTTGATTCAGAAGGCCTGCTGCAACCAACAAACAATAAGTTCCTTGCTTCTTTCAGATTCTCACAAGTACTCAATTTCTCAGGTGATTCACTATTCACCTTGGATCCCCTCAGTCGGGCTCAGATCCCTTTTTGACACAATTAGTCTCCCTCTGCTGGTTTCGTATCAATTTCAATTTCAATTGTAATTCTTAACACAAACTTGCTTTAACCAAAAGCTTTTAGCTGATCTCCCTCCACCGGGCAAGGACCAACTTCATGTAAATACTTTTTCTTCAAATATCAAAGACTTACGAATGTGCACAGGGTTTCACTTGACCAGTTGCAGGATCACTTCAATTTCACAATTTTTTGATCACTTTCACAATTGCCATCTTTCAACTGGATACCTAAATCGAGACTTTTGAATGAGTAGCACATCGTATCGGACCACTCTGTCTATGGTATCGTATCTTGGCTTCAAAGTTCAATCACTCCTCTTCTGTTTAATTTGCGTCGCTTGCCACATACGCTGTATACACGGTTCTCTTCAGCCTTCATTATACAATGTTGCTGCTTGCAAACTAGGCTTCAACACAGACTGGTCTTGTGTCAGTCTCCCCAACTCACCAGCTGTGCTGACTTCACAGGTGCTGCTTTGTTGTAGGAGCCAAGGACAGTGCCACAGCGGCAAACTATTCTCCCCGCCTTGACGATCGACGTGGGAGAGCCCCAGGTATCTGACACAAAATGTAGGATTCTTCAGCTTTGATTCCTGGTTTTATGTTTCCTATTCTCGAAGGATCATGAAAGTACCAGTCTTTCAATGAAAAGGTCAAGGGCACTTCCCTCATTTCAATCCTCTTCAGTCTTGCCGTCTTTCGCCTTGTATTAAACTGCCATCTTGGAACTGCTGCTTCCTCTTGTGCTTTGCCTCGCTTAGTGTGTACTTCCGTGCTCCACCTTTTATCCATGTGGGGAAGTGTGATGGAAGTCAGGTGTGTGTGTGTAATGATCAGTAATTGCCTGACCATGCCTGACCATTGTATTGTGAAATGTCAGGTATAAGGCTCGGGTGCTAGTCAGTTTTTTCTCACAGTGAGCTGTCTGAGAAAGTGTTTGTGTTAGGAAAGTGGGGAGGGTTGACCTCCTATGTATCCTACCTTGTAGGATGGGGTAAAGGTGTTAAAGGGAAGAGGATACAGTGTCTCGCCATCTGGTGTGCCACTTGCACTCCCCGAAGACCCCTCATCCAGGTGATCCACCCGCACTGGTCCACCCCCAGCACGTGCCTCTCAATGCGCATACTGAGCCCCGTTGGCTGGTCAAGGCAGACACAGATGGACAACTTGTAGCCCGAGATGCCGCTTGCCATGGACTCACTGTCACCCTCACCATCCTCAAGGGCACTCTAAGAAGGCACTATTCTTTGCTGAGCTCAGCCTCAAATGCCCCACTCATCCAATGTATTCCCCAGTTCCACTGGGTGTGGCTTTGACGGTGTGCACCATATGGCCCTACGCACTGCACATTTTGTACATATCAGCATGAAAAATGAATTTCTCTATCAGAGTTATTAGAGTGCCTGTAGGGTGATAGCAGGCAGGCTGAAGACACTGGCACCATACTGCCCAACTCTACCGATTTTTACTAAAGACTCCAGACTAGTTTTTAAGCACACACTGTTCATTTCTTTTTTTCTTTATTTAACTTTGCTCACTTAAAAATCAATGTCCTGCAAGCCTGTCGACAGTATCCTTCAATATTTTGTAGCAAACCTAATGACAAAGACTGACATGTGGAAGGTCAGCCTCTAGACATGGTCGCCAATCTTCAAAAAGGTAAATGGAAGTCTGTTTAGCACTTGTATATTACACATTAGCACCGCGGGGAGAGGCGCAGCGAAATCCTATTGGTTGGAACGTGGGCCACTGTGAGCCGACGGTACCTCTCTGAACAAGTTACATAGGTGGGTTCCCAACATCTGTTATTGCACACAAACAGTATCACAGTGTAAGACAATGAATGAGACAGGAGCTTGTGGAGAACACATAATGTTAAAAAAAGAAAAATAGAAATAATAATAAGAGACCTAACTAAAATGTATGTTTCCCTTTGTGCACAGTTATTTTGAAAGAGCACTCGTCCTTATAGATTGGAGCACATGTTAGGGAACATTGTATAGATAAATGTATTCATTAAGTCTTCATACATCAGTGAATAGCATAACATAATAGTAAGACATGACTAATAAAAACCAATGCAAACGTGGAAGTCCCATAGGGGTTATCAGTGCAAAATAGGCACTTCCTTCATTAAATAGATGATAAAAGGCACCTGAAAATATATACAACACAATAGATCACGTAAAAAGTCCAACAGATTCCCCTACGCAGGGAGTGATTACAGAAGCAGATTACTACCTGTCTAGGCTGACTTTGAAATAGATCTTGCTACAGGTCTATGTTGGGAAATATACATTTCCATTATTTTGGTGTGGAAATTGTGAGTTGTATCTTCCCCTATTAACCATGCGACTATGGCTATTGGCCTATCTGTCTATTCGGTACGACGTTTCGGCATCAGTTTATTACTGGACCATTGCCTTCTTCGGGACCATATTCAATTTCTTTGTGGTACTCTGCATGGAAACATAATCTGTGATTTGTATGTTACTTAGAGATGTATGTGATTCAATATATTGCCAGAGTTTAGAACAGCTGAAATGAAGAACCATACTAACCTCTGGAGCTACTTCATCTGAGGGGTTCCTATTCATAGGCTTCACCATGTGTCTGAGAAGAGTGGACATTCAAATCTACATCTGGGCATGCCTGCATGTAAAGCAAAGAGCTATAATGTATGCTTATATATGTATCTTAATGCAGCAACAATATCTCTGTAACCAGGCTAAAAGTCGCCTGTTAAGAGGAAGGGACTCTTGCCCTGTATTGGTGTTTCTTTACTGTAGTAAGTCTACGATACAAGGTTGTAACATGCACTTCACCAGGAGGAACAGTGTCTCACGGATGGTAATTGTCACTCTGTGCAGAAAATATGCAATGGGTATTGCTGAATAAATGTCGCCGGCATTTTAGCATGCTTGTGGTACTGATGTACAAATATATACCTATGTATGTGACTGGAAACATTGAAGCATGTGGAAAAGGTATATGTGTTCTCGCTGGTTAATCTACAGTCACATGCCTACACATAAGTAAAGTCACTCTACAGCGGCTGGTTGTAATGTCTTACCTGTAGCGGTGTATTGGACCTCGAGGCGTGCCAGTTGTGTCGAACATTAATCGAATGGGTCGGCTTTGTGGAGAAAAGAGGCTGGGATTGTAAAGGACCATTACTAGAGCGAGTCCCTACTCGGGGGTGAGGGGTGGGTGAGGGTACTCCATCAGCCTCTTCCCTCCGCTAGAATGGTGTATGGCACTCGTGGCTATAGAGTAAACAGAAATGGGTGTAGCGTAGGGTGTGACGAAGTAAAGTAAAGGGGCGCACGTAATGTGCTGGCTCATTCCTGGCTCCTCGCACCACTGTCTCTTATCCTCAGCACCACCTACCCTTCTCACATGACACAAACTATCTATTTGCCATCTGAGACCCGCACCAACTAAGAGAGCGTACATTTGTGCTTGTAGGATTTACTTGGTGTCGGCACATGAGACTTCAAGACAGCTTCATAGTATTGCACTTCCTTGCTCTGGAAAACTAGTCCTGATTATGTCAGCATGAAAAACAAATTTCTCTATCACACTTGTTAGAGTGCCTGAAGCATGCTAGCAGGCAGTCTGAGGACACTGGCACCATACTGCCAAACTCTTCTGATTTTTGCTGAAGACTCCAGATTGTTTTTTAAGTACACACTGTTCATATCTTTTTTTGTTTATTTAACTTTTTCCCAGTCTGTTTGGCACTTGTATATTACACATTAGCACCCTGGGGAGAGGTGCAGCGCAATCCCATTGGTTGGAATTTGGGCCACTGTGAGCGGACGGCAACCTTTTTACCATCTCCTGCTCTCCTCGCCCCCACCTATTACCTCTGTGCCTCTTCAACCCCTGGTTGCCATGCTCCCAACCCCTACCATCTCACCTCTCTCACTCAACGTATTTGTTGCCCACTGTTCGGTCTATCGACGCCCCACTCCCTACTTAGAGATGGCCGCCAGTAGCATAGAAAATTGACTTGCACTCTTTGCTCCATTACACGGTGGCCCTCTTGTTTTCAATTCTTTTTAAAAAAAAATAAAATCAGGTTAATGCATTTGACGCAGAACAGTTTTCTAAAAATAGGCATTAGCACCCCAAAGGAAGCAAGGTGTGCTTGGTAGATATCGGCCACAAACCCTTGATACCAGGACTTGGGCTGGCAGGCCGATGTTAGCCAAGTCGGCCACCCACTGGTTGCAGCCCTTAATGCTACATTAGCTTGCAGGTGGAGAAGAAAAAAGTGCTCACGGTTGCATAAATCTGCACCGACAGAGGGACTGTACGCGCTAAAAGCGAGACAGCGCTTTTTTTTTTACCTCCGGCATATTTCCCACACGTGCACAGAAACACAACCTTTCCTTTGGAAGAGTGTATAACATGTGATAAAACAAAACAACCAACCTACCTGTATGGACAAGAACCAGGCACATTATAATGTATCCCATTATGTAACTTGTATTTGTTTTTTATCGGATTAAGAAATGTCTGACAGCAAATGGGCGGATCAACAGATCTTGGAGGTATTCACTGAGTTCTACAGGTCTCTCTACTCCCAACCTGCCGAACACACCGAAAACCGCATGCGCCAGTTGCTTGCTCAGATCCCTACCACTGAAATATCCTCTGCTGCCCGCGACCAGCTGGACTCCCCGGTAATACTGGATGAGATAGTGACGGCCATCTCGAACCTGCCCAAAGGCAAGGCGCCGGGGCCCGATGGCCTTACGGCCGAGTTTTATCAAGAGCACGTGGCCATACTGGCTCCCAAATTACTCGAGGTCTGGGACGAAGCACTCCGCTTCTCCATCCTCCCCCCGTCCATGCGTGAAGCTGTCATCACGGTCTTGCTCAAAACTGGCAAGCCGGACGACGAGTGCGGGTCCTATGGACCTCCTTCCCTCATGAACTTAGACACGAAAATTATTGCTAAGATCATAGCAAACCGCTTTCTTCCCATTATGCCATATTTAGTCCATGAGGATCAAGCAGGCTTCGTCCCCGGCAGGTCCACCTCCCATAATATCAGGAGATTGTTCAATGTTATGTCCCGTATAGATCAAGACGCCCAGGTCGTGGCGGTCACTTTGGACGCTCAGAAGGCCTTTGACATGGTCTCTTGGAACTACATGTGGCTGGTGCTGGAGACAATGGGTGTTGGCCCGAACATGATCGGGTTCATTAAATTACTATATGCCTCCCCTGTGGCGCGAGTTAGGGTTAATTCATTGACATCTGACCCTTTCACACTCTTCAGGGGTACCCGGCAGGGCTGCCCCTTCTCCCCGATCCTCTTCACTCTCGCAATCGAGCCAATGGCGGATTATATCCGTGCTCGCCATGCCCGCAAGGGAATACGGTTGAAGGATGACCCCGAAATCATTTCTTTATATGCGGATGATGTGCTATTATACATTAGAGAGCCCACGACCCACATTGACCCCATACTGAGGGACATCACCCGCATCGGCACTTACTCTGGCTTCACGATCAATTATTCAAAGTCAGAACTTCCCGCTTACTAAATCTACCCAACAACCTACCACTGCGTACCCCCTTCTTTGGTCCCCGAACGGTGTCAGATATCTGGGTGTGCAGATATCCTTAACTAAATCCACTTTGCTCGCCGACAATTACTCTGCCGTGGCACAAACAGTTGAGGCCAAGATGTCACGGTGGCACTCTCTCCCATTGTCTATGGCTGGTCGGCTCTCTCATTAAAATGATCCTGCTCCCCAAGATTCTTTACACTTTCGGCAACGTCCCTATATGGCCTGGGAAGGGTTACTTCGCTAAACTGCATACACTATGCGCACAGTTCCTATGGCACTCCGGTGCAGTGCGTAAGAAGTGGACTGATACAGCGCTCCCTTATAAACAAGGGGGGCTCACTGCTCCGGATCTGCTACTCTACTGGTCCGCGGCCCAGGCTCAACATGCCACTCACTGGTACCCGGGTTCCCCAACACGCCCGCATGTCAAGTTAGAGCGACTTGCGGCCGCTGACATCAACATGATGTCCCTTATACTACATCGTCATTATACACCTGACTCTCCTATTGACCCCGTTGGTGCGACCATTCATGCCTGGAAACGCTTGCTGTATCCGACGGCCGAATCCCCTTACTATAAATGGCTGCCGGTGTGGCACCTTCCTGGCCTGGAACCCACACATGATAATGCCTTAACCCAACACTGGGGAGCTTTGGGTTATCAAGCACTGTCCGACTTCTATCCAGAAGGTAGGTTTATTGACCCCCAAACATGGAAACAAGGGCACACCAGATCCGCCTTGGAGACCCTTCAATACTATAGACTACGGGCAGCGTTCCGTACTACATGGCCCTCATTTCCGGATGAGCCCCCGGATAACCCGGCGATCGCATACATTGCCAACTCAGGCTTCACTATATAAGATCCTTCAGGAGACCATCACAGTCCCAGTGCTTAGGGCGCACGACGATTGGGCAAATGAATTGGGCCTAGAGATATCCGATGGCGCCTGGGGCGTAATGTGCCTACACACAAAAAGAGTCTCCCTCAATTTCCGTCACCGCGCCATGCAGTACAAACTCCTTAATAGGCTCTACTATACCCCACACAGGACCTCGACATTCACCCGCACCGCGGCGGCCCTGTGCCCTCGTTGTGGGGCTGAGGAAGCTGACCACTTGCATATGTTTTGGACCTGTAGGGAGCTATCTGGGTTTTGGGAAAGCATCTTGAAAACACTCTCTGACATAACAAACTGTGGTTGACCCTGACCCCCTGGCGGTTCTGTTTGTGGCCTGGAAAACTGATGAAACCAGACGCCTAGCTAAATTCCTAAACATAGGCTGTATGATTGCCAAAAAGTGTATACTCCAGAGCTGGAAAAGCCCCTCTCCCCCGGTTTACTCACCTGGTCACGAAATTGTGAGGAAGAATACTTGTCTATGCTCCCCTCCCAATCTCGCCCCAGGAATATTTGGGCTGAATTCAACGCTTACCTTAGCATCCAAAGCGAGGGCACTCCCGAATCTGGACTGTCCCCTGCCCCGCCGGGCTCTGATCCCACTGCATGAGGCCCTACTTTTTTGCTCCTTTTCAGGTACCGCTCAGCTGTAAATGTTGTGATTGCTGTATCCTTCTTGGTGTGCTGCTCTATGATGTAACTGCTATGCATTTGTTGCCTTATGTGTGTGCCTTGTGTACCTATGACGTCAAAAATAAAAGTTTTTAAAAAAAGAAATGTCTGTCAGCAAATGTGAAATGATTCAGGACTGTTTCAGATATCGGTAGACCATCTTGAAACCCACCTAACAGTGGGCCTAACTTCCCAAGTCACTGGTGATAGAATAGAGGGGACCGCAAATGTGTGTGTAGCCCGTTTTCTTGAGCAGGTCCTGTTAAAGGTGTATACTCCCCTAACCCAGACAAGCGACACTTCCCATGCACACCATCACCACTAACCACCAAGCGAGCTAGGTAGGTAGGTAGGTAGGTAGGGTGGGGTGCTGCACCTGCCAAATAAAATCGCTGTTAACAGTCAAATCTGGAAAACGATCCAGCTTCCCGCCACTAGCCTCGGTCCGCTCGGCTTCTATATCCCATCTTGCCTGCTGCACTCCAGTTCCTCGAGGGAGGATTGAACAGCAGTTCCTGTATTCCCTATTCTATTTCCACTAAAGTTGGACCAATAGGCATTCGGGAACCACTAGAATGCTCACTAGTGTTTCCAGGAGTGCGCTTTATGCTACTGCACTTCTGCCTCGTCCCAGTACTTGTGCTGTGGTTTTCCCTTGGGTCGAATGGACTCTTCATCCCAGTACTGATGTTCAGACTCTCCAGCGGGTCTACTGGATTCTCCCTTGTCTCAGCACCTTGCAAGGGTGCCGTTTCTAAGTAGCCCTACTCTTCCTCGTCCCAGTACTTCTTAAGGCGGTAGTATGTTCTAAATTACAGAGATAGCTAGAAGTGTAGGGGAAAGAGGTGAAAGAGAAAGAGCGAGAGGGTCGAGTGGGGTATTTCTTCAGGGTAAAGCCCTTGCTGCCTCGCAGAACATCCCGGGTGAAGGCCAGTGCATTGCAGAAGGGGCAAGCCAAGAAGCCCAACAGGCTGTGGGCGGGTGGCAGTGACAGCAGTGGAGTCCCCATTGCAAAGGGAACACTGCCTGAAGCCATCTGGTGCCTGGGAGGGGCAGTGATTTTCTGTGGTGTCCCAACAGCGCATGAGAAGCCACCTGAGGTGAAAATTGCAGTTTTGGCCACAGAGTGATGTGGTGTCGCCCCCAAGCTCACAGAGCCACCCCGAAGATTTTAAATAGGTACTGGTGAGTGTGGGTGGGCGGGCGGCAGTGAGTGTGGGTGGGCCTCCCACCTCCCACCCAATGGTGCCCAACCAGAAGAATTAAAAAAGGCTGGGGGAACGACAGTGATCCTGGGTGGGTGGCTCCCGCAGCAACGGGGCTACCCAAAAGAAGGCAACGAGTCCCCAGATAATGGAGATGACTGGCAAACCCCAACTCATGCAGGAGACCACCCCTAAAACACGCAGTGCACGGGCTGGACGGTGAGTGTGGGTGCCCCATGTGGTGGACGGGGTCTTCAACCGAGCTGCCCAGCAGAGCAGCCGGGACTTCCTCCTTCCTCTTCTTCACCAGGGCTGGCCGGTGAGTTAGCCTGGGGCTTCACTTCATTGCTCGAGGTGGGCCAGCTAGGGGCATGGCCAGGCAGCCTGGTTCAGCCACTGCCCTCACATAGCGCGGATTGGGCTGTTCTTCAGCCCTGGCAGCCCCACACATACTGTATGGGCCCTGTATCATGAATGGGCCCATCCAGTCTGGCCTTATGGGCGGGCCGACGGCCTTCCTGGCCCTGCAGACGGCCAAGCTGCCCCTGGCAAGCAGCTCAGCCCCGCAAATCACTCTGTGGGAGCTGCCACATATGCCTGCCAGCTCACAGATGTCTTGGGGGCCGATCAAGGCAACAACCGCCAGGTACGTCATTTTCCTTTTCTATCTGTCCTCTGCTTTCTCTTTCTTTCACTGCTCCTTTTCTAACTAGCTTCTTTAACTGTCATTTTTCTTTCAAAATCCCCTTTTGATTATTTTCTTCCCTGTCCAGGCCATTCTTGGGCAGGGGAGTTATATGCCTTTCTTTTCTTAATTAAACATTCCAAACACACACACATAAATAAAAACATGCACTATATTTAATAAAGTATATATTTTTACCCTGGTGTCTGCATCTTTATTTTTAGGTGTTCCCTTAGGGGAAAAAAAGGTAGCCCCCAAGAGCCACGCCCCTCGGGGCCACGGACCACATGTGCACTCCCACACATGCAGTCGTGTAACACGGAAAGTCATCCATACACAAAAAGTGTACATGCCGCTCGCACGTATGTTCATGGCGGGAGGCATTTACATGGATAACTACGGAATTCGCCAGCGTTGAGCAGGTGCAAAAGGCAGGCGGATTTCATTGGAATCCAGAGCATCTCCAACAGAGTCAAAGTGAACTGGAATGGATGGGTGTTGAAGGGAAGATGCATTCTGATCCATGCCCCTGCTCCACCGGAGAAAACAAGAAAATTACCTAAGCAGTACATGAGACGTTCAGCCATTAGTAAAAGGTTTATGCATGTATTTTACACCCCTTTTGCCCCTTTGAATTGGTGCAATACGAGGCGCATTGTGTCTCCCACTGTGGCGGAGTGCTCTGTTCCAACCTAACAAGCTTTCAACAACGCAGGGAGCATACATTATTACAGAGCAGCTCTGTGATGAACCCTGGAACATAAGTACTCGATTCTAAGCAGCACTGTACAAGACGCCAGGGGAGCAAATGGTTTCCATAAAGTTCTGTCATGATGATTAACTGCTCATTCAAAGGATATCTTGAGGTGGGAACATGGCGAGGATGGAAAAGAGATAATTGTTTTTTAATGTGCAGTTCTTATGATGCTCCATCTGGCTTTGCCTCCATAATGTATGGGCGGGTAGAGCTATCACAAATCTGACAGCCAAACATTTGATGAAATAAGTGCAAAAGAAGGGTATTCTGAAAAGCAGCAGCTACTCAAACAGCTTAAAGGCATCTTTAGGATTTGGGCGAATTTGACTGGCCTAATCTCATGTTAGCACTTTGTTTTTTAAAGGAGACCGCCCCCCCTCCACCCTCCCTCAGTTGACCCTTTACCACCTAACCCCAAACCACCATCTATCTTTTTTGCGACAAAGTGGTATTAAGTAGTTATTACGGCTTAAAGGCCATTCACGATGGAACAAACAAGCACATCTGCCAACCAGCCCTTTGTCATTTGGGGCCCCTTCAGCCAGGGCTAGGTTCTTTTAGCCTATAACACTCTGTATGCCCACAGTGGCAGACCGATATTCATAAAGGGAAAAGGAAATGTACAAGTCTCAGAATCCAAAGTGGCGCAGCCTAAAATCCAGGACCAATTTAGGAGGGGACCCTTATGACCGTGGACTATTGGTACCTCTGTGTAACCTCTACCCAGTAACGCGTGCAATTGGTTTGTATGTTGTTTTAAGTAAACTGAAAACAATTTGGTGCTCACAGCATGCGTGCTGATCACACCCAACACATTACGATGTTACAAGCTTTGCCATGGCCATGCACATACAACACGATTTTTCCAAAGGCCTTGCAGTAAGCTATGCTCTGAATTGAAGAGGACGTGTATCGGGTTGTCGACCAAAGTTCTCAAGTTCCTAGAAGACAGGAAGAAATGTACCCCTTTCGTGCTCAGGGCACTCTTCCTCCATGTGCAGGGCATCCGTCAAGCCTTGAGACAGAACAAAACCAACATGCATTAATACTGGTATCTGGTCTTTCCACCGAAAGTTTTGCAACCCATTTTTTTTCATTGAATGTATGTGTGTGTGGGATAAAGGGTTAATTTTGTTGGGGTGGGTTTTTAAAGGTAAAAAACAGGTGTTTTTTGGAGGTGACCGCCCAAAAAATCAAAATTACTAAAAATGCATTTATCCCACACACACATCCATTCGATGGAAAAAAATGTGTTGCAAATCTTTCGATGGAAAGAGTTTCGTTGGAAACTCTTTCGATGGAAAGACCATAAACCATTAATACCAGCATAGTTAACTGAAACAGACACATTCCTTCAACGTCATATCCTTACCAAACGGCGTGGATATTAACCAGACAATTTAATGAATCATTGAAAAGGTAAAGGACAATGATGGAGACTGCAAACAAGGCCAAAAATGGCTCTGGGAGTTGCCCAAGGAAATGCTTTGGGTAATGACAGATTCATAACCTCCCACCCATCACTCTCCACTGCTGCATAGATCACCCTTAGAGGGATGGGTATGCACAGGCGTGGGTCCCGAGATTGCATTGCCAAGAGTACAAATCTGCACCTCACCGAAGATGCCAAATGAGGTGAATGCTAGTCTGGGGATGCTTGCTGGACCATGCAAAAGGGAGGTCACTTAGCATTTGGGCTGGATTACTCCTTTTTGGGGTAAGCGGGAGCCTGCTTTGCCAATGGTCCCCCCTTCTGTAATGGCACAAAGGGATGACAAACACAGCTTAAGGGATTGGTCAGAGCAATGTCTATCACTCTTCAATGTTGTATCAAATAATACAAATGCCAATGAAACAACCAGACAAAATGGATTGCTTCTCAAACCTCCTATATCTAGTCAGTGCGATTGCCTCACTTCGATGAAACTCACAACTACCTAATCCTACACTTCCTAAAAAAACAAAGGACCTAACTGAAGCCAGGATGCAAGTGTTCCTCAGATGTTGCATCTAGTTTACAGGGGGCAACAATTCAACTTGCAAGCTACTAGCCAGCCATAAAAAGTCACTTGCCACCCCAATTCTATTCATACACACAACACGCCATTTTCGTACTTGCCAATAGTCAAATATCAGTTGCCAGTGGTGATTGCACATTTTGTGCCCTGTGTAGGACCTACATTAAGGTCTTCTGATTGTACAGATGGGACTTACATGTGGTCGGCGGGCAGGACTGCTCTCGGAAGAGCTGCTCAGCGGGCCCCCAATGCATATTTAAGTGCATTGCCCACCTGACACTTGCACCAGCATGCACGCGGGTTCAGGAAGCGCATAACATGTTATAAGCTTTGAAAGGAAGTCACTTGAAATGTAGGTTTTATATTCCAACCCCCGATTTAGTCCCTTGCACAACACTTAAGGTGAATGGTGGGTGACCATGGAGGCAGTATCCCCCCCACCCACGAGCTTTGGGCAGTATGGGGAGGATCCCCCAGGTCCATCCCATCCGCCTGCAGGGGCTCATCACTGAGGCCAAACATTTGGCAAGGGCCCTTTAAGGGAATCTTATGCCCAAAAAGTAGCTGCTGTGAACGCTACTCTCACGTAGTTAAGTGACTCTCAAAAGAAGTATATTTCCAGTAAAGAACAGAACAGGCACTATGCCCCAGCAGGTTAGAGAGTAGTACAGTAGTCCTGCAATGTGAATAAAGCGGAGGACAGTGAAGGAGCGCAAGAACAGACATCTGCACACTTTAATGCATGCAAGATCTCAAATTTACTGAATGTCAGTAGTGAGCAGGGAGAGGGAAATGTGATGAATCCTGCAGAGTCCTCACAGAATCCCAGCCTAAAGTCTCCTCTCAGGTGGCCAGTGGAAGGCCGTCGCTACCTGATCCGAACCTTGGGGTGGTTTTAGCCGGGTGTATCACCTGGGAGGAGAAGGCCACCAAGGAAATAGGGTTACTTCATTAGGAGGGACGCTGTATTTATCTTCTTCGGAGGGTGAGGTTTCCCCAATACCTGAATACCTAATGGCTTGTTGCAATAGTAAGGCTTTCCTTCCTAAAATTACCCAAATTGTCAGCAGTGAAAACCATTGAGGTCAATATGGGAATGACATATGTAAGTATCAGAGAAATATACCATTAATTCTTATCGTTATGATTCCCTCTTAGGTTTGAACTGGAGAACTAGGAACCAAACATTCATTCCTTTAAAACCTTTTCCTAAAGGTGTATTCTATAAACAGAGCAAATTAAAAAAGGTTAAGACTGAAGCCTTTAGCGTTGAAAGAAATAAGAACATTAGGGACTTCAAGTCCCATAATACTCTAGGTACTAGGACGAGGAAGAGGGACTCAGAAGAGCAGAACTGCAGTGTGCAGTCTAGTAGTTCTAATGACCCACACCTGAGCGGGACCTTTAAATATTTAGGGCCCATTCAGGTGCAGGTCAATGGAAGCAGCAGAAGCAGAAAGAAGACACTGGGAAAGCCGCAGTGTTTCCAGAGGGTTGCATTGCCGAGAAAGTTGCAGGAGTCAGGAAACTGAAGTGCAGAGCTTGCGCAGTGGGAAGCGGTCCTGGGACAGGCGGTCCCATGGGGGAGAGAAGCTCTCCTAATTCTCTGCTCTACTCTGGTGGCTGGCATGCACCGGAGTATGCGATGATGAACTGTGCTAAAACCATCTTGACAAAACTTTGTTTACGAAGAGGACATTTGAAAGTAGTTATTCTTCAAATAAAAGAAGTTATATTGAATACTGACTGGAAGTCTGAGAACCAAGTCTTTTTGGTTTATCGAGCAAGAGTTTGTGGAAGCTTTGGACAATCATTTTGAAGAGTGATAACACGTGTTTAGCAATAGGACAATTCAAGTGCCAAGTGCAAGACATTTGGATTGAAAATAACTTTGTGTTGTGTTAGCAGAACTTGGCTCCTGAAATGATCTTGGGCAAGGGGATCCGACCCCTAGTTACAAGGATACCTGTTTACAGAGCTTATGTTTGAATAGCACGGTTATCGAGTTTAACTGGCCATGATACCTAATGATTTTGTGTGAGGGACAGATATCTTTTGATATTAGTGTGTTTTCCTTTAGCCTTAGTTGGACAGGCAGGGAAATCCTTGTTAGGTTAGGAAAAGTGAGGCGTTTATCCCACACTTATTATTTAATAAAATGTCTACTTGTGAAAAACCCTTATCTACTTGTCTGCCTCATATTTCTGACCCCTCACAGAGAAGTGGCAAAGCATCTGACTTTCGCAAAGCTGCTTTAGTCTGCTCAAACGGCCTCTACGTGTCATAGATGATGGCAGGCCATCATGAATGCTCAGTCTATGAATCCAAGAGAGGCATGGGGGGCCTCCAGAGTCATTGGGAAGCTGTGTACATGCTACAAGTGGTAAATTCAATGACATACATTGAAATGAAACCTGAAAATAGCTGGAGGGAGGGACAGCCCCTTATTAAAGGTGTCAGCATGACCAGGGTGGTGTGGGAGGGCAGGGAGAGAGAATGTGTGGAGCAGGAGCCGTCTGTTAGCAGAAGGAGTGATGGGGCCCCTAGGGGACCCTCGCATATGGAAACAAGGAAAATCACCACACACTAACTGATACGCCAGACACGAGGTTCAATTCCCAAAATCTAGGGTTTATTGCAAATCAAATAGTCTCAGTCGGCCGACTGGGTCTCATGTCCCGCAACGTGTGTCAGCCAGACCTCCTGGGACGCAAGAGAGCGAGCATTCTACATCAGTTACATATATGCAAAATGATCATCTTATTATCAGTAGTGACACATTCAAAACCGCCCAGAATGTATCATTCTTTGCAATGGTTTCGATGATTAACAATTATGACGAATATGACACCCTTCAGACATTTATTCAGCAACAGTTTGCAATTTGCGAAGTCGCAGACACCATTCTTTGTTTTAGGGAACATAATGCTCTTTTTCTTACAAGCAAGCTGCGTGGAGGGGAGAGACACATTCTAGGCCTCACTATCTTCTAGTTTCTATTTGTGGGCTAGAGGTCAGCTCGATCTACGGGGGCTCAGTGAATGGGGGCCATAAAAGAGCATAATTCAAGCCATTAATTGTTAATTTCTACCGTTTCTGCCGCACCAGCGAGACTAGCTGGCACCTGCGTAGTGATTAAATTCCTTGTTGCTTAGTTCCAAGGACTTGTGAGGGAGGAGACTGGGGCATTGCTGTCTGGGTTGCCTGGGCTGTGGTTCAACATGTAACTTGTGGCCTTGCTCTATGCATGAGCAAGAACGAAATAGAATTCACTTACAGCAAAGCAGTTTGAACAGAAAGCAAAAAAGCGAAAGTTAGTCAAAATGGCGAATTCTATTCCTACAAAATGGACACTCTCTGGTTATGCTCATGAGTCTGTACTAATAATGCTGAACATATGATGCGGTTGGTTTTTGGCCAACAAAATATACCGCCTATGTTATGGGAGGGTAATTTCTGGACTCACAAACCCTCCTCTTGGCCGTAAACCAAACGCATCATCCGAACATTGCATCTTCCTCTGACCATGTATCTGATTACGAGCTTTGCATACTACTATAATCGTCATCATTGTCATTGATATGGATTGACAAATTCTTTTACTGTCTTCATTTCATGATTCATTTTAGTATCCAATCTGTTTTATTTTTTCTGCGTTACCATGTGTACGCATTCATCACTTAATTCAGTGCAAAGTATTGGTAAACAGTGCATGCAATAACAACATGTCATGAATATTCCGAGCACTGCTACTAGAATTGCAACCAATTTCCATCCCCATGAGCGTAATACTTCCCAGAACCAGGAGCTTATGTTTAATTCCCAACTACCTTGTGGGGGATGGAGGTCGGTGCTCAGAACGTGCAACTTTTTTATCGCTTCAAAAATCGTAGGGGAGGAGTCACTTACAAATACACAACACGATGATCCCACGATTTTGCAAACTCCCCCACGATCAGCCAAAACTATGTCAAGAGCCAACCTATTTAGAAGCATCATCAATCTAATCCCTTTTCCCTCCAAAGTCATGTTGTATAATTTATCCGTTGTCCCATTTATCGTTTTTTCTAATATTCTGGACAGTTGTCTTATATTATAGGAGTTTATTGCTTGACCCCAAAATGGTATAAATGATTTTGCTATGTCTTCTGCAATTAATCCTCCTTCCTTATCTCGTTGTGGTCTTGATCTAGATAGTTTGGCTATATCTGCCATTTTTGGAAAGAAACACCCCCGAAAACAGAATCCCCAAGTAACAAGTACTTCCCCAATTTCTAGGCAACCAGGGATAAGCTTTTTCTCCACATATGAAATATACAGGATCACCTATATATACGGGTTCTTCCTCTCTCTCGAGGAACGCTATGCTCATACATCTAGTGAATGTCCCTACTGAATAGGAGCATTTCTTTCTTAAGCAAAATGGAACAGAGCGTGTACTGTAATTTACTGTATAGGAGGGGGGCACTGTACCTTTATTCCCTTCTAGGTTCATGTGAAACGTGATTACAGATGATTTATATGCACATATAGTCTATCTTGTGGCATTACTACTGGTGTTATTGGTCTTGCTTTGCGAAATATAGAGCAACCTACAGGTTTCATTATTACCTCCTCAAATTCGTTTAGGTTTGTTTTATGTAATTGACCCATTTCACTCTTATTCCATTTCCCATAATATAGTGGACTTAAGGACGCATAACATGCAGAACGCAATGGCTATGGCTGCACATACCAACCTATTCCCTTTCCACCATGTTCCGGTATATGGGTATATACCAAACAATAGTTTTTTCTCAGAATTGAGTGTGTCATATTAATTATCAGAAGTAATGTGTTATTTCCATATCCTTTCCTGTGTCCTTCTTCCATTGGGGACAAAGTATAGGAAATTACATGGTCTGGGCTGGTATCTGGTCTGGCGGAAATATTTCTAATAGGCAAGAACACTTCCAATGGATGTATTTCTCCTAGATACCATAATACCAGTACTGTCATTATCGGTGCTAGTATACTCATAACACACATGACTATTGTTAAGATCAGAATACAATTTATTCAGCACTTTTTTTCCGCAATCTTACAGTCTCTATATTTACTACATTGTCAACATTGGTGCAGGAGGGGGCAGAAGCTGGTGCAGGCATTTTTCTTGATTCTTCTTCTCCAACAATGTTGGTCGTGAATATCTCTTACCGCTGCATTTGCCCGAATATCAGTAAGTTCTGGAGTGTTAATAAAGTGTTTTAGCCAGTTTTCCACAGCCTGGATTGCTATACGTTGGGCAAGATTATCGTGCTTCTGCACATTGCTCAAAGAACTCCGGAGCAGTCATCAATTGCCTTTGTACATATGAGCCCCACTTGTCCGTGTGGGGTGATCAACACATGGATTTTTTTGTTTTCAAAGATCGCACCGGGGAGCCGCGTTCCTGAGCTGTCGGATTTGCATAACTCCCACGCCTCTCTCCCCTAAGCCTCCGGTTCCCACTTCATCCATGATGGGAAATAGAGGCAACAAAGAAAATAGAACGAAGATCTGATCACTTCTTATCGCAAGACCGTAGATTGTACCGTATTGCTCCAGGTACTGGGCCTCATCAAGAGTCTGGCGGTAACCCTTAAATGCGGCAGTAGTGCTATTACCGCCGCATTTAAGGGTCTGCCAGATCATGGGTTTGGCGGATTTCCCCCCAGCTCTAAGCTGGGGGGAAATCCAAGGCAAAATTGCCGATTTATGGCTTGATTACCACCGGCGGGAAATCCGCCGGCGGTAATAGCACGAGTTTTCCCCATTGGGCCCAATGAGGAATTCCAGAATGGGCCCAATGGGGAATGGGCAATAACCCTTCCGCCAAACCCGTGATCTGGCGCTAATAGCGCCGGGGGGTTTAGCGGTACGACTATTAGCGCTGGTGCTAATAGCGCTGGCATTACCACCCAACTCGTGATGAGGCCCACTGTGTGATCGATGAATAGTGTGGGTGCACTTCCAGATTCAGGCTCAGAGCAACGAGAAGTGGTGGGCGCCAAAGTGATGATGCAGGCTTTGTGTCGGCCAGCAGCGATGCAGCTTCTGCTTTGCAGCGTTGGGGCACTCTTAGCCCTTTCTCCTTTGTAGCAATCTTTCCAGGCTTTGTATCAGGATCAGACAGATTTTGTGGCAGAGAACTGGCAACAATTTCCTTCCTTTCAGAAGCAGCTGTCTCTCCCTTGTCGTCTGGATCAGGCAGTTCTTTCAATGGCGATGGAATTCTTTTCTTGTGCGTGGCATGTATCCACGCCTTCCTACCGTCCACACAGACTGCTGTCTGTGTTGCCAGAAGGACTTGGTAGGGCCCTCGCCATCTGGGTGCAAGCGATGACTTCCTCTCGAAATTCTTCACCATGATCCAGTTGCCTGGTTGCAGAGAATGCCCCGGACCAGTATATCTGATGGGAAGATCCTGCTGCACCTGCTGATGAATCAAACGCAATTTCTGCATTAACAGGTTACAATATGTACTACGCACAGGATATTCTACTTCACTCAACAGCCCTGGCTGCGGCGCACACCAAACATTAGCAGGCCTCCCCATTACTATTTCAGAGGGGGAGAGCCCAGTCCTGGCTTGCACAGGTGTGGGCATATACAACAAAGCTAGGGGCAATGCATCCGCCCAGCGTAACCTATTTCTTGCACAAATTTTACTGATCTTGGCCTTTAGTATGCCGTTCTGACGTTCAACAAGCCCAGCACTCTTCGGATGCCTGGGGAAATGGAATCTTTTATCAATCTGAAGACCTGCAAAAATCTATAATATTACTGCGCCAACAAAGTGCGGCTCGTTATCTGACCATATGACTCGGGGCAAGCCAAACCGCGAAAAGTACTCCTTTAACATCACCTTAGCAGTGCTCATGGCGTTGCAATCCTACAGTGGATATTCTTCCACCCATTTACTGAACGCACACACTACCACCAGTACATATTTTAAGTTCTGACACCTTTCCATCTTATTAAAATCAAAATGGATCACCTCAAATGGCATGGAGGGGAGGGCCAAAACTACCTGTTGGGGTAGCTGTTCCTTTTCCATCATTGTGTTGTAAACACGTTATGCAATTCTGTACTAGCCTTTCCACATTTTTTCCTATGTGTGTGTTCTGCCATGCTGTAGCCAAATGCTGAATCATCTTCCTTGCACAAATGTGCGTGGGGCTGTGGGCCATAGTGACCATTGCAGTTACATAGGAGTTGGGCAACATCCAATTTCTACTCTTCTTGTCCACCCAGCAACCTTCCAGATCTAATTCTGCAGAGCTCTCAGCCCACTCTTGTATTTCATCAGCAGTTGCTTCCACCTGCATCTCCTTGACGGTAGCAATCCCATTCTCTATCATGCAGGGCACTTCTTCTGACTGTACTGTTACCATTTTGGTACTCAAATCAGTGGCAGTTTGTTTCGCAATCCTGTCTGCAAATGCGTTTCCCTCTCCCACTTTACATGTTACTTTTTTATGCGCCTCGCATTTTACTATTGCTAGGCGCTTCGGACATGTAAGTGCAGACAGCAATCATACGATCAAAGGGCCATGTTGAATTCTGGTTCCATGTGATGTCAAGAAACCCCTCTCAGCCCAGAGTTGGCCAAAACTATGTACCACCCCAAAGGCGTATTGACTGTCAGTATATATGTTTACACTCAGATTTTCAGAAATCTCACATGCTCTGGTTAACGCTATCATCTCCGCGGTTTGTGCGGATTTGTAGGGGATTCTTTTGCTTTCTACAATACTTTTTTGTGTCGTAATGGCATAGGCAGCAGTTGGTGTGCCATCAGGTAATTTAAAGCAGGAGCCGTCACAAAACAGTTCTCCATCTGGCTCTTTCTGGTGGGTGTCTGTTAAATCAATTCTTCCTTTCGTTTCTTCGTCAGTAACTATTAAACAATCATGGGGAGGTGATTCATTCTCCCCTGCTTCTCCACTGGGCAGTGGCATTAATTCTGCAGGATTCAAAGCGCTACACCTCATAATTTGAATGTGTGGTGCAAATAGGACAATTTCATATCTAGTCAATCTATAGGATGTGAGGTGTTGTGTCTGCTTTCTATTTAATAGAACGTCTATGGCATGTGGCACCATTAAAATTAAGGTGTGCCTCAACACCATTCCTTCAGTTTGTTTCACTGACGCAGCAGCTGCTGCAACAGCTCGCAAACAACGTGGTAAAGCGCATGCTCCAGGGTCCAGCGCAGAAGAAAAATAACTGCATGGTCTATTTCGTCCACCTTGTTCCTGCGTTAAAACAGCCAGCGCGCAGCCTTCATTCTCATGCACAAATAATCTAAACATTTTTTCATAGTTTGGTGTGCCCAAAACTGAGGCGGAGCACACTGCAGTTTTGAGCAGCTCAAATGCTCTCTGGCATTCTTCATTCAATTTCAAAGACATCACAACATCCTTCTTCGTCAATGCCACCATCGGTTTCACAATCATTGCAATGTTTGCTATCCATTGGCGGCAATAGGAAGCCATGCCTATTATGGCTCTGACTCCTTTCTGCGTTTTTGGAATAGGCATACCAGAGATACTTTCTATCCTTTCTGGTGTCAGTCTTCTCCCCTCTTTCAAAAGTAGGTAGCCCAAATAAGCCACCTCCTTTCGACAATATTGGAATTTTTTCAAACTAGCTTTATGGCCATGTACTGCTAAGTGTGACAATAACAAAACGGTACTCTTTCTACAAATCTCCTCTGTATCAGCAGCAATTAACAAATCATCTATGTATTGCAATAAGACACAACCCGCCGGTAATTCTGGCATATCTAACTGTTCTTTCAATGCTCTGCTGTAAATACTTGGACTCTCTGTATATCCTTGTGGAATATGTGTGAACATAAATGACCGTCCCCCTAACGTGAAAGCAAATAAATATCTGCTATCCTTGTGTACTGGAATGCTGAAAAATGCATTCTTAAGGTCAATCACGCTAAAATATGCTGCCGAGGCAGGTATTATTGTCAAAATTGTGGTGACGTCTGGGACCGATGGGAATTGAAGATTAACCACTTTGTTCAATGCGCGTAAATCAATTCTGAAATGATACGGTATCTCATTACCTCCTTTCTTATACACTGGGAGAATGGGGCCGTTACAAGTGCTACCTGTAATCTCTTCAATTACCAAATCTGAGACAATACTTTTCAATGCTTTCTCGCCCTCCATCGAAATTGTGTACTGAGGAATACGTGGCAATGTTACTCCTTCTTTCAAAACAATTTTCACTGGTTGGATCTTCAAACATCCCACATCATTGTCATTCGTTGCCCACACACAAGCTGGTACTTCACTTAACTCCCCTGGCAGAGGTTTAGACAGAAACTCGGACACTGGTATATTCTGTGGTGATATTGTCAAAAACACTCCATCTGGAGTGCAATGGATAATTGCACTTAGTTTCTTCAATAAGTTTAATCCTAATAGATTTCCCCTGCAATTCTCTGTCAATAGAAATTGACAATATTTGGTAAATGCCCCTAGTGTTACTGGTACTGATTGGGACACAGGATTGATTACTGGCGTACCTGCAAACCCTACTGAAATATTATTTTGCCCTGACAGCAGTATTTCCGGAACCAAGTAGTGATCTATTGAGCACTTTTGTGCACCTGTGTCTACGAGAAAGCTGTGCTCTCTATTCCTGACTTTCATTACTACGTAGGGTCCTTTTTGAGTTACGGGAATAGACACTGGTTCTGACCCCTGTCTTGGGCTGTCCAATAGGGGAAACAATAGATCATCCGATGTGTAGTCACCAGAATAATATGTATTTGGCTGGGTATCAAAAATATTTCCGCCCCTGCCTTTATTGCGCTCACTTTGATTTTGGAACTAAGGAGTCTGACTCTGATCTTGGTTCTGATTCCGATTGCCATTTCCTTGATTATTCTGGTTTTGCTGCATATTATTATTCCCATTCTGTCCATTTGTTCCTGGGTGACCTCTGTGCTGTCTTCTCTGACCATACCCATTTCTATTTTGCAAGTGTGGACATTGCGCTCGCCAATGACCCTCTTCCTTACAATATGCACACTGATTTAATCCCAAAGGACCTCCATGCATGTTGGAATTACTTCCTCTCCCTTGCACATTTCCTCTTCCTCTATTGTGACCCGCTACCTACTGGAGTAACACCCTTGTTTTCAAATCTATCCTATTTTTCGCCTCTTTCTCTTTCTCTGTATTCACTCTATTCTCATAATACTGGACCATGTGCAATACTTCACTCAATGATTTTGCTTGCCATGCACTTTCAGATGTCATTATTAGGTTTTGAATTGGAGGTATTAATCCCCTCACATATTTATCTACAAGCAGTCTTTTCCCCGCTTCAGTGCTCACATCGTGCCCACTGAAATCTGTAAACATTTCCTCAAATGTATTGAAATAATCTGTTGCTAACTCATCTTTGCCTTGAACACATGCAGTTAATTTGTCCCATCCAATTCTTTTTTCTTCAATTTTTGTATTATGCGTGCTGGTAATGCTGCCATATTTGCTGATGATTTCTCGCCTGCTTTCCTGTCTGCATCCTATGTTTCTAGATGCTCCCATGTGTCACCAAAACTATCCACATCATCTGCTTTTCTTATCTGCTTCCATCTATTTGCTGGTAAAATTACTGGGAATATTAGGTCAATATCGTTCATAGTAAAAATGGACGATTTCAAATAGGACTCTATTTCTTTATAGAATCCTGTCTGATTTGTTCTCAAATCAGGGATCGTCTGTTTTATATTATTCACCTCTTGTCTGGAGAAAGGTCCATGTACATATTGTGCGGTATAATGTGCTTCCGTTACCTGTGCAGGTTGATCACCTGTTGCAGGAATTTCTACTTTTGGCACAAAAGTAGGTGGCACTTCCCTCATGGGAAATATCGCACTCGCTTTTCCTCCTCCCTCCTATGCAACAGTATTGCTAAATCAAGGGATAAGGCTGTTTCTGCTGTATCGCGTTCAATAGCTCTCTTATATACTGTCATTAACTTGGGAGGCTGAGTTGTTTATTTTCTATATCTCTATCCTGCAAATATTCAACCATCACCTGCAGCGCTTTCCTGTTCATTGGTAATGTATATTGATTAAATATTTCGTGCACTTCCATCGTGGGAATACTAGTATCTGTAATTCATTTTAGCGCCTCCCGTGTACATATTTTCATTTTCTCACTAGCCTGTCTTGACGGCGGAAGAAATCGCAGCTGCCCATTTGGTACCGCCTCTTGCCTTTCCCTTCTTATGTCTTTGTTCCTATATCCTGGCATAGAAAACATTTCAGCATATGCTTCATCGAGTTCATTTTTAAATTCAAAAAGCCTGTCCACATCTTCCTTTATTTCTACATCTCTTTCTCTCAACCGTGAAAAAGCATTCAAATCCCGCAACTTCTGCGGCGGTACCATACCAATCAACTGCTTCCATCTCTCCATTAAATATTCTCCCATGCATACCAACAATACCTGCTTTTCACTAGTCTTCCTGAAATCATACATCGAATCCAGCGTCAATGTCTCATCGTTTCCATCTATATACATTTCTGCCTGTTCTTTTAACTCCTTTCTTCTCTCCTTGCTGACCGCACTACGGGTTATTCTAGTACACTCACTTTGTGCCGTCCCCTCTCTTCCCATACCGTCTTCTCTTGTTACAGTGAATTCACGTTCAATAGGTGGAGGGGGTGTCTTGGGGAGGGAGGGCCGGTTCAGATGGAACAACTGGAAGGGGGAGTGGTTGCTGCGGCTGTACGGTCTGCGACTGTAATGATGACTGGGCAACAGGGATAGGTTGGACAATGGGCATTGATGCAATTTTATTAGCCTTACTCCTAGGTCGCTCTTGTCTCGTCTCAGTTAATATCTTATTGATTAGTTCATCTGATGAATGCAATTCTTGTTGAGGATATATTTTGTCTACTCCCATCTGGACACATCTATCCGTCTTTCTCATATTCTCATCCCAGTCCTTTTCGTCCTGTTATTTCACTCTCTCTATTCTTGACTTGTGCCTGCCCGCATTTTTCTCTCTGCTTCTCAAGCGGAGCATAGCTTCCTTCCTCCAGTATCTAATGACGTCGCAGGGCTCGCTTTCATTTTCAACAGTATTGATTCCAAATAATCTATCCGCACAATCTCATAACTCCCATGTTTTGGCCATTGTAAATCTTCTTCGTGTCTGGTTTGCCTATGCCAAATTTCACAAAACATTACTGCCCATACACCATACTTCACATACTGTCACGATTCTGCTCGCCTGCCTCCCAGCACCTTTACATACGCCTATTCCTGTATTTCCTTGTTTTACCGCTACAGTTATGGACTTATCTAATTACATGTCCCATTCCAGATTTTGGATTAAACCAGTAGATGCATTCTGGGACGACATGTAGGCTGTCCAAAAGGCAGAGGGCTGGAGGAGGCATATTAAATACATTTGTTTGCAGCAAGCTACTAAGAGCTGCATAGAGCCTGATTGCATTCACCTGTTCCAAGCTACTGCAGGCTCGGCTGCAGAGAGCTGGAGAGCAATTGATTAGAATCCACTGCTGCTACTGCTGCAGGCTACTGAAGCTAGGGCTGGACTTAATTTTACACAGCTTCCAGAGTCTGCAATCAGCTCCACCCTGCTGGCCTGCTGGCTGGGAGGGCCTTTATAAGCTCACTCTGAACAGAAGCAGTTGTCAGTCAACTGCTTTCTCTGGGAGTTTGTGCTGGTGCTCCCGTTACCAGTTTTTGACCTTTCCTGGATTTCCTCTTTTGGCCTTTTGATTCCTGTTGCTGTTGCTGTTGATGCTTGCAGCTCCCTCTCCATTCTGCTGCAGCCTTTTGCCCTGTTCCTTTGGGCTTCCACCTGACGGCTCTGCCGCTCTCTGCTGCCTTCCGCCCTGTTCCTCTGGACTCCCGCCTGACGGCTCTGCCGCACTCCGCTGCCTTCCGCCCTGCTCCTCTGGGCTCCCACCTGACAGCTCTGCTGTACTCTGCTGCCTTCCGCCCTGCTCCTCTGGGCTCCCACCTGACGGCTCTGCTGTACTCTGCTGCCTTCTGCCATGCTCCTCTGGGCTCCCACCTGGCGGCTCTGTCACACTCCGCTGCCTTACGCCCTGCTGCTTTGGGCTCCCGCCTGACAGCTCTACCGCACTTCACTACCTTCTGCCATTCTCCTCTGGACTTCCTTGCCTGGCAGCCTTACCACACTCCTCTGTCTTCTGTTCTGTTCCTCTGGGCTCCTTGCCTTGCTTCCTGCCTGTTCGAACTTCTGATATCCTATCCTGTCCTGTACCTGGTTATTTCTTTCAACACTGCTTTCTACTTGAATACTTCTTGGTCCACTGTGGTGTCTCCACTTGAATCCATTTTACAGTGTGACCCTGGGTTGGTCTCCGTTTCAGATCAGATAAGGGAAGACTTCTGTTGCCTTCACGTAGTCCGTTGAAGTCGTACCTGCCTCAGTATATGGTCTTTCAGTTTTACCCTTGCACTGAGTACAACAGTTTCCTCGGCACGCCCAAGTCATGACGTTGCTGTATGACTGTTGTTAAGAGTAATCTGCTGGTACCTATCCCAAGGGCTTTCCTTAATCCCTGGAGATCCCGTATCATATTCCAGTACACCCTTATTTCTGATCAATCCGTGTTGCCCAGTGTACTTGCTAGACTTTGCCTTTTCTCTGTCTCTTGGTTTACAGCCTGCTCCTGCAGTTCCTGTGAATTCCTGTTTCAACTAACAGCTTGGTATGTACCTTTAATCTGTTATTTGCTAGCATTGTCTCCAGAATCTCCCTTAAATCTACTTGCATACAGGGAGAGACAGCCTCTGCCCTGTGCTCTCCGCCTAAACTTCTGAGACATACATCTCATATGCTGGGAACCCTACAGGTGGCGCAGCCTGGCCAGTTTCCAAAGATTGTCTACCGCAGTGGAAAAATCCCACTAAACAGGAAGACAATATCCCAGGCATGTTTTAACCTTACCCTGGGCGTTTTATATTGCAAGAGCAACACTCAAACAATATCAGGGTTATTTAGAATCGGGGCACGACTCACCTGATCAACAAGTCGTCTTTCAAGACGCATTTCGTCCGTATACTGATACAACCAAGAATCGTCGTGTCTGCGTATCTTGGCTCACTCTGCCTCATTTCGGGACACTCGCCTCCTTGCTTTCTGGCCAGACACGAAGATCAGGGATCAGTTGTGTACAGATCTGCAAAGGAGTCTTATCACTTTCACAGGGGCGCCCCGAACACCTCTTGATCCCGGCTCGACCGTCTTGTCCTCGCTTCGTTTTTTCTCTCTCACGCCTTCCTTAAATTACCAGGTCTACGATGGAGCAAGTGGGGAAGGGTCCCTATTTGGGCGCCATTTTGATGGGGCCCCTAGGGGACCCTCGCGTATGGAAACAAGGTACAATCACCACACACACAAACTGATACGCCAGACACGAGGTTCAATTCCCAAAATCTAGGGTTTATTGCTAAGCAAATAGTCTCAGTCGGCCGACTGGGTCTCATGTCCCGCAACGTGTGTCACCCAGACCTCGTGGGACGCAAAGGAGCGAGCATTCTACATCAGTTACATATATACAAAATGATCATCTTATTATCAGTAGTGACATTCAAAACCGCCCATAATGTATCTTTCTTTCCAATGGTTTCGATGATTGACAATTATGACGAATATGACACCCTTCAGACATTTATTCAGCAACAGTTTGCAATTTTCAAAGTCGCAGACACCATTCTTTGTTTTAGGGAACATAATGCTCTTGTTCTTACAAGCAATATGCGTGCAGGGGAGAGACACATTCCAGGCCTCACTATCTTCTAGTTTCTATTCGTGGGCTAGAGGTAAGCTCGATCTACAGGTGCTCAGTGAAGGGGGGCCGTAAAAGAGAACATAATTCAAGCCATTAATTGTTAATTTCTACCGTTTCTGCCGCACCAGTGAGACTAGCTGGCATCTGCATAGTGATTAAATGCCTTGTTGCTTACTTCCAAGGATATGTGAGGGAGGAGACCGCGGCATTGCTGTCTGGGTTGCCTGGGCTGCGTTTCAACATGTAACTTGTGGCCTTGCTCTATGCATGAGCAAGAACGAAATAGAATTCACTTACAGCAAAGAAGTTTGAACAGAAAGCAAAAAAGCGAAAGTTAGTCAAAATGGCGAATTCTATGCCTACAAATAGGACGCTCTCTGGTTATACTAATGAGTCTGTACTAATAATGCTGAACGTATGATGCGGTTGGTTTTCGGCCAACAAAATATACCGCATATGTTATGGGAGGGTAATTTCTAGACTCACAGGAGAAGGAGACTGGTGAAGTAGGAAATGGTGGACTCTGTAGAAGGTGAATGTATAGAAAAAAGGTTGGAGAGAAGGTTGAGGAAAGATCAGAAGTAGATGGTGTTACAGGAGGAGCTGTTCAGGAAAAAGGGTGTGGTAATGCATTAGGTGCAGGTGTCTCGACAGAGGCAACAACTAAGGAAAGCAAGGAGACAGAGGAAGACTTCAGGAAGAAGAAGAAAGACTGAAAGCTGACCCTAAAGAAACTAAGGAGAAGAAACACCTGGAGGGATAGGAAGTGGAGGAGACCAGAAGTAGCGAAGAGAAGCTCAAGCAGGAGAGTGGAGACTGTAAGGCATGCCCTAATGTTAAATGGCTAGGCAGGAGGTGGAACTGCGGCACAAGCATTTTGCAAGCTAACCAGGTGGTGTCAGGAAAAGACAACTAGGATCAGAGTGCTAGGAAGAGGAGAGGAGGAATATAATATTTCCCCAGGAATGTGGCCACAGTATTGTGCCGTAAAGGAGTAAGAGTAAGAGATGTTGTTGGAAACCTCTCTGGAGGATAGCTCAGGGGCAACGTGCTCACCTTGGAAGCAAGACAACACGGAGCACCACAGGTTCGATCCCCGGGTCCACGCTTAGAAACCTATGGGTATTAAACGCGTTATAAATAAGCTATCATATCAAACCAGGGCTAGGTCCCCTAGGGCAGAAGTAGGAAAGAGTCAGTGCACCTAGTCTGCTGACCAATTCAAGTAACCTACTCCCAGGTGGAAGTTGTGTGACCTAGATCTAGTACCTCTGACCCTCCTCCATGTCGCTGCTCGGGTTTGGCATGCCGCAGCTTGAGGTCTCTGAGAAATCATGTGAACTCAAGGAAAAGAAAGCCAAGCAAAATATTGTGGGGACACTTAAACCACCCCAGGCTGTGAGTGACATATATAATTATTGAGAATTACTGCGAGGAAACTCGAAAAAAAAGGTAGTTTACACATACCAAGGACTTGAATTCTGTTGAAACTCAAGGAGAACATGATATGGCATTCTAAGAAAATGAATACTAGTTTGAACACCATACTCCTTGATCAACATTTGCCCAACAATTGGCTTTGCGACAAGGTGGAAATGCAACAAAGAAGAATAGAAACCTTCATTTTATGCATGAACATTAAAAAAAAATATATCAGCTTCTGGGAGCTGTCTGAGCCAATCAGAGAGCCATCCTCAAAACAATTTCCATGCAATAGTCTTATGTTTTACCTTTGCTTGATAAAATAATTAAACATTATTATAGTGTCAGTAGTGGTGTGTTGCCTCAGCCATGTGAAAATATATAGTTGGTAACAAGAATGATTATGACATAACACCCATTTATCCTAAGTCTTGTGTGCTCCTTCAAAAGATAGTAGGTACTTCTGTATGGTGACCTTGAAGTCCTGTACATTGGTTTTGTTTACATTTTCCATGGAAATTGGCTCTCAATTGGTTGGGAGCCAGAAGAGTAAAGGAGTAAACGCAGAATGCAGCACAGCTGGGAACAAAGAAGCTGAGCGTGTGGTAGGATACAGAGTTAGGTTGCAGAGGCGCAGCCAGGATCGTCTAACAAGTGGGGCCTGAAGCTAATGTAGTTGGGCCCACCACATTGACATTAAAATGTCCGCACAGCACTGCTCAGTGGGCATTTAGAGATGTTGGGTGGGTCTTGCCCACTCAGGCCCTACCATGTCTATGCCTCTGTAAGGTTGGGGGAATAAGTCCATGGATAGCTTTACAGCTCAAAAGGAATAAACTTGGAGAGGGACCAATTTGCATAGAGCGCCAACCCATGAAGAGGCAATGGTGTGTGAAGAGTGAGGGAGGTTGTTGAGAGTGTGGGTGGCCAAATTGAACACTTTATTAAGTGAGAAAAGGAGCATACAGGGCGTCCTGCAAACAAGCATCGGTAGTCAATCCTATTGAGGACCAGAGTAGACACATGGGTTTTAGTGGAGTAAAAGGTGAGGTAGCAGTGGACTTTGCTATTTAGTTGGTTTGACCTCCCTGCCAGGGCAGTTAAGGTGATGAACAATTTGAGTTTATGGTAGTTGTCAAAGAGAACAATCAAATTACATGCACTAGCGGATAGGTTGACAAAATCAAGAGGCAACTAACCGGAAGAAAAAGGTGCTGGATGTTGGAGCTGGAAGCAAGATTACTCCAGTTTTGGAAGAGGTCTGGGTGACGGCTGGGAGAGATACAGGTGGAGATATGAGAGGATAGCCCCAGAGTATAGGACAGAATGGAGAAAATGATGCATACGTCAACAACAAATAAATGGTGGGAACATTAAAAAAAGGAGGGGATCAGTATGTTGAAGGAGAAGATGTGGAGTGAAAAGAGGAGGGTTCAAAAGATTGACCCTCAAGGAACCGATTGTCGGTGGGGTGTGGCTGAGAAGGTGCCATTGCTTCAAGAGATGGGAACCGATTGAAGCAATGCATTGAAGGGGGCACGGTGTCCTGGAGGCCCAAGAAAGAGTGCTAATTAGGTGAAGATGGCCAACAGCAAAGACAGCACCACGGCCAAGGAGGAACATTTAGAGAGGTGTGAAGTAGTGAGGGAGTTGGAGACATGGATGCGTGCCATTTGTGAAGTGCAAAATGTGGTATCCAGATAGGCGGTGGTTGCAGAGTTCATACTCTTTAACGTAAAATCTGATACGGATGAAAATCACATGTGTGGAATAGCAGGAGAAAAGAGGAGTAGCTTGATAGTTGGCTTGTCAATTGAGGTCAGCAGAATTATTTTGTTTAGGAATGTTAAGATGGAAGCCACCACGAGGAGGCTGGAAAAGTCCTAGAGCCAGCTACATGTTGAAGAGGGTGGACAAGAAAAAGCATTTAAGGGGTTCAAGATATTCTTATGTCTGTGGGGTGAATGGGTCAACAACAGCACAGGATGGGTTGTCATATATGATGAAGTGCCATGCTTGAGGATGGAAATGTGGTGACCCTGGGTGCTGGAATGGCAACCGGCTCCATTATGAATGGCCCAGATGGAGTATATGGGGGCTCCCCAAGGCTGCCTAGTCTATACGCCTAGCTTCTAACTCATACTCATACTCATACATATCAACAGCCTGGTTGTCTCACACTCTTTGGCGGCATAGAAAATGGTAATCCCTTGTGAGGCACCTGAGGATTTGGAACCACACGGTTCACAGAGCTCTGTTCGTAAAACCCACATGGTAGAGAGGGACTCCTGGTTCACAGAAAGAAAGGCTTTTGAGTCCTCCTTGCTCAGCGGCCTACAGGCCCTGCATATTCCTGCAGCCCAGAGATGTTAGAAGCTTAAAATTGTACATCGTTGTAGAATGGGTAATACACCGGTCCTCAAAACCAGCAGTAATATAATCCACTCAGGCAATGAATCCAAGATAATGGGGTGGTATGTTATAGATGCGGTGCAGTGGATCAGCAATTACCAACCCCTGGGATGTCTGCCGCCTACATGAACTGCACCCAATAACGATATAGGCCAAAATGACTGCACTGAAAGGTCCGACCTAAACAAAAAGGTCGTAAATGCATGCCACCAAAGGTTCGAACACCAAAAGTTCGAACCTTTGGTGGCATGCATTTTAGGTAGGTAAAAAAAAAAAAAAGACTGCGGGGGCTGGAGGGGTGTCCCCCGGAACTCCCCACTCACTATACTACACAGTATAGCAAGCTGACTTTGCAGGGGGAAACCCCTGTAGCTGCCCGAAAAAAAATGATTAAAAATAGGACCCTGCGGCGCCAGTTCACGATCACAGAAGTGAAAGGGAACCGGCACCGCAGGGACACAGCGCGTCTTGAAAGGTAAGTAGGGTGTACCTGGGGGTATGTTGTGGGTGTGGGTGGGGGTGTGGGATTGTAGGGGTTTTATGAACTTTTCGGACTTTTCCACGATGTAAAAATCACGCAGATCCCCGAATAACAAGATACGCTCCTAGGACACACACACCTGAACTCTAATTGCCGTCGCTGGAAAGGGAAGAAAGAGGGGGATGGAAAAAGTGTGGGAGTCAATAGTACAGGGTGTAAGGTGCACATTAGCCCTGGCTGTGTGGAAAGCAAGAATAAAGGAGAGGGATGATGCAGAGGTAAAGAGGGTGAAACAATGATGGGAGAGTCAGAGCGAGGAGGGGGGAGAGAAGAGCAGAAGTAGAGGAGGGTGAGACAAGATCAGAGGAGGAATGGGAAGAAGCAGGAAGAAGGATGAGGTAAAAAGAGTCAGAAGAGTGAAGGGGTGGTAAAAGAGACAGCGAATCGAAGACGGCAGAAATGACGCAAAGATGAAACTAATAGAGCAAAAGGCATGCAGGAGTGGCGAGGAGTATAAGGATTGGAGCAAAAGGACAGCGTGGATGAGTGGAAAGGGGGCGAGGAGAAACAGAAAGGCCAGAAAGGAGGTAGAGGATCATAGTGAGAAGAAAGTGGAGTAGGAGTGGCCCAAGAAAAATGGCATAGAATGAGAGACCAGATCAAGGTCTGGGGCCATGTGGAAGCTGGTGGCATAGGAATCCAGCGGAGGGCCAGGAAAGCCAAAAAGGGGGCAGGGGTTAAGCCCGACAATCCCATAGTCATACAACTGTGATAGTGTAATGCCAGACTCTGGTTCGGACAACACAGAGGAGGCGGTGCCAGGTATTCAACAACCCCAGGAGTGCCAGTGCGACATCCAGAGGGTCCATCACATGACAATAAAGACTCTGCAAAAAGCCCAGAAAGATGTCCCGGACACTATAATGCCCAACGACTAAGGGACTGTTTGCTGCCAAGAAGGTAGAGCCTTTTGGAGGCAGGGAAGACGTATATACTGCAGTCCTAAGCAGAGTGTAACAAGGTCCATATATGGTGATATTCCATTACCTCACGATTTCATGGCATAAACATAAACCTACAGTGAACCTTTACTCGTTTTTTAAGTCCTCTGTTGATCCACCAGGTTGTGACATTGACGGGAAAAAAGGTGCAGATCTGCCTGTGGTGATGGAGGCGAAGGAGCATAGTGAGGAAGGGTTGGGGTGGTAGGTGATGAAGAAAAGCAGGTAGGTCGTGGGAAAGAGAACAGTTCCCTCATTTGGTACATTTTGAGGAAATGTAGAAGGCAAAGTCATGAGAGAGAAGAGGGGCTGGAACAGGTACAGGATGGGTCTTGCATAGCCTGTAAACCCGAGGATAGCGTTGAAGGATGTGATTGAAGAGGAGAGATGTGGTCTGTGTAGCAGTTACATTGTGTGTTGTCCACAGCAGTGGAGCGAGCATGGAGAGATTCCTTATAGGAGTCAGAGAGGGGGCCAGGGCATTTATGAAAGCGGTGTAGAAGGAGGCCCATGTTAGTACTCAGTTCACGTATGAGTGGGGTAATCCAGAGGTGGAGCCATGGGCATGAAGGAGTGGGCAGGACAGTGGTGTCTGAACAGAGAGGCTAGTGTCAAGCTGAAGTCTGGAATGCCCTTCTTGATAGAGTTGGCATTGGGTGAAAGAAAGCTTGGATAGATAGGGACCAAGAGAGTCAGGTTTGACTTTGCTTTTCAGGGGGAGGCATCGATTTCCTCATGTATTTATTAAGCACTGTTTACAAGGCAGCAGCCTTGAAAACAGGTGTGTTATAGCACTCCAAGTGAAAGGGGAAAGGGTTAGGGGAGGAGAGATCAGAACCTTCCTAGCCTTGAAGCCTTCAGTAACAGTTGAGCAAAAGGGAAGGGGGAAATGGAGACCCGCAGTACAAGCAAGTAAGCAAAGGGTCAATAATGTATGCGAAGGCAAGGGCAACAGCACGGAAATGAGTGCAAGGTGTAGATTGCAAAACCTACATACATAAGGAGACGTAGGGAGAAGGCAGAGCAGTGGGTTGACAGCTGTATAAGGAAGACCGTGGTAAGTGGGAAATATTTCTTTTAAAAGGGCACCGAAGCGAAGAGAGAAATACGAGGTCAAGACAGTTGTCATTGGTGTGGGTTTGCAATTCATGAAGGGAGACCAGGGAGTGGTCAAACAGGGTTTAGTCAAGTTGGAAGCAGTGGACTGTGGGTAAGTACTATAGGTTGAGGTTTCCCATATGCGTAATTGAGACTCCAAAAGGTAGGAAGTCCTGTATTAGGTTGAGACCAGAAAAGAAGGAATTGAAAGTACCAGACGGGCAATAAGGTAGGATAAGCAATGGAGAATATGAGTTACTTGAATGCCAAAATATTGAAAGGGACATAGCCACAGAGGGGGCTGTGTGGTCTTGCTTATCCTGAATCTGACCAAGCCGCCTCTTACCCTAATGCAGAGCAAGGGAGAAGCTTCCTGATTTAGTATGAAGCTATACAGAGGTGACCGTATCATGGGAGTTGATCCACGTTTCATTGATGGTCATAATGGATCTGTAGAGGTTGTGGGAATCAAGGTGTCAGTAATTAAGAGAGGAGGATAGCGATGAGAGCGAGAGAAAGTGCGCACCAGAGGAAGTAATGGAGGGAAGGGGCGACGGTTAATGGAAACTCCAGGCGAGGAGTAGCAAGAGGGTGGATAGGATAAAGGAGCATAAGAGTAAGCGAATTACATAGGCAGATGGGTCCAGGGGGTGGCAAGGCAGTGTACATCCACATTCTTGTGTCCATAAGACTCTCTGGGGATTTTTTCACAATTACCACAAGCAGTAATTGCTGTTGAGAAAAAGCTGGTGTTTTTTGGTGGTAAAGTCTATGGGCCTCATTACACGTTGCGCGCTAAAAATCGCAAATTACCGGCATGGCGCCCTTAATGTGTCCGCCCTCGTATGAGGTCGCTAATAGCGTACCATTACGAGTACGCGGACACGAGCATCGCGCCATGCCGGTAATGCCCCAACTGCCATGCCGCTAAACTCCCCCAATAGTCCCTTACCGGCTTCGACGACAGTGCAGATAGCACCTCTGCCTTGACGCAGCATGCAAATAGCGGTCACCGCTAAAAGCAATCTGGGAGGAGGTGGCACTGAAAGTAAGTGCTGTGGGCACCAGCACCCGCACTGTACGTGAGTGCCGGAAAAGATGGAATGACCTTAGACTCCGGGTCAGAATGATCTTGGCAGAAAATCACAACATTGCCACAGCCGGAGGATCTAAAAGACCGGGAGGAGGCATGTGCCAACCTCATAGGAGTTGAATGCATCGAGGGAGTCGGGAGGATGGAGTATGGCGTGGCAGGCACTTCGGATGGAGGTAAGTGTACCAATGAAAGCATGCAATGTGAATCTACTGGTCCCCGCAAATGTCAGCCCAGAATCACCTCATGGATGGCCAAACAGCCATACATGCATCCCACCGTGCCCATGTCAGTGCCAGACCCAAACACACACACATGCACACATTAACAGAGCCAAGTGCCACACACAACACTGCATGGATGAGCCACTGAACTGACACATCACCTGCATCCTTCACAATGAAGTCCAGATGCCCACAACTGCATTGATGATGTATCCTGCATTAAGTACATCGAACCGTAACCAATGCCATCCCCCTTCTTGTCCCCGACAGGGTCGGATACAGATAGTGGCGATGGTGGGAATGCATCCCAGGCACCCCCTGCGCAGAAGAAAAAAAGGCCACAGCCCACAGAGGACAACCCCACAACATCCAGGGGAAAAGGCACAAGGCTCAATTTGCAGAGCCTCAAACATCGGTCGAGCGCCACTGCCAAGGCCACACCAAAGCCAACTGCCCCACCTCCAGAGGTCCACTCACCACCACCGATCACAGCCACCGAGGGACCACCATCAGCTGCAGCCAGTTCGGCAGGAGAGGCGGCAGCCACTGCTCCATTATCTGATGTGGAGGACCCAACAGAATTCGACCTGGGCATGCACACTCCAAGCCCCCCTGGAACCCCCCCAGCCATCAGTTCAGTGGACTGGCTCTGATCCTGGGAATTGGTGGGTGCCTCTGTGGTATGATTAGGTGCCGGGGTGGTGCTTGCTGTGCCTGTTTTGCCCTCCTCCTCCTGCGTCTCCTCTGTGCTGCCGGTTGTTGTTGCAGCTGCGCTGCAATCAGGTCCTCCAGGCCATGTAATGCTGCTAGTATTGGAACCCTCTTGGTGTGGGAAGGGGTGTGGTGTGCTCCTTTTGAGCAGCCACAGTCTCCATTGCCTCCACCTGTGCTGATTGTGGCCACCTGTGGCAGGTTGTAACACTGCACAGTTCTTTTAACGGGTGGTTCGCGATGGCGGTATTAGCGCCATGCCGGTAAGGGGTTTTGGGTGCTTTTCCATGCCGCTATTGGCACGTCCGCCTGGCTTATGATGATGTGCTAATAGCGGCATGGCGTAAATTACGGACGCGAGGGTCGTGCGCCCGCGGACTGGCCGCTATTAGTGGCACCGTACTTAGCGGTGCAGCAAATAGCAGTGAGCAAGGTCATAATTTGGATGGGATTTAGCGTTATCGGTATTCCATTAATGGTAACGTTAAATCCCTACCGCCTACCGTGTAATGAGGCCCTATGATTTCCCTCCAGATTTTCGCTGGAAACTAACTCCATTACTTCACCGCCAAAACTCGTTGTACGGCAGTGTTGTATAGTAGCTGTAAAATGGCGGTAACAGAATTCCTACTATTTAACTGCACCGCTGTACTTGCAGTGAGGCCTAAATTCTTTTGTTGTTGTACTTCACTCATATTCCTTCTGAAATTGCATTCATACAAATGTTTTGCGTCTCTCTCCCGTTTCCCTCAGTGAATTAGGAATCACTGGCTCAAAACGATGTACCTAAGAAAAGTAGAAGGCCTCATGGAGGCAAGTGGTGATACCAGCTTACGCTAATAAATACCTTATTCAGCTGGGAACTGGAAAGAAGTCGGCTCATATCTGGATACACTCCACCTACACCGGTGACTGCACAGACTTTTTCCAGGCGGGTTTTCCATTTCAGCAGGATTACAAGGACATATGAAAATTGAACTGTGGGCATCTGAAGCAGGCAACAGCAGGGTGGCATTTCAACTGCGATTTTTGTGGATTGGCTGCCAGGTAGCAGGAGAGAAGGGGAGCAGACTTTCAAGGCACAGCTGTGCGGAGCAATCCTTTGTAGGAATGCCTCCGCTGTAGACGTATGGGTTTCAGCAGGTACATATCAAAAGGGCTCTTTGATACAGGATAAACAAAGAGCGGATTCTGAAGGACTTTGTGAATAGGACTCCACTTGTTGTCGTGTGATTGACATGGGCTGAATGCTGCACGCTTGCGAACGCTGCCAAGCAGACAGATAGGAATTGGCACAATGTGTTACCAAATACGGTCAACTAGCTGCAAAGAAGCACTTTGAGACTATTAATCCAAAGTAATCTGGTGAGGGGTGGATGGTATGGCGTGTTCGTGCGGGGAGGAGCGCGCATCCGAAGGGTGTACACTGGCAGAAACAGGTCAGCCACATCATGCACCACGATTACCAGGTATGCCTCTGGACCACTCCATTACACTGGCTACAGCTCTGTTTCATCAGGGAATGTCAGTGAGGGAATGAGCGTTGCATGAGCTACAGGGAGAAATAGGGTGGGTGGTGACGGGAGCCACAATGCAGCACCAAGAATTGAGAGGGACTGCCTACAGTAAGGTGAGGTGTCATATCAGTGTTGGGGCATGCAGGCATCAGTGAGATAATGGGCAAAACCAGGGACTGCAGTAAGCCAGATACCTAGTGCAAGGAGAAGCAGGAGGACAGCCCTGAGGTTGGAATGACCCTTGCATATTAATTCCCTTCAGAAACACCCTCACCTTCCTCCCACACTATGAGGTCCGGACTTCAACGTTTGACATGCCTCTTCACGCACCGGTCGTTGTCCCAACTATTTGGTGGAGGTTTAAGTTATGTCTTTAAGTAAATTCCGAGCACAAATTAAAAGACTCCCAATGAATAACCATAACTGAGCGTTAATGAGAGGATGACTTCAGAACGCTAAGTAGCGATTGAGGCGGAAGGGAGACTGGACAAACCTTTTATTCTCCATTTCGTTTTTTATGCTGTTGCTTGCTAATGGTCATGCACTGGCATTCTCTGTTTAACAACAGCTCATTATTGTGCCCAAGAACAGACAGTGCTCTTTTTTCACCCACTGAGAGTCATATTGAAACTGAATGATTTTTAAAACCTGAAATGAAAGCAGTAAATGTAACTTTTTATGAGATGAGGCACGTTTTTGTGAGCTGGTTCACCCATCCTGAGGAGCAGGAGACTGGCTGTGGAGAAGGGTTTGACATACTCTACAGCTCTCGCAAGAATATTGGAAGCCAGTGGAAGACTCAGCCCTTTAATGTTTCTGCCTCTTGCAATAGAGAAAAGGCACCCTGGTTGGTGGATCTGAGTTCTTGAACACAACAGTTTGGATACAAATTCACAGAGGTTTTTTCGGATCAGGAAATTGATGCAGTATTGGTTATTATGGAAATCTTTCGCAGACTATTCTTGTGAATTCGTTTTACCCCTTAATGGGTCTGATAAGACCAGAAAATAACCAGTAGAAGTAAGTACAAAAGGATCCCGTGTGATCTTTTCTTACAAAATACATCTTTGTCAATTATTACTTCTCAATTTGTTTTTTCTGAATAATTTCTCTTTTGCATCTTATGTGCAATAACTGCTTTTGAATAATTGTTTTCAGATTTCATTTTATTTTCCACTCTTTTTTAATTTCGGTTTCTTTTTTAGATTTGTTTGTGTTTCAGGACAATTTGATGTTCTTTTCATGCATTTACTTTCGTGGACAAACACCCCCTGAACTTCTCGAATCCCACATCATTGCCCTAATAACCAATACTGCATCAATTTCCTGAACCCCAAAAACCTCCATGAATTTGTATCCAAACTGATGTGTTCAAGAAATGAAATGCTCCATAACGATTCACGGACAGCCTCTCGGTTCTCTAGTTCTCCCTGATAGCTCTGATTCTGCAGGGGAATGTCACTGGGACTTAATGGCTTTGGTTCCCTTGGATTTACTCCACTTTTCCGTCTTCTCGACTCTGCTGGTATACCACTCTCGATCCTCTCCATCTCCGGGATCAGGTCTGGCTGCAAGTAAGCAGATATCTCGCCGTTTCCTCTCTGCTGTAGTTTCAGGGTCATTGGTGAGGCGCTCTGCCCGCCCCTAAAGGGTCGTGGTCACGCCAGCAACAGGATTTGGATTCCTGTCCCCTCGGCTTCTGTTTTGCTTTTGCTTTGCCATGTGAGGAGAACACTTACAAATATGTTTCCCTGCCCCCTGGCAAAACAAGGTATTGGACAGGCAAGAAATCACACATAGGCTAATTGTTATAATAAAACAAATGGCTCGTTACAGGCCCTTTATTCACACAATATATGTATATGTGAACTTAGCATACATAAACAAACCTACACTTAGATATATAGAAGTATAGATATAAATGGCATCACCGTTAGCAAGGCAGCAGAAGACACCTTCATCTTGGCCACTACGACACTGCTTAGTCCCTCAGCAGGTAGGCGAAGAGATCACTCGTGCAAACGGGTCTGAGGCGGAGCGTTCTCACTCTCAGCGAGACTTCATCCCCCAGGGGGTCCAGATTTTAACTAACTTTGCCACAATGCGCTTTCCTTTATGGGGGCATATCCCCACCCTTCTCAGTTGTGTCTGCCCCAGACGAAGAGCAGATCACAAGTTGAAGGGACAGAGGGTGGAAAAAACAGTGAGAAGTGGAAAAACCCAGCACCCATCTCCTTGCATTCATTCCCAGAACCCCTTATGCACCTGTAGGACGCTCCGACTCACTCCCTGTATTCGTCCTTCAGTGGACACTACAATAACCATTCTCCATAGTAAGTCCACTCAGCAATAATATTTATGTAGCTATGTGACCTTGCTCTGCTTTCGCTAATCAAACGCTCGTTTATTTTCCGAGGCCCGTGGGGACGCAGGCTTTATTACCGTGATGGGAGAGGAGTATCCAAAATGGCCATGCACCGACGCCATGTGTTTCTAGCTCGCATTTCACACAAGCATTACAGCTTCTCACTGCGTGTAAAAGCTGGGCATCCAGCGTTTCGTTCTCGTGTTCAGGCCACTTCTGAAAGTCGCAGGCTGCGCGGCTCTCCTCAGCTCCACCTCTCACACCATCAGGGGACTTCCCCTGCTTACACTCTCTCTCTCTCGGGACTTCGCCTCCATTCGGGGTGTGATGCTCACCCTTCAGTCTTCTTATCACAGTTTTATGGAGGTCTCTTATTAAAAAGAAGATCCTCTTCTTGTTTGTAAATGAATATTTTAGTTTTGCCTTCTGCCAAGTTCCTGGTTTCCATAGCGTTCTTCATGTCTGACAGTCCCATATATGCCACTATGGGAAATGGCTTAGGGAGTTCCTCACTGGAACAAGAGAGCTTGTCCCCTAAGGGGGAGTCTCTCCCAGTGAGGTCCCACTTGCCCAGACCCCTAGGGAGGGTCTTGTGAAGTAGGCTCACCTCCCTAGCCTCAAAGGAGGAGGCTGCCCCTTGGGTAGAAAGGACGAACACCCTAGATTTGTCACACACACCCCCTTAACTAAATCTGCCCTTCATCATTCTATAAATGGTCCCTGCATAGACTACCTCCCTGGACACTTAAAAGTGCTAATTATTAATAACAAATCTACTAAACAGGTATGGACTTGGGGTTTTTATATTTGTAGAATTTCCTCACATTTTATCTTACAGTTTTTCTAACCCACTTCTTTGTTTCCGTTTCACCTCTTACATAAAAAAAATGATGCATCGTTTTAGAAGGAGACATGAGGAAGCACATTCTTAGAAAGTCAGCTGTTGACACATTTATGATTTACAGCTAGGACACTCGACCTTAGTCCAGTTAACGTTTTTTCTGGGACTGTGTTTGATGATTCTCAGAAACGGAACAAAACATGAGTCAACATGACCTTGTTTGATGTTCAACAAGTATAAACAAAGTATGCAACTACAGTACCTTTAAAACTACAACATGTTCACTGTGGTAACTCTCAGTGTGGTTCATAAGGCTTGCTACGTCATCTAGCCTCCTTTCACCTCATATCCCAGCACAGAGCTCAGTGCAACAGCTACCATTTCGTCTCTCATCACTTTTAATCACCAGTAAATGCCATGGGGAGTAGTGGCACAGAGTAAGCAAATACGCTTGCCTTTGTAAGGGTGATTGACAGGATTGTTGTGTGCAATCCTCACTAGAAGAAACATTAGGACTACATTTCCAATGCCAGACCAATTGGGTAGACCACTGATCCTTATTGTAGATTAGCTTTTGGTACATAATTCCCAATGCTTCCACTTCATAATGTCTCCCAGACTGCTAAACTCTGTGCTAGAACTAACATCAATGATTGGAGGCAAGGGCGGCGACGCCTCACGTGGCCACTGGGCGGGCGGTGCAGATTCTCGACCCCCACCCCACCCTCCCTGCGGTACCACACAGAGTGGTGACTAGAGTTATGATATGCACTGCTATCTACTATGACCTCAATGTTGGATCTCCTAATGTCTTTTGTGTACTCGCGTTGAATGTGCTACCGTCTCTTTTTTCTCTTGTTCTTTGTTCAATAAACCAATAAAAAAAGATTTATCAAAAAAAAAATGATTGGAGGCAAGGGAGAGGCGGATGAAACAGAGACAGAAGGTTGGTGGGGAGGAGTCAGGGGAGAGCCAGTGGATTGAACAGAAAAGCAAGGTGACAGTGGGAGTGAGTGAATCCAGCTGAATCCTACTGAGCAATTGCAAGTCACACTTCAAACCCCCTTCGCACACTAACCATGGGGAGAGTAGAGAAAGCTAGGAAGTCCCTAAGGGAGTCAGTGAGCATGCATTTAGGGAAATCATTGCTAGGCGCAGTCAGCTACTTGACGGTAGAGGTTACCAATCAGTAGCACTAACCTAGGTGCACCCACACACCCAGGTTAAAGAGGAAAGCCCACAGGAGACAATAGTGACGGAGATAGCCCTAGTGCCTCTGCCCAACCCCCTTCTCCAGCCGGGTTTCTGTAGATGCTTGTTGACAGTATCCCTTCTTTCTAAGTAATCCACACATCCAGGAAGTGTAGACTAGGTTCCCCCACCTCTATGGTGAACTTGATTTGTTAATTGCATTGGTTATATGGACATAAATAGAGGATTTTAATACCCCGCTTGCAGTAAAAATAAAACAGAATACAAATGGTTTGTCGACACGTGTGAGGTCACCAGCGTCACAAAGCGATGATGTCACAGCACAAGGTATGCCAATATAAATAGTGGCCATTTTGAAGGAGCGTGTCACTCCTGACAACGTGCAGCAGAGAAACTCTAATTTCAAGTACTAAGTAAGTCTACAAGATATGGGGAATAACTTAGCAACCCTCTATAGTGTTTCCTCTACTGAACCTGTATATATTTATTCTCAGAAACCTTGGAAATCCAGCTTTGGGGATAATGAGTGAGACATCATCCCTCTAACTAATCATCAGTTAGCCACAATCTGACCTCCAAACGAGGTGAGTGGAATATTTTTAGATAAACTTCATGCTTTTATGTAGTGTAGAAAAATAGCATGGGTGATTGGTCACTCATTCATAGGGAGAGCATGATGGAAATGGGAGGTGCTCCGTTCCAACAAGGGCATGGATCTTTTCTTATGGAACTTAGATACCAAATTGTTGGAGTTGTGAAGGGGATCTTCATGGGGGAGCCAAAGAACGGCATGGACCTTTCTGCGGCGTGGCGGTATGCAAGCGACCAGTTGGACCTAAAAGACTATGATGGGAGCTTGGTAATAATCAGGAGGGGTTTTCACCCCTCCCATGGTGAACCTCCCTCCGAGGCCCAGCGGCGATTGGGGCTTTAATAAAGGAATAAAGCTCTGCTTCCCCCGTCACGAACGGCGCTCCTCCATCCCAGGATCTCCTGCAAGGGCAGGCAGATAATGAGGCTTTTGGTTGAGGAGCATTTTTTGCCTAATAAAATATGCAGATGATTGATTTGAGGGGGAAGAAAGAAATAATTGATTTAGTCGGCTGGTTGCTGCTTAAGGAGAAATTGTTTTTTACTGCAAATATAATGTTTGAACCGAGGAGTAATTATGTAACCAAAGTGTAATTTGCAGTGTTGATAATCATGAAGTACAACTAAATCGATGTTGGTGTGTATATGTAATACACCTGCCGCTGGTACTGTTAGCAATACATGGTTACCAGAAAAGTAAGGGGATGTATGAGCCGAGAAGTGGCCAAGTGCCAAGGTTATTAAAACTGTGTATACTTCCCACAAGCACTGCGACTTTCCAGCAGCCTGCGAAGAGCACCACAGCAGGTGTCCCACAATTAATATTATCAAGACATTTGCTTAAAAGCCAAGTGACAGAAAAGAACAGCAAAAACTGAGGTAACCAGACAGTGATTCACAGAGGTTGACGAGCGCAGAGGATGCAGCGGGAAAGCAGCAAAGCCAGATGGTGGGCAAATTCAGAGGACGCCATTTGGGTAAGTCTCCAGGTGATCCTGGAACATTTTGAGAGATCTGGCCAAGAGCACTCTTGCCTGCTGGGCTTCAGAGGTACTGTGAGGGCAACAACGAAAAGCGAACACTGAAAAGCCTACACGGAGCAGATAGGAGTGACCTTTAAAGGTAAACTCTTAAGTGCCGACATAACGCGTGAAACAGGTTTAAAACAAAGTAATTAGATTATGCACACATTCCAGTGAGGAAACTCCTTCCCAGACATGTTTTACGCTGAAACTACCCCTCATCCCGCTCAGCTCCCCCATTGCCCTGTTTTTATGTTCAATGAAAAAAGAGGTTTTCATTGGGGGTAATGTGGGAGAGGGCACACTGACCTTCCAGAACCACCATGTGGTTCCGCAAATATTGGTACATTTGGAAAAAGCATGTTGAATGAGATATTAAGCACTGCATTGAAGATAACTACTTTAGGAAAATATTCACATTGCAGTGACAAAAAATAAAACCCAGATTAGGGTAATGGTTATTACCATTTGGGGTCCCATAGGACTACACAGTAGGCACAAGTGGAATGTGTCCATCCAAGCCATTACCAACAAGTGGAAATAATACCTCCACTTACAGCCATCTGAAAAGGGTATAGAAGCTTTTTTGACTTTTATTAATGAATATGGTGCTTGTAATTTCATCTCCGAAAGGGAAATATGTTGATCAGATTCCCCTTTCATAAACTCCTTGCCAAAAGCATAGTGTGTACTTGTGCCTTGCTGCATCACTATTCTGTTCTGCAGTGCCTGCTCTACCAGTGGCACAGAACAGGTTCAGAGGTCACAGGTGCCCTTTGACAGCTGCAGTGACAGCCAAACATTTGCAGCACATGGGCTGCATTTAAGGTATGCACCCCTGCTCCTTTGTAAGCGCAGGGACAGCCACTCGACAGGAAGCTGGCATGGGAACAGCAAAGGGCACACCAAAAGCTTTGGGCTCACATCAGGGTGCTGCATATCTAAAGGCCTTTGATTCTATTGAGAAGGGAGAGTGGCAGGGTTAATGTAGGCAAAGAGAGCTCTGTATGGTTGAGAGAAGTTTACATATTCTTGTTTCTCTCTGCCTCTGCTTCCTGTCCCCTCCATTTCCTCTAGCACAAAACACTTTGGGTGTGATGTCAGAAGGGCGCAATCTACTTCTTTCAAGACCAGGGATTGGACCCCCTAAAGCAGGCTAGCTTTAGTCCAATGACCTGTGGACGTTTACCTTTCAAGGAAGGTGTCTCACACCATTTATTTGAATCATCTTTTGGACTTCAACCCATGCAGACATTTTCGCTGGAACCTGCGGGGAGAGCAGTCCTTGCTAAAGCCCTGCAGTTGTGAGGTGAAGGCAGGTGTTCCAAGGCAGAGGTGAGATCTGTCCCCTAACCATCCCCAGAGACCATTGGGGTGAACTCTGCTGCTAGATGAGGACATGCCTCTCTGCCAGCCACACTGTTGTGTGTCCTGTCCCTCACCACACTGCAGGACCCCTGCAGGTGTGTGTCAGCTTTCCCTGCGTTTGGGACCCTGAGAAAAGCCCTCCTCTTGTCTTTGGAGACCCTGGAAGGGGACACTCGGTTTCTAAAAGCCAGAACAGCCTAGATCTCTGCTTTTTTGACGTCGTCCCAATTTGAACCGCGATTTGAGCATGTTCAGCGCAGAGCCAACAACCAGGGCACTATGGAGCTGCCTTTGGCGTTCCATCATTTTTTGAACCACTGTTTGCCTGTTCAACTCTATTTGCCGCCGCACCGCGCCAGCTGAAGCGCGTCGTTGCCTAGGCTCGAAAAAACATCTGCCTTGTATTGCTCGGAGTAGTTGAAACAGCTATTTTCTTCATCGCCGTGCCTATAATTCGATCAAACCAACCCTGGTATCGCCCTGATCAGCGACCTCTGAGTTGCCGCATCAAACTGACTCGACTGCGCATCCTGGTTCCAGCTTGCTGCCATTGAAGCTCAATCGCCGAACCAAACCTGGTGCCTGCCTGATCCACACAACTCGAGTAGATGCTTCGAGGCAGCAGCTACCTTACGTCCAAACCTAACTAGATGCCGGTTTGACGCTGTATCACAGCGACCACCACAACCTTGAACTAAAAGTAACCATTGAGCGATGCCGGGAAGCCTGGTTCGACTCTGTCGTACCCACCGAGACATTTGAAAGGTATTATTTATAGATATGTGCCCCCCTGGTCCATCATTGGGCCCTATAGACTGGCAAGGCCATCCCTTTACTACAACCCAAAGAATATATACTTTGAACATTGTGCTATCTTTACTGACTTTTCTCCCCATCTCATTACACAGAGTTGCTGTCTCTACTATCTTTGCATTTCTCTGTTCTTTCTACAGGGGTGGGTTTTTGTAGTGTTTTGCTGTTATTTATTATTGTACATGGTGTTTAATTAAAGTGTATATATTTTGATAGAGCCTTGATTGGACATTCCTTTATTTTGGACTGTTATACTTTGCTGTTTGGGTCGCTACAGAATAGCATTCATACCCCTCTTGAGAGTATAGCCTTTCCTCGGGCCACATTATCACAAAAGGTGAAGGAGGCATATCTCTTAACTCTGCCTGTTTGGCCTTGATGATTGTATTGACTCTTGGTTTGTAGAAGAGTAAGGGCTGAGAGCGATTTAGCCTTTACTTCTTGTACTCCTGCATGCAAAAGTCAATTTGTCACATGTCCTGAAACCAATTCTTATGTCGAGCTGTAAAATGGCCAGCATTGCAAAATACTGCCTAATTTTAAAATTACTGCATGACTTGTAATGAGACCCTTACCGTACAGCTGAATAGCTTCCGGCTCATTTCCAACATGAACGTGCTTGTATGTATGCTAAAGTAGGCCTTCAACAGGGCATTCCAGGACTGCCGGCACCTTTTTTTATAAAAAGGACAGCCAAAGCAATTAACAACACACTATTTTTACAATGAAAGTCAAGCAATAGCAGCTCACTGCAAGTGGACCTTGACAATTTTAAACCCGGCACACAAATCTGCAGAAAAACTAAAAGAGGGTTCCCGTTAGCTTTTAAGGCTAAGGGGAAGGCTCTTGAAAAACACATTTGGAATGTGCACAACCTATTACATTTGTGTGGTAAGGCAGCATAAAAGCACAAAACAATCCCATTGCTACAATAACATGTACTGCTTAATAAACGTCAGAAAAGCCTGTATACAAATTGCCATTTCTAGCTGAAGCACAGACAACAGTCTTTACTTACTCTTTACAAAAAAAGCAGTCAGCCCCTCTGGCATCATACATGAGGATCACACTGAAACAGCTTGAATGTGTTCATGGAATCCTCCATAAAGTGAAAATTGCTCTACCCCCCTTTCCTTTGGATGTATGCAGTTCATAGTCATAAAAAGAAACCAAGCTGCTAAATAAATACAGAGACTCCTTTACTAACTTCCAAATCTCAAAAAATTATGGTGGTCATTACGAGGTAGGTGGTAAGGGGTTAACGGCGCTGGTAAAGGTGCCGGAGCCGTCAACCCCTTACCGCCCCATTACGAGGTCTGCTTGCGGGAACCCGCTAAGGACGCCTGGTTTTACCAGGCGTACTTAGCGGGTCCCGCGAGGAGACCAGCATGCTTGTTAGCCTCATCCCCATTCCCATTGAGCCCTATGGGGGCTTGAATGGGAATGGGGATGTACCGGGTCCGGGTTCCTTGAATGAGGAATTACCGGGCCCTCCAAGGTCGGAATGGCCCGGTAATTCCTCATTCAAGGAACCCGGACCCGGTACCCGGTAAGGGGGTAGCCATGCCGCTAATAGCGGCATGGTTACCTCCTACCTTGTAATGACCCCTTATGTCTTTTCCAGCTGCCCTTCTCCTGGGAACAGTGTCCTGTTCATATTCCCTGGTTGATTTCTTAAATGCTCGGTGCGTCTTTCCTCTCGTAACTCTTAGTGGTGAATATGCTTTCCTCCTCTTCAGAGATCATCAGCGGCGTTGTGGGCAATGCCTTCTTTCATTGTAGGAACATTATTGATTGTTCTTCCCCGTCACCCCCCACCTCCCCAAACGTTCCTTCCTCTCCTTCCCCCACTCCCCTGAATTCTTGTTACAGCACTTCCACGATATAGCTAGTAGGTACGTTATTGTTTTGTTTTAGTCTTCCCTGCTCCTCCCACTCCCTTGTCTTGATGTGCCTTTATACACCATTTTGCTGTATAGGCGCATTATAAATCGCAAACAAAGAAATAAAAATTGTGTCATGGACGGCCACCAGGGGGCGCATAGATCAGCATGCTCTCTCTGTGAGCTCCGTAACCAGCACCCCGGAAGATGGAATGAGCCCCCGTCTTTTGGAACCCCCCCGCTGAACAAATACGGGATTTCGCCATGTGAACGTCCCCCCACCCTGAGGAAAAATCCCAATGTAAATCGGCCCTCCACGGCCTCAGTAAACGCAAGGGAAAATCGGAGCCTCCGAGGCACGTGAAAATCGAAACCAACTGCGTGTCTCTCGCCGTTAGAAGGCCCGAAAGGCGTGTGTTTGTCTCCCAGAGTGAAAACCCTCACACGAGGACGTAAGATCAGCCAACCGATCCGGTGAGCGCAAATAAGTGCTGCACGAAGGAGCGAACTGCGGATCGCGAACATACCAACTCATGCCGGAGTGACATTGGGGAAAACTGCCGAGTGGAGCCCTCACAGACCCGCGACTTCCCGGATGAACCCAACGGCGTAGTTGTCTGGGCCGAAAAAGGTGTGCGAACCCCACCAGAGGCAGAATTCATAATCGGACCCGACAGGGGACAGCGCCTACCCCCCTCGGGCAGACTGCCCAGCACGACTCCCCGCCCGCCCACGGCACCACCCCAGGCCCACACAAGAACTTGCGCCGCCTCATCCGCAATCTACCCACAGCGCAAATCGAGGGAGTAGGCCGTCATCATCCACCTATAGAACGAGTGAGGTGTGGATTATCACAGCGCACGCAGTTTCTAACCAGGCCCACCATCTGTGATCTGTATGAGTACTAAGCATAAGCTAGCTAACTTCGCCTACACCCCCACCTTGCTTACAACCTCTGACGCCAAGATGGCAAACTGCGCCACTACAGGAGACGACCTGGCTGCAGCTACGAAAGGGGACATAGCCGCCCTACTGGGGGAGATTAAGAACCTGGGAACAAATATAGGAGGCAAAATAGATAGGATCACTCAACGGCTCGATAGCATGGAGGACAGACCCGAGGGAGTTGAAAACAATCAGGCCTCCATTGACACACTGGAAGGGCAACTCGACCAAAGAATGACGGAACTGGAACAACGTGAATACGAGTTTAAACTTAAACTCGATGATTTGGAGAATGAGAAAGGAGGAATAATATACACATTTTTGGTATTCCTGAGAGAAAGGGGGAAACGGAAGCGGACCTTAATGAGACATTTCACAACATCATCTAACTTCTGACAACGGATGATGAGGTGGATGAACCGGTAACAGAGTGAATTCATAGAGCAGGAGGCCCAGCAAGTGGACCACGCTCAGTCCTCGCCCGATTTCACCGATTCAGGGACAAAGCTAGAATTCTTGAGAAAGCCAGAATGAGCGAGAAGATTACGCTATGCAGAGCACAAATCTCCATTTACCAAGATCTCTCCTCCTTGACCCTAGCCCTCAGAAAAATGTGCGGTCCTCTGACGAAGATGCTCAAGGAAAAGAACGTTCGATATAGATGGGGTTACCCCTTCTTTCTCACGTTCCAATACGAGGGGACCAGATTCAGACTGAGATCAGAGAAAGAGATAAAATCGTGCATAACTGACCTCTTAGGGACACAAGGAGAAGATGATAATAAAGAAGCGACAAATAAGGAAGGAAGAGAATGGCGACTCCAAGGCCCCCAGAGAAGGAGAGTGAAGGGGTCGCGAAAAATTCAGGAGGGGCAATCTCTCCCCAGAAACGGACAACTGACACCAGGTGATACCGGTAAGATATTTCCAATCAAAGTATGTAAATGGTGTGATATGGATACACTAACGCACACACATTCCCTGGACTCTGATGAAGATAATTAGGGGCTCAATCTGGACTATGACGACTTATTCTGGTCAAGGGGCGTGAAGTAACGACCCCCAGAAGTGGTCCGATGTCGACCTGGGACAACTGACCGGGCTCGATCGGACGCCATCAATTAGGAAGGAGGAAGGGGGACAGGGGGGTGAGGGAAAAGTTAAGGAAACAAAGGAGGTCAGAGCAGCAAAAATAATGAACCACAACAGCCAATTCAGCGTGCAGCTTGTGAGAATAGAGCATCGTCGAGTGTATACAAAGAGACAACTCCCAGCGAGAAAGAACTATGGCTACGAACATTAATATAAGGGAACCTTAAGAGTTGGAACACTCAATGTTAAAGGGCTCAATTCACTGACGAAACGGTCCCTTGTAGCCAGGGAATTCCATAGAAGCGGATTAGATATTCTCCTACTCCAGGAAACAAAATACATAAAAGGAGATGAACGACGGATCCTTGGGAAACGAGTGGGAACTGAATTTTGGGGCTCTGGCCCACTCAGAAAGGGAGGAGTGGGAATCCTCATTAGAAAAGGCGTACAGTTTGTGCTAACCAAGACATGGTCAGACGTTGAAGGACAAGCAATGTTAGTAAATGGGCAACTAGGTAATCTGAACGTCACAATTGCCACCTTGTACTCTCCGAACACAGGCCAGTCTAGATTTCTCTCCAGAACAATCCCTAAGATACGACTGGAAGCCACTGGGCACATCATCTTGGGGAGGGGGATTTTCATCAATGGGCGAACTTGGCCACAGACCGGAATCCTGGGAACCCTACCACGGCTCATCAGAATAGACCTGAACCGACTGAGCTAGCTCATATGATGGAACTGTATAACATGGTAGACGCATGGAGAGCTCTTCACCCGGAAGAACAAGGCTACACTTTCTATTCTGCTCCCCATAATACGTACACCCGCATAGATTACATGCATCTCTCTAGAGAGCGCTCTGAGGTAACATCACAGGCAAAGATAACCCCGATCACTTGGTCTGACCATGACATGGTCCTCACAGACATTCAGTGGGCCGACCTACCTAAAAATAGTGGGAAATGGCGCTGCAATGAGAGCCTTTGGAGGGATGTTGTTTTCAGAACTGAAATGGAGACAGAAATCTCTGAAATCTTCAAATCAAACGACAATGGAGAGGTATCCAAACAAACAGTGTGGGAGGCCGGGAAGGCCACCTGGAGGGGGATTTTGTTAAGGGAAGGCTCATCAAAGAAGAGAGAACGTAATCTTATTGAACAGAGGCTCCGAACTGAAATTTGCCAATTAGAAAGCACACCCAAAATAGGCGAAGAAGTAGACCCTCAGAAAATGAACAAAGCCAGAGAGAAAAGAAATGAACCTACTGAAGCATGAACAGGTTGTGCGTAAACTAAGATTTTTAAAACAAAATTTCTATGAGAAGGGCGATAAGGCCGACGCACTTCTCGCCGCCATGCTGCGAGAACAAAGAGCGGAGTGAAGAGTATTAGAAATTAAAGACGATACCTCCCCTACATCACACGCCCACACCACCATCCCAGAACATTTTGCCATCTTTTATGAAACTTTATATTCTTCTGTGGTAGACCCTGAGCGATCACAGACAGAGTCCTATCTGTCCTCAATAGATGTAACCCGTATTCCTGACCTAGAGATCGAATCACTAGAATCCCCTATTACGGAACTAGAGGTCCAAGCCGCCATAAAAAGGTTAACATTGGGCAAGTCCCCGGGCGAAGACGGCTACACTGCCGGATTTTATAAAACCTTCATCACCGCACTGGCCCCCTTCCTGACACTCCTCTTCAATGAAATAATGGACACAGGGAAACCCTTTACCAAGGCATTGATCACTGTTATCCCCAAGGCTGGGAGGGATCCTACGAAATGTTCCTCTTACCGCCCGTTCTCACTACTTAACCTTGACGCAAAGATATACACCAGAATCTTGGCAGCGAGGCGCGAAACCCTCATTCCTCCACTTATACACTCCGATCAGGTCGGGGTCATACTGGGCAGACAAGGGGCAGACACAATCCGCAAAACCTTACACCTGATCCACGCATCCCAGACCATGGAGAATGACCCGGCCCTACTTTCCATCGATGCGGAAAAGGCCTTTGATAGGGTGGAATGGGGGTTCCTTGAGGCAGTACTGCGAAAGGTGGGAATGGGCACTAGATTTAGGAGAGCGATACATGCAGTTTATACAGACCCCAAGGCATCTATATTTGTGAACGGGGAATACTCACGGTGGTTCAACCTGCAGCGTGGAACCCGACAAGGATGCCCCCTCTCGGCGATTCTCTTTGCCCTCTCCTTAGAACCCCTGACAATCGCAATAAGGGCAGACCCTACACTAGAAGGTATTCGACTGGGGACAACAGAATACAAAATTGCCCTCTACGCAGATGACATCCTCCTCCACATCACGAACCCCTCCGTCTCATCCCCCGAGCTCTCTGCATGATAGAAGAATATGGTAAACTCTCAGGGTTCAAAATAATAATAGACAAAGTCCAAACTCTTTCCCCTCCAAGGTCAAAAAGACGAGAATACCATCAAATTCTCCCCATTTGGTCTCAATATCGAACACTCAAAACTACAATACCTGGGGATACAAATAACGAAGAATCTAAGTGGCTTATTTGAAGCAAACTTCCCTCCCATACTGAAACAATTTAGGTTAGACTTGACAAGATGGGACAAGCTCACAATATCCTGGTTAGGCCGGCTCAATGCAATTAAGATGATATCCCTTCCCCGGTTCCTATATCCTTTCCAAGCGATATCCATTAGGATTCCAAAAAGCTTTTTTACTGAGATCAAAAGGGCCATGCTCCAATTCCTATGGCAAGGGAAAAAAGCAAGAATTCCATATAAGACCCTAACGCTCCCAAAAGATAATGGTGGAGTTGGGCTTCCCAATTTTCAAAAATATTACGAAGCCTCCCAACTTAGAGTATTGATTCCACACCTCCGTAATCAAACAGACACCCAGTGGGTCAACATGGACAACCATTATTTTACACCAGCCACAGTATCTGAATGGTTATGGGCACCTAAAAAGCGAATCTGTAGAAAACTCAAAGACCACCCGATACTAATGACCATCTGGGACATCTGGACACATGGCAAGAACATGTAAAACATTACTACCTGGCCGGCTCCCCCCAGCCACTTATGGTCCCCAGGAATCAACGACCACATCCCAGAAGTCGGAAGGTTCCAATCATGGTATGAGGCTGGATTGAAGAGAGTAGGGAAACTGCAACGGAAAGACTCCATCTCTCTCCCTGAACTAACCGAAGCCCTTGGAATAGGCCCATTATCCACCTTTCAATACTTGCAGATAAAAGGGGTTTTGACAAGAGCCATGTGGAAACCCAAATTAATGAGAGAAATCACCCCTTTTGAGAAAATACTGGACTCAAGAACTGTAATGAAAGGCCTAATATCTGATATGTACAAAACACTGATAGAAGGGGAGGGGGTGACCACGGACTCATTGAAAAGCAGATGGGAAACAGATTTCTCCAAACAGTTAATTCCAGACCTATGGGATACCATATGCCAGGCAGCCACACTGATATCCATTTCGAATCAATACAAACTCCATGAAATCAAATTATTGCATAGATGGAAATATGATCCAGTCAGATTATCTAAAATGTTTCAGACTATGAGCCCGGAATGCTGGCGTGGATGCGGAAACAAAGCAGACTACTGGCACATGTGGTGGGGATGTCCCAGAATACAAGTGTTCTGGTCAGAGGTCCTGGGCTGGATCAAAGAAGTCGACGGTACCGACAGAACACCTACTCCCTACCTCATATGGTTTGGCCTCGAGAAAGATGAGGATGACTGGATCAAGATCAAGGATCTAGCACCACAATTGCTATTAGCCACTAGGGCAACACTAGTAATGAGGTGGAAAGCGCCTACAACTCCCACGAAAAACGAATGGATCCATGTTTCCAATAATATATGCATAATAGAACATATAACAGCATCGCCACATGGAAAATTGCCTCAGACCGAAATCTTATGGATGGAATATAAAAGTATATACCTGCCCACCGGCTTATCTCATAACAATGCTCCTACCATGGCGATAGAGGGACAAGAATGGACCTAGGCAAAGTATAAGTTGAGCTTTACAACAGACACTCATAACCAATGCAATTTCGGCATTGTACACTGACACTGCTCACCACACGATGAACGCAGCTTGACCTGCAATACAGGTTCTGACCAGGGGGGGAGGGGAGCGGGAAAAGGGAGGGGGGCAAGGTCATGTTTTTGCACGAACCCTATGTATGAAGAATGTGTTTGCAGGACAGACACTAAATACGCCGAATTTTAAGGGTTCGCTTCTCCATTACTAATGGAGTACTTAATAGCTAATTGTGTACTAAATGTATCCTTTCTTTGCATGACTTGTATTTGTAAAACTAATAAAACCAAATTTACAAAAAAAATGGTGTCATGTCATCTTGGTGGCATTAAGATGGTACTTGTGAGAGGCTTCTTTGGTCTCTCGCATGTCACGCTGCCTGATGCCATGATCAGTGGCAGGCAGCAGCTTTGTTCTAGCAGTGTGGTGTTCCCGATCCTTACTGTAGTACTCTGTGCAGGGGTGGACTGGGAACCAAAAGAGACCCTGTAAATAATTTTCAAAGTGGCCTCATTTTACACATTTTTCAGCAAGCCCAAGCCTTTTCCTATTTATTGATTGATTTATTGGGCATTTATAATGCGCCTATACAGCAAAGTGTTTCAAGGCGCAACATTTTCCTATGAGAAAATTAGGAAATACAACAGGTTATCACAAAAAAGAGGCCCAGGGTACAGAGGCTTACTGCGAAATCTCCAGAGATCCCTATAGGTCTGTCCAGCCCAGGCTGTGTGGCAGGTATTCTAACAAATCAGAGTAAACAAAACACATGCATTATGAAATCCAATTAGTCTCTTTTATGATATAAGTATGGCATTTATAACGCGCCTATAGATAAGTGTTTCAAGGCTCGTCTATCCCTTTGCAGAGGGATAGATGCACAGCCGGAATGTCTAAAATTCTCCTACAATGCACTGTCCATAGGAGCCAGCATCTCAGAGATAATTTGATCCAAGCTCACCATACCATTACCTTTTTGTCAAAACAACAGCCTGGCACCTTCCCATGTCTCCATTGCCAGAATTGTAATATGTGTGGTGAAAGTTTGGCATCCTTTCCTCTCCTTCCCCAAGAAGCTCACTGTCTCCCAAGCTCTGGTTTTCTCTAGGTTGGACTATTGTAACAGCCTCTTTCTACATCTACCTGCCTCGACTCTCCGCCCTCTGCAACTAATCCAGAGCAGGTCTGCAAGATTTGTCCTTGGCCTCCAGCCCTGGGATCGTATCTCTCCAGCTCTGAAATCTCTCCTTTGGCTCCCAGAGGATGCAAGTCTTAAATTCAAAACTCTCTGCATTGTCCACAAGGCTTTCTGGGGCCTGGGTCCAAAATACCTTCAGCTATCCCTGCGCAAATATCTCCCCTCTCGAGCTCTTCGCTCCTCTACCTCAAACTCCCTCAGGGTTAGTCGTTTTTCAAACAAACAAGCTTGGGGTAGATCTCCGTTTTCGGCTGGGAGCTCCCTCTGGAACAGCTTCCCTGCCGCTCTGAAACTTGAGAACCATCTCCGACTCCGAAAGCACCTCAAGACCTTCCTCTTCGATTCTGCCTTTGCCCCCACTCTCCCCTGCTGATCTGTTCTCTCTCGGCACCGTGCACTTGGCCTACCCTCTGTCTCCGGGCCCAGGTATCTGTTCACCCTGCCTCCCACCCGCAGTGCCTCTGGGTCACCCCTTGCACTGTCGTCTGTATCTGTACCCATAAAGTACCCCCCTTTTTTCTTCCTGCGCTTATCAGACATAACCTGTCTGCTGCCTTAAACCTAGCTCTTGCCACTTGATGGCTGCACTACTACTGTTGGTTGCCTTTATTATTTATTTATTTTATATTTATCTGTTTCTCCTTTGCTCCGAACTTCCACTTCTCCCCCCCTTCCATGCACTTGCGCGTTCTCAATGTCACTGGGCCTAGTCAGATCGTCGTTTTTGTTCTCCCTTGTTCTCCTCCCTTGCCTTGTTGCACTCTGAAACACTTGTGTACAAGCGCGATCGAAATAAAATATCAATATGAATCCATTCTCTGGACTGCCTATAAAATGGACACATGAGGCAACGTGACACCCTAACGTCATGCACACTATCCGCTGTCCTTGTGGTCTTTATTAAGTAGGGCAAACATCTAGAAAAGTGAAGATTAAGAGGAATGAGCATCGCTCAAACAGTAGAGTGGTGGGCAATAAATAAGCCTTAATTAGAAACTTCCAATATTTTAAAACACAATTGCTCAAGTGTATGTTCCTTTATCAAGGAAGCATTTAAGCCTGCTCCACACCTAGGAAGACTGCTCCTGCAGAAGGAAGCTTCCTGGATTGAGTCATTATCATCCCTGTGGCCCATAGGTCTTAATGATGAATACACCTTGGTTGCTTTTAACTAACTGTTATGCTTTTGCGTTGATTTGTGGTTCACCTAGAAGAAATAACTCGTCAAGTAAACACTCGGTATCATAATCTCTTATTGTTCGCGTTGTTATGACTGTTTCCCTTTTGGTTTTTTATATTTTATCTCTGCACTACTTGACTTATTTTTTTATTCTTGTGTGGTCCTTGCTTATGACTTTTACTCTCTATGCACTTTATTTCCTTTTGTATTCTATTGCTCCTTCCTTCTTGGGTGCGTTCAACTTTCCTTAACAAACGCCATTTTGACTTTCATTAGCATCATCTTACCGGATCTTGACACTGCTGCTCAAGGTTAAAAAATGTTCTATGTATGGTGGCTTTCATACATTACTTCAAAGTTCACTACCTTGTTGTTCTTCTTAACTTTGATTTCTTTCACTCTTACGTCACAGCGTTACACACTGGGATGTTGACACCTGCGTCTTTATGTTTTTATATTCGTACATCATACGCTTTCTGCTTTTTCATTCATTCATGCTACTCGTCATATATTTTGGTGACCCTTGCTGCTCAGACTCTATATGTGATTCTTTCTTATCCATTTTAATTTCGATCTACCCTTCACTATTCTGATTAAGGTGTGTAGCATATGGGTTTCTTTTTATATTTTACTTTCTGTGGTACCCTAAGAATCTACTGCTCACAATCTTATTTTTTTGTAGTACTTTCAGGGGTACCTTTTTCATTTTTCTCAATTTTGTGCTTTGCCATTTGACTCCTGTTTTTTTTACTAAATATTTTTTACGATTGGACTATGGTCCGGTTTTGAGTATTTTAGTTGATTATCTTAGTTACATTTGAATATGCAGTATTGGCATAGATGTGACAGTATGTAATTGTTTATTAATTTAGGTATTACTATTTTTATAGATGTTTGGATCCTGATGAGAAACGCACTGAGCCTTTGCACTTTTATGTGTACTACAATTTATTTGGATTACTGCAACCATTTTCCATACCATTCTCCTATTTTGGAATTTGAATGCTATTGGAATCAATTTGCTGGCATAAGCAAAAAGTAATTCTTTGGACCTTCTTTTCAAATCTTCCATTCAAAGATCACAATATTTTGGAGCATTACCCTCTTTTTGTTATTAACCCCTTAACCTCCATGGGTCACCCCACCCCCAGTGCCAAGGCCTTTTTTGGTGATTTCGGTATGTCGCCATTCAATGCCTTGTAACTTCTTTGTTACACGAGATATCTCGGCAAAATGTGCCCCCATTTTCTCCCACATGTAGGCAGTCATAACGCCACCAAGGAATCCCAGTTTGGTGTAGTTTGGGGAGGGGGGTTCGAGAAAATAACCAAAAAGGAAGAAAAGTTTTGTTTTTTTCAGAAAATGACAATAAAATGATGTACAAAGAAGCCTGTGGGTTTTTCCTTGTAGGAGCTAGGAACAAATAGTTTGCTTTGCTGAATTCCCCATTTTCCAGGCTTTCAAGAACAGGTTGAGTGGAAACCAAAAAAACATTTTGATAAGGTTATCAACCGTTTTGTGAGAGGTAAGCGATTTTGGCCTTTTTTTCCAATAGGACATGCGTGGACGGAATGGAATAAAAGGGTAAGAATGCTGAATGAGAGGACAGAAAGGCATACATTTCTGAAAAGTAGACAAAATTCCAGTTTAGGAAGGGGTGATTTGAGAAGGTCAGGTAACAACTATGTAGGGAAAAATGTCATAGTTTGGGGAAAAAATCGGGAAAATGACAGAAAAAAAATAAAAAGGTATGTGGTGGACATGTTTGGCCCGGTAAGGCAATGGCTTCTGTGAATTTTGCGAAAAACAATGCTCCGCTACATTTCCCAGACTCTTCCAGTTAAGAAATCAAACATTTTTTGGAATGTTTCATAAAACAAGCATTACCACAAGCCAAAAACGGAGCCATGGTACATATGAGTTTTATGCTTACAGCCTAAACAGATGTACTTAGCATGTCTAAATAAGGATAACAAATGTGGTGAGGAAGGGCAATCATCCATTTTATTAAGAGCACAGGCATATCTTTTGAAGGGTAGGTGACTTGTGCAGGTTACAAAAGTGTATAGTGCCTAAAGCAGCGACTAAATGTAGGCCACATTTGGGAAATGAAAGGGTTGTGTGACAAAGTGCAGCAACAAATGTGTGAAAACGTTATGGAAACCAGGCAAACAACAAATGTCATACCTTCCCGCATTCCCACCAGTGTCCCGGCGAAAACGGTACCTCACATGTGCGGGTGCACCTACCTGGGCACAAAGGGAAAAGGCTAAAACACGGGTAACCCCAAGTCTTTCGGCAGAGCAGATTTTCTGGAATTTTGCTCATGTGGACAACCTACAGATTTGGGCTTAGGGTATCGAAGCCACCAAGGAAAACGGGGAACCCCATGCATTTCCGAAAAGAAGACACCCGTGGGAATACACAGAGGTCTGACTTGCGCAAATCGCCCCAGAATGTATTACCCACAATCCACAACAAAGTGAAAATTGTGTTTTTTCCACCAAATTTCAGACTTTGTCAGGGATTGTGGGTAATGAATACTGGGGCGATTTGCGCAAGTCAGACCTCTGACTTCCCACGGGTGTCCTCTTTTTACTAAAAACATCCATGGTAGTTTAGTGCCCCCACCACACCCACCCAAAACAAGTTATCATTTTTTTTGTTTGCCCCTTCCTTAGGGGCAGATGGGCACATGGGTGTGCCTATCTTCCCCCAAGAGGGAGTGGGGGGGGGCGTACAGCCCCAGGCCTGTGCAAATATTTCTGGTGGCCTCTCCCCTCCCACCCCAAATGGATGGGGGGGCATCTCATGTACCCCTTCCTAGGGGCAGAAATCTGCCCCCAGGGAGGGCTACATGGGGTGCCCACCCATCCACTTAGGGTGGGGGGGGATGGGGCACCCCCCCTTTCAAAGCACAAAAAATCCTGGTGGTCTAGTGAGCCCCACCGGGTCCCCCCCCCACCCAAATCTTTATATTTTTTCTTTTTATTGTTCCCTGGGTGTCCAATAATTATGGCCCCATGCTTTGGGGGGCAGGGGGAGGGAGGGCTGCTTACTGTAAGCAGCCACCTCCCTCCCACATCACAAACAGATCCCTGGTGGTCTAGTGGCATTGCTGGGCGCGGATCGAGCGATCTGCGCCCGATCCGCGCTCAGCAATCCTTCAAAAATAAGGTGTTGTTGGAAAGGGGAGCTTTCCAACGACACCTCCCTCGATCTGAACAGCACAATAGCCGCTCAGATCGACGGGAAGAAAGGTGGAGACTCACCTTTCATTTTCACTGCTGCAGCCCACAATGGCTCCTGCAGTGAAAATTACTTTGTTTCATGTCAGCGTGCATTACGCACGCCGACGTGAAACTGAAAGAAATCCAACCCCCGGGCTGTGAGGAGGGACCTCCCCCTCACATAGCCCAGAGGTTGGATTTAAGTTTTGTAGGGATCGCACAAAACGAGGTGCCAAAAAGGATGAGCTATCTCGTCCTTGGCACTGCAAACGTAGTGTCAAGGACCTTGGCACTTAAGGGGTTAAACATTTCTTTATCTGAACTAACATTGTTTACTGCTTTTTGGAACTTTGCATTAGGCACTGCCATTATGGAGTGCTTTGCTGAAGGATATAATACTTTACTGCATTTGATGCTGTGAGGTCAGATATTTACATTTGATGGGTCAATAATTATTGGTAAAGTTAACGCGCTAGTTGGTGCAAAGTGGGCACTGTCTAGATCCTGGGTCTGCAACCTTTGGCACTCTAGATGTTTTGGACCACAATTTCCATCAGTCTTAGCCAGCCTATTGAATGGTGAGGGATCATGGGAGACGTAGTCCAAAACATTGGAAGAACCTCACATTGCAGACCCCTGATCTAGATGATTTTCTTCCTTTCGCCACTATGTTTTGGTCAGTTAATCTCTTGACTTTGTCAGCAACTTCAACAGTTCTCAGAGGCACACATGTAGCCTCTTGGTGTGTAGCCGGGTGAAAAGGTTACAGCAATGGCAATCAGCCAATGACATCTGAGGCCCTTCATTGGGTTCTCAGTCTCCGCTCGTCTGGTCTGCAAGGGGGTTTTGCATTTTGAGTGGATAGAGTGTTCCAGCTACTCTATCTCCAGAAGAAAATGGACGACTGAGCACAACTTGATCTCTTTAGAGTCCTCAAATTATATGCTGATTGGTAGGCAAGGTTTCTCCCTGGAGTGGGTTTTATGATTGGTTGCAAAGAGCCTTTAGCCCATCCTTCCTTCCCATCGATCTCTTTCGGAACCAGTCACATTAATTAAAAGCCTAGGTGGTCATTTTGGATTTGTGAATGTACCAGCCAGTCTCCAGTCCCTCTCGATGTCATTGTCATTATATATATATATATATATATATATATATATATATATATATATATATATATATATATATATATATATATATATATATATATATATATATATATCCCCTCTCTCTCTCCCCTCCCCCCTTCCTCCCCTCCCCCGAGCATGGATTTCCACAAGCCATGTGGTAGGTCAGAAGAAGGAGGCGGGCCAAACAGTGGCATTCTTACAATTTTTTTATTAAAATAATAAGACAAGACCTATCTGTCTCTATGACAAAGGTTTGCCCTAGCTAAAACAAAACAAACTATGTGCCTTGTCATTAGTAAGGCAGCCCATGATCCGTCCTCCATCCAAAAGCTATCCTTTTTTTTTTTTCCTCAGGGGAAAGCGCGAACGCAGTCCCCCACCCAAAAGCCATCCTATTCTAACTCTAACACTAATCAAATATCAAAAGAAAAGAAGGGCCCAGGAGAATGACTCCCTTCTCCTGGACAGGCTTTTTCCAGCCTTAATAGACTATTTTCAAATAGTTCTTGGTAACCATGTGAATCAAATCCTTTAATTCTTCGAGGATTTTTCCACCTTTTCTGCTTCCCCTTTAATGATTTCAATACAGTTACTTGTTATCGCACAATAGGGTATTGACCCTTATCCATTTCAGATTATTGCAGTGTCTCTATATGTCTTTCTATCTTTGAATCACACTTCAATCACTCCTTGGACTTAATGAACTGTCGTTCTTTAAGTTCAACTTCTTTAAGGTATTCACAAGCACTGGGATGAATACGAGTCCCTTTGTACTATTTACTCTCTTTAGGGTATTCAAAAGCACTGGGACGAGCATGACGAGTCCCACTATATTCTTCATTTTCTTTAAGGTATTCACAACCACTGGGATGTTCCCCTCCCGGATCTCCCGCCGCTCCACTTACCCCTATTCTGATGGATTGGCGTCAACAGTTGTTCCCCCAGGGCGGACTGCCTCTCATACCTTGTGCATGTCTTGCATGTCTTCTCTGTTTCGGCTCCAGTACACGGCTCAGTGGAGCCTTTAAAGTTGCAGTCTCAGTGTTGTTTGAGGACCAGTTGGTCCACCTCTTCAGGGTTACGCCACCACCTAGATTCTCGTTCTTTGGCATACACAGCTTGACACTCTACCCTCAGTTTCTTCCACCTCGTGGTTGCCAGCATCCTCTCGGCCGAGGTCCTCCTGTTGCTCTCTCGCCAGCTATGAAGCTCCCAGTTTCCACCAAAAACATACGTTGGTCCTTCTTCTGTTTTTACGGGGAAGTATTGGTCCATACCCAGCGTCGGACCATAGTCTTTTGTCTCTCTCTCTCTCTCATGTGCGTGCTTCCTCACTCCTTCAGTCTTAATAGTCCCAGTATGATAGGCTGCCAACTACTGGGTAATCTTTATTTCTGCTATCCTCTTCTTCGTCTCAGTTTGTTCGTTTGTCTGATGGGGAGTCAGTGTGACATTACAATCACAAACATTGACTTGTGAAGGATGTTTGTCCTGAAGCTTTCATGATTTGAACGGTTCTTCATAGAGGGATTCAGGGAGTTCCTTGACAGAACAGGAGTCTTTGTCCCCCAGAGGGGAGTCTCTCCCTGTGATGTCCCTCTTACCGCCACCCCTGAGAACATGTTGCGTGGCAGGCTCACATACATTGTTTCTCATGGAAGGGCTCTCCGGTGGGGAGAAGTGACGAGATCCTGTGAATCGTCGCAACCTTCATTATGCCCCCTAAAAACGTCCAGGGAGACAGTGCACACCAAGATAAACACAGATCTGGTACAACCCTATGCAAAAGCAAAACTTCCCCCTCTTCCCCATTCTCACCCATTTACCCCTTCCGTTTTCCTCCCCCTCCTCCTACCTATCCCTCTGTCTTCCTCCCAGTTCTACTGCTCTACTCTCCCTCTTCCCTTCTGTCTAATTGCTCTACATACTGTTTTGTTGGTCCGATTCAAAATTGTAATTTGCTTCTACTGTTACTGTTAACTTGTTATTGTTAAATGTATACTGTTGTTAAAATGTGCAGCGTTTTGGAGTAAAGTGCTATATAAACTTAATAAATACAAATAAATACAAATAATGCCAGTATTGACACCTACATGTACTGGTTGTGGTCTTCATCGCCAAAGCCAGAATGGGTGATAGATAGCCAAGCACATTCAGGAAATACTTTATAGACGTTAAATAAGTTTAAAATGTATTTGCTGCTTGTCTATTTTTTACTTCACTAATATAAAAGACGTAATGTTTTTGAATGCAGAGTGGGACATTAAGAAGTGGCAGGCTGGTTTACTGTATTCAGAGTTCCATAAACCTGCCTAAATCCGAGTTGGTCCCTGGCTACGTCGCATTATGCCATTATAAAGGCACACTAAAAGTGGCAATAAAAATTGCGTGACGGAGACTATTACTACAAACTGTGATTTCAGTATTAGTAGTTCTTTTTTACTAGTTCTATTTTCGGACAGTCCATTAGTAAAAAGTAGTAAGCAACAACAAAAAGGTACCATCCTTTTTTAAAGCTCTCCAAGTACTTTGACTAAAGACGCAGGCCTTCACCCCTATGTGCAAAGTAGATGCATGGCACCCACTGTGTAAATACCAGGAATGTCCTGGTATTGTTGCACACATACAATAAGGTGTAAGGTAGGGTAGTGTGCATGTGTGCATTCTGCAAAAACAACCTGGATTCGTACAAGCTCTCAGATTGCGCCATGTCGCATTCTCCTGCATGTTTGATCCCGGAATACAAAGCAGGCCTCTTTCACTTGTAACTCGCCCTACCATCGGCCAAAGGGTCCAAAACAATGTCCCCATACGGCCAGAAGCAATAGCAAACAACAACCGTCGCCAAAACACAATTTGCAAAGGATTCCGGATCCTCCCCGTGCCCCATTGCAGCAACTTCTGGCACAGGCTACCAGCTACAGGGCAGCTCTGACAGTAAGCAATCCAAGCCAAGTAATGCCGAATTGGGGCAGTCCAGCGACTAGGAGGGAGGCACTCTATGTTCTGTAAATGGGAACAGGGTCCACGAGTGTTAGGCAGAAACCTGTGCAGTCCCCTTAGGGACCACTGCAAAAGGCTTAAGACTACAGGTGTTGGCAGTAAACCCAACTGGTAGCAGTCTGTACCACCCAAATTTACCTGGTAGCTGTGGCTGAGCAGCCAGACTTCTCTCAAGAAGAGTTAGACAGTATATAGAGTATACAAGATAGGTACCAAAATACAGTAGCACAAGCAAACACTGACCAGAGCTTTGGTATCAAGTATATAATTATGTATTTAAAGACACACTTAGAAACACTCTAGCACTATTAGTATAAGCAAGTTCAAAAACACAGTCACTATTAATATATGTACATCCCTTATTCCTTATTGGACAAGTCTTAGTTAACACCACTTATTTCCAGACAGAGGTGAGCGCTTAACTAAAGATGGCACTCCAATAAGTTTAAGAAAAAGGGAGGGAAAAGGCAGAAATTAGGAACAGCACACACCACAATACTTTAGAAGCACTCAGCAAGGCAGGAAAGTCAAAGTCTACTTGTGAGCAAAAAGTTCAGAGGCCAGGCTCCCTCTTGGAGAGAGTAGAATACCAATGCGCCCAAGATCGCACAGTTTGAAAGGCTTGGAAAGTCTTGCAGAGAGTTTGAAAAGGAATCAGTTCAGCTCAGAAAAGTTCAGTTAGCCAGCCTAGGGCTGACCCAAGTGGTAAGTTGAGGATTTACGAGACACCCCACACAGACCGTTGCGATGGAGGCCAGGTGGACACAGTACCTTGAAAGTGGAGAGAATCCTCCAGCGGCGGCAGTTATTCCTGGCAGTGGATGCAAGTTGTGGCGACGTCCAGAGGAAGAGATGATCTCGACGTGGAGGAAAGCTGAAGGTCGTTGCACTGCCAGGGAAGAAACCGGAGGAAGAAGACTCTTCGGGATGAAGATCTCCTCTGTCGTTAGAAGAAGTGGTGAGTCAGTTCAGCAGGGCTCCACCGGTGGTGTCGTCATTGCAGGTCGTCTCAGCTTCTCCCTCTTCGGCTTCTTTGGTCCTGTGGCGACGTCTGAAGTCCCAGTCCCCAAAGCCCTGCTTTTATGCAGAAAGCCCCCATTCATCAGTCCTAGCTGTCACTCAAACATGCTAAGTGGTGAGCCGGGCAGCTCACCACTTGGCCAATCACACAAGAGTGTGACTTGAGTTGCTGAGGCAACTCAGTCCAGGGTGCCTAAACCCCCTCCTACACCCTCTGTGGTACCTGGACAGAGTGGCACCACTTTTGGAGGCTTCTGTGGAGAAGCCCGCCAAAAAGTGGAACAAAGGGCTCGACTTGGGTTGGAGTCACAGAAGCGAACACAATCGCCATTTTGGAACCAAGTTCTGGCAAAAAATACCAACTGGTGAATTAATACTAAATAAATAAACCAGCGGTATGTTTGAGGCTATGTTAAAAAAAATTAGCCTCGAACAATGGGAAAATCCCATAGGAATATATTCGTGGTTCGAATATAAAAAGTAGTATCCACTGCCACCAGCCAAAACTCGCTCAGGGGGGACTGGACAGTGCCCCCTCGAACAACAGACCCAGGGGCAATCGAATTGCCTCTACCAGTACGCCCACAATATGATGGTTTGTACTGGTTCTGTTCACAATTTAGGACTAGTAAAGCCAATGGTGACTTTACATGCCCTGGGAGACAGTAGTCAGTCCCAGGGTACGGAGTCTATGTTTGGGGGTCACTATGACACCCAGGTGTTATGGCACGGAGGGTGCTGGTTAACACACATACCAAAAACTCATGAAGCCCTATGGAGTAAAAGACCCCATAGCCCATAAAACACATTTCAAAGTCAAAGGATATCTCAAATCAAGTCTAAGAGTGGGAGAAAAAGAGTCTCACTCTTAGCAGGAGAATTAATAAACCCCAAAAATCCAGCAAAGCTGCTGAGGGACTCACTAGGTTTGGGAAATTAGCCTCAACAGAGGATTCTCCCCAACAACGAGCCTAGGGGCTTCACAATTGCCTTACACGAATGGCCTCCACTGCCCATTAGAAGAGTCCTCCATGCATCAAAAAACGGCATTTGCAAGTAAGACACACAATGCAATCTGAACAATTACATTTATTTAAAAACTAAACTATTTGTAATTATGCACTTACATAGATTCTCCTACATTCTGATTACAAATATTTGCATAAAGACTGAGTGGTTGGGGAAAACCACTGTAGTTTAAGAAAGAATGTTGTCATGTGCTGTAAACAAAGAATGGTTGGCGTTTATCCACGCAGGGTTCCAGCGTAGTTCTTAAGGCTAAAAAGAAATGCATCACATAATTCAATCAGCAAACTGTTTTGTCAGTTTAAGATATACGCAACATTAGCGTTCAATGCCCTCAAGGCCAAGTACGCCACAGCAGAACGGCTTTCATATTAATGAAGGTGTTGGCACCTGCTGCTGCAGCCATTTCAGAACGCTGCCTCAGCCCCAGCCCCAGTCTTAATGATCCGATGGAGAGGGAAGGAATTTGAGCATGTGGGCGTCCAGCTTCATTACGTGAAAACAGTGCTCAATTCTAAGGGGTCAGCTGACTCCTACTTACATTCGGCTGCAGTGGTGCACTGGACTCTCTGCTGCTGTGATTTAACGCCCACTCTGTTGCTTTTGAAGGGTTCTCATTTGTTTTTGGCGCATGAAGCACTGAGTTTATCATTTAAATGACAAATCCATCAACCCTGGTGTCTCGGGAGGATAGCTCATTGGCAACGTGCTCGTCTTGGAAGCAAGACGGCGTGGAGCAACACAGGTTCGATCCCCGGGTCCACGCCTAGAAACCTTTGGGTATTAAGCACGTTATAAATAACCTATCATATAGGAAGTCACTTTGTATTTGTATTGTGCTTTATATAGCGCCTTTATCCAAAGCGCTTTACATAAAATGGAACAAGGGTACAGAGTTATGGCCAGTAGTGGATGTCAGCATTTAGACACTTTTGTTAACAGGCAATCAAGGACAATGAAGCAGGTGATTTTTCAGGGAACGGAACAGAGAGTAAGTATTAATGGAGCGGAGAGACAGAGGAAGCAAGTTCCAATGAAGAGGAGGAAGGAGCTGAAAAGAACAAAAGCGGGATTGAGCACAGAAGGAGCAGGGGACATTCAGCCTGAAAAGACAGGAAGAGCGAAGAGAACGAGATGGTGTAGAAGGAAAGAAGAGAAGCAAGATAGTCAGGGGCAAGCCCATAGAGAGATTTAAAGACTAACCAAAGAAAGTGAAATTGAAATTTAAGTTGAGAATGGAAGGGTAACCAACCAAGAGAAACAAGAGATGGAGAGACCAAGTCCCGATAGGACAAAGAAGACAAAGTAAATGAATAGAAGACTGATAGATTTGAGAGGAGCAAGACGTGAACACGGAAGACCAAAAAGCATGACAGAATAAGAGAATAAGTGAGAAAAGATTAGTGAAGAGATGAGAAGTTTCGGAGCATAAATGGCGAGAAAGAGATGAAATCGACAGGAGCGAGATGTGAGAGAGATATGATGGGCAATGAAAAGATTAGAATCAAAATGAAGACCAATGTTACGCGCAGTGGGACGGATGGATAGAATAGAGGGAGGAAAAGAAATAGAGGAAGGGGGTGTAGGGGAAGAGTGTAAGCAAGAAAGAATAAGACCTCTGTTTTTCCTGCATTTAAAGTGAGGAAATGGGAGGATATCCAAGATGTAATGGTAGAGAGACATGTTGAAACAGTGAGATGAATATCAGGAGTGAAGGACGAGAAGGATTTTGCCGAAAAACGGGACTGCCAGTTCAGGGGCACTCAGTGTGACGTTCCTGCCCCGGGCCGCACCTGACAGACGCGGCTGTGCAGCAAAGCCAACCCCACCCACGCTCCTTACCTTACTTGGGGGCGTCTTGTTTCCACTACCCCCCAACCTTCACTCCAAAACTTTGCCTCATCAGCGGCCCGGCTCCTTTGTAAGGCCCACCCCTCTCACTACATCACGTTGTGCTTCTGTACGTGGATACTGGGAACTAGCCAGGTCCATGGGGTTTTTTTCTGCCAAATTCGGCTTTTTCCCCTTTTTGGTCCCTCCCGGGAAAGGGGTCACAGGGGGGTGCTTTTCAATAGCCTTCACTGTGGCTTCCTCCCATGTGAGACACAAGCCGCAAATAAGAAAAGAAAAGGACTACAGAGCCCGCTGATCCCTCAGCCCAGTGGAAGAAGATTCTGACAATACAGGTGAGGAGGAGGAGGAGGGGAGTTGGGACATTCCGAGCAAACAGGACAAGGAGGCTGACAGTTTGCAACGCCTAAACCCAAAGATGGCTACTCCGGAGAAAGTGCAGGAGTTAATAGCGCAGTTCAAAATCTCTCGCTAGAGATGCAAAATATGAAGGCTGAGAGCAATTTACTGAAACAGATGGTGGCAGCTCGTGAACCACCCACCACAGATCTACCTCCAATGACATTGTCCTCGGGCAAATTTGACGGATCTCCTAAAAAATTAAAGGAATTCCTAGATGCCTGCAGGGCATACTTTACATTTAGAGCCCGCACCTATGCTTCGGATCATGCCAAGATAGGTTTTCTAATCTCAAACATGTCAGGTAATGCCCTGGCCTGGGCCACCCCTTTAGTTACAGGTACTGACCCCGTACTACAGGATTTTGGCGCGTTTGTGGATCTGCTAAAGCGCACTTTTGAGAGACTCGAAATTTCCATGGCAGCAGAGGAAGATCTGTTAGACGTCCGTCAGGGTCAAGCTGATGTGTTGTCGTACATCTCGTCATTTAAAAAGACTAGCTATGGAAACTGGTTGGTCTGAACAATCCCAATTCATTTTGTTCTGACGTGGCCTCAATGAAGAACTAAAAGACGAACTGGCGCACTTTCCACGACCTGCCTCCTTACCGGAATTGATGACTGCCGCACTAACTACAAATGGAATTTAGGATGCAAGAAAGGCGTCATAAGAAGTGTAAGACACATACTTCCTCCGTTAGACTTAGTAGTCCCAGACAAGAGGCGTGTTGCAGTAATCAAGCCCAAATTCACCATGGCTGAGGCAAGAGTGGATCTTTTTTCTAGGGAGATGCAAGGCCTAATTTGGTTCAGGAGTTTGACCACATAACTACATGATGCCCAGGTGTGGGATACTGTTCAGTTCTGCATCCAAGTAGACACCAAGTGTTTTGACACAATTAGCCACCAGAATCTGGCTGTCAGCAATATAAAAGCTTTTGTAGGAAACAGAGTTTGTTCAGTCATTGGCCAGTGGCCACAATAAGGTGTTCGGTCTTGTCATTAAGAGCAAGTCAGTTGGATATCATCCATGGCTGAAGTGCTGAGTACACTACATTGAGGGTGTCAAGAGTATTGTATGTAGTTACCCGATAGTTCAAAGACTACCGGGGTGTCATCAGCATAGTTAGTATAATGGACACCCAGATGGTCGAGCAAGTCAAAAAGTGGTTTTATGTAAATGTTTAAATAGTGAGGGTCAGATGGAAGAACCCTGTGAAACGTTGGCTTTAATAACATCGGGACAAGATTGAGCATCCTGCACTGCCATTCTAGACGCCTGAGGACCAACAAAGGATGCTATCCAGTCCCATGCCTTTTGCGAGCAGCCAACTATGCCCTTAACCTGTCGACGAGGATGGAGTGGTTGACTAGATCAAAGGCTGTTGAAAGATGCAGAAGCATCAATAAGGCGAAGCGGCCTTTATCCACAATGCTGAAGCTATTACCTGAAGCCAAAGAGATTGAAGAAATGTCCCTATTTTGGGAGTCCAAAAAAGAAATAACAGTCTTTCTGATTCCCACATAGGCAGACAATGTAATGTATGCTAGAAAGGGAGTTCCTAATAGGAATGGGAGTCCATGTCCCAAAGACGGGAGTCACTCCCAGTGGGGTCTCACTTTCACAAACCCCTCCCGAGGGTATTGTTTAGCAGGCTCATATCTCTAGCCTTTAAGGGGGTGGCTCCCCTCTGGGGTGAAGGGCAGAAAAGTCCATATTTATCTCAGTGGTTTTGAAGGAGCTTGGTGTTTTCTTGACATGTTGGTTTTGTGTAGCAAGACGAGAAGCTTTGCGCAGGTCTTATTTTCAATCCAACCTCATTTCACGCAGCGGCACAAGAAACTATGTGCAGGTCTTTTTCGATTCGTGCTAGTTACACAAAGCGACATGAGAAACTTTGTGCAGTTCTTTCTGAACTGCGTTACCATCGCACAGTGACACGAGAAACTTTAGGCAGGCCTTGTTTTTCAACCTCGGCTATGTTCGCACAGCGATACGGGAAACTTAACAGGGCTCTTTTGGACTTATACTAGGTTCGTGCAGCGACACGAGAATCTTCACATACCTCTGTTTGTGCTAGGCTCACACAGCAACATGAGAAATGTTGCGCGGCGGAACGGATCGGGGGGAAGCAGATCGAAATCTGACAGATTTTGCTTTCGCAGCTGGTGGAACGGAATCCAACAATTTCATCAAGCCCTACTGAGACAGGGTTTGACCAGAAAGACCAGTAATTGAAACGGTGCAAACCCCAGATTTACCAACAGGACCTCAGCACCGACTGGCCCTGCTCAATTGTAAAGGAATCGCAGTCGAGATATTTTGCAGTTTCTATGCAAATTTTATACATCTAGATGGTATTGTTTATTTTAAACATATACTGATGTAATGTTTCACATTTAGAGCGCCTTCCGCAGGCAGTTACCATTTACAATATCCCTGTTCAGTTTTCACGTAAAGGAGGAAAATGCACACAGCCATAATCTCACAGCAGTGATATTCTCTGCCTGGACACGCCTACCTGCGCTAAGGCGTTAGCGCCACCTGATGGGCATCAAAACTAAATCTGTGGAGTGCAGAGAGAGGGGGGAAGATGGCATTATTGGGTGGAATAAAAAATGCAGCCATGTGAGCTAAACTATCGGGAAGTGAGTACTGCTACTTCTATTCTTCTTACTTCAATACCCTTTACAGCCATTTTGACTGCACTGTGACGTTTATTTTTTCCAGTAAAATCATGACACTTCCTTTAACTTGATGGGCACTTTGAAGCTAATCACTTCAATAGGGCTCCTGCTCAGCTAGTAAGCAGTAAAACACTGCACAATGCCTTCTTCTGCTGCAGTCTAGCCCCTGTGTGGGTATGGGGGAGACAGAAGGGAGTGCTTGCTCTGCTCAATTTTGAGATGTGTGATGTAGAACTTGAGAATTACACATTCACAGTTTGCATCATTTTATCTTCTTAAAAGCAATAGCGATATCATGAGGGCCAAAATAAAAACGTGCTTCTATTATCCATACTCCCTGTTGGTATTGTTTGCCCCTTATTATTTTTTGCAGATTGAAAAGTGTGTACATTTATTGATCAATGAAGATGAACTAATGCACATTTGGTTTGGTTAATTGCTCTACATTAGCAAGTCAAAGAGCACACCTCCACCCATAAATTCATTATTTTTCTAAATACATAAAGGTTCCTGTAGCAGTAATTTGCTTTAAACAAACCATTCCAAAGTTAAAAAGCTTGGAACTGCTGTACAATATAAATTGGCATAGAAGGGTTAATCATTTAAGAAAAATATGAACGGGTACCTTCTAGAACGGCTATAATTTACAGCAGGAAACCTTTACATCTTAACTGAAGAGAACACAATGACCAGCAATCCAAGAGCATCACTATTTTGCCCATCAGAGCAACTGGCCATTTGCTTGCTCGGCCACCATCAATTTAAGATTTGTGTAGCTCCATGCTCTTAACGTGCCTTTCTCCCGCCCTCCCACAGCTGTGGTCACAATTCTGATACTTTTTTTATTACACTTCTACCCCTTAACACAACCTCTGTTGTGGCCATCACCGCCGCCCCCCTTTACACTCAGTAATTTTGCTTGCATTAAATCACGAGCCACCTCCGGGGTCGTAGGAAACATCAAATATGCAGTGTTGAGAGCCTTTCAAAAAATGATATTTTTCAAGAGGAAAGGACCTCAACAACAATGAGGGAGCAGTGATGCTGTCTTGCCCCTCTGCTCAGTTTGTATGGCAGGGGAGGGCAGCATTTGTGGAGCACTAGCCTTGCGAGAGCAGCTCCGCCCATCTTCTCGCCAGACTTTTGGCACCCGAGGGCCAGGGGGCCTTGCAGCACGAAGACGGAACAGATTTAGGAAGAGAGCAGTCGCACCTAGACCCGCAGCACTCATCCTGCTCATAAACCCAAATCATCAGGACTTACAGAACCTCATCCCACCCACATAACGACTTAGACTTATCAATATAAGACAGTGGGCCTCATTATGAGTTTGGTGGTAGCTGGGTGGTAAATCCGCCCAGATACCACCAAACTGTATTACTGTCAGATTACAAGTGCCGGGAACGGTTGTAAATCCCCATTCCATGGAGTCCGATTGGAATCCATGGGGATTTGCCAGTATTAGCGGCACTGTTAATACTGGTGCCGGTAATACTAGCGATTTTACTAGTAAGGCAAATTACTTACCTCCAGCTCTTGTAAATCAGGTGCCCCACTGGCAAACTTGTACTTTGCTGGTAAATGAAATTATGAACACATTATTACCACACCGGCAAAGTCATAATGAGGCCCAGTGCTTTTAAACTGTATACCATGTACATAGGTATACCCAGTTATGATAAAAGCTTCCAACCACAATCCTGTGAAAGGCTCATCATTGCCAGGCCACAATATAAGTGATTCCATGGCCCCAGTGGACGTCTTGGGAGGGGCAGATTACACCTCAAGAAGGAAGAAGGATGCAAGCCATGCTGCTCAATGCAATGGGGGTGGGAAGGTGGGAAGGCAGAGAATATTTGCTGGATTGAAGCCTGAACCAGTTGAAGATGAGCAAGAGATATATATATATATATATATATATGCACATATACACTGTCAGGAGGATAGTTAAGAGATTCTTCAACAAGAAGAATACCATACTACATAAAACATGATTTCACACCAGGAAGCAGGAGAATACTGAGCCTGAATACTGATAAATGGCTGCATTATGTGAATTTAGGAACACAGTAAATATGATTTGCGACAGGCTGGTGGTGCACACAAATAGCAGTAAAGTTCAAGACAAGTATATGCTAAAAAAGGAACTACTGTTAGTCATTCAGATTGCCAGAGCAGCAGAGGAGACTACACTCAGATGCAAAGAAACGTCGGGAAACTCGCAGAGTTCCAAGGGAACAGAGAAAGGGTAGTGAAAGACGCCAGAGGAGGGAAAGAACCTCTGAGGTGCCACAGATGCACGAGTACCTAACATCTTGCAAATGATCAGGCATGCCCGGCCAGAGAATGCGAGAACTGCAAGAAAATTGGACATTATTCAGCATTGTGGCAAAAGGCGATGAAGGAAAGGGACATCGACCCACAGTCAACATGGTGAACAGTACGAACGCCAGAAGAGAGAAACCTCATTGCCTGATCCAAATAGATGGACATGAAACAAGAGTGATGGCGGGTTCTGGGTCAGATCTGACCATATTGCCTATTCGCACCTACAAAGGAATGGTAGGGAAGCACAAAGTGGTGGTTCGAAAGACAAAACACTGACCCAAGATATTTGGAGGTACTACTGTACGCTAGTTGGGGTACATAAAGGGAAACAGAGTATAAAGGTAGCGATACAGTAACAAGAGTATATTTCTCTCAGGAGGGGCCAGCACTGCTTGGTTGGGATGAGCAGGTGAAATTGAATATCAAGCTACATCCCAGTACTGAAGATCAGGTCCGATCCATTAGAGGAGGGGGAGCATCACCACCCAGCGAAGAGTTCCCATTCTTGTTCTCAGAAGAATTGGGAAGAATAACAAAAATATATACACAACATTCAGTTGAGAGAAGGGGCTGCACCAATCGAACCCAAAGATAGACCAGTCTCAGCTACTGCAGAGGCTGCATTATAAGACTGGAGGAGGGCACGATTGAGATGGTTGAATCATCAGAATGGTTAAGTCTGGACGTTCTGACTAAAGTGCAGCAATTTATAGACATTAGGAGCTGAATAGACCTGTGCAACCTCAATTTGGAGAAAATAACACACAGTTCACAGTTACCAAGCATCAATGAGCTGGTCCTGATGAAGGAGGCAAAGCACATCTCGTAGTTAGACATGCGTGACGCATATCATTAAATAAGTCTACATAAAGAGTTATGATAGATAAGTCATTTATAACGTGCCTGTACACAAGTGTTTCTGTGCCTCTACACAAGTTGACGTTGCTGATAGCATCTATCACACCATGTGGCACGTACTGTTATACCAGAATGACCTTCGCCTATTCTCAGCCGCGTCAAGGTTTCAGAGGATGATGGACTCTTTAGTGCACAATATAGGAAATGTATCATACTTCCAGGATGATATTCTCATTTATGCTGAAAACGAAAAGACCCATGATGTTGTACTAAGAAATTTGCTAAATAAACTGCAGTATGATGGGGTAAAATTGCGCTAGTAGAAGTGCATGATCAAGGCGAAGGAGGTTGAATACCTGAGTACAAGATATTCCGAGAAGGCATTAGTCCCAAGAGAAATTCACTACAAGCAATTGTCAAGGCACCAGCATAGACCACCAAAGAGGAACGGAGGTCGTACTTAGCCCTAGCAGCATATTACACAACATTTGTTTCATGAGCTAACTACTGAAGAAAGGGTTGGAGTACCCATAGAAAACAGAGCAGAAGGGGGCATTTGAAGAAGTGGAAAAAATTATAGTGGGAGCCCCATGCCTGCGACTGTTCAACCCGATGTGGAAGACCCACACCAAAACAGATGCGAGCGCATCTGGGCTAGAAGCGACTCTCACACAGAAGAGAAGTGACATAGAGCATGTGGTAGCATTTGTGTCTCAGGCTCTGTGTGAGGCGTAGAAAAACTACTCAACCATAGAGAAAGATGTGTGAGGCAGCAGAGGAGTACTTTCCAACTTATGTCTGGGGAACCAAGTTTCATCTGGTTACCCATCACAAGCTCTTGGTGAAAATGCTGAACACGGGGGGCCACAAAGACATCTACTCCACGGCTAGCATGCATAACCGCCAAACTACAGAAATACACATGAAATAATGCACACTCCCAGATGAAAGAATTCTCAGCCCGATTTGCATTTTGTTCAGGCAGGCGTGACATGCAAAGATAACACGTTTTTGCAAGACAAGTGCATACTGGCATCAGTTTGTGATTTAAGGAACAAGGAGTTTATGGAAATGAGTGAGCAACACAGGTTTGAGGAATCAGCCAAAGATGAATCAGTGACGAAGCTGACGAGATTTGTCAAGAATGGATGGCCATATTAAAGGGCGATTCCAGAAGGCGTATGACCATACTAGAAAGTAGCGAATAAGATGCATGAAGAGAACAGCATACTATTCAGGGGTGCCCGACTGATACCCCTGATGGCCCAGAGAAAAAACATACTATACAGGGCCCACTCAGGGCACTTAGGAAACAATATGATGAGACACAGGATCAGGGAATCATACTGGTGCCCCTGCCTGGACCAGGATATAAAGAACATGAAGAAAAGATGTCATAAGTGTATAAAAGTGACAAAAGATTTCCTACATAGATTCCTGAGGTTGTATGGCAAAAGTTGGGTTTGGACTTCATAGTCCAAATGGGAAATCTCAGCACAAGTAACGAATAGTAATTGTAGACTATTTATCGATGTGGGTAGAGACTGAATTGTTTTGCCCGATATTGCCACAATGACAGTGATTGATGTCCTCAAGCCGCTGTTTCAAAGAGAAGGCCTACCTAAAGAGATAGTGACCGACAATGGAGTCCAAATGACATCAAATGAGATGACCAAATTAATGCATGACTACACCATAAGGCAGATCAAGGCAACCTTATATCACCCGCAAGCCAATGGGCAAGTGGAAAGAACAAATCCATTTATAAAAGGAGCCATTCAGCTAGCCATGGGATTTGGTATGTACCTGCACAAGACATGAAAGAGACAGTGGCTGCTCACAGTCTTACTCCAAATGAGACAACCATGATGTCACTCTGCCACATGTTGAGAGGCAGGAGAGGTGCATCAACATTTGTGCCCCAGTGGCTGTCCACAGTCAGAGAGGATGACACAATATGGAAGAGGTGGCATGGAGGATCAAGAAAATCAAGGATCACATGAAGCAGTGGCATGATCTGATGAAGATTAGACTACCTCACAAGGACCGGGAGACAGAGTCCCACTGCAGCAGACCTATCAAGTTAATGAGGGGCACACATCATGTATTTACTCAAGATGGTAAAAGGTGGAATCTTGAGAGAGTGGCAGTGTTTGCAAAACATAGCGTGGAGACAAGTAATTCACCTCTCGCACTCAAGCAAGCAAAGAAAGAGTGGCACAAATGGAACAAGAGAAGAGCAGTGAAAGGTGTGAACAATGGCCAATCTGCAACACAATGGACAGAGACATGGAGTCAGGGTCTCGGGGAACAGCAAGTGAAGCTGAATGACATGGCACATGCAGGAAGCAGTAAAGGGGGTTATGAAGATTGTACACCCAATGAAGTGAGTGAGGGTGGCCTTCCGAAAAGGGTGAGAAGAAAGCAGAGGAAGTACAATTATGAAATGGAATGAGAACATCTCATTTCTCAAGAAAAGGGAGGTATGTGGGGCACTAGTCTTGCGTGAGCGGCTGCGTTCATCTTTTCTCGAAACCTCAGGAAAATGAGCGACAGGGTGCCGCACAGCACAAAGACGGAGTGGACTTAGAAGGAGAGCAGCCACACTCGTGGCACTCCTCCTGCTCATAAACCCAAATCATCAGGGGCTTACAAAACCTCATCCCTCCTTCATAAAGACTTATTAATAGAAGACAGTGCTTTTAAAATGTCTACCATGTACATCGTTATACACGGTTATTCTAAAAGCTTCATACTACAATTCTGTGAGAGGCTCATTATTGCCAGGCCACAACAGCTTTGCTTGTCTTTTCCGAAGCCTCACCAGCTACCTCTCGACCACATGGCAGCAGCTAGTCTTATGACATTGCACTGAGCTTTGTGGTCAGCAGCACAATTTATGTTTAAAAGGCCAGAGCTGATGCACTGTTTGCTTCAAGCTCTTCAAATCCATGCTGTATTTTGAAAAAATAGATTTTCTAATGAAACACTCAAGACACAGAACCTTTAAATAGGAAGCTTTTAAAACATTTGAAATCGTTGTTGTAGAATTTGAAATCGTAGACTGTGTACTTGGATGACTTGTTTAGTTTAAATATTTACTGTTTGTATCTCATGGAGCATATTGTGGAAGTCACATCAAAATCGAATGTACGTTTCTTTAATGGTTTTGCTCCATTAACCACCAGGCTTTTATGTGGACAGACCTATTATTAGATGCACTAAAAAGGAGCAAAGTTGGCTTATTGCAGAGAAACCCGGAGGCTGCGCCTTGTCTTCACCTTTGAATTACTGTTGTTCGGAAATAATGTTGTGTTTTACGAGTTGATCGGCTTTATAGGCTCATTTGCTGGTGTGCATGGACTATTTCGATTGAAATAAGAGAGCCAGGGCTTCAAGTGGGCCGGGCTAGCTGGTGCTAAGCCCCGGCAATCTTACAAACACTTGATCTTGGCGGGGCTCTGCTGAGACTCACATTAACCCACTCAGCACCTACAACCACTTGTTTGTTTACTTTCCGTGTGTGGGATTCGAACCTGCGCATTGTCAGTGACTAGTCAGTGTCACATTGCACTATGCTGTAACTTAGGTGGTGGATTTTGTTTGTTTCATTCATAGACTGCTTGACAGATAAAGCCCATAACATGCTTTATGTGTCAAGCAGTCTATTGTATAAACATTCAATTGACTGCTTCACACAGTCTATTGAAAGAAAATAAAAATTAAGCAGTAATGAAACAGCAAAGTGCAATTCGACACTGGTTTGTCACCGGCGCGACCTGGGTGAATCCCCAGTGTGAGACAATAAAAAGAAAGTAACCCAACAACCTTTCTTTTTTATTGTCGTGCGCTGGGGACACTTCAGGCCACGTCCATAATGTAGGTCACACCCCCTCATTGCAGCACTCTGCTCGATTTCTCCCCCAACTTAAAGCACTGGAGGGAGCTGAGAAAGTTTAAGTAATAACAGCCTAAACTGACCTCCCAGGATATTGCAGTATACGTTTCCAAATATTGCAGCATAATGAAATAGTTATAGGAGCTAACAAACTCGGGGAATTCCATTTTACAGCTCTTAATGTTCCTCCCAACTGAAAAGAATCCCTCACAATGGGAGTTCCTTCATATAAATGATGCGTGGAGCTTTGGGCCACTGGTGCTATTGGACACCATATATCGGAAACTGACAGATATTTGTTGACCATACTAGTTTTAAATAAGTGGCAGATGAGTAAAATACTTTATTTTCCACCTCCTTTTTTAGCTGGATTTCAAAAGTTGGGTAGCACATATAAAAATGACACATGTTGTGCTTTTTGTTGGTAGTGCAAAATTCCTATAAACTGAATGGGTGGTCATCACACGACTTGAGTGTGAGACGCGGGGCTAGACCAACGCTACCCAGATGAAAAAAAGCATCACACTTGCTTTCAGAGGACATGGTCCGAAGCAAACCATAGCACCATGCAATACTTTGCGGCAATATTTTCCAGAGGTTTCAACACTTGATTCAGGTTTGATAGATTTAAGTGTCAGAAATATTTCATTGTGTCCACAAAAGACCATAAATACACGTCCAACACTGTGGCACGTAATGCGACTGGCAGTGTGGCTGTCATTCTGTACCTACAAACTTGAAATTATATCCTTAATACCTCCACTTTGAAGATGGGACGTTGGACTGAAACGTGATTAGAATGGTAATCTGTGCTTTCGTCAACCACAGATACTTCTTTTAACTCTTGTTGGTCTAATGTATTTGTAGGCAAATAGGGGACATAGGGTGGGAGCGGTTAGTAGAGAAGGGATTGTGAGGAGGTACAACCCATTAAAATCAAATAAAAATCGTACAACCACATGGTTGACCACAGAGTACTCTCTGACCACCTCGCCACAGCAGCCCGCTTCTCACAGTCGGCAATCACCTGGATCGAATCATTCCTCAACAACAGGATCATGCAAGTCTTCTCGCCGACTCCAGCAGCTGACCCCATACCCATCACATGTGGAGTGCCACAGGGCTCGTGTGTGTCGCCCACCATGTATAATATCTTCACAAAGCCTCTGTTTGATGAACTGGACCATCTGGGTGTCATACACACGAACTATGCTGATGACACCCAGATCCTCCTCCCTCTAACAGGCATCTATGTCACTGATGTACGACTTGTGAACGAAATCTACCCAATCATTCAGGCATGGATGGCCACCTATGGCCTCTGCATCAATGATGATAAAACTGAACTTCTGCTGCTAAGTTCCAGAGCCAACCTAAACAAGATAAGCCCTAGTTATGACTCTCTCAATATAGATGGGAATAATATCCTTGTGGCCAAAGAAGTAAAAAGACTAGGTTTTTATCTGGATGCCATATCTAATTTGCACACAAACAAGTTAACATGACTGCCTCAGCTACCACCTACATGGGCAAACTAATAAGAGCCTGCAGACCACTGCTCTCAACAGAAAGCTGCCTTATCCTAGCCAGAGCACTCATATTGTCCAAACTGGACTATTGAAAGACTACCTGGGTTTAGAGTGATTTGGTCGAAAACAAAAATGTTGAAAGTCAAAATGTAAAAAAAAAAATGTAAAAAAAAAAAACAAGTTGAATTTCTTTTTCAATACGTTTTTTTTCGAAATGGGGGGGTTACCCCCAACCCCCTTTTTAATTTTTTTTTATTTTACCCCTTTTTTACTTACCGAACCCAAAGAAAACAAATAAAAAAATAATAAAAATGTTTTCAACATTTTTGTCATTCGACTTTTTTTTTTCTCGACATTTTGACTGACCACCCTCTACCTGGGTGCGAGTAAGTTTGTGATCAACAAACTACAAACACTGCAGAATAATACACTTAGAGCTGCCTTAAATTTACCACGAAGAGAGCACATCTCAATAAGGAGCCAACACAAATGGCTCTCCAATGAAGAATAAAATGGAGTTAGAAACCTTCAAATCTCTGAACCACACAGCTCCACCCTACCTAACTGAAAAATTCCCCATCAGATCTACCACTCACGCCACGAGATCGGCTAACACGCCCTGCTTGCTGGTCCCTAGATACACATTAAAAAGTTCAGGAGGGAGCAGCTTCCCTGTCTTGGCTGCCCAATTGTAGAACACCCTCCCACCTGCCATCAAGACAACCTAGTTATTCTACAACTTCCGGAGAGGCGTCATTGCCTGGCTGATTAGCAAGAACTAACTGAGATAAGGAGCTCACACCTTCATCTCCCTACAAATGTACCTATTTTTCTACTACATGCATTTGTCCGATTCAAATGTATTACCAGGCTCGCACAACTGTATTCTTGCCATATGTACTTTTACCTTTGTAACTGTAATCTGACTACACTGCCTACGTTTGTAACTATTTACTGTGACCTAATTGCGCCCGGATACCTCAGGGTCAGGTGCGCTATAGAAATAAAATGAACAAACAAATAAACAAACCAACAAGAGTCAAACAAAAGCTGATTGAAGGAAATGTTGTTGATGAAACCACATAGACACTAATAGAATACAATATTTATTAGTTGTAGAACGCTATTATATGGATCTTGCAGGAGACATAAAAGTCTATCCAATGGCTATGCATACTTGAAGCATCAATTATGGCCAAGAAGGCAATCATTAAAACAATAAATGCACGTGGCCCTGAATACTGGCTTAACCATGTAAGCACATCTGCATTGCTAGAAAGGATGCTTTAGGGACAGAATGCATGCGTTCGAAGGGCAGAAAGGCATGGGGCGCTTCTAAAATGACTAAGGTTATGAGGCCAGCCATTTAAAGGATTAAGTGAACTTCATTAGGTAGAGTTAATCCAAGGTACAGCTGGGTGTGGCAAAATTAAATAATTCGGAACTTGTACAAACATTAAGGACAGACTAAATCATATTTTGCAGTACCAGGGTGGCGATTTGGCGCAGCATAAAAGCTTCATAGCTTGACATAACCCTGTTAATTAAGGGAGAAGGTGCCAGTTCTTATCAGCACCAGACTGAGGGGAGGAACAGGTTATATTGCTCGGTAGAGGGTTGAAGAGATTATTTGGCAGCTAGCGGGCTCAGTATTTTGATGTGTGGCATGGTGTCAGGATTTCAGACACTGAGTATGGATGCCTTCAACATGGGTGACTTAATGTCCTGGGTTGGAACGCAATGTCTCGGTGAAATGCATTTGCCTAGAGTCCATTTGGACGTTTGAGGATTGGCAATGTTCTTGGAATAAGCGCGGCCCTTCTACATCTATATCCCAGGATTCAGGTTGATGGTGGGCCGAATCCCACCTCGAGCAATGTAAACAAGTGCTTTGTAGCCAGAGCATATTTCCTGGTTAAGCACATTCATAAGTGCCAAAGTTGGTTTACTAACAAATGCCCCTGAGGACACCGTAAATTAAAATCCTCATCAGTGAAGTACACAACTCATTGACATTTTTCGGACTAATATACATACAGATAAGCAGCATGCCACTTTTTACTCCTTAAAAACAGGCAAATTCTCCCAGGATGAAAAAATGAGTAAAATAAAACATAGAAGTCAACTGACGCAGAGAATGCTGCCTCTTGCGTGAACCCACACAGTTCCACGGGTATGTTCAGATCAGTGCCACAGGACGAATCTCTAAAATAATTGCTGCCTTATCTGAAGAAAAACATTTTAAAATACAGCTTTAAACTTGCACTTTTGTACTCCCTAACAAAATGATTTTACTCCCAACTTCAAAACAAAGGGAATACAATACTCCTGCCTCAACATTGTGACAGTAACCCTGGGTAAGACAACCAAGCAAATGAGAGGACAAACTACGGAACTAGAGGGGGTGCCCAATTTTGGGCTGCTGGATCCAATGGTCACAAAGGTAGACAACTCCCAGGAGCTATACAAAAAGTGTAGCACATATGCAAAATGATGCTAGCCAGGTTGTCGAAGGACTACCGACTATCACATTTCAAATCGAGACATTGAGCCATCTATGTTCAGATGTATGCACAAGTTGCACTTAACGCATTGCTGTCCCCATCACCCTGGTGGGCTGCTTCCAGATGCTGGCTTGATGCCTAGAATATGTGTTATTAGAGCAGTAGCTGCCTGGACAATTCATATGGAAAGAGCAACAGCAGGCAGCCTCTCCCACATCGGCATTCTGCAATCACATTCATTTTCTAACTGTGACTATCATACAAGGTAAAGTAGAGTTTCAACTTCTTTTATAAATTCTAGAAACCATTAAAGTTGTAGGAAATATGTTTAAGATAAGGTGCTGAAGTTTAACAGTGTGACGACATTACTTCTGCCCAAGAGGAGCACAGGTGTGAGTATCGGCTAAACCACCTACTCAGCCCCTCACACGTCTACAAAACAAAAAAGTGATACAAATCATAAAGGTGAAACAGGCATATTCAAGAGATATACCCCTCACCTTTTATGGTAACCTGGGCTGAGGGCAGGCTATATTCTTAGCATGGGAGTGAATGTGAAACAGCAGCCACCCAAAAAGCAATGTACAACAGTCTAAAATAAAGGAATGTCCAATCAAGATGTTGTAAAGAAGGTTCCTAGACGCTGCAAGTAAGTTGCATCAAGTTACTTTATTCAATTACAGTATAAGTGCATAAGATGTAAAACAGGAACCCACTGGCTCCCACCATACAGGCTTCATCTTTCAACTGCCCATGGTGGAGCGCTGGTGACATTTCTTTTTATTTTTGAAAACAGTTGTATTGTTTTTTAACCGCCATATAATATACAACTTCCAAAAAACATTTGCAAATCCATGTGTTGCTGAATCATTTCTGTGCTCCCCCAAAACCCTCACTCTCCCCTCAGCCTAATGCGCCCACCTTAACCTCCCATTGCACCAACTTCCTCCTGTATACATTATCTCAATCTGCCATTATGCCAGGGTTTCCTCTACTCTTGGTGCTTCCGCGTACCTAGAGGCCGTCAGTTCTTGCACTATCAGCTTCCGTGAACCGAAGTCTACATTTTGCTCTCCTTGGCCCCTTTGGATTGCCTCCTGCCACACTGTGGTTTCCGCCAATGTCCATTTCTGGAGGTCACTCCACCACTGATGTATGTCTGGACCCTTGGATGTTTTCCAGCCCATTGCTAGCTGGCTCTTTGCTAGGATGTACACTAGGTCCTTCAACTTGTTCAAGTGCCTAGCCCGCTTGGCGCGTGCGAATATGCCTAACATGCAGGCCTTGGGGGACCCCATTTCCAATATTATGCCTGCCTGACTAACACTAGGGCTATCTCGTCCCAATACTGACAGATCTTTCCACATGACCAGAGAATGTGTATCAGGTCACATTAAGCTATCCACATTTAGTGCAAGACTGCTCTGTGGCATTGCTAAATTTGGCAATACTCTCTGGGGTTAGGTACACCCAATGTGTTATGTACAATTGTATTAGATGGAATCTAGCATTCCTGGACACTTTTTATGATGAGCCATCATTTTGCGCCATACTGCATCAGCAATGGCTGCGGGTCTACCTCCCAGCTGAGCCTAGCCTGCCCCTGGATGTCCCCACTCTGTGACATTAGTAGCTCCTATATTCTAGACACTGCATGCCCCCATTCCGAAATATCATCCAATGTTTCTTTCCCTTTTTCTGCTTGCAATATCCTGTCTGTTCCTGGCCATTTCTGTTTCAGTATAGTGATGAGCGAAGCGTATATTACATGCTGTCCCTCATGTATGCCGGTCTCGGACGTGAGTGTTCCAAAGCCCAACGGCTTGCCTTCCCGTAAAACATCTCCCGCTGCTATCATTCCCTTGGGCTCCCAGTACTTACTCACGTTTAATCTGAGTTGTGTTGCTTTCCCCCTTAGCGTCACTATTGGGATCTGGGGGGGTGGGGGAATAGGGTGCGTCTTTCTTTAGAAACCACATGGCCCTATGCCACATTTTCCTGCCAAGCGTCAACAGCGGAGATTACGGGGCTAGCTGTGCCGCCGTCCATATCATCTCATTTAGGTAAAATGGGGTACATACCGCCTGCAACAACCATGTTTCTTGGGACTGCTCGTCCAACAGCCAGCTCCTAAAATACTGTAGCTGGCATGCTAGGAAATATGCCTCAAAATCTGGTACTTTAATACCTCCCTGATCATAGGACCTCTGTAATTTCGACAGTGCCATCCTACATCTTGAGTTGTGCCATAGAAACCCCCGGCATATTGTATTGAGTTTCTTAAAAAATCCTCTAGAAATATTGTACAGGATTTTAGTAAAGAAGTGTAACAACCTCGGGAGGACCACCATCTCCACATCACAGAGTGGCAACCTGGCCCATAAAGTCATGGATTTCTCAATGTTACTTGTCGCTTTCATCATGTTTTGTGTATATTCTACCTTGGGTAGACACATTTTGAGATGAGCAATATATTGAATAACAGCTCATTAATAGCCTTGATGTTTTAAACACTGTAAAAACAAAATGACTCATGTTCCATCTATTTCTTCTGTATAGTAGATCCTGTGGTCGTTTTTATAACCTATGTATTTGTCTTACTGTTTGCACTATGTATGCCTTTCTAGAATAAATTTGGTTTTATTTTAACTTCATGTGTCCTACTGGTGTAATCTAATTATGTTACACTAGGCCTCAGAACTATGTCAACTACCGCATGGCACTACCAGGGAGAGGTAGCCTTTGACTCAGCTCTTTTCTGATACTATTCTACCTTGGGGTCATGGAAAATATCCACTCCTAGGTATCTAAATGAATTTACTGCCCACTGGATCAGAAGCACTGATAGGATGTTTAGGGGTTTCTCCTTATACCCCACCAAGGGGAACAAGCAAGATTTCTGTGCATTTATTGTGATCCCAAATACTTCTGCATATCGATCGAGCCCATCCAGGATATACTGCAAGTTGTTTTCCGGGTGCTGTAAATATAATAACATATCATCGGTATATAGAGAAATTAGATTATCTTTGTCCCTTACTGTTATACCTGCCTCACGGTATTCTTTCCTAAGGTATGCTGCTGGCGGCTCTAGTGCCAGAATGAATAACATTGGTGACCACGGACAACCCTGCCTCATGCCTTTCTCCAGCTGCCATTGATCTGAGATGTGCGCTCCTGTCCTAATCCTCGCTATTGTGCTGCTGTAGAGCAGCCATGCCCACTTTATATATATGGGTCCGATTCCAAACTTCTGGAAAACCGCTAACAGCCGGGGACATCTGACAGTCAAATGCCTTGACCTCGTCTAGTGAGGCCACTACATACGGGCCTGAACTGTTTTGGGTCTGGTCTATAACATGGTGTAACCTCCTCAAGTTGCATGAAATATTTCTGTGTGGGACATATCCTGACTGGCCCGGGTGTATGAGCTTAGATATTGCCGGCTTAAGCCTGTTGGCCAGTAAGGCCATTCATATCTTCCCATCTTGGTTCAATAAAGACAGGGGTCTATATGATCCACAGTCTGTGGCAGGTTTATTGGGTTTCAATAACTGGACTATAACAGACTCCCGCACCGACGTCGGTAATATACCGTATTCCAGTGCCTCGTTCAACATTTCTAGTAGAGGGGGCACTACCTCTTATGTATTCTTTGTAAAAATGTGCCTGGTAATCCGTTCGTCCCTGGGGCCTTACCGGTCAACAACCCTCTGATTGTAGATTCTAGCTCCTCTTTGGTTATAGGGGTGTCTAGATGGTTCGCAGTCTCTACATCTAATCTCGGGAGGTCCATCTGTTCAAAGGCCTCCACTATGTCTAGGACTTGTGTTGCCAATGACTCAGTATATAGCTCCTGATAATACTCCTGAAAGCACTTATTTATGCTATCTTGCGTCCTGTAGGCCTCACCGTTCCTCCCAGTGATCTCGTTTTTTGTTTATGTTCGCTTTTGCATAGCCAGGCCAACAGACGTCCCGGTTTATCCCCTTCGACGTGTTTCCTTTCGACATATTTCCTATAATTCAGCATGCCTAGTCTATCCGAGTGCTCTAAGCATTCCTGTTGCAGTCGGGCAACCTCTCTGGCCCGGTCTTCAGTCATAACCCCTACGTTCTCTAAAGTCATCTAGTTTAGTTACAGCCTTCTGCAGATCCTTTTCAATTCCGGCTTGCAGTCCTCTTGCCTTAGACAACGCTGCCCCCCTTATCACTACTTTAAAAGCTTCCCACAACGTGCCAGCCGATATGACACTCCCTGTATTGTGAATGAAATACTCTTTCACCTCCCTTTCTCACTTTCTCAGGTGTTTCCAGAACGTTGAGTCCCTTAGCGATTCACACATCAACCTCCAAGTTGGAATTCGTGGTCTAGGGGGAGAGCCTTGACATGCGACTACCAGGGGGGGTGTGGTCTGATAATACCTGTGCTTTGTATTCAGTGATTTTGAATTCACCCAGAGTCTCATCCCCTGTAAAAACATAGCCTAATCTGGTATAAAAAAATTCATGGGGGGCAGTATAGTGGCAATAACTTTGGGTTTGCGGGTGTAGAGTCCTCCATATGTAAACTAAATTAAATGCCCATAACAAAGTGTTTAGAGCTTTGGACAGAGTGCAGAAGCTTGTTGTCGAATCCAATGAGTTCTGAGGGCAATGTACAGTTAAAGTCCCCTCCCCATATTAATGAATCGTCTCTATATGAGCCAATAAGGGGGTATAACTGGTGAAAGTAAGCTGCTGTATCATGATTTGGTGCGTATGTGTTAATAATGCTTATACTTTTCCCCTCCATAAGCCCCTGCACTATAATCATCCTCCCCCCTTCATCTGCAAAGGTCCGGAGCACTTTAAATGGTACAATCGGAGCAATTTATATTAGGACCCCTCTCGCATATGCAGAATATGACGAGCCCAATGTTACCCCCCTCCACTTTCGGCCTAGGACCGACAGTCTATCTGCTTTGAGATGCATCTCTTGAAAGAACGCTATAACAATTTTATGGCGCCGTAAATAAGTCATCACTCGGTCGTTTCATATAACTGTTTAGTCCCCTGACATTCCATGAGACAATTCTAAGTTCCCCATCCATGAATTGGTTTCTGCGTTCGTCTCCACAGATCGATGTCTTGATCAGACCTTTCTGGCACGCGTCTATAGACTAACACCCCACTAACTACACCAACTCCCAATCACACCTCCCTCCTCCGCCAACAATTGCCCAGCTCAATACTTTGTGCTCAGACATCTCTGCTTCTCACCCCTCCCGCAGTTGAACAGTTTTGCGGCTAGGTGAAGAACGCTTCCCTCCTGAGGTGCTCCTGGGTGGGAACTCCTCGCTGGCTCCCTCGCCTTCCAGCTATGTTGCCTGAATGTTAAGATTAAAGTTTTTCTTCCCATAGCATGCCCTCAGTTGGATCTGGTAGTGTTCTCGCTATGCTTTGTAGGTTTATCAACACATGTCTTCTGGCTATGCTCTCCGGCCAGCATATTATCAGTATCCATCCATTTGTGGGCTTCCTCAGGGGTATTAAAGAAGATGGTCTTTCCTTTGTTAATTATTTTAAGTCTGGCGGGGTAAAGCAGCATATATTGGAGGTTTCAGGCGCGTAGCCTTTTCTTAACTGATATAAAGTTAATTCTCTGTCTCTGCACCTGCATGGTGTAGTTCGGTATGCAGTAATCTGGGCTGCACCTCAGTGTAGTGTGCCCCCTTACGGAAGTGTTCCAAAATCTTCTCCCTGTTTTTGTAGTTTAAGATCCCTGCTATGATGGGCCTTGGCAGGGCGCACCGTGGTGGTTTCCTTGTCAGCGACATGTGTGCTCTCTCCACTGTGAAGCCTTGGGTGAGGTTGCCTGGACCATTTTCTTGCAATGGCATAGTCTCTGTGTAATTGGTAGCGTTAATCCCTTCTTCTCCCCCTGGAAGTCTGATAATTCTGATGTTATTACATCTGGCCCTCCCCTCCGCATCTTCCACTCTGCCTTCCAGGTACCTCATCTGTTGTAATATCAATACATCTCTTGGGGTGTCCTTAAGGCTGTTGGTGTTGACCGCATATTCCTTTTCTAGCACCCCTGTGCTCTACGTAAGTGCCCGGACATTTTGTCTCAGGAGGTTTACGTCAATGCCATTTTGGATTCTAACGCTACTTTCAAAGCTTCTATTGAGTCCAATATTTCCTGATCTCCTTTTCCTTGGATCTGCTCCCCTTGTGCGGTCGGGTTTGTTAATGGGGCTGTATCCGCTGTAGATGTAGTTTTAGCGAAATTGTCCAGTGTAGGCTGGTTGGATTAGTTCTTCTGTGACTTAGACACCATGGTTAGTTTCTTAGTGTCAGCCCTTCCACCTCCTTTTAGTTCTGTACTTGCCGCTATACGGTCATCATTCGCCTGCTATGTTTAGACGAGGAGTGCTTGTGCTGTGGCACCTCTAAGTTACCTACTTGTTATGCCTTCTGTGCCGTCTCCAGGGCTTTACTGTCGCTGGTTTGTCGCACTATGCAGTATGTAGGGTTGAGGGGCGGGTAGCTGCTCCCGCGTTTATGTTGACTGATGGGTGTCGCCTACAGCCAGACCTCCAGAGACCGCACTGTGCCCGCACACCCCTCCATTTACTTCTGACTGCTGAGGCACCTTAGTTGTTGTCTACCCCTTAGGGTCTGCGGACACCCACTGAGGGCCCACCTTCCGGCTCTTAAACCAGTGCCGCCCTCAATGCATGGGCTGCCCGTGTTATTAGGGTGATTTTGTTTATGTAGTCCTCTTGCGCAGCCACCTGCCCCTCTGGCCCACCTCTTATGCTCAGGCTTCAGCTCCTTCACCCCAACCATTGTGGTGTTCTGGAACTTCCCTTGGGCAGATCCTGGATCACGCTCTGAATGTATGCCTATTAGGATGTGGGCAGCCCTAGAAAATGGGATTCCAGGCCTCTCGTTACCAGCTTTGCTCCTGCTATACCAGTGCTTGAAAGTGGGGCCAGGGGGCTACTGTCCTCATCCGCTGTCTTCAGACAGCCAAAGTTTGCTACGGCCCCTGCGCATATGTCCTGCGTGCCTACTTTGTGTAGGGGGGTTTGTGTAACCATTCGTTAACAGTTATCCACTAGCTGTGGCTTGCTACGGCTTCCATTAGGCCCTTACCTATGCATACCGCAACATATTCATTATAGGTGTCTCTTGTGTACCAGCCCCCTGGATTGCCCCTCTGCACTTGCAATCTTACTCATATGGTCCACACTGCTGACTCGTTGTGCGTTAATCTGGTTCTCTCACTGCTTGTACTTGGCAGGGATGTGGATTGCTTCAGGCGCTGTGCGCCTATCTGCGTCACTCCCCTTTTGTCTTCCTTTGAGCTGATATGGGCCTGCGGGTCCTCTCGTCGGGCTACGGGTCTACCCGCGGACCGCACCGGGTCACTGCACCACTTGGCAGTCAATCCCTCACTGCCTTTCAGCATTCATGCGTTCACGTCTGCTGCTCCTCTGCTGTTGTAGCCCCGACTCCAGCCTCCGCCTCTAGTATGTAGCAGCCCCCTACCAGGGGGACTGAGGGAGGTCTCAGTCCCAGGCGAACCACACCCCCTAGAGCAGCGATTACGTCTTGGCAAACGCTCAATGTGCACCTATGTAGTGCCACTCTGCACTGCTGCTTCTCTATCGCCACCTTTTAGGATCCCTTGTCGCTCACCAGCGGCTGCTCCAGCCGGTCCTTTTTGGCCTTGGTCCTGGTCACTGGTCCTGCCCTGCAGCCGCACCCTGCATGGTGTACGAGAATCCGCACTGGCTGTTATTCTTCCACCCTCTCTGACTCGATCCATGCTGAGCCCAGGTTGTTTGATGGGCTGAGGGACGGTAGGGTGTTTTGGCTCGCCACTAGAGTCAGATCCTGTACTGTTCTCCCCCTGTAGTGCACAGGTTTCGGGTCTCCTTGTGTCTGCCATCTTTTTATTTCACCACCGCTGGCCGAGTCCCAGCCGTCAAGAGCCTGCATTCAGTAATCTTCCCATCACTGCATCTATGCTTGCCGCCAGTTGTTCCTTCCAACTTCTTGAAGCCTCCCATCAGTTTGTATGGGAATTTGCTTGCTGTAAAGTTTAATTCAGGCAGGTTCATGTCGGATCACTGGGAACCGAAGGAGAGACGCGTCCTTACAGCATGGCTGCCAGCCACGCCCCTTGCACGCCAGTGACATAACATTATCTCAATCATACATACATACACATTCTCACATCCCATCTTTTACACTGACTTCATGCATTCCAGACTAGCTTGCATCCATTCATAACACAAAGCACATCTAAACACAAGGTTGCATTAAAAAAGTATAATAAAACACACAATATGCAATAATAACTTACTAGGAAAATACTACAAATACCCCTTGTGAAAAGAACACAGAATATGCAAATTTAGAGAGTTGCAGCACTCTGGGAAATGAAAGAGGGTGAAAGGCAATCAAAAAACACAATGTTTATAAAAATAATATGTTCTTCTGCAAAATAGGGATTAAAAGGTAGGCTTACCAGTCTCAAGGGCCCAGGGTTGGACTAGGGGGCAGGTAGGGCTCAAAAGTACCTTCTCGCTGTTCTTGGCAGTTTGACGGCATCAAACCAGGCTTCTTGGTTCTGTGCGAGTGGTTCAAACAAGGTTCAAATGTGGTGGTTGCCTTGTCTGAGACTGGGAGCATGTGTGGAGCTGAAGCTTGCTGCAGGTAGAAGCAGCGTTCAAAGAAGTGCAGATCATGAGTGCCACCAGGGAAAGTCCAACAGTCGATGGTGAAGTTCCTGGTGACTGGGTGCATAGTTCAAGTCGGGCAGCTTGATGAGGCGTTCGAGGGTCACAGTTTGATGAGGCACCAGGGTAGGCTCTGTCGTTGATTTGGATCAGTGACAAAGAGATTTACTGTTCGAACACAGTGGTTCAAAAACAGCAGTTGCAGCAATGACCTTCCGGTTCAAGCAGCGGCAACAGTGCGCTCGGTTCCAGAGAGTCCTTTTGGTTCAACTGTGTTGAACAGGTTCAAAGCATGGCTCAAAGCAGTTTGATGGCGACAGGTTCAAAACATGGCTCAAAGCAGTTTGATGGCGAAACGGACAGGGATCCAGGTTGTTCTAGCTCTCACTTTGCTCCAAGTCCCAAACCAGGGCTCGGTGACACGATATGGCCTTGTTCTTGCTCTCCCAACCATGGGGAAGCGGACCATGGAGTCCTTCACCTCCAGTGAGGTCCTACATACTGGTATAGCTGGCAGAGAGGCAGGTCTTGCTCCAGCAGCAGGCCACCACCAATGTGCCCTGGTGATGGTTAGGGGGTAATCCTTCATCATACCCAAAGTGCTTTGTGCTAAAGGAAATTGAGGGGACAGGAAGGAAATAAAGGTAGAGAGAGAAACAAGTGGGAGGAACCATTTCTCACTTGCTAAGCTCCCTCTGTATACACTAAACCACCCCCTTCTCAGACCCATAGCATCAAAGGACCTTTGGTATGCAACACCCTGGTGTGAGGCTGGTACATTTGGGCTGGGTGTGCCCTTTCATTCTTGTTTCTCAGGACAACCCCTGCGGAGGACTTCCTGGGCTGGTGAGAGGTGTTGCCCAGCCTTACAAAAGATCAACGAAGCGGCATAGCCATTCAGTTTCTGGTCCTGCAGGGCTGGCAGGGACAGGCTGTCAGACCAGAATACACAAATCCCTTCCACTGCTGAGCTGGGCTCACAGTGCTCACACATAAGATATAAATCAGATGCGGCTTCTTATAGTTATGTGAATTACTATCCACCATATCCTAAACCTAGGTATGGATTTATGTTTAAAGATTTCTTACCACCAGAAAAGTAGCTCCTTATGACTAAATGTTTTGGAAACAGAGGTGAAGACTTTAAATGCAGCATCCCTGCTGAAGTGACTTGGCTTTCACAGCAGCTGTTAAAAAGGCACCTGTTGCTTCTGAACCTGCTGTGTGCCACTAGAGAGCAGGTACTGCAGTTGAGGAGATTGATGCAGCAGAGCACATGTCGCTATGCTTTTGGCACTGAGCTAATGAAACAGGGGTTCTGGTTAGCAGGCCACCACGCCTCATTGTATCAATTAATAAACATTTAAAAAGCCAGGGCTTCTACCTCGGCAATTCCTCACAAACCTAAGTTTTCTGGTATATTCATGTTTGTAAAAAGATAAATGCGATCAATGGGCTCATAAAAAGAGAGCAACATTATCAGACAGAAGGAGAGCTCTAGTTCCGGAAAAGCCAGAACTTACTTAAGCATCCCTCCCTCAATTTGAATTGGCCATGACCATGCATTTCAAAACTGACAAAGAAGAAACACTGCCTACTTTACACTTCTACCTACTTTTTGAGATTCAGAGGACTGATTTCTTCCTTCAGTGCAGTGTGGAAGGGGGATTTAGAGGGTGGAATTCAGGATATAGACCATGTCCTACACTGGGTTAATTTTACAAAAGGCAACCAGTAGGGAGCAGGCCCGGACAGAGATGTGTACTTGGTGGCAGAGACTTAGAAAAGGCCAACCAGCATTCCGTGCAGAGTAGTTGACAGGGCATCCCATGAAGACATTTGGTTATTTATGACTATTGCTCTATTTGAGAAGGAGTTGAAGCCCTAGTTCTGATAGGTGTAAGCATGCAGAAGTATGAGACTGACGCACAGGTGGCATGATGGGTTCTATAGACTTTCATTATTATAAAATGAAAAGGAAAACCTACCTGTCCCTATCTATTAAGAGGGGCTTCCCTGCCTCAGCTAAACACTGTGGGTTCTTCCAGGATATCAGTCTAAATTAAATAGCCCATCTTCTTGTGTCAACAGCTATTTCGGTCCCTTATATTCTTGATTAAACTAAAGCAAGTGTTGATCTTCTTGGTCCAGAAGAATAACTACCTTCTTCTGGACGGCCGATAAAAAGTTAATTCCAGGACTTTGCCTTGGCCTTGTTTGTACCAATGTTCCCTTTTGGCCAACATATTTATGTTATGAACATTATGTTCACAATCATCCTCTTGAGAGATTCTTTGAGGTAGAACAAAACACCACTAGGGGGAAATGCCTCCCTTTCCCTGGCCTTTCTCAGGCTTAATGTCATAGTTCGACAAACTAGGGGGAATGTCTCTGGAATATCTCTGCAGTCAGTGAAAATGCAGTATTTGACTGAGAATTCATAACAATATACAGGCTGCCAGGGAAGAGGAGGGTAGGGGTGGGGGCTGAAAGTCAAAGGAAAGAACACCCGTGAAGGTTGGGCGATGGAAAATTGGAGTCGGTGGTAACATGCATTGAAAGATGCAAGGTCAGGAGAGAGGGAATATTGGAAAATAGAGATCAGTGGAGGATGGCTGGGGTGGAGTGCGTGGACTGAATAGCGAAAGGCAATTTGAATAGGGCAGAAACAGGACATCTGGGTGTGTCCCCGAGATTAGAGCAAGGAGGGTGAGGGGAGAGTTGCAAGCGAGCAGACGGGAAAACAGGAGTTCTAGGTGGGTACCCCAGATGAGGGCAAGAAAGAAAGAGGTACAATGCAATTGACAAATCTATTTCGGAATTTTTAACCAATGGTGAATTTTTGAATCATCCGCACACTAAAAAAAAAGCGTAATAAGGAAAAAATAGAAATGAGCAAACACAATCATGTAGAACAATGCTTCATATCAAGTCCGAGCATGATCTAGGAGTCGGTAACATAATATACTAACTGAACACAGAGGAACAACTGTCCTATACAGAGATTTGAAATAGAGGTTGAAGATGAAGGGCGATAAGACAGAGCACTGTGGAACACTACAAGTGACGGGGAAAGAAGCAAAGGAGAAAACAAGGGGTTCCATGTTGGGTTAGCGTTTTCTTTTTTATTCCGTTATGGGTTCTGTGACGATTCACCACATGTTGACAATTCTCCCCGGGGGGGAGCCCTTTTCCATGAGGCCAGGGAGGTTTGGCCACTATCCGTTAGTCCCACTTGGGGTGGTATAATGCGGGAGGATCTCATGGGGTGGGCCCCACTGGGTGGACAACTATCTAGGGTACAGCTCTTATGAGAACATCACACCCCCACATAGACTAACTTCTCCCTATGCCAGTAATCTATTTGTAGAGAGTACACATATGTACTACTATAAGGCAGAGTACTTCAAGGCTCTGAAAAGTACGGAGACAAAGAAAAACATCAGGCACATTGGTGATCCAAGTACTGGGATGAGATGGGACACTAGAACAATGAAAAGCAATATCAAGAAGGAACTGCAGCCGTATAGACCTCCGCTGAGGTGTGGCTCCTCCCACGCCATAAGAACCAAAGGAGAACTGCTTATGGGGCAGACACAGCCAACCGAGATGAGAAAGCATGAAGCTAGAAGGAAAGCGGAGAAGGCAGGACAGAGCCGAGAGCAATCTGCTCCCGGAGTCAAGAGGACAACGGTACTCCTTCGCCCAATAGCATCCAGACGGTAACGGGAGACTGGCAGACGGTGACACGAATACAAGACACAGCATCATACTGTCAGTCCAAGTGCCAGCAAGAGATCCGCGAGGTGAAGGTACCGAGAAACAGAGATGCCAACACAGCATACAGAGTAGAAGGACCCCAGGTAGAACAAAACCATTCATCACGAGAACAGGCAAGGTAACGGGAGACGCGCAGGGACCGGTAGGGCCTGGAAGGTTCCGGAGGCAAACCCCTGTACTGACAGAACAAGCAGGATTATCCCCCTCATGTTAGTATTTGGCAAGCGAAGCAGACAATGGGACAAAAAGAGAAGGGGAGAGAATAAAGGGTCTGGGACTGAAACCAAGAGAGTGATTCAAGTCCTTTTCCTCGTGGCAGCACTTGCAGGGAAGTGAACCAAGTGGGCCAAACCAAAGGAGAAGCATTCCCCCTGGTTGTTTGGGATTGTTTTGTAATTACCAGGAGAAGGGAGTCATTCTCATGGCAGCTCGGACCAGGAAGAAGGTCCAACAAGCCTGGGGAAGGGAGTCATTCCTCTGGGTTCTTTTTGAGACTGAAACCACAGGAGAAGGGAGGCATTCTCCTAGCGTACAAAGAAAGTATTATTTAGAACTGTGTGACCTGTGGAAGGGAGTCATTCCCCCAAGCTATTTGAGACTGCGAATCATTCTTCTGACCCACCAAAGAAGCTTTGTGTGGAACTTTGACTAAAGCCCAGGAAAAGGGGGACATTCTCCTGGGACCAGAACAATATTGCTTTATTCTTTAGTTTCTCGTCTAAGGGACAGAAGTAAGGTTTTCTTAACACAGGACGGTGTACACTTGTATGTTAACATACATCCTGACAGTCACCTTCTTTGGTTGAGGCAGAGAAACCCGTTTTAGGAGTAGGGAAAGAATAAGTCTTTAGCCCCAAACATGCCACCTTTCTGTCAAGGGTCTTTCTTTCCGCACCCTTACAATTCCTATCCATTTTAAAATGCAAACATGTTGGTGACAGGAATGTTTGCAGATATATTTTGGACAATACGTCAAAAGGCACTGAATCCTTTAGTGTATGGTCTATGCTGATGACACCTAAACAGAATCCCTTGAGCTTTGCAGCAGCCGGAGGTGTACAGAGAAGGCTAAGCAGAGAGAGAAGGCACTTTTCAGACTGGGGATACAAAAAGATTCCCATTTTCTGATGATGGGTCACTTTTTTCTACAGTAAATTAAAGAGGAGGCAGTGAGCCATTGTTTATAAAGGGTACCGCCTCAAATTGTCAATGTGCGTCTCATTGTATAATGTTATACAAATATATGCCTTCACAGCTTGCATGGCACATAGCATCTGCTCTGAATGCTTGAGAAAGAAAGAAATTACTGGCAAATCCCGTAATGGCGGTCTTGTAAAAGTCAGGAGCCGCTGTTATTTGTGTAGTTAACTCTTAAAGATGGCCTTATTACACATGTTTAATGTGGTGCTGTACATGGAGCAATCATTTGAACCAAAACATTGAACATCCATTTTATTTTAATGGATTATAGTGCACAACGGTAATCTAAAGAAACACAGCCAACACTTTTCTTTGCATTAAAACGTCAAGCATCTCAATTCAAAATAAAAAAGGACACCCTAAGTTTTCAACTTTCCACCCAACTGTGATAGTTTGGTTTTTCCTGGTTTGGTTTTGTATATAATGGAGTCTAACAGTGTTGTAAATTCCAGCCCTTGACAGTACCATCTCATGATACAAATGTCAACTCACAGGGGGTTGGGGGGACGTCTTTCACACCAGCCGGCCCCCTGCAGACAGTGTTCGGATACCCAGGATAATAATAGCACCAAACATCAGGATCCAAGTGCCTAACACATACAATTGTATCTTCAAGCTTGGTTGGGGGCTTATTCATACAAGTAAGGAATGTATGCATTTAATCCAGTGAGGACCAGAGTAATGCACTCCCCTGACAGAGGTGCAAAACCAGCTCTTTATAATCAGCATATACAAATGGGTATACATGGCACACATTGATTTGTTTACTTTTTATTTATTGAATGATTTATTGTGCTTTTGGATCTGAACAAACCTTAAACAACATACAAACATACATATACATGCAGTTTGTATCAAACATAGTTTGTACACAAATTCAATGAATTATCCTTTAAAACCACATACCATAAAACATTCAAAAATCTGCTAATATCTAAAATTGAATATCCAATAATGTCTATAATGTATAGATTAAATTAGCAGCAGCAATAATAAGACTCGACGACCTTGTAAAGTTCTGTTCCAAAAGGACTCAGTAGAAATGAACATTCAATCAACAGATCTTTTAAGGTTTCCACCTCAAAGTACAGAGGCATACCCTACACGCCCATCACTCTTTGTGTAACCATCGTCTAGGACCCATCCAAGGTAGGAATCGGATACAAACGACAGTCGAAGGATAAGGAATACATTATCTGTTGTGTGTTGAGGGAAATGTCCTTTAGTAGAGAAACTGTCCCCACTTAAGCAAGTGCTTCATATATTCTGTCATCCTGCAGCCATAAGATTAGCCTGACAATCCGATTCCTATAGTTTCTGCTTCAAGAACACATTGTTATTCAATGTGACTTCCATAGACAAGCCTAAATCAGTGATGGCTTCACAGCACCACATGAATGTGATAATGACAGTCAAGTTTGTATTATAGTAGATCTGTCTCAAGTCTGCATATAGTGAACTGTGTGGAGAGTCAGAAGGATGACACAGACTCTCAGAGGACAGGATCTACAATATATTATGAAAGTAATAAGATCAGGCCTAACTTTCCCTATGACTATGGGTGATCCCTACCTATGTTACTAAGGTGCTCATTTGTCAGTCGTTAATGTCCAAAGAAATATGGCTGCTGTCCAAAACATCCCTAACTGACCCTACAACTAAGAAAACTAACTTAAGTTAGGAGAATGACTCCCTTCTCCTTAGGGTACATCTAGCACCGGTCTTTAATAGACAATCCGCAAATAGTCTCTCGTGACTTCTTTAGTTCCCCAAGGGGAATGTTGAGTTTTCTCCCTTTATTTGTAATCTTTTATGCCTGTCTCACCAGCATAGACTTCAGCGTGGCCTTTTGAGGGAATATAATCTCAATTGGTTTTCACTCTTAGGTTATAAATGTTCCAATTTCCTTGGATCCCTTGGTTTTGTCTCTGGTGTAGGTGTGTAGGCTCACGGCCCTGTCTTTCTTTCTCTTTAGTACTATATTGTTCTTGTTCAGGATAACAAGTTATTTTACCCCTTTCCTAGGGTATCTTCCTCCATTGGTTTTCTCTTTCTCATTGCCCAGCTTTTCACCAATGTTGCTTTACAACCTTTATATACATTTCACTTCGTTTCACAACTTCTACAGTAACAAGTTAGCTGTGTGGTATAATGTTACCCTTGTGTGTCCCTTTATGTCCCGTTCTCCCCATTACATTCTTTCTGTAAAATTTTCAGAAGACTTCTTCCTCAGGGACTCACTTTCTGCTCATAGAGCACTGGTATAGTTCCCTCTCTGGCGCCCATCTCTTCGGTCTCCTTCATCTTCTCACGGCATCCACCTCAGATTTGTCTCCATGCTCTCGCCACTACCTTCGATTAGGCTTATGCTCTTTTACATGATCGCTTCTCAAAGGATAACTGTATTCCTTAGGGGTTTCTTTGTCCCAGTCTTGACACTGCATGTTTTCTGATATTTTGAAACATCCCATCTAGACCATTGTACCTCCATCTTAAGGGAGCTCCTCTTGGGAACGTGAGTCCTTGTCCCCAAGGGGGGGGGGGGGTTGAGGGGGAGAGGGTTGGCAAATCTCTCCCGGTGAGGTGCCACTTGCCTTTACCACTAGGTAAGGTATTGGAGAGCAAGCTCACGTTCCTAGCCTCACAAGGGAGTGGGGGGCTCCCCTTGGGGAAAAGGGACGAATTCCCTTGATTCATCACAACTGTCATTGGATTGCTTAATATTTAGGTACAAGGCCGGTTTTCTCCATTGCACTATAGTGTGAAGGATATTAAATCAAAGTCCAGATGTATGGGTGTCATCAGCTAAGAAGACAGTGCTTTGAAAAGAACATAGTGTATATATCCCTCGAGATCCACTAGCCAGTTCCAATGAAACCCATATATAATCTTCAAACCATACAGTAAGCAGGGCACAGTTTTGTTTTAAAGGAGTGAATTAATTGAACAAATAAAAAGTGATCATGTAACGGATTATTTAAATCGTTGGCAACATATGTATAACCTTCAACCTGAGCCGCAAAAGCAGAGATAGTTTCAAGCTTTCGGTATGGAGGGGAAAGTCCTAATAAGTTAGATTCTCTCAATCATTCACCCAACACATAACAAAACGATGGCTTTTGCACATTAACAGCAAACTTTTCGTGTTGTCAATCTTAAGGTGATTTTCCAAAGCATATTTTCCCAAGGCTCATCTGCTTAAATGCAGGCCACGAGGCATAAAATCGAAGACAGTCAATAGCATAAGCAAGCCGCAACATTCTAAGTTGGCCCAATTTGGATGGGAACTCCCAACTGCCTCCATGGTTTTTTATTTATTTGTTTATTTAGATATTTATCAAGCTCACTAAGTCCAGGGTGCATCAAGGCGCTGCCCAGGGGCTTATGTGTTGCATATGTTTCTAACATATGCAACACATAAAGGTTAAACAGGCAGGCGGGCAAGCTGCAGCCCTGTCTCAAAACCCCTATGCGTCGGGGTGTCCTTCACAAGCATCCAAACAGCATTTAATTTAATCTTCATGGCCTAGTTTGTCTGGAGCATAATGATGAACTTTAATAATCCTCTGGGATGCGACAACTTTCTACTTTCTGCCATAATATATTCCACTCCACCAAGTCAACTGCTGCAGAGAAGTCTAGACATGCCGCATAGATTGGCAAGCCCCCCTGTGTATGTGCTTGGTTCTGTAGAAAACAAAGCAATCCAACCATTTAACGTAGTTCCCATACCTTTAGAAAAACCCATCTGAAATGTAAGTGGCGTAAGCTCCCAGGGATTCATAGGTCCCAATATAAAGTGATTAAACAAAATTACTACAGAACTATGAAAGCTGGTTTAATCAACATCAGTTGTTCATGGAAAGTCAAAATATAGTAAACTTCTTTGCTTATTAGGACTTGGTTTTGGAAACTGGTGACAAATTCAGAACATCCTCAAAATTGGGTTAATTGAACCCTATATGTGAAAGGGAGAAGAGGAAAGGCTTTAGTAGGGTTGTGCCTAATTGAGTCCGTAGGGGTTGAGAGAAAATAGTTCAAGTTGGCCAACGGGGAAGGTAACTTTACAAGGGATATATTGAATTCGTAATTAGGAGATGAAAACCTTTACTCCTCCCTACCAAGATGATTCATCAAATGTGCCACTAAAAGGTATACCTGACACTTGGGCAGGGGGCAGGGGGACAAATTGAGGAAATTCCCAAGGCGAAGCCCTCTCCAGTGAGGCTAGGGAGGTGAACCCACTCCTCAACTCCCTTCCTAGGGGTTGAGGCAAGAGGGACCTCACCGGGTGAGACTGCCCCCTTGGGGAGAAGAAGGACTGCCGTTCCCATGAGGAACTCCCTGATGCAGTCAAACTGATGGAACTATATGAATTTGTCTAACATAACAGAACATTATCAATACCACAATAATGAACTGAACATATGCTACCCACAACATGAAATTAAGACTACCCCTTTAAATCAGTCCCTCCAATGGACTCTGCTGAGGATTCTGAAAAGGGATGTTATGACAACAGAGAGCGAGAGACGGTGAGACGCCGAGAGATGACAGAACCAGAGACAATCAGGGGAAGACCCCTGTGTGAAGCAGAGCGGAAGATGTCAGAGATCTCCCAGCCCAGAACACAGAGCCCATGTAAGTCAGCCAATCTCTGATGCAGAGCCAAAGACTCTGGGAGACAGGCATATGAGAACGGAAGAAAAATAAAGCGACTGGAGAGAGAGAGAGAGTTTGGTGGTGGTGTGACCACACAGCAGTGGTAGTGGGCAGTCCGCCTGCAGACCACCAATACTACTGATGGGAGGAAAGTACTCCCAACCCAGAGCAAGATTGATTAAAAAGACGAGATTGAAACATATGTGAACCTGACGGCGAAACAAATGAGCCGCAGAGCCAATAAGAAGCAGAAAGAGTACAAGACCTTACCGGTACCAGTGGTGTTACCACTTGGAAACATAAGGTAATAGGGGGAAAGGGATTACCAGACAGTTAAAAGGGACTCATTATAACTGGAACAAAACTCACCTCAGTGATAATGAGAAAAGTATTGGAAATGAGTCGAGGAATGAGAACCATGTCCATGAAAGGCAGAGCTACATGAAGTACACGAAGTGTGAGAGGAGTAGAGTTGAAATCTTGTTACATTGTGTGACAAATCCCTGGATGTTGTCACTTTTCACCTATGGGGAGCCCCTTCCATTGAGGCCAGGAAGGTGAGGCCGCTATCATATAGTCCCCAGCTGGGGGTGGTACTCAACGGGTGGATCTCATGGGGAGGGAAGCACCCTATGGGATTAGTGATGACAGGGGGAGAAAGCGGCATCCCCAAAGACCACCCAACCCAGACACATCTTCCTACTCCCCTCCCACCAGCACCTTCCCTCTACTGGAAGTACTGAGACGAGGAAGAGTGTGGACTCCTCAAGGGACTTATATTCCTTATGTTCTGAGACGAGGAAGAGACCAATTGACTCACTGTGAGTCCTCAACATCAGTACTGGGATGAGGAAGAAGTGCAGAAGCATAAAGAGCACCTCTACTGAATGGTCTACCCGTTATAGGATTCCTATTGGCCGAGCTACAATTAAAATAGAAGAGAGAATTCCAAATTGGAGAGGCCTTCTGTGGAGGAACTGGAGATTCGAACCCTATACGAAGGAAGGAACAGCAGAGGATGAGAAAGATACCCGCCTGCAGTTAGATTGCCAGAAGATCCATAGAGGAAAGGCTGGAGTGGGAGATGGGAGGCAGAGCACCGAGCCAAATGAGAAGGCTACAGCGAAGGAACCGCCTGGGCTGCCCGCCTAGCAACAGGGAGCCGCTGGAGTTCCTGGAATGCTCAGAGGAATCCAGGAGGCATCTGGGAACTGCTGCAGAACTACTACATTACCTTGAACAATCGGGGGAGGCCAAAGTGAGCAACTGAAGAGCCTCTGCAGTCCCTGGAAGGATCAGGAGCCCGTACGCAGCCATCAGACACCAGTAAGCACCCAGAAGAGGGTGGGCAGACCGATGCAGCTGTGGGGGCCCAAAAGAGAGAAACCTTTGCCAAAAGGGTCTGGGACACAAAGGGGCAAATGCAAAAGGGGTCTGGGACGAAAGATGAAGAAACTAATACAGTTTTTCTGGGACCGACAAGAGGAAATGCCTGGCAGGAGAGTAAACCGGGTTGAACTCCTGAGGAACAAGAGGAACTAAGAAGGGTTTGGGCCCCACAGCCAATGACGAATTGCCTCTGCGATCATCATCATAATTACAGTACCTGGCAGAGTAGCGAACCAGGTAGACTCTGAACACAGTAAACACTGGAGATCCTGAAGAGCACGTTGAGAAAGGTCAGGGGAAGGGAGACATACCCCTTGGTCTTATGAACATTGTGATTACCAGCCCAAAGAAAAGAGCACTTCTCTTTGTATCCTGAAGAGCTTTTAGAAAGACCAGGGGGAGGGAGACATACCCCTTGGTCTTGATGAACATTGTGCAAAGAACCAAGAGGAGGGAATTGTCCTCTTGGCTTTGTGAAACATCTGTTAAAGGCCAGGAGAAGAAAGACATTTGTCCTGGCATTGTTAGAACCATTGAGAAACCAAAGAAAGGTCAGGGGGAGGGAGTCATCCCCCCAACGCTGTGAAGATTTGAAATGTTTGTTTTGTGTATTTTGCTGAAATACACTCAAATAACCTTTTTGGGACTTTTGATTTACATTCCTGGAGAAGAACAATGTTGTTTGCTTCACACAGAACTGATCTTTGGATTGTTGTCTAGAAGAAGGAAGCCATTCCTCTGGACCAATAAGACCACCCCTGTTTCTTAGTTGAATTTATAGTCTAAGGGATGGAATTAGGCTTTTGACAACGAACGGTTGCTTTGGACTGGTATGACAATTTCCTTAGTATTAGTTAAGGCAGGGAAACCCCTCTTAGAACTAGGGTCAAATAGGGGTTTTCTCTTTTATTTGCTCACTAATAAATGTCTATAGCCAAAAGCATCCCACTGGTGTGTCCGTCTCCTACTTGTACACCCTTACACTTGGGAGAAGGGAAAGGTCAACCCAGGTGGTCCCAAAGTTGAGAAAGAGAATATAATAAATAAAGACATTTGGTTAACACACACCCAGGAGACCAGGAGGTCAAAGCTCATACAGGTACCAGCAGTCTAGGAAGAGAAGCTAGAACCTGACCAGAAAGAGAAAAGGAATGTATACAAAAGTAAGATTGTGGGCATAAAAGGGAAGAAGAAAACGATGAGATCGCTACAAGAATAACAGAACTTAATTCAGAAGATAAGAGACTATTTATGTATGGTTTATTGAGTGGATCGAAAGAACATAGAAAACCCTGTGACAAAACACAATCAGAAGAAGGGTGTTATTTGCCTGTCCTTAGTTAGTTACATTAGTGGTAGGATCAGATAGGATTTGGATAGTGGGTGGACATGTTTTTGGACATTCACCCTTACTGACGAGCACCTTAGTAAAATAGGTAAGGAACACCCCATAGCTATGGGGAGAGTTGGGCCTTATTTACTTTAGAATAAAAAAATCAAGCTGAAAATGTCTTCACACCCTCCAAATCCTTCTTCTGATCCTCCACAGCAGACATTCTATATTATAATTCAATTTCTGAAAACATGCAGAAGACTATTATTAGCTCTGTTTATACGAGAGACAATCCTAGCAACTTTAGGCAGATAGCCTCATCAGAAGGCAGAAATAAAGTGTTTGCTCTCAATGTCAACAAAGTGATCTCATACACTAGAACCTTAGATCAATTAATAGGTAAAGGATCCTGATCTCAAAAGACTGCATCAACACCTAGAAGTAGGCATTGAGAAAATGACTGCAATGCTTCTTCTCCTTTCTTCAGAGTCTGTGGGCTGTGAACACTGCACCTCTTAATACATCTTTACATGTACTGTCTGGCCTCTGTGACAAATCGAGAGTATTCGTCCCTTCTCCTGAAGGGGGAGCCTCCCTCTTTGAGGCTAGGAAGGCAGGCCTGCTCTGCAAGAACCTCCCTAGGGGTCTGGACCAGTAAGACTTCACTGGGAGAGACTCCCCCTTAGGGGACAAGGAATCCCGTTCCCTAGAGGAACTCCCTAGACCATCCACCATAGTAGCGTACATAGGACTATCAGATATGAAGAACATTATAAGATCCAGCGACTTGGCGGAAGACAAAACTAAAATACCCCATTATGCAAAAGGATGAGGATCAGTCTCTTTAAGGCGAGATGTACATTTAACTGAGACGAGTAGGCTGGAAAAGGAGAGCATGCTGAGAAGAGGCGAAGAGAGAGAAAAAAGCGTAAGCAGGGGGAAGCCCCCCCGACGACGTGTAGCTTGGAAGAGGCAGAACCAAGGAGAGCCATAGAGGAGTCCTGAGCATCAGAGGGAAGCGCTCTAGTCCTGCCGTTTCCGAGCAGAGAGAACCCATGGAAATGGGAATCCTTATCCCACTGGTGGCATGGCCACAACGACTTCTGGTGGGCCATGCACTCGTCAAACAGCACCAAAACCACACAGTGGGGGAGTCTATGAGACGCCCTGCGACCCGCATCCAGACCAGGTCGCAACATGCAAGAGGATCGAGTGAGGGACATTGACAAGGAGAAGCACGAGATCTGGAGCAGAGGAAGAGAACCAGAGCGAGCGCAGAGCCAACTGCATTGCCCTACAGATATAGAGGTAACAGGGAGAACAGTAGTACATCCAAGTGAAATTGACGAGATACTATTCAAGTGGATCAAGTGAATAATGAAGAAGCCTGAAAGAGAAAGTATTAAGAACTGGGCACAAACACCCTGAGAAGAGGAGACTGTCAGGTTGCAATCGCCGGCACGTTCCCCTCGCTCACCTGGTGCTATTAAACGAACAATTTCACATATGGGCAGGCGATTGCACAATATACTATTTCGAAGGCATTGGGGTTTGCCATGGCGATGCTGGCACTTGACACGGCTGCAGTCACGTTCCAGCCTGCTTTCCGCTCACGTGACTCCCACGCCACAGCAACGCCGATATAGTCACACCCCCTCCTTCCCCGGCGCTTCTGATTGTTTTCTCTTCGGACTTCAACAGCAGCGCTTATGTACTACTGAAATCCTGGTTTCTGACCCTTGCTTGTTTTTTGGACTTCGTTTTGTCTTGCCCTTCTGTCTCAGCCTTCTTGAACTGCTACGACCCGGACTGTGTAACTGGCTGTGCTTTTGTCTTGTGATTTCACTTCTTGTTGTTTGTGTATTGTGGACCTGGACTGCTTACGGAATGCCTTGCTTTATGGACATTGTTTAAACACCTCTACAAGGAGCTGCGCTGGAAATACCATCTCCTAGACATACTCGTGCCGGCGGGAATAGGGTGTTGATTTCTGTGCTGGACTAGAGACTGCCTGCAGCACTTGAAAACCCTAGGCGTCCTCGTTTCGGCGGTACAGGTGGAGTTCTTGCTTCATTGTGGAATTTGGAACTATTCGCTTTTCAAGTTTACGTCTTGCTGTGCTGGTGCTACAAAAGGGGTCCTGCTTTTGGACACACAGGTAAGCAAAGGGTATTATTGCCTGGTTATTTCTATCCGATTCTATTTCCAGTCCTAGGCTTACCTGTGGTGTGTTGTGTTTACTATAGATTCGCTATCTGACTCCAGTGCTGACCATTTCATACCCGCTATCCCAGGCGTCATCTTGGTTATAGTCAGGTGGGTTACCGATTGTCATTTATGTTACTGAGTACCGTCCATATACCAGTTGCTAACCCATTGTTTTCTTTGCAGCCATTTGGGGTCCAGCGTGTCTAGCCATCGTCAAGGACTCTTTCAACCAATTAAACGCTCAGCGCTGTTCTTAAGTACAACTGAGTATTGCATTGGTGGGAAGAACTCCTTTCTTCACTACGAGTTCAAGAGTACCCCATGCCCATTAGGCACTTGGTTCTGACAGAGACGTACCCAATGGTTTAAGAAATAAAGAGTGGATAAAATCAGAGAGAGAAGTTTATAAATATGAAGGAGAATTGAAATCTAGTGAACCAAAAAGGAGGAGAAATAACCAAACTGAGCAACGCCAGGAGAGACGGAAAGTCATGTCACTGCACAGGATAACCAACCTAAGAAGGCCTGGGTTATAAGATTCAGAAAAGTATGTCTGGATAGAAGTATAAGAAAGAGTGATTCAAAGCACTGTGGAACAACTGTCCAAAAAGGAGGGGCAAAACCCAAGTACATTTTAAAAGAGTTGCAAGATATTGTCCAGAAGGTGGCAAGAGACTATTTGGCGATATCTTACTGAAGAGAACTATAGGCTAAGGAGAGAGGAAGGATAACTCAGGGGCAATGCATTTGTCTTGGATGCAAGACAACACAGCGCAACACAGGTTTGAATCCCGTTCCTGCGCTTAGAAAACACTAGCTAGTATTAAGTGCGTTATAAAAGAAGAATTATAAGTATAATTATAGACATTGCCATAAGAGAGAACCGGAAGCAGGGAGATATTCTCCTAGTAGAATGAATGTTCGTTAAACCAGTGGTAGGGTCAGTTAGAACTAGTTTTGGACCGTGGACATATTCATTTGGGACTTCCCGATGACGGACAAGAAACTTGAGTTATTTATATAGGCAGGGATAGCCCTCTATCAACAGGGAAAGATAGGACCTGCTGCTATTACTTTAATAGACACCAGTAATAATGTCTTTCAAGTGTCCACCTCCTTTTTACGACCCACCACACCGCACACATTTATGTTAGTCGGTTGTGTGGCAGCCCTGATTTGTTTCAATCTGTGCTCAGGTTTTTTTCAAAAACAGCTGTAAGGCAGGCGAGAAATATTTGATCAATAAAGAGTTCTTCTGTTGGGCTCTTGGGCCCTCAATCACAGTACTGGTTAGAAGAATTCTCCGGGCTTGGCTGTGCTTATTCTAATTGGTGAAAAATATCCTATTTGCCCCTTCACAGCATTTCTTCTCAGTTCTTCTTACATTTGGATCTTCCCTTACATTTTAATGGAATTTGCAACAGGGACCTTTTTCACTGCAATAATCATGAACACATTTTTGGTGATTTTAAAATAACTTTTAAATTTCCCTGAACCTTTCTGATTGGGATGTTCCATGACCTTTGGTTTTGTTATGCTTTTGTGTGCATCTTTTAAAAGAGTTCATTTTTGTGGGCTTTGGATGCAAAGTTGTGTTCATCTCCATTATCTCTGTCTGGCTGTGTCAGTTAAATGGACATCTATGTTGGATCTACCCAACTCTTACCTAAGTCTACAAGTTCTGCATCTTTTGGTGTGGGGTTATAAACTGGAGCGCATTTGAACAACCCAGCTGTAATATGGAGCTATCCATGACTGGATTAACCACATTTAGATGTGATTAGGCAGTACGTTTAGACTTATTTATGATATCATTTAAATGGATTGCTTGGATCGTCAAATTATGTAGCAGGACTGTCAGCACTTTACTGTCAGAGTCTCACTTACTAGCTGTACTACTTCAATTAAATAGTTGCAGCTAAAAAGTGGCACTTAAGTTCCACCCAATAACCAAAAACAAAAAAGAATTTGTGGATCAATGGAAAATTGACAACCCCAAGGATTCCTACACAGATAAACATGAGAGTTCTTACTCTTATCTCGCATGCAACTTTTTAATTAGGATAAATAAGCAAATCTATGTGAGACTTGTTGCACAAAGCTCACAAAAAATGGTAAAAACAGATTACCACAGTTTATAACCTTATTCCAGCTAAATTGTGAATGTTTTCTTTGTGCAAAAATATTTAGTGGAAAAAAGATGATACAGTACAACAACATGAATGAAGCATTACAACATATCAGATCAGCATATGTGCATATGTGCATTCCATCAAAAATGGATAGCTGGGGCAAGATTTTGAAAATTGCAGAAAGCAAGCAGTAATAACGACTGAAGTAAGGGCCTATGGTTATAAAAGAAAAGGAAGAGAAAAAGGTCAGGTATACAAAGTACACAGCTCAAAGAAAGTAACACAGCAATTGAAAAACTACACAACAATGGGAAGGTGAGTGTGCTGGAGGACGGGGAAGAAGAGTTTGTGGGAGGTGGGGGCCATACAAATGTTTATACCATAAGGGAGGTATAAATCAATCAACATACAATGTTTTAAGGCTATTTAGATTTTAACACATACTTCATTAAAGGCATCCACTCTTACAAGTAAGGCAGGGTAAGAACAGAAGGCCTTTCCTCTATGCATGAAAACCATCCACACGCACCAGGGAAAGATAGATTAGCGGCCTTCCAGCTCGCACTACTAGACTTCGTTGCTGTTGGGATCAGAGGTAAAGCATTCACTGATGTATTGAGAGATCAGTATGCACATTCCTTGATTTAAAAACAGCACTGTTAAGGAAGATACCACTCTGAACGACTAAGATGCGCTTTATCACTTCCCAACCATCAAACCACAATGTTATCATTACTGGGCACTCAGAACTCACATGGGATAGTGAGCCTAATTTGTCACTATGCAATCTGGATTTTGTCCACATGGCTTTTTGCAACAAGAAAAGATTGGATTGTAAAACGACAGCAGAATTCTAAAGAGCAAGTGTTCTTCGAACATAATTCCCAGCCTGTACATAATCTTCTGTCTCTACATAGTCCATTTCAGTGTTTTTTTCCCAACGAGGCTCTAAAGTGTGGCTGACATCAGGCGTTGTAGAATTCACCATGAAAACATTGTCTATATCCAAGAGGAACCTTTAGTCACGCATATTACTGGAAAATCAGGTAAGACTGAATTGGTTTTGATTGTTCAAAAAATAAACACCAGCTCTGATTGTGAGCGGGGCAGCAAAGTCCGCTTCCACCGTTAGTCTCATAGGAAGTTGATATGACTCGAGACGGGAAAACCAAGCAGAACCCGATCGACTTAGAAAACCTAACTGAGGCATTGTGACATAGTAAAATGATAAGGAGCAAGGTTTTCTATGAGAAAGGAGTTTGCCATTCACGTGAATAAAAGGGAGCGATGAATACAGTGGTCCGATTGGAAAAAATAGCAAAGATCTAAAAGTAGCAAAGATCAATGGGTTCTACAAAGTATGCCATGAACCCTGTCAAGATCTGTTTGACCCCACTGTTCCAAAGTAATCAGGAGGCAAAGGACAGATAAACATACTCCCCCAAAAAAGCTTTATATTGGAGGCTATCTAAACTACAGCAGAATAGGAATCAATAGGCAAGTTGTGTTAAGCATTTTTCAAGAAAGATTAGAAGTAAATTTGAAAGAGAACAGTATAGGAGACATGACAAATATTTGAATCTAAAAGGGGCAAATGTGGACTCAGATTCACCCATACCCACATACACTTTGCAAACCATGGCAGTTCCACACCTGAAATGCTAGTAACAGAGTGATGTACAACAGACAAGTGTATCGTGACGGACCAGGTCTGTTTCACTCACATCATCTTGGTGCACAAAGAGGGCATTACTCCTCAATAACATGAAAGAACTCAGTACGTAATATTAGATGAAACATTGTTTGTAGTTGAAACACGTTCACTTCCTCAGAAACCTTCAGAAGAATGAGAAATTGGCAATCAACCTTCAATATGCTAGGTTGTGTCGAGTTTGAAAAGGAAGGAATATGTAAAAATGTATATATTCATAAGGAGGTCATTGTCAATCCAACATGCTTATAAGACACCAAGTTGGTTTCCCTTTATGCCAGCTGCGTTTTCTTTGTTGTTTCCACATATTCATCTGTGATTCTTTTTGTGTAGTATTTTTTCTGTTGTTGTCATTTTGCAATCTTACTCCTATTCCAAATAGTTTGCTTATTTTTTGCAGGGATTTGTGTGTTTTATGTGACTATCGTTGAAATGGTGCAGATGAAAAGGTAAACCAATCAATGAAATCAGTATTTTTGCCTGGATAAAAAAAGACAGATCACCCACCTTTAGTTATCACTTCCTCATCTGACATAAGAGAAGCTACAGCTACTGCAGTCAGGGAATTTTATAGTCATAAGGCTAAGAGTAGAACCCATTGGTTCTAAATCTCAGGGTTTAGCTTGCATGGGTCCCATGAGCAGAACATACATGGCATTCAGCAAACCACCAGCCAAAGTTACCTACAACTAAAAACACCACAATTACAAGACAAAGCTGGAAACACTGTTTTCATCATCAAAGACTGAATTCCGCAGAGTCATCATTAAGAAATTGGGAGTGCTGGGCTATGTAATGGCCTGGTGAGAATTGGCAAAGGCAGTTCAAAATAAATTAGTACAATGCAAAGAAAATATTTTCCCGCTTTTTTAGAAAATGAAAGTGCTCATTTCTTTGTGTGCTTATCTTTTTGAACAGACAGAACTCAAAGGCTATTAATAGTCTGCTACTTGGTTTTATACACAATGTTCCTTTTCACAAAATACAAGGGTGTCCACTTTCTCATGACTCATTTTTGCAAAAGAAAAGTTCTGAAAACCGTTCACTCTTAACTGAATACCATGAAAGTACATCAAAAGTGATAGAAATAGCCTTTCTGCTTAATGTCCAGAGTCACTGTAAATCACATGATTCAATGAGACAAACTAATGACCACTTACAACCATTTTGAACAAAGACTTGTAAAGGAAGATCTGTGGCATGCCAGATCCCAAAAGAAGCTCGTTCTAAATGCATTCGGCAGCAAGAAGGCTTTTCTTCCGGTTAATTCACATGGCATTCTTTTCAAGTACCCACTACATGGCTTTCAATGCGGCTTCATTTATATCAGCAGATCAGGTTATGCAGAGTAAAAAACATGCCATTGAAGCAAAAGGCAGAAGCCCTGACAGATCAGACCAAATCTGAGGGCCCTGCAGACAGCTAGAGAGCATCTACGGCTAGCCTTGCATGCACACATTCTCCTTCAAGGCAGACTCTGCTCTATCCCACAGAATCATTGCTTTCATTTAAGAAACCCACATAAAACCTGCCTTTGCAATTTAAATGAAGGTTACTGTCTTGTAGCGCAAGTGTGTTTTGTGCGATATCAGCCCTTTTGAGAAGGCCATTGGCCACCAACTAAAAACATGAATCCGTTTTCTATGGCATAAACCTTCACCCTTGCCATGAAACCAGAGTCTGGTCCAGCTGCCCTCGACAGATAAGACGACGAGAAATAAGACCCACTTTTGCATTCATAGTTTAACTCATTTATTTTGTATAGGTGTTACATATTATGTGCCTTTTGATTAAGCCATACCCCAAAGTAAGAGAAGATTAACCTCCGATTCAACGATAGCCACAGCACTGCATTTGAAATATGCTGAATACATGTTCGGCCTTGTACCAGTAGCGAAACATCCATGCATTTCCATCGGTACCTAGACTGCCAGTGCAGTTTGCCATCAGCAGCAATGTCACGTTTAGCTTTTTTCTCTTTATTTAAGAAAAATGGGGCAATCCCCCGTTTTCCCATATTTACCTTTTACATTCCCAGTCCCATTTTTACTCAATTATGTTTTCTTACAAAAACAATGATTAACACATTTTGCATTTATGCACTGAATGCTGGCAGTCTTGCACCCATGTTAAGAAATGCCAGGATGATCGGTCGCAAAAAGGACAACTTTCGTAGTTGTTGCATCATTGCTTTCATATTTGCTACAATTCCATCCTGAAACGCAGTCTCCCTGAATTATTGCTAGATTCTTTTATTCTGAATCAGAGCATTTTTTTTAAACAATTTAGTTGCACCTGCTATGACAGAATGCCATTTGGCGATGGTGTGGTCGCCTGCACTTTTTTTGATTTTTAACAAAATGGTGTGGGTAATTCTGTTTCTGAAAGTGGTATCTGCCAATTAGACCCCACTTTAATAACGCTACGTGCCAAAAGGCATAATGCAAACATGTACCTTACTGTGACCATCAGATGACATTCCCAGCAGCTGCCTTGCCGTGGCAGCTGAGCAGTTTCAAAGGTCACACGTGCATCCCTGAATACAGCTACTGGAACTCAAAGTTTAAACAGGCAGAGGTGGTTGTTTAACTGTCTGCACCAATGGTACAAAATATTATAATTGTGTACCCAAGAAGCTAGGTAGCAGTTATTAATATCTAAACACAATCCATGTCTAGTTTTGGCATGTTGGCTACTGAGATTACACAATTATACAGCTGCAAACATTTTCTGTTAATTATCTGCCTACTGCGCAGTGACTCAGCCGTAATTATATCTCAGGATATACAAAGCCGTTGGTTTCCCTTCCCGTTTTCAGCACGACACAAGGCGGCACACTCGAGCTTAACACAGTCTCTGGCTTCTCTAGCACAACGATGCAATTCAAAACTTCAACATCGGGGCCTTCTGTGCAAAAGTCTCTCCTCTGCCATTCAAAGACTCTTATTTCAGAGGGCCTGCTGCAACACAACAAATATCAAAGTTCCTTTCTTCGTAGGATTTCACATGTACAAACTCTCGGGTGATTTTCTGTTCACCCCGGGTCTCCCTCCGCCGTGCTCAGACCCACTTTAACAGAAAACCTTCAATTGATCTCCCTCTGCTGGGCATGGATCAAATTCACGTACTTTTCCAAACTTTCTCTATTTCATCAAAATTGAAGACTTTTGACTGTGCGCAGGATTTTGCATGACCCGTCGCAGGACCACTTCGATTCACATTTGTTCTCCTTCAATAGGACTTCCTCCGCTGGGCTTGGACCAAATGCATCTACTGCTATTACTTCTCAGCTTACAGAGACCTTCAATTGAGCACCCACGCGGTGTCGGACCACTCTGTCCAAAAAATGGTTGCTTGCTTTAAAGTTCAATCACTCATCAGCAGTTTAACTTCACTCACATCTCTTATCACACGTGTTTTAACAATGTTCATTCCAGCGCTCGCCATACAATGTTGCTGCTTGCAACCTTGGCTTCAACACAGACGAGTCTTGTATTGCTCTCTCCAACTCACCGGCTGTGATGACTTCACTGATGCTGCTTTGTTCTTGGTGCCAAGGACGGTACCACATCGGCTGGTGATTCTCCCTGCCTTGATTACTGACGCGTGAGGGCCCGGGTATCTCAGACACACAATGCAGGATTCTTCAGCCTGATTTCCTGGTCTTACGCTTTCTATTCTTGAGGTCTCAGTAAAGTAATGGCTCCTTGTCAAAAAGGTCTAGAGAATTTTCCTCCTTGCAATCCCCTTCGGTTTTGCTGTCTTTCCTCTCCTGGTCAGCTGCTGTCTCGAAACTGCTGTTTCCTCATGTGCTTTGCCTCGCTGGGAGTGTGCTCTCATGCTCTGCCATTTAGCCGTGTTGGGAAGTGTAAGGGAAGTCAACTGTGAGTGATTGTCGATAATTGCCTGACCTCACCGGACCATAGTATTGGGACACCTCAGGACACATCTCGGGTGTTGGTCTGTTTTCCCTTATAGCGGGCTACCCATGAGAAAGTGTTTGTATTGTAAAAGGGGGGGGGGTAGAGTTCCTAAAATATCCTACTGGGTAGGATGGGGTTAAGGTGTTATAGGGAAGGGGATACCGCATCTCACCATTCTGTATCCCACTCCCACAAACCCCCTCACCCAGGTGATCCTCCTGGATTGGTCCACCCCGAGGAACTGGATCCAAAAGCAATGGCCATGTCCTGGCCACCTGGATGACAGATCCCAAGGGACCAGTGGGTGAAACACCTTCGAGTTTCTCACAGTACCCACAACCACCATCCAGCTCAGGAAACCCTATTTGGTCCCCCTGAGAAGGGTTGCCACCTTCCATGAGGGAACTGAAACACTCCCTGGCTTGGTGCTGTTGATCCCCAAAGAAAAGAAACTAAAAGGTATTTGAAGAACGCCTATCACCCTGATCCACTTTAAAATGAGTCTACCGACTTCTCCATCTTGTTAAAGACAGCTTCATAAATGTGACATTTTAGGTTCTTTGTGATAGTCTCGCCTGGGAAAAAGTCATCAGCAAGGTGATTTTTTTTCTCCTTACACCCCTAAACACCTTCTTCAACATATTTTAGGACTAGGAATATACACTATTATAACCTTCAGTCCTAGAATATTTGGGACTACTGCTTGATTTTCTTGGGATTGCAAATTTGGGGAAATGTCGTCCCTGGCTACCTTTTCCTCAGCGACTTTCTCATACAATCTTTTGCTGCTGAAATCCTTGCCTGAGCCCAGTCTACACATCCTGAGTTACCCTTTGTTTAAAGTCTGATTTTGCTGTATTTTTCCTTACGGGAAGGACCAGAAGTGACTTTTTTTTGTTGTGCGCATTTTTGTTAGGTCAATTAAAGATCCTATTTCTATAGAACCTTGGTTGGAGATTCTTTTATTTTGGTGCCCCTGTAGAATTGTTGCTTGTGTTGCTTCTGTACCCAACACACATCCTACTAAGGGGATTTAATAAACAGAGCTTTGAGAAGAACTACTAACAACTAAAGAAAGACCCCACCTCACACACTGAGCCATGCACTCTCTCAAATCATTTTGAATAATATATAATGCCCTTGGCATTATTGCCCACCAGAAAATCCCAATGCATTAAATTAGAACATCAAAAAAACCAAATGGTTTGATGAAGAATTAGCCACATTAGTACCGGCAGGGAGAAGGGAGTGGTGTCCTCCCAGCCAATGAGGAGGCTCAGATGGTACAGACCCCCGCTCCGAGCCTTCTCAGAGCGGGAGGCTGCCATCTTCCCTCGCAGGGAATCAGGTAAGTGTGCCCTCAACCACATTCCCTTCCCCCACTTCCCTTTTCCACATACCCAATCCCTGGCACCCCTGCCCTACTTAACTTACACATTATTGCCCCTTTGCCATGGTATGTAACAGTAGTGTTCCAAGTGCATCTTCAACTAAAGAAAGGCCAGCATCTAAAGGGAGAAGGGACTTCTTCCTGATCCATTGCAGCCGTCTTTTATTGTAGTTTTTTTCTCGAGTTGAGAAACGGTTAACACAGTAATTCCCAACTCGAGAAAAATACATTATTAGTACCCCGGTACAACAGCGCTCATGTTAGAGCCCTTGCTTGTAACTGATGCCCCGGTGCATTACCTGACCAGTAATTACCCCATGATCGGGTTATATTGCTCAATTAAAAATAGGCAGCCGTTAGCAGGAGCACAAATGGAGATAGCCTGACTTACTCAATAAAAAGGTTGCCTACAAAGTACACAGTGGAGGCTAATGCTTAACCGATGAATGCAAACAAATGATACTACTAAAATAGCATTGCCTCTGCGCACTGCAAAACAAAATGGGTATCAAATATTAACGACTAACCTCTTGACGGATACCAAGCCATGAACAGCCCAGTGAAGTGCACATTAAGTTCCTAACTGTGGCCTTTTCAGGACAATTAATAGATCGGCAAAACTCAAAACAACGTTAAACTCCAGAAAATATTTAACAAACTCACAGAGGAAGATCCATTGAATACCTGCCCTGCTACAAAGTATTGAAATCATAGCAGATGAACTGGTCCAATTTACCACAAAGCTAAAAGTGTCTGCAGAATAATGTGACCCCTAATGAGCAACCCTCATCAAAGATCATACTCTTACCTCATCCAATGCGTGGCCAGTTTTTGTAATGCCTCAAACGTACAGGAATCATTTCTCCAATTCTAAAATCTGCTACTATATCACTACTCCTAAAAACAAAAAATCAAAGCAGATCCAGATGTCACCAAAAACTACCGTTCTATATGAAATATTGTTTTCATGGCCAAATACTCAAAATACCCACAAGCCAGTTGATGACCTACAGTATCTGGCTTCCATCCCAACAGGCTCCTAGAGACCAAATGACTTCATGAAAGAGAAAAAACCCACAGTTTTTAGAGTGTAGACCCCCACCGCCCCTAAACGCCACCATTTATCCTCCGTCAACTATACCGTAAATCACCAGACTCTTCTTCAAAGACTAAGCGAACAAACAAGTTGGACAGAATAGTCTTTTGATAGATAGCAAACTACTTAATAGACTGCTCCTCAGGAGTAAACACTTGGAGGCTTCAACCAGGTGCATTTAGTCCATGTATATTCAAATTTGATTGGTTCTTTTAATTGCCCTTTTCACCAACTTGTTCCATCTCTGCATAGATGATACACAGGTCCTTATGTACCTATAACCTCACAATGGGAACAACCATCACATTTCTGACCCTTATCAAAAATATTCAGCACTGGCCCATTATAATCTGTGCCCAAATTGCCTTACACCCATCGCTCTACCTTTCAAGGTGCTAACACTAATGGGGCCAAATTCTATTCCATTGGAACAGGTCAAGAACCATGGGGGATCTTGAAAACAAACGGTCCTTCCAATTTCAAATTAAGACCCTTGCTCAAAAATCTCATGTCCAATTCCACATACACAATAGTCCCATACCTGAAAATGACACAGAACTGATCTCACTAGAGCCCGGATGCTCCCTCGCCTGGATACTGCATCAGCCTGTACCCAGGTCTCAAGACAACTATAGGAGCTTAGCTGTGGAACAACCTCACCCTCTCCCTTTTTGGAAAGCTGAATCCAGCTTCAAAAGGTTCAAAATAAAACTTGCCTAGCCATAAGAACTGCTTACTCAGCTGGTATACCCATAGCCTTATTTTAGCTTACCCTACCCAATCCCCGCTCCCTCTGGCCCTCTTCTAACCATTCCTTGACCAAGATCCGCCCAACCCGCTCCCATACCCTACAGCCCCCATTGCACTTGCCTTATAATGTTTAATGCTTCCTCTGCAGCTCTGCACTTCCCACCCATCGATTGTCAATAACATCATATTGTTAACCTTAAATGTAACTGACTTTCAAAGGTTAGATGGACTATCCTCTTCCTAAAGGTTGAGATTTTTTATTGCATTGCAAAGGCAAGTCCTTCATGTTATCTATTGCTATAGTAGATTTATCTGCAATAGCTAATATACGTATAGTACCTTCTACTTACAAAGTATACTCTTCACTACCATTACGTTGTGTAGATGAAGACATTTCAGGTATGTAAAACACCTTACCACTTCTTTTTATATTTTTACATATTGGGCCACATTAAAGAGTTTGATGGTGCGGGAATAAACTAGAAGTAATTCACTTACTTCCATTTTTTTTGCAGTGCCAAATTACAGGTTTTGGTGGAATTACCACTAGTGCAATTACTGAGTGGTAATTCTGCCGATTTTTGGAGGAAATGTGGAGGATGTACCTCTAGCACGATGATGGAGGTGAATCCTCAACTTTTCCTCCAAAAGGTGTCGGAATTACCACTAGGTAATTCCACCAAAAATGCCCAATGGAGTCCTATGAAGAGTGGTAGTCGGGATCGTCTTACAAGTGGTGCCTGAAGCTAATATGGTTCGGCCCACAGCAGTGACATGTACACCTGTACGTGCCCACACAGTGCTGCTGAGGGGGAATCTACAGACTTTGGGTGGGCCATGCAACCAGTCTATGCCTCTGGTCCTACGGACTACAGAAAATGGGGATTTACGTGCGCCTACCATCACTTGTAATCCCATTGTAATTCCACGGCACCAAGTCGTGGTAACTGTAAATCAGTTTGGTGTTATCTCAGAGGATTTACCTCTGAAATACCACCAAACTCGTAAGGAGGCCCAATCGTCTTTATGTGTAACCTTGACTGTGCTTAGAGACAACATTCGTGCAAGTTGGCGCTCTACAAAACATCTAATTGAATAAGTGGTGGATTCCCTGCTGTGGAAACCTGCAGGATGAATGCCTTTGTTACAGTTGGTAACCTCCTCGTGGTAACACAGATTTGTTTTAAAACGAGCCAATTTGTTTCTGGGTCAAAGAGGTCACAAATGATTCTGCCGTGACGTATGCTTCAAAACTTCAAGGAATAGTAGCAGACCAGTAAATCTGTACTCCGAGTTTTGATGGCATTGGCACAGGTCTTGGTCACTTGCAAGATCAGGCCTTGGGTGTAGCCTACTCCACTGCACAGACCGGAGATGTCACTACTTGGATGGACACTTCCTGGGCTGTCAGCTGTGTAGTCCTTCCCGTGGCCAATTATGGCCATTGTTGGAATCCAGCTTTCTCCTTTGTCGCACTCTGTTGACAAAGGAGGAAGGACAATATTTTACCTTCCCCAATTCAGCTGCTCCACATTTTAATAAATGATGCCGCAGGCACAAGAATGTTAGGTTGGTGATTCAGAATTTTGGAAAAATAGAGGAGCCGTGTTGTGAAAGACTGCAAGTTCTACAAAATGTGGTGCTGCGGGACTGGACTTCTGCAATAGGATGTTGAATGAATTTGGATGTCCGAGAAGAGCCCTTTACAGAGTTCCCCCGGCAAAGGACAGTGGGTCTTATGAGGGCTACCATATGCTACTACCGTTGTAGTGTTTTTCCTGTCAGGGGAGCTGCAGGCAAAAATTGGGGGTGACAAATAAAAATAATTGGCAGATGGCGTACAATTTATTTTCCCTCTTTTATTAAGGCAATCACTGTATACAGACCTATTTTTGCCATAGCCTGTTGATGAAGTCCAGTATAAGCTATGAACAATGAATGTGAGAACTTTTCTTGCAAAAAGAGAATTACATTTCTAAACCTCAACATGCTAAGAGTGTGCAATGTATTCCCAAAGCAGTTAAAGTACTGCGTGATGTACCCATTAAGCACAGTCCACATCTTCCAGGTCAAGACAGATGCTTACAGTAACTCGATTTCACGACGTTCTATTTAAAAACAATCTTCTACTCTGAAGTGAAAAAGAAGCAAACAAGCAGTCTTTTAAACAAGGGGCTTTTTCGCTAGCTCTAGCAAATGCCAAGAGTGGTGTCCATCCCAAGGCATGCTGTACTGTGCTTCAAAACCATCGGTCATGTTTGGCACAAAAGCACTGCAGGGATTTCCTGTCATGGTAGAAAAAGTTGTCTGGTAACATAATGGAGATCTCTTTCATGTAATTAAAAGTAATGGATTTTTCATCGTAATTTGACTTGTGATACAACAGGACCCAACCCGATGTGCAGTGGCTGACATGTGTAAACACAGATGCAGCTACTGCGTCTGAATAGGAAAGGCAAGGGCGTCTGTGCTCTTGGTGGCATATTATTTTTGGGTGAAGCATTGTCCGTGAGAGAGTCCAGTCTGCTGCAGTGTGAGCAGGAGAGCAGGAGAGAGGAGTTGCAGCTACGGTCTACGGTCTCTGTACTCTGTTTCCATTGTCCAGTGTGCCAGTGTGCCTTTAAGAAAAAAAGCACAATCGCCTTCAAAAACACCTGAAGAGCGCAAAGCGCGCACGGAGTCCGTGAGAGAGTCCAGTCTGCTGCAGTGTGAGCAGGAGAGAGGAGCTGCAGCTACGGTCTCTGTACTCTGTTTCCATTGTCCAGTGTGCCAGTGTGCCTTTAAGAAAAAAAGCACAATCGCCTTCAAAAACACCTGAAGAGCGCGGAGCGCGCGCGGAGTCCGTGAGAGAGTCCAGTCTGCTGCAGTCCGCAGCAGGCTGCCGCGGCTGTCGTCAGAAGTCAAGTCTATAGGTAAGTGACTTTCATGGGGGACAATAGGCCGTGGACAAGGCTTAAGTTAAAACAAACCCAGAAATCCTTGCCTTTAATTCACAGTAAAATCATGGACACTGAATTGCATTTAAATAGTATCATTAGAAGTGACCATGAAACTGAAAGTGAAGCAAGACAAAGTTTACCCCTCGATGTAATCGAGGGAGGAGTTGAAAGTAGCAGATCGGGACTGATTAATCCCGTTTTTTCCGCTACTCCAACTGCCATCCTAACTGCCCAATGCTTTACGGACACAATCTTGGAAGAGTGTACAGATGACGCAACGCCGGACTCAATAGAAGCTCCACCTCTTGTGGAGCCCGAGCCGGCGAGTGCGCCGGCTTTAGATGAACTAGCAACTGAACTTGCTCTAGCCCAGGCGCCGGTTGAGGCATGTAGAGCCACCCTTATAGCGAACTCAGATGTGGAATCATTGCCAATACCGCAGCAATTATACCTGCGCGATCAAGCAATGCCTGCAAACGCATGCCAGACTGCTGAGAGCTTAGTGGTCTTGAAGAATGAAATGGATAGAATGGCCAAAGCCTCCATCGAAGCCCGCACCGAATCTACGAACTTACACTTACAATTTATCAACGGTGATAACTGCAGCAAAGCCAGGAGAATCTTAACTCTAGACAAAAATCCGAGGAACGGAACAAATCACTCGGAAGTTGACTCAAACAGAGATAATGAGGTATTAGAGGTGATTGAGATAAATGCGGAGGCATTTCAGTCACCCTTCGATGTAACAGACAATGAACTGCTTGCACTTGAAGTCCCAAACATTGCACTTGATCCAAACTTACTGAAATTCACTTTCCCATTGTCTACCAAACCACATGAAAACCATCGGAAAGAAAGTACGCCAATACAAAAAATCATAAATGGTGTCAAGAACTGCAACCAAATTATGGCAACCACGATGACAAGCAATGAAAATGTGTCAAATCCCTTACATTTATTAACTAGTGGCAACCCTGTATCTGGAGCAACAATCAGAAATCAGTCCCTTGGTCTACAACAAGGCCTCTGTAACGTATTACCGCTAAAAGAGATAGATCTGGCAGCGCGCGAAGCACGCTTGACAAAAAGACTTTTAGCCGACTTCGAAGAAATGAAAGATAGATTAACAGCAAGTTTCACTCTTGGAGCCTCAAGCAATAACAGCACTGTGGAAACTGTCTCTGACATAAATATTGAAGGCGACCAAGAACGCACCATCAGTGACAAAGTGACAGGACTGAATCAGACATCTTTGGATCAGAAGCGCAAAGCAGACCGCCTTAACTTAAATCCAGCAATTGACATAAGACCATGCTCAAAAAGTCAAGGAATACACCTCTGCACTAGCACCAATACTCGCTCAAAAACGCAAAGCCAGGGGGGAAAAGCAACTGATGTGGAAATCCAACAACGGCCGAAAAGCATTCCAACAACCAGTATGAACGAACAGAGTATTTCAAGCAAAGAGAATACTGGTAGCTTACACTGCAAAGATTCTGATTTAAAATCGAACCTATCCGCTGCGGCCGCCATACAGATCCACAATAACGTCTTGGCTGCAACATCTCTCGCCTTGATTCCATTCATAAAACTATATGAAAGCTTGAACGAATCCTCCCAAAACAACGGAGCGATCATGAGACACTTAGACGACAAAATAAACAAAATCGAAACAGAATTCGTGGCTTTCCAATTAAGACAAGAAGTCGAAAACACTCAGTCTGCCGAATACATGACCAGGCATTATGAACAACTGCTGATGGAACACAAAGGATCCAAATTACGCCTCGAGGAAATGCTCGAAAATTTAACACAAATGCCATCACACGAAGTAGAGAAAAGAGATACTCCTATTAATATTTATGGCAGAACAGACGCAGGGATACAATGCAGATTGGATGCAGAAATACGTGATACAGAAAATGCAAATAATAAAAATACCTTAGTCACTGGTCCAATCTCGCAAGTTCCTATTGACATAACAGGAAACAGCTCAATTATAGTTTCAAAGACACGGACTAATGGAATTACCCCTCAGATAAATAAGATTGCTAATTCTTCAAATCAATCCCTGGCGGAGGGAACCATTGATTCAACTGTTGATTCCCGTAATAGATGCAGTGAGATAAACATGAACACGGGGAAGTGCTCTGAGCCGCCATCATGTTCCTCCGCAAAAGCATCATATGGCATTTTCAGCGGCCCCGCCAAAAACCTTGAGATTACGGCAAACAAAGAAAAAACAATCTCAGGGACAAATGGTCACACAAAGAAAAAGCTAGAAAAAAAAAGAACACTCAGACTGTTCCAAAACACAGAAGCAACACAAAACAATTTATAAGAAATCTGACTACGCCTGTGAAATCAAAGTCAACTGTAAACAAAAGCTTTGGCAAATTAAATGCAAATAGTAAAGTGGAAATAGCTGAGACAATAGCTGAACCTAAGTGCAAATCGCTTGCAAAACCAAAAAAGCGGATGAGAATCGAATCAGATCAGAGATCTTCTGATCTTGGAGATCTAATAGAAGAACTATGTACTTTGTCTACATATGATGATAATGAGGCTGAGGAATCCCCTCGAGGATCTGCTGTGGACCTGACAAACATGTCGACAAGCAGTGGTTCAGACTCACCAATACAGACAAAACCAGGGAAACCGCTTTTAAAGAAAACAGGAGGCCAGAAAAGTGATATAGGTGAGGCCGGGGAGAAACAAAGAACAAATGTTGAACCTTTGTCTGGACGGAAGATTGGTCCACCAGACTTTAACTCCAAGTCAGCAAACAACCCTCGTTCGGAATTAATCCAAAATACACGTCCGCACATAATTGCAAGTCCTCTTCTGACTTACATGATTTTCCCCGAACTGCACTTAAGGCATCCTAACAAAAGATCATGATCGAAAATATTTTCCGAAATGAATCGGATGTTAACTTGAATCGCGGAAACATCATGCGTCTACTGCATGCAGTACCAGCGCTAAGGAACATCAGGTCCGACGACATCCGTATTGTTGAATACTTTTCGGAAGATTGAGTTGACATTGTACTTCTTCACATAAATTCCCAAGCAGTACGTACAATGTTACTATCTGCAAAGCAGGATCTCATGTGCTTGGGATTTGAGATCTCACTTTATGATCCAACAAATAGCCAAGGACCAACAGCGATCTCTGCGAATATAAAAGCGAAAGAAACTTTGGAACAGCGACGTGATATCTTGAGGATACAGTTAAAAATCATACCACTTAGTAATGCAAAGAAAAGGAACCATGACAACAAGTCAAATAAGCTTTAGCGCAAAAAAAAGGAGATCGATGCGCTGCGACTGATTTCTTGGAACACAAGGGGCTTCAACCATCTATATAATGATTTTCCGGTTGATCTAACTGATAACTTCGCCATCTGTTTACAGGAAACCTGGTTGCGGGTGCCACCAACTAAAGATGGCTATGTAACATTGCTAAACCCAGCAGAAAAAAACAACAAGGGACGTCCATTTTCTGGCTTAATTACAATGATAAAATCAGGAACAAATTGGGAAATAACTGAAAAAATGAATCCAAATAGTTATGTTCAAGGAACACTACTTCAAACAATGAATACTCAAAACAGCAATGAATATCTATTAATTTTGAACGTGTACTGGGATCCGTTAAAAATCTCGACTGACGCATTTATATCTGCTGTAATGCAAATAATAGATAGCCACCAACGGACCTGTTTGGACCTTGCAATAATCATATGTGGAGACTTGAATATTTCTTGGTTTGATGAACATAAGAAACCTATCGAAGAAAATTTGTTAGATGGATGCCATGGAAATAAAAACAGAACGCAATGGAGTAAAGAACTGGAAGCCCGTGACTGCATGATGGCAAATGGTCAAGTGAGAGGTGACACACCACCAAATTTCACCTGGGAGAACATGGGATACAAAAAGACCTTAGATTATTTTTGGATTTCTAGAAATGTGTTTGCAACTATCACCAATCTCCAAATTATACCTACAACCAACAGTGATCATTACCCATTAGTAATGTCCTGGTTGTTAAAACGTAAAAAGAAATGTGAGACCAACAGTAAAGCACTTGAAGTAAATCATGGGCGAAATCGACTAAGGATAAAAGAATACCAAATTATCAAACTGTCCAATGAAATACAAGCGACAAACTATGATAACGTCGACCCTTTAAACTACATACCGTTGCTACCAAGCCTGAATACAGGCTTTGCTGGGAAAGTATCCCAAAATAATAAAGATCAGAAACATAATTGGAGCCACACTTTGATAAATCAAAAAAAACAGCTCAGGAAAGACATAACTAAATTAAAAAAACAGCATGGAGCGAATGTCCTGTGCCAAATAAAACAGAGAAAACAACAATATCGAAATTGGTTAAAATCTTTCTCTTATCAGAGAGATCAAGAGCGTGGCGAAGAAATGTTGGCCTTGATCAAAAAAAATAATTCAAGGGAAATATGGAAAATCCTGAATAAAGGCACGGTTAATCAGGACGCCCTAATGTCTAATGGAGTGTCCGAAAGTGACTGGATAACGCACTTTCAAAGTGTCTTTACAGGAAAGGAGACACCACACTTTGAAGAGAGTGGAAATAACAACACAGACTGGGACATAATTGAGTCTAGAGAAAACATTCTAATGGCCATATCAAAATTAAAGACCTCAAGAGCTGCTGGGCCAGACGGAATCAGCAACACAATGTTAAAAGAACATAGCCATGCATGGTCCAAATTCATTGGCAAACTTTTCGTGGCGATAGCCGATAGAAAACAGATACCGAGTTCATGGACTGAGGCAATAATAGTACCAGTATATAAGAAGGGCAGTCGTGACGATCCCGCCAACTATCGACCGATTGCCCTCCTGGACACTATTGGCAAAGTGCTGGCGACTTTCCTACAAAAAAAGCTATCTGCATGGGCCAATGAAGTCAACCTACCTGATATCAGACAAACTGGTTTCACAAAGGGCGTGGGAGTAGAGAACAACCTTGTTCTGGTAAATCTGTTAAAACTTGATGCCCTAAATAAGAAAGATCAATTATTCATGGCATTCATCGACTTACAGCAAGCGTTCGATTCAATTAATCGAATTAAACTATGTGAGAAGTTGGAAAATCGAAACTGCCCAAACGCTTTGCTTCAACCGATAAAGGCACTACACTCCAATACAACAATTAGAGTAAGACTAAACACAAGTGGAGACCTGTCTAAATCTATTATTACCACCAGAGGAGTAAAACAGGGATGTCCACTTGCTGCCATCTTGTTCAAACTCTATATTGCTGACATCTCTATTGCATTGGCAAGTGTCAAAGGTTTCCCCCCAAAAATCAATGGACATCCAATAAGTTATGTGATATATGCAGATGACTTAGTACTGGTTGACAAGACCCAGATAGGGCTACAGCGGCTTTTGTCAAAGCTTGAATCCTACATGATTGATAATGACTTATCAATCAATGTGAAAAAAACAAAAATCATGAGGTTTGGCAGTGATCGAGTCGCAAAAAAATAAAAACTTCAAATGGCGAATTGACAATAAAATCCTTGAAGTAGTCATGGAAATTCGATATTTAGGAATAATGATGAACATCTCGATTCGTGAGTGGAGCTGGGTTCATGATCTATTCCAGCGGACCTGAATGCTCGCCCTACAAGGAGCAAGAATACATACCTTATACGGAAAATTTTCAGTATTACCGCTACGTACGTTTTACATCCAAAAAGTGGTACCCACAATAACTTTTGGGGTAGAAGCAGGCTGGAACATAGACCTAAAGATATGGCCCACTTTAGAAGGCTTATTCTGGCGCCAAGTCCTGAGATTACCAAAATACCTCTCAATGATATGATATGATATGATATGGTATTTGTAACGCGCCTATACACAAGTGTTTCAAGGCGCGACGAGGCAGGGAGGGAGGGAAACAAGGGGAAGACAGACAAACGATCCTACTAGGCCAGGTGTCATTCAGATCGCGCAAGTGCAGAGGTAGGGGGAAAAGGAGAAAGTGCAGGGGGAGGAGGTGGGGGGGAAAGTGCAGTACACGGTAAGTAGCGTAATAAAATAATAAATAATAAATAATAAATAAAAGGGCCAGCTGGTGGCAAGTGCGAGGTAAGTGCAGAGCAAGTGCTAGGAAGGGGGCTGTAGGGATACAGTGACAGTCCCACAGTGCAGGGGGAGCCAGGGAGGCAGTGCAAGTGGAGAGTGGCTGGGTCCTGGACCGAGGTCGCTGAGAGTGGCCAAGATGCAGGTTTAGTGCAGAATTTCAGTGGGGAGTTAAGCAGGTTTAGCAGGGGAGAGGGAGAGAAAAGGCAGAAGCGAAGAGGAAGGTTTTGAGGTGCTTCCGGAACCGGAGATGGTTCTCCTCAAGTTTCAGGGAGGCAGGAAGGCTGTTCCAGAGGGAGGCCCCTGCTGCGGAGAGAGATCTACCCCCAGCTCGTTGCTTCGAGAAGCGGCTGACCATGAGGGAGTTGGAGACGGATGAGCGAAGGGCTCGTGAAGGAAGATATTTAGGAGGAGAGAGTTGAAGGTATGACCATAATACGCCATGAATTGGCACTAGAAAGCCTGTACGGAACAGTTCTATGGAAATCCCTGTCACTGCTACGAAAGATGGAGATATCGAACCCTGCACCAGCTTACAAAATCTTAAAATCAGAAGGAACACATCAACACAAGGGGCTGCTCTTAAGATGGTCTGAGAAAGTGAAAGCCATCTTGCACAGTGCAAATATCTCAATGGAAACTTTGATGAATCGGCCACAGATCGCGAGAACAAAATTGAAAGAATGGTTATGGATAGACAACGTGAACAAACTCGAAACAATGCCGACAGCATTGGATCTTGGGCCAACAAAGAATAAAGTGGACAATATGCCAAACTATCTGTGTCAATTTCCATCGAGATATCACAGAGATAAATTTCTCAGATTCAGATTAAATCTTCTGAAAACTAACCACATGCTGGTGACGAGAAAAATGAAACCAGATACCGAAGAAGCCTGTCGGCACTGCAAACTCTTTGCAGAGTCACTAAAATATCTGATAATTGAATGTGTGGCCCTAAACAAGTTGCGTTCCATCCATTTGAGCAAATTCAAGCCAGTAAACGAAGAGATGGAAGATCTGTGGTTTCGGATACTGAGTGGAAGCTCGATACATCTTACCTGTTCAGTGATAAACTTTCTAGACACAGTCCTAATCTGAAAAGACACGAACTAAATTGTCAATGGAAAGCGTCACTAATGATCTTAGGATAAGTTGTAATAAAAGTTTTGTGAAAACTAGATGTTACAAATAAAAATAAAAAATAAAAATGGTCAGTTTTCCTTTAGAATTGCTAGTTTGTCTGCAGTATTTCCGGTATTAGTCCAAGAACGGGCTGTGTTCTACTTTATGCTGCCTTGGTTCCGATCTGGTCATTCGCCTTATCAAATGTTAACTTCGATGGTGCTATGGCACAGTATAAAATCTTTTTACCATAACACTGAGCCATGGGACATATCTGCCAAGCATGCAATCTGTGGTGTTATTCCTTTAAGGAAGCTGCGATGGGGTATGTCACTGCGTTCCTCCAATAAAACAGCGTCTTGATCGGCACATGAGCAGCGCCCTGTAACCAGTGGACCCATATGCAGGCGGAGTAAAACATAATCTGGGAGTACCTCGTGTATTCTCCCTCCCTCCCTCCCTCCACCCCCAGGTAGCCCACAACACATTGCTTTGGTGTTTTCAATAAAAGGCAGTGTAATTTTATTTGCACAGTTATGGTCATAACAAAGACATGCTCATAATTACATAACCATAATATGTTGTACTTTTGGGCAATGGGTCCCGAGGTTGCCCTCTCTGACCCGTGCTGCTACACCTGAGCGGGTTGCCGGCTGTCCAGGTTCCCCCAAAAGTTAGTGACATCCCCTGTTGGCTATGGTATCTGTTATCTCCCTGTAGAAATGTTCCATTCCTGTTCCTGATAGGTGTGTCCCGTCCTTGTGGAAAAGGTCTGGGTCGGCCAGTGTTATGGCGCTGTGCCTTATGAAACCGAGGCCTCCGGCTGTGCAGAATTTTTCTACCCCTCTATTTAGCTTCCTTCTAGCAGTGTCCACCTATTTGTAGGAATTTGCTCCCAGCAAAATTTCCTGGGTATCATGGAGGAGTAAAACATTTCTGTGTCCCTCCAATTGTGAGCTATGCCTGCTAATGTGCTGCATATCTCTTCTTATAGTTTTCTCCTCCCCATGGATACTAGGTCGTTACCCCCCCACCAGGTGAATGACTAAAAACTTAGTGCGGGATGCGGGGGGTCTCCGTAGGCCACTAAATCTGCAAGTTTTTCATGGATTTCAGGCCAGCAAAGGCCCTATTACCCCATCATGAAGTAATTGTGTTCACAAAAGGTGTCCCTTCCTTTGTTTCTTCGGCCCATCGCCCTGTTCTGAACACAAAAGAGTGCCCTACTATCCAGGTGGATTTTAATGCAGCGTCCTGATCTGTTTGGAGGGGGGGGGGTGAAAATGATATATTAGTTCAGGTCTCATTATGGTTCCATGTGTTAAAAATGCAGCAAAAAAGGCCGTTTACACACATAATCGTGGCAAAAAGGCTGTGGTTTTGCCATTACCATCCATGTAAAGGATGCAAGGGACACCCCCGCAACCCCAGACCCATTATACCATTTAAGAGGAGCGGGGGACACCCCTGCAACCCCTGCTCCTCTTAAATGGTATAATTGGGTACACCTTTACCAGGACAAACCACAACATTTTTGCCGCAATTGTATTACTGCATACCTTATGTATTTCTTAAAACAGTCCGATTTCCACCTTCCTATGCTTTTTACCTGCTCCGCCCTAAACCACCCTGCCATGCATTGGTGGCTGCTCCAATTCTGAAGGAGTGGGTGCCAAACTCTTTTGGGTCCCAACCTGCTTTACCTATGGCTTTCAACAGGATCCCTTTGAACTGATAGTGGCTCAGGGAAGAGAAGTCACTGTGTATTAAAAATCTCCCTCCTACCATGGGGAGCTGTAAGCAGTAAAGGTTGGTAATGTACACGGGGCAGTTCACATCATCAATACAATAAATGTTTATTTCTCTTTTTGCACCCGTTTTCAATTTTTGGACAACAATGGTGATTCTGCCTGCTCTCCCGCTTGTGTCCATCATGCCCCAGCCATTGTTGGCTTTGGTGCTGGACGCTATGAGCTTGCTCACTCGAAAATCTCCAAAATAGCCGTTTTGAACAGCAGCGTTTCATAGGGGTGGGAACATATTTCATCCAATAAACCTGTTATTCTAATCAGTATTTGAAAATCCAGTGAGCGTCTTATCTATGTGTGGCCCTTCTACTTTTCCCCAGCCTTTTAGAGCGTACGAGATTAAAGAGCTCTGCGTGGGGTCCGAGTCACCTTGCAGTTTTGAAAAATAGGATACTGCTGTGTCTTTTTGCCCAATCTTTCTTAAAACCCTGACTGTACGCCCACCTCAGAAAATCATTGATATCCTTTGTTTTCGACAACTCTACATGATTTTGCCCTGACACATTTAGTACCGTTTGCAGACACTTACTTTATTGAGATGTTGTGTTGTCTGCCAATGCTTTTTTGGCCCACTCTAAAAGGAACCCTGTGTCAGGGTCTGTGTTTTTCTGTAGGCAGAATATCACTGCGTACACCCGTGTTTGAGGTGTTTGTAGAATGAGGTTGCGCATCCTGGCCCCGGCCATTCGGCGTTGGCATTGATGCAAATATTTCTAGAATCTCCCAGCAGTCTTTTGTGATCTCTCATCTCTTTCCAGGCGTGGGGTGCCATTTTTCGGAATGTGGTCCACTGGAAACGAGATAAAGCATCTGCAATGTTATTATCTGCTCCTGCAATGTGTTTTGCTCTGACTGCGATATTCTCATACGGCGTGATTTTTGTGAAGGGTCTTAAGATTTTCAGCACCAACTGGCATTTGGTTGTTCTATTGTTGATAATCCCCACCATTGCCATATTGTCAGACCATGCAGTAAATTCAGTGTTTGCTCGGCGCCTGCCCCACATGTGTAAAGCTAACCAGAACGGTATGATTTCTAAAAGGGTAATGTTGTTGGCCCATCCTTCTGGATGCCATGCTTCAGGCCATTCTCCGGCCACCCAGTCAGTTTCCAGCATGGCCCTAAAACCCTTGCTCTCTGCTGCATCAGTGAAAAGGACTCTTTTGTCCCTCGAATTCAATGGCATGCGCCAAAGTGTTGCCCCGTTGAAATCTGTGAGGAACTCTTCCCAGACTTCTAAGTCTTTCTTCATGTTTTCCACAAGTCTGATGTGTAGGTGGGGTTTGTTACATGCTCTTGTCTTTAGTTCCAGGCTTCTCGAGAACACCTTTCCTTGTGGTATTATCCTGGCAGCAAAATTTAGACTGCCAGCCAGTGATTGTATCTCTCTGATTGAGCTTTTTTCCTTTCTACCCATTTTCTGAATTTTGTCTAATAGCTCTTCTACTTTGACGGTCCACAAGCCGTGAAAATAATTTTCTTGTAATTGTGGACCAGTGGTCACAATACCTTGAAGTAGAGTTTGTAACATCCACATCACTTTCAGACATCATCCCAGTGATTGAGAAGATTTTCACGACCCATGGGTTGCCAGCATAAGTATGCTCTGATAGCAGTCCCACGTTTCAGAGAGGGGTTTTCAGAGTTGCTACAGCCCAGAGAAACTCCACACTGGAAGATTACTCTGGTCTGCCTGCGGGCCAATGGGGAAGCTGAAAGGCTCATGCAGGCCCTGACCACAGGGTTCTGGATTGCTCATGGGCAAGGCACGTGTGAGAAAAGAGCATTATATCAATTCCTGCTGGAATATCGCACCACGCCACATTGTTCCACTGGAGTGCCCCCAGCATAGGCATTATTCCAACGATGTCCAAGAGGTATTCTCCAGGATCCGGTGCCCCGCAGCCCAGGAGTAATTGACTATCTAGTGATCCTTGACCTGCGGAGAAAGTCAAACAATGCAGAGAGTAGCAGGAGAGGACTCTGACTCCCCATTGGCAATGGGAGATGAAGTGTTGGTGAACGCACAATACCCAGGAGGAAAGTTAACCCTCAAACACGAGCGTCAGCTATTCACAAGCCTCAGCTATTCAAAGTAGTAGATGTAAAGGGGTCCATGAGAACGGTGTCGGATGGATGTGACACCAACACAAGAAACTCCAGTTTAAAGCTGGCGGGAACGCCAGAAGAGAGCAGGCAGAAAAATGTACGGCAGGATGAGTGTTCTATCCAGAGGATGGAAAAGTTGGATGATGACATGGATAATTCAACGCCTCCAATTGAGGATGGTGAAGAGAGAGGGCCCAGCTGACCACGGTGGAGGTGTCCAAGAGGCAGTAGAAGAAAGGCAGCATCCTTTGCTGGAATCCAGAGGTCGTCCTACCTACCTCCAGGACTATGTGATGGACGTTTGAAATCTGTGGCAACCAGTGTTGGGAAACGTGCCAGAGTAATGTTATTGTATTGTTCATGTTGATGTAGTTTGAAACAATTACGAAAAAGGGGGGAGTGTGGTGTTATTCCTTTAAGGAAGCAGCAATGGGGTACGTCACCATGTTCCTCCAATAAAAGGGCATCACGCTCAGTACATCTACAGTGCACAAGCGGAGCCCTAGAGCGAACAGCCGCGTCCATCTCGTTCTTGCGGTTCCCGCCCTATACCACAGCTTTCCATTCATAGAGCTCTGATCGCATAAGACTACACCTAAACGTCTATTCTACCCTAAACATCAAGCACCTGACAGCCTGACTAAGATGAAGAGAAACACAACAAAGACATGGAAAGCCAGGGAACTGGGCTCTCACAGAATGCAATAGAACCCTCTTTTGGCCAGAGGCTAGGTAGGACTGTAGGTTTCTACTGCACGATGCTCCCAGCCAGAGCGGGCCGTAGGCATGGGCAGTCTGTGCAGTGGCACAGGGCCCTGCAGCGAGGGGGCCCATGGGCATCAGACCCATATACACTTTGATCCACATGTGCAGGCAATCACTTTTAAAAGCACCTTTCAGCAGGCTCCGGCAGACAACAAGAGTGCAGTTTCACCTTATCAGTACATCACAGCCTCCCTGCAGTGACATCTCTGAGAGCATTAGAGGCCCCTGCTGTCACATCTCTGAACCCCCTGCTAGCAAATTTTCTTTCCTTCAGGAAGAAACAATGCTTGGGCAGGACACCACAATCTATGGTGCTCATGCCTGCCGGCCCTCCATTCATGCAGTTAAGCACCAACTAATAGCCCCTTCAGTCACGGGCAGTCCATGCTCAACATTCAATTCTAAAAGAAAGGCCAGTGTACATCAAAATCATGGGTACTCCATTCAAAGAAAATGCCTGCAAAATGCAGTTGCTACCTTAATAAAGCTGCTTTTTACCGGGCATAATTAGTCACTTGGTCAGTATCTCTTGAGCTCTGCTGTGTCGGATGTAGCTGAACTTACACCCATCATAACTCTGACCTGCGGCAGTGATGGGAAATTGTTTAGTGGTATGAATGTTGGTGAGTGAGGGTGTGAGGTGCTTGCGGTAATACGAGAACATAGAAGAGGAATATTTGCACCATTGTAACTGATAACCAATAAAGTTAATAAATGAAAAAATAGGGACACGTATTTAAGCAAAATGTAGAGCAAAGTGCAAACTGTTCTCTCAAGCCAGAGACATCTGGGACCTTTTCTATCAAGTTGCTATTAAGTTGCTAGCTTTTGTGTCCCTTCCTATTTTGTCACCACTTGTGAAAATTGAAGGGGGCCCCACACTTATTTTCCGCCCGGGGCCCGCAAATCCCAGGGCTAGCTTCCAAACCTGGAAATCACACTGGGCTTCATTACGAGATTGGCCTTAGTCCCTCAGATAGAGTCAAACTGAATTACCATTAATGCCTGCAGTAATGATGCTGTAACAGTATTGTCCAAATAATTTTAGAATACAAGTTAGTCCCGATTTTGAAGTCCAACTGGGTATATGCTTTATTACCGCATGTGGTAATAATTCATGGGTCATTCCAGACATTGAAAGTGGGGGTAAAATCTCCAGGTGCTTTAACGACATACGAGTTTCAAAACCTATTAATTTGCTGAACAGTAACACAAGCAGTATTCCTAAAATACAACTTGTTTTACTGTTATCACACAACTCGCAATGAGGCCCTGTATGTCCTTGACTCTCCTAACAAACCTCAAGTTTAACAACCTAAAGACTGATTAGAAGCTACACCCCAAACCCACTCTTGTTCCTTAACATGACTAATGGAATGGAAATCAAGGGTATCCAGTAATATTATCCCCACAAATAATGTCATATATATGGTCGCCGGGAAAGGCCATAGGCGACATTATTTGTGGGGATAATTTATGTGGTAAATGGGAGTGGGGTTGCAGCGGTGTCCCCCGCTCCCTTAAAAAAAATATGGGGGGTTGCAGGTGTGTCCCCCTCAGTTTCCATGGGTTAATATCACCACAGAAATACGGCGCCATTCTTGTATGGTGATATTTTTGCGTGGACATCAACACATGGAACCCAATGAAGCCAGTGTTCATTAGCCTTTGCTGGAAGTACTAGAAGTTGCCCACAATAAAGGTCAGCTAGTTTCTATCACCAGCTATCCCATTCACGTAACCCTTCACCTCCAAAGAGCATTTGAGCTTTCCATTAAAACCAGAGCCACAATTATGGTGCCTGGGCAGGCACACACAGCTCTCCACACCAAGGAGTTGGCTTGCCAAACTGACCTAGCTCCTCCAAACGCCTGATATTGGCACACCATATGGAAATCCGCTTAAAATCCACACTAAAAGAAGCATTGGCTATGCCAACGGCTTTAGCTTTTGTGTAGACATAGCAAAGGTTTTTGATGGTACTAACTGGCCATTAATGGTAGCAGCTTAAAAATGGTGCATGTACCTTGGCATACGATAGCAGTGTCTCACAAAGGTCTATGTCATACCTATATAAAAGCCGAAACTGTTGGCTTTACTAATGCTCGTTTTAACAGGACTTCAGTGAAGTACACACATACTGCTTGTAAATTAAGTGGGGAAAGGCAGGCCTGGTTAAGACATTATTATTACACCAGTAGAGTATTTACAACACCAATTAAACCATTTGCTCTCAGAAGACTGCTTTGAAGAAAAAAAAACAGGAAGGCACTTTGAGTACAAAGTTTGATATTAAGGCTTGATAAACAGCTCAAAGAGATCCCAGGAGGGGGTCTTTTGGGCAGGCAGGGGAACGAAGTGGGTGGGAATGGCTATAGGGATTAGCATGACCATCGACAGTCAATGGGTAGGAAAATAACCAAAACACACCTGCAATCATTGTGTCCCTCCCCATATGCAATCTCTCCCTAGCTCTACTCCAATGCATTTGTTTTAGCTTAGAGGTCACCTTATAGCCAAAACTAAAACACTTAACAGTACAATTAACAAATCTTTCATCAGAGCTACCCAAAGACTTTGGCACATACACTGATGCATATGATTTTATACGTAAATAAGAAGTTACTCAAGACAAAACTCTTGATCCTAAACTGACTTCATACATTTCAAACTGCCTGTGTCTTTGCTATTTCCATGCCTCTACGGCGTGCCCTGGTGCTGTATCACCCCCTTTCACAGTAGCTTCAGCATATCGGCCCTCGTCTAGTCTAGTCTGTGCACTCAGACACCATCACAAGATAATGACACTGCTATTACTAACTTATAAAAAAAATTACAATGCACATGAAGCCTATAATGTTTTCTTCTATTTTAGATCAGAGTCTCAATGCCAGCAAATTGGCGGTGGCACTCCTTGATGCTGGCAACATTCCACAACCATTCTAATACACTTTGCCCTCCTATACCTGTGAGAAATCTGAGGGCATTCTCACATTTAGCCCTCCGAGGACCCCGTCCCAGGTAACCATGAGAAAAATGAGTCTGCCAGATCCTGACCCCGGGATTGGATCTGCGAGAGAAGATCACTTGTGTGGAAGGTCCTTGAAGAGCAGGAGTGGGGTGCCTTTGAATAAGGTATGGCATCCCCCTTCCTGAAACTGACCTAAACTACCGCCCCTTGACCTTCATGGGTTATCACTCCCAACCCAGCCTTCCCCCTTCATTCCTACCAAGTACTCGGACAAAGAAGAGGAGACTAGGAGCAATATCCACTACACATCCTAAAAACCATTAGTGGGACTAAGAAGATGCTTGCAGAACACCCTAAAGGTCAGGCAGGTCCCTTTAAATAAGCTCAGACATGTTCCATAAATAAGCTGTATAGAGGTCAGGCAATTAAACTTACTGGCCCACACCTGTGGACCCTTAATACTCCCAGGGAGTAGAAGAGGTGGGGGCTGCATAAAAGAAAGGGCAAAGCTGTTGAACCTGAAAGAGCAAGGAGGCCTGTGTGAAGGAAAACAGCAGGAGACCGTGTTCACGATAAGGCAACCGTGGTGTGACTGGGAAAGGAGCCAGAACACCGGCAGATGTCCCAAAAAACGTGTGGGACCCACAGTTAGTGGGCCGTCTATGCAGCACTGGTGTGGGAGTCTCCACGATACTGGGCCAGCAACCGGAGCTACTAGCTAACTTAATGAGAGGAGGGTGCCGTCCGTGTCCATAAAGAAGCAGGCAGAGAGCCAGCGTGAGAAGGAAACATATGGCGTACAAGCAGGGCGAGGAGGCAGGGAGTCGCTGGGAGGTGGAGTGGGCAACCGTTGAGTGTTGAGAGGGCATTCGATTACCGGGATGATCCAAAACAGACCATAGGCGAACGCTGGTCCATGTGTGAAGCAACGTGAATACGTAAATGAATATTGAATGCCAAACTGCAAGTAAATTTATGTTTAAGCAACCTCTTTATTGAAATAGCGGACCATTGAAACCTTGCAAAACCAAGCGCAACTATGCTTACTGAAATACTGAGTATGTGCAACTCGAATCAAGTGCAATGATATATATGAATATCGTATTGAAGTGACATTTATAAATGAAATTTTATGAACACTCTGCGCACATTGATCAGATTGAAGCCCTGAAATTAAGAATCCTAAAACTTGTGAAATAGAATCAAGCAGCCAAAGTGACCAAACCTAAAGCTGAACTGAATGGAAATTGGTATTTTGAGAGAAAGCAGATCCTATTGAATACCAAAATTAATGGAAACTACTATTTGATTAAGAACAAGTGATATTAAATACAAAACAAACATTTGGGGTTAAAATCGACACAGTGAATGTCAAAATTGTTTATCAGCAACATTGGAAACAGAACTAAAGCAAGTGGCAAATTGACCAAATACGTAAGTAGTCGAACTATAAATGTGAGGAAGATTTATGAACTTGTTGCAAAGCAAAGACTAGTGCATCAAAGCGATGCACTAGCCAAAAAGGAGGGGAAAACCCAGCCCAAGGCAGAAGAGCTTGTGAGGGGCCAAACAAACCTAAATGGGAGACTTATAGTTGCGCAACCTGTAATAAGTGGACTGTGCGGTCTAACAACTGCGTGGACTGTGAAGATCACAGTCATCCTGAGTCAGGCCAAGCAGAACCATAGGGTTCCTGGTTACGTGACCTGAGATAGGTGGACCTTGTGGTCTGAAAACTGTGCCTAGGCCAGGGAGCCCTAAATGATGGCCAGCAAAGGACATTGTGAGTAAGCCACTGAACTGTGAACTAATTGATAAAGCAAGCCAGAAGGCAGATCAAGTGAGCCTGTCCTTTTCTTGAAGTGAACATTGAACAAGTGACTTTAGAATAAGTACTACATTGAAATCTTGGGGAAGGGAACCATGGGAAGCGAAGGAACCGAGAAGCGTTGTCTCGGGGAAGGGAACCTCAAGATCTTCTTTTGATTTGAAGTTTACCATATTGAACTTGGGGAAGTGAGTCTCAAGGCCAGGCTGAACATTGGTGAAACAAACAGCTATTGAAACTGTGTTGAGCCTGAAATAGAAAGCCCAAGAAGCACTTAAGCTGAGAGCAGCTGAGACTTTACTTTTGAATACTATTTTGGTTAAGAGGAACCCCACACTTTGTTTATTTCTAGATGTGAGGGCAAGCATAGGTTATCATAAAGAAAACTTTGATTTGGACTTACAGACACAGACTTCAATTAGTTTTCTTTAGGCAGGAGAAACCCATACCTTAGCTATAGGGCATGTTAGGCCTTTCATCATCTTGACATTTTAATAAAGTTCTTTGAAACTTGAATACTGTTGTCTGTGTCGTCTCTCGATACCCTGCCTCTCTCACATACCCCAATACACTTGTGGGTCTCTCTCTGCCACCTACATTGGTGTGCTGCCTCTTGTTCTTATGGGGAAGAGGATCCCCCATGCTCCCAAGGTTTTGCTTTCACGGCCCTCTCACCCCAAGGGTACATTATTTTTGTTATATGTCTGGTCCATTATTATGCTATAAAGGTTTATGGTTCTAAAATATGGGAATAGCTGGCTCCAGTTTATTTATTTGTTTTAATGTATTTAGTGAGCATTTATTAGGCATCTATACAACAAAAATGGTGTTTCCAGGCCCCACAAGGCAAAGTGGGGAGGGAACAAGGGAGAGATAATAAGCAAAACAGTAAATATAAAATCATGGCCCTACTAGTCCTTGTGACATTTGGATGTGTAAGTGCAGTTGAAGAGAAGTGCAGAAGGTATGAAAGGGAGGGGGGAGCAAAGAATGGGCAAGTGCTGGTGAGATCCCGGGAGGGAAGTGCCGAGGGGGGCCACTTGCTAAGTGCTAGGGCAGAAGAAACCCAAGAGTGCGATGAACCATCAGGTAGGTGGCACACAAGGGCAGTGCAGGAGGGTTGGAGGTGCTGGTGTCGACTAGGCATGGCCTGGTAACCTGAAAGATTCATGAGGGACCAGGCTGCCAGTCTCAGTGGCAGTGGGGTGATTAGCAGGGGAGTGACAGAGGCAAAGAGGTGAAGAAAAGCAGAGTTTTGAGGAGTTTCCAGAACTTAAGAAGTTCCGGCTCAAGTCAGAGGCGCAGGGAGGCTGTTCCAAACAGAGGCACCAGCCAAAGAGAGATATCTGCCCCCACTCTTTGCTTGAAGAAGCATTTGACAAGTAGAGAGTTGGAGTTAGAGAGACAGAGGGCTCTTGCAGGAAAGTATTTAGGGAGAAAGAGTGGGAGATCACGTGGTTGCAGGCCCCAGAAAGCCTTGTGGATGATGCAGAGGGTCTTGAATTTGATCCTCGCGGCCACCGGGAGCCAGTGGAGAGATTTTAGGGCTGGAGAGATGCAGCCCCTGGGCTCGAGGCCAAGGATAAGTCTTGCAGGCATTTTCTGCATTAGCTGAAGGGGGTGTATGGAGGAAAGGGGGAGGCTGAAGAAGAGGTTGTTGCAGATGTCCTGCCTGAAGAGGACCAGAGCTCTGGAAACATTGAGCTTCTGGCAAAATGTGACAAAAAGGAGAATGCAACTAAGGAGGAGAAGTAGACCTTCTTGGCAAGGTCCAAGATGTGAGGGGTAAAAGAGAGGAGTCGAAGATGACCCTGAGGTTTTTGGACTCACAGTTTGGTGAAGGTAGAGGGCTCAAGCAGGGTGTCCAGAGGGAAACAGAACGCAGGTGTCCAGATGAGAAGGATCTCTGTCTTACGGGCATTAAGGTAGAGGTCATTGGCCGCACACCATGCCTGGATAGCGGTCAAGCAATAGGGGATGAGAGAGGAGGAAGAGAAGGTAGTACAGGGAAGTTTGAAGGCAATTGTGTCTCATCAGCATAACACTGGAAATGAGTAGAGAAGGAGGAGATCAGGTGAGCAAGAGGGCGAGATAGATATTGAAGAGCCATGGCAATAGGATAGAGCCAAGAGGGACGCAACATGTAGAGAGTGAAGTGGTGGATGAGAAAGGGCACGGGATGCAACTGGGAAGGGCAGTTAGTGTAGTGAGGAAAGAGGTCAGCCAATCCAGTGCCCGGTCCATGATGCCAAGGGTATCACAGAGCTGTTTTATGAGGATAGAATGGTTGACCGTGTCAAAGGCGGAGGAGAGATCCAGGAGAATGAGAACAGCAGGAGAGTTTGAGTCAAGGTTTGCGGGCATTCCTTCACAGGTGTTCAGGAGAGATGTTTGCGTGCCTCTGGCTGCCCGGAATCCATATTGATGGTCATGGAGGCAACCAACAAGATCATTGTGAAGGATCAATTAGGGAAGGACCAACTTCTCCAAGAAGGGGGTGGTGTTGATAGGGTGATAGTTAACTAAGCAGGCAGGTTCAGCAGCTTTTTTAGGGGAGGGTGCACAAGGAGTCTTGAGGAGTAGAAGGTAAATAGCCAGTGGTGAAGGAATGGTTACAGAAATTGTCAAGAGCTGGGGCGAGAGGGAAGATGTTGTCCATAATGCTTCTGGAAGAGCAGGGAGCACCTGTATGGATGAGACAGTCATAGAGCGGACAACTTTAGAGACCTCGATGGGGGTGGTGGAGATAGGGTGATAGTTAACCAAGCAGGCAGGTTCAGCAGTCAGCTTTTTTAGGGGAGGGTGCATAAGGGAGTGCTTGAGGAGTAGAAAGTAAATAGCCAGTGGTGAAGGAATGGTTACAGAAATTGTCAAGAGCTGAGGCGAGAGAAAAGATGTTGTCCATAATGCTTCTGGAAGAGCAGGGAGCACCTGTATGATGAGACAGTCATAGAGCAGACAACTTTAGAGACCTCATCAGGTGCTATTGGCCGGAGGGAGGAGAGTGCGTGGGGTGGAGGGAAGGGGAACTAAGGGCGGTAGGGGAGCAGGTGGGGGAGTGGATCTGCAAGTGGAGGAGAGTGAAGACATGATATCCTGAGTTCTAGAGGTGAAATGGGAGGCTGAAGCGGTACAGAGTGTCTGGGAAGGAAGGAGAGAGGTGGAGATTGCAGTTGGATTGGCAAGTTCCTTGCAGATTTTGAAGAGTTCAGCCGTATTTGTTAGTGGCTCCAGAGATGCAGGCTTGGATGTGGACCCTCTTCTTGGAGTGGATAGAAAAATGATATTGTCTTTGGAGCAGGCGGTAAGTCAGTTTGGCAGAGGATGAACCCGATGTCCGCTCAGCAACTCTGCACTTACGTTTTAGGGATACTAGATCAGAATCATTCCAGCCGCTGCGTTTGAAATCAGGCTTCAGGTGAATCCTCATGACAGGGGCAAGGATGTTAAGGGTGTTGGAGATGAAGAGGTGAATGTTAGCAAGGACAGAGTCCGAGGGAGAGTCAGATGCAGAGGTGTGAGGGGGATAAGAGTGGAAGCAAAAGCAGCAACTGACACTTGCTTCATCGGTCGAATGGCGGTAAAGGGGGCTGGCAGTGCAGGGGGCAGCTCAGACAGAGAGCCGAGGGGCCCGAAGTGGGAGGAGAGGAGAGAGTGCTCAGACCAGGAGTGGGGGGTGGTGACCGGGTTAGAGATAGGGATGTATCCAGAGATGAAGGAATCCAGAGTGTGTCCGGCTGAGTGATTAGGACCGGAAGAATGAATAGTCAGAAAGAAGGAATCGCAGAGGTCACAGAACAGTGAGGTGGCTGATTCAGGAGAGTTGAGGTGAATATTGAAGTCACTGAGGAGGAGTTTGGAAGAGGAGGTCAAGGGGAGGAGGTGAGGTTGGCCCATTCAGAGAGGAAGAGAGAGAGAGATAGGGCCAAGAGGTCTGTAGATGGTAGCAAGGGTGAGAGAGTGGGAGAGACCCAGAGGCTACAGATGAGGCATTCAAAAGAGGAGTAGGGTTGAGTAGGTATTATAGAGGCAGGAAAATCAGGGTCACTCTACCTGCAGGCCGGTTTTGGAGAAGAGTTTGTAGCCCTCAAGAAAGAGAGTGTCAGTAGCAGTGACAGAGCTGTTGGGTTTAAAGATTTTATATTGAGAGTAACAGGTGACATTTCTGAGCGAGTAACTGAAGAATCCTGCGGATCCCTCACTGAAACCCTGCCTAAAGTCTCCTCCTAGGTGGCCAGGGAAGGCAGACACTTCTGATCCTGACCTTGGCAGTGGTGCACTGCGGGAGGATCACCTTGGAAGATACAAGGCCCAGGGTGGTGAGAAAATCCAGTGGGATGAGACAGTATTTGCCCTTTGAAAGGAAAAACCTTTCCAGGTTACCAAAACAGGTGATGGCTTATTGTCATTATAATGTCCCTGACCCACATATAAGATCTAGGGTTCTGGGCACAAGTATCATAAAACCTGAACCAGCCTTACCAATGGAAAGATCCTTTGAGGTATTTCAGGATAAACACCCTCCTTACTCCCAAAGGTATAATGAAAACTAAATCAGAAATATTGCCTTAAACAGATTGGCTTCCTCTGTTATAATGGTTCCTCTTTAAATGACTATAAGGGAAATAAACCTAACCTTAAACCCCAGAATTTATTTAAAAGAACTAACTTTGTTGTTGGGAACTACAAGTACCATAATCCCATGAGTACTGGGACAAGGTAGAGGTCTGAAGAGGTATGTTGTAGCAGTAGTCAGGTATTTAAGCCTTCAAGCCCACTCCTGAAGGAACCTGGGAGGCATAAAAGCCCCCTCAGGTGCAGGCAATTAGAAGGAGCTGGAACTGTGACTGGAGGGCGTGCAGTAGTAGCAGAGGCACAAAGAAGGTGGCACAATGTTGGCATTGCAAGCAGAAGTGGGAGAACCAGAGTGATGCCGGAACGTGGACGCAGAAGATTTCACCTGCTTGTTCTGAGAGCATCCTGCTCCCAGAAACTCTGAAGTGCAAAGTGCAAAGGCTGTGCAGCGGAAGACGTGCAGAGAGGCTGTCTTTCTCCATGTAAGCCAGATTGCTGTGGTTGATGTGCAGGAAACGTGATTGAGACCAAGGCAGGGAGCTGAGGGGGAGTCACGGGTCTCAGGAGCGAGGGGGGCGTCCTTAGTCAAGTGGCTGGACCAGAGCCACCTTCAGAGAGGAAGGGTGCTGGTCCCTGGGAAGCCAGAAGTAGTAGAATTTGTGCCCAAAGTCGTGTAAATTAAGCAACCAACAGAACAAGGATCACAGAAACCGGCAAGTCGAACTGGGTGCTCTCATTCCTTGCACAAGCACTGCCGTCAACAGTATCCAGTCTAATCTTCACTTGCATAGAAGCCGAAGCGAGCTGAAGTGGTTTGTTGCATTTGCTAACAAGGGAACAATGGAAAGTAGCATTTGCGCGTGATTGGAAAAGTCTTGAAAGTCATAGTCAAGCCTTTAAACTTTATGAAGAAGCAGTTTCGTGTACCTAATTTCATTTTCCAAGTGAAGAGTAAACTTTACCTCTTTATTCAACAAACAAGCATTGTTCATAAATGAAGTCAAGTGTTTAAACACTGTGGGCCTCATCACAAGTGGGTGGTATCCCGGCAGTAAATCTGCCAGGATGCGGCCCAATGCAAATAGCGTATGGGGCTTGTGGGGAGCTGGGGCAAGTCAGCAGAGAACATAGTTCCACTGCTTCTTTTCGTACACTTCGACCACTGGCCAGATAAGTGTAAACATTGTGCTAAAGAGCCTGGCCCCACTTCAATGCCAGGTCAACGTGTATAGACACCTTGCACCAGCCCTGGGTTCCTTCCTTTATTCAACTGAAGATGCCGATCATCAGATCCTTTGCACACAATTTTAAGAGGATATTCAACAATACGTGAATGGATCCAAGACCATCTGATGCGTTGTACCTCAGTTGGGATAGTCAGGCACGCATTGCTTACCCATTGAAAATGCTTTCTAGAGTGAACTGTAAATGCAGGCAGGATAGGCACTTCCCGCTGCACAGGTTCTTTATACTAACCTAAGTGTAACAGGACATCTGCCCTTTTTCAAAGCTACTCATTATGGGCTAAATAATTAAAGAGAATTGTATATTAAAATGCATGAAGTTTGTAATGGGTGGAGTCCTTAAGGAATCACAAGAGTTCTTCCTAATGTGCAGGTCAACCAATAAACCAGGGTCAGCCTCCTAAAATCTACTTTCTATCCGCTCGGCAAAGCATCCTACTTGCACCCTTTCTTGTCCCCCTTACGACAATGCTCAGCTGGCAGCTTGACGGTGGTATGCACACTTTATAAAGAAAAAAATACTAAATCAAATACGGTCAAATGAAAATCACTAAAACTATTTGAAAAACAAATATGGATGGGCCTTTGGAAAAACTGCCCATGCATTGGCTCCGTTTGTTTGCTACTCAGAACTAAATAGCCTGTAAGGTCTTGGAGATTAGCTTGCATTCCTGGAAGCTGGGACAGAGTGTCCATCCACGTATGGCGAATGTTGCTCCTCTGAACTTCCTTCCCACCAACGCCGCTGCTTTTGCCAACGAGACTGGACCTTTGTATGGATTTTTGTGGAGATCTGATGGCCAGGCATTGCATCTGAAGGCGCCAACCAAAAGATACTCGGCCATATCTAAATATAATTTTCAACATACGATTTGAAGGGATTAAGTTGCGTGGAAATTGGATGGCTTTACATCACTTGAGATGCATTCTTTCAAAAAAAGATTACCTCTGTGCCTTTTGGTTATCCTCTCCCCTGGGCCTGTCAATTCTGGATAAAAGGCTGATTTATTACAAAGAAACGGCAAGGCAAGGTGTCCACATTACATCACAGAGAGGCTAACATAATCAGTTATGCAAGAAGCACATGAGGTGACCCTTGTTTCATGGAATCAGTTTCGCATTCAGGCCGTCTGCATTTTGTGGCCTGTCAATAGTGCGCATCAAACCAAGGCTTACTAGGACGTCAGGTTAACGCATAGCGCACTCACCAACTGCAGCTCACGTTCTGCATATTTGCCTGAAACTGACTAATGTCCCGTAAACAGCCAGTACGTGAGTGGGCACTACGGACAGTGTTGCAGCTCCCCTCTGATTTGGCAGCCTGCAATATTTGCCTACTGGATGTATTAACTTTGTGAAAAAGTAATTGATCGGATCACATTTTGCCGCATTTTTTTTAAAGTCGTAAAATGAGGGATGAGAATAACTACACCCCATCACCTACCCTATCACCCCCCTTTCCATATACCGAACATAAACCGCCATTTATATTTTTAGCATTAAGAATAGGTAAAAACATGTGGCAAAATGGGATTGGACCAGTTTGCAACTAGATCAAAGTGGGGACTGCCCTGGAAATACAAGGAAGCCATATAGGATTAGGACCTTCCTTTATTCCGTCTACAGGATTCTAACCCGGGCGCTATTAGCCCCTCCTTTTCCTCCCCTGTTCCCCATGGGGCATCCTACCTTATGGCCCTTAAGGTTATTCTTTGTTTAAGGTGGTCCGCTCACTGTTCACTTACAACACCTCCCTCTCGCTTATCATCGATATTTCGCCTCATGCCTTCTGATGGTGGTCATGGTATTCGCCTTGGGCTTTCTTCTGCCAGCTTTCCGCTCTCTTATACCCACTCACCATGCTTTCCCTTTCTCTTGATAATAATGGTCATTTCCTCCTGGGATATTCCCATGGCCATCCTTCTGTGACGTTTGTTTGGAAACTCCACCTCCTCCTCTGGTTTGTCCATTGGTGTAAATGCCACAATGCGCCTCTCTTGCACCTTCTTCGAGTTCTCTGCTGCTTTGTGTGTCCTCCTCTTCCTCTGTTCCACTGCCTCTTTGTACCTCTCCTAAACTCCTCTGTTCTTGGCGAGATGGGTGCGTTCGGTTTGCACTGTTTCTATCAGTGTTCTTGCACGGCCACCTTTTCTATGAATGCTCCTTGGCTTGATCCTCATTCGGTTTGCAGCAGCAGTTTGCTCCTGCACCTTATTGTGCCTGCATACTGTCCCCTCAACTTATTTTACCTGTCACATTCTGCTCTCGTGGTTGCCTACCTCTCATTTTATCAGGTGTATTATGCATGTTTCGACCTTCGCTCTCTTTTGTTGCCAGCGTCGTCTGTCCATCTTGTCGCGTCTCCATCCATTGGCAAACTCTTCCCTTATATTGTCTCTGTTGTACTTTCTGTCTAACTTTTGTATATTGCTGTTCCACTTCCCTTTGTCTCCGGTTCAGATTCTTCTTTGGTAGGTCCCTCTGAGCCACCTTGTTTGTAGTTGTGCCTTCTGCATCTCTTCATTTCCTGTTTCCCAGTCTTCGGTGGGCCACCGGATCCTCCGGTTGCTCAGGCACTTGTCTGCCCTAAACTTGCAACTGATGTCCTTCCTGAATGTTAACATACATTTGTTCTGTAGATTTCCAGGCTCTTCCTTTTGTGTACCCCTGCATGTTCTCATCATGTGTTTGACAAACCCACTCTGTTTTGGCTCCATTATTACCTATGTTGTTTGTTTGGTCAGTTCGCTTGTGACGTCAGCTGCTATCTTGGTGATTCCGGTGTCTGTCTCCTCTTGTTTTGTCTCCACTGGGAGCAATTGCTTGTCCTGGGCTTCCGTGATGGGCAGCACATGGCCATCCTTTGCTTCCTTCGTTTGTGGAGCTTCAACTCTCCTTTTGTCGGACTTCTTTCTCTGGTCTTCCTTTGCATCCCTATCCTCCGATGATATTCTACATTTGTTAGTAGCCTTCATGTGTGTAGTCCGTTCCACTGTCCCCTTGTATCGCTCTGTCTCTTTGTCCAGTAGCCCATTGTTCTCCTTGTTTGATCATTTCTTTCCTTTTTGACTTTCATGCGGGAACCAAAGCCGGTGTATGTATCCCTTGCGCTGTCAGTTTCCTGTGATGTATTTCAGCTCTCCCTTTGAGCGTCGATCCCCTTTGGAGATGGTTGCATGTGCCAACCGGCAGATGTCTTATGTCCCATCCGCCCCGAGCATGGTATGCCCTATGTCAGATCTTGTGGTGTGGCCTGGTAGTGTTTCACTGTTTTTAGACCTGGCAGGCGACTGGGACATTCTCCCGTCTTTTTTGCCACAGCCAGGTTGTCTATCGCTGTTGTGGTGGGATGTCAGTGGAGCTAGCAGGGTTCTTTCGTCTATCCGGATAGTGGGGGAAATTTGTCATGGATGGCTGTATCTTGTTCAGATGCGGTTGAAGTGCTGCCGACAGGAGTGTTCCTTGTTCCTGCGTCAGCAGTTGAGGTCGCAGCCATAGGTGCACTCGCAGCTTGCTTCCATGTAGGGAACGCCGGTCCCTTAGAAGGGTTGACCAACTGAGATATGGAGAGCAGCTTGTTATGGCCTGTTGGAGTTTGAATTACTTTGTGCTGTGTCTTGGGTATGTCCTCCGTGATCTACAGGACTGCAATCCCCCTGCTGGAATGTTGTGGCTCTACATCGCGCTGTCCTTTGAATGCATGCAGCGATTGGTGGCTTTATTGTTGCTCCACTGGTGAGATCTTGGATAGCTTCTTGTGACCTCTGTAGGTCTTGTCAGTGTGTGTGGGTGCTCACCCTGTCAGATGAAGTGCTGTCCAACTGTCTTACCGTTCGTGTTGTCCTTCCTGAATGGTGGCAGACTGTCATCTCTGTATGGCTAATTGTTGGTGGACCGAGGACTGCTGTTTGTACATACCCCTCTGGATCCTGGTGGTTGGACGGTGGCAGCACGTTAGAGCAAAACCACCTTTGTTTTGTATGCCTTATGGTCTGGCAGGGGCGCAAGTGCCATCCTGTGTACTCTGGCTTGTTTGACTGTCTTTCCTTTGTATGTTTTCTGCATTTTGGTTGCCACAGCACTGCGGCAGAGATTTTACATGGGGTGTGAATAATGCAGAGGACCATCGGAGGTGCTGCAGGTTTCCGGGCATTCTCCTTGATGTCTGCGCTGTGTTGGCTGTAGCGAGCATCTGTCTTTCTTCTGCACCTTGTTCCACTATCCAAAGAGCAGCAGGGAAAGCAAATAGTTGTGTAGATAGGTCAGTTGTATCCTCGAACCCAGTCTGCTGCCGTAAACACAGCACTTGCCACTTGCTGGCTGCACTACCACTGTTTATTGCCTTCATTATCTATTTTCAATTTTTTTTAATTATTATTTATTCTGCTCTCCTCTGCTCCGCACTTTCCACTATCCCCCTTCCATGCCCTTTTTCCCCTTTCCCTTTCCCATGCACTTGAGCGTTCTCAATGTCACTGGGCCTAGTAAGATCATTGTTTTTATTCTCCCCCGTTTCCCCTCCCTTGCCTTGTCGCGCTTTGAAATACTTGTGTATGAGCGCGATACAAATAAAAATATCATATCATCTAATTTCCCGGAGGGTTGGGTGACCCTGGTGGTGGGTGGCGGCTCACCTCTGGTATGGTGGATCGCTGGCGGTGGATATCTTTCTGAACTTCTTTGCAGAACCTCTTTGCTTCGGTCACTGTGTAAATCATGGTGTGCCAGACCGGAGATTAGGTCCACTTGTACTTGACACCCCTAGCTAAATGGCACATCAGACGATGTAGAATCCGGTGTGTCATGTGGGAGTCCACTTACAACATCTGGTGGATGTTTGGGAATACTCGTGATAATTAGTGTGATCATGCATTGGTCGCACACGTCGTGTGCAACCGGTTGAGCGAAAAGATTTCATAACCCCTGGTGCCCCAGTGACCCGGTCTGACAACGGTCCAGATACCCCACGTGATGACCTTTGACCATCTACCAATGCAGGAGAACTTGGAGATACGTAGACTTTGGCAATCGTCATCAGGGATGATTGCTTTGATTTGCTAACAAAATACATAGGTCGATCGATTTCTCCACTTTAGATTTCACTCTAGTAAAAAGTTCAGCTTTCAGAGGTCCCTTCTTATTCTAGAATCAGCGTTGCGTCCTTCAACTGATGGTGTACTTAAGAAATATGGGTCCCGTTGGCACGCCGATTGGGGTCCTCCTCCAATACGGCCATGAAACTGCAGCTACAAAGAACGGCATACATCAGTCTGCTTCTCTGCCACAGACGGTGTGGCGGCGGATGGCCGTATAGTTTATGGAGAGGTGGGTGTCATTTCCTTCTTCTGCAGGGATTGGGGGGGGGGGTGGGGAGTACCATTTAGGAATCTGGGAACAGTAGAGGCCTGGGGGTATACCTTTCTAATAGTTAGGACGCTGGGAATCGGCAGAGGGGCGGAGTACCCCTTTCTTTTCTTTTCAGAAGTCGGGATCAGCAGAAGCTTTGCAGGATGCTGGGATCGGCGGAGTACCCCTTTCTTGTGTTGTAGGTGGGAAGCTGCACAGAATGCTGGGATCGGCAGAGGGTACGCAGTACCCCTTTCTCATATATTAGGACGCTGGGATCGGCAGAAATCTTTCCAGGACTCTGATCGGTGAAAAGGCCAGATTGCCTGTTACTTCCCTCAGCATACCAGAGATGGCAGGACGCCCTCAGAACCAGCACAAGTGGGCGCATGTCACCTCGTTGCCAGTTGTTGTGGCCCTCTATAGCTGGGCCATGTAGGATGCTTTGAACAGAGCAGGGCTCTGGGACACAGCGGGGGCCTATTGTCATAAACGCAACAGAACCACATAGGATTAGGACCTTCCTTTATTCCCTCTACAGGATTCTAGACCGGGCTCCAGTAGCCCCTCCTCTTCCTCCGCCGTTTCCTGTGCGGCGCCTTCCTCCTGGTTCTTAAGGTCGTTCTTTGTTTAAGGTTGTCTGTTCACTTACAACAGGGACTGCCAACGTTTGGTGAAACTTGAACCTAAAGGTGTTAGCATACCTAACCCATGGACTGCGTACAGACTTGATAGTGAGTAAAGACACACAAATATTAGGCAAATTTATGGATCGCAAAATATTGCTAGTTTATAGTAGCTTAAGTAAGCAAGAACAATAAAATGCCCAAAAATGTGCAGCCTCGTTGCAGTCCTGAAGGTTTGAAGAGTTTCAGGTGTGGATGAGTAAGGGCTTCTTGGAGGCAGGGATCATCAAACACTGTGGGCATTCAGAGTTGCCGTTAGTAGCACAGCTACTAGACATGTTGCATGAAAGCGAGCAATAGCGAGGTAGATTTGTGGCTGCCACATAAGTTACTGTTCAGAGATGAAGTCAGGAGAAGTAGTAGAAGGCATGCTATCAGTGACCTTGTGGAGAAAAACATGTTGGAAGCAGTGCCTCCATGCATAAGCAGGAAGTTCAGAGGGGCAGAAATCAGGCATACTACAACTTAATATCCACGCTAAGATTTGGAAGGACTGCAGATGGCCCTTATAACCAAACCAGCATATCAGCTACACTACGTTTTTGTCGCAAGTAGCAAATGTGCTCTTTGAAATACTATAAGGAATGCCTGCAGGGCCCTTTGTCTCGGAGATTTAGACCAGCACTTTTCCTTAGCAGTTTATACGGGACTACACACATCCATCTTTAACTTTCGGGAAGTTCAAGGCAGTCAGACTAAAGGCAGCAAGACCAAGTATGTGAACACTAATAATACAAGGTCTAATTTTAGAGTATTATGCCTCTACAGTTTTTAGGATTAAGTCCAACAACAACTTCAGTAACATTCCCAACATCCAGTGTTCGATTTGGAAGTGCATATGTGAGCAATAGATATACAACCATCCAATTGTCTGGCGACAGCTCTAGGGGTGAGGAGGTGATACAGGCAGGCTGTTTGGTGCTATGGATGTTGTTTAACTCCAAGTAAAACTGCTGGTGCTAAAATTACCACAGCAAACTAAGAATACAATCTAGGCATGTGGTAGGTGGGGTGAGTGGAGACGGGTGGGAAATATGTTCTAACACCGACAGTGACTCGTGCAGTTCTTTTTAAGTGGAAACAAAAATAAAGTGTACATCCGAAAAAAAGACCAATTCCAACTGACTGACATGGCGCCAGAGGTTCTAGACGCAGAAGTGCGTAGACCGCTGCAGTGCAGTGATGAGACCAGGAGCAGCAGGGAAAGTACAACTGGTTGAGGGACTATAGGGTCAGGTCATATCCGCGGGTTCCCTATTAGAAACGGATGTAGTTTGACTTAGTCAGTCGATAAAGCGGATAAAATACAATTATACGGTCATGGAAGAAAAATCCAGTCTTACATAACACAATGACATTTTGAAAACCAGTTACAATGTTCCCTTTGTATTTGTAATGGGAACTTAGCCTAGCTAAACTAATAAAGAGGTATTGTTGGAGTCTAAAGTGGGTCGAATTCACACAATGGTGGAACTTTTTAACTATAAAAGGTATTGTGCGTTGGCCAAGGAAAACGGCCACCATAGCCAAATCTCACATGCGTCAGCAGCAGGCTCACCTCTCGTCACCCTCAGTAGGATATCCACACTCTTTCAAATGGACAACCAGGCGTTTGGTGCAGGGTGAAAAGGAGTTGCTAAAAGCCGTGAAGGGCTGGATACATTCAGGAAAGGAAAGGCTAGTTTCTTACTAACATTACGCATTTCTTCTTGTAGTAGAAACATAGCACAAGGAAAATCTACACCCACTGAATTGCACAAAATACAAAGACGCTTAGACCATAGCGCAATTCCAAATGGAACCAGCTGAAAACAGCTCAATACTCTGGGAAGTGAAAGTTGTTGACCTTCATTACTCTGAAGCCAACAAGACATTCAAACACGTTCAAAGGACCCCGCTGATCCCATGACAAATAGCAAAAAGAGCGAATCATGGGCTGACCCTCCTTTTTGCAAAACCCTGTTGGTGAATAGCTGACGTGCACCAATGGACAGCGCCCGAAAATATATCAGGAAAGTTATAAAGGGGAGTTTGTTTAACAGGATCCATCAAAGATCGAAAAAACGTGCACAACTGTCATGTCGAGGAGGCATGCTTTTATTTTGATCTTACTAGCTGAAAAATAAAGAATGTTTCCATTTCTAATACGGGTCAGAGAGCACTATTAATAGAACAAAAACATTTTAAACAAAAATTATTTCTAGTTGCAAAGAGAAAAGATGTAAGAGCGCTTTCCGCGCTCGAAACTGCTATTTCTGGTACAAGCCCGCACATGCCTGCAGTGAATAAAATCATCTTCTATTGAGACAGGATAGAAATAGAACAGGAACATATCTGGAAAGAACCTGCTCATGTTGGAACTCAAAAAGATCAATTCATGCGACCTGATTGAAAGATGGTTTCTGTATCAAGCACAGGCATGGCCAGTTTGAGGAAGGATTCTCTATCCCCACGTGACCTGCAAATATACACAGGTCACTTTGACAACCAAGAGAATTCGTCACTTCTCCCCAGAGGGGAGCCACTTCCCATGAGGCCAGGGAGGTGAGGGGGCTACCTGATAGTCCCCTTGTGGGTGGTACTCAGGGGGAGGATCCCATGGGAAGAGACTCATCCTCTGGGCACAAGGGAGGACGCCTCGAGAGAACGCAGTATACACCACTCACCCAACACCCTACCCCGACCTGTATACCCCATAGCCCCGAACACTTTATCTAGCCCCATGTACCAGTGACATAAGACCCACTGAGAAGAGAAAGAGTAGGGAATACTTAAAGTTCACTCCCTCGACAAGTACTGAGATGAGGAGGATGTGCGGAACAATGAAGAGCCATAATGAGAACTTGAATTGACATTCTAATTGTCAGTGCCCATTCAGAATAAAGAGGAAAGAAGGACTTGTGAGTCAAGCCCTCCCTGGAGAAACCACGAGCGAGGAAGCAGTTCGGCGGAGTACAGAGCAGAGACTGCTGGTCAGGACGTGAGCAAGGAAGCCGTCACATCCCGTCCGGTCTGGCAAGGAAGGTCTGCATGGAAGACTGGCAAGTCGTGGGTCCGGGCGTGCGAGGTGCCAGGGCAGTGCGCACAAATGCAGACACATGCTGCGGAACAGCTGCAGCCCACCAGAGAACGAGAACTGGCAAGACCAAGTTTCAGGTGTGTGCCGAGCCTGGACGGTGCGCGGAAGTGCAGATATACACACCAAGATAAACTACATGCTGTGGAGCCTCTGCAGCCCATCTGAGAAGGTGAGAAACCACATGCTGCAGAGTAGCTGCAGCCCCCCAGTGAATGAGAAAAACCAGTGGGCCAAAGCCCGGAGAAGCCCAGACCCACCGGAAAGAGCCAGCAGGAACCCGAAAGGTACCAGGGTTGCTGGGATGGTTGGTGAGGGTGTGGGGGAGTCGTGGAAGATTCCAAACACACCAAGCAGGGGTGAGGAGGGAACCCCTGCAAAACAGCACACCCACAGGTCTGGGACCCTCACCCCCCAAAGAGTAGTCAGAGAAATCCTCTTCTACAGAACAGTACCTGGCAGGAGAGTGAACCAGATCTGCCTGAAGTAAGCCATAGAGCAAATAAGGTCTGGTACTTCCCGAAAAGAAGATCCATACAAAGTCCTCATCTTCATAGCAGTACCTGGCAGGAGAGCGAACCAGGTCTGCAAAAACTAAAGCATAAGAGAAGCCAGGGCAAGGGAGTCATTCCCCCTAGTCTGATGAAATGTGGTAAAACAAGTATAAGAAAGGCAAGGGGATAGTAGGCATCCCCCTGGCATTGTTAAACCCAGAAACAAAGATATCAGGAGAAGGGAGGCATTCTCTTGGCAACCAAGAAAGACCAGGGCAAGGGAGTCATTCCCCCTGGTTGTGTTGAACTGTAAAATTCAGTGTGATGAATAAGTCGATTATCCCAAAAACCCTGGCCTGGAACCCTTCTCACATGTTGAGGGAAAGGCAGACATGTCCTAATCCCGACTCTAGGGGTGGGGCTCTGCGGGAGGATCACATGAGAGGGGAACTGGGTCAGGAAAACTGGGAGAACCCTTTTAATAACTTCCCTAGAGAATCTACGATTTGAATGGCTTATTGTAGAATTGAAACCTGTAATGGAAAAAGGAAACGCAAAATTGGGGACGTCAAGTCCCACAATGCCTTAAGTAAAGGGACGAATAAGAGGGACCAGAGGTCCAAAACTGCAAAGCGCAGTATAGTGGCTCTAATGACCCACACACACCTGAGTGGACTTTGAATATATAAGGCCCCCTCGGGTGCAGGCCATTCAAACGAGAAGGTGGAGAGGCAGAAGAAGTTGGAGACTGCCGCTGCTGCAGCAGGAGTGGAAAACTGAAAATGCCGGAGCCTCTGCTGTATCAGAAGCGGGTGCCAGCTGTGTGGGCAGATTGAAAGTGCAGTGGGAAGCACTGTGTTGGAAGGCTTTCGCCATGGAGCGAGAGACTCTCCTGATTGCGCGTCTTGTTCAGTAGCTGACAAGCACCGGAGCACTTTAGGAGATAGAGGAGCTCCTTTGCTGTTCAGCGTGAGCCGCAGGAAGATTACCAAAGCCATCAGTCAGGTAGAAAGCAGCAGAAGAAGCAGAGTTGGATGCAGCAGCGGATCCAGAAAGTGTGTTTAAGGAATCTGGTGAGTTTACGACTGCTAAGTTATCCCGGAACGCTCCGTAGTCGACTGCTTGCTAATTGCTCTTTTTCTGAACAAAAGAGAATCATATTTGAGTTATAACAACGTTGACAAAGAACAAGAAAGGAATGGTTGCAATTATTATTATTCATGCAAGAATATTGTCAAAACAGAGAAAGGGCAATATTAAAGTGCCAAGGACGAGTATGCTCATCCTTTTTGCAAAGACTTGCATAATAGCTTGGCAGTTAAGGGGTTAAACCAAAACAGAAACACATTGCCAAAGCCAAGAGAAGGCAATACTTAAGTCAGCTAATTGTAACTATTATTGCCACAGTAAAGAAGAGGCAAAAGTTGAGAAAGATAACAAGTATTGCCTAAGCAAATAAGGTGCCAACATAATACAGAAACATTGTCAGCAGTTGTTTAATGTAAAAGTGGGAAAACAAGAGTGGCAGGAGAGAAGCCCACCTGGTAGATGGTATCAAACAGGAGAGCCTGTGGCCAATACAACAGTGGAACAAACCGCACCAATGTGTCTCATGTTTGCTCATTAAAAGTTGTGAATTCTGATGTTGAATGTCAAAGACTTTAAAAAAAGGTTTTAAGTAACCCTCGCCACAGAGTACTTGTAGTAGTGTTAGGAGTTTTTGTTCTGGCAGGCGAGTATACAAGGAGAGGGCCCTTTTAGGGGTAGTCCTGGCAGGTTAGTGGACCAGGAAAAAAAATCTCAGAAGTACTGCATTGTGGTTGAAAGTTGTGAAGAAGGAAGAAAAAATAATAAGAAGGAGAAGGAGAAGGAGGAAAAGAAAAAGAAAAAGGAAAAAGAAAAGGAAGAAGAAGAAGTAGACAACTAACATGTTTGATGAATTGTGGTAGAATCGTCCTGACAAAAATACTGTTGTTGACACCGAATTATGGAAGTATTTGGTTTCTTAAGAAGAAGTTACGTGGAATGTTTGTACTTGGAAAGATAAAGACTTGTCTATTTGAACAATTGGTTAAAGTTCAAGTGAAAGACCTTTGGAGCAAGACAAACTGTATGATCAAAACTTGGTTGAAAAAGGCACCTTTCATATTTGAACAGTTGATTAAAAATCCTGCTTTCAATCTGTAGAAGGTGATCCAACCCAAGTTACAAGGATACACAGTTATTAGATTTAAGTTGAATATAACTGTTATTTCTGTTATGATGCATGTCCAGGTTTGAGCGACAGATTTCTTTTGTTATAGTGTTTTCGTTTAGTATTTTTTTAGGTAGGGATATCCTCGCTAAGTTAGGGATAGTGAGGCATTTGTCAAACCCTTATAAGTTAATAAAATGGGTTCTTGTGAAAAACCTTTACCAAGTTGTGCGCCTCACATTTCTTACCACTCACACTAGATGCCAGTAGAAGGGAGGCACTCTCATGGTAACCAGAACTGTAAAGACGTTCTTATACAAAGTGTTAAGATATGGACAGAGTGTCTCTGCCAAGGAGGAGTTTTTGACTTTTGCCTTTTGTGTCGGAAGACAATTTTGACCTGGGGAAGGGAACCATTCCCTCTAAGAAGAAATCAACACCCAGTAGTGAACTTTCATCACCAGTCCAGAAGGGAGCCATTCATCTAGGCCAAGAAGGCCTACCTTATCTTTTGTATAGTTTTAAGTGTAAGGGACAGAATTACACTTCTTGACACACAGCGGTGGACTATTGATTTACACAGACATTCCAACCAAACCCTTAGTATTTTAGTGGAGGCAGGGAAACCACTCCTAGAAATATGGAAAGTTAGGGCTTCTCTTTATTTTCTTAACTATATCACAATCCCACTTTTGTGTCGGTCTCCTCCTTCTGCACCCTTACATTGCCTAAAATGTTACTTTGAAAACATCAAATATTAGTAGAATGGTTTTTTGAAAGATCGCCCGGGCAGACTAGTCCTGAGAAAATATTCCATGCTAAACAATGTATAAAAACAAATCAAATTTAAGTTTCTTGGTCGCCTCCTGTAAGCAGTACAAACTAAAGTACAGCATTGGCATTTTAGTCACTCGAACATTGCCATATATCTGTTCACTTCTCAACATTTAGATCCAAACTGATAAATCCATGAATGTCAAGCACTTTTGAAGTCTATTACTTTAAGTATTCAATACATGTATATAGCACAAATCTGGTCCTGAAAAGCAGCAGTGTAATTTGCACAAGTCATGGGTTTACATGCATCACCATGACCAGTTGCAGAGATCATGCAAGGACATGTGCATCACTATATTTTATCTAAAATTGGAACTGTAAGGTCTAACATTCAGGCGACAGCTCACCATAATGCCAGCCCAAAATGGTGAGACAATATCTATGGAATTAGACCTTCGAAGTTCACCTTTACCAGATGCAAACACTGATAATAAATAAATAAAAAAAGGACTTGGAAAAATAATTATATGGACATACATTTGTACATTGTATGGCGCCATTTATTGACAACGTCTAGGTCGTGTCGTGCCAGCCACCTTGAGGAAGCCCTTAGTTAAGCCTTAGATGAAGAAATCCACTGGATCCTAACTTCCCAATCAACTACAGGGCAATGGCTAACTTAACAGTTATTGGTTAAGCAGTTTGTGGTCAAGCAATTGCAGCCATTCGTAGACTCTCAGGGCTGATCAGTCCTTAAGCAGTTGGGTTTTCACCCTGGGTAGGGGATGGAAACAGCCATAGTGACAATGTGGGATGGTCTATTGGGGATAGTCATCATGTGATGATGTGCATCCCCCTAAGATCTTGGAGTTGCATTCAATACTATGGATCAGAATCTCTTTCAGAAATCATTCCCACTGCAACTATTGTCAGTGAATACACATTGAAATGGCATGGCTCAGGTACATGACTGCTTAACCAGGTGCTTTTAGATCCACCTCCAGTAAATTAAACTGCAGGGTCCCTCAGGCAAGCCTAATGTCCCCAATTCCTTTTCACATAAATAGCTCTGGCACTTATTCTACATCATGGAAACAGGTAATCTTCAATGTGCCTTGCATGCAAACAACAACCAAATTTCTAATTTGTAATTGGTTATTTATAACGCGCTTAATACCCCAAAGGTTTGTAAGCATGGAACCGGGGATCGAACCTGCGTTGCTCCGTGTGGTTTTACTTACAAGGCGAGCATGTTGCCCCTGTGCTATCCTCCTGAGACTGATATAGCTCAGGTTAGTGGGTTAGTCTCTAAATATGAAGCATTAGAAAACTGCCTTAAGCACACCCACGAATGGACAAAAAGGAGCCTGCTTCCACTCAGGGGAGTTGCTAGGTCTGGAAAAGACCCGGGGCTACACTGATGTCGGAACTGTTGGGACTGGGGGCTAGCTAGCCTTTTGGCTGTAGCTCCTGAGATTCTATCCGGGGCTACAACCAAAAGATCAGGGGCTATAGGCCCCTTAGCCCCCCCCCCCCCAGCAACGCCCCTGCTTCCTCTTAACGCAGAGAAAAATGTTTTGGGTTACTGCAACACATCACCTTCAAATTCCATGGGTATATCTTTAAAAAATGAAAGTAGGTGTGTAAGGAAGCTGCTGTGACCAGGAAAGAACCCCAAAATAGATTTTAAATTCTGCATAATTTGACATGTTTCGGCATCTTAGATTAATATGTTTAATGCTTGGTCTTTCCGTTAACTGTTGTTAATGACTAGCTATTTAAGGATTAAGCAAATCCCTGCATCAGGGCTGAAATTGGCTGGGTAACAGTGGCCCGGAAGGATGCTCTCATATCAGGAGTTAGGGGATATTTGTGTGGCCACAGTGACAGGGACAGATGTCTGGTATAATGCCATCAACAATGCAAGGCCACTGCAGAAAAGCTGGCAATTTACAGCCTCAAAGGTTCCTGTTTGCTCAAAATGAAAGATGATATAAGTAACAAGAATTTGAAGAGTTCTGAGATCCTGCAGCTAGAATTCCATCTGCTATTTATGACTTGTACAACCTAATATTGTTATTGTTATCCGTGTGTTACACTTTATATTAAAGGTTTCACACAAAAAACATTAGTTTTAAAAACAATGTTACGTTGTTTCATATAACAATGCGGATATCATCCAAACTCATTAAAATAAATATGTAATCTGTAAAATATCATGATTTAGGGCAATTGACAAAAATACTAATGCCATCTAGCAAATGTTCTATTTCCATCCACAACTTGCTGATAGCAATAATTAGATACATTTGGTTACCAGCTAAACAATGGCTGAAAAGCTCCCTGTTTTGATAAAATCCAAATTGTGTACACATTTCCCTAAAAACCTGGTATGAACATCTTCCAAGCTTTTGCAAATAGTTTAAATGAGCCTAGCATCTGCAGGCGTGTATCTACATTTACAAACAATGTATATCTATATGTATTCTCAATGCCATACCAGGAACCTCGTCCAGCAACAGTAGGTAATAAATTGGTCCTCAGTAAAAGAACAACTGGCCTATTCTAGATAAGGGAAAGCACACCAAGTATCTCTGGGGTTTAAGATACTTAAAACCCAAGCCAAGCCCATTACGTATTGATGGTTTATACACCAGTCCAATTACTTTGCTTTACACATGGATTCCTGTCTTAATATCACAAAACCTTTGTTCTAGTAAGGAATCCATCCAACGTTGGTGAATAAATGTTTGTTGTGGTTATGTCCCGTAACTTTTTCTGTTAGGCCCCCGCTACAGCAGTAGTGTTGCGTTGCAGTTGCAATGCATCAGCAGATTCAACAGCAACATCTAGGATATTCCACCTTTTCAATTTGCCCCACAATTGCTCGGTCTATTGCCTCAAAAGGTGGCAGGATAAAGTCTACACATAAAGCATAAAACGAAGGATTACTTCTACTATGAGCCTCCTCTACTTGGATGTTCAGTACCAAAATATTATGTGTGGTTGAAGAACTCTTTCCAAAACATGTCTGAAACCAGGACCATAATCTTACCGTAGGGCCCAATTTTGTAGCTCACTTAATGTAATGGTATTGATGCAAATATTTTGCTTGGCAAATTCAAAAGACCCAGCAGTCTGTAGTTCTCTAAATTCGAGCTCACACCCTTTTTTACCTCAGGACTATATACACTTTTTTCCATTAAGTGGGGAGAGTCCCATTCACACTACTTGCCTTGCTGTTTGAGAGCATTATTTTCATCCAAATCATATGCTCCTTTTTAAAGACTACATTTGCAAGGCTATCTGAGCCAGCTGCACGAAGGCTTTTCAGTTTTAATATTGTGGCAAGGACACTCATCTCACAGATATCCAATCACAAAGACCTTGATCCCGTCAGGAGTTGAACAAATGAACCTTTGTCCAGACATCCTAATTTGTTCTCAAAACATTTAATCCAGATTGCTTACTCCATGGGGTTTATACGTGACTGTTTCTGAATACCATTCACTCTGTGAATCATTTGCCAACATTTTTAGAATCACCTTTCTCTAATACAGTGAACATTGTCTGCCAATGTGCATGCATTACTGCAAATTTATGGACCTTTACCCCGTTATTATAACAATTCTCTTCCTTTTTAATCAAGGCAATTCTACCTCCATCATTTCCATGGTGCCGATTAATGTATCTTATATTTTGTCTCTGCACATGCTGGACATGGCTAATTTCAATATCATACACCATCAGGCACTCCCCCAACCCCTTATATACATGGTGTATACCATTTGGTACAAAAGTCTCAGTGAGCTTATAAATCTAAGCAACAATCTCATCAAGAGACATACATCTAAATTGTGTCATACAATATTCGTCAAGGGCAGTAAGGAATTTGCTCATGGCAGTTATATTAGGCTCTGACCAATCATAGCTACTACATGAATAAAATGTGGTATTCGATCCTAATGCCCCATTAAACGGCTCTTCTTTCATGAAAAACAAATCTATGAGAAGTATTTGCTCCTTGTACACATTCCGAGGTGATTCACACACCCCCGGAGACTCCAGCAATAGAACATCCTTCCTTGATACAGATCTCCGATAAGCCAGATTTCACCAAATTTACAAATTCGAAGATGAAATCGGTAAAGCCCTTGCAGACCACCAAAAAAAAAAAAACATGAAAGCCAGCACATCCCAAACACGCTCCAGTTCGAGACATTTCATACACTCCTTCCCTCTGCCGAAGAAACCGGTAGAAAAAGCAAAATCTGCCATCACCAAAAAGTATGCCACTATAGCTCAAAACAAAAAGATTATGAATAAAAAGTGCTCCTCAGATGACCTGCAATATGAGCCTCTCAACCAACTCCTACTTGAAGTCTAACACCAGAAGAAGATAATCCCCTCGCTCATACCACAGGTCCAATTAACTCCATCTCTTAAACCAGTTATATCTCCTGCAGAGCCCTCCCTGGCTTGTGGAAACAGTTTCTTAACGATGGACCAGAGACCAGTAGAGATTGCTAAATCGGTTGCTATATATACTAACCCATCACAGGATAAATACAACAATCCTAATGAAATACCAATGCCTCCATCTCTCACAGCACAAGATATGTAATCAAACTCAACCTTAAACAACTTAACGTTCAACAAATCAATTGAGTACTAAAAAAGTCACTCATCTAAACAAGATCAGAATATCAGGCAGCAAACACATTATCACCACCTGACAATCCAATGCAGAGCTAGCCTCTACTCATCATATGACCTAAATAGAACTAGTATTCTGAATATATTCAATGACATCCCCAGTCTAGAAGACCTGTCATCCTCTGAAATACACCAAGTAGAATTTCTGAGGGACACAGACTTATCTGTAGCAAGACTCTGGATATAATCTGGCATTGTCCTCAATACCATATGGCAAGCTAGGAGCCCACTGTTTGACTTGGGTTTCCTCCTTACGCAAGAGCTCCCCTTTGACAAATGTATTGAATCCAAGTCACTTGATGAAACTACCTATCCCAAGAGAATAACTCCATCGCTTCCATCTCAAAGTCACGTGCACACAAGGACTCCCCACTTCTCACGACAAATTGAGCCAATCACAAAAGATCAGAAATACTCACAGCTATGACCCGTGAACCAGAAATAACAACACAAGATCGATCATTCTCAGTGCTATAACTTAGGCAGTTGGAACACTCAAGGTATCAGACACCTCATGAACACATCTTAAAAACGATCTGAATAATTATGATATTGTCACCTTACAAGAAATATGGCTATCTGAACCACCTATCTGGGAAGGCTATAATATCTTATTTTTCCCTGCCAAAACGTCCACTAAAGGAAGACCCATGGCTGGGTTATTAATTGCTACTAAAGTAGCTTCCAGCCTAGAATTAGAACAATGGGCCGCACCTAACATATATATCCTGTTGGCAAAGATACAGTTTCCTTCTAAAACAATAGCGCTGATAAAGGTCTATTGGAACCATTCTGGCATAAAGAGGGACACATACTTCCAAGACTTGCAAAATACTTAAGCTCTCATTACAATTGATACATCCCTAACACATACGATCCTAGTTGGTGATTTGAACATACACTGCATCTCTAAAACAACTGCCGCAGAATCTACCCTTGTACAACGCTGGTCCTCCCTTATGGCCAACAGGCAGCTAGTCATGTTAAATGGAGCCTTTTCAGATGACATAGCGCCAAATAGTACCTGGAAATGACTCCCGCAAGAAGCTATAATGGACGCTATATATATATATACTGATAGAGACCTGTTTGCAACTGCTAAACGCTTTCAGATAAAACCCCAAAAGTACAGCGATCACTAGCTCCTCTCATTAACCTGGAGCTGGCACACACCCGGACTCCAGCTAAATCACACTATCGATTCGGCTGGACCCCTAAACTGTTAGAAGATCTAAACAATCATATCTTAACTAAGACCAACACTCTATGTTCGAAAGGAAAAACATTCTGAAGGCCTTTATGTTAAGGCCTTACAGATTTTCAAGCAACAATCTTCTATGTCAGCAAAGTGCATACATAGACACAAACATTTCTATGAGGCTAGATTTAATACACTGAACCAACTTAACACTCAATATAAAAACTGGACACGATCACGCAAAGCATTACTTATGCAGAGAGATGGTGAGAAAATGTTACGAGCCCTGGCAACAAAAAATTCTGCATCCAACTGGAGCCTACTGAATCAGGCAAATCTTATTAATCAAATACCAATGCAAATAAATGCAGTCCCAGAACAGGTCTGGAACCAATACTATTGCACCCTATATGCGCCAATCATTATTGATAGACCTCCTTCAGATATATCAACACCTGGCAATACTACTCTCATTTTTGATCAGGGGGATTTCTTGTACTACATTTCGAAATTAAGTTCTTTCAGAGCTCCAGGACCTGATGGCTTAGCAACATCATGCTTAAGACCCATCCTAAAGCCTGGGCTAAAATTCTCAAGACCATATTTGAACAGCTATTAACAACTGAACCTATTCCACCTTCTTGGCGAAAATCGATAATTGTCCCAATCTTCAAAAAGGAGATCGGCAATCACAGGCCAACTACCGCCCTATTGTCCTACTTGATGCTTCGGACAACTTATTTGAACAGCTTATTCTGAGAGATTTCAATTATTGAGTGACTGCGCAGAATCTACAAGATCCTTTCTAAACTGGTTTCGTTCCTGGACTGGGAACAGCCATCAATCTGCTAACCATCAGCACCATTAAAATGAATGGACTCAAGATGAAGCAACCAATTTCCATGGCCTCCATTGATTTCAAGACTGCTTTTGATTCCATATCTGGAAAATTACTGAAAACCAAACTGAGCAAGGCAGCCTGCCCTCACTGAATCCAAACATTGATTCGTCAGCTGCACACCAACACAACAGTGCAAATGCGGCTAACTTTAGATGGCAAATTGTTCTCTCGTATTTCCACCTTTAGAGGACTGAAACAAGGATTCAATTTGCATATTTAAGTAACTTTGGGTCTCACCCTAAGTTACTAGGGGAATCCAGACGTGGACCCCTTGCTCACTATTCTTAGAGAGGCACAGCTCCTCCCTACTGATGAGGTCCAACCAGACCGAAATGCGTGTCTGGGGATGCTATTGGTACTCTTGTTCAGAGGAGAATTGCCTAGCATTTCGGTGCTGGTCTGCCCCAGGGCAGGACAAAGACTGATATGTTTGGGATATTTCTTCTCTGTGAAAGATAGTGAGCTAAACACTCTGGGTAAGTCTCTCATAACCAGGACTAATGTCTGGCAGAGAGACTCCTAGGACCCCCCTTGTCAATTTACAAGGATTCATTTGGGCATCCGCACAATTTAACTTTTTCATTTCCGATATGAGCAAAACCTCACTACTGTCATTTCCGATTCCCCAAACTAGGCCAGCAGACCATACCATGGGTATTTTATACAGACGTCCTGCTTCTCGTATCCAAGGCCCCAAAGGGCCTGCAAAATCTTCAGACTGCCCTAGGAAATTACGCCGATGACAATCTCTTATCAGTTAATTTAGGAAAAACAAAGGTTTATACTGTGACTCAAAGAGACAAAATGAAAAGTGCTCCTACATATGGTCCCTGCACGGAACACGACGATAAGTAGTCAATGAATATCACTAATTGGGCCTAAACATGAATAACCATAGCTCTGACCTTCTCCAGCTTAGGAAACTTAAGAGAAAAATGCTAATAGCGAACACACAAGCTTGTATTATCCACACCCAGTATGGAAAATTCTCCAGTTTAGCATTATTAAAATTCTACAATCAGAAAGTAGTGGCCACAGTCGTGTATGGCGCGGAGACAAAACGTTTGGAGACCTGAATCATTTGGGCTTCAACTAGAAGGGATGTTCTGGAACTGTGTTCTCTCCTTGCCACTAACCCAACCTATGTGTATAATTAGACACAAACTAGATCTACTCTCTCTCAATAGTATCTATACTAGGAAACTATGTTCCCTATGTAGGAAATGTTTGCTATCTACTTACCCAAGATCTTTATTACATATTCTGTCCGCATATTTAACGTCCTCCAAACATCACTTTATAGCAACATGGAGAAAAACTATGGACACCATGGCAACAGCGGGCATCTCGTCTGAACTTCTGCTAATGAACCCGACAGGCGCCAAACAAAAACATTGGCAGTATGACTGGATCCACACTCGTCAATTATGCATGACATACACAGAATTTAAAAATAATCCATACAGCCAAAAAAGTTCAGTGAACCTGAATCATATCTAGTCAAGTTTCCATCACCTATGTGTCCTTTGCTAACAGACAAGCGAACCCTATATTTGAAACTGCACTTCAAAGAACTTATGATTGTAACATCTGAAATACTGTGTCACAAAACATTTTTAACTAAACATACAGCAGTTACAATCGCAGTTGTAAAATTTCTTTTATTGCTGAATATAGCCCAAAGAACCTAACTCAGCCCGTAATATGCATATTTGGATGATTTTATCAGAAATTATTTGTATTTCTAAGTCAGTACAGAGAACATTTTATCAGGTGCACCTGATTTAATGCAAGTTTTTTTATGTTTAAATATTTTGTACCGTATTTTAAAATGATGTATTTTGTATAGCTTTGAAGCTTTGATTGTAACATCATGAATTGAAAGGGTGATATTTATTTTTTCAACCATTACAATAAAAAATAAATTTAAAAAGCTGTCATTTTCTGCTCATTGCAAGCCTCACGGCCGAAACAAATGTATGTCCAAATTTTATTTAGGACTCCTAATTTGCAAGCATTATACTATTAAGGGGAGTATTGTCACAAATAAAAAAAAACAATTTCACTGTGCATTGTGTGCTCAAAATAGTTGCCTGCTTATATCATTATCTCACACAAATATGTTAAATATAGAAATCTATGTCCATTTTTATTTTGAAAAACATTCAAGAGCTGTTGTGCCGTTTATCCCCATATTGTTTCCTACGAGAGATTTATTTACAGAATGAGGGCGATGCACTCACTTATTGAATTGTTTATATTCTGACTGGGAGAATATTGTATTTATATACAACGATTAATTTACAAACTGAGACACAGAAATGTATTTACAATATGCAGACTGGGCCCAAACGAGGCCACCTCAGATCATGCTGAGTGACCCAAAATACATGTTTGCAGTGTCCTTTTTATTGTCATTATTAGGATATCTATTGGGCATGGCATGGACCTAGCTTCAGCAAGCAATGGAGTGCTTTACAAGTCATTTGGGGACGTATATCCTGAGGGAAGCAGGGACCTAACAAGGGGGGAGATCGAGCGATTTGGCACCAATGGATCGACAAGTAACCACAGGAGGGAGCAGTATGCAGAGTCTGAGGTTAGGTGGAGAGTGCAGGGTGTGTGTGGTCCTAGGCCATCAGGAGAAGACATTCTTGAACAGGTGGACCTTCAGTTCCAAGTTTGGAGAGGCTGCTCTGGTGTTGACAGGGAGGAATTTCTAGAGTCTAAGTCCACAGACCCAGAAGGGTCTTTCTTGCACCACTAGAATAGCAAGTGTGCACATCACATGTCCTTGCTTCTTGTGTCTGTGAGGGATGGTGTGTGTGTGTCTGTGAGGGATGGTGTGTGTGTGTGTCTGTGAGGGATGGTGTGCGTGTGTCTGTGAGGGATGGTGGGTGTGTGTGTGTGTGTGTGTCTGTGAGGGATGGGGTGTGTGTGTGTGTGTGTGTTTGTGTGATTGCATGTTGGGGTATGTTATATGATACTTTATTTATATAGCGCCTACACACAATGTGTTTCAAAGCGCTTGAAAGGAAGGGAGGGAACAAGGGAAAATACAATGACATTCGTACAGGCCATGAACAGTAAGGATGTGAAATTAACTATCGTACTCGGCCTGACGACATTTCAGATAGTGCAAGAGCTAAAAAATAGATAAGCAAAGGAGGGGAGAGTGGGAAGGAAATGGAAACAGACAGGCGACTACCGTACTATGCCTGACGACATTTCAGGTAGAGCTGGAGAAAAACAAAAGGTGAGGCAGAGGGGTGCAGAAAGGGAGGGGAGGAACAAAACAAGCGACTATCGTACTAGGCCTGATGACATTTCAAATAGTGCTGGAGGGGGAGGTAAAAAAAAGTAAGGGCAGTGGGGGGACAGACATGATTGCTATCATATTAGGTCCAGGGACAATTGTGATAGAGTAAGTGCATAGAAGCAAGTAAGAGGAGGAGGAGGAGTGGAGATATCAAAAAGGAGAAGAGGAGAGAACAGAGAGTAAGCAGTCAAAAAGAGTGGAGAAGCAAGAAGGGAGAGCAAATACAATTGCAGAAGTCAGTAGTAACACAATGTTGCAAGCCTGGATACAAGATGAATATGGTAACAGCATGATTTCGGGCCGCCATGAGAAAGGGTGACACACTGTGAATCAATGAAGTCTGTAAAAGTCAAATCCAGCATTGGCCACAAGACGGTGATGGTGAAACCAAAATGTATCAGGACAGACTCTGGCAGAAGTTGTCTTGAGGGAGCCGCATAAAAATGACTTACAACAGCAATGCTGGCATATGTTGTGAACGCAGGCATCATGAAAATGAAGTCAAACGCTTCTGTGCATTGTTGGTGACATAGCATCTACTAGATCTTTTCATGGTTTGACCCAGAGAAACAATAGTAAATTGTAGGACTTTTTAATCCGTTTTTCTAAAAATAAATTTTTAAAAGTGCTTTAAAATGCACCATTTCTGCAGATTATTTTAAAAATGTTCTCAAGAGAAATACCAGATTTCCGCTACTTTTCCTAGGGCTCTCCTGCTATACTTGCTTGAGCTCATCTGTGGAAGATTTTAATGCCCCTGCACTAAAGGCATGTCGCTGCTGACCTTGAATGGTTTACAATGCCATTGCCTCCTCGGGAGCCACCCGACCCTCTGGCATCAAAAGAAGCTCTGCTACTGCCATGTGCACAATAACCTTAATGATCGCACACAAAGGCGGATAGAAAATGTGGCTGCCAAGGAACCCCTTGTTTCTATGTTAGCTGCAAGTTGCAAGATTTGATTTAAAACCTTATCTCTTTCACTTAGTGCAGTCGGCAGCATGATCATCAATCATTAGGCCTAGATCAGCCCGAGAGTCTGTGCCACAGAATATGCTTCTCCACTGAGCTTGGACAGCCCCCTCAGCAAGGCTCTCAGCAGGGCCTCCGCATGTTATGTTACTCTGCTGCCGAGGAGACTGAAGTCTACCCAAGGTATATGTTCCTAGGGTTCGAGATGGAGGTGAAAGATGAATTTTGTGAATTCGTTTTCAAAATCTCCATTTTTAATGGACTGAAGTAAGATAGTTTAACTATATTTGATAAACTCCTCGAAGAGGTTGAAAAAGGTGGGGTTGTAGCATATAAAAGTGATGAAAACAGTGTCTAGAGTATGGTGGTTCCCTCAGGTCTCCTGTGTTTCCATGTGCTGTTGCGCTGATATTTCTAAGTAGGAGTGGGATGGGTGTAGTGACTGGTCAGCACGGCACTGGTAGCTAAACAGAGCGGGAAATACAGTTCAGGCGCCAACAAGTCATGAAATAGTTGCCATGAAATAGTTGGCCCTTTCTTTTGCAGGCTGAACACGATAATGCACTTCTTGATTGGGGGAGGAATTGTCATGTCGGCTGTTCACGTGACACCGAGCAGTTACGCTGCAGACTGGCTAACAAATTGAGGAGCACAGAGTTGTGGGAGTGAAGTGCTGTCCTGGAGGCTAAATCGCATCCTCCAATGTCTACAGACCCAATCACTGGGAATAACTGCAGAGAAACAAAGTCATGGCGCGCCTAAATGACAGGTAATCTACAAGCCTCTCCATTAGAAGGCCAAGCTTAGAGTGCAACGACTGCAAAAACTGGCAGCTAGACGGCACCTTAACCTGAAAAGAAATAATGTAGAATCTGCCCCGAAGAGTGGCACCAGGGGGAACGCTAAGCATTTCCCCCTGGGGTATTTTAGGCACTGCACAGGCCAACGAGCTGGCTGGCGCATAGCGCGCCCACAAGGGTATTTAAGGGGGCAGGGAAGGTTCAGGAGCAGGCGACGTTTAGGACGAGCGTTTGTCCTGGTCGCCTGCTCCAGAGCCTTCCCTGCGTCTTGTGGGCCTGATAGTCTTGGGTTAGCAGAGGTGAGGTGTGTTAGCATAGTTAGTTGGTGGCGGGAGGGTAGATATAATTTAGCAGGAAATATGTTGTATTATTTTAAAGCAGAGCATAGTCGGGGGTACCGTAGATAAGGTACCCCCCCTTACCTCAGTGTTGCTGGCAGCTCCTTTTCAGCCGTCTTGCGGGTAGCGGGTGAAGGGCTCTGGTGTGTAGAGAGTGCGTTAGGGATTTTCCAGCTGTCCGTGTGTTCGGGTGGGCGGCGTTAGGTGATTTTCCTTCGGGGGATGTGCGGCTCTGGGCGGTGGGGGCGCCAAGTTGGGTGGAGTAAGCACTAGGCAGCCTTGCTGGGAAGCACGTGGTAAACAGGAGGGCTCAGGAGGCTTGAGGTCTTTGGGCAGCGGATTTTGTGAGGAGTGTGTGCGGTGACGTATAGCAGCCACCAGGGGCAGTGTGGAGCCCTTAAAGGGCCGCAGACTGATTAGAAAAGGATAGCGCCTTTCTTTTGAGGCCGGGAAGAAGTGGTGTTACGCTCCCTGGTGCAGTGTTTGAGGGCAATCCGGGGGGGCGGGGCTGTAAAAAAAAAAAAAATTAATTATATATAGATATATTTAACTTGGGAGTGAAGGAATCTGAGGGCCTGAGTGCTTTTCGCAGAGGAGACATCAGCCTGCTTTACTGCTATGGTGGCCAGGCAAGAGGGGACTCGAAAGAAAATAAAGGTTTAAAAAGGTTATAATAGGCAGACAAGTATTAATTGAGCGGGCCAGGTAAATCTGACAGGCGGTCAGTTGCAAGTGGCAAACCTGGTTGTATAGTTTCAAGAGGCCATTATCGGTATTATTACACTGGGTTTTTAGGAGTTTCGAATAGAAGCTTCCTTGCTTTCCTAGCACTTTAAAGGGGAGAAAGGCTCGGGGTTAGTCAGGTGGTGCAGAAGGGCGTTGTGCAGGTGCACAATAGCGCTGCTTAAGCAGGATGATCGGTCAGGGTGCAAAAAAGAAGGGACTGGTGGATGCCAAGGCCCTGAGGTAAGCCTTCGAGATCATTAGCAGGGCATCCAAAGCCCAGCTGGAAGGGGCTGTAGGGGAGGTTACGGGTGAAGGGGTGGTCGGTGGAGAAAGGCCACAGCGGCAGATGGGGCTCTCGCGGCAGTGGTGGCATGTAACCCCGCGGCGGGCAGAGGTGAGGTTTGGGAGTCTCGGGGTAGGAAGATGAGGAGGGAGAGTGGACAAGAGCATCCAGGGGGTGCAGTTAGGAGAGGGGGCAGGAAGGGGCTTGGGGGAAGATAACCAGATAGAGGAAGGGGCGGTAGGAGTTTGCAAAAAGGTGCAGGGAGGGTGGGGGTGATGGGGTGCAGAGAGGAGCCACAAGGCAGAGGGGCAAGGGAGGAAAATACCTGCAGAAGAGTGCAGGTTGGAGGAGAGAGCGGTCCCCTTCGATTAGTGAGGTAAGGGAGGGGCGCGGTATGCCCCTCCCCCCCGGCTAGGAGGATTCCGGGCAGAGGGCACAGAGCGGCCCCTGCTATTTCAGAAGTCGAATATGGAGAGGGTTTAAGAACGGCCCCTTCACAAAATTCGCAAGGACAGTCTCGAGGGCACAGCACTGCCCCTAGCAAGAGGAACACAGGGTGGAGGAGAGGATCCCTCGTCCGAGAGAAGAGGACCAGGAAGGGGTTTCTGCGGCCCTGCCGAGAAGACGCAGACAGAGTGGCAGGGCGGACGCCCCGGGCTCACAAGAGGAGGATCTGCCCAGCCCGAGCATGTGCTTGCAACAGCAATGGTATTACATGGGTGATGAAGGGGTGGAAGAATACTTGGGGCAGTGGGAGGATGACGGGTACAGTGCTGTAATGAGGAGGGGGAGGGCGAGAAGGGGCCTAAGATGGGAAGGAGAAAGACAGGCGCAAGGGGACTGGGGGGGCAAGAGGTTGGGGCGATAACTGGCTGGGTGAGACTATTGACATGTTTTGTCCCTGCAGCAGGAGCCCAGTAAGGAAGGAGATGAGGAGCATCGGAGTGGAGGCCAGGCTGCAGACGGGCAATGGCAGGGCAGAAAGAGGTGAGCGGAAAGGGGACTGGTCAGCAGCATGGCAGAGGGGGGACACGAGGTTGGGGCCAAGGAAAGGGACAGGGTGGCAAGGAGTGAAGAGAGAGATTGGCGTGCAGGCTATGGAGCCTTGGTGGGGGAGAAGGAGATTTCTTCGGTGGAGGTGCACACAGACAGGGTGATTGAGCCCTTGGCACCCGGGGTACAGGTTACAAAGGACAAAGATGCAGAGGGAAAGGGAAAGGAGAAAAAGCTGCCATACATGGGCATTACGAAACCCCTGGAAGCACATTTGATGACGACAAAGGATAAGATATGGGCAGGGGAATTGGTGGACGTGTTCAAGCTGCTTCATAGGGAGGTGAGAGCCAAAGAGGGTTCTAAAGACGAGGAGAGGGAGCTGGCCTTGTGTCGAAAGGTACCGGTGACGATCGTGAATCGGACGTCAGCTTTTATTGTCTATGCAAGTGTCTATTGTGAGAAATTCCCAGAGAGATGAATGGCTCTTTTGAAGTACACGGACGTGATTAGAAAGGCATTCATGAGTTTCGGGGGCTTCGCGTGGGTGCGTTATGATGAAGAATTTAGGGCGAGGAAGGCAGAGGAGAGCCAGGCAGTCTGGGATGAGATAGATATGGATCTCTGGCTGCAGTGGATGGCACCGACGAGGCCAGCTCCGACATTGCACACAGCGAGTGGTTTGCCTGTGCCTTTCCGGCCCTTTCTTGGCTGCCCCGCCCATGAGGGGGCGGGGTGAGGAGGCAGAGGGCAGCCCTCAGCGGCATGCTGGGCCTTTAATAAGGACGGCTGCACAAGGACGGTATGTAGGTTTAGTCATGAATGCAGTATGTGTGCAGGGAGACACCCAATCACTCAGTGTTTCCAGCAGGGAGTTGTGGGGAAAGGCTTTTACTCCATTTAAAGTGGAGGTGTTGGAGAAGTGGCTTGAATTTTATCCGGACATGGAGGGGTCAGAGATCTTGGGAGATGGTTTTTATTATGGTTTTAGGTTGGGTTATCAGGGTCCAAGGGTGCGGCGTTGGTTGAAGAATTTGAAGTCTGCCAGAGAAAATGTGGAAGTGGTAAGAGAAATTGGGCAAGGAGATAGCAGCGGCTACGGTGGTAGGGCCATTTGCTGATCTGCCAGGGGATTTAGTAGTATCCCCACTGGGCGTTGTTCCCAAGAAGGTCCCTGTGGAATTCAGGTTAATACACCATTTGTCATGGCCAGAGGGCATGTCAGTAAAGGATTGTATTGCTCCGGAGGAGTGTGGGGTTGCATACGCAAGTGTGGATCAGGCGGTGGGTCCAGTGAGGAAGGTGGGGCGCTGGGCTTTCAAAGCCAAGTGTGATATTAAGATGGCTTTTTTAGGTTGTTGCCAGCGCACCCGGAGGATTTCTGGCTGCTGGGAATGCAATTTGAGGACTGCGTCTACATAGACAAGGCCTTGCCAATGGGGTGTGCAGTTTCCTGTGCTTTGTTCGAGTATTTCAGTTCATTTTTGCAGTGGGTTTTTTCATACAGTTCTGGATCGGAAGGTGTAATGCGAACAGATGGGAGAGTTGGGGGTGCCGTTGGCAGAAGACAAAATGGAAGGAACGGCAGTGGTGTTGACCTTTATAGGGATCGAACTGGACTCAGTGGCCATGACCACGTGCTTGCCGCACGACAAGGTGAGCAGGCTGGTAGGTTTGCTGGAAAAAGCGGTGGGGCTCGGAAGATGACGCTAGTGGAGATACAGAGGCTGGTGGGGCATTTTAATTTTTCAAGCAAGGTGGTGGCCCCAGGGCAGACTTTTTGTAGGAACATGGCGTCGTCTATGGCGGGAGCAAAGTGCCCACAGCATCGAAAAAGGGTGTCAGGGGCAGTTCGGGAAGACTGTAGGATTTGGTTGCGTTTCCTGGAGAGTTTTAATGGGGTGTCCATGTGGCTACAAGGGGACCCGGAGTCTTGGGAAGTGCAGATATTCTCAGATACAGCAAGTGCGGGGGGGTTTGGAGTGTTTTGGGGAGGCAGATGGTGCGCTGAGAGGTGGTCATTGCGTTGGATGAAGGAAGGGAGAAGCATAGCATTTCTGGATTTTTTTCCTTTGTTGGTGGCAATGGAAATGTGAGGGAAGGAGTTGCATAACAGGAAAGTGAACTTCAACATTGACAATAAATGCGTGGTTCGTGTAGTGAACAGGCAGTCGGCATGGGACCAGAGGGTGGCAAGGTTAATGAGGTAGTTTGTTTTGCGTTGCATGGAATGGAATGTGGTGTGGTGTTTAGAGCAACACATGTGCCGGGGAAGGATAATGGCATCGCTGATGCATTATCTCGTTTTCAATGGCAGAGATTCTGTGGATTGGCACCAGGAGCGGAACAGGAGGGGCAGCGGATCCCAGAGGAGCTGTGGAAGATAGGAAGTTGAGAGCTCTGTCTTTAGTGGAGGGTTCGCTTGCCCCAGCATCTAGGGAGGCATACAGGAGAGCATGGGAGGATTTCATAAAAGGGGGAGCTCGTAGTTGGAAGGGGAGGGGGATGCGGAAGAGCGGAGAAGGGATGATGTGGTCAATTTCCTCTTGAGGTGTATGGATAAGGGTTGGTCTAAAGCAACTATAGCTGGGAAGATGGCGGGGGTTGCTTTCTATGGGAAATGGTTTTGGGGTTGCCAGCCGAGCGGTGGGGAAATGGCGAGCAGGATGTTAGAGGGATGGGCAAGGGAGACCAAGAGGGGGAAGGAAAGTAGGAGGCCGGTATCGGTGGCTCTGTTGGTCAGGTTGTGCCGGGCTTTGGAGGGAGTCTGCTGGTCGGCTTGGGAGGGAGTGATGTTTACGACTTGCTTTACATGGTTGTTTTTTGGGGCATTTAGGTTAGCTGGTGGGCTAATTGGCCTGCATTGGGAAGATATTTATTTTTCGGAGTTGAGTCTAGACATCAGGATCAAGAGGTCAAAGACGGATCAAAAAGGAAAGGGCTGTTGGGTTTTGCTGGGTTGGGGCAGTAAGGAATTGTGCCCGGTGAGGACAGGTTTGGCTTGGAAGGAACTATGTCGGGGAAGGTCAGGTTTGGCTATTTGGCATGAGGCTGGGGTGGCAATATCGGCAGCCCAAGTTTTGGGGGATCTAAGGAAGGTGTTGGTAGCGGATGGGGAAAAGGCAGAGGAGTTTGGAACTCATTCGTTTAGAATGGGTGCGGCATGTGAAGGTAGTCTGTTGGGCTTATCGGAGGATAAGGTAAAATGTTTGGGTCAGTGGCGGTCCGGAAAGTACAAAGGGTATATTAGGGACTTGGGAAAAGGGGCTGTTTGAAATATGGACAGGGGGAGTAGAGGAGGGCTGAATGTTGTGGGGTGGTCGTGACTGGAAAGTGACATTGTAATTTCTTTTTCAGATGCAGTGAGGAGGCCGGGGGAGATGCCGCAGATTTGGATTGTGGGCCACTCTATTGTTAAGTGGGCGGGGAATGAGGTTGAGAAAAGGGTTTTTGGCACCCAACTGGGCTGCAGCTACAAAGTGGCACTGGTAAGGTGGTCAGGTTTAGGGGGGCTTTGTTGGGATCAGCTGCTGCCTATGTTGGCGGGGTTGAAGGAACGCTATGGGTCTCCAGAGGGGGTGATAAATCATGCAGGGGAGAATGACCTAGTAAGATATAAAGGTGTGGCTATGCTGAGAAAAATGAAGAGGGATTTGGTATGGGTCCGGGAGATGTGGCCCAAGGCAAGTGTAGTGTGGACTAAGCTGTTGCTGCGGAGAGTATGGAGGGGAGCGAGAGAGAAGTGAGGGAGCAATAGAACGGGCAAAGAAGGGAATATATAGAGAGATGGTGAAATTTTGTGGCTCGGCGGCAGTGAAAATTTTAGAGCACAAAGAAATAGTATATGAGCACTTCAAGCTTTTCCGGGAGGATGGCGTTCACCTGTCAATTTATGGGAATTTGGATTTGACTTTGCAGGTGCAAGAGATAAGGAGTTGGAATTAGAAGGAAGTTGGTGAGGCAGAAAAAACACCTCAGCAAAATGATGCGAAAAAGGCCTGTTTTGTGCAAAAACAGCTTTTTTTATAAAAAAATATATTTGCAAAAACTTTTATGGTGCCAGGTTCTCAAAACATTTTTTTTACGCAAGAAATGAAATGCGCTAACACATCTCATCACTTGCGCTCAAAAATAGCGCAGTCCAATCCACAAGGGACACCTGAACGGGCACATTTTATATGCACGCCTATTCAGATGGCCTTTTTCACCTCCTTGAGCAAATCAGGGGGCGTTTCTGCCAATTTAAAAGCGCATCCAACATTTCCAAGCAAGATGCACTTTTAAATTTCTTTTAAGGTATGAAATGCTGCTGTGTCGCTTGCATTTCTGTTCCCCAAACAGGATAAAAATGAATTTTTTGGGTCGCATTTTACAGTTGCAGACCCCTGAAGGGCCTGTCCCTGTGAAAGGCGCTGGGAGCTTGCAGAACACTGTCGGGAGAGCACTTCTATTCAAGGTACTACCCATTTTGACCGACAAAAATCGATTGAATGGTACAATTTGACCTATTTGGGCAAGTACGATTTGATCAATTTTTATAAATACTTGTCCCCTGCTTCCTCAAAATTGGAGGCAGGGGACCAAAAAAAAAAAAGAAAATAACTAAAAAGGGACACTGCGGAGTCAGATCCGACCCATGCTAGAGAGACTGATCTGACACCGCAGGGTTGCAGGGGAAGCGGCAGTGACCAAGCAGTTGGGGAGGCAGTGCGGTGGTGGTGGAAAGTACATTTTGGGTTGTTTGGCTGAAGTGCAAATCAATTTGCGGTGAAATTGACCATTGCAAATTCCGCCGCAAATAATTACACTTCGGTCAAACAACCCAGAACCCTATTCAAAGCAGCTGGCCAGCGCACAATTTGCACTACAGCTCAAGACTGTGGAAATGCGCCGGTCACATTTGAGAATAAGGTGACCTGTTCATTTCCAAAAATGGGTTGTCTAAAAATAGCATATCCTCGGCTTTATATTTAAATGCCCCATTTTTTGAGGATCTGGGTCAAAAACTACATTTAAAAAAATGAAATTGTCACACTAGGAGAGGGAAAGGATAGAGAGGGAGAGGGATGGGTGAGATGTGAAGTGATAGGCAAGAAGGCAGAGGGAGAGCAGTGGGTCAGAGGAGAAAGTAGTGCACAAGAGAGCAGAGGAAGCAGTGATGCGGTGGGCCAGAATTCTGAGAGTGAGCGGAGGTACAGAAAGTAGAGGGGGCGTGTGGTCAGTGAGCCAGAAAGCAGAGCGGAAGCGGTTGGCCAGAAAGAGGCATTGAGCTGCAGATTGGGAAAAAGGATGAGGGAAGAGTGCAATAGAAAGGATGCAAGATGCAGAAGCAGCACAAAAGAATGAGGGACTGTATATTGCAAGAGGAATTGTAGAGTGTAAGGTGTGAGTTGGGAGTATGATTTGAAGTGTGGCAGGGGAGTGCAAATTGTGACTTGACAGTGTGAAATAGCACGTGAGTATTTGTATGACAGAGAAGTTCAGGAATGCAAGTTGTAATGGGGAGTTGGTGAGATGTGTGATGTGTGTTGGTGAGAGGTGTGTGGGTGTTTGGGGGATTGGAGAACATAGAAGGGGGACTATTTTCCGCATTACAACTGATAATGATCAATTTAGTTAATATTAGTGAATAGGCATGCACATTAAACCAAAAATGTAGCCAAATCAAACACTGTTCTGCCAAGCCAGAGACATCTGGGACTCTTCCTATTAAATTAATACAAAAGATACATAATAATGATACCCTGGCTCTCTTGGAGCCTTGCACTCTGCCTTTTTCCTGCAATGTGGCAAGCTTATACCCTCCAGTTAATAAAAAATATGTCCCATAAAAATCTTGCAATAAATAAAGCTTTGTACCGCAATATTTGCCATTTCATGCCGCAAAATTTGCCATTTCATGCAGCCAAATCCTGGAAGGTCTGAACAAGAAGTGAAACAGTCTGAGAAAAAAATTAAACTGAACCTTGATCTGTTACATTGTAGCATGAGGCAAGGACAGCGATCTAAGGATCCAGCAGGCAAACCTTGATCAACCGTGTTGATTGGAAGGACAATTTGAAATGAAACGTGTCCCGGCAGCATCTTATCCTAAATAGCATAGAAGTGGTATGCTCAGCAAGCCAGTAAACCGGGTTTAGGGTGGGACGTTTGAGGCGTCTGGATCCCTGGGCTGTAAGCTCCACCTTCTGCATGCATGCCATCAGAAGATATGTATGCACAAGCAAAGCTATCCACAAGTACCCCATAGGCCTATGGCAGGGGTCTGCAACATTTGGTTCTCCTGATGTTTTGGACTGCAACTTCCATCAGCCCCAGACAGCATAGCCAATGATGGGAGATCATGGGAGTCGTAGTCCAAACCAGCTGGAAAGATACAGGTTTGCGACCCCTAGCCCAAGCGTGCTGGAGCTTGCAATGATCAAGGTGTCAAGGGCACGTGTGGCATAAGTCTAGTGGGGGGTTTAACGCTAGCATTCAGACACTGGTCGTTTTGTTGCCCACAATCTATTTACAGAGAATATTTCGATAAGCGAGTGCACAGGGACGCATCTTCCCGCAGAAGGCAGCTTTAACCCAGATGTGACAGATCTGAAGGGGGTAGAATAGCGCCATGTTTTAACTAGTGCATCCGCAGCTGAACGGGCTGATAACAGATCGCACGCCGAGGGCCGTTATAACTCGATGCGTCCTAAATATATGTCCGCGTGCGCACTACTCCATCCAGGCATCTGGCTTTATCAATATGGACCATATGTGAGAAGACATCAAGGCAAGGTCATGCGCTCATCCTTCCCAGATGGCGCGCGCATCAGGATGGTATTAAAAGAACTGCACACGTTTTTCAGAAAAAGTCTCAAGCACAACTATAGTGCGGCAGAATGTCTAGATTGTAAGTCTGGTTGGGCGTACAGTTCATTGGAGCTAAGTGGTTCCATGAATTCTAAATGGCTGCGCTGATCAATGAGGCAGGCTGCTTGGACATTCATCTTAAAACGAGTGTGGTTTGTGGGCAGCCGGAGACGCAGCAGATGCACTTTAATGGGGTGTGACTGCCTCCTGTCCACCAACTGTGCATGCAACCTGCCCTGTACTGTGCAATGAAAAGTGGAACCTCTGCGCACACACAGCCCAGCGAACGGGTGTCTTTCAATTGAAACTGAAAAAAATCACCAATAGACATTGCAAACTTGAAATGCTGGAAGGACGAAAAGATGCCGACTCCGCCACAGCTAAGTCCTCATTAGCATCGTTATTCATCATTAGCCCTGACAGGTAACTAACAGGGACAGGGACAGGGCCAGGAGAGCCATACACAGATCACGCGCAAATCTATCCCCTAGGAAACCCATCTCAACAGCCACCCCTGCAGGACTTCAAGTGGGCCAGAGCCAAGCCCCAGCAGTCTCAACAAAGGGCTCCCGAGCCCTGGGCCCATTCCCTGACTAGCCCCAGCCACGCTGACACCTGAGGCAGCCCGTGTAGCCAAAGCAGTGCACGGTTACATGGGTAGCCTGCAGGTGTCAGCACTTCAGATTGGAAAAAAAAGGCATTGCCTTTTCTTTTTTTATAAAGTGAAGTACTGACACCTGCAGGCAGCCCGTGTGGCCTGGCTTCGGCTACACCGGCTGCTTGATGACTCTGTACTCAGAAATAGGAGGAGGGCTGGACGGACCAGCTCTATCGTTTCTACCCCTTTAATCATGTGGTTAAAGGGTTTTCATGCTGCCTGATAACTCTTTACTCAGAAACAATAGGAAAGCCAACCCTCCTGCCCTCCTCCTGTTTCTGAGTACCGAGTCATCACGCAGTAAACAGACCTAGGGGTGGACTGGCCTACAGGGAAGCATGTTTGCTGCTGCTGAAAGGAAACTGGCGGGAACATTTGCCTACTGAACTACTTGTCATCGGCACTGCGAGCCTCCTGGGACTCTTGCAGGCTCGTTCCCACTACCTGGAGGAGCTGGGGTTTAGCGGCGGTCACGTGAGCTGTCACGTGACATTATACGGCTTGAAAAACCCACCCCAGCCACCCTTGCGGCGTTAAGCCCTACTGCAGAGTAAAGGGCACTGCATTTTATATGTGAAGAGCTGTTTTGCTGCTGTTTGGCTCTGGGTGGCACTGATTATTGGAGGTAAATAGGCAAACTCCTGGTTCAGTAACTGTAGAAGTACATGTTGGACTACTGTTGCATTTAATCTGTCATTGGGGAGGAGAGATGGATTAAGCCTGCTTCTGAAGCCATCAGGCGACTTTGAAGCTGTTGTAATATATCATATATACATTCTACATGAACTTGTGAATTTCGATAAGTATTAATTGTTATATACATTTTAAGCATATTGCTTGCCTATCCACTCACTCTATACATACTAATTTTTATTTTTTGTGTAGAGGAAAGCATATTTCGTTTGAGGTGCTCCTTTTAACATTAATAAGCTTTTAATCAACTATACTTTTAGTAAGTAAAATCATGCCATTCACACTGAAGACAGGAATGCCAGCAATAAATTTAACACTAGTTAAAGATGGAACAAGAGTAACTCACACTCCTGTGGTTGGTGTCACGGTTACTCCATCAAGGCAGCAAAAGAAACAATCTGTAATCCACATGGTCATCAAGAAAATGGCAAATAAAGCTAAAAGTCCTTTGCTTACCAGAGGATGCAATATTCGTAAATATTGCAATTTGGGCGCTGCCACTGATATTAGAGGAAGTGAAAGGCTCCCAATCAAAGTGATGTCCAATACACTTGCTAATTTCCACAATCTAAACACCCGTTTGGACTTTGAAGTCGATGCTATCAAAAATAATGCCCCAATAATTGAGTGCACAAAAGGTGTAAGCACGATTTCAGACATTACAATGGAAAATGAAAGCAAACGCTGTGAGAACGATATTCAAGATTTAGGCAACAGACTTAGTACAATTGTTGAAAAGTCCCCTGAAGTCTGTACTATAGCTGCTCAACACAGACTAAGGGAGGCCTATTAAAACACACACATAACTGGTAAATTAGATGAGGGTGCTCTCAATTTTATGAACCAGTCTGGGATGTCCTCAAGTGAAGAAGAAGTGGTCTTTGTGCATTCTAAGGCAGGTGATCTCATGCAGGTTGATGATTTCTCACCAGTTAGGATGCAAAACTCAAGCAATCAGGTACCAACGGAAGTATCTAATGGAGTATGTGATTCGCAAATTTTGACAAATAAGAGTCCTCGGATTGCTCATGACTCCTCACTAGGCTCTGACAAAGACCTCCCTATAAGTCCCTCATCATTTGTCCTACCCACTCCAAGACAAGTAAAAAAATCTTGGGAAGGACATATTGTTATGGGACGTAGTAATACGCACTTGGAGGAAAGTGTTCTATAGGGTGAAATGAGCTCAACCCTTTTGACAATGAACTCGGCCATACTATCTTTGGCTAAATTATATGAAGCCATGGATGCAAAAATTAATCATCAGACGATACTGTTGACCAAATTAACAGATAAAATTACTGAAAGAGCGGATGTGACTAATCCTAGAACCTGTGAACCACAATTTGAGATCTTTAGGCACTGTAGTACAAAAGATTCAGAGTCGCAAACTGATTACCTGATTACCACTGACAACCAAAGACAAGTGCAGTCCAGTCACTTTGTTTTTGGTAAATGCAAAGTTGTAATAAATGGGAGCTTAGAGTTGATAAACATTTGTCTTTCAATTCAGGGAGGGACTATGTTTCCTCAATGCTACAATATGTCTCAATTAAACAATCTGTCCAAGGCCAAAGCTATAAACATACACACACATTTGATATAGAGGTGAAAGATAAAAAAAATCAGAGTTACGTCATCAAATTCGCATGTTAAAGCAATTACCCAAGGAGGAAAGAATGTTAAAAACTAAGCAACTCCGTACGAAATATAAGAATTGGCAAAAAGGAAGGAAAGCATTGTGCCTTTCAGAGAGACAGTGAATTTATGTTAGGAAAGATTGCTTCCAAATCAAAAGCTGAAATATGGGGAGTATTAAATGAAGCTACATACAAGGACCAAAATTCTATTCAGGTAAATTCCATTTCAGCTGAAACGTGGTGTACGTATTTCAGCCAGATATATCAATTCTCTTCAAGAGATAGTCAATCTTCCCTTGGAAGAGAAAATAAAAACTGGAATCATCTATTCACATTTGACTGGGATGACATAGTAATGCATATAGCAAAACTTAGTAGTTTGAGAGCTGCGGGTCCAGACGGACTTAGTAACAAGATGCTTAAGGAGAATCCCAACATATGGTCAAGCATTCTTACACAAATATTTAAAGAAGTAATGAAAACTGGGGTTGTGCCTCCCTCATGGAGAAAGTCCACCCTTATACCATTATATAAAAAAGGTAACAGATTAGATCCGGCCTCTTACAGGCCTATAGCTATCCTCGACTGCCCGGGAAAAATGTTTGCATGCCTAGTACTTCGCGAATTTAATGTGTGGCATGATAAGGGATTAAGAGATCCATGGCAAACAGGATTCGTTAAGGGTCTAGGCACAGGGATCAATTTGTTATGTGTAAATGCAATCATCGCTAAGTACGCCAAACTAAAATCTCCTTTAAATGTGGCTTTTGTAGATTTTAGAACCGCTTTTGATGCGGTTTCCAGGAAACTTCTCTTTATGAAGTTAATGAAAAACAACTGCCCCTGGAACCTTCTTAAGTGGATCATTGACCTACATTTTCCAACCACACTGCAAATTAGATTATCCAACAATGGGAGTTTATCCGACCCGATATTCAGTTTCAGAGGTCTCAAGCAAGGATGTATTCTTGCATCATCTATTTTAAATTTTTTCATCCTTGACATTGGTAAAGACCTTTATGACATCACAAATGACTCCCCGAAGTTGGGCTTGTGTGAGGTTCTATGGTTGTTATATGCCGACAACCTTTTGTTGTTATCCAGAATGCCAATGGGTCGTAGAAATATGCTTTGTGCTGTGGAAAAATATGCAATACATAACAAAATGACTATTAACACCAAGAAAACTCAAGTGATCCAATTTGGCAGTTGTGGGCAAAAAACTAAAAAATTGAGTGGAAATTGTATGGAGAGACTGTTGAAACTGTAATTGAATATGTATATTTGGGTTTAAATATCAGCAACAATTTGTTTGATTCCCCTTACTATTCCAGTCTACATCGAAAATGGAACAATCTGATATCCCAAGCAAAAATCATCAGGGGTAAATATTGTAAGCTTACCATTGCTCCTCTTCTAGTTTTCTATAAACAAAAAGCTATGCCAATTCTGTTATATGGAGCAGAAACCAAACCAATTCAAAACAGCGGTTTTTGGGATAAAAAGGAGGAGTTCTACTGGAGAGCTTTGTTATGCTTACCTTCATCCGTTCCTGTTGCCCTAATAAGGCACGAGTTAGGGTTAATATCTTTATATGTGAACTATAAATGGAAAGTGTGTATGCTTTATAGAAAATGTGTCCTAGAGAAAAATAGAAATGGTCTTGTTGTACAATTGGCTCATTATATACAAAACTCTAATGATGTCTACATTCTTCAATGGAAACTACAGGTGCAGAAAATTATGCAAATTGCTGGCATAACTAACAACCTACTTATCCATAACCTGGACAAGGCTAAATGTAAAATGTGGGAGATGGATTGGATAGAAAATAGAGAATCGTGTCACAAGTACAAAAGTTTTGTTCAAAATCCATTTGCCCTTAAAGCTTATGGTAATACTAAATTGTATCTCTTAAAAACTCCTAGCACTATCCATCGCACCGGCCTTATTCGATTAAGATTGAATTTATGGCACACGAGAGTTGTAACAGCTAAATGGGCCAAGAAAACAGTGGCGACCATTACATGCCGGTTCTGTAATATTGAGGATGAATCCTTAGAGCACATCTTTACAAAATGTGATGTGTTAAAGCATTTAAGAATAAAGCACTTTAAAACCCTATTTGAATATAAACTACACATAGGTCCAGAAGATCTATGGAAGTATATATTCCATGTATATTCAAAATCAGTGGGGTATGCGTCGATACATTTTTTAAATGAGATAAAACCTGGTAGAGATGATGTGGATAACAAAAAGGAAACGTTCCAATAGTGGTAAAATGGTTAATAAGATGTAAATGGTGTAAAGTTTTCTTATTGAGATTTTGACCTGGCTATTCAGAAATTTTAGAAAAAGTATTGTTTTATATTTTTGTAATGATTAAATTTGTAATAATTGTTAAATTTTATCTTAATGATAAATGTAAAGATGTAATTATCCTGTTTTGAAAGGTTGAGTTTCTCAACCATATCAAATAAATTAAATAAATAAAAAACAGGGAAGTCTGCAGATTTCCAGGTAGGCCTCTGCACCCTGGGCCTCTTTTGGTTTGTTACCGATTTCTTTTCAAAATGTTCTCAAATGTGTAATATGGGGCCACATTGAAAATGATTTCCAGGGCCCCTTTTGCTTCCCAGTTCACCCCTGGACAGACGTTTCATTCTAGGGACCTGCGGTTTTTAACCACGCGGCTCCTTGAATGATAGTGCTGCCTGCTACATCTGAGAGCTGGGGCGCACTGGTGTCACGCCCAGCCCCTCCTTTTGTTTAAAAGAAGGGCTGGGCGCATCAAAGGTAATAATGGCAGTGCGCCTCAGCTCCCCTGCTTTTAGCAGGCCCCCCGCCCCAGCACACACACACACCCTCGATTTAGCATCCCACTTAAAGCACTGCACCCCTGGGACATTCACTCAACACTCCACAGCCCCAGCATCCATCCACAGGCAGGCACATACCACATGACTATCAGCACCCTCACAGGCGTCCGTCCAGCAGACCCAGAGCGCTTCTCCCTCCTAAAGGCACACAAGACACATCGCCACAGCTGCGCAAAGATTTACTATTTACTGAATGCGTCTCAACCTCTCACAGAATATCCTTCACTAATTCCATGTGTAAATAATACAGTGTATTTGTGTTGGATCCGGAAAGAGTCTTTAATACATTTTTTTTTTTAAAAAAGAGCACATTTCCAACACGTTTGTTTACGTTAGCGGTGGCACGAAATGTTCAAATTTCATTGTTTTTGGGAAACGTAAGTTGGGCATTGAGATCCGGCGTTTGCGGATCTCTGTGCGGTTTTACACCCCACCCCCAAACCAATCGTGAATGCTGTGGCTGCCTCTCATGTATGAGCATGGGGTGCCACAGTAACATGAACCCTCGTGGAGGCAAGTGGGCTACTTCGGGGTTCCAGCATCTCCACCCACATGAGACACTTAGCGCGTGCAGTGCAGACAGGTCATTGTGTTTGCAGCGCAGCGTTGCTGGCGGGTGCAGGAGTGGACTGTCCTACGCACACTTTGTCTCTGCCAGTGAATTATAACTCACCTATCCGACCGGGAAATGCAAAATGACCGCCACGTGTTTCCAAAATAACAGCAGTGGTTGTATCACACGAGAGATGAAACTTCACAAAATGCGCGCCAAGACAACATTATTCATTTTGCTACTCAACATTTCTTGCCACCCCTAACCGTGCGGCAGCGAGATCCACTGTGGTGGTTATACAGTGTATGCCCATACAAGGATCACATAAAAAAGGCACACTTAATTTTCCATAAACAATTCTCAAGTATAAAATGCGATGGTCAAACACCCAACCTACCTGCTATTTTTTTTTTTTTTTTTTAAATTGTTGTTTATTAGTTCGATCAACAAACTTTTACAACTTTCATGGATCAATCATTTTGTATATATATACAGTTAAAAGAACATGAATTATTGCTATCATCTTTCCCGTTCATCAATCCACATTATTTTGGCATATACAATTTTATGCAGATATGCGCACATTTAAACGATGGTTTCTTAAAATGCTCCTCTTGTAATAGATTCCAAGATCTATATTTTTACCAACTTCAATTTTCATATGTGCAACATAGATATGAGTGCTAGCACGATGTAGTTAAAGCTTCATATTTGGTTTCATATGAAGTTTTACAATTTGATACATTATTAAGCGTCATTAACTATGTTTTCTTTTTATAGCTCTTCGTCACATAACAAATGCAGAATCAAGAAGAATTATCATTGATGTGATAAATTACATGGAGTTTTAATGGTAATTGATATATCTGCTAGGCTACCACTGGTTCTTTTTGGTAAAGGTTCTCTAGTTCTTGATTTATACTTTGTAGGAATGTACATAAAGATAGTATGAAGCTCGTTCTAGTCCCCCACATACAAGCTAACCATATCCATTCCTTGCCTGCCTCTGCAAGGACACATGTTTTTTCAATTGTTAGTGTTCGTGTTTTACTAAAATATGGGCAGACTGTAACCAAATGTTTTAGAGTTTCTTTGGTTGAACTATCTTTACAGAATCTGCATCCCAACTCCGCCACTGCTCTCCAATAAGAACTCCAACTTTCAATCCTTTCAAGTGTTAAGGATTGATTCAGTTTGAATCGGAAGTAAGTTTCCCTGGCTTTATCACAGGGAAACTGGATTATATAGGGTTTATGGGGACGTCTTGGGGAGCAAAAGCGAGCTGCTTCTTTATATCCTTTTAGTTCCGCAATTTGAGCTAGAGTTTTGCACCAGTCATTTTCCATCATACGTAATTTTACATGATTCGGTCTCAATTCTAAGTCTACTGGTTCAAGTGCTATTTCATCCAGTAGACTGATCATTTGTGAATAGTATGTTGTGAATGAAGATTTTTCGGAACTGATCATTAGTTTACCCAGATCTTCATACAAACAATTAGGAGGGGGGTATAGCATTTTTGCGAAGTTGGACAATAACCGCCAGTTTCGACGTGCGGATAGTGCGGTAAGGCCAAGTTCTTGTCTTAATACCGGGTTTGGAGTGGATTTGGCCAGACGCAAAGCCCCCTTCCACATACCACCTTGAAGTTGATCAAGATAGCTGTTAATGTTTACAATACAAGTATCCAAGGTAAAGAGAATAACTGATTCCACTTTTAATAGATAGAATTGTAGCAGTGGCAACAATGAGAATTTACAAAATTTTAGGTACACTATTCGCATTTGTGTGGCAAGAGGAGCCGCTTTCTTTTGTAGTGACTCTTTCTACATTATCAAGGATTGAGAATCGGATATAGTATATCCTAAATAACGGATAGCGGGCACTATTGATAATGGAAAATGTTCAATTGTCCAATTTCTAGTATAATTTTTCCTCTTAAGGTTTCTGAATATCACTATGTTGGATTTTTCAACGTTGCATTTTAAGTTGTGTGTGTGACAGTAAGAGGCAAATAGGTCTAGTTTGATTTGGAGGCCTTTGGGCGTGCGGTCAAAGATTACTATATCGTCGGCAAAGGCTAACCAGTGTATTTTTAAATGCCCCAGCCTTGCCGGATAAGATATCTGTTTGTGCCAGATGTCATTGAGACCACATAGATACAGATTGAAAAGCGTTGCCGCCAAGTTACATCCTTGCTTCACCCCGACCTCAATTTTTATTGGATGCGTTGTAGAACCATCATTATTCACTCTTACCAAATAGGTGGTTTTTGTGTGCAGTTTGGAAATTAATTGTATTAGGTACCCAGGTATTTTCATATCGGCCATTTTATTCCAAAGAAGTGCACGTATTATGCAGTCAAATGCGGAGGTGAGATCAATTGATGCCATGTATAATGGTCCAGAGTCCCTTATTTTATGCTGAGCTAGCAGGTGGGCCATAATAGTTGCATTCAACGGTGTACCCATTCTTGCACGAAAGCCAATTTGGTATTTTGACAAAACTCTAAGCTGCCTGATGACTACCTGTAGTTCTCCCAAGAGCAGACTGGCAAACACTTTCGCCGCAGTGTCAATTAACGCAATCGGGCGAAAGTTACCACGCTCTGATCTTAGTCCTTTTTTTATATATGGGGACAATGATGGAGTTTGGCCATGAGACGGGAATGATGGCAGTTTCTAGAATGTTGTCAAACAATTTCTTATAAATTTTGGCCCACAAGGCTGGATTTTGTTTAAGTACACATGGTGGGATGCCGTCCGGGCCAGCTGCTTTAGAGTATTTTAAGTTTAATATTGTGGACTCAATGCTCGAGATATCCCATCGCGCAAAAGAGGGCGCGGCTAAAGACAACCATTTATACTCGATTTTTGTGAAGGCTATGGGGAGAGCAAATTTGTTTTCAAAAAAAGTTCTCCAGACCTGTGAAGAGATCATTGTAGACTGACAGGTGGAAACTGTCAGTGTTCCAGCTCTAAGTAAGGCCCAAGTTGCTCGTCTGTCTCTGTGGCAAAGTGTGTTAAACATTTCTTGATTTAACTTGTTATGGGTAAAATGTTTATGATCTCTGCATTTATTCCGATAGGTGTTTAGAATTTTTTTTTTTTCACTCTGAAAAGCTTCCCACGTAAGAGGAGCTTTCCGGATTTCACGCAGAGCCACGTGTTTTACTCTTTTAGCTTCATTTATGAATTTGGAGTATGGAGGGATAGATTCAACATGAGATTGCAGCGTACGTGACGGCAATAAATTTAATACCTCTGTTATTAATCCCGGTAGGATCTCAAAATCAAGATTTGGAAAATTCCGATGTTGGTATGATGTATAATATAAGGAAAGGCGTGCAGAGATCATATCATTTACCTTATCACACAATTTAGTTGCCCATCGAATAGACAAACCTGGACGATCCCCTGCCAAAAATTTTTGTTGGATGTTCTTATCTAGTGCAGTTAATTCTAGCTTTAAGTTTAGTTGTATCATGCAATGATCACTCAACCCAGGATCATGTATTTTAATCTTGTCGGAGAGTACTTGCAAGCCCCGAGATGTTGCAAAATAATCAATGCAAGTCGCAGTGCCCCCTCTTCGCCAGGTAAAATACTGATCACTACTTTCAAAGGGAATAATATCCAGTTCCCATGATTCGAGAAATTCCTTCCACAATCGCCCTCGATGTCCCGCTTGGTGGGAAAAGGCACGTTGGCCTTAGCTTGTATACAATACGCATTGAAGTCCCCCCCGACAACAATGTCACATGCGGGATAGAGTGTTAAAACTTCGTCAAATACATTGTTTAACTCCTGAAACACAAGGGATTGGTTACACATTGCTGGATTGTGATATAAGCATACCATAAGAGTAGGAGCAAGCTGGAAACCCTTGAGCATGATGAGTGCAGCTAGAATTGCTGTGGCATTAAATACATGTAACACATCTGCATTTAGATTAGTATTTAAGCAGATTGCAAGACCTCCATATGGTCTGCCACTTGTGCCTCGTTTTGCTTTTGATTGAATAACGGTGTATCCGTTCAAGAGAAGTTCATGCTCACACATTGTCTCCTGGCATAGCATAACATCACACTCTCTGCTTGCATTGGCATTGCTAAACCATGATTTTAAATTGCTAAAACCACATGAATTCCAAGACAAGATAGATATGAAAGAGGACGGGTTAGTGGGGAGTGTTATTCATGGCGGGATTCAGCGTGTTATGCAGGGCAGCTAGCCATGACCAGTCCTTGGTGGAGTTTGATAAGCTCATTAGTTGGGCAATTACCTCTGCATTCACCCCATTCTTAACAAGTTCAGGGGCTAAATTGGGCACTTGCTCCGACGGAGATATCAAAGGTGTTTCATTAAATGAGATGGCATCATCAATCGAATCGAATGGATATGGCATTAGGCCAATTGAGCGCAAATCTTCTGTGTATTGCAGAACAAGATTTGTGATAATAGCTGATTGCACCTTGCACACCATACGATGGTTTTGTATTGGCGGCAAGGTGATCCATTCGATATCAGTCGTGTGTAAGGTGCGTAGGCCTGGAATGCGATTAAATGCTTGTAATAAAGCCGATCGATTTAGTCGCTTAGTACCATTCTCAACCATAATTATTTCCCATCCTATAATTGTGGTGGACTGTTTATTCATGTCCCACGTCTCTTCGCTACGTTCTCTTGGTAGTTGTATATCTATTTCATGATGATTTGGGTTTACAATGACTCCCTTACAGTCTTGCAGAGGTGAAAACTTCTTACAAGACTTTCTATCGTTGTCAAGATTTTGGAGCTGCTTAAACTCATCATTTGATGAAACAGCCGCAGGAGCCGGGTCCAGATTCTGTTCTGACTCGTTTGCAACGGAGGCTGTCTCTGATGTCCTTCCTTTTTGCGTGGACTTTTTATCAATGAGTTTAAAAAAATTGGGAAGTTGCGTCTGGGACGATGAGTGGATTTTTTCGTCAGTAGAGACATGCAACTTTTGTAATGGCAATTTTTTTAGGTGATTATTAGATAGAAGTTCCTCTGGATTCAGATCCGTGTCAGAGATTTTTAATAATTCTGGATTCGATGGAGGTATGGATGAATTACTCTTAACAGTTTTTTTCATAGTTTTGGGCTTTGGTTTAGGCTGGGTCAATGAGTCCTCTTGTACACCTTGGGAAGCTTTTTTCCGGTCAGCTTTTCTTTTCAAAGCACGGAAGAAGAGTCTTTTATCTTTCCGTGATATGAATGACCGCTGGGGAGGGGGGGATAAGATTTCATCATTTACATCTAGGGTATCAACCGGAGCAGAGACAGCATCATCGTTGTTTTCTAATAAGGCGGTCAGGGCTGAGGGACTGTTTGGATGTAGAGCCTGCTCCCCCTCCATGCAACTAGCGGAAACCTCCATTTCTTTTTCCCCAGGTTCAGTTTGTATAAGCAGTAATAACTGTTCCAACTTGTCACCATGTGATGCAACTTCCATACATAATTGTGCATGCGTGAGTATTTGACAAGAGATCTCGGGTTTTTGAGCAATAAGTGTTTGCGCAAATGAAACCGGAAATGTGTATGTAGGACAAGGAATATTCGTGTTAGTAAGTTCAATTAGGGAATGATCTAAGTCATCCGTTTGTGTAGTCACAGAGCTATTTTTAAGCTCAGCAGTTTGAGTCGGCTTCTGTACCTCAGGTCCCCGTCTAAGAGTATCAGCAAGTATAAAGCCCTCCAGTTTAGAAATGTTTAGTAGAATTTCAGAGAGTGCTGATTTACAGTCCCTTAATTCATAATGTGTATACTCGTGGCCACGATCTAATAGGTTGAGTATTCGTGTTAGTACTGGATAGGATGCTTCCAGCGATCGCATGTCTTCTGTGGATTCTAAGATGTCAAAGCCTAATGGATGGTTCGATGTTTTTAAGTCGGGTGAATATGTGAGATCAATCACTGGCTGAGAATCATGTGCCAAGGGTGGTGGTGAGCCGTTTATGTCCTTCCTATGTACCACATCTTTGCAATGTATATGGACATCAGCTTTTGCACAGGTGGAATAGGAGACAGGCGTGGAGGGCCCAACAGAGAGCCGTACTCGTTTTTCAAGGGCGGCAAGGACTACTGGAGCTAATATAGAGTTATCAGATGGAGATGAGGGGAGATCCTCAATGGGAAGTTCCGGATCAGGAGTAGCAATGTCCATACGCATGCTCAAGAAGCTTTTGCGAGAAGGTTTGGGCACGGGCGTGCTAGGCAGAGATTCTATGCCTGCAAATGAAAGCTCATTGGAAGACTTTGCAGGAGCTTGAGCACGCGCATACGAAAATGGGACCTCATGTTTAATTAGGTCTTGATCAGTTATGGAGCTCCAGTGTGCCGCGAGACCAGTAGTTTCACTCGGCCCTGGAGTAACACTATTTGCGGTTTCTTTTACAATTTGCATTTTTTAAATATTTTTTCGATTTTTTTTGGAATTTAAATTTTTGGCTGGAGGCGAAATTAGAGGTCGACCGCTACGCAGGCATAAAACCATTAGACCCTTTTGTGCTCCGTTCTGAGGGAGAGCTCATTTCCAGCCCCCCAAGAGGAGTAATACTTGGTTCCCCCAAAATGGGACCTTACATATCCGAAACACACAACACACCACCTCACCGCCTAACAGCCCAACAGCACTTGGAAGGCACTTCGGATGCGCGCGCGTGATGCGCGTGCACCGGAGTAGTTATAGGAAGTGACGCAGGGTGGAGGGCGGGCTGGGAGGCGGCGAGTGGGTGGAGACTGCAAATGCTGCAAAAGAGAGAAAGAAAGGATCCAAGTAAGTATAAAGGGGACGTGCTCTATACAGCACAGTGAGCCGCGGTGGAGCCGCGGCACCAGAATAACAGTCCCAAAGTCCAAATGAAGGAATTACTTGTGACTGAATCCAAGGTGATTGTAGCTGGTCAGTGTTGCGGCAACAGTATTCTTCCACTCGCGGACGGCGAGTTTTACAGGGGACAGCTAGGCAGGCTTCCAAACAGCAGCCCAACGCAGCCCAACAGCACTTAGAAGGCACTTCGGATGCGCGCGCGTGATGCGCGTGCACCGGAGTAGTTATAGGAAGTGACGCAGGGTGGAGGGCGGGCTGGGAGGCGGCGAGTGGGTGGAGACTGCAAATGCTGCAAAAGAGAGAAAGAAAGGATCCAAGTAAGTATAAAGGGGACGTGCTCTATACAGCACAGTGAGCCGCGGTGGAGCCGCGGCACCAAAATAACAGTCCCAAAGTCCAAATGAAGGAATTACTTGTGACTGAATCCAAGGTGATTGTAGCTGGTCAGTGTTGCGGCAACAGTATTCTTCCACTCGCGGACGGCGAGTTTTGCAGGGGACAGCTAGGCAGGCTTCCAAACAGCAGCCCAACGCAGCCCAGCAGCACTTAGAATAGCACCTACCTGCTATATAAAACAAGGTCCATACGGATTCTGGAAAATTGCCACCATCTCAGCAATGACTACACACGCTGCGGTTATCAAGTCAGTATTACTCAATGCATGAAATATAGGGCACGTGATGATCTTCTACAGAACCAGTCTGCGGAAGGGGAGCATAGCGCCCCCTAACCACAGCAATGATGCTCGCCAGGTTCGGTGATATTAAACATGCAAACACGACTGCTAGATGTGTGCAGCGCTTTCTATGTGCATGCGTGTCCGTTGCTTGAAGCGCTACTCCTGCTTGGAGATGAAAATGCCCCCCTTGGAATTATGGGTGCACACGACTTCGCCGGGATTCCTTTTGGGGGCTCACACAGGTTAAAATCGTCTATACAGCAGCTGCATTAGGGAGAGGAGTAGTTTTACCCGGCAAAGGGTTCATCAGGCGCGCACTGCAGCACGTGGTCATCTTCCACCTGAGATGGGGCGCTTCAGCGTCTGGAGGTTCAGTTACTCTAGGAGAGGGATGCCACAGGGGGCGTATCACACGATGAAATGCATTTCATGAATAGGCCATGTGTTTGGAGCCACATCTCAGCAGCAGGGCTGTGCATTTCCAAATGGGATATTCATCTTTGCCAGGTCATAATGAAATCTATATGCGAAGGGCTCCAGCCCAAACCTCCTGTCATGGTGAAGATGGAAACGGTGAAGGAGGAGGCACTCATCAGACCTACAGCTTGCAGGTAAATAGACACCAGGGTGTGCCATACCACTAAGTGATTACCCTGTGTGACGAATCTGGGAAATTCCTCCCTTCTTCCCATGGAGGAGCAAGACCCTCTGAGGCTAGGTGGGGAGCCCGCTAAGCAAAGCCCTCCCCATGGGTCTGCGAAAACCGAACCTGAGTGGGAGTAACTGCCCTCGAGGCGACAAAGACTCCTATTCCTATCAGGACCGCCCATTAGAAATACCTTGTCTGCCTAGATGAGAGTAGAAGACACTCAAGTTATATCCGTCGATAAAAATGCAAAACATACTGACATTGCTTCTGTAACTTTGGCTCTAGTTAATGCTGAACTTTCCCGAAACACAACAGCTGAAGAGAAGCGACATGCGCCCGGGAAGTTTGGCAAAGAGAATAAAGGAACGACCAGTCATGAATGGAGAGAGGGAAATTCTATGCAGAGGCAATCCTCTGATGATACACCGTCCTGGAGGCGCAGAGCCGTGCTGCAGCGCAGAGCTAGCAGTGGCGTGGAGAGACCAAGACGTGGAAGAGAATCGACAGGAGGCTGGGAGTGAGAACTACAATATAGGAGAGGCAGAGACGGGAGAAACCCAGTAGTACCTGGTGGCGTGGCCACCCTGCAGCCGTGGTATTCCTGGGGCCCGTGAACAAGCGCCAAGACCAGAGAGCGATGGAGGAACAAATCCTCCATTCTCAGTGCGAGTACCCAAGAAAGCACTGAAGCGGACAGACTAAGGAAGCCGAATGCTTACTTGACAAAGATGCTGTGGAGAACAAGGAATGGCAATGCTCCCTTGGAAATGACACCCCGCTGGAGAACACCTGAAGACAGTGAAGGTACCAGGGTTGCCCAGGGTGGAGGGAGGAGAGCTAAACAAAACCTTAAAGAGGAAAGAAGTCAGTGGAGTAAAACCACATACGGGTCAGGGTGACCCCCAAAAGACAGAAAATCCTATGGGGTTACAGAAGCCCTAGAAACCTGAGTATTAGACATTGGCAGAGGCTCAAGACAAAGCCCAAAGAGCTAAGAAAGTCAGAGGACCAGAGGGGTCTAGAGAGCCCTTGTGAGATAAGTGGAATATTGCAAGCTATAAGAAAAAGGGAACCTGGAGTGTTCTGTCAGCGAAGCCAAGAGGAGAAACAATGGGAACTGGGAGACCCCCTTTGCATGCAATCAGAACAAGAAAGTGAGCGACCCAACAGGTAGAGACTGATTAAGGGACTCGCCCCCTCCATTTAAAGAAATTGAAACTTTGGGTTTAAGACTTTGGGTTCACATTTTTCTTGATGACCCCCAAGTAAAGACTGAGGAACATTTCTTTGATGAACTGTGAACACGAACATCGGGAGTTTGACAGAAGACATAATGAGACATCAGATTAAGACTGGTATAAAGAAACCTGAACAGTGGGCTTATATTCATGTTATTTTTCTTGAAGTGTTAGGGCCAGATAGTTAATAAGTTTTGGACTGAGGCATACTTTTAATCTCAACTAAAGACGAGCACCCTTAGTTTAGTTTATAGGAAGGGAAATCCATTTTAGCAACAGGAATAGGCAATTTTCTTTTAAGTTAAATAAACATCATTGAAGTGATGTACTTTAGTATGACCCCTCCTTCTGGTTCACCACACGTGTTATTCCTCCCTACATTTTGGCAATTAGGCAAGGGGGCTTTGTTTAGACGCACTGTGTGGATGCTTTGTGTATTTAAATGGCCCCTTTTGTAGAGGTCAAAGGCACGCTGGGTTTTGTATAGGAACCCGTCTTTGGTTAAGGTGGGTCGGCCCCTGTTGTGACTGGTGCATGGCCCCCACAGTTCCTTCTTCTGGGTGGCTAGTCCACCATGTGGGACTACCCTGCTGCACTACACCTAGCCCGTGCTAATAGAGTTGGCCTTTGGCAGCCCCTGCGTGGGTGTGGGCTTGCCCGCCATCACCACCAGGACTCACAGCCTCTTAACCATCTTCTGGGTGGCTTTGGAGGGGCCATCCATGAACACTGGTGTGCCTGCAGCGCCATCGTTTCCTCAGCGGGTATCCCCATTGCCATTTGGATGCCATGTTCATCGCGGTGGCACCATCTCTGGCCTCGCAGGCCGTAGTCCGTCTGGGAGCTCTGGCAAGCCTGCCGGAACTTCCAGCTTCACCGGGGCTGCTCCGCCGTGGCAACCTGGGACTTTTCTTTACCCAGTTTGCCATGACGAGGCTGACAGGGACTTAAGCACTCACTGTGCTTCACACAGGCTGCCCAACAGGACAGCCCGCGACTTCTCTTCAGGTTAGGCAGGTTATACACAGTGAAATTGAGTTATCCTGTAACCATCTTTGTAAAGCTTGCATAATTAGATGTTTGTTTATAGAAATGTAATAGAGTGCATTTGTATGGATCTGGGCTCTGCATCAGTTGCAGCTGTGGCAAATAGGGTTGGGTTACATACAATATGTCTGCAACAAAGCCCTGGGAGTTCTCCCCACTTTACCTCCCTGGCTGCCCGACTTTGCTGATGGGACTGCCTCGCCGGCCACGAGGAGGGCCATCACAGGTCAACGCCAGGTTGCCCTGTTTGGGGCGATACCCCCCGTACATGGCCCAGAATGGGCAGCTCTTTAGCCCGGGCAGAACTGTGCAAGCTGTCTGAGCCCTTTTAATGTAGATGGGGCTGTCGGTTTTGTCCCCTTGGTGGGCTTGCACCCGCCAATGCCCTGTGGAAGCCCGGGCTGCTCCAGGCACACAGCTCAGGTCCACGGTTACTAAGCCAGGTCGCTGGGCATATGCCGCCCAACTGTGAAAGGTCCTTAGGCCCTGGAGCGCCACCTGAGGCCGCAGCTCTCTCCAAGGGAGAGGTTTCTTCTTCCTTTCTTGCCCTTTTCTTCTTTTTCTCTCCCTCTCTGGTTTCTTCCCATCTTCATTTTTCTCTCAACTGCTCTTTAACAGTATTTTCCCTTTCTTCTAGAATGCTGAGCTCTGTCCCTCAGGATCTTTTTTTCTTTTAACATTCCATCCAGTCGTTTGGTGGGCTGTATGGATAAAACCATCACAGTAAACACACATGTCAATAAAAGCAACCCTGGTGTCTTCCTTTCTAGCGGGCCCTTATTTGCGCCAATCAGAAACATGCGTCTATCAGGTATACTAACATTCTCTGTTTGGTCTGATAAGTTTGCAAGCCTGGTTAGTTATATTTAGCAATAAACCCATAACTCTATTATTATTATAATTTTTATTTCATAGAACCTTTGTGCTCTAGTACAGACATACACTATATATACATATACTATTACCCAGTCTAAAGCCCAGATCTGCAGTGCTGCAACGAGTATTCAGTGCGTTTATATTCTGGAACACGTGTTACAGATGGACAGTAGAAGGGTTGGTATCATTGGACGTCGTAGAGTTGTGAATGGAGTGTCGCAATGACACTGTTCAAATGCATTCGCACTTTATGGTGGCTGATTGTGGGATCCATTTGGGGGTCCAGGATGTAATACACTGTACATGCAACATTGTTTCAAGTGCTATTTATAGTTAATTAGCCTGTATAGACAAGAGGGAGTCCTATTGGATGTATTGAAATGCAAGGTGCACTTTCGATACGTACTTTGTCATTTTAAGAGCTGTTTATAACGGGTTGTTATTATTCTGCCTGTATGCACTTACACTTAACGTTGGTCGATTGTGGGACACATCCTGTGCCTAAGATGCACTGGTGCAACACAACGTCTGAAATCCCATACCCATCAGACCAGCCCACGTAGATAAGAGGGCGTTCCATCAATTGTTTGATATGCACTTTGCACTTTAATTAGAATTTAATCAGCAAATATAGAGGTATTATCTGATTGGCCTAGCTCCTCCTAACCGTTGAGATGGGATGCAACTATGTGGTCCGGCGGTATTGTAAAATCCTGGGGAATGTCAGACGTGAGAATTGTCAAATATAAATGCCTAATAACGCAGTAGAATGCCAATGATACAAACCACATAATATTTGCAGATGGAATGTATCAGGATATCTATACAGCAATCTACATCTAATATTTTAAATGTCAACAATGTGTAGATGCCATGATCTTCGATAAGAATGATGTATACACTTATGACTGAGTTCAAGCCATTTAAAGATGTTGTTTTAACAAAGAACTTCTGGCACCGAGCAAATCAGAGCAAGTACTATGAACAAATTAAGTATTGGGTTGCTCGTAACACTAAGTTGCAAATGTCAGCGCACATATAATGTAACATGGACTTTTAACAACTATGCTCTATGCACTGCAGAGATCTGGATCTTGTAATAGATTTTGATTTGACAGCCCAATGCAAAATGGCCGAAATAACTCAGTAGGGAAATAGTCCCCTCTTTACTTTTTATCACTTTGCACCGTCTTGGTGTTTTATAAGCTTAACAGTTGAAGGTTGAGTTACAAGCCACACAACAGTGGCGAAACGCGTAAGCTGCCTGCTCTCTGCTGGCATTTATCACTTTGGGAAGATGAAAAAGATTTTATGAAAGTAATGGATTTTTTCGAATAAAGTTTCAAATATTTTAATGAACTTTTGGACTCTACACACACATATATATATATATATATATAAGTCATTATCTCGTTACCAGCATTATAAACACAACCCCTTTTAGGGACTTTTCATAAAAATTAATGCAATATTTGATGTCATCAATGACATCTGTGATGTCATCTTTCATGTCCTGGGTGTTCGTTTTAGCAGTGCACGGTGGCGGCGTGAGTTATGGTTGCTTAGTTTACCATAACTGGCAAATTTCTGGGGGGTTCGGTTTTACTTGTAACAATAACGTCTCTTTAACAAAGTGTTCCACTGAATTTCATAGGTTATTAGTGCAACTTAACCAGAACATCCCTATAAAAAAGTTTTTTCTGTTAATTTGATAGGTTATGAGTGAAAATGTTTCATGATGTTACATCACTGTATACAAGTTAGGAATAATTCTTCATTTAACGTATATATGAAAGAACTGTAAACCTCCTTTAACAAACCTTTTATCCACTGCACCTACCCTGCATCCTAGTTCAGTGTCCACTATATCCTCATAATGTGACAAATGGCCAGTGTTCATGGCTTGCAGCCATGGCCAGTATTCACAAACCATGGGGCATGGCCTTCGGCCAAGCTGCATTCCCCAATAGGCAAATCAGAGTAGACATTTGGCCTTGCCTAGGGCCCGTCCCACTGCCCAGGCAGAAAAGTTATATCACTATGTTCTGTATTTACTTTTTGACACTTTAGAAAAAATAAAATACAGGACAGATTTGTAAAAGCATGCCGTTAGTGTCCTTGCTGATGCTCCTCGCAAATGTTTGCTGCAATCCAGTGCAGCACTTCGTACTGCAGCCGCAAGCAGAATTACTTTTCCATTTAAACATAGGGATTCGGCCATGCCGCACACCCCAATAATAAAATCAGACTACATATTTGTCCTTGGTCAGGGCCAGGCCCATTGCCCAGGCACCAAACTTATATCCCAATTTTTTGTACTTACATTTTGACACTTTAGAAAAAATAAAATACAGGACAGACTTGCAAAACCATGCTTTGAGGTCCTTGCTGATGCTCCTCGTGAATATTTGAGGCAATACTTTACAGCACTTCGGCTGTAGCCAGGAGCAGATTTTTTTTCCCCATTCAAACCTATCCCGATTTAGAAAAAACATTACCACAAAACCGGTCCCCGGTGGCCATGTCCACTTTAACCCTATTGCCGGTCCCTCGCGGTCATGGCCAGTAGCCAGATTATCCCCGTCATCAGTCACCAAAGGTATATCATTTTTTGTAACTACATTATGACACTTTTCAAAACAAAGCCCGGACACATTCACAAAATCATGCCTTCGGGTCCTTGCCAATGCTCCTTAGTTTACTGCAAATCCGTCTAGGTTTTATTTTTTTAAATGTGTTATAATGTACATACAGAAAAATAGTCATATAACTTAGCCCTCATTTGACAAAATCCATTCAGACTTTGCACAAACATTCAAGGTTGGGTCTATAATCGTTATGAAAATGTTTGTGCAGATTTGTCAAACAGCAACAAAATTACAAACCATCTAAGAATGTTGAGATCCCCCTCTAATTTTGCCATCTCCTGGCGAACCATTCAGGGTCAAGTCTAAAATGATATTGCAAAATTTCATGCAGTTTCACTTAGTGGCGTCAAAGTTATAAGCCATCGAAAAACTGTTTCACCAACCCTGTAATGCAGAAATATGCATGGATGTCCCTGAACATCTGAGATGTTCACGAGCATAACCGGAATGTCCCCGAACATCTGAGATGTTCGCGGACTTCGTATGTGAAAAAACGCCTGATTTATTGCTTTTCCTCAAAACCCTCACCCCACAGAGATTGTTTCATTAGTTTGGCAAGTGCAATTTTGTGTTTTTCAATCTGTTTTTACAACATGTCCGCGGACTATGGGTGCAGTTCGCGAATCCAACATGGCGCCTGTTTCAAAAGTTGAGGCCTCTCACTTTTTAATTGACCGATCAGCAGGCGCGTATGATGTCCACAAATGTCTCGCTGCTCCCTGATTGGTCCAGAGCTGTCCGCAAGCTCCAAATCAGGAAATGAGTCTGTGGACCAGACCCAGATATCACACATTCTTTTTTTACCTACTTTCTGGGCATTAAAAAAAAAAAAAAAATACTATATGGATTTGCACCAAATTTCCAAAAGCATGTCTTCGGGACCACATTGCTGCTCCTAGCTCAAGTTTGGTGCAAATCCGTCCAGTGGTTTGGGCTGTAGGCGCGAGCAAATGTTTTTCCATTGTGTCTATGAGGATTTAAAAAATGTTGGGACCCCCCTATGACTTAGCCCCCCCCCCCACTGGACGAAACCGCACCAAACTTTGCAAAATCAATACGAGGTGGCATATACTTTGGTGAGGATTTGTCGAACGGTGCCAAAGCTATAAGCTTCCCAAAAGTGCACTTTATATGAGTTCAGCAACTTAACCATAACTACAAGGCTGCTACCACAGGCCCTGAAATATATATTACACGACCTGCGGTAGCAGCCAAGTAGTTATGGTTAAGTTGCTCAACCCATAGGAAGAGCACTTTTTGGGAGTCTTATAACTTTTGCCCCCCTGGACGAATCCTCACAAAACTTTGCGAAAAAAAGTATATGCCCCTGTCAGATTGTTTCTGCAAAGTTTGGTGAGGTTTTGTGGAGGGGAAGGGGGACAATGTTATGGGGGGTCCCAAAATGTGTGCTTTTTCCCATAGATGCAATTGAAAAAAAATGTTGCTCACGCCTGCACCCCAAACCGATGGACGGATTTTCGTCAAATTTGCAGGAGTGCCGGCTTAGTCCCGAAAGCGTGCTTTTGTAAATTTGGTGTAAATCCGTCCAATAATTATGTTTAAAACAACCAAAAAAGAAAGTCAAATAAAATTAGTGATATCTGGGTTCGGTCTGAGGATTCACTCCCCTATTCGGTCCGCAAAGGGCCTCCGATTGATCCAGAGAGTGGCGGAATGTCCGCGGCCATCGGACACGTCATGCGATTGTATGGAGGAAAAGCATGAGATGCGTCAGTTTTTTGGCAATGGCCCCCATGTTGGTTTCGCAGACGGCGTCCGTTGTCTGCAAACATCGCAGTAAAAACATATTAAAAAAACACAACATTGCACTTGCCTAACTAATGAAACAATCTCTGGAGAGGTGAGGGGGATGAGGATGGGATGGGATATGGGCTTAAAAAGCCCAAAAAATTGGCGTTTTTCAACTTCGAAGTCCACAAACAGTCCAGATGTCCAGGGCAGTCCTGAGATGTTCGCGAACATTTGAGATGTTCGGGGACATCTATGCCTATTTCTCCATTACAGGGTTGGTGAAAAGTCATTTTTGGATGGCTTATAACTTTGGCGTCACTCAATGAAACCACGTGAAATTTTCGAATTTCATTCTGGACCGGACTCTGAATGGTTCTGCAAAGTGCAGTGCTGTTTTGACAGGAGTGTACAACATTAGGGGGGTTGGGGGGGGGGGGGAGTTTGAGTCCCAACATATTTTAAAGGCTTATAAATGTGGTGCCAACTGACGAATCTGCACAAATGTTTTTACAAAGTTTGGTGGGATTTTGTCAAGAGGGGGCAAAATTAGAGGGTGGTCTCAACATTCTTAGCTGCCTTATAACTTTGTTGCCGTTTGACGAATGTGGTCAAGTTTTCAGAAAGATCATAGACCCAGCCCTGACTGATTCTGCAAAGTCTGAATGGATTTTGTCAAGTGGGGGCTGTTATATGACTATTTTATGTACATACATTTTGACACTTTTCAAAAAATAAAACATGCACAGATTTGCAGCAAACTTGTGTAAGCCGTATTGGCAAGGACCCAAAATCATGATTTTGCAAATGTGTCCGTGTTTTATTTTTTGAAAAGTGTCATAATGTAGGTACAAAAATTTGTGATATACCTTTGGTGACTTAGGTGTAGCCTGTGGCCGTGGCCAGTGGCCAGATTGTCCGTGTCAATGTCATGACCCAGACAATTTGGCTATTGGCCATGACCACGAGGGACCAGCAATGGGGTTAAAGTGGGCATGGCCACCAGGGACCGGCTATGTGGTAAAGCGTTTTGAAATTGGGATAGGGTTGAATGGGGAAAAGAAATCTGCTCGTGGTACAGGTTAAAGTGCTGGATGGGATTGCAGCAAATATGCACGAGGGTCAGCAAGAACTTGAAAGCATGGTTTTTGCAAATATGTCATGTGTTTTAGTTTTTTGAAAGTATGAAAATGTAAGTTCAAAACACAGTGACATAACATTAGCGTCTAGGCAATGGGCCTGGCCGTCAGGAAGGAGAAATGTGTATAGTAATTTCCTTATGGGGCATGTGGCATGGCCGAAGCAGTAGGTTTGAATGGAAACAAATATTCTGCTTGTGGTTACAGCCTGAAATGGTGGACTAGATTACAACAAACCTGCGCAATGAGCATTAGCAAGGACCTGAAAGCATGTTTTTGGAAATATGTCTTGTGTTTTATTTTTCCAAAGTGTAAGAATGTGAGTAGAAAAACTAGTGTCTGGGTGGTGGGCCTGGCCCTCAGCAAATGCAAATGTGTACTCCGATTTGCTTATTGGGGAATGCGGCATGGCCAAAAGCCCATGATGCATGAATTGGCCATTGGGTACATTATTTGGGTTTAGTGGATACGGACATAGGATGCAGGATAGGTGCAGTGAATATTAGGGATGGTTTGGTTTGGCCGGGGTCATGGTGGAGCCTTATGCCGTAGACAATTGAACGATGATTAGCATCCCCCAGCATGCACTGCTGGTAACGACAGACATAAGTATGTGTTGCAAAAAATAGGTTTCTTAAAGGAGATTTATAGTTCTTTCATATATATGAAAAGAGGAATTATTAGTAACTTATATACAGTGATGTAACACCATGAAACATTTTCTCTTATAAAAACCTATTAAATTGACACAAAAAACTTTGTTAAAGGGATGTTATGGTTAAGATGCATCCCACCCTTCAGATTCCTATGCTCCAGTAGTTAGCCAGTGGTGTCTCACCTTGGCACCTGTGAGAAACCTGAAGGTGCCTCACCCGCTAGTCCCCAGGGATCTGTCATCCAGGTGGCCAGGGCACGGCCATCGCTTTTGGATCCAGTTCCTGGGGGTGGACCAGTGCACGAGGATCACCTGGATGAGGCGTCTTCGGGGAGTGGAAGTGGGACACCAGATGGCGAGACGCAGTATCCCCTTTCCTGTAAGACCTTACCCATCCTACCAGGTAGGATGCTTCGGAACTTAACTCGCCCCCCCTTTCCCGACACAAACACTTTCTCACAGACAGCTCACTGCAAGAGAAAATGGACTAACACCCGAGCCGTATACCTGACATGGTCCAAAACAATGGTCAAGCAGAGTCAGGCAATTACTGATCATTACACACACTTGACTTCCATCACACTTCCCCACATGGGTAAAAGGCGAAGCACGAAAGCACACTATGAGCAAGGCAAAGTACACGAGGAAGCAGCCGTTCCAAGATGTCAGTTTAGTACGAGAAGAAAGATGGCAAGACCGGAAAGGGTTGCAAGGATGGAAGTGCTCTTAACGTTACCAGAGAAAGACTGCTACTTTCATGAGCCTTGGAGAATAAGAAACATAAGACCTGCAACTAAAGCTTAAGAGACCTGCACTGTGTGTTGGAGGTACCAGAGGCTCTCCCCCGCCAATTAGCACGGTGGGAAGGAGCATTTGCCGCTGTGGTACTGCCCTTGGCTCCTACAACAAAGCAGTGCCAGTAAAGTCAGCATAGCCAGTGAGTTGGGAAGACTGATACCAGACTGGTCTGTGTTAGAACCAAGGTTGCAAGCAGCAACATTGCATAGAGAAATCTGAAAAAAACAGTGTGAAGTGTATGTGATGAGCGATGCAAATAAATAAATAGCAGATGAGTGACTGATCTTTTGAGTTTTGTAACATAACAGTTTTGAATTAAAGTTATTTGGTCAGACCTTTGTTTCAGTGCTGCAATAGCTAGTCTTTGGGTTTTGTGCACTTGCAGAACCTCATAGTGCACTCACGAGCATAGCTGAATCACAGATAACCCCAATTGCTCATGTGCTGCTCATGTGCTCATCTACAGCATCTGTTGCAGCCCATAACTGAGCTCTTATCAGTTGCTAGGCAAAGTCGTAAATCGGGCAACATTTTGTTTTATTGTTTAAATGCAGACCTAGATCGAGAGCACTGTACAGGGGTTAGGTAGCCAGCGTTTGGGCTGGCATCTAGTAGTGCAGTACTACGAGTTGCGTTCTGTGCGTACATTGGGGATTAGTTCTTGGTCAAGTGCTGTTGATAAAGCCACGTTTTCAGAGATTTGTGAAATTGGAGAATTGTGGGGTTATTCTGTGTCAATACTGGGATTGAGTTCCAAAGGGTGGGTTCGCGACAAGAAGTATTGTTTGTGGGTCCCAAAGCCAAAGTAGATATTCCTACATGTGCGTTCAGGGTAGTGAATTCTTCTCACACTGACCAGAGGGAAACTTAAAACAATAGCACCGCAGCACACCAGTAGCTCCGATCACTGAATTTTATGGGGCAACACCTCAAATTGCTCTGTGTTTTGTAAATGTACATAATATGAGTCTAGGTTTATAATGATCAAGATCACACCATGTTGGCCTCAAAAGCATCCTCATTGAAGCTCAAAGGGTCCAAAGTCGGTGCACAAGCGGAATGAGATGCTGCAGAAGAGGTGATTGGTAATGCAGGTGCCTCGTCTTCGTCATTCTTCTGCCACATCTACCTCTTACAAAAAAAGATCAACCCTCGTACACGACACCTTTCAACATTTTGAATAAGAAAAAAAGCTGCTCCGTTGAAGGCTTGCTTTGATTCAACGGCAATGTTTAATAATATGCCCAATTATCCACCTCAGAGTACAGAGTTTTAAAAAGTTGGTAAGGTCATTTGTCTTACGGATGCATGCAGCGGCTCACAGTTTTTGCACGCTTTTGCTGCTCTACTTTCCTGGCCCTGGATTTCTGAACAGTGATATATGTGTTCAATTACCAGCTTACCTACAACCTCTTCATCAAATTAGATGGCTCTTTGCAGCGGATAATTCAGCAAAGGTGACCTAATGTGAAGCCAAGGGAGCGGTAAAGCATGGCAGAATCTTCTAGCTCACCCTTGATGCACAATTTTGTGTATGGAAAAATGAGCTACGTGCTGTGCCGCAGGGTCAATTTAAAAACGAAATGAGGAGGATTGAAAGATAACAACCAGTTCAGGAGCAAGAACACAGTGGAGCATGCGCCTACACAGGCCAATAACACTAGCAAGAGCTCCATCTGTGGAGGAGGGAGGGACTTGAGAGTTTATTCGGGTGATGTCCCAGTAGTAATTATTTGCACAAGCACTTGGCTTACAGACCATGCATCCAAAACGCTTTGCTAAAGTACCCAAAGCCAGCCCCATCTGCTGCAGACCAGCTATGTTATATTATTGAGAGGTTATATGTTGCAAAACTGTCGTTTCAGGGTGCCAAGGTTTGGTAGCAGGACGGGGGGGGGGGTGGAAGGAAGAGGAGACGGCAGCGTTGTTTCAATCAAACAATCAAGGTACCATACATGTAGAGGTACATCTCTATTTGACATCAAGATATATCAAAACAGTAAAATTAGGCCTTAAAGGCCAACTTGGCCCTGCGCGGGACAGTGGGGACATGAAAGTGTAATGACAGGCATTCAGATGCGATATAGCTAGTCTGCTGCTTGGAGCTGTGCGGGGCTGAGGCTACAACACGGGGTGCGGGTCAAGAGAGGGATTTAGCCCACTGGGAAGGTTTCCTTGCCAAGAGTAGCTTTTAGGGATCTCTAGATTTGTAGGCGGAGGCCGCAGAGGTATTCCACCCCATGCCCCTGCCTTCTCGATTTCAGAGTTTTGAGGAGGCTTTCTCCAGAGGATCTGAGGTTCTGCACAGGACAGTATGTGGTTAACATGCTTTTATGTATTTAGATCTTTTCTTGACCAAGCCTTGGTCAGTGCGACAGAGCACTTCAATTAATATTCTAGCTTGAAGGGAAACGAATGAAGAGCCTTGAGTGCTCGAGCAATGGGTTCTTGCATTGGAAGGCTGAAAGTCGTCCTTGCGGTGCAGCTTTAATGCTCGGAGTGCAACCCTGTGTCTCCTCGGATCTTACTGGCAATGGCAAAATTACTGCGAGCTTACTTGGAATGTCAAGCTTACTGGGAGTCTCACATTGGAAGTGTCAAATGGGGAGCTTATTCAGTATCAAGCTTACAGGGAATGTCAATCTACAAGCTTATTGGAAATGTCAAACTTGCCACTTACACAGAAAGTCAAACTGAGAGCTTACCTATAAAGTCAAACTGGTCACTTATTTGGAATGTTAAGCTGGATACTTATTGGGAAAGTCAACCTGGGAGCTTTTAGAATGCAAAGTTTACTGTGCAAGCAAGCTTACTGTGACTTCCAATTGGAGCCATTTTAGAAATGTCAAACAGGGAGCTTACTGAGAATGAGAAACTGGGTGCTTACCAGGAATAACAAACTTACTGGGAATGTCAAAGCAGTGATTCCTGGGAATGTAAAACCCAGAGCTTACTGGGAATATAAGCTTTCCAGAAATACGAGACTGTTTGCTTACTGGGAATGTCACGCCATAACATCACAAAAATGGCATGCCATGATCGGTCATGTTGTGATGGGCAATTCATGTTCAATGTAGGTGCAAACAGAGGTTGTTAGAAGCTTGTGTCTGGACTTCCTTCATGGCAGGTCTGAACTGATGGCCGTTCAGCCACACCAGTGTAATTAAATTATTTGCTTGAGTTGTAGGGCTGTGGCAATGAGTAGATGTATGCTTGGGTTTGTTCCAGTACCAACAGTGACAAAGATGTTGCTCCCACCTGTGAGGCTAAAAACCTTTGGGTCATCTTCGACTCACACTCTCCCTCTCTCCTCACATCTCTGACGTCTCTAAGAAGTCACAATATCAGCTGCACCTCCTCAGAGGTATTCTCCCTTTACTCTCCTTCCCACAGAAACTCACAGTCTCCAGAGCTCTGGTTTTCTCTAGGCTGGACTATTGCAACAGCCTCTTTCTGAATCTGCCTGCCTCTACTCTCCGCCCGCTGCAACTCATCCAGAACAGGACTGCGAGACTTGTCCTTGGCCTCAAGCCCAGGGACCATATCTCTCCAGGACTGAAATCTCTGCATTGGCTCCCAGTGGCTGTAGGAATTAAGTTCAAGACCCTCTGCATTGTCCACACGGCCTTCTGGGGCCTGGGGCCTTGATATCTTCAACTCTCCCTTCCTAAATATCTTCCTTCTCGAGCTCTTCGCTCATCCGCCTCCAACCCCCTCAGGGTCAGTCACTACTCCAAGCAACGAGATGGCGGTAGATCTCTAGCTTCGGCTGGGGCCTCACTCTGGAACAGCCTCCCTGCCTCAGTGAAACTTCAGGAGAACCATCTCTGGTGCCGGAAGCACCTCAAAAACGTCCGCTTTGCTTCTGCTTTTTCTCCTCCTCTCTCTTGCTGAATCCCTGGCTAAACCTGCACTGGTTACCTGGCCACCCACTGTTCTTGAGCGCAGGTCTCCTTCACGCCAGTTGGACGCCTGCACTGCCTTCCTGGCAAACCCCCACACTCATGACTGTCTCTGTATCCCTACAGTCCCACTACCAGCACTTGACACTGGTCTGTCTGCACTTATCATTGCACTTGCCACCAGCTTGCCATACTTAACTTATTGTTATTCTTTATCTCATGTACTGCACTCCCCCCCCCCTCCCTCGCACTTTCCCCCTTCCCATGCACTTGCTCGATCTGAATGACACCTGGCCTAGTAGGATCTCTGTCTTCCCTCTGTCCCCCCCTGACACCCCTTGCCTCGTCGCACCCTGAAACACCTGTGTGTAGGCGTGTTATAAATGCCATATCATATCATTGTAGCACAGCTAAGATCATCTTCATTTAGTAATTTTCACGTGGATACAATTAACATGTATGTGCATTGACCCAAATTGTGCTGTCTTAGCGCTAGCTCAAGTAGTTCCAGAGCTGAAATGGTCATGTCGCTTGCACTACAGCCACTGCAAAGTTTCTCTCTGCTCCAGCACCAAGATGAATGCAAAATAACTCATTGATACAACCAGTAATGTACATGTGCCACAAGGTATCCCAGGGTTCTGTCAGAGTCCCCTCAGAGACATACATGGACAATTTAAACAGCCCTACCTACGAAGCAACCAAATAGCAGATAGTGACTGAGGAAGTTTCAGCTACTGCTTCACTGCCCGTCGAAGGCCCTTGACCATCAAAAGGAGCTTCAGCCTCCATTGTTTCTGGCAACGGAATGTATAACCTGGTGGGAGAGGGAGATGAAGGGCAGGGAATGGCGAGTTAAGTAAGCATAATGGAAATAATCACTTACTTGGGGTCGAACAGAAAAGGGAAATGTTGTGCTAAGAGGGAATAGTCTACTCTACAGCAGCTACGATGTTCTAACTGTAGAATGGAAATCTGCCATGCGGTGGTGACTGGTATTTGTGCTAGTGGGTTTGCTAGTAATGAGCAATGATGTGGTATTTAGGTATAATGTAAACTGGTAATGATATTCTGACTAGTTTAAATGTACATACATAACAAAGAACAATATTGTTATGGGGTTTTAAACAAGTTACTGTCTGTGATAGAACTTAGAAAACCCTACCTTGTATGTACAGAGTTCTAACTCTAAGGTTTGGCCTGAACTAAACAAAGGTTTGGTAGAATGACTGAGCAGCAGGGTTAGTCTAGGAGGTGAGGAGGGCTGTAGGAAGGTACACAACTCTTGAGCATACACCTATTCAAGAAAACACTAACATGCCTAAAGTTATTTTAAAAAATAGTAATTTAATATATACAAGAAGGTACACTGTTAAATGTATGCAAAGTAAGTAAGTACTAAGCACCTGTAGAACACAACTGCAGGTTTCTTAAGTAATAGACCTAGGTGTAATAACCTTCAGAATATATATGCAAACTGTTCCTGTAATTTATGATAACCTCTAATAACTTTGTTCCAACCCATCTTTTTTTAAAAATATGGGTATTTTAAATCAAGGCAGGACAAATTAACAAATACATTGCGTAAAGAACACACCCTTTGCGTTTCAACTACGAAACAAACCCCATCGTCCCCCCCCTTACCTCCCGCAGTTCTCTCCCGGCTTCCACATTCCTCGGGTGCGACTGCAGCTCCCACTGCTCAGGTAGGTTCCCCTACTTTCAGGGTCCATCGTGCGTTAAGCGGTTTAAATGTCAAAGCGGGGTAACGCTGATCATAGTCCAACACTGGGGCCCAGACATTGTAGAAGCGGTGTAGCACCCCCGCTCTTGCTGCGGTCCCTTTTTCCGCAATTAGGATGTCCCATAGTTTGCCCCACCAGTGGCCTATGCAGGGGCCGTCTGGCGACTTCCAGAAGCGGGCCAGCACCGTTTTGCCTGCCAGGAGGCATTGCGTTATTAGTTTCGCGCTGTTCCCTGAGCGGGGATAGGAACCAGGGATTGGGACCCCCAACAGTACCGTTTCGGGCATCAGGGGGAGAGTCCGCCCAGTAATTTGCTCAATCCTCTCCAAACATTGCTCCCAGAATCGCCGAATCTTCAAGCACGACCACCACATGTGGAAAAAGGAACCAGGCTGAGAGCATTCCCTCCAGCAGGCAGCGTTCAGTCGCGGATTCATGTGGTGTAGTCTGAGGGGGTCAAAATACCAGCGCAGCATGAGCTTATATGCACATTCCTTATTGGTGATGCAGGTTGAGGCGGCGTGGGTGCGTGTCCAGATATCCACCCAGGTCTGGTCATCGAATGGGTGGCCCAGATCAGCCTCCCATTGGGCCATGCACCGGGTTCTGGAGATTAAGAAGTCTCCCAGGAAGCGTCTATACAGGGAGGAGATCCTTCCCTGGGCCGGGAGGTCCTTGAACGTTAATTCTAGGGCAGTGAGCAGCCGCGTGGCAGCCCGGAGGGTCTGAGGCTGCAAGCCCCAGTGACGGAGTTGGCAATAGGTGAACCTGTCCTTTTCCTGGAGCCGGAAATCGGCCTTACATTGTTCAAAGGTGCGGGGGGCATTCCCCACATATAGTTGCTCCAGTGTTTCGAGGCCGCCTTCTATCCAGTTCCGAAAATTACGTGGGTGCATCCCTGGTGTAAAATATGGGTTGAGGAAGATTGGGGAGAGGGGGCCATGGCCTCTCAGGATTCCCTTTTGTTTCAGAGCCCAGTCCCAGGAGGCTAGGGTGTGCTTGGTAGTCAGTAGGAGGTTGGCCCAATGCTTTCTCTGGGCGGGTTGAACATGTGGGACGAATCTGAGGGGGAGCGGAAGCTGCGTCTGTTCCAGTTCTACCCATCTAGGGCGGTCCGAGAGTATCTGCCAGGCCCAGACGTGAGCCAACTGTGCTGCGGCCCTGTAAGCCCGCAGGTCGGGGACCCCCATCCCTCCTAGTCTGGTGTTACCTGTAAGTGTCTTGTGAGGGATTCTGGCTTTTTTACCTTTCCAAATGAATTTCGACATTTTCCTTTGTAGATCCTGAAGCGCTGAGTTCGGGATCGCCACTGCAAGGGAGGAACACGCCTAGAGGAATCTTGGGAGTAGGTTCATCTTGGCTGCAGTGATCCGTCCCATTAGTGAGATCTCCTGAGTGGCCCAGCGCTTCAGGTCCCCCTCCAGTTCCCCAAACAGTTTGGGAAAGTTGCCCTGGTATGTGTCCTGTGGGACCGCCGTGATGTGGACTCCCAAGTAGGGAATAGATTGTTTCTTCCAGGCGATAGGGCACAGCCTAGACGGGGCCTTCCGTTCTTCGCGCTGGAGGCCGACGCCCAGGGCCTCCTATTTAGCGAAGTTGACTGCAAAGCCGTTTACCTTCCCAAAGTTTGCCAGTTCGCCCAGGGCTTGCTCTGCCGATTTGATGGGGTCTGAAAGCGATAGGAGCACGTCATCCGCGTACAACGCAATCTTGTGTTGGGATGGTCCTACCTGAGGGCCTCCGATGAGCCCATTCTGTCTGACTCTCTGAGCGAAGGACTCCATAGTTAGCGCAAAGAGAAGGGGCGACAGCGGGCAGCCCTGCCTCGTCCCGCAGGTCATAGGGATTGGAGTGGATAGGGCACCATTGATCCTCAGGAGGGTCCTGGGTGATTTATAGTTGGCCAATATCATGGCTCGGATGGTTGGGCCAAAGGCTACCAAAGTGAGTTCCATAAAAGACCAATCGACTATCAAAGGCTTTGGTGGCATCTAGGGCCATCAGCGCCAGGCCCTGGGAACGCCGGTGGGCTATTTCGACCAGGTTCAGGGTACGCCTGATGTTATCCCCCGCAGCTCTGTTCCGGATGAAGCCTGTTTGGTCAGGGTGAATTATAGTTGGGAGAATGTGTGATAAGCGATTGGCCAGAATCTTCGAGTAGAGGTTGGCGTCTATGTTCAACAGAGCGATCGGTCTATATGAGGCTGGGTCTCTCGGGTCCTTCCCTGGCTTGGGGAGAAGAATTGTTGTGGATTCCTGCATGGAAGGGGTCACCGTGCCTGTATCCTTGAACGAGTTGAAGAGTAGCACCATGGTGGGGATTAGTTGTAGCTTGAAGATTTTGTAAAATCTTGGGGAGAAGCCGTCCGGGCCAGGAGCCCGCGCTTTTAGAGTCTTGATAACTTCGTCGATCTCCTCGGCGGTGATTGGGGCCTCCAGGCTCTCCCTCATTGTTGCGGGCAGCCGAGGCAAGGCCGCTCCCCGCAGGTATTCCTGCTGTGCAGCCCGATCTCGTGGGGACGCAGTCATTACTATTCCAACCCATCTTAAAAAGAGTCCTACCCTAGCTTAAGAGAGTCTTGCCGTGTTCAGAGGGGCCCTAGGCCACAAGAGAGAAGGAGCTGAGCATGATAGGCATCATAGAATGTTCAAAGTTCAAAAGTGCCAGAGTCCAGTAGGATATCTTCTGGCTTTGCAGGTAGGTAAAGTAAGGTTTTTCAAGTCAAGGAAGCCTAGGGGTTTCCTTGTGAAGTTTCCTCAAAGACCAGTGTCCTAAGTCAGGGGAGAGTACAATGGGTTGTCCACCCCGATGTATCTCTATGGGAGCCCTGCAGGGGTGCAGGTTACAGCTATCTACAGCCCCCAGGAATACAGAATCAGTGAGCAAAGCTCCAGGTACGTTTTACAGGGAGCAGGACAGTGCCTTAAGATGAAGAACTCGCTGTTGCAGGACGGTCCCAGTGGAGAGGCGACAGCAGACCCGGTCATAGGTTTGTCGGTCTTGGGAACAGAAGAAGGTGACTTTGGTGGATCTGGCGGCAGCTCTCGTGGAGATGGATGGACAGCAATATATTTTCTCTGTGCTGGCAACTTTTCCATGCTCAGGTGAAGGACGGATGTCACGATGATCGACTCTTCTCCTTTTCTCGGTCCTCGTCTTGTGTGAGGGGTCCTTGGGGAGCTGGATCGACTCTCTGCAGGTCAAGACACATGCCCACAAAGTTCCAGGCCAATTTGTTCTTCGGGCGACAATGCCAAGTACAGTGCCACAGGACCCCAGGTATTGTTGTATTCCGGGTTGTGGAGGTTGCAGCTCTTCCAGGGAGGGCACAAAATGCAGTTCGTCTTGGGACTAGTTAGGCCCACCAGTCCAAGGGAGGAAGTCATCTTGTTGCAATCTTCCCTGTCGCTCAGAAGTGGCGGTCAGGACAACAGCTGTTACTCACACGGATCTGGCAGCGGTTGGAAGAGGTTGGCGCCTTCTTCGAATACATCTGTTGCAGTGGTCGACAGTTTCTGCTCCAGGACCTCAGAATATGTGCAGGAACACTGGATGAGCCCACCAATCGTATCCCATGAAACATTTGAAAATTGGGGATGGCTGTCCAATGGGGACAGCCAGCTGCCCAGATGGAACTGGTTTCTCTCAGGCACTCTGCAGGACAAAGGACTGAGGGTGGTGGTTAGTTTTACCCTCCCCACTTCCGCCCTTCTAGTCCCTGCAAAACCCTTTGTTGGCTTTCCAAGGGAACCCGGATAAGACAAAGAAATTAGAGGAACCTTCCCCACCCAGGTAGGTAAAAGAAGACTCAAGAAAGGACAAGCCATCTTCACAAAAAGTTGTGTAAAAAGGTACACTGCCACCAGCCTGAACAGAGGGACTTGTAACAGTAACCAAAACCTTAGTGGAAAAGTGAGAAAAGGGATACAATGATCCCCTCAGCACTCCACATAAGGTGGGGTGTGCTGATCTCACAAAAGAAAGTACAGGTAGGATAAAGGGTATTCCCTTGCTTTGGTAACAGGGTGTTAACCAAGGGAAAATAAAGAAACATTGCAGTGGAAGCTCCAGGAGCTTCCAGTAAACAGTGCAATGTAAGTGCTACCTCAGTAAAATGTAGGTGCCAGAAAAGATGAAGGAAAGAATTACTCCAAAACAATACACCAAAAAGTGGTAAAAAGGGTTCCCAAGAAAAGAGTAAAAGAATGCGCGAGTGTGGCACACGTTTCCCACTCACTCAAGAGAATCAGATAAAAATCCAAGAGTCCAGCAAAAAATGCTGGGGGACTAGCAGGTGGAGGGAATTTCCCTCAAGAAGGAAAAACTACTCTAACAAATAATGTTGGCATTTTATGGTACTGCCACTTTGACGTTAAGAATCAGGAAGTTCAAATGTTATTAAATGCCCGATTATCCAAAGCATCCAGGTAGTGGTGACTCTTGGGAAGGCAAAAAATACCTCAACTAATCCTACTTCATAGAAATAAATCATTCCTGCCCCAAGTAACCTTATGTAGGTCGTCTTGAACCAAGTAGAGTGGTCAAATCAATTCTCAAGACTTACTTTTGATGCCTGCAAGAAGTGTGGTTATTTATTTGCACTCCTGTTCAGATCATTGAATACAGAATGCCCTAGATGATTTTAAGGTCAGAAAAAATGAAAATAGAGCATGGATTGCTGTAGTAGCATCGTGGGCATGAGGTGATGTACATCAAGTAATACGGTGTGTGGAGAAGAGTCGATAGCAGAAAACGGAATGGGAATGAAGGATGCATAAGAGGGCACTTTACTTGGCAATTCCACACGGCATGCAGTGCAATTGGGTTTACATAGTTACATCACACATATTTAGGAACTGTAAGATTTGCACAGAATCAGATTATTTTATGTGCAACAGTGAATCCAGGACTAGAACCGAGGTCTCCAGAGCCAAAGTCTGCAATTTAGCCACTGGATCACTTCCCAGTTTATGGCATTAGGAATGTACATTACATTTCTTCTGTATTTCCTGATGACATTTCCATTTACTAGAAACAAATATAATTACAATCGAATACAGATGGTTGCGTAAAATAATGAATTTGTGATTAAACCATTGGATAAGAACTCAAATATGAAATAGCACAGGAAAAGGAGCACGCTAGGTTGCTTCCCTGCCAATCCAAGCCAGGAGACACAGGGTTTCCTACCCCCATTGGTACAGTTTCATAGCAACTGAGAAGGCAATCATCGTAAAAATAGCTCAGGATACTCGCCTCATTATAAGCAAGGAGCAGCACCAGAGATGCATGCAAGCACCAAAGGAGAGCCGCCGCAAACACAACCGCTATGCGATATGATTCACTTGTGCAGAGCGGAGATCTCATCTCAGACCTTTTTTTTTCCAACACAACCAAGAAGTCATAGAAATGCTGGAGTCAACACTTCTTAATCACTGTTGGTTGCAATCCATAGTTTCTTTAGTTTGCCACGGGCCATTGCAGCAGAGGATCAATCACATGCCAAGGTCTTGACACTGGACTCAAAAGGGGCAGTCTAGCAGACAATGGTACAATAATAGTAGCACGGGGTAGGCAAACACAATGTGTATCAAATTTCAGACGTATGTGAAATCAGTAAATATTCGCCCCAGGTTCTTCCATCTCGTGTGAGCTGCCCAGGCATGCTTTAAACCCACAACACAAGGCCTATGGCTGAACCCTCAGAATATATACCGTTATGCTTGGAAATGTTTACTTGGTTCATTTATTAATCTGCATATATGTGTGCAAAACACCATTAAATTCCAAAGACTCTTGAAGAACTCTACTTCAAGTATAAGGTTGTCTTTGTGAGGTGAACTTGCACTAGGTGCTTTGTTGAACATACTACATTGCTATGTTACTAGCTGCAAATTAAATAATTTAAGACACATGGGGCCTCATCACGAGTTGGGCGGTATCCCGACTGGCATACCGCACAGCGGTATTTGCGTTACCGCCCACCCGTCCGGCGGTATTACTTGCGGATCACGGTTTGAGCAGTAAACTTGCATTACTGCGCAGTAGTTGCGCCGAAAATCTGCATTTATCCGACGTGTAAAAAAAACACTGCATACTGAGCAGGCCCTTAAATGAGGCGGTTATAACATTACTGCCGCATTTAAGGACTACCGCCCTACTCGTGATGAGGCCCACTGTGTGATGGGAAAAGCTTAACAAACAGCAGAAAGATCATTTAACACCAAATGAAGAAACCACAGCCTTTACGATTTGCTATCGCTCCCATTACTGTGAGTAAAACGTCACTGCATTTGTTATTCCCTGTTGGGTATTAATTTAATACAAATGTGAATACAGCATTAATTTCTCACCGCCTCATGGCTATTTCTAGAATACTCATTTGACACAGACTTCCAGTCCATCCTCAGTAATGGCTGCTGCTTGACCTCTGGATGGCTCTAACACTCTTCCGTGTTATTGTCTGGCTACGACTAGTTTCATGCTTAAGGGGCAGAATCGGCAATTTGGGTTAACAAACCACACATTTCACAGCGCCATCTAGAAACCATTCATTGAAGTTCACCTACTCTTCAGAGTAGAACCAGAGAGCAAAGCACGATGGGTATGCAGCCATTAAATAAAACGCTTGCAATTTTGCTCCATATATTTTAGGTTTTGGCAGTGCAAGCATTCTGGGTCTCTCCTCAGTTGGAATGCATTGCGACTGAGGATGCCAAGAGGACAGACACAATTATTCTACCACGGCAATACCCAGATGAACAAAGTATCATTTTACTCACTGCATTAGCTTGCAATAGTAGTAAATCTACTGACAAATACAATAAAACCGTCTGCGCCCGAGGCCGACACACTCATCATCCCCTTATCAACCAGCAACAGCTTTTCCTGACGACAGAAAGGAGTGATAGCAAAGAAGTAAACCTAAGACCCCTTCAGCTTTTAACCAACACAGTGGGGTCTGATTTCTGGCAAATTTAAAGTCAGGAATGTTTTAGAAGGATACACCAAAGCAACACGATAATTCCATTTACTACAAGTGGATAAATGAGTGAAATGACCGCTACAGTCAACACCGCAAAATACACTTCCTCTGTGGCCGCTGACAAAAAATAAAGATGAAAAAAATAAAAGCACTGGCAAAGGCAACAAGTTTGGCTTTTGGATAATGCACACAAGGACATACAAAAACAACAAACGTAAGTATCAATAAACACAAAACCACCGAAAACAGGCAGCACAGATACAAGCTCCAATGCAAACCCAGACATGCACCCAAAGACACATGCATAAATCAGACTATGCAAAATAGAGAATAATAATTGTGACAGGGACCTTAACATGCCAAGAGGGTGGGAACCCCTCTCAACCTGAGGCAGGAGGCCTACGAGGGTGTTTGCCATAACTAGTCTTGCCCCATAGGTGGGGTCTGGGAGTTGGGAGCACCCCAGTCGCTGTTGCTTCTACCTGTGCCTGGCTGCAACTGTCAAGTACCACTTGTTATCCCCCCAGGATTACAGAGCCCAGATGTCCTCACGGCATAGAGGGGACAGTGCAACCCACAAGTGAGACAGCAGATGGTGAACAGCAGGGACTTGCTGCAGACAAGCAAGCAGAAAGCTCCAGACAACATGCATAACTACTTTGAAACTGACTGTTTCTCACAGGCCGCTTTTGCACTCCTCTGGGGAAAAGGGCCAGGGATTAAGAAGCACTTTATATCCTCACACCTGTATGACACAACCCAGGGTAACGATTGGCCTGCAAAATGATTGGCCAGGGCAACCAGGTGGACGCCAGGACCAATGAAATGGGAAAAAGGAGTATAAAGGGGGACACAGGAAACCAGCCAGTGTAGGCTTTTTGGGTATTAGTCAAAGGAGGAAGAGGCAGCCCGAGAGACCAAGAGGAAGTGGCGCAGCCGAGCATGGAGGAGAATTATAGAGTGTGTGCACGGTGAGGTATTGGTTTGCGAGAGAAAGTGGTACCTGGGTATGTGAGTGCGTGCACGGTGGGGAAGGTAATTGAGACTAAGTGGGAGTTGTGATGAATCGAAGGTATTCGTCCCTTCTCTCCGCTCTGCAAGAGCATCACTAGGGGTCTGGACAAGTGGGACCTCACTGGGAGAGACTGCCCCTTAGAGCACAAGGACTCCCGTTCCTGTGAGTAACTCCCTAGACGTTCCAACATGGTGGTATATGTGGGATTGACAAATGAAAAGAACATTGCAAGCTCCAGGGACTTTGCTGAAGACAAAACTAAAATATCCCATTGTGCACAATAAGGAAGATTGTCTGTTTAAGAAGAGACGTACAATTACCTGAGATGAGGAAGTTGGAGGCGAAGCACGATCAGAGAGAGAAGAGCATAAGCCAGGGCAGCCCCCTGACCAGGTGGCGCCGGGAGGAGGTGGAGCCATGGAGAGCTGCGGAACCTGTTACTTTCGAAGGAGTTCTGGGCAGCAGAGGGGAAATGCTAGAAGCTAAGCATTTCGGATAAATCATCAACGAAGAAGAAGGGTGCCGTATCCCTGTGGTGGTGTGACCACAAGGACTTTGTGGTGGGCAGTCTGCCCATCAAACAGCGTCAAACCCCACAAGCAAAAGAGTCCACGAAAGACCCTGTGACCCGTAGACCAACGCGGTTGCATAGAGAAAGAGAACTGTGTTAGAGATCCCGATCCCAAGGAGGAACATGAGCAATGGAGTAGAGGAAGAGAACCCGAGCAAGAGGCGAGCCCGAAAGCGCTCCATTACAAACACAGAGGAAACCTGGAGAACAGGCATACCGGGAGGCCGCCGGGGAATTGCTATGTAAGAGGAGAAACTCGTCCCAGTGAAATTAACGAGATACTGAAAATAACTGTATGAATGTAACCATGAGAATAATTAATACGTCAGAGAGAAAAGGTATAAAGGAATGGCTACAAAGAGAAACTCATCCCAGTGAAAGTGACGAGTCCCTAAAAATAAATCCAGTAAAGTTGAACTGTATTAAGGTGATCCGAGGATAGTGAATAAACTCGAAAGAGAAGGTGTTAAGAACTGGAGACAAACACCCTGTGAAGAAGGGTGGGAATCTAAAGGGGAACTGAAGTCAAGTGAAGAAGAACAGAGAAGAAGTGATCAAACTGAGCCACGGCAGGAAAGGAAAAGGCTTGTGTTGCTGCAAAATATAGCACATTTAAAAAGGCCAGAGCAACAGATATCAGAAAGGCATTTACGCCTGGGAGAGAGTATAAGAAAGAGAAATACAAAACCTTGTGGAATAATTATCCCAAGAGGGGAGAGCAAACCTAAGTTATGTTATGGGTCAGAAGAACACAGACTCTGACTTTTCATCTCACTGCTGTACTTAGATTGAAAGCAGAGAACTCATATCTTTACCTATACCAAAGGTGATCCGTACCTAACAAAACTACCCAAGGTGCTTGTCTGTCGTCAGTGAGAGTCCAAATCAAGATTAGTTCACTGTTCAAACAAACCTATCCTAACCTGATCACTATTAGAACAACAAAAGTTCAGGAAAATGACTCCCTTCTCCTGTGAGGTGATTTTCCACCAAGTTCAAGTTCAGTTCAATAAAGTATCCGTAGGTAGTTCTTGGTTTGCATTGTCTCTTTTAATCAATTATTCTTTCTTTCCTTCTTACTCTCCTCTTGTTCTGTTCTAGTTCCTTTTGCCCCTCTCCTTGCATGGGACAACTGGGTTCTCTTTATTCAAACTTAAGATTTTCCTTTCATTTAATGTCCACTCTTTATGTTGACTGGGACATGTTTGAGAGCTCCATTATTGATTCTCACTCTCTTCATGTATTCTTGACACTTTATCTTATCTGGGACAAGTATGAGCGTTCCAGTAATGGTTCTTAGTCTTTTCAGGTATTCGTAATACTTTATCTTGAGTGGGACGAATGTGAGCATTCCAGTTATAATCTTTGGTCCCCCTCCTGGGACTCCCGCTTTCCATGTTACCCGATTTGGTTAGGGATAACGTCACCAGGCTGGGACCGGCTCCGTCACTTGCCAGCTTATCTCTTTGGCTTTTCTATGGTTCCCCATACGGGTTAACCAGTCTTCCTTCTTTTGGCTTGCTCCACTCTTCCTAAATGGAAGTGGTGTCAGTGTTGTTTAGAGACTCACTGGTCCTCCACAGCTTAATCGTGATCACGCCACCACTTCCTCCTTGCTCAGGATGGGGGCAGCTTGTATCCCCCTCGGTGTGTTGCATCTCCTCTCCCTTTTGAAGCCACACGTCTGAAGCTGCATCTGGGCTACCATTCTGCATGAATATATTACACCTCCCCCTCTCTCCCTCCCTCTTCCTCTATGCTGCCATTGGGACTTCCCCAGTGCAGCTTTAAAGTCCGCCCTTTCTGTTTGACTTGCATTCTGCATTCTTCCAATGTTTTTTTTTCGTCTCAGTATAACCAACATTTCCTTCACAGGCACAATTAAAGTATTTCAATAATAAATTCTGATTTGTTCTTCATGCCTTTCTTCAGTAGGCGACTTTAAAGGTGGGTTAGTGATATGTGGCTCAGGGAGTTCCTCATAAGAACAAGAGCCCTTGTCCCCAGAGGGGGAGGCTCTCTCCTGTGAGGTCCCACTTGCCTCTACCGCTAGGGAGGGTATTGCGCAACAGGCTCACCTCTCTACCCTCACAGGGAAAGGCTCCCCACTGGGGAGACATGACGGAATACCACAATTCGTCAGTCACAGTACATTATAAAAGAGCTACAGGACCTTGACCAGAAGATACTATCTGAAGATATCTTATTGACAGAAACTATGGAATACATGGAGACATTGCCATAAGAGAACAACCAGAAAGAAGATACATTTTCCTAGTATCATTTAAGTTAGTAGAATAGTGGTAGGATCAGTTAGAATTCATTTTGGACGGAGGGTATATTCATTTCGGACTTTCTGATGACTGACGAGCACCTTGAGGTATGTATTTAGGCAGGGAAACCCCTATAGCAATAGGAAAAGCTAGGCATTAGTCTTATTTTAATAAACCACACTCAATAGATCCTTCAAGTATCCACCTCCTTCTTCTGACCCACCAAAGAGTGCAGGGAAGTGGGGAAGTGAGGAAGATGACAGAATGAAAGGAGGGTGACTGTAGAAGAAGGTGAGGTGGAGTGGGGTGCAATGTGGAGTGTGGTAGCAGGGAGTACAGTGGAGTGGAGATGGGAGAGTAGTAGAGGGGATAGTAGTTGAGAGCAACAGAGTAGCAGAAGATGGATGAACAGTGGGGGACAGTGAGAGGAAAAGTGAGGGAGATAAGGAGAAGGGAGGAGAGTAAAACGAAGGAAAAGGATGGAGGGAACATCAATGCAAGGAGTACAAAGTTGTGAAAGGAAAACACAAAATTAGACTTGGGTGAGTGGAAGGCACCACTTCTTGATATCTTTTGCTTTTTGCAGGACCCCAGGTACTATCCACCTAGAAATTCCTATAGGGTTTCAGATAGATAAGGCAATTGCCTTAAGGCCCTCAGGAGTAGTGTGAGGGGTCAGAAATGAGAGGTGGACACAAAGTTATGTTATTTTCTAAGTCAGACATTTTATTAAACGGAAATGAGTTGGAAAAGCGCCTCTCTACCCCTATTATAAAGAGGATTCTCCCTACCTGAAAGACTAAAACTAAAGATCTGTCAGTGTCAAGTAGTCAGCAACTAAACCGTCCTTGTGTCCAAAACATTCTAAGCAGACTATCCCACTAGAACCAAAACAAAAGGGTGTATGGAACTGTCTTTGACTTAGCATTAGCAAAATGTGCTAACAATCAAAAATATAAAGTTAGCTCCAACAAAAAGGGGTTTCTGAGGGGAAAAGAATAAACATGGATCCAGAGGGTGGTTTCCTTCCCCTGGATTTTTAGGTAGGATGGCAGAAAGTGTCTCTTAATCCAAAAATTCCTGTGTCCCCAAAATGTCTCTTTAACCGACCGTTTCTTTGTCTCTTTTCAACTGGTTTCACAACGTTATTGTTCAAACAATTAATCCCATTACAATATTTCTTTAGTTCTTCTTGCTACTATTGTGGATTACCCAATCTACTCCCATGCCAGGAATCCTTCTATGGGGTTTTCAGAAGCCCTGGTACACTTCCCAGCCAGGAATACTTCTATGGGGTTTTCAGAACCCCTGGTATACTACCCTGCCAGGTACCTTCAGACAATATCAAACTCTTTATACAACTTCGGGTGCCAGGTAATCTTGCCTGCCAGGACTTCTGCAAATGTTCACAATGCGAGGGTCTTCCTTTCTCCCCCTTGTTTACCTCTCACAGGCATTGCTTCCCAGTACTCATCTACCAGAACTTCTTATTAGTTTCACTGTTCTTTTTACTGTACCACAGTAGCATATACCCTGGGGTGCTCAGTATATTTGCCTATGGTTACACTTACTTTCCCCCACATTGACATCTCATGCATTCATACTTGCATGGGGCTTGTTGCAGCACTTTGTTTTGTTTGCTTTCAAATGTTCTTCTTACTAGCGTTTGAACTTGTGCTTTTCCTTGATTGCATTTAAACAAGCTTTGTGCCTTTCCGTCAATTGCAACTTCATACAGTTGAAACATTCACTGGCATGCACATGGTAACGCCCCGGGGCCCCCCTCTGCTCTAGACAGACTCACCAGGTTTTCTTTGCGTCTCCAAACTTGCTTGCACTTCCACTGTGCTGTCCCTTCCCTGTCGGGAATATGCAGATGCTCTGTCAGCATCCGACGTGGCTCCAGGAGCAACTGCCGGCTTCCCTGGACCAGAGAGCACAGTTTGCTTGGGTGATTGTATTTTCTAGAGTTTCTGCTCTGCTTCCAGCCTCTCCGGGGCTTTCCTTCCTGCGCATTCCGCTTTCCGTCTCGACACACTGGTCCGGATACCACACGGTCAGGAGCCCCAGCATGGGGTTCATAGTCCTCTCCTGCACAGCTCCCTTATGCACTGCCTCTGCCATTGGTTGATGCCCCACTTACTTTAGGTCCATCAAAACAACTTGCCTGCACAGTAGACTTCAGGCTTCTCTTGATCTGCATAAACTCCTTCCTCCTCTTCCTCGTCCTCGTCTCAGTACCTGAGGGTATATGCGAGTTGAAGTCCATAGACTGGATTTCTTGGATGTGGTTGTTCAAAAGTTCCACATAAAGACAAATCAAAACCAGAAGATGTTATGAGTGTTTGAGTCATAAATGGGGGTTTGACTAGAGTTATTTAGAGGAAATGCTTTCTGATTTGTACTATAGGATAGAGTTGTTAGATAACAACAAGCCATTAAGGATTTAGGTATTCCAGAGTCTTCCACAAGGGAAAGAGGGGACTACCTTATCCCATCCAATGGAGTGACCATCTCCCCATGACAGATGTCTACTGCCATGTGATCTTTCCCTATACAACCGCCCCCTGGATCAGATCAGGCAGTGGCTGCCGTCCTCTGGTCACATGGGAGGAGGTTACTGGGGGGGGGGGGAACAAATCGGTGATGACTCCACTGGATTCATCACAGCAGCCAGTCAGATCATAGATAGTAGATCTTACTGATATCTAGTGACCTCTTTGGGATTTAAGGACTCCAGGACTAGAGGGGGAAAAGCCCATGGGAGACAAGAGAGCAATGGAAGGCCCATATTGAGAGCATGGGCGGTGTCAGACTTGGGCTTGGGAGGGCTAAAGCCCTCTCACTTTGAGGCAGCAGTAATCACTCTGCTGTGAGACCCAACCCAGGCACAGACGGCAATAAACTTTCACATTTCTTACCTCAGAGAGTGGTGTATTTACTTTACTTTTAAACTTGAAAAGTAAAGTAAATAGACCACTCTTCGAAGTGAGAAAACATTAGTTAACACGACTGCGGCAACAGCAAACGTCTAGAGAACAAAAGCCTGCCCAGGAGATTATTTTGGTTTGCTCTCCCTCGCTACATTCGGTAGCTCCTACGGATTCAGCCGGGGACAGATCAAGCCCATTTCCCTCTTCAGGTTCCTCCTTAGGGTGAGCCCTGTTACAATAGCTCTAGGACTCACTTGTTACACAATCCTGCCTACGTCCCTGGTGAGTTGGGGTGAAAGATGCATTTAATGAGACAAAGAAAGGCGTAATATCTATTCAGCCTCCCGGGATGGGTGAAGATCAACAGTGCAATAGGTTTAATGGCACCACTCACTACCAGCATTCAAAACTGCCGTCTAGGACACAACCTCTATAAAGATGAGGAGGTGGTAGTTCCACCCCATGGTAAGGCCCTAGTCAAGACCAGGCTGCGAGTGAAAGTAGCAGAGAGGACACATGGATGGATTGCTGCCAAATCGGGATTGGCCTTTAAACATTCCCTGGATGTGGGAGCAGGAGTTATTGACAGAGTCTACCGAGGGATGGTCAAGGTAGTCCTTTTTAACTGGGGAAATGTTGTCTAGGTCATAAAACCCAGACAGCCTATATCCTATCTAGTTTGTGAAAAGGTACTGGCTCCCGAGATCAAAGGAGAAGATCTTCATGATACCAAAAGCGCCGAAACCAGGTTTGGGAAGATGACTGAAGCCCAGAGAGAAGACTCCCATCCCGGGTTAATGACACCCATCAACCAGTACAACTAATGATAACTCATGGGAGGGTAGGTCTCATCCGATTAGTTAGCATTGGAAGTAATGACTGCCATCAGGAGATGGCTCTACTGGATAAGTGGCAAGAGGCAGTGCTGTAGCTGCTTTCTGCAGGCTCACATACACATACTGTAGAGCCAGCCTTCAGCCGGGGAGGCAATGGGAGACAGGACCACAGCTTGGGCATTTAGGAAGCAGTGGCAGCTCCACAGTTGTCACATGATGCTCATTGTGTCCACATTCTACTCAGGGGTGGGCTGGGAAAAAATAATTTTCAAAGTGGCCCTATATTACACATTTTCAGCAAGCCCAACCATTTTCCTATGGGGACATTTAGAAATACCACACAAAAGAGGCCAAGGGAGCAGAGGCCTACTGGAAAATCTCCAGAGTTCCCTATAGGCCAGTCCACCCCCGATTACACTGGGTCAATGTTGCACTGTACAGGAAGGGCTCAGAACTGGAGACAAGTCTGCAGCCTGGGGTTGCAGGTAGCATACTGCCTCCCCCCTATCCAGATCTGAACAAAACTGTTGGGACTGAAAAGGGGCAGTAGAAAAATGAAAGTACTTGTATGTATTCCTACTTCCTGCATGCAGCATAAACAATACACCCCGATATCAGGTATAGAATTGTTCTGGTTTAATTTAAAACAGTCGAAGGATCTATGCCCTTGGTAATATATGCAATCTAAAAAAGAAATGAAAAAAAAAACACGCTACACCAAAAATTGAACAATTTACAAAATGCCTTCCTGCTTCAGGATGCATTGATAGAAGGGTGTCGGGGTGCGTGTGGGTGGCGGGCGTTTAAAAGGATTGTAGTTAAAATGAAGCTGCCTTCCCTGTGACCTTGAACGGTTCTTAGAGCTGGGAATGGTCAGTCTACTCTTAAGTTTGAGAACAGTTTGCTTGCTAAAATTAAAAACGACGCTTACGCACGTAATGTATTTATAAACTGTGGAAATCCCAGAGACGTGCACCATTTGGTACAGTATGCACATATTTAGGCATTTCATCAGCACTCAAAACCCGGTGTGTATTTGACCTTCTCTTCGGCGTTAGATTCCTTATCATACTAACATTCCTTTTCTGCACGAAACAATACACCGGGAGCACAAAAACATGTTACTTCATAAACCAATACATTTCCATGCGCCCCCATGTTTGAAAAAGGCAGAACCAAAATAGGACAACTCAAGGGGAATCAGCAGCAGTGACTGGTTAATCTTGTAACCGTACAGTCCCCCTACCTGCACATTTGGACACCTGCTGTCTGCACTTACCCTTGCGGCTGCCACCTGCTGGCCACACTTCTTGTTACTGTTTTGATCCCATGTACAGCACTGCCCCCTCCCCTTTCCCCTGGCACTTCTCCCCTCCCCCCTCCCTCCCTCCCTAGCACTCGAGCAATCTCAATGTCACTTGGCCTAGTATGATCGTGGTCTCTGTCCTCCCTCTGTTCCCCCTCCCTTGCCTCGTCGCGCCTTGAAACACTTGTGTATAGGCGTGTTACAAATGCCATATGTCATACATTAGCTTCATAAAGCAGGGGCAATACCCAAAGCAGTGCTGCTTGGGGATTGGGCTGTGTATGGTTCCAGTAGAACAGTGGTGGGTGAAGATGGAAGTGGTGCAAGAAGACTAGGCAGGATGGAGGTGCCAGGGCGCAGGGTGGGAGTAGGATGAGATTAACAGTCTGATGAGGGGATGGAGATAGAATGATCCAAGGTGAAGATGGTGTGGCGAGAGGTGGAGATAAAATGTCTTTGGCTGGACAGTAAATGTGTTGGGGTGAAGCTGGCGTTGCTATTGAAAAATCATTAGGTCTGGAATTTAGCGGAGGAAAAGTAAAACAAGCTCCTTAGTAAAGAAGGGGAAGTCCCTGTAAAACAAGCTCCTTAGTAAAGAAGGGAAAGTCCCTGTAAAACAAGCTCCCTGTAAAACAAGCTCCTTAGTAAAGAAGGGAAAGTCCCTGTAAACAAGCTCCTTAGTAAAGAAGGGAAAGTCCCTGTAAAACAAGCTCCTTAGTAAAGAAGGGAATTGGCCCCTGTGCCACTTTTACGAATGGATATAAATCCACAGTTCTACTCAGGATTGCTCTTGTAGTGTCACTCATTCCTCTTCTGCGCTTGCAACTGGGCTGGTATTTGTCCATGGTGATCTGTTCCTTAGTAGAAACTGCATGGTAGATGCCACAACAAAATGCACTAGCTTGGCTCTCTTGACACTTGCTTTAAATTGACTAATTAGGTACTAGTATTGTCCAAAACTTTATAGAAAAATCCCTCAGGCCACAATGGCTTGAAATATAATGAGACGAAGTGGGGTCACCGCCTTCGTGGTTAGCCCCAGAGGGGTCTCTGGAGCCTAGGGTAGCCGCCCTATGAGGGCTTCAAAGCCGAACCTCGAGCTTCCTGGAGGTGGTGTTTTAGGGATGCTGCAGAGATCCTCTCCATGCGGGCACTGGTGCCCAGACTAGAGAAATGTCATGTACCTCTTCGAAGAGCCTGCCGTCGCCCTGCTAACTAGATACTCCCTCAATAACTACATGCACGTTGGAGAAAGTGTTGTGCAAAGTTAGACCTGGAAGCTTTGTCCTGGTAACCATCACTGCAATTGCTGCATCAGTGCTACTGAAATGTATGGACTCTGATAGCTGAGATGGGAGACTCAGATAGCGGAAGTAAGCTCCATGTGAGAGAGGAACACTGCAAGGAAAGCTGCAACCACAAGGTACACTCCAGAAAGCTTGCTAGGCCAGCAGGCAGACACTGCAGCCACCGGCTCTGCGCAGGCTCAGAGTTAGGAGAAGAAACGCTGGGAGGGGGAGGCAAACAGTGAGGGCAACTGGAAGTAGTGCATGTCCATCGCAAGAGCTTACTAGCTTGGAAAGCGGCAGTAGAGAACAGAGCTTGAAGCCATCGGTCATGCCATGGTATGCAGCCCACCGCAGCAGAGAACAGGGAGCATAAGCGGCAGGAACCCTGCACAGAGCCATGACAAAAGCAGGACTTCCGTCCAGATTTTCCCCTTCTCTCTTCTTTCTTTTACTCTTCTTTGTAACGTATCGTAACACCTACCTGAACTCTGCTACTGTGTTGAAAAATTAACTAAAGCCACAGCAACCAACAATTGGACCTCACATCAAACACTTCCGCTCCCCTGAAGAAGGCTAGATCACAATAACTGATGAGATTTGTTGACCTTTGTGTCAAAATCGGTTGGGGCCCTCTTGAAAAAGGTTTTTAGCCTGTAAAAATGTGTTCATCAAGTCAAGTGCCTGAATAACTTTCAACCACGCATCAATTGTGAAAATGGGCCTCATTATGAGACCGGCGGTGCCGCCAGTATCTTTTTTTTCCGGCACCCGGGCATGGGCAATTACTGGGGCATTACGGCCCTGCCTAACTCGGTAATTGCCCATTCCCGGGCGCCTGAAAAAAATTAAAAAAACTCCCCATTCCCATTTGAATCCCATTGGACTCAATAGGAATGGGGAGGCCGGATGCACCGGCACCATTCACGAATGGTGCATCAGATATGGTCTGCTCGCGGTAGTTGGTCCCCCCGCCAGGTCAGACCTGGCGGGCGTAAAGGCACCCACGAGCAGACCTCGTAGTTTGCCGGTACGGTAACAACGGTACTGACAAGCTTACTGGTACCGTTGTTACTGACCGGCAAACTCATAATGAGGCCCAATATCCCTATATGATGAGCATATACTGCTAGTGAGAAGTAATGAGGGTTCTACAAACGGAAATGGAAAATGTATGTATATATGAATGAATGATGGAATGTTTGTGGTATGAGGCCCGATATAGGTTTTTGTGTATGAAATAGCACAAGTGCATGGATTTAGGGACGTAAGAATGCAGAGAGTATAAATTACACTGCATCTCGGAGACATTTTATTGACTGTAAAATAATTATCTGTAATTTATTGGTGAAATGGTTTTCCTTATTATAAACAAATATGAATTCAAATAGATTATTCGGCCCTGGTGACTTTATGGTGAAACAGAGCACGGGCAATGGAAAGCCTGAAATAGGATCAGGTTAAAATTAGACTTCATAATACCTCGAGGGAACATTTTCTGGAACTCAAAAGGGGAACTTAGTCGGAATTCAACATGGCCGTTGGCTACTTTATCATCTTGGGAGAACGCTGATGAATACACCACCATCTTAGAAAATGATTATCTCCAGATCCGAGGCTCCTTGACATCCTGTATGAGGTCTTAAAAATTCAGAAGAAAAAGTCAATGACCGCAGAGGTTGCTCTCCTTCAAGAAATTAACATGAACCTGTGGGAAAGAGCCCAGCGTCACGGGATAGCTCTGTAGTGCAGCTGGCAAGTGAGCATCATAGGCAGGATTCTTAAAAAGATAACAGCTCCATTGCATAGAACTAGGAGACCAACATCATGGCTGATAACCGAGACAGGAAGAAAAAGTAAAGGATCCCCTTTGCCTGACAGCCTTTTGATAATGTTGAGTGTCCTAGCCATGAAAGGTATGCAGAGGTCTCGGTTAGCAGTGAGGTGTTTGATGGGACAGAAATCAGCTTTGCCATTTATTAGATGCACGCATTGTAAAACATACACCTTGTTGAATAAAAAAAAAAAAGCCCTGGGGTAGGGTGTAAGCTACTAGCCAGACAGAAAAGAAAGTTACCCACCACCTCAATTGTATGCATACAAACAGCACACCAGTTCTTACTCGCAAGAGTTAATTATCACTAGCTAGTGGCGAATACAATTTTTGCACCCTGCCCTGGGGTGTCAAAGATCGCTATATGCACAGTCTACCAAGTTTCGGTCATAGGCTCCAAAAGAGTGCCAGAATCTGTGTGACCTCTGCTGTCACAGTGTAGCCCTGCAGTTTCCGTCCAGACAAAATCCAGCCATCCATGCAGATCTGTGGGGGCTACAGGAAAGCAGCTCCCACTCCGAGAACGCCATGAGCCAGGATGGGTGTGGGGAATGTCTCAGAAGTACTACCCTTGCTGGCTATGGAGCACCCGGCACAGCCCCATGGATTAGCAAATGGAAGCACGAGCAGTCAGGGGATGGACAGCAGGGCCCATGGAGAACAACACTGCTGTCGTGCCTGATAAATATCACATACCTTTTGTTTATAGCAACAGAAACCAACAAATGACCTGCGAGTCTGCTTTGGAGGAAATGCATTTGTGTTTTGACAGATTGGAATGCAATCAGGCCAGCTTGCAGTCATACATTCGAGAAAGCGTAACCCTAATGTATTTACCCCAATATTTTCATGCACGCCTTCTGTCTGCCACGATGGGAGTGTTACATCCATATACGTTACGTCCCTTTATGCACACAGTCCTGTTTGGCTTCACTTCTCTCCATCTTTGTGTTTTATTTCAATTCTTCCTTTTAAATTTCGATTTTGTTACCGAAGACCATTTTTCATTTTAAGGGATCTTTGCTCAGTTTTCGTTTTTATCTACATGTACGCTTACCACTTCCTCTTCAATTTTTGGACATAAGGGCAGTTATTTCATGTGAGCACATTATGATACATTCTGGAATATTATGCCATATTAGTTCAGGAATTATTATGTTGTATTTGCAATCTCATGTCACTTTGTACATGGCTGATAAGGGCTCTGAAGCAGCAGGAAAGTGACCTGTAGCACTCCACACACCACAAAACGTCACATAATACATGTTAACAGCACTCAGTTCAGGCAAAGGGCTGAATCGCCCAGTGTAGACCTGAAAATGCAAAGTACAACTTTTTTTGAGCCAAAGATTACCCTGCTGGCCACTATGAACAGGGTGAGATAGATGCAGCCAAAGTTGAGAACTGGAGGCAAGGCTGGATTATGCAAATTTACCTGCAGAAGAGCCTAGCCTCAGGTCAAGAGGAATCCAACCTCTCACACCACCATTACTATGCCCGTAAAGCTTCTAGCAGGCCTCAAGAACTTGCGGGCAGCCATGTCCAGGCCCTTGATTGGAGCCACAGACCAAAAGCCAGCCTTATTTAAGAGTGCCTGTAACCCCTCTCAGTTTTCCTGTCTATGTAACCTGCCATTTGTGGCCGTGGGAGCAATTGGAAGAGTGTGGGCTCTACTGCTTCTTTGTGTATCACTTGAATACACCTAGGTAGTGCAGGAAGGCCTCATAATGGAGAGTTGCCTGCCTTGAGTGGTGTCCTTAATGTGAATGTCGCCTTTGACTTAGCTTGTCTACTATGCATTAGTTGCAGCCTTACCTCCAATTTAATTATCCCATACTCCATTCCATTGATATATTTACTGTTTGCGATTAATCCAGGAAATTCGCCCCTCTTCCCAATGGGACCCCCCCCCCCCCTTTGGGACTAGAGAGGTGAGCCCGCTAAGTCTACCACCACCTGGGTGATGGGGCAAGCAGGATCCCACTGAAGGCGTCAACACCCCTCTAGGGAGAGAATCTCTGAATCGAGATACATAGTATCCTCCCTTATCCCAAGAATGTCCCAGTTTATGGGTCAATGGGAGTTAATTTGCATGCCGATTTACCATTTCACTGCAATGGCTGTTGTGGTTTCTGACCCCTCTACGAAACCGTACTGCACCTGAGATGCAAAATGGGCAGAGGGTCTGTCCCCTCGCTGTCTGCAAAAGAAGAAGCCCACCTGCAGTAGAGGAGAGGAGGAGAGCTGCCGCCCAAGCTACATACAAGGATACTGCTCATGGAGCGACGCATGCAGAGAGACCACCCCCCTCCAAGTAGGAGCTGATCAGAGGTCTTGCATGGGGCCAGGGAGAGGGAAAGAGTCATTATGGTGGGGTCAGAAATCAGCCACCATTCCATCATTTATTTTATTTATTTATTTATTTGCATTTATAAAGCGCACAGAACTGCCCTGGGGCATCGTGGCGCTGTTACAGCAGACTTAGTCATGAACACAAGCATAGGAATGTGTTTACAGATGTAAACCGAGTTACCGAGTACATTTCACATTGGTAATAAACATTGAGCTTAGAGGTTATGCTATGCTGTGGTTACAATGCAAGCATGAGAGTGCATGTGGAAGACTTTAGCGGAATAGGAGGGTTTTGAGGTTTTTACGGAAGGTATGGTATGATTTTTCGTTCCTTAGTGAGGTAGGTAAGGAGTTCCAGTTTTTAGGTGCGAGGTGTTGGAAGCTGGTTCCTCCCGCCCTGGATCTTTGAAACGTGGGGACATCAATCATGTTGGTGCGGTGAGCTCTGGTGGGTCTGATGGAGGCTTTCGGTGTGATTCTTTCTGCGAGATAGGGTGGGGCATCCAGGGATAGGCATCTATGTGTGATGGTCATGGCTTTGAAAAGTATGCGTTCCTTCACGGGTAGCCAGTGGGCATCTTTCCTTGCTTGCGAGATGTGTTCTCTTTTTGGAATGGACAGTGCTGCCCGGAGCGCATTGTTTTGCGTGATTTGGAGTTTTTTTAGGTTGTGGGCGGAGGTGCCTAGGAACAGGGCATTACAGTAGTCTAGTTTTGTACCTATAGTGGCTCTGGCGATGGACAGGCAGTTTTTGGCGGAGAGAAAAGGCTTGACAGCATTTATCATCTTGGTGGTAAGTGCCGAGGAAGAGGCTATGGCGTTGACCTGGCGAGACATAGATAGTGAGGCATCTAGGTGAACGCCTAAGGTTTTAACAGTCTTGGAGACTGAGATGGTGGAGTTGTCGATGTTGAAGGATTTGTATTGGGGGGGGAGTTTGTTGAGAATTTCATTGGTCCCTACTATGAGGATTTCGGTTTTGTCCCCGTTTAGGCAGAGGCCGTTGGCCGCCATCCAGGTTTGGATGGCTGTGTAGATTTTGGTTAATGCTGTCGCATCTTCTTCGTAGGTCCCAGTTAGAGGGAGTAGTACCTGCGTATCGTCTGCGTAGTTGGTATACGCTATGTTACGACAGTCGAGGTCATTGAAGAGAGGAAGGGTGAATATATTGTAGAGAGTGGGGGCGGTGCAGGAGCCTTGTGGGACGCCGCAGTGGATGGTGGTAGGGGTTGCCGAGGCAGTGTCTGAGAAGACTTTCATGAGTCTGCCATTTAGGAATGAGGCCACCCATGCAATGGCTTCCGGGGAGAAGTGTGCTTCATTTTTTAGGTGCATGCCTAGGATATCGTGGTTGACAAGGTCAAAGGCGGCAGATAGATCCAGTAGGAGAAGGAGTGCCGGTTTGCCTTTATCCATAGTGTCAGCAAGCTGTATTTTCAGATCAAGTAGGGCTGACTCAGTTCCGTGACCTGGTCGGAAGCCTGACTGTCTTTTTCCTAGGATATGGTTGGTTTCGAGATAATCCTGGATTTGTGTGTAGGCCATTTTATCCAGTATCTTGAGCAGGAAAGGCACAGTGGTGATGGGCCTGTAGTTGGTAGCTACTTCAGGGTCGAGGGTGGTTTTTTTTAGAAGCGGGCGCACCCAAGCTTCTTTTAGACTGTCAGGGACAGTGTTGGTTTTGAAAGAGGCATTAATGAATGATTTAAGGATGATTTTGGTTAAGCTTGGTTCTGTTTAGTTGGAAAGTGTTAGGGACAGAAATCAGGTTAGGATAGACTTTTCCTGGATAGCCGACTTGGATTATTCTTTTTTAGGGGATGTTGACGAGCACCATTTTGACTCTTCGGTAGGGCTGAGAAGTGTAGGAATATGATACGTTCTTTAACAGGATCTCCTCGGGACATCGGTAGGAGATGATCAATGTGATTATCTGGCTGGTACTCCAACAACCACCAGGATCTCTTGAGCACTCCTCAAGGTAATTATGCATTCATAACCTATCTTAACATAATACCACTACACTAGTAATAGCCTCCATGAAAGTTCTGCAGGACAATATGTAAAGCTCCTGTCCCTCCTTTTAATTGCATTTTCTTGTGGTCAAAACTCTGAAAACTATACATACATCCCAAGGATCACTGAACTATGCCCATTTGTAAAGCTCTCACTAGGAGTGGCGATTCCTTCTAAGAAAGGTACATTGAACTCACTCGCACAGTAGTTTCAGTCCAGATGTCACAGTTACTGACATAGCAATCCATGCCACACCTGAACACTCTTCATACTACAGCAATTACAATGTCACTATCTGCGAATAATTGAACAGTACCTTGAAATTATAAATCATATTTGCATGCCATGTTATGTTCTTTATTTAACGTCTGCTAAGGCACAGCACTTTGAAGACATAACAATGGCATTAAGGCACGTTAGAAATATCAAGTAACATACCACCGACTGGATGAACCATTGTGATTACGGAAGGTACACAGAAGTAATTGGCTTCTGACAATGGAAGCAAAGATGAAGACTTCATATTTTTCAAGGGGTTTTGCAACCTTGCATTTCTTATTTCATTACATAGTAGTAGCCTAGAGTCTGCTTTAAGGTAGCCACCGCCATACCCATTTTTAAGAAACCCACTGCCGCCTCCAACAATCCATCTAACTATCAACCTGCCTCGCTTTTCCCTTACTAGTACAAAGTTCTCAGAAATGCAATCTTTAACCATATCATTGACTATCTGTAGGTTACTAGATTCAGTGGTCCTTTGCAACCTAGGTTCAACAGTAGACATTCCATAGATACAATGCTAAACCAAGTCTCCGTTATCACCCATCGTAATTCTCCCCGATCTCTCTGCCGCCTTTAACACAACTGCTCATGTTTCCTTCCTTCAGTCTATCTCACACTTTGGATTTTAGGGCACAGTGTGGGGTATAATCAAAAGCCCCAAACCAACGGAACTGAAGGGCCATGTGAAAAAGGCATGCCTGTCATTCCAATGGAAAAACAGCCTTTTAATTCACAAAGGAAGAAGACATTGAAATGTCCCTACTGGCCTCCAACTTGATGCATCTTCTCACACCGCCTATAACCTTTAGCTTCTTGACTCATGAGTTATGGCTCACAATTGGATTCTCCATGACAGAGAACTGAAATGTCAGCGCCTCATCATCAACTCTTCTCACAAGGATGCCAAGAGTAACAGACTGAACATAGTAAAACCCTTCCTAATCTTATCCATCACTCTGCCAAAACATGAATCTCCACCTTGGTCCTCTGCAGGCTGGGGAACATCATGGAACTTTCCATCTACTCCTTTTCTCCTCTCAGTACGTTACTGCTAAACTCTTCTTCTTGTACCCTTCACAGCTTCTAACCATCCCCGCCCACCAGCATGCAGGTTGGCTATCCATGCAATATCGTTCCATATTTAAATGTCATCCTCCATCAATATGTTAGCCCCACCGCTACCTGACTGAACCGGTCTCCCCGCAGTCTATAATTGCAAGTTCTACTCAACCTAACCACCCCTGTACCTGTACTACACCTAGAGCTGCACCCAATGTCCCACTCCTCTGTCCCAGCTCCCCATCACTGGCTCACCTACTCCTAGAAATTAAGGACATTTCAACAATGATTGCTTTAAGACCGCCTTCTCTCCCAGGAACGAGCCTCTGCGACATAGCCCCACTGCTCCCCTGCCACACCCCACACCCCAGTATCCCCAACCACTATAACCACTGGATTGCATATATGTACATACTGTTGTTACTGGAGATGTATTTAATGTCCGTCTTGTTCTCTTCTAAATTACTCTTTCAATCACAATCCGATTTAATATAGTAACTGCTATGTTACAACAACGCAAAGCACCCATGCACCTGGGAGTGATCCAACGTAAAAATGGCTTTTCTTATGGTTCTTCATGGTGACAAAATTCATCTATAAACAAACAATACTAAATAAAACCAAATTGCAGCTTTAAAAAATACAACTGCATGTTTAGCCCTGCGTGGTCAGACAGAGCCAACTAAAAAAGATCTGACACAACAAGAATCGCGAAATGTAAGTGGCGGTCACAGCACTTTTTGGTCTTTTGATAAACAGCACACACAATCCATTTGTTAGAGGACAGCTCTGGCAACTCGATATAAACAATCCAGAGAGCCAAAAACATTTAACAAACATAATAGGGTAGCTAAGAAAAGCCAAGAAACTACAGAGACATTTAAACAGAATTAAAAGACTTGACTGTTTATAGATGGCAGTCTGGAGTAAAGATTCCAGTACATTTACCATTTATCAGCCTAAAGGGAAATAGCGTGGTTATAAATATAATGCAAAGACGCTTGCAGTGCTGCGGAGGGCTTCCAATCTGGTAACATGTACAAGCAATAAACACCTTGAAACAGTTCAGGTTACAGGGCGGGCTCACTTATGTATGACAAGTGCTGCCCAAACTCCATGGCAATCCCCTGCGTCACAGGCAGAGTAAACGTGGTGTTCAGGTTGTTGTTGAACCGACGGCGTCTAGGCAAGGGTGTAGGTGCAGAGTCTAGCTTAGCCTCCTCCTGTGAATGGTATGTGGGATGTGCCCTGAGGTGCAAGACCGACCCCTTTTCCCCCAGGGCACAGCCTTTCATTCCAGCAGGCTACAGCACACAGGGGAACCCTGCCATGGTTCCAGGTGTATATGGTGCAGGCCCATGTCACGAGTTCTTGGCTCAACCAATGGAGAAGAACCCACCATGTTTGTATCGCTGGATTCTCACAATAAACAGCGACTCCCTCCAATGCTGAACCAAACCATTCCCATCTAACACACCGGGTGGCTTTAACGGTTAATTTAAACATATTAATGTATCCATTCCAAACTGGTGGCCTTGTGCCATTTTCAGAGCTGTGGTTTCTTAGGTGGAGAACATAATGGCAGAAGCTGTTGGGTCTTGCCTCAATAAAGGACGAGACAGGCTCGGGAACACATCTTCTCTTTATTACCTCCTTGCTCAACGTACGTACAGGAAATGCCGTTCCGAACCTTGACTCCTGCCCTTCTCCTTTCTCCTCCAGCTTCCCGCCTGGTGTCCCGTCTCTGCCTTAAAGGCACAGAGACCTGTAACATCACCCCTTGACAAATGTTCTGGCGTCGGGTTCAGCACTCTTCCACCAGACGCATGGGTTTCCTAATGGTGCACTGCGGGCCGTCCATGTTTCACTGGGTCCCCCCCGTCTCCGGATCTCTAGGCAAGTCCGTCAGTGTTTTAAGTACTCCCTCTGGTGGGACCCACAGGTCAGCTTGGGCGCTCTCGTCTCAGTGTCACAGTCGGGTGGGATCGTATAGGGCTCTTCCTTTTTGACCAGGTGTTTGAATTGTGAGCAGTTTCCGTTATTTCTTGGGACACGTTCTGTGCCATCACCATGGATCCTTTGAGGGCTACCTGGGGGAGGGGGGTTTGGCGCGTACCTCGCATCTGTCTTCCTCTTCATGGCCTGTCTCACCAAGACCTCATTCCCAAATAGGAAATCTTTGGTACTGCTCTCCTTCTGAGGTCTCCATCATGCTTGGCCCGTTCTTTTCCCATTGTGCCTCTCAGTATGATCTCATCATCCCCTCTCTTGATCATCAGTGTTTCTCACGATCCTGGTGTTTACCTTGTAGTGCATCATTATTTCAGCCGGTGACTTGTTGGTGGCTTCATGTGGTATATTTCGATAGTCCCTAAGCATCCTGCACGGTGCTTGGTGTGGATTCGTAGTCTTGATGTATGATCTTTGGATGGTCTTCTTGATTGACGCCAGGAAGCGCTCTGCCATCCCATTGGGTTGGGGCCATCTGGGCATGATTTTTTGTTGGGTGAACCCCATGTGCTTTGCAAACGCGGGGAAATTGCGCCCGTTGATCGGGGGTCCATTGTCTGACTTGATTGTGCAGGGTATGCCACACTCACTGAGTACCTTGTCGAAGATGCCTGCCACCTGGGGGTATGCCGTTGTCACCTTTTTCACGATGGGGAATTGCAAGTACTCTTCGATGAATACTATCAAGCAGTCTCCCGACTGCATGGGTCCACAGAAATAGACAGCCACTCGGTTCCATGGTCTTTCTGGTATGTGTGTGGTTTGCAGAGGGATGGTGGCTTCCCCTCTCGTGATGCATTGGCATGGTAAGTAGTTCTTGGCCCAGCTGTCCACTAAAGAGTCCCTACATGGGAACCAGACATGACATCTTGACTGTTTCCTCATGTTGGCAGGCCCCCGATGTCCTTCGTGTGCCGTTTTTATAACTTCAGCTCTAAGCATGGCAGGGATTACTAACTTGCAGCTTCGCAACAGTATTGAGTGGTCTTTGGCCGTCAGCTCGTTGTGTATCTTTGTCAGCCTCTCCATGTCTTCCTTGCTCACCCCCGGGTGACTCTGGATGGCGCAGCGGTAATCTCTGCACTTGTTGTTTGGGAGGGCAACGGCTAGGGCCATCGATGGGTCAGCTGCCGATGCAGTGTCGATTGACTCTAGCGAAAGCGTGGGTGGCAAAGCGCTGGCCGCAACATAATTGATATATTCTGTGTCGCCTTTCTGCATCATACGGGTGGCGCGAAATGAAGTCCGCTGGATTTTGGTCGCCTCCCGGTCTGTGGATGATTGTATAGTCATATTCCCGTAATGGGATGCCCAATCTTTCAATCCTGAGTGGCATTTATGTGCGGGGGTTCCCAAATAAGGACCCAGACTGCCACTAGGCTTTCTTTTTCAGCCTTGGAGTATGCCGACTCTGACAGAGAGAGCCCTGCTTGCGTAGGCAACTATGTCTCTGTGGTGTGTGTCGGCCCCACTGGTTTGAGCGAAAATGGCGCCCAGTCCCACTGGGCTGGCGTCTACAGTGATCTCTGTGTGGCATGTGGGGTCGAAATACGCGAGTCGTCTTGCTTCTGCTAGTGCCTTGTTGATGTTATCAAAGGTGGATTGGCATTCCTCAGACCATTTGAACGTGGTGTCCTTTTGTATTAATCTTCTCAGAGGCTCAGTGTGGGACACGTAGTGCTGGATGTATCTGTCACAATAGCCGGCCATGCCAAGGAATGATATCACATCTGCCACCTGGGTTGGTGCTTGGAGGTTGGTAATTGTGCTAACCTTTCCTGGGTCTGGTATCATTTCTTCGTCCGAAAAGATGTGACCAAAAACCTTTGAGTTTCTTCTTGCTGAACCTGCACTTCTCCAAATGTAGTGTCAGGCCAGCATTGTGTAGAGCAGCACACGTCTCCATTAAAGCTGTATTTATGTTCTTCCTGTGACGTGCCGAAAACCAGGATGAAATTGCTGTAATTTAGCACCAACTTGATTGGGTGGATGACTTGCCTGATGGCTTCCTGGAAAATCTCGGCGGCGGAGGAAATGCCAAAGTTCAGCTGGCGACAGTGGAAAAGTCCTTCGTGTGTGGCGAACGTGGTGATGCCTCTCAATGCTTGGTGTAGTTCAAGCTGGTGGTATCCTTGTATGAGGTCTAGCTCGGAGAACGTGGTAGCTCTGTTCAGCTGCACTAGTATGTCCTCGATAGATGGGCCTGGGCGTCGTTCCCGCTGGATGGCGGTGTTGGCCATTCTCATGTCGATGCAGAGTCATAAGTGCCCTCCTTCCTTCGAAACAATGACTAGCAAGGAGACCCACGGCTGGGTCCAGTCGCAGGTTCTATGGTCTCATTTCGGAGTAGCTGGTCTAACTCCTGTGAGATGGCATCCTGGAGGTGGAAACCAACTCTTCTGGGGTGTTTTGGGATCGGTCAGATGGACTCATCAATGCGTAATTTGACGAGTACTCTTTTGAGCTTCCAGAGGCCTTTGCACAGATCAGGAAATCTGGACTGGATGACATCTTTTGTTATGGTGCCGCTCTCTCTTGGGTTGTAGTTAACCATGCACACTGTTTCTCTGTTGTTTGTGGTTGTCGTGGTCAACTGGATCACCTTGCCCTCCTGGAAGCGGATATCCATGAGTCCAAGGCAGCTCGCTGTGTGGTAACTGACTGACTAGGCAGTAACTTTTCGTTGGGCTCCAAATGACATGGATGGTGGTGTCAAACGTCAGCCATTGTGCATCAGCCGTTGCCGGAACTGTCCTTTTGAGTGTAGAGGCAGTGCAGCACCCCACTGAAATATTCTTGTGTTGTTCTTCAAGAGTTCTTTTTTTTTCTCTGGCATCTGTAGGAACTCTTGTTACCCCATAGCGTTCACTGTTGCACCTGAATCAATCAGAAGGCAATAGAGTCTGTTCCCTGCGTTGACAGAGATCCTTGCTGCTTCCTTCACCTCTCGGTCGTCTTGGATGAGGCTGACATATTCGTCAAGTTGGGTCTTGTCATACCCATCGCTGTGGTTGTATTGGAAATTGTGCTGTTGCTCCCATAGAACTGGTATGGGTTTGGGGATCATCATATTAATCACCAAATCGGGGTGTATGGGTCGTGCAGGTCATATCCTTGGTCCGGGTCATGGAAAGGTATTTCTTCCAAAGCTCTTACGTATCTTCTCTGGCCCTGGTAGAGCATTGGGTTGGCCCTGGGTGTGTAGAATGAAGGTGGGGGAACGCGGTTGTAGGTCCTCCCTCGTGGTTGCATGTTCGTTCGGGGAGTGGGGAATGGTCTCCCTTCCCTGCAGACAGAATGGAAATGTCCTTCTCTCCTGCACTTAGAGCACTTTTGGGTAAGGTCTGGGCAGGTCCAGAGTGTGGGAAGTTCACGCCACAACAGTAGCATTATCTCGGAGTCCTGAAAGGCGCCGGGTTGTTTGACCTTCCTTTCGTTATCCCATGGTCCGCGGGTCTCTGAGGCTGTGGTTGGATTGCCCCAATTATCTTGTTTTTCTCATGCTTGATGCCCGGGTTTCCCTCAATGGATGCTGCTTGTGTGTCCATTCTCTCGAATATTCTGGCTAATTCTCCAACTTCATCTATAGTTATTGCCTCATCTGTGGAAAATAGGTGAAATTGGCAGTGAGTGCTCTTCAAGCGGAGGCATGTGATGAACTCGAAGGTTTCTTCAGATTTTTGTGTGCATTGGTTAAATACGCAACGCTTGTAGTCACAGTTGGGTTTGATAAGCTTTTTGTTGAGAGCGATGATCAGGGAGGCATAGTTGCCTTTTTCTTCAAGGGGGATTGTTTTGACGATGGTTTTGATTTCACTTCCCACCAGGTTGATGAACATGTCACACAGTGTGGGAGATTGTTCTTCCCCTGCTGCTTTGACAAAGTGGTTAACGTCCTCCACCCACTCAATCCATCTCGGCCCTTTGTCACTCTGTGGCATTAGTGTGAAAGGCAGCGGTTTTTGTAGTGGAGCTGCTTTGGAGGTGGGCTGTGTAGCAGGGGGTTGAGCCCCAGGGCAGACTGGGGAGGCCTGGGCTGCTCATACTGGCTGGGAGGTGTGTAGTTGGCCAATTGGAGGCTCAGTGCGGTCACTGTAGCGTGTGTGGGACGTGGGCAGGGTGTGCGACTTACATTTGGTACTTCCGGTACAGTCATGCCACCACTTGTGTTTTGTTCTTTCTCCTGCTGCCCCACGGGTGTGTGCATAGGCCTGCTGGGATAGGCTGTGCGTCATGTCTCCCTGCTTCAGTCTCCTTGAGGTTGGTGTGTGTTGCACAGCTTCTGCTGTGTGTCGCGTGCTCCTGGTCGTGGCCTAGGAGTGCGCTGTGCAGCGCCTGCTAGTCATTAGTGGCTGACAGTCATGGGGGAATGACTGCTGGCGGGTGCCACGCAGAGGAGGCGGCAGACAGCTGAAGGAGTGGGTGCGTGTGGCGGGATTGGGGTCTGCGCCTGGAGTGCTGGGATGGAGGCGGGATCGCCTTCCCATGGACAGGCAAGGTGGGATCACCGCCCTGGAGTTGGAGGATCTTGGAGGTCGGTGTGCTGGAACACACCTTGTCGACAAATGTTGGGTCTTGCCGCAAAAAACGACGCGACACCGGCTTGGGAAGACACCTTCTCTTTATTACTTACTTGCTCAATGTACGTACAGGAACTGCCTTTCTGAAACTTGACTCCTCCACTTCCCCTTTCAACTCCCGCTTCCCACTTGGTGTCGCGCCTCCGGCTTAAAGGCACAGAGACCTGTAACAGAAGCAGGGGCTACAATAATTTAGAAGCAGTGGAATTAATTGTAGGCTCGATGTGAACTGACCGAGGACTGTCTGGCCATGGTGTTTTCCAGTAGTTTAAGGAAAAACAGGAGGGTGGGTTGTGCTCTCAACAGGGTCGGCAAACCTTCCCACCACTGAAACTTGAACTGGCAAATGGCAAAGTAGAGCTTTCCACGAGGTTCCTAATAGAAGGGCTGCGGTTAGAAATGTTCAGAAGGTATTGAGGAACCCTACCAGGAAGTCCTTGTTTTGATTCTTTACGCCAAGAAACATTGTGTTCGCAGTTTTATATGCAACAAAACTAATATAAACATCATGATGAGTAGTTTATGTCGCTGTAATCCATACACTTCAAAGAGAAATCGGACCATCTCTCTATTTAGTGGTATTCTTGCGAGGGGCATAGGGCAAGGTTTGACATTGTAAAATGAAACAAAGACCCCTCATTTTAAGACCCATTTCATTTCGAACTAATAATACAAAGTCGTGAAACAGAGGGCGAACCCGATTTAGTCAAAAGATTCTGTTTGCAGGGTTGTTTTCATGGTTGCAGTAACTTAAGCTGTCTCCTGACAGCTTGTGCGTACGTGTTTGCAGTCACATGGGCCACCATGTGACCAAGTTAATAGAAGGCCACTGCACGGCCCCTGTGCACCAGTTCCAACCGTCCACCAGGCTCTTTTATTCCATTGCACGAGTATGCGCAACACTGATGTCACGGATCCCCGTGACATAACTGGCGACGAGGCTCGAGAGCCCTGCGTGCAGACCGGCAGTGCCGGTGCTCGCTTACACCGGGCGGCCGCATCGCGGTACCCAACAAAGTTGGAGCCTATCCAAAAACAGCTGGCACCGCCAGCGGGTTCCCGCAGCCTGCGGGCAGGCTCATCCGGAGGCCCTGGTGCACATGGAGGAGTGGAATGCTGGGTGCCGGGGCGCAATACTGCTCCGTCAGGACGTGCCTGACAGCCACCAGCTCCTTAGCAAGGCCTGCATCCAGGGGGCGCTGGAGGCACCTGCTCACACCAGTGGTACTGTGAAATCAATCAGTCTGGTCTTGCCTTAAAACCACCAGCTCCTGGACGAGGCCTGCATCCAGCGGGCACAGGAGGCACCTGCTCACGCCAGTGGTACAGTGAAATCAGTCCGTCAGGTCTTGCCTGATGACCGCAGGCTCCTCAGCAAGGCACGGGCGCATGCTGTGGCAGACACCCGCTCATGCTTATTACTCGGCTGACCGGAAGGAGAGTTCAGTGTGGATGCGTGTCACCACAACACCAGGGAGACACAGAGTGCCCTGGGATGACAGACTGGTGGTTAGAAATGTTTTACGAGGCAGCGCAGATAGTGGAGGACACTGGGAGAAAGACACTCCTGCAATTTTATGCTGGAAGCAATGTCCACAAGCTATATAAGATGTTGCCCCAAGGAGCTGGAACGTACCCAGAAGAGAAACATGCGCTGATAGATTACTTTGGAACTATGGTGAACATTGATTTCAAAAGCTTCCAGTTAAGGTAGACAAGTCAAGGGATGGATGAGTCTCTAGACTCTTATTACACCAGGCTCTGCCATTCTGGCGGCTACGTTCGCCTTCGTAGATGAGGATGGTGGGCTCTGAGGTCAAATCATAGCAGCCTGCCGCTCAAACAAGCTGCACACTCAAATATTAAAGGAGCCAGGGAGGCCTCTAGCAAGAATACTGGAGCTCGCAAGGGCACATAAGTTGGCCACGGCAAGATTGGCAATGATGGAGGAGGCCATCAAGGGGCTGAAGGTGGGTGAAACACTCGCAATCCGCACCACCAGACCAAGAAAAGCAGTGCTTGGGGGAAGGCGACCCAAAGAGCAAGCATGGAGGATGCAGCCCCTCGAGCATGTGAATAATGCAGCGGGATAATGCTGCGCGTTGTAGGGTGTCTAGCAATGGGTCGGCAGTGTGAGAGATACCATAAGACATGGCTCTTTCCCACCCTCTGCAAGACGCTGTGGCCAGTCATAGGCACGACCAAAGGCACAGAACCATGGAATAACAGGTGGGCTGAGCTGGCTGCCAACGTCACCCTCATCTAAGAGGAGAAGGCAGCAATGCACGAGGCTGAGAGCTTGGAGGGTGAGGTGTCGGCCTTGCAGTAGGAAGAAGACGGAGATGTGCATCTCCTGGCAGAAGGTGCCCAGGCCAGCCAAGGGGGCGATATGAAGCGGGCGGGCTGGAGGCAAATAAGAGGCAAAGTGGGTGCACAGCTGCACAATGTCCGCAGCCTTGGTTAATGGACAGTGGCAGACCTGGTCAGAACAGTTTGGTGTGTTAATAAAGTTATGCGTTACTGCTGCTGTTATTACCCTTGCCATGGGAGGTTGTAACTTAAGCTGTCACATGACACCTTGTCCGTGCGTGTTTGCGGTCACATGGGCCACAGTGTGACCAAGTTAATAAAAGGTCGGTGCACGGCCCCTGTGCACCAGTTCCAACCGTCCACAAGGGTCCTGTGTGTCATTGTGCGAGCGTGCCTAACACTGATGTCACGGAACCCCGTGACATTATAACAATGGGTACAGAGAGCATCTTTATAAGGTTAATATCCAAGTATTCTGTTAAGACCGTCTGCCACACCCTGAATTAGTTGAACGAATGTAGAGACACATCATTAATGAACAAATATGTAGCGGTAAAAGCTCTCTGTGCACACATTATGCTACGACAATTAACTACACGATGTAGGCACCGTCATCTGCTGAAATGTATATATACCGAGGTGCGGGCCTTTTAAATGAAGCGCGTGTGTGCCGTGACTCTCCACAGAAGCATGCAAATGCTTAAGGGTGCAATTCCTCGGAGGCACGTCACCCATGCGTGCACCCGTTTAGCGCATCCTTGAATTCAGCAACTGATGAGGTCTAATTCTACTGAATTGAATAGTTGCCCCACTTTCGGTTTTCAAACTGATAGGGTGGGGGGGGATGCTAGGGGCCGGGGGAAGGGAGTCTCTTTAAAAAAGGTATTATGGTGACTGCTTTTAATAGAAAATTAAAGTAGTTATAGCTTGTGCTGCAGCCCAGAATAATAATAGTTTTACTCAAGCAGGGAGAGCGCAGAATGAAATACGTTTGAATACCACTGGGTTAACAACTATAGGTTTAAATCAACACGGCTCCGATCGACATTTCGACCCAGCTCAGCTGCCTTAAATTAGAAAGACCCCCGAATGAAGGTTATAAATGTCAAATGCATTGTTTGTTATACATTGCAGTAAGCCTGCAAGGAGAACAATATATTATTACAAGCATTCAATATTCTGTAAAGGTGTGCGTGTGACTAAATTAGCTTTTTAATACAACTAAGAATAGATTTATGTATTTTAGCATGTTTTTTATAAAAACTTTATTTCCGTTAACACAAGTCTATTAGGCAGACACCCAATGGCGTGCTGGAAACAACGTTCGACTTTCAGGTTTTCGTAGCCTGTAAAAATACACGTTTTAAATCTAATTAATTACGCGTATAGAAGAAAATGGGGCAGCACTGTTCTCCCTTTCACAGGACATGAAATTGCCACATCCCCAAAGTGCACGATGACGAGCTGGGGTCATGGAAGCGGACTACAATCGACTATCGCATATATTCCGAGCCTTGAGAGCAACATCCACAGACCCCCAGGGGAAAAGGGATTTACAGAGATCAGAGCAGAATTTGAAAAGTAGTATAGCACATTTGTAGGTCTCCAAAGAACAGGGCAGGTCTGGTCTTATCGGAGAAAATGCAGCTGCCTCTATTGCGCATTAAGAGGCTTTGGTCCAAAGCTGAACCGCATTCCACGGCAGGCCCCACTGAGCTATGCGATGAGGCTTTAGCATTGGTCAACAATTCCCCCAAGACCTACTAATAGGTCATGGTGAGGGTTTGGAAAGCTTTCAGTAAAAAGGCATGCAAGGCACAAAAACCATATGGTTCCACAACCTGTACATACAGGCAACGATATACCCAAAATCCAAACAAGCACTGACCACTCCAGTAGGTGTTGCCACTCAAGTACAGCTCCCAATGTCCCAACAGACTTCATGTCAGGATTTAAGGATAGCAATAAAGATCACACCATTACACAGAATAGCAATCACTAAACAAAAAAAAGACACATGCTTCAAACCAAAAAAAGTAAAGTAAACGGACACCGTTTTGCCAAGACTCAGACATCGGAGTCTCTTTGCATTAGGGTGTACCGAATACTTTGTCATTCTTATTTGAATACAGTGCAACACAAATTCAAAGGCAAATATAGACTTCATTTTGCAAAAACTGAATAGAATTAGACCAGACACTTAGTCACAAGACCTGACAAATTGCTATTGCAGATTTTGAAAATATTGTAATCTTCTCTTTAGGGCATGTTTTGTTACAGATTCTTAGACATAAAAGCTGCTGATCTTTTATACTTAGCCAGCAACAATACAGGAAAATCTTTTCTTTTGCCGATTGCTTATATGGGATGTGCACTTTCTTCAGTTTTAACAGACACACTGAAAAAAATGTGCATATTTCACTTGAGGATACATTCAGTTGAGTCCTGAATTTAACATTATCTGACATTTTATCAGGGATGATAAGGTGCATATGTTTGTGTATTGGCGAGAAGGAGTGGTGAGGATAAGTGAAAAGTGAGCGTTAGTAATTGCAGACCATCGTTTACTCAGAAACATGTGCAGTTCATAATTGCTGTTTAATAACTTCTAGCAGCATTTGAATGCAATGGCAAGAGGTGTACCAGTAGCGCTCGGGAGAAGGAGCCAGGTCAGACTAGCCTTTTTTAAAGAAATGGGTGTAAACTCTACACGGGAGCCTTCAGGATGAGCACAACTGACAAGGGAGTGGAGACAGGACACACTTGCTAAGCTCACTCTCAAAGCCACCAGAGGGCTGCAGTTCAATATATGGGGCAGATTTCTATGTACATTTGCACACCTGTCTATGTTTTATATATATTGCTTTGTAGTAAAAATGTGATGCTTGTGAAATTACCCTTTGAAGAATGAAAGTCTTAATCGTATGAGACCTGCAAGCCACTCAGATTAATTCAGGGTTGCTGCTGCTTCAACACATCAAACTATTCAAGCAGCTTCCTTTATTGCCCAAAGAAATCAAAAAACAAAAAAAACAGCACTACACAGGCAAAAAGACGACATTGACAAAAGCAGCAGCAAATTTGGTGGAAAACTGCAGCAAATTTATTGGTTAGAATAGAACTATATCTCAATCAATTATGAAGTAAATGTTAAAGTATATATTAGTGCTGTTATACATTGTTTAATTGTTTTGGTGGCCATCAGAGTTACATAAAGCCCCCTATGTATGCTCCATAAATGCTATATGTATATTTTTTTATCATTAATACAATGAATAGTTAGACCTGATGTGGAAAATCTATTGTAATACATTAATGTGTGTTTACCCATTCACCAAACACCAACAGCCTCTCTGGGAGAGTCCTCTCCTTTGTTTGTCCTACGAGGTGGTGGGGTGAATAGTTGTGAGATGGAGTTTACGCATTTCATATTTCCTCTTGACTTGTGCCCTGCCTGATCTGACTTCAACCATTTTATACATTTCTATATCAGCTGCAAAGAAGTTTTGAAACTCCACCACAGCGACTTTGCAACTGGATAGAGAATGCAATGAGTCTGATTCACAAACGCAGTTGCAAATTGCAATATCCATTGTGTTAATTGCAACCTAGTCGTTTTGAAATTGTGAAGCCTCCTACTTTGACTGGCACTGGTTTTGAATATGCATCAACCTTCTGTACATTTGGTCCCTTCATTTTGGTTGAATCTGCTTTTTTTCTGGCTTTTATACTTTAAATAAAGATGCTGATGCTGCATTAATTACAATGAAGAGAAATAAAAGTATAGAATGCATTTAAAGTGGTGCTTCATTTGTTTCTTTAATAAGTATGTTTTTTCAAGTTTGGAACATGATTTATTAAATAAACCAACTATTCGGCTTCATATTCGGCTGAATAGTTGACAAACTATTTGGTATTCGGCCGAATACTAAATTTGCTATTCGGCACAGCCCTACTTTGCACCAAATTCAAATTAGAGGGCACTGGTTGCGACTAACACACGTACAAAGGTCACCTTTCAGTAAATCGGAAAGTCAGAAACATAGAAAAGAACGAAATATTGATGCATTACTAAGACTGAGGTGTGTGTATTTATTCAATTGCTATCGACCACTGTGTACACCAATAGAACCGTGCAGGTACGTCGTCGTTACATCAACAGGTATTTTTTTGTGGAGTTTTTTGATGATCGTTTTCGAGTGAAAGAACAAATTGAAAAATATGGGGGCTAAGGCCATATAAGCGGTAGGGGTGTGTGGAGTATAGGTTCTAAATAATAGCAGAGGGAGGGTTTAGGGGGAAAATGCCTAAATGAAAAAAAAAAATGTATTCAATTTTTTTTCGCCCAAAATTTTTCTGCATAAAAACTCTGCGAAAAGACACCTGGCGATGTAAGAACACAGAACTATTTATGTTCTACTCTGAATCATTGAAAAGGCACATGAGGGCGTGGCTTGACCGGAGAACCATGTAGCTGCTCTCCATCTCAGCTCCAGGCAACGGGGAGGGCCGCAGCAACTTGGTGTCGGCTCCCCTCCAGCTATTGACCTCACAATGGTTCCACCGGGCGGGGATTTTCCCTCTGCCTATTCCGCATGAATTTTAAGCTGTGGGATGCCCTGGAGGGCGAGTTACTCCCATCAATGTGAGCTTTGCACTGTAGGAAACATGGTGCCACCGGGGACACAATGCCGTTAACTGCGCTTGAAACAGTGAAGTCTCCATGTCGGAGGCTGTTTGCGGCGGAGCGGCAGTTAGGGCTGTGAGAGCCGTGGCTGGACCATCTTGCTAGCAGAAAAAAGCATGGGAACATTGCTGACGTGGGGTGCCCTGTGAGAGCTGGCCCTGGCACGATAGGAATGCAAGAGGCGGCAAGGAAGTGGAGCTACCACACGGCCGAGACAGGGAAGATGCTAGCTCGGCGGCAGGAGAACATCTAAGCCTGATCCACACTTGGGGCACACCTGATCTGCAGAGGTGCTCCGAGCAGGGAGCAGCTGAGGTCGGAGCAGCATACCTACAGCTAAATTGTGTGGAGGAGCCAGTGCGGGCAGGCTCCTCGCTGGCCTTGTCGCTCCCTGTGGGGGGGGGCCCTGCTGGGGACATTCATTGCTGCAAGTTATCAATTCATCATACTGGAGCTTCCACGGGCGGTCCCCCCAGATCCGATCTGCTGCATCAGAACTGGGCAAGGATTGCTTCAGGAGCACCTGGCAGAGATTTTATTTTTACGGCTGAGAAGGCATTAGCTCCTGCGGATAGCGACATTGTCTACAGGGGGGGTTTGTTCCCTTACACTGTCACTGTGACCCCAATTCACACGCTGTGGGTTCAGACACGGACTGGAAGCACAGGGACGACACTAGCTGGAAGCCGCTGCCAGTTCCCGTGTTGATGAGCCTGGATTGGGAGGCAGTTACAAACAGCAATATGAATATGCTCATGTCATCTGGCAAGCAGCAGTGTGGCTCCCCTAAGCTTCTTTTGGAATTCACTCGAGGCACAGACTCAAGCACTGGTGGAGTTGAGCACGGTGGTAATTAACGTGACATATATACAGTCCTGCTTGTGGGCAACCCCCTCACTTCTTAGCAGGCCCAGTGTGGATGCTACAGCAGCTGCTGGAGGTTCTCTAATATTGTCTATAAGTCCGATCGACGCTTATTCCCGCACTACGGGCCTCCCTCATTGACGTGCTGGAATTGGGCTGTCAGGCCGCTTTGGGGAACCTTTCCTCCTCTCGGACTGGTGGATGGTAACCCCCAGCCTTACTCCTTCGCAGAGCTTGTGGATCCAACAGCATAGTGACATTGATGCTGGGGGTTGCTCTCCTTTCCTCGACTCCAAATATGTCCTACAGCAAGTCGAAGAAGTCTAAATCCACAGATAATAAGGAATTCCTGACCACCTCGGGCCAACATAGGCAGGCACTGACCGTTCCTCCAAGGATCTGACAGGGCATGGTAGATGAAGAGGAGACTCCAGCACTAGCTACAAAAGCAGATATTGCTTCTTTACTCCAGACCCTAAAAAGTGAGATGCTGTCGGAGAACAGACAAGACATCTTAGAATGTAAAGCAGACTTCACCCTAGCCATTCTGATGTCGGCAAGAGTGTGGAATCGATGCAGGCCAGGTTGACAGACATGGAGAGCTCTGTTATGGAACTCTCTAATGACCAACGGGTATGGAGCAGCATCTAATCTTCGAGGAGCAGCAAGCATTCATGCTGATGAAGTTTGAAGATGGGGAGAATAGATCAAGACAGAATAATATACGTCTGCGGGGAGATCCACAATCAATCCCGGATGCCCAATTAGAATCTTACATACAGGATTTCTTTCGGGAGATTATGGATCTCTCAATGGATGCAGACATGATTCTTGACCGTACTCATCGGGTCTTCTCCCCATATCAGAAGGGCAAGGGATTTCTCCCAGATGTTACCACCAGAGTGCACATTTTTCATGGAAAAGTGGACATTATCAAGAAAGTCAGAGGACTTTCTGAATACTCCTTCAGGCATGCAAAGAGTCGCATTGTTCAGGACTTCGCTCAACTCACTCTACAGAGGAGGCGGGGGATGTGCCCTGTTACTGCTTGGTTGTGTGCCCACAATATTTCCTACCGCTGGGGGTTCCCGTTTAAAATTCTCTTTGAATACCAGAATGATCCATGTCAAGTTTCCTCACTGGAAGACGCTTCTACTCGGCTGGGGACTGTTTTTTTCTACAGAGGAGGGTCTTGGCCCTGCGGGGGAGCTGCAGAACCCCCCCCCCCGATGGACACGCAGACTGCGAAAGCAGCAGAAATCCCATGCCGACATCAGGAGGAGAGCCCGAATTGAACACCTGGTGGTTTTCTTTTGCTAATGCATTTTACTGGGTATACAGTCATTTCAACAAATTAAAAATAAGGAAATATTGCATTTTTTGTTAAGAGTATATATGGGGCTAGGGGAAGGGATTAAAAAGGGTGGGGTGAGTTGGCGTGTTGTAATAAAGCTGGGATAACAGGGGGTCCGCCGCAAATTGAAAACCAATTCGATATTTTGTCATTCTTTTTAATTTGTTATAAAAGCTTTTGTTACTTGTTGATTCGTTAACATCACATGGAACCAATACACTGTGATGGGGACCCTCTTTGAGGTCTCAGTTGTTTATGTGGGCAGATTTAGGGCGACCTTGATGCTGCCTCTTATCCTGACATTTGGGGACCAGCACCTTTCTGTCCATAACAGCTTTGATTCTAATAGGCTGCTAGGCCCCCCACCCCCTTTTACGTTGGTAGCTACATTCCCCATTAACTTACACGGATTTCCTTTTGGGCACATATTGCTTCAGTTTTTCTGGCCTCCTTTTGGGGCCTCACTAGCCATATTCGTTTTTTCCATGCATTGGTCATTGTTGTTTTTCTTTTTCTAGTCATACTTGTTCAACAGTTCCATGTTTTGTTATCTTGGAAGAGGAGGTGGTATAGGCATGCAACACTCGGGTTGGGGACTGATTACTGTGAGACACTACTAGTAGTTCCTGAGGGCTCCTATGGGGTGGCCGTTTTTTGCTGGTCTCCTCTCGGAAGGGGCGGTGGGTACTTTGATCTCAGTGGGAGGACCCGTTTTTGGGTGTGACGTGGTGGAATCATGTGGCCGGGATGATTTTCAGGGTTAGCTATTTCAAGCGTTCCTTTGTAATACATGGCGTGGTCTGTTAAGATCGTTTCCCTGAACATGCAGGGAGGCTTAATTCCCCATCTGCAGCCTTTGATACTGTGTAGCACCCAATTATATTACAACGGATTGGGCAGGTTGGGGAAGCGTCTGAACAGATAGTTAAATGGTTCGGATCCTTCCTCAAAGATAGCACACAAAGAGTGATTTTGGATGTTTTCACCTCTGAAATGGTGATCTGGAATGCAGGGTGCCCCAGGGCTCCTCCTTGACCCCCTTGATTTTTTATTTATATTTTCGCCCGGTGTCAAACATTTTTGAGAAGTGTGGTCTGCGGTTTCATTCATAGGCAGACGATACTCATATTTACATTGAGATCCAGAACATCGATGATGTCTTTGAGAGAATCAATCAGTGTATGGGTAATCTCAATGAGTGGATGACCTATAATCATCTGCAGCTGAACGCATCTATGACAGAGATTATATTGTTTGGCCCAAATGATAAAATGCTGTCAGAGAGGCAGAGTCTTCCCCCCCTGATCTTAGGGGAACAACTTCACTATTCGAAAAAAAAAAAACTTGGGCTGTAAATGGCACGAGAGCCTGGGCAGTGAAGCCCAGGTAGGGGCAAAGGTGAAAGCAGTTTTTTATGCACTCCGATTATTTAAGGAAAGTGCTCCCCTTTATCCCTATAGAGGATAAGGCAGTGGTGGTGGGGGCAATGACCAACCCCCACCTGGACTACTGCAATAGCCTGTTAGCAGGAATTCCATCCAAACAAATAGCTAGACTGCAGAAGGCTCAGAACAGGGCAGTCAGAGTAATAGGACACCTCGGAAAACGGGACCATGTCTCGTTAGTGCCGAGATCCCTCCACTGGTTGATGGGGGAGGATAGGATCAAATTTAAAGTGGCGTGTTTGGTCTATGAATGCCCGAGAGGGCTTGCTCCTGATTATCGTGCTGAGAAGATCATGCAATATCGCCCAAGTAGGAAGCTCCTCTCCGGAGACGCACTTTTGACTTGTGTCCCACGATCTATGCATCTCCAGGGGAGATAGAAGATTCAGAGTATTTGTGCCAAAAATCTGGAACCAACTTCCACTGGAGATCAGAACATGTGAGACACTAGACCTTTTTAGGAAAAGGTTGAAAACCTTCCTATTTAGATAAATTGAATATCTGATCATAATCCAACTCCTGCTTTTATCAAGTGCTGATTGCTAGTTATCATCTGCGCCTCAATACAGTTTAAGTTGTCTGGTGCGCATAATAAATTCCTCAAAATCAAAATCAAAATCAAATTTAAGAGCAAAGCATTACTTCATTGTCTTGCTCACTACGATCCTGATGTGGTTCTCTTGCAAGAAACCCATGTGAAGCAACCTGATGAACTGCATCCGACCTCTCGCAGATTCCCTCGCCAACTTTTTGCCAGTGGAGTCACCAAGCAAAGGGGTGTAGCAAAATTGTTGAATGCAAAAACACCATTTGTCCAGAAGCGTGTGCTTACACACAAGGAGGGGCGATATGTGGGATTGTCAGGGGTTTTGGCGGGATCCCCTATTACCTTTTTCTCCATCTATGGCCCCACTGAGACCAATGTCCCTTTTTTGACCACCTCTTTCAAACAATAGCTAAATTTGTGGATGGTGCATTGTTCCTTGGGGGTGATTTTAATGCTGTGATGGATCCGTTAAGGGATCGTACCTCGCCGGCCTCCTCGCCTGTATCCGTTCAGCAGCTTCCCTTTCTAAAGTGGTTTGAGACTTAGGTTTAGAGGATTCATGGCTTTATTTCCACCCAGCAGATAGAGATTATACATTTTATTCCCACATTTATGGCTGTCACTCCAGGATTGACATATTTCCCCCGCTCCATGTTGCATACTGTTTCTAAAGCTCTCAAAAGGAGTATGGTTCACTCAGATCATGGTCTGCTCACGCTTGTGGTCTCGGTGGGACAGACTCATCAACCCAGTCCCTCACCTTGTATTATTAATGATGTACTAATACAGGACCTCACTAATAGCAGAGAAGGTGAGGGACCATATTATTCAATATTTCCATCTTGATGACACGGGTGAGGTGTCCTTGTGCTCATTGTGAGAAGCAAGTAAAACGGATCAGGGGTGTATTTATCAGTCTGTCCGCTGCACATCCCAAATTATTGCATACACAAATCTCTACTCTAGAGGCACAGGACCAAGCTTTGGAGCAAGAACATAAACGGACAGGCTCATGGAGGACCTACCGCCAGTTGAGGAACGTTAGAGGGGAGCTAGAGACTCTGCTCACTGGGGAGGTGGCTAAGTCTCTTTTACGTACTAAACAGTTTTATTATTCAAAGAGTAATAACGCCAACAGGGCCCTGTCGTGGAAATTCCAGCGTCTTCAGGCAAGGAATTATATTAGGTCTCTCAGGGCCCCGAGGGGTGAACTCTTTTCTGATGAGAGCACTAAACTGAATATCCTCACTGACTACTATACCTCCCTTTTCCAGGCTTAAAATGTAGATGCTGAGCAGCAACAGCAATATCTACAATACTTGGCTCTTCATGTACAAAGAGGACAATAGACAACAACTTGAGCACCCGATTCAGGAGGAGGAAGTCGTACAAGCCATCCGGGCTCTTCCTTTGGGCAAATCACCTGGCCCCAAAGGGTTCTCTATAGTTTTCTATAACAAGTTTACAGCTCTGCTAGTGCCATCGCTTAGATAACTGTTCAGCAATTTCTCTACGACCGGTTCGGTGACCTCTTCTTTGACGGGCTCTCATCTCTCACTCTTGCTTAAACCTGTAAAAGACACACAAGATTGCTTGGCGTATTGTCCTATAGCGGTCTTGAATTATGACACGCGTATTTACTCTAAAGTCTTAGCCTCCCGCCTTACCCCCTTACTTTCTAAGCTAGTAGGACAGGACCATTCGGGGTTCATCCTTGACTGCCAGGCTCAGGACAACATTCAGAGGGTGATCAATGCAGTGGAGTGGTGTAATAGAAAGGTTTTGATGCCTCTCTTATCGCTTCACGCAATTAAAGCCTTTGATAGCATTAGTTGGTCTTATCTGGCCACAGTGTAAAGAACTTTCGGTTCAGGCCCTAATTTTAGCAAACTTATTTTTGCTAATTTCGCTTGTCCATTAAGATGAACCGCAGGCTTTCTGGCCTGATCCCTATTTACCGAGATACACTCCAAGGTTGTCCTCTATCCCCACTCCTATTGCCTTGGTTCTTGAACCCCTGGCTATAAGTGTAAGAAATAATCCTTTGATAGTCAAAGTCTGTAATAGTGGAACTATACATTAATTGGCCCTTTATGCTGACAAAATCATTTTCATGATGATCGATCATGTGTCCACTGTGGAAGCAGTAACTATGGAACTCTATGTTTTCCAGGAGAGCTCTGGGTACGGTATCAATTATACAAAATCGGCAGCTCTTAATATTTCAATGCCCTGAGCGGACCTCCACTCCTTGTAGGGTGCTTACCCATTCAGATGGGAGCAAGATAAGCTTAAATAATTGGGAATCTATCTCACTCGCCACTCTCTTTCAGCATAATTATCTAGCTCTCTTTCGTGTTCTTTACCGTGACTTGGAGCGATGGAAGCGCACTGAGATTTCCTGGCTTGGTAGTTGCACTACCATTAAGATGAACGTGCTACCCCAGGGCCCTTCCGGTAATGCTACCCCCTCACGCTATTAGAACTTTGCAATCTAAGCTCTGGGACTTTGTCTGGCAGGGAAACCCTCCTCGAGTGTCTAGACGAGTCCCTACCTGTTCAAAACAACAGGGAGGTGTGGCGGTGCCTAAGAAACATCAATCATTGTTGCAGCGCAAATATCGGTTATACTCGACCTCTCGGAGGGCCAGCCGCTTAAGAGTTGGGTGGAGTTCGAGCGGGCACATCTCAGTGTTCCCTTGGCTTCCCTACCCTGGCCCCATAGACACTCCCTGCTATCCTCTACTCTGACCACGTTGGCTTAATGGGATAAGGAGAATCATAAACACCAACTCACCACCCATCCTTCTCCATTGATGCTGATCTTTCACAATCCTCTGTTCACCCCTTGCTTGACTGGTAGAGATGTCTCCCATTGGCGGCAAGGGGGCTTCGGGACCTGGGTCAATTGGATGATGAAGGGATTACTCTCACCTTTGAGCATTGTAACACAACCTTTGCATTGCCAGAATCTGAAAGGTATCACTATGTACAGTTTAGGCATTGGGTGTCCCACCCCAAGATTAGGGGAGGCGGAGGCAGGACCAAAAACCTTTTCATAAATTGGTATCTCTTAGCCTTTCCTGCCAAAAGGTCTCCAATATATATATATATATACACGTTATTGGTTGTGGAAAGGGGTGAAGAGTCGGAGAAGCACATGAAAAACAGAGAAGGATCTGGGTCACACAATTTCATAAGCATCATTGGAAATTATTTGGAGGAGGGCCTCTAGGGCATCCATGTGCACCTCTATATTGGAAAACACTTATAAGACTCTCTACCATTGGCACCTCATGCCAGACCGCTTACATATAATGCATCCGCTTGTTCCCTCTCATTGCTGGAGAGGGTGTGCGATGATCGGATCCATGGCACATATCTGGTGGCATTGCCCATCATTAAGCCCTACTGGGCGGCGGTTGTTACCTTAACCCGGCAGATTGTAGGCATTCACCTCCCCTTGGACCCCCTTGTGCTTCTGTTGGGGGACATGGATGACCAAGAGGTCTTTACAATTGGGGCTTCCCACCACCCCCAAGAGCGACTACCCGGAGTTTAGAGCCTGGTTTCCTACCCCTCATTAATTCAAACGGAGACACACCAGTAAATGATGAAGGGGTAACCCTATAAGCCTTTAGGGCCTCAGTCACTACACTGCACCACGGCAAACCATTGGCGAGGGCCAACTGAACCGCCCCTTTCACGAACCGGTTCATCCGCTCTACTAATCCATTGGCCTCTGGATTGTACAAAGCCACCCTATGGTTACGAATCCCTAGTTTGGAGAAGAACTCTTGCATGGCAACCGACACAAATTGGGGACCATTATCGGTGACTACTCCAGCAGGAACTCCCTCCCTGTCAAACACCGCCGACAAGAAGTCAATCACCTTCTCAGTGGTGATCGAGGACAAGGCCGCGGCCTCCACCCACCTAGAGGTGTAGTCAACCAACACTACAAAATATCTGAAACCTCCACCCAAAGTGTCCATGGGACCCATAATGTCTACGGCCACCTTTGACCACACGTCTTGGGGCACTTCCACAGGCTGAACGGGTTGGGGCGACGTTGTCCTACTCTTATCACTGATTGAACAAGCCACACAATCCTTAACTACTTTCTCAACCTCCTCATCCATCTTGGGCCACCAATACCCTTCTCTAAGCCTTCTTTTCGTCATAGATCTACCGATGTGCCCCTCATGAGCCAACTCCACCAACTTGGCCTTTGCTCTTGGCCCGACTGAGGTGGAAACAAGGGTTGCAGAGGAGTGTTCAGTGTTTGTGTCGGATAATTCGGTTTTAGTTCCACATGGAAGGGAACTATGTGAGGACTCTACTTTAGCGGAAGCTTCCAACAAGGTGAATAATCGCCCAACCAGAATGAAGAAAATTCCAGCAAAGTACAAGGATTTTGTTTTAGAATTTGCAGATGATTAATTCTTGGACTGCAGATATTTAGTAATCTTCTATATTATGTCTTCTTCTGCATGTTACTTTGTTCTTTCCTATTTCTCCATTTTTCCTTCATTGATGTTCATGTGTGAATGTATTTTCATTTGTTGAGGTTTACAGGGGGAGATGTGTTGTAGTTGCTCGCGCTTCCGCGAGCCTTTGTCATAAGGTTCCAGGTGCGTGGAATGTTTCTTAGTTCCACGCTCGTGGCGGCGGTTGGCTTTTGAAAGGAAGGAGCTGGGAGGGGATGGATGTTTACGGTGTTCGGGTTGAAGAATAAAGCTGACTTCCACTTACCTGTTCCGTACGTTATTACACTACTCATACGCTTACTGCAGCTAAGCGAACCATTGCCCAATATTGGAGAAATACAGAGGCTCCCTCCCTTAACATGTGGTGGGCCAATATTTGGTAGATCTGTGCCATGGAGGAGATTACTGCTACCCTTTCTGACTCGTTTACTAAGTATCAACGCATATGGGGTCCCTTCATAACCTTTGTAACTTCGAACGATTAAAGCCCACAAGTCCCACACCCATTGAAATCGTTTTCATTACTGTAAGCAAGAGACATTACTGGAGGGAATATTGGACGCTATCCTGAGGCAAGTCTTATACACATTCATTTATAATAATAATAATCTTCCTTTATATAGCGCTACGAACCCTCATGCATCTGAGCGCTGCTTATTATTACGCACAGTGTGTGGTGCTCACTTATCGACCTCAGAAGGATGAAAGGCTGAATTTGGCCCTGGCAGGATTCGAACCTGCAATCTCAGGCTCTGCACGGATGTCGAGGCGATTGGAAATCATTTTATTGATATTCTTTTGAAGTTTGGGCCTTTGCATTTTTCTCCCCTTTTCACCTCATTGATATCACATGCACTAGTACTGATGATATATGTGTCGCTACTTTTCAGCAATACCCCCTCCTCACTGTGATTTGTTGTTTGATTTGGCATACTGTTTATTTGATCTTTCTCCACTTGTTAAACTGAAAAAAACTCAATAAACAAATGTTTTTAAAAAAGAAGGAAAAAAAAAAAAGAAGGCACATATGAGCCCAACCTAAAAATCAAGGGGCCAATGGTGCAGGGGATGTCATTGTAATGCGGCCGTCGGTGTGTGTAAACAGAAAAGAAGGCTATATACTCCTGGCAAGGTCTACACGGAAAACGCACACCATGCTTTTTACACACTGGCAGCTGCTGAACGATGAGGCCTGACATGTTGAGAACACTTACTGTGACATTATCCAACCATCCATGGACAGTTTGTATAGCACAAGCTAAAATATTTAGTTTATACTTCTGAGTAAGGTGGACTAGTCTCCTTGGTTGGTGCTAAGGGGATAAATATTGCATTGTGCTAGATACTTTGCAGGCACTGTGTGCAAACAAGGACTCTTAAAGGCTAGAGCCTGTGTAGATTGATTGCTAAGGGCCATTAAAGAGACATCCATTCATCAGGGCTTTTTCCATGTCAACTAATGTACAGCACAGCCCTTCTAAAATAATCATGACGCGTGGAGGCAAAGGTCTGGGCTGTGCACTATCACACTGGGAAATGAATATCTTGGCTTTTGCTGCAATAGTGGGTCTGCGGTTGCATACATCTGTGCTGTTCAGGGTGGGTCAACTCGTTAAATTAAAGATTTTTGATTGCTATTGATATTTTAGCTGTTTCTATTTAGAAGATTGTTAGGGTGTACTACAATGAATTTCTGTTGATTTGATCAAATTGTGCTTTTTGCCTTTGGTTTTTAAGAGAAAATTGTATTATGTTAGATTGTGTAATATTTGTGGGAAATGTATTAATTATGAAAAAGATGTTCTTTTTGAAAGGTTGATGAATTCAGCCATATAAATAAATAAAATAAATGTAACAGAGTAGAGGCCAAACAAAGCAAGGGAGCAGTAGTCCTGAATGGAAGCCAATAAATACCGACAGAGACCTAATGGGAAGTTCTCATCTCCAGGGACAAGAGTAAAGTACAAGGGGAGGGACCTGACCGATGGATGTCTGCCCAAGAACAAAATGAAAATAAATGGACACACACACACACACACACCCTCTCCCCGCCGCCCCCACAATACCAGGAATCACTTTCAGTCAATGATCAGTCAGGAAGTGGGTGGTGCATTGAGGGCCGCTTCTTCCGGTCAGGGACTGGCAGAGAGCTGCAGAGATCAGTTGTCAGCCATTTTGTGATCTAGCGCAGGCAGTGGTGGAAAATAAAGTATTTTCCTCTCACAAACTGTACTGTAGTGTGTCGTCCAGTGGCTGGACACAACACAATAGTACACCATTACAGCGTATAAACGAGACCATCTGCCAAGTCGAAATCCAAATACGTAAAATACACCTTCTGTTATTCTTCAATTTAGTCACAGGTAACCAAAAAGCACCTATTCACAACAAATCCCTATAACATGCCCACAAATGGCCTCCTTGCACAGGCACACGGCAAAATGTGCAGGACTTGTGCATTTTGTGAAAGCAGCTCCAATGTGCATGCTAGTGCGGTGTGCCCTCAAATCCATATTCATTAGCCTGGCAAGCACCTACCACACTGTGCAACGATCATGGACTACTGATGACATAAAAGAGCGTCAGTGTCAAACAAGGACACAGCTCCGAATGCACCTTTGGCTCTCCCGATGTTTTGGACTACAACCCCCATCATCCATAGCCAGCATATTCAATAATGAGGACTCATGGGAGTTGTAGTCCAAAATATTTGTCGAACCAAAAGGTTGCAGAGCCCTGATGTAGAGTATGCAGTGGAATGTAAATGCCCCGTTGTGCCTCCTACTCGGGGACAACCGCATGAAAAGCATGTGAGAATGTAAGTGTAAATGAGTAGGGATATTTGTGAAGAGAATCGATCTCTAACTTTATCATTAGGTCCAGGAAGGCCTATGCAGCCTAGCAAAGCCGATCTGCCAAGACAATTTAGCCATAGCCATGAAGTGAAGGCGGTACAACGTGGGTGCTCAATAGGAACCCCTTCATCTTCACGGTCATGCCCTAGACTTTAGTAATATGGTCTCTGGCTCTAAAAAGAGTTATACTGGTGGTGTATGGTTGTGATGGGGAAACAATAGCGGCCAGCAATGCGGGAAAAAACAGCAGGGAAGAGGTTAAATCAACTGTCCCACATGATGAAAAAATGCTAAGTATAAGAGTCACCAGTGAACAAACTACATATTCCAGAATGCCCCACCCGCCAACTACTAGGCAAAGTAGAAGGGACACGAGTGAACAAATACAGACACAATCTGCAATTCACAGAATGCCCCGGCAGATGCATAATCAACACAAAAGCCTGAGTAGGGGAAAAGAAATGAAACAAGGGAGACAAAAAACCGCGTTTCCCTATAACGGGGAACGTTTGAAGTCAGAAGTTAAAAACAAGGCAGGCTACGGGAGGGTTAAGCAGGGAGGAGGAGAATTAGCCTCAGGTGTGAGAAACACATGGCTAGGAACGCCCGATGTTAATTGCTGGGGAGGAGGGCCACAGGATTTAAAAGCATGTGAAAACAACTCAACTTGTCTCTCGCCTTGCAGGAGTGGAAGGAGGCTGACGGAGCGGGCCCAGACTGGTACGAGGCCAGTTCCCCATATCGGTGGGCATATTAGAGGAAAAAGGAAAATACCCCGGAGTGCACCATACCGGGCTTGCAGGCCGACTGCTCAGCAGATGAAGGCTCTTGACGAAAAGGAGTTTTCAGTGTGTGAAAACAGTCACCGGACGTTTGTTTATTTAAGTGATTCCAAGCCCGAGGCCAGCGAGGAACGGCGGTATCCTGGAGAGCCGTCATCAGCAAGCTGGAGAAATGGCTATGAGACTATCGCTGGATTAGATGGGCGTGCTGAGAAAACGCTCTAGTCCAGTACGGAAAACATTGGAATTCAAGGAGGCTTCCGTCCATGGTATTCACGGGACGGACGGCAATTCATTTTGAAAGGAAGGCTGCCATTCCGGGGGTTTCCACGTTATGGACTGTATTTAATTTGAAACCATGCAAGCTCTGAATTGACCGTTACAAAGTTTTGCTTTGATTGAAAGACAGATTAAAACCCTGGAGAAAGACCTTCATTCCTTCATTTTGCCTTATGAACTATAAGTGAATTGTTTGCAACCGAGTACCGTAATAACTGGTGGCCATAATCTGTTAACATACCTTTCCGTCTCTGGCTCACTACTTAACAATGATCAATACCCCACCTTTTGGGGTGTAGTGATCCAGCACATACAGGCCACCACCAAGCTATGGACCATGGCAATGGTGATGTTGTAGGAATCCCAGGAGTTAATCTGCAGTTAAAGCCAGTGAAGGTTGAGTATCAAAGAATGGTGTTGCCGATGATTAGTTGACCATCCCTTGCCAGCTTTGTAGCAGAAGACAAGAACCCACGGGTCCATGTATGCCACAGTAAATCCCAGCGGGATGGAAGAACAGCAGCACCCGCTCTAATTGAGCAATGATCAGAAAAAAGTAGCCGCTGATTGCACCCGTGGGTCCGTGCCACGAGCCGGAAACTCTGCATGAACATATCGGATTGTTCCGGAGATCCAACACCCAGACAGATTTGAGAGGACCGATACGAAGCTCGGCCAAAGCGGACAGGGCTCAGAGAGCAGAGTCTGGAGCCTGCAGCATGTCCACATGGAACTCGTGAGTGGGACACCCACCAGGCACAGATGACCACTAAGCCTTTTATAACTTTAAAGAGCAACACATCCGTGGCAAACAAGAAACACAGAAGGCCTGATCAATTGAAAAAGCCCATGACATGGCAGCATCACGGTGGGCCAATCAGAGAGTTGGAAAAGACAAATAGTCTTTAGGGAGGTGCGAAAGAAAAATGAGTTTTATTGGGTGGGTTCGTCTATATCATGTAACCAATGTGTCTCACAGCATGTGTAACATTTATACCTGTGTATTGTTACCATAACCTGTCTTTTCTTCTTTACAGTTAATCTACAGACATTTCTAAAGAAGACTTATCTTGCTATTTTCACTGACAAGATTTGCCTCATTTATTTCACTGGGATACATAACGTCCCTTTTTTTAGCTTGTTCGTATTGTTTAAATGGGACATGAAAATGAGCAAAGGAGAATGCCATTGGTCTTCTGAGGTCACGTGGTGCGGCGGAACTTGGAAGGTGTACTCAGGGATATGGTAATGGCTTCTCCCCAAATTATGAAATTACAGTTTCTATTCTAGAAGGCTTCTAGTTAATTTAGTTTGTGTTATGAGGGCAGGGTCTATACAGGTGGAGGTCTGGTAGTTGGGACAGGCTGTTCAGGGCTTATTCCATTAGAGTAAACATGTTGTTCTGCCGATTGTCTTGCAAGGCAGAAAAGTCGTCTCGGGCCTTGCTCATATCCAAGAAGGTTGTTGTGAGCCCGATTTCTCTAACAGAGGGCTCTATAGGATCAGAGAAGTGAAGATGGAGTTGAAGGACTGGTGAGGGGAGAATGCTGGTGAGGCAACCCAGTGCAAGGGAACCCAGGGAGGAGAACACACCAGAAAGCAGGAGCTCCAAGGAGACCACAAGCAGTTCAGAAACTTGAAGCTGCCACTGGGCAGGAAAGCCTGAAAGGAGACACGGAAGAGAGTTGAGTAGGCATCAGAGATGTTGAGTCCCCCCCTGGGGGTCCTGTCAATGGCGTGCACGCTGTAGACCTATTTGACTAACTTTCTAGCAGGTGGAAGGACACTGTATCCCTTATATGTGGGAAGGGCACCCCATCGCTTACAGGATGGGAGAGACGACAGATCAGATATAGTGGGAAAGGCAAAATATCCCTTTAAAGAGTATGAAGAGCTCCACATGCCTTCGAGGTGGCATGGGCTCTATATTCCTGTAGAAACACTGGGACACTACCTGGACCTCGACCTGGATTCAAAAAGAAGTGAACCCAGCAATTCCTTCCTGGAATAGAATACAAACAGTGAGCTGGGCGCTTTATCCCGTAAAGAGGTTCCTTGGCAAAGAGGCGGCTTGGCGCTATGAACCAGAGACTGTGATACATATAAAGAAACATATATACCTCGTTCTGACACTTAATTCAGAGCAGGCTCAAAGGGAGAATCCCTGGACTGTTCACTAACAGTCTATTCCCAATCCATACCCCTGACACTGTTATGTTTAAAGCAGGTGGGGGTCGGGGGCGGAGATGGGGGGGACCAGTAGCAATACGATTAGAGGAACCTCAATATTTGATTTTGATCCAATATGTCATTGTTGGCTTAGGCCTGTCCCGAGGAGGGGGTCCCCATTCTGTAGTAGATGCATTTATTTATCCCAACAATGTACCTTTAGTAAATAAACTATGCTTAAACCTCGCCTTCTTGAGTCGCATGCTTTGTCTAACCCTCACATATTCCTACTGTGTACAACGCAGATCGGTATGTTTTCCCAGTTAGGGGAGGTCAGCTAATGGTGGCTTCATGTGGGCTGCATTCATGCATCCCTTTCTGAATATGCATTTAAATAGACATTTAAAAAGTGAAAAATGCAACGCATTACAATACTTGCATGTTTTACTCTTATAAAAGCAAAACTGCAATGAGCGAAAAAAGAAATGTACATTTATCAGTTTTCATAACTAAAAGGGCTATGAATTCTTCAGTTCCGGCCGAATGAATAAATGAATATACATGATGAAGGGGTTAAGGGGGGGAGGCAGTATAATGCAGTTCCCCTCTCGGCCGCGCGTGCTCACACAAGCTCCATCCTTGTTCTGGTTGAATAGTATTGTGTTAAGTGCCAATGAATGGCATTTTTCATGAAACTGACTTTCAGCCTGAGAAGGCATAGCCCTCTGTATCCATCTCCAGGCCTCGGAGGCAATGCAATGGTTGGTGTCACATCATTGCCAGGCATTGTACCGGAACCCCCCTGTGCACAGCAGAGGATGCAGCTCATAGTTTTGGTAGTCGGGCACGCGCACAGGGCTTCTTTCAAGGTTTACATCCAGCAGCCAACGCAGTGCGCAAAACTAGAAATATTGCACATCGTGCATTCTACAAATGTTTCTGATGTGCAGAAATTATACATGGGGAGTGTGCACTCCCAGCACCAAGACGTACCATCAATTCCAGTCTTTGCATCAACATCCTACCTGTAATCCAGTGTACATTCAAGACCAGAAAGTGAGGGTCCCTGTGAAGCCCGAATTATTAAAAAAAAAAACAAGTCACCTTTGCAGAGAAAGAATCGTTGTTTTGTATAAGCTGTTTTTATTAGCAAGTGAGGAATGTTTCACACAGCACGTTTAATGCCTTGAACTGCAGCTTACTTTGCCTTTATACCCCCCCCCCCCACGGTGTGCCTTTGCACCCAAATCTCCTTCCCACCTATCCCTGTTCTTTTCCCTTTGTTCCCAGAAGCACCCTGTGTGTTTGTGGTGCATTACAAAACACTCAACAACAAAAATTGAAATGGAAGCAACAAAGGTCTGAATTCACTGAAAGTGCAAAGTGGGACATTTTGGTTCAAAGTAAAGTCATGGCTGGGGGGAATCGGCAGCCAACTGGAAGCCAAGATCTCAAGATCCAAGGATCGTTATTGCAATGGCATGCTAAGGGATCCGGTGAGATTGCTTAAAGGTGGTGCGTCATTCATTTATTTTTGTCTCCATCTGTCCTTCCCTCTCCCTCAGGATCTGCCACTCAGAGTCCTTTGGGATTTTAAATGTCCAAACCCTTATTTCTTAGCTCCTGTGGCAGATTGTTGGTCTTTCTTGGTGTTATTCGCATTTAAAGTGTGCACTTTCACCCAGAGGCAACTTGGCGCGAGGAAAGCAAGGACACAGCCTGCCCCCATGCTCTAACACAGAAGGGTCATCAGTGCACGTCTAACTGAAGGTGGTTTGTGGTTAGGTAAGAAGTCCATCCATTCCACAATCGAGCTGCTGCAAACGAGAAAGCTCACCCGAGCCAGGCGCTGCTTAGGGGATTGTCACCAAGTTGGCATTGCTAGAGCGCAGCGCCCGTCCCGGAAATATAGGGGCAGAACTTAGCTTGGAGATATTCAGCCCCAATCCATCTTATTGTGGTGTCACGATGATGCTGTTTACTGGGTCACTTGTGGTTTCATTTCCTGGCGAGGTTTTACTTGGTTGATTTGGAATGTCTAAAAGGTGTCACGAGGTGTTGGTGATGGTGGATAGATTTTAGAGGCACCAATTCATTATGGTGCTTCTGATATGTTTGTGGATCTTTGTCCACCTACTTTTCAGTAGAGGATGGTTGCAAGGTATTAACTACCTAGTCTACGCCACGTTTAATAATTACACGTTGGCAGTATTGATCAATCATATAATAAGAGCATTTTCATCTTGATTGATTCAGTGTTCTTTTGTTTACATCTAGGTGTGTGTTGTTGGGGCATACTACATATCTCTTTCTTGTCCATGTACAATCCATCTGACTCTGCTGGACCATAACACCCCTGAAGAATTTCTGGTTACTGGACGTGATACAGAAAGAAACATGTCGGGTTGGGGTTGTTTTGTTATTTATGAACAAAATTAGAAGTCAAGCCCACCCGAGCCAGTAGAGTTCATAATTACAAGGAACTGGCTTTTAGGTGTTATATTGATGGTCTACATTAATAATGGACCAGATATTGTATGATGATGTTTTAGATTGTTGGATATTTTTGAGGATAAATTGTTTTATCATTGTTTGTATTATGAATGATTCTATTATTGGGCTTGTGTATGTATGTGGTATGGTTGTAGTGTGGTTGGATGTGATTTATGGATGAGAATTTTGTATCAGATCAATCCGACAATGAAATGGAGGGATTGATCCATATGAACTATTGTTAATAATATTGTAGATACCAATGTTATTGTATGTTTTTTACTAAAATTATACTTTTTCTAGAGATTTATTTAACAAATGTTAATAAATAAAAATATTAAATTGTTTGATTGCCTAGAGGTTTGAATTTAATTGTTTCTCCTCATTGATTGTTGAGATAGTGATAGATGCAGATTCTATATTTAGCTTGAGTATGTAGATTTTGTTGCTATACCAACAACAACCACCTGAACACTCTTACTACTCTCACCTTTGATGTTTTTCTAATACATTTTCTATCCAGGCCAGGTCACAGTAGTTGGATATTCCTGGTATCCCCTGTTACTCTAGTTCTTTGGCCAATCCATAGTAGGCCCGGTGGACTAGGCACAGGGATTTAAACTTAATCCTCTGTACAACCGGGAGCCAATGAAGGGCCCGGAGAACAGGACATGTGAGCACCATAGGGAGAATTTGTTTCCACCCTGGCTGCTAAATTATGCATAGCGCCCAGAGGCTGTGGTAGATAGAGCCCATTACATAGGTCGATACGACTAGCGATTAATGAAGTCACTACCATAGATCGTAGATGTGCAGGTAAAAGGGGAGCAGTTTCTGCAGACTTGCAAGGATGTCTTTCTCCGTGGAAGTCATCACCACCATCCTTGAGGTTCAGAGTTATCTGCAATTGGACTGTTTTCTCTGATGGATCTTTGCCAAGACCTCAAGGGACGTGGGCATAATCAGGCATAGCTTGGTTGATGTTGGTTGCAGACTCTTCCACTGCCTCTCCCAGCACCAACGACCCAACAAATCTGAAAGTCCCCTGCCCTCTTACTTGGGCACCTCCTTCTTCTCAACTTGCATTGACTTCCATCTGGTCTTCCTTCACCTCAAGCTGAACCTCCTTGCTCTCCTCAACTGCACATAACTCTACTCCTCTCAACTTGAATTCTCCTCACCGCTCTCTGTGCTCCATAAACAATACACATGGCTCTCCTCTCTTCTAGGGTTCTAGCCAGTAGCCTCCTGCTGCTTGTGTTCTCCACCTACGGCTTAGTTGTTGTCGCCTCCATTTACTTCTCCCACTTGGTTGGTCTTCCTTGCTTTGCAATTCTCTTGGACAACGCCATCTTAACTGGCTACCTTCTTACCTTCACCTCCTCTGCACCTCTAACCACTTCACTTTATCGCTCACCTTCTCCTTCACTTCCACCTCCTTGCCTTCTCCCACCAACGCATACTCTGCTCTACTTGCTTCCTGGCTGGACAACCACACACTCTCCAGCTCATTCTGCCTGTGAATCCTAACTCCCAGAAACTTCCAGAACCCATATAGGCCTTTTTATACCCCAGCACGATGGCAGGTGTATTGATAGTTATCAGTTGGGTCTCCATGTTGTACAAGCACCATCAATGGCTGTGATGCTATTGGACTACGATGCCCCAGCTGCTTCCTACCTGTAAGCATTGGGCAAGACAACCCTACGATGCGTGGTTTCAAAGCAGTGGGCCACACATCTTGCTTTCACTGGCTTGGTGTTGCTACGTCCATTTGCTGTGGTGCTGTCCATCGCTCTCCTTTCAGGGCAAGCTTTTCTGAAGTATGTGCTTGACCTGGCTTCTTTCTGTGATGGCTCACAAACTCCGTGAGGAGCCACTGAATGGGGAAGTGCATTGTAAGTGGACAGACTCTTCAAAGCAGGTGCCATTCTTTGAGTTGTCGAAATTGCAACGTACTGCTTTGGCTGTCCCATGGAATAAGGACTTGGAGCCGTAGTACGAGGCAAAACCTTTCGTCTCATTGTCAGAGACACTGCTGTGTAATAAAACAGCAGGAATTTACATGGGGCTTGGTTCAGCAAAATCAGTATTAAATGTACCTTCTTTTCAGGTGCCAACCTCCTTCGCCACATCCTGGGAGATTCTATGATTAAGGAAAGGGGTCCCTCCTGCCACAGCGTTGTTCCAAGATAGTCAATCTAATGCTGGCTTTTCTCTAGAGTTCTGCAGGAATGTAGGTCTCCCTTTTCCTTTCTTCAGAGGCCAATTGATGACACTGGTACTTCGCTATTTTCCCTCCCAGTTCCACAGTAGCTGACATTATCAGGACTTTGGCGTCTTGAAAAATTGGTTAGGATTTGAGGTAGACGGACTTGGGACCACTTGGAGCGCTGACCTTGGAAATTACCCCCAGGCTGCCTACATCATGGAGATGTGGTGGTGGCTGGTCCTCAGGGCTGCCCCATTCCCATTCACTGAGCCATCAACATGGGACCTCATCAGAATAATCCATACAAAATATCTGCATCTGTACGAACGGGAATGGCCCACGGCTATTGTGGATGGATAGAACACTACCAGTCAATTTCCATTCTACTATCTTAGTCATCCATGTCAACCACCTACAGCTTTTCGGGGCTAAAATCTGACACTACTGAATGCCATCGGACATGCTGCTCGCTGCACATTTGATGAAGAATCAAAGCAAACATGGCAACATCATGACAAAGAAAACATGTTTTCTACATTCACTAACCCGGTCTCATGACAAACAGGCTTCCTCAACCAGGCCTAATTATGGGCCTAGTGCTATCTGCAATAACATGTTACTTTTTGCGCATGTGCTGGATTTAATTTCGTGCACAGCGCTCATTGCTTCCCAGCTGGGTTCGCCCTTTGTAAATCGGATACATACATGGTTCATTGTTCTGAAAGCCGTCTGCAATAACACGTCACTCTGAACCTTAACTTCATTGCAAGTCTGGATTCATATTGTTTGTGGAGGATGATGCCTGACGGACAGGTGCCCTGCTTTCCCTAAATTGGTGTGGCCTAGTTACTACCGACGCTGCCCAGCCACATGTACCCGAGCACATTACATCATGCCCTCAAAAGTAGGTCACAGGCACCTCGAAGAGGAAAGAAATCTTCTTGCACATGTCAGCCCGGCCAGGAGAGGCCCGGTGGGAAGTGCTCTGAGATCCCATTTACTCACACACCAGCCTAGCACATTGCCGAGTCAGGGGCCACTCACTCCCGCCTACACTTCAATATTCACCAAAGCTCATGCCATCTTTTTAGCAATAAACACTGGAACGCCCGGGAAGCGGGCATGCACAGACCCACCGGTGCATCCATCGCTAGCGGCATACGTGTTCTGTCTTGCACCCCAGTGACTCCAATGAGAGAGGTGAGATGGCAGTGTTAGGCTGTCCCATGGGGAAATTGGGACATTACTTAGTGAGCCGTTTAAACCAGTGGTAGAAGTGTACCTAAAAGTGTACCTAAAAGAGTAGTGGAACTGTAATATCGACAAAGGAGAGGGTAGGCGGAAGCATAGTGCAACATGTGACAAGGTGTTGGGGCCAGGGCATTCCAATAGTGACTAGTAAATAAGGCTCCTATTAAAATGTTACACTTGCAAATGGACATGAATGGACAAATCCTCGGTATAGAATGGTGCATGTGGTCGTAGAAAAAGTAGGGGAATGGTCAAGAGAAAAAAAATAAAAGTAGTGGAACACTGCTCCCGACCGTTCCAGCTCACTTCGAACACTAGTTTAAACCAAGGTAGGCTTGAGCTGGCGCAAGGTCACATGGAAAGGACAGAGTGCGCAGGAGAAGGGCCTGACGCTGCAGGCAGAGCCTGGCATGGGTCGGACACGTCAATGACTCTTTCCTAGCTTCGGCAGACTTCAGGGTCCTGGTCCTGCACAGGCGCCTTTAGGCCTGTCTGCAGAAGGGATAGTGGTGATGACCACATCCAAACTGCAGCGTCAATTGCCCAGACATAACCCGACTCCGCCCCTGCCCCCCCCCCTATAACCCTCAAGGCAAGTGACAAAATGCACACCTTCTTGCTCGGATCACTCGCAGTGACCTACATTCCCAAACACCAATGAGATTTCCTGCAGTAGAAACGCCTCACTTTTTGTGGCCCTTGTGGATTTCCAATAAACCATAACAATGACAAATAGAATCAGTATTTTACATTTGGCAGAGTTTAGAGATCATCTGTAAAGCTCCCTCAGGGCAAAACATCTACAACGCCAGGCCTATTGGCTTGAACAAAGCTGGTTACTCTCGAGGCCACCCAGGCAGCCCACCAGTGCCACGCCGTCATGAGGTGAACCCAGCTGCCAAGTTAAAAAAAAAACGTTAGAACTCGGCAACCCCAGCGCACCCATCACTAGGTCCCATGGTTCAGTACTCTTGACTGGCTACAACTAAACTACCTAAATGCGGTTTATGGTGCCACCGGGGTTCGCCCCCATGGCGATCCGCCATGCTTGGGTAGGATTCTCTTATCCCTCATTAACTATTAATGTAGGTTTGAGGTGAGCCTGCTGTAAGACCACTTATGACCACTTCATTTCACGATGCACTATAAATGCGAAAGCGGCCTAGTGAACTCCAGGGACATGGGTTGCAGGTTTATCTGGCACCTGCATCTGTGCTATTTTGAACGGCGGCTTTTTTCCAAATTGGTTTCGAAAATAGAAATATGAATGCCACTGTGCACTCGGGATTTCTCAGTTTCAACTTGGCAACGTGCCACTACCTTCTTTTCTCGGTAATTGGCACACACCCAAACAACATATGTTCGGCAATAAAAATAAAGACTGAACCCATCTTGCTACTCTGCTAGAAATCCATGATTCAGAATTTGAGGAAAGGGTGGTGCATCCCATTAGCTGACGGCATGAACTCATGAGCAACTTCTAATATGTAAAGTGCCCTTTCTTCCAAAAATCGAATCTGAAAGTAAACAGGCGAGGATGGCTATTTTTGGCAAATGCTTTCCAATAAATGGCTTTAAGAAATATTCAGTCGGCTGGGAATTGTACAGTCACTGGTTTATGAAATAGCATGGTATTGTAGACAGATGTCATTTCGGCTTCCATACTATAAACATGGCGGTTTCCGGGCGCTGTAGGTAAATTCGATTGTAAATGTGATTTTACGGATTTTGTTTTTTTGGTTTTAGAATAAAGATTGTGATGAGAGTAATTTTTTTCTTGTTCTTTTAAAAAGATGGTAAAGTTTTTCCTTAAACCATGTATAATAAACACATACAAAAATATCAAGTCATCTTTTCCAGGCCACTGACTGCTTCGATGGCATTAGCACATCTGCCCTCAGCTCACAGCGCTTCATTTCAGAGCAGGCCACTCTTACAAAGAACACAACCCCCCCCATATCCCTGGAAGCTGCAGCGTAGGCCTCGAGTGCTATGGGGAGCAGGGCCGTCCACCTTTAGAGGGGGAAAGGCGAAGCGACGTGAAAGGAGACGGGGCATCCGTGGCTAGGAGGGGGGGGGGTCTTTTAACGATTGTCCCGTTGTCAAGGAAGCCGAGTGCCCAGCGGGGCGCATAGCGGGGGGAGAGAGGACGGAGACGGCACAATCTAGCACGCCATCAATTGCACATTAGAAGGGGAGCGGGCGCGGCAGCTCCCTGATCATTAATTGGAAGTAAAGAATTCGCGCTCCATATTCTAGCTGAGAAGCTCGTTGCGGCCAACTGAAGGAAAATATTTGGTCCAAAACCATGCCCGACGCGAACACAGGGGCAGTACCATTTTGTCATAATGCTCATCCACGGTTCCCAAAGGAAAAATAAGGTGCATAAGCGAGCAATGCTCACAGCCCTCAACCTTCCAGTCACATATTGGCCTAGTTGGAGAACATTATTGCATAACGCTGCCATCCCCGGAAGTGACATCACATGACCGAGCACACCACTATTATCACACGAAGTGGCTGCGCCAAAGTGGATGCAAACATGTTAGAACTGTGAAATAAATAGGGGACTTACGGACAAACGGTACTTCTAGTTAGATATAAAATGCAAGCATCCTGCCATGCTATGTCCTTGTGCAGCAATCGAGGTTAAGCACCACCCTTCCAGACGTCCACCCTATAGCAGGAAAGAGGTCCGCAATGACCCCGCTTACCTACAGGACTCCTGCTCATGAAGGAGGGCCTGTAGATGTGCTCAGGGGCCTGTGGCCCGCTGAAAAAGTATCCATTCCCCTACCTGAGTATTCCAGCACGCCATATTGGTGGGGCTCAAGACCTGTGCTCCCTCTTCAGATTGGGGCAGTTCAAGACTATATCCTTGGTCCCCAGTGTATTGCATTCCTCCCTCGGCAATGATTTCGTTTTTAAACTTTCCTCCCTCGGCAATTATTTCGTTTTTAAACTTTCCCAAGACTTTTGGGCTCCCTAGTCACAAGTCTTTCTTTCCCTTCATTCTGCGATTCTCTTTATTCCACCTGTTCAGCTTGTTTTCTGGCCATGCAATCACGGATGACTTCTCACCCACTTCATTTGGTTCCTTCTAAACCAGAAGTTCTTTTCTCAGCCTCTTTATCTTCTTCATATGCGCCTCGTCATCTGTTTGGGTTCTTCCTTCTCAGCACCCCCTTTCATTTTCTGTGTGTAACCTTGGAGGTATTTTTGATTAATCTCTTTCATTCCGTGATATATTTGTAATACTGATCATTCATGTCACATTTATCTATATAACATTCGTAAAGTACGTCCTTTTCCATCTTTTCAGGAAGGAAGCTTCTAATTTCTTCATTAAGCATTTCTCGCCTTGACTACTGTTCTGTACTCCTGATTTGTCTCTCAGCCTCACCTCTCTTCATTCTATCTTTAATTCTTCTGTACTCCCGATTTGTCTCTCAGCCTGGCTTCTCATCATTCTATCTTTAATTCTTCTGTTCTCCTGATTTGTCTCTCAACCTCGCTTCTCTTCATTCTATCTTTAATTCTTCTGTTCTCCTGATTTCTCTCAACCTCGCTTCTCTTCATTCTATCTTTAATTCTTCTGTTCTCCTGATTTTTCTCTCAGCCTGGCTTCTCTTCATTCTATCTTAAATTCTTCTGTTCTCCTGATTTGTCTCTCAGCCTGGCTTCTCTTCATTCTATCTTTAATTCTTCTGTTCTCCTGATTTTTCTCTCAGCCTGGCTTCTCTTCATTCCATCTTTAATTCTTCTGTTCTCCTGATTTTTCTCTCAGCCTGGCTTCTCTTCATTTCATCTTTAATTCTTCTGTACTCCCGATTTGTCTCTCAGCCTGGCTTCTCATCATTCTATCTTTAATTCTTCTGTTCTCCTGATTTGTCTCTCAACCTCGCTTCTCTTCATTCTATGTTTAATTCTTCTGTACTCCTGATTTGTCTCTCAGCCTCACCTCTCTTCATTCTATCTTTAATTCTTCTGTTCTCCTGATTTGTCTCTCAGCCTCACCTCTCTTCATTCTATGTTTAATTCTTCTGTACTCCCGATTTGTCTCTCAGCCTGGCTTATCATTCTATCTTTAATTCTTCTGTTCTCCTGATTTGTCTCTCAACCTCGCTTCTCTTCATTCTATCTTTAATTCTTCTGTTCTCCTGATTTGTCTCTCAACCTCGCTTCTCTTCATTCTATCTTTAATTCTTCTGTTCTCCTGATTTTTCTCTCAGCCTGGCTTCTCTTCATTCTATCTTAAATTCTTCTGTTCTCCTGATTTGTCTCTCAGCCTGGCTTCTCTTCATTCCATCTTTAATTCTTCTGTTCTCCAGATTTGTCTCTCAGCCTCACCTCTCTTCATTCTATCTTTAATTCTTCTGTTCTCCTGATTTGTCTCTCAGCCTCACCTCTCCTCATTCTATCTTTAATTCTTCTGTACTCCCGATTTGTCTCTCAGCCTGGCTTCTCATCATTCTATCTTTAATTCTTCTGTTCTCCTGATTTGTCTCTCAACCTCGCTTCTCTTCATTCTATCTTTTATTCTTCTGTTCTCCTGATTTGTCTCTCAACCTCGCTTCTCTTCATTCTATCTTTAATTCTTCTGTTCTCCTGATTTTTCTCTCAGCCTGGCTTCTCTTCATTCCATCTTTAATTCTTCTGTACTCCCGATTTGTCTCTCAGCCTGGCTTCTCATCATTCTATCTTTAATTCTTCTGTTCTCCTGATTTGTCTCTCAGCCTCACCTCTCTTCATTCTATCTTTAATTCTTCTGTACTCCCGATTTGTCTCTCAGCCTGGCTTCTCATCATTCCATCTTTAATTCTTCTGTTCTCCTGATTTGTCTCTCAACCTCGCTTCTCTTCATTCTATCTTTAATTCTTCTGTTCTCCTGATTTGTCTCTCAACCTCGCTTCTCTTCATTCTATCTTTAATTCTTCTGTTCTCCTGATTTTTCTCTCAGCCTGGCTTCTCTTCATTCTATCTTTAATTCTTCTGTTCTCCTGATTTTTCTCTCAGCCTGGCTTCTCTTCATTCCATCTTTAATTCTTCTGTTCTCCTGATTTTTCTCTCAGCCTGGCTTCTCTTCATTCCATCTTTAATTCTTCTGTTCTCCTGATTTTTCTCTCAGCCTGGCTTCTCTTCATTCTATCTTTAATTCTTCTGTTCTCCTGATTTTTCTCTCAGCCTGGCTTCTCTTCATTCCATCTTTAATTCTTCTGTACTCCCGATTTGTCTCTCAGCCTGGCTTCTCATCATTCTATTTTTAATTCTTCTGTTCTCCTGATTTGTCTCTCAGCCTGGCTTCTCTTCATTCTATCTTTAATTCTTCTGTTCTCCTGATTTTTCTCTCAGCCTGGCTTCTCTTCATTCTATGTTTAATTCTTCTGTACTCCTGATTTGTCTCTCAGCCTGGCTTCTCTTCATTCTACCTTTAATTCTTCTGTTCACCTGATTTTTTGAATCTTCAAGTGGGACTGTGTTTCTAACGAACTTGCTTCTCTTAACTTGCTTCCCGTTGATTCCAGAGTATAGTTTCTTTTTCTTTGTATCATCTTTGAGTGCATTCATGCATTGAATGGCTCTCCTTTTATTTCTCTCTGCACACATTCTAGTTTCTTCCAGCTCCAATCTTGTCTTCTTCTTGCTATACCTATGCCTCCCTGTGCCCAATCTTGTTTCCACCCTTTCTCCCTTTCATCTCCTAAACTTTCAAACCAACTACCTCCTGTTATTATATGCTTGCTCTTAATTTCTCGCTCATGTTTTGAAGAGCACTTTCTTTCACTTTCCTCTTCTTACTTTATTGGGTTATTGTAAATTATCGTTTTGATCCTACTCTTTGTTAATCACTTCAACATAAGCATTAAAAAATACAAATGCTGTTGGAAAACAGTTTATTTTCACAAACATTGTTTTTGTAGGATAGGTAATTTCAGCTAAGCCACACAAGTCACAGTGTCAACCAGTAGTCACTCCTGGAGATTCACTTCAGTTGATAAAGCTATGTATTCAATAGCTCTTTCCTATAAGACAGACAATTTCTTGGAGCAAAATGCAAGCGTTTGAGCTAATTTGCATATCCACAAGGCATTGCTCAGTGGCTCTGAACAGGAGGTGAATTTCCAGGGATGACTACTTGGTGGCACTGTGACAGATGTAGCTTAAGTGGAAAGGCCTATTCCAATCACTAATTTCATGTAGGTTGTTTTTAATCCACCATAACACTGTTGGTGTATAGACATTTCCATAGGAAAGCACAGAAATCCCGTTAGTGAGAGGGTTATAAAATCTATTATATAGGCTACTAATGTGTCACTAAACCTATATGCTGTAATAAAAACCGTGTTTATCTAAAGAGGGTGTGAAAGCCAAGGGATCAACAGATGACTTAAGACGAGCTTGAAGTCCTCTACTTGTTTTATTCTCATCACAAAAGGGAATAGATTTGACTGAAACTAAAGTGATGGGATTGGAAACGGTATAATAACCAGACTGGCACCCACCCAGAGAATTAGCTACATTTAGGACTGTGGCCCCGGGCCTTCCCTCCCCCTTACTGCTAGGCTGCCTCCCAGGCTGTTTAAACATTCACTCCTAGTTAATGTTAATGTTAAAGGACATTTGTACCGCGCACTATCACCACTGGAGTGGTCCCTTGGCGCTCTGAAAGTGGAGGGGAGGTTGAGTTAGTGGGAGGATGCAGGAAAAGTGCAAGAGAGCAGTGATTTGCTATTGGCGGCCTCAGCCCGGTGGATCCGTCGGCTGGGCCTATGGTGGTTGCGGCCGGTAGTCGTTGTGTACTGTTGTGCAAGGCCTTGTGTGTTTTTGTTTTGTTGTTGCAGTGTAGTGAAGTTTGTGTGGTTTGTTGTGCTGTAGGTTTGGTTGTGTTTGGTTTGGTGTTTGAGGGGTGTAAGCAGAAAGGGAAATTGTTAGTAGGGTTGGTTAGTTTGCGGCTCTATACTGAATTGAAGCGCTCGGCTTGCGTAGTCTCCCCTGTTGCAGCTCTGTCCTGATCTGGGTCTGACTGGCATACAGGTTCCTTACTCCTCTAGCCCGTGCCTCTAACATGATCTCTTATAGCTCCCCTTATCCTCCCTTCATACTCCTGTGGCCAGTGCACCTGCCAGTGACAACCTCTCAGGTAGTGGGGTGATCGCCAATATCTCGATAATTCCACTCCAATGTGGTACCTGGCGGTAATTAGGTTAAGGGGCGGGCGAAGTGTTGGTAGTCTAAGATATTTCAGTGTCTCAAATTGGTGCATGTGTTTCCTAACTCTTGCCTTGGTCCTCCTGGCAGACACCATCAAGCACTAGAACCCAGCATGCTTAGGTCATCAGGCAGGGATTAAGCATCAAGTACCCTCTATCTTGGAGCACTATTAGGGGTCACTTCCCCAATGCTCTTGTCTCCAGCGGAACTCTGTCCCTTTATCTAGCCCCTCTCCACCAAGATTTAGCTCATCATCCAGGCCTACGTTTTAACAAGCTCGAGTCCTTTGACCTTCCCTCCAAGAGTTGCTTTCCTGCTTTCTTCCTTAAGGGCTACGGAAGCCTCTTCCAATAGTTGGTACGCCTTCTTTTATATGCTGTCACCATTTTTATGTGCAACTTGCCCACTCCTCGTTCTCCTTTCTAATGGTCACAATCCTGCTCCTTCCCCTCATCTATCCTTTGACGTTCCTTCTCCAAATCCTTCCCTCTATGTGCTGCAGATCCTTCTCGACTCCTTCCTCTCACTTTACACACCGCTCCTCCGCTCTACTCGCCCCTTTCTTTCAACCACTCCCTGTAGAAGTTGTAGGAAAGAGGGCACCTGGACCACTGCAGTGCACATTCCAGCTGCCGGTCCTGTGTGGGTCCTTTTCCCCATAAATCTGAAGGGCAGAGGTTGTGCAGTGGGAATGAACAAGGTTTTCCCCCACGTGAACTGAATTACACAGACTGCACAGCAGGAAACGTGATGGAGACCATGGTTGGGGGCTGGTATGCACCAGAGGGTCTCAGGAGCAAGCCGAGCTATGTACTTAATTGGCAGGCACAAAGGCAATTTCAGCGAGGTAGTGTGTCCGTTCGGGAGAAGCCAAAGCAGTTGAAGTCCTGCAGCACACAAAGGGATCAAAGACAGAATCCGGTTTGTGTTACTGAGAGTTCTAATCCCTTGCGCTTAACAAAACCAGGCAACAGTAACAAAGAAGAATCACTCATGTGCGAGTGAAATTGCTGTAAAGCCGATGGTTGATTGTCGAACAATGACTAACAAAGGTAGCACTCGCGTATGAGTGAAGCTGATTGAATAACACTCACTGAATATTTAAATGGAGAAAAAAGCTGGAATATTAATCGTGTATACCTTAAAAGTGATTCTGAAGTGAAGGCTACCTGAAGATTCATTTGTAAAGCAGCAGACAACATTGTAGCATGGAACTTAAGTAACTGAACTTTAATGATTGAGAGTTCCAGGGGACAAACAAGTATTACCCAAAGTCAAGAGTGGTGCACGCATTGCTCAAAGTCAAACGAAACTAATAGCAAGGCATACAATTAAGCTACTGTGACTAACAGGAAGAGAAGAGTCAGATGCAATAATTTAAAAGGTGAAACTTATTGATTGTGATTTTTCCATAGAATTAAAGCTGATAAAAAAAACCACATTGACAAAGCCAAAAGGAGGAAAAGTTAGAAGTACATCCTTAAGGGTATTTGGTTACTGGTGTGGCAGAAAGACAAACGTGGCAAAGAGGCCGCTCTTCTGGAAGCTGAATGTTCAGAAGAAGAGTGCCTTGCTTGCATGGAAGTCTTAAAGAGCAGTAATGTGAATCTCGTCTTTTATGAAAAGTCGCTGAAAGTCATTAAACTGCTGAAGCTGTTGTGAACTTTGTCAGTAGATCTAGAACTTCAAAAGCACTGTTGATTGTGGAAAGTTATCGGGCAGGCTAGTAGACCAGCATGATGAATCCTTGTGGAAGTAGGCCTGGTATGAGAGTAAACTAGGTAGAGGTGAAGTGCTGTGAAGTTATACTGACAAAGACATGTTTTATGGTGCTGAGCGGAGGCTAAGAAAAGCTGATATCAAGAAGTTGTGTTTCTTTGAATCTTATAAGTTGTGGCAAATCATCCTGACCAAGAAAATCATTTATACTATTTGATGGACTGAAAACATCTATTCAAAGAAGAGGAATCTTTCTTTTGCTGGACATTGTATTATTTGAACTTTCTTTTGCCGGGTTGAAGGTGCAAAGAAGGAACTTTATTACAAACCCGTAAACATGTTGTTGAACATTGGAACTGAAACCAACTTATAACATGGGGAAGGGGAGTTCACCCAGGTTACAAAGAGAGACTGAATATAACAAATGCAATTATTTTTGTTGTGAATTGCCATATATTTTCTTGTGTATTTTAGGTACATGTGTGAAGTCCTTTGTTAGAGTGTTTCATTTAGTTTGTTTTAGGCTGGTAAATCATCTTCAGAGTAGGGATAGTGAGGCATTTATTGAAACCTATGATTTATTAAAATGGCATTTATTGAGAAATCATCTAAAAGTTGTCCACCTCACATTTCTGACCCAACAACCCTCCTCCCCTCCCAGTACTTTCACGAATAAGAGGAGATGGGATTTTATTTAGTCCCCTTTAGAATAGACCTCACATCCCCACAGAATTATATTTCCTGTTGGCATTATACTCACATAGAAATTTCTTTTGGCTGTCTCACAGACAGGGCGGTACACACTTACGGACTGATTTAATTCTTCCCTTTTAGTAACATGTGGGCATCAGTTAGCAATGTGAGTCAGCCTCCCTCCACAGTCTAATTTCTCTCCTGCATTGGGCCAGGCTGCTTCCCCTTTTTCACCGAGGATGGCCTGGGGTTAAATCCCATGAAAACCTCTCTTGCAGTAGTCTGCCAGTAATTCAAAATGAGTCTAAGGGAAGACAGGCTATTCTATTCTCTTTCCTGATATCAATTCTTCTTTCTATCTCCTTCTTCCAGTGAGTCTGTCAATCAGTCAGTGAGCGTGTGAGTCCCCTACAATCTCTGGGTTTGGACTTGTATAGATTGGAAACCACTCCCTTTAGAGGTGTGCATCATTTCACTATTTTGATTGTTGGGGCTGGTAGGATAGCCCAGGAGCAACAAGTTTGTCTTGGAACCAAGACAATGCAGAGGAACACAGGTTCCAATCCAGGTCCCATGCTTAGAGACTGGTCTCTGGTATTAAGCACATTATACAAGATTAATTATTTGTTCAGGATATGTGATGGGACAATGTTCCGAAAAGGACATCATACTAACCAGCCCCTCATACACAAGGGGCATATTAATGAAGAGGGCAATCTAACTTCTAAAACACAGTTTCCCTCCCATTTATCTGATGCCATCTTGGAGATTTACATTAAACAATTGTGATTTTCTAAAACATTATATTTGATCAAGTAACTAATTGATTTGCCAGATTGCTCTCACTCAGGCAAATCAAATAATGCAATTTTTAGTGTATCTGAGTGTGTGTGTGTGTGTGTGTGTGTGTGTGTGTGCGTGTGCGTGTGCGCACGTGTGTCTGAGTGTGTGTGTGTGAGTGTGTGTGTGTGTGAGAGTGAGTGTGTGTGAGAGTGAGTGTGTGTGAGAGTGAGTGTGTGTGAGAGTGAGTGAGTGTGTGTGAGTGAGAGTGATGGTGGGCAGTACGCCCAGCTATTCGCGCCCAAACCCTCACAGTGGGAAGTGTGTGAAGCTCCTTGGGGCCTGCACCCATACAAGGCAACAACAAGCGATGGCTGAGAACAGAAAGCCGTGACACCAAGAAGCACAACAACCGAAGCAGAAGGAAAGACCCCAAGCGAGTGCAGAGCCCTACCATGTTCCCCTGCACAGTAAGAGGTAACTGGGAGAACAGAAAAAGCAGGAGGCTGCCGGGGCACCATTAAGAAAATAGAAGAACTTGTCCCAGTGAGACAAATGAGATACTGAATATAAAACTGTCTGGCTGGAGGTGTCAAAGAAATGATAAAGAGAATAACAAATGAATGAGAGATAAAAGCAATTAGAGACTGGGGACGAATGACACAAGAAGAGGGAATAGTGCCCCATGGCTTAAGAAGTAAAAAGTGGAGAAAGCCGGAGATAAAGTCCAATAATTACAAATGGGAAATCAAACTATCCTATGAACAAGATAAGAGGCTAGATAATCAGAGTGGGAAACCCCAGAAGAAGGGAAAGGTTGTAAGGGAACAAGGCATAGTTAAACTAAGAAAGCCTGGGTTACAGGGCTCAGAGAGGCATACAAATTTAGTTCAGAGTATAGGAAAAAGTATGAAGGAGAACTGTTGTAAACCTGTCCCAAAAGTGTGAACAAAATGTAAGTACGTGCTGAACGAATTGCAAGAACGTATCCAGGAGGTGTCAAGAGACTGTTTAAAGAGACATTGTTAAGAACACCTTGGAATAAAGAAGGGGCATCCCTATAAGAAACAACCAGGAGAAGGGAGACATTCGCTTGGTTTAATTTAAGTTAATTAACATAGTTGTAGGGTCAGTTAAAGTTAGTTTGGACTTAGGACATATTCATTTGGGACTTCCTGAAGACTGACATGCACATTTAGTTCATTTAGATAGGCAGGGGTGCCCCCTAGCAGTAGGGAAAGATAGGTCTTATTCTTGTCATTTTATTAAACATCAAGCAAAATGTCCTTAACATGTCCGACTCCTCCTTCTAACCTGCCACACCACTTGCATTCTGGATTTTTGCGACATCTCTGGATTTCCAAAAGGCCTGAAGATAGACTAAAATGCAACATGCTTTTTATTAACCGATTGTGTTTTGGATGTCTTAGGTATGCTTTTGGTTGAAAGAGGATGGAGGGGTTTCCCCTGTGAACAGGCTATAAACAAAGAACAATAAATATCACAGACACACATCGGCAATAAATGAGCAGAGCATGGTATCATGGGCAAAGCCCATGGTGGACTCGGGATCATTTGTCGAATGGGGAATAGGAGGTTAAATGATCACTCTACATAATATGCATTTTTGATTGACTTTCTGTAGCTGTACCCGATGATCAAGACAAGGTCAACTTTAGATCAGTGACGGAGGGGCACTGTAGAACTCTGCAGGTAGGGGAAGCTACCAGATGAGACCCCTGGAAGCATTATATGGAGGACTCAAAGAGGTCACCTAGTCCTCTGCAGGACATCCCACCAAGGATACAGCAGCGGCCCAAGAAACGAGGGAGAAGGTCCAGTGTTATGTTCTATCAATCCTAATCCCCAAAACCCTATGAAAAATAAGCCCCACTGAAGGGTAGACAAAGATAACACAAGCAGGTAACTTGGCAAGAATTTAGTGCTCAGTTCAAGGATCCGTGGTGTGAAACAGGCATGGTATCGAGAGATGGCACAGGCAACTAAAAGATAGTTTGAAAACCTTTATTTTATTGGTCAGGATGGTGTAACACCTATCTTGTCCTAGCGCTAAGATGTGTAAGGAATTCATGGTGGCAACAGTAAAGACAGACAAGTGATCACAGTTCAAGAGTTTTTATTAAACTGTAAAGGTAGGTTGGAAAAACACCTAATCTAAACCTAAATCTAAGATAGGAGCAAGCTTAAACCATCAAACAAAAATATGGCGGTCCTTGTGACGTCTTGTCAAATAAAAGGGCCTATATTAAGAAAAACCTATTGCCAATCCTTACGCTAAATACAAAAGAAGTGTGGGATAACAAAGAAGGAAGTGTTCACAAATAATAAGCCAGGAAGCGGTCGTCGGTGCCTCCCTTCCCCATGTTTTAAGCACGATTAAGGTAGGATTCCAGAGCACAGCACACGCTCAAGCTTTCCCGGCACGAGCCAACAGTTCTGCTCTCAGCAATCAGGGCCTTCAGTAGTCAAGTCTCTTTTCAACAAAAAGTCTCTTTCATCTGGAGGCCTGATTTATTTGAAATAATAAACAAAAGTTCCTTTCTGCTTGAATGTTGGGTGATGCCTTTCACCCTTGGATACCCCTCTTCCGGGCCAGATCCGTAAAAAGTTCCTAAATGTTACCAGGACCTCTGATAGCTATATTTTCTTGTTTTCGAGGGCCTGACAGGTTCAAGGTAAACATTTCAACAAAATGTTCCAGAGTTCTTCTCTGGTTTTATTTGGGGCGACAGTTCTTCACCTCTGGGTTCTGCCTTCTCCAGGCTCAGACCCCTCTCAAATCTTAGCTTTTCTTTGTCTACTCTCACTCTGGCATTGCATGCATTCACAAGACTTTCCCGCTTGTATTTTGCTTTGTTGCATTCACAGGTCGATGGGTGTTAGCTTTTCACCCTCGGATCCCCCTCTTACAGGTTCAGATCCGGATCAACTGTTTGCCTCCCTCGATCGGGTTCACTATGGCTTTCAATGCAATTTGGTTGTGCCTTCGCAAAACTTAATGTCTTTTTATACACTTCACTGTGGACAGGTTCAATTTTGTCAACACACTGTATTTCGGGACTTTAGACTTTGCCCTCTCTTTATCGGCATCCCTCGTTCGGTTTCACTCTTGCCAATCTTATCGATCGTCCCTTTTTTTAAATTCAGCTCTTACGATGCAGGATTCACTTCTCTTAGCTTCACAATCATCTGTCGATCACACACTTTCGACTGTACAGAGGTTTTTACCCTTGTATGACCGCTTTGACTCCCCCCTTGACTCCTTTCCCAAGGCCTTCTGGTATTAGTAGTTTCAACAATTGGGTAATCGCCCAGAGTTTCCTGAGTGAGCACCAATGTGTGCCTGTGGTTTTCCCGCTTTTCGATAAACAGTTCTTTGTAACTTTTCACCATTAAATTAGCCGCTTGCTACTTTCGTTCAACACAGCTTGGCTTCTTATCGGTTCTCCCCTCGACTCACCGGCTCCGATGAACCGCTTGGCTTTGTTCTCTCTGGAGTTAAAGCATACCACAGAGACAAGAGTCTCTCCCCGACTTGGTTATCAGCGGAGGAGGGTCTTGTGTACCGTGCCATCTGCTGCAACACACGCTGGCTATTGTTTGCGGTCTTACGATTACTTCTGCAGAGGTTTCACATGCCTTGGTCAGAAAGGGCAAGGTCGCTTCTCTCCTTGTCACCCTCTCGTTATGCGCTGTCTTTCTCCTCCTCCTGAACTGCTGTGCTGAGTTACCACTCACATCGTTCTGTCTGGTCTGCCTTGCTCGTATTGTACTATTGTGCTCCACATTTTATGCCTGTGGGGAAGGGAAAGGGCTGTCAGGTGTGTAAGTGTTGGTGTATCCTAGGTGGTAGGTTGCGGGAAAGTTGTTGGAAGAAGGGGGATACCGCGTCTCACCCGTCAGTGTCCCACTTCTACTCCCCGAGGACCCCCATCCAGGCGATCCTCTCTCACTGGTCCAACCCCAGGAACTGGATACAATAGCGATGGCTATGTCTTGGCCATCTGGATGACAGACCACCGGGGACTAGTCAGGGAGACACCTTCAGGTTTCTCACAGGTGGGAATGTTCCCTATCGGAAAGTAAACTAAGCAAAGTTAAAGTCTGTCAGTCCAAAACAAAATACTGTATTTTTCAAAACCAATGCTTGCCCTCACTTCAATAGAATAGCAAAGTGTATGGGACATAGTAAACTCAATAGTGCTCAAAGTAATAATAGTTTGGAAATGACGTTCATCTGTAACACCCTTTCCCAGGTTCAAGGCACTCGGGATCACAAAGTTCGACAGGCTTCACAGGATTCACTTGTCAAAAGTTCACAGTGCAGGATTAACTTGTCCAATAATTCTCAGTACCTTATTTGGCTTCCCCGGGTTCCCTCTCCCTGAACCCAAAAGCCTGTTGGTTTGCACTCGTCCATGGTTCTCCCATGCTTCCCTTGCCCAAGCTTCGACCCTTTAGATTCCACAGACTTCACTTTCAAAATACCAATGTTGAACTGGCTAAGTTCCACTTTCCTTAAACACAAACGTTCAATGTGCTTAACACAAAGATTCCACTTGCAAAACCATGACAGTTCAACAGGTTTCCTTTGGGGTTCCCTTCCACATTCTCAATAGCTCCTCTTTGCTTATTTCACTTTATTTTTTCAAGCAGTTCACTTGTTCAATGGGGCTTCTTTGGTTGTGGCGCAGTTGTCAGGCCGCACGGTTCACACACTACAGGTCGCGCAACCAGGTGCCCTAGGCTATAAAGTTCATTAGCCAAAATAGATTCTCTTTCAACATTCATTTGCTTTATAAATTACTGTTTCTTCATATTTTCTTTACTGGGTTTCTGTGGTTCTCCTGGGACACTCCACTGCCAGGAAAACTTCCCAGCATATATTTCTTTATGTTGGGGTCTCTGCGGCCCCCCTGAATCACTCTCCCGCCTTGCAGCCTCCCTGATGCTTAAATATTCCTTATAGTTTTTCTTTGGAATTTTGCTCCCACTTCATCTCTTCACAAAGCTCCTGTTTTTTCTCAATGTCTTTTTGCTCACACTTCACGGCTTCACACAACTCCCCTTTTCCAAAAGACTTACTTCTCGACACAGAGGCTGTTTACTTTAAAGTACATTTCACATGGAGATTTTCGAAAACATCCCTTCCATTCTTTGAAGGAACGCAACCACTCTGATACAATGTACTTATACTTTTAAAACTGGATAGAATAGAGGTTCTTCCTCTAGCTCTCGCAATCAAAGTCACACTGGGGTTTTCAGCCTCTTGCACTCACCAGCTCCCCTTTCAAGACTTTCCTTTCGATTGCGCTTGCCACAAACCTCATGAAATGCCTCTAGGGTTCCTTCATCTACCCTTCAGGCACTATCACAGTGCCCCAGGAGGGCGAGCATTCCTCTTGGTGGATGGAAGAAAGGCCCCTCAGCTGGTCTCCTACCTCAGCCTCACCTCTGTCCCAAGGAGCTCCAGCTTCTAAACCACCTGCCAGGACCAACATCCTTCCTAGTGCCCAAGGTGTGGGTGCTTTCCAGGCTGCAGCACTGCAAACAGCTGCTCCCCTCTGAGTCTCACCTCCTCTCAGCTACTCTTCTGGCTTCACAACCACGTCAGCTTCTCTCACTCCCAGGACTGCTACTGCTGTTGCTGTTGCTGCTGCTGCTTTCTCCCTCCTGTTTATACACCTGTGACTGGTGAATGGGTTGCAGGTGGGTATACTTGGTTTCAATTGCCTTACCTTGCCAGGCCGTGTTATTGGGACATCTCCATTGAGTATGCTGGTTTGCATCTTCTTCGTTCCAGTATCATAGTGGTGCTTCACGTAGGAAGTCAGTATTCCGCCCAACTCCCTCTTCTTCGAAACAGAACTTGAGTGGTCTTTTGTGAAATGAAGGCGGTGTGCCTTAATATCCCCCCTGAAGGCTGAGAGGGGGTTGTGTAGGTCAAGGTCAGTGAAGGAGGGATACCATGTCTCATCCTCGGGTATCCCCTCCCCAAACCCTGAGCACCTTCTACCTAGGTGATCCTCCGTCACTTGTCCGCCCCCAGGGTCGAGATCCGAAAGCGATGGCCTTACCATGGCCACCTGTGTCAAAGATCCACGGGGAGTAGGCAGGGAAAGGTCCTTAGGTTGTTCACATAGGGCATAGGGATTTGGTGGGCCATTGAAAGCGAGGCACGGAACAATAAATGAAAATCATACACAAAAAAAGAAAAGCATACAGAACAAGGGCCTACACTCGGTGAGTGAATAATAACTGTAGGGAAACAGACTTACTTGTGAACGGGAGACCCATAACCTGGATCAGCAGGCTCCCAAATCCAGGCTACCTCTTCAAAATATGGCAGACAGGAATTTTGAGATATCGGGCCAGAGTAGCCCAGGGCACCGGCCAATTCCAATCATTAAAACATGAACAACACATGCAATTAAAAGAAACTAAAGGTCAGGCAGCTGGGGAGGAGGTGGAACCAGTATGGAGCAACCTATTGAGATCAAAAACAACAGTGGTGAAGCACACCCACAAGAGTATTCAGTGGCACAATTGCTAGCACAGCTTAACTATAAAAAGGGACACTGTAACGTTAAAGGTGTTAAAGTATTAGTAGTGTTGCAGTAAGAGGAAGAGGAGAAACGGAACCTTTGTTAGCCAAGCCAAAAAGGCCCTTTATCAAAGAAGATACATGAAAAATAGGTGGCTAAGCCAAGTGATCTACTCTGTAGTGGAATAGGCATGGCTGAGAAGGAAGGCTAGACTAGAGAGCCCCCTACGAGTGACGGATCAAAGGCTGGCAAGAGCAAGACCTTGAGAAAGGAATCTGAAGGGCCAAAATAAGACATTTGCATCATTGAGGATACCCTTAGCCAAGCAAGTCCTAATGACTGTAGCCGTACAAATACAAATATAGGGGGATAAAACACCCTACAAAGACAGGCCTCTAGGGCAAGAGGTGATGGTGCAGGTCTTGCTTCAGTGGCACATTGGAGAACCCCTGTGCAAAGCATCCTGGAACCCCAAGTGCAAGAGGAATAAAGGGCTTGTCCCAGTACGTGTGTTAAGGCTGCAGCATCTCACAAGACTACCCAATGTTGAGATTGTCTGACAAGGCCAAGTCAAGGACCACTGCTGGGACACTTCACACTAACTAGGCGGAGGCTGAGCGACTTGAAGGACAGTTTTCCTGCCCGTGGACATCCTAGGAGCTTTAGATTTTGTTTAGGGGCTGGACACTAGGTCCTTTTACAGTGAGCCCTTTTTTAACTCTTAGTCCTTTCATGTGCCTTAGAATGAGTTCCCTTTCAAATTGGTTCCCTATCCAATTGGCATTTCTCCAATCCTTTCCCGATGAGAATGAAAGGGAAGGGTGACTAAACGGTCCTAAGTGAACACATCGTTTTCAAAACAAAAAAAGATTTTCAAAAATGACGATTTAGAAAGGCCACTCTGACCGCACAGAGCGGTCTTTGTAAATCGAACTGTTAGCCCCTATGACGCACACAAGTGCGCGCGGTGAGACCCGGAAGAGCAGTCGCAGGAGTGTTGGGTAAGTGTCTGTGTTTGTGTGCATCTGAAAACAAAGGGTGGCATGGATGAAACTGTGTTCCTGTGTGGGAGTGAGGGATATAGTGTCCTGGCCTGCAATCCCACAGGCCAGGGGGACCAAGGCTGGGGGGAACCCAGCCAACATGCTGGGGACAACCAGCTGACAAATCTCAGCAGGGGGCACCATGCCAGCCCAGGAGCACACATGTTCTTCCATGGCCTGGGGGCACCCAGGCTATTACCACAAGATGGTGCTGGCAGGAGCTCCGCGGGACACACAAGCAGAGTTGCCCAGCAGGGTATCTACCAACGTGGATGACCGCTATTGTGGACAGCGCTGCCTGGCAGGGGCAATGTCCTGATGTACGGCCCTGCAGGGCAGGCCCTCAGCCAGCTATGCAGCGACCAGCATGGCGTTGTTAATGAAAACTCAGCACACCGTGGTCAGTAGGTTCCAAGACTGACGGGCCGGAATCCGCTCATTACTTTTATTAGTTTGGTCACGTGTTCTCGGACAGCACAAGTCCTAGGAGATACCATGCTCCCAGGAGGGGTGACACACCACAGGGGAGTGCGGTACTACAGAAGGAATTGGGGTTTGCGCGGTGAAACCCCCCACATTTTTGTAAAATAGCCTAATGTGCTTTTTCCAGCTTTTTGTGGGCCGCTCAAAATCGACCGAAATGAAATCGGTCAGGTTTTTTTGTGCGACCTTCAAAAAGCAGTAAAAGGACATAGAACGGATTAAACATCCATTCATGCCCTCTGTTGTGTGGTACCAACCTGTGGCATGATGTATACACTTCAAAACATGCACTTTGAATTTGTTGGGAAAAGTGAAAGTTTATGTAAGGAGCATTGTAATGATTTAAGGAGCAACAATACTAGTATGTAATTGGTAAGTATGGATATAAGCAATTACCATTCATTGTGTGGTAAATACGAGTGCATGCACCCACGCTCTGGTACATGCTGTTCTCTCTTGTCACTAGTTCCTTACACGAAGGCTTCCCTGGCTTGGTTGCTTACTCTCCTGCTGCTGTGGGCCACTGCACTCTCTCTCAGCAGGAAACCAGATGCCACCTATGACTTCTTTACTGAGGACTGCACAGCTGGAAGCATGGGGTCTCCTCAGTATGCATTCTACACAGGACTTGGGGCGGGTCTCTGTTGTGGCCCTGCAGTAAATCCCACTTTGCCTACTCTCATTTTCCTTCCTGCCATGGTTCAGGTGGCAGAGAGCCCTGCACCCCTTCTTTTAGAAGGTGCAAACCACTCTGAGGGTGGCTGAGTGGGTGGTGGGGCAGGGGACAGGGGGGTGAGGGAGGGGGTGCTCCCAGCGGTCATGTGGGGAAAAGTGTGGGGCTCAGTGAGAGTAGATGGGGGGATAATGCAGTGGAGGAGAATCAAGTGATGGGGACATTGCCTTCTTGTTCTTAACACACCCAGCCCAGATTCAAATTCAAGATGTTGGACTTCACTTTTAAAGGCTGGGCGCACAGACCATGGGGGAAGGGGAGGAGGAGGGGTCAGAAGAGTCTCTTCAAACCCTACTCGCCAATCACTAAATTGGAGGGAAAAAACCTACTTATCCAACGGGGAGCAAGGAAAGAGGTTCCTGGATAGGCAACAGAGGATGGATCGTCCACGCTTATAGCATATATAGAATCCAGGGGTGGGGTGGTAGGAGGGTGGGCCATATAATTGATCCTGATCTGAAAGCTCTGTGCCTCCCTACCAGTGACATCCATGGCCCTCGCTTGGATGGTAAAGACGCATGTGTTCCTCTCAGATAGCCGTGGACAGGCAAAGTGAAAGCTGGTGGTTTATTCTGTCTCAGCATTGAGCTCCTCTGCATCCGCTCACAACTGAACTCTTCAGAAATATTCCCCCATTAGCATGTTACCAAAAGAGAAGCAATCACAAACCCCAGTGTGGGAAACTGGGCTGGGAAGCGCACCAGTTGCAGGATACTATGAAAGATCGGAGATCTCCCCCACTGCACCACACAGCCTCCCTAAACTCTGCAAAATCTCCCCGCTAGTCAAACAAAACAACACAACTGTGGAGTTTGAGTTAACCACATACCTATCGCCTTGACAACCTACAGTGCCTCAAAGTGAGGTCAGAATGACCATTTAACTGTTCATTAATACACCCACACAACTCTAGTTGCATTCAGCATTCTTTTTGAGAGTCCCCCCCCCCCCCGGAAGGTTTTAAGTCCTAAACTCCTAATCGCTGCCATAAACGTACAAGTACAATAACCGATACCTTCTTGATTGCAGCTTGGATTTGCAACATACATTAGTGTCTGGTGAACATGTGATAGAAATTGAAACCACTGAGCTTTGAAACGTTTCATTTGCAAAATATGTAAGCAGCAAAGTAATTCTTTTTGTTAGCAGCTTCACTCCAATGGCTGGGTGGGGAGCTAGTCTTCTGCCGCTTATTCTGCACTTTCCCATTGTGCTTTCTGGGGTGATGTGGCCAGCGAAAGGAAAGCCTTTTGGAAACAGCAGCACATTTGCAGCAAGGGGGGTGAAAACTACACAGGGACTAGCAGCAGGATGTACTGTGACAACAGAGTGTTCGGGTGACATTTTAAGGTCTCAGTGCTCCCCCTTAATATCCGTAGGGGGTGTCATCTGGACAGCTGCATCTCTTCACTGCTTCTCCAAACATCCCCGTCCCAATACAATCGGAGGAAATATGATGATATGGTAGGAGCTTGGCTAGTCTAGAAAAGGGCAAATTACTCAACGAGCACTTTTAAAAAGAAGGGTTTCCAACCCCAGTTACAAGGAAGCATACTACTTAGAAGGGAACGGGCTGAAAAGCGCCACCAGAGAGATTGGAGCAGGGCTACTCCCAAGAACTACAGGGAGGGAGGGAGTCGGATATGTGTACCAGGGTTACCGCTGGGTGTTGACTACATTACACCAACACATAGATCCCAAGTAGCTACTAGCTGGTGTTCACCATATCACCCTGATTGGTCTTGAAAATCATGTCTTGCAATCCTTATAACAATAAACATACATTGTGACAGGATCAAGGGTATGACCCGGTCAAGGGGGGGCCAGGGACCCTTCTTAGCCTGAGGCAGGCTGCTTACCAAAGCAACGCCAGAGCCAGACCTACCCTGAGGTGTGTAGGGGAGTTCAGGAAGACCCCTATGCCTGGCTCCCCACTAGGCCTGGACCGTGTATGCACATTACAGCCTTTTTCTCTGACCTAAGGCCTATCAGCCTCTGTCCTGGCCAGGTCTTTTTCTCTTTCCGGCATCCTGGCTATAGCGGGCCTGCGAGTTATCAAGACTTTTGGGAGGGGAGGGCCTGGGTTGGAGGTGGGATTCCCCCTGCTAGGAAGATGGACATGGTAAAAGGACCACTCCTAGACTCGTATGCCCAATTGCCTCTATTTGTATATATTTCCATGATAAAAATTGAAAATGCACTTCCTTCATCACATGGCTTACAGAGTGCATTGTAATAAAATACTGAAGCGACAAAGGTAAACGTTTGAAATATACACTGATAAAAACAGGCAAAGGTTACCAACAACACAAGGGCAAACAAAGAAAAACAGTAAAAAAGTGCTAATGTAAAATGCCACTTATGAACAGATGCAGTGAGAAAAGGTGCAATTCCTAAGAAATCGATTATACAAATGCAATGCAGGGCGTTGTTGACTCATCCTAATCCCTGATTCGCATCATTGTATATTCGCACCTTTTACCTTCATCTTCTTCTGCATTTATGTTTACTGGCATAAGGATTGCAAGAAATCAGGTTTAGTTAGACCTGACGTGTTTTGTGCAATGTGGTGCAGATGATATTTCTGTTAAGTAGTATAATAAATAATTAAAGCTATAAATGTCTTTCTGGTTTGGTAATAAACACCAATCGGTCATCTGGCCCAACGTCAGGTAAAACCTAGTAGGGACGCATGTGCCGGTCCTTTCCTAGCACTGTCTCAGTCTGAACAATGTAACGCTGAACAGTGGACATTGTCAAAGCCCGTCCCCACGGACTGACCCGTGCTCCACTTCACGAGGCCCAGCTGATCCACAGGTTCCCAAGCCAAGGGATGGTGGGTAGCAACAGAGGACTGCTTTGCTCGCTGTTCTCTTTGGCGACTTGGAATTACTACAATAAACGTGGCATCCGGGAAGGGCAAAGAACAGGATATGCGAGGTGGAACTTCCAATTTCGAAAGACACAAAATCAAGTTTTCAAAAAAGCAAGGTTGTCAAAAAACGGGCATGTTGAGGGATGTGGTCAAAACAACAAGGATCCTTTCCCTCCAGCTCTAGAAAACCCTTCCATGGCAACCCAAGAGCAGTCCATTGTCCAACAGTGATTTCCTTAACTCTCCAGTCCATTATCGCCATGCGGATTACCATCGGCCAACCTCCCTATAGCCAAGCAGCCTGCATAGGCAGACAGTGTGTCTCAATGTTGTCAATTTGCTATTTCTGTGGCTCCTGCAGCCTATCCTGTTTGATGCTACCTTTCTTCTTCTGAATCGTGCTTGCTGTTTGTCAGACTCCTACCTCCAGGCACATCCGTTCGAAGGCCCTGTCTACATCCTTTGCAGGTGTTAATTCTTATTCATGGTTACCGCCATGTTTTCCCTGTGCGGCTGTCCTTTTCATCTCCAGTGTGTACTTGCTATTGGCAATAGGTGACAGCATGGTATAACTACCAGTGCCCATACCTTCCCCTTTGAGGGAGGAGCCAAGACAATCCCTGCAAGAAAAAAGAGTAATGAATGCAAAAACAAACAGATTTATGGAGATTCTGTGCTTTGTGTAGAGTCGCCATATTACCTTACAGAGGATTAAGAGAGCTTTAAACACTACAACATGGCAAATATCTGAAGAATAGAGGAATTAATGAAATTCAGATATTGCAACACACAATTTGCTGATTGAACAGGGAAAAAAAAAATCCAGTGAACGAAGAGTGTGTCACTGCACCCTGATGAGCTCCAAATATGCACGTACTTGCGTTGCAGAAAGCAGCAGCAGAAGGACTGCCAGGCCTACCTAGCCAGGCCTTTTTCTCTACCAATAGCAGGCATGTAAGGTCTCACCTGTGTCCATGTTACAGGCTCCCAACTCTTTGAGCCTTATTCACCGAATTAGAGATGGGACTGCAAATCCCTAACCCTCTATGTGTGTGAATAAATGTAGTGCCCCATTAATGAAGAGCACATTGAGATCCTTCCCGCAACCCATCGCCCTCCCCGCCCCACAATGTGGGGGATAACAGAGGGTGTCCCCAGGCATTAAAACATGCATTGCACGTTCACAAATGGTTTGCATAATATAATGCCTCAAAAAGCCAAGTATTCCCATGCATCTGATTGGAGCAGACAAATGACAAATGCACAGAGTCCTTGCTGACCCTTCCGTGCATTATGCTGCACTCAGGTCAGCAGCTGCATGAACCGCTACCCAACCCAACCCAATACTGCTCTGACCAACACGGTCTGTCTTTTGCATAGAAACATGTTGTACAACTCGTGGTTCGGACTCCAACTGATTGGGATTCTGGCAGACCAAACAGGGTGGAGATCCGCCTGAGCACACTTATTTGATCACTGAAGGTCCCAAAGGCAGGAAATACGTATTCTCTAGATCATGTAATCTGCTCTCAGAGTACCCCTTGATTAACTGGCACCAAAAGAAACCAATCGGCAGCTGCTTTAGAAATAAAAGTGAGTTCTCAAATGCTTGCCTTGTTAGCCGTCTGTGGGTCCAGCGTGTGGCAGAATCCTATGGAATGAGATCTGACGTCAGGGTGGGAGTCAGCGAGCCTATACAATTCTCCTTTTGGGATGCAACATCTTTAAACAAAAAAATAGTAGGGTTCAGGCACTGGAGGCCAGTAGATTTAAGAGTGCGGATCCAGGGGTGACGCATCCAGCTTGGGCGGGAAGTTATTCGCCATGTTGCCCCTCTCTCTCAGAATGCCTTTCGACGCTAGGGACACTTCCATTTAAAACGCAATTAAAATAAAATATCCCTTAATCCACAAGTGATCACTTTAATCCACTATCTATCATCTATTTAAGAAAATTAAGGGCATTGGCTTAACACAAGATTTCTCATCATGCGCCACGCCATTCAAACAACATCTTCAAAAAGATGGGTTTATTTTATATTTTGGGGTTTAATTACTCTAACATAATAAAAAGTATTGCATTGGATTAGAATGAGGCAATTTGTGTCATTTGAAAATCTTTTAATTTGCAAAGTATATCCGTTAATAAGGCTTCACATCTGGATACACATTTTATAAAATTGTGCTCTAAAAAGCTTACACAGTATTATTACACTATTTCTGTAGACATCTAATTAAGCATCATCTATTTTTGCGATCATACACTGCGTGTAATACTGTAGAACAATTAATTTCTTTGACTTGTTTCATGTTTACTGATTCAGCACAAAATTGATTTAAGCAGATGGCGTTCCATCTGTTTCTCAGCAAATTGGGTTACTTGAGCATACATTTTACTTCTTACGATACAAACTAATTGATTTAGCTAATGCCCTGAAAGTTGACTGAGCTTGTAATGCTTAAACCTAAGTAAGCACTGTCAGAGCCAATAGGTTTAGTTAGCCCTTTGATGATATAGTTCAACAGTCGTATATGGTTAGCACACAAAAGTGTGCATGTTTTTGGCTATCCAATCACGATTCAGTAGCAGTAAGTATAAAGTCATGAGGGGGGGCGTGGCTACAGAGCCATGGGCTAAGGTGCAGTTCCACTATTGCAAAATACCAGACAGGCACTGTTGTGGGAAGAGGAGAAGAGTCTCCTGGAATAATTTCCCTAAGAAAACGGAGCTTGGCAAGACACATAACTGGGACGTACAGTGCTGCGATCTCCGTGCCCGTAAACTAAGATGGCGCTGTCCGGTCAGAACAATGGGGCCATATGTGGTGAGTTAGCTACAGCGGAACGCTCGTAGCACAGACCGGTAGGCAAGAATGAGCAGTGCTCAATCGTGGACCAATGAAGCATACGGCACATCTGCTGCTGAGGCGCAAAGGGCAGCATTGTCGGAGATACACTGGCCGGTGATACATTGTATTAGGCAGTGAAAGTCCTGCATGCTCGTTCCGGCCCTGGAACTCAGAGCGCCAGCTGACGAGGAGAACGCTTAGTGAGATGCTGCAAGAGCGGACAAGTGGCACATATTAAAGACACCAGACTTGGTTATTAAACTATAGCAAGGTTCCGGGGAAGTAATTTAAACACACAACGAATTCCAAGATGGCGGCCACCATTTAGAGAACAAAGGAAACCCGGAATATGGGAGAAGAGATTTGCATATTTGTTGAGCCCACGCTGGGAAAGGAAGAGCAAACATACTCCTGCAAGACATAAGGAGCACCTGGTGCACGCCCGGATGCTGCCGGAGGGGCGGAGTAAGATGCGAATAGCAGAGTAACGGGTGCACAGTGAACAAGCCAGCTAGAATTGGTATTGGCAGCGCAGCTATGGAACAACTTACGGATCCATTGAGAATGGAAAGCAGACAAGTGTGGGGACTGTGCACTGAGAGCGAATACTGGAGAGCACGAGGCACAGGGCCGAGCTGGGTGGCGGATGGTGCGGGAGCAGCCTCAACGGACATAGGCAGTGGTGCGCAGAGTATAAGGAGTCCAAGAGACAGGTGGTCCGACCGGGACCAATAGCAATCTACAAAAAGCAGTAAGGACAAACGGAAACGTGGGAGGACACAACCCACCCGAAGATATAGCTCAGCGCATGTGAATCCATACGGGGTACTTATAACAGCCCAGAGCTGGAGTGACTCACAAGCAGCACAGCGGGACAGCGAAACAGAATTGCCACACCAAGAACAAAGCAACCTCGGATACTTGACCAAGATTGCAAGATGGCCGGGAGAGTAATCAAGGGCAAAAGCAAACAATCCATGATGGAAGCATTTGCCAAGACACAGCAATCCCCAGCGGCGTCGGCGCACAGTGGCGCAAATGCACCCACGGAAAGCTCCCCAGGGATCGAAAAATAACAGATACTAACGGCTATAACGGAGCTAAGAGACTCATGGGGGATAGCAATGGCGAACCTCCGAACGTCCTTGGAGGCTAAAATAGACGCAGTGGGGATAGAAGTCAACCTGCTGAGACAAGACGTCAGGGCGCTGTCGGACAGGACAAGCAGTCTGGAGAGTGCGGTCAAAACTAACACGGACACCAGCACTAGTAACGCAAAGGAGGTCCACATACTAAAGCAGCAAGTGGCTAACCTGGAGAATCGTGCGGAGGAAGCCGAAGGAAGGGCGAGACGGAATAACATCCGTGTGGTTGGCCTGCCGAAGGGAGAAGAAGGCCAGGACCCTACAGATTATGTTGAGAACATGATCCTGCAGGAAATAGGGGCCGACAAACTCTTGCAAGGATTCACAGTGGAGCGTGCGCACAGAGCCCTCATGAGAAAACCGAAGCCTGGAGACCCTCCCCGCGCAATAATTGGCAAGATATTGAACTATAAAGACCGCAAGAAGATTTTAGAGTACTTTCGGAAAGGAGGAACGATTAAAAGAGCCTCGGCTACTATAACAGCGTATCCTGATTATACTATGCTGGTCCAGAGGCAGCGGTATAGCTATGTGGCGGTAAAGAGGAGGCTGCGCACAGTCGGCATCAAATATGTGCTTCTGTATCCTGCAAGATTGAAAGTACTGCATAAAAGCAGAATGTTCTTTTTTGTCACCCCAGAGGAAGCCGCGACATGGCTGGACTTACAGGGCTGTCCGGAACGAGATGCGGAACGAACCCAAGAAGAGCACAATAAGTGATTAGGCTGTTACATGTATATTGGGGTATCACATAGCGGGGTATCCCAGTAGAGACTTGATAAAGACACCGTTAGACGGGAACGGATGGGTAGTGTTGAAGCTATTATATGGTATCCTTGATTTTGCTGAAACTTGACGGACTGGAATAACACATGAGTAAACTATATAGCGATGCGTGATTGAATTGAAGCAAATAGGAACAGCAGGACACGGGCACCTTACCCCCCCAAGCAGCAGTAGAAGTATCAGGGTAGCCATTAGGGCGACCTCACCCTGCTGAGCTTCGAGTACAGGCTATTGCCAGAAAGAGCTAGATGCGGGGGTGCCTGAGATCCAGGGATGGAGCTGGGCAACAGTTGGGGGGTAAAGTTGGGGAGGGGAAGGGAGGCGAGAGGGAGAGGGGGAAGGGGTGTTTGGGGTGTTTGTAGTTAAGGGAAGTTTGAATTGGGGAACGAGCCTATATAGACTGAGATGGAAATGGGACCTGGACTGCACCGATGGGAGGGGAAGGGGAACTCTAATGGGCCATGGGGGACCTTAAAATAATTACGTGGAATGTCAGAGGACTTAATAGCTATCTAAAGAGAAACAAGGTTATGTTGTACCTGCTCAGACAAAAGATAGACATTGCACTGTTGCAGAAGACTCAACTGACACGGGAAAAGATGGAGATGGTTGTGAAGAAATGGAAAGAGGCTGTAGTGAGCTCGACATATTCTGCTTATGCTAGAGGAGTGCTCATCAGGGTGTCGCCACATGTCCCGTTTCAACTGTTGCGAGAAATGGCGGAAATAGATGGGAGGATGGTCATACTGAGGGGATTGGTGGAGAATATGGAGATAAGCATTGTGAATACATACGCCCCCAATCTGAATACGGCAGCATATTTCAGAACTCTGTGTACTAACCTTAGCATGTGTATGGGGAGCGCAGTTTTTTGGGGTGGGGATTTTAACTGTGTATTAAACCCCAGGGTGGATAGATCAGATGGAAAGATTAATAGACCCGCCCCAGCGGCTAAAGCTTTGCAGACACTACTAGACTACTTCGGTCTGGCAGATGTGTGGAGAACGAGACACCCCCAAGAAAGGCAGTACTCGCACTACTCCGCCCCGCAGCAGTTGCATACGAGGCTGGACTATGTCTTTGCTACGTCGGAGGTAACAGCAGAGATTACTCAGGCAGAATATAAAGTGAGGGTCCTCTCGGACCACTCACCCCTGGTTCTCGGATGGCAATATTTCCCCCCAAGAGCAAGGATTCCGACATGGCGCCTCCGGCAGAGGCACTTAAGGATCCCTTTTTCAGGGAAGATATAAGGGAGGAGATTATAAACTACTTTGAGACGAATACGGGTAGCGTGGACTCGGCAAGCACATTATGGTAAGCCTTCAAGGTGGTGATACGAGGCGTAGCCATAGCAATATCAAAAGGCCTGCAAGGTGGGATCTTGGCTGACCTACAAGAAACATAAAGGGAACTGGAAAAGGAATTGAGGGGAGGAGGTGACACGGAGAGAGACATGGAGCTGATACTTAAACTCCAGCAGAAATATGCAGAGCAATGGGAAAGACTGTGCAACCTCAACTATAAAAAATATATAGAGACACAGCATGCGGGAGGGGATAAAACAGGAAGGCTTTTGGCATGGTTATACAAGAGCGAAACCCCCAGACCCACAATTAGAATGATAACGAGAGAAGATGGTAGTGTGGCGGACACCCAAGAGGGAGTTAATCAGGAGTTTGCAGATTATTATAGGTTACTATATGGGGATGAGGAGGGAAGTAGCTATGGGGAGATAACGGAAACACTGGAAGACATAGGGTTGCCTACGATAAGTGCTGAGGAAAGAGAGGAGCTGGATGCACCGATTACTTTGGAGGAGTTAGAAGAAGTGGTGAGGCAGCTGCCTACTAGTAAGACTCCGGGGGCGGACGGGTTCCCATGTGAATTTTATAAAGTGCATAGGGTGGAAGTGCTCCCCCCAATGTTAGAAATGTTAAATGAAGCGTTTGAGGTGGGACGGCTGCCAGAGTCACTTAGAGAAGCGATCATAATACCGCTACCCAAACCCAACAAGCCTGGGCATATCTGTGGCTCCTACAGACCTTTGTCAATGTTGAACCAAGACAGCAAGATATTGACAGCTGTCTTGGAAAACAGACTGCGGAGAGTTATTGGCGAACTAATACACCCCGACCAGACGGGTTATGTCCCGAATAGGAATATAACTTGTAATCATAGACGACTTCAACGGGTTGTTGAATGGGGGAGCAAGAATGAGGGCGAAATGGCAATTGTGTCCTTGGACGTGGTAAAGGCTTTCGATTCGGTCAAGTGGCCATGGCTGCTGGCAGCCCTGGCGGGCTATGGAATGGGGCCTGGATACATAAGGTGGGCGAAGATGCTATATAGTGAACCGCTGGCCAGGGTCAGAACAGGATCAGTGATATCTGAAAGATGGCAACTTAGTAGAGGCACCAGACAGGGGTGCCCATGGTCCCCAATGCTCTATATACTAGCCCTGCAGCCCCTAGCAATATATCTTAGACAACAATACGATACTATAGGTATTGAGGTGGGACGGGAATGACACTTGATCTCCTTATATGCAGATGACTTGCTGCTGTACTTGAGGCACCTGGAGGAAAATCTCCAGTATATCCTGGAAGTGATGGAGAGATATGCGGGGTTGTCTGGTATAGCGGTGAATCCTCAAAAATCTAGTATTTTCCCGTTAGGCAGTTATAAGGGAATCCCTGTGGGTCAGTTACCGGTGTTACAAATACCATGGGTGGTTAGTACTTTCCAGTATCTTGGGATAGACGTGTACCACACGGTGGAAGAGGAGAACAGGCACAATTCCGAGGTAGCCATTGAGAAAATCGAGAAGTGTATGAAATTCTGGGTGAAGTTGCCCCTAGCAATGATGGGACGAGGGGCGATGCTTAAGATGGTGGTCCTACCTAGGCTCCTGCATTATTTTGGGAATATTCCATACCTGATACCCAAGAAGTTTTTCACTAAGCTCAACAGCATGTGTAGGGATTTTCTGTGGCATGGTACCCGGAATAGGGTGGCACTATGGAAGCTGCAGAACTTTTATGAAAAAGGGGGGATAAAACTGCCTAATTATGAGGTTTATTATTATGTAGCGAGCCAACTGCAATATATCGCTAAATGGCTCTCAGATGAAGTGACCCCCGAATGCAGGTTGTTTGGACATGATTGTGCCCCATTATATTTAAGAGAAATGATCTGGCTGCCCAAGACAGAAATGGAAGAGGGCCCTAAAATGATGATGCTTGGATGGAAGATGTGGCGCCGGGCATGCCAGATGATGGAGAACCCATTCCCATTCTCCCCGCAGGTACCACTAGTTGCACTGGCAGGGGGAGATAAGCAGCTGAGGATGATAATCAGAAACCACTGGGAATCGGTGGGGTTAGTAACGATGGGAGATATCTGGAGAGAGGGGACTATCATAGATTTTGAAGTGCTGGAGGAGGAAATGGGGTTACACATGGGCCAGTATATCACATATCACAGAATGGTGCAGAGAATTGGGAAAACATGGCCCGAAACGGTACTGAAAGAAGAACCAGATGCTATAATAGATACAATATATGATATACCGGAGGGGGGGCATGAGATCTCTAGACTGTACGAAATGATGTTGTCTAAGGTCGGGAAGGAATTAATCCAATTAAGACTAGGCTGGGAAGCGGAAGTAGGAGCCCCGATAGAGGACGGGATGTGGGAACGTGCCCTGGGGTAGCACAAGAAGGTGTCAAGGAATGCAAGACTAAAAAAGATACAACTTTATATTACGCACAGGGCATATATGACACCCCAGAGGATATCTAGGTTTGAAAATGCTGGACGACAAGCATGTCCCAAATGCGACGAAGAAAAGGCTGACATGGTACACATGTTTTGGTCATGCCCAGTAATTGAGCGTTTCTGGGGGGGGGAAGTAGCACAGAAGATAGCGGAAAAGGGGGTCACGATTGTTATAGATACAGCCTGGGCCTTCTTGCTGGGGGGGGGGTGGTTCCCCAGAGCACAGAAACTTAAGCATGTTAGTAAACTGAGGGATCTAGCATATGTGCTCGCAAAAAGAAGGATTTCCATGGGATGGAAGACATGTCACAGGCCACGGGTGGAGGTGTGGTGGAAAGATTTGCAGAAATGGGCGGAGGCAGAAAACATGGTGTGGCAAGAGGCGAGCAATGTAGGGGGAGAGGAGGAGGCGGGAACCCTGATGGCATGGAAATCATTAATAAGCCCTGCTATTGTTTGGGACGATACAAGATCTGACAGAATCCACGGAAAGTGAGACCCCACCAAGCGAGGCAGATACAGAGTGTGTGGAATAAATGGCCTCGTAAAGGGGGGTGGGATAAGGGAAGCAGTGACCGAAATTAAGCAATGAACAATTGTGCAGTTGATATATGCACTGTGTGTTTGGTTTGTATAGTTTTTTGTTTGAATAAATCAATAAAATTGTTTCAAATTTTTTTTTTTTTTTTTAAAGTATAAACACTTGACAGGGCCGTCACGAAGGAAGTGCAGGGGGGGGCAAACTGCCCCGGGCCTCGCGCTTGCGGGGGCCTCGCGGCCCCCTCTCCTAAGGAGAAGGCAGCACAGACTCCAGTGCCCTTTATTCACACGGGAACTGTTCTGCCTGTGCAATGATTTTGCTGTCTGTTGCGAAGCCGTTTGGCTCCGCAACAAACAGCAAAATAACGGGAGGCAGCAGGGCTCAGAAGTGAGCTCTGCTGCCTCCCATTATTCCGCTGACAACGTGGATATGCTGAATGACAAGAGAGGACTCAGTGTGTTCACGTTGCTCAGCGGGACCACGCTGACTGATGGGAGAAGAGTTCTCTCTTGTCAATCAGTGTGGTCATGTTGTCAGCATGATCACGCTGACTGATGGGAGAGGAGTTCTCTCTTGTCAGGCAGTATGTATACGTGTCGGCTGCGTGGATGCTTTTTAAGGGTGCATGGAGGTAAGGTAAGTGTTTTTTATTTTAAATTAAAAGTATGTGTGTATTTAAATTAAATTAGTATGTATATGTGTATGAATGCATGCGTGCACGTTGGTGTTTGTGTCAATGCTGTGTTTGGTTTTATGTATACATGCATGTATGGAGTTGTGTAACTTGTGGATGATTGCATGGGTGAAAGTGTTTTTTGTGAGTGTGTGTTCAGCGCCACCCTTAAATGTAGCCGCCCTGTGGGCCACTTCATTAAGGGGTGGGTTCATGGCATCAGAGGTGCAACTAGGCTAAAATGTCAGGGGGGAAGGGGACTAACACTTCAAATGTTGGGAGAGGCGCTAACATCAGAGGCTGTGAGGAAGGGGCAAACTTCCTTGTGTGGGGGCACCTAACATCTTTCCACATTTCGAATGAGACTATTCCGGTGAAGCTTCAATGTTACAAGCAGCTACCTCTTTCCTTCATTTCTGAAACGTCACACTTAAGGACTGCTGTGAGAGTGAGATGTCTCACTTCACCACTTCCCTTCTAATCACTCCACTAGCATGCAAGTGCTAACCTCACATCACAATTTCAATTACCTAAAAATGTATGGATATGAATGCAGGTGCTAACAGTCACTATTGGGAATTTCCATGTGCTTCCATACAAAACCAATTGCAAACTGTATGGATTTCTACCCAATTTTGCAAAGTAAGTGCTGTAAAATCCATACTTTTAACCCAATGTTTCAAACATTTTCTTGGGAGTGAGAACCCCCGTCAAGCAACCCTTGTTTGGTTTGGGCTCCCTCACTGTGCTCTGTTGATCCTGCCTAATTGGCACAAACATTTAAGCCTCTTTAGTTAAAAAATGTACCAGCCTCCACTGTACATCATTTGTCACTGTGTATGATGTGCGTTTTAATGTGCACACAGGGGCAGGGTGCTCCTTAATGATATAATATGGCATTTATAACGTGCCTGTACACAAGTGTTTCTAGGTGCGACAAGGCAAGGAGGGAGAAACAAAAGAGTAGGACAAAACACAGATCTTAATAGGCCTTGTGTCATTCAGATCACGCAAGAGCAGGGGAGGGGAGAAGTGCAGAGGGTGGGGTAGGATGCAGAAGTGCAGGAACAAAGGAGAAAGAAGAGTGCAGCCAACGGGTGGAGAATAAGAGCAAGAGCAGGGACTGTAGGGCTACAGATACAGACCACAAGTGCAGGGGAGCCAAGAGGCAGTGCAGTATTGCAACAGGACAGGCAGGGACCTGGGCCCGAATTCAGAGCTTCACCAGATGACCAGTGCATGGATCAGGCAGGTGATCAGCAAGGGAGAGGAAGAGAGAAGGCAGAAGCAAAGGGACAGGTCTGGAGGTGCTTCTGGAACCGGAGATGGTTCTTCTCAAGTTTCAGCGAGGCAGGGAGGCTGTTTCCAGAGGGAGGCCACAGCCGAAGAAAGAGATCTGCCCTCAACTCTTTGCTTGGAAAAGTGACTGACCCTCAGAGAATCAGAGGTGGCGCAGTGGAGAGCTCATGCCATCTTATATATATTTATTCATATGATAAAAAAAGTTAGTCTGGCATGAACCTTTCTTCATTGGAGAAATCTAACTTTGCTGTAGTTGATTTGGAGTTGTAGTAATAAACCATATTTGGGATCCTGCACACAAACTCAAGGGTATATTTCTCGAGTCTCCTGTTTGCTGATGTGCCGCCGCTGGCCGAGTGAAATAAATTGTAAAGGGGCCTCACCAAATGTTTTGCCCCGGGCCACACCACATCTTCTGACAGCGCTGACGCATGAGTCTCAAAACAATCCAAGAATGTTTGAAAATGGCACTGTGCTTGAAGCAATGCCCAGTTTGCAAAATGTAAAAGCAAAGTCAGGGCTGGAGACTAATTATGATTCATGGCTTTGTAGCATGCAGGGGGAAAGCATGGTATGACAGTACTTCCGTACTAACCGGTCTATCATTCATAAAACTGTTGGGTGTCCTGACCCACGTTTGGACTATTATGCTGCAACATTTGGTGCTGTGGGCTTAAAAAATCCAAGAGGGCAGAAAAGCCCACATTTGCACCAGAATCCTGGAGAACCGTGCAGTTTTGCGCACAGCAAAATGGTCCCCTGACCTGCCACCCACCAGTGCAAAGAAAGATGGTTCTGTTCAAAACCCGTTTTTATTAATGTCAAAAATTGCTAAGATCATGGGCCCGGAACCACCAAACAAAAATCCAACTATGGTTGAGTGTTTTACTTTACTCTACTACAGATCCACTTCAAAGCCATGTCAAGCAAGGATCATATACTATCAAGTAAAATCCTTTCTTTTGGAAATGTATTAATTCAAGACAGATCCCAAAATAGGTGCAGTACCGGCATTGGACACAAACCGGAGCTAGCGGTCTAAACTCTAACTGGGGACCTGTGTTGCAGAAGCTAAACAGCATCCTGAGCTAGCTGGGACTTCAAAGGTGTGTTCCCAGGAGGCAGTCTGATTCAATTAAAACAGTTCAAAGGGCCTCTGTCCATGGGAAGCATTCACACCAGCCCTTACCAGCAAAAAGCCCAGGAGATCACATGGTAATGCTAACCAAATGCAGAGTGGCCCCCTGGTCTGCTGACCTCAGTCAACACTTTAGACTCTTTCCATTAAATAGGGTATGCAGATTTTAGGTGTTTACTGTCCACACACTGCTCTGGGAAAAGACAGATATGTGATCTCTGACTCACCAAGCTTCTGGGGGCAGACCCAGACACTTTTTGTGAATTGAATTGAAGGCAAATATATGTTTTATAAAAACACTGATAACTAATTGTAACCAGATGACAGGAATGTACAATTTGGAGATCCTTAAAATGGAAAAAATGTACCTACATTTGAGTCTAAACTCAATTCCTTACGATGTTCTGGGACTGAACCCCGCAATTTATTCATGTTGCAGACATTGGGTTTAAGCTAGAGACATGGAAATTTACTGGAATATGTGTAGAAAGACGGTGTACATTTGTGCCATTTTTGGTAAACGTCCGATATTGGTAAACCAACTAAAAACGAAAATAAGTTCTTAGGAAGATCAGAGTTGAACAAGAATGTACCTTTGGTCATCTGCAATCTGTACATGTAATGTCAACCACTTGTGTATCTGGAAAATGTGTTTAGTTATGAAAATGATTTTCTAAGGTAAAAGCAAAGGGGAGTGTTCTTTCTTTATGCCATGAAGATGACTCACTCTGACTCACTGCTCCCTTCTTAAATCAGGTCAAAGAGAAATACTTGACCTATCAAATCGTGAGTGGGTTGGGCAAAGAAAGTTAGCATCCAAACCCATTTTCAAAAGACATATAAAGAGCCACTGGAAGCCAGACAGGGAGATTCACTTTCCACTTTCTTGCGGGACGCTTTGCCGGGAGACTCCAGACTTCAAATCCATCAATCTCCAGAGACCAGAACTTTGAATCCAGACTCCAGAACTTGTAGCAGAGAGGCCTGAATCCACAATCGGAATCCTTTTTCAGCAGGCCTCAAAATCATTTGCAAATTATTCAAACAGCCGGGCTGAGCTGTCGGTTTCTGGCCTAGAACCCTGTGCCAGAAACACCCAGAAAGCAGAGCTGTATCCAGAACCGCAGACCGGACCGAGACCAGATCGCTGTGAGCAGAACCAGAGACCCAGTGGTGAGAGAACCGCAGCCAATCCTGACCCGATCCGTGACGAAGTTGCATTCCTGTCCAAAATATAGTGCGAGTACTCAGCCAGAACTGTGCAAAACCAATCTCTTAGTTTAAAAGAATCCAATTCAAACTTGTTTAACCTATTGAGAACTGCATCATAGAAATCGTGTCCCTCCTGTTGATTCAAAGCTGCAAAACTGTCATCTGTCATTCTGAGCTTTACTTTTATTTTGAGAATCTACCTTCACAAAATCGTCCGTATCTCTTGAACCGTTTGTGATAGAAGCTGAGATTCTAAGGTTTCCAACAAGCTCTAAACCGACTTGCTACTCCTTATACTTCCTCCCTAATTGCGCTCGACGCACGCGACTAAATTGCTGGGATTTGACATTTTGCTTCATTCCAGCCACGTGTAAACATTTGTCTTTTGCTCCCATTATGGAATTCCATTTTCAACCTGATCACCATCCCTGAATCATTGATAGGGCTGGCCTGAACTGATTTAAAGTATCTCTCACTCACCCTGAACGTCTAGAGGGAATTAAAAGCAGTTTTAGCATATTTTTCACTTCATTGCCATCACATTAAAGTATTTTGGGCCTGTGTTTAAAAATCATCACTGTTTCTCTAAGCTTGCTGGAGGGGAATTGGAACTTTGTATTGCATTTTTGTTGGTATTCTTGAAGACTGAGTGCTCTCCTTCCATTTCCTTATATTGCATAAAGGGGGGGAAGGGGGGTGAATTGTCAAAAGGAAAAGCGATCACATTATCTTTTGCTGAAATCATATCAAGTTTATTTCTGTACTGCCTTTTATTCATCTTTGAATCTCCTTGAAACCATAAAGCATTCCCAGCTGCCTTGTTCTTTCCGTACCAACTCCTAAGTAATAAAATAAGTGTGCTAGTATAACATTATCCATTGTTGATCGACATTATACTCATAAGTGTGATATCAAATATTAATTTATTATAAAAGGGTGATATATATATCTATTGTTTAATTTTTCAAATAAACCTTTTCAATTTGCAAAACAAACCTACTTCTTGGCTCAGTGGGATCAGGGGGAATTCTAAGAGAGGGGCGTTATACAAGGGTTCATCATCCAGATTATAACTTGTCATAAAAATATATAAATAAGGGCTTCCCTTGCACAATCCCAGACAAGGCACTGACTTAGTGGGAATGCTTGAATGGAGTCTTTAACAAAACATACAACTATGTTGAGCAAACCTCTATCTGTAGTTCATAGGTGCCCAAGTGTCACACAATTGTCAAAACCATTTTAAGGCACCAAATGTTTGGGTTGCGTGGTAGGCCAGAACCAAGAGTCGGACCAAAGGACATAGTTCAATTCTGAACTTTTTTTTAATTAAAGAAAATGCCTCACTATCTCTGCAGCTAAAAGGGGAATTTCCCTTCCTAATGACTAAAACTAAGGTGCTCGTTGGGATGTCAAACAACTCAAAACAGTCATTACATGTCCAACTAACTGGACGTACCACTGGATAAAAAGGAAACAAAAATTAAGGAAACAGGTTTTCACAATGGAGGTCGTCGATGCTTCCTGGCTGAACCACTTTCTTGCATACAATCTTCAAAGTCCAATGTTTTCCTGAGGACACGGTTCCTAGCCTGGGTCACCAGAGCAGTTTTCCAAAGAGAAAATCAAAAAGTTCAAAACCCAAGTCGGTCTCAGTTCCATAAAGGGTTTTCAAGCATTCAAAGAAAGGATAACTCAATTCAAAAAAGGTTTCAATGCTTCGGTCGAATGGGCTACTCGACCTAGTCCCTTCCAATAGTGCTGTATGTGATGGCCCAACTCTTTCACTCAAGCCTTAACACTGCGGGGTAGCATAGAATTTTCACTTTTTAATTTATGGCTCTCCTGACCTTTAGTATTGGTATCAGCCCTCATGTCCTTCGGGGCACCTCAGCCCTTGTGTAGACCATTCACAGATGCTACAACCCCTAGGCTTCTCACATCAGTTTATCTTGCTTCCTCCTTATAGGACTGTTCAATATGGTTCTCTTTGATTTTCGGTATTGGTATCAATCCTTATGTCCTTCGGGACACCTTGGCCCTTGTGTAAGCTATTTACAGGTTTTCTAACCCCGGGAGTTCTTTAGTTACTCAGGACACTTTGGTCCCTGCTCAGGTTGTTCACAGGCTCACTAGTCGGGGAAATATTTGGGGTTTCTGCCTTTCTGCAGCGTTCAACAGTCCACCACCCTTCTTTCTGTGCGGCTCCACGTACTGGTTCTCTCACAGTGCTTCTTCCAGGGAGGGCCGGTGGTTCTGCACCAGCACCATTCATCTACACATGTCATGTTATTGCACCCTGTCGCAGTGGCCTTCTCTGGGCCTCATCTCTCTTCCCTTCTGTGCTTTGCGGTACAGGGACTGAAGAGCAATTGCTCCTGGCATTCCTGGTTTCAGCTGTGTTTCACGGATTCTTGGTCCACCACATCCTCTCTATGATCCTGGCCTCCAGGACGTGCTTGCTCCATCCTCCAGTTGTAGCATCTGCTTTGCACGTCTCCCCCTGCCATTCGGATTAGAGTCAAAGAATCTCCTCCTCCAGCTGAGGACTTCAGTGTGTTATAGGAGTCTGTGTTGCAAAGGGTAACATGCTTCCGATTATAAGATGTCAAGTCTGAAGAGGGCTCAGCAGTGGTGTCAGAAAAACAAAAAGGCCTCATCACCTTTACAATTCTGTGGCCCCCATATAGGCAGAGAGCACAGATTTAATAGGAGGTCCCTCTTACACTCTACAAGTCCTCATCCCCAAATTCATGGTCTTTCACCTATTCAATTTGAGGGATGTGTGCATTGTTGTTGTACACGCTCTACCTGTTTTGAGTAATGGAAGCTTTCCATTTTGGGTCTGTGCTGTTCCTATTGGATGTATGTAGTACATTTGTTTTGGTGACAGGGTTGTACTTGCTATTTTGAGCAGGAAATTGCCATTGGACCACTACATGGCAATATTCCTATTACTACAGACTCAAAACAAGAGGTAAATGAGAAAATTAGCCACGAGAGTGCGTAGGTTGTACAGAGCAACATATGCAATTCAATCCAATTGTTGAGTGTGTACAAAGAGTAGAGGATGCACAAACGCAGGGATTCAGCTAGACTCCATTCCTCCTATTTTAATCCTTAAAATTAGGCCAAAACTCCCCACAAAGAGAAATAGGAAGTGACAATGTCTTGCCCATTAAACCACCTGACATTTTCAGCTGGTGTTTTTAGACCAGTGGCATTAGCGGCACCATCCACAAAGAGGTCCTCTACTACAGAGCTACCTGATGTGCGGATAGTCTATCATAATAATGCTTCTTTTGATCTACTGGATTTGATACCTGTAAAGACTGTTTGGACAAGAAAAAGGCCCATCGTTGATGAAGTAAAATATATATCCACTTGCCTAAAAATACACCAGCTGGCAATGAGAACTGTTGACTCCCTAAAAATATTTTACTCACATCTCAAAATAAGGCAACAAGCATTCTTAACTCTAATTCCTATATAGTGTCCAGAGCACACCACATCCGGTACTAGAAGATTAACCAGGTTCTAGTCATATAGAATGAAGATATCAGAGAGAATGTGACAATGGACAACACAGATGACATTTGTGAAGGGTTGGACTATTTAGAGACTCCAGTGCATACTCCAAACTATCCAATAACCCCCTTTTATATTATGACCAAATGGATAGACAAACGTCATGTTTCTACTACACAATGATTGGTGAACTATGAACTGCAATACCTACAACGTCAAACACTGATCAGACTAATCCTGTATCTGTTGCCAGAATCCAGACACCCAGTAGATATTTCCCCCCACAGACCACCGATCTGAGGAATTGGTTAACTGGGAAAATATCAGACATATGGAGGTCTACCTTTAGCCATGAGTAACACTCCTGGCACATACGCCTGCAATCCTAGAAACATGCTAAACAGACTGGCCTACATCCGTTGGCAACCGGATTTCTTACATGTCAAATTGGACGTTGAAGCCTGGCATATGTCTGGCCACTATGCACTGTCAAAACTTCTACATGCACTCAGTTAGCTCAGTTAGTTAGTCTCTAAGCTTGGAACCGGAATTCGAGCCCACGTTGTTCTGCCTTATCTTGCTTCCAAGACAACCGCGTTGACCCGTAGCTATCCTCCCAGCATGCACAACATTTGCAATTTGTTTTATGTCCAGTTATTAAAATTACTTTACGCCACTTAGCAGATGACTGCCACTTATTATGCCCAGCTATGCTCATCTTGGCATGTTCCCGGCTGTGACAAAGCTGGGGATGTCGCCCGTTCTTCCCTAGGGGGAGACCTTTCCCATGGGGCCAGTGCAGTCCGTCCACATTACAATAGTCCCCCTGGGGGTGCTGCCCCGAAGGAGGATCACATGGAGAGGGAAGACCCCTATGGGATTAGCAATGAGTGTTCTCAGGGAACGCAGTAATCCCCCACCTTAATGCATCCGATCCCTTCACAAACACCAAATCCTCCTTATTCACCTACAGGTAAAGCAAATGTACTCTGTTGCAAGGTCAGTCTCTTTAACATACTTGACAAACCTAAAATACAAGAGAATACAAAGTATCTTGCATCTGAAATGAAAACGAGTACTGTAAAGAAGACGAGAATAGAGAGTCCGAGGATCACTTGGAAGAAACGGAGTGAGCGCTCTAGCTTTGGTCGAGATTGTAGGAGTTCAAAATGAACTCAGCTGTGAGACAGAGGATGAATGACCTGAGGAGGAGGAATTGCAGGACTCCTGCACTGGTTGGCAGAGAGAAGCCAAAGGGAAAGAAACTTTGAAGTGAGGAGAAGAAGAACCTGAACATGGTCTTACTTGGAGGAACCATTCGGGTTGTTGCCAATACGTACCCGAGGGCACCACAAGCTCCGGTGAACCACTTGCAAAGCAGGACGACACCTGGGTGGGGAAGAAGTGAAAACACAGAGGCTGGGCGAACACCAATGCTTGTCAACAGAGAGAAAACAGGAACACACATTTTCCAGGAAGTGTTGGAGGTCCAGGAGAGCAAGAGCATAAATACGAAATAGAGAAAGAGGGTCTAGGACTCTGAAGGAACAATGCGATGCGACTCACCCACAAGTAAATGAAAGTATAAGAGGGTTGGGGACCCTGAGGAACCGCAAGAGAAAAGAATCAGGTGCTTGGCAGGAGAGTGAATCAAACACCTATGATACCACAAGACTAAGTAAAACAGAGAAGTCATGTTTGGCAGGAGAGTGAACCAAACGTATATCACAACAAATTGTGAGCCAGGGACCCGCACACACGTGAACTACAAGCGTCTAATGAAAAGGAGAAAAAGAGGGTCTGGCACCCACCTGAAAGAGAGACAGTCCACGGGCGGACACCAGCTTGGCAGGAAAGTGAACAAAGCTATATTGCGAGTCTCTGACTAAAACCCATGTGACAGACTGAAAAGGTCCAGGACACCGCAGTTGAGAAAACGGAACCCACTATATTCTAGAACAAACTATCAAGTTGACAACACAAACTATTGTGAAGCAAAACAACATATCCTTGTGGATGGTCTCCTAACATTTACCAAAGAAGACAAAACAGGATCAAGAACCCAAAAGTAGGGAAACTGAGAAGAACTATAGGGGAAAGGAGCACACCCCTACTCTGGAAATCTTTTACTTTTTAACATTATTTCAACACCTTTTATTACCAAAAGACTGGGAACTTTGCTGTTGATTGAAAACACAAAGTAACTATAAAACGAGACTATCTTTGCACAGTTACTTTAGATCGTTAGTTTTAGAGTCAGAAGCAGGTTTGTGGACATGACAGGGACGGATTCTTTATTTTCAGACTTCTTGACAATTTCACTAGTCTCCTTTGAGATAGGGAAGCCCCTGTTAGCTTTAGAGATAAAGAGGCATTTCTCCAACCTGTTCTTATTTAATAAATGTTTATACCCAGAAACATATAATGAAATAAAGTCGGCACCACACTCTGTATGCTAATATTAAGAACTCAAAAAAAATTGAGTCAAAAATAGGACCAAAGCTCAAATGGATGCTTACAGGAGCTGGCTGCAATAAGTCTGGAGACACCCTGACTCATGAATGCAAGAACCAAAGAAGGCTAGATAAGAAATCTAGTCAAACAGCCGCTCTCCGTACATACCCTATACGGGTGGTATAGTTTAAACTTAGATTGAAATGTAAGTTCTCTTCTTCTTATGCATAAGTTCAATAAAGAAACACTTGAGCGAAAGTAGTAGTGAGAGTAATATGTTTATCAAAAACATATATTTCGAACAATGAAAAAAAGAGAGAGAAAATCACTAATTCTGTCTTAGTGAGGATACAGCTGCCACTTCTCATATTTTAAATAGACTTTGTGTACCAATGCATTTCGGAGCAAATAACTCCTTCATCAGGGTGAGTCTAATCTAATAACATAGAATTGGAATATATAACACATGACATATAAAATAACGTAAAAAATGGCGCAATATACAATCATAAATCACAATAGAAAAATAAGGTAATAAATTAAAAATCACATACCAAAAAGTAGATGAGGGTTCAGGTCAAAGTAGAACATGTAATGAAATGAAGTAGACAAAACCAAGAGTCAATAGGTGCAAGTAACGGGGGGAGTATAACCATGTAAATGGAGGGAAAAACAATGTAAATGGACTCACGAGAAGTGTTTGGCCTCGTAGAAACAAAAATCTACAATCACAAGCAGATATGTGATCTGTTGTCGGTAACAGCAGCGTGCAGAGTGCAGCCAAATCGATAAAGCTGTAAGAAGCAAAAGTGTGTTTTAAGCGGAGTTAATGAGGCGCTGTAGCGCTGTGATTAGAAAGAGTCGTCTCCAATGATTACCTGGAAGACAATCAGGGTCTATGCCGGCCAGAAAAACGCCGTTCTGCATCGCTGTAAGCAAGCGTTGCTAATGGTAACGCTGCTATAAATACCCACGTGATCGCATCGCATCAGAAGAGCGGCGCGATGCGGCACATACTTTTGGGAGACTGCATATGAGCTATGTAGGCATATTAGGAGCTAAAAATCCAATTATCAACACTCAGGTGAGATAAAAAGAAAAAATGAGTAAAAGAAAAAAGAATATACAAAAATAATAAACATAGAAAAAATACTGTAGAAAAGTAAACAACAGGGAAAGTAATAGAAACATAGAACTACACAGGCACCAAATGTGGTAGCCCATGTGAAGGTAAGGGATAGTGAACTAGCATCACAGCCGTGGTAGGTGGCACTAGAGGTGTCACCTTGGGTCCCAGACGGGTGTCCGGGAAAGGCTGCAAAGATGCATGCGCACAATGCGTGCAATTAATGTGTCAATTAAGGAAATTAGCAAGTGTTAACATAACGACTCTGAAGATCTGGAACACTACGTAAGTATTATCAATGCCTAAGGATACTGGCTTAACAATCAAACCATTATGTATAACATACAAAATCATCAATAACTAATACAAAGAACATTATGTAATGTCACATGAAATCAACATAGATGCATCACATTCAAAGATAACAATGATAATTGATTTCTTCATTTAGGCCATTGGGATACAGGCTCCCCAATCTGTCAATCCAATATGTCTCTCTTTGGTTAAGCCGAAGGCTCAAATCCTCATGTGGATTGACTTTGCTTAGCACTTCAAGAATCAAAAATCTGATTTGAGTCAAATTGTGGCGTTTCTCGTTCCAATGGCGAGCCACTGCCGAGTTGGGATTAAAGTTACGTATACAAGAGCGGTGTTCGTTCCAACGTACTTTAGCTGCTCTCATGGATTGGCCAACATAATATTTCCCACAGGGACACTTTATTCCATAAATGATATTCTCACTATCACAAGTGCCAAATGTCCTCAACAGAATCTTATTGCCTGTGCTGGAATGGTATATAGTGTTGCCTTTGATGACCAGGTTGCAATTAGTACAATGAAGACAAGGATATGTCCCTGTGCGTTGAGTACTGGGTTCTTTCAAGGGAGGTCGTGTGCGTACTAATTCATCGCGTAAATTCTTGCTTCTTTGATAAGCAAATACCGGTAATTGTTCAAACAGTTTCTGTACTCTAACATCATTCTTAAGGATATTCCAATGTTTCTTAATGGAATTCTTTATCTTGTTACTCTGAATGGAGAATCTTGAAACATATACCGGTGTTTGTCGCTCCCTCTTGGGTTTAGTGGTACCGGTAAGGAGTGTATCACGCTCAACAGTTTGTACTCTTTGAGATGCTGAGTTCAGTTCTTCCTCTGTGTAGCCACGGGCTAGGAATTTGTCTTTCATAGCTAGCTGTTGAATTAAGCATTCTTCAGGATCGCTCACTATTTTTTTCACTCGTAAAAGTTGGCTGTATGGTAAATTCTTCAGAAGGCTTGGTTGATGAAAACTTAGACGATGTAAAAGATTATTGCGATCGGTAGTTTTGCGAAATAAAGTGGTGTTGTAGCCAGTATCTTTCTTGGCAATACTAACATCAAGAAATGTGATTTGTTCTCTAGATATCTCGCTCGTAAATTGAATGCGTGGATCGATACTGTTAAGATATTCAAAAAAGACCATAAACATGTCATAAGTGCCCGTCCAAATTCCAAATATATCGTCGATATAGCGTAACCATAGGTGAATGTTCTGATTCCACTCTTGTTTTTTAAGTACATGCTCAGATTCAAATTTGTACATGAAGCAGTTAGCATATGATGGTGCCATTGTGGCACCCATCGATGTCCCTGAAGTTTGTAAAAAGAACCTATTGCGATATTGAAAATATGAATTCTCCGCAATGAATTGAAGAAGAGTCAAAATAAATTCTTTCTGTGCACGGATTGGTGGCGATTCTAGTAAAAGCCATTCAACGGATTCAATGCCTAGATCATGCGGAATGGATGTGTACAAACTCTTAACATCGATTGTAAACATGAAGTGCTCTTGATTAAATATTATGTCATTGAGTTTCTGTAGAAAATGCGAAGTATCTCTGATGTAAGTGGAGGTTTTTTGTATCAGAGGTTGGAGAAAAAAGTCGATATAAACTCCGAGTGGTTGGTTAATGCTGTTCATACCAGCGACAATAGGTCTTCCTGGAGGTCTGACTTGATCTTTATGAATTTTAGGTAGTGTGTAAAAGTTCGGAATCCTAGGGTGAGTATTAATAAAAAATTTACGAGTATGTTCATTTATCCAGTCAAGTTCGAATGCTTTATCCAACAGGGTTTCCAAGTTTTGTTTAATGGACACAGTGGGATCATGGTCCAAGGGTGCATAGACAGTACGATCTTGTAGTTGTCTCATACACTCAGCATCATAATCTGTGGTATTCATGATTACCAATGCTCCTCCTTTGTCCGCTGGGCGGATAGTTATCTCTTTGTCACAATATAGGTCCCGAATTGATTTCATTTCGGGTGGTTTCATGTTCTTGTATGGTGGGATTTTGTAACTAATACGTTCCAGATCCTTGGTAACCATTTTCTGAAAGATATCGATCGATGGAACTGAGATTGGTGGTATAAAACTACTCTTAGTTCGAAACTCTTGAAAGTTTGGGATATCGGTGGTGCTCTCATAAGGTTCAAGTTCCTCGAAGAATACCTTGAGTTTCAATTTTCTAATGAACTTGTAGAGTTCGATCTTGGAATTAAACAAGGTTGTACTATATGTGGGCACAAAGCTTAACCCTTTCTGAAGTGTATTAACTTCAGTTTTGCTCAATGCTCTCTGAGATATGTTGATAACTAGGTTTTCCTCAGTTGTAGTCGTGTTTGTGGCTTGTTTCTGAGGTTTCCTCCTCCCCCTACGGGTTCTTTTGGGCGCGCTCCTAAAAAAGCCGAGCTTGCGGGTGTTTGGATTGAAGGACTGACTGGGCGATTGTCGTCACCCGATGGTCGTTCCGTGTGTACGTCGGTGTCCCTTTGTGTTTCTGAATCAGAGCTAGATGTGGTGTCTGTTGGATATTTATATGGTTTCTTTGAGGCTACTGGTCCGTATTTTTCCATCCACGTATATACTTCTTCGTTAATATAGTCGTAGGTATCTCGTTTAAATTTTTTCACCTTTTTCTGTTCTAACTCAGTTTTATAATCTTCAAGTTTTGTGTTAATTTCTGTTAAGATAATATCATATTCTTCTTTCCCCAGTGAGTTTCCCCGATCGCAATAATCTTTTACATCGTCTAAGTTTTCATCAACCAAGCCTTCTGAAGAATTTACCATACAGCCAACTTTTACGAGTGAAAAAAATAGTGAGCGATCCTGAAGAATGCTTAATTCAACAGCTAGCTATGAAAGACAAATTCCTAGCCCGTGGCTACACAGAGGAAGAACTGAACTCAGCATCTCAAAGAGTACAAACTGTTGAGCGTGATACACTCCTTACCGGTACCACTAAACCCAAGAGGGAGCGACAAACACCGGTATATGTTTCAAGATTCTCCATTCAGAGTAACAAGATAAAGAATTCCATTAAGAAACATTGGAATATCCTTAAGAATGATGTTAGAGTACAGAAACTGTTTGAACAATTACCGGTATTTGCTTATCAAAGAAGCAAGAATTTACGCGATGAATTAGTACGCACACGACCTCCCTTGAAAGAACCCAGTACTCAACGCACAGGGACATATCCTTGTCTTCATTGTACTAATTGCAACATGGTCATCAAAGGCAACACTATATACCATTCCAGCACAGGCAATAAGATTCTGTTGAGGACATTTGGCACTTGTGATAGTGAGAATATCATTTATGGAATAAAGTGTCCCTGTGGGAAATATTATGTTGGCCAATCCATGAGAGCAGCTAAAGTACGTTGGAACGAACACCGCTCTTGTATACGTAACTTTAATCCCAACTCGGCAGTGGCTCGCCATTGGAACGAGAAACGCCACAATTTGACTCAAATCAGATTTTTGATTCTTGAAGTGCTAAGCAAAGTCAATCCACATGAGGATTTGAGCCTTCGGCTTAACCAAAGAGAGACATATTGGATTGACAGATTGGGGAGCCTGTATCCCAATGGCCTAAATGAAGAAATCAATTATCATTGTTATCTTTGAATGTGATGCATCTATGTTGATTTCATGTGACATTACATAATGTTCTTTGTATTAGTTATTGATGATTTTGTATGTTATACATAATGGTTTGATTGTTAAGCCAGTATCCTTAGGCATTGATAATACTTACGTAGTGTTCCAGATCTTCAGAGTCGTTATGTTAACACTTGCTAATTTCCTTAATTGACACATTAATTGCACGCATTGTGCGCATGCATCTTTGCAGCCTTTCCCGGACACCCGTCTGGGACCCAAGGTGACACCTCTAGTGCCACCTACCACGGCTGTGATGCTAGTTCACTATCCCTTACCTTCACATGGGCTACCACATTTGGTGCCTGTGTAGTTCTATGTTTCTATTACTTTCCCTGTTGTTTACTTTTCTACAGTATTTTTTCTATGTTTATTATTTTTGTATATTCTTTTTTCTTTTACTCATTTTTTCTTTTTATCTCACCTGAGTGTTGATAATTGGATTTTTAGCTCCTAATATGCCTACATAGCTCATATGCAGTCTCCCAAAAGTATGTGCCGCATCGCGCCGCTCTTCTGATGCGATGCGATCACGTGGGTATTTATAGCAGCGTTACCATTAGCAACGCTTGCTTACAGCGATGCAGAACGGCGTTTTTCTGGCCGGCATAGACCCTGATTGTCTTCCAGGTAATCATTGGAGACGACTCTTTCTAATCACAGCGCTACAGCGCCTCATTGACTCCGCTTAAAACACACTTTTGCTTCTTACAGCTTTATCGATTTGGCTGCACTCTGCACGCTGCTGTTACCGACAACAGATCACATATCTGCTTGTGATTGTAGATTTTTGTTTCTACGAGGCCAAACACTTCTCGTGAGTCCATTTACATTGTTTTTCCCTCCATTTACATGGTTATACTCCCCCCGTTACTTGCACCTATTAACTCTTGGTTTTGTCTACTTCATTTCATTACATGTTCTACTTTGACCTGAACCCTCATCTACTTTTTGGTATGTGATTTTTAATTTATTACCTTCTTTTTCTATTGTGATTTATGATTGTATATTGCGCCATTTTTTACGTTATTTTATATGTCATGTGTTATATATTCCAATTCTATGTTATTAGATTAGACTCACCCTGATGAAGGAGTTATTTGCTCCGAAATGCATTGGTACACAAAGTCTATTTAAAATATGAGAAGTGGCAGCTGTATCCTCACTAAGACAGAATTAGTGATTTTCTCTCTCTTTTTTTCATTGTTCGAAATATATGTTTTTGATAAACATATTACTCTCACTACTACTTTCGCTCAAGTGTTTCTTTATTGAACTTATGCATAAGAAGAAGAGAACTTACATTTCAATCTAAGTTTAAACTATACCACCCGTATAGGGTATGTACAGAGAGCGGCTGTTTGACTAGATTTCTTATCTAGCCTTCTTTGGTTCTTATACCCAGAAACATGCCACCATTGTGTCTGAGCCTTACTTCTGCACCCTTACACAGTGTACCAACCTTGCACTTCATAGCTGGTTTATCGCAGGCTCACTTTCTAGATCATTTCCATTTTCTGGTAGGTGCCACCTAATGATTGGTCTAGTTTGCGTTCCCTTAAACCATCACTACCCAGATTAAAACACCCTCTCACAGCAGGATTTACCTTCACTTGCAGATGTCAGAAAGAAGGAAACCCAACGCTACTCAGAGTGGTGTAGGCCCTGGATGGACAGCGAGGTTGTGCAGACTTTACAACAAGCAATTCACTTCTGTCATAAAAGTAATCCCAAGTGCAAATCTCTGACAACCCTGCTTTACTCCCAATTTGTACATGAAACATTAAGACATATCAGTGCCACAATGCCTAAACATGTCTGGGGTATCTTGTGTTTCTATGCAAAGAGAACCTGACCTAGATATTCAGGTTGGACTGATTCAATTGATGGCAGTACCAAACTGTTCTGCATATTGCAGGACCCTTTATGCATTGCTGCAGTAAAACTAAACAGTGGTGTTGAATGTTGCTCAGAGAAGTGTGTGCTGAATCCCGAGATGCTGCCCTTTCTCCCCAAGGGAGAGCTCCTTCCCATGAGGCCTGGGAGGTGAGGCCACTACCCGATAGTCCCCCTGGGGGGTGGTACTCAGGGGTAGGATCTCATGGGGAAAGCCTCCCCCTCTGGGGATCAGGGAGGGCATTGGACGTGGTATAACACCCTTCACCCTCTGCCCACTTCCTTTACCTCCCCTCAGACCAAGAGGCACACCTTACCATCCCTCACTTCCATACCATGCACTTCCATGTACATATATGAGATTGAATATCCTATGGTTACGAAGACGTGGAAAAGTAGGGATGCCTTAATGAAGATCTCCTTGACAGGTACTGAGATGAGGAGGTGTGGAACGATGAAGTATCCTCCTAAGAACTTGAATGAGCATTCTAGCAGTCCTCGTTCATTCAACATAAAGAGAGAGGAAAGACTTACCTTTTTGTCAGTCCCTCCCAGGAGGATCCGCAATACTGGAGGACGTCCAGCACAGAAGAGAGGCTGCTGCTGAACGGGATGCGTGCAAAAGAGCTGAGGCGTCCCTATCTAGTCCACCGTGCCTGGGCAGACCAGGTGTAATGCATCGACCTTGGAAGGTTTGGAACCGATGGAAGTACACCTAACATGGATGCTGGAAGGTTTGTGTTGTGGTCTATGCCTCATCCAAAATGGCCGCCAGCACGTATTTACGCACAACGCACCAGTGCTCCGATGCGTTGTATCAAAGTACTTTCAGAAACACAGCGCTGGTAAGATACGAATCTCTCGCTACCTACTATTGCTTCCTGTTGTTTATTCTTCTCTCTTCTTCCAATATCTTACACCGAGGTTTACATACTTGTTTTGGGTAGCTTTCCTTAATACGGTTGGATCCCTGTTAATCGCACTTTGAGGTATGTTCTTTAACTCCTCAGTCTCTGTATCTTTCCTTTCCTGTTACGTACCTTGTTTACTCTCGCCTTGCCTTCCAGTATCATTTCAATTTACTCTGTTTTCTTCCGCCTGGAGTTTCTTCTCTCGAATGGCAGTCTATCCTTTCTAAGGCTACTAATTACCGGTTTGTCGGTACGCCGTCTTGGCATTCTTCTACCATCCGGCCATTATCCTGTGCTCCTGGTGTGCCTATTCTACAAATCCATAACATCTACAGTAGCACACCTTCAGTTCCTTCGGCACCACCGGCTACTAGAAACTGCCCTTTGGACAAGATTTCTCAGTTCTCTCTATGTACTCTTACGGTCCTTATCATCTTATCCTTGCTTTTGGAGAGAACTGCTGTGTGGACATTCAAGACCAGAGCGCATACTACACAGAAGAGAAGACTGGACTCGCTTCTACTCTTCTAACCAACCTGAAGAAGACCATTCACACAGGGTTTTTTCAGCTTACGGCTTTTTCCCTGGAATAGCTGGTTGGCTCCTGGAAGGCTTCTGGGATTTGGTTCCTATCCGGTCATGGTGGCCTCCGGGGAGTCATGCCCATATTTGCATCAAAGTAGTAGTAAAGAAACCAGAAAGACACAAAGGAAAAAGAAGACGGAACTCCAAGAAGATTCCGCCGGTGATTCAGGTGGGAGGAGTTGGAAAGGAGGGGAACCAGGGTTGCAAGTTTTGACACCAGGGAACTGGAAGAGCAGAGGCCCATACGGAAGCAGTCACCAGGCCACACAGTTGTGGCAGGTTGCTCAACCCACTCAGAGAGACGCGCTGCGTTATCCCCACAGAAGCAGCACGAGAACATGAGAAGCCAAACAAGAAGTCGGAGAAGCGTGCGACTGAGGGGAAAGAACCGGCAGAGTCCCAGATGGTACTTGGGCTGTCGGGATCGAGAGAAGGGGCAGGACTCAGATATAACCAAGGGGAATATCTTAAGCAATTAGCCATATGATAGCCTGGCATTGTGAGCTGTGATAAAAAACCTGAGCAAGTCCAGGGGAAGGGAGACATTTCCCCACGAATTGTGAAACTAAAGTCAAGAAAGGCCAGGGGAAGGGAATCAATCCCCCTGGCTTTGTAAACTGTGAAAGTAAAAGCCAAGGGAGTGTGAGAACAAGGCCAAGGAAGGCCAGGCAAAGTGAGTCATTCCCCTTGCATTGTGAAATCGTGAAAACCAAGTAAAAAGAAGTCCAGGAAAAGGGAGTCTTTATCCTGTTCATTGAGTTTACAAGAAGCATCAAATCAGTGATCCAATGGAAGAGAGTCATTCTCCTTTGAGGGAAGGAATAAGTTTATTCATTTATTTATTGTTTATTTATATAGTGCTTATACACAGGTGAAGTGCTTCAAAGCGCTTCAAGGTGAGAAGGTGACACGGGAATACAGTAATCATTCTTAGGCCTTGAGGATTCCGAATGATCTAAACAGAAAAACTAGCATACTAGGCCTGATGACATTTCTCCTAGTGCAAGTGCATGAAGTGGTACAGTTGAGACAAAGCTCGGGCGGGGGGAGGCTTGAAAAAACGGTGGGGGGAGGGAGGAGACAGAACAGACGAATTCACTGGTCATAGTACATTTAGGTCATGCATACGTACAGACGGAGGTGCAGAGACAGGGGGTGGGGGAACAAGAGTCCGGTCCAGCAGGGCCCTGGGTTAAGTGCAGAGAGGTCGCCCCACTCAGGGAGCGTAAGCTGAAAGTAATGTTGAACAAAGTACAGCAGGCCGGAGGCAAGTGCAAAAGACTGGAGGGGGGGGCCTGGGGCCTGTAGGCTTTGGAGGTGAACCAGGCAACCAGTTAGCAAACACTGAACATAGTTAGGGAGGAGAGAAAAGAAAGGAGGTTAGCAGGGAGAGGAAGAGGGAGAGAGAAGAAGGAAGAGAGAAGGAAGGTCTGAAAGAGTTTTATTTACAGAACTTAAGGTGCTCCAGCACAAGACAGAGAGGCTGTTCCAGAGGGAAGCACCTGCAGAGGATAAACATCTACCCCCAAATCTCTGTTTGTGAAAGCGGCTCATCCGCAGAGAGTTGGAGGAGGTCGAGCGGAGGACTCAAGGGAAAGTATTTAGGAATAGAGTGTTGTAGATAGTGCGGGACCCAGCCCCAGAAAGCATTGTGGATCATGCAGAGGGTCTTGAACTTGATCTTTGCAGCCACGGGGAGCCAGTGGAGGGATTTCAGCACTGAAGAAGTACCGTGCCTGTTCTGGATGAGTTGTAGAGGACAAAGAGTAGAAGTAGGAAGATTGAGAAAGAGGCTGTTGCAATAGTCCAGCCTAGATTGAACCAGGACTCTCGAGGTGATGAGCCTCTGGTGCAAAGTGAGAAAAGGTAGAATACTTCTGAGGAGGTGCAGTTGGTATTCAGACTTTTTGGAGATGTTTGAGATGTGAGAAGAGAAGGAACGAGTGGAGTCAAAGATGACCCCAAGATTCTTTGCATCATTGGCAAGTGAGGCTGGCCAGTGAGAAAGTGGGAAAGCAGGAGCAGGGGTCCCAATCAGGACGATCTCTGTCTTACTGGCATACAGGTATAGATCGTTAGCAGCACACCAAGCCTGAATTGCGGATAGACAGTCAAGGATGAGCGGCGAGGAGGAGGCGGCCGATGGTAGCCTGAAAGAGAGCTGCGTGTCATCCGCATAACACTGAAAGTTAGAGGTAAAGGTAGAGATCCTGAGGGCCAAGAGGGCTGTGTAGATATTGATGAACCAGGGGGATAGGTAAGATCCCTAGGGGACATCACAAGTAGAAAGAGTAAGGGAAGAAGGGCCCGAGTTCCAGCTGGGAGGGCAGGTCAGAGAGAAAGGAGGTGAGCCACGCCAGAGCCTGATCTGTGATGCTCAAGTTTGATGAAGATATTTGGTTTACTGTAACAAAAGTAGAGGTCGAGAAGACAGAGGACAGAGGGAGAGTTGGAGTCATTATTTGAAAGCAGGTATTCACGGGTGTTCAGAAGAGTAATTTCCGTGCCTCTGGATGCTCTAGACCCAGACTGATGGTCATGGAGACAACCAATAGATTCAGTATGGAGGGTAAGTTGAGTGATAGCCAGCTTCTCCAGGACTTTTCCCAGGAAAGGGGGGTGGGGAATCGGGCAATAGTTTGCCAGAATAGACGGGTCAACTGAGGTTTTTTTTAGCAGAGGGTGCAGAAGAGAGTGAGAGAAGAGGGGAAAAATCCTGTGGCGAAAGAGGTTGCAGAGGTCGGCCAATGCTGGAGCGAGAGTGTCAATATTGTCCTTGATGGATTTGGAGGGGAGGGGTCCACCTGTTTGGAGGAGGCTTTCATAGGCCGGACATGTCTAAAGACCTCATCAGGTGTGACAGGGGAGAGGGAGGAGAGAAGAGAGGGAGGAGAGAAGAGTGGGGGGTTTGGGGGAGGGCAATTAACTTTTGATGCAAAGACAGCAATCCCTTGTTTTGAAGTATTGAAGTCAGGGGAAAGGAGTCCTTTCCCATGGTGAGAGACTTGCAACCAGATCTGTTTGCACAGCCATATCCATTCTGTTACAAAAAATATTGTAGAGCGTTTCCAACTTTTGGCAATATCAAAATGTGCGAACCTTCAACCCGTGGGATTAGAGTTTCACAATCTGAAGGTGCCTCATTGGCATAGCATCCCAGATATTGTACGATAGTCTGATTGGCTCTCTCACTCTGACCATCATTCTGGGGGCAATAGAAACCAGAACAGTTAAGTTTAATACAGAGCTGTTACATAATTCCATTTATTTATTTTTTTGTATTATATTTATTTATAGAGCCCCGGTAGCCTGCGGGCATCTGGGCGCTAACACAAACACCAGATGGACGAACAGAAAAGACAGGACGAGGAGACTGTTTTTGCAGGGAGGCAGAGGATTTATTTGAAGAGCAATGTTTTCAGGGCTTGCCTAAACGCTCCTAACTCTGATTCTCCTCTCACGGCAATGGTCAGGGAGTTCCAGAAGCTGGCAGCTTTGACTTGGAAGGATCTTCCCATGCCACTTGCCCGCCTGTAACATGGGCTAATGATCTGAGTTGTGTTAGATGATCTCCGAGTTCCAGATGGGTTCCAGAGCTCCATCCCAAAACATTGACATTAATCAGGATGCTCTCTCTGATATGATAATTCCACGTATGCCACAGAGACAATAACTGTGTGGACGCCAAATACTTAATTTGGATTAAATAAGCCGTATGAATCTACCATTCTCCAGATGATGGTGCTTCCTAACGAAGATGGATTATCTATAATAAAATTCACATTACTGATCTGCTGAGGACCTCTATAAATAGACAATGGTTGAAGCCATGAGCAAAGCCCCAAGGAATGTCCCTTTTATCACGCACCATGCAACTGTAAGTGTGTATATTAGATTGACAAAGAAACCGAAGTAACACATAAGTAACAGATTCTAACAATACAGAATGTCTCAACAAGCCGAGAGTCTTAAGGATAGGGAACATTAGGGCAACAGTGTAGAAAAACTATTGTTAACAAGCTTGGGTGGGACACCACAATGTTGCAGGGTGAAAAAGCAAATCCTGTTGCTCGGTGTGTTCTGCTGGATGTAGAAGAATAAAACCTTTTCTGATATGGGTGTATTGGATCTTAAGGTATTCTTCATAGTGAAGGAGTAGATTGTGAACCTTCATAAGAACTTGTTCCTGTGGAACTTAAATGGACTCCTTGGCTGCGTCAGAAACACTACGGGACAACACATCTGCAAGGGTATTCCGATTCCTGCTTTTAACAGTAAATTACAACACTTAACCGGGAGAATAACTGTATTCAATGAGTCTGCCTATAGTTGGTGGCTTGAGCGGTGAGAAAGAAACCCATATTTCTGCAATCTGTGGTATTCATAATGTGATGTCTAACCCCTTCTAGGAGATTTCTCATAGAACAAATTGCTTGCTCTGATGAAAGGAATTTAAAGAGGGCTTGATGGAGGAAGCTAAATTAATAAATACATAGATAAAGGAATAATCATAAATTGGAAAAATGAAGTTACTGGTGGACAATACCCATAAACTGGACAAAGGTGGTCACGCCCCTATTATATCACTCCCCATTTTCTTCTTTTAGCAGATTTTTAGATATCGGATTCAATTGGCGTTGTCAATATTTGTTTCCCCATGGGCCTAACGCAGCATGCGCTATTTAACGGACTAAAAGTGCTGTTCAACAAGAAAATGTACCATGATTGAAGGCACCCATCTGGTAGCATAAATTAGCTTAAACTAGGATGAACAATGAATCGGCTCATAAGAGACTTGAAATCGTCACCCTCGGCATTGGTAGGCAAACAAGAAGTCGTCATATGATAGCACAACCAGAAGTAGACACTAATGATGGACAGTGGGATAATGAATGGGTTTGTTATTTTGGCGACAGGTGGGAGTTGTATGTCGGAAGGCCTAGCAGTAGGTTCTCGAATGTTCTTGAGCTTCGATTCTGTCAGGTAACCAGTGATGTACAAAGGGGTCAGGTTAGTGTGGTCTGTTCCAGTTAAGTGTAGGAGGCTGTTTTCCTTAGCTTGCAAGACAACCCATAGTGATGCCTCCGTTTGTCATTACCCTACACTGATGCATGATCCTAGTTTTTACGACAGATGTTCACTGTTGTCTAAGTTGGCTAAGCCTGTTGGGAGTTAATGTCCCAAACATCAGGAGAGATAAAAGGTTGCAGAACCCCGCCTTAGGCTATTAATTTGGCCCTTTAACTTTCCATTTACGCATTGAACATTTATTATTGTATTGATTATTGTATTGATCCAAAGTGCATTGCATTGGCATCACTAATTACTGACAGCTGAACACAGTCGAGAGTGACACTTGTAATGCCAGAAATGACGTGGTAAACGTACTCGTGACTTCTGCTCATAACCTGCGGCGGCAATGACATGCTCATCTAATTGCAAATTACAGCAATCTCCAAATTGTGGCAGATGAAAGCACCATTTCATGAGGCATTCGGTTATCAGAAGAAGCACACACTGGCCTTCAGCACTTTCATAACTCGCAGGGACACACAAGTCAAAAGAAATACTGCCTCGTGCTTTCATTGGTTGAAAGTACCTTGCTAGAGAGACTTCTCCATTAAAGTCAGAGTCGGAATGTAATAAATGTATGGCTTTTTTGTGACCGCGGGTCTTTTCTTCTGATCCCGCAATATTTCCGATGACTTGCGCATTTGCAAGAATGCAACAGAACAGAGACTTTGCAGCCGAAGGTAAATGCAGATAACATGTTTATTTCTCCCGGGGAGGATTGCCGCCACGATGGGCTGTGCGCAATTGCATTGCGGTTTAGCAGTGGAAACACGTCCCCTGGTTGTCTGGCTGGAGAGATGTCAGCTGCTCACACAGCTGTGAAGCTGACAAGGTCGGGGATGATGGGTGCAGGCAACGCTTCAGCGCCAGCATCCATTGTCAGCGTCGGTAACACGAGTGCTCCTCGTTACAGCCACAGCGCTCTCAATAAGTTGATTACAGCATTACCGTTAACCTCTCCCCAGAACACTATATTACCTCATTAATGCCGGCTATCTTATTAAAGGCTCAGAGCATCTGTGGCAACTTTCGGAAGCTTTCTCTACCATGCCTAGGCTTAATCTCTGGTTTTCAACAGCCAATTCATCTACAGCTAATCGGAACATTAAATCACATATGTACCATAGGCCCGAATCATCAGGCACATAAGTAATTAGACATGTTCGTGCCAGCTTAGAGATACAAGCAGGAGAGCAATGCCGCCAATGCATCGTTGTCAACAAAAATCATTCACAAAAGCAACAGCAGCAGTTCCAAGTGACTCTTCGCAATTACCCAGTAACTTATAGGACATAGAAAATGACTTGCGCAAAATGCTCACAGCGCAGGGCGACATTTGCGGCCCTATAGGAAAAAAGTTAAATAAAAGAATACAATGAACAGGTTCGACTCCATGAATTGGAAAGTCTACTATAAAGTGCATAGGTGTAGTAGTGGCAAGGAAAGCCAGAAGCGGTAGGTAACATGTGTGACCGGGTCAGGGAGTTGGCCATGAGGGTATTGGGACCGTTCTCAGCCTGGGGAAAGAGGCCTACTAGAGCGATTCATGCCCCAGACTTGGGATGTGGGAGTTGGGCCCAGACTCTGTTCCTTCTACCTGTGCTTGGCTATGTGAATCAAGTACCACTTTTTCTTGCCCCATACTTGTTATGCACAATGCTGGTCAGCAGGGGTGTTGCTAGGTCTGGAGAAGACCTACGGCCACCTCACCCCCTTTTTTTTTTTTTTTTTAAGCCAGGAACTATTATTGCCTTGTCCATATATTTTTGTGGCTTTCATTGTCAAATGTGGCCGCAGCCTCTGACCACCAGCCGGATGATCCCCTTCAACCGGCCTGACGTTCAGACAGCTCGGCAACATGAAGCCAGTATTGACTGAATATTCAGTCTTGTTTTATATTAGTACTTTGTTTTATTATGCACTTTATCTAATAACAAAATGCTGCTATTTAGAGATGAGCTTGTAACAAATTTAAAAATGTAATATGTATGTTTTAAACAAATGAAATTTAAATAAAATATTCATGTTTTTCAATTATCGTTTGGTTTATATGGTTTGATCTGTGATTGCGAATTTGGGGGCCCCCCTCTCCGCAACTCATTGCCGGTCACCTCCTTAACTTGAATTTGGTTTCCGCTGACACTCACCCTTTGTTCACCACAATAGGTCTGGAGAAGAGCCGGGGCTATGCTCATTTTGGGACTGTCGGGACTGGGGGCTAGCTAGCCTTTTTGGTTGTAACCCCTGAGCTTCTATCCGGGGCTACAACCAAAAGACCCGGGGCTATAGCCCCCCTGAGCCCCTGCCTAGCAACGCCTCTGCTGGTCAGTATCGCTTTGTTTGTACCATAGGGCTACATCATCCAGAAGGCCTGCCAGTGGAGAGCACTGAACGGGGAGAGAGCCGAAGAGGAACTGCAAGACCGATGCACGATCCTTACAACAAACCAGTAATACGGATTTGTCACGTGACCCAGATGTGTACTGGGGAACTAGTCATATCTTCAGTGGGGCCGCAGAGTGGTCTGCACATCAAACGGGCAATCCAGTCACTCAGCTCACTCCTGATCCAAACCTTGGAAATAACAATGCTAACAAGCCACCATTCTCAAAAACAGGCAGACATATACTTTGAGTGGACCGCCATTCCGAAACACTGGTGGACATGCGGACGGGAAGGGCTTAAAGCTCATTATATGTGTTTTTGTTCTTTAACCCAGCCCCTGGGGAGAAGGAAGGCAGGAGTTGGCCCAGGGAACCAGCTGAGGGAGAGAACCTATTGAAAGGAAAGGAGGATAAAAAAGGGGCACAGGAAACAGGGTAGTGTGGCTTGTTCGGGTAAGGTCTAGGGAGGAGAAGAAGGACCAAAAGGCCAACAACAGATAGGACGGTGCAAAGGGGGGGTGAAGGGGGATTACTCAACGTGTTTGCAAGGTGGGGTACTGGTCAGTGGAAGTGGTACTTGAGTGTGGGCTTGTGGGCAAGGTTAGTGAGTGAGACTATCAGAAGGACAGTAGGGGGGATGACAGTGAAAGAGGCTGGATTGAAGAGAAGTTGTAGGTGGAGAAGAAGTATGGAGAGTAGTGTAGTGATGAGGGGAGTGTGGTGGAGAGGGAATAGGTGCTGTGTGGAGAAGGAAGACTAGTAGAGTAGAGAGGGGGAAGATTAGTTTGGAGATGAGGAAGAGTAGTAGAGTGGCTGCGGGGAGAGTAGAATAGAGGAGAGTAGTAAGCTGAGGAATAGTTAGAGTGAGAAAAGTAGAAATCATGGATAGCAGGAGGAAGAGAGGGCAGAATAATAGATGGAAGGATAGAACATCACAGCAGGGAGTATAGGAGTGTGCAAGGAAGTCCACGTGAGACCTAGGTGAGTGGAAGGAGCCACTTCTTGATAACATTTATATTGTGGGATCTAGGATAGGATTCGCATACACTGTTCCTAGAAGAAGAGAGACAAAGAAAGGGTGGTTGCCATTAGGCCATCACAACCAACCAGCCATCTATTAAACACTAGGAGTTATCTATCTCTAGTGACCATCCTGGGTTTTAGAGTCATGTGGGATAGGGAGGGAACTGCCCAGGGTAATGAGGGAGAGAGGAATGGCCAATACGGAGCCCCTTCTTATTAATTTCAATAAAAACCCTTGAACCACCTTCGAGAGTTGCTGTGTAGTTTAGACGATCTGCGATATTAGGTACATTGAAATTTCCATATTTAGTAGTGGACTCAATTTTTGATTTGCAAGTGTTTTTGTTGCTGTAATATAAGATAATTAGTTAATCAGAACACGCACTTAGAACATAATTACAGACAAATAACCCGTACCATTGAAATGTGCTTTCAGGACAATCCGCGAACACACACACATGAATGCCCACACATATGCGCGTACACACACATTACCACTGGTTGCCTGTACCTGGCAGACCACAATGAAAGCTGTATTCTGTTTTAGCAGCACCACACTTTGCCACAAGATGTAAATGGTTTCTGTGACAAACACACATACAATATCCACTGGGCGGAGCTTAACCCAAGGTGCATCCATTCCAGAGGACTCCTCCATGTGATCTGGATCCATCTCCATACAAAGGGAAGGCAAATCAAGGAGTCGCCACATGCATGCAGTGAAAGGCATAGAAATCTGGGATCTGCAGGGGTTTCTATGAGTTTAACCACACACTTGCGGTGAGAGCGATGTGATCCCCGCAGTGCCCTTCACAATGGACACACTGCAATGGCGGCTCTCGAGGGACACATCTTAGCCATTATCGTTTTATTGATTCCCTGAGAATAAACTGTGTCAATCCACTAGAAACAGGTCAGAATATTGGGACCAGAATTACGACTCCCCAACGCGCAGGAGGGCATCCCACAGAGCGAAAGATCTCTGCACGAGAACTTCTATGCTGGAGATCCTCATGCACCGCTGGTGGGAGAAGGGCCAACTGAAGATGTGTAGGGACACATTTTAAGATGTTTGGGGGACCACTAAGGCTTCAGGACCATTTCAACTTAAAAAATGTATAGGGTGTAGACCCATACTTGGTGAAATGTAAAGGGTGTAGCCCTGTACTTGGGTGAAATGTAAAGGGTGTAGCCCCGCACTTGGGTGAAATGTAAAGGGTGTAGCCCCGTACTTGGGTGAGTGAATGAGGTGGATGTGGAGGAAAAGAACAAATACTTTTTTCTGCCCTCTTCTGTCCAAATGTCATCATTCAGAAAGACACTGAATTTGTTTGAACTTAAAGAGAAAATAGAGAGCCATGCAGGCTAATCCTCCAGGTCAGCCCAGCTGTTCGACAATGATGAACTCAACCCAAAACGAAAAATGTCACCGTTTAATTTGAAAGTACTCCATTGCGGTAATCTGCATGGTTCTATGCAGGCATGATTAAGATCTGTAACATGCATGAAAGCACCAGATCCTTGCAGCCAGCTCTTTAATCCACTGAACAATCTGCAGCCTCACAGTTGTCGAAAGCATTGTTGGGAACTCCATATGAAAGCTCAGGCTTCTGATCGCACATTATCTTCCAAATTGAGTTCATCCTATCGTGCACATTATAGCAGACACCCTGAATCAAAGAAGTTGAAGTCCCCCGTGTTCATTAAACATTATCTGTGCCTCATCAGCATATGAGTGAAAGTCAGTCTTTACAAGTATTCAAAGAACGCACAAATGCACTGAAAGGTAAGGGAGCACAGCATGAACCTCTGGAGACCCCACAGTCACAAGGCCACCTTCAGATGAATGTCTATCTTCAGTCACTGAAAAACGTGTAATTAGAAAGGATCTAGGCCATTTTGCAGCTGAAACCAACATTCTGGGCAGCTCGAATATCAAAAGCAGCGTTAATGTGGAAATACATTTTTTCGTTTAATGATATAGTAAGTCTTATGATTTACCAGTTAAAACACAAAATCTGTTTGATAAAACAAGGAATTTTGAATTATCTCTATAATAAATGCCCCAAACAAGTTACCTGTAGTAGAATCGATGAAAGAGCATGGTCAAGCTTTTCTCAAACACCTTTGGAATTATATAAAATAAAGCAATGTCCTACCTGTTCTAAAGTCGGAATGTGGAGTTAAGCCCCATTCCAAGGGCTGGAACGGGGGCTTAAGGCCATTAGCACCCCAGGTTACCAAAGCGTTAACTCAATGATGCAAAACATTTTTTTAAAAAGTATTTTCAGTCATTGAACGGGACGTCTCGCGAGTTCTGTTCAATGACTGAAAATACTGTCATAAGATGGCCGCCACGCAAAGGGAAAGCGTGGCTCCATACGGAGCCCCTCTTAACTTTCCATGGTGGCCTGCGGGAGCCAAGGGGAAGGAGAGGCTGTTTCCACCGAAATAAAGTAAGTTGGCGGCTGGGAAGTGACAATAAAAAAAAGGGGCGACGGAGGCCAGGTGGATGATGGCGGCGGAGGAACCGGCCATCAGGCGGCATGGAACACGGGCTGATATTGCCGGTTTCAGCCCGCGTTCCTAGACACCTGATTTTCATTAGCACCCTGGTGTGGGTGGGGGGAGCCAGCCAATTACTTAAAAAGCAGTTAGTCAAAACAAAATATTCAAATGGAGCTGTACGTTTTCTAAGATTTTCTGTAGTAAAAACATCTCTAATTGGATGTGAGCTTGAGGTGTGGTTGGGATGTGCCAATTTGCAATTATCTGCTTATGATGCAAACAATATAACTACTGTTTGAGACACTAGGGATGGTGAAATATATCTTTTTTTTTTACAAGAAGTATAATAGTCTTTCCTCTTAACACTTCAAAATTGTTGTCTACATTTTTGGACCACATTTTAAGTGCCATTTTCCATACCTGTCCAATACTTCATATTCTGCTACGCTGACTCGCTCACCACCAGTGATCCCCATCTAGCAGACCAAGAATGTTCAGTGTTTACCTATCATATCAGCTAGGATAAAGTGCCAGGAATTCTTGACCCTTATTAAGAAACGCAACAGAGACGGAAACAATAGTGGAACTGGCCACCAAGAAAGCCGTTAACCCAACTGCATGACCTGAGGATCTGTGTAAATATGTTAGTGTTTGACTCCTCCTTCCCCATCACCAACATCATCTTCTCTCTCCAAAATCCATGTTTCAAGACTCCTCCTCATACAAAAAACCAAAGGGAGATTCCCATTCGCAAAATTAAAATGAAAGTCAGATAACCGGTTGGACAGCTCAGGAGCTCAGTCAGTTACGCTCTGGTTCCTTAAATTGGGGGTACAACCTGCAGGTCAGAGGCTGGCTCAGATTGTTTCCCTTTAAAAGTAGTACATTGACTTATTAATAAATTGACTACCATGTGACCAAGATGTATTTTTACTGGAAAATACAACTAATGTATTGGCTTAACATTGCATGCACATTTTTTGCCAACAAAGCGAGGAATTAAACGTTGAGATCGTCTGTCAGATAGATGTATGATCAGCATTCAACATAGTAGCCACACATTCACAATCTGACAAGACTCCCTCCCTCCACCATTCATCTTTCAGAGTTTGCAACAGAGTGGCGTTACATTGAGTAATAGTTCACTTCTCTTATTTACAGCACCATAAAAACAGCAAAGATTGTGGCAGCATTCACTATATATAAAGTTGTATTGTCAATGTCCATGAAAACAGCAGGTTTTGAAGGCAAGTATGGTTTCTGCCAATCACGCGAATGGTGCACCCTGTGGTTAAAAGGCACACATGCCCCTGGTTCCCTGACCTTCTTTCTGCGTGTCGCGTTTGTGCAGATCAATGAACCCATACGTTTCCAATATATATATCGTGGCAGCTGCGGTTATACTGGCAACTTTGCATCTACATTTCTAAACATACAAGACTTTATGTGACTTTGTTTGAATGATTAGAACTTGCAATAAAAGAAATCCTCATATTGCCAAGTGCTTCTGGCAGCAGTGATGGCAACCTGAACCACACACGCGCGTCAATGACAGTCTTCAAATGAAATGCCCATTGCTTTAGTACTGGGCCAGCCTAGATGCGGTGCTTAATACCAAATTGTGCAGCAAGGTTATTTTCTGCACAGCACATGTGGCTGCTGGCTCATGTTTTAACTACTAGTAACTTGCTATATTTTCATTTTGCATCACAATCATGACACTCGCCTTTAATCTTTTCAACAAATAGAACAGGCATCTCGAACTGTTCCTGGGCAGACTTTCTCAGAAACTGACGTGCAAATGTTTTCTTACATAAACAATAGAAGCTAAACTTCTATTTTTTCTGCTGGATCTTGGCACTGCCTGGGCAGTACACCTCAGCAGTTGTACAAACTTGAATTTAAGCAAAACATGTCCGTGCCAACTGATGAAAACTAAACACTGCACATAAACATCCAACACAAAGAACTTGACGCTTTGGACAAGCATCACATCCATTGCATTGGAGATATTATTTTACACTTTAAAATCAACGAAAATACGTTTCAAATCATACAGTAATAACTACTGTGATGAAATCAGCCCCCATGCCCATCATTGATGGGTGAGGAGCTGCAGTGGGCCTAGAAAATAGAGGGAAGGTCCCCTCATTAGTGCTGCAAGACTGGGCAGCTGCATCACCTCTAGGAACTCAACCAGTGTTTTCACTTTGGGACACCACCCCTCTACCCCTCACATAGCTGATCCTTGGGATGTAGACACTGGGCTCGTTCAGCCACCACAGGAACCAACGTGAAGTCCGTACAGAATAAGACAATGGTTTACCTGGAAACAGCGCGGTCCATGGATGGACCACCAGAATCAGTCCCACTCATGGAGCCTGAGAAAGTTGAGAGCAAGGTGACCCAGATGTGCAGCCCACATGCTGCAACGTAGAGCTGCACGTATACTGGTGAAAGGGCGGGCATCGCACCGGATTTCAAAATGGCTGGTGGGCTTTCTGAAGCTTCAGGAGCAGGACCACACCGACACTTGCAAGTAATTGCCATTAGCAAAACCGCACAAAAAGAGGCAGAGGGGGAAGAAAGGGCTGTGAGGACATGAATGGAAAAAGACAAAGGGAGGAGCAAGCAACAGCTCCACGTGGCAATTTGTAGAGCAAGCAGGGCACCATATCCCTGGGCTGATGTGAGAAACCTGAGGGTATTCTCCCAAACAAACCTTGAGAATCCCTTATTCAGGTGGCCAGGACACGGCCATAGTTATTGGATCCAGTTCCTGGGGTGGACCAGTGGGGGAGGACGACCTGGGTAGGGGAACCCGGATTTATGCTCAAGGGAATACCCCAGGTGAGACATGGTACTATTCCAGCGAGGATGGTGAAGGGAACAAAGTCTCTGAAGCTTTTATAAGGTTTTCCCGCTCATCATCTCTTCCACTCATTGAATCTCCCTTACTCAAAGGTAAAGCCAACAACCCATTCTCATCTGATAAACTTGTTAAGAACCACAACTCCCAGAATCCCTCTTTTCCAGGTCCCCATCTGAATACTCCTCCGATCACTCTTCTCTTCGATCCTCTGGTAATTCTTTCCTGAATACCAAATCCAGCTTGACAAAACCCTCTCAATCCCATCCCTCCGATTATCATTTCCTGCAATGCCAACCTGCTCAGACAAAACCCTACAGTTCCCATAAATCTCCCCATTTGTCTTTCGACAATCATTCTGGTCATTCCAGTTTGTTCCACACACCTCACAAATTTCACCCTTCCGAACGTACCCATATCCCTAGAAGGAGAAAAGCTTACCATATCCCTAACAGGAGAAAAGCATACAACACCTCTTCCTCTCTGTACCCCGTAGAATATGTGAAATCTCTAACTTCCCCCCTTTCTGATACGAACACCTTTAGACAACAGACTTGCAATAGGACGGTTTACCTAACATGGCACGGCACGAGGGTCAGGCAAGGTCAGGTAACTGACTTGAATCACGCACACCCGAAAGCCCTTTCCTTTCCCCATAGGGATAAAAGGTGGAGCAAAAAGGCCCAGTGTGAGCAAGGAGAGTAAGACGAGCACGGCAAGGCGGCTAAACAGGCGCAGCAGTTCAAGAGAAGGAGAAAGGTGGCAGGAATCGAGAGGGTGGCGAGGAGAGAAGTGACCTTGTACTATATGAAAGAAAGGGAAGTGAATCCCGCCAATTTTGAAATGAGTAAAAGAGAAAGGTCTGAGCCCGACCAAGGGGGATCCGGTTGAGGTTTGAGAATGGTCCGAACCCGGCGAGGAAGATCCAGGGTTGAAGGCTCACCCAAGTATTGGCAGTCAAGAAGGGTCCGAGCCTGACCGAGGTTGATCCAGTGGTGAAGCCATTACCCAAAAGTTCATTGAGAAAGGAACCGTCATATCTTTTGTGTAATGCGATATGTGAGAAGGGTCAGCACCCAGAAGAGAGGGACTCAGGGGTGAAGCCATCACCCTACGTGAACAGCGGCTAAACGTTGAGAAGGGTCAGCACCCAGAAGAGGGGGACCCAGGGGTGAACCCATCATCCAGCAAACATTGGAAACAAACTTTCATTTGGTAAAGGAACTTGTTTTGTTAGCTGAACGCGCCAGTCCCTCAAAGGCAAGAGACTGAAAGCTGCCATTATAACTTTCGTCGCGTGCTGGAGAAGCAAGAGACTGTACTGTGATGCTCCAAGATCCCACCTTACCCCGTGTTCAAAACGTGGGCAAGGGAGACCCAGGCTACCGCATCCTGACCTATTATTTGAGAACACTTCTTTCTTTTCTTGAGAACTACCCCACACCCTTTTTTGTATTAGTTGTAAGGTCTGGCAATAGGTTTTTTAGTATAGGCCCTTTTATTTGACACAACTCTACTGGGACTACCTTGTTTTTCATTTGATGGTTGACGATTGCTCCCATCTTAGATTTAGGTTTAGAGTAGGCTTTTTCCCAACCTGCATACAGAATTCATTGTTCAATAAACACCCTTGTACTGTGATCACTTGTATTTGTTTGTTTATTATTTATTTTTGTTTGTTTATTATCTTTGTCTGTCTTCATTGTTGCCACCATGTGTTCCTTCCACTGCGAAGCAATCTGGATGCTATTTCCTGAAAGCACAGTGGAAGAAGCTGCCGCACAAACTGGGCGCTATATGCCTGGGCTGCATAGTAACCACTGGAGGCCGAGCATCCTGGCCACCATAAGCCCAAGAGCAGCGAGTGAAAGCTGGGGCTTCAGAGCGCAAGCTGGGTGTTACATATCTGGATGCAGAATTCACTGGACACTACAACCCTGGCTCCAAAAGGGATATCACGAAGCGTGCTCCGTGCTATAATCCTTCAACAGGGAAGCTAGCAAGGTACTGCCTCTCTGGGGGGTAGAGTACTCCACTACCAGTATAACGACTTCCCTGAACTTTATGTTCATAACACATGTAAACTCTTTATTTGTTCATAGCCCACCAAGGTCCCGTAAATAGTTCATTCAAATCCACCTTCACTATAACAAATACCCGAAGAACCAGAACTTAATTGTCCCATGGATTTATCGATAGCCACACACCTTGCTTCCAAAATTGCAATCTATATGGTTAATACATTATGCATTTTACTGAATAGCTTCAAGAAATGGTGGTTGGCCATCACTTTTTTGCTGCACCTTTACTATAGCTTTACTTCATTCTGCAAAATCGTCTATTGCACAGGAACGACTGGTGAACAGTGGCATATTTAGAGTATAGGCGCCATGTTAGGATTTTAGACGAGGGAGATCTTGAGCGCTGCAGTAAACCGTCCAAGCACCGCAGATCACCTCTTGGAATGTGTTGAGCCCGCAAAAGAAGATGAAGAGGTTCTTTCAAATTGACAGTGGAGTTTTGGGGGGCCTTTTGTAGATTCAGGAGCGTAGCTATTAGGGTGTCTGTATGTTTCTCCTGTTCGGATGACATTTGTGCATTAGTGTATTGTTTAGGTGTACTATACCATAAATCACTCCAAGGTGAGTCACTGCACTCCAACTGAAGAGGTGTGGGAAGTACTGAGACCATTAAACCCATTCTGAAGGCACAGGGCCGGGAGGGTTATGGGTGGGCAAGAGGTAAGGAGGCAAGGCACCATTCTTAGCTAGACATATTGCCATATTGCAGATGCCCAATTGCAATTTGCTCGTTTTTCACTTACATTATTTCGAAGGCAGAATTTCATTTTTTGGGGTTCCGACTCCCTCATTTCCTGGTTGCCTGCATCATTTTGCCAGTCTTTTTTAGTTTCCGTTTGTAGCTGGAGGGACTTCTACTAAAATCCCGTTAGTGCAATCCTTTTTCTGGTGTGGTGCCCTTAATAGCTCGTATGGTCACCACAGCAAGGGTGCCCCAATGGGATTTCTGCCTGAAAGTGTCTTGTGGCGTAGGCTGGTGGCAGATGGGATTTAGATCTAGATATGCCATGGGTAATCCACCTTTACCACATTAAAATCTCAATGTACCCATATGGTAGCCCAAGGGGTACGAACGTATTTTCTTAACCCTGCTCCTGGGCACTTTGCTTTGGGCATGCCTTTTTCAATGTGTCTACAATGCATGCCTACAAATGGCTGTTTTGCTGTGGTTTAAATTTGCTGCAGACTAGCTTGACGTCCTCGAGTTTGCACAAGCAGAATTCAGTGGGGAATTACTGTGTTAGCAGTTTTTGGGGCAAGCCTGATTATCTGGCTGCCAAACCCTTTGTGTGCCTGCCTTTGATGGTATAGGCTGGCTGCCTTAGGCAAGCCCCTGAGTGAATGTGTTATCTGTGTGAGAGCATGTTCATTCCCCAGAAAGCGCTGCATAGGAGCACCTGGAAGACTGATGCTAGATGGGCAGCTGCGAGGCATCATGGTGTGGGCATACTGTCTCCTTTGCTCGGCGCAGGGCTCTTCCTTGGCTTCCTGCAGTCCGCCTCGCTGGCTAGACCGGAAGTACCTTCACGGGACAGGTTCCTGTTCGGCAGTTCTGCTTCACCGGTAAATCCGTCTGGCCCAAGTACTTTAAGGTGTGGAGTCTTCCTGGCCTGCAAATCGGGTGGCTTGCTCCTCGGCTCGATTTTTGAGAGGTCCTTTAAACTTGGCTAAAGAATCAAAGCAGGGCACCTGCCCCAAATTGGAACATTCGGGCAATATTCACAGAACGGTTTGAAAGGTATCAACACAAACTATAAAACACTGCTTTTGAACTAAGCCCATACATTTTGCCATAGGAGAAAAGGTGCATCTTTTAGACAAGTGCGGGGCAAAAAATGCTGCACCGAATGTGGCAAATAAGAAACAGTTTTGGCACGAAGCAGTAGAATGTACCATTTTAAGATTTGGGGTAACTCCGTACAGTAGCTTTGTTCAAATCTGGCAGAGAAAGCGCTGCCCCCGGTCAAAAAACACATTTCTTTCTCACGGCGCATTCTAACATTTAACAGAAATCAAACCTTTTTTTTTGTTGCTCGATGTGAGCCGTTCCCCGGGGTAGGAGAAAAGAAAAACGCTCTAAACGATATTTAAGGGAGGCTTGATATCCGGGCGGATGTGGGACTGTGAAAGAGGAGCCAGGGGCGAGCTTGACACTTTGCGGAGGGCTAGAGAGGCAATCTTCTCCATTCAGATAATGTTTGTCTTTCTGCGGAAATCTTGGCAGGTCTACTGGCCTAATTCAAATGAGAATTGAAGTGCATCACAGGAAGAAGCGGGAAAAAAAGATGTTACGAGAGGGTCGGGGGCACTTTAACTACAGGAGGAAGGTGGAGACCACACAACGAGTGAACATGTAGAGGTGGAACTATTTTGAAGCACTTTTGTCTTACCGCCCTAATGAAAAGATGTTGCTCTTCTCATATAGGAAGAGAAGTCAGCGCAATGGTTTTTAACCCATTGGAATGAGCAACTGTAATTGCTTTGGTCGTAACCCCCGCCTTATTAAGCCTGACCTGGATTGTAGTTGAATCATGCAATTTAACTATCAATTTCAAGAGGCCCTGTGGAATGCCCCAATTATTTAATTTCCACTAAAGTAGATTCCTACTGACCAGGTCGAATGCCACGCTCAAATCTACTGAGGCAGCATGGATGGTTTTAGATCAACAGGCTCTAACCAAGTCCCGGAAACATTTTAGAATAAAGCCATTTATTGTTGTTCCATGACTTTTTTGAAATCCTGTCTGCAATTGTTGTATTCTCCCCACTTCCTTTGCCCAAATTTCGAGATGTTAAAACAATATTGCAGCAAAGGCTTTACTATCTGCATCAATGATTGAAATAGGGCGATAGTGCTTAGGTTTACATCGAGGACCACACCTTATAAATAGGAATTTGAGGGAAACCCTTACTCCTGTGACTAATGCGGCTTCGGTTTGGCAAGAAAACGCTACGCAGCTTTCCTTCTCTATTAGAAGTTCTTGCGGTGGTTCCCATTGAGTAGATATAGAAGAAGTCCAAATCGAGTCCGCCCCACACGATTGAACAGTCACAGCCTTTCCATGTTTTCGAATAGAATCTAGTTCGGAGCCATCACCATCTTCAGAGAAGCTATCCACATTGACCTCGACCAGTGGTTTAACAATTTCCGGAGGGGGTTTAAATGAAGGCCGCTCCCTTTCCTCCTACGTTATTTCATATAGGCCACTGCATCTTGAATTGAGAGGTTATGTAGAAACGTCCTGGAGGAGGAATTATTTCTTAAGGGAGCTTTTAAGTTCTTTGATGTTTTCAGTTGCGACTTAATGGGTGCCGTTGTTGATACATTAGCCTTTTTTCCCTGAGCATCTTTTTTCCAGTATTTCAGGGACAGGCCGAGAGTAAATAGAAGGGGGGTATCAGACTGTATAGAAAAAATGCAACCTTGTCCTTAGTAACTCGCTGGGCTTTACTCTTAACTTCGGGTAATGTAGTCATAATTGTGCCAGAAACACCTGATGCGGATTTAAGCTTTAAAGCTTAGGTTTTACCAGGACTGCATCGACCTCAATGTTAATATCGGGCATTAGCTTCCCCGAATTTTGTAGCATTTGGACCGCTTGTGAAAGGTCAGACATGCCCTGTGTTTCAAGAGGCTTTGGAATAAAGAGGGCACTTGATTCGGCTTCATTTGTCACAGATTCTAATTTTCTCTGGATCAAAGCCAAGTTAATGATGTGCATTTGTACCTTGCCTTAAATACCCACAAATAAGGAGACAAATGAAGAAAGTCCATCATTTAGAGCAATCAGTGCTTTAGCCGAATTGACCTCACTTTCTGCTTTAGTCTAGACTGTTGCATTACCCGGTTTAGATATAGAGGTAAAAGAAGTGTTATTGTTCTTTTCACCTTTGGATGGCGAGCAGAGACATAAGATGAGATTGAAAAGTCAGACTCACTCCTATCTGCCTCTGAATCAGAGTAAATGTTCGGGGAATTAATATCATAATTGAGAATATTGTCCCAGGAGGAGAGCTCAGCCGCAACGTGTTAGCCTTGGAAGCAAGACGACACGAAACAACGCAGGTTCAATCCCCGGGTCCGTGCTTAGAAACCTCTGGGTATTTAAGCGCGTTATAAATACACAACTAAGACAAAAAATAAAAAAGCAATTACGCAACCATACCTGTAACAGCGCCTCGATGCCCGCGCGCTGTGTGAGCGCTTTAAAAATGCATATAAATAAATTTAAAAAAATTTAAAAAAATCAATTTAAAAAAAAAATCATGGTCCGGTGTAATCTCCCCCGATGGTCCATTAGTTCCTCAGTTATAGCGTCTATCATTAATGAGCTCTGCACTTCATTTCTTGTAATCATTTTCTGAATTTGAAAAGACCGGCTCAATACCGGGTTGTCTGCAGAGCAAGGAACACTGGAGATTGTACTCATTCGGGAGTTATCTATGTCCAACCTCACTCCCAGTGAAACTGGTAATGGCAAATTTCTTGCCAACTGAAACATTTCCTCTGCTATCGATTTGTCTGAACGTTTTGACAAACTAGAGAGCATACATGTTTAGGTAGTGAGGTCAAAATGCACTTACTACAATCGACGACCACAGCGGCCCAGCTGCCCAGCAGAACTGCTCCAATCCGCTCCAAGACTTAGCTCCCGACTTCACACAATTTTCTGTGTTGGGGTCTTCATGGGGTGCCAAGAGTCATATTACCCTACTTGCCAGTGCGGAGGTATAGGTTGAATAAGAACATGTTAAAGCATGGAAACTTAACTTTAAGCAATGGATGTCTCTGGAGTTGGTATCCACCTCTTCAATATGGGCGAGTAAGGTTGGGTTTACCCATACCAACAAACCACCACTAGGCCTGCCTCCACCAGCTGGAATTGCAGGCTTAACGAAATTAGAGTATCCTGCCTTGGATACGTTTGCAGTCGACCATGATTCTTGTAATCATATTATCAGGAATTGATCTAAAAAGGAGAAGGCATTCTAGGTCAAGTGTTTTTGGCTTTAATCCTGCTATATTTTAGGGTGTAGTTTCAAGATCGGGGTATTATTCCACGTTCATTGGTTGTCTCTCTTGAGTGGCGGAAGTGGTGGCATGGGTTTCGCAATGTCAATCTAGATCATCCGTGGTAGGTTCCAGCGTCCCTGACACAGGGTTATTACCATGAGCTACAGGTGGCTGGAATGGGTTTCGGCAGGTGATTTTAGTGCCACAAGTGCCAAAGGGAATAGAACTTCAAATACTTGTAATGCTTGCTCTTTGGGATCAACAGCATTTAGCCAGGATTCTAGGTGCTTTGCTATGAATAGAGTCGGAGTTGGAACATTTTGAGTGGGTTACCAGATAGGCATGGAGATAGCCGAGTCGGGTTGAGGCAGTCCAGCGATGCAGTGAGGCCCTGAAATACTGATCGGTGAAGGACTTGTCTGGAGATATATGACCTACCCATCTTTCTGAGGTTGTATTCCATCAAGAGATTAGGGTGATTTTACATCTGGATCAGACTTTTGTGGAATGTTACTCTTCTGAAAAACAGAATTAGTATCTGGTTTAGGCACACTCCAATTTTTTACATTAAGATTGATATTAATCTTATATCAACTTAAAGCATATTCAATACTCCTTTAAGATGTTTCCACAGGAAACACAGTCCTTATGAAGGTTTCGTCCGGTGGAATAAGATGGATTGCTATAGATCACACCTGGGTGGCAGCACAATGTATTTATAACAGTCATGTCCAAGACTTGTTGGGATTTTGGACATTAATTTCCTATGGATTTAAAAATGTATATGTATCTTTAATGTAATTAGGTATAGATTGGAGATATACCTTCACACATTTGTATAAGTACGTTTGTCTTTTTGTATTTATAAATGTGGCATTTTATTTATCTCTTCTCTGTATCATTTGTGAAGTCACTTTTTTATTCCAAATGGTAAAATATTCTCTTTTATTAGGTAAGAGATTGAAAGGACCCTGTAAATGAAACAAGTTATAATTTGTTTGTAATACAATTATTGGTTATATGGTATGCACATAAATACACATCGGTGGGGCGGGGGGCAAACACCCTTGTCCCCCACTAAAAGTACGCTCATGCAAGCCTGCACCGTAGCAAGAATAAACTACAACAACATCATGGCGCACGTATGTCAATGTTTCGCTCTCTGGCAAGCTGGGCAGAACCCCTGAGGAAGAAAACACTAGACAAATAAATGGCAGGTGCAACGCCCGGGGGACCTCTCCAGCAGTTTGCGCAATAACCGTCTGCGCGTCTACTTTCATGCGACTAAAGGCACTTGACCTGTGAAGCGCTGCAGTTTGTTGTCCGGGTATTTAATGAAATCATGCACTGGTTGTTTAAATAGTGCAGTTTCACACAATAAATCTAAAGTCGGTTAAGTAAAAAACGATAAATGGTAAAAGGAGAGATTTGTATTCTGAGAAAATACTTACAAAAGGGACTGTCGGTCTCATGATGTGTAGCAAAAACTGTGGCCCAGGCTCGGACTGGCCTATAGGGCAATAGGCCCGTGGCCGAACCAAAAACACAAAATGCTGGTGTGAGCTCGGTTTTTTTGGTCAAGGTGAGCCACATTTTGTCGGATCTGGGCCAGTTTGATGAGTTAATTCACTCTGCAGCAAGTAGTTTTGATCAGTATTGCTGAATAAATATTCTTTAAAATGCACAGTTTGCACCACAAAAAGCTCCCCCTTGGTTACTATTCAAACCGTGTCACTAAAGGAATGAATTGCCATTTGCAATTGTGGGCCACTTTTTCCATTGGTGCACGAGACAATTGTATGGCCCATTCCGACCGTGCTGTGGCATTAATAGGAAACGCAGACAGCCTCCTCTGAGCATAGTGCAAACTATAGGGAGTAGGGTGGTGGTAGTGACGCCGGGTTAGTGCAGCGATCTTGCACTCCTCGCCACTGGCAGGGGTACTGTAGTCATGTAGGCCCCGGTCCCAGTTTCTCAGCCTTGGGTTAGGAAGAAGCCCTCCATGACCTTTAGTCAAATACAAGTTATTGCCTTTGCTTTGCCAATGGTTGTTGAAGTGGCACGTGCCGACACGATATGGTGACCTGTGGCACTGTGTACAACAGGTCCATTGCCAACCTTAACCTGAGACATTATTTCTCACAAATGTCCACCCACCGATATTCGAACATATGACAGCTTCGTACTAGGCACATTATTGTGCTGGCCTAACCTCACCAGCAAGGACAATAAAATGTTCCATTTTAGGCCAAAATATCACCAGGTATTCTAACCCACCATCTTTTCCTAACCCAATACAAACCTCACATTCTTGTAATGGGCTTACAGCCTGGGAAAATGTAATTCACCCAAAGCAAAATGGGCCAAAAATATTCCCTTTGCAGGCGAATAACGCCAATTGTGGTGAAGATGTTCCCCTTTTTTAAATATTATTGTAGTATCTTGTAAAAAAAAAAATCCATTCCAAAAATGTTTTTGCTTTTTGAAATTGAGCCATTTCTGAAAGAAGCACGATCCATACAAACCTACTTTTTCACACAGAAGAAACACATTTTAGAATAATAGGAACACAATCTGCTGGAAAAAAAAACTCAAATCTATTCTATGCAACAACAACAAAATTAAAGCAGTACCTCTCCTTCTTATTTTGCTTTTCCCCTTGCCGGAGGTGAAATATAAACGTTTACCCGCCCAACATCAGCAAGAAGACACTTTGCATCGCTTTAGCTACTTGGTAACATGCATTTTGGTCTCTCGTCAAAAACTTTCCCCGAGTTTAAACCAATCATCATTACCAGTGTGTGCTTCAACTTCCGGTCAACCTCTTTGCCCCCCACTTCCATGTTACATTGCATGAACCTAGCGCTTGCTCCAAGATTTGAAGGGGCGAGCTTGCTCCACTGCTTGAAGGAGTTACAAGAAGGTTTGCAACTTGTCAATACTAGTTCAGAATTAGAGTACCCTCCTTAATAGGGCATGGCCTGAACCCTCTCTTCTCCGCCTTTCGATCTCCTGCGAAACCTTTTCCCATCTGCCCCGCTCAACATCCATGATTTCGTCTTCCACTAAAACATTGCAGTGTTTGGGCTCCTCTTTTAGTGCGGCTATACTTGCCTTGCCGGTTCACCGGTGGCAATGGGAATGCACAGATATAAGATACATGTCCAAAGCAGAGGAAAGAGTCAGCACTCAGCGGAATCCATCAGCCCCTACAACGCGAGCCCCAAGTACTCCATAAACCATGTGCTGCCCCATGCAAGCAAAATAGGAAACCAATTACTCAAGTGGTATTTTTAACTTCCTTTCCAACTAGGGTGAATTACCCCTAATCTTTTTTTATTTTATTTTTGTATTTTCTTTTTACTCGTGTTCTTGGTTAGCATGCAACCTTACACATAATATTATTTAAAATACAAACATATTAAGCACACCAAAAACAAAGCATATACAAAATGCACATAAAAAGAAATTGCAGAATAAATAACTACAATAACAAATAAAAAAAACATTAAAAAACACCAACATTTAGATAATGGGGAAATAGATCCTCTCTACATCTTAATGTAAGTGACACCAGCGAGGCATTTAAAATCTCAGTCCTGAAGGTTTTTCGATTATATAGTTTCTGGTTCATTAAAAAATTATTAAAGTGTCTGTGCCTGATAGAATAAGACAAGGGGCGAGCACTCAAAAGGTGTTCCAACGTCTCAAGTTGATCCCCCACCTTACACAACCTGCAACATCTTTGACCCATCTCTAGCCCCTTTCTTGCACTCTCAACTTCCATATTTGGTAACGGATTAAACCGAAATCTTAAAAACTATACATTAAAAAGTGAATAACTCGGTATCTCACATGTTCGGCACCAGTCAAGTTCCCATAAAGCCTTTTTAATCTTATGGGGAAGATCTTCCATAAACTTAATCGTCTTATTTAATTCAGAAACAAACATATATCAATGAGTCAAGCATTCTGAAAAACATTGCACATTTCCATTATTCAGTAAATTATTCAAACCACAAAAACAGTGAGTCTTCCGGAGGGTCAAGAATGTTCTTAAAGCTAGAGCCTTCCATCTCATACAAACTGCAATGGAGAGCAACCACAGTCCATATATTATGGTTAACACTGCAACAAATGTTCGCAGGCCCTACACTCTTCGCCAGATACAACCTTCCAAAGCCTCCCAATCACTAGCACGATAATTTGAGAGTATATCGGTGTCGTTGAGTAAAGCAGGTAGCACTTTGGCTCTAGAATAACTAATCAATGCAAGCAATACAAATTGACCCAGTTGAAAATACAACAACACATATGATGATGGCAGCTGAACTACAAGGCAAGTGCTGGCTCAAGGTTGGCCCGTTTGCCGCTTTGATGGTCACTTGACAAGTGCTCCCTGTATAAAAGGAAATTGTTTGGCTTTGTGGCAAAATAAACCAGCCAACATATTCAGAACCCTGAAAAATTATAACAAAAAAGAAATATATGCATATTTAATTCTCAATTTTGCAAGTAAACCTTTGTTTACTGGAAAACCTTGTGGGAGTGGGCAGAGCCTACAATGATTTCCTATGGAAATTTAAGACTAACATACTCGCCCCTAGGACTTAAGGGGTTACCATGATATCTATATGCATACAGCAAGTGCTAAAAGTTAGCAAGGAGCTGCAAGGTGTGTGGATGATGAAGGTTTCACAAGCAGTTAGTGGGGTTTTTTAAGTTGCTGCTTGTATCCTTGAGCGAACTCTGGGAATATATATTATTTCATCAAATGAAACATAGAATTCTTAGTGGAATGGAGACATTCTTTAGATCTTGTCACTGTTTACCGTGTAACTCCCAGAGCTATATTTGAATCTCCAGAAGAAGAAAAAACTGTATAGTTTACCAAATGGCAAAACACGTCATAAAACTGACATTTCCAGACATCAATGGACATGCTAGATTCTCTTAATGTAGCCATGACTCACAATTCCATAATATTTTTCAGCAGCGTCAGCCTAAAAGTGAATCTTAAAGCAGCAGAACACGAAGAATTCTAGCTGCTTTATCATCCAGACTTTTCTTTTTCAGACAAGAGCGCTAAATGGCTACCACACATGGCAGGATTGGAGGGGGAAGCGAAAGACGAGAGTTAAGGTGGTAGAAGGAGATCAAAGTGAAGAGATGGGAGGCGACAGATGAATAGGATGAAATGGGGGAGGGGGGGTTGAAGCACTGGTTTGCCATAGAACAAAAAAAGAATTTGGAAATTCTACGGGCATGCCAACAGAACACCAGGATTAATCAGTCTATATGAGATACTTCTTCCCCTGAAAAAAGTCTCACTGGATCATTGCAAGTAAAATAAAGAAATCATGTTAAACAGGTACAAACACACAGCAACAGGAACACTAGTGTGCCCAAAGAACAGAGCTGTGGGGCCTCTGAGTAGGCCAAAGTGGAGAGAATGGGCGTGAAACAGAAGTGAGTGTGGTCCTAAATGCACTCGCAGGCAAGAGTAATGGTATTCTGGGCAGCTTGTACACCTGAAAAACCCTTTCATAACATGTGGGTTGAGTTGTACGTCAGAAATGTGAATTTGCCATGTTCGCAACTCTCTGAAAAATGTACAAAATGTTCAATTCCCCTCCCCCCTCTTTATGTTAGATTGCAACGTTTTAGTACTGCAACAAATCACCACCGCAGTAGTGTCAGAGTCCATAAGCGTGTCCTTTCAGGAAAAAGGTTTAAGGATATAAGCACTATCTTCACATAGACAGCTGGTTGCCCTGCTTCCTCACCCACCTCTCTGCGTCCCTCTCAAAAACTATGCAACAAGATGAATAGGTTTTTCTCAAAGTCCCCACTATCGTGAATCACATCCTCTCTGGAGGCTTCACCATGGCAACTCTACACCCTTCCCCATCTTGCCTACTCCACCTTACTTAATCCTCCGACTAAATTGCAGCTGCTTAGCTTGAAGAAAGCTTGTAAACTGACGGGTCACATAAAGAGATGTTCTCTGTGATGACCGGCTCGGGTCACATAAAGAGATGTTCTCCGTGATGACCGGCTCCATCATGCTCGTTGAAAAGCATCTACTTATTTTGCTGCCAGCTATAACCGACATTACAAATCTGCCTCTCACTCTGGGACCGTGATATCTTCTTTGAAACATGCAAGACTGGTTCCTCGACTCAAGAAGTGATCACTTGAGCCCAGAGACCCTGCCAAAATCTATCCCGTTTCATTGATTGCTTGTAGTCCAAAAATCACTGTGGGGCTTTAAGCCATTAGATCAGGAACTTCTTTGGGACTTTTGGCCAAAACTACTCGATCCAAACAAGATTCTGTCCATCCAGAGTCCAGGTGTTTCTCAGCTCTCTGTATTGCTGTGGATGGTGATGGGGTTCCAAAATATGGTCCTTTTGGATCCATTGACTGTTGATAGCATTGGCCACACTCTCTGCTCTTGAAAAGACTAAGAAGTCAGCATTCTGGGCTATGCTATTGAAAGGTTCTGCACTTTCCCGTCTAGCAGACTCCAATGAGTTCTCTTTCGCCCCTTCTCTCCTGTCCACCTGCTTGCTTGCAGTATTAAGCAGGCTCCTCACTGTTGCAGATTCTTTTCAACCTCAAAGTTCAATATCTTGGCAGCTTTGACTTCTTCACCCATCTCCTGTTGATCCCTTAGGGTGACAAAACTCAAATCCTCTTGAGATTTCCCTGGATGGGGATGCATCAACAGGCAACTTTCCGGGGTGCATGGCTGTGGTGGACAAGAGGATGGGAGAACACTGTTAAAACGAAACTCTGACAAAACAGCTGTGCTGATTAACAGGGGGAAATGGGTTGTAGGACTACACCTTCTGGCCCCCTTGCAAGGCCACTTGCCCTCCTCCTGTTAATAAAGTCAGAAATCTCAGCTTTAAAGCTTAGAATTCGCTTTCTGCACTGCCTCAAGTTAGTGCTGTGTCCAGGAATTAGATTTTTCAAGTTGAAGATATTTTCGAATACTCTTAATCACTGCCCTGTGTGACCAAATCACTGCATTGTCAGTCATTATACCAGTGTACCCAGACGAAGGTAACTCTTGCCATTAGCTCCCTGCCTTTCTTTTCAAGTGGCTTCAGACTATTCAGAATGCCTCAGCTTGGCCCTTGGCATGAGCATGCAAATATGACTCGGTCTCTCCGATTCTATGCCAGCTCCACAGGATGCCTGCTGGCCAACAATTCCACTTAAAAAAAGGCCCCTTTTGGGACTCATAAGACCTACCATGGCACGGACGATTCTTTTCCTGTGGGTAAACTGAAGGGTTAGACCCCCTCTGGCACCTTCACTCGTCTTCTCACTGACTCAGATTAAGTCGGTCATTTGTGATAAAGGCTAGGAGGCCCAACATTCGCAGTTTAGGACCCACACTTCACTGAACTTGACATAATCACAGATTTGCCCTTCAGAATAAGAAAGCCTTCATAGTCGGCTCTTTACAGCCCAATCCCCTCTTTTCTAATTCTACTGCTCAGGCATCAGAGTGCAAGAAACCACTGGGTATCCTTTGTACGTCAGAAGACTCCCAAACGAACACTACGACCCAAGCTTACTCGCCGTTTTGGCACAGAGAATCTCACCTCGAGAGGAACTTGGTCGGAAAAAGAGGGAGGTTTGCTCTGGCAAAAATTGCCTTGCCAGCAGTGCCGCTTCATGGAGGACCAAGGCCCAAACCTCCTATGTTGAGGAAGGTCGCTGCCCTTGCGTGCAATGTATTCTGTGCGCTGTTCTAACGCGCGCTGCGGGAGTCTCGTGGCAATATACAAACTGCATTGTCATTTGCTCACCAGGACAGCCAAATTCCAAACAGGGAAAAGGGTCAAAAACTAGATATGGCTCGTATTTTACTATTAGTGGGGAGTATTGACAGATTAAATTAGCACCGCACCCAGTGCGTATTACATGCTCAGAAGCATTGCATGTTTTAATTGCAATTAACCATGAACCCCCAATGATGGACTCTACAACCCCATTGACTACCACAAACAGCGTTGTCAAATCGATGGTCATTCTTATGTTCCCACAATGCACTTTGATTTTATGCAAAGCATCCAGCAACCGACATTCAGGGAATCTCACATTATTTTAAAACTACCTCCGCCCCCTGCCACACCTACATCACTTTGACAATCCTGCCGCCCAGAACCCAAATATTGCACATTGCCAGCAATGAGTATCACGGAATTCATGGCCAGTCATACTGCAGTGGATGAAAGATCAATGGACAGCTCAAGACATTCTAGCAGAAAAAGGCTCTGGGTGCTCTGTCCCTGCTCAGTAGTCTCCCAGATACGAAGATATTGATATTTTATTTGTATCGAGCTCGTACACAAGTGTTTCACAGAGTGATGAGGCAATGGAGGGGAACAATTGAGAACACCACAACTATCTTACTAGGCCCAGTGACATTGAGAATGCGCAAGTGCATGGGAGCGGGAAAGGGAAAAATGCATGGGGGGGAAGAAGTGGAAAGTGCTGAGCAAAGGAATAAAAAAATAAAAAACTAGACAAAACATAAAAAAGGGACTTCCGGTAGCCGTTTAAGAGCATCAAGGCACAGGGGCCCCTACATAGTCAGGATCTATGGCATAGGTGGGGGCCCCCTTCCGGAATGCAGATATCCTTCACTCGAATAATGACCTAGACGAAGAAGCGCAATGCATGGGAGGTCAGCATTTAGCACACTATGGACAGCATACAATAGCAAGGCTTTGCTTTACAGATGTCTTGGCGCAAACCATAGAATGGTTCTGGAGCAACATAATGGCTCTGCCGAAGTACACCTAATGAGAAAGTACACCTTAGCTTCAATCCCCTCTGCAATGAACCCCCAGACCCAACAACCTTATTGACTGCAAAAAAAATCCCTTTTCAATTGTCATCATGAAATTCTGGACTTTGGTGCTGCTCACACAAAAGAGTTGTACATGTCCTTTCTGGCCTGTGAAGATCTGCTACACTATTTTCTATCAGCAGGAAAACCCTCCATGTTCCTGCCATGGCAGCAAGCTGACAGTCTGCTGCTACACTGTATTTTCTATCAACAGAAAAATCCTGAACGGTCCTGCCCTGGCATGCCAGTAGTATTTAAAGAAAATGCAACTTCATCCATACTACAGTGTGTGGAATTGTGTTGACAGGCTAAGCTATCAGCACGTCTTACTCCATCAGATCAATATCCTGACATCGACATCACCATCATACCAAAGCAAAGTGGCCTTTGTAACATGGCTCAGACAAAATCCCGTCATGCCGGCTTCCTGGAATCCTGAAGGCCGAAAAGATCACTGCAGACTGGGCAGAGCATACTTGCCTTTTTCCAAAAGGTAACCTCAAAAAGGTAGCCTTCATTTTCGAAATGGTGATAGAATGCTAGGATATTTTATGGAAAGCAGGGGGACAGGTCTTCAAATCACGGTCACTATAAAAAGTGAGGTTTGAAAGGCATTGCTTGTTCCATGACCTGGTGCAAGAACCCAATGCTAGCAGCAGCCTTTTTTATATAGAGGGATCAGCAGCACTGCATTAAGAGGCCAATGGAGAATACGCCTCGACAGCAGAAGTCTTATCTATGAAGGCTGAAGAAGAAGGCCGACTTCTAAAGCAGCCAATTCACTGCCCTTCTGTCACTTTTCAGTGCTCAATTGTGAACTTTTCAACTAGCAAACTATGGGTCCAGCTGACCTGGAATTACCCGAAAGAGTCCCAAAGGTTTGGTCCGAAAAATAGAAAGCATCAGTGACTGTTTTTGTTTTTCTACCAAGGCAGATTTAAAAGTTGAAAGTTAAAAATTCTGTGTGCATTCGTAGCTTTTCTAAAAATTTAAAAATAAAAGTATGGTAAATATGTCTGTTTATTAGATAATATTGTAGATGACGAAATCTGCATAATAAAAGCTGCATGATGTAATCTTAGCCCAGTTGTTATAGTTAACTATGCATTATTGCTACAGTAGTCCATGAGAAAGGAAAGCATTGCTCCATCTGTCTGCACACGGTTAACAAAAGTGCTAAGGGCGTCTATGTCCGTCCTAATTTCCCATAAGAAATCATTTAATGCTCCGCCCACTCCCGCAGTTAAGGACTCGCCAGAGTTAGTCCGTTTAGGATGACTGCTCACCTGAAAATCAGACAAGTGCATAGGAAATCCTCGCCCCTCTATCCCATTTAAAAGGAATCCATTGAAAAGGGATTAGTACCCGGTGAGAGACAATCAGATTGTTATGTGCAAACTGATTGGCCCTCGCCGGGGCTTTACCTTTATATCCCTGGCGGTGGGGTGGGGGGCTTGTTCAGCCCCTCAACCAATGAGGAGGGTCAGAACGGGGTAATCCCCGCTCCGAGCCACCACACGGCTGGAGGCTGTCATCCTCCCCCGCCGGGGGATACAGGTAAGTGTTTTCTCCCTCCCCCCAATCAAAACAATCCACTCCCCGCCGCCCCAACCCCACTTACCTTCTTTTTGGTCCTTTTTCAGGAGCGAACGCGCTCGGAACCCTTCTGTCCTGAAGTGTGTCCGCCCCAGATCCCCAAAAGGCCTTCTTCCTTTCCATGGCGGCCATTTTTTTATTTACATTTTTACTATTTTTTGAGTGGCCGCCATGGAAAGGGAGAAGGCTCTACATGCAGTCCCTTTTCCCTTTCAATGGTGGCCATTTTCTCCATTTACTTTTTTACATTGATTTTGAATGGCTGCCATGCAGAGGGAAAATGGACTCCATTTTCCCTTATCCCGGCAGCCATTTTTGAAAACTTTTTTTTTCTGTTCCAAAATGCTGCATCGTTTTGGGACAGAAAGACAACGCTTTTAGTACCCTGGTCTTGTCGGCCGGGGTACTAATAGCAATAAGCACCTTGCCGCGGGGGCATTACCGAGTCCAGTAAAGCCCCCAGGGCCTAGGTTAAGGGCCTCCCTTCGCTCGGGCCTGTAACTATGGGCCCCGGGGCTTTACCTGACTAGGTAATGCCCCCGCGGCTATAGGCTTATCGCTTATCACTAACCTCTTTAGTGCCAAGGACGAGGTATCTCGCCCTTGACACGACGTTCACAGTGCCAAGGACGGGATAGCTCGTCCTTTCTGGACCCCCCTCACGGCCCGGGGGTTGGATTTCCTTCAGTTTACGCTGACATGAAACAAAGTCATTTTCACTGTGGCAGCGGAAATGGCTGTTCAAATCGAGGGAGGTGTCATTGGAAAGGGGAGACGCTCCTTTCCAACTACACCTTATTTGAAGCATTGCTGGGCGCGGATTGTTCCATCCGCGCCCAGCAATGCCCACTAGACCACCAGGGATCTATGTGTAAAGTGGGGGGGGGTGCTTACAATGTAAGCGTCCCTCTCCCCCTCAGCCCCCAAAGGATGGGGTAACATGTCATGCCCCTCATGGGATTTTTTTAAATGATAAAGACAGGTGGGGGGTGGAGTGGGCCCCACTAGACCACCAGGTATTTATATTTATGAAAGGGGGTGGCCCTCTCCCCCCACCTTAGTGGGGCAGATTTCTGGGGGCAGATTTCTGCCCCTAGGAAGGGCTACAGGAGATGCCCCCCATCCATTTGGAGGGGAAAGGGCCATCAGAAAGGCCCTGCATAGTAGTAATAAACCTTTTGTTTTGGTGGTGGGGGGTTGGGGCCACTAGACCACCAGGAATTTTATTTATGAAAGGGGGGTGGCCCTCTTGCCCCCACCCCAAGTGGATGGGGGGGGCAGCACCTCATGTAGCCCTCCCTGGGTGCAGATTTCTGGGAGGGCTACATGAGATGCCCCCTGATCCTGATCCATTTGGGGTGGTGGGAGAGACCACCAGAAATATTGGTACAGGCCCCCCCAAAGCCTCAGGCAGTACATTTTGCGCCCCCCCCCTGCCGGGGGCAGATGGGCACACACACACACACACACATGTGCCCATCTGCCCCTAGGGAAGGGGCAAAAAAGAAAAACTTGGGAAGGTAGGCCATGTGTTGTTGGCGGCTTGTTTCGGTGGGTGAACATTGTGGGTTTTTTTTTACCACATTTCAGACTTTGCCGGGGGTTGTGGGTAATACATTCTGGGCCTATTCGTGCAAGTCAGTCCTCTGTGAATTCCCACTGGTGTCCTCTTTTTGGAAATGCATGGGGTTCCCAGTGTTCCTTGGTGGCTTCGACACCCTAGGCCCAAATCTGTAGGTTGTCCACATGAGCAAAATTCATGAAAATACCAGTGTATTAGCCTTTTCCCTTTGCACCCAGGTAGGTGCACCCACACATGTGAGGTACCGTTTTCGTCGGGACACCTGTGGGAAGGTACGATATTTGTTGTGTTTGCGCGGTTTTCATAACGTTTGCTGCTGCCCTTTGTCACACAACCCTTTAAATTTCCCAAACGTGACATACATTTAGTCGCTGCTTTAGGCACTATATACTTTTGTAACCTGCACAAGTCACCTACAATTCAAAAATTGTGCCCGTGCGCTTTTAAAAAATGTATGCTTGTCCTTCCTCACCACATTTGTTTCTCTTATTTACACATGCCAAGTACGTCTGTTTAGGCATAAAACTCCTGTGTGTACCATGGCTTCATTTTTGGCTTGTGGTATTGCTTGTTTTGTGAAACATTACAAAAATGTGTGATTTTCTAACTGGAAGAGTCGGGGTAATGTAGCGGAGCATTGTTTTTCTCAAAATTCACAGAAGCCATTGCCTTACCGGGCCAACCATGTCCAGTACATACCTTTTTTGCTGTAATTTTCCCAAATTTTCCCCCAAACTATGGTATTTTTCCCTACATAGTTGTTGCCTGACCTGCACAAATAACCCCTTCCTAAACTTGGGATTTTGTCTATTTTGTCAGAAATGTATGCCTTTCTGTCCTCCCATTCAGCTTTCCTACCCTTTTCGTCCATTCCGTTCACGCATATCCGATTGGAAAAAAGGCCAAAATCGCCTACCTCTCACAAAAGGGTTGGTAACCATATCAAAATATGTTTTTTTGGTTTCCACTCAGCTTGTTCTTGAAAGCCTGGAAAACTGAGAATTCAGCACAGAAAACCATTTGTTCCTAGCACTTACAACGAAAAAAACCACGGGCTTCTTTGTACATCATTTTATTGTCATTTTCTGGAGAAAAAAAAACTATTTTCTCCCACCCCCTCCCCCAGCAAACTAGGTTTCCTTGGTGGTGTTACGACCGCCTACATGTTGAAATAAAAGGGGACAAATTTGGCAGATATATCTCAAAATAGTTACAATGCATTGAATGGCGGAATACCGAAGTGACCAAAAAAGGACTTGGCACGGGGGGGGTAGGGGGGACCCATGGCAGTGAAGGGGTTCATTAAATACCCTCTAAATGGGGAATTATTGTACAGCCGCATCTCATGGAGACAGGATAGGCCTCACTCTACAAGAAATTATATGAACGGTTAATTACTATTCCAGCCAGGCAGTAAACATCAGCACTACTGGCATTCATATAACCTCTGGCTGACTATGCCATTACCATTCGGGGCAATTACCTCGACAGGTAACTGCCACTGTGGCGCACACATTTTTCAGCCTTTTCTGGGTCGCAAACGTTCCCACCACCAGTAGACACACTGTTGTTGATCACAAAATATTTTTTTAAAAAAAGGTTCTGCCTTATGAGTAGGGCCCCTGCTTGCAAAAAAAAGTTCTGCTGGATTCCTTTGGCGTTTTCTAACAGTAGAGAATTACTAATACCAGCTCAGAGCAGACCTCATTTTTGGAGGTCATTTCTACTCTTTTAAAACAACACGTTTTACTGTGATACATGGGTGTAATTATAGGGGAGGGCAGGGGTGTTTGTCCCCCCCCCCCAACTTTCATGGCACACCATTTTATCCCCATTCATTTGGCTGGGGCACCTTTTCTTCAGATGTCATGTCCCCCCAACATTTCCAGCAAAGTTACTCCACTGCTGTGATAGGCATTGTAGTCTGTGGTGAATTTAGCAATGGCTTAAAACGTATCCCCGGAATAAGGTGTCATAACAGACGTTGCTGGTAATTGAAGGTATTTTATCCAATATGTATTTTCCATTTACAGCTGGAGGTAGCAATGGTTGATATCTGAAAGGAGTACTCACCGACCACATCAAAAGGCATGTCCTTCATTCTGAACCACTGCACAGACCGTGATCAGAGGACACCGACTAACAGCAGCACTGCTTTAGTGACAGGACATTTGTGGCAGCCGCAGCATTCTGAAGCATGTATACTCCCTTCATATTTTATTACCAGGAAGTAAATGTTGTGGTGGAATGTTATATCGAATGTGGCTGGCTGGAACATGGAATGTGTGGGAGCTCTCGCTATGGGGAACAGGAAGGACTGTGGGGCGGTTGGAGATAAGGAATAAAAGATGACAGAGATACAGCCTCAGCGTTATTATTTAATGACACTGATGATTTACTGGTATGCAAGCTGATATATAACAACTGGCGACGAGGAGATAACCCGCGCTACTGAGGAAAGGAGAGGACTAATGGAATAGCGGTGGCCTATGGAGGTGGCTAAAAGGAACTAACAATAAGCCTATAGAGGTGGCTAAAGGACAGGGTCGGACTGGGACAAGAAATAGGCCCCGTCACCCAAAATAAAGTGGCCCACCCCTCGCCTCAAAAAAGTGGCCCACTCCTCACGACCCTTTACCTTTGATGACATCACCTGAAGTGATGTCCTTTGACCCCACCCCAAAGTGACATCCTGAGAAGCGATGAAACACAACCTTTCACCCCTAGGCAAAACAGGAAGTGGCATCAAACAGCATTGTTCCTAAGTACACTACGAAAAATATGGTCATGATTTCACTAAATGTGATATACATTTCATACAAGGATGGATGACCATATGTATCATTAATATCTGTGTGTATAGATCCATATTTTCAAATTACTGTGAATGCAAGCAGACTTCCATGACCAAACGATAATGGGCCTCATTCTGAGTTTGGAGGTAGCCATGGTGCTATTAGCGCCATGGCTGCCTCCAAAATCGGTCCGGGTCCGGTCTGGTGGAGGGAGGACTTACCAGGACATTCCACTCTAGGTGGACCCAGTAAATCCCCATTCCAAAAGCCATTCCCCATTCCCCATTCCCATTTGAGCCCCCATAGGGCTCAATGGAAAGAGGGAATGTACTAATAACGGGCCCGCTAATTGCAGGCCCGTTATTAGCTCCAAGGTCCCTTAACAAGTCCCGTAAAGAACGTGTGGTCCGACCACACGTCCTTTACGGTTCCCTCCAAGGGACCTCGGAATCGGGCGGTAAGGGATTACCAGCACCGGTCTCCTTACCGGTGCCCGGTATCCCTTACCGCCCGACTTGTAATGACCCCCAATATGTTATTGTATAGCACTTACGCTTAAGCTTGTTTTTATACAACAAATATGCATACAATATCACCCAACCTGTGTTGGTGTTCTCATGTAACGACCTAAGAAGGATGAAAGTCCTTTTGAAAAGAAAAAAAAGAAAAAAATTGAAAAATAAATCTATATTTTTTCCATTTTTTTTTCCCCAAACCGGTCCAGGCATGGCCAGAAACCGGCCCCCGCTTCCCAGGGACGATTTCGGCCCAGCCATGGGCCGAAAGGCCAAAGGGCAAATCCAACCCTGCTAAAGGAACTAATAAAAAGACTATGGAGGTGGCTAAGAGGAACTAATAATCGGCCTGTGGAGGTGGCTGAATAAAGAATACAAAAAAAAAAAGACGAAACGAGTGGTAGGAAATGGGACAACACGAAAGGAGGTTGTGATACAGAGGGAAAATAAAGAAAAAAGAAATAAGTATGGACAGCAATGAAGAGAAGCTGCTGAGGGGAGACAGGAGCTGGGGGAATCCAAGGAGGTCAGTGTTGAATGGTGGCAGAGGAAAGGTAACGCTGCAGTGGCAGCAGCTGGTGCTTTGTGGGAGAAATCAACTACAAAGATGGCAAGAGGCACAGTGCCCGCCTGCCTTTATAGACTGTCAAAGCATTGAATTATACTCTGCTGCACAGGCCTGCCCACGCCCGCCCCCATAAAGCTGCTAAATTATTTCAGTCATCTGAGATGATAGAAAGTGCATTGATTGCTAGGCTATTGAACATGGAGCCATAGAGGATTGATTGCAAACGGGTATACGCTGTCACGCAGACAATCTTTGATTTGTATTATTTGAAACATTAGAAGTGATGTTAACAGCGTGTGAGACAAAAATCACGTTACTCACAGGCGTTAAGAGTAAAACGCAATGCATGTGTGCAGAGGAAAGGACCTAACAACGTGCAGCCATATTGTTTCAGTTTGATTACTGACAACATGAGCATTGTCATGGCAACGCAGCATAAAGAAAGCTGCGTATTATAGCGCTTGGAAAGGGGACGTTTCTGTAAACATAACACATACTTTCCTATTCTCTAAAAATGAACAGAATTCACATTCTTGAGAGCACAATATGAATACCTCCCAACATATACTACTATGGCACATACAAAGATGTCCTGTGTTGTGCACAGACCTTGCCAGCAGGAAGAATGTAATAAAGTACAAATTGCCTGGCGACTTCCTTGCTCTTACTTTTGCCAAGCCACTTCTTGTCACCTAGCAACGCGTCAGAGTCAATGGCAACCTCACGGTGTGTGGTGTGCCTGAGACTGTGGGACATTTTCTGCTTAGGTGTGAGAGACATGTTGAGGAGAGAGAATTGATGAGGGTTCGATTGTCTGTGCTGGGTGTGGCTGAGCTGAGTGGGAAGACTTTGCTGGGAGGTGAAGGGGAGAGAGGCAGGAGGAGGAATAGTGTGATGTTGGATTTTGTGAGGCAAACGGGGCGCTGGGAGGAGTTGTGAGTTTATGTAAGCTAAGTATTGATTGGTGGGTCTGGTGCACATCATCCTTTAGGATGGGGAAGCGCCTGCGTGGGTCCACCCATGCATCCGATAATTAAGAAGAAGAAGAATAGCTGCAAAGAGACGGATAGTTATTGATGCTTGTTAATGAGGAGACATAATGTGACAAGGCCTTTCACTGAACTGAACCATGCAATGCCTTTTTGATTGGAACCAGTGAAAACTTTGAATTAGAGGTTCTTTGAGATCAGAGGGATATTTAATCCGAAAATGAAAATGATAAACTGATACAAACTGATTCAACGTACAGCACAAGAAGCTCACCGATACTGATCGGTGGTTGTGCCTGGCCATGGAGCATTTTGAAAATGGGGAGGTGGAAGGGGCAGCAGCACAGCACAGTAACGATCATACAGACGGTACGATGCACTGATGTGCTGCGTTACATAGCCAAGAGTAATCAAGATCTGTAAAACTGTGCTATCGTGTTTGACTGTCACAACATTAACTTTATGTCACAGCGTGCATGGCAACTTAAAAACATTTTTGAATAATACGTTGCTACTGAGTAGTCCGTATTGGTTGGCATTTTTAAAGTATTCAAAAGTTGCACTGCTCACTGGCGCATGACGTGAAGCCCAGGGTTCAAAACCAGTACAGACACCAAGACACAGTGTGCAAAGCCAGCCGCAAAGTAAGCCAGCCTGCATTAGAGAGGATCTAAAAACGTAAGAAAACGTGCAACGGCCATATTGGCATACTGATTTTGACTAATGACAATACAAATGTTGCCATAGCAATGCAACACAATAGAAACGTTACGGCTGTATGGCTGCTACAATGTCAAACTCGTAAAGCAAATGAGTTTAGTATACTGTTACAGCGCAGACTGAATGAGGAGCTCAACTAAATAAAGCAACGGTGCAATTAAAGAGAAATAATAATAAAATACAACAACGACAAAAATGTGAAGGCTACGTGTGGTGAATACTCAAGTTACTAAACAAACTGATAAATCAATAAAGTTCATAAAACAGAACAAGAGTGGCTAACTCGAGGACAACATCCGAGAGCAAATAGTGACACCCAGATACTAAGTTTAAAGTAGTGAAGTGCACACAAATCCAACAAACAAGCAGACATGTCTTCTGGCAATGAAAGTGGGGATACAGACCCAGACCAAAGAAACTCAACTCAAAACATATTTGGGACACTTATTGGTCTAACGCGTCGCCCTCGAAGTATATTATTCGTGCCTGATTGAGGGAGAGAGTAAAGGACCTTGTTATCCGACGTGAGGACACGTGACGCGTTTCTCTGTGGTACGTCGATATTACGGCTGGTGTGGATGTTCCGTGTTGTGGCGCTCCCTCCTCGTGTAATGGATATATGGTGGCTCGAACGCCGGGAATGGAGACCGGGATTGGTTTACTGTAAGGTCAGAGGTAGGTAGGAGGTAGCGATCTTGCTGCGGGGCCTAAACTCGACGAACTACGAGTGAATTTCAGCTGCCCGTACTGTTTTGGTCTGAGGGAGGATATTAACGGGGGTATGCGCAACACGGAGCGCAGGGCTGCAGCAGTTGTGCCCCCGATCCTTCTGGTATATACGGAGCAGCTGACTTTTAACACTCTCTGGACATACAGGGTGCGACCCAGTGCCCTATACCCTCTTCCAATCTATTTGGAATGTGCTGTGCTGGTGTGTATAACATACCCTGGTTTATTAGAAATAAAGTGAACTGCTGGTGTTTTCCGACGCACGGTCACACTTACTCTATTGGATACGTCAAGTGGTACAGTAACCATCATTCTACCCTGTGCCCATGTGTCTCCCTGACCTGGCAGCTCTCATAATACTACTGTGGAACTGATGACAACACATTTGGCATGCTTTCCCATTTTATGCATGTTTTATTTTATAGCACTTGTGTGGTGGCACTTGCTAAATGATTCCTTCTACTGGCTGCCTTGTGACATGCTGCCCTGTAGTGCTATCTACTGATACTGACATTGGTTAATCCGGGGCGGTCAAAGGGTGTGGATTCATTTTTAAAGTCTGATTTGCTGCATTTGTGACATTATTCAAGGTCTGTGACTGGAGCTGAAGTGGCAAGATGACTTTTTCATGTGCTACGAATTGTCTATGTTTGGAATATGAATGACTCAGGCACTGGCATGTGGTGGAGTCGGGATGGGCACGCAGCTGCTGGGGTCCTGCTTCATTCTTTACACTGGCTCCTTGTGACATTGCTTTCCGGGAGTTGCGGAGTGGTCATCTTCACTGCTCCGGTATCTGTTTTTGGATCCAAATGACAAATGCATGTTACTTGACAAAACATACAGCATTTTATTTTCGGAATATTTTTATTCTTGAGGGAGACCAGTGTGTGGAAGCGGGGCGGAAGTGAACTGCAGTGTTGGTTCAATTTTAAAAACATGTTGGAAGTGAGATTCCAGAAGGCTGTCTCCACTGTTTTGTGCCTGTCATTGGTTACAGGTCAGGAGAAGAAAGAAGACATGAGGAGCTCATTTTCCCAGTTCATAACAATATGATATAACTGCAGAAATGGGGCAATGCGGTGGCATCTTGACTTTTTAACTTGGTGGGATGTAACTCCTCATGGTCTCATACTGGGTGTTTTTTGATTCTGAGGCGCAGTCTCCGTATCGTAGTCACACTAGCTACGTCCATGACATTATTCAGGTACTATGATTAGTGGTACGCAATGTGCACTAAAGCGACAGAATGGCAGTTTAACAAGTTATTAGTAAATCTGCTTGTGATTTACAGCTGGACTTGGACAGAAATGGGGATTTGCTTCATGTTTGCCTAATATATGTTGCTACATTGTTATTGCTTTGCTATCTTAATATGTTGTTGTGTTTTTTTTTTTATTTTTATTTAATTTTTTTTAAAATTTATTTATTTATTTTTTAAAGAGGGGTTGGGCATCTCCATCTTTTGACTCACGGGTCGGGGATGTTTTGATAGGTGGTCCAATGGGTGTATTTATTTAGTTTTAGATATATTTGTTGCATCCTTTTCACCTGTTGCTTCAATGACTGGGATGCTGTTGAAGTGATTCAGGTTATGTTATGGGTTGCTTATGGCCTGTATGGGCTCTATTTGATTTTGGTGTTTTCTGGTTGGGATATCTCCATGTGATTGGGAGGGGTATCGGGGGTGGCTTGGGGTTTGTTAGTTCTTGTTGACGTTGGATTCATACTTCTGCAGGTGGGGGTGGGGGAGGGTTTTTGATTCTTATAGGTACAGATTTTTTTATTTGGTTTTTTGTAGTCTTCTTTTTTCCCTTGCAATGCCTTCTGGGAGGGGTGACCAGTTGTCTGTTTCCTCATGGAATATAAATGGTCTAAATAATCCACTCAAAAGGCAAATGATTTTTAATTGTTTAAAGGATATGCACAGTGATGTTTATTTTCTTCAGGAGACCCATTTATTGATGGACGAAGTCAACGTGTTGCGCAAGGGGTGGATTGGGGAACTTTTTGTCTCGTGTTATTCGTCCAGGAGTAGAGGGGTTGCTATTCTGATTCGGAAGAATTCACCAGTTAAGGTTTTAAACTCATGTTCTGATAAGGAGGGTAGGGTGATTGCACTCTTAGTGGAAGTTCAGGGAGTTCAAACTATTCTTTGCAATGTTTACGCTCCGTCGGTGGATGATGGTTCTTTCTTTGGAAAAGTGGCTCAAACATTACAGGATTTTGCTTGCCGGAATGTTATTCTGGGGGGAGATTTTAATTTGGTTATTGATAATGTCAAGGACCGAAGTGGATCCAGTACTGCTTGCAGGCGGGATCCAACATTTTGTTCTTTTAACTCACTTGTTTCGGAATTTGCCTTAGAAGACTGTTGGAGATTACTTCATGCTGATTTGAGAGAATACACGTTTTATTCTAACTCTCATGGCTCACATTCTCGCATAGATATGTTTCTCACGGCTGGTTCAGCAACCTTGAATCTGGCAAGCTGTGAGATTGGCTGTGTCGCTGTCACTGACCATGCACCTGTGTTTATGAATATGAGTTTGCATTTTGATACTTCTAGATCATTTTGTTGGAGAATGAACACCTCAATTCTTCAGGATGAGGAGATAGTGGAAAAAATCAGATCAGAGGCTGATCATTTTGTTGTAGAAAATAGGACAGAGGGAATTAGTGTTGGGACAGTCTGGGAGGCATTTAAATGTACGATGCGGGGATTGATCCTGGGTTTATCCAGTAGCAAGAGGAAATGTATAGAGAGGGAAAATTTGGATTTGGAACAAAATATTAAGCAGCTTTCAATGGATTTGGTGAATGACTCAATGAATCTGGAGAAAAGGAGAAAACTTAGGGAACTACAGAGGAAGCTGAATGAGACTTTGAAAGCTAGATCTGAAAAGGAGTTGTTTAGATTGAAATGTTCGTATTTTGATTATGGTGAAAAGTGTGATCGCTGGCTTGCCTATAGATTGAGACAACAGCAGTCAGAACGGTCTATCACTTCTATCATTAGAGAGAATGGTCAGGTGACTTGTGACCCGAAATTGATTAATGAGACTTTCAAGGAATATTATATGAAACTTTACCAACGGGAGTTGGATGTCAATGGATTGAATGGTTCCTTTTTTGATGGATTGGAGATACCTAGAGTGAATGATTTGGAGAATGCAATGCTGGGTGAGGCTTTGACTGTGGATGACTTGAAAACCGCGATTGGGAAGCTGAATTCGGGCAAGTCTCCGGGCCCGGATGGTCTGCCTGCTGAATTTTATAAAATCTTACCTGATTCAGTGGTAGAACTTATGCGGGATATGTTCGTAGAATCCAGGGTGGGAGGTTTGCTTCCTGCTTCTACTAGTCAGGCCATTATATCGGTTTTTTTAAAAAAGGGTAAAGATGGTTGTTTGACTTCAAATTACCGCCCGATCAGTTTGATTAATACTGATAATAAGATCCTTGCAAAACTGTTGGCCCTTCGTTTGCAGACTCTTCTTGTGAAGTTAGTGCACACTGACCAGTCAGGCTTTGTTCATGGCCGGAGGACATCTAGTAATATTAGGAACTTATTGTTGTTGATGACACATGCACAGGATATAGATGATGATGTTGCGGTGCTTTCCTTAGACGCGGAGAAAGCGTTTGATCGTGTTGACTGGGACTATCTTTTTTCAGTATTGCGTGCCATGAATTTGGGAGAGGAATTTATTTCTTGGATCGCCTTGCTTTATGCTAGCCCGACTGCCGCTGTCAGGACTAATGGGCAATTGTCAGACACTTTCGTGCTACGGAGGGGTACGAGACAGGGATGTCCTTTATCCCCCCTGATATTTGTTTTGGCCATGGAACCATTGGCGATTGCCTTAAGGAGTGACGCGGGGATACAGGGTCTGAGTTTTCATGGTGCTGACCAAAAGTTGTGGTTTTATGCGGATGACCTACTTTTGATGTTACGGAATTTAACGGTGTCCCTTCCGGCCTTGCTGAATGTTTTGGATAGATTTCATACAGTGTCTGGATTTAAGGTTAACTGGTCTAAATCTGAGGTGTTACCAATTTCAGGATATTGTGACAAGAACTTGATTACTGGGATAGGGTTTCAATGGTGTGAAAGGAAACTAAGGTACCTGGGTATATGGCTAACCCCACTGGTGGATGAGATGGTTGTGGTAAACATGAACGAGGTTTGTACTGATTTAAAAATGAGCATCTTGAGATGGTCTTTACTTCATTTGTCCCTATGGGGCAAGGTGAACGCTATCAAAATGAATGCAGCCCCAAAGATTAATTATGTTCTAGGTATGCTTCCGATGAAAATTGGTCAGCATTACTGGAAAAAAATTGATGGTTTCTTACAGTCTTTCCTGTGGGATAATAAGCCGCCTAGGCTTAAATTGTGGAAACTTCAGTTGCCAGTAGAAAAAGGTGGTCTAGGAGTACCAAACTTCAGGGCATATCATTTAGCCTTTTCAAGTCATTTTATTGTGCCTTTTTTGATAGATTTGCCTGATCAATGGGTAATTGCAGAGGCTAGTATGTTGGGTCCGCTCCCTCCAAGGGCAATTCTCACAGCGACCAACAAGTCATGTAATAAATCACCTTTGACGGTTTTTCTGAGAGAGACGTGGAGACAGGTTCATGAATTGTTAGGCTCGGTTGCTTCAAGGACCATTCACTCATCCATCTGGTTGAATCCATTGATTGCTATTGGGGGCAGGTCTCTATTTTGGCCGGATTGGTTTCTAGGCGGAGTGCTCTGGATTGATGATGTTCTGGTGGATGGGGGGTGGATTGGGGAATGTGAGTTACGAGCAAAGTTTCACATTGATAATTTCAGAACTGAAGACTACAGGAAATTGAAAAGATCTATTGGAGATGTGACGGAACTAGGAAGTTCAATGGTGAATCTCTATCTTATGGAAAGGGAGCCAGGTGGTTGTTCCATTGCTAGCAGGATATATAATTGTATTGTGTCTGCTTATAAGGAAAATTCTGATTTGAGAGATGAATGGGGAAGGAGGTTGGGGTGTGAGATTTCGTCTGAGGTGTGGTTGGATATGTGTGCGAATGTTAAACTCTGTGCAATTGATTTGGTGGAGCGGTCAAGACAGATAAAGATCCTCAATAGAGTGTTTTGGAGTCCGGAGCGAATGTTTAAGAGAGGGCTGTTAGACTCGGATGAATGCTGGTGTTGTGGGAATGGACAGGGAAGTATGGAACATCTGTTGTGGGAATGTGTGCGTGTACGGGGCTTTTGGCACGAGGTTTGTGGTGCCTGTTTGCGTGTTTTGGATTTGGATGTTGAATTGGATTTTATGACAATGATTTTGGGAGGTGGTGAATTGCTGGATGATCTATCTATGTCACGGAAAAAATTTTTACTCCGTGGAGCTGGTATGGGCAAAAAGTTGGTCCTCAGGGGCTGGAAGTCACGGAAGGCACCTTCTCTTGATGATTGGGTTGAGGGGATGTCTGCCCTTGCATCCATGGAAAGGGTGGTTTACAAGCGGCAAGGGAAGTTGAGGTTGTACGGAAAGGTGTGGGATGACTTTCTGAGTATTTACTGATTTATTGCAAGTTATGTATATATAATATTCATTTATTCTGTGTATTCTGGCTGAGTATTTTTGTTCTGATTGCTCTGATTGTTTGATTATTTATGTGTAAACTTTATAAATAAACAAATAAAAAAAAAAAAAAAAAAAAAGATGTAGATGTGGACTTGATGGGCATATGGGTTATGAACTCAGGTGATAAGTAAGGGGGGGTTGTTGTTGTGGAATGGAATATGGAATGTGGCTGGGTGGAACTTGGAATGTGTGGAAGCTCACGCTATGGGGAACAGGAAGGACTGTGGGCGGTTGGAGATTAGTAATAAAAAATGACAGACAGAAATACAGCCTCAGCGTTATTATTTAATGACACTGATGAATTACTGTTATGCAAGCTGATATAGAACAGTATTTAACCTCTCGATGTACTCTACAAATTCTAACAGTCATGTTAATTTGAAAAAATATTTCAAAGTAGTACTTAAAATGTGGCTAGTTTACAACCGAACATTAAGGGTCAGTGTTTCATGTCATTTAGACACTTGGTTTAGTGTTTAAGAATGTAGTTTTTGCTCTCTTAATGGAATTTCAAACATGTATTCCCTCCCCAACTTCGCTTCCCTCTGTCGACATGGATTTTCACTTAATTTCACCCTCATTTCATTAGACAATTTTCATGCCATGTCGCTGGAATTATCCAGCACACACCTGTGCCTGCCTGATGCGTTGCTATTTAGCAGTGTTATTTCAGCTAGCTCTGCTCCTTACACTTGCTTTACTCTCAACTCTCCTTTTCAGAGTTTTATTTTTGTCGAAACAAGCTTCTCCAGACTCTGGCTCCCTATCTTTTATTACAGACCGAGTTTTTAAGCACACAATAGTTTCAAGGCCTTCGGCCTTAGCAAATACGTTGTTACAGCATAAGCGTTGTGCTGTGCCGCCAACACTTTCCTTAGTAGACTTTAGCGTGCATTAAGGAAGTCAGCGTAAGAACTGCTGTGCCACCAAGCCTTTCAATGGCACACCGTGTGCATATAGGAAGTCACATGTCACAGTGTAAGCATTGTCCTGTGCTGCCCAACCATTCCTTGGTTGACAAAGCGTGCCCCAAGGAAGTCACAGGTCATAGCATAAGCATTGGGCTGTGCCGCTTAACCTTTCGCTGATAGCATTAGCGTGCATTAAGGTAGCCACAGGTCCCTTTGTAAGTGTTGTGCTGTGCTAGCATTTCCATAGTAGAATTAGGGGTACCTAATGGACCACTTGCACTCGTATTGTTGCTGTGGTAGATGGCTAGATTCCTTTCCTCAATCATTTTAGTTTCCAAGGGGGTGTTGGATGAGTGCTCCATGCCCTGCATCTCTGCATGGAGTTCAGAAGTCCTCTCCTTCCTCTTGTAATGATATATTGGGAGATCAAGCTCAACCCAGGGAGTTCCTTCCTGCCCAATTAAACAAGACCACAATAGATCATTTATTTAGGATTCAACACGCCCTATCTATGACTCATTTAGAGCCATGTAGATCCCTCCGCCTGTGCTAACAATGAGCCAAGAACCAGACAAGGGTATAGGCAGAATATATATTTAATTATATTTTAGGCTCAATGAGGTTTGGTTTAGGTGACACACGCCATCTTCTTTGTGTGGCACAAAACAAAGCTTTAACACACAATTACTTTCTTTTTCGTAATGCACAAGCAAATATTACTTGACCAGAATTTTGCTTAAAAGTAAACACAGGTTTGAATTTAAAACAAGTTACACATCAAACGTTTAGTCTTTGATACATGAGGTCTCACTTTTGGAGAGCACTTCTTCCCCAGCAAGCCTCAGTGATATGCAACTATGCAATGCCCATCTGTTTGTAGGCCAGGTCTAGGGAGTGGGGACAGCTTAGGAATTGTATTTGGGGCCAAGGGCCCCCCTTTGTTGAAATACAATGTTTAAGGAGTGGTGACAATTGGCAATTGCGTTTTGTGGCAACACATTGTTTGGTTTTAAAGGCAAGGTTTGGGAATGGTGACAATCACAAATTTCATTTGGTGGCCAGGACACCCCAATTACTTTCAGTGTCTATAACATAATTCCTGTTAGGAGACAAAGTGGATGTTTCAAACTCTTCCATGCTTCTCCTCTCGTCAATCTATTTGGGAGTTAATTCAATTAATATTACAGACAAATGTGCTAAGTGTCTACACAATTTGTCTCTGAACCACTTTGAATGGATGATATTAGGGCTGGCAGATTCCCCACACACTTGGTTGTAAATGGATCAGTTCTACTGACATGGGACCTCTGTTTTGGGGGCTCAGGAAAGTCAGCCAGGGTCCTCTGGACAGCTCAGCATCTGGTCACTTCAGTCAGAGATCGACACCATCTTTCCTCCCAGATTGGGCTTCTCCTTAAGGATTAGGGTCTAATCAGCTGTTGGCTTCCCTCAGTTTAAGGCCTCTCCACCCAAGATAATTTTAGGAAGCTCTGCTTTTTTAAAATCCTTTTCTGTCTTTCCGGGTCTCCCCAGTTCTTTCCGGTTCTCCCCCTTTCCCTTTTTGCAAGACCTTTTCACTAAGGCCCCACCATGAAAGAGTAATATTAGCTGGTGCCAATTTATGATCTCGCAACCAGCATTGAACAGTTACATTTTTCTCCACCCCCAAAATCCAACCCCTCTCTAAGGATTAGTTTAGGAGTTCAGACCAGAAATATTGCAACTTCCCTGCGAGATTCACATTTTCTTTCATGTCCAGTTTTACCCTCCAAAAAGTCCAACGTGGCTAAACTTTACATTGTACAAATAACTATGACAAGCTATATAGATTCCGCCTCACCTAATCATGGCGCATTTGATTAAACGACAGCCGCATTTACACGATGTTGCATGCACAATCTGAAGTTTTTCCTCAATTACCTGAAAACGATACCAGTGATTATGATCAAACTTTACCACCAGTTATGTGATACACTTAGCCAGCATTGTCCAGGTTTCAGCTTTTTCCCACTTTCTGGTAAACTGTGATCAATTTTTAGCTCGGTACCGGCGTTCCAAAATTTGGATTTTTATGCAAATTATCCCCACAGAATCACCTTGAAATAATCTTTACTATGACACGTGGGTGTCCTTTTCAGCCCTTAAGATGATTGGGACAATCACTTCTTGGCAACATTTTTCCTTTTTGCGAAATGCACATGCCTCTGGACATTGTGGTTTAAGTCCCTTGATTTGCACACAGCATTGGGTTTTCACTGGGGACTAAAAGTCAAGCACTGTATTTCATTGGGTCATTTAAATTGCACAGCCTCAATTTCTTTCTGCAATCTGGATTTGACTTTTCAGCATACTGTGTGTTTCACTGCAGAAATACCAGTATTTGGATTTCCTATGCACATTTAGCAGTATTGAGGTTTTAAGGCAGGCTGTCCAAAGTACTCAAATCTATTTTAATTGGGACACCTTTGTCAAACTTTACCAAGGTTAATAAATATCCCATCTGTTGTGGTTGAGTGCGTGGGTGCCACTTACAAAAAGCTCTACAAATAAGTATATGGAAACCGTCACCTTGAATGATACACTGAAAATGGTGCTGGGTTATCTTACATATGAATTATTTTCGCTATTTACCTTCTTGTGGGATAAAAATAATGGCGGGGTAGTGGCACAGGTCGCCCCAGTCAGGCGAAGAGAAAGGGCCACAAAAAAGAACAGCAGAGCAGCAAGTGAGATTGGGCCGAAAGCAGAAGAAACAGCAGCCAGAATGGTGAACCAAGAAAATAACGGCAGAGTAAAAGGACCCCATATCCTGAAAACTCCTCTGAATATATGTGCGAATAACAATGTTCTGTGGATGTTGCTAGGCCAGATTAAACATTCACGTTTTCAATTTCATTATATTCCTTAGAGCAGCGTTGGTTATTGGGACAGATTTTGTCAGATCCTACAAAAAAGGTCTCCCTTCGTCTCGGATTCTGGAAAACTAGCTGTGCACATTAATGTAACCAATCTGCTTTTGTTAACACCAGGAACCAAACTCAGATCACTAGGACTAAGAGTGACTCTACCACTAAACTACAGGAAATATTCCTGTCAGACTTGCACTCTGCAGAAAATATTCAGGAACAGCTTTGTACATTTAAAAGATGTGCACCTTTTGTAATTTGCTTGCCACATTACAGGAGACTCCTCCTTTCTTGAATAATGTATTAATTAATCAAATTAAATGTAAATGTTTATTTATGGGGGATGGTGGGGTGCTGAGAAAAATCTTGTGTGCCCCCTCAACTTGCACGTCTCCCATGGTTAGTGGGACCCAGCCATACAGAAAAGGGGTGTATGGGGAACTTTTACTCCTAAAAAGAAGAAAATACTCCCAAAAAATAAAAATAGGGAGTTAAAATACTTACAACAAAAAATAGGAAACAGGCACGTAGAACCATGCATGCCCCTGGCTTTCACCCACACAGCTCCATAGATATATTTGGATCAGTATTAAACATAATCCCACAAGAAGAAACTACTATTATAACTGCTGCTAGAAAGACGTAAACATCTATCTTTTAATGTGAATGAATAACTAGCTGCAAAGAAATAATTATTACAAAAACATTTCCGTTGTCCAGTTAAAACATTTTTACTCACTTGTATAATACTGCCTTTGGGAACTGGATGTACATTTTGACTCCCTAAAAAATAATTTTATTCCCAACTTTGAAAAATAGGGAGTAAAATCCTTCCACTTCCAAATCTTATCTGAAGCACTGGTGGGATCCCAGGGCTAATCATTTCAATTTCCAGCACTGCCTTAGAGCTAATTTTCCACCGCTCCTGAAATATAAAATTGCATAACTCATTTAGAACTAACAAAAGCCTGCAGTTATGCCAAAGCAAAATGTGTCAAGCAGTTACTGTAAAGCCGTGAAATGTTATTTTTCATATGCTTCAGTGAATAGACCCAGCATGGATTCAGGCTATGGGACCTTTACTTTAGTCAGCGAAGCAGAACACTTACGCTAAGTAAACAGCGCTTCCTGTGGGCAAAGGCTGCAAGATGGCGTCCACTTCCTGTCTGATCAATATGCCACAGGCGTGTGTTGGCATTTCCATTGAACCAGTGCTCGGTCGGTGCAACATGCGATTAAATGTAGCTGCCTGCTCCACTGACACTTTCATGTAGGAACTGGCCCTCAGCAACGCAGAGGATGCGTGAAACCTGAGCAGCGATTATCAGGCCAGATACAGCAGCTCTGCAAAGCACTAGGGAAAGAACACTTTGAAAGACATTGAGTGAACAAAGTGGGCAAAGATGTACGTTAGACTGAAAAGTCCTTAAGACTGGGGAAGCTGACAGAGAAGAGGATGCGCTGTTGCTCCTGAAGACAGGCCGAGCCGGTACACGATTCTGTCTGCAGGTGGCAAAGACCCACAGCCAGGCATCTGCAGAGTAAAGTGCAGGAGACTCTGTTGTGTACATTCAAAATGTGCATTTTGTTTGTGAATAACATGGGGGCAGCTTGCAGAAATACGGATGTTAAAATCTGTCACTCAGAAAATAATGGGCCTCATTATGAGTATGCCGGTCAGTTAACAATGGTGCCGGTAAGCTACCTGCACTGTTGTTACCAGACCGGCACACTCCGAGTTCTGCGGGCGGGTGCCTTTCCGCCTGTCAGGTTTAACCTGGCAGGCGGAACGGCACTCGCTCGCAGACTTTGACGGATGCACCGGCACATGGAGTTCATGGGAATGGGGAGTCATTTTTCCCGGCGCCTGGCTATGGGGAATTACCGGGACCGCCGGGGCTGTAATGAGGCCCGATGTGTGTTGCACCAGAGCACCCTCTCTGAGACTGGGCGATCTGCTGCATCCCACCGTTTCCTCCCCTGATTCCTTAAAGATCCCTTGCAACCAAACTTCCCGCTTAACCCTCCCCTGTTGGCTCCCGGGACCTTTGGTTTCTGCGTTTCCCTCACTGTGTTCTCCCCCTATGATTGTAACGTGCTCCATTGCTTCCCGAAGCTGTGTCAGTGCTCAAACAAATACCCTAATAGTGATGGCAAAATATCACTTTAAAAAAATGACAAAAATGTACTGTGTGCCCGCCTCATAATCTTATCACTTTGGCTGCGTGCTCAGTGCACTGCAAGCATCCAGTAAAAAAGACCACTTTACATTATATTCCCTCAGTCCTCCCCTGGTCTTCAGGCAGGTCATGAAACCCCTTCAAAAGCCATTGCAATAAGTGGACAACAACCAGTGGCAAGCACGCCCACCCTCAGCAATACACAACTTCCTAGGCCTGATGACTGCCCTCCAGTCAGGAGTCAAGAGGTTTATGATCTCAAAACCAGGTCTCAGTGAGGCACAAGCTCATGTGTTTTCTGCTGCACGTTTACGGGCACAGGTCAGGGTTGGGGCATCAGATCAAACAGCGGGGCGTTTCAATAGAGCACGTTTAAAACCGTGTGCAGAATATGCTTCCAATGCCTCAAAAATAATTACATAAGCACGATGAAGTGGGCATTTGCCATTCTCCTAAAATGAAAGCTTGGGAGAAGCAGTAAATCAATAGGCAGCGAGTTCAATAAAACGGTGGAGACTATTGCTAATAAAGGCAGGAGATCGAAGCTTATCTGGAAATAGCGTTTTTTCAGCGAATGACAGTTCTTCTGAGCCGACAGCGAGCACCTGCTGAAATAATCTGTTCAGAAAGAAGGTAAGGTGACTGCCAAAAATTTAGAGCTTTAAATTGGCCATCCCAACTAGGATGGGTCAGCACACAACGAAGTGGGTGCAATCGGAGCAGGCTTGCTGGCACCACCACTCAACGGTGCAGCAAAATAAAAAAAAGCCATGTACAGAAAGGACAGAGAATGTTCTCCATGGCGGGCCTGAGGTCTGCAGGCACTCCTGTGATTTTGGACTGCAACTCCCACAAGCTCTCACCATTAACTATGCTTGCTCACGCTGATGGGAGTTGTAGTCCAAATGATATGAGCCAAAGGCTGCAGAACCCCTTCCCATAAACGAACCTCTGTTACATTTTGTAGACTCCTCTATTGGTAACAGGGCCACCTTTGCTGCTTTTTGAGGCAATCCAAAATATCACCATTGCCGGCGCCCCATGAGCCTTCCTAGTAATGCCATGGCCCAGAAATGTCACTGTATACAGATTTTTTGTATATATAAGTTCAGCTCACAAGGTAAAGCACACCAGAGCGAGAGTGTGTATCAACAGCCCGCACGTCAACTGCGACACCTGGAGGCAATCCTAGCTTTTAAGTCAACAAAACCTAGCATGTTGCGTCTTGGGGGCAATATTTAGAAAGGTAAAAGGAAAGTGCATGCCTCAGAATGAACACTGGCACTAGCTGAAGCTAGGGCCCGCTGAACGGATGCCACGTCACATGGGGCCCATTTGGCAGCTACGTATATTGCCTTTTTTTCTGAAAAAGCAGACAATCGCTACTCTCTCTCTCTAGAGTAGAGAATCAACAAGTGACAGTTTACTGAAAGGAGATTCCAGGACATCATTTTGTAAAGTTATCAAAAATATTGATTTACGTTGATACAAAATCATAAGATCCAAAACAATCATCAATTAATCTAGTGAGCGACAATTCAATATAGATAAAATCACAACTGTGACCAAACCAAAAAAGAAGAGGAAAGGGGACGGCTCATTCACACCCATCCAACAATCTATCCTAATGCACTCATCAATATATATAGTTCAACAGTCAAATGTACACAATACACCAAATAAACATACATATACAAAGCAGTTCATCTTAATGGCGAATCATTTGGTCAGGAAAAACTTGATGAAAGTATGACATCATTGGCAGCACTTAATGTTGTCCTCCAATCTTTCATAAGAATATGACATCAGTGCCATTCATGTAAAAACAAATACGAATATGCTCAGACATCAAACATTATCTTGAAAATAGCGGGAAATGTTTATTTCCCCAGGGTGCCAAAGCAATGTTGGCCACGAAAGAAGGGGCCTTGAAGATGTTGGATTTAAGTGATCGGCCGTTGTCCAAACATGTGGAGAGCCAGAGGGAAAGGAGCCACACAAAGCAGAGCCAAAATATAGCAACAACTAAAAAAAAAAAACAAAGAATATGAAACAGGGTCCAAATCCCCCCAAATAGGGGATTCCGCAAATTCCTCAGGAAGATGTGGAAAGCGGCAAATATAAGAACGAGGACACAGACAGAAGGTGTAATAAACTCTCAAGAGACAGCGCTTGTGTAAGGGCAAGGAAAATCACATGGTCTGAGGGAGCAGCTTGAGGAGTCTCCTGTAGTATGTCGACCAAAAACAAAGCTCTGAGAAAAAAAAAAAACAAGCAAGGTCTCAGAGACCAGGATGCGTAACGAAGAAAATGAAGATGAGAGGATTCCACGGATACTGAAGAGCGCGCAAATAGATAGGACCTTATTAAGAACCACAAGTAAGAGCCTGCCTCCAATTGATAGCTCAACGAAGTATCCTGCAACAGCATGGAAGGGGGTAGGAACAGGTTCTAGATGTAGAGACTATCAGAGTAAGAAGAATGGAATGGGAATGAATCAGTTGCTAAGTATGTATCCTATCATTTTTTCATTGGTATTCGAGGAGCATAAGAATATCCCTTTGAATAGAGGAAGCATTTTAGCATTGGTTGCCTCCTTGCCTTCATAAAAGAAGATCTCCTCTGCAGATTTGAATTTTGTACATATGTTTGATCGTGCTCAACTGGCAAAATGTGAGGTACATTTCTCATCAAAATTGGTGGAAACTATGGTAAATGAATGTCAGGAAGAACTAATGCTGAATGGCTTTGAGACCTATTATGCTAAACACAAAGGGACAGAGTAGCAGGGTATGGGACGCATCAACCATAAAAGTTATATGTTCCTGTGATCCCGACCAATGCAGGCAAAACAACCAGGATGGAGACAGGTCTAGTTGGGGGTGGCTTGCCAACTCACTCCCTGCTTGTGCAAAGAAACGTCCCAGATTCTAGTGAAAACAGACTTGTAATAGGAAGCTGGAATACAATGGGTCATAATTCTATTCTGAATGCAGACATTACTAAATGGTTCCATCGCACAGAAATAATCATCCTTCAAGAAACAAGGCTCAGAAAAAACTATTTGATAGTTACAGATTAATGCTAAGAATGCAAAAAAAAAAAAAATAAATAAAGGCACCATAGGTTGTCTTGTAGGAAGCCTGATAACGCCCGTAAAATCTCAGAATTTACGAACAATCCAGCATGTTAAAATTTGCTATGATGGTCTACTAGTAATCAGCATGAGGGATGAGACAGATGGCCAAGTATCCACTACCCTTATAGTCCATATCTATTTTAATACTATGGGTGGAGACTTCGTGAAGTTAACAAATGAGATGGAGAACATCTTAATAGGTTGACAAAATAAGGGGGCGATAGTATCATGGGAGGGGATTTTGATTGCAAATTTAAGGTGATCACAGCTGAATTTGAAGACCTGCAAGGGATTGAATTGGGTGGGGTGAAGATGTCCACCTTGAGAAGGGCTAATAGTGGACGCGAGTGGTCGCAATTTATGTGCCGATAGGAGTTTATACAGTCTAATCTGTTGGGAAACAATAGTCTATAGGATGTCCTGATTTGGTTAATGGCACGACGTCTTCAACCATAGATTATATTTTTACAAAAAATATTTAACCTCGGAGGATAAAAGACCTACAAATAGTGAAAAATAACTTAAGCGACCACTGGATCCTTCTAGTGCCCCTTGTCACACAACACTCATGGGTAAGTACGGACTCCTGGGGCAGGAGAGATTTGGTAGTGTTAGGACCAAAAGGAAGATTGGTGCAGCATAGTCGTGTATATTGGGAAAATACATTTGAGGCTGGCAAGATGGTGGTACGCCTTACCCATGGGAGAAAGAAGAGGGATCGCTACCCCAGACTCATTGCCAACATTAATAGGAAAATTGGGTAATGTAAGAAACAAACCTTGTCAATCCCTTTCAAAATCATGACTGGATGGTAAAAGGCATGTCAATGATCGAGAGGTTGTCAAGGGAAGAGGTCTGTTGCGAGCAGAAATAAGGTTAGTAAAGAAGAACATCTAATAAAGCGAAGACCTGAAAGGGGCAGAAGTAAAATCCTTAAAGCCCAAGTTTAGAGTATGGCTGAGACATCGGAATATACAGAAATATATACACAAAAAAAATTCTAGATAACTAGAATATACACAAAGCAATGAAGTTAAACTATATGTGAAAAATGTCCATCAAACAAATATAGAGAATAGTATTTGAAATTTAGAGTTAATTGCCTACCAACGTTGGAAGGCATAGGCCCCAAATTAGAGATCAGAGTAATTACGAAAATTGTAGATTGTGTGGAGAAGAGTGCAAATCGTTAAAACATCTGGTACTGTACTGTTCGGAGATGATGACTGAAAGGATTGCCCACTTCAGTCCCTTTATAAACTCAACTTCTGCTATAATATCCTCAGAGCCCTGGCATAGGCTAATGACGACCTCCGAACTGTCCCTTATGTTGGCACTAGTTACATTTTTGATAACTAGCTTTGGTAATATCAAACCATAATGGGTCGGGCACAACTAGAGCTGCTAAATGGTACTTAACCAAAATACATTATTTCCATTTATATTGGTGATTTGCTGTTTAGTTGGAATGGCCTAGCATATACAATTACTGCTGTGATGTGTAAATGTGAACATGTAAACAAATGTAGGAGTGGTGTGGAAGCATAGAATTTTTTTTTCCAACCTTTTAAATGTTTTTTTTATGTGATTCGTTTATGAGAAGATGTTATTTTGAGTTAATGTAAAAGTACTTTGTGTACTAAACAAGTTAAATTAAACATTTTAAAACAAAAAGGTAAGATTTGTTTCATGACTATCGTCATATGGATACCACCCAGGTCACTCCTTAAATGTATCTACACCGGGGTTCATAAGCAAGACCCCAAGGTGAGAGCTCCTATTTCAAATGGCATATAAGTTTTGCTTTACTACATATGTCCACAGAAAGTATTTTAAAAAAATTTCTAGAAGTGTTTTTTTTGCAATTCAATTTGCTTTGAAGATACTGTAAACACGTTGTTTGAAGTATTTTAAATGGAGAGCAGTAACTATTTACATGGAAGAAGCAGGCGTTGGGACTGATCATTTAATACTCTGCTCTGGAGGTGGTTGCCGCTCTTCCATCCCTAGTGGCCACGTCTTTCATTTTTATGGCTCGAGACACTCATGAGGGACCCGCTACATAGGTTGCCACTTGCGTAGACATAGCCAGTTAAATGACACTTGTGGGTACTGGAAAGCACACAACTATTTGGGAGACGGGTGTGTGAAATGGACAATGCCCATGCCAACCCTATTTCCCCAGGCAGAAGTACACTTCAGTGTGTGAGTTACTCACACCTCTCCTCTTAATTTTATTTAGTGGCATTGCCAAGAGCAGCACTACTATTTTCATGGCTCAGGATACCTTTCAGTGTAGCTTATCTTCACTCTTACCCAGTTTTATTAGGTGGAGGGAGCGCCTACATTTTCCAATACTATTTCTAAGGGTGAAGGTTCCTACTGATCTCGGAAGCTAAGCAGTGTTGGGCCTCGTTAGTACCAGGATGGGAGACCGCCTGGTACTAACGAGGGAAAACCAGGTCTTGTAGGCTAAAAACACCCAACAAAAAAAGGTTCCCACTTAAAAAAATGTATAGTATCCTACAACACATTTAGAGGCCCTCTGCTTCTGGGTCGATTTACAATGCTTGAGTCTATTAGTATAATGGGCAAATTACCATATTGTAGCTACACAAGGCCTGAATTGATAAAGGCCACTGCCAACCCTTCACTTGTTCTCCCTACAGAACAGTTGACTTGTTTGAATATTTTTGTATAGCACTCCGGACACTTTCGCAAATGCTTTTAAGCGCCTTCCCCTGATGCAGCATATCCGTTCTGCCAATAACCATAGCCTTGAGCTGGTTATGGCCTTCGTGGACCAGGAACAGCAGTTGACAGGCGCATTTCAACCCTTTGTGGAATCTCAGCAAGTCGTTCTCAAGCCTGCAGAGAATGTGTGTGCAGTTTGAGGGGGGGGGGGGGAGTATTGTGAATGGAGAGATTTGCTGCTTCTCGTTAGCAAGTTTAGTGGTTAGTTGATTCAAGAGGCCCTACTTTCGGCGCCACACTGAACTGCAAGGGTGAACAACTTTTACAAAACTGGCCAGGTGTGTTTTTATGCAGTACCTTTTAAGCTAGGCGCAATCTCTTTCTACGGATGATAACCAGACAAAGGCCATAAGAACTGGAGTGATACACTCAGCTGGTAAGAGTACGCAAATGGTTTGTGCTGTTTTACGGGCTTTGTATGTTTGTCAACAGTCTTAGTTTGCAGGGGTTTTGTGTACACAGCATTGCAGTAGTATAGCCTGGATGTTGGGGCTGTAAGAATCATCGTAATACTGTGGGGTAGTGTGAGTAAACAGAAGAACCATCTCTGTAGCCTTGAGAGGTACTGGAAGACATTTTTGGTAACCAAGTTAACTTGGACTGCGAGGGTAAGAGTGGAGTCAAATGTTATGCCCAAATGACCCACTGTGGGCATGGGCCAATTGACGTCAGGGAGAGTAGCGTCGTAAGTGTCCAGAATTAGGATTTCTGTTTTAACGCCCATGTAAATTCTTGTATGGACAATGCGTGCACGCTAAGCGATTCTGCGTTTGCTCGTTTATACGGATACACCTTACCGCATAGAAGAGAGAGAGCAAGTAAGGGCACCGAACGGGAGGACCAATCACTGGGGTAAGAGGGGAGCTGGAGGCTGAACCAACTCTCCAAAGGGAAGGAGAGATGGGGGCCGGCAGACTCCTCCAGCAGGGGTAAACAATGTGGAGCTGCACGCTACTAACTAGGCATGCAACGTCACACACACACTCACCTATCCACAAACACAGAGCACACTTTTTCTTACTCTCTAAGTGCCAAACAATGTTGCTAGGTCTGGAAAAGATCTGGGGATAGCTTACGGTACTGTTGGGACTCGGGGATAGCTAGCGTTGTAGCCCCTGAGCTTTTAGCCGGGGCTACAACCAAAAGACCTGTTGTATGTCACGCCCTCCTGGGAGCATGTTAGCTCCCAGGACTTGTGTAATGGTCACATGATGCTAACCATGTGACCAACCTAATAAATGGGACGAGCCGCTTCCGGCCCGTCAGTCGACCAAGAACTGACTCCTGTGTATGATTGTGTGCACCATGTTGGTGCCTCGCAGTATTCCGCAGGCCTGCCCACGTGGCCCGGCATCCAGACGGGGCCCCTGCTGGACAACACCATCCCTGTCTTTTGTGTGGTGTGATCACGGTTATGGTTGCAGGCCTGGCCTGGGTGCCTCCAGAGCCAAGGCTGCTGTAGGCTGGGTGTCCCCAGCACTGATATCCTGCTGCAGTGATCTGGAGTGTGCCGGGTGCTCACTGCTGGTTACATGCTGTGAGCACGCAGCTCCATGGTCTATGTCGGGTGGCCCGGACATCTGCGGTGGCCTGCTCCAGTGATCCAGGAGCGGACCGCCAACAATGGCGACGAAGGTTGGTCCAGGACAAGCTGCCTGGTGCCCACGACAATGAGGAGGCGGGTGCCCCAGGGCCCTGTGCGTTGTAATAGCATGGGACGCCTGGTTCCCGTGTGTGAGAAGGCGGCGCTGGCCGCGAAGAGGGAGGGAGAAGCAGAGTTGTCCGCCGGTGCTCTGGGTGCCCCATGGCTCTGTGCTTTGTTTGCATGGGCTGCCTGGTGCCAAAGAGGAGGAAGGCGGCGTCGGCCTTGTGTGCGGTGGAGGTGGCCGCCGAACAAAGAACAGCTGTGGCCCTGAGGCGGCCCTGACATGGAGCGGTGTGCCCATGAACGCGGGCCACGGCGGTGAGAGCAGGGTGTGAGGCCAGCTGGCCAGCACCGGCTCTGAAGAATGTGCCCGCCCACAGTTGGGAGGGGGGAAAAAACACAAAAAAAACAAAACCAGTGGGAACAAGGGGTGTGCCCCGCCAAGACTCGGGCCTGCCGGTGAAAAAAAAAAAAAATTAACAAAAGAGGGACAAAAAGGAGAATAGGAGCTGCACCTTCCCGAGAGGAGGGGGCATGGCTTGTGAACACCCGGCCCTGCGGCTGTGACATGAATAGGCATGGAGGTGGCCACGTGACGGAACTGGGCCCCCTCTGGATGAACCCACAGTGCCCAAGCGACCCAGGGCACCAGGGGGTAGAAACAAATAGGTTTAACAGCAAAACAGGGTCAGTGAACCGTGCACTGCATGTCATCCAACCCTCCATGAAGAAGGGAGACCATCCTATCATCAAGTGGGGCCAATGAACATAGAAGCCCCTCTCAGCCTGCCAGAGACTCTGCCCCAAGAGGAGTGCAAAGGGTAGCTGCTCCACAAGGAGTGCTCATTCTCCCTCAGTGCTAAATCAGAAGAGGGCCCCTACTGTGATCCTAGGCCCAGCAGCAGTGATGTCCAGTTTTAAAACAATGATGGGGGAGGGGAAAGAAAGAACACACGGGTGCGACAGTGCCGGCATGATGGAAGAGGATGGTAGTTGTAGGCTACAGGTGGGAGCAACATCATGCTGAGATACAGTGAAAGAAGTGTAGGGCTGCCCGTGCTCAACATATACGAGCAGGCCCATGCCAGTGTACCAAACATACGGTAAACACCTCAGAGCCAGGTGGCAGTGACCCCCAAAAGAAAGCAGAAGGTGTGGAGGAGGGTTGCACATCACACAAGTGCTTGTGCGCCCTATGACGGTGGTGGTGTCCGGCATCAGCCCCTGTGTGGAGGGGGGTAGTGACGTGAGTGGCCCGTCGTCCAACACCAGCACCCGGCTATCGTGCTGCTGCAGTATTCCTACCGCCATCGAGCAATTAGGCAGTGGTGGCCCCTGGTAACCCCAGGTGCGGGTTTGCCGGCCCTGAACTTTGCGCTGGCCCGTCATCGGAACACCAGCATCCTCCCACAGCCTTTGCCCCACCAGCTAAGGACTAGGCTGATGTGGCCCCTGGTGCCCCCAGGCGCGGCTTTACCGGCTCTTGAACTCCAAACTGTCCTGAAGAGATCTCAATGGAAGTCGGACTGGTATCCTGCAGACCTGCAAGTGATTAAAGTGTACCCAGGAGTCATACACATCAAGGCAGGGAGCCCGCAGACCTAAACTGGATCCGCCCAAATATTGTGTGAAGCTGCGTTCCTGCGCTTGTGGGTTTTTTCCAGGTGCGAGCGATGGTGGGTCCGTGGGGCAAGATCCACTCAACCAGGTTAATAAAGGGTGTGCTTGCGTGTAGAGCTTCCAATGTTTCACCAGTAGCTCACCAACCCTGACTGTCACCCTGCAGTGACCTGGGCCCCCAAGTGTGTGGAGGTTAGTTGCAGTTATAGTCTTATTATTATTGTGTGTATCTTGTGTTTCGTGGTGTGAGGTTATGTTGTTTGATCATAATGAAAAAGGAGGAGTGTTGTATGTCAACCCTCTTGGGAGCATGGTAGCTCCCAGGACTTGTGTAATGGTCACATGGTGCTAACCATGTGACCAACCTAATAAATGGGACGAGCCGCTTCCGGCTCGTCAGTCAACCAAGAACTGACTCCTGTGTATGATTGTGTGCACCATGTTGGTGCCTCGCAGCATGCCCTGCCCATGTGGACTGACAGCCGGACGGTGCCCCTGTTGGGCAACACCGTCCCCTGTCTTTTATGTGCCGTGTGATCACAGCTATGGGTGCAGCCCCCGCCTGGGTGCCCCCAGACCCGAGGCTGCTTTAAGCTGGGTGCCCCCAGCACTGATGTCCTGCTACAGTGATCTGGAGCGTGCCGGGTGCTCCCTGCTGGGTACATGCTGCAGAGTGGGTCGCCAACAAGACCAGGAGCTATAGCCCCCCTCAGCAACGCCCATTAGCCAATGGCTATCACCAAGTGCACATTTTAAGGCCTCCTATCAGTCATATGTTCTGAAGACGTTAAAGGTTCTGTTGAACTGCTCTGCAGCTCCCTTTTCGAAGGGGAATATTGTGAACACGTCGGTAGCATAACCTGTTCCTTTGAACAAACACCACAAGCCCTCCCCTCGTTATGGGTTGAAAGATGGTTTGCCCTTCAAGCTCCGAGAGGCTTTTCTGGGCAGTACTAACAAGCTACACAAAGTGCACACCGAGGGAAAAAAATAAATTGAATACAGTAGACGGAAGAAAATCCCCATGTCAGCAACAAATAAGCTGATCAAAGGTTTCGATTTTTAGCTGGTACATTGTTTTCTCACTAAATTTTGACAAATGACACAGGCCTGGGTGGCTTTTTCTCAAGCGCGTGACCTTGCGCTAGACGAGGTACGAAGGCCCCTTACTGTAGAGAGAAACCGTCCACCTTGAACATATTCGCACTAAACGCTGCAAGCTTAACCTGAGCGAGTAACCGTTAAAGTGTTTGAGGGGACGAGTGAAAAATAACATTATACACTTATTCCATATAATGGCTATAAGAAGCGGTCTTGACTACATGAATGCTTTACGTGGGGTATCTAGGGCCGGATGTTTTGTTGAACACTTCAATCCGAAACAGCTTATTTGGGTTTTCTTTCTCATAGTGTGAATTGCACTTGAAGAAGGGGATTTTATCCCAGAAACGTGTCGAGCACGAATTTCGCTCTCTGGCCTTTTCAGGGATGAAAATTGACTAAACATGTTTTGAATATTACAGCATCTGATTTGTGCATTAAATATTCTGTGATCTATTTATGTAGAATACCAGTTAACATTTTGAATGTTTTCAGTATTTAGGTGTGAAAGGGACGGGAGGGTCCATAGACTGGATTCTTATCTCTCATTGTTTGTATCACGATCTTGTGTCAGGGTTGGTATTCCGCCCCTGTACCAAATTGGATATAACCTTCTTTGAAGCATAATATTTATTGTAATTTGAGTGGGTGTGCACTGAGGACTTACTTTACTGGAGTGGCTCCCTTTCCCAGGCCTTCTTGCACTTTACTGCTAGTCCCAGCACTATCACTGACATGAGGAAGATTTCCTCTAATGGTAAGTTCACTCACACTTTCTTTAAAGTTAGGGGACTTGTGCCTGCCCCAGTTTCCCCATGTGGCATTAATTGGTCACCAAGGCACTCTTGTGCCCCCACCAGTCAGCCAACTCTCTCCTGTACCTTCTGGGATCTTCCCACCAGGCTCGAGGCTCTCCCTGGGTCTTCACTTGCCATGTCTTGGCCTTCAGTGGCTTCCCGAGGCTTCTGGTTTTGCTGCGGCGGCTCCCCTGCCTTTGGATCCTTGCAGCATCAGCACCTGTCACAGACCGCGCAGTTCACCTCCTCCTAGAGGCCCTGCTACTGCCTCGCCATCTTCTTGCATGGTCCTATGTAGGACCCACTAGAGACGCGTCTCCTCCTCTGACAGTGTCCCGGTCTCCAGCCTTTTGAAATTCCTGCACCGAACAGCTTCCACGAACGCTGTTGCTCCGGGCACGGCGTGACATGGTGTCAAGTCCTTTTTTTGGTTTTTAAAGTCTGTAAAAGTGTTTTTTCCTGGAAAGCTAGAACGCGCTTCAGAATTCATGGAAGTGTTCTTTCTGCATCCACGCATCCTCTTCATAGCAGTACTTTTCCCGGGTATTCTTCTTCATCACAGTACTGGAGTTAGTCAATGGTATAGCAAATGGAAGCGCTAGCAAGTGGAGGTTGTTTAAAAAGGTGGTAAAGGGCTTGGAAAGGTTAGGTACGGGATGCTGGGCCCAAGTCTACCACAGAGTTCATCCGTCTCCTGTTCGTTGTCCTCCTCTGGGGGAAAATGGGCAAGTCCCTCCCTGTGAGATCCTCCCGCATTATACCAGCCCTAAGGGGAAAATCGGGTAACAGCCTCAGCTCCCTGACTTCATGGAAAGGGGTTCCCCCTCAGGGAGAAGTTACGACACCTGATGAATCATCAGAGTATGGATCCATACATCTAAGAAGTCCCCATAACATGTACACCAAATATAACAAAAATATGCAAGTATTTAAGAGAATAGCACAGTCACATGCAGGAGAATCAGCATAACCACTTCCCGCTAGAAGGTATCTTCCATATTGACCAGGTAGTCAATTTTAAACACACAATAGAATCAGAAAGACAGAACACCTCCAAAATTAGTGGATTGAAAGATTTGAATGCTAAACTAAGGGGAATCTTATAAAAAAAAATGAGAAATAAGAGGCAATCAGGGGAAAGAACAGGGCCACCACCCGCCATTTTGTATCCTCCATTGGTAAAAGATATCCAGGGTGGGGACAGAGCAGCGGATATAATGGAGTTCTTTACTAGTTTACAGGCTGCTACCAGACATAACAAGTGCACAGATGGTGCAACGGCTCCACCCTTGACTGTCACTACACCGACTAGACAAGTTCAGGTATACGAGTGTTGCACTTTTAGTGCAAAAGGTCGGAATGTGGGAGCAGATGTGTATTCTATGGTAGTTTTCATTCCAGACACAGGATTAGTTTAATAAAATAATGTATGCTTGACTTGATTTCATAATTGGCTTTATAACCTTTTCTATTTTAAGTGAAGTGAACGGGCTAAATAATAATGACTTATTCATTCGCATATATTGGGTTTCTCTGTTGGCATTAATTTTCTCCAAGGGCATATTTGTTTTGTGTAATTGGAAAATGGAAGCTTCTTAGTAAGCCTTTTGTAAAAGGGATGTGAACTGGCTAAGGCCGAGGATTTGGGTAGAAACTGATGGAAAAGTACCATAACATGTAAAGAAGATAAGTGAACCTGATTGGCCAATCTGCAAGAGTTTTCTAGAAGAATTAAGGTCAGATGATCAACATGTAAGATATCTGTATCAACAATGGATTAATCTACCCACCTTTATGAACTGGACAAAATCTACACTCAAGTTGTAGAAGCTTCTTAGATGGTTGCGGTTATGTCCCCGGAGCCTGACCTACAAAAAGGTGGAGCTCTGGTGTGTGGGTCAGGTTGTTGCAGAATTGTTCTGGTACAGTAAACATGTAGCTCTGTTGATTATCTTGCAAGACAAAATATGTCTCTGTCTTTAGTTCCATGAGAAAATGATTTTGTGAGTCGTTTCTCCAATAGCAAAATATGATTACAAAATGTAAAAAATGTTAATCATTAATTTGTGTGTATTTGTACTCAAAAATAATATCTGGTATGCAGATAGTGTGTTCCCCATAATCCTTTTTATGCATTATGAAGTGCACAACGTTATACCCATCCAGACAATTAAGAGCATAAGGAAAATCTTGGAGATCATATGTATTTACACAGAAAATGAATCACAAATGTGACACTTTATGGCAAATGCATGAAGGAATTCATATTAACAGCATTGACTGAAGTTGGCTTCCTGGCATCCCTGCTGTTTCTTAAGCAGTTGGCAGCAATACTGCCCCTGCTTTTGCATGCTACATTTAAGGAGGAAGCCCTCCAAATGTCTCCTTGTGTGACTAGGATGTGGACACAATGTTGCGTTTGGAGCGTCTAGTTTGAGAACTCGTGTTTTAGTCTGAAAGAGCTTCAGCTCTCTCATAGACCTACCTACTGCAAGTTCATCTTTACATGGTCTGTGGCTTCAATGGGCTCCTCTGTGAAGCAGAGAGTGCTTCCGATTGGCCCACTGTATCTGGCCGGTCTGTTTGAAAGAATCACAACGCGCACAAAATACCTCACAAACCATACATCACTGCACTCTCCAACACACCCATTTAATACTCTAAAAACACACACACACTTAAAACAACCCAGACCTAATGGCTTTCCCAATGGTGGTGTACCTTATCACCATGCTATAACCACTTTCATTTATCGCAATGCTCTGATCCATTTTCTTGCGCAGGATGTGCTTTAGCTTAGTGTGCGACACTACACATTACTGTTGGCTGTTTATTTGAAAACATTTCAGAGCAAAGAAAAAGAATAAAGATAATAACCATGTCATGAATTTCGTTTCCCTGCTACCTATATTCATCTTCCAGCTCCCTTTCGTTTCTCCCTCATTTGCAATAGTTTTGAATGCACGCAATAGCCTTTATTCAGGGAGGTAACACTCAACACTCGAGAAAGAATAAAAAAAAAAATGCTTGTGCAATCTGCTGTCGGAATTTCTAAATGGAATCCATGTTGCTACCTACAAAGGCAAATAACGAGAAGAGACATGTGCAATCCAAATAAAAATAGATGTGGGTAAAAAGCGGCATTCTTCACTTTGATTCGTGGTCCAGGAACGCATGGGCGAGATCGTAGGTACGGGCGCAGAGGAGGAAGCAATCAGCAGAGAATCTTGCAAGTACAACTGCATGGGGTTCTCGGTGCTTCAAAGGTCTTTCAGCAGATTAGTCAAGAGTCACTTCCGGCAACTTAGATCTTAGCGCTTAGATGCTTTCAGTGCTCTGTTAAAGCAGTGCGAGTTGAAATTATTTATTTATTCGTTTGGATTTATAAAAGCGCTCACACAGCCCCACGGCATCGATGCGCCGTTACAGGGATATGTCTTAGTTAACCAAATTATAACCATGGCATAATTTTATAATACAGCTAGAAACACATGTTTGAATGGCACTATGTGTTCCGTTTTGGGAAAGGCTCAGAGAGTCTGCCTTGGTGCAGCCTCCAATCTCTCTGGATCCAAAACATCTTGCGCTCGGTGTTGCTGTTTGCTGCAGGGGCTCTGTGGTGCTGCATCGGCTCACATCGGTAGCCTTGGGCCAATAGGGACTTCCTGGATGTCTCGATTCACAGCCTCCCTGAAGGGATCCCATGGACACCCAAGGCTTGATCAAAGATGGCATTATGTTCAATGTTCCTGTGATCCAGCTAAACCCAAGGTCACAATTTGGTTTGCGTTTCTGGATGTAAGGGCCCAAGGCTCATATGAGCAGGAGCAGCATCTGGATTGCGTAGCTGGGATAGCAGTTGATGTTCTAAACAAAGTCAGAGGGCAGAAGGTAAGCAAAACAGGAAAACGGGGTAGGAGCTTCTAGCACTGGGAAGTCCATTTGAGGATTAACTATAGCTTGAGTAGGCTGTCTTTTATACCAATAAGGTACCAGGGAATACTGAGCAGTTGTGGAAGGGTACTGTTACTAGTGCTGTGCAGTCTCCAAGACCTCCTGTTAAAGGATGTACCGGTGCACATACGTGGCGAAGAATCACCGGCTGGAAACCAGAAAGCCGGCCCAGCCTTTGGCTGCCATCGTGGACTGGGTAACGCCAGGCTGTGGTGGTCCCCTGGGCTGGAGAAGGTCCTACGGCAATGCAGGACCTCACAGAATGCTTGGAGCTCTTCCCATAGGTCGCCAGCACCTGATCGGTAAGATTGTCTGGCTCTTCATGCCAGCATCAAGATGTGGCTGCAGCCGGAGAACAGGTCCCGTAGTAGACTGGCGTCAAACCCAAATACGTAGGAGCAAATCTTGGGCTTCCAAATTAAGTCTTTGTGTTTCAATGCATTGGGATACTATCTGTTGCGCTACATACCCCTTGCACAACAAACGCCTAATTTCCTCTGTTTATAAATAGCCCTCGCTAGTGCATTTTATACGTTTTCATTCTATAGGGACACAGTAACTTCTTGTATTTTTTTCACCTTCTCCAGTTAGCCATTTTTTTTTTTATGCTTGCAGCTGTTTTTTTCTGGAGCCTGCTCCAAGCATTTAGGAACCTTTGACACACAAGGCAGATTAGGACACATCTTCAAAGGCCAACACGCATTGGCAATGCCAACAGTTTACGCTTGTGTGGGCATGGGAAAGACACTTTCCAGGCACAGCCATAGTGGCATTAACTACTCATTGTTGTTAGCAAGTGCAAAATGGTGCGAGTACCTGGGTATCTAATAGTAGTGCCTGGCAAAAGTTTTAAAATTATGCACAAGCCAAAAATATTGACTTTGCCAATGCTCGTTTTAAACAGGACTTCAGTGAAGGACTCGCAGAGTGCTTTTAAAAAGCCTGACCTGCCCGTTGATCAGAGCTACACCATCAAAAAACCTCCAATGAGCACAACATTTAAAAATGGCGACCTAGCTATGGAGAAGATAGGTGCAAGTACAGCAAACTGTGCTGAAGGAGACGTTGCCATTCACACCCGGGCTCATGAACGTGAAGCACACCGACTGAGCCAGCAAAGCAGAGGAGGCCGCTGGGAAAGGAAGAGGAACGCTGAGTGCGAGCAAGAAGGACCTTGTAGACCCCAGGAGAAGTGCAGAAGCTCCTGGAGGGTCGGTAACTCGGCAAGGCAGCACACTTCAGCCTAGGCCGAGAAGGAGAGCTGGCATGTGACCGCAGAGCCTTGCCGGTGCTGGGATAGAATCTGCACACTCCAACCTGGAAGGTAGAGGAAGAGAACTATAACACAAAGGCACGAGCCACGTCGGAAATGCTGGAGAAGACCGGTGAGTCTGTCTAAAGTAGCTGGGGACACTGGGGCGTTCTGACAACCGTGCAAAGCAGGGATTGATTGGTACAAATTTCCTAATGCAGTCAAGGCAAAGTACAAATTCAACACCCAATAAGAATAATGTTTGATGCAGAAAATATACAAAAGGTAAAGTACAAAGGCAAAGAGTCTTTGAAAACCGCTAATGCGAGATTCAATTAGAAGACTGAATGCAGACAAGATAAAGTATAAAGGCAAACCCCAATGAAATACAGAAGCATGAGATGCCAACGTGGGCGAGAAGTTTGAAGAACACTGGAGCAAAATATGACCACAACCAGATATACCATGCAGCACATGGTATATGCTACTCTGGTATATCAAAGAACTGTAAAGTGCATAAGAGCGCTGGGAGGTGAATACCCCAGGCAGCTGAAGTTGAATCTAAGAACTGTGAAACACATAGGAAAACCTGGCAGGAGAGTACACCAGGCAGATGAACATTGTGTGAAGATTCTTGGCAGGGGTGTAAACCAGGTAATCATCAAAGATACAAGAACTCTTACAGAAAGATTGGTACATAACGTTTTGTTAAAACAGAACTTTTTGGTTGAACAACAGCTTTGTGAGTTCATTAAAGACACCAAGGAACTGTGAACTAAAGAGACATTTTAATAATCTAGGGCAATGGGACCACCATCCTCTGGGTCCAAGGGTCTTGACCTTTGGGAACATTTTTGTTGGAGTCATTTTTACACTTTTGGTCTTGAATACTTTTTCTAACATCAACTTAAAGATATTTCTTTGTTGTTTGTTTATATGTGTGAGGGTCAGGCAAGGTTGTTTTTTTGGACACAAGGACAGCTTTTCAATTACTGACATCCAGACACAGACAGATCTTCAGTTTTAGATTCTAGGTAGGGAAATTCCTTTTTTAGATTAGGAGTAGAGGGGTGTTTTTCCAAATCATTTTTATTTAATAAAAAAGTCTTTACTTGAGAAATCAACACCCTTGTGTCCATCTATCATTTCTGACCCATCACACTAGATATAGGGCGAAGCAGAGTGTACCTCTGGCTACAAAGATCACCACACAACACTGTTGATGCTAAAACTAGCATCTCATTTAACTTTCTTTCCTTTGATCTCTGCTTGTAATATCTTCCAAAAGTTCATAACATTTCACAGAGACTTATGAACATGCGACTTTCTCTCGCAGGACCACTCTGCTACTTTGTATCCTTTTCGTTTAACAATTGCTCTCTTCATTCGCATTTTATCGGCAGACGCGCAACCTTTAAATCACAGTCACTTTCCCTTTAACAACAACTGGACTTGTGTTGTGCTCGATAACTCACTGGTTGTGTTAAATGAATGTCTTTCATCTTATCCTCGCAGCTCAAGGCCGTTACCAGCGCCTCCTCTGCTACTCCCCAACTCTGATGTTCACCCTGGAGGGTCGCAGGTCGATTCCGGCACCATGAAGGTTTCTTTCCTCCGCTCGCTCGGCTTTGCCTTTCGAAAACTCAAAGCTTCCAGAAAGCTTGGAAATCTTGCCTAGCTTTCCCTTGATCATCGCAACTGTTGATCAGCCCGTTGGCCTTCCAACGCCCACAGCCTGCTTCGCATCAGCCTCGGAAGAGCTGTTCCTTCTCATACCCAGCCTCGCTCAAAGTGTGTCTGTGCGCACCACCTTTTATTTTCACAAGGAGACTTAATAAGTGGCAGGTCAATGCAAGTCACAGGAACAAGGCCAATGCAAGTCAGGGCAGGTAATCCTTTTGTCCTCATCTTCTTTGGTGCAGTACCTTTGTCAAGATAAGGTGGGGAGGAATTATAGGAGTTTTATTTTCCCTAAAATAAACAGGGATATGGGTTGGATGGGTAGTGGAAAAAGGGCATATCATGTCACACCATTGGGGGCATCTGCCCCTCTCCCTGAGAACCCCCCACTCCTACCCCCTACCCATGTGATTCTCCCTCGCTTGTCCACCCCCAGGGTTGGGATCCAAAACGGATTGCCTTTCTCTGGCCTCCTGAGTACGGGATTCCCAGAGATTAGGTTGTGAAATACCCTCTGAATTGGTGTTTGAAACTGAAGGGGCCTGGGCTTGGGAAAGGGAACCGCAAGAGGCCCTACAATTTTGATATTGAAGGAATTGAAACTTGGGGAAGGGAACCCCAATAACTTCAAAGAGGAACTGTGTTATATTTCTTTTGTTCTGTTGAACTTGGACATGTTGAAGCTTGGGGACGGGAATTCCAAAAAACTAAAGACATTGCAAGTATCTGAGAATACTGCAAGGGCCCCGTGGAGGAGGTCTTCCGAACAGCCCTTTTTGATTGAACTCATTTTTGTGACATTGACTAAACTACACCTGGTGAGAAGGCCACCTGAAACAACCTTGGTTTCCCATTTTCTGTTGAACCCCTTTCTTTCCTTTTTAAAGGCTTCCGAACACATTTTTGTTAAACCCCGAGTGCAAGCATAGGTTTAGACACAGATTTTTATTTTGGACTTCCAGACTTTGACGGTCCTTAGAAACATCAGTTAAGGGAACCATCCCTCTAGTGTTAGGGCCATCGGCATTACACCAACCCAGGAACTTTAGTAAATAAAGGTTCTGAAATTATCTTTGAGTCTGTGTCTCTCTTGATACCATGCCCGTCTCACAATATAAAACCTCTGAGTTCTCTATGTTTTGTTTTTAGAAAATGATTACATGTCTGTATGCCCTACTTGTGTTCAATACAAGTATATAAAGCAAAAACTTCAACAGTTATCAAGTTATACATTGAGGTGATAAGAAATGACAAGACTGACCAAGTGATGCCATTCGTCTAGTTTATACAACCACATTCACCATTCTATACAGAGGGCTTTGTCCATTCATGTCCCTGTGCAAGTGTAAAGTTGTAATAGGAACCTTAGTTACTAGTCACTTATACTATGTCATTGCCCCATCTGCAACACCTTTTCGCATGTTGCACTATGCTTCCTCCTACCCTCTTCCCTGTTGAGATCACAGTTGCACTACATTTTCCAGGACACTTCGACCACTGCTTATAGGAGAAAAAATGTACTTGGAACCCCCCAATCCATTAAATCTTATTCTTACCAGTTAAATAACATGGCATACAACTACATCACGTGGCGGAAAGGGCAGCTTTACTCTCATTCTAACTATCTTTCTTCTAAACCTTGTTTTTCCATTCTCATCTATGGTTGTGAGCACACTTTCACTTTAATTACATGAAATTGGTATGCAAAATGTATACAAAGGTCTATGGTTTATAGTAAATTATATATATATATATATATATATATATATATATATATATATATATATATATATATATATATTTAGTTTCTTACTGTTCATTTTTGTCTCAAACAACAAAGAAAATGTGTTTCAAAAAATGAATTAGTACCTACTGGTATACCGCTCAATAAGGGTCTGAGCATCCACATTATAGCACTCCATATGAGGCCTACAGGAAATGCACAAGCATAATACAACTATGTATTCTGCCATTGTCACGTATATGTTGTTCATTGGTTTATATTTGTCCTAGCCAACACCAGTAGGGGCACTCCCTTCCGTAGTTAGTAATCAAACTATAAAGAACAGCTCAAGGAGCATGCAAGTTTAAAGGCCGGTCATCAAGTGACTTATTACGTGAGTGGTTAGCTTTTGCTGGCTGATTTAATACTTCAAACATTTTACATCGGCAGCTAAGGCACTAATCCATGTACCATCTTGCATTAGTGAGAAAGGCATGGTGCTCAGAGGTAGACAAAGACACAAAGATACAGGTTTGGTTTCGAAAACCTTTATTTACAAAAATTGGGTTTTGAAGGATGCCTAACTTACCCGATCTCTAAATGGCAGTAGTCTCAACCATTAAAATAAAGAAGAAAGAATAGTCCAAAAGTCAGTCTGTCAAAAGTAAAGAATCGGTCTGTGTAAAACCTATGCTTGCCCTCACGTTCTAACTTAACAATGTGTAGGGTATTGGATAAAATGTATAAGTGTCTCAAAAGAATATCAGGATGGTCTTGGAGTTTCTCCTCAACTCCCTTCCCCAAGCTAAAGTTACCTGTGATCTCCAAAAGTTCTGTTTGTTCCAAACAGTTCAAAAAAAGGCAGTTCAATAGTTTTCTTATTCGGCACAGTTCATGTACTTCTCTCAGGCTTCCCTCGCCTGATTCAATGCTTTCTAGCATAACACAGTTCTACTTAAACAATATTCTTGGGTGGATTATTCCAGCTTTCCTCACCAGAACTTAGACCATCTTTATGCGTTACTTTGAACTCTTTAATATTTTACATAACAATATTTCATCATCTTGATACACAGGGTTCCCTTCCCCAATCTTCCGGTTTCCCTCATGCGGTTTATGTCTAAGACTTTCAAAATGGAACAACTTTACTTATTCCCATGCCTGATCACTGTGACAATGTTGCATTCTTGTTATCATGTTCCTTATACTCCGTTAAGTCTTTTCTCAAGCGTGCCTTCTAGCACCAAAAGTTCTACTTCCTGGTCTCCGTCTCGAACATTCTCCTTAGCAGACTAACAAGTTCCACGTTCTTGTCTATTCACTTAATCACTCAGTTCGGTTTCATCCAATCCCCATCGGGATCTTGCTTCACTCAATATTCTCTTCCATAGCCTTTCCCATCGGCTTTCACTTCCATTAACTTTATTCAACTCGCTTTTCACCTCAGCGATACTTTGTTTACCTTTTCGCATTTCACAGAGACTTTCGACAATGCAATATTCCACAGGAACACTCTGTTACTTTGTTTCATCACAGTTCAAAACAATCAAAGCTTTCTTTCAACGCATCTCGCTTCTTACACGTAACCTTGCTTGCAACTTAGTAATCATTTGCGTTGTTACAAACCAAGCTCTCTCATCACTTTGAACTCCCTGGCTGTACTTAAGCAATGCGTCCTTCATGATTCTGCTATCCAAGTTCCGGGTCTCTCCCCTTCTGCCCCTCAGATCTTCCTGGGTGGCCTCGCTGTCCCAGGGTAACAAGCAACCTCTTGGCACAATGTTTGGCGAGATTGGCCAGCTTCTTGGTTTCCTTTGACAAACCCTTTTGGCTTCTTGGAGACATGTCTCCCTCGCCACGCTTTCTCCTGCTTCAGCTTATAGCATCTCGGCATCCCATTCTCTGAAGCCTGGTTCTCAATAGCCTCTGCTCAGCTACTCGCCAGCTCACCTGATCTCCTTCTCAAACTCGCCTTTGCCTTCCTGGCATTCTGTGATCCCTTTGTAAATCTGGGTTCCACCTTTTATACTTAGTTTGGTTTTCAATTGGATTCAGGTGTTTGTGATCGTAGCGAAACACCCGACTTTGCCTGTCCTCATTAGAGAGGCACCGCTCCACCATGAGGCCCAACTAGGCCAAAACATGTGTCATGGGGTTGCTTTTGGTACTCTGTTCAGAAGAGAATTACCTGGCGTTTCGGTGCTGGACTGTCCTGTGGCAGGACAAAGACTGATATGTAGTGGAAATTTCTCTTCTGTGAAAGGATGGAGAGCTAAAGACTCTGGTTGAGACTCAAACCCAGGATATAGGCTGGTTGTCACGCCTCCTCCCTGCCACACCATTGCCAGACAACCTTCCAGACTCACGTCCACCACCCCTAACCATGCACGCTTCATCCGGCGTGTTCCCCATAACATTCATCGCACTCAGCAACTGAATTTCCAAGGACGGCTATGACCTTTCCTACATTGTAATCTGCCATGGCGCCTCTCTCCGGGATGGCACCTGTCCACAGGCGCCCGGAGACTACGATCCAGCGCACAAAGGGCTTCCGATCAGGTGACCAAACGCCGGCAACAGGTGGCCAATCACTGGCAGACTCCCCGTGCAGTGTTGAGGGTCACGTGACGTGGACCCGCGTTTCCCTCGTGACTGTATCACGTGATTAATTCAACACATTCAAAAGGACAGGGGAAACGCGGAACAAACGCTTCACAGCTGCTTTTCGGAGTGCTGCATGGCGTTTTTGTATCTCGCTTAGAATTCGGATTTCTTTGACCACGGAACGTTTCACGGATTGCTCTTGGTCTCTTCCTCAGGCTCAGGTGAACTTTAATCTTCAGGCTTCACGACCTTTGGCTTTGCACAAACTTTGGAACTTTGGATATTGGACCTTGGCTATTGTTTTCTTGGCTTTCGACCCTGGACTGTTAACGGATTGTTTACGGATCATCCACTGGCTATCTGACCTACAGGTGTGTTCCATCAAGAGTGCCCACAAGGACCCTTCTGTTCCCCTAACCCTTTGAGGCATCCTGACCAGCACATTTGCGTAAGCCCTTTAGCTTCTTCCACCATATTGCATTGTGATCATTGCGACTGTCTGCCCTAATCATTTATTGCCTTACAGTGGTCAGGGGGTCCTTCCGGTGTTCCTGGTTCCAGCTTGACGGCACTCCACACCTGTGGCCTCAAGAATTGCATTGGTAGTGATATTATTTCTATCAGTGTGGTACTTGGGGACGGAGGTATCTTCATCTACACGACCATCAAGATCATAACAGACTGTGAAGCCTTTTTTGGTCGTCCAGATGGATACTTCTGCCGGGGACCCAGTGGCCGCTTTAATGCAAGCAGTCACAGCCCTTAGGACTGATATGGCCACAGCTACCACTGCTATTCACCATAGATTGAACGCCTTAAACAGCGTCTAACATCCTTTACCCGTTAATGCTGAATTTGGGGACTCTGCCCCCCAGAACCCTGTTCCTCCCACAGTTCCTCCGGCTCCCTCTCTGCCCCCTCCTGTGGTACTCCCTAGCCCCATTCCCCTGGCAGCTCCCGAAAGGTTCCATGGAGACCCTAGGAAATATCACACTTTCTTAAATCAGTGCAAGCTCCATTTCTTGTGCCTGCCCTTGGCATTTCCTGATTCCGTCACTAAGGCGGCTTTTCTACTCTCGCATTTGTCAGGAGTGGCAGCCACTTGGGCAAACCCTTTTTTAGAAAGTGACCATCCTGCACTATACAACTTCGACCTCTTGGTTAATGAAATGGCAAAAGTCTTCGACACCAGATAGAGGGCACAATCCCAGGACTTGGAGCTTTTGGACCTCACTCAGGGCAGACAGACGCTTATAGAGTACATAACCCGCTTTAACCAGCTGTCTGCGGAGACGTCTTGGCCTGAAAACAAAAAGGCGGTTGTATTCTATAGGGGTCTGATTAGCACCTTGAAGGATGCCCTCTCAGTCGTCCCATCCCTTCCGGCTATCTATTCAGATCTGGTTGCTCTGGCTTTACAGGTGGATGCCCGAAGGACTGAGCGAAGGGCAGAAGCAGGTTTTTCCGGTCATCACACTTCCCCCTCAACTGATCAAACCCCAGAACCCATGCAAGTAGGCGGAATCCGTAGCCCCATTACTCATACTGAACGGGAACGTAGACGTACTGACAATGCTTGTTTCTACTGCGGTATCAGCGGCCACTACGTAAAAGAATGTCCTCGCCGACCCAAAAACAAAAATCCGGGTTTTCAGAAGGCTCGCCCCTGAGATCGGGGGTACGGGTGAGCATTCCGCTAACCCCCTCTGATATCGCTTTTGGTCCCATTAAACCAGTGGTGGTCCAGGCTATGCTGATCCCAGCCCGGGAACGCATGCATTCGGTTCACATTGTTATCGATTCAGGTGCCACTGGATGTTTTATTGACATCACACTGGCTCAACAACTCAACCTACCATTGATCACCAAATAACGTCCTGAACCAGTACAGGCCGTAGACGGTACTTCCCTCGCTTCCATTAACCTTTGATCTGATCACTACCCCTCAGTTCGGGATTATCCTCGGGATACCGTGGCTGAAACAACACAACCCTCTGATCAACTGGAGTACCGGACAAGTGTTTTTCGAATCCGAGGCATGTCAGCATTTTTGCCTGGTAGAGTCGGAATCTTTGTCCAGTCCCGCAAGAGTACTGGGAGCCTTGGCTTCCCTAACCTTGGAAGACGGTATCCCCACAACCACTGCCACTTTATCTCATACTGTTGGGGCGGTCACAGCCGGGATACCCTCAGTATATCAGGACTTCCACATGGTGTTTGATAAAGCCTCAGCAGAGGGCCTACCGCCTCACAGACCGTATGACTGCCCCATCGACTTAATACCGGGAGCTCCGGTACCGAGGGGCCGCATATACTCACTGTCCCAATCAGAAGAACAGGCCCTGAAGGATTACATCCAACAGGCCTTACGGTTAGGTCACATCCGCCCCTCTTCTTCCCCAGCAGCAAGTCCCATTTTCTTTGTTCCGAAGAAAAAAGGTGATCTGCGCCCTTGCGTCGATTATCGGCGGCTAAATTCCATCACCATTAAGAACAGATACCCCATCCCGCTCATTTCCAAGTTGTTGGACAGATTGTCTCACGCATCTATCTACACAAAACTAGACTTACGTGGGGCTTACAATCTGATCCGTATGCGAGAAGGGGACGAATGGAAGACGGCGTTCTGCTCCCGACAAGGACTGTATGAATATACGGTGATGCCCTTTGGGCTTTGCAACACCCCAGCCACCTCCCAACATTTCATAAACAATTTGTTTAGTGATATCCTAGATGTATATGTAGTGGTTTATCTAGACGATATCCTGATCTTCTCCCACACTCTGGAAGAGCATGTCATTCACGTCAGAGAAGTCCTGTCCCGCCTCAAAAAGAATGCACTCTTTGCTAAACCTGAAAAATGTCTGTTTCATGCCACCGAAGTTGATTTCTTAGGATTCCATATAACACCCGGGGGCCTCTCCATGAACCAATCTAAGGTTCGCGCTATCACGGACTGGCCCGTCCCTGTTACACTCAAACAGCTGCAGTCTTTTCTTGGTTTCGCGAACTTCTACCGGCGTTTTATCGCTGTTTTTTCCTCCATTGTTGTGCCTTTGACTGCACTAACCAGCCCTCTGGTCCACTATCATTGGACACCTGAACATCAAACGGCGTTTGATACCTTGAAGGAGAGGTTCACCACTGCACCTGTTCTTCAGCACCCCAATCCTGAACGCCCTTTTGTTTTGGAAGCAGACGCTTCATCGTTTGCATTAGGTGCAGTTCTCTCTCAAACCTGCCCTACCACGGGTCGTCTGCACCCGGTGGCTTTCCATTCAGGGAAATTCACTTCATCCAAAGTGCACTATACCGTGACGGAGAAGGAACTATTGGCCATTAAAGACGCTATGCAGACATGGCGGCATCATCTTCTAGGAGCTAAGCACCAAACCACCATTTATTTAGACCACAAGAACCTACAGGATTTGGCTTCCCTGAAATGCATGAATAGCCGTCAAGTATGCTGGCATCTGTTTTTTGCTGCATACGATTTTGTAATAAAGCACCGACCCGGGGTGGTTCATGGTAAAGCAGATGCTCTGTCCCGCTCCCCAGGGGGGGAATCCCTTCCTTTGTTCCCAGATACCTTGCTAGGAGAAGGCCATGTTATCTGTGCCTGCACCCCCTCGCCGTCCATGTTAACTACCATACGCCACTGGGCTGTTCACAATAGTCATGCAGTCAGTGAATGGGATCTTATAGTTCAGGACGGCTTGCCGTTTATACATGGGAAACTATTCCTGCCCAAAAGTGACACGCGCACCCAGGCTCTGAACTGGTCGCATGACGCTGCGATCATTGGCCATCCGGGACAACGCCGTACTCTGGATCTATTGAAACGGTGGTGTTGGTGGCCATCGATGAGACGGGATATAGAGAGTTACGTGAATACCTGCTCAGTATGTGCCCAATGTAAATCCCGAAGGGGTCGTCCTCTAGGTCTACTTCAACCACTACCCATACCCCCGAAGCCATGGCACACGGTTTCGATGGACCCGATTACGGACTTACCCCGCGTACAGGGGTACAACACTATTTGGGTGGTGGTGGACTCTTATACCAAGATGGCCCGTTTCGTGCCCTGCACAGGGATTTCCACGACACCAGCACTGGCCCGATTGTTTTTCAAATCCATCTTCTGTCCCTTTGGCCTGCCACAGGTTATAGTGTCTGACCGGGGTACCCAGTTCACTTCTCGTTTTTGGCGGGCTTTGACCAAGTTGCTGGGCATTGATGTGCATTTCTCTCTTACCACCCTGAGAGTGATGGTCAGACAGAAAGGGTGAACCAATCCCTAGAACAGTACTTGCGATGCCTTACCCTCCAATATCAGGACACATGGCTAAATCTCTTACACCTGGCGGAATTCGCCTATAACAACGCTCTACACTATTCAACAGGCTTCTCCCCTTTCTATTCCCTTTATGGCCAACATCCTCGTACCCTTCCTTGCCCTGATTTCACGCCTACGGCCACCCCTGCTGCCAATGCCTGTGCTCGCGATCTACTCACTGTTCACGCCCAAACCCTTGTCCATTTGCGGGAATCTCAGGTCTCCATGAAGAAAGCGGCCGACAAGAAATGGTTGGTTGCTCCGGAGTATCGGGTGGGGGAATCGGGTGTGGTTATCTTCCCGGCATTTACACATTCCTGGTTCCCGTAAGCTGCTCCCTCGCTTTGTCGGTCCTTACCGGATCTCCAAAGTCATTAACTCAGTGGCTTTTCACCTCTCTGTTCCCGCCTCATGGCGGATCCACCCAGTGTTTCACTCTTCCCTGCTCAAGCCCTGCCCTGCTCCTACCCGTATCATTACACCGCCTGCTCCTGTTTCGGTGTCATCCCCTGACGTGTTTGAGGTCACTGCCATCTTGGGTTCCCGTCTCTGTAGGGGTCAGTTGCAGTACCTGGTGGACTGGATGGGGTATGGTCCTGAGGATCGTTCTTGGGTTTCCTCTCGGGTGTACAGGCCCCGCTTTTGGTTGCTCGTTTTCATCGGGACCATCCTTCCAGCCCGTTGGGAGGGGGGAATCCTGCCACCCCATTGCCAGACAACCTTCCAGACTCACGTCCACCACCCCTAACCATGCACGCTTCATTCGGCGTGATCCCCATAACATTCATCGCACTCAGCAACTGAATTTCCAAGGACGGCTACGACCTTTCCTACATTGGAATCTGCCATGGCGCCTCCCTCCGGGACGGCACCCGTCCACGGGCGCCCGGAGACTACGATCCAGCGCACAAAGTGCTTCCGATCAGGTGACCAAATGCCGGCAACAGGCGGCCAATCGCCGGCAGACTCCCTGTGCAGCGTCGAGGGTCACGTGACGTGGACACGCGTTTCCCTCGTGACTGTATCACGTGATTAATTCAACACATTCAAAAGGACAGGGGAAACTCGGAACAAATGCTTCACAGCTGCTTTTCGGAGTGCTGCACGGCGTTTTTTGATCTCGCTTAGAATTCGGATTTCTTTGACCACGGAACGTTTCACAGATTGCTCTTGGTCTCTTCCTCAGGCTCAGGCGAACTTTAATCTTCAGGCTTCACGACCTTTGGCTTTGCACAAACTTTGGAACTTTGGATATTGGACCTTGGCTATTGTTTTCTTGGCTTTCGACCCTGGACTGTTAACGGATTGTTTACAGATCATCCACTGGCTATCTGACCTACAGGTGTATTCCATCAAGAGTGCCCACAAGGACCCTTCTGTTCCCCTAACCCTTTGAGGCATCCTGACCAGCACATTTGGGTAAGCCCTTTAGCTTCTTCCACCATATTGCATTGTGATCATTGGGACTGTCTGCCCTAATCATTTATTGCCTTACAGTGGTCAGGGGGTCCTTCCGGTGTTCCTGGTTCCAGCTTGACGGCACTCCACACCTGTGGCCTCAAGAATTTCATTGGTAGTGATATTATTTCTATCAGTGTGGTACTTGGGGACGGAGGTATCTTCATCTACACGACCATCAGGATCATAACACTGGTAGAGAGAAACTCCCAGAACCCCACCCCCCTTACTTATGCTCATTAGAGGGACATTCATAGAAAGAAGAAATTCCTTTTGAGTGTAGATGTTCTGCCGTAATTTTATCAAGACGGGAGAAGCAATGATGATTCTGGGGAAACCAGGCATCTGGCTGACAGTAGACCGAGGGGATGTCGGGTAGGTGGTTATTTGAAAGGGAGGGATACCATGTCTCACCCTCAGGTAACCCCACCCCAATTCCAAAGGAAGCTCCACCCAGGGGATCCTCCCTCACAAGTCCACCCCCAGGTTTGGGATCTAAAAGCGGTAGTCCTCCCGAGGCCACCTGTTTGGAAGATCCCCCAGGAATGGGAAGGGAAAATCCCTTAGGTTTTTCATATATGCCATTGTCTATTGTGTTAAAAAACACTTCTAAGCCCCAATAATCCCTTCGCTCCCAGGACTATAAACAATGTTCAATACAACATTCCACATATTACAGGGACAGAATGCAGAGCCAAACCACCCCAGAATAGAATATAGGCCCACATGGCATATGAGAATATGTGAAAGAGGTAATTTACTGCTCGACAGCTATTGTTCATTTGTTGCAGGATGAGAACAGTGTGTTGTACCAAGACCCAGCACTAGTTTACCAGTCACACCCATGCAAAGAGGGAATCAACATTCATTTAAATATGCTACTTTTAAATGAGTTAAGGAAGGTCAGATAACACAGAGGCCAAATGGCCATTTCTAGCTAATAAAAGTACCAGCAGCCTAACTTACCATTTCCTTGTGGGTCAAGTGCAGCAGCCCCTCTTCTCCGTTCTTGCATGCAGGATTCACGCTCAACATGCAGATCTTTAACCCTACCATGAACCCTCAAACTTGATACATATCAGCTTGCAGACACGTACAAAGATATAATGTTAAATCCACCAAAAGTTAAAAACATACATGTACATTCATATAAATACATGGGGAATTCATGAATCTAAGTATAGTGGGCTTTTACAAATGAATCAAACCCATAGTAGTCGAAATTGTTTGCAAGTTGAACTCTGACTATTAAGTAACTGATTCTGTGAGGTTTTAGAAGCCAGGGCATGGGTTAATAAGTAACTCCACAACCTTCACGGACATCGCAGCTGCAGGAACTGGTCATGAGTTTTATGGTTGGACCAATATCACAGACGGCCGAAGGTAATATCATGATGAATGGAAATGTGACAAAAGGAGCTTCCATTACTTGTTTCAGCTAGCAGTCAAACATGGGTGAGCCAATGCCCAAGGATAACTAATAAGAAAAAAGGAGTTGCAATTGTACTGTCAGATGTGCGAAAAAGTGTCAGGGTAGTTACATTAGAATTTTTCACCGAGACTATTGTCCGGGGAATGAGATAACATAACTAACTCAAAGAGAAATCATTTACCCAGCCTTCCTCATATCACTGGGAATTTTTATGCAAATATGTTCAAATCAAGAGTTCGTTTAAATGGCTTAGGCCAAGTATTGCTAGTAATTAATTATGTTTCAATACCAATGTTTAAGCATGTGTGCTGATGTCATGACCCACCACAACAAATCCTAAGAAGAAGAGGTGTTATGAATATGATCTGATGAGAACTGTTAAGATAAAACTGGCCAATGAAAAGGCAGGAATTGGCGAAAGTGGGATTTCTTTGAAGAGGTTTTTGTCCAATCATGTTTGGGACAGGGGGGTGGATTGCAATAAAGTATATGGTAGTGTTTTAACTGTTGCAAAAGCATTTAAAATATTTCAACTGCTATGGTTTGTTGAGACTTGGGTTATTTTGGTCCTGCAACACCATCTAACCGCTCCCTGGAAAATTTTACAATAAACTTGGTTTATGTACAAAGCGTGCGCTCATTCTTCAAGTGGTGGGCCCACTTGGGTTGAGGTGATTAAGGGGACCGCCCTTACAAGAGCATATGATTAAGATGAGGGAACACTACAATGGAATAAGACAAGAGACTAGGACAAACAATTAGGGATGACATTCTAGGATGAGGGACAAAGGACCAGGGATAGGGACAAGTACTATGATGAGTGATTAGGCCTAGGCCAAGAGAATAAGTATAAGATAAGAGACTACAACCCAGACAAAAGAACACATTTAGAGATTAAAACTAAAATAATGGGCTAGAACAAGAGACTGATTCCATGCATTGCAGGGGTCTGCAGTTTTCTTTAATGTACAACAAAGACATGCTGGTAGAGGAGGTTAGGATGAGTGGAAGGACCAGAAATAAATCACGAGGCAACTCATGTATGCCAATAGCATTGCCAGCTGTTGTGACACCTTAAAGTTCTGCTGCTCAATACCCTTTTCCTTCCCTCTATCCTCTGTAGTATTGTGTTGGACACAACGTTGTGCCACCATACATTCAAAAACAAAATAAGAATGGGCACGCCTGCATTGCCACAATTAAGAGTGTTGACTATCAACCAGTCCTCTCTCCCCAAATTCACTGATGAAGTTACCGGGTGGTTGCATGTTCCCAGATACATTTACAGTTTTTTAGGCAAGAGGTGGTGAAATATTGTCATCTTAATAATAGGTTTTTCAATTTAACCAGTTGCATCTCATTCATATGTCCTTTCTTTTTAGACACTGTTCAATGACTCCAGGCCTTTGTCCAAATCCAAGCAAAATAGATGTCTCATCAATATACATGTATAAAACAAACGCATGATTGAATCAAAGTGACAAGAAGGTCAACTAACAGGACGGCTTGAAGAGATTATGGATTAAAAACATGGTGGCAGTGAATTATACACTCTGCAGGTAAGGGGCTGAAGAGGTAAAATGGGACGCTCCCTTCCCCCCCCGATTCTCAGCCAGACCATGGCCTAGATCGTCACGGCCTAAGCACCCACAATGAGAGGAATTCGACCCGCTCATGGATGCCCCTGATGTCAACATCTACCGTGACCACGTCCCACGGGGCCAGGGGAACTGTCCATCAGTCAAGCCACATGCTGGGACCTCTGGCGAAGCTGACAGACCATATGGATCAACTCGACTAACGCAGCAGCAATGAAAGTCACCATTGTTAGAGATGCCATGACGACATAGCCGACTGACGGTAACACACGTGCAACCATGCACAACTGGTAAGACCCACACCAATCTCACACCAAGAACATACTCACTACCATGACGTAACGGACAATCTACACACACTGATGCATCGTTGTTATTTTTCACATAGGCTAGGCTACAGCACCAGAGAAACGCAATATGCAAGAAGAGCTTGTGTACGTGCTTGCAAATGCTTCATCGCTACTATAACCACGACAACATAAGGCACTCATGTATAAGGACCCCTGCCGCTCGCTGCGACCCCCGTGTTGTGAACCATATGCTGCCTCTCATGGATCAGGCTAAAGTAGGCCTCAGCACCAGAGTAGGCCGCAAACTCAGAAGCCACAGGCCCAGAGCAGCTCGGACGGAGCTGCAAGGTGCTTATCATGCAGAACAAACCCTGACAAGGGCCTCACAGCCAAAGTCACAGACATTGCAACTACGCCGCGCATGCTGAGCCAAGGTTACACCTGCTGCGGCTAACTGCCCCTCAGAGATGAAATACAAATCAAATGCTCATAATTCTGCTCCAGCCACAGTATCAACACACGTGACCAAGCCAACCTGATGCGGTGCCAAGGACCAGGGAAATTCTGGGGTCTCACGTTTGGGACACAGACTGCAACAATGAAGTGACAAATTGGACACTGACGGCGTTGAGAAGAAGTGCTCCTGCAGCTAATGGCAGACCTGTCCATTGTCCTCCACTGACACATAGTCATACACTGTTTCTAACATCAGGTACACTGCGAGATGGGAACAACGATGGTCCTAGGCTTGGGGGCTCGCAGATAAACAAATCAGGGAACGGGGGGGCTAACTACTGACGGCACTACAACCTAGCCAATCACTAACCTTTTCCATGTAGCATTTTTGGTGTAACCATTTCTAGGGACGACCCAAGCGTACCACCTGACCACTTCTCCACCAACCAATAACTTACCAATATGTTTCTATACTAACCCTATTACTCGGGGAGCCAACAGGAGGTGGCGTTATGTTTTGGGTGAAGTTTTCTCAGGTGAGGCACGATGAGGCGTCACATATGCTGAAAAGGGGCCTGGAAGCCCACTCTTGTGAGATGTGTTCCCGGATGGCCTATGATCCCAGAACCTGTCCCTGCCGCTTCTAATGAACAGCAGTAACGCCTTGCTCTTGCGTGTGTCTCAAACTCATTGGGGACTGCGGGAGGAGTTGGGGCCTCCCTACCCCCGGAGATCCGCTAACGACCCTGCAGACCCCCGGGAGCTCACCCCGACAGGGCCCATGTCTTTGTTGCACTACAACTAGCATACTGCAATTATTGTGCAGGTCTTTTCTGTGGATGCTTTTGCCACACCGTGCCCACCTTCCCCTTTCCACATCTCAAAGAGAGGTCATCCCTTTAGCACCTGAGCCCCCTTCGACAAAAGACTTTTGGGGAGGTGGGGGGTGCTCATTCGCCCACCTAGTCAGCACCCTTCCTCAGCAACTCTCGCCTACCACCCGCCCTTAGGCACTCACTTTAATCACGGTTCCAGTTCCGTCGGTTCCAGGCTGAGACAATCTCCTCACCGCCCCTTCTGTGCCCCCTCTCTGTACCCTCCCCACCCATTTCCCAGCCTACTTGCCAGCACTGCAATCTACAGCATGGCAAAGACAGTGTGCAACAAAGCCACTGAAGCAATTGCCTGCACTGTAAATTACAGAACAGGCAAGACGGTTGTATACTAATTGACTTTTTCACAATTGACCTCGGTAGAATTGACCTCGGGAAAATTGACGTAATTTAGAAGGTCAATTAGGACATATATGCGGGGGGAACCCCCCGTAATGCCCCCTCCCAATCCAAAACCCCCTGTAACTCCCACCCATTCCCCTTATATTATTTATATTCCAAAACCAACCCAATGCATATATAAAATAACTAAAATAATATAAAGTTCAATTGTGCAGAAGGTCAATTAGGACCACTATAATTAGGTCAATTGTGCAAAAGGTCAATTGTAAAAGGTCAATTTGGGTAATACCGGCAAGACATGTCACCCACCTTTACTTTGAGGGAAGCATGATTACATGCAGATGACACAGGACCAAACACCTCTTCACCAGGGCCCGCCCCAGGTCTACCAACGCCCGGTTCGAGATGTCCCTCCCACCCCTCCCCTCCCCCCCCCACACCCTGCAGGGATGCAGGTGCGTGGCAAAGTGCAAATAAAGGGCACCCCCAGCTCACACAAGGTAAATGGTCAGTAAATGACCATTTATCAGTGACAGCATCGTCGCGCCAGCACCTATTCAAGAGTCACGCGACCCTAAACACACTATTACTCAATAGAAAGTCCTTGACTAACACTTTACATTGTGTGAGCTGGTGACACCCTTTATTTGCCGCGCCCCTGTGTGACCGCACCACTTGATCCCCCTTGAGCCGCCTCTGCTCTGCATAAATTGACATTTTAGGAAGGTCTTGATATTTGGCACGTGCTGCTTCCCAAAATCTGTCTTCTTTAGAATGATGAGAACAGCATTGCCTCCAAACACTCTCCCATTCATTTACATGTACATCTTCAATGTTCTCCTACTATGCAGATTTCATGCGTACACACATCTATTTCGTAGGTGTCCCCATATTTGCAAAATAGAGCACTTTAAAAAAAATTCCATATTCAACCGCAATGAAAGTCCAATGCCTTTTCATTTCGTTGCAATCCATTATGTAAAGCTGTGGGGAGCAGTGAGAGACCTGCCTGCAGAGGTGGAAATAAACTCCTGTAAATAATCCCAACCTATCCTGCAGTTTTTCTCAGCCACTGTTGTTAAGGTTGTCATGCAGAGACAGTGAACAAGCAGCATCTGTGGGACGTCATATGTTCCGCCCCCATTACCTTTAAGAGAACCTGCATTGGCACTAGGAGAACGATCAAGCAGATTCCCCTTCCATAGGGATGAAGCCATTCCTCCTGGCTGCCTCCAATGACAAACCATAATCTTGGAAAATATATGGCAACTTTGTGGCCTCCACCTCCTTCCAACGCCATGTTTCCACTCAGTGGCTGCATGCCGAACTCAGCCCCAGAACTGAACATGCATCACGTGACACCACTTGCAATGAAACCAGACTAACCCATAAGTCGCAATAAGACTCCAGCCAAAGGGAAATGAGATATACATAGAGGCACCAGTTAAAATGAGACGTGTCGCAACAAATAGATACGGACCAGACTTGACACACAATCCACAATGAGGCACCAGCACTGCTGAAACACAAGTCACAAGAAGACGTTGGCTAGCCTGACAGAGGACTGTGTGCGAAATTGCCATGGACTGGAAGCCATTTAGCTCCTCCTTTAGCATGTGAAGAGCCTGGTTAGCTTGACACCAAGAGCTACCGCAAGCAACTGGTGTCATAGATACATACCAAGGAGCGTTAGAACCCATTTAAACCATAAAGGGTCATGTAAAAGGAAGATACGTTTACAGACTGCTCCTATGAGGAAGTTAGGTTTGCAGCTCACTATGCACTAGCTCCTGGTTTCCCAGCGGGAGCGTCTGTTTACTGGGTCATGCTACTTTTAACGCCTGCCCCTTACTCATCTCTGGGGGTCTCAGTAAGACGACTGTGCAGGTGATCACGAATCACAGCGAGATCCGGCCTACACTGGTCCATGGCTCCCAAAGGAGCACCAGCCAGCCTGACACACAGGTCAGAATGAAACACAGAGCAGACTACCACAGGAGTAACAAGGGGTCTAGAAAGAGGCCATGTCTAAATGAATCCACAACAATATAAGTGGACCTCTTAGAAACATGGCATTGGTCAAAGCCATGTTTAGCTACAATGGTAACAACTCAGCAATGACTCATGGGCTCAACATTGATCACAAAGGTCAGAGGCACACTGCGCCATTGTTCCGATATGCATGGATGATGACCAGAATTGCATTAGTCCTGGTCCATATTGTGCAAGACATTTGCCTACTGAGAACTCCCATCAGCGTGCATGGCCCACCAACAGCTCACGCGGACGGCACAGCTTCCCATCTATTTTAAACTCAATGTGTACTTTTAGACGAAAGGAATGCACAAAGAGATCTGCAGATAGCAAATTAAGAGGCGTAAAATGAAAAAGGGACATTTTGGCAGAAGCAATCATAATGCACCCTCTGTTCATATATAATTGCTAATACCAGGTTACCACGCTTCCATAATATGCGTTATATGACGCTTTGATACAATAATTACTTTCTTTCTTTGTTCCTGAAATAATGATTAATGCCAAATGCGTGAAGGGCTGCTTTTCATTTTGTAAACGATGCCAGACACTTCTGTGATGGAGTCTGCCTGTCTCCGAAAACCTTTCATTATTGAAAGTTTCAATGTAATAAACGGGAAGCAGGCGCAGGAGGCCTTTCTTGGAATAAAATCGTGGGATGAGCTCGGAGTGAAGGGGGCCTTGGGACGTGCGAATATGCTTAGCATATGGAAAGTACTTTTGAGTACCAACATAATAGAACTAGATGGAATATTCGAATGTGGTGCAGTTTCCATGTCATGCGATGTCAGTTGGGGGGAACCAGGGACCAGCATTGCCTAAGCCAAGAGACATTGCCAAAAGAACAAAAGGGACAAGTATGGTCTAATTCTCTGGACTTAGAGAGGTCAGTTGGGAGAAACTTGAAACAAGCATTGCCAAGAGTCAAGAGAGATTGTTAAAAGGAAAAGCTTGAACAAACCCTCAGATATTCAATGATGGTTTGGGGGAAATTGGTACAAGTAACATTTAAGGAGAACGTGAATGTGCAGAAAAGCCTGATAAGGCTACCATGTAGTGAAACCTTTTTGGACAAGGGTACCTGGCAGGAGAGTACTCCAGGGGAATAGTAAATACTTTCCTTTACTTTATTCAAATCAACACTGTGGAAAAGATACTTTGTTTTTCCATTCTGAAAGATCAGGAGAGACTTCCTCTTTTCCATATCATTCTCATAGAAAGAACATTTGTTTCATCACCTTGAGGAGAGTATAGGCAGAAAGAGACATTTTGTAATGCCTTTAATAGACAGGTCTTGACACAGAATATTGTGAAAAGTTTGCTTGAAATAACCCAGCGAAAGTGAGCCAACCCCTGGACAAAAGAAGTGTTTTGTTGAAATGATATGTTTGAATTATTTCATTTTTCTGTTGAATTGAACTTGAAAAATGTGCCTTGCACATTTTGTTTGTATCCATTAGTGTGAGGGTCAGATCGAGTTTGGACACAAGGTAATTATGTTTTAGTTTTAGTTTCATAGGTAGGGACACTTGTTCAGATATGGAAAGGTAAGCCTTTATCTAAACCCTTTTCTATTCATAAAATGGCTAATGTTGAGAATGATACCTCTCTGTGTTTGCCTCTCATTTACAACCCCTCACACCACATAGTACTGCTTGCTCTCACCAACCAATGCCTCCTCTTTTCTTCAAATCGCCTCCACACACCATTCCACCATCCTTCCTTTTGCTGGTGTCTTGGATTGCCACCTCCTCCTTCTCTGACCTCACATGAACAACCCACAATTTCTTGTTTCGTGGTACCCCTCTTAGCTTCCTCCTCTGTATCCCTTAGATTACTGGCCCGAGCCAATCTAGCCAATCTGGCCTTGTCTTCCCTTCCCAGGAGATATTACAAGTAGCGGCTTAAGCAACACCTTTTCTCCATGCGGGTAAACTGTGCAACAGGAATGGTGGTCTGCACTGCAAAGTGTCAAAGTTTATGTTAGTCAGTATCACCTTAGCTCCCCCCAAGGTAAGTGAAATATCTTATGTGAACTGTTGTTCAGTTATGAGTTATGGCTGAAGTGGGTTTGCCATGGTGCTCTAGTTACTGTGCGTTGGGGAGTGATGCGCCGCATCTCTGGCAGTCGCATAAACATTATAGGTCCTCATTTGCGCTCCCTCTCTCTACCCTTGTGGTTCAGCTGACTTTAGACCATTAGTGTGGGGTGCTGAGGGGTTGAAACGTGAGTGATCGCTTGAAACTGCTGTGGTTTGGCCTTAGTTTCCAGAAAACCAACCAGCATTTTCTTTAAAACATAAAAGCAGGCACTTGGGGAGGGGACAGGAATTGGAGCCTCCTCAACTGCCATCCCCTATGCGGAAGGACTGGGTCCGACTTCTACACTTTTAGGTCTACCACCCCAGGCGGAGAGGGGTCCCTAGCCCCTTGTGGTAAGGTCAGATTACTGACCTTGTCACATCCTTTACTCCCCTGAGAGAAATGATTGACAACTTCAAGCTCTCAGAGGGGGTGGGTTCAAATTATATGGTAGCACTTGATCACTTTGAATAAAGGGCTGTCCAAACAGAGATTATTTAAAAATGTATTCTCTGATTTAAATATTTTATTTATAAATAGGTGTAGGCAGTGTTAAAAATAAAACCCCAAGCCTCTGGGTGGAATTGTTCAAGGATAACAAATCACCGTAGCTGGGCCCAGTGGAGTTGACACTGCTATGTGGGATGTATTAACCCACCTATGCCCTGCCCTGCGGCATCACTGTGTCCTGGTGGTTCGAAAATCATCAAAATGGCTAAAAAAACTCACCAAAACCTATGTAAATTGCGCTCTACAGAGCACAAAAAGATGGCTGCCAAATCTACCATGCATGTTGTCAGTGGTGGAATGGAGACCTCACTTCTGAAACATGTAATTGGGCTACCCAACCAGTAAAAATGGACCGTGCATGAAAAGCAGTGCTTGCTGAAAGAAATCCGGAATCTTGTTTTTAAATCTTTTCTTGGTTGCTGAAAATACAGAATGCTGGTCCAAAACACCCAGAAACATCCAATCTTCTTGATGGGTGTCACATTTTACTGAATTCAAGAAATCATTGTGAATTTGCAATATCCTGGAAAGCTGAATTGATCATCTAAACACCCACAGCAAAAGGTGCCTGTCTGTGGGATCTGTCAAAATATGGGCGCAGTACCAGCAGCCGCCTGTATGACAGCTGTCAGTAGTTTGCATCAGAAGTTTAAACTTGTGCAATTAAAATGTCTGGAAACTAAGTGACCTGTTATCAAGAGGAGGCGAGGTTGTAACTATTTCATTTCCATGGTTTAGAAGCTGGAATAAGAGTTCTAGATGCTTGTTTGAAAATTGCAGGTTTCGTTTTAAAACAAGAAAAATGTAATAAAATGACATTGAATTTAATCTGAACTCAAAGCAACCAAACCAGTTCCACAGCTTCCCCCAACAAAAGGCACCTCGCTTCTGCTTCCCACCAAGGCCAGGAAATCACACCTTTGTGAGAATTAGCTCAGCGGAGGAGATCTTGGGCTGCAGCAGAAGGGGACAATGGGCTTTCTCTGGCTGAAAGGATATGCAGATTGTGAAGTGTCAAAAATGGCCTCTCCCAGAAGGAAGGGGGCAGATTGCTTCAGACCTGCCAGGAGGAAAAGGAGGCGGGGACAGACAAATATTTGTGGATTCACAAGCACAGAAAGCATATTTTTAAAAAGACTGATAAATGACTGTGCAAATTTGTAAAAATTATAGAACAGCATTGATAATGTGATTTCTGGGTGAACATTTTAAGAGATGCCAGAACTCTGTCCGCTGTTCAGAGAAGGCACAGTGAAAATTCTGGTTTTGCAGCAAATGTATTTGTGTCAGAAGCATGAAACTTCACACGTTTATGCCCATATACAATGCACACATGTGTACACATTTTGGATGAATTAGATATTTGGCCTGGACAAAAAGTGCGAAATTCTGTCAAATCCAGACCCAAGATCCTACAGCGACGGGGCTTGGAAGAGTATTTGCTCCACAAAATATGTGATTTATGTATGTTATAAGATTGCACACATGTAAATATGTATTATACCAAAAGTAGATTTTATGTTCAAAAGGCAAAGGAGAGGATGTTCTGCCTCATAAATCCACATCATCATGGTGACACCCTCTTTTCTCATCCAATCAAGGGAGAGAAGAGACTCTAACCTATAGCCTGCCAAAGGGGTGCGCTTAGGATAATCCAGCGTACACACCCCTTTATCAAATGCATAAATAGAGAAAGCGGAGCACTTAGAAGGACACACACAGATTCACCCACCAACCGATTCCTGGTGAAGCACCCTGAGGGAAAACCATCCATATTCCTTGCTCCAGACTCCAGAAACTTTGCAAGCAGAAAGGCCCATTCCATTAGTTGAACCATTTTCAACGAGGCCTTGAATTTCCAGAACTAGAATCCCACCACCAAAGGGGAACATCAAAGAAAACAGCACAGATTAAACCCATTCCTGTGCTGTGCTGTGCCGATCCTGTCCAGTCCTATCGTGCGGTGACCAGAGCGCCTTGCTGATTGCAGACCCTGTCCAGTCCGGTATGCCCAGCAGAATTACTGTCTAGAAAAAACCTGACCAGAATTCCTGACGATTCCATTCAAACCGATCTAGTGAGTATCTATAGTGTAGGACTGTCACTAGCCTATGTACTGTCCATAGTCATTCCTATCTCAAACCCATCATCTCTTATATCCAGAACTGCATTGTTAGAATTATTTTGAACTGCCTGAACTCTCCGTCTCATCCTTACTATCTTCCTTCTGTAATAGTATTGTTAAACATATCTTTGCGCTGATATATTTCATCTGAAGAAGGCAAGCTCCTCGGCAGGCAAAAACTTGATCCAGAGGCATCCTGGTCCAGTCGCTATGCTTCCGTGTAGTATTTGCTTCTTCATAGTCTGACCCTAGTGTAAAGAAATCCTGTTTATCTTTTGAAAGCGCTTCCCTGTTTTCTCATTTTACGCCTATCTCAGAAAAACAACCTCCATGAAAACGTCCAGAACTTCTTCAAATTTTATGCTAAAAACAGAATTTAAATGTCTGCTTGTAGCTAACATCCTAAGCTTTCCAAAAAATCAAAAACTGCATCCTTATATTTCTCCCGCGATCGCGATTACAGCGTGTGAATCGTTTGCCAAAATCTATAACGTGTAAAATAGCTTTTCATTGCACCCGACCTCAAATTTCAGTTTGCACATTGCTTATTGGTGTCAAATCATTGCTAGTGTTTGTCTGCAACCATATAAAGCGGCTCCCATTAGAATTTAAACAATTCTAGTGATTTAAGCCATATTTAGTGTTTTACCTATTCCATTCTCAGACAACTTTAAAAACCATTTTGACAGTTTGCCAATCTATTCTGTTCCTCTCTTGTGTTTGCAGGGGGGTGGGGGGGAATTGGGATTGAACTTGTATTTGAATTATGCATTCCTGAAATCTGTTCTCTCTCCTCCTATCTCTCTACATTGCATATTCGGGGGTTGAGGGGTGTGCAGGGGGAAAGAGTAACCACATTGCTATTTGATTTGAACCCACACCCACAAAAGTATTATTGCTGTGCTGCATTGTTTTTGATCATTATTACTCCTTTTGATTAAAGAGATTGCTTAGTGTGACATCACCCCATTGGTGATCATTGTATTCCCATTAAAATAGTGTGATTATATTGTGAACTATATAAATAAATATTTGAACTTTGGAAACCAGCCTGATTCCTGGTTCAGTGTGACCGGGGGGCGGGGGTTCCAAGAGAGGGGCGTGATAAGTGGTATATCGTTCAGAATAAAAGAACTTTTAGACACAAATAAATAAGGTTTTCAGTTGTGCATTACACGTTATGCATTGACTTAGGTGAAGTGCCAGATTGAAATCACTTACAGCTATAAGGGCTCACTGGGACGCATAAGTGTCCAGGAACAATAAAAGGAACACCTTCAGAAGCACATGGACAAAGAGCCGTCCAACTGCAATACTGGATTAGTCCCGGTCTAAGTAATTAAAGCTGAGGCTCATAGGCTGAGCAGGGGAAGGCGGCCTTGACACTATTCTCGTTAATCATGGACTTCAATGGTAGCATATGCTGTTGTGATTTCTGGTAGAATGTGCTTCGGACTTAAAGGCCTCTCATGGTTATATGATCCTTTGGGAAGATCAGTGTCTCACCGTTAAAATCAGTGCAAACTAAGCAGCATCTGATCAAACGATGCACAGCGTTGTGAATGGTTCCTTGTCCTCAGAATCTCCGAGCTTCTGGCAGGTTCTAGCAGTTAATCCTCAAAAGGAAACATTGCCATCCTCTTCTGCTGGGCTCAGCCGACATATGCTCGGCTTTTTAGGATCAGAGTCGTGTGTGGTCTCCTTCCACATGTCTTTGCGCCTCTGTTGCTCTCTAGCTTCATGGCAGAAAGGAACCTTCTGTGTCACTCATACCATTTGGAGTACTGAGATGCTGAGGCCTATTTTGAGAGTCCCCACATGGCAATGCATCTAAAATAACAGTAGAACCTGCCCATAAGATAGCAGCTGGAAAATAGGGGGATGGGGAGCAACTACTGGGCATATGATATGATGATATTTATAACGCGCCTATACACAAGTGTTTCAAGGCGCGACGAGGCAAGGGAGGGAGGACAGACAACGATCCTACTAGGCCAGGTGACATTCAGATTGCGCAAGTGCATGGGAAAAATGATAACACTGCCTGGCAAATGTGGTACTTACCCATCTAATGTGAACACAAGAGCCAATACCGCCTGCTTTGCCATTGCTTGTTTTTTTCTTGCTGAGGTCAGCACATCGTGATTTGGCAAACCCGCTTTTAATCAACCATTGGAATAGGTTGCCATAAATGGTCACCACCACTTTTAAACAAAGTGCATTTGGGATCCAATTCTATAAGAAATGCAGCACTGCCGATAGTCCTGCTCCCTTTCCACACAAGGCCAATGTGAAATATACAACTTTAATGCAACTGCCGGAACGACTTGGCTTATTATTATATCGCTACTTTCAAATTAAAAAAACAAAATATCAGCGACATATTTTAAAGAAGTTGATTGCCAGTCTGCCTTGGTTATTGAACCGAGGTGCTGCTTAGAACCATACGTTCGTGACGCAGGTCCCAGCAGGACGTGTGCAGCAGGCAGAATGTGAAAGGCTCTGGAATCGTGGCGCAGTACAAACACTGCACTATTAGCATGTTGTATATTCAATTGTTGTTACCGTGCACTCCCCTCAGTTAGGGGAAGGTCGGAATGCTCGTGGTTAAAGCTTTTCCTGAACGGCTACCAGTTGTTATGGACATTTACAAGGGGGTGGGGGGCGCCATCTCATAAGAAGAGAAGTCTGCCTTGAGCTAGTCTGGACCCTAGCTATTAGACACTGGTGCAAGGTACGTTAAACCTCATAGTTTAAGTTTAGCGACCTGGGAGGACAGTGTGTGAGGCGGATTAAAGGATACGTGCTTCCATAACTATGACCGGCTATTGACAATGGTACAATGACTAACAAACGCTTAAGAGTCATTTCCCAATAATTGCAGATTTTGACCACATTATCAATATGGTCGGTCTGTGGTGCGATACTGAAGCAGGAAGAATATTTTCTTTTGCCAACGAGTTGCGAGTTCGAAGATAATGTTGATGATTTTTGGTGGGACTTCGGCAGCAGGAATAAAAGCTACATACAACACTGCACATCAAGGAAGCTTTCAGTAATCCAATCCTGGGTGATATGTAAAGATGCACCTGTAAATTTTACAATAAATCTTGTATTGGCAATCTTGCACTAGAGCTGAGGCCTTCAGCGTAATAAGGTAAATTGATATGATATTTATAACACGCTTAATACTAAGGTTTCTAAGTGCGGACCCGGGGATCGAGCCTGTGTTGCTCCGTGCCGTCTTGCTTCCAAGGCGACCACGTTACCCCTGAGCTATCCTCCCGAGGACGCAGGCCACGAGCAGTCCGATGAAGCGATTCCAAAGAAATGGGATCAGGAACTGCCCGGCTGAACTCTGAAAGAGTAAGGAGAACAGAAACCCTTCAGAGAAGGCTTACCCCACTTCAGTCTAGGAGAGTTGATCCTGAAAAAGAATGTGAATGAGGCTGGAATGCTGGTGGCAACCCTCTTTTCCGCGTCAATCTATCTAACTCTAACTTAATGTCAGACCCCGTTTCCCTTCATGGTCACATCGTCTGATTTATTTTCGAACCTCTTTATTATTTCCCCACTTCTTTTCTCCTCTCCCCTTTAGCGCTTTAACGCATAATGAATGTTGCAATTAAGTGCTATACAAGAAACCTCCATACATGCCAGGTACAGAGACTACATGGAAATCTGCTCAAACGTGGAAGGGAAAAAGACTGGCAAAGGTCATCACTGAACTTCAAAAACTCATCCCAAAATATTGCCAAAATTCCAGAATGAATTAGGGGAAAGTAGGGACTATTTACATAGGTGTTGCTGGAGTTAGCAAACTACCACCTTATCAAAAACCTATTTTAGGAATAGTTTATTTAATGGGTTACTGAGACTAGTTGTAATTAAATGTAGCAAAATCCCTTCTTTGAGGGATCTGTAGATTGTTAAGCGGCTTCACTTCAACACTACAGCTAAATCAATGCCTAATCTGGGATGCTGAGGGAAACCCTTATTGATATAGTTTTAGGTCCAGTTCATGTACTCTGGATGACAACCCTTATATAACACCCCTCTCTTAGAATCCCCCTGACCCCACTGAGCCAAGAAGTAGGTCCGTTTTGCAAATTTAAAAGGTTTATTTGAGAAAAATAACAATATATATCTATCACACTTTTATAATAAATTAATATTGGATATCACATTTAAAATATGACAGTGATCAACAATGGATAATGTTCTACTGGTAAACTGATTTGGTTACTTAGAAGTAGTATAGAGGATGAGGTAGCTGAAATGCTTTATAGTTTCAAGGAAATGCAAGGTGGAATAAATGCAGTACAGAAAATAAACTGATATGGTTTCACAAGAGATAATATGTTCACTTTGTTCACTTTTCCCCTGGTGGCAATTCACCCCCCCCCCCATATGCAATGCAAGGAGATGGAAGTAACACACACAGTCTTCAGGAATACAATCAAATACAATACGGAATTCAGTTCCCCCCCCCCCCAGCAAGCTTAGACAACAGGTATGTTTTTTAAAACACAGGCCCAAAATGCTTTTAAACGTGATGGCAATGGATGGGAAAAGGTGCTAACTGATTTTAATTCCCTCTAGAGATTCAGGGTGAGTGAGAGATGCTTGTTGGTATTAGTTGAGGCTCACTTTAGCAATGCTCTATGAGTTATTACCAGGTTGCAAACGGATTTTAACAAAGGAAAGAATGGAGCTGCTATTTTGACAAGTGGAGAAATTGAGCCAAATCGCAAATCGCGGTAAATTTCGCAAGTGCGTAAATCGCGATTGCGGAAAGTATAGGGAGTAGGAAGTGGGTTCTAGGTTTGTTGGAAAGCCTAGAATCACAGCTTTAAATTTCATTCCTAGCCCAAACAGTTTAAGAGAAACGGCTGATTTAATAAAGGTAGTTTTTCGGATTTAAAGTAAACTCAAAATGACAGGTGACAGCTTGCAGCTGCAGAATTGACAGGCGACAGTTGTGCAGCTTTAAAAATGACAGATGACACGATTTCTAGGAGGCTGTTCTAATTAGGTTAAAATAGTTTGGATTAGATTATTTTAACTAAGAGATTGGGTTCTGCACAGTTCTGGCAGTTACTCACTCCTAATTTTGAAATGAATGGGCCTCATCACGGATCTGGTCAACACGTCCAGCGGCGGTTCTCTCTGCTCGGCGGGTCAATCAGGCACCGGTTCTGCTCACAGCGATCTGGATCTCTGGTTCTGCTCACAGCGGTCTGGGTCTGGTCTGCGGTTCCGGAAAAAGTTCTTGGCAAACTTGCCCGGCTGTTGAATAGTTTGGTTAGGTTTGCTGGATTCTGAAGGCCTGCTGAGAATACTTTTGCTTGCAGTGGGCCTTCTTGGTTCAAATTTCTGTAGTCTCTGTTTAGCTTGGAAGTCTAAGTGTTGGATCTCTGGATGTGAAGTCGTCGGTCAGCATGCTCCGCAGCAAATGGAATTGAATGTCTATGCCTGTCCCAGCAGTCGCTTTTTATGTGTTTTGGAAGTGGGTGTGTGCGTGGCCTAACTGAGCCTGCCCCTCTCTACTTGTCATTGGCCCAATTCTCCCCTCTCCCGTGATTGAGGGAAGGAAATGGATTGTCATCATGATGAGGTCTGTTTATGGGTCAGAGGATCTTCCCCTGGTCAATTTGCCCACAAATCTATATTTGATTCAAATACATATTTCCCAGATACACAATTTGTTGAAATTACATGTACACATTATATATTCCTTATGGTCCATGCTTGTCCGCCTCTGATCTTCCTGGGGGCTTGCATTCAAAAATGACAACATTTTGCACTTTTTGACTGGTTTACCAATATTGGACATTTACCAAAAATTACACACATGTGCGCAAGGAGTATGGACATTAATTGATGAAGTGTCAGATTTTTAACATGCAGACATTTGGAGTAAGACCCTATTTTCCGCTAGCAACCCCCCAGGGTCCTAACACCTCTTAAAACGTGCACAGAAAAATCACAAGAATAATGATATTACTTATATAATTCTGACAAATCCGTACTATGAATTATCCATCTTTTTTTAAAATTATGCTCTGGCCCAGATGGGTGTGGTTTAGGTTCCAAAGCACATGGGGGAAGCTTCTGTCTGCCCCCGCCTCCAGCTCGGGTGGCTCCCAGAGGCACTTCTCCTCCGACGAGGAAGCCACTTTTACGGCCCCCTCCCCCAATAAAACATTTGCCTGAGTCCAGGACAAGGCTTTGTTCAACCTCCTGCAGCTGCCCCTCCTCTAATCTAATCAGAGAGGGGTCAACTCCTTTTGGTGGGGGAAGCAGGATGCAGCTAGGCCTGGGAAGAGTGGCTGAGCAGGTTTCTCCTCTCTGGGGTAGTTGTCAGGCAGAATTCAGCTAAATGTCACTTTAGTTCCCAGTTTAAATCAAACTTACAATTTTTACATATACATTAAATAATTACTTCCTTCAAGTCATTTCAGAATATAGTTTTACATTGTGTCCACCTCTTAGCAAGTCTTTCCTTGGCCCGGTTTGGGTTCCTCTGTTCAGTTTTACACAAAAGTCTGGTGGTTTTAAAACGCCGGCTTGCTGATAGCGGCGAGTACCGGTATTGCATCCATTTTTGGGATCTGTCTTGAATTACTGCATTTCAATAGAGTGGTCTTTTGTTTGATATTATAGGACCCTTGCTTAACATTGTTTTGATGGCATCCTTACAGTAGAGTGATGATTTGGAACCCCCCCACAAGAAGGTTGTATCTTTGGAGTGGTCTTGTGCCAACTGCGCAGTTCTCCTGGATTCTGGCGTGAATGTGGGCGGCGACAGCTCATCCCCACATCCAACCAGTCTATTGATTTAGTTTATTCTGGGATAGAATAATGGGCGGCGACAGCTCATCCACACATCTACCCAGTCTAAGGATTCAACATGGGAAAAAAACCCATGACAAGATGATGTTTATTTATGGAACAAGATGGTCTTTGCACAGCCCATTTGATCGTGCAATGGCAAACAAGAGGGGAGAACTGGCTTGATTTTAATGTTCATACAATGTGGGTTATGCCCTGTGAGAACGAGGTAACTCAATCGGGCTGATGGAGGGATGGGGAGGAACAGAGAGAAAGCAGTTAATCAATTCATGTTGAGAAGTACATAGATGTACAGAAGCTGCCGGTAAGCCAATATGGGTTATTGAACATTACAGAGATACATCATAAGCTTAGAGAACCGCGTTACTCTTATCCAGGATTTACATCAAAGCCGAAGAGTGTGCGGATCAAAGCTATCCTCACATTGGCTTTACACTATAGACTTTGTCGTTTTGCTGTGTTCAAAAAGTAACAATAATCCTTTGTAAAGATTTGCAGGGTGTAAGATTGAAATCGTATAGTGCAAACAGTCAATTAGATCACCTCTTGCCGTTTGTCCTACTTCTATTAGGGTAAACTGTGCTATACCAAAAGTTACAAATTCAGTGACAATTAATTTGTGCAACAAATCAGATGGTGGGCCAATTAATCAAATAGTCCAATGGTATTCGAGTAAACTCTCAGTTCAGAATTCTGTGATGAAGCACAAGGAGCCAAAGACTTTTTATGAATATACCCCAGGAAGAAAGCAGTATCCCCGCCAATGAACAGATTCTTAACCCTACAACAATTTCTTCCCTAATGAGGTCATGAATTATTGTTGCCCTCACATAGTAAGTACTCAGACAAGGAAGAATAGAAGTTCTTTAAGTGAAGATCCCTTTCCCAGTACTGTGATGAGGAGGCCCTCCAGTGACCCAAAAAGGAACTAAAATATTAGTACTGGGACTAGAAGGAGTGGAGGCATAGAGAGTGCTCTTGAGAAGCATTTTGAACTGTCTAGTTGTTGCCGGCTGCTCATTGGTCCAAGGGGAGTAGAAATAGACGAGGTAAACCAGGAAGTGTTGTCAAGCCATCTCTGGAGGAACTGCAAGTGGAACTGGCAGGTGAACAGAAGGAAGCTGGCTGTCTGGGACGCAGAGACAGGAGTGAGTAGGCATCAGAGGGACCCAGAGTGGAAGGACCACATACAAGAAGCTCCTGGTGTTCCTAAGAGGGGCTTGGGGGGAGGGGGGAACACAGGAAGGAATTTCTGCGACCCCAGGAAGGGGGCTAACCGTGCTGAGCTGCTATACATCCACCGAGCGACTACAAGGACTGGTGGAGCCCCGCAGCAGACTGCAGGTGCCTAGGAAGACCCAAAACCACTGTAGACCAAGCAAAGAGGCATGCTGGTTCTCAGGTAGACGCCAGGCCCCAAAGTAGTGCTGAAGAAGTAGGAGCAGAAGCAGTAGAAGACATTTATGAAACACTGAGAAGGGGAGTCTGGCACTCGCACCCATATGAAGAGTGCGTCACGCCAAAATCTTCATAGTCACAGTACCTGTCATGGTAGTGCACCAGGTTGGCTTGTCATAGCAGCGATAGATTGGCCAGGGGAGGGGAGTCACTTCCCCTGGTGTTGAAACCTCTGGGGAAATAAGCCAAGAGGCAGGAGGCCTCCTCTTGACCGGTGATAATCCGTGAGAATTAAAAGCACCTCATTCGGAGGGAGTGAAAGTGTCTTTGAGAACTATTGTGTGGCAACAAACAGGGGAAGGGAAAGGTCACGACTGATTTGAGTGGAACTTTGATACTTGGAGAACTGTCAGAAGGAGAGAGGCACTCCAGAACTTCAGTTCTGGATCTTCGGTTGGCACCGTGTTTTTTTTAAACTTTGTTTTCTATACAGAAATCCCCTTTTTCACATTATCCTGAGTTACGAGTTTAAGGGACGAAAATAAGATTGTACATAGGACGGTGGAAACATTTTGAGTTGGGCATCTTGATATAGGCACTAGTAGTTTTGGTTAAGGTAGGGAAACCCCTCTTAGCTTTAGGGCAAGCTAGGAGTTTCCTCAACCCCTTTTTACTTTTAATAAAAGTTTGTAGCAACCAAAATGCCACCTATGTGGTTCAAGACCATACCTTTGATCAGAATTCAAAATATAGCAGTGCGGTATTCCCTGGACTGTTGCACGCTACATTTCAGTAAGTGGGCCAACTCTTCCACGTACTCCGCACAATTCATCAAATGGACTCCTTCTTGGCAGCAGCTCAATACTTCACTTTAGAACTTTGTGGTAGAGTTTTCAGGTGTTTATAAGTGCACCCTCCGGAGCAGCATCCAATATTCGCAACTCCTCATACCATGCATGTTATAGCCACAGTTAGCAGATGGAGGTAGCTGTAAATCTCAGAAGCCTGATCTCCCCAGTCTTGAGAAAAACGCTCAGAAGAGGTTGCTATTCCGCTGGTCCTGCCAAGTCCAGGGAAGAGAGCATTATGCAAGACGTGTTAGGAACCTAAGCCTCCGGTCAGCCCCCACACACCTTCTAATGGGAAAACGGGGGACACCCACGAGAGGCCACGCCCAGGGGAGCCCAGGGATACAAAATGCCTGCCCATCACAATCCTGCACTTAGCCAACGTGCTGAGGCATCCTTGGGGGACATCCAAGCAGGTTCTGTCGTGCCAGAGGGCTCTCTGGATGGCGATCTACCTGGCACCAAGATAGCAGACTACAGGACAGTAGTCTGGTAAGGGTCCAGAACCAAAAATGGAAGTCAGGCGACTCCTCCCGGGTCAGTACAAAAGCATGAGACGACATGGAAGCCAGTGTCTTTACAACAGCGTTTTTTCCAGACTCACTGCATGTCAAGATTCAGGTATTTCTTAGTTGGGGCCAGTCAGGAAGACCCTCAGTCTTCATAGTTTAGGAGTCAATTATGTTTTCTTTGTATTAAGATGGATTATGTTGATCTTCCAAGAGTATCAGGGGAGATGGGAGTGTAGGAGTGATGAAACAACCCCTTCACCTTACTAGGGTTACAGGAAAAACTTCTCTCTGTCCCTTGTCTAAGTTGCCTCCCGATCTGTACAAATAATTGGTAAGGAAACTAAATGTTTTGTGTAATATTTTTTCTGCCCGAAGTTTGTTAGCCCTTTCTGAACTTTATATTGGTTAGTAACTTACTGTTGCGGTTCCCTTATACAGCCTGGTTCCCTTATACAGCCTGGTGGCATCTCTTGTTACTGTGAGTCAACCGAAGGAGGGAATATCCCCAACCAGATCACATCAGAGCTACAAACACCATCACAGGCAAACAGAGTGGGTCAGTCAGTCAGCATTGCTTGTAAACAAAGCAAGTGTTAATGACAACCTCTGTGGTTTTAGCCATTCTCATCTGATGCATGCCTCCTCTGCTGATATCAGGGCAGGCGCTATGAGGGTGTTGCTCTGGTAGGATGGCATGAGCAGACAGTGGTAAAGCATCATCTCAGAAAAAAAGTGTCTTGGAGGATGCAGTTTGGATGGGTTTCCTCAAAATACTTTTTGGATTAGCATCTTTAACTCATGTTATGGGCCTTGCTTCTATGTTCGACTTCCATGGATATACCTGGTTGAAAGCTTTAGGTGAAATGGAAATTTAGGGAACGCAGGGACAGTTCAGCTCCCATCTTTGAGGTTGGAAGCATCAACATTTTTGACAGCCATTCAATCACTGGGGGCCGGTCGCCATAGGTAAACTCTTCTGGGTTTTCACTCAGACGTGGATTCCAATAAGAAAATCAGATGCCATTCAGGTAGCCAGAGAGATCTGGTGTAAGCTCTGCAGCCACTGCTCTTCTGAAGCACACAGAAGCCACAGCCATATATGGCAACATTCATGCCCTATTCACTCACACAGGGTTCAAAATTGCCAGGAGCTATTCAGCTCCTGCTTGCAGCCTAAATAAGCCTGGTTAGTTTGGCACCAACAGCTACCATGAGCTACTTTCGACCCACCCAGACAACTGGTGCCATGGAAACATACCTATCTACCATTAACTCTGGGTGTTTGAGAATGTGTCAAAGAATATTTCGACAGGTCTAGAAGAAATCTAAAAACTAATGTGTCTTCTATAATGATAAATGTTAGTTTTCCTTTCATGTGGAAGTTAGATTTGCAGCTCGCCATGTACCAACTCCAGGATCAACAGAAAAAACTCTCAGTTACTATAGATGTGGGATACCCTGAGCTACTTTTAGCTTATTCCCCCAAAAAGTCCTTATTTTGATCCATACTCTCATTAAAACAAAATTAGGCAGCTTCCATCAGCACTGGATTGTATACAGGGACACCACTAAGGGAAACATCCAGTGGTTCACAATTGTGTTAATGGGAGCAGGGATAAAAATAAGGATGTGAGGAGCAGGAGCTAAAAGTAGCACCTGGCTGCCCACATCGCCCAAATAACCAGATGTTGGAACTCACATCGTGGAATTCCATTCAATGGCTGAAATAAAGTTGGTGTTCAGGATGGAAGTCACTATAGTCGGAAAGATCACAATATTTGTATGCATACTTCTTCTTATACTTTGAAGTTACAGGGGAGGTATTAAAGTATTGTTCAGTAACCTCCCCGCCCTCACCATCCATTCGTCCATCTTGAGATCTCTGATCACCTGTTTTTCAGGAACCCGCGGCCACCCTTCCGTTCCAATCACACTTCACTGACTGAATATTCTGCATTCATTCCAGCAATCGAGAGATCACATATCTCCCTCCTACACATGTTAATCTTCACTAACACTGCCCAACCAAAATAAAACCCCTTCTGCCACCCTCTAAATTCAGGACACCCGTCCAGTCTTTAGTACGGTCACACCAAGATGGAGAAAATGTGCTCCTTGGATACATCTCCACTGTATCTCTCATGCCACTCAAAGCATTGCAGCACGCCACACACACATTGACAGCATCAGAACATTCAAGCATTGGCCTACTCTCACCAGCTTTACAGAGAAGACTGTCTCAAAGCACCAGCCTCCATAGGTAGATGAAAAGATCTCCCTTTCCAGGAGTCAGCGCAATTTGCGAGACTTAGAATGTTGGAATGGAAAAAAGAAAAAGCAGGCAATGTTCTGTTATGTGGCAGTATCGCCTACAAACATCCCTAAAAATATATCGATGGCTCCATTGTTCCTGCAGCTCAGGAAAGAGCTGAAGACCTTGCTGTTCTGGGAATCTCTTTGTGGTCAATGGGAACCATGAATCTGTTTATTTATTCTTCATAGAATTTACAGGAACAATGTTAAAGTGTTGCTCGGAAGGATGGTCAACATCAGCATTTACCCATCAACAGTCATTCAGGACCCCTCACTAGAACCCTACTAGATTGTCAAAACCAATCAGCAAGTGCGAATCACTGGCTTTATCTATTGGTAGACGCCTGAATCCTGAGCGGACTAATCGGCACCCAGCCCCCGCCTCCCTCAATGTCCCGCTTACGGCTCCACATCACATTCTGTGCTCGTGTTATTAAATTACAAAGCACTCGCCTGACACGCAGCAACGTTTACTGTGTTTGGCTGTGTTTCTTGCTTTACTCGGTGTGCCCCCATGGAAACAGGAAAGTGGGTTTATTCTCTTCCAAACCAGCTACATGTTCTTTGAATGGCAATAGTAACAGGCATGTGGGTTGTACCAGGTAGTGATAGCACCACCCGCCATTTGGTAAGGGAGAATTTGCACCGGGTACAACCTTCCATGTTGATCATCATTGCCAATGTTGCCTTAACATTCCACTCTGGCATCACTCACTCAATATTCTGCATTCATCCCATGGCCCATAGTAAATAAATGATGTCAGTGGGTTGGCCCATTGTAAGTAATGTGCAGCGGGTAGTTGTACCATTGGTGTGCTGAGGATTCATTTTCTATGATAATGTGAACGGGGTTAATGTCGCTTTCTTTTTAATGTGATATCAGTGGGCCAATGCCCCACCGTGTTTGAATGAAATGTCAGTGGTTCGATGTCCATTGTCATAGAGTGATGTACAGACGGTGGATGTCTCATGGCTGTCTAGGTTAGTGAATTTTCATCCCGTTTTTATTCCGGATTGTGAGTTTGCTTTGAGCGATACAAATTCTGGACTGAGAAGTTGTTGCATCAAATGTGATAGGATGGAGCTGTGTGGCGTCTTCTTTGCCTGGATAAAAGCAGAATGCTGAGTGAGTGAGGGTTGTTGGCTTGGCAGTTGACCATTGATGAGCAGAAGGCGAAGCCAACCCTGGATACGGTCCTCATCTACAAACATATCCTTACCAGAATCTAATAAGAATAAAGAATACATTTTTTCCACAAATTACCACACAGGCAAACTCGGAATGATTCTGGGCTTGAACAAAAAAGGACAAAAATGGTCATCGCTGTGCCTTGAATACGCCTTAACCACCACTGTTGTCTCAATATCAACTGAACAGCTCTAGAAAAGCATGGCTAGCCCAAATCAAAGCTAGGACTCACAAGCAGCTGGCACTTAGAATGTGGTTACTTACCTTGCATGGCCACCCTGCCTCTTCGATTTTATTTATTGTACATTTGTATGGGGCCTACAGCAAGAAGAATTTCCAGGCGGCATTTCTCCCCGGCTGTTAGAGAATACACTAGGTTACATGGGATTTGTAGAGCGTGCCTCTTCCATTCACATGGCTTTTGGGCGGTCTGCAAGCTGGCACTGGTTGCAGTGACACCACGGCTATTTCAGAGAATGCGTGTCATTCTGATGGCCCGACCAAGATAGAATGGCCCATCGCTTTGAGACAGGGTGAATCAACTGCACGGGAAGGCATCAGAGCAAGGTCCGGGCTTGGCGCCACCAGCTGCACTGGTCTGAAAATTGAGATTTGGTAAAGGGCACTCTCATGGATACGGTGTCGGTGTCGAGGAAATCATCATAAATCGCTGTGCGCTCTCAGTGTGTGTTTTATTCTCAAGGAACGGACTAAGTCCTGATGGGTTGAGGATCCCCTGATGATAGGGTATTTGCATGGCCTCAAAAATGCCTCCATTTAATCTGAAAGCACCTTTCTCCTGGATGTTTCTTGCTGTAGCCCATTATGGTGAAGATATTATTTTAAACTACCTACCTATTTTCCCAATAGGACATGGCAAGTAAGAATTAAGTGTGTGAATTTGGAGCTTGGCAGCGGCTCTGGATTAGGATTCCCAGAGATCCGTTTGTGCAGCTTGTCAGACCCCAGAGCACCAAAGGAAGTGAAGGACACAAGATCTATGGGTCCACGAGCATCACAACAGGAGTGACTCTGGGAAAAAAGAGGTTCTTAAGTGTGGACGGAGGGAATTGGATAATGCATTGTTTCCTAGTGGCCCCAGGATATGGGCGACACCTTAAACCAGACCTACCTTAGGACTCTGAATTCTCAGACTTGCAGTTTTTTTTTGCCTAGTGTAAAAATTGACTCACAAGTCCCACCACGCTAAGGGAAAAGTTAGGTCTGACTCTCATTCCATAATCCAATGCAGCCACTAAAGAACTAGATAATTGGTCATGCCAGCCCCTTTAAAATGCATGATGGCAAGCCAAGACCTATATCGCAGCAGCAGGTGCTCTTACTGCAACCTCGCCAGACTATCTGTGTATCAGACCATGCAGTAAGGAAGCACAGAACTGCAAGTGGCTGCAATGACAGCACCTGCTACAGTGGAGCAGAGCAGCCCCTAATGCGGAGCAATATCGAGAAAATATCCCCAGTAGGATATGACGTGCTGTAGACTGGGGATGACGTAACGTGCAATATTCAGGTAAGCACTGGGGATATAGAAGTGCTATTTGTCGCTGGCATGCACTGGATTGAGCAATATTGCCAAGTGGAACGATACAGGCTTTGTTCCGAAAAATCGCGGTCACGCTGCTTATTATGGAGATTTGAAATAGACGCCTCAAGTCCCACCAGGAGCGCCTATAAATATATGCCGAAATTGTAGAATGGGGAGCGCAGCCGAGAGATTTACAGCCCTCCTCTTCCCCCAAAGGAATGAACCAACACATGAATATTATTTAAGAAATCTGGACAGCATCTTAAGCAAACATTTGCGAGGAAGTTTTCCATCTATATTCTAAAGGAAAGGTCTTTTTTTATTATTATGAAAGGGGACGTAGCTGCCATCTCAAATACCGCGACACTGTGGCAACCTGGGGCCTCTTCCGGCCGCGTGTGAGGCGCGTTATTGTACTTGTACGGCGGGGGAACAGTTGCCCAGTGTGCTGCGCTGCCCTCTGAACAGGCCTCGTCTTTCTGTGGCATGACACCACGCGTGATTGATCTGCCGGGACAGCTGACGGGGATTCCAAAACCCTCGTGACACAACAGCAGCCGAGGAAAGTAAACAAGGACGCTGTATACCCATCTTCAGAGGGGGGGAAGGAGTCTGGAAGCGCGTGTGTCAGATCCCCTGCAGCGAGCCTTCTGAACTGGGGCCACCAGTCCCTTCATGCCGGTGCGCACAACCGTAGCCCTCCTGGATAAAGCTCACATGAGCCAATTCCACCCTTACTCAATACATATCCAGAAAAACACAGTACTGCGCCGCATCCTCTATGAAAGAGTAATGGCCGGATAACCGGACACTGCAACGCAACTTTTCTATTCTAGGACTTCACCTCAACAAATCATTGGCATAAGGTGCCTACGGTCAGCCTGTTCCATTGAAGTGAACCAAGGCTGCATTAGTTCGTTTGATCAAAGTCCAGGGCCTGGGTGTGTGGTCTCCAGTTCAAGTGGAGGTGTCTAGTCACCCTAGTCCAGCCGTCTCAACGTCTAGTCCTCAGCAGCTGACTTCACTGCACGTTTTCAAGCTATCCGGGCAGGAGACACCTGAATAGAACGAATCTCAATGGGTGTTATTTACATAGGCTCTGGTTAGACTGAAAAGGTGGTTTGGGTGTGTCTCTCTAGAGCATGGCTTTCTGGCTTTGATGTCCATGCCTCTATAATTAGCTGGTTCTCAATGTGCTCGTATACAGCTGTGAGAATCTCCAATGTGTACAAAATATTCATAGGTCTTCTTCTTTCCTTAGCGTGCGTCCTAGAAGTTTTTTTTTTATACTGCACCAGCCATCACCACCATAATGTTCTAGCAGCACAGAGGCTTGTATGGCGAGTGGCTTATTGAGTCATCGCCCCAAGGCACATCTTGTCAATATATACTACGACAAAGGGAAAGCACACTACATGTCTTGTAATAATTGACCCATGTATTTTACTACATTACTGAGAGACACAAACTGAAAGGTATGTCCTTAAATATACATGACCTGGGGTATGACAACAGAATCCTATTTCAGCATCTGGGGATTAACCCATCTTTCGAAGTCACACTCCTGCCCTCCATAGACAATTTAAGTGCAAAAGCATTGTATCCCCCTGACAAACTTCATAAAGACAAACTATGTTAATTAGTGTTCCAATGCAAAGCCTTTCTGGTAATCTCTACAGAAGCTATGAATATTAACGTGTTTCACACAGCTCTGTAATAAGGGGTATATCAGGCGCTTTTACTCCCTAAAAAATAGGCAAATACTCCCAAAACAGAAAAATAGGGAGAAAAATACTCCCAACTAAAAATAGCAAACAGACAAATAGGAGCCTCCCCCCTGCTTTTACCCATACAGCTCCATAGATATGTTTGAACCAGTAGTACATGTAGAGCCACAGGAAGAAACTCTACTCTTACTACTGCCTGCTCTGAAGAATACAAAATGCATATTTTAACGTGCATGAATAACTAGACCCAAAGAAATATTACAAAAACATTTCTATTTTACAGTTAAAACATTTTTACTGGCTTACGAAATGCTTCCATTATGAATTGGGCTTAACTTTTTACTCTCAAAACATTGTTTTACTCCCAACTTTAAAAAAACAGGAAGTAAAATACTCTCACTTCAAAATCTTATCTGGAGCAGTGGTTGCACGTCTCAGGAGGATCCGAATGAGGGTTATTTGCTAGCTGGGCTGATTTCTGGGTAGAAATGCCACCTGCTGTAAATACCTGACGGGAACATTGATAAAATCTGCACCGGGCAGATTTTCAGCAGTGACAGTAGTGCAATTGTATGGAAACCCGCAGTATTCCAGCAATAACACTGTCGCCAGTGGAAACCTTTGAAGGTATGTTTTAGCGATTTTTTGTGTGTCTTTTTCCACCTTCAATGTGAATTTACAGCGGTGGTTCATAGCACTACTTACTGTACATTGTTAAACGCACAAAAGGATACATAACTCGTGACCCTTTTTTGCATTAAATGGGAAAGATTGTGAGGGGGTTGATATTATCAATGTCCACTTTCTGACCCTCTCGCAATGCTTCAATTTAAACTTTTCACTGTACTGAAGGAAAGAGCAGGATTCGAAAAACCTAGAGCAACGTTTTGGGCCATTTTAAAATAGACACCTTCACCTTGAAGGTGGGAGGTAAAAACAGTCAGACTTTCAGAGTGAAACTAATGTGCGCACGTTGCCAACAAACGTTACCAACAAAGTAAATACCTCCAATTCTAGCAATTTTAAGCTCATGCAGCAATAACTACCATTGCTGCAAAATGTGTAATGATCCCCAAGACTCCCCTTAGCTTTTGGATAGGGACATTGAGAGCAACATCTCTTGTTCAATATCCAGTAGCAGGAGAAACTCTGCTCATCGCTGTTTCAAAGCAGATTCGCCATTTCCTTCGTGGGGTGCTATCTGGCGTTTCCACACTAGACAGAACCTATTTTAATGTGTGCCTATATTAGAGACTCTTCATCTACTCTACATAGGTGTCAATACTGCCAAACTAGGCATTGCCTTGTTGAAAAATCTCACTGTGGAATCTCTGCTCCGCAATAGCGATAGGTGTGCACACATTTGCTCAAATACCCCCCCAAAATTGGTCGCCAAACATGCGTACCTTCCAGGGATGGAATACTACCTTTGGCTGCTTCCAAGTTGGCCAACCACTGTACCCTGGTGTTCCACTATTAGGGATTTTGTCCAGCAATGTGTACAGCACGTTAGGGGTTCAAGGTCTCTGAATTGTACAAACTCTAGCCCCGGATGTAAGTAAGCAGGTGAAACTGTTCTAAATTTTACAAACTCTACCCCTGAGTGTAGCTAAGCAGATTACCCTCTGTCAACATTGAACAATTTCAACTTCCCAAAAGGTTGAAGGATTGAGGTCTACTTATTGATGTTACTAACATGGACATTTTGCCCCAAGATGTTAGACTAGAAAAGTAGCTCTGTGCCAAGATATCCGTATGGTGATAAATATCAGCTCTTTAGCATGCCCTGGATAGAGCACCTACCCAATAGGTTATCCCCATCTGGGGGTCTACCTCAGAATAACACTAATTTCATGACGAACCAATAAAAAAAAGCACCCTACCTCTCCTCCATGTCCATCGAAGATACCGAAGATGGATGGATGGCTCTTGTTGGCGAGGTCGGTGATGACCTGGAAGCGATCTTCCATGTGGTCCCGTCGACCCTGGATGGAATAGACGGCCACGTTGTTGCTCTTGAATTCCCAGGTCTTGGAGAACTCTGCCTCCAGCACATCCAAACCCCCTAGCCGGTCATTCTGCATGATCTCGGCCACCTTGCCCTTAACCATCTGCACGGCATCTCGGCTGGACTGCACAATGGTCTTAACCTCATCTGTGTGGAAGAAGTAGCTCCAGAGAGCCAGGCTGATGCAGAGAAGGAAGAGCGTCTCCGGCCTGAGCAGAAAGTAGCGCATGATTCGGCCGAGCAGGGAGAGCAGTGTCATGGTATCCTCTATCATTTATAACTGGGCAATAGCAGGGGAAGTAGAGATTGGAAGAACCCTTGGGGTCAGTTCATTATCCAGGTGGTATCTAACCTGGAGCTGGGCTGTGTGTCTTGACGGGAAGCCTGGCTAGGTATCAGCAGAAAGGTAGAATAGGAGTTGATCAGGTGTGCAAGGAAATCAGGTGAGGACCACTGGCGAGACAGCCAAGATCAGCTCCACACTAATCCGGGCCCAAGAGTCACAGAGAATCAAGCTCTAAAATCACACGTGCCACTACACACGGAGTCTAGCACCTACTGGATCAGGAGCAACGGGTGTCGTGTACATTGACACTGGCACGCAGTTAATGAGAAGACACACGCACTATGGTGTACACAGACTTGGAAACTAGTAACCGCAGCACACCGAATCTAGTACACACAGGCTTGGAAAAGATGAAGTGATCGGTACACCAGAAAATATAACATGCGTGTCCTGGAAAGCCTCGATAATAACTGTGTGGATGAGGGCACACTACACGAGCAGCTTCTGGACGACCGGCAAACACTCTATACCCAGTGTGAGGGAGTGGGGACCACCGCGTGCATATGCAGGCTCTGGAAACACGCACGTATGATGTGCATGCACGGTCTAGAGTCGGGGGCCAACCGCTTTTGCACGCTGTGGCTGCACGCCTCAATGTCAATCCAAAGTAGCCGGTGTGCAGTCAGCACCATAGTCCAAAACACAAAGCTGGTGCAGGATGGCGGCTGGTACTGCAAGGTTGGCAGTGTGTGTGGGACACGCTCCTGCTCCCCAGGCGCTTTGCTGCAATGCTCGTTTACGCCGGGTCCCAGCCGTCGCTCCCCTCCGCTGTCAGTGCCGAGCACAGCTGTCACAGTAGCGCGTTCTCCCTGCGCCTTCTAAGGAGCACACCATCAGGGAACCAAGGAGAGGGGAGACGCTGGAAGGCACCATCTCGCTCCAGCCAACCTGGGTCCGCGCACGCGTACTAGGCTAATCTTTGACAACAATAACTGATCTCGCGCTGTGTAAACGCCGCTCTATTCGCCGTGCTGCACGCTCTAGACAGTCTGGCCATATCCTTTCGCACTTAACCCTTGGGCCGTTTACTATAAACGTGCCCAGAGTGGGTCCCCGGTACGACCAAAATGAGAAACTTAGAACAAGACAGTAAGAAAAAGACAAGGCAAGCAAATAACTTGGGGGGGAAAAGCGGTTTGACAAAGGAAGAAAACGTACAGCATGACACTTAGAGATTCTCTATTGTTGCTGCAAAGATGACACTGTGACTTGGTGTTGGTGAAGACCAGGCTCGGCCTATTGGGCAATGCCCGAACCTAAAACAAAAAAAGCTCACGTGGGCCAGTTTGGTAAAAGAAATTGCTGGAGCCAACACCGAAACATCGGGCTCCCGCGCCATTCAAAGAATGTTAATTGGCGGGAGCCCCCCTTAGTGCAAACTCCCTCATTGGGCGCTGTGGGGGTGGGCCCATGGCCGGGTATGGCGCCGCCCAGAGGAGGGCGCTCTCACCAGGATGCGACGTGGTGCAGGCATTGGCCTGTGAGCCTATGAAAGGGGCTCTGGCTGTGAGCTCAGTCTTTTTTCCTGCTTCCTGTTTTGTTGGGCGGCTCTTGTTTCGGCTCCTGCTTCGTGCTGTTGTTCCGGTGCCAGGCGAGGAAGTTCCAGTGGTGGGTGTGATTGATTGGACCAGGCCAGGATTTTCCAACGTTGTGTGCGGTGTCAGAGGGTCACGGTTGCAGTTGAAGGACGGTGGGTTTCAGAGGAAAAAGAGAAGGTATGAGCGGAGGGAGAGTCGCAAATTTTTTATGGGTAGGTCGTGGCGTGCTGGTACTTTGCGCACGGTCGGTTAATGGTGGGGCTAAGGTTTTCATGCAGTCCTCATGCTGGCGGGAATGAGGGCTGTTGGGAGGCTTGGTGGGGTGTGCTCTAGCAACAAAGTTGCTTGTTACAAATGTTTAGCAAACAGGCGCAGTAAATGCGGTATGACAAATAAATTGTCCGGTGAACTGGGAGTGCCCGTAGCACTGGAAAAGGGGAAGCAGTGGGCACCATTTAGCCTAAGGGCTAGGGATCAGGCAGCTTCCTTTAGAGATGGGTGCGGGCCGGAGGGGGGAATGTTGAAAGGGGAGTAGAACGTTGTGGGGGTTAGTCGGAAGTGATAACGCAAGCGCGTGGGGTTCTATACTAGGTTGCAACGTTAATTCAAAGCTTCTAAGAGTCAAGGGTTGCAGGGATAGCATCATACCCGGAGTGGGGCTGGCAATCGCATGAAATGGTGGCTGAAGGGGGGTTGCCCTCTGCCTCGTGGCCAATGGCGGTCAATCTAATCTGGTTTGGCCATTCAGGGTGCTGTGTTTGACAAATCAAGGGGTCTGGGTAGGTGGTCGCGTGGGTGGGTTTCATTACAAGGGATACGGGTAACGTGTTTTTCCAAATAAAATGTTGTATGGGGGGCAGTACACGGCCAATGCAAGTCACAAGCTTTGTCTCGAATGGGTATCACAAGCGGTAGCCAGCAGGGGAGCTTGTCTCTGTCTATTAGGGGAACACAAGAGACCGTCAGGTGCGATGGGCAAACTAATGCGAGCAGGGGGAGTAGGGCATTGTACTGCCCAGGCTGAGGGCGCTGTGAGGGCAAGGGGGACGACAGTCCCGTAAGGACGAACTTTGCACGATGTCAAGTTTTCACACTGTTCATGCATTGGACGACAATGGTCGCTGATTACAAATGTGCTTCGCATGGGGTGTAAGGCAAATGGTAATGCGAGGAACCGGCCGTGGGTGCAGCCAAAATTCCATCAAGGAAACGGGGCGTGGGAGGTAGCACATAACGGGGCGGTTTCAGTCGGTGGCATAGCGGGGGGGTTTCAGTCGGTGGCCGTTGGCAGGTCGATTTATAATTTAGGTGCGCCAGTAATTTAGGGCTGCATAGGTGGAGAGCGCGGACAGGGGCCGTAGAAGGACGGGGTCATTTAAATGTTTAGTGCGCGCAGCCAGGAACATGGGGGTTGGGGTCATTCGTGCTTGCTGGGAATGCGGGGTCGGGGTGGGTGTCACATTACAGCCCGGCGCACAACGGGGGGTTTCAGCCCATGCCTGAGTTGTTTTCGGGGGCCAGGGGGAAGGTCAACCGAATGGGCAGGTTGTACAAGTCGACCAGGTCAATTAAAGTGATGCTGCATGCTCATCAAGGCGTTTTTCACACAGCATGGGACCTTATTTGTGGCGGTGTCATGTTGCGACGTTGGCTGGGTATAGTATTGATGAGGGGTGATTAGCATGGTTGGAATTACCTTGGCGGCTCAGATCCAAGAACGAATGGATAAGATCTGAGGCCAGCAACAGGAGAGAGAGAGAATAGAAGGATAACGGAAGGGAGCGGGCAACAGAGCTGGAACCGGTAGAGCCGGAACACGAAGCAACTCCAAGTGAAGAACGAGAGAATCAAGAGTAATGGAGTACTGAGGAGATGAGTAGATCGAAGGGGAACACTGTGCAAGCACAGCAGCGTAGTCCAGGAAGTGACAGATACAACGCACCGTTCCTAGGGAACGGTGTGTTGATAAACAGCAGGCGGCCATCTTGCTTGAGGACTAGACCATGCTTGCTAAAGCAGCGTCTGGTCTAAAGTTTCCAATGCTGCCACACTTTCCAAGGGCAGTGCCCGACAGTATACCCCTTACCCTCAGGGTGCCCCCCAGTTTACCGAGATGGAGTCTATGGAATTGACTTATCAGGCGGGGTGCGTGGATGTGTTTCCTAGGTTTCCAAGTTCTCTCGGCCTCTGAGTAGCCTTTCCAGTGTACCAAATACTGTATGGTGCCCCTCCGGTATCTGGAATCCACCAGATAGGCTACTTCATACGCTTCGGGTTCTTGAGGCTTACTAGTAGTCCTTCTTTTTATTCGTCTCTGATAAGGATCCTCTCAGTATTCCTTGAGTAAAGACGTATGGAACACCGGATGTACTCTGCTGAGGCTTTTAGGTAGACGCAACCTGAAGGTGACTGGGTTAATCTGGGATAGAATGGGATAAGGACCGGTGTATCTAGGTGCAAATTTACCAGCATGAACCCATCTGGGAAGAAACTTAGTGGAAAGCCACACTAAAGTACCTGCTCTCCATTAAGGGTTTGGTTTCCTCTTGAGATCAGCCCATCTCTTGTAACCTTGTCTGCTGGCTTCCAAAGACTTGACAGCCTCTGCTTGTATTATCTTTAGTTCAGAGAGGAGACTGTCAATGGCTGGGGACAGTCCTGCCCAAGGTATGTGCTGCGGATGGTACCCGTTGGTACAATAAAACGGACTCATCTTGGTAGCAGAATGTATAGTGTTGTATGCAAATTTGGCTTGTGGAAGTAGAGAGGCCCAATTGTCCTGTTCTTGGTTGCAGAAGCATCTGAGATATTGTTCAAGACTGGCATTAAGTCTCTCAGTTTTCCCGTTACTCTGTGGATGATACCCAGAGGACAGAGCATGTTGTACACCCAACTGTTGGCCCAAAGTGGGCCAAAATCTGGAGGTAAATTGTGTCCCCCTGTCGGACACTATCATCCTTGGTAGACCATGTAGTCTAACAATATCACGTAGAAATGCCGCTGCCGTCTCTGGAGCCGAAGGAAGTCTGGGAAGTGCAGAAAAGTGAGCCAGTTTACTGTATGTGTCGACGGTGACCATGATAGTGTTCATCCCCTCTGATAAGGGTAAGTCCACTATAAAATCTGTAGAGATATGTTCCCACGGACAGGAAGGTAACGTATCCAGGTGTAAAAGGCCTATGCGTCTTCCCGTGGCAGATTTATTTGTGGCATATACTGGACAGGTCCTCACATATCTCGTGATGCCCTTTCTCAGGGACGGCCACCAAAGCGTCTGCCTACCAGCTCCAGTGTCTTCTTTATTCCCTTATGGCCCGCCAATGGCGTATCATGGCATCATGAGACTGCTCGAGTTCGAAGTGACTCGGTGGGAAGGTACAGAGCATTGTTATGGAAATAAAGGCCGTCCTTAATACTGCAATGTGCTTGTAACTCCACAGAATCTTTCATCTGTCGGTTTTCTGCCAGGAGTTCTTGTAAGGATTCAGGAACGGCTGATATGATCCGTACCTTGGGTAGGAGCTTTTCTTTGTCTTGGTAAGTACCGGTATCCTCTCCATGGCTTCTAGATAGAGCATCTGCGACTACATTCTCGGTGCCCGGGAATGTAGGTGATTTGAAAGCCAAATTGAGAAAAGAAATACACCCAACGGGCGTGACGGGAATTGGAGCATTCCATCTGTTGAAGAACTCGGAGGTTCCGGTGGTTGGTTCGCTGTTATATATCGGCACCGTCCTGCAGTACCTCCCGTTTCTTGTGGCCAAATACGGGGGCAAGCGCGCTCCAGAACTTCGTTGTGGCTTCGGTATTGGTTGCCATGGTGTCTGGCCGTGCAGCAGAGAATGTTGCATCAGCTGAGACATTCCGTGTGCAGAGAATGCGTAAGGAGGCTCTGCCCCCCTGCTCCATAAAAGCCAAAGGGACTCAGCGGCTTGTTGCGGCTAATTGTGGCGTTACGTTCCTTCGATTTCATCCCGTTCCAATGCTTATTCCCTTTGGCCTCTTGATTACTTGACTTCCTGGATCTTCGACCCACCTTTGTCTACTTGGATTGTCCTAGCCTGTTCCTTCAACCTGACTTTGAACTCTGTTGCCGACTTCGGATTGTCCTTGGATTGCATTTGCTTTTTCCTCCAGTCTGATCCGTGAACCCTGCTGCCGACCTTGGACTGTCCCTGGATTTCCACTGTGCTTTCGCCCTGTCTGGTGAGATTACTTTTTCTTGCCGCTCTACGCAATTTGAACTATCTTCCTACGCGGCGTACCACGCTGCACATTACAAGACTGCTTCGCCAACATGGCCTGTGTTTGTGCAATTAAGGTAAAACTCATCCAATTCTCCTGCATTGTTCATTACCTGAAAATCATCAGCCTTTCTCATACGTGCGGATTCCTGGAACTATATCATTTATTCTTGCCTTTTCTACCTTAACCGAGTGCATAGTAGTGACGCTTTCCAGTGTATGCACCAACCCGTCACTAGTGCGACCCTCATGCCGCCCAGGTATATTCTTCCTTACTAACCTTCCCATTTGTTGTTTTGTACCTGCCGTTGTTTTCCTTTCAACTGGTGCCCGTTTTCCCTAGGAATCCCACTTATCAGGTCTGCTGGGTGTTGTATCAGTCATAGTGAGTTTGTGGTTATCACTTGTGCATACTCATAGTCTTTGGTTTTCTTGTAGGTTCATCAATTAAGGTCCCACACCACCTCAACCATTGTCTAGGTACTTAGAGAAATATCTGATTGTCTAAATAATTCCATATTGCCTGATTGCTTCTAATCATACTGTGTTTTCTTTGCAGCATTGGTTATTGGCGGTGTGTGTTCTCCCGCTCTTTTAGGCGATAGACATCTCTGCTGGTTTTTACTCAAACGGCAGAGAGGTACATCGTAGAAAAGAGCCCCTCTTAGAGGAAGCCTGAATCACAGAATTCAGGGGAGCTGGGATTCTGGAGGCTGAACCCGAACCTGTTAAATCCCACCTCCCTCCGCGAGGTCGTCTTAACTAGGCTCCAATCAGCATACGGAGCGGTAAGTAACAGAATTAGCCTATAAAAATGTCTACAGAGACAACCGATGCCCTGAATCAGATTGTGGAAATGGTCACGGATCTACGTACTGATTTGACCAACGCACAGGAGGCATTGCGTCTTGGATGCTATTCAGTCTTTGGTGACTACTCCAGTCTCACAACCCAGTGGCACTGCAGCTACGGCTTCGGGGTCAGGGTTTCCAGCTCCCATTCAGGAATCAGCTCCGGTAATGCTTACCACTCAGTTTCGTCTGGCCTCCCCAGAACGCTTTCTGAGTGATCCCAAGCAATTCAGAACTTTCGTCACTCAATGCAAATTGCACTTCCTCTGTCGCCCGGCCTCTTTTCCCTCTTCCACCACTTAGGCTGCGTTTGTGTTGTCACTCCTAGGTGGTACTGCAGCCGCATGGGCAAATCCATTGTTGGAGTCTAACAGTCATGTGCTCTATAATTGTGATGCCCTTCTCACCATGATGAGTAAAGTATTTGATACGAGATACACCACTCAAGCCACCGACCTGGAGGTACTGAAACACCGACAGAGGAATAACACCCTACTGGTTTATTTAGCCGCTTTAATCAGTTGGCTGCAGAAACCGACTGGCCTGAAGAGAAGAAATCAGCACTCTTCTATCAAGATCTATATGACGAACTGAAGGACATTTTGTCCACTGTTCCAGTCATTCCCACTGCATTTGGAGAATTAGTTGATTTAGTCCTCCAAATTGATGACCGTAAGGCCGAAAGACGCGGGGAAAAAAGAAAACCGTGTTCACCCCGGCAGCAGCTGAACCCACGTCCACAAACCTACCGGCCCCTGAACCCATGCAGATAGGAGCGATTAGGGGTCAGCTGACGCCTGCTCAATGGGAATATCGCAGGTCACACAACTTGTGTATGTATTGCGGAGCTTCAGATCATTTGTTACCCGAGTGTCCTAAAAAACCCAAACGCAAGGCGGGAAACGCCAAATCCTGACAGTAGATAGAGTCCCTATATCGGGTTGTTTTACTCTGGACTCACCTTTACAGGATCCTGTTCAGCTTTTTCGTCCCCCTGTTGGTTTTTCCTCGACCCAGGGATTGTCATTAAAAGCTACAGCGATAATAGATTCCGGTGCAACAGGCAATTGTATTGATCAAGGTTACGTCTCTGAGTCAGGAATACCCTTACTCTGCAAAAAACACCCTGAAACTGTCAATGTCGTAGACGGCTCTATTCTTGCTTCTGGCCAGGTCACCTATCAGATGGTTCCTTTAATTAGGAGTACTGAGGATGGACATACGGAAGAAATCTCCTTTGACATTATCAAGGCTCCAGCTTTTAAACTCATTCTTGGTATTCCGTGGTTGCAATTTCACAACCCTGCCATTGACTGGTCAACGAACCAGATCCAATTCCTGTCAACCATTTGTAATACCCAATGCACTTCATTGCTTGGGATAACCCAAGACGTTCCGGCTAGAGCACTAGCCTCTGCTTCCATGCATAATGGGGCAATCACTAAATCTTCCACTCCCCTGGTCCCATCTCAATATGCAGAATTCATGGACGTATTTGACAACGGAATGGCAGAAACACTACCCCCACATCGGGTTTATGACTGTCCAATAGATCTTGTACCAGGGGAAAGGATACCAACTGGGAGAGTGTATTCCCTCAATCTCAAAGAAGATGTTGTACTCAAGGAGTACATAGACAAAGCACTTGCTATGGGCTTTATACGGCCATCAAAGTCTCCAGTCGCTTCTCCTCTCTTCTTTGTTCCAAAAAAGAAGGAGACCTGTGTCCTTGTATTGATTATCGCGCCTTGAACGCGGTAACAATAAAGAACCAATATCCCCTTCCATTGATCTCTGTTCTCCTCGATCAGTTCGGTTCATCGCAGGTTTTTACAAAACTGGACCTTAGAGGAGCGTACAATTTGGTACGCATGAGAGAAGGGGATGAATGGAAGACCGCATTTAAAACACGGTATGGCCTATACGAATACCTGGTGATGCCCTTCGGGCTTTGCAATGCCCCGGCCACTTTTCAGGCTTTCATGAATGAGATTTTCCACAATGTTTTGGATCAATACGTCGTGGTATATTTAGATGAAATTCTAATTTACTCACAGAATCTCACCGAACATGTCCAACATGCTTCAACGCCTGCAAGACCATAAATTGTTCGTAAAAGCAGAAAAGTGTCTCTTTCATGCCTCCGAAGTAGAGTTCTTGAGGTACGATTTAACTAACCATGGGATTCGGATGAGTCAATCCAAAGTGAAGGCTCTCTTAGACTGGCCTATACCTAAATCAGTTAAGGCCCTACAGTCTTTCTTAGGTTTTGCTATTTTTTTGTGAATGGCTTTTCTGATTTGTCAGCTCCTCTGACCTCCCTGACTAGTGCCAAAGTCTCATATGTATGGTCACCAGAGGCACAGAAAGCATTTGATCAATTGAAATCTGCTTTCACTACTGCTCCTGTTCTTATGCATCCAGACCCGGATCTTCCGTTCTTTGTAGAAGCGGATGCCTCCGGTTATGCAGTTGGTGCTGTTTTATCACAACAGTGCTCTCTTTCGGGCGACGTACATCCCATCGCTTACTTCTCTCGCAAGTTGACACCATATGAGAGAAATTACTCAATTACAGAACGTGAACTTCTGGCCATCAGGGATGCCTTCTTGGAATGGAGGCATCATCTTCTTGGTGCTCGACACCCTGTAACCGTTTATTCAGACCATAGGAGTTTGTTGGCCTTCCAATCCATGAAATGTCTCACTGCCAGGCAGGCACGTTGGCATTTGTTTTTCTCACAATACCAATTTGTTATTACCTATCGTCCTGCCAAGGCTCAGGTATCAGCTGACGCTCTCTCTCGCTCTTGTGCGGGTGACCAGCTCATACAGGTGGAATATAAGCTGCTTCTACCGAACAGAGTCATATGTGGCTGTTCTGTTCAACCCTCCTTGCGATCCGTTATTACGGATTGGGCCTCTACTCATCTTAATGAGATTGCAGAACTGAACTTGGATCTGGTGCAAGGTTTACCGTTCATTCAGGGACGTGTTTTCATTCCGCCTGGTCAAGCTCGCACGTTAGCCCTTCAGTGGACACATGATTCACCTTTTGCTGCGCATCCAGGTAACCAGAAAACGTTGGAAGCATTACGACGTTGGGCTTGGTGGTCGTCCATGGCATGCGATGTACAAGACTACATAACAACGTGTGCCATATGTACTCAATGCAAGACTTCCAGAACCAAACCTGTAGGGTTATTACATCCCTTAGCAGTTCCATATAAACCCTGGCAGATGGTGTTGATGGATTTCATTGTCGAATTACCAGAGATACAAGGACACGGCACAATTTGGTTAGTAGTGGACTACTTTACAAAGTATGCTATATTCGTGCCTTGTTCCGGGTTACCTTCAGCACCCGAATTGGCCAGGTTGTTCATGTCTAATGTGTTTCGCTACTTTGGGCTACTGTCGGTCATTGTCTCCGACAGGGGAACGCAGTTTACTTCACGCTTCTGGAAAGCTCTTACTGCTTCTCTTGGAATCGATGATAGATACTCTTCATTTTACCATCCACAAACAGATGGGAAAACTGACAGGGGGAATGCTACTATTGAACAGTACCTATGCTGTCTTTGTTTCCAGTTTCAACAAACCTGGTTTACGGCGTTGCCACAAGCCGAATTTGCGTACAATAATTCTATGCACACCTCTACTGGAGTTTCTCCTTTCTTTGCCCTTTATGGATGTCATCCCAGAACATTACCATTTGATCCATCATTGCCAGATTCCAATCCGGCTGCGCGTGACTGCGTCCGCGATCTGGATCAAGTGCACAAAGATGTATGATGTCATCTCCTTAGGGCCCAAGACCGTGCAAAGAAGGCAGTTGATGCACATTGTTTGCCGGGTCCTACCTATCAGATCGGCATGAAGGTGTGGTTGTCTTTCCGTAATTTACAGATTGCGGCACACGCTCATTGTTGCCTCGCTTCGTGGGTCGTTTTTCCATTAATAAGGTCATCAATCCTGCGGCACTCCGGTTGTCATTGCCCAGATCCTAGCGTATACATCCGGTCTTTCACGTTTCCCTCATTAAGCCTTTTGTTCCTTCCACTAGGCTCCCGGCGTGTCCGTCCCTGTTGTGGTAGATGGTGAAGAAGAATATGAGGTATCTCGCATCCTGGATTACAGGGTATCCAGAGGTACTATCCTTTATCTGGTCGATTGGAAGGGTTTTGGTCCTGAGGATCGTACTTAGGAGCCTCTTGCTAATTTACATCGGCCTAAGGTTTTGAAGGAATTCCATTCCGCCAGGGGGTGGCCGGTGTCTTTGGGGGCAGATGCTGTTAGATATCGGCCCCGTCCTGCAGTACCTACCATTTCTTTTGGCCACATACGGGGTCAAGCGCGTTCCAGAACTTCGTTGTGGCTTCGGTATCGGTTGCCATGGCGTCTGGCCGTGCAGCAGAGAACGTCGCATCAGCTGAGATGTCCCGTGCGCAGAGAACATGTAAGGAGGCTGTGCCCCCCTGCTCCATAAAAGCCGAAGGGACTCAGCGGCTTATTGCTGCTAATTGTGGCGTTACGTTCCTTCGGTTTCATCCTGTTCCGGTGCTTATTCCCTTTTTCCTCTTGATTACTTAACTTCCTGGATCTTCGACCCACCTTTGTCTACTTGGATTGTCCTTGCCTGTTCCTTCAACCTGACTTTGAACTCTGTTGCCGACTTCGGATTGTCCTTGGATTGCATTTGCTTTTTCCTCCAGTCTGATCCGTGAACCCTGCTGCCGACCTCGGACTGTCCCTGGATTTCCACTGTGCTTTCGCCCCCTGTCTGGTGAGATTACTTTTTCTTGCCGCTCTACGCAATTTGAACTATCTTCCTACGCGGCGTACCACGCTGCACATTACAAGACTGCTTCGCCACTTGGCCTGTGTTTGTGCAATTAAGGTAAAACTCATCCAATTCTCCTGTATTGTTCATTACCTGAAAATCATCAGCCTTTCTCATATGTGCAGATTCCTGGAACTTTATCATTTATTCTTCCCTTTTCTACCTTAACCGAGTACATAGACGTGATGCTTTGCAGTGTATGCACCAACCCGTTACTAGTGTGACCCTCGTGCCGCCCGGGTATATTCTTCCTTACTAACGTTCCCATTTGTTGTTTTGTACCTGCCATTGTTTTCCTTTCAACTGGTGCCCATTTTCCCTAGGAATCCCACTTATCAGGTCTGCTGGGTGTTGTATCAGTCATAGTGAGTTTGTGGTTATCACTTGTGCATACTCATAGTCTTGGGTTTTCTTGTAGGTTCATCAATTAAGGTCCCACACCACCTCAACCATTGTCTAGGTACTTAGAGAAATATCTGATTGTCTAAATAATTCCATATTGCCTTATTGCTTCTAATCATACTGTGTTTTCTTTGCAGCATTGGTTATTGGCGGTGTGTGTTCTCCTGCTCTTTTAGGCGATAGACATCTCTGCTGGTTTTTACTCAAACGGCAGAGAGGTACATCAAAGAAAAGAGCCCCTCTTAGAGGAAGCCCGAATCACAGAATTCAGGGGAGCTGGAATTCTGGAGGCTGAACCCAAACCTGTTAAATCCTACCTCCCTCCGCGAGGTCGTCTTACCTAGGCTCAATCAGCATACGGAGCGGTAAGTAACATTCGTATCAGAAAGGTATGGGTGGCCCCTTGGAGCAGATGTCTCCACTCCCCGCATGCATATTTTATGGTGAGAAGTTCTTTCTCAAGAACAGAATAATTCCTCTCACTAGGGGTCAAGGTCCTCGGGGAATAGGCCACAGGATGTTCCAGTCCATCTGCTGCCTTCTGTAACAATACAGACCCCAAGGCCCCTCCTGAGGCGTCTGTTTCCACAATAAATTGTCTACTCTGATCAGGCTGAATGGGCACAGGTGCTTAGGTGAACAATGTCTTGAGTGTTTCAAAGGACTCTCAGGCCTTCTGATTGAAGTCGAACTGAACACCCTTCCTGAGCAGCGTAGTAATCGGCAAAACGAGGTTGGAAAAATTCAGAATGAAACATCTATAGAAGTTCGCCAGTCCTAAAAACATCTGTACCTCCTTGACGTTCAGTGGTTCCTTCCACTGAAGAATTGGTCTTACCTTCCCCGGGTCCATGCAGATTCCTTCCTTGAAAGGAATATTTCCCAGAAAGGAGACTGAACTAACTTCAAATGGGCATGTGTCAGGCTTCAACAACAACTGGTTCCATTGTAGGCAACTGAAGACTACCCTAACTTGTCTGCAGTGTTCAAATACTGATGAAGACAACACCAGAATGTCGTCAAGGTAAACGACTACTGACAGGTAGAGCAGGTCTGAGAAGATCTTATCTATGAATCTTTGAAATACCGCTGGAGCGTTAACCAACACGAATGTCATCACCTTGTATTCAAATAACCCTAATGGGGTTCTGAAGGCCGTCTTCCACTCATCTCCCTCTCTTTTCCTCAGGAGGTGGTAAGCCCCCCTGAGGTCCAGTTTTGTGAAGACCTCAGCCCCCTTCACTGCTTCCAGGATATCGCTAATAAGTGGCATGGGATATCTATCCCTCTTGGTTATACTATTCAACCCACAATAGTCAATAGATGGTCTTAGTTCGGCCGTGTCCTTCTTGGGTATAAAGAATAGAGACGCACCCTTGGATGACCTTGACTCTTGGATTAGTCCGTTTTGCATATTGATTTCTAAATATTACTTGAGGGCTCTCCGTTCTGGCAAGGAAAGGGGGTACATCCAACCAAAGGGTATTATGGCGTCTGGTACCAGATCTATAGCACAATCTTCAGCCCTATGTGGTGGTAATTGCCGGGGTATCTTGTCCTCGAAGATCTCAGCGAAATCCTGATAATGCATGGGCACTGAGGAAACCATCTTCTTGTGAGGAGTATCATGGTCTTTTGACTGTTTCCGAGTCTCCTTTGCACTCATACAATGCTGCTGACAGTATTGTGACTCGAAGCTCAATCTGTTGGAAGATCAGTCGATCTTCGGGTTGTGCTTCCGCAGCCAAGGAATTCCAAGAATTATCAGAAAATGAGCCGCTCTTATCATATCAAATACGATAGTCTCTTCGTGTTCACCCAATTGGACCTTCAGAGGATAGGTTTCCATGGTTATGGGTCCTGATGAAAGGGGTGTACCGTCCACTCCTTCCACAGGGATAGGTCTCTGTTTGGCACACAAAGGCAGCTGCTGTTCTCGGGCCCAGCCGATATCCACAAAGTTACCAGTTGCCCCGCAATCCAACATGCACAGTACTTCTACCGGTGCAGCTGAGGATTGCATTAATTGAATACTGAAGACCAGCAATTGACAGTCCTCAGAATCTTCTATTCGGCTGGTGTGGTTGCAAGGATTGCTGTTGATTCCCCTGAAATCTCCCTTGGATAAGATCGGGGGTTGGTGTTCCCCTTACACCTAGGAGGTACCTCCGGGCAATTCCTCAATAAGTGCTTTGAGGATCCACAATACATACAGAGACCCACGTCTCTGCGTCTCTTACGCTCTTCTGGGGTGAGTGGTCCACAGGTAAGTGCAATCTGCATCAGCTCTTCTGATGTTGGGGTCTCCTTGATTGGAGGCAAGGAGGGACTCAAAGGAGGGTACGAACGATACTTTTGTCTTTCCTAGTGTCGCTCGCTCATCCGGTACTCAATTTGTAAGGCCAGTGTCACAAAATCTTGAAGAGAGGCTGGTCTGGCTACCCTGGCCAACTCATCCTTAATCTCTTTGTGTAAGCCACATCGAAATATGGTCTGGTGAGCTGAATCAGGCCATTCAGCGTTCATCGCCAATTTCTGAAATGGGATACATACGACTGTACATCTGAGGTTCCTTGTCTTTTATCCAGCATTGCCTCGAACGAAGAATACTGTACCTCTGGTCTATCAAATCTGTCCTTAAACAGACCGATAAAATGGTCAAAGTCATTTAGAGCTGGATCATTCGCAGTCGCCAAAGGCGTCGCCCAGGCTAAGGCGTTACTCGTGAGATTATACACCAAAAATCCCACTCGTGATTGTGCAGTCTCGTATGTGCGTGGTCTAAAAGTGAAGTATACTCGGCAGGTATCGAGGAATTCCTTCAGTTGACGGGGGTTGCCATCATATTTCCCACATGGTAAGGCCATTGGGGGAAGGTCTCCACGGTGCTCGTCTCGAGCCACAACCTGTTGGCGTAGGGTTACATTCTCGGCACGCATGGACTATACTTCTGCCGTCAGGCTCTGTAGGGCTCCCACCAACTCTTGGTACTGTTCCAAAGATGCCATTGTAGGGTTTTCACGTTGTATACTTTCATGCAGGGGGATCCCTCCCGAACCTCTTCCTCACCTTGACCTTCTGAAGAGCTGTCCTTGGGGTCTGTCTGTCTCTTCTTTCTTGTTCTTTTTGGGTTTGATTCCTTCTCTTCTTTAGGCTTCCTTTCCTTCTTTGCGTGTAAATAGGGTCTGGCTCCTTCAGAGGCCACCCTGACTGGACTGATAACCTGGTCACGGGCAACTCCAAGGAGCCGATCCTTAGAACCAGGGAAAAAGCCGTAGGCACCAAAAAACCCTGGTAGATGTTGTAGCAAGTTCTTTGCAGATTTCTTAAAGGACGTTGATGCTGGTAGGTTATCGCACCTAATCTTGACCAATTGAAGATGATGAAGTGCATTCAAGTCAGCAGGAAACTTCAATAGGAAATACAAGGATATCTCTTGGTCCACTCGAAAGGTATGGCAGAATTTGATACAGCTGTTCTGTGTAATAGGGTGCTGGAGCAAAAGCTCATTGGCAGTGCCCAGAAGTTGCCACTCAAAGAATAGGGTAAGACTAAAGAAAGGAGACAGACACCTAGCAAAAGGACAGCACAGGTAAGGAAAGAAAAGAAAAAAAGACTGGAGTGCGAAACTAAGAGAGAACCGTCTGACACTGTGAAGGAGAAAACTCGTCGAGACCAGGAGGCGGCAGAGTCAGCACTAGTAAAGAAAGAATCGAAGGAATACGAAACAGATAAAGAACATTCTGCCACGGACGAGAAGAGTTCTCGCCGATACTGGTAAGTGGCAGAGTCAGAATAAGTAAATGGTTGGAAGCGTGAGGCGCTCGGAAGAACAGCTGATAGCTAAGAGAAAGAGTAACATAGTGAAGTCACAGGGAAAGTACGGACAAGAACGAAAGGATAAGATCTGAGGTCAGCAACACGCGAGAGAGAATAGAAGGATAACGTTAGGGAGCCGGCAACAGAGCTGGAACCGGTAGAGCCGGAACACGAAGCAACTCCAAGCAAAGAACGAGAGAAGCAAGAGCAATGGAGTACTGAGGAGAAGAGTAGACCGAAGGGGAACACTGTGCAAGCACAGCAGCGTAGTCCAGGAAGTGACGGATACAACGCACTGCTCCTAGGGAACGGTGCGTTGATAAACAGCAGGCGGCCCTCTTGCTTGAGGATTAGACCACACTTGTTAAAGCAGCGTCCGGTCTAAAGTTTCCAATGCTGCCACACTTTCCAAGGGCAGCGTCTGACAGTACCCCAGAAATCACTGTCCCGTCTTATTTTATGGGAAACTACATCTCTCAGAATTCCTCCCCACTTCACCCTCCCAAAATCACTAAAATGAGGAAGAGGAGGAATAACAGGATGAGGATTACCTCCTATGTTGTATCAGAGCCATGTCGCACTAATGAGGTCAGGCAGAGTCAGGCATGTAATCTCATTCACACACACCTGAGACTTGTTAACGCTTGGCAGAGTCAGATAAGGTGACAGGCAAAGCACACAGAGAGCGAGACTGGGAGCCGAGAGAAGCAGTTCCAGCAAAGTCAAGGGAGTGAGGTGGGGGGGTATTTGAGCAAATGTGTGCACACCTATCGCTATTGCGGAGCAGAGATTCCACAGTGAGATTTTTCAACAAGGCAATGCCTAGTTTGGCAGTATTGACACCTATGTAGAGTAGATGAAGAGTCTCTAATATAGGCACACATTAAAATAGGTTCTGTCTAGTGTGGAAACGCCAGATAGCACCCCACGAAGGAAATGGCGAATCTGCTTTGAAACAGCGATACAGGCGCTTTGCTGCAATGCTCGTTTACGCCGGGTCCCAGCCGTCGCCCCCCTCCGCTGTCAGTGCCGAGCACAGCTGTCACAGTAGCGCGTTCTCCCTGCGCCTTCTAAGGAGCACACCATCACGGAACCAAGGAGAGGGGAGACGCTGGAAGGCACCATCTCGCTCCAGCCAACCTGGGTCCGCGCACGCGTACTAGGCTAATCTTTGACAACAATAACTGATCTCGCGCTGTGTAAACGCCGCTCTATTCGCCGTGCTGCACGCTCTAGACAGTCTGGCCATATCCTTTCGCACTTAACCCTTGGGCCGTTTACTATAAACGTGCCCAGAGTGGGTCCCCGGTACGACCAAAATGAGAAACTTAGAACAAGACAGTAAGAAAAAGACAAGGCAAGCAAATAACTTGGGGGGGAAAAGCGGTTTGACAAAGGAAGAAAACGTACAGCATGACACTTAGAGATTCTCTATTGTTGCTGCAAAGATGACACTGTGACTTGGTGTTGGTGAAGACCAGGCTCGGCCTATTGGGCAATGCCCGAACCTAAAACAAAAAAAGCTCACGTGGGCCAGTTTGGTAAAAGAAATTGCTGGAGCCAACACCGAAACATCGGGCTCCCGCGCCATTCAAAGAATGTTAATTGGCGGGAGCCCCCCTTAGTGCCAATTCCCTCATTGGGCGCTGTGGGGGTGGGCCCATGGCCGGGTATGGCGCCGCCCAGAGGAGGGCGCTCTCACCAGGATGCGACGTGGTGCAGGCATTGGCCTGTGAGCCTATGAAAGGGGCTCTGGCTGTGAGCTCAGTCTTTTTTCCTGCTTCCTGTTTTGTTGGGCGGCTCTTGTTTCGGCTCCTGCTTCGTGCTGTTGTTCCGGTGCCAGGCGAGGAAGTTCCAGTGGTGGGTGTGATTGATTGGACCAGGCCAGGATTTTCCAATGTTGTGTGCGGTGTCAGAGGGTCACGGTTGCAGTTGAAGGACGGTGGGTTTCAGAGGAAAAAGAGAAGGTATGAGCGGAGGGAGAGTCGCAAATTTTTTATGGGTAGGTCGTGGCGTGCTGGTACTTTGCGCACGGTCGGTTAATGGTGGGGCTAAGGTTTTCATGCAGTCCTCATGCTGGCGGGAATGAGGGCTGTTGGGAGGCTTGGTGGGGTGTGCTCTAGCAACAAAGTTGCTTGTTACAAATGTTTAGCAAACAGGCGCAGTAAATGCGGTATGACAAATAAATTGTCCGGTGAACTGGGAGTGCCCGTAGCACTGGAAAAGGGGAAGCAGTGGGCACCATTTAGCCTAAGGGCTAGGGATCAGGCAGCTTCCTTTAGAGATGGGTGCGGGCCGGAGGGGGGAATGTTGAAAGGGGAGTAGAACGTTGTGGGGGTTAGTCGGAAGTGATAACGCAAGCGCGTGGGGTTCTATACTAGGTTGCAACGTTAATTCAAAGCTTCTAAGAGTCAAGGGTTGCAGGGATAGCATCATACCCGGAGTGGGGCTGGCAATCGCATGAAATGGTGGCTGAAGGGGGGTTGCCCTCTGCCTCGTGGCCAATGGCGGTCAATCTAATCTGGTTTGGCCATTCAGGGTGCTGTGTTTGACAAATCAAGGGGTCTGGGTAGGTGGTCGCGTGGGTGGGTTTCATTACAAGGGATACGGGTAACGTGTTTTTCCAAATAAAATGTTGTATGGGGGGCAGTACACGGCCAATGCAAGTCACAAGCTTTGTCTCGAATGGGTATCACAAGCGGTAGCCAGCAGGGGAGCTTGTCTCTGTCTATTAGGGGAACACAAGAGACCGTCAGGTGCGATGGGCGAACTAATGCGAGCAGGGGGAGTAGGGCATTGTACTGCCCAGGCTGAGGGCGCTGTGAGGGCAAGGGGGACGACAGTCCCGTAAGGACGAACTTTGCACGATGTCAAGTTTTCACACTGTTCATGCATTGGACGACAATGGTCGCTGATTACAAATGTGCTTCGCATGGGGTGTAAGGCAAATGGTAATGCGAGGAACCGGCCGTGGGTGCAGCCAAAATTCCATCAAGGAAACGGGGCGTGGGAGGTAGCACATAACGGGGCGGTTTCAGTCGGTGGCATAGCGGGGGGGTTTCAGTCGGTGGCCGTTGGCAGGTCGATTTATAATTTAGGTGCGCCAGTAATTTAGGGCTGCATAGGTGGAGAGCGCGGACAGGGGCCGTAGAAGGACGGGGTCATTTAAATGTTTAGTGCGCGCAGCCAGGAACATGGGGGTTGGGGTCATTCGTGCTTGCTGGGAATGCGGGGTCGGGGTGGGTGTCACATTACAGCCCGGCGCACAACGGGGGGTTTCAGCCCATGCCTGAGTTGTTTTCGGGGGCCAGGGGGAAGGTCAACCGAATGGGCAGGTTGTACAAGTCGACCAGGTCAATTAAAGTGATGCTGCATGCTCATCAAGGCGTTTTTCACACAGCATGGGACCTTATTTGTGGCGGTGTCATGTTGCGACGTTGGCTGGGTATAGTATTGATGAGGGGTGATTAGCATGGTTGGAATTACCTTGGCGGCTCAGATCCAAGAACGAATGGATAAGATCTGAGGCCAGCAACAGGAGAGAGAGAGAATAGAAGGATAACGGAAGGGAGCGGGCAACAGAGCTGGAACCGGTAGAGCCGGAACACGAAGCAACTCCAAGTGAAGAACGAGAGAATCAAGAGTAATGGAGTACTGAGGAGATGAGTAGACCGAAGGGGAACACTGTGCAAGCACAGCAGCGTAGTCCAGGAAGTGACAGATACAACGCACCGTTCCTAGGGAACGGTGTGTTGATAAACAGCAGGCGGCCATCTTGCTTGAGGACTAGACCATGCTTGCTAAAGCAGCGTCTGGTCTAAAGTTTCCAATGCTGCCACACTTTCCAAGGGCAGTGCCCGACAGTATACCCCTTACCCTCAGGGTGCCCCCCAGTTTACCGAGATGGAGTCTATGGAATTGACTTATCAGGCGGGGTGCGTGGATGTGTTTCCTAGGTTCCCAAGTTCTCTCGGCCTCTGAGTAGCCTTTCCAGTGTACCAAATACTGTATGGTGCCCCTCCGGTATCTGGAATCCACCAGATAGGCTACTTCATACGCTTCGGGTTCTTGAGGCTTACTAGTAGTCCTTCTTTTTATTCGTCTCTGATAAGGATCCTCTCAGTATTCCTTGAGTAAAGACGTATGGAACACCGGATGTACTCTGCTGAGGCTTTTAGGTAGACGCAACCTGAAGGTGACTGGGTTAATCTGGGATAGAATGGGATAAGGACCGGTGTATCTAGGTGCAAATTTACCAGCATGAACCCATCTGGGAAGAAACGTAGTGGAAAGCCACACTAAAGTACCTGCTCTCCATTAAGGGTTTGGTTTCCTCTTGAGATCAGCCCATCTCTTGTAACCTTGTCTGCTGGCTTCCAAAGACTTGACAGCCTCTGCTTGTATTATCTTTAGTTCAGAGAGGAGACTGTCAATGGCTGGGGACAGTCCTGCCCAAGGTATGTGCTGCGGATGGTACCCGTTGGTACAATAAAACGGACTCATCTTGGTAGCAGAATGTATAGTGTTGTATGCAAATTTGGCTTGTGGAAGTAGAGAGGCCCAATTGTCCTGTTCTTGGTTGCAGAAGCATCTGAGATATTGTTCAAGACTGGCATTAAGTCTCTCAGTTTTCCCGTTACTCTGTGGATGATACCCAGAGGACAGAGCATGTTGTACACCCAACTGTTGGCCCAAAGTGGGCCAAAATCTGGAGGTAAATTGTGTCCCCCTGTCGGACACTATCATCCTTGGTAGACCATGTAGTCTAACAATATCACGTAGAAATGCTGCTGCCGTCTCTGGAGCCGAAGGAAGTCTGGGAAGTGCAGAAAAGTGAGCCAGTTTACTGTATGTGTCGACGGTGACCATGATAGTGTTCATCCCCTCTGATAAGGGTAAGTCCACTATAAAATCTGTAGAGATATGTTCCCACGGACAGGAAGGTAACGTATCCAGGTGTAAAAGGCCTATGCGTCTTCCCGTGGCAGATTTATTTGTGGCATATACTGGACAGGTCCTCACATATCTCGTGATGCCCTTTCTCAGGGACGGCCACCAAAGCGTCTGCCTACCAGCTCCAGTGTCTTCTTTATTCCCTTATGACCCGCCAATGGCGTATCATGGCACCATGAGACTGCTCGAGTTCGAAGTGACTCGGTGGGAAGGTACAGAGCATTGTTATGGAAATAAAGGCCGTCCTTAATACTGCAATGTGCTTGTAACTCCACAGAATCTTTCATCTGTCGGTTTTCTGCCAGGAGTTCTTGTAAGGATTCAGGAACGGCTGATATGATCCGTACCTTGGGTAGGAGCTTTTCTTTGTCTTGGTAAGTACCGGTATCCTCTCCATGGCTTCTAGATAGAGCATCTGCGACTACATTCTCGGTGCCCGGGAATGTAGGTGATTTGAAAGCCAAATTGAGAAAAGAAATACACCCAACGGGCGTGACGGGAATCGGAGCATTCCATCTGTTGAAGAACTCGGAGGTTCCGGTGGTTGGTTCGCTGTTATATATCGGCACCGTCCTGCAGTACCTCCCGTTTCTTGTGGCCAAATACGGGGGCAAGCGCGCTCCAGAACTTCGTTGTGGCTTCGGTATTGGTTGCCATGGTGTCTGGCCGTGCAGCAGAGAATGTTGCATCAGCTGAGACATTCCGTGTGCAGAGAATGCGTAAGGAGGCTCTGCCCCCCTGCTCCATAAAAGCCGAAGGGACTCAGCGGCTTGTTGCGGCTAATTGTGGCGTTACGTTCCTTCGATTTCATCCCGTTCCAATGCTTATTCCCTTTGGCCTCTTGATTACTTGACTTCCTGGATCTTCGACCCACCTTTGTCTACTTGGATTGTCCTAGCCTGTTCCTTCAACCTGACTTTGAACTCTGTTGCCGACTTCGGATTGTCCTTGGATTGCATTTGCTTTTTCCTCCAGTCTGATCCGTGAACCCTGCTGCCGACCTTGGACTGTCCCTGGATTTCCACTGTGCAATCGCCCTGTCTGGTGAGATTACTTTTTCTTGCCGCTCTACGCAATTTGAACTATCTTCCTACGCGGCGTACCACGCTGCACATTACAAGACTGCTTCGCCAACATGGCCTGTGTTTGTGCAATTAAGGTAAAACTCATCCAATTCTCCTGCATTGTTCATTACCTGAAAATCATCAGCCTTTCTCATACGTGCGGATTCCTGGAACTATATCATTTATTCTTGCCTTTTCTACCTTAACCGAGTGCATAGTAGTGACGCTTTCCAGTGTATGCACCAACCCGTCACTAGTGCGACCCTCATGCCGCCCAGGTATATTCTTACTTACTAACCTTCCCATTTGTTGTTTTGTACCTGCCGTTGTTTTCCTTTCAACTGGTGCCCGTTTTCCCTAGGAATCCCACTTATCAGGTCTGCTGGGTGTTGTATCAGTCATAGTGAGTTTGTGGTTATCACTTGTGCATACTCATAGTCTTGGGTTTTCTTGTAGGTTCATCAATTAAGGTCCCACACCACCTCAACCATTGTCTAGGTACTTAGAGAAATATCTGATTGTCTAAATAATTCCATATTGCCTGATTGCTTCTAATCATACTGTGTTTTCTTTGCAGCATTGGTTATTGGCGGTGTGTGTTCTCCCGCTCTTTTAGGCGATAGACATCTCTGCTGGTTTTTACTCAAACGGCAGAGAGGTACATCGTAGAAAAGAGCCCCTCTTAGAGGAAGCCTGAATCACAGAATTCAGGGGAGCTGGGATTCTGGAGGCTGAACCCGAACCTGTTAAATCCCACCTCCCTCCGCGAGGTCGTCTTAACTAGGCTCCAATCAGCATACGGAGCGGTAAGTAACAGAATTAGCCTATAAAAATGTCTACAGAGACAACCGATGCCCTGAATCAGATTGTGGAAATGGTCACGGATCTACGTACTGATTTGACCAACGCACAGGAGGCATTGCGTCTTGGATGCTATTCAGTCTTTGGTGACTACTCCAGTCTCACAACCCAGTGGCACTGCAGCTACGGCTTCGGGGTCAGGGTTTCCAGCTCCCATTCAGGAATCAGCTCCGGTAATGCTTACCACTCAGTTTCGTCTGGCCTCCCCAGAACGCTTTCTGAGTGATCCCAAGCAATTCAGAACTTTCGTCACTCAATGCAAATTGCACTTCCTCTGTCGCCCGGCCTCTTTTCCCTCTTCCACCACTTAGGCTGCGTTTGTGTTGTCACTCCTAGGTGGTACTGCAGCCGCATGGGCAAATCCATTGTTGGAGTCTAACAGTCATGTGCTCTATAATTGTGATGCCCTTCTCACCATGATGAGTAAAGTATTTGATACGAGATACACCACTCAAGCCACCGACCTGGAGGTACTGAAACACCGACAGAGGAATAACACCCTACTGGTTTATTTAGCCGCTTTAATCAGTTGGCTGCAGAAACCGACTGGCCTGAAGAGAAGAAATCAGCACTCTTCTATCAAGATCTATATGACGAACTGAAGGACATTTTGTCCACTGTTCCAGTCATTCCCACTGCATTTGGAGAATTAGTTGATTTAGTCCTCCAAATTGATGACCGTAAGGCCGAAAGACGCGGGGAAAAAAGAAAACCGTGTTCACCCCGGCAGCAGCTGAACCCACGTCCACAAACCTACCGGCCCCTGAACCCATGCAGATAGGAGCGATTAGGGGTCAGCTGACGCCTGCTCAATGGAAATATCGCAGGTCACACAACTTGTGTATGTATTGCGGAGCTTCAGATCATTTGTTACCCGAGTGTCCTAAAAAACCCAAACGCAAGGCGGGAAACGCCAAATCCTGACAGTAGATAGAGTCCCTATATCGGGTTGTTTTACTCTGGACTCACCTTTACAGGATCCTGTTCAGCTTTTTCGTCCCCCTGTTGGTTTTTCCTCGACCCAGGGATTGTCATTAAAAGCTACAGCGATAATAGATTCCGGTGCAACAGGCAATTGTATTGATCAAGGTTACGTCTCTGAGTCAGGAATACCCTTACTCTGCAAAAAACACCCTGAAACTGTCAATGTCGTAGACGGCTCTATTCTTGCTTCTGGCCAGGTCACCTATCAGATGGTTCCTTTAATTAGGAGTACTGAGGATGGACATACGGAAGAAATCTCCTTTGACATTATCAAGGCTCCAGCTTTTAAACTCATTCTTGGTATTCCGTGGTTGCAATTTCACAACCCTGCCATTGACTGGTCAACGAACCAGATCCAATTCCTGTCAACCATTTGTAATACCCAATGCACTTCATTGCTTGGGATAACCCAAGACGTTCCGGCTAGAGCACTAGCCTCTGCTTCCATGCATAATGGGGCAATCACTAAATCTTCCACTCCCCTGGTCCCATCTCAATATGCAGAATTCATGGACGTATTTGACAACGGAATGGCAGAAACACTACCCCCACATCGGGTTTATGACTGTCCAATAGATCTTGTACCAGGGGAAAGGATACCAACTGGGAGAGTGTATTCCCTCAATCTCAAAGAAGATGTTGTACTCAAGGAGTACATAGACAAAGCACTTGCTATGGGCTTTATACGGCCATCAAAGTCTCCAGTCGCTTCTCCTCTCTTCTTTGTTCCAAAAAAGAAGGAGACCTGTGTCCTTGTATTGATTATCGCGCCTTGAACGCGGTAACAATAAAGAACCAATATCCCCTTCCATTGATCTCTGTTCTCCTCGATCAGTTCGGTTCATCGCAGGTTTTTACAAAACTGGACCTTAGAGGAGCGTACAATTTGGTACGCATGAGAGAAGGGGATGAATGGAAGACCGCATTTAAAACACGGTATGGCCTATACGAATACCTGGTGATGCCCTTCGGGCTTTGCAATGCCCCGGCCACTTTTCAGGCTTTCATGAATGAGATTTTCCACAATGTTTTGGATCAATACGTCGTGGTATATTTAGATGAAATTCTAATTTACTCACAGAATCTCACCGAACATGTCCAACATGCTTCAACGCCTGCAAGACCATAAATTGTTCGTAAAAGCAGAAAAGTGTCTCTTTCATGCCTCCGAAGTAGAGTTCTTGAGGTACGATTTAACTAACCATGGGATTCGGATGAGTCAATCCAAAGTGAAGGCTCTCTTAGACTGGCCTATACCTAAATCAGTTAAGGCCCTACAGTCTTTCTTAGGTTTTGCTATTTTTTTGTGAATGGCTTTTCTGATTTGTCAGCTCCTCTGACCTCCCTGACTAGTGCCAAAGTCTCATATGTATGGTCACCAGAGGCACAGAAAGCATTTGATCAATTGAAATCTGCTTTCACTACTGCTCCTGTTCTTATGCATCCAGACCCGGATCTTCCGTTCTTTGTAGAAGCGGATGCCTCCGGTTATGCAGTTGGTGCTGTTTTATCACAACAGTGCTCTCTTTCGGGCGACGTACATCCCATCGCTTACTTCTCTCGCAAGTTGACACCATATGAGAGAAATTACTCAATTACAGAACGTGAACTTCTGGCCATCAGGGATGCCTTCTTGGAATGGAGGCATCATCTTCTTGGTGCTCGACACCCTGTAACCGTTTATTCAGACCATAGGAGTTTGTTGGCCTTCCAATCCATGAAATGTCTCACTGCCAGGCAGGCACGTTGGCATTTGTTTTTCTCACAATACCAATTTGTTATTACCTATCGTCCTGCCAAGGCTCAGGTATCAGCTGACGCTCTCTCTCGCTCTTGTGCGGGTGACCAGCTCATACAGGTGGAATATAAGCTGCTTCTACCGAACAGAGTCATATGTGGCTGTTCTGTTCAACCCTCCTTGCGATCCGTTATTACGGATTGGGCCTCTACTCATCTTAATGAGATTGCAGAACTGAACTTGGATCTGGTGCAAGGTTTACCGTTCATTCAGGGACGTGTTTTCATTCCGCCTGGTCAAGCTCGCACGTTAGCCCTTCAGTGGACACATGATTCACCTTTTGCTGCGCATCCAGGTAACCAGAAAACGTTGGAAGCATTACGACGTTGGGCTTGGTGGTCGTCCATGGCATGCGATGTACAAGACTACATAACAACGTGTGCCATATGTACTCAATGCAAGACTTCCAGAACCAAACCTGTAGGGTTATTACATCCCTTAGCAGTTCCATATAAACCCTGGCAGATGGTGTTGATGGATTTCATTGTCGAATTACCAGAGATACAAGGACACGGCACAATTTGGTTAGTAGTGGACTACTTTACAAAGTATGCTATATTCGTGCCTTGTTCCGGGTTACCTTCAGCACCCGAATTGGCCAGGTTGTTCATGTCTAATGTGTTTCGCTACTTTGGGCTACTGTCGGTCATTGTCTCCGACAGGGGAACGCAGTTTACTTCACGCTTCTGGAAAGCTCTTACTGCTTCTCTTGGAATCGATGATAGATACTCTTCATTTTACCATCCACAAACAGATGGGAAAACTGACAGGGGGAATGCTACTATTGAACAGTACCTATGCTGTCTTTGTTTCCAGTTTCAACAAACCTGGTTTACGGCGTTGCCACAAGCCGAATTTGCGTACAATAATTCTATGCACACCTCTACTGGAGTTTCTCCTTTCTTTGCCCTTTATGGATGTCATTCCAGAACATTACCATTTGATCCATCATTGCCAGATTCCAATCCGGCTGCGCGTGACTGCGTCCGCGATCTGGATCAAGTGCACAAAGATGTATGATGTCATCTCCTTAGGGCCCAAGACCGTGCAAAGAAGGCAGTTGATGCACATTGTTTGCCGGGTCCTACCTATCAGATCGGCATGAAGGTGTGGTTGTCTTTCCGTAATTTACAGATTGCGGCACACGCTCATTGTTGCCTCGCTTCGTGGGTCGTTTTTCCATTAATAAGGTCATCAATCCTGCGGCAGTCCGGTTGTCATTGCCCAGATCCTAGCGTATACATCCGGTCTTTCACGTTTCCCTCATTAAGCCTTTTGTTCCTTCCACTAGGCTCCCGGCGTGTCCGTCCCCTGTTGTGGTAGATGGTGAAGAAGAATATGAGGTATCTCGCATCCTGGATTACAGGGTATCCAGAGGTACTATCCTTTATCTGGTCGATTGGAAGGGTTTTGGTCCTGAGGATCGTACTTAGGAGCCTCTTGCTAATTTACATCGGCCTAAGGTTTTGAAGGAATTCCATTCCGCCAGGGGGTGGCCGGTGTCTTTGGGGGCAGATGCTGTTAGATATCGGCCCCGTCCTGCAGTACCTACCATTTCTTTTGGCCACATACGGGGTCAAGCGCGTTCCAGAACTTCGTTGTGGCTTCGGTATCGGTTGCCATGGCGTCTGGCCGTGCAGCAGAGAACGTCGCATCAGCTGAGATGTCCCGTGCGCAGAGAACATGTAAGGAGGCTGTGCCCCCCTGCTCCATAAAAGCCGAAGGGACTCAGCGGCTTATTGCTGCTAATTGTGGCGTTACGTTCCTTCGGTTTCATCCTGTTCCGGTGCTTATTCCCTTTTTCCTCTTGATTACTTAACTTCCTGGATCTTCGACCCACCTTTGTCTACTTGGATTGTCCTTGCCTGTTCCTTCAACCTGACTTTGAACTCTGTTGCCGACTTCGGATTGTCCTTGGATTGCATTTGCTTTTTCCTCCAGTCTGATCCGTGAACCCTGCTGCCGACCTCGGACTGTCCCTGGATTTCCACTGTGCTTTCGCCCCCTGTCTGGTGAGATTACTTTTTCTTGCCGCTCTACGCAATTTGAACTATCTTCCTACGCGGCGTACCACGCTGCACATTACAAGACTGCTTCGCCACTTGGCCTGTGTTTGTGCAATTAAGGTAAAACTCATCCAATTCTCCTGTATTGTTCATTACCTGAAAATCATCAGCCTTTCTCATATGTGCAGATTCCTGGAACTTTATCATTTATTCTTCCCTTTTCTACCTTAACCGAGTACATAGACGTGATGCTTTGCAGTGTATGCACCAACCCGTTACTAGTGTGACCCTCGTGCCGCCCGGGTATATTCTTCCTTACTAACGTTCCCATTTGTTGTTTTGTACCTGCCATTGTTTTCCTTTCAACTGGTGCCCATTTTCCCTAGGAATCCCACTTATCAGGTCTGCTGGGTGTTGTATCAGTCATAGTGAGTTTGTGGTTATCACTTGTGCATACTCATAGTCTTGGGTTTTCTTGTAGGTTCATCAATTAAGGTCCCACACCACCTCAACCATTGTCTAGGTACTTAGAGAAATATCTGATTGTCTAAATAATTCCATATTGCCTTATTGCTTCTAATCATACTGTGTTTTCTTTGCAGCATTGGTTATTGGCGGTGTGTGTTCTCCTGCTCTTTTAGGCGATAGACATCTCTGCTGGTTTTTACTCAAACGGCAGAGAGGTACATCAAAGAAAAGAGCCCCTCTTAGAGGAAGCCCGAATCACAGAATTCAGGGGAGCTGGAATTCTGGAGGCTGAACCCAAACCTGTTAAATCCTACCTCCCTCCGCGAGGTCGTCTTACCTAGGCTCAATCAGCATACGGAGCGGTAAGTAACATTCGTATCAGAAAGGTATGGGTGGCCCCTTGGAGCAGATGTCTCCACTCCCCGCATGCATATTTTATGGTGAGAAGTTCTTTCTCAAGAACAGAATAATTCCTCTCACTAGGGGTCAAGGTCCTCGGGGAATAGGCCACAGGATGTTCCAGTCCATCTGCTGCCTTCTGTAACAATACAGACCCCAAGGCCCCTCCTGAGGCGTCTGTTTCCACAATAAATTGTCTACTCTGATCAGGCTGAATGGGCACAGGTGCTTAGGTGAACAATGTCTTGAGTGTTTCAAAGGACTCTCAGGCCTTCTGATTGAAGTCGAACTGAACACCCTTCCTGAGCAGCGTAGTAATCGGCAAAACGAGGTTGGAAAAATTCAGAATGAAACATCTATAGAAGTTCGCCAGTCCTAAAAACATCTGTACCTCCTTGACGTTCAGTGGTTCCTTCCACTGAAGAATTGGTCTTACCTTCCCCGGGTCCGGCAGATTCCTTCCTTGAAAGGAATATTTCCCAGAAAGGAGACTGAACTAACTTCAAATGGGCATGTGTCAGGCTTCAACAACAACTGGTTCCATTGTAGGCAACTGAAGACTTCCCTAACTTGTCTGCAGTGTTCAAATACTGATGAAGACAACACCAGAATGTCGTCAAGGTAAACGACTACTGACAGGTAGAGCAGGTCTGAGAAGATCTTATCTATGAATCTTTGAAATACCGCTGGAGCGTTAACCAACACGAATGTCATCACCTTGTATTCAAATAACCCTAATGGGGTTCTGAAGGCCGTCTTCCACTCATCTCCCTCTCTTTTCCTCAGGAGGTGGTAAGCCCCCCTGAGGTCCAGTTTTGTGAAGACCTCAGCCCCCTTCACTGCTTCCAGGATATCGCTAATAAGTGGCATGGGATATCTATCCCTCTTGGTTATACTATTCAACCCACAATAGTCAATAGATGGTCTTAGTTCGGCCGTGTCCTTCTTGGGTATAAAGAATAGAGACGCACCCTTGGATGACCTTGACTCTTGGATTAGTCCGTTTTGCATATTGATTTCTAAATATTACTTGAGGGCTCTCCGTTCTGGCAAGGAAAGGGGGTACATCCAACCAAAGGGTATTATGGCGTCTGGTACCAGATCTATAGCACAATCTTCAGCCCTATGTGGTGGTAATTGCCGGGGTATCTTGTCCTCGAAGATCTCAGCGAAATCCTGATAATGCATGGGCACTGAGGAAACCATCTTCTTGTGAGGAGTATCATGGTCTTTTGACTGTTTCCGAGTCTCCTTTGCACTCATACAATGCTGCTGACAGTATTGTGACTCGAAGCTCAATCTGTTGGAAGATCAGTCGATCTTCGGGTTGTGCTTCCGCAGCCAAGGAATTCCAAGAATTATCAGAAAATGAGCCGCTCTTATCATATCAAATACGATGGTCTCTTCGTGTTCACCCAATTGGACCTTCAGAGGATAGGTTTCCATGGTTATGGGTCCTGATGAAAGGGGTGTACCGTCCACTCCTTCCACAGGGATAGGTCTCTGTTTGGCACACAAAGGCAGCTGCTGTTCTCGGGCCCAGCCGATATCCACAAAGTTACCAGTTGCCCCGCAATCCAACATGCACAGTACTTCTACCGGTGCAGCTGAGGATTGCATTAATTGAATACTGAAGACCAGCAATTGACAGTCCTCAGAATCTTCTATTCGGCTGGTGTGGTTGCAAGGATTGCTGTTGATTCCCCTGAAATCTCCCTTGCATAAGATCGGGGGTTGGTGTTCCCCTTACACCTAAGAGGTACCTCCGGGCAATTCCTCAATAAGTGCTTTGAGGATCCACAATACATACAGAGACCCACGTCTCTGCGTCTCTTACGCTCTTCTGGGGTGAGTGGTCCACAGGTAAGTGCAATCTGCATCAGCTCTTCTGATGTTGGGGTCTCCTTGATTGGAGGCAAGGAGGGACTCAAAGGAGGGTACGAACGATACTTTTGTCTTTCCTAGTGTCGCTCGCTCATCCGGTACTCAATTTGTAAGGCCAGTGTCACAAAATCTTGAAGAGAGGCTGGTCTGGCTACCCTGGCCAACTCATCCTTAATCTCTTTGTGTAAGCCACATCGAAATATGGTCTGCTGAGCTGAATCAGGCCATTCAGCGTTCATCGCCAATTTCTGAAATGGGATACATACGACTGTACATCTGAGGTTCCTTGTCTTTTATCCAGCATTGCCTCGAACGAAGAATACTGTACCTCTGGTCTATCAAATCTGTCCTTAAACAGACCGATAAAATGGTCAAAGTCATTTAGAGCTGGATCATTCGCAGTCGCCAAAGGCGTCGCCCAGGCTAAGGCGTTACTCGTGAGATTATACACCAAAAATCCCACTCGTGATTGTGCAGTCTCGTATGTGCGTGGTCTAAAAGTGAAGTATACTCGGCAGGTATCGAGGAATTCCTTCAGTTGACGGGGGTTGCCATCATATTTCCCACATGGTAAGGCCATTGGGGGAAGGTCTCCACGGTGCTCGTCTCGAGCCACAACCTGTTGGCGTAGGGTTACATTCTCGGCACGCATGGACTATACTTCTGCCGTCAGGCTCTGTAGGGCTCCCACCAACTCTTGGTACTGTTCCAAAGATGCCATTGTAGGGTTTTCACGTTGTATACTTTCATGCAGGGGGATCCCTCCCGAACCTCTTCCTCACCTTGACCTTCTGAAGAGCTGTCCTTGGGGTCTGTCTGTCTCTTCTTTCTTGTTCTTTTTGGGTTTGATTCCTTCTCTTCTTTAGGCTTCCTTTCCTTCTTTGCGTGTAAATAGGGTCTGGCTCCTTCAGAGGCCACCCTGACTGGACTGATAACCTGGTCACGGGGAACTCCAAGGAGCCGATCCTTAGAACCAGGGAAAAAGCCGTAGGCACCAAAAAACCCTGGTAGATGTTGTAGCAAGTTCTTTGCAGATTTCTTAAAGGACGTTGATGCTGGTAGGTTATCGCACCTAATCTTGACCAATTGAAGATGATGAAGTGCATTCAAGTCAGCAGGAAACTTCAATAGGAAATACAAGGATATCTCTTGGTCCACTCGAAAGGTATGGCAGAATTTGATACAGCTGTTCTGTGTAATAGGGTGCTGGAGCAAAAGCTCATTGGCAGTGCCCAGAAGTTGCCACTCAAAGAATGGGGTAAGACTAAAGAAAGGAGACAGACACCTAGCAAAAGGACAGCACAGGTAAGGAAAGAAAAGAAAAAAAGACTGGAGTGCGAAACTAAGAGAGAACCGTCTGACACTGTGAAGGAGAAAACTCGTCGAGACCAGGAGGCGGCAGAGTCAGCACTAGTAAAGAAAGAATCGAAGGAATACGAAACAGATAAAGAACATTCTGCCACGGACGAGAAGAGTTCTCGCCGATACTGGTAAGTGGCAGAGTCAGAATAAGTAAATGGTTGGAAGCGTGAGGCGCTCGGAAGAACAGCTGATAGCTAAGAGAAAGAGTAACATAGTGAAGTCACAGGGAAAGTACGGACAAGAACGAAAGGATAAGATCTGAGGTCAGCAACACGCGAGAGAGAGAATAGAAGGATAACGTTAGGGAGCCGGCAACAGAGCTGGAACCGGTAGAGCCGGAACACGAAGCAACTCCAAGCAAAGAACGAGAGAAGCAAGAGCAATGGAGTACTGAGGAGAAGAGTAGACCGAAGGGGAACACTGTGCAAGCACAGCAGCGTAGTCCAGGAAGTGACGGATACAACGCACTGCTCCTAGGGAACGGTGCGTTGATAAACAGCAGACGGCCCTCTTGCTTGAGGACTAGACCACACTTGTTAAAGCAGCGTCCGGTCTAAAGTTTCCAATGCTGCCACACTTTCCAAGGGCAGCGTCTGACAGTACCCCAGAAATCACTGTCCCGTCTTATTTTATGGGAAACTACATCTCTCAGAATTCCTCCCCACTTCACCCTCCCAAAATCACTAAAATGAGGAAGAGGAGGAATAACAGGATGAGGATTACCTCCTATGTTGTATCAGAGCCATGTCGCACTAATGAGGTCAGGCAGAGTCAGGCATGTAATCTCATTCACACACACCTGAGACTTGTTAACGCTTGGCAGAGTCAGATAAGGTGACAGGCAAAGCACACAGAGAGCGAGACTGGGAGCCGAGAGAAGCAGTTCCAGCAAAGTCAAGGGAGTGAGGTGGGGGGGTATTTGAGCAAATGTGTGCACACCTATCGCTATTGCGGAGCAGAGATTCCACAGTGAGATTTTTCAACAAGGCAATGCCTAGTTTGGCAGTATTGACACCTATGTAGAGTAGATGAAGAGTCTCTAATATAGGCACACATTAAAATAGGTTCTGTCTAGTGTGGAAACGCCAGATAGCACCCCACGAAGGAAATGGCGAATCTGCTTTGAAACAGCGATACAGGCGCTTTGCTGCAATGCTCGTTTACGCCGGGTCCCAGCCGTCGCTCCCCTCCGCTGTCAGTGCCGAGCACAGCTGTCACAGTAGCGCGTTCTCCCTGCGCCTTCTAAGGAGCACACCATCACGGAACCAAGGAGAGGGGAGACGCTGGAAGGCACCATCTCGCTCCAGCCAACCTGGGTCCGCGCACGCGTACTAGGCTAATCTTTGACAACAATAACTGATCTCGTGCTGTGTAAACGCCGCTCTATTCGCCGTGCTGCACGCTCTAGACAGTCTGGCCATATCCTTTCGCACTTAACCCTTGGGCCGTTTACTATAAACGTGCCCAGAGTGGGTCCCCGGTACGACCAAAATGAGAAACTTAGAACAAGACAGTAAGAAAAAGACAAGGCAAGCAAATAACTTGGGGGGGAAAAGCGGTTTGACAAAGGAAGAAAACGTACAGCATGACACTTAGAGATTCTCTATTGTTGCTGCAAAGATGACACTGTGACTTGGTGTTGGTGAAGACCAGGCTCGGCCTATTGGGCAATGCCCGAACCTAAAACAAAAAAAGCTCACGTGGGCCAGTTTGGTAAAAGAAATTGCTGGAGCCAACACCGAAACATCGGGCTCCCGCGCCATTCAAAGAATGTTAATTGGCGGGAGCCCCCCTTAGTGCCAATTCCCTCATTGGGCGCTGTGGGGGTGGGCCCATGGCCGGGTATGGCGCCGCCCAGAGGAGGGCGCTCTCACCAGGATGCGACGTGGTGCAGGCATTGGCCTGTGAGCCTATGAAAGGGGCTCTGGCTGTGAGCTCAGTCTTTTTTCCTGCTTCCTGTTTTGTTGGGCGGCTCTTGTTTCGGCTCCTGCTTCGTGCTGTTGTTCCGGTGCCAGGCGAGGAAGTTCCAGTGGTGGGTGTGATTGATTGGACCAGGCCAGGATTTTCCAACGTTGTGTGCGGTGTCAGAGGGTCACGGTTGCAGTTGAAGGACGGTGGGTTTCAGAGGAAAAAGAGAAGGTATGAGCGGAGGGAGAGTCGCAAATGTTTTATGGGTAGGTCGTGGCGTGCTGGTACTTTGCGCACGTCGGTTAATGGTGGGGCTAAGGTTTTCATGCAGTCCTCATGCTGGCGGGAATGAGGGCTGTTGGGAGGCTTGGTGGGGTGTGCTCTAGCAACAAAGTTGCTTGTTACAAATGTTTAGCAAACAGGCGCAGTAAATGCGGTATGACAAATAAATTGTCCGGTGAACTGGGAGTGCCCGTAGCACTGGAAAAGGGGAAGCAGTGGGCACCATTTAGCCTAAGGGCTAGGGATCAGGCAGCTTCCTTTAGAGATGGGTGCGGGCCGGAGGGGGGAATGTTGAAAGGGGAGTAGAACGTTGTGGGGGTTAGTCGGAAGTGATAACGCAAGCGCGTGGGGTTCTATACTAGGTTGCAACGTTAATTCAAAGCTTCTAAGAGTCAAGGGTTGCAGGGATAGCATCATACCCGGAGTGGGGCTGGCAATCGCATGAAATGGTGGCTGAAGGGGGGTTGCCCTCTGCCTCGTGGCCAATGGCGGTCAATCTAATCTGGTTTGGCCATTCAGGGTGCTGTGTTTGACAAATCAAGGGGTCTGGGTAGGTGGTCGCGTGGGTGGGTTTCATTACAAGGGATACGGGTAACGTGTTTTTCCAAATAAAATGTTGTATGGGGGGCAGTACACGGCCAATGCAAGTCACAAGCTTTGTCTCGAATGGGTATCACAAGCGGTAGCCAGCAGGGGAGCTTGTCTCTGTCTATTAGGGGAACACAAGAGACCGTCAGGTGCGATGGGCGAACTAATGCGAGCAGGGGGAGTAGGGCATTGTACTGCCCAGGCTGAGGGCGCTGTGAGGGCAAGGGGGACGACAGTCCCGTAAGGACGAACTTTGCACGATGTCAAGTTTTCACACTGTTCATGCATTGGACGACAATGGTCGCTGATTACAAATGTGCTTCGCATGGGGTGTAAGGCAAATGGTAATGCGAGGAACCGGCCGTGGGTGCAGCCAAAATTCCATCAAGGAAACGGGGCGTGGGAGGTAGCACATAACGGGGCGGTTTCAGTCGGTGGCATAGCGGGGGGGTTTCAGTCGGTGGCCGTTGGCAGGTCGATTTATAATTTAGGTGCGCCAGTAATTTAGGGCTGCATAGGTGGAGAGCGCGGACAGGGGCCGTAGAAGGACGGGGTCATTTAAATGTTTAGTGCGCGCAGCCAGGAACATGGGGGTTGGGGTCATTCGTGCTTGCTGGGAATGCGGGGTCGGGGTGGGTGTCACATTACAGCCCGGCGCACAACGGGGGGTTTCAGCCCATGCCTGAGTTGTTTTCGGGGGCCAGGGGGAAGGTCAACCGAATGGGCAGGTTGTACAAGTCGACCAGGTCAATTAAAGTGATGCTGCATGCTCATCAAGGCGTTTTTCACACAGCATGGGACCTTATTTGTGGCGGTGTCATGTTGCGACGTTGGCTGGGTATAGTATTGATGAGGGGTGATTAGCATGGTTGGAATTACCTTGGCGGCTCAGATCCAAGAACGAATGGATAAGATCTGAGGCCAGCAACAGGAGAGAGAGAGAATAGAAGGATAACGGAAGGGAGCGGGCAACAGAGCTGGAACCGGTAGAGCCGGAACACGAAGCAACTCCAAGTGAAGAACGAGAGAATCAAGAGTAATGGAGTACTGAGGAGATGAGTAGACCGAAGGGGAACACTGTGCAAGCACAGCAGCGTAGTCCAGGAAGTGACAGATACAACGCACCGTTCCTAGGGAACGGTGTGTTGATAAACAGCAGGCGGCCATCTTGCTTGAGGACTAGACCATGCTTGCTAAAGCAGCGTCTGGTCTAAAGTTTCCAATGCTGCCACACTTTCCAAGGGCAGTGCCCGACAGTATACCCCTTACCCTCAGGGTGCCCCCCAGTTTACCGAGATGGAGTCTATGGAATTGACTTATGAGGCGGGGTGCGTGGATGTGTTTCCTAGGTTCCCAAGTTCTCTCGGCCTCTGAGTAGCCTTTCCAGTGTACCAAATACTGTATGGTGCCCCTCCGGTATCTGGAATCCACCAGATAGGCTACTTCATACGCTTCGGGTTCTTGAGGCTTACTAGTAGTCCTTCTTTTTATTCGTCTCTGATAAGGATCCTCTCAGTATTCCTTGAGTAAAGACGTATGGAACACCGGATGTACTCTGCTGAGGCTTTTAGGTAGACGCAACCTGAAGGTGACTGGGTTAATCTGGGATAGAATGGGATAAGGACCGGTGTAACTAGGTGCAAATTTACCAGCATGAACCCATCTGGGAAGAAACTTAGTGGAAAGCCACACTAAAGTACCTGCTCTCCATTAAGGGTTTGGTTTCCTCTTGAGATCAGCCCATCTCTTGTAACCTTGTCTGCTGGCTTCCAAAGACTTGACAGCCTCTGCTTGTATTATCTTTAGTTCAGAGAGGAGACTGTCAATGGCTGGGGACAGTCCTGCCCAAGGTATGTGCTGCGGATGGTACCCGTTGGTACAATAAAACGGACTCATTTTGGTAGCAGAATGTATAGTGTTGTATGCAAATTTGGCTTGTGGAAGTAGAGAGGCCCAATTGTCCTGTTCTTGGTTGCAGAAGCATCTGAGATATTGTTCAAGACTGGCATTAAGTCTCTCAGTTTTCCCGTTACTCTGTGGATGATACCCAGAGGACAGAGCATGTTGTACACCCAACTGTTGGCCCAAAGTGGGCCAAAATCTGGAGGTAAATTGTGTCCCCCTGTCAGACACTATCATCCTTGGTAGACCATGTAGTCTAACAATATCACGTAGAAATGCCGCTGCCGTCTCTGGAGCCGAAGGAAGTCTGGGAAGTGCAGAAAAGTGAGCCAGTTTACTGTATGTGTCGACGGTGACCATGATAGTGTTCATCCCCTCTGATAAGGGTAAGTCCACTATAAAATCTGTAGAGATATGTTCCCACGGACAGGAAGGTAATGTATCCAGGTGTAAAAGGCCTATGCGTCTTCCCGTGGCAGATTTATTTGTGGCATATACTGGACAGGTCCTCACATATCTCGTGATGCCCTTTCTCAGGGACGGCCACCAAAGCGTCTGCCTACCAGCTCCAGTGTCTTCTTTATTCCCTTATGACCCGCCAATGGCGTATCATGGCACCATGAGACTGCTCGAGTTCGAAGTGACTCGGTGGGAAGGTACAGAGCATTGTTATGGAAATAAAGGCCGTCCTTAATACTGCAATGTGCTTGTAACTCCACAGAATCTTTCATCTGTCGGTTTTCTGCCAGGAGTTCTTGTAAGGATTCAGGAACGGCTGATATGATCCGTACCTTGGGTAGGAGCTTTTCTTTGTCTTGGTAAGTACCGGTATCCTCTCCATGGCTTCTAGATAGAGCATCTGCGACTACATTCTCGGTGCCCGGGAATGTAGGTGATTTGAAAGCCAAATTGAGAAAAGAAATACACCCAACGGGCGTGACGGGAATTGGAGCATTCCATCTGTTGAAGAACTCGGAGGTTCCGGTGGTTGGTTCGCTGTTATATATCGGCACCGTCCTGCAGTACCTCCCGTTTCTTGTGGCCAAATACGGGGGCAAGCGCGCTCCAGAACTTCGTTGTGGCTTCGGTATTGGTTGCCATGGTGTCTGGCCGTGCAGCAGAGAATGTTGCATCAGCTGAGACATTCCGTGTGCAGAGAATGCGTAAGGAGGCTCTGCCCCCCTGCTCCATAAAAGCCGAAGGGACTCAGCGGCTTGTTGCGGCTAATTGTGGCGTTACGTTCCTTCGATTTCATCCCGTTCCAATGCTTATTCCCTTTGGCCTCTTGATTACTTGACTTCCTGGATCTTCGACCCACCTTTGTCTACTTGGATTGTCCTTGCCTGTTCCTTCAACCTGACTTTGAACTCTGTTGCCGACTTCGGATTGTCCTTGGATTGCATTTGCTTTTTCCTCCAGTCTGATCCGTGAACCCTGCTGCCGACCTTGGACTGTCCCTGGATTTCCACTGTGCTTTCGCCCTGTCTGGTGAGATTACTTTTTCTTGCCGCTCTACGCAATTTGAACTATCTTCCTACGCGGCGTACCACGCTGCACATTACAAGACTGCTTCGCCAACATGGCCTGTGTTTGTGCAATTAAGGTAAAACTCATCCAATTCTCCTGCATTGTTCATTACCTGAAAATCATCAGCCTTTCTCATACGTGCGGATTCCTGGAACTATATCATTTATTCTTGCCTTTTCTACCTTAACCGAGTGCATAGTAGTGACGCTTTCCAGTGTATGCACCAACCCGTCACTAGTGCGACCCTCATGCCGCCCAGGTATATTCTTCCTTACTAACCTTCCCATTTGTTGTTTTGTACCTGCCGTTGTTTTCCTTTCAACTGGTGCCCGTTTTCCCTAGGAATCCCACTTATCAGGTCTGCTGGGTGTTGTATCAGTCATAGTGAGTTTGTGGTTATCACTTGTGCATACTCATAGTCTTGGGTTTTCTTGTAGGTTCATCAATTAAGGTCCCACACCACCTCAACCATTGTCTAGGTACTTAGAGAAATATCTGATTGTCTAAATAATTCCATATTGCCTGATTGCTTCTAATCATACTGTGTTTTCTTTGCAGCATTGGTTATTGGCGGTGTGTGTTCTCCCGCTCTTTTAGGCGATAGACATCTCTGCTGGTTTTTACTCAAACGGCAGAGAGGTACATCGTAGAAAAGAGCCCCTCTTAGAGGAAGCCTGAATCACAGAATTCAGGGGAGCTGGGATTCTGGAGGCTGAACCCGAACCTGTTAAATCCCACCTCCCTCCGCGAGGTCGTCTTAACTAGGCTCCAATCAGCATACGGAGCGGTAAGTAACAGAATTAGCCTATAAAAATGTCTACAGAGACAACCGATGCCCTGAATCAGATTGTGGAAATGGTCACGGATCTACGTACTGATTTGACCAACGCACAGGAGGCATTGCGTCTTGGATGCTATTCAGTCTTTGGTGACTACTCCAGTCTCACAACCCAGTGGCACTGCAGCTACGGCTTCGGGGTCAGGGTTTCCAGCTCCCATTCAGGAATCAGCTCCGGTAATGCTTACCACTCAGTTTCGTCTGGCCTCCCCAGAACGCTTTCTGAGTGATCCCAAGCAATTCCGAACTTTCGTCACTCAATGCAAATTGCACTTCCTCTGTCGCCCGGCCTCTTTTCCCTCTTCCACCACTTAGGCTGCGTTTGTGTTGTCACTCCTAGGTGGTACTGCAGCCGCATGGGCAAATCCATTGTTGGAGTCTAACAGTCATGTGCTCTATAATTGTGATGCCCTTCTCACCATGATGAGTAAAGTATTTGATACGAGATACACCACTCAAGCCACCGACCTGGAGGTACTGAAACACCGACAGAGGAATAACACCCTACTGGTTTATTTAGCCGCTTTAATCAGTTGGCTGCAGAAACCGACTGGCCTGAAGAGAAGAAATCAGCACTCTTCTATCAAGATCTATATGAGGAACTGAAGGACATTTTGTCCACTGTTCCAGTCATTCCCACTGCATTTGGAGAATTAGTTGATTTAGTCCTCCAAATTGATGACCGTAAGGCCGAAAGACGCGGGGAAAAAAGAAAACCGTGTTCACCCCGGCAGCAGCTGAACCCACGTCCACAAACCTACCGGCCCCTGAACCCATGCAGATAGGAGCGATTAGGGGTCAGCTGACGCCTGCTCAATGGGAATATCGCAGGTCACACAACTTGTGTATGTATTGCGGAGCTTCAGATCATTTGTTACCCGAGTGTCCTAAAAAACCCAAACGCAAGGCGGGAAACGCCAAATCCTGACAGTAGATAGAGTCCCTATATCGGGTTGTTTTACTCTGGACTCACCTTTACAGGATCCTGTTCAGCTTTTTCGTCCCCCTGTTGGTTTTTCCTCGACCCAGGGATTGTCCTTAAAAGCTACAGCGATAATAGATTCCGGTGCAACAGGCAATTGTATTGATCAAGGTTACGTCTCTGAGTCAGGAATACCCTTACTCTGCAAAAAACACCCTGAAACTGTCAATGTCGTAGACGGCTCTATTCTTGCTTCTGGCCAGGTCACCTATCAGATGGTTCCTTTAATTAGGAGTACTGAGGATGGACATACGGAAGAAATCTCCTTTGACATTATCAAGGCTCCAGCTTTTAAACTCATTCTTGGTATTCCGTGGTTGCAATTTCACAACCCTGCCATTGACTGGTCAACGAACCAGATCCAATTCCTGTCAACCATTTGTAATACCCAATGCACTTCATTGCTTGGGATAACCCAAGACGTTCCGGCTAGAGCACTAGCCTCTGCTTCCATGCATAATGGGGCAATCACTAAATCTTCCACTCCCCTGGTCCCATCTCAATATGCAGAATTCATGGACGTATTTGACAACGGAATGGCAGAAACACTACCCCCACATCGGGTTTATGACTGTCCAATAGATCTTGTACCAGGGGAAAGGATACCAACTGGGAGAGTGTATTCCCTCAATCTCAAAGAAGATGTTGTACTCAAGGAGTACATAGACAAAGCACTTGCTATGGGCTTTATACGGCCATCAAAGTCTCCAGTCGCTTCTCCTCTCTTCTTTGTTCCAAAAAAGAAGGAGACCTGTGTCCTTGTATTGATTATCGCGCCTTGAACGCGGTAACAATAAAGAACCAATATCCCCTTCCATTGATCTCTGTTCTCCTCGATCAGTTCGGTTCATCGCAGGTTTTTACAAAACTGGACCTTAGAGGAGCGTACAATTTGGTACGCATGAGAGAAGGGGATGAATGGAAGACCGCATTTAAAACACGGTATGGCCTATACGAATACCTGGTGATGCCCTTCGGGCTTTGCAATGCCCCGGCCACTTTTCAGGCTTTCATGAATGAGATTTTCCACAATGTTTTGGATCAATACGTCGTGGTATATTTAGATGAAATTCTAATTTACTCACAGAATCTCACCGAACATGTCCAACATGCTTCAACGCCTGCAAGACCATAAATTGTTCGTAAAAGCAGAAAAGTGTCTCTTTCATGCCTCCGAAGTAGAGTTCTTGAGGTACGATTTAACTAACCATGGGATTCGGATGAGTCAATCCAAAGTGAAGGCTCTCTTAGACTGGCCTATACCTAAATCAGTTAAGGCCCTACAGTCTTTCTTAGGTTTTGCTATTTTTTTGTGAATGGCTTTTCTGATTTGTCAGCTCCTCTGACCTCCCTGACTAGTGCCAAAGTCTCATATGTATGGTCACCAGAGGCACAGAAAGCATTTGATCAATTGAAATCTGCTTTCACTACTGCTCCTGTTCTTATGCATCCAGACCCGGATCTTCCGTTCTTTGTAGAAGCGGATGCCTCCGGTTATGCAGTTGGTGCTGTTTTATCACAACAGTGCTCTCTTTCGGGCGACGTACATCCCATCGCTTACTTCTCTCGCAAGTTGACACCATATGAGAGAAATTACTCAATTACAGAACGTGAACTTCTGGCCATCAGGGATGCCTTCTTGGAATGGAGGCATCATCTTCTTGGTGCTCGACACCCTGTAACCGTTTATTCAGACCATAGGAGTTTGTTGGCCTTCCAATCCATGAAATGTCTCACTGCCAGGCAGGCACGTTGGCATTTGTTTTTCTCACAATACCAATTTGTTATTACCTATCGTCCTGCCAAGGCTCAGGTATCAGCTGACGCTCTCTCTCGCTCTTGTGCGGGTGACCAGCTCATACAGGTGGAATATAAGCTGCTTCTACCGAACAGAGTCATATGTGGCTGTTCTGTTCAACCCTCCTTGCGATCCGTTATTACGGATTGGGCCTCTACTCATCTTAATGAGATTGCAGAACTGAACTTGGATCTGGTGCAAGGTTTACCGTTCATTCAGGGACGTGTTTTCATTCCGCCTGGTCAAGCTCGCACGTTAGCCCTTCAGTGGACACATGATTCACCTTTTGCTGCGCATCCAGGTAACCAGAAAACGTTGGAAGCATTACGACGTTGGGCTTGGTGGTCGTCCATGGCATGCGATGTACAAGACTACATAACAACGTGTGCCATATGTACTCAATGCAAGACTTCCAGAACCAAACCTGTAGGGTTATTACATCCCTTAGCAGTTCCATATAAACCCTGGCAGATGGTGTTGATGGATTTCATTGTCGAATTACCAGAGATACAAGGACACGGCACAATTTGGTTAGTAGTGGACTACTTTACAAAGTATGCTATATTCGTGCCTTGTTCCGGGTTACCTTCAGCACCCGAATTGGCCAGGTTGTTCATGTCTAATGTGTTTCGCTACTTTGGGCTACTGTCGGTCATTGTCTCCGACAGGGGAACGCAGTTTACTTCACGCTTCTGGAAAGCTCTTACTGCTTCTCTTGGAATCGATGATAGATACTCTTCATTTTACCATCCACAAACAGATGGGAAAACTGACAGGGGGAATGCTACTATTGAACAGTACCTATGCTGTCTTTGTTTCCAGTTTCAACAAACCTGGTTTACGGCGTTGCCACAAGCCGAATTTGCGTACAATAATTCTATGCACACCTCTACTGGAGTTTCTCCTTTCTTTGCCCTTTATGGATGTCATCCCAGAACATTACCATTTGATCCATCATTGCCAGATTCCAATCCGGCTGCGCGTGACTGCGTCCGCGATCTGGATCAAGTGCACAAAGATGTATGATGTCATCTCCTTAGGGCCCAAGACCGTGCAAAGAAGGCAGTTGATGCACATTGTTTGCCGGGTCCTACCTATCAGATCGGCATGAAGGTGTGGTTGTCTTTCCGTAATTTACAGATTGCGGCACACGCTCATTGTTGCCTCGCTTCGTGGGTCGTTTTTCCATTAATAAGGTCATCAATCCTGCGGCAGTCCGGTTGTCATTGCCCAGATCCTAGCGTATACATCCGGTCTTTCACGTTTCCCTCATTAAGCCTTTTGTTCCTTCCACTAGGCTCCCGGCGTGTCCGTCCCCTGTTGTGGTAGATGGTGAAGAAGAATATGAGGTATCTCGCATCCTGGATTACAGGGTATCCAGAGGTACTATCCTTTATCTGGTCGATTGGAAGGGTTTTGGTCCTGAGGATCGTACTTAGGAGCCTCTTGCTAATTTACATCGGCCTAAGGTTTTGAAGGAATTCCATTCCGCCAGGGGGTGGCCGGTGTCTTTGGGGGCAGATGCTGTTAGATATCGGCCCCGTCCTGCAGTACCTACCATTTCTTTTGGCCACATACGGGGTCAAGCGCGTTCCAGAACTTCGTTGTGGCTTCGGTATCGGTTGCCATGGCGTCTGGCCGTGCAGCAGAGAACGTCGCATCAGCTGAGATGTCCCGTGCGCAGAGAACATGTAAGGAGGCTGTGCCCCCCTGCTCCATAAAAGCCGAAGGGACTCAGCGGCTTATTGCTGCTAATTGTGGCGTTACGTTCCTTCGGTTTCATCCTGTTCCGGTGCTTATTCCCTTTTTCCTCTTGATTACTTAACTTCCTGGATCTTCGACCCACCTTTGTCTACTTGGATTGTCCTTGCCTGTTCCTTCAACCTGACTTTGAACTCTGTTGCCGACTTCGGATTGTCCTTGGATTGCATTTGCTTTTTCCTCCAGTCTGATCCGTGAACCCTGCTGCCGACCTCGGACTGTCCCTGGATTTCCACTGTGCTTTCGCCCCCTGTCTGGTGAGATTACTTTTTCTTGCCGCTCTACGCAATTTGAACTATCTTCCTACGCGGCGTACCACGCTGCACATTACAAGACTGCTTCGCCACTTGGCCTGTGTTTGTGCAATTAAGGTAAAACTCATCCAATTCTCCTGTATTGTTCATTACCTGAAAATCATCAGCCTTTCTCATATGTGCAGATTCCTGGAACTTTATCATTTATTCTTCCCTTTTCTACCTTAACCGAGTACATAGACGTGATGCTTTGCAGTGTATGCACCAACCCGTTACTAGTGTGACCCTCGTGCCGCCCGGGTATATTCTTCCTTACTAACGTTCCCATTTGTTGTTTTGTACCTGCCATTGTTTTCCTTTCAACTGGTGCCCATTTTCCCTAGGAATCCCACTTATCAGGTCTGCTGGGTGTTGTATCAGTCATAGTGAGTTTGTGGTTATCACTTGTGCATACTCATAGTCTTGGGTTTTCTTGTAGGTTCATCAATTAAGGTCCCACACCACCTCAACCATTGTCTAGGTACTTAGAGAAATATCTGATTGTCTAAATAATTCCATATTGCCTTATTGCTTCTAATCATACTGTGTTTTCTTTGCAGCATTGGTTATTGGCGGTGTGTGTTCTCCTGCTCTTTTAGGCGATAGACATCTCTGCTGGTTTTTACTCAAACGGCAGAGAGGTACATCAAAGAAAAGAGCCCCTCTTAGAGGAAGCCCGAATCACAGAATTCAGGGGAGCTGGAATTCTGGAGGCTGAACCCAAACCTGTTAAATCCTACCTCCCTCCGCGAGGTCGTCTTACCTAGGCTCAATCAGCATACGGAGCGGTAAGTAACATTCGTATCAGAAAGGTATGGGTGGCCCCTTGGAGCAGATGTCTCCACTCCCCGCATGCATATTTTATGGTGAGAAGTTCTTTCTCAAGAACAGAATAATTCCTCTCACTAGGGGTCAAGGTCCTCGGGGAATAGGCCACAGGATGTTCCAGTCCATCTGCTGCCTTCTGTAACAATACAGACCCCAAGGCCCCTCCTGAGGCGTCTGTTTCCACAATAAATTGTCTACTCTGATCAGGCTGAATGGGCACAGGTGCTTAGGTGAACAATGTCTTGAGTGTTTCAAAGGACTCTCAGGCCTTCTGATTGAAGTCGAACTGAACACCCTTCCTGAGCAGCGTAGTAATCGGCAAAACGAGGTTGGAAAAATTCAGAATGAAACATCTATAGAAGTTCGCCAGTCCTAAAAACATCTGTACCTCCTTGACGTTCAGTGGTTCCTTCCACTGAAGAATTGGTCTTACCTTCCCCGGGTCCATGCAGATTCCTTCCTTGAAAGGAATATTTCCCAGAAAGGAGACTGAACTAACTTCAAATGGGCATGTGTCAGGCTTCAACAACAACTGGTTCCATTGTAGGCAACTGAAGACTTCCCTAACTTGTCTGCAGTGTTCAAATACTGATGAAGACAACACCAGAATGTCGTCAAGGTAAACGACTACTGACAGGTAGAGCAGGTCTGAGAAGATCTTATCTATGAATCTTTGAAATACCGCTGGAGCGTTAACCAACACGAATGTCATCACCTTGTATTCAAATAACCCTAATGGGGTTCTGAAGGCCGTCTTCCACTCATCTCCCTCTCTTTTCCTCAGGAGGTGGTAAGCCCCCCTGAGGTCCAGTTTTGTGAAGACCTCAGCCCCCTTCACTGCTTCCAGGATATCGCTAATAAGTGGCATGGGATATCTATCCCTCTTGGTTATACTATTCAACCCACAATAGTCAATAGATGGTCTTAGTTCGGCCGTGTCCTTCTTGGGTATAAAGAATAGAGACGCACCCTTGGATGACCTTCACTCTTGGATTAGTCCGTTTTGCATATTGATTTCTAAATATTACTTGAGGGCTCTCCGTTCTGGCAAGGAAAGGGGGTACATCCAACCAAAGGGTATTATGGCGTCTGGTACCAGATCTATAGCACAATCTTCAGCCCTATGTGGTGGTAATTGCCGGGGTATCTTGTCCTCGAAGATCTCAGCGAAATCCTGATAATGCATGGGCACTGAGGAAACCATCTTCTTGTGAGGAGTATCATGGTCTTTTGACTGTTTCCGAGTCTCCTTTGCACTCATACAATGCTGCTGACAGTATTGTGACTCGAAGCTCAATCTGTTGGAAGATCAGTCGATCTTCGGGTTGTGCTTCCGCAGCCAAGGAATTCCAAGAATTATCAGAAAATGAGCCGCTCTTATCATATCAAATACGATAGTCTCTTCGTGTTCACCCAATTGGACCTTCAGAGGATAGGTTTCCATGGTTATGGGTCCTGATGAAAGGGGTGTACCGTCCACTCCTTCCACAGGGATAGGTCTCTGTTTGGCACACAAAGGCAGCTGCTGTTCTCGGGCCCAGCCGATATCCACAAAGTTACCAGTTGCCCCGCAATCCAACATGCACAGTACTTCTACCGGTGCAGCTGAGGATTGCATTAATTGAATACTGAAGACCAGCAATTGACAGTCCTCAGAATCTTCTATTCGGCTGGTGTGGTTGCAAGGATTGCTGTTGATTCCCCTGAAATCTCCCTTGCATAAGATCGGGGGTTGGTGTTCCCCTTACACCTAGGAGGTACCTCCGGGCAATTCCTCAATAAGTGCTTTGAGGATCCACAATACATACAGAGACCCACGTCTCTGCGTCTCTTACGCTCTTCTGGGGTGAGTGGTCCACAGGTAAGTGCAATCTGCATCAGCTCTTCTGATGTTGGGGTCTCCTTGATTGGAGGCAAGGAGGGACTCAAAGGAGGGTACGAACGATATTTTTGTCTTTCCTAGTGTCGCTCGCTCATCCGGTACTCAATTTGTAAGGCCAGTGTCACAAAATCTTGAAGAGAGGCTGGTCTGGCTACCCTGGCCAACTCATCCTTAATCTCTTTGTGTAAGCCACATCGAAATATGGTCTGCTGAGCTGAATCAGGCCATTCAGCGTTCATCGCCAATTTCTGAAATGGGATACATACGACTGTACATCTGAGGTTCCTTGTCTTTTATCCAGCATTGCCTCGAACGAAGAATACTGTACCTCTGGTCTATCAAATCTGTCCTTAAACAGACCGATAAAATGGTCAAAGTCATTTAGAGCTGGATCATTCGCAGTCGCCAAAGGCGTCGCCCAGGCTAAGGCGTTACTCGTGAGATTATACACCAAAAATCCCACTCGTGATTGTGCAGTCTCGTATGTGCGTGGTCTAAAAGTGAAGTATACTCGGCAGGTATCGAGGAATTCCTTCAGTTGACGGGGGTTGCCATCATATTTCCCACATGGTAAGGCCATTGGGGGAAGGTCTCCACGGTGCTCGTCTCGAGCCACAACCTGTTGGCGTAGGGTTACATTCTCGGCACGCATGGACTATACTTCTGCCGTCAGGCTCTGTAGGGCTCCCACCAACTCTTGGTACTGTTCCAAAGATGCCATTGTAGGGTTTTCACGTTGTATACTTTCATGCAGGGGGATCCCTCCCGAACCTCTTCCTCACCTTGACCTTCTGAAGAGCTGTCCTTGGGGTCTGTCTGTCTCTTCTTTCTTGTTCTTTTTGGGTTTGATTCCTTCTCTTCTTTAGGCTTCCTTTCCTTCTTTGCGTGTAAATAGGGTCTGGCTCCTTCAGAGGCCACCCTGACTGGACTGATAACCTGGTCACGGGGAACTCCAAGGAGCCGATCCTTAGAACCAGGGAAAAAGCCGTAGGCACCAAAAAACCCTGGTAGATGTTGTAGCAAGTTCTTTGCAGATTTCTTAAAGGACGTTGATGCTGGTAGGTTATCGCACCTAATCTTGACCAATTGAAGATGATGAAGTGCATTCAAGTCAGCAGGAAACTTCAATAGGAAATACAAGGATATCTCTTGGTCCACTCGAAAGGTATGGCAGAATTTGATACAGCTGTTCTGTGTAATAGGGTGCTGGAGCAAAAGCTCATTGGCAGTGCCCAGAAGTTGCCACTCAAAGAATGGGGTAAGACTAAAGAAAGGAGACAGACACCTAGCAAAAGGACAGCACAGGTAAGGAAAGAAAAGAAAAAAAGACTGGAGTGCGAAACTAAGAGAGAACCGTCTGACACTGTGAAGGAGAAAACTCGTCGAGACCAGGAGGCGGCAGAGTCAGCACTAGTAAAGAAAGAATCGAAGGAATACGAAACAGATAAAGAACATTCTGCCACGGACGAGAAGAGTTCTCGCCGATACTGGTAAGTGGCAGAGTCAGAATAAGTAAATGGTTGGAAGCGTGAGGCGCTCGGAAGAACAGCTGATAGCTAAGAGAAAGAGTAACATAGTGAAGTCACAGGGAAAGTACGGACAAGAACGAAAGGATAAGATCTGAGGTCAGCAACACGCGAGAGAGAGAATAGAAGGATAACGTTAGGGAGCCGGCAACAGAGCTGGAACCGGTAGAGCCGGAACACGAAGCAACTCCAAGCAAAGAACGAGAGAAGCAAGAGCAATGGAGTACTGAGGAGAAGAGTAGACCGAAGGGGAACACTGTGCAAGCACAGCAGCGTAGTCCAGGAAGTGACGGATACAACGCACTGCTCCTAGGGAACGGTGCGTTGATAAACAGCAGGCGGCCCTCTTGCTTGAGGACTAGACCACACTTGTTAAAGCAGCGTCCGGTCTAAAGTTTCCAATGCTGCCACACTTTCCAAGGGCAGCGTCTGACAGTACCCCAGAAATCACTGTCCCGTCTTATTTTATGGGAAACTACATCTCTCAGAATTCCTCCCCACTTCACCCTCCCAAAATCACTAAAATGAGGAAGAGGAGGAATAACAGGATGAGGATTACCTCCTATGTTGTGTTGTATCAGAGCCATGTCGCACTAATGAGGTCAGGCAGAGTCAGGCATGTAATCTCATTCACACACACCTGAGACTTGTTAACGCTTGGCAGAGTCAGATAAGGTGACAGGCAAAGCACACAGAGAGCGAGACTGGGAGCCGAGAGAAGCAGTTCCAGCAAAGTCAAGGGAGTGAGGTGCTGCCAAGTGGGAAGGCCAGTGGACTGCGCGAGAGAGGCTGCGAGCGGCAGAAACCCTGGTGGGAGTCGCGTGTTTGCAGACAGCTGTGAGCGACTCAAACTGAACAGTGTGTCCACCCGAGAAGCATGCCTTGCAGATACTCCAGGACAACCGGCTCCCCTTTCCCGTACACCAATCAAGGTCAGGGAGGAAATACAGGGCTGTGGGCGACGGCCTGGGAGGCAAGCAAGAAGGCATAGCTGAAGCAAGACCGCAAGTAGACGACTGGTGAGTGATCTGATTGCAGGCTTGTGTTTGAAGTAAGCGGGGAGCAGCATTAAAGAAAGGTTGCGATAGAACTGCAGAATGCTTAATGAAACAGAACTATTATGGTGAGACGAGAAAGGATACAGATTAACAGAGGGGTTTGCAAGGAATTATTGCCCCTTCTAAAGACTCTGTAATTCTGCATAAAAGTAACGTTCCATGCAAAAGGGAGTGCAAGATATGGGAAGCAATTGAGAATCGCCACTAAGCAACGCAAATACAGGAAATGTTTCTGCAACTTAGGAAGCTGAAGTTTTGTGGAAGATTGAAAGTAAACAGTTGACAAAGATTGTGAAAAGGCAAATCGGCCAAAGTAAAACCTGATGAGAGCAATCCAAACGTTTTGAAATTGAGAAAACTGTTGTAATGGGATGTCGGAGTGGTCCTGCAAAGGTCTGAGTCAAATCCTTGCAGTTTTGAAAGTCTTCGCTAGTAATAGCCCAAGGAACAAGAAGTTGAAACAAGAGAATTAAGACTTGGGGAAAGGAACCACAAGGTGAAAGGAAAAGACGGGTAGCGATTTTGCAATCCTGCAAAATGCTGCAAAAACAGCAGTTTTTTGAAAGAAAGCGCAAAAACACCCGTAGAAAGTGGCTGTTTTTGCAAAAACGACAAATTAAAAAAAAATACTCAAGGGGTCAGTTTCACAAAACCTTTTTTGACTCAAGAAATGAAATGCGCATACACATTTCATATCATAAATGCACAAAAAAAGAGCAGCCCAATCCACAAAGGACATCTGAATAGGCATATCTTATATGCGCACATTCAGATTGCCTTTATCACCCTTTTGCACAAGTCAGGGGACATTTCTGTGCATTAAAATGCAACCCTAAGCACCCACTTTGAATAGGTGCATGGAGGGGTGACAGGGTCTTTTCTGACTACTGCAATACTTTTTTAAAAAAAAAGTTTTGATAACTGCTGTCTTACTTGCATTTCTGTTCCTCAATCGGGATAGAAATGTGTTTTTTTGGGGGGTCGCATTTTACAGTGGCAGGCCCTAGGGGCCCGTTATGGTGAAATGCGCAGGAAGCCTGTAGAACATTGTCAGGAGAGTGCTTCTAACACAAACGTATTCAAGGTGGCTGACTAGCGCATCATTTGCGCTACAGCTCAGTCCCGTGAAAATGCACAGGTTACATTTGAGAATAAGGTGACCTGCTCCTTTCCCAAAATGGGTCATCTAAAAATAGCATATCCTCTGCTCTAATTTTAGATGCATCATTTATGAGGATCCTGGCTAAAATCTAAAGTTTTCCGAATTTCAAAATGGTGACAATATAAGAGGTAAAGGACAGAGAGAGGGGGAGTGATGGGTGAGCTGTGGAGTGGTAAGCAAGAAAGCAGTGGGCCACAGAGGAAAGCAGTGGGCAAGAGAGCAGAGTGGGGTGGTGGGACAGAAATCAGAGAGGCAGCAAAGGTTCAGAAAGTAGAGAAGCAGTGGGCCAAAAGCAAAGAGGGGTTGGCTGCAAAGAGGCAGTAAGCTGCAGATTGGAAGAAAGGTTGAGGGAAGAGTGCGATAGAATGGTAGAAAGGATGCACGATGCAGAAGTAGCACGAAAGAATGAAGGACTGTATACTGTGAGAAGAATTGGGGAGCATAAGGTGTGAGTTGTTTGAGAAATGTGGCAGTATTCTCCAGGCGGACCTAGAGAATCCCTTATTCAGGTGGCCAAGGAAGGGCTGATATACTCAGATCCCAACTCTGGGTGCAAAAGTGCGAGAAAGGATCACCTGGATGGGGGAACTCGGGGTTGTGCTTGGGGAAAGGCCCTAGGTGAGACGCGGTATTATACCGAAGACGAAGGTGAGGAGGACAGAGTCCGCAAGGCTTTTGAAGGCTGTACCAAATTTGCCTACCTTCCTAACATTGCATCTCTCTTGCCCAAATCCAACAAACCCTCCATATATAACAAATCCCCTAGAATCCCGAACCCCTACACATTCAGAAACTACCCGAATACTCTCAGTCATTCTCCTTCCCATCCCTCTGATTATTATTTCCCGCACTCCCAATCTGCTCAGACAAACCCTACCAATCTCACCCTTCTGAAAAACCTCTAGGATGAAGAATATCATTCCTCATGACACCACCACCCCTTTTCCGACACAAACACTCTCTCCCGACACGAAAGACAACGGATTAACACTAAAGCCGTTTACCTGACATCTCCCAACCCAAGGGTCAGGCAGAGTGTTAGGGAGAATTCTCCAAAATGGCTAATTTCCCTTACCTACTGAGTCCCTCAGCAGCTTTGCTGGATTTTGAGGATACATTTATTTCACCTGGTAAGAGTGTGAGCCTTTTCCCCCACTCTTACATGTGTTTTGCTGTGTGTGTTTAGTATTTCTTGTGTTCAGAGACTGTGGAGCCTCACCTACTCCACAGGCATCATCTTTTTACTGTGTGTTACACAGCACCTTCAGTGCAGTGACACAGGGTTGTCTTTTAGACTTCCCAACTCAGGCTCCATTTTCTGGGACTGACTACTATCTCCCAGAACGTGTAAAGTTGCCATTGACTTTATTAGTCTCTTTAAATCCACAGACCGAGTACAAACTATCTTTCATAGAGTACTGGAAAGGGTTAATACTTATCCCTTTTTGTCTATTTCTCTTGGAGCATTGTTTCGCTCCCTTTTCATTAAGACTTGGCTGGTGGCAGTGGTAGCCACCCTATTTTTCTACCGCTGTTATCTTAAATAACCTTTGTATTGTTTTAGGCTATCTTGGTAGCCTCGAACTTAAACCCGCTAGACCATATTTGTTTTAAATTGGTTCCGGCTGGGTTTATTCACCATTTCTTTTTGTAAAAGTCTTTCTCGTGTTTTTCTCTGCACGCAAAACCAGGTTTGGTTCCTTTGTTCACCGTCCCTTCGCGGGCTTCTGCACAGAAGCCCTCCTTAGGCGTCTGAAAGTCTGGGTAGGCAGGATGTGAGGGAGAGGTTTTAGGACCCCTGCCATGGGTTCCCTTGGTAACCGAAGTCGCACTTCTGTTTGATTGGCTAGGTGACTGTCCTGTCAGGAAAGCCACCCTGCGGTGTGATTGACAGCCAGGCTGTGTGAATGGGGGAAAACTGCATTAAAAGCAGGTTTCTGGGGCTGGAAAGGCAGAGTCGCCACTGGAACGAGTGAACCAAAGAGGATCTGACAGAAGAGGACCCCTACAATGACTGAACCGCCCGGTAAAGCCCTGCTGCAGGTCCGAATCTTCAGACTCCAACGACAGAGAGGATCTTCCAAGAGTCTTCTTCCCTTGAGCTGGCGGGACTAACCAATTCACTCAAACTGCAAGCCATGACTCCCTCCTCTAGTACAATTTGCTTTACAGAGCTACAGTAAACCGGATAGCCAGGAAGGTCGGACCCTGCTTGGGTTTTAAGGAGCGCACATTTTATTTGTTGCTTTGCTCTGCTGCTGGTTTCTTCCATGGGCAGTGCAGGACCCTCCAGTCTTCCTACTTCGTGTCAGTCCGACAGTTGCTTCAGGAACCGTGAGCCTGCAGGACCTGCCAGGAATGTCCTACCTCTCCAAGACTTTTTCCCCGAGTCAACTAAACTATTCTGTGATCGAAAAGGAACTGTTGGCCATTAAAACCGCGTGCGAAGAGTGGAGACATCTATTACAAGGCAGTTCACATCGGTTCATACTTCGCACCGACCATAAGAACTTGCAGGTCCTTAGAAGCATGGAATGCGTTAATTCCAGACAGGCTCGCTGGGCTCATTTCTTTAGCCAGTATGACTTCACCATCACATACATTCTGGGAAGTCATAACAGCCTGGCTGATGCTCTTTCCAGACGGGACACCCTAGAGTCACTTCCAACTCCGCCTTCTAAATTTATGTTTCCCCAGAACAGGATAGTGGGAGTGGTAACTTCTTTTCTCCAGGAGGTAAGGTCCAACACCACTCCTGATTTGGAATCGAAGTTGCTCAGTCATCAAAGACGGTTAGTCCGATGGTCTGACGGTTTGTTATTGGTTAATCAGAGGTTATATATCCCTTCAAAAACCTTACAGTTAAAGATCCTGAGATTGGGCCATGATCATGTTACTTCAGGCCATCGTGGCTCACAAGGCACTTTAGAATTGATCTCACGTTCCTTCTTCTGGCCATCTCTATCTCGGGATGTTACGAAATACTGCACAACCTGTCAAACTTGTGCCAAGAACAAGAATACCACATTAAAGCCATATGGCTTACTCGAACAACCCGAATTACCAGTTCGACCTTGGTCCCATATCTCGACCGATTTTATCGTGGATCTACCCCCGTCTCAGGGTTTTTCCCGTCTAATGGTAACTGTGGACTCTTTTTCCAAACTCGCTCACTTTACTCCTTTCCCGGGAGTACCGTCTGCTTCGGAAATGTCTGAGGCTTTTCTAAAGGATATTTTCAGATTACACGGCCTCCCTGACAAGATCATATCCAACCGGGGTAGCCAATATACGTCACGCTTTTGGGGAGCCCTGTGCCAGCGGTTGGGCATTGAGTGGGCCCTTTCCTCTGGGTTCCATCCTCAAACTAACGGCCAGACTGAACGACTCAATGCCTCCCTGGAACAATATCTCTGGTGTTACACCAATAGGTTACAAGACAACTGGGTGGCCCTTTTGCCCACAGCAGAGTTCGCTTATAACAATGCCATGCACACGGCTACCGGCCTTAGTCCTTCCTTTTGCACTTATGGTTTACATCCACCTGGTATACTGCCAGTACACAACCATCCTACAAACACACCTACCATTGAATCTACCCTAGCAGACATAGCTTCAGCTCATAAGGTCGCTCAGCAGAGCCTCCTCACAGCAGGCAAGAGGTACAAGTTACACGCAGATCGGTCCCGTATGCTCTGCCCTAACTGGAAAGAGGGGGATAGGGTCTGGTTGTCAACTAAGTTTTTGCCACGGTGGCTTCATCCCATCAAATTAACTCCCTGTTTTATAGGACCCTTTAGGATCGCAAAGAAGGTGAACCCTGTCGCCTTTAGATTACACCTTCCCAAGAGCATGCGTCGGATTCACCCGGTGTTCCACTCTTCCCTTCTTCGCTCAGTAGACCCTGACACCCCATCCTCAGGGAACAGGGATCTACCGGAATGTCTTCCATCCACCTCTGAGGAATGTGAGGTAGCTGGTATCTTGTATTCCCGAAATAGTAAGGTCAGGTTGGAGTATCTAGTGAGTTGGAAAGGATACCCCCGATCAGAGGATTCCTGGGAACCCGAAGCTCATGTCCATGCACCTGTTTTGACCCGGCTGTTCCATAGGCTCCATCCGGGCAAACCAGGTGGCGTGGGTAGAGGAGGGGGGCATAAGGTCACACGCCGCGGGAGCTGCCGGCTCTGGCCCCAATGGCGCTTATGCCGCCATTGACCCGAGCCATCACGCTCGGGCGCACCGGGTGTATGAGGTCTAGTTCTTCCGACGCCAGTGACGTCGGAAGCCCGTTATCCCTAGCCGCAACCCGGAAGCCTACGCGTTGCAACCTTCGTGCGTTAGGCTTTTGGGTTGACACGCTACAGTTTTCCTTGTCTGACTCCCCGTCTTCCTTCCTTCCTGCCAGCCCTCGCTTTTCTTCTGTGCTCTCCGGTTTCTGCCGAGCTGTTCTTCGTTCTCTCCTCCTCCATATTCAAGGTTTTCCTTTCTTTCCTTGGTATTGTTTTCCAGGGCCCCCTCCCTGCTGCGCTGCTGTTCTCTTCCAGCCTGACATTGGGGTTACCTCACTCTGGATCCATTCCTCGCCCTCTGGAACACACCTGTGTCTTCATCTGCGGAAGATCTGTGGGCCACCGCCTCAGGGGTTTTTTATGCCATCCGGCTTTTTCCCCTGGACTAGTTTGCTTCGGAAGAGGGGCCCCCCTAGATCGCTTATTCAAGGGTCAGGGTGGCTTCCTTTCGAGGTAGACCCTACCACCACTCCAACAAAAAAAAGGAGGTACTTTGGAAGAAGAGGTTTGGAGAAGAACTAGATTTCGACATAACAGGTGAGGAGGCGGAGGGGGAGAGGGGCATTCAGGAGAAAATCAAGTTGAAGAGTGAAAACAGTGAAGGTTGTGAAATTAACTTGTCCGAAATCTATTGGGAGTGGTGTGGTGTATTAAAAGTGTGATATTTCAACTGCTTTACTTTAGTGAAATGGTTTACAACTGATGGGTAAATAAATGTATATTATTTTACTCAGAAACCTTGAGTCAGTGTTTGTTTGAATCATAGTAATTGCTGTCCTTTGTGTAACTCTTTGATACTGCTCACTTACTCTTGAGATAAGTCTGGCTGCTCAGCCATTGCTACCACTTTACTGTGTAGTTCAGGCTTGTACCAAAAGTGAATTTGTACTGTCACATGTAGTCTTAATTGTGTGTGGTGTTCCCCAGGGGTACTGCATATAATTCTGCCTAACACATAGTCAGGCACTTGACCAGAACCACTCACACCTTACAGCGCTTTCGTTTCCCCACAGGGATAAAAGGTGGAGCACGAGAGCACAATGGAGCAAGGCAGACCACCCGACGAGAGAGCTAACTCCAGCACGACCCGTGAACCCTCCACAGAAGGAATCGTAAAACCGCAAACAATAGCCAGCATTTGTTGCAGCAGATGTCAATGGTGCAACCAAGCCAGGGAGAGATGCTTGCCACCGTGGTACAGGCCTTGATTCTAGAGACAAGAAAAGCCAAGGGGTTCATCACAGCCAGAGAGTCGAGGGGAAGGCCGATAAAAAACAAAACTGTGTTGAACATAAGTAGCAAATGTATAATTGAAGAAAGTACAAAGAACTGTTAATACGAGAGGGGAAAACCAGCTACCGAGGAGTCAGGCACCACGTGGGTGTTCCCTTGAGAAACTCTGGGCGATTACCCTATTATTGAAACTACCGTTACCAAAAGGCCTTGGGAACGACGCGAGAAGAGGGTCAAAGTGGTCATACAGGGGTCTAGTAAAGTCCTCTGTACAGTCGAAAGTCTTTGGCCGGCAGATGATTATAAAGATAAGAGAAGTGAATCCTGCATCGTAAGAAAGTTGAAGAAATTATGTGAAGTGGCAAGATTAACCCTGACGGTGGGATTTCAATTAAGAGGGGCGAAGCCGGAAGTCCCAATAAATAGTGTGTGGACAAGAGTGAACCCGGCAAAGTGAACTGTTTAAAAAGACATTAAGATTCATGAACATTACAGAAGAGATTGGTCCTCATTCTGAGTAGGGCGGTAAGGGATACCGGGCACCGGTAAGGAGACCCCTTAAGGTAATCCCTTACCACCCTACTACAAGGTCCCTTAGTGGGTCCCTTCAGTAACGCCTGGACTGACAAAGGGACCAGGGCGCAAATAACGGGCTTGACATGCACAAGCCCGTTATTTGCGCCCTCCCCATTGAGCCCTATGGGGGCTCAAATGGGAATGGGGAATGAAATTTTCAATGGGGACTTACCGGTCCCGCAAAGGTCGGACCACACCGGTAAGTCCCCATTGAACTAGACTGGTGCAGGACTCGTTATTGGTGGCAGTCATGGCGCAAATAGCGCCATGACTACCACCAATCTCGGAATGAGGCCCATTGTGTCGAAAAGCCGGAGTGAACCCGACAGAGGGAGGTAAAGAGTCGAGAACGGTCAGAGCCCGTGAATGCAAGAGAGAAAATCTATGAATCCATGCCAGAATGAACCTGACAGAGGGAGGCTGATATTCAAGAGGGGCCTAAGCCCGGAAGAGGGGGAACCCAAGGGTGAAGAGGTATCACCCGAGTACAATCAGAAGAAGAACTTTGAAACTTTTGTTGATCATTTTTACTATATCAGGTCTTCGGAAGCAAGAGATTCAAACATGGAAGGTCCCGATATCGTAAGGGACTTTTTTGGTGGATCTAAGCCAGGAAGAGGGGATCCAGGGGTGAGAAATCATCACCCAGCAAGCATATGGAAAGGAACTCTTTGTTTATTATTTTGGAAACTTCAGGTCCTCAGAGGCAAGAGACTTTTTTTTTAGAAAAGAGACTTAACCCCCAAGGCCCTGGTAGCTCAGAGCGGAACCATTGGCTTGTGCTGGGAAAGCTCGAGCATGTGCTGTGCTCTGGAATCCCACATTATCCCATGCTCAAACGTGGGGAAGGGAGACCCCAACAGCCGCATCATGAATTATTGTTTGTGAACACTTCTTTCTTTCTTTCTTTCTTTCTTGTGAACCCTATCCCACACTCTTTATTTGTATTTAGCGTAAGGATTGGCAATAGGTTTTTTCTTAGTATAGGCCCTTTTATTTGACAAGACGCCACTAGGACTGCCTTATTATTATTTGATGGTGGTAGCATGCTCCCATCATAGATTTAGGTTTAGAGTAGGCGTTTTTCCAACCCGTGTATACAGTTTAATAAACACCTGTGAACTGGGATCACTTGTGTCTGTCTTTACTGTTGCCACCATGAGTTTCTTACAGTTGGGAGTATGATTTGGAGTTTGGCAGGGACTGGAAAGTGCCAATTGGAACTTGGCAGTGTGACAGAGCATGTGAGTGTGTATGACTGAGTGAGAGGTTCGGGAATACAAGTTGTGATGGGGAACTGATGAGAGGTGTGTTGGTGAGATAGGTGTGTGGGTGTTTGGGGGATTAGAGAACATAGAAGGGGAATATTTTCAACATTACAATTAATAATATTAAATTGGCTTGCACATTAAACCATAAAATCTAAAGTTTTCCGAATTTCAAAATGGTGACAATATAAGAGGTAAAGGACAGAGAGAGGGGGAGTGATGGGTGAGCTGTGGAGTGGTAAGCAAGAAAGCAGTGGGCCACAGAGGAAAGCAGTGGGCAAGAGAGCAGAGTGGGGTGGTGGGACAGAAATCAGAGAGGCAGCAAAGGTTCAGAAAGTAGAGAAGCAGTGGGCCAAAAGCAAAGAGGGGTTGGCTGCAAAGAGGCAGTAAGCTGCAGATTGGAAGAAAGGTTGAGGGAAGAGTGCGATAGAATGGTAGAAAGGATGCACGATGCAGAAGTAGCACGAAAGAATGAAGGACTGTATACTGTGAGAAGAATTGGGGAGCATAAGGTGTGAGTTGTTTGAGAAATGTGGCAGTATTCTCCAGGCGGACCTAGAGAATCCCTTATTCAGGTGGCCAAGGAAGGGCTGATATACTCAGATCCCAACTCTGGGTGCAAAAGTGCGAGAAAGGATCACCTGGATGGGGGAACTCGGGGTTGTGCTTGGGGAAAGGCCCTAGGTGAGACGCGGTATTATACCGAAGACGAAGGTGAGGAGGACAGAGTCCGCAAGGCTTTTGAAGGCTGTACCAAATTTGCCTACCTTCCTAACATTGCATCTCTCTTGCCCAAATCCAACAAACCCTCCATATATAACAAATCCCCTAGAATCCCGAACCCCTACACATTCAGAAACTACCCGAATACTCTCAGTCATTCTCCTTCCCATCCCTCTGATTATTATTTCCCGCACTCCCAATCTGCTCAGACAAACCCTACCAATCTCACCCTTCTGAAAAACCTCTAGGATGAAGAATATCATTCCTCATGACACCACCACCCCTTTTCCGACACAAACACTCTCTCCCGACACGAAAGACAACGGATTAACACTAAAGCCGTTTACCTGACATCTCCCAACCCAAGGGTCAGGCAGAGTGTTAGGGAGAATTCTCCAAAATGGCTAATTTCCCTTACCTACTGAGTCCCTCAGCAGCTTTGCTGGATTTTGAGGATACATTTATTTCACCTGGTAAGAGTGTGAGCCTTTTCCCCCACTCTTACATGTGTTTTGCTGTGTGTGTTTAGTATTTCTTGTGTTCAGAGACTGTGGAGCCTCACCTACTCCACAGGCATCATCTTTTTACTGTGTGTTACACAGCACCTTCAGTGCAGTGACACAGGGTTGTCTTTTAGACTTCCCAACTCAGGCTCCATTTTCTGGGACTGACTACTATCTCCCAGAACGTGTAAAGTTGCCATTGACTTTATTAGTCTCTTTAAATCCACAGACCGAGTACAAACTATCTTTCATAGAGTACTGGAAAGGGTTAATACTTATCCCTTTTTGTCTATTTCTCTTGGAGCATTGTTTCGCTCCCTTTTCATTAAGACTTGGCTGGTGGCAGTGGTAGCCACCCTATTTTTCTACCGCTGTTATCTTAAATAACCTTTGTATTGTTTTAGGCTATCTTGGTAGCCTCGAACTTAAACCCGCTAGACCATATTTGTTTTAAATTGGTTCCGGCTGGGTTTATTCACCATTTCTTTTTGTAAAAGTCTTTCTCGTGTTTTTCTCTGCACGCAAAACCAGGTTTGGTTCCTTTGTTCACCGTCCCTTCGCGGGCTTCTGCACAGAAGCCCTCCTTAGGCGTCTGAAAGTCTGGGTAGGCAGGATGTGAGGGAGAGGTTTTAGGACCCCTGCCATGGGTTCCCTTGGTAACCGAAGTCGCACTTCTGTTTGATTGGCTAGGTGACTGTCCTGTCAGGAAAGCCACCCTGCGGTGTGATTGACAGCCAGGCTGTGTGAATGGGGGAAAACTGCATTAAAAGCAGGTTTCTGGGGCTGGAAAGGCAGAGTCGCCACTGGAACGAGTGAACCAAAGAGGATCTGACAGAAGAGGACCCCTACAATGACTGAACCGCCCGGTAAAGCCCTGCTGCAGGTCCGAATCTTCAGACTCCAACGACAGAGAGGATCTTCCAAGAGTCTTCTTCCCTTGAGCTGGCGGGACTAACCAATTCACTCAAACTGCAAGCCATGACTCCCTCCTCTAGTACAATTTGCTTTACAGAGCTACAGTAAACCGGATAGCCAGGAAGGTCGGACCCTGCTTGGGTTTTAAGGAGCGCACATTTTATTTGTTGCTTTGCTCTGCTGCTGGTTTCTTCCATGGGCAGTGCAGGACCCTCCAGTCTTCCTACTTCGTGTCAGTCCGACAGTTGCTTCAGGAACCGTGAGCCTGCAGGACCTGCCAGGAATGTCCTACCTCTCCAAGACTTTTTCCCCGAGTCAACTAAACTATTCTGTGATCGAAAAGGAACTGTTGGCCATTAAAACCGCGTGCGAAGAGTGGAGACATCTATTACAAGGCAGTTCACATCGGTTCATACTTCGCACCGACCATAAGAACTTGCAGGTCCTTAGAAGCATGGAATGCGTTAATTCCAGACAGGCTCGCTGGGCTCATTTCTTTAGCCAGTATGACTTCACCATCACATACATTCTGGGAAGTCATAACAGCCTGGCTGATGCTCTTTCCAGACGGGACACCCTAGAGTCACTTCCAACTCCGCCTTCTAAATTTATGTTTCCCCAGAACAGGATAGTGGGAGTGGTAACTTCTTTTCTCCAGGAGGTAAGGTCCAACACCACTCCTGATTTGGAATCGAAGTTGCTCAGTCATCAAAGACGGTTAGTCCGATGGTCTGACGGTTTGTTATTGGTTAATCAGAGGTTATATATCCCTTCAAAAACCTTACAGTTAAAGATCCTGAGATTGGGCCATGATCATGTTACTTCAGGCCATCGTGGCTCACAAGGCACTTTAGAATTGATCTCACGTTCCTTCTTCTGGCCATCTCTATCTCGGGATGTTACGAAATACTGCACAACCTGTCAAACTTGTGCCAAGAACAAGAATACCACATTAAAGCCATATGGCTTACTCGAACAACCCGAATTACCAGTTCGACCTTGGTCCCATATCTCGACCGATTTTATCGTGGATCTACCCCCGTCTCAGGGTTTTTCCCGTCTAATGGTAACTGTGGACTCTTTTTCCAAACTCGCTCACTTTACTCCTTTCCCGGGAGTACCGTCTGCTTCGGAAATGTCTGAGGCTTTTCTAAAGGATATTTTCAGATTACACGGCCTCCCTGACAAGATCATATCCAACCGGGGTAGCCAATATACGTCACGCTTTTGGGGAGCCCTGTGCCAGCGGTTGGGCATTGAGTGGGCCCTTTCCTCTGGGTTCCATCCTCAAACTAACGGCCAGACTGAACGACTCAATGCCTCCCTGGAACAATATCTCTGGTGTTACACCAATAGGTTACAAGACAACTGGGTGGCCCTTTTGCCCACAGCAGAGTTCGCTTATAACAATGCCATGCACACGGCTACCGGCCTTAGTCCTTCCTTTTGCACTTATGGTTTACATCCACCTGGTATACTGCCAGTACACAACCATCCTACAAACACACCTACCATTGAATCTACCCTAGCAGACATAGCTTCAGCTCATAAGGTCGCTCAGCAGAGCCTCCTCACAGCAGGCAAGAGGTACAAGTTACACGCAGATCGGTCCCGTATGCTCTGCCCTAACTGGAAAGAGGGGGATAGGGTCTGGTTGTCAACTAAGTTTTTGCCACGGTGGCTTCATCCCATCAAATTAACTCCCTGTTTTATAGGACCCTTTAGGATCGCAAAGAAGGTGAACCCTGTCGCCTTTAGATTACACCTTCCCAAGAGCATGCGTCGGATTCACCCGGTGTTCCACTCTTCCCTTCTTCGCTCAGTAGACCCTGACACCCCATCCTCAGGGAACAGGGATCTACCGGAATGTCTTCCATCCACCTCTG